>NC_140591.1:1086490682-1089013682 GCF_964204655.1 Triturus cristatus
ACCACTCCAGGCACAGTATTACAGCTTTGAGTTGGTAAAATACCAATCAAGCCAACCTGAAATGAGTAAAAGCAACCCCTGACACAGTGTTTCGCTCTAATAAGAGCTCTTCAGAGAGGTATAGCTTTGTCCAGACACAAGGGAGCACCCAGTATAAGTCAAAGAAGTACCCTTTCAGGCATAGAGTGACAAATAAATTATGCAAAAAAGAAGCAGAGAACTCTGGGTAGTTCTCAAGTTTAGGTGGAAAGCAGCTCATGTATGGAGCACTCTCAACACCAGCGACACTCTAGATCTGCTCACCTCAAATGTCTGTTTTTCTATCAAAATCTTTAAGCATAGGATTAGCACAGTGCCATCCACGCCGAGATAGAAAAGGACAAAGTCTTATACCATTTGTACAGCAAAGTCTTTAAGCATAGGACTAGCACAGTGCTGTCCTTGCCGAGCTGTAAAATGACAAAAGCCAATTACCACTCCAGGCACAGTATTACAGCTTTGAGTTGGTAAAATACCAATCAAGCCAACCTGAAATGAGTAAAAGCAACCCCTGACACAGTGTTTCACTCTAATTAGAGCTCTTCAGAGAGGTATTGCTTTGTCCAGACACAAGGGAGCACCCAGTATAAGTCAAAGAAATACCCTTTCAGGCATAGAGTGACGAATAAATTATGCAAAAAAGAAGCAGAGAACTCTGGGTAGTTCTCAAGTTTAGGTGGAAAGCAGCTCCTGTATGGAGCACTCTCAACACCAGCGACACTCTAGATCTGCTCACCTCAAATGTCTGTTTTCTATCAAAATCTTTAAGCATAGGATTAGCCCAGTGCCATCCACGCCGAGATAGAAAAGGACAAAGTCTTTTGCCATTTGTACAGCAAAGTCTTTAAGCATAGGACTAGCACAGTGCTGTCCTTGCCGAGCTGTAAAATGACAAAAGCCAATTACCACTCCAGGCACAGTATTACAGCTTTGAGTTGGTAAAATACCAATCAAGCCAACCTGAAATTAGTAAAAGCAATCCCTGACACAGTGTTTCGCTCTAACTAGAGTTCTTCAGAGAGGTATAGCTTTGTCCAGACACAAGGGAGCACCCAGTATAAGTCAAAGAAATACCCTTTCAGGCATAGAGTGACAAATAAATTATGCAAAAAAGAAGCAGATAACTCTGGGTAGTTCTCAAGTTTAGGTGGAAAGCAGCTCCTGTATGGAGCACTCTCAACACCAGCGACACTCTAGATCTGCTCACCTCAAATGTCTGTTTTTCTATCAAAATCTTTAAGCATAGGATTAGCACAGTGCCATCCACGCCGAGATAGAAAAGGACAAAGTCTTTTGCCATTTGTACAGCAAAGTCTTTAAGCATAGGACTAGCACAGTGCTGTCCTTGCCGAGCTGTAAAATGACAAAAGCCAATTACCACTCCAGGCACAGTATTACAGCTTTGAGTTGGTAAAATACCAATCAAGCCAACCTGAAATTAGTAAAAGCAACCCCTGACACAATGTTTCGCTCTAACTAGAGTTCTTCAGAGAGGTATAGCTTTGTCCAGACACAAGGGAGCACCCAGTATAAGTCAAAGAAATACCCTTTCAGGCATAGAGTGACGAATAAATTATGCAAAAAAGAAGCAGAGAACTCTGGGTAGTTCTCAAGTTTAGGTGGAAAGCAGCTCCTGTATGGAGCACTCTCAACACCAGCGACACTCTAGATCTGCTCACCTCAAATGTCTGTTTTCTATCAAAATCTTTAAGCATAGGATTAGCCCAGTGCCATCCACGCCGAGATAGAAAAGGACAAAGTCTTTTGCCATTTGTACAGCAAAGTCTTTAAGCATAGGACTAGCACAGTGCTGTCCTTGCCGAGCTGTAAAATGACAAAAGCCAATTACCACTCCAGGCACAGTATTACAGCTTTGAGTTGGTAAAATACCAATCAAGCCAACCTGAAATTAGTAAAAGCAACCCCTGACACAGTGTTTCGCTCTAACTAGAGTTCTTCAGAGAGGTATAGCTTTGTCCAGACACAAGGGAGCACCCAGTATAAGTCAAAGAAATACCCTTTCAGGCATAGAGTGACAAATAAATTAATCAAAAAAGAAGCAGATAACTCTGGGTAGTTCTCAAGTTTAGGTGGAAAGCAGCTCCTGTATGGAGCACTCTCAACACCAGCGACACTCTAGATCTGCTCACCTCAAATGTCTGTTTTTCTATCAAAATCTTTAAGCATAGGATTAGCACAGTGCCATCCACGCCGAGATAGAAAAGGACAAAGTCTTTTGCCATTTGTACAGCAAAGTCTTTAAGCATAGGACTAGCACAGTGCTGTCCTTGCCGAGCTGTAAAATGACAAAAGCCAATTACCACTCCAGGCACAGTATTACAGCTTTGAGTTGGTAAAATACCAATCAAGCCAACCTGAAATTAGTAAAAGCAACCCCTGACACAGTGTTTCGCTCTAACTAGAGTTCTTCAGAGAGGTATAGCTTTGTCCAGACACAAGGGAGCACCCAGTATAAGTCAAAGAAATACCCTTTCAGGCATAGAGTGACAAATAAATTATGCAAAAAAGAAGCAGATAACTCTGGGTAGTTCTCAAGTTTAGGTGGAAAGCAGCTCCTGTATGGAGCACTCTCAACACCAGCGACACTCTAGATCTGCTCACCTCAAATGTCTGTTTTTCTATCAAAATCTTTAAGCATAGGATTAGCACGGTGCCATTCACGCCGAGATAGAAAAGGACAAAGTCTTTTGCCATTTGTACAGCAAAGTCTTTAAGCATAGGACTAGCACAGTGCTGTCCTTGCCGAGCTGTAAAATGACAAAAGCCAATTACCACTCCAGGCACAGTATTACAGCTTTGAGTTGGTAAAATACCAATCAAGCCAACCTGAAATGAGTAAAAGCAACCCCTGACACAGTGTTTAGCTCTAATTAGAGCTCTTCAGAGAGGCATAGCTTTGTCCAGATACAAGGGAGCACCCAGTATAAGTCAAAGAAATACCCTTTCAGGCATAGAGTGACGAATAAATTATGCAAAAAAGAAGCAGATAACTCAGGGTAGTTCTCAAGTTTAGGTGGAAAGCAGCTCCTGTATGGAGCACTCTCAACACCAGCGACACTCTAGATCTGCTCACCTCAAATGTCTGTTTTTCTATCAAAATCTTTAAGCATAGGATTAGCACAGTGCCATCCACGCCGAGATAGAAAAGGACAAAGGGGCAGATTTATGAGCCCCTTGCGCCACTTTTGCGTCACTTTTAACATGGGAAAAGTGACGCAAAAGTGGCGCAAGGGGCTCATAAATCTGCCCCAAAGTATTTTGCCATTTGTACAGCAAAGTCTTTAAGCATAGGACTAGCACAGTGCTGTCCTTGCCGAGCTGTAAAATGACAAAAGCCAATTACCACTCCAGGCACAGTATTACAGCTTTGAGTTGGTAAAATACCAATCAAGCCAACCTGAAATGAGTAAAAGCAACCCCTGACACAGTGTTTCGCTCTAATTAGAGCTCTTCAGAGAGGTATAGCTTTGTCCAGACACAAGGGAGCACCCAGTATAAGTCAAAGAAATACCCTTTCAGGCATAGAGTGACGAATAAATTATGCAAAAATGAAGCAGAGAACTCTGGGTAGTTCTCAAGTTTAGGTGGAAAGCAGCTCCTGTATGGAGCACTCTCAACACCAGCGACACTCTAGATCTGCTCACCTCAAATGTCTGTTTTTCTATCAAAATCTTTAAGCATAGGATTAGCACAGTGCCATCCACGCCGAGATAGAAAAGGACAAAGTCTTTTGCCATTTGTACAGCAAAGTCTTTAAGCATAGGACTAGCACAGTGCTGTTCTTGCCGAGCTGTAAAATGACAAAAGCCAATTACCACTCCAGGCACAGTATTACAGCTTTGAGTTGGTAAAATACCAATCAAGCCAACCTGAAATGAGTAAAAGCAACCCCTGACACAGTGTTTCGCTCTAATAAGAGCTCTTCAGAGAGGTATAGCTTTGTCCAGACACAAGGGAGCACCCAGTATAAGTCAAAGAAATACCCTTTCAGGCATAGAGTGACAAATAAATTATGCAAAAAAGAAGCAGAGAACTCTGGGTAGTTCTCAAGTTTAGGTGGAAAGCAGCTCCTGTATGGAGCACTCTCAACACCAGCAACACTCTAGATCAACTCACCTCAAATGTCTGTTTTTCTATCAAAATCTTTAAGCATAGGATTAGCACAGTGCCATCCACGCCGAGATAGAAAAGGACAAAGTCTTTTGCCATTTGTACAGCAAAGTCTTTAAGCATAGGACTAGCACAGTGCTGTCCTTGCTGAGCTGTAAAATGACAAAAGCCAATTACCACTCCTGGCACAGTATTACAGCTTTGAGTTTTTAAAATACCAATCAAGCCAACCTGAAATGAGTAAAAGCAACCCCTGACACAGTGTTTCACTCTAATTAAAGCTCTTCAGAGAGGTATAGCTTTGTCCAGACACAAGGGAGCACCCAGTATAAGTCAAAGAAATACCCTTTCAGGCATAGAGTGACGAATAAATTATGCAAAAAAGAAGCAGAGAACTCTGGGTAGTTCTCAAGTTTAGGTGGAAAGCAGCTCCTGTATGTAGCACTCTCAACACCAGCGACACTCTAGATCTGCTCACCTCAAATGTCTGTTTTTCTATCAAAATCTTTAAGCATATGATTAGCAAAGTGCCATCCACGCCGAGATAAAAAAGGACAAAGTCTTTTGCCATTTGTACAGCAAAGTCTTTAAGCATAGGACTAGCACAGTGCTGTCCTTGCCGAGCTGTAAAATGACAAAAGCCAATTACCACTCCAGGCACAGTATTACAGCTTTGAGTTGGTAAAATACCAATCAAGCCAACCTGAAATTAGAAAAAGCAACCTCTGACACAGTGTTTCGCTCTAACTAGAGTTCTTCAGAGAGGTATAGCTTTGTCCAGACACAAGGGAGCACCCAGTATAAGTCAAAGAAATACCCTTTCAGGCATAGAGTGACGAATAAATTATGCAAAAAAGAAGCAGATAACTCTGGGTAGTTCTCAAGTTTAGGTGGAAAACAGCTCCTGTATGGAGCACTCTCAACACCAGCGACACTCTAGATCTGCTCACCTCAAATGTCTGTTTTTCTATCAAAATCTTTAAGCATAGGATTAGCACAGTGCCATTCACGCCGAGATAGAAAAGGACAAAGTCTTTTGCCATTTGTACAGCAAAGTCTTTAAGCATAGGACTAGCACAGTGCTGTCCTTGCCGAGCTGTAAAATGACAAAAGCCAATTACCACTCCAGGCACAGTATTACAGCTTTGAGTTGGTAAAATACCAATCAAGCCAACCTGAAATGAGTAAAAGCAACCCCTGACACAGTGTTTAGCTCTAATTAGAGCTCTTCAGAGAGGTATAGCTTTGTCCAGATACAAGGGAGCACCCAGTATAAGTCAAAGAAATACCCTTTCAGGCATAGAGTGACGAATAAATTATGCAAAAAAGAAGCAGATAACTCAGGGTAGTTCTCAAGTTTAGGTGGAAAGCAGCTCCTGTATGGAGCACTCTCAACACCAGCGACACTCTAGATCTACTCACCTCAAATGTCTGTTTTTCTATCAAAATCTTTAAGCATAGGATTAGCACAGTGCCATCCACGCCGAGATAGAAAAGGACAAAGGGGCAGATTTATGAGCCCCTTGCACCACTTTTGCGTCACTTTTAACATGGGAAAAGTGACGCAAAAGTGGCGCAAGGGGCTCATAAATCTGCCCCAAAGTCTTTTGCCATTTGTACAGCAAAGTCTTTAAGCATAGGACTAGCACAGTGCTGTCCTTGCCGAGCTGTAAAATGACAAAAGCCAATTACCACTCCAGGCACAGTATTACAGCTTTGAGTTGGTAAAATACCAATCAAGCCAACCTGAAATGAGTAAAAGCAACCCCTGACACAGTGTTTCGCTCTAATTAGAGCTCTTCAGAGAGGTATAGCTTTGTCCAGACACAAGGGAGCACCCAGTATAAGTCAAAGAAATACCCTTTCAGGCATAGAGTGACGAATAAATTATGCAAAAATGAAGCAGAGAACTCTGGGTAGTTCTCAAGTTTAGGTGGAAAGCAGCTCCTGTATGGAGCACTCTCAACACCAGCGACACTCTAGATCTGCTCACCTCAAAAGTCTGTTTTTCTATCAAAATCTTTAAGCATAGGATTAGCACAGTGCCATCCACGCCGAGATAGAAAAGGACAAAGTCTTTTGCCATTTGTACAGCAAAGTCTTTAAGCATAGGACTAGCACAGTGCTGTCCTTGCCGAGCTGTAAAATGACAAAAGCCAATTACCACTCCAGGCACAGTATTACAGCTTTGAGTTGGTAAAATACCAATCAAGCCAACCTGAAATGAGTAAAAGCAACCCCTGACACAGTGTATCGCTCTAATTAGAGCTCTTCAGAGAGGTATAGCTTTGTCCAGACACAAGGGAGTACCCAGTGTAAGTCAAAGAAATACTCTTTCAGGCATAGAGTGACGAATAAATTATGCAAAAAAGAAGCAGAGAACTCTGGGTAGTTATCAAGTTTAGGTGGAAAGCAGCTCCTGTATGGAGATCTCTCAACACCAGCAACACTCTAGATCTGCTCACCTCAAATGTCTGTTTTTCTATCAAAATCTTTAAGCATAGGTTTAGCCCAGTGCCATCCACGCCGAGATAGAAAAGGACAAAGTCTTTTGCCATTTGTACAGCAAAGTCTTTAAGCATAGGACTAGCACAGTGCTGTTCTTGCCGAGCTGTAAAATGACAAAAGCCAATTACCACTCCAGGCACAGTATTACAGCTTTGAGTTGGTAAAATACCAATCAAGCCAACCTGAAATGAGTAAAAGCAACCCCTGACACAGTGTTTCGCTCTAATAAGAGCTCTTCAGAGAGGTATAGCTTTGTCCAAACACAAGGGAGCACCCAGTATAAGTCAAAGAAATACCCTTTCAGGCATAGAGTGACAAATAAATTATGCAAAAAAGAAGCAGAGAACTCTGGGTAGTTTTCAAGTTTAGGTGGAAAGCAGCTCCTGTATGGAGCACTCTCAACACCAGCGACACTCTAGATCAACTCACCTCAAATGTCTGTTTTTCTATCAAAATCTTTAAGCATAGGATTAGCACAGTGCCACCCACGCCGAGATAGAAAAGGACAAAGTCTTTTGCCATTTGTACAGCAAAGTCTTTAAGCATAGGACTAGCACAGTGCTGTCCTTGCTGAGCTGTAAAATGACAAAAGCCAATTACCACTCCTGGCACAGTATTACAGCTTTGAGTTTTTAAAATACCAATCAAGCCAACCTGAAATGAGTAAAAGCAACCCCTGACACAGTGTTTCACTCTAATTAAAGCTCTTCAGAGAGGTATAGCTTTGTCCAGACACAAGGGAGCACCCAGTATAAGTCAAAGAAATACCCTTTCAGGCATAGAGTGACGAATAAATTATGCAAAAAAGAAGCAGAGAACTCTGGGTAGTTCTCAAGTTTAGGTGGAAAGCAGCTCCTGTATGTAGCACTCTCAACACCAGCGACACTCTAGATCTGTTCACCTCAAATGTCTGTTTTTCTATCAAAATCTTTAAGCATATGATTAGCAAAGTGCCATCCACGCCGAGATAAAAAAGGACAAAATCTTTTGCCATTTGTACAGCAAAGTCTTTAAGCATAGGACTAGCACAGTGCTGTCCTTGCCGAGCTGTAAAATGACAAAAGCCAATTACCACTCCAGGCACAGTATTACAGCTTTGAGTTGGTAAAATACCAATCAAGCCAACCTGAAATTAGTAAAAGCAACCCCTGACACAGTGTTTCGCTCTAACTAGAGTTCTTCAGAGAGGTATAGCTTTGTCCAGACACAAGGGAGCACCCAGTATAAGTCAAAGAAATACCCTTTCAGGCATAGAGTGACGAATAAATTATGCAAAAAAGAAGCAGATAACTCTGGGTAGTTCTCAAGTTTAGGTGGAAAGCAGCTCCTGTATGGAGCACTCTCAACACCAGCGACACTCTAGATCTGCTCACCTCAAATGTCTGTTTTTCTATCAAAATCTTTAAGCATAGGATTAGCACAGTGCCATCCACGCCGAGATAGAAAAGGACAAAGTCTTTTGCCATTTGTACAGCAAAGTCTTTAAGCATAGGACTAGCACAGTGCTGTCCTTGCCGAGCTGTAAAATGACAAAAGCCAATTACCACTCCAGGCACAGTATTACAGCTTTGAGTTGGTAAAATACCAATCAAGCCAACCTGAAATGAGTAAAAGCAACCCCTGACACAGTGTTTAGCTCTAATTAGAGCTCTTCAGAGAGGTATAGCTTTGTCCAGACACAAGGGAGCACCCAGTATGAGTCAAAGAAATACCCTTTCAGGCATAGAGTGACGAATAAATTATGCAAAAAAGAAGCAGAGACCTCTTGGTAGTTCTTAAGTTTAGGTGGAAAGCAGCTCCTGTATGGAGCACTCTCAACACCAGCGACACTCTAGATCTGCTCACCTCAAATGTCTGTTTTTCTATCAAAATCTTTAAGCATAGGATTAGCACAGTGCCATCCACGCCGAGATAGAAAAGGACAAAGTCTTTTGCCATTTGTACAGCAAAGTCTTTAAGCATAGGACTAGCACAGTGCTGTCCTTGCCGAGCTGTAAAATGACAAAAGCCAATTACCACTCCAGGCACAGTATTACAGCTTTGAGTTGGTAAAATACCAATCAAGCCAACCTGAAATGAGTAAAAGCAACCCCTGACACAGTGTTTAGCTCTAATTAGAGCTCTTCAGAGAGGTATAGCTTTGTCCAGACACAAGGGAGCACCCAGTATAAGTCAAAGACATACCCTTTCAGGCATAGAGTGACGAATAAATTATGCAAAAAAGAAGCAGAGAACTCTGGGTAGTTCTTAAGTTTAGGTGGAAAGCAGCTCCTGTATGGAGCACTCTCAACACCAGCGACACTCTAGATCTGCTCACCTCAAATGTCTGTTTTCTATCAAAATCTTTAAGCATAGGATTAGCACAGTGCCATCCACGCCGAGATAGAAAAGGACAAAGTCTTTTGCCATTTGTACAGCAAAGTCTTTAAGCGTAGGACTAGCACAGTGCTGTCCTTGCCGAGCTGTAAAATGACAAAAGCCAATTACCCCTCCAGGCACAGTATTACAGCTTTGAGTTGGTAAAATACCAATCAAGCCAACCTGAAATTAGTAAAAGCAACCCCTGACACAGTGTTTCACCCTAATTAGAGCTCTTCAGAGAGGTATAGCTTTGTCCAGACACAAGGGAGCACCCAGTATAAGTCAAAGAAATACCCTTTCAGGCATAGAGTGACGAATAAATTATGCAAAAAAGAAGCAGAGAACTCTGGGTAGTTCTCAAGTTTAGGTGGAAAGCAGCTCCTGTATGGAGCACTCTCAACACCAGCGACACTCTTGATCTGCTCACCTCAAATGCTTGTTTTCTATCAAAATCTTTAAGCATAGGATTAGCCCAGTGCCATCCACGCCGAGATAGAAAAGGACAAAGTCTTTTGTCATTTGTACAGCAAAGTCTTTAAGCATAGGACTAGCACAGTGCTGTCCTTGCCGAGCTGTAAAATGACAAAAGCCAATTACCACTCCAGGCACAGTATTACAGCTTTGAGTTGGTAAAATACCAATCAAGCCAACCTGAAATGAGAAAAAAGCAACCCCTGACACAGTGTTTCGCTCTACTTAGAGCTCTTCAGAGAGGTATAGCTTTGTCCAGACACAAGGGAGCACCCAGTATAAGTCAAAGAAATACCCTTTCAGGCATAGAGTGACGAATAAATTATGCAAAAAAGAAGCAGAGAACTCTGGGTAGTTATCAAGTTTAGGTGGAAAGCAGCTCCTGTATGGAGCACTCTCAACACCAGCGACACTCTAGATCTGCTCACCTCAAATGTCTGTTTTTCTATCAAAATCTTTAAGCATAGGATTAGCACAGTGCCATCCACGCCGAGATAGAAAAGGACAAAGTCTTTTGCCATTAGTACAGCAAAGTCATTAAGCATAGGACTAGCACAGTGCTGTCCTTGCCGAGCTGTAAAATGACAAAAGCCAATTACCACTCCAGGCACAGTATTACAGCTTTGAGTTGGTAAAATACCAATAAAGCCAACCTGAAATGAGTAAAAGCAACCCCTCACACAGTGTTTTGCTCTAATTAGAGCTCTTCAGAGAGGTATAGCTTTGTCCAGACACAAGGGAGCACCCAGTATAAGTCAAAGAAATACCCTTTCAGGCATAGAGTGACGAATAAATTATGCAAAAAAGAAGCAGAGAACTCTGGGTAGTTCTCAAGTTTAGGTGGAAAGCAGCTCCTGTATGGAGCACTCTCAACACCAGCGACACTCTAGATCTGTTCACCTCAAATGTCTGTTTTTCTATCAAAATCTTTAAGCATAGGATTAGCACAGTGCCATCCACGCCGAGATAGAAAAGGACAAAGTCTTTTGCCATTTGTACAGCAAAGTCTTTAAGCATAGGACTAGCACAGTGCTGTCCTTGCCGAGCTGTAAAATGACAAAAGCCAATTACCACTCCAGGCACAGTATTACAGCTTTGAGTTGGTAAAATACCAATCAAGCCAACCTGAAATGAGTAAAAGCAACCCCTCACACAGTGTTTTGCTGTAATTAGAGCTCTTCAGAGAGGTATAGCTTTGTCCAGACACAAGGGAGCACCCAGTATAAGTCAAAGAAATACCCTTTCAGGCATAGAGTGACGAATAAATTATGCAAAAAAGAAGCAGAGAACTCTGGGTAGTTCTCAAGTTTAGGTGGAAAGCAGCTCCTGTATGGAGCACTCTCAACACCAGCGACACTCTAGATCTGCTCACCTCAAATGTCTGTTTTTCTATCAAAATCTTTAAGCATAGGATTAGCACAGTGCCATCCACGCCGAGATAGAAAAGGACAAAGTCTTTTGCCATTTGTACAGCAAAGTCTTTAAGCATAGGACTAGCACAGTGCTGTCCTTGCCGAGCTGTAAAATGAAAAAAGCCAATTACCACTCCAGGCACAGTATTACAGCTTTGAGTTGGTAAAATACCAATCAAGCCAACCTGAAATGAGTAAAAGCAACCCCTGACACAGTGTTTCGCTCAAATTAGAGCTCTTCAGAGAGGTATAGCTTTGTCCAGACACAAGGGAGCACCCAGTATAAGTCAAAGAAATACCCTTTCAGGCATAGAGTGACGAATAAATTATGCAAAAAAGAAGCAGAGAACTCTGGGTAGTTCTCAAGTTTAGGTGGAAAGCAGCTCCTGTATGGAGCACTCTCAACACCGGCGACACTCTAGATCTGCTCACCTCAAATGTCTGTTTTCTATCAAAATCTTTAAGCATAGGATTAGCACAGTGCCATCCACGCCGAGATAGAAAAGGACAAAGTATTTTGCCATTTGTACAGCAAAGTCTTTAAGCATAGGACTAGCACAGTGCTGTCCTTGCCGAGCTGTAAAATGACAAAAGCCAATTACCATTCCAGGCACAGTATTACAGCTTTGAGTTGGTAAAATACCAATCAAGCCAACCTGAAATTAGTAAAAGCAACCCCTGACACAGTGTTTCGCTCTAATTAGAGCTCTTCAGAGAGGTATAGCTTTGTCCAGACACAAGGGCGCACCCAGTATAAGTCAAAGAAATACCCTTTCAGGCATAGAGTAACGAATAAATTATGCAAAAAAGAAGCAGAGAACTCTGGGTAGTTCTCAAGTTTAGGTGGAAAGCAGGTCCTGATTGGAGCACTCTCAACACCAGCGACACTCTAGATCTGCTCACCTCAAATGTCTGTTTTCTATCAAAATCTTTAAGCATAGGATTAGCCCAGTGCCATCCACGCCGAGATAGAAAAGGACAAAGTCTTTTGCCATTTGTACAGCAAAGTCTTTAAGCATAGGACTAGCACAGTGCTGTCCTTGCCGAGCTGTAAAATGACAAAAGCCAATTACCACTCCAGGCACAGTATTACAGCTTTGAGTTGGTAAAATACCAATCAAGCCAACCTGAAATGAGTAAAAGCAACCCCTGACACAGTGTTTAGCTCTAATTAGAGCTCTTCAGAGAGGTATAGCTTTGTCCAGATACAAGGGAGCACCCAGTATAAGTCAAAGAAATACCCTTTCAGGCATAGAGTGACGAATAAATTATGCAAAAAAGAAGCAGATAACTCAGGGTAGTTCTCAAGTTTAGGTGGAAAGCAGCTCCTGTATGGAGCACTCTCAACACCAGCAACACTCTAGATCTGCTCACCTCAAATGTCTGTTTTTCTATCAAAATCTTTAAGCATAGGATTAGCACAGTGCCATCCACGCCGAGATAGAAAAGGACAAAGGGGCAGATTTATGAGCCCCTTGCGCCACTTTTGCGTCACTTTTAACATGGGAAAAGTGACGCAAAAGTGGCGCAAGGGGCTCATAAATCTGCCCCAAAGTCTTTTGCCATTTGTACAGCAAAGTCTTTAAGCATAGGACTAGCACAGTGCTGTCCTTGCCGAGCTGTAAAATGACAAAAGCCAATTACCACTCCAGGCACAGTATTACAGCTTTGAGTTGGTAAAATACCAATCAAGCCAACCTGAAATGAGTAAAAGCAACCCCTGACACAGTGTTTCGCTCTAATTAGAGCTCTTCAGAGAGGTATAGCTTTGTCCAGACACAAGGGAGCACCCAGTATAAGTCAAAGAAATACCCTTTCAGGCATAGAGTGACGAATAAATTATGCAAAAATGAAGCAGAGAACTCTGGGTAGTTCTCAAGTTTAGGTGGAAAGCAGCTCCTGTATGGAGCACTCTCAACACCAGCGACACTCTAGATCTGCTCACCTCAAATGTCTGTTTTTCTATCAAAATCTTTAAGCATAGGATTAGCACAGTGCCATCCACGCCGAGATAGAAAAGGACAAAGTCTTTTGCCATTTGTACAGCAAAGTCTTTAAGCATAGGACTAGCAAGTTGCTGTCCTTGCCGAGCTGTAAAATGACAAAAGCCAATTACCACTCCAGGCACAGTATTACAGCTTTGAGTTGGTAAAATACCAATCAAGCCAACCTGAAATGAGTAAAAGCAACCCCTGACACAGTGTATCGCTCTAATTAGAGCTCTTTAGAGAGGTATAGCTTTGTCCAGACACAAGGGAGCACCCAGTGTAAGTCAAAGAAATACTCTTTCAGGCATAGAGTGACGAATAAATTATGCAAAAAAGAAGCAGAGAACTCTGGGTAGTTCTCAAGTTTAGGTGGAAAGCAGCTCCTGTATGGAGATCTCTCAACACCAGCAACACTCTAGATCTGCTCACCTCAAATGTCTGTTTTTCTATCAAAAACTTTAAGCATAGGTTTAGCCCAGTGCCATCCACGCCGAGATAGAAAAGGACAAAGTCTTTTGCCATTTGTACAGCAAAGTCTTTAAGCATAGGACTAGCACAGTGCTGTTCTTGCCGAGCTGTAAAATGACAAAAGCCAATTACCACTCCAGGCACAGTATTACAGCTTTGAGTTGGTAAAATACCAATCAAGCCAACCTGAAATGAGTAAAAGCAACCCCTGACACAGTGTTTCGCTCTAATAAGAGCTCTTCAGAGAGGTATAGCTTTGTCCAGACACAAGGGAGCACCCAGTATAAGTCAAAGAAATACCCTTTCAGGCATAGAGTGACAAATAAATTATGCAAAAAAGAAGCAGAGAACTCTGGGTAGTTCTCAAGTTTAGGTGGAAAGCAGCTCCTGTATGGAGCACTCTCAACACCAGCAACACTCTAGATCAACTCACCTCAAATGTCTGTTTTTCTATCAAAATCTTTAAGCATAGGATTAGCACAGTGCCATCCACGCCGAGATAGAAAAGGACAAAGTCTTTTGCCATTTGTACAGCAAAGTCTTTAAGCATAGGACTAGCACAGTGCTGTCCTTGCTGAGCTGTAAAATGACAAAAGCCAATTACCACTCCTGGCACAGTATTAGAGCTTTGAGTTTTTAAAATACCAATCAAGCCAACCTGAAATGAGTAAAAGCAACCCCTGACACAGTGTTTCACTCTAATTAAAGCTCTTCAGAGAGGTATAGCTTTGTCCAGACACAAGGGAGCACCCAGTATAAGTCAAAGAAATACCCTTTCAGGCATAGAGTGACGAATAAATTATGCAAAAAAGCAGCAGAGAACTCTGGGTAGTTCTCAAGTTTAGGTGGAAAGCAGCTCCTGTATGTAGCACTCTCAACACCAGCGACACTCTAGATCTGCTCACCTCAAATGTCTGTTTTTCTATCAAAATCTTTAAGCATATGATTAGCAAAGTGCCATCCACGCCGAGATAAAAAAGGAATAAGTCTTTTGCCATTTGTACAGCAAAGTCTTTAAGCATAGGACTAGCACAGTGCTGTCCTTGCCGAGCTGTAAAATGACAAAAGCCAATTACCACTCCAGGCACAGTATTACAGCTTTGAGTTGGTAAAATACCAATCAAGCCAACCTGAAATTAGTAAAAGCAACCTCTGACACAGTGTTTCGCTCTAACTAGAGTTCTTCAGAGAGGTATAGCTTTGTCCAGACACAAGGGAGCACCCAGTATAAGTCAAAGAAATACCCTTTCAGGCATAGAGTGACGAATAAATTATGCAAAAAAGAAGCAGATAACTCTGGGTAGTTCTCAAGTTTAGGTGGAAAGCAGCTCCTGTATGGAGCACTCTCAACACCAGCGACACTCTAGATCTGCTCACCTCAAATGTCTGTTTTTCTATCAAAATCTTTAAGCATAGGATTAGCACAGTGCCATTCACGCCGAGATAGAAAAGGACAAAGTCTTTTGCCATTTGTACAGCAAAGTCTTTAAGCATAGGACTAGCACAGTGCTGTCCTTGCCGAGCTGTAAAATGACAAAAGCCAATTACCACTCCAGGCACAGTATTACAGCTTTGAGTTGGTAAAATACCAATCAAGCCAACCTGAAATGAGTAAAAGCAACCCCTGACACAGTGTTTAGCTCTAATTAGAGCTCTTCAGAGAGGTATAGCTTTGTCCAGATACAAGGGAGCACCCAGTATAAGTCAAAGAAATACCCTTTCAGGCATAGAGTGACGAATAAATTATGCAAAAAAGAAGCAGATAACTCAGGGTAGTTCTCAAGTTTAGGTGGAAAGCAGCTCCTGTATGGAGCACTCTCAACACCAGCGACACTCTAGATCTGCTCACCTCAAATGTCTGTTTTTCTATCAAAATCTTTAAGCATAGGATTAGCACAGTGCCATCCACGCCGAGATAGAAAAGGACAAAGGGGCAGATTTATGAGCCCCTTGCGCCACTTTTGCGTCACTTTTAACATGGGAAAAGTGACGCAAAAGTGGCGCAAGGGGCTCATAAATCTGCCCCAAAGTCTTTTGCCATTTGTACAGCAAAGTCTTTAAGCATAGGACTAGCACAGTGCTGTCCTTGCCGAGCTGTAAAATGACAAAAGCCAATTACCACTCCAGGCACAGTATTACAGCTTTGAGTTGGTAAAATACCAATCAAGCCAACCTGAAATGAGTAAAAGCAACACCTGACACAGTGTTTCGCTCTAATTAGAGCTCTTCAGAGAGGTATAGCTTTGTCCAGACACAAGGGAGCACCCAGTATAAGTCAAAGAAATACCCTTTCAGGCATAGAGTGACGAATAAATTATGCAAAAATGAAGCAGAGAACTCTGGGTAGTTCTCAAGTTTAGGTGGAAAGCAGCTCCTGTATGGAGCACTCTCAACACCAGCGACACTCTAGATCTGCTCACCTCAAATGTCTGTTTTTCTATCAAAATCTTTAAGCATAGGATTAGCACAGTGCCATCCATGCCGAGATAGAAAAGGACAAAGTCTTTTGCCATTTGTACAGCAAAGTCTTTAAGCATAGGACTAGCACAGTGCTGTCCTTGCCGAGCTGTAAAATGACAAAAGCCAATTACCACTCCAGGCACAGTATTACAGCTTTGAGTTGGTAAAATACCAATCAAGCCAACCTGAAATGAGTAAAAGCAACCCCTGACACAGTGTATCGCTCTAATTAGAGCTCTTCAGAGAGGTATAGCTTTGTCCAGACACAAGGGAGTACCCAGTGTAAGTCAAAGAAATACTCTTTCAGGCATAGAGTGACGAATAAATTATGCAAAAAAGAAGCAGAGAACTCTGGGTAGTTATCAAGTTTAGGTGGAAAGCAGCTCCTGTATGGAGATCTCTCAACACCAGCAACACTCTAGATCTGCTCACCTCAAATGTCTGTTTTTCTATCAAAATCTTTAAGCATAGGTTTAGCCCAGTGCCATCCACGCCGAGATAGAAAAGGACAAAGTCTTTTGCCATTTGTACAGCAAAGTCTTTAAGCATAGGACTAGCACAGTGCTGTTCTTGCCGAGCTGTAAAATGACAAAAGCCAATTACCACTCCAGGCACAGTATTACAGCTTTGAGTTGGTAAAATACCAATCAAGCCAACCTGAAATGAGTAAAAGCAACCCCTGACACAGTGTTTCGCTCTAATAAGAGCTCTTCAGAGAGGTATAGCTTTGTCCAGACACAAGGGAGCACCCAGTATAAGTCAAAGAAATACCCTTTCAGGCATAGAGTGACAAATAAATTATGCAAAAAAGAAGCAGAGAACTCTGGGTAGTTCTCAAGTTTAGGTGGAAAGCAGCTCCTGTATGGAGCACTCTCAACACCAGCAACACTCTAGATCAACTCACCTCAAATGTCTGTTTTTCTATCAAAATCTTTAAGCATAGGATTAGCACAGTGCCATCCACGCCGAGATAGAAAAGGACAAAGTCTTTTGCCATTTGTACAGCAAAGTCTTTAAGCATAGGACTAGCACAGTGCTGTCCTTGCTGAGCTGTAAAATGACAAAAGCCAATTACCACTCCTGGCACAGTATTACAGCTTTGAGTTTTTAAAATACCAATCAAGCCAACCTGAAATGAGTAAAAGCAACCCCTGACACAGTGTTTCACTCTAATTAAAGCTCTTCAGAGAGATATAGCTTTGTCCAGACACAAGGGAGCACCCAGTATAAGTCAAAGAAATACCCTTTCAGGCATAGAGTGACGAATAAATTATGCAAAAAAGAAGCAGAGAACTCTGGGTAGTTCTCAAGTTTAGGTGGAAAGCAGCTCCTGTATGTAGCACTCTCAACACCAGCGACACTCTAGATCTGTTCACCTCAAATGTCTGTTTTTCTATCAAAATCTTTAAGCATATGATTAGCAAAGTGCCATCCACGCCGAGATAAAAAAGGACAAAGTCTTTTGCCATTTGTACAGCAAAGTCTTTAAGCATAGGACTAGCACAGTGCTGTCCTTGCCGAGCTGTAAAATGACAAAAGCCAATTACCACTCCAGGCACAGTATTACAGCTTTGAGTTGGTAAAATACCAATCAAGCCAACCTGAAATTAGTAAAAGCAACCCCTGACACAGTGTTGCGCTCTAAGTAGAGTTCTTCAGAGAGGTATAGCTTTGTCCAGACACAAGGGAGCACCCAGTATAAGTCAAAGAAATACCCTTTCAGGCATAGAGTGACGAATAAATTATGCAAAAAAGAAGCAGATAACTCTGGGTAGTTCTCAAGTTTAGGTGGAAAGCAGCTCCTGTATGGAGCACTCTCAACACCAGCGACACTCTAGATCTGCTCACCTCAAATGTCTGTTTTTCTATCAAAATCTTTAAGCATAGGATTAGCACAGTGCCATCCACGCCGAGATAGAAAAGGACAAAGTCTTTTGCCATTTGTACAGCAAAGTCTTTAAGCATAGGACTAGCACAGTGCTGTCCTTGCCGAGCTGTAAAATGACAAAAGCCAATTACCACTCCAGGCACAGTATTACAGCTTTGAGTTGGTAAAATACCAATCAAGCCAACCTGAAATGAGTAAAAGCAACCCCTGACACAGTGTTTAGCTCTAATTAGAGCTCTTCAGAGAGGTATAGCTTTGTCCAGACACAAGGGAGCACCCAGTATAAGTCAAAGAAATACCCTTTCAGGCATAGAGTGACGAATAAATTATGCAAAAAAGAAGCAGAGAACTCTTGGTAGTTCTTAAGTTTAGGTGGAAAGCAGCTCCTGTATGGAGCACTCTCAACACCAGCGACACTCTAGATCTGCTCACCTCAAATGTCTGTTTTTCTATCAAAATCTTTAAGCATAGGATTAGCACAGTGCCATCCACGCCGAGATAGAAAAGGACAAAGTCTTTTGCCATTTGTACAGCAAAGTCTTTAAGCATAGGACTAGCACAGTGCTGTCCTTGCCGAGCTGTAAAATGACAAAAGCCAATTACCACTCCAGGCACAGTATTACAGCTTTGAGTTGGTAAAATACCAATCAAGCCAACCTGAAATGAGTAAAAGCAACCCCTGACACAGTGTTTAGCTCTAATTAGAGCTCTTCAGAGAGGTATAGCTTTGTCCAGACACAAGGGAGCACCCAGTATAAGTCAAAGACATACCCTTTCAGGCATAGAGTGACGAATAAATTATGCAAAAAAGAAGCAGAGAACTCTGGGTAGTTCTTAAGTTTAGGTGGAAAGCAGCTCCTGTATGGAGCACTCTCAACACCAGCGACACTCTAGATCTGCTCACCTCAAATGTCTGTTTTCTATCAAAATCTTTAAGCATAGGATTAGCACAGTGCCATCCACGCCGAGATAGAAAAGGACAAAGTCTTTTGCCATTTGTACAGCAAAGTCTTTAAGCATAGGACTAGCACAGTGCTGTCCTTGCCGAGCTGTAAAATGACAAAAGCCAATTACCCCTCCAAGCACAGTATTACAGCTTTGAGTTGGTAAAATACCAATCAAGCCAACCTGAAATTAGTAAAAGCAACCCCTGACACAGTGTTTCACCCTAATTAGAGCTCTTCAGAGAGGTATAGCTTTGTCCAGACACAAGGGAGCACCCAGTATAAGTCAAAGAAATACCCTTTCAGGCATAGAGTGACGAATAAATTATGCAAAAAAGAAGCAGAGAACTCTGGGTAGTTCTCAAGTTTAGGTGGAAAGCAGCTCCTGTATGGAGCACTCTCAACACCAGCGACACTCTTGATCTGCTCACCTCAAATGCTTGTTTTCTATCAAAATCTTTAAGCATAGGATTAGCCCAGTGCCATCCACGCCGAGATAGAAAAGGACAAAGTCTTTTGTCATTTGTACAGCAAAGTCTTTAAGCATAGGACTAGCACAGTGCTGTCCTTGCCGAGCTGTAAAATGACAAAAGCCAATTACGACTCCAGGCACAGTATTACAGCTTTGAGTTGGTAAAATACCAATCAAGCCAACCTGAAATGAGAAAAAAGCAACCCCTGACACAGTGTTTCGCTCTACTTAGAGCTCTTCAGAGAGGTATAGCTTTGTCCAGACACAAGGGAGCACCCAGTATAAGTCAAAGAAATACCCTTTCAGGCATAGAGTGACGAATAAATTATGCAAAAAAGAAGCAGAGAACTCTGGGTAGTTATCAAGTTTAGGTGGAAAGCAGCTCCTGTATGGAGCACTCTCAACACCAGCGACACTCTAGATCTGCTCACCTCAAATGTCTGTTTTTCTATCAAAATCTTTAAGCATAGGATTAGCACAGTGCCATCCACGCCGAGATAGAAAAGGACAAAGTCTTTTGCCATTAGTACAGCAAAGTCATTAAGCATAGGACTAGCACAGTGCTGTCCTTGCCGAGCTGTAAAATGACAAAAGCCAATTACCACTCCAGGCACAGTATTACAGCTTTGAGTTGGTAAAATACCAATAAAGCCAACCTGAAATGAGTAAAAGCAACCCCTCACACAGTGTTTTGCTCTAATTAGAGCTCTTCAGAGAGGTATAGCTTTGTCCAGACACAAGGGAGCACCCAGTATAAGTCAAAGAAATACCCTTTCAGGCATAGAGTGACGAATAAATTATGCAAAAAAGAAGCAGAGAACTCTGGGTAGTTCTCAAGTTTAGGTGGAAAGCAGCTCCTGTATGGAGCACTCTCAACACCAGCGACACTCTAGATCTGCTCACCTCAAATGTCTGTTTTTCTATCAAAATCTTTAAGCATAGGATTAGCACAGTGCCATCCACGCCGAGATAGAAAAGGACAAAGTCTTTTGCCATTTGTACAGCAAAGTCTTTAAGCATAGGACTAGCACAGAGCTGTCCTTGCCGAGCTGTAAAATGACAAAAGCCAATTACCACTCCAGGCACAGTATTACAGCTTTGTGTTGGTAAAATACCAATCAAGCCAACCTGAAATGAGTAAAAGCAACCCCTCACACAGTGTTTTGCTCTAATTAGAGCTCTTCAGAGAGGTATAGCTTTGTCCAGACACAAGGGAGCACCCAGTATAAGTCAAAGAAATACCCTTTCAGGCATAGAGTGACGAATAAATTATGCAAAAAAGAAGCAGAGAACTCTGGGTAGTTCTCAAGTTTAGGTGGAAAGCAGCTCCTGTATGGAGCACTCTCAACACCAGCGACACTCTAGATCTGCTCACCTCAAATGTCTGTTTTTCTATCAAAATCTTTAAGCATAGGATTAGCACAGTGCCATCCACGCCGAGATAGAAAAGGACAAAGTCTTTTGCCATTTGTACAGCAAAGTCTTTAAGCATAGGACTAGCACAGTGCTGTCCTTGCCGAGCTGTAAAATGAAAAAAGCCAATTACCACTCCAGGCACAGTATTACAGCTTTGAGTTGGTAAAATACCAATCAAGCCAACCTGAAATGAGTAAAAGCAACCCCTGACACAGTGTTTCGCTCAAATTAGAGCTCTTCAGAGAGGTATAGCTTTGTCCAGACACAAGGAAGCACCCAGTATAAGTCAAAGAAATACCCTTTCAGGCATAGAGTGACGAATAAATTATGCAAAAAAGAAGCAGAGAACTCTGGGTAGTTCTCAAGTTTAGGTGGAAAGCAGCTCCTGTATGGAGCACTCTCAACACCAGCGACACTCTAGATCTGCTCACCTCAAATGTCTGTTTTCTATCAAAATCTTTAAGCATAGGATTAGCACAGTGCCATCCATGCCGAGATAGAAAAGGACAAAGTATTTTGCCATTTGTACAGCAAAGTCTTTAAGCATAGGACTAGCACAGTGCTGTCCTTGCCGAGCTGTAAAATGACAAAAGCCAATTACCATTCCAGGCACAGTATTACAGCTTTGAGTTGGTAAAATACCAATCAAGCCAACCTGAAATTAGTAAAAGCAACCCCTGACACAGTGTTTCGCTCTAATTAGAGCTCTTCAGAGAGGTATAGCTTTGTCCAGACACAAGGGCGCACCCAGTATAAGTCAAAGAAATACCCTTTCAGGCATAGAGTAACAAATAAATTATGCAAAAAAGAAGCAGAGAACTCTGGATAGTTCTCAAGTTTAGGTGGAAAGCAGATCCTGTATGGAGCACTCTCAACACCAGCGACACTCTAGATCTGCTCACCTCAAATGTCTGTTTTTCTATCAAAATCTTTAAGCATAGGATTAGCACAGTGCCATCCACGCCGAGATAGAAAAGGACAAAGTCTCTTGCCATTTGTACAGCAAAGTCTTTAAGCATAGGACTAGCACAGTGCTGTCCTTGCCGAGCTGTAAAATGACAAAAGCCAATTACCACTCCAGGCACAGTATTACAGCTTTGAGTTGGTAAAATACCAATCAAGCCAACCTGAAATGAGTAAAAGCAACCCCTGACACAGTGTTTCGCTCTAATTAGAGCTCTTCAGAGAGGTATTGCTTTGTCCAGACACAAGGGCGCACCCAGTATAAGTCAAAGAAATACCCTTTCAGGCATAGAGTGACGAATAAATTATGCAAAAAAGAAGCAGAGAACTCTGGGTAGTTCTCAAGTTTAGGTGGAAAGCAGCTCCTGTATGGAGCACTCTCAACACCAGCGACACTCTAGATCTGCTCACCTCAAATGTCTGTTTTCTATCAAAATCTTTAAGCATAGGATTAGCACAGTGCCATCCACGCCGAGATAGAAAAGGACAAAGTCTTTTGCCATTTGTACAGCAAAGTCTTTAAGCATAGGACTAGCACAGTGCTGTCCTTGCCGAGCTGTAAAATGACAAAAGCCAATTACCACTCCAGGAACAGTATTACAGCTTTGAGTTGGTAAAATACCAATCAAGCCAACCTGAAATTAGTAAAAGCAACCCCTGACACAGTGTTTCGCTCTAACTAGAGTTCTTCAGAGAGGTATAGCTTTGTCCAGACACAAGGGAGCACCCAGTATAAGTCAAAGAAATACCCTTTCAGGCATAGAGTGACAAATAAATTATGCAAAAAAGAAGCAGAGAACTCTGGATAGTTCTCAAGTTTAGGTGGAAAGCAGATCCTGTATGGAGCACTCTCAACACCAGCGACACTCTAGATCTGCTCACCTCAAATGTCTGTTTTTCTATCAAAATCTTTAAGCATAGGATTAGCACAGTGCCATCCACGCCGAGATAGAAAAGGACAAAGTCTTTTGCCATTTGTACAGCAAAGTCTTTAAGCATAGGACTAGCACAGTGCTGTCCTTGCCGAGCTGTAAAATGACAAAAGCCAATTACCACTCCAGGCACAGTATTACAGCTTTGAGTTGGTAAAATACCAATCAAGCCAACCTGAAATGAGTAAAAGCAACCCCTGACACAGTGTTTCACTCTAATTAGAGCTCTTCAGAGAGGTATTGCTTTGTCCAGACACAAGGGAGCACCCAGTATAAGTCAAAGAAATACCCTTTCAGGCATAGAGTGACGAATAAATTATGCAAAAAAGAAGCAGAGAACTCTGGGTAGTTCTCAAGTTTAGGTGGAAAGCAGCTCCTGTATGGAGCACTCTCAACACCAGCGACACTCTAGATCTGCTCACCTCAAATGTCTGTTTTCTATCAAAATCTTTAAGCATAGGATTAGCCCAGTGCCATCCACGCCGAGATAGAAAAGGACAAAGTCTTTTGCCATTTGTACAGCAAAGTCTTTAAGCATAGGACTAGCACAGTGCTGTCCTTGCCGAGCTGTAAAATGACAAAAGCCAATTACCACTCCAGGCACAGTATTACAGCTTTGAGTTGGTAAAATACCAATCAAGCCAACCTGAAATTAGTAAAAGCAACCCCTGACACAGTGTTTCGCTCTAACTAGAGTTCTTCAGAGAGGTATAGCTTTGTCCAGACACAAGGGAGCACCCAGTATAAGTCAAAGAAATACCCTTTCAGGCATAGAGTGACAAATAAATTAATCAAAAAAGAAGCAGATAACTCTGGGTAGTTCTCAAGTTTAGGTGGAAAGCAGCTCCTGTATGGAGCACTCTCAACACCAGCGACACTCTAGATCTGCTCACCTCAAATGTCTGTTTTTCTATCAAAATCTTTAAGCATAGGATTAGCACAGTGCCATCCACGCCGAGATAGAAAAGGACAAAGTCTTTTGCCATTTGTACAGCAAAGTCTTTAAGCATAGGACTAGCACAGTGCTGTCCTTGCCGAGCTGTAAAATGACAAAAGCCAATTACCACTCCAGGCACAGTATTACAGCTTTGAGTTGGTAAAATACCAATCAAGCCAACCTGAAATTAGTAAAAGCAACCCCTGACACAGTGTTTCGCTCTAACTAGAGTTCTTCAGAGAGGTATAGCTTTGTCCAGACACAAGGGAGCACCCAGTATAAGTCAAAGAAATACCCTTTCAGGCATAGAGTGACAAATAAATTATGCAAAAAAGAAGCAGATAACTCTGGGTAGTTCTCAAGTTTAGGTGGAAAGCAGCTCCTGTATGGAGCACTCTCAACACCAGCGACACTCTAGATCTGCTCACCTCAAATGTCTGTTTTTCTATCAAAATCTTTAAGCATAGGATTAGCACAGTGCCATTCACGCCGAGATAGAAAAGGACAAAGTCTTTTGTCATTTGTACAGCAAAGTCTTTAAGCATAGGACTAGCACAGTGCTGTCCTTGCCGAGCTGTAAAATGACAAAAGCCAATTACCACTCCAGGCACAGTATTACAGCTTTGAGTTGGTAAAATACCAATCAAGCCAACCTGAAATGAGTAAAAGCAACCCCTGACACAGTGTTTAGCTCTAATTAGAGCTCTTCAGAGAGGTATAGCTTTGTCCAGATACAAGGGAGCACCCAGTATAAGTCAAAGAAATACCCTTTCAGGCATAGAGTGACGAATAAATTATGCAAAAAAGAAGCAGATAACTCAGGGTAGTTCTCAAGTTTAGGTGGAAAGCAGCTCCTGTATGGAGCACTCTCAACACCAGCGACACTCTAGATCTGCTCACCTCAAATGTCTGTTTTTCTATCAAAATCTTTAAGCATAGGATTAGCACAGTGCCATCCACGCCGAGATAGAAAAGGACAAAGGGGCAGATTTATGAGCCCCTTGCGCCACTTTTGCGTCACTTTTAACATGGGAAAAGTGACGCAAAAGTGGCGCAAGGGGCTCATAAATCTGCCCCAAAGTCTTTTGCCATTTGTACAGCAAAGTCTTTAAGCATAGGACTAGCACAGTGCTGTCCTTGCCGAGCTGTAAAATGACAAAAGCCAATTACCACTCCAGGCACAGTATTACAGCTTTGAGTTGGTAAAATACCAATCAAGCCAACCTGAAATGAGTAAAAGCAACCCCTGACACAGTGTTTCGCTCTAATTAGAGCTCTTCAGAGAGGTATAGCTTTGTCCAGACACAAGGGAGCACCCAGTATAAGTCAAAGAAATACCCTTTCAGGCATAGAGTGACGAATAAATTATGCAAAAATGAAGCAGAGAACTCTTGGTAGTTCTCAAGTTTAGGTGGAAAGCAGCTCCTGTATGGAGCACTCTCAACACCAGCGACACTCTAGATCTGCTCACCTCAAATGTCTGTTTTTCTATCAAAATCTTTAAGCATAGGATTAGCACAGTGCCATCCACGCCGAGATAGAAAAGGACAAAGTCTTTTGCCATTTGTACAGCAAAGTCTTTAAGCATAGGACTAGCACAGTGCTGTCCTTGCCGAGCTGTAAAATGACAAAAGCCAATTACCACTCCAGGCACAGTATTACAGCTTTGAGTTGGTAAAATACCAATCAAGCCAACCTGAAATGAGTAAAAGCAACCCCTGACACAGTGTATCGCTCTACTTAGAGCTCTTCAGAGAGGTATAGCTTTGTCCAGACACAAGGGAGCACCCAGTATAAGTCAAAGAAATACTCTTTCAGGCATAGAGTGACGAATAAATTATGCAAAAAAGAAGCAGAGAACTCTGGGTAGTTCTCAAGTTTAGGTGGAAAGCAGCTCCTGTATGGAGATCTCTCAACACCAGCAACACTCTAGATCTGCTCACCTCAAATGTCTGTTTTTCTATCAAAATCTTTAAGCATAGGTTTAGCCCAGTGCCATCCACGCCGAGATAGAAAAGGATAAAGTCTTTTGCCATTTGTACAGCAAAGTCTTTAAGCATAGGACTAGCACAGTGCTGTTCTTGCCGAGCTGTAAAATGACAAAAGCCAATTACCACTCCAGGCACAGTATTACAGCTTTGAGTTGGTAAAATACCAATCAAGCCAACCTGAAATGAGTAAAAGCAACCCCTGACACAGTGTTTCGCTCTAATAAGAGCTCTTCAGAGAGGTATAGCTTTGTCCAGACACAAGGGAGCACCCAGTATAAGTCAAAGAAATACCCTTTCAGGCATAGAGTGACAAATAAATTATGCAAAAAAGAAGCAGAGAACTCTGGGTAGTTCTCAAGTTTAGGTGGAAAGCAGCTCCTGTATG
Source organism: Triturus cristatus (assembly GCF_964204655.1). NCBI lineage: Eukaryota > Metazoa > Chordata > Amphibia > Caudata > Salamandridae > Triturus > Triturus cristatus. Next base: position 1,086,516,449 of record NC_140591.1, read on the forward strand.
GAGCACTCTCAACACCAGCAACACTCTAGATCAACTCACCTCAAATGTCTGTTTTTCTATCAAAATCTTTAAGCATAGGATTAGCACAGTGCCATCCACGCCGAGATAGAAAAGGACAAAGTCTTTTGCCATTTGTACAGCAAAGCCTTTAAGCATAGGACTAGCACAGTGCTGTCCTTGCTGAGCTGTAAAATGACAAAAGCCAATTACCACTCCTGGCACAGTATTACAGCTTTGAGTTTTTAAAATACCAATCAAGCCAACCTGAAATGAGTAAAAGCAACCCCTGACACAGTGTTTCACTCTAATTAAAGCTCTTCAGAGAGGTATAGCTTTGTCCAGACACAAGGGAGCACCCAGTATAAGTCAAAGAAATACCCTTTCAGGCATAGAGTGACGAATAAATTATGCAAAAAAGAAGCAGAGAACTCTGGGTAGTTCTCAAGTTTAGGTGGAAAGCAGCTCCTGTATGTAGCACTCTCAACACCAGCGACACTCTAGATCTGCTCACCTCAAATGTCTGTTTTTCTATCAAAATCTTTAAGCGTATGATTAGCAAAGTGCCATCCACGCCGAGATAAAAAAGGACAAAGTCTTTTGCCATTTGTACAGCAAAGTCTTTAAGCATAGGACTAGCACAGTGCTGTCCTTGCCGAGCTGTAAAATGACAAAAGCCAATTACCACTCCAGGCACAGTATTACAGCTTTGAGTTGGTAAAATACCAATCAAGCCAACCTGAAATTAGTAAAAGCAACCCCTGACACAGTGTTTCGCTCTAACTAGAGTTCTTCAGAGAGGTATAGCTTTGTCCAGACACAAGGGAGCACCCAGTATAAGTCAAAGAAATACCCTTTCAGGCATAGAGTGACGAATAAATTATGGAAAAAAGAAGCAGATAACTCTGGGTAGTTCTCAAGTTTAGGTGGAAAGCAGCTCCTGTATGGAGCACTCTCAACACCAGCGACACTCTAGATCTGCTCACCTCAAATGTCTGTTTTTCTATCAAAATCTTTAAGCATAGGATTAGCACAGTGCCATTCACGCCGAGATAGAAAAGGACAAAGTCTTTTGCCATTTGTACAGCAAAGTCTTTAAGCATAGGACTAGCACAGTGCTGTCCTTGCCGAGCTGTAAAATGACAAAAGCCAATTACCACTCCAGGCACAGTATTACAGCTTTGAGTTGGTAAAATACCAATCAAGCCAACCTGAAATGAGTAAAAGCAACCCCTGACACAGTGTTTAGCTCTAATTAGAGCTCTTCAGAGAGGTATAGCTTTGTCCAGATACAAGGGAGCACCCAGTATAAGTCAAAGAAATACCCTTTCAGGCATAGAGTGACGAATAAATTATGCAAAAAAGAAGCAGATAACTCAGGGTAGTTCTCAAGTTTAGGTGGAAAGCAGCTCCTGTATGGAGCACTCTCAACACCAGCGACACTCTAGATCTGCTCACCTCAAATGTCTGTTTTTCTATCAAAATCTTTAAGCATAGGATTAGCACAGTGCCATCCACGCCGAGATAGAAAAGGACAAAGGGGCAGATTTATGAGCCCCTTGCGCCACTTTTGCGTCACTTTTAACATGGGAAAAGTGACGCAAAAGTGGCGCAAGGGGCTCATAAATCTGCCCCAAAGTCTTTTGCCATTTGTACAGCAAAGTCTTTAAGAATAGGACTAGCACAGTGCTGTCCTTGCCGAGCTGTAAAATGACAAAAGCCAATTACCACTCCAGGCACAGTATTACAGCTTTGAGTTGGTAAAATACCAATCAAGCCAACCTGAAATTAGTAAAAGCAACCCCTGACACAGTGTTTCGCTCTAACTAGAGTTCTTCAGAGAGGTATAGCTTTGTCCAGACACAAGGGAGCACCCAGTATAAGTCAAAGAAATACCCTTTCAGGCATAGAGTGACAAATAAATTAATCAAAAAAGAAGCAGATAACTCTGGGTAGTTCTCAAGTTTAGGTGGAAAGCAGCTCCTGTATGGAGCACTCTCAACACCAGCGACACTCTAGATCTGCTCACCTCAAATGTCTGTTTTTCTATCAAAATCTTTAAGCATAGGATTAGCACAGTGCCATCCACGCCGAGATAGAAAAGGACAAAGTCTTTTGCCATTTGTACAGCAAAGTCTTTAAGCATAGGACTAGCACAGTGCTGTCCTTGCCGAGCTGTAAAATGACAAAAGCCAATTACCACTCCAGGCACAGTATTACAGCTTTGAGTTGGTAAAATACCAATCAAGCCAACCTGAAATTAGTAAAAGCAACCCCTGACACAGTGTTTCGCTCTAACTAGAGTTCTTCAGAGAGGTATAGCTTTGTCCAGACACAAGGGAGCACCCAGTATAAGTCAAAGAAATACCCTTTCAGGCATAGAGTGACAAATAAATTATGCAAAAAAGAAGCAGATAACTCTGGGTAGTTATCAAGTTTAGGTGGAAAGCAGCTCCTGTATGGAGCACTCTCAACACCAGCGACACTCTAGATCTGCTCACCTCAAATGTCTGTTTTTCTATCAAAATCTTTAAGCATAGGATTAGCACAGTGCCATCCACGCCGAGATAGAAAAGGACAAAGGGGCAGATTTATGAGCCCCTTGCGCCACTTTTGCGTCACTTTTAACATGGGAAAAGTGACGCAAAAGTGGCGCAAGGGGCTCATAAATCTGCCCCAAAGTCTTTTGCCATTTGTACAGCAAAGTCTTTAAGAATAGGACTAGCACAGTGCTGTCCTTGCCGAGCTGTAAAATGACAAAAGCCAATTACCACTCCAGGCACAGTATTACAGCTTTGAGTTGGTAAAATACCAATCAAGCCAACCTGAAATTAGTAAAAGCAACCCCTGACACAGTGTTTCGCTCTAACTAGAGTTCTTCAGAGAGGTATAGCTTTGTCCAGACACAAGGGAGCACCCAGTATAAGTCAAAGAAATACCCTTTCAGGCATAGAGTGACAAATAAATTAATCAAAAAAGAAGCAGATAACTCTGGGTAGTTCTCAAGTTTAGGTGGAAAGCAGCTCCTGTATGGAGCACTCTCAACACCAGCGACACTCTAGATCTGCTCACCTCAAATGTCTGTTTTTCTATCAAAATCTTTAAGCATAGGATTAGCACAGTGCCATCCACGCCGAGATAGAAAAGGACAAAGTCTTTTGCCATTTGTACAGCAAAGTCTTTAAGCATAGGACTAGCACAGTGCTGTCCTTGCCGAGCTGTAAAATGACAAAAGCCAATTACCACTCCAGGCACAGTATTACAGCTTTGAGTTGGTAAAATACCAATCAAGCCAACCTGAAATTAGTAAAAGCAACCCCTGACACAGTGTTTCGCTCTAACTAGAGTTCTTCAGAGAGGTATAGCTTTGTCCAGACACAAGGGAGCACCCAGTATAAGTCAAAGAAATACCCTTTCAGGCATAGAGTGACAAATAAATTATGCAAAAAAGAAGCAGATAACTCTGGGTAGTTATCAAGTTTAGGTGGAAAGCAGCTCCTGTATGGAGCACTCTCAACACCAGCGACACTCTAGATCTGCTCACCTCAAATGTCTGTTTTTCTATCAAAATCTTTAAGCATAGGATTAGCACAGTGCCATTCACGCCGAGATAGAAAAGGACAAAGTCTTTTGTCATTTGTACAGCAAAGTCTTTAAGCATAGGACTAGCACAGTGCTGTCCTTGCCGAGCTGTAAAATGACAAAAGCCAATTACCACTCCAGGCACAGTATTACAGCTTTGAGTTGGTAAAATACCAATCAAGCCAACCTGAAATGAGTAAAAGCAACCCCTGACACAGTGTTTAGCTCTAATTAGAGCTCTTCAGAGAGGTATAGCTTTGTCCAGATACAAGGGAGCACCCAGTATAAGTCAAAGAAATACCCTTTCAGGCATAGAGTGACGAATAAATTATGCAAAAAAGAAGCAGATAACTCAGGGTAGTTCTCAAGTTTAGGTGGAAAGCAGCTCCTGTATGGAGCACTCTCAACACCAGCGACACTCTAGATCTGCTCACCTCAAATGTCTGTTTTTCTATCAAAATCTTTAAGCATAGGATTAGCACAGTGCCATCCACGCCGAGATAGAAAAGGACAAAGGGGCAGATTTATGAGCCCCTTGCGCCACTTTTGCGTCACTTTTAACATGGGAAAAGTGACGCAAAAGTGGCGCAAGGGGCTCATAAATCTGCCCCAAAGTCTTTTGCCATTTGTACAGCAAAGTCTTTAAGCATAGGACTAGCACAGTGCTGTCCTTGCCGAGCTGTAAAATGACAAAAGCCAATTACCACTCCAGGCACAGTATTACAGCTTTGAGTTGGTAAAATACCAATCAAGCCAACCTGAAATGAGTAAAAGCAACCCCTGACACAGTGTTTCGCTCTAATTAGAGCTCTTCAGAGAGGTATAGCTTTGTCCAGACACAAGGGAGCACCCAGTATAAGTCAAAGAAATACCCTTTCAGGCATAGAGTGACAAATAAATTATGCAAAAAAGAAGCAGAGAACTCTGGGTAGTTCTCAAGTTTAGGTGAAAAGCAGCTCCTGTATGGAGCACTCTCAAAACCAACGACACTCTAGATCTGCTCACCTCAAATGTCTGTTTTTCTATCAAAATCTTTAAGCATAGGATTAGCACAGTGCCATCCACGCCGAGATAGAAAAGGACAACGTCTTTTGCCATTTGTACAGCAAAGTCTTTAAGCATAGGACTAGCACAGTGCTGTCCTTGCCGAGCTGTAAAATGACAAAAGCGAATTACCACTCCAGGCACAGTATTACAGCTTTGAGTTGGTAAAATACCAATCAAGCCAACCTGAAATGAGTAAAAGCAACCCCTGACACAGTGTTTCGCTCTAATTAGAGCTCTTCAGGGAGGTATAGCTTTGTCCAGACACAAGGGAGCACCCAGTATAAGTCAAAGAAATACCCTTTCAGGCATAGAGTGACGAATAAATTATGCAAAAAAGAAGCAGATAACTCTGGGTAGTTCTCAAGTTTAGGTGGAAAGCAGCTCCTGTATGGAGCACTCTCAACACCAGCGACACTCTAGATCTGCTCACCTCAAATGTCTGTTTTTCTATCAAAATCTTTAAGCATAGGATTAGCACAGTGCCATCCACGCCGAGATAGAAAAGGACAAAGTCTTTTGCCATTTGTACAGCAAAGTCTTTAAGCATAGGACTAGCACAGTGCTGTCCTTGCCGAGCTGTAAAATGACAAAAGCCAATTACCACTCCAGGCACAGTATTACAGCTTTGAGTTGGTAAAATACCAATCAAGCCAACCTGAAATGAGTAAAAGCAACCCCTGACACAGTGTTTCGCTCTAATTAGAGCTCTTCAGAGAGGTATTGCTTTGTCCAGACACAAGGGCGCACCCAGTATAAGTCAAAGAAATACCCTTTCAGGCATAGAGTGACGAATAAATTATGCAAAAAAGAAGCAGAGAACTCTGGGTAGTTCTCAAGTTTAGGTGGAAAGCAGCTCCTGTATGGAGCACTCTCAACACCAGCGACACTCTAGATCTGCTCACCTCAAATGTCTGTTTTCTATCAAAATCTTTAAGCATAGGATTAGCACAGTGCCATCCACGCCGAGATAGAAAAGGACAAAGTCTTTTGCCATTTGTACAGCAAAGTCTTTAAGCATAGGACTAGCACAGTGCTGTCCTTGCCGAGCTGTAAAATGACAAAAGCCAATTACCACTCCAGGCACAGTATTACAGCTTTGAGTTGGTAAAATACCAATCAAGCCAACCTGAAATTAGTAAAAGCAACCCCTGACACAGTGTTTCGCTCTAACTAGAGTTCTTCAGAGAGGTATAGCTTTGTCCAGACACAAGGGAGCACCCAGTATAAGTCAAAGAAATACCCTTTCAGGCATAGAGTGACAAATAAATTATGCAAAAAAGAAGCAGAGAACTCTGGATAGTTCTCAAGTTTAGGTGGAAAGCAGATCCTGTATGGAGCACTCTCAACACCAGCGACACTCTAGATCTGCTCACCTCAAATGTCTGTTTTTCTATCAAAATCTTTAAGCATAGGATTAGCACAGTGCCATCCACGCCGAGATAGAAAAGGACAAAGTCTTTTGCCATTTGTACAGCAAAGTCTTTAAGCATAGGACTAGCACAGTGCTGTCCTTGCCGAGCTGTAAAATGACAAAAGCCAATTACCACTCCAGGCACAGTATTACAGCTTTGAGTTGGTAAAATACAAATCAAGCCAACCTGAAATGAGTAAAAGCAACCCCTGACACAGTGTTTCACTCTAATTAGAGCTCTTCAGAGAGGTATTGCTTTGTCCAGACACAAGGGAGCACCCAGTATAAGTCAAAGAAATACCCTTTCAGGCATAGAGTGACGAATAAATTATGCAAAAAAGAAGCAGAGAACTCTGGGTAGTTCTCAAGTTTAGGTGGAAAGCAGCTCCTGATTGGAGCACTCTCAACACCAGCGACACTCTAGATCTGCTCACCTCAAATGTCTGTTTTCTATCAAAATCTTTAAGCATAGGATTAGCCCAGTGCCATCCACGCCGAGATAGAAAAGGACAAAGTCTTTTGCCATTTGTACAGCAAAGTCTTTAAGCATAGGACTAGCACAGTGCTGTCCTTGCCGAGCTGTAAAATGACAAAAGCCAATTACCACTCCAGGCACAGTATTACAGCTTTGAGTTGGTAAAATACCAATCAAGCCAACCTGAAATGAGTAAAAGCAACCCCTGACACAGTGTTTCACTCTAATTAGAGCTCTTCAGAGAGGTATTGCTTTGTCCAGACACAAGGGAGCACCCAGTATAAGTCAAAGAAATACCCTTTCAGGCATAGAGTGACGAATAAATTATGCAAAAAAGAAGCAGAGAACTCTGGGTAGTTCTCAAGTTTAGGTGGAAAGCAGCTCCTGTATGGAGCACTCTCAACACCAGCGACACTCTAGATCTGCTCACCTCAAATGTCTGTTTTCTATCAAAATCTTTAAGCATAGGATTAGCCCAGTGCCATCCACGCCGAGATAGAAAAGGACAAAGTCTTTTGCCATTTGTACAGCAAAGTCTTTAAGCATAGGACTAGCACAGTGCTGTCCTTGCCGAGCTGTAAAATCACAAAAGCCAATTACCACTCCAGGCACAGTATTACAGCTTTGAGTTGGTAAAATACCAATCAAGCCAACCTGAAATTAGTAAATGCAACCCCTGACACAGTGTTTCGCTCTAACTAGAGTTCTTCAGAGAGGTATAGCTTTGTCCAGACACAAGGGAGCACCCAGTATAAGTCAAAGAAATACCCTTTCAGGCATAGAGTGACAAATAAATTAATCAAAAAAGAAGCAGATAACTCTGGGTAGTTCTCAAGTTTAGGTGGAAAGCAGCTCCTGTATGGAGCACTCTCAACACCAGCGACACTCTAGATCTGCTCACCTCAAATGTCTGTTTTTCTATCAAAATCTTTAAGCATAGGATTAGCACAGTGCCATCCACGCCGAGATAGAAAAGGACAAAGTCTTTTGCCATTTGTACAGCAAAGTCTTTAAGCATAGGACTAGCACAGTGCTGTCCTTGCCGAGCTGTAAAATGACAAAAGCCAATTACCACTCCAGGCACAGTATTACAGCTTTGAGTTGGTAAAATACCAATCAAGCCAACCTGAAATTAGTAAAAGCAACCCCTGACACAGTGTTTCGCTCTAACTAGAGTTCTTCAGAGAGGTATAGCTTTGTCCAGACACAAGGGAGCACCCAGTATAAGTCAAAGAAATACCCTTTCAGGCATAGAGTGACAAATAAATTATGCAAAAAAGAAGCAGATAACTCTGGGTAGTTCTCAAGTTTAGGTGGAAAGCAGCTCCTGTATGGAGCACTCTCAACACCAGCGACACTCTAGATCTGCTCACCTCAAATGTCTGTTTTTCTATCAAAATCTTTAAGCATAGGATTAGCACAGTGCCATTCACGCCGAGATAGAAAAGGACAAAGTCTTTTGTCATTTGTACAGCAAAGTCTTTAAGCATAGGACTAGCACAGTGCTGTCCTTGCCGAGCTGTAAAATGACAAAAGCCAATTACCACTCCAGGCACAGTATTACAGCTTTGAGTTGGTAAAATACCAATCAAGCCAACCTGAAATGAGTAAAAGCAACCCCTGACACAGTGTTTAGCTCTAATTAGAGCTCTTCAGAGAGGTATAGCTTTGTCCAGATACAAGGGAGCACCCAGTATAAGTCAAAGAAATACCCTTTCAGGCATAGAGTGACGAATAAATTATGCAAAAAAGAAGCAGATAACTCAGGGTAGTTCTCAAGTTTAGGTGGAAAGCAGCTCCTGTATGGAGCACTCTCAACACCAGCGACACTCTAGATCTGCTCACCTCAAATGTCTGTTTTTCTATCAAAATCTTTAAGCATAGGATTAGCACAGTGCCATCCACTCCGAGATAGAAAAGGACAAAGGGGCAGATTTATGAGCCCCTTGCGCCACTTTTGCGTCACTTTTAACATGGGAAAAGTGACGCAAAAGTGGCGCAAGGGGCTCATAAATCTGCCCCAAAGTCTTTTGCCATTTGTACAGCAAAGTCTTTAAGCATAGGACTAGCACAGTGCTGTCCTTGCCGAGCTGTAAAATGACAAAAGCCAATTACCACTCCAGGCACAGTATTACAGCTTTGAGTTGGTAAAATACCAATCAAGCCAACCTGAAATGAGTAAAAGCAACCCCTGACACAGTGTTTCGCTCTAATTAGAGCTCTTCAGAGAGGTATTGCTTTGTCCAGACACAAGGGCGCACCCAGTATAATTCAAAGAAATACCCTTTCAGGCATAGAGTGACGAATAAATTATGCAAAAAAGAAGCAGAGAACTCTGGGTAGTTCTCAAGTTTAGGTGGAAAGCAGCTCCTGTATGGAGCACTCTCAACACCAGCGACACTCTAGATCTGCTCACCTCAAATGTCTGTTTTCTATCAAAATCTTTAAGCATAGGATTAGCACAGTGCCATCCACGCCGAGATAGAAAAGGACAAAGTCTTTTGCCATTTGTACAGCAAAGTCTTTAAGCATAGGACTAGCACAGTGCTGTCCTTGCCGAGCTGTAAAATGACAAAAGCCAATTACCACTCCAGGCACAGTATTACAGCTTTGAGTTGGTAAAATACCAATCAAGCCAACCTGAAATTAGTAAAAGCAACCCCTGACACAGTGTTTCGCTCTAACTAGAGTTCTTCAGAGAGGTATAGCTTTGTCCAGACACAAGGGAGCACCCAGTATAAGTCAAAGAAATACCCTTTCAGGCATAGAGTGACAAATAAATTATGCAAAAAAGAAGCAGAGAACTCTGGATAGTTCTCAAGTTTAGGTGGAAAGCAGATCCTGTATGGAGCACTCTCAACACCAGCGACACTCTAGATCTGCTCACCTCAAATGTCTGTTTTTCTATCAAAATCTTTAAGCATAGGATTAGCACAGTGCCATCCACGCCGAGATAGAAAAGGACAAAGTCTTTTGCCATTTGTACAGCAAAGTCTTTAAGCATAGGACTAGCACAGTGCTGTCCTTGCCGAGCTGTAAAATGACAAAAGCCAATTACCACTCCAGGCACAGTATTACAGCTTTGAGTTGGTAAAATACCAATCAAGCCAACCTGAAATGAGTAAAAGCAACCCCTGACACAGTGTTTCACTCTAATTAGAGCTCTTCAGAGAGGTATTGCTTTGTCCAGACACAAGGGAGCACCCAGTATAAGTCAAAGAAATACCCTTTCAGGCATAGAGTGACGAATAAATTATGCAAAAAAGAAGCAGAGAACTCTGGGTAGTTCTCAAGTTTAGGTGGAAAGCAGCTCCTGATTGGAGCACTCTCAACACCAGCGACACTCTAGATCTGCTCACCTCAAATGTCTGTTTTCTATCAAAATCTTTAAGCATAGGATTAGCCCAGTGCCATCCACGCCGAGATAGAAAAGGACAAAGTCTTTTGCCATTTGTACAGCAAAGTCTTTAAGCATAGGACTAGCACAGTGCTGTCCTTGCCGAGCTGTAAAATGACAAAAGCCAATTACCACTCCAGGCACAGTATTACAGCTTTGAGTTGGTAAAATACCAATCAAGCCAACCTGAAATGAGTAAAAGCAACCCCTGACACAGTGTTTCACTCTAATTAGAGCTCTTCAGAGAGGTATTGCTTTGTCCAGACACAAGGGAGCACCCAGTATAAGTCAAAGAAATACCCTTTCAGGCATAGAGTGACGAATAAATTATGCAAAAAAGAAGCAGAGAACTCTGGGTAGTTCTCAAGTTTAGGTGGAAAGCAGCTCCTGTATGGAGCACTCTCAACACCAGCGACACTCTAGATCTGCTCACCTCAAATGTCTGTTTTCTATCAAAATCTTTAAGCATAGGATTAGCCCAGTGCCATCCACGCCGAGATAGAAAAGGACAAAGTCTTTTGCCATTTGTACAGCAAAGTCTTTAAGCATAGGACTAGCACAGTGCTGTCCTTGCCGAGCTGTAAAATCACAAAAGCCAATTACCACTCCAGGCACAGTATTACAGCTTTGAGTTGGTAAAATACCAATCAAGCCAACCTGAAATTAGTAAATGCAACCCCTGACACAGTGTTTCGCTCTAACTAGAGTTCTTCAGAGAGGTATAGCTTTGTCCAGACACAAGGGAGCACCCAGTATAAGTCAAAGAAATACCCTTTCAGGCATAGAGTGACAAATAAATTAATCAAAAAAGAAGCAGATAACTCTGGGTAGTTCTCAAGTTTAGGTGGAAAGCAGCTCCTGTATGGAGCACTCTCAACACCAGCGACACTCTAGATCTGCTCACCTCAAATGTCTGTTTTTCTATCAAAATCTTTAAGCATAGGATTAGCACAGTGCCATCCACGCCGAGATAGAAAAGGACAAAGTCTTTTGCCATTTGTACAGCAAAGTCTTTAAGCATAGGACTAGCACAGTGCTGTCCTTGCCGAGCTGTAAAATGACAAAAGCCAATTACCACTCCAGGCACAGTATTACAGCTTTGAGTTGGTAAAATACCAATCAAGCCAACCTGAAATTAGTAAAAGCAACCCCTGACACAGTGTTTCGCTCTAACTAGAGTTCTTCAGAGAGGTATAGCTTTGTCCAGACACAAGGGAGCACCCAGTATAAGTCAAAGAAATACCCTTTCAGGCATAGAGTGACAAATAAATTATGCAAAAAAGAAGCAGATAACTCTGGGTAGTTCTCAAGTTTAGGTGGAAAGCAGCTCCTGTATGGAGCACTCTCAACACCAGCGACACTCTAGATCTGCTCACCTCAAATGTCTGTTTTTCTATCAAAATCTTTAAGCATAGGATTAGCACAGTGCCATTCACGCCGAGATAGAAAAGGACAAAGTCTTTTGTCATTTGTACAGCAAAGTCTTTAAGCATAGGACTAGCACAGTGCTGTCCTTGCCGAGCTGTAAAATGACAAAAGCCAATTACCACTCCAGGCACAGTATTACAGCTTTGAGTTGGTAAAATACCAATCAAGCCAACCTGAAATGAGTAAAAGCAACCCCTGACACAGTGTTTAGCTCTAATTAGAGCTCTTCAGAGAGGTATAGCTTTGTCCAGATACAAGGGAGCACCCAGTATAAGTCAAAGAAATACCCTTTCAGGCATAGAGTGACGAATAAATTATGCAAAAAAGAAGCAGATAACTCAGGGTAGTTCTCAAGTTTAGGTGGAAAGCAGCTCCTGTATGGAGCACTCTCAACACCAGCGACACTCTAGATCTGCTCACCTCAAATGTCTGTTTTTCTATCAAAATCTTTAAGCATAGGATTAGCACAGTGCCATCCACTCCGAGATAGAAAAGGACAAAGGGGCAGATTTATGAGCCCCTTGCGCCACTTTTGCGTCACTTTTAACATGGGAAAAGTGACGCAAAAGTGGCGCAAGGGGCTCATAAATCTGCCCCAAAGTCTTTTGCCATTTGTACAGCAAAGTCTTTAAGCATAGGACTAGCACAGTGCTGTCCTTGCCGAGCTGTAAAATGACAAAAGCCAATTACCACTCCAGGCACAGTATTACAGCTTTGAGTTGGTAAAATACCAATCAAGCCAACCTGAAATGAGTAAAAGCAACCCCTGACACAGTGTTTCGCTCTAATTAGAGCTCTTCAGAGAGGTATAGCTTTGTCCAGACACAAGGGAGCACCCAGTATAAGTCAAAGAAATACCCTTTCAGGCATAGAGTGACGAATAAATTATGCAAAAATGAAGCAGAGAACTCTGGGTAGTTCTCAAGTTTAGGTGGAAAGCAGCTCCTGTATGGAGCACTCTCAACACCAGCGACACTCTAGATCTGCTCACCTCAAATGTCTGTTTTTCTATCAAAATCTTTAAGCATAGGATTAGCACAGTGCCATCCACGCCGAGATAGAAAAGGACAAAGTCTTTTGCCATTTGTACAGCAAAGTCTTTAAGCATAGGACTAGCACAGTGCTGTCCTTGCCGAGCTGTAAAATGACAAAAGCCAATTACCACTCCAGGCACAGTATTACAGCTTTGAGTTGGTAAAATACCAATCAAGCCAACCTGAAATTAGTAAAAGCAACCCCTGACACAGTGTTTCGCTCTAACTAGAGTTCTTCAGAGAGGTATAGCTTTGTCCAGACACAAGGGAGCACCCAGTATAAGTCAAAGAAATACTCTTTCAGGCATAGAGTGACGAATAAATTATGCAAAAAAGAAGCAGAGAACTCTGGGTAGTTCTCAAGTTTAGGTGGAAAGCAGCTCCTGTATGGAGCACTCTCAACACCAGCGACACTCTAGATCTGCTCACCTCAAATGTCTGTTTTTCTATCAAAATCTTTAAGCATAGGATTAGCACAGTGCCATCCACTCCGAGATAGAAAAGGACAAAGGGGCAGATTTATGAGCCCCTTGCGCCACTTTTGCGTCACTTTTAACATGGGAAAAGTGACGCAAAAGTGGCGCAAGGGGCTCATAAATCTGCCCCAAAGTCTTTTGCCATTTGTACACCAAAGTCTTTAAGCATAGGACTAGCACAGTGCTGTCCTTGCCGAGCTGTAAAATGACAAAAGCCAATTACCACTCCAGGCACAGTATTACAGCTTTGAGTTGGTAAAATACCAATCAAGCCAACCTGAAATGAGTAAAAGCAACCCCTGACACAGTGTTTCGCTCTAATTAGAGCTCTTCAGAGAGGTATAGCTTTGTCCAGACACAAGGGAGCACCCAGTATAAGTCAAAGAAATACCCTTTCAGGCATAGAGTGACGAATAAATTATGCAAAAATGAAGCAGAGAACTCTGGGTAGTTCTCAAGTTTAGGTGGAAAGCAGCTCCTGTATGGAGCACTCTCAACACCAGCGACACTCTAGATCTGCTCACCTCAAATGTCTGTTTTTCTATCAAAATCTTTAAGCATAGGATTAGCACAGTGCCATCCACGCCGAGATAGAAAAGGACAAAGTCTTTTGCCATTTGTACAGCAAAGTCTTTAAGCATAGGACTAGCACAGTGCTGTCCTTGCCGAGCTGTAAAATGACAAAAGCCAATTACCACTCCAGGCACAGTATTACAGCTTTGAGTTGGTAAAATACCAATCAAGCCAACCTGAAATGAGTAAAAGCAACCCCTGACACAGTGTATCGCTCTAATTAGAGCTCTTCAGAGAGGTATAGCTTTGTCCAGACACAAGGGAGCACCCAGTATAAGTCAAAGAAATACTCTTTCAGGCATAGAGTGACGAATAAATTATGCAAAAAAGAAGCAGAGAACTCTGGGTAGTTCTCAAGTTTAGGTGGAAAGCAGCTCCTGTATGGAGATCTCTCAACACCAGCAACACTCTAGATCTGCTCACCTCAAATGTCTGTTTTTCTATCAAAATCTTTAAGCATAGGTTTAGCCCAGTGCCATACACGCCGAGATAGAAAAGGACAAAGTCTTTTGCCATTTGTACAGCAAAGTCTTTAAGCATAGGACTAGCACAGTGCTGTTCTTGCCGAGCTGTAAAATGACAAAAGCCAATTACCACTCCAGGCACAGTATTACAGCTTTGAGTTGGTAAAATACCAATCAAGCCAACCTGAAATGAGTAAAAGCAACCCCTGACACAGTGTTTCGCTCTAATAAGAGCTCTTCAGAGAGGTATAGCTTTGTCCAGACACAAGGGAGCACCCAGTATAAGTCAAAGAAATACCCTTTCAGGCATAGAGTGACAAATAAATTATGCAAAAAAGAAGCAGAGAACTCTGGGTAGTTCTCAAGTTTAGGTGGAAAGCAGCTCCTGTATGGAGCACTCTCAACACCAGCAACACTCTAGATCAACTCACCTCAAATGTCTGTTTTTCTATCAAAATCTTTAAGCATAGGATTAGCACAGTGCCATCCACGCCGAGATAGAAAAGGACAAAGTCTTTTGCCATTTGTACAGCAAAGCCTTTAAGCATAGGACTAGCACAGTGCTGTCCTTGCTGAGCTGTAAAATGACAAAAGCCAATTACCACTCCTGGCACAGTATTACAGCTTTGAGTTTTTAAAATACCAATCAAGCCAACCTGAAATGAGTAAAAGCAACCCCTGACACAGTGTTTCACTCTAATTAAAGCTCTTCAGAGAGGTATAGCTTTGTCCAGACACAAGGGAGCACCCAGTATAAGTCAAAGAAATACCCTTTCAGGCATAGAGTGACGAATAAATTATGCAAAAAAGAAGCAGAGAACTCTGGGTAGTTCTCAAGTTTAGGTGGAAAGCAGCTCCTGTATGTAGCACTCTCAACACCAGCGACACTCTAGATCTGCTCACCTCAAATGTCTGTTTTTCTATCAAAATCTTTAAGCGTATGATTAGCAAAGTGCCATCCACGCCGAGATAAAAAAGGACAAAGTCTTTTGCCATTTGTACAGCAAAGTCTTTAAGCATAGGACTAGCACAGTGCTGTCCTTGCCGAGCTGTAAAATGACAAAAGCCAATTACCACTCCAGGCACAGTATTACAGCTTTGAGTTGGTAAAATACCAATCAAGCCAACCTGAAATTAGTAAAAGCAACCCCTGACACAGTGTTTCGCTCTAACTAGAGTTCTTCAGAGAGGTATAGCTTTGTCCAGACACAAGGGAGCACCCAGTATAAGTCAAAGAAATACCCTTTCAGGCATAGAGTGACGAATAAATTATGCAAAAAAGAAGCAGATAACTCTGGGTAGTTCTCAAGTTTAGGTGGAAAGCAGCTCCTGTATGGAGCACTCTCAACACCAGCGACACTCTAGATCTGCTCACCTCAAATGTCTGTTTTTCTATCAAAATCTTTAAGCATAGGATTAGCACAGTGCCATTCACGCCGAGATAGAAAAGGACAAAGTCTTTTGCCATTTGTACAGCAAAGTCTTTAAGCATAGGACTAGCACAGTGCTGTCCTTGCCGAGCTGTAAAATGACAAAAGCCAATTACCACTCCAGGCACAGTATTACAGCTTTGAGTTGGTAAAATACCAATCAAGCCAACCTGAAATGAGTAAAAGCAACCCCTGACACAGTGTTTAGCTCTAATTAGAGCTCTTCAGAGAGGTATAGCTTTGTCCAGATACAAGGGAGCACCCAGTATAAGTCAAAGAAATACCCTTTCAGGCATAGAGTGACGAATAAATTATGCAAAAAAGAAGCAGATAACTCAGGGTAGTTCTCAAGTTTAGGTGGAAAGCAGCTCCTGTATGGAGCACTCTCAACACCAGCGACACTCTAGATCTGCTCACCTCAAATGTCTGTTTTTCTATCAAAATCTTTAAGCATAGGATTAGCACAGTGCCATCCACGCCGAGATAGAAAAGGACAAAGGGGCAGATTTATGAGCCCCTTGCGCCACTTTTGCGTCACTTTTAACATGGGAAAAGTGACGCAAAAGTGGCGCAAGGGGCTCATAAATCTGCCCCAAAGTCTTTTGCCATTTGTACAGCAAAGTCTTTAAGAATAGGACTAGCACAGTGCTGTCCTTGCCGAGCTGTAAAATGACAAAAGCCAATTACCACTCCAGGCACAGTATTACAGCTTTGAGTTGGTAAAATACCAATCAAGCCAACCTGAAATTAGTAAAAGCAACCCCTGACACAGTGTTTCGCTCTAACTAGAGTTCTTCAGAGAGGTATAGCTTTGTCCAGACACAAGGGAGCACCCAGTATAAGTCAAAGAAATACCCTTTCAGGCATAGAGTGACAAATAAATTAATCAAAAAAGAAGCAGATAACTCTGGGTAGTTCTCAAGTTTAGGTGGAAAGCAGCTCCTGTATGGAGCACTCTCAACACCAGCGACACTCTAGATCTGCTCACCTCAAATGTCTGTTTTTCTATCAAAATCTTTAAGCATAGGATTAGCACAGTGCCATCCACGCCGAGATAGAAAAGGACAAAGTCTTTTGCCATTTGTACAGCAAAGTCTTTAAGCATAGGACTAGCACAGTGCTGTCCTTGCCGAGCTGTAAAATGACAAAAGCCAATTACCACTCCAGGCACAGTATTACAGCTTTGAGTTGGTAAAATACCAATCAAGCCAACCTGAAATTAGTAAAAGCAACCCCTGACACAGTGTTTCGCTCTAACTAGAGTTCTTCAGAGAGGTATAGCTTTGTCCAGACACAAGGGAGCACCCAGTATAAGTCAAAGAAATACCCTTTCAGGCATAGAGTGACAAATAAATTATGCAAAAAAGAAGCAGATAACTCTGGGTAGTTATCAAGTTTAGGTGGAAAGCAGCTCCTGTATGGAGCACTCTCAACACCAGCGACACTCTAGATCTGCTCACCTCAAATGTCTGTTTTTCTATCAAAATCTTTAAGCATAGGATTAGCACAGTGCCATTCACGCCGAGATAGAAAAGGACAAAGTCTTTTGTCATTTGTACAGCAAAGTCTTTAAGCATAGGACTAGCACAGTGCTGTCCTTGCCGAGCTGTAAAATGACAAAAGCCAATTACCACTCCAGGCACAGTATTACAGCTTTGAGTTGGTAAAATACCAATCAAGCCAACCTGAAATGAGTAAAAGCAACCCCTGACACAGTGTTTAGCTCTAATTAGAGCTCTTCAGAGAGGTATAGCTTTGTCCAGATACAAGGGAGCACCCAGTATAAGTCAAAGAAATACCCTTTCAGGCATAGAGTGACGAATAAATTATGCAAAAAAGAAGCAGATAACTCAGGGTAGTTCTCAAGTTTAGGTGGAAAGCAGCTCCTGTATGGAGCACTCTCAACACCAGCGACACTCTAGATCTGCTCACCTCAAATGTCTGTTTTTCTATCAAAATCTTTAAGCATAGGATTAGCACAGTGCCATCCACGCCGAGATAGAAAAGGACAAAGGGGCAGATTTATGAGCCCCTTGCGCCACTTTTGCGTCACTTTTAACATGATAAAAGTGACGCAAAAGTGGCGCAAGGGGCTCATAAATCTGCCCCAAAGTCTTTTGCCATTTGTACAGCAAAGTCTTTAAGCATAGGACTAGCACAGTGCTGTCCTTGCCGAGCTGTAAAATGACAAAAGCCAATTACCACTCCAGGCACAGTATTACAGCTTTGAGTTGGTAAAATACCAATCAAGCCAACCTGAAATGAGTAAAAGCAACCCCTGACACAGTGTTTCGCTCTAATTAGAGCTCTTCAGAGAGGTATAGCTTTGTCCAGACACAAGGGAGCACCCAGTATAAGTCAAAGAAATACCCTTTCAGGCATAGAGTGACGAATAAATTATGCAAAAATGAAGCAGAGAACTCTGGGTAGTTCTCAAGTTTAGGTGGAAAGCAGCTCCTGTATGGAGCACTCTCAACACCAGCGACACTCTAGATCTGCTCACCTCAAATGTCTGTTTTTCTATCAAAATCTTTAAGCATAGGATTAGCACAGTGCCATCCACGCCGAGATAGAAAAGGACAAAGTCTTTTGCCATTTGTACAGCAAAGTCTTTAAGCATAGGACTAGCACAGTGCTGTCCTTGCCGAGCTGTAAAATGACAAAAGCCAATTACCACTCCAGGCACAGTATTACAGCTTTGAGTTGGTAAAATACCAATCAAGCCAACCTGAAATGAGTAAAAGCAACCCCTGACACAGTGTATCGCTCTAATTAGAGCTCTTCAGAGAGGTATAGCTTTGTCCAGACACAAGGGAGCACCCAGTATAAGTCAAAGAAATACTCTTTCAGGCATAGAGTGACGAATAAATTATGCAAAAAAGAAGCAGAGAACTCTGGGTAGTTCTCAAGTTTAGGTGGAAAGCAGCTCCTGTATGGAGATCTCTCAACACCAGCAACACTCTAGATCTGCTCACCTCAAATGTCTGTTTTTCTATCAAAATCTTTAAGCATAGGTTTAGCCCAGTGCCATCCACGCCGAGATAGAAAAGGACAAAGTCTTTTGCCATTTGTACAGCAAAGTCTTTAAGCATAGGACTAGCACAGTGCTGTTCTTGCCGAGCTGTAAAATGACAAAAGCCAATTACCACTCCAGGCACAGTATTACAGCTTTGAGTTGGTAAAATACCAATCAAGCCAACCTGAAATGAGTAAAAGCAACCCCTGACACAGTGTTTCGCTCTAATAAGAGCTCTTCAGAGAGGTATAGCTTTGTCCAGACACAAGGGAGCACCCAGTATAAGTCAAAGAAATACCCTTTCAGGCATAGAGTGACAAATAAATTATGCAAAAAAGAAGCAGAGAACTCTGGGTAGTTCTCAAGTTTAGGTGGAAAGCAGCTCCTGTATGGAGCACTCTCAACACCAGCAACACTCTAGATCAACTCACCTCAAATGTCTGTTTTTCTATCAAAATCTTTAAGCATAGGATTAGCACAGTGCCATCCACGCCGAGATAGAAAAGTACAAAGTCTTTTGCCATTTGTACAGCAAAGCCTTTAAGCATAGGACTAGCACAGTGCTGTCCTTGCTGAGCTGTAAAATGACAAAAGCCAATTACCACTCCTGGCACAGTATTACAGCTTTGAGTTTTTAAAATACCAATCAAGCCAACCTGAAATGAGTAAAAGCAACCCCTGACACAGTGTTTCACTCTAATTAAAGCTCTTCAGAGAGGTATAGCTTTGTCCAGACACAAGGGAGCACCCAGTATAAGTCAAAGAAATACCCTTTCAGGCATAGAGTGACGAATAAATTATGCAAAAAAGAAGCAGAGAACTCTGGGTAGTTCTCAAGTTTAGGTGGAAAGCAGCTCCTGTATGTAGCACTCTCAACACCAGCGACACTCTAGATCTGCTCACCTCAAATGTCTGTTTTTCTATCAAAATCTTTAAGCGTATGATTAGCAAAGTGCCATCCACGCCGAGATAAAAAAGGACAAAGTCTTTTGCCATTTGTACAGCAAAGTCTTTAAGCATAGGACTAGCACAGTGCTGTCCTTGCCGAGCTGTAAAATGACAAAAGCCAATTACCACTCCAGGCACAGTATTACAGCTTTGAGTTGGTAAAATACCAATCAAGCCAACCTGAAATTAGTAAAAGCAACCCCTGACACAGTGTTTCGCTCTAACTAGAGTTCTTCAGAGAGGTATAGCTTTGTCCAGACACAAGGGAGCACCCAGTATAAGTCAAAGAAATACCCTTTCAGGCATAGAGTGACGAATAAATTATGCAAAAAAGAAGCAGATAACTCTGGGTAGTTCTCAAGTTTAGGTGGAAAGCAGCTCCTGTATGGAGCACTCTCAACACCAGCGACACTCTAGATCTGCTCACCTCAAATGTCTGTTTTTCTATCAAAATCTTTAAGCATAGGATTAGCACAGTGCCATTCACGCCGAGATAGAAAAGGACAAAGTCTTTTGCCATTTGTACAGCAAAGTCTTTAAGCATAGGACTAGCACAGTGCTGTCCTTGCCGAGCTGTAAAATGACAAAAGCCAATTACCACTCCAGGCACAGTATTACAGCTTTGAGTTGGTAAAATACCAATCAAGCCAACCTGAAATGAGTAAAAGCAACCCCTGACACAGTGTTTAGCTCTAATTAGAGCTCTTCAGAGAGGTATAGCTTTGTCCAGATACAAGGGAGCACCCAGTATAAGTCAAAGAAATACCCTTTCAGGCATAGAGTGACGAATAAATTATGCAAAAAAGAAGCAGATAACTCAGGGTAGTTCTCAAGTTTAGGTGGAAAGCAGCTCCTGTATGGAGCACTCTCAACACCAGCGACACTCTAGATCTGCTCACCTCAAATGTCTGTTTTTCTATCAAAATCTTTAAGCATAGGATTAGCACAGTGCCATCCACGCCGAGATAGAAAAGGACAAAGGGGCAGATTTATGAGCCCCTTGCGCCACTTTTGCGTCACTTTTAACATGGGAAAAGTGACGCAAAAGTGGCGCAAGGGGCTCATAAATCTGCCCCAAAGTCTTTTGCCATTTGTACAGCAAAGTCTTTAAGAATAGGACTAGCACAGTGCTGTCCTTGCCGAGCTGTAAAATGACAAAAGCCAATTACCACTCCAGGCACAGTATTACAGCTTTGAGTTGGTAAAATACCAATCAAGCCAACCTGAAATGAGTAAAAGCAACCCCTGACACAGTGTTTCGCTCTAATTAGAGCTCTTCAGAGAGGTATAGCTTTGTCCAGACACAAGGGAGTACCCAGTGTAAGTCAAAGAAATACTCTTTCAGGCATAGAGTGACGAATAAATTATGCAAAAAAGAAGCAGAGAACTCTGGGTAGTTATCAAGTTTAGGTGGAAAGCAGCTCCTGTATGGAGATCTCTCAACACCAGCAACACTCTAGATCTGCTCACCTCAAATGTCTGTTTTTCTATCAAAATCTTTAAGCATAGGTTTAGCCCAGTGCCATCCACGCCGAGATAGAAAAGGACAAAGTCTTTTGCCATTTGTACAGCAAAGTCTTTAAGCATAGGACTAGCACAGTGCTGTTCTTGCCGAGCTGTAAAATGACAAAAGCCAATTACCACTCCAGGCACAGTATTACAGCTTTGAGTTGGTAAAATACCAATCAAGCCAACCTGAAATGAGTAAAAGCAACCCCTGACACAGTGTATCGCTCTAATTAGAGCTCTTCAGAGAGGTATAGCTTTGTCCAGACACAAGGGAGTACCCAGTGTAAGTCAAAGAAATACTCTTTCAGGCATAGAGTGACGAATAAATTATGCAAAAAAGAAGCAGAGAACTCTGGGTAGTTATCAAGTTTAGGTGGAAAGCAGCTCCTGTATGGAGATCTCTCAACACCAGCAACACTCTAGATCTGCTCACCTCAAATGTCTGTTTTTCTATCAAAATCTTTAAGCATAGGTTTAGCCCAGTGCCATCCACGCCGAGATAGAAAAGGACAAAGTCTTTTGCCATTTGTACAGCAAAGTCTTTAAGCATAGGACTAGCACAGTGCTGTTCTTGCCGAGCTGTAAAATGACAAAAGCCAATTACCACTCCAGGCACAGTATTACAGCTTTGAGTTGGTAAAATACCAATCAAGCCAACCTGAAATGAGTAAAAGCAACCCCTGACACAGTGTTTCGCTCTAATAAGAGCTCTTCAGAGAGGTATAGCTTTGTCCAGACACAAGGGAGCACCCAGTATAAGTCAAAGAAATACCCTTTCAGGCATAGAGTGACAAATAAATTATGCAAAAAAGAAGCAGAGAACTCTGGGTAGTTCTCAAGTTTAGGTGGAAAGCAGCTCCTGTATGGAGCACTCTCAACACCAGCAACACTCTAGATCAACTCACCTCAAATGTCTGTTTTTCTATCAAAATCTTTAAGCATAGGATTAGCACAGTGCCATCCACGCCGAGATAGAAAAGGACAAAGTCTTTTGCCATTTGTACAGCAAAGTCTTTAAGCATAGGACTAGCACAGTGCTGTCCTTGCTGAGCTGTAAAATGACAAAAGCCAATTACCACTCCTGGCACAGTATTACAGCTTTGAGTTTTTAAAATACCAATCAAGCCAACCTGAAATGAGTAAAAGCAACCCCTGACACAGTGTTTCACTCTAATTAAAGCTCTTCAGAGAGGTATAGCTTTGTCCAGACACAAGGGAGCACCCAGTATAAGTCAAAGAAATACCCTTTCAGGCATAGAGTGACGAATAAATTATGCAAAAAAGAAGCAGAGAACTCTGGGTAGTTCTCAAGTTTAGGTGGAAAGCAGCTCCTGTATGTAGCACTCTCAACACCAGCGACACTCTAGATCTGTTCACCTCAAATGTCTGTTTTTCTATCAAAATCTTTAAGCATATGATTAGCAAAGTGCCATCCACGCCGAGATAAAAAAGGACAAAGTCTTTTGCCATTTGTACAGCAAAGTCTTTAAGCATAGGACTAGCACAGTGCTGTCCTTGCAGAGCTGTAAAATGACAAAAGCCAATTACCACTCCAGGCACAGTATTACAGCTTTGAGTTGGTAAAATACCAATCAAGCCAACCTGAAATTAGTAAAAGCAACCCCTGACACAGTGTTTCGCTCTAACTAGAGTTCTTCAGAGAGGTATAGCTTTGTCCAGACACAAGGGAGCACCCAGTATAAGTCAAAGAAATACCCTTTCAGGCATAGAGTGACGAATAAATTATGCAAAAAAGAAGCAGATAACTCTGGGTAGTTCTCAAGTTTAGGTGGAAAGCAGCTCCTGTATGGAGCACTCTCAACACCAGCGACACTCTAGATCTGCTCACCTCAAATGTCTGTTTTTCTATCAAAATCTTTAAGCATAGGATTAGCACAGTGCCATCCACGCCGAGATAGAAAAGGACAAAGTCTTTTGCCATTTGTACAGCAAAGTCTTTAAGCATAGGACTAGCACAGTGCTGTCCTTGCCGAGCTGTAAAATGACAAAAGCCAATTACCACTCCAGGCACAGTATTACAGCTTTGAGTAGGTAAAATACCAATCAAGCCAACCTGAAATGAGTAAAAGCAACCCCTGACACAGTGTTTAGCTCTAATTAGAGCTCTTCAGAGAGGTATAGCTTTGTCCAGACACAAGGGAGCACCCAGTATAAGTCAAAGAAATACCCTTTCAGGCATAGAGTGACGAATAAATTATGCAAAAAAGAAGTAGAGAACTCTTGGTAGTTCTTAAGTTTAGGTGGAAAGCAGCTCCTGTATGGAGCACTCTCAACACCAGCGACACTCTAGATCTGCTCACCTCAAATGTCTGTTTTTCTATCAAAATCTTTAAGCATAGGATTAGCACAGTGCCATCCACGCCGAGATAGAAAAGGACAAAGTCTTTTGCCATTTGTACAGCAAAGTCTTTAAGCATAGGACTAGCACAGTGCTGTCCTTGCCGAGCTGTAAAATGACAAAAGCCAATTACCACTCCAGGCACAGTATTACAGCTTTGAGTTGGTAAAATACCAATCAAGCCAACCTGAAATGAGTAAAAGCAACCCCTGACACAATGTTTAGCTCTAATTAGAGCTCTTCAGAGAGGTATAGCTTTGTCCAGACACAAGGGAGCACCCAGTATAAGTCAAAGACATACCCTTTCAGGCATAGAGTGACGAATAAATTATGCAAAAAAGAAGCAGAGAACTCTGGGTAGTTCTTAAGTTTAGGTGGAAAGCAGCTCCTGTATGGAGCACTCTCAACACCAGCGACACTCTAGATCTGCTCACCTCAAATGTCTGTTTTCTATCAAAATCTTTAAGCATAGGATTAGCACAGTGCCATTCACGCCGAGATAGAAAAGGACAAAGTCTTTTGCCATTTGTACAGCAAAGTCTTTAAGCATAGGACTAGCACAGTGCTGTCCTTGCCGAGCTGTAAAATGACAAAAGCCAATTACCACTCCAGGCACAGTATTACAGCTTTGAGTTGGTAAAATACCAATCAAGCCAACCTGAAATGAGTAAAAGCAACCCCTGACACAGTGTTTAGCTCTAATTAGAGCTCTTCAGAGAGGTATAGCTTTGTCCAGATACAAGGGAGCACCCAGTATAAGTCAAAGAAATACCCTTTCAGGCATAGAGTGACGAATAAATTATGCAAAAAAGAAGCAGATAACTCAGGGTAGTTCTCAAGTTTAGGTGGAAAGCAGCTCCTGTATGGAGCACTCTCAACACCAGCGACACTCTAGATCTGCTCACCTCAAATGTCTGTTTTTCTATCAAAATCTTTAAGCATAGGATTAGCACAGTGCCATCCACGCCGAGATAGAAAAGGACAAAGGGGCAGATTTATGAGCCCCTTGCGCCACTTTTGCGTCACTTTTAACATGGGAAAAGTGACGCAAAAGTGGCGCAAGGGGCTCATAAATCTGCCCCAAAGTCTTTTGCCATTTGTACAGCAAAGTCTTTAAGAATAGGACTAGCACAGTGCTGTCCTTGCCGAGCTGTAAAATGACAAAAGCCAATTACCACTCCAGGCACAGTATTACAGCTTTGAGTTGGTAAAATACCAATCAAGCCAACCTGAAATGAGTAAAAGCAACCCCTGACACAGTGTTTCGCTCTAATTAGAGCTCTTCAGAGAGGTATAGCTTTGTCCAGACACAAGGGAGTACCCAGTGTAAGTCAAAGAAATACTCTTTCAGGCATAGAGTGACGAATAAATTATGCAAAAAAGAAGCAGAGAACTCTGGGTAGTTATCAAGTTTAGGTGGAAAGCAGCTCCTGTATGGAGATCTCTCAACACCAGCAACACTCTAGATCTGCTCACCTCAAATGTCTGTTTTTCTATCAAAATCTTTAAGCATAGGTTTAGCCCAGTGCCATCCACGCCGAGATAGAAAAGGACAAAGTCTTTTGCCATTTGTACAGCAAAGTCTTTAAGCATAGGACTAGCACAGTGCTGTTCTTGCCGAGCTGTAAAATGACAAAAGCCAATTACCACTCCAGGCACAGTATTACAGCTTTGAGTTGGTAAAATACCAATCAAGCCAACCTGAAATGAGTAAAAGCAACCCCTGACACAGTGTATCGCTCTAATTAGAGCTCTTCAGAGAGGTATAGCTTTGTCCAGACACAAGGGAGTACCCAGTGTAAGTCAAAGAAATACTCTTTCAGGCATAGAGTGACGAATAAATTATGCAAAAAAGAAGCAGAGAACTCTGGGTAGTTATCAAGTTTAGGTGGAAAGCAGCTCCTGTATGGAGATCTCTCAACACCAGCAACACTCTAGATCTGCTCACCTCAAATGTCTGTTTTTCTATCAAAATCTTTAAGCATAGGTTTAGCCCAGTGCCATCCACGCCGAGATAGAAAAGGACAAAGTCTTTTGCCATTTGTACAGCAAAGTCTTTAAGCATAGGACTAGCACAGTGCTGTTCTTGCCGAGCTGTAAAATGACAAAAGCCAATTACCACTCCAGGCACAGTATTACAGCTTTGAGTTGGTAAAATACCAATCAAGCCAACCTGAAATGAGTAAAAGCAACCCCTGACACAGTGTTTCGCTCTAATAAGAGCTCTTCAGAGAGGTATAGCTTTGTCCAGACACAAGGGAGCACCCAGTATAAGTCAAAGAAATACCCTTTCAGGCATAGAGTGACAAATAAATTATGCAAAAAAGAAGCAGAGAACTCTGGGTAGTTCTCAAGTTTAGGTGGAAAGCAGCTCCTGTATGGAGCACTCTCAACACCAGCAACACTCTAGATCAACTCACCTCAAATGTCTGTTTTTCTATCAAAATCTTTAAGCATAGGATTAGCACAGTGCCATCCACGCCGAGATAGAAAAGGACAAAGTCTTTTGCCATTTGTACAGCAAAGTCTTTAAGCATAGGACTAGCACAGTGCTGTCCTTGCTGAGCTGTAAAATGACAAAAGCCAATTACCACTCCTGGCACAGTATTACAGCTTTGAGTTTTTAAAATACCAATCAAGCCAACCTGAAATGAGTAAAAGCAACCCCTGACACAGTGTTTCACTCTAATTAAAGCTCTTCAGAGAGGTATAGCTTTGTCCAGACACAAGGGAGCACCCAGTATAAGTCAAAGAAATACCCTTTCAGGCATAGAGTGACGAATAAATTATGCAAAAAAGAAGCAGAGAACTCTGGGTAGTTCTCAAGTTTAGGTGGAAAGCAGCTCCTGTATGTAGCACTCTCAACACCAGCGACACTCTAGATCTGTTCACCTCAAATGTCTGTTTTTCTATCAAAATCTTTAAGCATATGATTAGCAAAGTGCCATCCACGCCGAGATAAAAAAGGACAAAGTCTTTTGCCATTTGTACAGCAAAGTCTTTAAGCATAGGACTAGCACAGTGCTGTCCTTGCAGAGCTGTAAAATGACAAAAGCCAATTACCACTCCAGGCACAGTATTACAGCTTTGAGTTGGTAAAATACCAATCAAGCCAACCTGAAATTAGTAAAAGCAACCCCTGACACAGTGTTTCGCTCTAACTAGAGTTCTTCAGAGAGGTATAGCTTTGTCCAGACACAAGGGAGCACCCAGTATAAGTCAAAGAAATACCCTTTCAGGCATAGAGTGACGAATAAATTATGCAAAAAAGAAGCAGATAACTCTGGGTAGTTCTCAAGTTTAGGTGGAAAGCAGCTCCTGTATGGAGCACTCTCAACACCAGCGACACTCTAGATCTGCTCACCTCAAATGTCTGTTTTTCTATCAAAATCTTTAAGCATAGGATTAGCACAGTGCCATCCACGCCGAGATAGAAAAGGACAAAGTCTTTTGCCATTTGTACAGCAAAGTCTTTAAGCATAGGACTAGCACAGTGCTGTCCTTGCCGAGCTGTAAAATGACAAAAGCCAATTACCACTCCAGGCACAGTATTACAGCTTTGAGTAGGTAAAATACCAATCAAGCCAACCTGAAATGAGTAAAAGCAACCCCTGACACAGTGTTTAGCTCTAATTAGAGCTCTTCAGAGAGGTATAGCTTTGTCCAGACACAAGGGAGCACCCAGTATAAGTCAAAGAAATACCCTTTCAGGCATAGAGTGACGAATAAATTATGCAAAAAAGAAGTAGAGAACTCTTGGTAGTTCTTAAGTTTAGGTGGAAAGCAGCTCCTGTATGGAGCACTCTCAACACCAGCGACACTCTAGATCTGCTCACCTCAAATGTCTGTTTTTCTATCAAAATCTTTAAGCATAGGATTAGCACAGTGCCATCCACGCCGAGATAGAAAAGGACAAAGTCTTTTGCCATTTGTACAGCAAAGTCTTTAAGCATAGGACTAGCACAG
Source organism: Triturus cristatus (assembly GCF_964204655.1). Classification (NCBI taxonomy): domain Eukaryota; kingdom Metazoa; phylum Chordata; class Amphibia; order Caudata; family Salamandridae; genus Triturus; species Triturus cristatus. The sequence goes on from NC_140591.1 coordinate 1,086,543,561, forward strand.
TGCTGTCCTTGCCGAGCTGTAAAATGACAAAAGCCAATTACCACTCCAGGCACAGTATTACAGCTTTGAGTTGGTAAAATACCAATCAAGCCAACCTGAAATGAGTAAAAGCAACCCCTGACACAATGTTTAGCTCTAATTAGAGCTCTTCAGAGAGGTATAGCTTTGTCCAGACACAAGGGAGCACCCAGTATAAGTCAAAGACATACCCTTTCAGGCATAGAGTGACGAATAAATTATGCAAAAAAGAAGCAGAGAACTCTGGGTAGTTCTTAAGTTTAGGTGGAAAGCAGCTCCTGTATGGAGCACTCTCAACACCAGCGACACTCTAGATCTGCTCACCTCAAATGTCTGTTTTCTATCAAAATCTTTAAGCATAGGATTAGCACAGTGCCATCCACGCCGAGATAGAAAAGGACAAAGTCTTTTGCCATTTGTACAGCAAAGTCTTTAAGCATAGGACTAGCACAGTGCTGTCCTTGCCGAGCTGTAAAATGACAAAAGCCAATTACCCCTCCAGGCACAGTATTACAGCTTTGAGTTGGTAAAATACCAATCAAGCCAACCTGAAATGAGAAAAAAGCAACCCCTGACACAGTGTTTCACCCTAATTAGAGCTCTTCAGAGAGGTATAGCTTTGTCCAGACACAAGGGAGCACCCAGTATAAGTCAAAGAAATACCCTTTCAGGCATAGAGTGACGAATAAATTATGCAAAAAAGAAGCAGAGAACTCTGGGTAGTTATCAAGTTTAGGTGGAAAGCAGCTCCTGTATGGAGCACTCTCAACACCAGCGACACTCTAGATCTGCTCACCTCAAATGTCTGTTTTTCTATCAAAATCTTTAAGCATAGGATTAGCACAGTGCCATCCACGCCGAGATAGAAAAGGACAAAGTCTTTTGCCATTAGTACAGCAAAGTCTTTAAGCATAGGACTAGCACAGTGCTGTCCTTGCCGAGCTGTAAAATGACAAAAGCCAATTACCACTCCAGGCACAGTATTACAGCTTTGAGTTGGTAAAATACCAATAAAGCCAACCTGAAATGAGTAAAAGCAACCCCTCACACAGTGTTTTGCTCTAATTAGAGCTCTTCAGAGAGGTATAGCTTTGTCCAGACACAAGGGAGCACCCAGTATAAGTCAAAGAAATACCCTTTCAGGCATAGAGTGACGAATAAATTATGCAAAAAAGAAGCAGAGAACTCTGGGTAGTTCTCAAGTTTAGGTGGAAAGCAGCTCCTGTATGGAGCACTCTCAACACCAGCGACACTCTAGATCTGCTCACCTCAAATGTTTATTTTTCTATCAAAATCTTTAAGCATAGGTTTAGCCCAGTGCCATCCACGCCGAGATAGAAAAGGACAAAGTCTTTTGCCATTTGTACAGCAAAGTCTTTAAGCATAGGACTAGCACAGTGCTGTTCTTGCCGAGCTGTAAAATGACAAAAGCCAATTACCACTCCAGGCACAGTATTACAGCTTTGAGTTGGTAAAATACCAATCAAGCCAACCTGAAATGAGTAAAAGCAACCCCTGACACAGTGTATCGCTCTAATTAGAGCTCTTCAGAGAGGTATAGCTTTGTCCAGACACAAGGGAGTACCCAGTGTAAGTCAAAGAAATACTCTTTCAGGCATAGAGTGACGAATAAATTATGCAAAAAAGAAGCAGAGAACTCTGGGTAGTTATCAAGTTTAGGTGGAAAGCAGCTCCTGTATGGAGATCTCTCAACACCAGCAACACTCTAGATCTGCTCACCTCAAATGTCTGTTTTTCTATCAAAATCTTTAAGCATAGATTTAGCCCAGTGCCATCCACGCCGAGATAGAAAAGGACAAAGTCTTTTGCCATTTGTACAGCAAAGTCTTTAAGCATAGGACTAGCACAGTGCTGTTCTTGCCGAGCTGTAAAATGACAAAAGCCAATTACCACTCCAGGCACAGTATTACAGCTTTGAGTTGGTAAAATACCAATCAAGCCAACCTGAAATGAGTAAAAGCAACCCCTGACACAGTGTTTCGCTCTAATAAGAGCTCTTCAGAGAGGTATAGCTTTGTCCAGACACAAGGGAGCACCCAGTATAAGTCAAAGAAATACCCTTTCAGGCATAGAGTGACAAATAAATTATGCAAAAAAGAAGCAGAGAACTCTGGGTAGTTCTCAAGTTTAGGTGGAAAGCAGCTCCTGTATGGAGCACTCTCAACACCAGCAACACTCTAGATCAACTCACCTCAAATGTCTGTTTTTCTATCAAAATCTTTACGCATAGGATTAGCACAGTGCCATCCACGCCGAGATAGAAAAGGACAAAGTCTTTTGCCATTTGTACAGCAAAGTCTTTAAGCATAGGACTAGCACAGTGCTGTCCTTGCTGAGCTGTAAAATGACAAAAGCCAATTACCACTCCTGGCACAGTATTACAGCTTTGAGTTTTTAAAATACCAATCAAGCCAACCTGAAATGAGTAAAAGCAACCCCTGACACAGTGTTTCACTCTAATTAAAGCTCTTCAGAGAGATATAGCTTTGTCCAGACACAAGGGAGCACCCAGTATAAGTCAAAGAAATACCCTTTCAGGCATAGAGTGACGAATAAATTATGCAAAAAAGAAGCAGAGAACTCTGGGTAGTTCTCAAGTTTAGGTGGAAAGCAGCTCCTGTATGTAGCACTCTCAACACCAGCGACACTCTAGATCTGTTCACCTCAAATGTCTGTTTTTCTATCAAAATCTTTAAGCATATGATTAGCAAAGTGCCATCCACGCCGAGATAAAAAAGGACAAAGTCTTTTGCCATTTGTACAGCAAAGTCTTTAAGCATAGGACTAGCACAGTGCTGTCCTTGCAGAGCTGTAAAATGACAAAAGCCAATTACCACTCCAGGCACAGTATTACAGCTTTGAGTTGGTAAAATACCAATCAAGCCAACCTGAAATTAGTAAAAGCAACCCCTGACACAGTGTTTCGCTCTAACTAGAGTTCTTCAGAGAGGTATAGCTTTGTCCAGACACAAGGGAGCACCCAGTATAAGTCAAAGAAATACCCTTTCAGGCATAGAGTGACGAATAAATTATGCAAAAAAGAAGCAGATAACTCTGGGTAGTTCTCAAGTTTAGGTGGAAAGCAGCTCCTGTATGGAGCACTCTCAACACCAGCGACACTCTAGATCTGCTCACCTCAAATGTCTGTTTTTCTATCAAAATCTTTAAGCATAGGATTAGCACAGTGCCATCCACGCCGAGATAGAAAAGGACAAAGTCTTTTGCCATTTGTACAGCAAAGTCTTTAAGCATAGGACTAGCACAGTGCTGTCCTTGCCGAGCTGTAAAATGACAAAAGCCAATTACCACTCCAGGCACAGTATTACAGCTTTGAGTTGGTAAAATACCAATCAAGCCAACCTGAAATGAGTAAAAGCAACCCCTGACACAGTGTTTAGCTCTAATTAGAGCTCTTCAGAGAGGTATAGCTTTGTCCAGACACAAGGGAGCACCCAGTATAAGTCAAAGAAATACCCTTTCAGGCATAGAGTGACGAATAAATTATGCAAAAAAGAAGCAGAGAACTCTTGGTAGTTCTTAAGTTTAGGTGGAAAGCAGCTCCTGTATGGAGCACTCTCAACACCAGCGACACTCTAGATCTGCTCACCTCAAATGTCTGTTTTTCTATCAAAATCTTTAAGCATAGGATTAGCACAGTGCCATCCACGCCGAGATAGAAAAGGACAAAGTCTTTTGCCATTTGTACAGCAAAGTCTTTAAGCATAGGACTAGCACAGTGCTGTCCTTGCCGAGCTGTAAAATGACAAAAGCCAATTACCACTCCAGGCACAGTATTACAGCTTTGAGTTGGTAAAATACCAATCAAGCCAACCTGAAATGAGTAAAAGCAACCCCTGACACAGTGTTTAGCTCTAATTAGAGCTCTTCAGAGAGGTATAGCTTTGTCCAGACACAAGGGAGCACCCAGTATAAGTCAAAGACATACCCTTTCAGGCATAGAGTGACGAATAAATTATGCAAAAAAAAGCAGAGAACTCTGGGTAGTTCTTAAGTTTAGGTGGAAATCAGCTCCTGTATGGAGCACTCTCAACACCAGCGACACTCTAGATCTGCTCACCTCAAATGTCTGTTTTCTATCAAAATCTTTAAGCATAGGATTAGCACAGTGCCATCCACGCCGAGATAGAAAAGGACAAAGTCTTTTGCCATTTGTACAGCAAAGTCTTTAAGCATAGGACTAGCACAGTGCTGTCCTTGCCGAGCTGTAAAATGACAAAAGCCAATTACCCCTCCAGGCACAGTATTACAGCTTTGAGTTGGTAAAATACCAATCAAGCCAACCTGAAATTAGTAAAAGCAACCCCTGACACAGTGTTTCACCCTAATTAGAGCTCTTCAGAGAGGTATAGCTTTGTCCAGACACAAGGGAGCACCCAGTATAAGTCAAAGAAATACCCTTTCAGGCATAGAGTGACGAATAAATTATGCAAAAAAGAAGCAGAGAACTCTGGGTAGTTCTCAAGTTTAGGTGGAAAGCAGCTCCTGTATGGAGCACTCTCAACACCAGCGACACTCTTGATCTGCTCACCTCAAATGCTTGTTGTCTATCAAAATCTTTAAGCATAGGATTAGCCCAGTGCCATCCACGCCGAGATAGAAAAGGACAAAGTCTTTTGTCATTTGTACAGCAAAGTCTTTAAGCATAGGACTAGCACAGTGCTGTCCTTGCCGAGCTGTAAAATGACAAAAGCCAATTACGACTCCAGGCACAGTATTACAGCTTTGAGTTGGTAAAATACCAATCAAGCCAACCTGAAATGAGAAAAAAGCAACCCCTGACACAGTGTTTCGCTCTACTTAGAGCTCTTCAGAGAGGTATAGCTTTGTCCAGACACAAGGGAGCACCCAGTATAAGTCAAAGAAATACCCTTTCAGGCATAGAGTGACGAATAAATTATGCAAAAAAGAAGCAGAGAACTCTGGGTAGTTCTCAAGTTTAGGTGGAAAGCAGCTCCTGTATGGAGCACTCTCAACACCAGCGACACTCTAGATCTGCTCACCTCAAATGTCTGTTTTTCTATCAAAATCTTTAAGCATAGGATTAGCACAGTGCCATCCACGCCGAGATAGAAAAGGACAAAGTCTTTTGCCATTAGTACAGCAAAGTCTTTAAGCATAGGACTAGCACAGTGCTGTCCTTGCCGAGCTGTAAAATGACAAAAGCCAATTACCACTCCAGGCACAGTATTACAGCTTTGAGTTGGTAAAATACCAATCAAGCCAACCTGAAATGAGTAAAAGCAACCCCTCACACAGTGTTTTGCTCTAATTAGAGCTCTTCAGAGAGGTATAGCTTTGTCCAGACACAAGGGAGCACCCAGTATAAGTCAAAGAAATACCCTTTCAGGCATAGAGTGATGAATAAATTATGCAAAAAAGAAGCAGAGAACTCTGGGTAGTTCTCAAGTTTAGGTGGAAAGCAGCTCCTGTATGGAGCACTCTCAACACCAGCGACACTCTAGATCTGCTCACCTCAAATGTCTGTTTTTCTATCAAAATCTTTAAGCATAGGATTAGCACAGTGCCATCCACGCCGAGATAGAAAAGGACAAAGTCTTTTGCCATTTGTACAGCAAAGTCTTTAAGCATAGGACTAGCACAGTGCTGTCCTTGCCGTGCTGTAAAATGAAAAAAGCCAATTACCACTCCAGGCACAGTATTACAGCTTTGAGTTGGTAAAATACCAATCAAGCCAACCTGAAATGAGTAAAAGCAACCCCTGACACAGTGTTTCGCTCAAATTAGAGCTCTTCAGAGAGGTATAGCTTTGTCCAGACACAAGGGAGCACCCAGTATAAGTCAAAGAAATACCCTTTCAGGCATAGAGTGACGAATAAATTATGCAAAAAAGAAGCAGAGAACTCTGGGTAGTTCTCAAGTTTAGGTGGAAAGCAGCTCCTGTATGGAGCACTCTCAACACCAGCGACAATCTAGATCTGCTCACCTCAAATGTCTGTTTTCTATCAAAATCTTTAAGCATAGGATTAGCACAGTGCCATCCACGCCGAGATAGAAAAGGACAAAGTATTTTGCCATTTGTACAGCAAAGTCTTTAAGCATAGGACTAGCACAGTGCTGTCCTTGCCGAGCTGTAAAATGACAAAAGCCAATTACCATTCCAGGCACAGTATTACAGCTTTGAGTTGGTAAAATACCAATCAAGCCAACCTGAAATTAGTAAAAGCAACCCCTGACACAGTGTTTCGCTCTAATTAGAGCTCTTCAGAGAGGTATAGCTTTGTCCAAACACAAGGGCGCACCCAGTATAAGTCAAAGAAATACCCTTTCAGGCATAGAGTAACACATAAATTATGCAAAAAAGAAGCAGAGAACTCTGGATAGTTCTCAAGTTTAGGTGGAAAGCAGATCCTGTATGGAGCACTCTCAACACCAGCAACACTCTAGATCTGCTCACCTCAAATGTCTGTTTTTCTATCAAAATCTTTAAGCATAGGATTAGCACAGTGCCATCCACGCCGAGATAGAAAAGGACAAAGTCTCTTGCCATTTGTACAGCAAAGTCTTTAAGCATAGGACTAGCACAGTGCTGTCCTTGCCGAGCTGTAAAATGACAAAAGCCAATTACCACTCCAGGCACAGTATTAGAGCTTTGAGTTGGTAAAATACCAATCAAGCCAACCTGAAATGAGTAAAAGCCACCCCTGACACAGTGTTTCGCTCTAATTAGAGATCTTCAGAGAGGTATAGCTTTGTCCAGACACAAGGGAGCACCCAGTATAAGTCAAAGAAATACCCTTTCAGGCATAGAGTGACGAATAAATTATGCAAAAAAGAAGCAGAGAACTCTGGGTAGTTCTCAAGTTTAGGTGAAAAGCAGCTCCTGTATGGAGCACTCTCAACACCAACGACACTCTAGATCTGCTCACCTCAAATGTCTGTTTTTCTATCAAAATCTTTAAGCATAGGATTAGCACAGTGCCATCCACGCCGAGATAGAAAAGGACAAAGTATTTTGCCATTTGTACAGCAAAGTCTTTAAGCATAGGACTAGCACAGTGCTGTCCTTGCCGAGCTGTAAAATGACAAAAGCGAATTACCACTCCAGGCACAGTATTACAGCTTTGAGTTGGTAAAATACCAATCAAGCCAACCTGAAATGAGTAAAAGCAACCCCTGACACAGTGTTTCGCTCTAATTAGAGCTCTTCAGGGAGGTATAGCTTTGTCCAGACACAAGGGAGCACCCAGTATAAGTCAAAGAAATACCCTTTCAGGCATAGAGTGACGAATAAATTATGCAAAAAAGAAGCAGATAACTCTGGGTAGTTCTCAAGTTTAGGTGGAAAGCAGCTCCTGTATGGAGCACTCTCAACACCAGCGACACTCTAGATCTGCTCACCTCAAATGTCTGTTTTTCTATCAAAATCTTTAAGCATAGGATTAGCACAGTGCCATCCACGCCGAGATAGAAAAGGACAAAGTCTTTTGCCATTTGTACAGCAAAGTCTTTAAGCATAGGACTAGCACAGTGCTGTCCTTGCCGAGCTGTAAAATGACAAAAGCCAATTACCACTCCAGGCACAGTATTACAGCTTTGAGTTGGTAAAATACCAATCAAGCCAACCTGAAATGAGTAAAAGCAACCCCTGACACAGTGTTTCGCTCTAATTAGAGCTCTTCAGAGAGGTATTGCTTTGTCCAGACACAAGGGCGCACCCAGTATAAGTCAAAGAAATACCCTTTCAGGCACAGAGTGACGAATAAATTATGCAAAAAAGAAGCAGAGAACTCTGGGTAGTTCTCAAGTTTAGGTGGAAAGCAGCTCCTGTATGGAGCACTCTCAACACCAGCGACACTCTAGATCTGCTCACCTCAAATGTCTGTTTTCTATCAAAATCTTTAAGCATAGGATTAGCACAGTGCCATCCACGCCGAGATAGAAAAGGACAAAGTCTTTTGCCATTTGTACAGCAAAGTCTTTAAGCATAGGACTAGCACAGTGCTGTCCTTGCCGAGCTGTAAAATGACAAAAGCCAATTATCACTCCAGGCACAGTATTACAGCTTTGAGTTGGTAAAATACCAATCAAGCCAACCTGAAATTAGTAAAAGCAACCCCTGACACAGTGTTTCGCTCTAACTAGAGTTCTTCAGAGAGGTATAGCTTTGTCCAGACACAAGGGAGCACCCAGTATAAGTCAAAGAAATACCCTTTCAGGCATAGAGTGACAAATAAATTATGCAAAAAAGAAGCAGAGAACTCTGGATAGTTCTCAAGTTTAGGTGGAAAGCAGATCCTGTATGGAGCACTCTCAACACCAGCGACACTCTAGATCTGCTCACCTCAAATTTCTGTTTTTCTATCAAAATCTTTAAGCATAGGATTAGCACAGTGCCATCCACGCCGAGATAGAAAAGGACAAAGTCTTTTGCCATTTGTACAGCAAAGTCTTTAAGCATAGGACTAGCACAGTGCTGTCCTTGCCGAGCTGTAAAATGACAAAAGCCAATTACCACTCCAGGCACAGTATTACAGCTTTGAGTTGGTAAAATACCAATCAAGCCAACCTGAAATGAGTAAAAGCAACCCCTGACACAGTGTTTCACTCTAATTAGAGCTCTTCAGAGAGGTATTGCTTTGTCCAGACACAAGGGAGCACCCAGTATAAGTCAAAGAAATACCCTTTCAGGCATAGAGTGACGAATAAATTATGCAAAAAAGAAGCAGAGAACTCTGGGTAGTTCTCAAGTTTAGGTGGAAAGCAGCTCCTGATTGGAGCACTCTCAACACCAGCGACACTCTAGATCTGCTCACCTCAAATGTCTGTTTTCTATCAAAATCTTTAAGCATAGGATTAGCCCAGTGCCATCCACGCCGAGATAGAAAAGGACAAAGTCTTTTGCCATTTGTACAGCAAAGTCTTTAAGCATAGGACTAGCACAGTGCTGTCCTTGCCGAGCTGTAAAATGACAAAAGCCAATTACCACTCCAGGCACAGTATTACAGCTTTGAGTTGGTAAAATACCAATCAAGCCAACCTGAAATTAGTAAAAGCAACCCCTGACACAGTGTTTCGCTCTAACTAGAGTTCTTCAGAGAGGTATAGCTTTGTCCAGACACAAGGGAGCACCCAGTATAAGTCAAGGAAATACCCTTTCAGGCATAGAGTGACAAATAAATTATGCAAAAAAGAAGCAGATAACTCTGGGTAGTTCTCAAGTTTAGGTGGAAAGCAGCTCCTGTATGGAGCACTCTCAACACCAGCGACACTCTAGATCTGCTCACCTCAAATGTCTGTTTTTCTATCAAAATCTTTAAGCATAGGATTAGCACAGTGCCATCCACGCCGAGATAGAAAAGGACAAAGTCTTTTGCCATTTGTACAGCAAAGTCTTTAAGCATAGGACTAGCACAGTGCTGTCCTTGCCGAGCTGTAAAATGACAAAAGCCAATTACCACTCCAGGCACAGTATTACAGCTTTGAGTTGGTAAAATACCAATCAAGCCAACCTGAAATGAGTAAAAACAACCCCTGACACAGTGTTTAGCTCTAATTAGAGCTCTTCAGAGAGGTATAGCTTTGTCCAGACACAAGGGAGCACCCAGTATAAGTCAAAGAAATACCCTTTCAGGCATAGAGTGACGAATAAATTATGCAAAAAAGAAGCAGAGAACTCTTGGTAGTTCTTAAGTTTAGGTGGAAAGCAGCTCCTGTATGGAGCACTCTCAACACCAGCGACACTCTAGATCTGCTCACCTCAAATGTCTGTTTTTCTATCAAAATCTTTAAGCATAGGATTAGCACAGTGCCATCCACGCCGAGATAGAAAAGGACAAAGTCTTTTGCCATTTGTACAGCAAAGTCTTTAAGCATAGGACTAGCACAGTGCTGTCCTTGCCGAGCTGTAAAATGACAAAAGCCAATTACCACTCCAGGCACAGTATTACAGCTTTGAGTTGGTAAAATACCAATCAAGCCAACCTGAAATGAGTAAAAGCAACCCCTGACACAGTGTTTAGCTCTAATTAGAGCTCTTCAGAGAGGTATAGCTTTGTCCAGACACAAGGGAGCACCCAGTATAAGTCAAAGACATACCCTTTCAGGCATAGAGTGATGAATAAATTATGCAAAAAAGAAGCAGAGAACTCTGGGTAGTTCTTAAGTTTAGGTGGAAAGCAGCTCCTGTATGGAGCACTCTCAACACCAGCGACACTCTAGATCTGCTCACCTCAAATGTCTGTTTTTCTATCAAAATCTTTAAGCATAGGATTAGCACAGTGCCATCCACGCCGAGATAGAAAAGGACAAAGTCTTTTGCCATTTGTACAGCAAAGTCTTTAAGCATAGGACTAGCACAGTGCTGTCCTTGCCGAGCTGTAAAATGACAAAAGCCAATTACCACTCCAGGCACAGTATTACAGCTTTGAGTTGGTAAAATACCAATCAAGCCAACCTGAAATGAGTAAAAGCAACCCCTGACACAGTGTTTAGCTCTAATTAGAGCTCTTCAGAGAGGTATAGCTTTGTCCAGACACAAGGGAGCACCCAGTATAAGTCAAAGACATACCCTTTCAGGCATAGAGTGATGAATAAATTATGCAAAAAAGAAGCAGAGAACTCTGGGTAGTTCTTAAGTTTAGGTGGAAAGCAGCTCCTGTATGGAGCACTCTCAACACCAGCGACACTCTAGATCTGCTCACCTCAAATGTCTGTTTTCTATCAAAATCTTTAAGCATAGGATTAGCACAGTGCCATCCACGCCGAGATAGAAAAGGACAAAGTCTTTTGCCATTTGTACAGCAAAGTCTTTAAGCATAGGACTAGCACAGTGCTGTCCTTGCCGAGCTGTAAAATGACAAAAGCCAATTACCCCTCCAGGCACAGTATTACAGCTTTGAGTTGGTAAAATACCAATCAAGCCAACCTGAAATTAGAAAAAGCAACCCCTGACACAGTGTTTCACCCTAATTAGAGCTCTTCAGAGAGGTATAGCTTTGTCCAGACACAAGGGAGCACCCAGTATAAGTCAAAGAAATACCCTTTCAGGCATAGAGTGACGAATAAATTATGCAAAAAAGAAGCAGAGAACTCTGGGTAGTTCTCAAGTTTAGGTGGAAAGCAGCTCCTGTATGGAGCACTCTCAACACCAGCGACACTCTTGATCTGCTCACCTCAAATGCTTGTTTTCTATCAAAATCTTTAAGCATAGGATTAGCCCAGTGCCATCCACGCCGAGATAGAAAAGGACAAAGTCTTTTGTCATTTGTACAGCAAAGTCTTTAAGCATAGGACTAGCACAGTGCTGTCCTTGCCGAGCTGTAAAATGACAAAAGCCAATTACGACTCCAGGCACAGTATTACAGCTTTGAGTTGGTAAAATACCAATCAAGCCAACCTGAAATGAGAAAAAAGCAACCCCTGACACAGTGTTTCGCTCTACTTAGAGCTCTTCAGAGAGGTATAGTTTTGTCCAGACACAAGGGAGCACCCAGTATAAGTCAAAGAAATACCCTTTCAGGCATAGAGTGACGAATAAATTATGCAAAAAAGAAGCAGAGAACTCTGGGTAGTTATCAAGTTTAGGTGGAAAGCAGCTCCTGTATGGAGCACTCTCAACACCAGCGACACTCTAGATCTGCTCACCTCAAATGTCTGTTTTTCTATCAAAATCTTTAAGCATAGGATTAGCACAGTGCCATCCACGCCGAGATAGAAAAGGACAAAGTCTTTAAGCATAGGACTAGCACAGTGCTGTCCTTGCCGAGCTGTAAAATGACAAAAGCCAATTACCACTCCAGGCACAGTATTACAGCTTTGAGTTGGTAAAATACCAATAAAGCCAACCTGAAATGAGTAAAAGCAACCCCTCACACAGTGTTTTGCTCTAATTAGAGCTCTTCAGAGAGGTATAGCTTTGTCCAGACACAAGGGAGCACCCAGTATAAGTCAAAGAAATACCCTTTCAGGCATAGAGTGACGAATAAATTATGCAAAAAAGAAGCAGAGAACTCTGGGTAGTTCTCAAGTTTAGGTGGAAAGCAGCTCCTGTATGGAGCACTCTCAACACCAACGACACTCTAGATCTGCTCACCTCAAATGTCTGTTTTTCTATCAAAATCTTTAAGCATAGGATTAGCACAGTGCCATCCACGCCGAGATAGAAAAGGACAAAGTCTTTTGCCATTTGTACAGCAAAGTCTTTAAGCATAGGACTAGCACAGTGCTGTCCTTGCCGAGCTGTAAAATGACAAAAGCCAATTACCACTCCAGGCACAGTATTACAGCTTTGAGTTGGTAAAATACCAATCAAGCCAACCTGAAATGAGTAAAAGCAACCCCTCACACAGTGTTTTGCTCTAATTAGAGCTCTTCAGAGAGGTATAGCTTTGTCCAGACACAAGGGAGCACCCAGTATAAGTCAAAGAAATACCCTTTCAGGCATAGAGTGATGAATAAATTATGCAAAAAAGAAGCAGAGAACTCTGGGTAGTTCTCAAGTTTAGGTGGAAAGCAGCTCCTGTATGGAGCACTCTCAACACCAGCGACACTCTAGATCTGCTCACCTCAAATGTCTGTTTTTCTATCAAAATCTTTAAGCATAGGATTAGCACAGTGCCATCCACGCCGAGATAGAAAAGGACAAAGTCTTTTGCCATTTGTACAGCAAAGTCTTTAAGCATAGGACTAGCACAGTGCTGTCCTTGCCGAGCTGTAAAATGAAAAAAGCCAATTACCACTCCAGGCACAGTATTACAGCTTTGAGTTGGTAAAATACCAATCAAGCCAACCTGAAATGAGTAAAAGCAACCCCTGACACAGTGTTTCGCTCAAATTAGAGCTCTTCAGAGAGGTATAGCTTTGTCCAGACACAAGGGAGCACCCAGTATAAGTCAAAGAAATACCCTTTCAGGCATAGAGTGACGAATAAATTATGCAAAAAAGAAGCAGAGAACTCTGGGTAGTTCTCAAGTTTAGGTGGAAAGCAGCTCCTGTATGGAGCACTCTCAACACCAGCGACACTCTAGATCTGCTCACCTCAAATGTCTGTTTTCTATCAAAATCTTTAAGCATAGGATTAGCACAGTGCCATCCACGCCGAGATAGAAAAGGACAAAGTATTTTGCCATTTGTACAGCAAAGTCTTTAAGCATAGGACTAGCACAGTGCTGTCCTTGCCGAGCTGTAAAATGACAAAAGCCAATTACCATTCCAGGCACAGTATTACAGCTTTGAGTTGGTAAAATACCAATCAAGCCAACCTGAAATTAGTAAAAGCAACCCCTGACACAGTGTTTCGCTCTAATTAGAGCTCTTCAGAGAGGTATAGCTTTGTCCAGACACAAGGGCGCACCCAGTATAAGTCAAAGAAATACCCTTTCAGGCATAGAGTAACAAATAAATTATGCAAAAAAGAAGCAGAGAACTCTGGGTAGTTCTCAAGTTTAGGTGGAAAGCAGCTCCTGTATGGAGCACTCTCAACACCAGCGACACTCTAGATCTGCTCACCTCAAATGTCTGTTTTCTATCAAAATCTTTAAGCATAGGATTAGCACAGTGCCATCCACGCCGAGATAGAAAAGGACAAAGTCTTTTGCCATTTGTACAGCAAAGTCTTTAAGCATAGGACTAGCACAGTGCTGTCCTTGCCGAGCTGTAAAATGACAAAAGCCAATTATCACTCCAGGCACAGTATTACAGCTTTGAGTTGGTAAAATACCAATCAAGCCAACCTGAAATTAGTAAAAGCAACCCCTGACACAGTGTTTCGCTCTAACTAGAGTTCTTCAGAGAGGTATAGCTTTGTCCAGACACAAGGGAGCACCCAGTATAAGTCAAAGAAATACCCTTTCAGGCATAGAGTGACAAATCAATTATGCAAAAAAGAAGCAGATAACTCTGGGTAGTTCTCAAGTTTAGGTGGAAAGCAGCTCCTGTATGGAGCACTCTCAACACCAGCGACACTCTAGATCTGCTCACCTCAAATGTCTGTTTTTCTATCAAAATCTTTAAGCATAGGATTAGCACAGTGCCATCCACGCCGAGATAGAAAAGGACAAAGTCTTTTGCCATTTGTACAGCAAAGTCTTTAAGCATAGGACTAGCACAGTGCTGTCCTTGCCGAGCTGTAAAATGACAAAAGCCAATTACCACTCCAGGCACAGTATTACAGCTTTGAGTTGGTAAAATACCAATCAAGCCAACCTGAAATTAGTAAAAGCAACCCCTGACACAGTGTTTCGCTCTAACTAGAGTTCTTCAGAGAGGTATAGCTTTGTCCAGACACAAGGGAGCACCCAGTATAAGTCAAAGAAATACCCTTTCAGGCATAGAGTGACAAATAAATTATGCAAAAAAGAAGCAGATAACTCTGGGTAGTTCTCAAGTTTAGGTGGAAAGCAGCTCCTGTATGGAGCACTCTCAACACCAGCGACACTCTAGATCTGCTCACCTCAAATGTCTGTTTTTCTATCAAAATCTTTAAGCATAGGATTAGCACAGTGCCATTCACGCCGAGATAGAAAAGGACAAAGTCTTTTGCCATTTGTACAGCAAAGTCTTTAAGCATAGGACTAGCACAGTGCTGTCCTTGCCGAGCTGTAAAATGACAAAAGCCAATTACCACTCCAGGCACAGTATTACAGCTTTGAGTTGGTAAAATACCAATCAAGCCAACCTGAAATGAGTAAAAGCAACCCCTGACACAGTGTTTAGCTCTAATTAGAGCTCTTCAGAGAGGTATAGCTTTGTCAAGATACAAGGGAGCACCCAGTATAAGTCAAAGAAATACCCTTTCAGGCATAGAGTGACGAATAAATTATGCAAAAAAGAAGCAGATAACTCAGGGTAGTTCTCAAGTTTAGGTGGAAAGCAGCTCCTGTATGGAGCACTCTCAACACCAGCGACACTCTAGATCTGCTCACCTCAAATGTCTGTTTTTCTATCAAAATCTTTAAGCATAGGATTAGCACAGTGCTATCCACGCCGAGATAGAAAAGGACAAAGTCTTTTGCCATTTGTACAGCAAAGTCTTAAAGCATAGGACTAGCACAGTGCTGTCCTTGCCGAGCTGTAAAATGACAAAAGCCAATTACCACTCCAGGCACAGTATTACAGCTTTGAGTTGGTAAAATACCAATCAAGCCAACCTGAAATGAGTAAAAGCAACCCCTGACACAGTGTTTCGCTCTAATTAGAGCTCTTCAGAGAGGTATTGCTTTGTCCAGACACAAGGGCGCACCCAGTATAAGTCAAAGAAATACCCTTTCAGGCATAGAGTGACGAATAAATTATGCAAAAAAGAAGCAGAGAACTCTGGGTAGTTCTCAAGTTTAGGTGGAAAGCAGCTCCTGTATGGAGCACTCTCAACACCAGCGACACTCTAGATCTGCTCACCTCAAATGTCTGTTTTCTATCAAAATCTTTAAGCATAGGATTAGCACAGTGCCATCCACGCCGAGATAGAAAAGGACAAAGTATTTTGCCATTTGTACAGCAAAGTCTTTAAGCATAGGACTAGCACAGTGCTGTCCTTGCCGAGCTGTAAAATGACAAAAGCCAATTACCATTCCAGGCACAGTATTACAGCTTTGAGTTGGTAAAATACCAATCAAGCCAACCTGAAATTAGTAAAAGCAACCCCTGACACAGTGTTTCGCTCTAATTAGAGCTCTTCAGAGAGGTATAGCTTTGTCCAGACACAAGGGCGCACCCAGTATAAGTCAAAGAAATACCCTTTCAGGCATAGAGTAACAAATAAATTATGCAAAAAAGAAGCAGAGAACTCTGGATAGTTCTCAAGTTTAGGTGGAAAGCAGATCCTGTATGGAGCACTCTCAACACCAGCGACACTCTAGATCTGCTCACCTCAAATGTCTGTTTTTCTATCAAAATCTTTAAGCATAGGATTAGCACAGTGCCATCCACGCCGAGATAGAAAAGGACAAAGTCTCTTGCCATTGTACAGCAAAGTCTTTAAGCATAGGACTAGCACAGTGCTGTCCTTGCCGAGCTGTAAAATGACAAAAGCCAATTACCACTCCAGGCACAGTATTAGAGCTTTGAGTTGGTAAAATACCAATCAAGCCAACCTGAAATGAGTAAAAGCCACCCCTGACACAGTGTTTCGCTCTAATTAGAGATCTTCAGAGAGGTATAGCTTTGTCCAGACACAAGGGAGCACCCAGTATAAGTCAAAGAAATACCCTTTCAGGCATAGAGTGACGAATAAATTATGCAAAACAGAAGCAGAGAACTCTGGGTAGTTCTCAAGTTTAGGTGAAAAGCAGCTCCTGTATGGAGCACTCTCAACACCAACGACACTCTAGATCTGCTCACCTCAAATGTCTGTTTTTCTATCAAAATCTTTAAGCATAGGATTAGCACAGTGCCATCCACGCCGAGATAGAAAAGGACAAAGTCTTTTGCCATTTGTACAGCAAAGTCTTTAAGCATAGGACTAGCACAGTGCTGTCCTTGCCGAGCTGTAAAATGACAAAAGCGAATTACCACTCCAGGCACAGTATTACAGCTTTGAGTTGGTAAAATACCAATCAAGCCAACCTGAAATGAGTAAAAGCAACCCCTGACACAGTGTTTCGCTCTAATTAGAGCTCTTCAGGGAGGTATAGCTTTGTCCAGACACAAGGGAGCACCCAGTATAAGTCAAAGAAATACCCTTTCAGGCATAGAGTGACGAATAAATTATGCAAAAAAGAAGCAGATAACTCTGGGTAGTTCTCAAGTTTAGGTGGAAAGCAGCTCCTGTATGGAGCACTCTCAACACCAGCGACACTCTAGATCTGCTCACCTCAAATGTCTGTTTTTCTATCAAAATCTTTAAGCATAGGATTAGCACAGTGCCATCCACGCCGAGATAGAAAAGGACAAAGTCTTTTGCCATTTGTACAGCAAAGTCTTTAAGCATAGGACTAGCACAGTGCTGTCCTTGCCGAGCTGTAAAATGACAAAAGCCAATTACCACTCCAGGCACAGTATTACAGCTTTGAGTTGGTAAAATACCAATCAAGCCAACCTGAAATGAGTAAAAGCAACCCCTGACACAGTGTTTCGCTCTAATTAGAGCTCTTCAGAGAGGTATTGCTTTGTCCAGACACAAGGGCGCACCCAGTATAAGTCAAAGAAATACCCTTTCAGGCATAGAGTGACGAATAAATTATGCAAAAAAGAAGCAGAGAACTCTGGGTAGTTCTCAAGTTTAGGTGGAAAGCAGCTCCTGTATGGAGCACTCTCAACACCAGCGACACTCTAGATCTGCTCACCTCAAATGTCTGTTTTCTATCAAAATCTTTAAGCATAGGATTAGCACAGTGCCATCCACGCCGAGATAGAAAAGGACAAAGTCTTTTGCCATTTGTACAGCAAAGTCTTTAAGCATAGGACTAGCACAGTGCTGTCCTTGCCGAGCTGTAAAATGACAAAAGCCAATTACCACTCCAGGCACAGTATTACAGCTTTGAGTTGGTAAAATACCAATCAAGCCAACCTGAAATTAGTAAAAGCAACCCCTGACACAGTGTTTCGCTCTAACTAGAGTTCTTCAGAGAGGTATAGCTTTGTCCAGACACAAGGGAGCACCCAGTATAAGTCAAAGAAATACCCTTTCAGGCATAGAGTGACAAATAAATTATGCAAAAAAGAAGCAGAGAACTCTGGATAGTTCTCAAGTTTAGGTGGAAAGCAGATCCTGTATGGAGCACTCTCAACACCAGCGACACTCTAGATCTGCTCACCTCAAATGTCTGTTTTTCTATCAAAATCTTTAAGCATAGGATTAGCACAGTGCCATCCACGCCGAGATAGAAAAGGACAAAGTCTTTTGCCATTTGTACAGCAAAGTCTTTAAGCATAGGACTAGCACAGTGCTGTCCTTGCCGAGCTGTAAAATGACAAAAGCCAATTACCACTCCAGGCACAGTATTACAGCTTTGAGTTGGTAAAATACCAATCAAGCCAACCTGAAATGAGTAAAAGCAACCCCTGACACAGTGTTTAGCTCTAATTAGAGCTCTTCAGAGAGGTATAGCTTTGTCCAGATACAAGGGAGCACCCAGTATAAGTCAAAGAAATACCCTTTCAGGCATAGAGTGACGAATAAATTATGCAAAAAAGAAGCAGATAACTCAGGGTAGTTCTCAAGTTTAGGTGGAAAGCAGCTCCTGTATGGAGCACTCTCAACACCAGCGACACTCTAGATCTGCTCACCTCAAATGTCTGTTTTTCTATCAAAATCTTTAAGCATAGGATTAGCACAGTGCCATCCACGCCGAGATAGAAAAGGACAAAGTCTTTTGCCATTTGTACAGCAAAGTCTTTAAGCATAGGACTAGCACAGTGCTGTCCTTGCCGAGCTGTAAAATGACAAAAGCCAATTACCACTCCAGGCACAGTATTACAGCTTTGAGTTGGTAAAATACCAATCAAGCCAACCTGAAATGAGTAAAAGCAACCCCTGACACAGTGTTTCGCTCTAATTAGAGCTCTTCAGAGAGGTATTGCTTTGTCCAGACACAAGGGCGCACCCAGTATAAGTCAAAGAAATACCCTTTCAGGCATAGAGTGACGAATAAATTATGCAAAAAAGAAGCAGAGAACTCTGGGTAGTTCTCAAGTTTAGGTGGAAAGCAGCTCCTGTATGGAGCACTCTCAACACCAGCGACACTCTAGATCTGCTCACCTCAAATGTCTGTTTTCTATCAAAATCTTTAAGCATAGGATTAGCACAGTGCCATCCACGCCGAGATAGAAAAGGACAAAGTATTTTGCCATTTGTACAGCAAAGTCTTTAAGCATAGGACTAGCACAGTGCTGTCCTTGCCGAGCTGTAAAATGACAAAAGCCAATTACCATTCCAGGCACAGTATTACAGCTTTGAGTTGGTAAAATACCAATCAAGCCAACCTGAAATTAGTAAAAGCAACCCCTGACACAGTGTTTCGCTCTAATTAGAGCTCTTCAGAGAGGTATAGCTTTGTCCAGACACAAGGGCGCACCCAGTATAAGTCAAAGAAATACCCTTTCAGGCATAGAGTAACAAATAAATTATGCAAAAAAGAAGCAGAGAACTCTGGATAGTTCTCAAGTTTAGGTGGAAAGCAGATCCTGTATGGAGCACTCTCAACACCAGCGACACTCTAGATCTGCTCACCTCAAATGTCTGTTTTTCTATCAAAATCTTTAAGCATAGGATTAGCACAGTGCCATCCACGCCGAGATAGAAAAGGACAAAGTCTCTTGCCATTTGTACAGCAAAGTCTTTAAGCATAGGACTAGCACAGTGCTGTCCTTGCCGAGCTGTAAAATGACAAAAGCCAATTACCACTCCAGGCACAGTATTAGAGCTTTGAGTTGGTAAAATACCAATCAAGCCAACCTGAAATGAGTAAAAGCCACCCCTGACACAGTGTTTCGCTCTAATTAGAGATCTTCAGAGAGGTATAGCTTTGTCCAGACACAAGGGAGCACCCAGTATAAGTCAAAGAAATACCCTTTCAGGCATAGAGTGACGAATAAATTATGCAAAAAAGAAGCAGAGAACTCTGGGTAGTTCTCAAGTTTAGGTGAAAAGCAGCTCCTGTATGGAGCACTCTCAACACCAACGACACTCTAGATCTGCTCACCTCAAATGTCTGTTTTTCTATCAAAATCTTTAAGCATAGGATTAGCACAGTGCCATCCACGCCGAGATAGAAAAGGACAAAGTCTTTTGCCATTTGTACAGCAAAGTCTTTAAGCATAGGACTAGCACAGTGCTGTCCTTGCCGAGCTGTAAAATGACAAAAGCGAATTACCACTCCAGGCACAGTATTACAGCTTTGAGTTGGTAAAATACCAATCAAGCCAACCTGAAATGAGTAAAAGCAACCCCTGACACAGTGTTTCGCTCTAATTAGAGCTCTTCAGGGAGGTATAGCTTTGTCCAGACACAAGGGAGCACCCAGTATAAGTCAAAGAAATACCCTTTCAGGCATAGAGTGACGAATAAATTATGCAAAAAAGAAGCAGATAACTCTGGGTAGTTCTCAAGTTTAGGTGGAAAGCAGCTCCTGTATGGAGCACTCTCAACACCAGCGACACTCTAGATCTGCTCACCTCAAATGTCTGTTTTTCTATCAAAATCTTTAAGCATAGGATTAGCACAGTGCCATCCACGCCGAGATAGAAAAGGACAAAGTCTTTTGCCATTTGTACAGCAAAGTCTTTAAGCATAGGACTAGCACAGTGCTGTCCTTGCCGAGCTGTAAAATGACAAAAGCCAATTACCACTCCAGGCACAGTATTACAGCTTTGAGTTGGTAAAATACCAATCAAGCCAACCTGAAATGAGTAAAAGCAACCCCTGACACAGTGTTTCGCTCTAATTAGAGCTCTTCAGAGAGGTATTGCTTTGTCCAGACACAAGGGCGCACCCAGTATAAGTCAAAGAAATACCCTTTCAGGCACAGAGTGACGAATAAATTATGCAAAAAAGAAGCAGAGAACTCTGGGTAGTTCTCAAGTTTAGGTGGAAAGCAGCTCCTGTATGGAGCACTCTCAACACCAGCGACACTCTAGATCTGCTCACCTCAAATGTCTGTTTTCTATCAAAATCTTTAAGCATAGGATTAGCACAGTGCCATCCACGCCGAGATAGAAAAGGACAAAGTCTTTTGCCATTTGTACAGCAAAGTCTTTAAGCATAGGACTAGCACAGTGCTGTCCTTGCCGAGCTGTAAAATGACAAAAGCCAATTATCACTCCAGGCACAGTATTACAGCTTTGAGTTGGTAAAATACCAATCAAGCCAACCTGAAATTAGTAAAAGCAACCCCTGACACAGTGTTTCGCTCTAACTAGAGTTCTTCAGAGAGGTATAGCTTTGTCCAGACACAAGGGAGCACCCAGTATAAGTCAAAGAAATACCCTTTCAGGCATAGAGTGACAAATAAATTATGCAAAAAAGAAGCAGAGAACTCTGGATAGTTCTCAAGTTTAGGTGGAAAGCAGATCCTGTATGGAGCACTCTCAACACCAGCGACACTCTAGATCTGCTCACCTCAAATGTCTGTTTTTCTATCAAAATCTTTAAGCATAGGATTAGCACAGTGCCATCCACGCCGAGATAGAAAAGGACAAAGTCTTTTGCCATTTGTACAGCAAAGTCTTTAAGCATAGGACTAGCACAGTGCTGTCCTTGCCGAGCTGTAAAATGACAAAAGCCAATTACCACTCCAGGCACAGTATTACAGCTTTGAGTTGGTAAAATACCAATCAAGCCAACCTGAAATGAGTAAAAGCAACCCCTGACACAGTGTTTCACTCTAATTAGAGCTCTTCAGAGAGGTATTGCTTTGTCCAGACACAAGGGAGCACCCAGTATAAGTCAAAGAAATACCCTTTCAGGCATAGAGTGACGAATAAATTATGCAAAAAAGAAGCAGAGAACTCTGGGTAGTTCTCAAGTTTAGGTGGAAAGCAGCTCCTGATTGGAGCACTCTCAACACCAGCGACACTCTAGATCTGCTCACCTCAAATGTCTGTTTTCTATCAAAATCTTTAAGCATAGGATTAGCCCAGTGCCATCCACGACGAGATAGAAAAGGACAAAGTCTTTTGCCATTTGTACAGCAAAGTCTTTAAGCATAGGACTAGCACAGTGCTGTCCTTGCCGAGCTGTAAAATGACAAAAGCCAATTACCACTCCAGGCACAGTATTACAGCTTTGAGTTGGTAAAATACCAATCAAGCCAACCTGAAATTAGTAAAAGCAACCCCTGACACAGTGTTTCGCTCTAACTAGAGTTCTTCAGAGAGGTATAGCTTTGTCCAGACACAAGGGAGCACCCAGTATAAGTCAAGGAAATACCCTTTCAGGCATAGAGTGACAAATAAATTATGCAAAAAAGAAGCAGACAACTCTGGGTAGTTCTCAAGTTTAGGTGGAAAGCAGCTCCTGTATGGAGCACTCTCAACACCAGCGACACTCTAGATCTGCTCACCTCAAATGTCTGTTTTTCTATCAAAATCTTTAAGCATAGGATTAGCACAGTGCCATCCACGCCGAGATAGAAAAGGACAAAGTCTTTTGCCATTTGTACAGCAAAGTCTTTAAGCATAGGACTAGCACAGTGCTGTCCTTGCCGAGCTGTAAAATGACAAAAGCCAATTACCACTCCAGGCACAGTATTACAGCTTTGAGTTGGTAAAATACCAATCAAGCCAACCTGAAATTAGTAAAAGCAACCCCTGACACAGTGTTTCGCTCTAACTAGAGTTCTTCAGAGAGGTATAGCTTTGTCCAGACACAAGGGAGCACCCAGTATAAGTCAAAGAAATAGCCTTTCAGGCATAGAGTGACAAATAAATTATGCAAAAAAGAAGCAGATAACTCTGGGTAGTTCTCAAGTTTAGGTGGAAAGCAGCTCCTGTATGGAGCACTCTCAACACCAGCGACACTCTAGATCTGCTCACCTCAAATGTCTGTTTTTCTATCAAAATCTTTAAGCATAGGATTAGCACAGTGCCATCCACGCCGAGATAGAAAAGGACAAAGTCTTTTGCCATTTGTACAGCAAAGTCTTTAAGCATAGGACTAGCACAGTGCTGTCCTTGCCGAGCTGTAAAATGACAAAAGCCAATTACCACTCCAGGCACAGTATTACAGCTTTGAGTTGGTAAAATACCAATCAAGCCAACCTGAAATGAGTAAAAGCAACCCCTGACACAGTGTTTAGCTCTAATTAGAGCTCTTCAGAGAGGTATAGCGTTGTCCAGACACAAGGGAGCACCCAGTATAAGTCAAAGAAATACCCTTTCAGGCATAGAGTGACGAATAAATTATGCAAAAAAGAAGCAGAGAACTCTTGGTAGTTCTTAAGTTTAGGTGGAAAGCAGCTCCTGTATGGAGCACTCTCAACACCAGCGACACTCTAGATCTGCTCACCTCAAATGTCTGTTTTTCTATCAAAATCTTTAAGCATAGGATTAGCACAGTGCCATCCACGCCGAGATAGAAAAGGACAAAGTCTTTTGCCATTTGTACAGCAAAGTCTTTAAGCATAGGACTAGCACAGTGCTGTCCTTGCCGAGCTGTAAAATGACAAAAGCCAATTACCACTCCAGGCACAGTATTACAGCTTTGAGTTGGTAAAATACCAATCAAGCCAACCTGAAATGAGTAAAAGCAACCCCTGACATAGTGTTTAGCTCTAATTAGAGCTCTTCAGAGAGGTATAGCTTTGTCCAGACACAAGGGAGCACCCAGTATAAGTCAAAGACATACCCTTTCAGGCATAGAGTGACGAATAAATTATGCAAAAAAGAAGCAGAGAACTCTGGGTAGTTCTTAAGTTTAGGTGGAAAGCAGCTCCTGTATGGAGCACTCTCAACACCAGCGACACTCTAGATCTGCTCACCTCAAATGTCTGTTTTCTATCAAAATCTTTAAGCATAGGATTAGCACAGTGCCATCCACGCCGAGATAGAAAAGGACAAAGTCTTTTGCCATTTGTACAGCAAAGTCTTTAAGCATAGGACTAGCACAGTGCTGTCCTTGCCGAGCTGTAAAATGACAAAAGCCAATTACCCCTCCAGGCACAGTATTACAGCTTTGAGTTGGTAAAATACCAATCAAGCCAACCTGAAATTAGAAAAAGCAACCCCTGACACAGTGTTTCACCCTAATTAGAGCTCTTCAGAGAGGTATAGCTTTGTCCAGACACAAGGGAGCACCCAGTATAAGTCAAAGAAATACCCTTTCAGGCATAGAGTGACGAATAAATTATGCAAAAAAGAAGCAGAGAACTCTGGGTAGTTCTCAAGTTTAGGTGGAAAGCAGCTCCTGTATGGAGCACTCTCAACACCAGCGACACTCTTGATCTGCTCACCTCAAATGCTTGTTTTCTATCAAAATCTTTAAGCATAGGATTAGCCCAGTGCCATCCACGCCGAGATAGAAAAGGACAAAGTCTTTTGTCATTTGTACAGCAAAGTCTTTAAGCATAGGACTAGCACAGTGCTGTCCTTGCCGAGCTGTAAAATGACAAAAGCCAATTACGACTCCAGGCACAGTATTACAGCTTTGAGTTGGTAAAATACCAATCAAGCCAACCTGAAATGAGAAAAAAGCAACCCCTGACACAGTGTTTCGCTCTACTTAGAGCTCTTCAGAGAGGTATAGCTTTGTCCAGACACAAGGGAGCACCCAGTATAAGTCAAAGAAATACCCTTTCAGGCATAGAGTGACGAATAAATTATGCAAAAAAGAAGCAGAGAACTCTGGGTAGTTATCAAGTTTAGGTGGAAAGCAGCTCCTCTATGGAGCACTCTCAACACCAGCGACACTCTAGATCTGCTCACCTCAAATGTCTGTTTTTCTATCAAAATCTTTAAGCATAGGATTAGCACAGTGCCATCCACGCCGAGATAGAAAAGGACAAAGTCTTTTGCCATTAGTACAGCAAAGTCTTTAAGCATAGGACTAGCACAGTGCTGTCCTTGCCGAGCTGTAAAATGACAAAAGCCAATTACCACTCCAGGCACAGTATTACAGCTTTGAGTTGGTAAAATACCAATAAAGCCAACCTGAAATGAGTAAAAGCAACCCCTCACACAGTGTTTTGCTCTAATTAGAGCTCTTCAGAGAGGTATAGCTTTGTCCAGACACAAGGGAGCACCCAGTATAAGTCAAAGAAATACCCTTTCAGGCATAGAGTGACGAATAAATTATGCAAAAAAGAAGCAGAGAACTCTGGGTAGTTCTCAAGTTTAGGTGGAAAGCAGCTCCTGTATGGAGCACTCTCAACACCAGCGACACTCTAGATCTGCTCACCTCAAATGTCTGTTTTTCTATCAAAATCTTTAAGCATAGGATTAGCACAGTGCCATCCACGCCGAGATAGAAAAGGACAAAGTCTTTTGCCATTTGTACAGCAAAGTCTTTAAGCATAGGACTAGCACAGTGCTGTCCTTGCCGAGCTGTAAAATGACAAAAGCCAATTACCACTCCAGGCACAGTATTACAGCTTTGAGTTGGTAAAATACCAATCAAGCCAACCTGAAATGAGTAAAAGCAACCCCTCACACAGTGTTTTGCTCTAATTAGAGCTCTTCAGAGAGGTATAGCTTTGTCCAGACACAAGGGAGCACCCAGTATAAGTCAAAGAAATACCCTTTCAGGCATAGAGTGATGAATAAATTATGCAAAAAAGAAGCAGAGAACTCTGGGTAGTTCTCAAGTTTAGGTGGAAAGCAGCTCCTGTATGGAGCACTCTCAACACCAGCGACACTCTAGATCTGCTCACCTCAAATGTCTGTTTTTCTATCAAAATCTTTAAGCATAGGATTAGCACAGTGCCATCCACGCCGAGATAGAAAAGGACAAAGTCTTTTGCCATTTGTACAGCAAAGTCTTTAAGCATAGGACTAGCACAGTGCTGTCCTTGCCGAGCTGTAAAATGAAAAAAGCCAATTACCACTCCAGGCACAGTATTACAGCTTTGAGTTGGTAAAATACCAATCAAGCCAACCTGAAATGAGTAAAAGCAACCCCTGACACAGTGTTTCGCTCAAATTAGAGCTCTTCAGAGAGGTATAGCTTTGTTCAGACACAAGGGAGCACCCAGTATAAGTCAAAGAAATACCCTTTCGGGCATAGAGTGACGAATAAATTATGCAAAAAAGAAGCAGAGAACTCTGGGTAGTTCTCAAGTTTAGGTGGAAAGCAGCTCCTGTATGGAGCACTCTCAACACCAGCGACACTCTAGATCTGCTCACCTCAAATGTCTGTTTTCTATCAAAATCTTTAAGCATAGGATTAGCACAGTGCCATCCACGCCGAGATAGAAAAGGACAAAGTATTTTGCCATTTGTACAGCAAAGTCTTTAAGCATAGGACTAGCACAGTGCTGTCCTTGCCGAGCTGTAAAATGACAAAAGCCAATTACCATTCCAGGCACAGTATTACAGCTTTGAGTTGGTAAAATACCAATCAAGCCAACCTGAAATTAGTAAAAGCAACCCCTGACACAGTGTTTCGCTCTAATTAGAGCTCTTCAGAGAGGTATAGCTTTGTCCAGACACAAGGGCGCACCCAGTATAAGTCAAAGAAATACCCTTTCAGGCATAGAGTAACAAATAAATTATGCAAAAAAGAAGCAGAGAACTCTGGATAGTTCTCAAGTTTAGGTGGAAAGCAGATCCTGTATGGAGCACTCTCAACACCAGCGACACTCTAGATCTGCTCACCTCAAATGTCTGTTTTTCTATCAAAATCTTTAAGCATAGGATTAGCACAGTGCCATCCACGCCGAGATAGAAAAGGACAAAGTCTCTTGCCATTTGTACAGCAAAGTCTTTAAGCATAGGACTAGCACAGTGCTGTCCTTGCCGAGCTGTAAAATGTCAAAAGCCAATTACCACTCCAGGCACAGTATTAGAGCTTTGAGTTGGTAAAATACCAATCAAGCCAACCTGAAATGAGTAAAAGCCACCCCTGACACAGTGTTTCGCTCTTATTAGAGATCTTCAGAGAGGTATAGCTTTGTCCAGACACAAGGGAGCACCCAGTATAAGTCAAAGAAATACCCTTTCAGGCATAGAGTGACGAATAAATTATGCAAAAAAGAAGCAGAGAACTCTGGGTAGTTCTCAAGTTTAGGTGAAAAGCAGCTCCTGTATGGAGCACTCTCAACACCAACGACACTCTAGATCTGCTCACCTCAAATGTCTGTTTTTCTATCAAAATCTTTAAGCATAGGATTAGCACAGTGCCATCCACGCCGAGATAGAAAAGGACAAAGTCTTTTGCCATTTGTACAGCAAAGTCTTTAAGCATAGGACTAGCACAGTGCTGTCCTTGCCGAGCTGTAAAATGACAAAAGCGAATTACCACTCCAGGCACAGTATTACAGCTTTGAGTTGGTAAAATACCAATCAAGCCAACCTGAAATGAGTAAAAGCAACCCCTGACACAGTGTTTCGCTCTAATTAGAGCTCTTCAGGGAGGTATAGCTTTGTCCAGACACAAGGGAGCACCCAGTATAAGTCAAAGAAATACCCTTTCAGGCATAGAGTGACGAATAAATTATGCAAAAAAGAAGCAGATAACTCTGGGTAGTTCTCAAGTTTAGGTGGAAAGCAGCTCCTGTATGGAGCACTCTCAACACCAGCGACACTCTAGATCTGCTCACCTCAAATGTCTGTTTTTCTATCAAAATCTTTAAGCATAGGATTAGCACAGTGCCATCCACGCCGAGATAGAAAAGGACAAAGTCTTTTGCCATTTGTACAGCAAAGTCTTTAAGCATAGGACTAGCACAGTGCTGTCCTTGCCGAGCTGTAAAATGACAAAAGCCAATTACCACTCCAGGCACAGTATTACAGCTTTGAGTTGGTAAAATACCAATCAAGCCAACCTGAAATGAGTAAAAGCAACCCCTGACACAGTGTTTCGCTCTAATTAGAGCTCTTCAGAGAGGTATTGCTTTGTCCAGACACAAGGGCGCACCCAGTATAAGTCAAAGAAATACCCTTTCAGGCACAGAGTGACGAATAAATTATGCAAAAAAGAAGCAGAGAAATCTGGGTAGTTCTCAAGTTTAGGTGGAAAGCAGCTCCTGTATGGAGCACTCTCAACACCAGCGACACTCTAGATCTGCTCACCTCAAATGTCTGTTTTCTATCAAAATCTTTAAGCATAGGATTAGCACAGTGCCATCCACGCCGAGATAGAAAAGGACAAAGTCTTTTGCCATTTGTACAGCAAAGTCTTTAAGCATAGGACTAGCACAGTGCTGTCCTTGCCGAGCTGTAAAATGACAAAAGCCAATTATCACTCCAGGCACAGTATTACAGCTTTGAGTTGGTAAAATACCAATCAAGCCAACCTGAAATTAGTAAAAGCAACCCCTGACACAGTGTTTCGCTCTAACTAGAGTTCTTCAGAGAGGTATAGCTTTGTCCAGACACAAGGGAGCACCCAGTATAAGTCAAAGAAATACCCTTTCAGGCATAGAGTGACAAATAAATTATGCAAAAAAGAAGCAGAGAACTCTGGATAGTTCTCAAGTTTAGGTGGAAAGCAGATCCTGTATGGAGCACTCTCAACACCAGCGACACTCTAGATCTGCTCACCTCAAATGTCTGTTTTTCTATCAAAATCTTTAAGCATAGGATTAGCACAGTGCCATCCACGCCGAGATAGAAAAGGACAAAGTCTTTTGCCATTTGTACAGCAAAGTCTTTAAGCATAGGACTAGCACAGTGCTGTCCTTGCCGAGCTGTAAAATGACAAAAGCCAATTACCACTCCAGGCACAGTATTACAGCTTTGAGTTGGTAAAATACCAATCAAGCCAACCTGAAATGAGTAAAAGCAACCCCTGACACAGTGTTTCACTCTAATTAGAGCTCTTCAGAGAGGTATTGCTTTGTCCAGACACAAGGGAGCACCCAGTATAAGTCAAAGAAATACCCTTTCAGGCATAGAGTGACGAATAAATTATGCAAAAAAGAAGCAGAGAACTCTGGGTAGTTCTCAAGTTTAGGTGGAAAGCAGCTCCTGATTGGAGCACTCTCAACACCAGCGACACTCTAGATCTGCTCACCTCAAATGTCTGTTTTCTATCAAAATCTTTAAGCATAGGATTAGCCCAGTGCCATCCACGCCGAGATAGAAAAGGACAAAGTCTTTTGCCATTTGTACAGCAAAGTCTTTAAGCATAGGACTAGCACAGTGCTGTCCTTGCCGAGCTGTAAAATGACAAAAGCCAATTACCACTCCAGGCACAGTATTACAGCTTTGAGTTGGTAAAATACCAATCAAGCCAACCTGAAATTAGTAAAAGCAACCCCTGACACAGTGTTTCGCTCTAACTAGAGTTCTTCAGAGAGGTATAGCTTTGTCCAGACACAAGGGAGCACCCAGTATAAGTCAAAGAAATACCCTTTCAGGCATAGAGTGACAAATAAATTATGCAAAAAAGAAGCAAATAACTCTGGGTAGTTCTCAAGTTTAGGTGGAAAGCAGCTCCTGTATGGAGCACTCTCAACACCAGCGACACTCTAGATCTGCTCACCTCAAATGTCTGTTTTTCTATCAAAATCTTTAAGCATAGGATTAGCACAGTGCCATTCACGCCGAGATAGAAAAGGACAAAGTCTTTTGCCATTTGTACAGCAAAGTCTTTAAGCATAGGACTAGCACAGTGCTGTCCTTGCCGAGCTGTAAAATGACAAAAGCCAATTACCACTCCAGGCACAGTATTACAGCTTTGAGTTGGTAAAATACCAATCAAGCCAACCTGAAATGAGTAAAAGCAACCCCTGACACAGTGTTTAGCTCTAATTAGAGCTCTTCAGAGAGGTATAGCTTTGTCAAGATACAAGGGAGCACCCAGTATAAGTCAAAGAAATACCCTTTCAGGCATAGAGTGACGAATAAATTATGCAAAAAAGAAGCAGATAACTGAGGGTAGTTCTCAAGTTTAGGTGGAAAGCAGCTCCTGTATGGAGCACTCTCAACACCAGCGACACTCTAGATCTGCTCACCTCAAATGTCTGTTTTTCTACCAAAATCTTTAAGCATAGGATTAGCACAGTGCTATCCACGCCGAGATAGAAAAGGACAAAGTCTTTTGCCATTTGTACAGCAAAGTCTTTAAGCATAGGACTAGCACAGTGCTGTCCTTGCCGAGCTGTAAAATGACAAAAGCCAATTACCACTCCAGGCACAGTATTACAGCTTTGAGTTGGTAAAATACCAATCAAGCCAACCTGAAATGAGTAAAAGCAACCCCTGACACAGTGTTTCGCTCTAATTAGAGCTCTTCAGAGAGGTATTGCTTTGTCCAGACACAAGGGCGCACCCAGTATAAGTCAAAGAAATACCCTTTCAGGCATAGAGTGACGAATAAATTATGCAAAAAAGAAGCAGAGAACTCTGGGTAGTTCTCAAGTTTAGGTGGAAAGCAGCTCCTGTATGGAGCACTCTCAACACCAGCGACACTCTAGATCTGCTCACCTCAAATGTCTGTTTTCTATCAAAATCTTTAAGCATAGGATTAGCACAGTGCCATCCACGCCGAGATAGAAAAGGACAAAGTATTTTGCCATTTGTACAGCAAAGTCTTTAAGCATAGGACTAGCACAGTGCTGTCCTTGCCGAGCTGTAAAATGACAAAAGCCAATTACCATTCCAGGCACAGTATTACAGCTTTGAGTTGGTAAAATACCAATCAAGCCAACCTGAAATTAGTAAAAGCAACCCCTGACACAGTGTTTCGCTCTAATTAGAGCTCTTCAGAGAGGTATAGCTTTGTCCAGACACAAGGGCGCACCCAGTATAAGTCAAAGAAATACCCTTTCAGGCATAGAGTAACAAATAAATTATGCAAAAAAGAAGCAGAGAACTCTGGATAGTTCTCAAGTTTAGGTGGAAAGCAGATCCTGTATGGAGCACTCTCAACACCAGCGACACTCTAGATCTGCTCACCTCAAATGTCTGTTTTTCTATCAAAATCTTTAAGCATAGGATTAGCACAGTGCCATCCACGCCGAGATAGAAAAGGACAAAGTCTCTTGCCATTGTACAGCAAAGTCTTTAAGCATAGGACTAGCACAGTGCTGTCCTTGCCGAGCTGTAAAATGACAAAAGCCAATTACCACTCCAGGCACAGTATTAGAGCTTTGAGTTGGTAAAATACCAATCAAGCCAACCTGAAATGAGTAAAAGCCACCCCTGACACAGTGTTTCGCTCTAATTAGAGATCTTCAGAGAGGTATAGCTTTGTCCAGACACAAGGGAGCACCCAGTATAAGTCAAAGAAATACCCTTTCAGGCATAGAGTGACGAATAAATTATGCAAAACAGAAGCAGAGAACTCTGGGTAGTTCTCAAGTTTAGGTGAAAAGCAGCTCCTGTATGGAGCACTCTCAACACCAACGACACTCTAGATCTGCTCACCTCAAATGTCTGTTTTTCTATCAAAATCTTTAAGCATAGGATTAGCACAGTGCCATCCACGCCGAGATAGAAAAGGACAAAGTCTTTTGCCATTTGTACAGCAAAGTCTTTAAGCATAGGACTAGCACAGTGCTGTCCTTGCCGAGCTGTAAAATGACAAAAGCGAATTACCACTCCAGGCACAGTATTACAGCTTTGAGTTGGTAAAATACCAATCAAGCCAACCTGAAATGAGTAAAAGCAACCCCTGACACAGTGTTTCGCTCTAATTAGAGCTCTTCAGGGAGGTATAGCTTTGTCCAGACACAAGGGAGCACCCAGTATAAGTCAAAGAAATACCCTTTCAGGCATAAAGTGACGAATAAATTATGCAAAAAAGAAGCAGATAACTCTGGGTAGTTCTCAAGTTTAGGTGGAAAGCAGCTCCTGTATGGAGCACTCTCAACACCAGCGACACTCTAGATCTGCTCACCTCAAATGTCTGTTTTTCTATCAAAATCTTTAAGCATAGGATTAGCACAGTGCCATCCACGCCGAGATAGAAAAGGACAAAGTCTTTTGCCATTTGTACAGCAAAGTCTTTAAGCATAGGACTAGCACAGTGCTGTCCTTGCCGAGCTGTAAAATGACAAAAGCCAATTACCACTCCAGGCACAGTATTACAGCTTTGAGTTGGTAAAATACCAATCAAGCCAACCTGAAATGAGTAAAAGCAACCCCTGACACAGTGTTTCGCTCTAATTAGAGCTCTTCAGAGAGGTATTGCTTTGTCCAGACACAAGGGCGCACCCAGTATAAGTCAAAGAAATACCCTTTCAGGCATAGAGTGACGAATAAATTATGCAAAAAAGAAGCAGAGAACTCTGGGTAGTTCTCAAGTTTAGGTGGAAAGCAGCTCCTGTATGGAGCACTCTCAACACCAGCGACACTCTAGATCTGCTCACCTCAAATGTCTGTTTTCTATCAAAATCTTTAAGCATAGGATTAGCACAGTGCCATCCACGCCGAGATAGAAAAGGACAAAGTCTTTTGCCATTTGTACAGCAAAGTCTTTAAGCATAGGACTAGCACAGTGCTGTCCTTGCCGAGCTGTAAAATGACAAAAGCCAATTACCACTCCAGGCACAGTATTACAGCTTTGAGTTGGTAAAATTCCAATCAAGCCAACCTGAAATTAGTAAAAGCAACCCCTGACACAGTGTTTCGCTCTAACTAGAGTTCTTCAGAGAGGTATAGCTTTGTCCAGACACAAGGGAGCACCCAGTATAAGTCAAAGAAATACCCTTTCAGGCATAGAGTGAAAAATAAATTATGCAAAAAAGAAGCAGAGAACTCTGGATAGTTCTCAAGTTTAGGTGGAAAGCAGATCCTGTATGGAGCACTCTCAACACCAGCGACACTCTAGATCTGCTCACCTCAAATGTCTGTTTTTCTATCAAAATCTTTAAGCATAGGATTAGCACAGTGCCATCCACGCCGAGATAGAAAAGGACAAAGTCTTTTGCCATTTGTACAGCAAAGTCTTTAAGCATAGGACTAGCACAGTGCTGTCCTTGCCGAGCTGTAAAATGACAAAAGCCAATTACCACTCCAGGCACAGTATTACAGCTTTGAGTTGGTAAAATACCAATCAAGCCAACCTGAAATGAGTAAAAGCAACCCCTGACACAGTGTTTAGCTCTAATTAGAGCTCTTCAGAGAGGTATAGCTTTGTCCAGATACAAGGGAGCACCCAGTATAAGTCAAAGAAATACCCTTTCAGGCATAGAGTGACGAATAAATTATGCAAAAAAGAAGCAGATAACTCAGGGTAGTTCTCAAGTTTAGGTGGAAAGCAGCTCCTGTATGGAGCACTCTCAACACCAGCGACACTCTAGATCTGCTCACCTCAAATGTCTGTTTTTCTATCAAAATCTTTAAGCATAGGATTAGCACAGTGCCATCCACGCCGAGATAGAAAAGGACAAAGTCTTTTGCCATTTGTACAGCAAAGTCTTTAAGCATAGGACTAGCACAGTGCTGTCCTTGCCGAGCTGTAAAATGACAAAAGCCAATTACCACTCCAGGCACAGTATTACAGCTTTGAGTTGGTAAAATACCAATCAAGCCAACCTGAAATGAGTAAAAGCAACCCCTGACACAGTGTTTCGCTCTAATTAGAGCTCTTCAGAGAGGTATTGCTTTGTCCAGACACAAGGGCGCACCCAGTATAAGTCAAAGAAATACCCTTTCAGGCATAGAGTGACGAATAAATTATGCAAAAAAGAAGCAGAGAACTCTGGGTAGTTCTCAAGTTTAGGTGGAAAGCAGCTCCTGTATGGAGCACTCTCAACACCAGCGACACTCTAGATCTGCTCACCTCAAATGTCTGTTTTCTATCAAAATCTTTAAGCATAGGATTAGCACAGTGCCATCCACGCCGAGATAGAAAAGGACAAAGTATTTTGCCATTTGTACAGCAAAGTCTTTAAGCATAGGACTAGCACAGTGCTGTCCTTGCCGAGCTGTAAAATGACAAAAGCCAATTACCATTCCAGGCACAGTATTACAGCTTTGAGTTGGTAAAATACCAATCAAGCCAACCTGAAATTAGTAAAAGCAACCCCTGACACAGTGTTTCGCTCTAATTAGAGCTCTTCAGAGAGGTATAGCTTTGTCCAGACACAAGGGCGCACCCAGTATAAGTCAAAGAAATACCCTTTCAGGCATAGAGTAACAAATAAATTATGCAAAAAAGAAGTAGAGAACTCTGGATAGTTCTCAAGTTTAGGTGGAAAGCAGATCCTGTATGGAGCACTCTCAACACCAGCGACACTCTAGATCTGCTCACCTCAAATGTCTGTTTTTCTATCAAAATCTTTAAGCATAGGATTAGCACAGTGCCATCCACGCCGAGATAGAAAAGGACAAAGTCTCTTGCCATTTGTACAGCAAAGTCTTTAAGCATAGGACTAGCACAGTGCTGTCCTTGCCGAGCTGTAAAATGACAAAAGCCAATTACCACTCCAGGCACAGTATTAGAGCTTTGAGTTGGTAAAATACCAATCAAGCCAACCTGAAATGAGTAAAAGCCACCCCTGACACAGTGTTTCGCTCTAATTAGAGATCTTCAGAGAGGTATAGCTTTGTCCAGACACAAGGGAGCACCCAGTATAAGTCAAAGAAATACCCTTTCAGGCATAGAGTGACGAATAAATTATGCAAAAAAGAAGCAGAGAACTCTGGGTAGTTCTCAAGTTTAGGTGAAAAGCAGCTCCTGTATGGAGCACTCTCAACACCAACGACACTCTAGATCTGCTGATTCTCAAATGTCTGTTTTTCTATCAAAATCTTTAAGCATAGGATTAGCACAGTGCCATCCACGCCGAGATAGAAAAGGACAAAGTCTTTTGCCATTTGTACAGCAAAGTCTTTAAGCATAGGACTAGCACAGTGCTGTCCTTGCCGAGCTGTAAAATGACAAAAGCGAATTACCACTCCAGGCACAGTATTACAGCTTTGAGTTGGTAAAATACCAATCAAGCCAACCTGAAATGAGTAAAAGCAACCCCTGACACAGTGTTTCGCTCTAATTAGAGCTCTTCAGGGAGGTATAGCTTTGTCCAGACACAAGGGAGCACCCAGTATAAGTCAAAGAAATACCCTTTCAGGCATAGAGTGACGAATAAATTATGCAAAAAAGAAGCAGATTACTCTGGGTAGTTCTCAAGATTAGGTGGAAAGCAGCTCCTGTATGGAGCACTCTCAACACCAGCGACACTCTAGATCTGCTCACCTCAAATGTCTGTTTTTCTATCAAAATCTTTAAGCATAGGATTAGCACAGTGCCATCCACGCCGAGATAGAAAAGGACAAAGTCTTTTGCCATTTGTACAGCAAAGTCTTTAAGCATAGGACTAGCACAGTGCTGTCCTTGCCGAGCTGTAAAATGACAAAAGCCAATTACCACTCCAGGCACAGTATTACAGCTTTGAGTTGGTAAAATACCAATCAAGCCAACCTGAAATGAGTAAAAGCAACCCCTGACACAGTGTTTCACTCTAATTAGAGCTCTTCAGAGAGGTATTGCTTTGTCCAGACACAAGGGAGCACCCAGTATAAGTCACAGAAATACCCTTTCAGGCATAGAGTGACGAATAAATTATGCAAAAAAGAAGCAGAGAACTCTGGGTAGTTCTCAAGTTTAGGTGGAAAGCAGCTCCTGATTGGAGCACTCTCAACACCAGCGACACTCTAGATCTGCTCACCTCAAATGTCTGTTTTCTATCAAAATCTTTAAGCATAGGATTAGCCCAGTGCCATCCACGCCGAGATAGAAAAGGACAAAGTCTTTTGCCATTTGTACAGCAAAGTCTTTAAGCATAGGACTAGCACAGTGCTGTCCTTGCCGAGCTGTAAAATGACAAAAGCCAATTACCACTCCAGGCACAGTATTACAGCTTTGAGTTGGTAAAATACCAATCAAGCCAACCTGAAATTAGTAAAAACAACCCCTGACACAGTGTTTCGCTCTAACTAGAGTTCTTCAGAGAGGTATAGCTTTGTCCAGACACAAGGGAGCACCCAGTATAAGTCAAAGAAATACCCTTTCAGGCATAGAGTGACAAATAAATTATGCAAAAAAGAAGCAGATAACTCTGGGTAGTTCTCAAGTTTAGGTGGAAAGCAGCTCCTGTATGGAGCACTCTCAACACCAGCGACACTCTAGATCTGCTCACCTCAAATGTCTGTTTTTCTATCAAAATCTTTAAGCATAGGATTAGCACAGTGCCATCCACGCCGAGATAGAAAACGACAAAGTCTTTTGCCATTTGTACAGCAAAGTCTTTAAGCATAGGACTAGCACAGTGCTGTCCTTGCCGAGCTGTAAAATGACAAAAGCCAATTACCACTCCAGGCACAGTATTACAGCTTTGAGTTGGTAAAATACCAATCAAGCCAACCTGAAATTAGTAAAAGCAACCCCTGACACAGTGTTTCGCTCTAACTAGAGTTCTTCAGAGAGGTATAGCTTTGTCCAGACACAAGGGAGCACCCAGTATAAGTCAAAGAAATACCCTTTCAGGCATAGAGTGACAAATAAATTATGCAAAAAAGAAGCAGATGACTCTGGGTAGTTCTCAAGTTTAGGTGGAAAGCAGCTCCTGTATGGAGCACTCTCAACACCAGCGACACTCTAGATCTGCTCACCTCAAATGTCTGTTTTTCTATCAAAATCTTTAAGCATAGGATTTGCACAGTGCCATTCACGCCGAGATAGAAAAGGACAAAGTCTTTTGCCATTTGTACAGCAAAGTCTTTAAGCATAGGACTAGCACAGTGCTGTCCTTGCCGAGCTGTAAAATGACAAAAGCCAATTACCACTCCAGGCACAGTATTACAGCTTTGAGTTGGTAAAATACCAATCAAGCCAACCTGAAATGAGTAAAAGCAACCCCTGACACAGTGTTTAGCTCTAATTAGAGCTCTTCAGAGAGGTATAGCTTTGTCCAGATACAAGGGAGCACCCAGTATAAGTCAAAGAAATACCCTTTCAGGCATAGAGTGACGAATAAATTATGCAAAAAAGAAGCAGATAACTCAGGGTAGTTCTCAAGTTTAGGTGGAAAGCAGCTCCTGTATGGAGCACTCTCAACACCAGCAACACTCTAGATCTGCTCACCTCAAATGTCTGTTTTTCTATCAAAATGTTTAAGCATAGGATTAGCACAGTGCCATCCACGCCGAGATAGAAAAGGACAAAGGGGCAGATTTATGAGCCCCTTGCGCCACTTTTGCGTCACTTTTAACACGGGAAAAGTGACGCAAAAGTGGCGCAAGGGGCTCATAAATCTGCCCCAAAGTCTTTTGCCATTTGTACAGCAAAGTCTTTAAGCATAGGACTAGCACAGTGCTGTCCTTGCCGAGCTGTAAAATGACAAAAGCCAATTACCACTCCAGGCACAGTATTACAGCTTTGAGTTGGTAAAATACCAATCAAGCCAACCTGAAATGAGTAAAAGCAACCCCTGACACAGTGTTTCACTCTAATTAGAGCTCTTCAGAGAGGTATTGCTTTGTCCAGACACAAGGGAGCACCCAGTATAAGTCATAGAAATACCCTTTCAGGCATAGAGTGACGAATAAATTATGCAAAAAAGAAGCAGAGAACTCTGGGTAGTTCTCAAGTTTAGGTGGAAAGCAGCTCCTGATTGGAGCACTCTCAACACCAGCGACACTCTAGATCTGCTCACCTCAAATGTCTGTTTTCTATCAAAATCTTTAAGCATAGGATTAGCCCAGTGCCATCCACGCCGAGATAGAAAAGGACAAAGTCTTTTGCCATTTGTACAGCAAAGTCTTTAAGCATAGGACTAGCACAGTGCTGTCCTTGCCGAGCTGTAAAATGACACAAGCCAATTACCACTCCAGGCACAGTATTACAGCTTTGAGTTGGTAAAATACCAATCAAGCCAACCTGAAATTAGTAAAAACAACCCCTGACACAGTGTTTCGCTCTAACTAGAGTTCTTCAGAGAGGTATAGCTTTGTCCAGACACAAGGGAGCACCCAGTATAAGTCAAAGAAATACCCTTTCAGGCATAGAGTGACGAATAAATTATGCAAAAAAGAAGCAGATAACTCTGGGTAGTTCTCAAGTTTAGGTGGAAAGCAGCTCCTGTATGGAGCACTCTCAACACCAGCGACACTCTAGATCTGCTCACCTCAAATGTCTGTTTTCTATCAAAATCTTTAAGCATAGGATTAGCACAGTGCCATCCACGCCGAGATAGAAAAGGACAAAGTCTTTTGCCATTTGTACAGCAAAGTCTTTAAGCATAGGACTAGCACAGTGCTGTCCTTGCCGAGCTGTAAAATGACAAAAGCCAATTACCACTCCAGGCACAGTATTACAGCTTTGAGTTGGTAAAATACCAATCAAGCCAACCTGAAATTAGTAAAAGCAACCCCTGACACAGTGTTTCGCTCTAACTAGAGTTCTTCAGAGAGGTATAGCTTTGTCCAGACACAAGGGAGCACCCAGTATAAGTCAAAGAAATACCCTTTCAGGCATAGAGTGACAAATAAATTATGCAAAAAAGAAGCAGAGAACTCTGGATAGTTCTCAAGTTTAGGTGGAAAGCAGATCCTGTATGGAGCACTCTCAACACCAGCGACACTCTAGATCTGCTCACCTCAAATGTCTGTTTTTCTATCAAAATCTTTAAGCATAGGATTAGCACAGTGCCATCCACGCCGAGATAGAAAAGGACAAAGTCTTTTGCCGTTTGTACAGCAAAGTCTTTAAGCATAGGACTAGCACAGTGCTGTCCTTGCCGAGCTGTAAAATGACAAAAGCCAATTACCACTCCAGGCACAGTATTACAGCTTTGAGTTGGTAAAATACCAATCAAGCCAACCTGAAATGAGTAAAAGCAACCCCTGACACAGTGTTTCACTCTAATTAGAGCTCTTCAGAGAGGTATTGCTTTGTCCAGACACAAGGGAGCACCCAGTATAAGTCACAGAAATACCCTTTCAGGCATAGAGTGACGAATAAATTATGCAAAAAAGAAGCAGAGAACTCTGGGTAGTTCTCAAGTTTAGGTGGAAAGCAGCTCCTGATTGGAGCACTCTCAACACCAGCGACACTCTAGATCTGCTCACCTCAAATGTCTGTTTTCTATC
Source organism: Triturus cristatus (assembly GCF_964204655.1). Taxonomy (NCBI): domain Eukaryota; kingdom Metazoa; phylum Chordata; class Amphibia; order Caudata; family Salamandridae; genus Triturus; species Triturus cristatus. The sequence continues at coordinate 1,086,582,207 of NC_140591.1, forward strand.
AAAATCTTTAAGCATAGGATTAGCCCAGTGCCATCCACGCCGAGATAGAAAAGGACAAAGTCTTTTGCCATTTGTACAGCAAAGTCTTTAAGCATAGGACTAGCACAGTGCTGTCCTTGCCGAGCTGTAAAATGACAAAAGCCAATTACCACTCCAGGCACAGTATTACAGCTTTGAGTTGGTAAAATACCAATCAAGCCAACCTGAAATTAGTAAAAACAACCCCTGACACAGTGTTTCGCTCTAACTAGAGTTCTTCAGAGAGGTATAGCTTTGTCCAGACACAAGGGAGCACCCAGTATAAGTCAAAGAAATACCCTTTCAGGCATAGAGTGACAAATAAATTATGCAAAAAAGAAGCAGATAACTCTGGGTAGTTCTCAAGTTTAGGTGGAAAGCAGCTCCTGTATGGAGCACTCTCAACACCAGCGACACTCTAGATCTGCTCACCTCAAATGTCTGTTTTTCTATCAAAATCTTTAAGCATAGGATTAGCACAGTGCCATCCACGCCGAGATAGAAAACGACAAAGTCTTTTGCCATTTGTACAGCAAAGTCTTTAAGCATAGGACTAGCACAGTGCTGTCCTTGCCGAGCTGTAAAATGACAAAAGCCAATTACCACTCCAGGCACAGTATTACAGCTTTGAGTTGGTAAAATACCAATCAAGCCAACCTGAAATTAGTAAAAGCAACCCCTGACACAGTGTTTCGCTCTAACTAGAGTTCTTCAGAGAGGTATAGCTTTGTCCAGACACAAGGGAGCACCCAGTATAAGTCAAAGAAATACCCTTTCAGGCATAGAGTGACAAATAAATTATGCAAAAAAGAAGCAGATGACTCTGGGTAGTTCTCAAGTTTAGGTGGAAAGCAGCTCCTGTATGGAGCACTCTCAACACCAGCGACACTCTAGATCTGCTCACCTCAAATGTCTGTTTTTCTATCAAAATCTTTAAGCATAGGATTTGCACAGTGCCATTCACGCCGAGATAGAAAAGGACAAAGTCTTTTGCCATTTGTACAGCAAAGTCTTTAAGCATAGGACTAGCACAGTGCTGTCCTTGCCGAGCTGTAAAATGACAAAAGCCAATTACCACTCCAGGCACAGTATTACAGCTTTGAGTTGGTAAAATACCAATCAAGCCAACCTGAAATGAGTAAAAGCAACCCCTGACACAGTGTTTAGCTCTAATTAGAGCTCTTCAGAGAGGTATAGCTTTGTCCAGATACAAGGGAGCACCCAGTATAAGTCAAAGAAATACCCTTTCAGGCATAGAGTGACGAATAAATTATGCAAAAAAGAAGCAGATAACTCAGGGTAGTTCTCAAGTTTAGGTGGAAAGCAGCTCCTGTATGGAGCACTCTCAACACCAGCAACACTCTAGATCTGCTCACCTCAAATGTCTGTTTTTCTATCAAAATGTTTAAGCATAGGATTAGCACAGTGCCATCCACGCGGAGATAGAAAAGGACAAAGGGGCAGATTTATGAGCCCCTTGCGCCACTTTTGCGTCACTTTTAACACGGGAAAAGTGACGCAAAAGTGGCGCAAGGGGCTCATAAATCTGCCCCAAAGTCTTTTGCCATTTGTACAGCAAAGTCTTTAAGCATAGGACTAGCACAGTGCTGTCCTTGCCGAGCTGTAAAATGACAAAAGCCAATTACCACTCCAGGCACAGTATTACAGCTTTGAGTTGGTAAAATACCAATCAAGCCAACCTGAAATGAGTAAAAGCAACCCCTGACACAGTGTTTCGCTCTAATTAGAGCTCTTCAGAGAGGTATAGCTTTGTCCAGACACAAGTGAGCACCCAGTATAAGTCAAAGAAATACCCTTTCAGGCATAGAGTGACGAATAAATTATGCAAAAATGAAGCAGAGAACTCTGGGTAGTTCTCAAGTTTAGGTGGAAAGCAGCTCCTGTATGGAGCACTCTCAACACCAGCGACACTCTAGATCTGCTCACCTCAAATGTCTGTTTTTCTATCAAAATCTTTAAGCATAGGATTAGCACAGTGCCATCCACGCCGAGATAGAAAAGGACAAAGTCTTTTGCCATTTGTACAGCAAAGTCTTTAAGCATAGGACTAGCACAGTGCTGTCCTTGCCGAGCTGTAAAATGACAAAAGCCAATTACCACTCCAGGCACAGTATTAGAGCTTTGAGTTGGTAAAATACCAATCAAGCCAACCTGAAATGAGTAAAAGCCACCCCTGACACAGTGTTTCGCTCTAATTAGAGCTCTTCAGAGAGGTATAGCTTTGTCCAGACACAAGGGAGCACCCAGTATAAGTCAAAGAAATACCCTTTCAGGCATAGAGTGACGAATAAATTATGCAAAAAAGAAGCAGAGAACTCTGGGTAGTTCTCAAGTTTAGGTGAAAAGCAGCTCCTGTATGGAGCACTCTCAACACCAACGACACTCTAGATCTGCTCACCTCAAATGTCTGTTTTTCTATCAAAATCTTTAAGCATAGGATTAGCACAGTGCCATCCACGCCGAGATAGAAAAGGACAAAGTCTTTTGCCATTTGTACAGCAAAGTCTTTAAGCATAGGACTAGCACAGTGCTGTCCTTGCCGAGCTGTAAAATGACAAAAGCGAATTACCACTCCAGGCACAGTATTACAGCTTTGAGTTGGTAAAATACCAATCAAGCCAACCTGAAATGAGTAAAAGCAACCCCTGACACAGTGTTTCGCTCTAATTAGAGCTCTTCAGGAAGGTATAGCTTTGTTCAGACACAAGTGAGCACCCAGTATAAGTCAAAGAAATACCCTTTCAGGCATAGAGTGACGAATAAATTATGCAAAAAAGAAGCAGATAACTCTGGGTAGTTCTCAAGTTTAGGTGGAAAGCAGCTCCTGTATGGAGCACTCTCAAAACCAGCGACACTCTAGATCTGCTCACCTCAAATGTCTGTTTTTCTATCAAAATCTTTAAGCATAGGATTAGCACAGTGCCATCCACGCCGAGATAGAAAAGGACAAAGTCTTTTGCCATTTGTACAGCAAAGTCTTTAAGCATAGGACTAGCACAGTGCTGTCCTTGCCGAGCTGTAAAATGACAAAAGCCAATTACCACTCCAGGCACGGTATTACAGCTTTGAGTTGGTAAAATACCAATCAAGCCAACCTGAAATGAGTAAAAGCAACCCCTGACACAGTGTTTCGCTCTAATTAGAGCTCTTCAGAGAGGTATTGCTTTGTCCAGACACAAGGGAGCACCCAGTATAAGTCAAAGAAATACCTTTTCAGGCATAGAGTGACGAATAAATTATGCAAAAAAGAAGCAGAGAACTCTGGGTAGTTCTCAAGTTTAGGTGGAAAGCAGCTCCTGTATGGAGCACTCTCAACACCAGCGACACTCTAGATCTGCTCACCTCAAATGTCTGTTTTCTATCAAAATCTTTAAGCATAGGATTAGCACAGTGCCATCCACGCCGAGATAGAAAAGGACAAAGTCTTTTGCCATTTGTACAGCAAAGTCTTTAAGCATAGGACTAGCACAGTGCTGTCCTTGCCGAGCTGTAAAATGACAAAAGCCAATTACCACTCCAGGCACAGTATTACAGCTTTGAGTTGGTAAAATACCAATCAAGCCAACCTGAAATTAGTAAAAGCAACCCCTGACACAGTGTTTCGCTCTAACTAGAGTTCTTCAGAGAGGTATAGCTTTGTCCAGACACAAGGGAGCACCCAGTATAAGTCAAAGAAATACCCTTTCAGGCATAGAGTGACAAATAAATGATGCAAAAAAGAAGCAGATAACTCTGGGTAGTTCTCAAGTTTAAGTGGAAAGCAGCTCCTGTATGGAGCACTCTCAACACCAGCGACACTCTAGATCTGCTCACCTCAAAAGTCTGTTTTTCTATCAAAATCTTTAAGCATAGGATTAGAACAGTGCCATCCACGCCAAGATAGAAAAGGACAAACAGGCACATGCATCAAGCACAAAACCGGTCGCAAACGGGCAGATTCTCAGAATCTGCCCCTTTGCGACCGGTATTTTTGCATTTGGGATGCATCATCACAAATGCAAAAATCGCTATTTAAGGAATCTCAAAATAGCGATTCCTTAAATAGCGATTGCATTTAAGGAATCCCTAATTGCGATTCCTTAAATGCAATGCATCACAGTTTAAAAAATAGCGATTTCGCTATTAGCGTGAGCAAATTACCATGAGGCTGGACCTCATGGTAATTTGCGATAACTTAGAAAAATGCACTTATTTGCATTTTTCTAAGTTTCATGTTGCCCACACACATGCCCTTAGAGCATGTGTGTATGCAACATATGTGCAGAGTTAACATACATGGGTGCAATTGGGTGTCATTTTGACACCCTTGCACCATCGAAATTGCGGGAGCAATTTGCGAGTACCTACTGGTACTCGCAAATTGCTCCCGCAATCTCCAATTCATTCCTATGGGCCCGGAGGCCCATAGGAATGAATGGGAAGACATTCCTTAATTGCGACTCGCAATTTGCGAGTCGCAATTAAGGAATTTGTGGGAATCGCTATTTCTTTAGAGATTCCTACATGCATAGGGTTTTGCGATTCCTTAATTGCGATTCCTTAATAATCGCTATTAAGGAATCGCAAAACCCTATGATGATGCATGTGCCTGTAAGTCTTTTGCCATTTGTACAGCAAAGTCTTTAAGCATAGGACTAGCACAGTGCTGTCCTTGCCGAGCTGTAAAATGACAAAAGCCAATTACCACTCCAGGCACAGTATTACAGCTTTGAGTTGGTAAAATACCAATCAAGCCAACCTGAAATTAGTAAAAGCAACCCCTGACACAGTGTTTCGCTCTAACTAGAGTTCTTCAGAGAGGTATAGCTTTGTCCAGACACAAGGGAGCACCCAGTATAAGTCAAAGAAATACCCTTTCAGGCATAGAGTGACAAATAAATTATGCAAAAAAGAAGCAGATAACTCTGGGTAGTTCTCAAGTTTAGGTGGAAAGCAGCTCCTGTATGGAGCACTCTCAACACCAGCGACACTCTAGATCTGCTCACCTCAAATGTCTGTTTTTCTATCAAAATCTTTAAGCATAGGATTAGCACAGTGCCATTCACGCCGAGATAGAAAAGGACAAAGTCTTTTGCCATTTGTACAGCAAAGTCTTTAAGCATAGGACTAGCAAAGTGCTGTCCTTGCCGAGCTGTAAAATGACAAAAGCCAATTACCACTCCAGGCACAGTATTACAGCTTTGAGTTGGTAAAATACCAATCAAGCCAACCTGAAATGAGTAAAAGCAACCCCAGACACAGTGTTTAGCTCTAATTAGAGCTCTTCAGAGAGGTATAGCTTTGTCCAGACACAAGGGAGCACCCAGTATAAGTCAAAGAAATACCCTTTCAGGCATAGAGTGACGAATAAATTATGCAAAAAAGAAGCAGAGAACTCTGGGTAGTTCTTAAGTTTAGGTGGAAAGCAGCTCCTGTATGGAGCACTCTCAACACCAGCGACACTCTAGATCTGCTCACCTCAAATGTCTGTTTTCTATCAAAATCTTTAAGCATAGGATTAGCACAGTGCCATCCACGCCGAGATAGAAAAGGACAAAGTCTTTTGCCATTTGTACAGCAAAGTCTTTAAGCATAGGACTAGCACAGTGCTGTCCTTGCCGAGCTGTAAAATGACAAAAGCCAATTACCACTCCAGGCACAGTATTACAGCTTTGAGTTGGTAAAATACCAATCAAGCCAACCTGAAATTAGTAAAAGCAACCCCTGACACAGTGTTTCACCCTAATTAGAGCTCTTCAGAGAGGTATAGCTTTGTCCAGACACAAGGGAGCACCCAGTATAAGTCAAAGAAATACCCTTTCAGGCATAGAGTGACGAATAAATTATGCAAAAAAGAAGCAGAGAACTCTGGGTAGTTCTCAAGTTTAGGTGGAAAGCAGCTCCTGTATGGAGCACTCTCAACACCAGCGACACTCTAGATCTGCTCACCTCAATTGTCTGTTTTTCTATCAAAATCTTTAAGCATAGGATTAGCACAGTGCCATCCACGCCGAGATAGAAAAGGACAAAGTCTTTTGCCATTTGTACAGCAAAGTCGTTAAGCATAGGACTAGCACAGTGCTGTCCTTCCCGAGCTGTAAAATGACAAAAGCCAATTACCACTCTAGGCACAGTATTACAGCTTTGAGTTGGTAAAATTCCAATCAAGCCAATCTGAAATGAGTAAAATCAACCCCTGACACAGTGTTTCGCTCTAATAAGAGCTCTTCAGAGAGGTATAGCTTTGTCCAGACACAAGGGAGCACCCAGTATAAGTCAAAGAAATACCCTTTCAGGCATAGAGTGACAAATAAATTATGCAAAAAAGAAGCAGAGAACTCTGGGTAGTTCTCAAGTTTAGGTAGAAAGCAGCTCCTGTATGGAGCACTCTCAACACCAGCGACACTCTAGATCAACTCACCTCAAATGTCTGTTTTTCTATCAAAATCTTTAAGCATAGGATTAGCACAGTGCCATCCACGCCGAGATAGAAAAGGACAAAGTCTTTTGCCATTTGTACAGCAAAGTCTTTAAGCATTGGACTAGCACAGTGCTGTCCTTGCCGAGCTGTAAAATGACAAAAGCCAATTACCACTCCAGGCACAGTATTACAGCTTTGAGTTTTTAAAATACCAATCAAGCCAACCTGACATGAGTAAAATCAACCCCTGACAAAGTGTTTCGCTCTAACTAGAGTTCTTCAGAGAGGTATAGCTTTGTCCAGACACAAGGGAGCACCCAGTATAAGTCAAAGAAATACCCTTTCAGGCATAGAGTGACAAATAAATTATGCAAAAAAGAAGCAGATAACTCTGGGTAGTTCTCAAGTTTAAGTGGAAAGCAGCTCCTGTATGGAGCACTCTCAACACCAGCGACACTCTAGATCTGCTCACCTCAAATGTCTGTTTTTCTATCAAAATCTTTAAGCATAGGATTAGCACAGTGCCATCCACGCCGAGATAGAAAAGGACAAAGTCTTTTGCCATTTGTACAGCAAAGTCTTTAAGCATAGGACTAGAACAGTGCTGTCCTTGCCGAGCTGTAAAATGACAAAAGCCAATTACCACTCCAGGCACAGTATTACAGCTTTGAGTTGGTAAAATACCAATCAAGCCAACCTGAAATTAGTAAAAGCAACCCCTGACACAGTGTTTCGCTCTAACTAGAGTTCTTCAGAGAGGTATAGCTTTGTCCAGACACAAGGGAGCACCCAGTATAAGTCAAAGAAATACCCTTTCAGGCATAGAGTGACAAATAAATTATGCAAAAAAGAAGCAGATAACTCTGGGTAGTTCTCAAGTTTAGGTGGAAAGCAGCTCCTGTATGGAGCACTCTCAACACCAGCGACACTCTAGATCTGTTCACCTCAAATGTCTGTTTTTCTATCAAAATCTTTAGGCATAGGATTAGCACAGTGCTATTCACGCCGAGATAGAAAAGGACAAAGTCTTTTGCCATTTGTACAGCAAAGTCTTTAAGCATAGGACTAGCAAAGTGCTGTCCTTGCCGAGCTGTAAAATGACAAAAGCCAATTACCACTCCAGGCACAGTATTACAGCTTTGAGTTGGTAAAATACCAATCAAGCCAACCTGAAATGAGTAAAAGCAACCCCTGACACAGTGTTTAGCTCTAATTAGAGCTCTTCAGAGAGGTATAGCTTTGTCCAGACACAAGGGAACACCCAGTATAAGTCAAAGAAATACCCTTTCAGGCATAGAGTGACGAATAAATTATGCAAAAAAGAAGCAGAGAACTCTGGGTAGTTCTTAAGTTTAGGTGGAAAGCAGCTCCTGTATGGAGCACTCTCAACACCAGCGACACTCTAGATCTGCTCACCTCAAATGTCTGTTTTCTATCAAAATCTTTAAGCATAGGATTAGCACAGTGCCATCCACGCCGAGATAGAAAAGGAAAAAGTCTTTTGCCATTTGTACAGCAAAGTCTTTAAGCATAGGACTAGCACAGTGCTGTCCTTGCCGAGCTGTAAAATGACAAAAGCCAATTATGACTCCAGGCACAGTATTACAGCTTTGAGTTGGTAAAATACCAATCAAGCCAACCTGAAATTAGTAAAAGCAACCCCTGACACAGTGTTTCACCCTAATTAGAGCTCTTCAGAGAGGTATAGCTTTGTCCAGACACAAGGGAGCACCCAGTATAAGTCAAAGAAATACCCTTTCAGGCATAGAGTGACAAATAAATTATGCAAAAAAGAAGCAGAGAACTCTGGGTAGTTCTCAAGTTTAGGTGGAAAGCAGCTCCTGTATGGAGCACTCTCAACACCAGCGACACTCTAGATCTGCTCACCTCAATTGTCTGTTTTTCTATCAAAATCTTTAAGCATAGGATTAGCACAGTGCCATCCACGCCGAGATAGAAAAGGACAAAGTCTTTTGCCATTTGTACAGCAAAGTCGTTAAGCATAGGACTAGCACAGTGCTGTCCTTCCCGAGCTGTAAAATGACAAAAGCCAATTACCACTCTAGGCACAGTATTACAGCTTTGAGTTGGTAAAATACCAATCAAGCCAACCTGAAATGAGTAAAATCAACCCCTGACACAGTGTTTCGCTCTAATAAGAGCTCTTCAGAGAGGTATAGCTTTGTCCAGACACAAGAGAGCACCCAGTATAAGTCAAAGAAATACCCTTTCAGGCATAGAGTGACAAATAAATTATGCAAAAAAGAAGCAGAGAACTCTGGGTAGTTCTCAAGTTTAGGTGGAAAGCAGCTCCTGTATGGAGCACTCTCAACACCAGCGACACTCTAGATCAACTCACCTCAAATGTCTGTTTTTCTATCAAAATCTTTAAGCATAGGATTAGCACAGTGCCATCCACGCCGAGATAGAAAAGGACAAAGTCTTTTGCCATTTGTACAGCAAAGTCTTTAAGCATAGGACTAGCACAGTGCTGTCCTTGCCGAGCTGTAAAATGACAAAAGCCAATTACCACTCCAGGCACAGTATAACAGCTTTGAGTTGGTAAAATACCAATCAAGCCAACCTGAAATGAGTAAAAGCAACCCCTGACACAGTGTTTCGCTCTAATTAGAGCTCTACAGAGAGGTATTGCTTGGTCCAGACACAAGGGAGCACCCAGTATAAGTCAAAGAAATACCCTTTCAGGCATAGAGTGACGAATAAATTATGCAAAAAAGAAGCAGAGAACTCTGGGTAGTTCTCAAGTTTAGGTGGAAAGCAGCTCCTGTATGGAGCACTCTCAACACCAGCGACACTCTAGATCTGCTCACCTCAAATGTCTGTTTTCTATCAAAATCTTTAAGCATAGGATTAGCACAGTGCCATCCACGCCGAGATAGAAAAGGACAAAGTATTTTGCCATTTGTACAGCAAAGTCTTTAAGCATAGGACTAGCACAGTGCTGTCCTTGCCGAGCTGTAAAATGACAAAAGCCAATTACCATTCCAGGCACAGTATTACAGCTTTGAGTTGGTAAAATACCAATCAAGCCAACCTGAAATTAGTAAAAGCAACCCCTGACACAGTGTTTCGCTCTAATTAGAGCTCTTCAGAGAGGTATAGCTTTGTCCAGACACAAGGGCGCACCCAGTATAAGTCAAAGAAATACCCTTTCAGGCATAGAGTAACAAATAAATTATGCAAAAAAGAAGTAGAGAACTCTGGATAGTTCTCAAGTTTAGGTGGAAAGCAGATCCTGTATGGAGCACTCTCAACACCAGCGACACTCTAGATCTGCTCACCTCAAATGTCTGTTTTTCTATCAAAATCTTTAAGCATAGGATTAGCACAGTGCCATCCACGCCGAGATAGAAAAGGACAAAGTCTCTTGCCATTTGTACAGCAAAGTCTTTAAGCATAGGACTAGCACAGTGCTGTCCTTGCCGAGCTGTAAAATGACAAAAGCCAATTACCACTCCAGGCACAGTATTAGAGCTTTGAGTTGGTAAAATACCAATCAAGCCAACCTGAAATGAGTAAAAGCCACCCCTGACACAGTGTTTCGCTCTAATTAGAGATCTTCAGAGAGGTATAGCTTTGTCCAGACACAAGGGAGCACCCAGTATAAGTCAAAGAAATACCCTTTCAGGCATAGAGTGACGAATAAATTATGCAAAAAAGAAGCAGAGAACTCTGGGTAGTTCTCAAGTTTAGGTGAAAAGCAGCTCCTGTATGGAGCACTCTCAACACCAACGACACTCTAGATCTGCTGATTCTCAAATGTCTGTTTTTCTATCAAAATCTTTAAGCATAGGATTAGCACAGTGCCATCCACGCCGAGATAGAAAAGGACAAAGTCTTTTGCCATTTGTACAGCAAAGTCTTTAAGCATAGGACTAGCACAGTGCTGTCCTTGCCGAGCTGTAAAATGACAAAAGCGAATTACCACTCCAGGCACAGTATTACAGCTTTGAGTTGGTAAAATACCAATCAAGCCAACCTGAAATGAGTAAAAGCAACCCCTGACACAGTGTTTCGCTCTAATTAGAGCTCTTCAGGGAGGTATAGCTTTGTCCAGACACAAGGGAGCACCCAGTATAAGTCAAAGAAATACCCTTTCAGGCATAGAGTGACGAATAAATTATGCAAAAAAGAAGCAGATTACTCTGGGTAGTTCTCAAGATTAGGTGGAAAGCAGCTCCTGTATGGAGCACTCTCAACACCAGCGACACTCTAGATCTGCTCACCTCAAATGTCTGTTTTTCTATCAAAATCTTTAAGCATAGGATTAGCACAGTGCCATCCACGCCGAGATAGAAAAGGACAAAGTCTTTTGCCATTTGTACAGCAAAGTCTTTAAGCATAGGACTAGCACAGTGCTGTCCTTGCCGAGCTGTAAAATGACAAAAGCCAATTACCACTCCAGGCACAGTATTACAGCTTTGAGTTGGTAAAATACCAATCAAGCCAACCTGAAATGAGTAAAAGCAACCCCTGACACAGTGTTTCGCTCTAATTGGAGCTCTTCAGAGAGGTATTGCTTTGTCCAGACACAAGGGCGCACCCAGTATAAGTCAAAGAAATACCCTTTCAGGCATAGAGTGACGAATAAATTATGCAAAAAAGAAGCAGAGAACTCTGGGTAGTTCTCAAGTTTAGGTGGAAAGCAGCTCCTGTATGGAGCACTCTCAACACCAGCGACACTCTAGATCTGCTCACCTCAAATGTCTGTTTTCTATCAAAATCTTTAAGCATAGGATTAGCACAGTGCCATCCACGCCGAGATAGAAAAGGACAAAGTCTTTTGCAATTTGTACAGCAAAGTCTTTAAGCATAGGACTAGCACAGTGCTGTCCTTGCCGAGCTGTAAAATGACAAAAGCCAATTACCACTCCAGGCACAGTATTACAGCTTTGAGTTGGTAAAATACCAATCAAGCCAACCTGAAATTAGTAAAAGCAACCCCTGACACAGTGTTTCGCTCTAACTAGAGTTCTTCAGAGAGGTATAGCTTTGTCCAGACACAAGGGAGCACCCAGTATAAGTCAAAGAAATACCCTTTCAGGCATAGAGTGACAAATAAATTATGCAAAAAAGAAGCAGAGAACTCTGGGTAGTTCTCAAGTTTAGGTGGAAAGCAGCTCCTGTATGGAGCACTCTCAACACCAGCGACACTCTAGATCTGCTCAGCTCAAATGTCTGTTTTCTATCAAAATCTTTAAGCATAGGATTAGCACAGTGCCATCCACGCCGAGATAGAAAAGGACAAAGTCTTTTGCCATTTGTACAGCAAAGTCTTTAAGCATAGGACTAGCACAGTGCTGTCCTTGCCGAGCTGTAAAATGACAAAAGCCAATTACCACTCCAGGCACAGTATTACAGCTTTGAGTTGGTAAAATACCAATCAAGCCAACCTGAAATGAGTAAAAGCAACCCCTGACACAGTGTTTCACTCTAATTAGAGCTCTTCAGAGAGGTATTGCTTTGTCCAGACACAAGGGAGCACCCAGTATAAGTCATAGAAATACCCTTTCAGGCATAGAGTGACGAATAAATTATGCAAAAAAGAAGCAGAGAACTCTGGGTAGTTCTCAAGTTTAGGTGGAAAGCAGCTCCTGATTGGAGCACTCTCAACACCAGCGACACTCTAGATCTGCTCACCTCAAATGTCTGTTTTCTATCAAAATCTTTAAGCATAGGATTAGCCCAGTGCCATCCACGCCGAGATAGAAAAGGACAAAGTCTTTTGCCATTTGTACAGCAAAGTCTTTAAGCATAGGACTAGCACAGTGCTGTCCTTGCCGAGCTGTAAAATGACACAAGCCAATTACCACTCCAGGCACAGTATTACAGCTTTGAGTTGGTAAAATACCAATCAAGCCAACCTGAAATTAGTAAAAACAACCCCTGACACAGTGTTTCGCTCTAACTAGAGTTCTTCAGAGAGGTATAGCTTTGTCCAGACACAAGGGAGCACCCAGTATAAGTCAAAGAAATACCCTTTCAGGCATAGAGTGACGAATAAATTATGCAAAAAAGAAGCAGATAACTCTGGGTAGTTCTCAAGTTTAGGTGGAAAGCAGCTCCTGTATGGAGCACTCTCAACACCAGCGACACTCTAGATCTGCTCACCTCAAATGTCTGTTTTCTATCAAAATCTTTAAGCATAGGATTAGCACAGTGCCATCCACGCCGAGATAGAAAAGGACAAAGTCTTTTGCCATTTGTACAGCAAAGTCTTTAAGCATAGGACTAGCACAGTGCTGTCCTTGCCGAGCTGTAAAATGACAAAAGCCAATTACCACTCCAGGCACAGTATTACAGCTTTGAGTTGGTAAAATACCAATCAAGCCAACCTGAAATTAGTAAAAGCAACCCCTGACACAGTGTTTCGCTCTAACTAGAGTTCTTCAGAGAGGTATAGCTTTGTCCAGACACAAGGGAGCACCCAGTATAAGTCAAAGAAATACCCTTTCAGGCATAGAGTGACAAATAAATTATGCAAAAAAGAAGCAGAGAACTCTGGATAGTTCTCAAGTTTAGGTGGAAAGCAGATCCTGTATGGAGCACTCTCAACACCAGCGACACTCTAGATCTGCTCACCTCAAATGTCTGTTTTTCTATCAAAATCTTTAAGCATAGGATTAGCACAGTGCCATCCACGCCGAGATAGAAAAGGACAAAGTCTTTTGCCGTTTGTACAGCAAAGTCTTTAAGCATAGGACTAGCACAGTGCTGTCCTTGCCGAGCTGTAAAATGACAAAAGCCAATTACCACTCCAGGCACAGTATTACAGCTTTGAGTTGGTAAAATACCAATCAAGCCAACCTGAAATGAGTAAAAGCAACCCCTGACACAGTGTTTCACTCTAATTAGAGCTCTTCAGAGAGGTATTGCTTTGTCCAGACACAAGGGAGCACCCAGTATAAGTCACAGAAATACCCTTTCAGGCATAGAGTGACGAATAAATTATGCAAAAAAGAAGCAGAGAACTCTGGGTAGTTCTCAAGTTTAGGTGGAAAGCAGCTCCTGATTGGAGCACTCTCAACACCAGCGACACTCTAGATCTGCTCACCTCAAATGTCTGTTTTCTATCAAAATCTTTAAGCATAGGATTAGCCCAGTGCCATCCACGCCGAGATAGAAAAGGACAAAGTCTTTTGCCATTTGTACAGCAAAGTCTTTAAGCATAGGACTAGCACAGTGCTGTCCTTGCCGAGCTGTAAAATGACAAAAGCCAATTACCACTCCAGGCACAGTATTACAGCTTTGAGTTGGTAAAATACCAATCAAGCCAACCTGAAATTAGTAAAAACAACCCCTGACACAGTGTTTTGCTCTAACTAGAGTTCTTCAGAGAGGTATAGCTTTGTCCAGACACAAGGGAGCACCCAGTATAAGTCAAAGAAATACCCTTTCAGGCATAGAGTGACAAATAAATTATGCAAAAAAGAAGCAGATAACTCTGGGTAGTTCTCAAGTTTAGGTGGAAAGCAGCTCCTGTATGGAGCACTCTCAACACCAGCGACACTCTAGATCTGCTCACCTCAAATGTCTGTTTTTCTATCAAAATCTTTAAGCATAGGATTAGCACAGTGCCATCCACGCCGAGATAGAAAACGACAAAGTCTTTTGCCATTTGTACAGCAAAGTCTTTAAGCATAGGACTAGCACAGTGCTGTCCTTGCCGAGCTGTAAAATGACAAAAGCCAATTACCACTCCAGGCACAGTATTACAGCTTTGAGTTGGTAAAATACCAATCAAGCCAACCTGAAATTAGTAAAAGCAACCCCTGACACAGTGTTTCGCTCTAACTAGAGTTCTTCAGAGAGGTATAGCTTTGTCCAGACACAAGGGAGCACCCAGTATAAGTCAAAGAAATACCCTTTCAGGCATAGAGTGACAAATAAATTATGCAAAAAAGAAGCAGATGACTCTGGGTAGTTCTCAAGTTTAGGTGGAAAGCAGCTCCTGTATGGAGCACTCTCAACACCAGCGACACTCTAGATCTGCTCACCTCAAATGTCTGTTTTTCTATCAAAATCTTTAAGCATAGGATTTGCACAGTGCCATTCACGCCGAGATAGAAAAGGACAAAGTCTTTTGCCATTTGTACAGCAAAGTCTTTAAGCATAGGACTAGCACAGTGCTGTCCTTGCCGAGCTGTAAAATGACAAAAGCCAATTACCACTCCAGGCACAGTATTACAGCTTTGAGTTGGTAAAATACCAATCAAGCCAACCTGAAATGAGTAAAAGCAACCCCTGACACAGTGTTTAGCTCTAATTAGAGCTCTTCAGAGAGGTATAGCTTTGTCCAGATACAAGGGAGCACCCAGTATAAGTCAAAGAAATACCCTTTCAGGCATAGAGTGACGAATAAATTATGCAAAAAAGAAGCAGATAACTCAGGGTAGTTCTCAAGTTTAGGTGGAAAGCAGCTCCTGTATGGAGCACTCTCAACACCAGCAACACTCTAGATCTGCTCACCTCAAATGTCTGTTTTTCTATCAAAATGTTTAAGCATAGGATTAGCACAGTGCCATCCACGCCGAGATAGAAAAGGACAAAGGGGCAGATTTATGAGCCCCTTGCGCCACTTTTGCGTCACTTTTAACACGGGAAAAGTGACGCAAAAGTGGCGCAAGGGGCTCATAAATCTGCCCCAAAGTCTTTTGCCATTTGTACAGCAAAGTCTTTAAGCATAGGACTAGCACAGTGCTGTCCTTGCCGAGCTGTAAAATGACAAAAGCCAATTACCACTCCAGGCACAGTATTACAGCTTTGAGTTGGTAAAATACCAATCAAGCCAACCTGAAATGAGTAAAAGCAACCCCTGACACAGTGTTTCACTCTAATTAGAGCTCTTCAGAGAGGTATTGCTTTGTCCAGACACAAGGGAGCACCCAGTATAAGTCATAGAAATACCCTTTCAGGCATAGAGTGACGAATAAATTATGCAAAAAAGAAGCAGAGAACTCTGGGTAGTTCTCAAGTTTAGGTGGAAAGCAGCTCCTGATTGGAGCACTCTCAACACCAGCGACACTCTAGATCTGCTCACCTCAAATGTCTGTTTTCTATCAAAATCTTTAAGCATAGGATTAGCCCAGTGCCATCCACGCCGAGATAGAAAAGGACAAAGTCTTTTGCCATTTGTACAGCAAAGTCTTTAAGCATAGGACTAGCACAGTGCTGTCCTTGCCGAGCTGTAAAATGACACAAGCCAATTACCACTCCAGGCACAGTATTACAGCTTTGAGTTGGTAAAATACCAATCAAGCCAACCTGAAATTAGTAAAAACAACCCCTGACACAGTGTTTCGCTCTAACTAGAGTTCTTCAGAGAGGTATAGCTTTGTCCAGACACAAGGGAGCACCCAGTATAAGTCAAAGAAATACCCTTTCAGGCATAGAGTGACGAATAAATTATGCAAAAAAGAAGCAGATAACTCTGGGTAGTTCTCAAGTTTAGGTGGAAAGCAGCTCCTGTATGGAGCACTCTCAACACCAGCGACACTCTAGATCTGCTCACCTCAAATGTCTGTTTTCTATCAAAATCTTTAAGCATAGGATTAGCACAGTGCCATCCACGCCGAGATAGAAAAGGACAAAGTCTTTTGCCATTTGTACAGCAAAGTCTTTAAGCATAGGACTAGCACAGTGCTGTCCTTGCCGAGCTGTAAAATGACAAAAGCCAATTACCACTCCAGGCACAGTATTACAGCTTTGAGTTGGTAAAATACCAATCAAGCCAACCTGAAATTAGTAAAAGCAACCCCTGACACAGTGTTTCGCTCTAACTAGAGTTCTTCAGAGAGGTATAGCTTTGTCCAGACACAAGGGAGCACCCAGTATAAGTCAAAGAAATACCCTTTCAGGCATAGAGTGACAAATAAATTATGCAAAAAAGAAGCAGAGAACTCTGGATAGTTCTCAAGTTTAGGTGGAAAGCAGATCCTGTATGGAGCACTCTCAACACCAGCGACACTCTAGATCTGCTCACCTCAAATGTCTGTTTTTCTATCAAAATCTTTAAGCATAGGATTAGCACAGTGCCATCCACGCCGAGATAGAAAAGGACAAAGTCTTTTGCCGTTTGTACAGCAAAGTCTTTAAGCATAGGACTAGCACAGTGCTGTCCTTGCCGAGCTGTAAAATGACAAAAGCCAATTACCACTCCAGGCACAGTATTACAGCTTTGAGTTGGTAAAATACCAATCAAGCCAACCTGAAATGAGTAAAAGCAACCCCTGACACAGTGTTTCACTCTAATTAGAGCTCTTCAGAGAGGTATTGCTTTGTCCAGACACAAGGGAGCACCCAGTATAAGTCACAGAAATACCCTTTCAGGCATAGAGTGACGAATAAATTATGCAAAAAAGAAGCAGAGAACTCTGGGTAGTTCTCAAGTTTAGGTGGAAAGCAGCTCCTGATTGGAGCACTCTCAACACCAGCGACACTCTAGATCTGCTCACCTCAAATGTCTGTTTTCTATCAAAATCTTTAAGCATAGGATTAGCCCAGTGCCATCCACGCCGAGATAGAAAAGGACAAAGTCTTTTGCCATTTGTACAGCAAAGTCTTTAAGCATAGGACTAGCACAGTGCTGTCCTTGCCGAGCTGTAAAATGACAAAAGCCAATTACCACTCCAGGCACAGTATTACAGCTTTGAGTTGGTAAAATACCAATCAAGCCAACCTGAAATTAGTAAAAACAACCCCTGACACAGTGTTTCGCTCTAACTAGAGTTCTTCAGAGAGGTATAGCTTTGTCCAGACACAAGGTAGCACCCAGTATAAGTCAAAGAAATACCCTTTCAGGCATAGAGTGACAAATAAATTATGCAAAAAAGAAGCAGATAACTCTGGGTAGTTCTCAAGTTTAGGTGGAAAGCAGCTCCTGTATGGAGCACTCTCAACACCAGCGACACTCTAGATCTGCTCACCTCAAATGTCTGTTTTTCTATCAAAATCTTTAAGCATAGGATTAGCACAGTGCCATCCACGCCGAGATAGAAAACGACAAAGTCTTTTGCCATTTGTACAGCAAAGTCTTTAAGCATAGGACTAGCACAGTGCTGTCCTTGCCGAGCTGTAAAATGACAAAAGCCAATTACCACTCCAGGCACAGTATTACAGCTTTGAGTTGGTAAAATACCAATCAAGCCAACCTGAAATTAGTAAAAGCAACCCCTGACACAGTGTTTCGCTCTAACTAGAGTTCTTCAGAGAGGTATAGCTTTGTCCAGACACAAGGGAGCACCCAGTATAAGTCAAAGAAATACCCTTTCAGGCATAGAGTGACAAATAAATTATGCAAAAAAGAAGCAGATGACTCTGGGTAGTTCTCAAGTTTAGGTGGAAAGCAGCTCCTGTATGGAGCACTCTCAACACCAGCGACACTCTAGATCTGCTCACCTCAAATGTCTGTTTTTCTATCAAAATCTTTAAGCATAGGATTTGCACAGTGCCATTCACGCCGAGATAGAAAAGGACAAAGTCTTTTGCCATTTGTACAGCAAAGTCTTTAAGCATAGGACTAGCACAGTGCTGTCCTTGCCGAGCTGTAAAATGACAAAAGCCAATTACCACTCCAGGCACAGTATTACAGCTTTGAGTTGGTAAAATACCAATCAAGCCAACCTGAAATGAGTAAAAGCAACCCCTGACACAGTGTTTAGCTCTAATTAGAGCTCTTCAGAGAGGTATAGCTTTGTCCAGATACAAGGGAGCACCCAGTATAAGTCAAAGAAATACCCTTTCAGGCATAGAGTGACGAATAAATTATGCAAAAAAGAAGCAGATAACTCAGGGTAGTTCTCAAGTTTAGGTGGAAAGCAGCTCCTGTATGGAGCACTCTCAACACCAGCAACACTCTAGATCTGCTCACCTCAAATGTCTGTTTTTCTATCAAAATGTTTAAGCATAGGATTAGCACAGTGCCATCCACGCGGAGATAGAAAAGGACAAAGGGGCAGATTTATGAGCCCCTTGCGCCACTTTTGCGTCACTTTTAACACGGGAAAAGTGACGCAAAAGTGGCGCAAGGGGCTCATAAATCTGCCCCAAAGTCTTTTGCCATTTGTACAGCAAAGTCTTTAAGCATAGGACTAGCACAGTGCTGTCCTTGCCGAGCTGTAAAATGACAAAAGCCAATTACCACTCCAGGCACAGTATTACAGCTTTGAGTTGGTAAAATACCAATCAAGCCAACCTGAAATGAGTAAAAGCAACCCCTGACACAGTGTTTCGCTCTAATTAGAGCTCTTCAGAGAGGTATAGCTTTGTCCAGACACAAGTGAGCACCCAGTATAAGTCAAAGAAATACCCTTTCAGGCATAGAGTGACGAATAAATTATGCAAAAATGAAGCAGAGAACTCTGGGTAGTTCTCAAGTTTAGGTGGAAAGCAGCTCCTGTATGGAGCACTCTCAACACCAGCGACACTCTAGATCTGCTCACCTCAAATGTCTGTTTTTCTATCAAAATCTTTAAGCATAGGATTAGCACAGTGCCATCCACGCCGAGATAGAAAAGGACAAAGTCTTTTGCCATTTGTACAGCAAAGTCTTTAAGCATAGGACTAGCACAGTGCTGTCCTTGCCGAGCTGTAAAATGACAAAAGCCAATTACCACTCCAGGCACAGTATTAGAGCTTTGAGTTGGTAAAATACCAATCAAGCCAACCTGAAATGAGTAAAAGCCACCCCTGACACAGTGTTTCGCTCTAATTAGAGCTCTTCAGAGAGGTATAGCTTTGTCCAGACACAAGGGAGCACCCAGTATAAGTCAAAGAAATACCCTTTCAGGCATAGAGTGACGAATAAATTATGCAAAAAAGAAGCAGAGAACTCTGGGTAGTTCTCAAGTTTAGGTGAAAAGCAGCTCCTGTATGGAGCACTCTCAACACCAACGACACTCTAGATCTGCTCACCTCAAATGTCTGTTTTTCTATCAAAATCTTTAAGCATAGGATTAGCACAGTGCCATCCACGCCGAGATAGAAAAGGACAAAGTCTTTTGCCATTTGTACAGCAAAGTCTTTAAGCATAGGACTAGCACAGTGCTGTCCTTGCCGAGCTGTAAAATGACAAAAGCGAATTACCACTCCAGGCACAGTATTACAGCTTTGAGTTGGTAAAATACCAATCAAGCCAACCTGAAATGAGTAAAAGCAACCCCTGACACAGTGTTTCGCTCTAATTAGAGCTCTTCAGGAAGGTATAGCTTTGTTCAGACACAAGTGAGCACCCAGTATAAGTCAAAGAAATACCCTTTCAGGCATAGAGTGACGAATAAATTATGCAAAAAAGAAGCAGATAACTCTGGGTAGTTCTCAAGTTTAGGTGGAAAGCAGCTCCTGTATGGAGCACTCTCAAAACCAGCGACACTCTAGATCTGCTCACCTCAAATGTCTGTTTTTCTATCAAAATCTTTAAGCATAGGATTAGCACAGTGCCATCCACGCCGAGATAGAAAAGGACAAAGTCTTTTGCCATTTGTACAGCAAAGTCTTTAAGCATAGGACTAGCACAGTGCTGTCCTTGCCGAGCTGTAAAATGACAAAAGCCAATTACCACTCCAGGCACGGTATTACAGCTTTGAGTTGGTAAAATACCAATCAAGCCAACCTGAAATGAGTAAAAGCAACCCCTGACACAGTGTTTCGCTCTAATTAGAGCTCTTCAGAGAGGTATTGCTTTGTCCAGACACAAGGGAGCACCCAGTATAAGTCAAAGAAATACCTTTTCAGGCATAGAGTGACGAATAAATTATGCAAAAAAGAAGCAGAGAACTCTGGGTAGTTCTCAAGTTTAGGTGGAAAGCAGCTCCTGTATGGAGCACTCTCAACACCAGCGACACTCTAGATCTGCTCACCTCAAATGTCTGTTTTCTATCAAAATCTTTAAGCATAGGATTAGCACAGTGCCATCCACGCCGAGATAGAAAAGGACAAAGTCTTTTGCCATTTGTACAGCAAAGTCTTTAAGCATAGGACTAGCACAGTGCTGTCCTTGCCGAGCTGTAAAATGACAAAAGCCAATTACCACTCCAGGCACAGTATTACAGCTTTGAGTTGGTAAAATACCAATCAAGCCAACCTGAAATTAGTAAAAGCAACCCCTGACACAGTGTTTCGCTCTAACTAGAGTTCTTCAGAGAGGTATAGCTTTGTCCAGACACAAGGGAGCACCCAGTATAAGTCAAAGAAATACCCTTTCAGGCATAGAGTGACAAATAAATGATGCAAAAAAGAAGCAGATAACTCTGGGTAGTTCTCAAGTTTAAGTGGAAAGCAGCTCCTGTATGGAGCACTCTCAACACCAGCGACACTCTAGATCTGCTCACCTCAAAAGTCTGTTTTTCTATCAAAATCTTTAAGCATAGGATTAGAACAGTGCCATCCACGCCAAGATAGAAAAGGACAAACAGGCACATGCATCAAGCACAAAACCGGTCGCAAACGGGCAGATTCTCAGAATCTGCCCCTTTGCGACCGGTATTTTTGCATTTGGGATGCATCATCACAAATGCAAAAATCGCTATTTAAGGAATCTCAAAATAGCGATTCCTTAAATAGCGATTGCATTTAAGGAATCCCTAATTGCGATTCCTTAAATGCAATGCATCACAGTTTAAAAAATAGCGATTTCGCTATTAGCGTGAGCAAATTACCATGAGGCTGGACCTCATGGTAATTTGCGATAACTTAGAAAAATGCACTTATTTGCATTTTTCTAAGTTTCATGTTGCCCACACACATGCCCTTAGAGCATGTGTGTATGCAACATATGTGCAGAGTTAACATACATGGGTGCAATTGGGTGTCATTTTGACACCCTTGCACCATCGAAATTGCGGGAGCAATTTGCGAGTACCTACTGGTACTCGCAAATTGCTCCCGCAATCTCCAATTCATTCCTATGGGCCCGGAGGCCCATAGGAATGAATGGGAAGACATTCCTTAATTGCGACTCGCAATTTGCGAGTCGCAATTAAGGAATTTGTGGGAATCGCTATTTCTTTAGAGATTCCTACATGCATAGGGTTTTGCGATTCCTTAATTGCGATTCCTTAATAATCGCTATTAAGGAATCGCAAAACCCTATGATGATGCATGTGCCTGTAAGTCTTTTGCCATTTGTACAGCAAAGTCTTTAAGCATAGGACTAGCACAGTGCTGTCCTTGCCGAGCTGTAAAATGACAAAAGCCAATTACCACTCCAGGCACAGTATTACAGCTTTGAGTTGGTAAAATACCAATCAAGCCAACCTGAAATTAGTAAAAGCAACCCCTGACACAGTGTTTCGCTCTAACTAGAGTTCTTCAGAGAGGTATAGCTTTGTCCAGACACAAGGGAGCACCCAGTATAAGTCAAAGAAATACCCTTTCAGGCATAGAGTGACAAATAAATTATGCAAAAAAGAAGCAGATAACTCTGGGTAGTTCTCAAGTTTAGGTGGAAAGCAGCTCCTGTATGGAGCACTCTCAACACCAGCGACACTCTAGATCTGCTCACCTCAAATGTCTGTTTTTCTATCAAAATCTTTAAGCATAGGATTAGCACAGTGCCATTCACGCCGAGATAGAAAAGGACAAAGTCTTTTGCCATTTGTACAGCAAAGTCTTTAAGCATAGGACTAGCAAAGTGCTGTCCTTGCCGAGCTGTAAAATGACAAAAGCCAATTACCACTCCAGGCACAGTATTACAGCTTTGAGTTGGTAAAATACCAATCAAGCCAACCTGAAATGAGTAAAAGCAACCCCAGACACAGTGTTTAGCTCTAATTAGAGCTCTTCAGAGAGGTATAGCTTTGTCCAGACACAAGGGAGCACCCAGTATAAGTCAAAGAAATACCCTTTCAGGCATAGAGTGACGAATAAATTATGCAAAAAAGAAGCAGAGAACTCTGGGTAGTTCTTAAGTTTAGGTGGAAAGCAGCTCCTGTATGGAGCACTCTCAACACCAGCGACACTCTAGATCTGCTCACCTCAAATGTCTGTTTTCTATCAAAATCTTTAAGCATAGGATTAGCACAGTGCCATCCACGCCGAGATAGAAAAGGACAAAGTCTTTTGCCATTTGTACAGCAAAGTCTTTAAGCATAGGACTAGCACAGTGCTGTCCTTGCCGAGCTGTAAAATGACAAAAGCCAATTACCACTCCAGGCACAGTATTACAGCTTTGAGTTGGTAAAATACCAATCAAGCCAACCTGAAATTAGTAAAAGCAACCCCTGACACAGTGTTTCACCCTAATTAGAGCTCTTCAGAGAGGTATAGCTTTGTCCAGACACAAGGGAGCACCCAGTATAAGTCAAAGAAATACCCTTTCAGGCATAGAGTGACGAATAAATTATGCAAAAAAGAAGCAGAGAACTCTGGGTAGTTCTCAAGTTTAGGTGGAAAGCAGCTCCTGTATGGAGCACTCTCAACACCAGCGACACTCTAGATCTGCTCACCTCAATTGTCTGTTTTTCTATCAAAATCTTTAAGCATAGGATTAGCACAGTGCCATCCACGCCGAGATAGAAAAGGACAAAGTCTTTTGCCATTTGTACAGCAAAGTCGTTAAGCATAGGACTAGCACAGTGCTGTCCTTCCCGAGCTGTAAAATGACAAAAGCCAATTACCACTCTAGGCACAGTATTACAGCTTTGAGTTGGTAAAATTCCAATCAAGCCAATCTGAAATGAGTAAAATCAACCCCTGACACAGTGTTTCGCTCTAATAAGAGCTCTTCAGAGAGGTATAGCTTTGTCCAGACACAAGGGAGCACCCAGTATAAGTCAAAGAAATACCCTTTCAGGCATAGAGTGACAAATAAATTATGCAAAAAAGAAGCAGAGAACTCTGGGTAGTTCTCAAGTTTAGGTAGAAAGCAGCTCCTGTATGGAGCACTCTCAACACCAGCGACACTCTAGATCAACTCACCTCAAATGTCTGTTTTTCTATCAAAATCTTTAAGCATAGGATTAGCACAGTGCCATCCACGCCGAGATAGAAAAGGACAAAGTCTTTTGCCATTTGTACAGCAAAGTCTTTAAGCATTGGACTAGCACAGTGCTGTCCTTGCCGAGCTGTAAAATGACAAAAGCCAATTACCACTCCAGGCACAGTATTACAGCTTTGAGTTTTTAAAATACCAATCAAGCCAACCTGACATGAGTAAAATCAACCCCTGACAAAGTGTTTCGCTCTAACTAGAGTTCTTCAGAGAGGTATAGCTTTGTCCAGACACAAGGGAGCACCCAGTATAAGTCAAAGAAATACCCTTTCAGGCATAGAGTGACAAATAAATTATGCAAAAAAGAAGCAGATAACTCTGGGTAGTTCTCAAGTTTAAGTGGAAAGCAGCTCCTGTATGGAGCACTCTCAACACCAGCGACACTCTAGATCTGCTCACCTCAAATGTCTGTTTTTCTATCAAAATCTTTAAGCATAGGATTAGCACAGTGCCATCCACGCCGAGATAGAAAAGGACAAAGTCTTTTGCCATTTGTACAGCAAAGTCTTTAAGCATAGGACTAGAACAGTGCTGTCCTTGCCGAGCTGTAAAATGACAAAAGCCAATTACCACTCCAGGCACAGTATTACAGCTTTGAGTTGGTAAAATACCAATCAAGCCAACCTGAAATTAGTAAAAGCAACCCCTGACACAGTGTTTCGCTCTAACTAGAGTTCTTCAGAGAGGTATAGCTTTGTCCAGACACAAGGGAGCACCCAGTATAAGTCAAAGAAATACCCTTTCAGGCATAGAGTGACAAATAAATTATGCAAAAAAGAAGCAGATAACTCTGGGTAGTTCTCAAGTTTAGGTGGAAAGCAGCTCCTGTATGGAGCACTCTCAACACCAGCGACACTCTAGATCTGTTCACCTCAAATGTCTGTTTTTCTATCAAAATCTTTAGGCATAGGATTAGCACAGTGCTATTCACGCCGAGATAGAAAAGGACAAAGTCTTTTGCCATTTGTACAGCAAAGTCTTTAAGCATAGGACTAGCAAAGTGCTGTCCTTGCCGAGCTGTAAAATGACAAAAGCCAATTACCACTCCAGGCACAGTATTACAGCTTTGAGTTGGTAAAATACCAATCAAGCCAACCTGAAATGAGTAAAAGCAACCCCTGACACAGTGTTTAGCTCTAATTAGAGCTCTTCAGAGAGGTATAGCTTTGTCCAGACACAAGGGAACACCCAGTATAAGTCAAAGAAATACCCTTTCAGGCATAGAGTGACGAATAAATTATGCAAAAAAGAAGCAGAGAACTCTGGGTAGTTCTTAAGTTTAGGTGGAAAGCAGCTCCTGTATGGAGCACTCTCAACACCAGCGACACTCTAGATCTGCTCACCTCAAATGTCTGTTTTCTATCAAAATCTTTAAGCATAGGATTAGCACAGTGCCATCCACGCCGAGATAGAAAAGGAAAAAGTCTTTTGCCATTTGTACAGCAAAGTCTTTAAGCATAGGACTAGCACAGTGCTGTCCTTGCCGAGCTGTAAAATGACAAAAGCCAATTATGACTCCAGGCACAGTATAACAGCTTTGAGTTGGTAAAATACCAATCAAGCCAACCTGAAATGAGTAAAAGCAACCCCTGACACAGTGTTTCGCTCTAATTAGAGCTCTACAGAGAGGTATTGCTTGGTCCAGACACAAGGGAGCACCCAGTATAAGTCAAAGAAATACCCTTTCAGGCATAGAGTGACGAATAAATTATGCAAAAAAGAAGCAGAGAACTCTGGGTAGTTCTCAAGTTTAGGTGGAAAGCAGCTCCTGTATGGAGCACTCTCAACACCAGCGACACTCTAGATCTGCTCACCTCAAATGTCTGTTTTCTATCAAAATCTTTAAGCATAGGATTAGCACAGTGCCATCCACGCCGAGATAGAAAAGGACAAAGTATTTTGCCATTTGTACAGCAAAGTCTTTAAGCATAGGACTAGCACAGTGCTGTCCTTGCCGAGCTGTAAAATGACAAAAGCCAATTACCATTCCAGGCACAGTATTACAGCTTTGAGTTGGTAAAATACCAATCAAGCCAACCTGAAATTAGTAAAAGCAACCCCTGACACAGTGTTTCGCTCTAATTAGAGCTCTTCAGAGAGGTATAGCTTTGTCCAGACACAAGGGCGCACCCAGTATAAGTCAAAGAAATACCCTTTCAGGCATAGAGTAACAAATAAATTATGCAAAAAAGAAGTAGAGAACTCTGGATAGTTCTCAAGTTTAGGTGGAAAGCAGATCCTGTATGGAGCACTCTCAACACCAGCGACACTCTAGATCTGCTCACCTCAAATGTCTGTTTTTCTATCAAAATCTTTAAGCATAGGATTAGCACAGTGCCATCCACGCCGAGATAGAAAAGGACAAAGTCTCTTGCCATTTGTACAGCAAAGTCTTTAAGCATAGGACTAGCACAGTGCTGTCCTTGCCGAGCTGTAAAATGACAAAAGCCAATTACCACTCCAGGCACAGTATTAGAGCTTTGAGTTGGTAAAATACCAATCAAGCCAACCTGAAATGAGTAAAAGCCACCCCTGACACAGTGTTTCGCTCTAATTAGAGATCTTCAGAGAGGTATAGCTTTGTCCAGACACAAGGGAGCACCCAGTATAAGTCAAAGAAATACCCTTTCAGGCATAGAGTGACGAATAAATTATGCAAAAAAGAAGCAGAGAACTCTGGGTAGTTCTCAAGTTTAGGTGAAAAGCAGCTCCTGTATGGAGCACTCTCAACACCAACGACACTCTAGATCTGCTGATTCTCAAATGTCTGTTTTTCTATCAAAATCTTTAAGCATAGGATTAGCACAGTGCCATCCACGCCGAGATAGAAAAGGACAAAGTCTTTTGCCATTTGTACAGCAAAGTCTTTAAGCATAGGACTAGCACAGTGCTGTCCTTGCCGAGCTGTAAAATGACAAAAGCGAATTACCACTCCAGGCACAGTATTACAGCTTTGAGTTGGTAAAATACCAATCAAGCCAACCTGAAATGAGTAAAAGCAACCCCTGACACAGTGTTTCGCTCTAATTAGAGCTCTTCAGGGAGGTATAGCTTTGTCCAGACACAAGGGAGCACCCAGTATAAGTCAAAGAAATACCCTTTCAGGCATAGAGTGACGAATAAATTATGCAAAAAAGAAGCAGATTACTCTGGGTAGTTCTCAAGATTAGGTGGAAAGCAGCTCCTGTATGGAGCACTCTCAACACCAGCGACACTCTAGATCTGCTCACCTCAAATGTCTGTTTTTCTATCAAAATCTTTAAGCATAGGATTAGCACAGTGCCATCCACGCCGAGATAGAAAAGGACAAAGTCTTTTGCCATTTGTACAGCAAAGTCTTTAAGCATAGGACTAGCACAGTGCTGTCCTTGCCGAGCTGTAAAATGACAAAAGCCAATTACCACTCCAGGCACAGTATTACAGCTTTCAGTTGGTAAAATACCAATCAAGCCAACCTGAAATGAGTAAAAGCAACCCCTGACACAGTGTTTCGCTCTAATTGGAGCTCTTCAGAGAGGTATTGCTTTGTCCAGACACAAGGGCGCACCCAGTATAAGTCAAAGAAATACCCTTTCAGGCATAGAGTGACGAATAAATTATGCAAAAAAGAAGCAGAGAACTCTGGGTAGTTCTCAAGTTTAGGTGGAAAGCAGCTCCTGTATGGAGCACTCTCAACACCAGCGACACTCTAGATCTGCTCACCTCAAATGTCTGTTTTCTATCAAAATCTTTAAGCATAGGATTAGCACAGTGCCATCCACGCCGAGATAGAAAAGGACAAAGTCTTTTGCAATTTGTACAGCAAAGTCTTTAAGCATAGGACTAGCACAGTGCTGTCCTTGCCGAGCTGTAAAATGACAAAAGCCAATTACCACTCCAGGCACAGTATTACAGCTTTGAGTTGGTAAAATACCAATCAAGCCAACCTGAAATTAGTAAAAGCAACCCCTGACACAGTGTTTCGCTCTAACTAGAGTTCTTCAGAGAGGTATAGCTTTGTCCAGACACAAGGGAGCACCCAGTATAAGTCAAAGAAATACCCTTTCAGGCATAGAGTGACAAATAAATTATGCAAAAAAGAAGCAGAGAACTCTGGGTAGTTCTCAAGTTTAGGTGGAAAGCAGCTCCTGTATGGAGCACTCTCAACACCAGCGACACTCTAGATCTGCTCAGCTCAAATGTCTGTTTTCTATCAAAATCTTTAAGCATAGGATTAGCACAGTGCCATCCACGCCGAGATAGAAAAGGACAAAGTCTTTTGCCATTTGTACAGCAAAGTCTTTAAGCATAGGACTAGCACAGTGCTGTCCTTGCCGAGCTGTAAAATGACAAAAGCCAATTACCACTCCAGGCACAGTATTACAGCTTTGAGTTGGTAAAATACCAATCAAGCCAACCTGAAATGAGTAAAAGCAACCCCTGACACAGTGTTTCACTCTAATTAGAGCTCTTCAGAGAGGTATTGCTTTGTCCAGACACAAGGGAGCACCCAGTATAAGTCATAGAAATACCCTTTCAGGCATAGAGTGACGAATAAATTATGCAAAAAAGAAGCAGAGAACTCTGGGTAGTTCTCAAGTTTAGGTGGAAAGCAGCTCCTGATTGGAGCACTCTCAACACCAGCGACACTCTAGATCTGCTCACCTCAAATGTCTGTTTTCTATCAAAATCTTTAAGCATAGGATTAGCCCAGTGCCATCCACGCCGAGATAGAAAAGGACAAAGTCTTTTGCCATTTGTACAGCAAAGTCTTTAAGCATAGGACTAGCACAGTGCTGTCCTTGCCGAGCTGTAAAATGACACAAGCCAATTACCACTCCAGGCACAGTATTACAGCTTTGAGTTGGTAAAATACCAATCAAGCCAACCTGAAATTAGTAAAAACAACCCCTGACACAGTGTTTCGCTCTAACTAGAGTTCTTCAGAGAGGTATAGCTTTGTCCAGACACAAGGGAGCACCCAGTATAAGTCAAAGAAATACCCTTTCAGGCATAGAGTGACGAATAAATTATGCAAAAAAGAAGCAGATAACTCTGGGTAGTTCTCAAGTTTAGGTGGAAAGCAGCTCCTGTATGGAGCACTCTCAACACCAGCGACACTCTAGATCTGCTCACCTCAAATGTCTGTTTTCTATCAAAATCTTTAAGCATAGGATTAGCACAGTGCCATCCACGCCGAGATAGAAAAGGACAAAGTCTTTTGCCATTTGTACAGCAAAGTCTTTAAGCATAGGACTAGCACAGTGCTGTCCTTGCCGAGCTGTAAAATGACAAAAGCCAATTACCACTCCAGGCACAGTATTACAGCTTTGAGTTGGTAAAATACCAATCAAGCCAACCTGAAATTAGTAAAAGCAACCCCTGACACAGTGTTTCGCTCTAACTAGAGTTCTTCAGAGAGGTATAGCTTTGTCCAGACACAAGGGAGCACCCAGTATAAGTCAAAGAAATACCCTTTCAGGCATAGAGTGACAAATAAATTATGCAAAAAAGAAGCAGAGAACTCTGGATAGTTCTCAAGTTTAGGTGGAAAGCAGATCCTGTATGGAGCACTCTCAACACCAGCGACACTCTAGATCTGCTCACCTCAAATGTCTGTTTTTCTATCAAAATCTTTAAGCATAGGATTAGCACAGTGCCATCCACGCCGAGATAGAAAAGGACAAAGTCTTTTGCCGTTTGTACAGCAAAGTCTTTAAGCATAGGACTAGCACAGTGCTGTCCTTGCCGAGCTGTAAAATGACAAAAGCCAATTACCACTCCAGGCACAGTATTACAGCTTTGAGTTGGTAAAATACCAATCAAGCCAACCTGAAATGAGTAAAAGCAACCCCTGACACAGTGTTTCACTCTAATTAGAGCTCTTCAGAGAGGTATTGCTTTGTCCAGACACAAGGGAGCACCCAGTATAAGTCACAGAAATACCCTTTCAGGCATAGAGTGACGAATAAATTATGCAAAAAAGAAGCAGAGAACTCTGGGTAGTTCTCAAGTTTAGGTGGAAAGCAGCTCCTGATTGGAGCACTCTCAACACCAGCGACACTCTAGATCTGCTCACCTCAAATGTCTGTTTTCTATCAAAATCTTTAAGCATAGGATTAGCCCAGTGCCATCCACGCCGAGATAGAAAAGGACAAAGTCTTTTGCCATTTGTACAGCAAAGTCTTTAAGCATAGGACTAGCACAGTGCTGTCCTTGCCGAGCTGTAAAATGACAAAAGCCAATTACCACTCCAGGCACAGTATTACAGCTTTGAGTTGGTAAAATACCAATCAAGCCAACCTGAAATTAGTAAAAACAACCCCTGACACAGTGTTTCGCTCTAACTAGAGTTCTTCAGAGAGGTATAGCTTTGTCCAGACACAAGGGAGCACCCAGTATAAGTCAAAGAAATACCCTTTCAGGCATAGAGTGACAAATAAATTATGCAAAAAAGAAGCAGATAACTCTGGGTAGTTCTCAAGTTTAGGTGGAAAGCAGCTCCTGTATGGAGCACTCTCAACACCAGCGACACTCTAGATCTGCTCACCTCAAATGTCTGTTTTTCTATCAAAATCTTTAAGCATAGGATTAGCACAGTGCCATCCACGCCGAGATAGAAAACGACAAAGTCTTTTGCCATTTGTACAGCAAAGTCTTTAAGCATAGGACTAGCACAGTGCTGTCCTTGCCGAGCTGTAAAATGACAAAAGCCAATTACCACTCCAGGCACAGTATTACAGCTTTGAGTTGGTAAAATACCAATCAAGCCAACCTGAAATTAGTAAAAGCAACCCCTGACACAGTGTTTCGCTCTAACTAGAGTTCTTCAGAGAGGTATAGCTTTGTCCAGACACAAGGGAGCACCCAGTATAAGTCAAAGAAATACCCTTTCAGGCATAGAGTGACAAATAAATTATGCAAAAAAGAAGCAGATGACTCTGGGTAGTTCTCAAGTTTAGGTGGAAAGCAGCTCCTGTATGGAGCACTCTCAACACCAGCGACACTCTAGATCTGCTCACCTCAAATGTCTGTTTTTCTATCAAAATCTTTAAGCATAGGATTTGCACAGTGCCATTCACGCCGAGATAGAAAAGGACAAAGTCTTTTGCCATTTGTACAGCAAAGTCTTTAAGCATAGGACTAGCACAGTGCTGTCCTTGCCGAGCTGTAAAATGACAAAAGCCAATTACCACTCCAGGCACAGTATTACAGCTTTGAGTTGGTAAAATACCAATCAAGCCAACCTGAAATGAGTAAAAGCAACCCCTGACACAGTGTTTAGCTCTAATTAGAGCTCTTCAGAGAGGTATAGCTTTGTCCAGATACAAGGGAGCACCCAGTATAAGTCAAAGAAATACCCTTTCAGGCATAGAGTGACGAATAAATTATGCAAAAAAGAAGCAGATAACTCAGGGTAGTTCTCAAGTTTAGGTGGAAAGCAGCTCCTGTATGGAGCACTCTCAACACCAGCAACACTCTAGATCTGCTCACCTCAAATGTCTGTTTTTCTATCAAAATGTTTAAGCATAGGATTAGCACAGTGCCATCCACGCCGAGATAGAAAAGGACAAAGGGGCAGATTTATGAGCCCCTTGCGCCACTTTTGCGTCACTTTTAACACGGGAAAAGTGACGCAAAAGTGGCGCAAGGGGCTCATAAATCTGCCCCAAAGTCTTTTGCCATTTGTACAGCAAAGTCTTTAAGCATAGGACTAGCACAGTGCTGTCCTTGCCGAGCTGTAAAATGACAAAAGCCAATTACCACTCCAGGCACAGTATTACAGCTTTGAGTTGGTAAAATACCAATCAAGCCAACCTGAAATGAGTAAAAGCAACCCCTGACACAGTGTTTCACTCTAATTAGAGCTCTTCAGAGAGGTATTGCTTTGTCCAGACACAAGGGAGCACCCAGTATAAGTCATAGAAATACCCTTTCAGGCATAGAGTGACGAATAAATTATGCAAAAAAGAAGCAGAGAACTCTGGGTAGTTCTCAAGTTTAGGTGGAAAGCAGCTCCTGATTGGAGCACTCTCAACACCAGCGACACTCTAGATCTGCTCACCTCAAATGTCTGTTTTCTATCAAAATCTTTAAGCATAGGATTAGCCCAGTGCCATCCACGCCGAGATAGAAAAGGACAAAGTCTTTTGCCATTTGTACAGCAAAGTCTTTAAGCATAGGACTAGCACAGTGCTGTCCTTGCCGAGCTGTAAAATGACACAAGCCAATTACCACTCCATGCACAGTATTACAGCTTTGAGTTGGTAAAATACCAATCAAGCCAACCTGAAATTAGTAAAAACAACCCCTGACACAGTGTTTCGCTCTAACTAGAGTTCTTCAGAGAGGTATAGCTTTGTCCAGACACAAGGGAGCACCCAGTATAAGTCAAAGAAATACCCTTTCAGGCATAGAGTGACGAATAAATTATGCAAAAAAGAAGCAGATAACTCTGGGTAGTTCTCAAGTTTAGGTGGAAAGCAGCTCCTGTATGGAGCACTCTCAACACCAGCGACACTCTAGATCTGCTCACCTCAAATGTCTGTTTTCTATCAAAATCTTTAAGCATAGGATTAGCACAGTGCCATCCACGCCGAGATAGAAAAGGACAAAGTCTTTTGCCATTTGTACAGCAAAGTCTTTAAGCATAGGACTAGCACAGTGCTGTCCTTGCCGAGCTGTAAAATGACAAAAGCCAATTACCACTCCAGGCACAGTATTACAGCTTTGAGTTGGTAAAATACCAATCAAGCCAACCTGAAATTAGTAAAAGCAACCCCTGACACAGTGTTTCGCTCTAACTAGAGTTCTTCAGAGAGGTATAGCTTTGTCCAGACACAAGGGAGCACCCAGTATAAGTCAAAGAAATACCCTTTCAGGCATAGAGTGACAAATAAATTATGCAAAAAAGAAGCAGAGAACTCTGGATAGTTCTCAAGTTTAGGTGGAAAGCAGATCCTGTATGGAGCACTCTCAACACCAGCGACACTCTAGATCTGCTCACCTCAAATGTCTGTTTTTCTATCAAAATCTTTAAGCATAGGATTAGCACAGTGCCATCCACGCCGAGATAGAAAAGGACAAAGTCTTTTGCCGTTTGTACAGCAAAGTCTTTAAGCATAGGACTAGCACAGTGCTGTCCTTGCCGAGCTGTAAAATGACAAAAGCCAATTACCACTCCAGGCACAGTATTACAGCTTTGAGTTGGTAAAATACCAATCAAGCCAACCTGAAATGAGTAAAAGCAACCCCTGACACAGTGTTTCACTCTAATTAGAGCTCTTCAGAGAGGTATTGCTTTGTCCAGACACAAGGGAGCACCCAGTATAAGTCACAGAAATACCCTTTCAGGCATAGAGTGACGAATAAATTATGCAAAAAAGAAGCAGAGAACTCTGGGTAGTTCTCAAGTTTAGGTGGAAAGCAGCTCCTGATTGGAGCACTCTCAACACCAGCGACACTCTAGATCTGCTCACCTCAAATGTCTGTTTTCTATCAAAATCTTTAAGCATAGGATTAGCCCAGTGCCATCCACGCCGAGATAGAAAAGGACAAAGTCTTTTGCCATTTGTACAGCAAAGTCTTTAAGCATAGGACTAGCACAGTGCTGTCCTTGCCGAGCTGTAAAATGACAAAAGCCAATTACCACTCCAGGCACAGTATTACAGCTTTGAGTTGGTAAAATACCAATCAAGCCAACCTGAAATTAGTAAAAACAACCCCTGACACAGTGTTTCGCTCTAACTAGAGTTCTTCAGAGAGGTATAGCTTTGTCCAGACACAAGGGAGCACCCAGTATAAGTCAAAGAAATACCCTTTCAGGCATAGAGTGACAAATAAATTATGCAAAAAAGAAGCAGATAACTCTGGGTAGTTCTCAAGTTTAGGTGGAAAGCAGCTCCTGTATGGAGCACTCTCAACACCAGCGACACTCTAGATCTGCTCACCTCAAATGTCTGTTTTTCTATCAAAATCTTTAAGCATAGGATTAGCACAGTGCCATCCACGCCGAGATAGAAAACGACAAAGTCTTTTGCCATTTGTACAGCAAAGTCTTTAAGCATAGGACTAGCACAGTGCTGTCCTTGCCGAGCTGTAAAATGACAAAAGCCAATTACCACTCCAGGCACAGTATTACAGCTTTGAGTTGGTAAAATACCAATCAAGCCAACCTGAAATTAGTAAAAGCAACCCCTGACACAGTGTTTCGCTCTAACTAGAGTTCTTCAGAGAGGTATAGCTTTGTCCAGACACAAGGGAGCACCCAGTATAAGTCAAAGAAATACCCTTTCAGGCATAGAGTGACAAATAAATTATGCAAAAAAGAAGCAGATGACTCTGGGTAGTTCTCAAGTTTAGGTGGAAAGCAGCTCCTGTATGGAGCACTCTCAACACCAGCGACACTCTAGATCTGCTCACCTCAAATGTCTGTTTTTCTATCAAAATCTTTAAGCATAGGATTTGCACAGTGCCATTCACGCCGAGATAGAAAAGGACAAAGTCTTTTGCCATTTGTACAGCAAAGTCTTTAAGCATAGGACTAGCACAGTGCTGTCCTTGCCGAGCTGTAAAATGACAAAAGCCAATTACCACTCCAGGCACAGTATTACAGCTTTGAGTTGGTAAAATACCAATCAAGCCAACCTGAAATGAGTAAAAGCAACCCCTGACACAGTGTTTAGCTCTAATTAGAGCTCTTCAGAGAGGTATAGCTTTGTCCAGATACAAGGGAGCACCCAGTATAAGTCAAAGAAATACCCTTTCAGGCATAGAGTGACGAATAAATTATGCAAAAAAGAAGCAGATAACTCAGGGTAGTTCTCAAGTTTAGGTGGAAAGCAGCTCCTGTATGGAGCACTCTCAACACCAGCAACACTCTAGATCTGCTCACCTCAAATGTCTGTTTTTCTATCAAAATGTTTAAGCATAGGATTAGCACAGTGCCATCCACGCGGAGATAGAAAAGGACAAAGGGGCAGATTTATGAGCCCCTTGCGCCACTTTTGCGTCACTTTTAACACGGGAAAAGTGACGCAAAAGTGGCGCAAGGGGCTCATAAATCTGCCCCAAAGTCTTTTGCCATTTGTACAGCAAAGTCTTTAAGCATAGGACTAGCACAGTGCTGTCCTTGCCGAGCTGTAAAATGACAAAAGCCAATTACCACTCCAGGCACAGTATTACAGCTTTGAGTTGGTAAAATACCAATCAAGCCAACCTGAAATGAGTAAAAGCAACCCCTGACACAGTGTTTCGCTCTAATTAGAGCTCTTCAGAGAGGTATAGCTTTGTCCAGACACAAGTGAGCACCCAGTATAAGTCAAAGAAATACCCTTTCAGGCATAGAGTGACGAATAAATTATGCAAAAATGAAGCAGAGAACTCTGGGTAGTTCTCAAGTTTAGGTGGAAAGCAGCTCCTGTATGGAGCACTCTCAACACCAGCGACACTCTAGATCTGCTCACCTCAAATGTCTGTTTTTCTATCAAAATCTTTAAGCATAGGATTAGCACAGTGCCATCCACGCCGAGATAGAAAAGGACAAAGTCTTTTGCCATTTGTACAGCAAAGTCTTTAAGCATAGGACTAGCACAGTGCTGTCCTTGCCGAGCTGTAAAATGACAAAAGCCAATTACCACTCCAGGCACAGTATTAGAGCTTTGAGTTGGTAAAATACCAATCAAGCCAACCTGAAATGAGTAAAAGCCACCCCTGACACAGTGTTTCGCTCTAATTAGAGCTCTTCAGAGAGGTATAGCTTTGTCCAGACACAAGGGAGCACCCAGTATAAGTCAAAGAAATACCCTTTCAGGCATAGAGTGACGAATAAATTATGCAAAAAAGAAGCAGAGAACTCTGGGTAGTTCTCAAGTTTAGGTGAAAAGCAGCTCCTGTATGGAGCACTCTCAACACCAACGACACTCTAGATCTGCTCACCTCAAATGTCTGTTTTTCTATCAAAATCTTTAAGCATAGGATTAGCACAGTGCCATCCACGCCGAGATAGAAAAGGACAAAGTCTTTTGCCATTTGTACAGCAAAGTCTTTA
Source organism: Triturus cristatus (assembly GCF_964204655.1). Classification (NCBI taxonomy): domain Eukaryota; kingdom Metazoa; phylum Chordata; class Amphibia; order Caudata; family Salamandridae; genus Triturus; species Triturus cristatus. Next base: position 1,086,617,682 of record NC_140591.1, read on the forward strand.
AGCATAGGACTAGCACAGTGCTGTCCTTGCCGAGCTGTAAAATGACAAAAGCGAATTACCACTCCAGGCACAGTATTACAGCTTTGAGTTGGTAAAATACCAATCAAGCCAACCTGAAATGAGTAAAAGCAACCCCTGACACAGTGTTTCGCTCTAATTAGAGCTCTTCAGGAAGGTATAGCTTTGTTCAGACACAAGTGAGCACCCAGTATAAGTCAAAGAAATACCCTTTCAGGCATAGAGTGACGAATAAATTATGCAAAAAAGAAGCAGATAACTCTGGGTAGTTCTCAAGTTTAGGTGGAAAGCAGCTCCTGTATGGAGCACTCTCAAAACCAGCGACACTCTAGATCTGCTCACCTCAAATGTCTGTTTTTCTATCAAAATCTTTAAGCATAGGATTAGCACAGTGCCATCCACGCCGAGATAGAAAAGGACAAAGTCTTTTGCCATTTGTACAGCAAAGTCTTTAAGCATAGGACTAGCACAGTGCTGTCCTTGCCGAGCTGTAAAATGACAAAAGCCAATTACCACTCCAGGCACGGTATTACAGCTTTGAGTTGGTAAAATACCAATCAAGCCAACCTGAAATGAGTAAAAGCAACCCCTGACACAGTGTTTCGCTCTAATTAGAGCTCTTCAGAGAGGTATTGCTTTGTCCAGACACAAGGGAGCACCCAGTATAAGTCAAAGAAATACCTTTTCAGGCATAGAGTGACGAATAAATTATGCAAAAAAGAAGCAGAGAACTCTGGGTAGTTCTCAAGTTTAGGTGGAAAGCAGCTCCTGTATGGAGCACTCTCAACACCAGCGACACTCTAGATCTGCTCACCTCAAATGTCTGTTTTCTATCAAAATCTTTAAGCATAGGATTAGCACAGTGCCATCCACGCCGAGATAGAAAAGGACAAAGTCTTTTGCCATTTGTACAGCAAAGTCTTTAAGCATAGGACTAGCACAGTGCTGTCCTTGCCGAGCTGTAAAATGACAAAAGCCAATTACCACTCCAGGCACAGTATTACAGCTTTGAGTTGGTAAAATACCAATCAAGCCAACCTGAAATTAGTAAAAGCAACCCCTGACACAGTGTTTCGCTCTAACTAGAGTTCTTCAGAGAGGTATAGCTTTGTCCAGACACAAGGGAGCACCCAGTATAAGTCAAAGAAATACCCTTTCAGGCATAGAGTGACAAATAAATGATGCAAAAAAGAAGCAGATAACTCTGGGTAGTTCTCAAGTTTAAGTGGAAAGCAGCTCCTGTATGGAGCACTCTCAACACCAGCGACACTCTAGATCTGCTCACCTCAAAAGTCTGTTTTTCTATCAAAATCTTTAAGCATAGGATTAGAACAGTGCCATCCACGCCAAGATAGAAAAGGACAAACAGGCACATGCATCAAGCACAAAACCGGTCGCAAACGGGCAGATTCTCAGAATCTGCCCCTTTGCGACCGGTATTTTTGCATTTGGGATGCATCATCACAAATGCAAAAATCGCTATTTAAGGAATCTCAAAATAGCGATTCCTTAAATAGCGATTGCATTTAAGGAATCCCTAATTGCGATTCCTTAAATGCAATGCATCACAGTTTAAAAAATAGCGATTTCGCTATTAGCGTGAGCAAATTACCATGAGGCTGGACCTCATGGTAATTTGCGATAACTTAGAAAAATGCACTTATTTGCATTTTTCTAAGTTTCATGTTGCCCACACACATGCCCTTAGAGCATGTGTGTATGCAACATATGTGCAGAGTTAACATACATGGGTGCAATTGGGTGTCATTTTGACACCCTTGCACCATCGAAATTGCGGGAGCAATTTGCGAGTACCTACTGGTACTCGCAAATTGCTCCCGCAATCTCCAATTCATTCCTATGGGCCCGGAGGCCCATAGGAATGAATGGGAAGACATTCCTTAATTGCGACTCGCAATTTGCGAGTCGCAATTAAGGAATTTGTGGGAATCGCTATTTCTTTAGAGATTCCTACATGCATAGGGTTTTGCGATTCCTTAATTGCGATTCCTTAATAATCGCTATTAAGGAATCGCAAAACCCTATGATGATGCATGTGCCTGTAAGTCTTTTGCCATTTGTACAGCAAAGTCTTTAAGCATAGGACTAGCACAGTGCTGTCCTTGCCGAGCTGTAAAATGACAAAAGCCAATTACCACTCCAGGCACAGTATTACAGCTTTGAGTTGGTAAAATACCAATCAAGCCAACCTGAAATTAGTAAAAGCAACCCCTGACACAGTGTTTCGCTCTAACTAGAGTTCTTCAGAGAGGTATAGCTTTGTCCAGACACAAGGGAGCACCCAGTATAAGTCAAAGAAATACCCTTTCAGGCATAGAGTGACAAATAAATTATGCAAAAAAGAAGCAGATAACTCTGGGTAGTTCTCAAGTTTAGGTGGAAAGCAGCTCCTGTATGGAGCACTCTCAACACCAGCGACACTCTAGATCTGCTCACCTCAAATGTCTGTTTTTCTATCAAAATCTTTAAGCATAGGATTAGCACAGTGCCATTCACGCCGAGATAGAAAAGGACAAAGTCTTTTGCCATTTGTACAGCAAAGTCTTTAAGCATAGGACTAGCAAAGTGCTGTCCTTGCCGAGCTGTAAAATGACAAAAGCCAATTACCACTCCAGGCACAGTATTACAGCTTTGAGTTGGTAAAATACCAATCAAGCCAACCTGAAATGAGTAAAAGCAACCCCAGACACAGTGTTTAGCTCTAATTAGAGCTCTTCAGAGAGGTATAGCTTTGTCCAGACACAAGGGAGCACCCAGTATAAGTCAAAGAAATACCCTTTCAGGCATAGAGTGACGAATAAATTATGCAAAAAAGAAGCAGAGAACTCTGGGTAGTTCTTAAGTTTAGGTGGAAAGCAGCTCCTGTATGGAGCACTCTCAACACCAGCGACACTCTAGATCTGCTCACCTCAAATGTCTGTTTTCTATCAAAATCTTTAAGCATAGGATTAGCACAGTGCCATCCACGCCGAGATAGAAAAGGACAAAGTCTTTTGCCATTTGTACAGCAAAGTCTTTAAGCATAGGACTAGCACAGTGCTGTCCTTGCCGAGCTGTAAAATGACAAAAGCCAATTACCACTCCAGGCACAGTATTACAGCTTTGAGTTGGTAAAATACCAATCAAGCCAACCTGAAATTAGTAAAAGCAACCCCTGACACAGTGTTTCACCCTAATTAGAGCTCTTCAGAGAGGTATAGCTTTGTCCAGACACAAGGGAGCACCCAGTATAAGTCAAAGAAATACCCTTTCAGGCATAGAGTGACGAATAAATTATGCAAAAAAGAAGCAGAGAACTCTGGGTAGTTCTCAAGTTTAGGTGGAAAGCAGCTCCTGTATGGAGCACTCTCAACACCAGCGACACTCTAGATCTGCTCACCTCAATTGTCTGTTTTTCTATCAAAATCTTTAAGCATAGGATTAGCACAGTGCCATCCACGCCGAGATAGAAAAGGACAAAGTCTTTTGCCATTTGTACAGCAAAGTCGTTAAGCATAGGACTAGCACAGTGCTGTCCTTCCCGAGCTGTAAAATGACAAAAGCCAATTACCACTCTAGGCACAGTATTACAGCTTTGAGTTGGTAAAATTCCAATCAAGCCAATCTGAAATGAGTAAAATCAACCCCTGACACAGTGTTTCGCTCTAATAAGAGCTCTTCAGAGAGGTATAGCTTTGTCCAGACACAAGGGAGCACCCAGTATAAGTCAAAGAAATACCCTTTCAGGCATAGAGTGACAAATAAATTATGCAAAAAAGAAGCAGAGAACTCTGGGTAGTTCTCAAGTTTAGGTAGAAAGCAGCTCCTGTATGGAGCACTCTCAACACCAGCGACACTCTAGATCAACTCACCTCAAATGTCTGTTTTTCTATCAAAATCTTTAAGCATAGGATTAGCACAGTGCCATCCACGCCGAGATAGAAAAGGACAAAGTCTTTTGCCATTTGTACAGCAAAGTCTTTAAGCATTGGACTAGCACAGTGCTGTCCTTGCCGAGCTGTAAAATGACAAAAGCCAATTACCACTCCAGGCACAGTATTACAGCTTTGAGTTTTTAAAATACCAATCAAGCCAACCTGACATGAGTAAAATCAACCCCTGACAAAGTGTTTCGCTCTAACTAGAGTTCTTCAGAGAGGTATAGCTTTGTCCAGACACAAGGGAGCACCCAGTATAAGTCAAAGAAATACCCTTTCAGGCATAGAGTGACAAATAAATTATGCAAAAAAGAAGCAGATAACTCTGGGTAGTTCTCAAGTTTAAGTGGAAAGCAGCTCCTGTATGGAGCACTCTCAACACCAGCGACACTCTAGATCTGCTCACCTCAAATGTCTGTTTTTCTATCAAAATCTTTAAGCATAGGATTAGCACAGTGCCATCCACGCCGAGATAGAAAAGGACAAAGTCTTTTGCCATTTGTACAGCAAAGTCTTTAAGCATAGGACTAGAACAGTGCTGTCCTTGCCGAGCTGTAAAATGACAAAAGCCAATTACCACTCCAGGCACAGTATTACAGCTTTGAGTTGGTAAAATACCAATCAAGCCAACCTGAAATTAGTAAAAGCAACCCCTGACACAGTGTTTCGCTCTAACTAGAGTTCTTCAGAGAGGTATAGCTTTGTCCAGACACAAGGGAGCACCCAGTATAAGTCAAAGAAATACCCTTTCAGGCATAGAGTGACAAATAAATTATGCAAAAAAGAAGCAGATAACTCTGGGTAGTTCTCAAGTTTAGGTGGAAAGCAGCTCCTGTATGGAGCACTCTCAACACCAGCGACACTCTAGATCTGTTCACCTCAAATGTCTGTTTTTCTATCAAAATCTTTAGGCATAGGATTAGCACAGTGCTATTCACGCCGAGATAGAAAAGGACAAAGTCTTTTGCCATTTGTACAGCAAAGTCTTTAAGCATAGGACTAGCAAAGTGCTGTCCTTGCCGAGCTGTAAAATGACAAAAGCCAATTACCACTCCAGGCACAGTATTACAGCTTTGAGTTGGTAAAATACCAATCAAGCCAACCTGAAATGAGTAAAAGCAACCCCTGACACAGTGTTTAGCTCTAATTAGAGCTCTTCAGAGAGGTATAGCTTTGTCCAGACACAAGGGAACACCCAGTATAAGTCAAAGAAATACCCTTTCAGGCATAGAGTGACGAATAAATTATGCAAAAAAGAAGCAGAGAACTCTGGGTAGTTCTTAAGTTTAGGTGGAAAGCAGCTCCTGTATGGAGCACTCTCAACACCAGCGACACTCTAGATCTGCTCACCTCAAATGTCTGTTTTCTATCAAAATCTTTAAGCATAGGATTAGCACAGTGCCATCCACGCCGAGATAGAAAAGGAAAAAGTCTTTTGCCATTTGTACAGCAAAGTCTTTAAGCATAGGACTAGCACAGTGCTGTCCTTGCCGAGCTGTAAAATGACAAAAGCCAATTATGACTCCAGGCACAGTATTACAGCTTTGAGTTGGTAAAATACCAATCAAGCCAACCTGAAATTAGTAAAAGCAACCCCTGACACAGTGTTTCACCCTAATTAGAGCTCTTCAGAGAGGTATAGCTTTGTCCAGACACAAGGGAGCACCCAGTATAAGTCAAAGAAATACCCTTTCAGGCATAGAGTGACAAATAAATTATGCAAAAAAGAAGCAGAGAACTCTGGGTAGTTCTCAAGTTTAGGTGGAAAGCAGCTCCTGTATGGAGCACTCTCAACACCAGCGACACTCTAGATCTGCTCACCTCAATTGTCTGTTTTTCTATCAAAATCTTTAAGCATAGGATTAGCACAGTGCCATCCACGCCGAGATAGAAAAGGACAAAGTCTTTTGCCATTTGTACAGCAAAGTCGTTAAGCATAGGACTAGCACAGTGCTGTCCTTCCCGAGCTGTAAAATGACAAAAGCCAATTACCACTCTAGGCACAGTATTACAGCTTTGAGTTGGTAAAATACCAATCAAGCCAACCTGAAATGAGTAAAATCAACCCCTGACACAGTGTTTCGCTCTAATAAGAGCTCTTCAGAGAGGTATAGCTTTGTCCAGACACAAGAGAGCACCCAGTATAAGTCAAAGAAATACCCTTTCAGGCATAGAGTGACAAATAAATTATGCAAAAAAGAAGCAGAGAACTCTGGGTAGTTCTCAAGTTTAGGTGGAAAGCAGCTCCTGTATGGAGCACTCTCAACACCAGCGACACTCTAGATCAACTCACCTCAAATGTCTGTTTTTCTATCAAAATCTTTAAGCATAGGATTAGCACAGTGCCATCCACGCCGAGATAGAAAAGGACAAAGTCTTTTGCCATTTGTACAGCAAAGTCTTTAAGCATAGGACTAGCACAGTGCTGTCCTTGCCGAGCTGTAAAATGACAAAAGCCAATTACCACTCCAGGCACAGTATAACAGCTTTGAGTTGGTAAAATACCAATCAAGCCAACCTGAAATGAGTAAAAGCAACCCCTGACACAGTGTTTCGCTCTAATTAGAGCTCTACAGAGAGGTATTGCTTGGTCCAGACACAAGGGAGCACCCAGTATAAGTCAAAGAAATACCCTTTCAGGCATAGAGTGACGAATAAATTATGCAAAAAAGAAGCAGAGAACTCTGGGTAGTTCTCAAGTTTAGGTGGAAAGCAGCTCCTGTATGGAGCACTCTCAACACCAGCGACACTCTAGATCTGCTCACCTCAAATGTCTGTTTTCTATCAAAATCTTTAAGCATAGGATTAGCACAGTGCCATCCACGCCGAGATAGAAAAGGACAAAGTATTTTGCCATTTGTACAGCAAAGTCTTTAAGCATAGGACTAGCACAGTGCTGTCCTTGCCGAGCTGTAAAATGACAAAAGCCAATTACCATTCCAGGCACAGTATTACAGCTTTGAGTTGGTAAAATACCAATCAAGCCAACCTGAAATTAGTAAAAGCAACCCCTGACACAGTGTTTCGCTCTAATTAGAGCTCTTCAGAGAGGTATAGCTTTGTCCAGACACAAGGGCGCACCCAGTATAAGTCAAAGAAATACCCTTTCAGGCATAGAGTAACAAATAAATTATGCAAAAAAGAAGTAGAGAACTCTGGATAGTTCTCAAGTTTAGGTGGAAAGCAGATCCTGTATGGAGCACTCTCAACACCAGCGACACTCTAGATCTGCTCACCTCAAATGTCTGTTTTTCTATCAAAATCTTTAAGCATAGGATTAGCACAGTGCCATCCACGCCGAGATAGAAAAGGACAAAGTCTCTTGCCATTTGTACAGCAAAGTCTTTAAGCATAGGACTAGCACAGTGCTGTCCTTGCCGAGCTGTAAAATGACAAAAGCCAATTACCACTCCAGGCACAGTATTAGAGCTTTGAGTTGGTAAAATACCAATCAAGCCAACCTGAAATGAGTAAAAGCCACCCCTGACACAGTGTTTCGCTCTAATTAGAGATCTTCAGAGAGGTATAGCTTTGTCCAGACACAAGGGAGCACCCAGTATAAGTCAAAGAAATACCCTTTCAGGCATAGAGTGACGAATAAATTATGCAAAAAAGAAGCAGAGAACTCTGGGTAGTTCTCAAGTTTAGGTGAAAAGCAGCTCCTGTATGGAGCACTCTCAACACCAACGACACTCTAGATCTGCTGATTCTCAAATGTCTGTTTTTCTATCAAAATCTTTAAGCATAGGATTAGCACAGTGCCATCCACGCCGAGATAGAAAAGGACAAAGTCTTTTGCCATTTGTACAGCAAAGTCTTTAAGCATAGGACTAGCACAGTGCTGTCCTTGCCGAGCTGTAAAATGACAAAAGCGAATTACCACTCCAGGCACAGTATTACAGCTTTGAGTTGGTAAAATACCAATCAAGCCAACCTGAAATGAGTAAAAGCAACCCCTGACACAGTGTTTCGCTCTAATTAGAGCTCTTCAGGGAGGTATAGCTTTGTCCAGACACAAGGGAGCACCCAGTATAAGTCCAAGAAATACCCTTTCAGGCATAGAGTGACGAATAAATTATGCAAAAAAGAAGCAGATTACTCTGGGTAGTTCTCAAGATTAGGTGGAAAGCAGCTCCTGTATGGAGCACTCTCAACACCAGCGACACTCTAGATCTGCTCACCTCAAATGTCTGTTTTTCTATCAAAATCTTTAAGCATAGGATTAGCACAGTGCCATCCACGCCGAGATAGAAAAGGACAAAGTCTTTTGCCATTTGTACAGCAAAGTCTTTAAGCATAGGACTAGCACAGTGCTGTCCTTGCCGAGCTGTAAAATGACAAAAGCCAATTACCACTCCAGGCACAGTATTACAGCTTTGAGTTGGTAAAATACCAATCAAGCCAACCTGAAATGAGTAAAAGCAACCCCTGACACAGTGTTTCGCTCTAATTGGAGCTCTTCAGAGAGGTATTGCTTTGTCCAGACACAAGGGCGCACCCAGTATAAGTCAAAGAAATACCCTTTCAGGCATAGAGTGACGAATAAATTATGCAAAAAAGAAGCAGAGAACTCTGGGTAGTTCTCAAGTTTAGGTGGAAAGCAGCTCCTGTATGGAGCACTCTCAACACCAGCGACACTCTAGATCTGCTCACCTCAAATGTCTGTTTTCTATCAAAATCTTTAAGCATAGGATTAGCACAGTGCCATCCACGCCGAGATAGAAAAGGACAAAGTCTTTTGCAATTTGTACAGCAAAGTCTTTAAGCATAGGACTAGCACAGTGCTGTCCTTGCCGAGCTGTAAAATGACAAAAGCCAATTACCACTCCAGGCACAGTATTACAGCTTTGAGTTGGTAAAATACCAATCAAGCCAACCTGAAATTAGTAAAAGCAACCCCTGACACAGTGTTTCGCTCTAACTAGAGTTCTTCAGAGAGGTATAGCTTTGTCCAGACACAAGGGAGCACCCAGTATAAGTCAAAGAAATACCCTTTCAGGCATAGAGTGACAAATAAATTATGCAAAAAAGAAGCAGAGAACTCTGGGTAGTTCTCAAGTTTAGGTGGAAAGCAGCTCCTGTATGGAGCACTCTCAACACCAGCGACACTCTAGATCTGCTCAGCTCAAATGTCTGTTTTCTATCAAAATCTTTAAGCATAGGATTAGCACAGTGCCATCCACGCCGAGATAGAAAAGGACAAAGTCTTTTGCCATTTGTACAGCAAAGTCTTTAAGCATAGGACTAGCACAGTGCTGTCCTTGCCGAGCTGTAAAATGACAAAAGCCAATTACCACTCCAGGCACAGTATTACAGCTTTGAGTTGGTAAAATACCAATCAAGCCAACCTGAAATGAGTAAAAGCAACCCCTGACACAGTGTTTCACTCTAATTAGAGCTCTTCAGAGAGGTATTGCTTTGTCCAGACACAAGGGAGCACCCAGTATAAGTCATAGAAATACCCTTTCAGGCATAGAGTGACGAATAAATTATGCAAAAAAGAAGCAGAGAACTCTGGGTAGTTCTCAAGTTTAGGTGGAAAGCAGCTCCTGATTGGAGCACTCTCAACACCAGCGACACTCTAGATCTGCTCACCTCAAATGTCTGTTTTCTATCAAAATCTTTAAGCATAGGATTAGCCCAGTGCCATCCACGCCGAGATAGAAAAGGACAAAGTCTTTTGCCATTTGTACAGCAAAGTCTTTAAGCATAGGACTAGCACAGTGCTGTCCTTGCCGAGCTGTAAAATGACACAAGCCAATTACCACTCCAGGCACAGTATTACAGCTTTGAGTTGGTAAAATACCAATCAAGCCAACCTGAAATTAGTAAAAACAACCCCTGACACAGTGTTTCGCTCTAACTAGAGTTCTTCAGAGAGGTATAGCTTTGTCCAGACACAAGGGAGCACCCAGTATAAGTCAAAGAAATACCCTTTCAGGCATAGAGTGACGAATAAATTATGCAAAAAAGAAGCAGATAACTCTGGGTAGTTCTCAAGTTTAGGTGGAAAGCAGCTCCTGTATGGAGCACTCTCAACACCAGCGACACTCTAGATCTGCTCACCTCAAATGTCTGTTTTCTATCAAAATCTTTAAGCATAGGATTAGCACAGTGCCATCCAAGCCGAGATAGAAAAGGACAAAGTCTTTTGCCATTTGTACAGCAAAGTCTTTAAGCATAGGACTAGCACAGTGCTGTCCTTGCCGAGCTGTAAAATGACAAAAGCCAATTACCACTCCAGGCACAGTATTACAGCTTTGAGTTGGTAAAATACCAATCAAGCCAACCTGAAATTAGTAAAAGCAACCCCTGACACAGTGTTTCGCTCTAACTAGAGTTCTTCAGAGAGGTATAGCTTTGTCCAGACACAAGGGAGCACCCAGTATAAGTCAAAGAAATACCCTTTCAGGCATAGAGTGACAAATAAATTATGCAAAAAAGAAGCAGAGAACTCTGGATAGTTCTCAAGTTTAGGTGGAAAGCAGATCCTGTATGGAGCACTCTCAACACCAGCGACACTCTAGATCTGCTCACCTCAAATGTCTGTTTTTCTATCAAAATCTTTAAGCATAGGATTAGCACAGTGCCATCCACGCCGAGATAGAAAAGGACAAAGTCTTTTGCCGTTTGTACAGCAAAGTCTTTAAGCATAGGACTAGCACAGTGCTGTCCTTGCCGAGCTGTAAAATGACAAAAGCCAATTACCACTCCAGGCACAGTATTACAGCTTTGAGTTGGTAAAATACCAATCAAGCCAACCTGAAATGAGTAAAAGCAACCCCTGACACAGTGTTTCACTCTAATTAGAGCTCTTCAGAGAGGTATTGCTTTGTCCAGACACAAGGGAGCACCCAGTATAAGTCACAGAAATACCCTTTCAGGCATAGAGTGACGAATAAATTATGCAAAAAAGAAGCAGAGAACTCTGGGTAGTTCTCAAGTTTAGGTGGAAAGCAGCTCCTGATTGGAGCACTCTCAACACCAGCGACACTCTAGATCTGCTCACCTCAAATGTCTGTTTTCTATCAAAATCTTTAAGCATAGGATTAGCCCAGTGCCATCCACGCCGAGATAGAAAAGGACAAAGTCTTTTGCCATTTGTACAGCAAAGTCTTTAAGCATAGGACTAGCACAGTGCTGTCCTTGCCGAGCTGTAAAATGACAAAAGCCAATTACCACTCCAGGCACAGTATTACAGCTTTGAGTTGGTAAAATACCAATCAAGCCAACCTGAAATTAGTAAAAACAACCCCTGACACAGTGTTTCGCTCTAACTAGAGTTCTTCAGAGAGGTATAGCTTTGTCCAGACACAAGGGAGCACCCAGTATAAGTCAAAGAAATACCCTTTCAGGCATAGAGTGACAAATAAATTATGCAAAAAAGAAGCAGATAACTCTGGGTAGTTCTCAAGTTTAGGTGGAAAGCAGCTCCTGTATGGAGCACTCTCAACACCAGCGACACTCTAGATCTGCTCACCTCAAATGTCTGTTTTTCTATCAAAATCTTTAAGCATAGGATTAGCACAGTGCCATCCACGCCGAGATAGAAAACGACAAAGTCTTTTGCCATTTGTACAGCAAAGTCTTTAAGCATAGGACTAGCACAGTGCTGTCCTTGCCGAGCTGTAAAATGACAAAAGCCAATTACCACTCCAGGCACAGTATTACAGCTTTGAGTTGGTAAAATACCAATCAAGCCAACCTGAAATTAGTAAAAGCAACCCCTGACACAGTGTTTCGCTCTAACTAGAGTTCTTCAGAGAGGTATAGCTTTGTCCAGACACAAGGGAGCACCCAGTATAAGTCAAAGAAATACCCTTTCAGGCATAGAGTGACAAATAAATTATGCAAAAAAGAAGCAGATGACTCTGGGTAGTTCTCAAGTTTAGGTGGAAAGCAGCTCCTGTATGGAGCACTCTCAACACCAGCGACACTCTAGATCTGCTCACCTCAAATGTCTGTTTTTCTATCAAAATCTTTAAGCATAGGATTTGCACAGTGCCATTCACGCCGAGATAGAAAAGGACAAAGTCTTTTGCCATTTGTACAGCAAAGTCTTTAAGCATAGGACTAGCACAGTGCTGTCCTTGCCGAGCTGTAAAATGACAAAAGCCAATTACCACTCCAGGCACAGTATTACAGCTTTGAGTTGGTAAAATACCAATCAAGCCAACCTGAAATGAGTAAAAGCAACCCCTGACACAGTGTTTAGCTCTAATTAGAGCTCTTCAGAGAGGTATAGCTTTGTCCAGATACAAGGGAGCACCCAGTATAAGTCAAAGAAATACCCTTTCAGGCATAGAGTGACGAATAAATTATGCAAAAAAGAAGCAGATAACTCAGGGTAGTTCTCAAGTTTAGGTGGAAAGCAGCTCCTGTATGGAGCACTCTCAACACCAGCAACACTCTAGATCTGCTCACCTCAAATGTCTGTTTTTCTATCAAAATGTTTAAGCATAGGATTAGCACAGTGCCATCCACGCCGAGATAGAAAAGGACAAAGGGGCAGATTTATGAGCCCCTTGCGCCACTTTTGCGTCACTTTTAACACGGGAAAAGTGACGCAAAAGTGGCGCAAGGGGCTCATAAATCTGCCCCAAAGTCTTTTGCCATTTGTACAGCAAAGTCTTTAAGCATAGGACTAGCACAGTGCTGTCCTTGCCGAGCTGTAAAATGACAAAAGCCAATTACCACTCCAGGCACAGTATTACAGCTTTGAGTTGGTAAAATACCAATCAAGCCAACCTGAAATGAGTAAAAGCAACCCCTGACACAGTGTTTCACTCTAATTAGAGCTCTTCAGAGAGGTATTGCTTTGTCCAGACACAAGGGAGCACCCAGTATAAGTCATAGAAATACCCTTTCAGGCATAGAGTGACGAATAAATTATGCAAAAAAGAAGCAGAGAACTCTGGGTAGTTCTCAAGTTTAGGTGGAAAGCAGCTCCTGATTGGAGCACTCTCAACACCAGCGACACTCTAGATCTGCTCACCTCAAATGTCTGTTTTCTATCAAAATCTTTAAGCATAGGATTAGCCCAGTGCCATCCACGCCGAGATAGAAAAGGACAAAGTCTTTTGCCATTTGTACAGCAAAGTCTTTAAGCATAGGACTAGCACAGTGCTGTCCTTGCCGAGCTGTAAAATGACACAAGCCAATTACCACTCCAGGCACAGTATTACAGCTTTGAGTTGGTAAAATACCAATCAAGCCAACCTGAAATTAGTAAAAACAACCCCTGACACAGTGTTTCGCTCTAACTAGAGTTCTTCAGAGAGGTATAGCTTTGTCCAGACACAAGGGAGCACCCAGTATAAGTCAAAGAAATACCCTTTCAGGCATAGAGTGACGAATAAATTATGCAAAAAAGAAGCAGATAACTCTGGGTAGTTCTCAAGTTTAGGTGGAAAGCAGCTCCTGTATGGAGCACTCTCAACACCAGCGACACTCTAGATCTGCTCACCTCAAATGTCTGTTTTCTATCAAAATCTTTAAGCATAGGATTAGCACAGTGCCATCCACGCCGAGATAGAAAAGGACAAAGTCTTTTGCCATTTGTACAGCAAAGTCTTTAAGCATAGGACTAGCACAGTGCTGTCCTTGCCGAGCTGTAAAATGACAAAAGCCAATTACCACTCCAGGCACAGTATTACAGCTTTGAGTTGGTAAAATACCAATCAAGCCAACCTGAAATTAGTAAAAGCAACCCCTGACACAGTGTTTCGCTCTAACTAGAGTTCTTCAGAGAGGTATAGCTTTGTCCAGACACAAGGGAGCACCCAGTATAAGTCAAAGAAATACCCTTTCAGGCATAGAGTGACAAATAAATTATGCAAAAAAGAAGCAGAGAACTCTGGATAGTTCTCAAGTTTAGGTGGAAAGCAGATCCTGTATGGAGCACTCTCAACACCAGCGACACTCTAGATCTGCTCACCTCAAATGTCTGTTTTTCTATCAAAATCTTTAAGCATAGGATTAGCACAGTGCCATCCACGCCGAGATAGAAAAGGACAAAGTCTTTTGCCGTTTGTACAGCAAAGTCTTTAAGCATAGGACTAGCACAGTGCTGTCCTTGCCGAGCTGTAAAATGACAAAAGCCAATTACCACTCCAGGCACAGTATTACAGCTTTGAGTTGGTAAAATACCAATCAAGCCAACCTGAAATGAGTAAAAGCAACCCCTGACACAGTGTTTCACTCTAATTAGAGCTCTTCAGAGAGGTATTGCTTTGTCCAGACACAAGGGAGCACCCAGTATAAGTCACAGAAATACCCTTTCAGGCATAGAGTGACGAATAAATTATGCAAAAAAGAAGCAGAGAACTCTGGGTAGTTCTCAAGTTTAGGTGGAAAGCAGCTCCTGATTGGAGCACTCTCAACACCAGCGACACTCTAGATCTGCTCACCTCAAATGTCTGTTTTCTATCAAAATCTTTAAGCATAGGATTAGCCCAGTGCCATCCACGCCGAGATAGAAAAGGACAAAGTCTTTTGCCATTTGTACAGCAAAGTCTTTAAGCATAGGACTAGCACAGTGCTGTCCTTGCCGAGCTGTAAAATGACAAAAGCCAATTACCACTCCAGGCACAGTATTACAGCTTTGAGTTGGTAAAATACCAATCAAGCCAACCTGAAATTAGTAAAAACAACCCCTGACACAGTGTTTCGCTCTAACTAGAGTTCTTCAGAGAGGTATAGCTTTGTCCAGACACAAGGGAGCACCCAGTATAAGTCAAAGAAATACCCTTTCAGGCATAGAGTGACAAATAAATTATGCAAAAAAGAAGCAGATAACTCTGGGTAGTTCTCAAGTTTAGGTGGAAAGCAGCTCCTGTATGGAGCACTCTCAACACCAGCGACACTCTAGATCTGCTCACCTCAAATGTCTGTTTTTCTATCAAAATCTTTAAGCATAGGATTAGCACAGTGCCATCCACGCCGAGATAGAAAACGACAAAGTCTTTTGCCATTTGTACAGCAAAGTCTTTAAGCATAGGACTAGCACAGTGCTGTCCTTGCCGAGCTGTAAAATGACAAAAGCCAATTACCACTCCAGGCACAGTATTACAGCTTTGAGTTGGTAAAATACCAATCAAGCCAACCTGAAATTAGTAAAAGCAACCCCTGACACAGTGTTTCGCTCTAACTAGAGTTCTTCAGAGAGGTATAGCTTTGTCCAGACACAAGGGAGCACCCAGTATAAGTCAAAGAAATACCCTTTCAGGCATAGAGTGACAAATAAATTATGCAAAAAAGAAGCAGATGACTCTGGGTAGTTCTCAAGTTTAGGTGGAAAGCAGCTCCTGTATGGAGCACTCTCAACACCAGCGACACTCTAGATCTGCTCACCTCAAATGTCTGTTTTTCTATCAAAATCTTTAAGCATAGGATTTGCACAGTGCCATTCACGCCGAGATAGAAAAGGACAAAGTCTTTTGCCATTTGTACAGCAAAGTCTTTAAGCATAGGACTAGCACAGTGCTGTCCTTGCCGAGCTGTAAAATGACAAAAGCCAATTACCACTCCAGGCACAGTATTACAGCTTTGAGTTGGTAAAATACCAATCAAGCCAACCTGAAATGAGTAAAAGCAACCCCTGACACAGTGTTTAGCTCTAATTAGAGCTCTTCAGAGAGGTATAGCTTTGTCCAGATACAAGGGAGCACCCAGTATAAGTCAAAGAAATACCCTTTCAGGCATAGAGTGACGAATAAATTATGCAAAAAAGAAGCAGATAACTCAGGGTAGTTCTCAAGTTTAGGTGGAAAGCAGCTCCTGTATGGAGCACTCTCAACACCAGCAACACTCTAGATCTGCTCACCTCAAATGTCTGTTTTTCTATCAAAATGTTTAAGCATAGGATTAGCACAGTGCCATCCACGCGGAGATAGAAAAGGACAAAGGGGCAGATTTATGAGCCCCTTGCGCCACTTTTGCGTCACTTTTAACACGGGAAAAGTGACGCAAAAGTGGCGCAAGGGGCTCATAAATCTGCCCCAAAGTCTTTTGCCATTTGTACAGCAAAGTCTTTAAGCATAGGACTAGCACAGTGCTGTCCTTGCCGAGCTGTAAAATGACAAAAGCCAATTACCACTCCAGGCACAGTATTACAGCTTTGAGTTGGTAAAATACCAATCAAGCCAACCTGAAATGAGTAAAAGCAACCCCTGACACAGTGTTTCGCTCTAATTAGAGCTCTTCAGAGAGGTATAGCTTTGTCCAGACACAAGTGAGCACCCAGTATAAGTCAAAGAAATACCCTTTCAGGCATAGAGTGACGAATAAATTATGCAAAAATGAAGCAGAGAACTCTGGGTAGTTCTCAAGTTTAGGTGGAAAGCAGCTCCTGTATGGAGCACTCTCAACACCAGCGACACTCTAGATCTGCTCACCTCAAATGTCTGTTTTTCTATCAAAATCTTTAAGCATAGGATTAGCACAGTGCCATCCACGCCGAGATAGAAAAGGACAAAGTCTTTTGCCATTTGTACAGCAAAGTCTTTAAGCATAGGACTAGCACAGTGCTGTCCTTGCCGAGCTGTAAAATGACAAAAGCCAATTACCACTCCAGGCACAGTATTACAGCTTTGAGTTGGTAAAATACCAATCAAGCCAACCTAAAATGAGTAAAAGCAACCCCTGACACAGTGTATCGCTCTAATTAGAGCTCTTCAGAGAGGTATAGCTTTGTCCAGACACAAGGGAGCACCCAGTGTAAGTCAAAGAAATACTCTTTCAGGCATAGAGTGACGAATAAATTATGCAAAAAAGAAGCAGAGAACTCTGGGTAGTTCTCAAGTTTAGGTGGAAAGCAGCTCCTGTATGGAGATCTCTCAACACCAGCAACACTCTAGATCTGCTCACCTCAAATGTCTGTTTTTCTATCAAAATCTTTAAGCATAGGTTTAGCCCAGTGCCATCCACGCCGAGATAGAAAAGGACAAAGTCTTTTGCCATTTGTACAGCAAAGTCTTTAAGCATAGGACTAGCACAGTGCTGTTCTTGCCGAGCTGTAAAATGACAAAAGCCAATTACCACTCCAGGCACAGTATTACAGCTTTGAGTTGGTAAAATACCAATCAAGCCAACCTGAAATGAGTAAAAGCAACCCCTGACACAGTGTTTCGCTCTAATAAGAGCTCTTCAGAGAGGTATAGCTTTGTCCAGACACAAGGGAGCACCCAGTATAAGTCAAAGAAATACCCTTTCAGGCATAGAGTGACAAATAAATTATGCAAAAAAGAAGCAGAGAACTCTGGGTAGTTCTCAAGTTTAGGTGGAAAGCAGCTCCTGTATGGAGCACTCTCAACACCAGCAACACTCTAGATCAACTCACCTCAAATGTCTGTTTTTCTATCAAAATCTTTAAGCATAGGATTAGCACAGTGCCATCCACGCCGAGATAGAAAAGGACAAAGTCTTTTGCCATTTGTACAGCAAAGTCTTTAAGCATAGGACTAGCACAGTGCTGTCCTTGCTGAGCTGTAAAATGACAAAAGCCAATTACCACTCCTGGCACAGTATTACAGCTTTGAGTTTTTAAAATACCAATCAAGCCAACCTGAAATGAGTAAAAGCAACCCCTGACACAGTGTTTCACTCTAATTAGAGCTCTTCAGAGAGGTATAGCTTTGTCCAGACACAAGGGAGCACCCAGTATAAGTCAAAGAAATACCCTTTCAGGCATAGAGTGACAAATAAATTATGCAAAAAAGAAGCAGAGAACTCTGGGTAGTTCTCAAGTTTAGGTGGAAAGCAGCTCCTGTATGGAGCACTCTCAACACCAGCGACACTCTTGATCTGCTCACCTCAAATGCTTGTTTTCTATCAAAATCTTTAAGCATAGGATTAGCACAGTGCCATCCACGCCGAGATAGAAAAGGACAAAGTCTTTTGTCATTTGTACAGCAAAGTCTTTAAGCATAGGACTAGCACAGTGCTGTCCTTGCCGAGCTGTAAAATGACAAAAGCCAATTACGACTCCAGGCACAGTATTACAGCTTTGAGTTGGTAAAATACCAATCAAGCCAACCTGAAATGAGAAAAAAGCAACCCCTGACACAGTGTTTCGCTCTACTTAGAGCTCTTCAGAGAGGTATAGCTTTGTCCAGACACAAGGGAGCACCCAGTATAAGTCAAAGAAATACCCTTTCAGGCATAGAGTGACGAATAAATTATGCAAAAAAGAAGCAGAGAACTCTGGGTAGTTCTTAAGTTTAGGTGGAAAGCAGCTCCTGTATGGAGCACTCTCAACACCAGCGACACTCTAGATCTGCTCACCTCAAATGTCTGTTTTCTATCAAAATCTTTAAGCATAGGATTAGCACAGTGCCATCCACGCCGAGATAGAAAAGGACAAAGTCTTTTGCCATTTGTACAGCAAAGTCTTTAAGCATAGGACTAGCACAGTGCTGTCCTTGCCGAGCTGTAAAATGACAAAAGCCAATTACCCCTCCAGGCACAGTATTACAGCTTTGAGTTGGTAAAATACCAATCAAGCCAACCTGAAATTAGTAAAAGCAACCCCTGACACAGTGTTTCACCCTAATTAGAGCTCTTCAGAGAGGTATAGCTTTGTCCAGACACAAGGGAGCACCCAGTATAAGTCAAAGAAATACCCTTTCAGGCATAGAGTGACGAATAAATTATGCAAAAAAGAAGCAGAGAACTCTGGGTAGTTCTTAAGTTTAGGTGGAAAGCAGCTCCTGTATGGAGCACTCTCAACACCAGCGACACTCTTGATCTGCTCACCTCAAATGCTTGTTTTCTATCAAAATCTTTAAGCATAGGATTAGCACAGTGCCATCCACGCCAAGATAGAAAAGGACAAAGTCTTTTGTCATTTGTACAGCAAAGTCTTTAAGCATAGGACTAACACAGTGCTGTCCTTGCCGAGCTGTAAAATGACAAAAGCCAATTACGACTCCAGGCACAGTATTACAGCTTTGAGTTGGTAAAATACCAATCAAGCCAACCTGAAATGAGAAAAAAGCAACCCCTGACACAGTGTTTCGCTCTACTTAGAGCTCTTCAGAGAGGTATAGCTTTGTCCAGACACAAGGGAGCACCCAGTATAAGTCAAAGAAATACCCTTTCAGGCATAGAGTGACGAATAAATTATGCAAAAAAGAAGCAGAGAACTCTGGGTAGTTATCAAGTTTAGGTGGAAAGCAGCTCCTGTATGGAGCACTCTCAACACCAGCGACACTCTAGATCTGCTCACCTCAAATGTCTGTTTTTCTATCAAAATCTTTAAGCATAGGATTAGCACAGTGCCATCCACGCCGAGATAGAAAAGGACAAAGTCTTTTGCCATTTGTACAGCAAAGTCTTTAAGCATAGGACTAGCACAGTGCTGTCCTTGCCGAGCTGTAAAATGACAAAAGCCAATTACCACTCCAGGCACAGTATTACAGCTTTGAGTTGGTAAAATACCAATCAAGCCAACCTGAAATGAGTAAAAGCAACCCCTCACACAGTGTTTTGCTGTAATTAGAGCTCTTCAGAGAGGTATAGCTTTGTCCAGACACAAGGGAGCACCCAGTATAAGTCAAAGAAATACCCTTTCAGGCATAGAGTGACGAATAAATTATGCAAAAAAGAAGCAGAGAACTCTGGGTAGTTCTCAAGTTTAGGTGGAAAGCAGCTCCTGTATGGAGCACTCTCAACACCAGCGACACTCTAGATCTGCTCACCTCAAATGTCTGTTTTTCTATCAAAATCTTTAAGCATAGGATTAGCACAGTGCCATCCACGCCGAGATAGAAAAGGACAAAGTCTTTTGCCATTTGTACAGCAAAGTCTTTAAGCATAGGACTAGCACAGTGCTGTCCTTGCCGAGCTGTAAAATGAAAAAAGCCAATTACCACTCCAGGCACAGTATTACAGCTTTGAGTTGGTAAAATACCAATCAAGCCAACCTGAAATGGGTAAAAGCAACCCCTGACACAGTGTTTCGCTCAAATTAGAGCTCTTCAGAGAGGTATAGCTTTGTCCAGACACAAGGGAGCACCCAGTATAAGTCAAAGAAATACCCTTTCAGGCATAGAGTGACGAATAAATTATGCAAAAAAGAAGCAGAGAACTCTGGGTAGTTCTCAAGTTTAGGTGGAAAGCAGCTCCTCTATGGAGCACTCTCAACACCAGCGACACTATAGATCTGCTCACCTCAAATGTCTGTTTTCTATCAAAATCTTTAAGCATAGGATTAGCACAGTGCCATCCACGCCGAGATAGAAAAAGACAAAGTATTTTGCCATTTGTACAGCAAAGTCTTTAAGCATAGGACTAGCACAGTGCTGTCCTTGCCGAGCTGTAAAATGACAAAAGCCAATTACCATTCCAGGCACAGTATTACAGCTTTGAGTTGGTAAAATACCAATCAAGCCAACCTGAAATTAGTAAAAGCAACCCCTGACACAGTGTTTCGCTCTAATTAGAGCTCTTCAGAGAGGTATAGCTTTGTCCAGACACAAGGGCGCATCCAGTATAAGTCAAAGAAATACCCTTTCAGGCATAGAGTAACAAATAAATTATGCAAAAAAGAAGCAGAGAACTCTGGATAGTTCTCAAGTTTAGGTGGAAAGCAGATCCTGTATGGAGCACTCTCAACACCAGCGACACTCTAGATCTGCTCACCTCAAATGTCTGTTTTTCTATCAAAATCTTTAAGCATAGGATTAGCACAGTGCCATCCACGCCGAGATAGAAAAGGACAAAGTCTCTTGCCATTTGTACAGCAAAGTCTTTAAGCATAGGACTAGCACAGTGCTGTCCTTGCCGAGCTGTAAAATGACAAAAGCCAATTACCACTCCAGGCACAGTATTAGAGCTTTGAGTTGGTAAAATACCAATCAAGCCAACCTGAAATGAGTAAAAGCCACCCCTGACACAGTGTTTCGCTCTAATTAGAGCTCTTCAGAGAGGTATAGCTTTGTCCAGACACAAGGGAGCACCCAGTATAAGTCAAAGAAATACCCTTTCAGGCATAGAGTGACGAATAAATTATGCAAAAAAGAAGCAGAGAACTCTGGGTAGTTCTCAAGTTTAGGTGAAAAGCAGCTCCTGTATGGAGCACTCTCAACACCAACGACACTCTAGATCTGCTCACCTCAAATGTCTGTTTTTCTATCAAAATCTTTAAGCATAGGATTAGCACAGTGCCATCCACGCCGAGATAGAAAAGGACAAAGTCTTTTGCCATTTGTACAGCAAAGTCTTTAAGCATAGGACTAGCACAGTGCTGTCCTTGCCGAGCTGTAAAATGACAAAAGCGAATTACCACTCCAGGCACAGTATTACAGCTTTGAGTTGGTAAAATACCAATCAAGCCAACCTGAAATGAGTAAAAGCAACCCCTGACACAGTGTTTCGCTCTAATTAGAGCTCTTCAGGAAGGTATAGCTTTGTTCAGACACAAGTGAGCACCCAGTATAAGTCAAAGAAATACCCTTTCAGGCATAGAGTGACGAATAAATTATGCAAAAAAGAAGCAGATAACTCTGGGTAGTTCTCAAGTTTAGGTGGAAAGCAGCTCCTGTATGGAGCACTCTCAAAACCAGCGACACTCTAGATCTGCTCACCTCAAATGTCTGTTTTTCTATCAAAATCTTTAAGCATAGGATTAGCACAGTGCCATCCACGCCGAGATAGAAAAGGACAAAGTCTTTTGCCATTTGTACAGCAAAGTCTTTAAGCATAGGACTAGCACAGTGCTGTCCTTGCCGAGCTGTAAAATGACAAAAGCCAATTACCACTCCAGGCACGGTATTACAGCTTTGAGTTGGTAAAATACCAATCAAGCCAACCTGAAATGAGTAAAAGCAACCCCTGACACAGTGTTTCGCTCTAATTAGAGCTCTTCAGAGAGGTATTGCTTTGTCCAGACACAAGGGAGCACCCAGTATAAGTCAAAGAAATACCTTTTCAGGCATAGAGTGACGAATAAATTATGCAAAAAAGAAGCAGAGAACTCTGGGTAGTTCTCAAGTTTAGGTGGAAAGCAGCTCCTGTATGGAGCACTCTCAACACCAGCGACACTCTAGATCTGCTCACCTCAAATGTCTGTTTTCTATCAAAATCTTTAAGCATAGGATTAGCACAGTGCCATCCACGCCGAGATAGAAAAGGACAAAGTCTTTTGCCATTTGTACAGCAAAGTCTTTAAGCATAGGACTAGCACAGTGCTGTCCTTGCCGAGCTGTAAAATGACAAAAGCCAATTACCACTCCAGGCACAGTATTACAGCTTTGAGTTGGTAAAATACCAATCAAGCCAACCTGAAATTAGTAAAAGCAACCCCTGACACAGTGTTTCGCTCTAACTAGAGTTCTTCAGAGAGGTATAGCTTTGTCCAGACACAAGGGAGCACCCAGTATAAGTCAAAGAAATACCCTTTCAGGCATAGAGTGACAAATAAATGATGCAAAAAAGAAGCAGATAACTCTGGGTAGTTCTCAAGTTTAAGTGGAAAGCAGCTCCTGTATGGAGCACTCTCAACACCAGCGACACTCTAGATCTGCTCACCTCAAAAGTCTGTTTTTCTATCAAAATCTTTAAGCATAGGATTAGAACAGTGCCATCCACGCCAAGATAGAAAAGGACAAACAGGCACATGCATCAAGCACAAAACCGGTCGCAAACGGGCAGATTCTCAGAATCTGCCCCTTTGCGACCGGTATTTTTGCATTTGGGATGCATCATCACAAATGCAAAAATCGCTATTTAAGGAATCTCAAAATAGCGATTCCTTAAATAGCGATTGCATTTAAGGAATCCCTAATTGCGATTCCTTAAATGCAATGCATCACAGTTTAAAAAATAGCGATTTCGCTATTAGCGTGAGCAAATTACCATGAGGCTGGACCTCATGGTAATTTGCGATAACTTAGAAAAATGCACTTATTTGCATTTTTCTAAGTTTCATGTTGCCCACACACATGCCCTTAGAGCATGTGTGTATGCAACATATGTGCAGAGTTAACATACATGGGTGCAATTGGGTGTCATTTTGACACCCTTGCACCATCGAAATTGCGGGAGCAATTTGCGAGTACCTACTGGTACTCGCAAATTGCTCCCGCAATCTCCAATTCATTCCTATGGGCCCGGAGGCCCATAGGAATGAATGGGAAGACATTCCTTAATTGCGACTCGCAATTTGCGAGTCGCAATTAAGGAATTTGTGGGAATCGCTATTTCTTTAGAGATTCCTACATGCATAGGGTTTTGCGATTCCTTAATTGCGATTCCTTAATAATCGCTATTAAGGAATCGCAAAACCCTATGATGATGCATGTGCCTGTAAGTCTTTTGCCATTTGTACAGCAAAGTCTTTAAGCATAGGACTAGCACAGTGCTGTCCTTGCCGAGCTGTAAAATGACAAAAGCCAATTACCACTCCAGGCACAGTATTACAGCTTTGAGTTGGTAAAATACCAATCAAGCCAACCTGAAATTAGTAAAAGCAACCCCTGACACAGTGTTTCGCTCTAACTAGAGTTCTTCAGAGAGGTATAGCTTTGTCCAGACACAAGGGAGCACCCAGTATAAGTCAAAGAAATACCCTTTCAGGCATAGAGTGACAAATAAATTATGCAAAAAAGAAGCAGATAACTCTGGGTAGTTCTCAAGTTTAGGTGGAAAGCAGCTCCTGTATGGAGCACTCTCAACACCAGCGACACTCTAGATCTGCTCACCTCAAATGTCTGTTTTTCTATCAAAATCTTTAAGCATAGGATTAGCACAGTGCCATTCACGCCGAGATAGAAAAGGACAAAGTCTTTTGCCATTTGTACAGCAAAGTCTTTAAGCATAGGACTAGCAAAGTGCTGTCCTTGCCGAGCTGTAAAATGACAAAAGCCAATTACCACTCCAGGCACAGTATTACAGCTTTGAGTTGGTAAAATACCAATCAAGCCAACCTGAAATGAGTAAAAGCAACCCCAGACACAGTGTTTAGCTCTAATTAGAGCTCTTCAGAGAGGTATAGCTTTGTCCAGACACAAGGGAGCACCCAGTATAAGTCAAAGAAATACCCTTTCAGGCATAGAGTGACGAATAAATTATGCAAAAAAGAAGCAGAGAACTCTGGGTAGTTCTTAAGTTTAGGTGGAAAGCAGCTCCTGTATGGAGCACTCTCAACACCAGCGACACTCTAGATCTGCTCACCTCAAATGTCTGTTTTCTATCAAAATCTTTAAGCATAGGATTAGCACAGTGCCATCCACGCCGAGATAGAAAAGGACAAAGTCTTTTGCCATTTGTACAGCAAAGTCTTTAAGCATAGGACTAGCACAGTGCTGTCCTTGCCGAGCTGTAAAATGACAAAAGCCAATTACCACTCCAGGCACAGTATTACAGCTTTGAGTTGGTAAAATACCAATCAAGCCAACCTGAAATTAGTAAAAGCAACCCCTGACACAGTGTTTCACCCTAATTAGAGCTCTTCAGAGAGGTATAGCTTTGTCCAGACACAAGGGAGCACCCAGTATAAGTCAAAGAAATACCCTTTCAGGCATAGAGTGACGAATAAATTATGCAAAAAAGAAGCAGAGAACTCTGGGTAGTTCTCAAGTTTAGGTGGAAAGCAGCTCCTGTATGGAGCACTCTCAACACCAGCGACACTCTAGATCTGCTCACCTCAATTGTCTGTTTTTCTATCAAAATCTTTAAGCATAGGATTAGCACAGTGCCATCCACGCCGAGATAGAAAAGGACAAAGTCTTTTGCCATTTGTACAGCAAAGTCGTTAAGCATAGGACTAGCACAGTGCTGTCCTTCCCGAGCTGTAAAATGACAAAAGCCAATTACCACTCTAGGCACAGTATTACAGCTTTGAGTTGGTAAAATTCCAATCAAGCCAATCTGAAATGAGTAAAATCAACCCCTGACACAGTGTTTCGCTCTAATAAGAGCTCTTCAGAGAGGTATAGCTTTGTCCAGACACAAGGGAGCACCCAGTATAAGTCAAAGAAATACCCTTTCAGGCATAGAGTGACAAATAAATTATGCAAAAAAGAAGCAGAGAACTCTGGGTAGTTCTCAAGTTTAGGTAGAAAGCAGCTCCTGTATGGAGCACTCTCAACACCAGCGACACTCTAGATCAACTCACCTCAAATGTCTGTTTTTCTATCAAAATCTTTAAGCATAGGATTAGCACAGTGCCATCCACGCCGAGATAGAAAAGGACAAAGTCTTTTGCCATTTGTACAGCAAAGTCTTTAAGCATTGGACTAGCACAGTGCTGTCCTTGCCGAGCTGTAAAATGACAAAAGCCAATTACCACTCCAGGCACAGTATTACAGCTTTGAGTTTTTAAAATACCAATCAAGCCAACCTGACATGAGTAAAATCAACCCCTGACAAAGTGTTTCGCTCTAACTAGAGTTCTTCAGAGAGGTATAGCTTTGTCCAGACACAAGGGAGCACCCAGTATAAGTCAAAGAAATACCCTTTCAGGCATAGAGTGACAAATAAATTATGCAAAAAAGAAGCAGATAACTCTGGGTAGTTCTCAAGTTTAAGTGGAAAGCAGCTCCTGTATGGAGCACTCTCAACACCAGCGACACTCTAGATCTGCTCACCTCAAATGTCTGTTTTTCTATCAAAATCTTTAAGCATAGGATTAGCACAGTGCCATCCACGCCGAGATAGAAAAGGACAAAGTCTTTTGCCATTTGTACAGCAAAGTCTTTAAGCATAGGACTAGAACAGTGCTGTCCTTGCCGAGCTGTAAAATGACAAAAGCCAATTACCACTCCAGGCACAGTATTACAGCTTTGAGTTGGTAAAATACCAATCAAGCCAACCTGAAATTAGTAAAAGCAACCCCTGACACAGTGTTTCGCTCTAACTAGAGTTCTTCAGAGAGGTATAGCTTTGTCCAGACACAAGGGAGCACCCAGTATAAGTCAAAGAAATACCCTTTCAGGCATAGAGTGACAAATAAATTATGCAAAAAAGAAGCAGATAACTCTGGGTAGTTCTCAAGTTTAGGTGGAAAGCAGCTCCTGTATGGAGCACTCTCAACACCAGCGACACTCTAGATCTGTTCACCTCAAATGTCTGTTTTTCTATCAAAATCTTTAGGCATAGGATTAGCACAGTGCTATTCACGCCGAGATAGAAAAGGACAAAGTCTTTTGCCATTTGTACAGCAAAGTCTTTAAGCATAGGACTAGCAAAGTGCTGTCCTTGCCGAGCTGTAAAATGACAAAAGCCAATTACCACTCCAGGCACAGTATTACAGCTTTGAGTTGGTAAAATACCAATCAAGCCAACCTGAAATGAGTAAAAGCAACCCCTGACACAGTGTTTAGCTCTAATTAGAGCTCTTCAGAGAGGTATAGCTTTGTCCAGACACAAGGGAACACCCAGTATAAGTCAAAGAAATACCCTTTCAGGCATAGAGTGACGAATAAATTATGCAAAAAAGAAGCAGAGAACTCTGGGTAGTTCTTAAGTTTAGGTGGAAAGCAGCTCCTGTATGGAGCACTCTCAACACCAGCGACACTCTAGATCTGCTCACCTCAAATGTCTGTTTTCTATCAAAATCTTTAAGCATAGGATTAGCACAGTGCCATCCACGCCGAGATAGAAAAGGAAAAAGTCTTTTGCCATTTGTACAGCAAAGTCTTTAAGCATAGGACTAGCACAGTGCTGTCCTTGCCGAGCTGTAAAATGACAAAAGCCAATTATGACTCCAGGCACAGTATTACAGCTTTGAGTTGGTAAAATACCAATCAAGCCAACCTGAAATTAGTAAAAGCAACCCCTGACACAGTGTTTCACCCTAATTAGAGCTCTTCAGAGAGGTATAGCTTTGTCCAGACACAAGGGAGCACCCAGTATAAGTCAAAGAAATACCCTTTCAGGCATAGAGTGACAAATAAATTATGCAAAAAAGAAGCAGAGAACTCTGGGTAGTTCTCAAGTTTAGGTGGAAAGCAGCTCCTGTATGGAGCACTCTCAACACCAGCGACACTCTAGATCTGCTCACCTCAATTGTCTGTTTTTCTATCAAAATCTTTAAGCATAGGATTAGCACAGTGCCATCCACGCCGAGATAGAAAAGGACAAAGTCTTTTGCCATTTGTACAGCAAAGTCGTTAAGCATAGGACTAGCACAGTGCTGTCCTTCCCGAGCTGTAAAATGACAAAAGCCAATTACCACTCTAGGCACAGTATTACAGCTTTGAGTTGGTAAAATACCAATCAAGCCAACCTGAAATGAGTAAAATCAACCCCTGACACAGTGTTTCGCTCTAATAAGAGCTCTTCAGAGAGGTATAGCTTTGTCCAGACACAAGAGAGCACCCAGTATAAGTCAAAGAAATACCCTTTCAGGCATAGAGTGACAAATAAATTATGCAAAAAAGAAGCAGAGAACTCTGGGTAGTTCTCAAGTTTAGGTGGAAAGCAGCTCCTGTATGGAGCACTCTCAACACCAGCGACACTCTAGATCAACTCACCTCAAATGTCTGTTTTTCTATCAAAATCTTTAAGCATAGGATTAGCACAGTGCCATCCACGCCGAGATAGAAAAGGACAAAGTCTTTTGCCATTTGTACAGCAAAGTCTTTAAGCATAGGACTAGCACAGTGCTGTCCTTGCCGAGCTGTAAAATGACAAAAGCCAATTACCACTCCAGGCACAGTATAACAGCTTTGAGTTGGTAAAATACCAATCAAGCCAACCTGAAATGAGTAAAAGCAACCCCTGACACAGTGTTTCGCTCTAATTAGAGCTCTACAGAGAGGTATTGCTTGGTCCAGACACAAGGGAGCACCCAGTATAAGTCAAAGAAATACCCTTTCAGGCATAGAGTGACAAATAAATTATGCAAAAAAGAAGCAGATAACTCTGGGTAGTTCTCAAGTTTAGGTGGAAAGCAGCTCCTGTATGGAGCACTCTCAACACCAGCGACACTCTAGATCTGCTCACCTCAAATGTCTGTTTTTCTATCAAAATCTTTAAGCATAGGATTAGCACAGTGCCATTCACGCCGAGATAGAAAAGGACAAAGTCTTTTGCCATTTGTACAGCAAAGTCTTTAAGCATAGGACTAGCAAAGTGCTGTCCTTGCCGAGCTGTAAAATGACAAAAGCCAATTACCACTCCAGGCACAGTATTACAGCTTTGAGTTGGTAAAATACCAATCAAGCCAACCTGAAATGAGTAAAAGCAACCCCAGACACAGTGTTTAGCTCTAATTAGAGCTCTTCAGAGAGGTATAGCTTTGTCCAGACACAAGGGAGCACCCAGTATAAGTCAAAGAAATACCCTTTCAGGCATAGAGTGACGAATAAATTATGCAAAAAAGAAGCAGAGAACTCTGGGTAGTTCTTAAGTTTAGGTGGAAAGCAGCTCCTGTATGGAGCACTCTCAACACCAGCGACACTCTAGATCTGCTCACCTCAAATGTCTGTTTTCTATCAAAATCTTTAAGCATAGGATTAGCACAGTGCCATCCACGCCGAGATAGAAAAGGACAAAGTCTTTTGCCATTTGTACAGCAAAGTCTTTAAGCATAGGACTAGCACAGTGCTGTCCTTGCCGAGCTGTAAAATGACAAAAGCCAATTACCACTCCAGGCACAGTATTACAGCTTTGAGTTGGTAAAATACCAATCAAGCCAACCTGAAATTAGTAAAAGCAACCCCTGACACAGTGTTTCACCCTAATTAGAGCTCTTCAGAGAGGTATAGCTTTGTCCAGACACAAGGGAGCACCCAGTATAAGTCAAAGAAATACCCTTTCAGGCATAGAGTGACGAATAAATTATGCAAAAAAGAAGCAGAGAACTCTGGGTAGTTCTCAAGTTTAGGTGGAAAGCAGCTCCTGTATGGAGCACTCTCAACACCAGCGACACTCTAGATCTGCTCACCTCAATTGTCTGTTTTTCTATCAAAATCTTTAAGCATAGGATTAGCACAGTGCCATCCACGCCGAGATAGAAAAGGACAAAGTCTTTTGCCATTTGTACAGCAAAGTCGTTAAGCATAGGACTAGCACAGTGCTGTCCTTCCCGAGCTGTAAAATGACAAAAGCCAATTACCACTCTAGGCACAGTATTACAGCTTTGAGTTGGTAAAATTCCAATCAAGCCAATCTGAAATGAGTAAAATCAACCCCTGACACAGTGTTTCGCTCTAATAAGAGCTCTTCAGAGAGGTATAGCTTTGTCCAGACACAAGGGAGCACCCAGTATAAGTCAAAGAAATACCCTTTCAGGCATAGAGTGACAAATAAATTATGCAAAAAAGAAGCAGAGAACTCTGGGTAGTTCTCAAGTTTAGGTAGAAAGCAGCTCCTGTATGGAGCACTCTCAACACCAGCGACACTCTAGATCAACTCACCTCAAATGTCTGTTTTTCTATCAAAATCTTTAAGCATAGGATTAGCACAGTGCCATCCACGCCGAGATAGAAAAGGACAAAGTCTTTTGCCATTTGTACAGCAAAGTCTTTAAGCATTGGACTAGCACAGTGCTGTCCTTGCCGAGCTGTAAAATGACAAAAGCCAATTACCACTCCAGGCACAGTATTACAGCTTTGAGTTTTTAAAATACCAATCAAGCCAACCTGACATGAGTAAAATCAACCCCTGACAAAGTGTTTCGCTCTAACTAGAGTTCTTCAGAGAGGTATAGCTTTGTCCAGACACAAGGGAGCACCCAGTATAAGTCAAAGAAATACCCTTTCAGGCATAGAGTGACAAATAAATTATGCAAAAAAGAAGCAGATAACTCTGGGTAGTTCTCAAGTTTAAGTGGAAAGCAGCTCCTGTATGGAGCACTCTCAACACCAGCGACACTCTAGATCTGCTCACCTCAAATGTCTGTTTTTCTATCAAAATCTTTAAGCATAGGATTAGCACAGTGCCATCCACGCCGAGATAGAAAAGGACAAAGTCTTTTGCCATTTGTACAGCAAAGTCTTTAAGCATAGGACTAGAACAGTGCTGTCCTTGCCGAGCTGTAAAATGACAAAAGCCAATTACCACTCCAGGCACAGTATTACAGCTTTGAGTTGGTAAAATACCAATCAAGCCAACCTGAAATTAGTAAAAGCAACCCCTGACACAGTGTTTCGCTCTAACTAGAGTTCTTCAGAGAGGTATAGCTTTGTCCAGACACAAGGGAGCACCCAGTATAAGTCAAAGAAATACCCTTTCAGGCATAGAGTGACAAATAAATTATGCAAAAAAGAAGCAGATAACTCTGGGTAGTTCTCAAGTTTAGGTGGAAAGCAGCTCCTGTATGGAGCACTCTCAACACCAGCGACACTCTAGATCTGTTCACCTCAAATGTCTGTTTTTCTATCAAAATCTTTAGGCATAGGATTAGCACAGTGCTATTCACGCCGAGATAGAAAAGGACAAAGTCTTTTGCCATTTGTACAGCAAAGTCTTTAAGCATAGGACTAGCAAAGTGCTGTCCTTGCCGAGCTGTAAAATGACAAAAGCCAATTACCACTCCAGGCACAGTATTACAGCTTTGAGTTGGTAAAATACCAATCAAGCCAACCTGAAATGAGTAAAAGCAACCCCTGACACAGTGTTTAGCTCTAATTAGAGCTCTTCAGAGAGGTATAGCTTTGTCCAGACACAAGGGAACACCCAGTATAAGTCAAAGAAATACCCTTTCAGGCATAGAGTGACGAATAAATTATGCAAAAAAGAAGCAGAGAACTCTGGGTAGTTCTTAAGTTTAGGTGGAAAGCAGCTCCTGTATGGAGCACTCTCAACACCAGCGACACTCTAGATCTGCTCACCTCAAATGTCTGTTTTCTATCAAAATCTTTAAGCATAGGATTAGCACAGTGCCATCCACGCCGAGATAGAAAAGGAAAAAGTCTTTTGCCATTTGTACAGCAAAGTCTTTAAGCATAGGACTAGCACAGTGCTGTCCTTGCCGAGCTGTAAAATGACAAAAGCCAATTATGACTCCAGGCACAGTATTACAGCTTTGAGTTGGTAAAATACCAATCAAGCCAACCTGAAATTAGTAAAAGCAACCCCTGACACAGTGTTTCACCCTAATTAGAGCTCTTCAGAGAGGTATAGCTTTGTCCAGACACAAGGGAGCACCCAGTATAAGTCAAAGAAATACCCTTTCAGGCATAGAGTGACAAATAAATTATGCAAAAAAGAAGCAGAGAACTCTGGGTAGTTCTCAAGTTTAGGTGGAAAGCAGCTCCTGTATGGAGCACTCTCAACACCAGCGACACTCTAGATCTGCTCACCTCAATTGTCTGTTTTTCTATCAAAATCTTTAAGCATAGGATTAGCACAGTGCCATCCACGCCGAGATAGAAAAGGACAAAGTCTTTTGCCATTTGTACAGCAAAGTCGTTAAGCATAGGACTAGCACAGTGCTGTCCTTCCCGAGCTGTAAAATGACAAAAGCCAATTACCACTCTAGGCACAGTATTACAGCTTTGAGTTGGTAAAATACCAATCAAGCCAACCTGAAATGAGTAAAATCAACCCCTGACACAGTGTTTCGCTCTAATAAGAGCTCTTCAGAGAGGTATAGCTTTGTCCAGACACAAGAGAGCACCCAGTATAAGTCAAAGAAATACCCTTTCAGGCATAGAGTGACAAATAAATTATGCAAAAAAGAAGCAGAGAACTCTGGGTAGTTCTCAAGTTTAGGTGGAAAGCAGCTCCTGTATGGAGCACTCTCAACACCAGCGACACTCTAGATCAACTCACCTCAAATGTCTGTTTTTCTATCAAAATCTTTAAGCATAGGATTAGCACAGTGCCATCCACGCCGAGATAGAAAAGGACAAAGTCTTTTGCCATTTGTACAGCAAAGTCTTTAAGCATAGGACTAGCACAGTGCTGTCCTTGCCGAGCTGTAAAATGACAAAAGCCAATTACCACTCCAGGCACAGTATAACAGCTTTGAGTTGGTAAAATACCAATCAAGCCAACCTGAAATGAGTAAAAGCAACCCCTGACACAGTGTTTCGCTCTAATTAGAGCTCTACAGAGAGGTATTGCTTGGTCCAGACACAAGGGAGCACCCAGTATAAGTCAAAGAAATACCCTTTCAGGCATAGAGTGACGAATAAATTATGCAAAAAAGAAGCAGAGAACTCTGGGTAGTTCTCAAGTTTAGGTGGAAAGCAGCTCCTGTATGGAGCACTCTCAACACCAGCGACACTCTAGATCTGCTCACCTCAAATGTCTGTTTTTCTATCAAAATCTTTAAGCATAGGATTAGCACAGTGCCATCCACGCCGAGATAGAAAAGGACAAAGTCTTTTGCCATTTGTACAGCAAAGTCTTTAAGCATAGGACTAGCACAGTGCTGTCCTTGCCGAGCTGTAAAATGACAAAAGCCAATTACCACTCCAGGCACAGTATTACAGCTTTGAGTTGGTAAAATACCAATCAAGCCAACCTGAAATGAGTAAAAGCAACCCCTGACACAGTGTTTAGCTCTAATTAGAGCTCTTCAGAGAGGTATAGCTTTGTCCAGATACAAGGGAGCACCCAGTATAAGTCAAAGAAATACCCTTTCAGGCATAGAGTGACGAATAAATTATGCAAAAAAGAAGCAGAGAACTCTGGGTAGTTCTTAAGTTTAGGTGGAAAGCAGCTCCTGTATGGAGCACTCTCAACACCAGCGACACTCTAGATCTGCTCACCTCAAATGTCTGTTTTCTATCAAAATCTTTAAGCATAGGATTAGCACAGTGCCATCCACACCGAGATAGAAAAGGACAAAGTCTTTTGCCATTTGTACAGCAAAGTCTTTAAGCATAGGACTAGCACAGTGCTGTCCTTGCCGAGCTGTAAAATGACAAAAGCCAATTACCACTCCAGGCACAGTATTACAGCTTTGAGTTGGTAAAATACCAATCAAGCCAACCAGAAATTAGTAAAAGCAACCCCTGACACAGTGTTTCACCCTAATTAGAGCTCTTCAGAGAGGTATAGCTTTGTCCAGACACAAGGGAGCACCCAGTTTAAGTCAAAGAAATACCCTTTCAGGCATAGAGTGACGAATAAATTATGCAAAAAAGAAGCAGAGAACTCTGGGTAGTTCTCAAGTTTAGGTGGAAAGCAGCTCCTGTATGGAGCACTCTCAACACCAGCGACACTCTAGATCTGCTCACCTCAAATGCTTGTTTTCTATCAAAATCTTTAAGCATAGGATTAGCACAGTGCCATCCACGCCGAGATAGAAAAGGACAAAGTCTTTTGTCATTTGTACAGCAAAGTCTTTAAGCATAGGACTAGCACAGTGCTGTCCTTGCCGAGCTGTAAAATGACAAAAGCCAATTACGACTCCAGGCACAGTATTACAGCTTTGAGTTGGTAAAATACCAATCAAGCCAACCTGAAATGAGAAAAAAGCAACCCCTGACACAGTGTTTTGCTCTACTTAGAGCTCTTCAGAGAGGTATAGCTTTGTCCAGACACAAGGGAGCACCCAGTATAAGTCAAAGAAATACCCTTTCAGGCATAGAGTGACGAATAAATTATGCAAAAAAGAAGCAGAGAACTCTGGGTAGTTATCAAGTTTAGGTGGAAAGCAGCTCCTGTATGGAGCACTCTCAACACCAGCGACACTCTAGATCTGCTCACCTCAAATGTCTGTTTTTCTATCAAAATCTTTAAGCATAGGATTAGCACAGTGCCATCCACGCCGAGATAGAAAAGGACAAAGTCTTTTGCCATTTGTACAGCAAAGTCTTTAAGCATAGGACTAGCACAGTGCTGTCCTTGCCGAGCTGTAAAATGACAAAAGCCAATTACCACTCCAGGCACAGTATTACAGCTTTGAGTTGGTAAAATACCAATCAAGCCAACCTGAAATGAGTAAAAGCAACCCCTGGCACAGTGTTTCGCTCTAATTAGAGCTCTTCAGAGAGGTATAGCTTTGTCCAGACACAAGGGAGCACCCAGTATAAGTCAAAGAAATACCCTTTCAGGCATAGAGTGACGAATAAATTATGCAAAAAAGAAGCAGAGAACTCTGGGTAGTTCTCAAGTTTAGGTGGAAAGCAGCTCCTGTATGGAGCACTCTCAACACCAGCAACACTCTAGATCTGCTCACCTCAAATGTCTGTTTTTCTATCAAAATCTTTAAGCATAGGATTAGCACAGTGCCATCCACGCCGAGATAGAAAAGGACAAAGTCTTTTGCCATTTGTACAGCAAAGTCTTTAAGCATAGGACTAGCACAGTGCTGTCCTTGCCGAGCTGTAAAATGACAAAAGCCAATTACCATTCCAGGCACAGTATTACAGCTTTGAGTTGGTAAAATACCAATCAAGCCAACCTGAAATTAGTAAAAGCAACCCCTGACACAGTGTTTCGCTCTAATTAGAGCTCTTCAGAGAGGTATAGCTTTGTCCAGACACAAGGGCGCACCCAGTATAAGTCAAAGAAATACCCTTTCAGGCATAGAGTAACAAATACATTATGCAAAAAAGAAGCAGAGAACTCTGGATAGTTCTCAAGTTTAGGTGGAAAGCAGATCCTGTATGGAGCACTCTCAACACCAGCGACACTCTAGATCTGCTCACCTCAAATGTCTGTTTTTCTATCAAAATCTTTAAGCATAGGATTAGCACAGTGCCATCCACGCCGAGATAGAAAAGGACAAAGTCTTTTGCCATTTGTACAGCAAAGTCTTTAAGCATAGGACTAGCACAGTGCTGTCCTTGCCGAGCTGTAAAATGACAAAAGCCAATTACCACTCCAGGCACAGTATTAGAGCTTTGAGTTGGTAAAATACCAATCAAGCCAACCTGAAATGAGTAAAAGCCACCCCTGACACAGTGTTTCGCTCTAATTAGAGCTCTTCAGAGAGGTATAGCTTTGTCCAGACACAAGGGAGCACCCAGTATAAGTCAAAGAAATACCCTTTCAGGCATAGAGTGATGAATAAATTATGCAAAAAAGAAGCAGAGAACTCTGGGTAGTTCTCAAGTTTAGGTGAAAAGCAGCTCCTGTATGGAGCACTCTCAACACCAATGACACTCTAGATCTGCTCACCTCAAATGTCTGTTTTTCTATCAAAATCTTTAAGCATAGGATTAGCACAGTGCCATCCACGCCGAGATAGAAAAGGACAAAGTCTTTTGCCATTTGTACAGCAAAGTCTTTAAGCATAGGACTAGCACAGTGCTGTCCTTGCCGAGCTGTAAAATGACAAAAGCCAATTACCACTCCAGGCACAGTATTACAGCTTTGAGTTGGTAAAATACCAATCAAGCCAACCTGAAATGAGTAAAAGCAACCCCTGACACAGTGTTTTGCTCTAATTAGAGCTCTTCAGGGAGGTATAGCTTTGTCCAGACACAAGGGAGCACCCAGTATAAGTCAAAGAAATACCCTTTCAGGCATAGAGTGACGAATAAATTATGCAAAAAAGAAGCAGATAACTCTGGGTAGTTCTCAAGTTTAGGTGGAAAGCAGCTCCTGTATGGAGCACTCTCAACACCAGCGACACTCTAGATCTGCTCACCTCAAATGTCTGTTTTTCTATCAAAATCTTTAAACATAGGATTAGCACAGTGTCATCCACGCCGATATAGAAAAGGACAAAGTCTTTTGCCATTTGTACAGCTAAGTCTTTAAGCATAGGACTAGCACAGTGCTGTTCTAACCGAGCTGTAAAATGACAAAAGCCAATTACCACTCCAGGCACAGTATTACAGCTTTGAGTTGGTAAAATACCAATCAAGCCAACCTGAAATTAGTAAAAGCAACTCCTGACACAGTGTTTTACCCTAATTAGAGCTCTTCAGAGAGGTATAGCTTTGTCCAGACACAAGGGAGCACCCAGTATAAGTCAAAGAAATACCCTTTCAGGCATAGAGTGACAAATAAATTATGCAAAAAAGAAGCAGAGAACTCTGGGTAGTTCTCAAGTTTAGGTGGAAAGCAGCTCCTGTATGGAGCACTCTCAACACCAGCGACACTCTAGATCTGCTCAACTCAAATGTCTGTTTTTCTATCAAAATCTTTAAGCATAGGATTAGCACAGTGCCATCCACGCCGAAATAGAAAAGGACAAAGTATTTTGTCATTTGTACAGCAAAGTCTTTAAGCATAGGACTAGCACAGTGCTGTCCTTGCCGAGCTGTAAAATGACAAAAGCCAATTACCACTCCAGGCACAGTATTACAGCTTTGAGTTGGTAAAATACCAATCAAGCCAACCTGAAATGAGAAAAAAACAACCCCTGACACAGTGTTTCGCTCTACTTAGAGCTCTTCAGAGAGGTATAGCTTTGTCCAGACACAAGGGAGCACCCAGTATAAGTCAAAGAAATACCCTTTCAGGCATAGAGTAACAAATACATTATGCAAAAAAGAAGCAGAGAACTCTGGATAGTTCTCAAGTTTAGGTGGAAAGCAGATCCTGTATGGAGCACTCTCAACACCAGCGACACTCTAGATCTGCTCACCTCAAAAGTCTGTTTTTCTATCAAAATCTTTAAGCATAGGATTAGCACAGTGCCATCCACGCCGAGATAGAAAAGGACAAAGTCTTTTGCCATTTGTACAGCAAAGTCTTTAAGCATAGGACTAGCACAGTGCTGTCCTTGCTGAGCTGTAAAATGACAAAAGCCAATTACCACTCCAGGCACAGTATTAGAGCTTTGAGTTGGTAAAATACCAATCAAGCCAACCTGAAATGAGTAAAAGCCACCCCTGACACAGTGTTTCGCTCTAATTAGAGCTCTTCAGAGAGGTATAGCTTTGTCCAGACACAAGGGAGCACCCAGTTTAAGTCAAAGAAATACCCTTTCAGGCATAGAGTGATGAATAAATTATGCAAAAAAGAAGCAGAGAACTCTGGGTAGTTCTCAAGTTTAGGTGAAAAGCAGCTCCTGTATGGAGCACTCTCAACACCAACGACACTCTAGATCTGCTCACCTCAAATGTCTGTTTTTCTATCAAAATCTTTAAGCATAGGATTAGCACAGTGCCATCCACGCCGAGATAGAAAAGGACAAAGTCTTTTGCCATTTGTACAGCAAAGTCTTTAAGCATAGGACTAGCACAGTGCTGTCCTTGCCGAGCTGTAAAATGACAAAAGCCAATCACCATTCCAGGCACAGTATTACAGCTTTGAGTTGGTAAAATACCAATCAAGCCAACCTGAAATGAGTAAAAGCAACCCCTGACACAGTGTTTCGCTCTAACTAGAGCTCTTCAGAGAGGTATAGCTTTGTCCAGACACAAGGGAGCACCCAGTATAAGTCAAAGAAATACCCTTTCAGGCATAGAGTGACAAATAAATTATGCAAAAAAGAAGCAGAGAACTCTGGGTAGTTCTCAAGTTTAGGTGAAAAGCAGCTCCTATATGGAGCACTCTCAACACCAATGACACTCTAGATCTGCTCACCTCAAATGTCTGTTTTTCTATCAAAATCTTTAAGCATAGGATTAGCACAGTGCCATCCACGCCGAGATAGAAAATGACAAAGTCTTTTGCCATTTGTACAGCAAAGTCTTTAAGCATAGGACTAGCACAGTGCTGTTCTTGCCGAGCTGTAAAATGACAAAAGCCAATTACCACTCCAGGCACAGTATTACAGCTTTGAGTTGGTAAAATACCAATCAAGCCAACCTGAAATGAGTAAAAGCAACCCCTGACACAGTGTTTCGCTCTAATTAGAGCTCTTCAGGGAGGTATAGCTTTGTCCAGACACAAGGGAGCACCCAGTATAAGTCAAAGAAATACCCTTTCAGGCATAGAGTGACGAATAAATTATGCAAAAAAGAAGCAGATAACTCTGGGTAGTTCTCAAGTTTAGGTGGAAAGCAGCTCCTGTATGGAGCACTCTCAACACCAGCGACACTCTAGATCTGCTCACCTCAAATGTCTGTTTTTCTATCAAAATCTTTAAACATAGGATTAGCACAGTGTCATCCACGCCGAGATAGAAAAGGACAAAGTCTTTTGCCATTTGTACAGCAAAGTCTTTAAGCATAGGACTAGCACAGTGCTGTTCTAACCGAGCTGTAAAATGACAAAAGCCAATTACCACTCCAGGCACAGTATTACAGCTTTGAGTTGGTAAAATACCAATCAAGCCAACCTGAAATTAGTAAAAGCAACTCCTGACACAGTGTTTTACCCTAATTAGAGCTCTTCAGAGAGGTATAGCTTTGTCCAGACACAAGGGAGCACCCAGTATAAGTCAAAGAAATACCCTTTCAGGCATAGAGTGACAAATAAATTATGCAAAAAAGAAGCAGAGAACTCTGGGTAGTTCTCAAGTTTAGGTGGAAAGCAGCTCCTGTATGGAGCACTCTCAACACCAGCGACACTCTAGATCTGCTCACCTCAAATGTCTGTTTTTCTATCAAAATCTTTAAGCATAGGATTAGCACAGTGCCATCCACGCCGAAATAGAAAAGGACAAAGTATTTTGTCATTTGTACAGCAAAGTCTTTAAGCATAGGACTAGCACAGTGCTGTCCTTGCCGAGCTGTAAAATGACAAAAGCCAATTACCACTCCAGGCACAGTATTACAGCTTTGAGTTGGTAAAATACCAATCAAGCCAACCTGAAATGAGAAAAAAACAACCCCTGACACAGTGTTTCGCTCTACTTAGAGCTCTTCAGAGAGGTATAGCTTTGTCCAGACACAAGGGAGCACCCAGTATAAGTCAAAGAAATACCCTTTCAGGCATAGAGTAACAAATACATTATGCAAAAAAGAAGCAGAGAACTCTGGATAGTTCTCAAGTTTAGGTGGAAAGCAGATCCTGTATGGAGCACTCTCAACACCAGCGACACTCTAGATCTGCTCACCTCAAAAGTCTGTTTTTCTATCAAAATCTTTAAGCATAGGATTAGCACAGTGCCATCCACGCCGAGATAGAAAAGGACAAAGTCTTTTGCCATTTGTACAGCAAAGTCTTTAAGCATAGGACTAGCACAGTGCTGTCCTTGCTGAGCTGTAAAATGACAAAAGCCAATTACCACTCCAGGCACAGTATTAGAGCTTTGAGTTGGTAAAATACCAATCAAGCCAACCTGAAATGAGTAAAAGCCACCCCTGACACAGTGTTTCGCTCTAATTAGAGCTCTTCAGAGAGGTATAGCTTTGTCCAGACACAAGGGAGCACCCAGTTTAAGTCAAAGAAATACCCTTTCAGGCATAGAGTGATGAATAAATTATGCAAAAAAGAAGCAGAGAACTCTGGGTAGTTCTCAAGTTTAGGTGAAAAGCAGCTCCTGTATGGAGCACTCTCAACACCAACGACACTCTAG
The DNA here is from genome assembly GCF_964204655.1 of Triturus cristatus. Classification (NCBI taxonomy): domain Eukaryota; kingdom Metazoa; phylum Chordata; class Amphibia; order Caudata; family Salamandridae; genus Triturus; species Triturus cristatus. The sequence continues at coordinate 1,086,656,901 of NC_140591.1, forward strand.
ATCTGCTCACCTCAAATGTCTGTTTTTCTATCAAAATCTTTAAGCATAGGATTAGCACAGTGCCATCCACGCCGAGATAGAAAAGGACAAAGTCTTTTGCCATTTGTACAGCAAAGTCTTTAAGCATAGGACTAGCACAGTGCTGTCCTTGCCGAGCTGTAAAATGACAAAAGCAATTACCATTCCAGGCACAGTATTACAGCTTTGAGTTGGTAAAATACCAATCAAGCCAACCTGAAATGAGTAAAAGCAACCCCTGACACAGTGTTTCGCTCTAATTAGAGCTCTTCAGGGAGGTATAGCTTTGTCCAGACACAAGGGAGCACCCAGTATAAGTCAAAGAAATACCCTTTCAGGCATAGAGTGACGAATAAATTATGCAAAAAAGAAGCAGATAACTCTGGGTAGTTCTCAAGTTTAGGTGGAAAGCAGCTCCTGTATGGAGCACTCTCAACACCAGCGACACTCTAGATCTGCTCACCTCAAATGTCTGTTTTTCCATCAAAATCTTTAAGCATAGGATTAGCACAGTGTCATCCACGCCGAGATAGAAAAGTACAAAGTCTTTTGCCATTTGTACAGCAAAGTCTTTAAGCATAGGACTAGCACAGTGCTGTTCTAACCGAGCTGTAAAATGACAAAAGCCAATTACCACTCCAGGCACAGTATTACAGCTTTGAGTTGGTAAAATACCAATCAAGCCAACCTGAAATTAGTAAAAACAACCCCTGACACAGTGTTTTACCCCAATTAGAGCTCTTCAGAGAGGTATAGCTTTGTCCAGACACAAGGGAGCACCCAGTATAAGTCAAAGAAATACCCTTTCAGGCATAGAGTGATGAATAAATTATGCAAAAAAGAAGCAGAGAACTCTGGGTAGTTCTCAAGTTTAGGTGGAAAGCAGCTCCTGTATGGAGCACTCTCAACACCAGCGACACTCTAGATCTGCTCACCTCAAATGTCTGTTTTTCTATCTAAATCTTTAAGCATAGGATTAGCACAGTGCCATCCACGCCGAGATAGAAAAGGACAAAGTCTTTTGCCATTTGTACAGCAAAGTCTTTAAGCATAGGACTAGCACAGTGCTGTTCTTGCCCAGCTGTAAAATGACAAAAGCCAATTACCACTCCAGGCACAGTATTACAGCTTTGAGTTGGTAAAATACCAATCAAGCCAACCTGAAATGAGTAAAAGCAACCCCTGACACAGTGTTTCGCTCTAATAAGAGCTCTTCAGAGAGGTATAGCTTTGTCCAGACACAAGGGAGCACCCAGTATAAGTCAAAGGAATACCCTTTCAGGCATAGAGTGACAAATACATTATGCAAAAAAGAAGCAGATTACTCTGGGTAGTTCTCAAGTTTAGGTGGAAACCAGCTCCTGTATGGAGCACTCTCAACACCAGCGACACTCTAGATCTGCTCACCTCAAATGTCTGTTTTTCTATCAAAATCTTTAAGCATAGGATTAGCACAGTGCCATCCACGCCGAGATAGAAAAGGACAAAGTCTTTTGCCATTTGTACAGCAAAGTCTTTAAGCATAGGACTAGCACAGTGCTGTCCTTGCCGAGCTGTAAAATGACAAAAGCCAATTACCACTCCAGGCACAGTATTACAGCTTTGAGTTGGTAAAATACCAATCAAGCCAACCTGAAATGAGTAAAAGCAACCCCTGACACAGTGTTTCGCACTTATTAGAGCTCTTCAGAGAGGTATAGCTTTGTCCAGACACAAGGGAGCACACAGTATAAGTCAAAGAAATACCCTTTCAGGCATAGAGTGACGAATAAATTATGCAAAAAAGAAGCAGAGAACTCTGGGTAGTTCTCAAGTTTAGGTGGAAAGCAGCTCCTGTATGGAGCACTCTCAACACCAGCGACACTCTAGATCTGCTCACCTCAAATGTCTGTTTTTCTATCAAAATCTTTAATCATAGGATTAGCACAGTGCCATCCACGCCGAGATAGAAAAGGACAAAGTCTTTTGCCATTTGTACAGCAAAGTCTTTAAGCATAGGACTAGCACAGTGCTGTCCTTGCTGAGCTGTAAAATGACAAAAGCCAATTACCACTCCAGGCACAGTATTAGAGCTTTGAGTTGGTAAAATACCAATCAAGCCAACCTGAAATGAGTAAAAGCCACCCCTGACACAGTGTTTCGCTCTAATTAGAGCTCTTCAGAGAGGTATAGCTTTGTCCAGACACAAGGGAGCACCCAGTTTAAGTCAAAGAAATACCCTTTCAGGCATAGAGTGATGAATAAATTATGCAAAAAAGAAGCAGAGAACTCTGGGTAGTTCTCAAGTTTAGGTGAAAAGCAGCTCCTGTATGGAGCACTCTCAACACCAACGACACTCTAGATCTGCTCACCTCAAATGTCTGTTTTTCTATGAAAATCTTTAAGCATAGGATTAGCACAGTGCCATCCACGCCGAGATAGAAAAGGACAAAGTCTTTTGCCATTTGTACAGCAAAGTCTTTAAGCATAGGACTAGCACAGTGCTGTCCTTGCCGAGCTGTAAAATGACAAAAGCAATTACCATTCCAGGCACAGTATTACAGCTTTGAGTTGGTAAAATACCAATCAAGCCAACCTGAAATGAGTAAAAGCAACCCCTGACACAGTGTTTCGCTCTAATTAGAGCTCTTCAGGGAGGTATAGCTTTGTCCAGACACAAGGGAGCACCCAGTATAAGTCAAAGAAATACCCTTTCAGGCATAGAGTGACGAATAAATTATGCAAAAAAGAAGCAGATAACTCTGGGAAGTTCTCAAGTTTAGGTGGAAAGCAGCTCCTGTATGGAGCACTCTCAACACCAGCGACACTCTAGATCTGCTCACCTCAAATGTCTGTTTTTCCATCAAAATCTTTAAGCATAGGATTAGCACAGTGTCATCCACGCCGAGATAGAAAAGTACAAAGTCTTTTGCCATTTGTACAGCAAAGTCTTTAAGCATAGGACTAGCACAGTGCTGTTCTAACCGAGCTGTAAAATGACAAAAGCCAATTACCACTCCAGGCACAGTATTACAGCTTTGAGTTGGTAAAATACCAATCAAGCCAACCTGAAATTAGTAAAAACAACCCCTGACACAGTGTTTTACCCTAATTAGAGCTCTTCAGAGAGGTATAGCTTTGTCCAGACACAAGGGAGCACCCAGTATAAGTCAAAGAAATACCCTTTCAGGCATAGAGTGACGAATAAATTATGCAAAAAAGAAGCAGAGAACTCTGGGTAGTTCTCAAGTTTAGGTGGAAAGCAGCTCCTGTATGGAGCACTCTCAACACCAGCGACACTCTAGATCTGCTCACCTCAAATGTCTGTTTTTCTATCAAAATCTTTAAGCATAGGATTAGCACAGTGCCATCCACGCCGAAATAGAAAAGGACAAAGTATTTTGTCATTTGTACAGCAAAGTCTTTAAGCATAGGACTAGCACAGTGCTGTCCTTGCCGAGCTGTAAAATGACAAAAGCCAATTACCATTCCAGGCACAGTATTACAGCTTTGAGTTGGTAAAATACCAATCAAGCCAACCTGAAATTAGTAAAAGCAACCCCTGACACAGTGTTTCGCTCTAATTAGAGCTCTTCAGAGAGGTATAGCTTTGTCCAGACACAAGGGCGCACCCAGTATAAGTCAAAGAAATACCCTTTCAGGCATAGAGTAACAAATAAATTATGCAAAAAAGAAGCAGAGAACTCTGGATAGTTCTCAAGTTTAGGTGGAAAGCAGATCCTGTATGGAGCACTCTCAACACCAGCGACACTCTAGATCTGCTCACCTCAAATGTCTGTTTTTCTATCAAAATCTTTAAGCATAGGATTAGCACAGTGCCATCCACGCCGAGATAGAAAAGGACAAATTCTTTTGCCATTTGTACAGCAAAGTCTTTAAGCATAGGACTAGCACAGTGCTGTCCTTGCCGAGCTGTAAAATGACAAAAGCCAATTACCACTCCAGGCACAGTATTACAGCTTTGAGTTGGTAAAATACCAATCAAGCCAACCTGAAATGAGTAAAAGCCACCCCTGACACAGTGTTTTGCTCTAATTAGAGCTCTTTAGAGAGGTATAGCTTTGTCCAGACACAAGGGAGCACCCAGTATAAGTCAAAGAAATACCCTTTCAGGCATAGAGTGACGAATAAATTATGCAAAAAAGAAGCAGAGAACTCTGGGTAGTTCTCAAGTTTAGGTGAAAAGCAGCTCCTGTATGGAGCACTCTCAACACCAGCGACACTCTAGATCTCCTCACCTCAAATGTCTGTTTTCTATCAAAATCTTTAAGCATAGGATTAGCACAGTGCCATCCACGCCGAGATAGAAAAAGACAAAGTCTTTTGCCATTTGTACAGCAAAGTCTTTAAGCATAGGACTAGCACAGTGCTGTCCTTGTCGAGCTGTAAAATGACAAAAGCCAATTACCACTCCAGGCACAGTATTACAGCTTTGAGTTGGTAAAATACCAATCAAGCCAACCTGAAATGAGTAAAAGCAACCCCTGACACAGTGTTTCGCTCTAATTAGAGCTCTTCAGAGAGGTATAGCTTTGTCCAGACACAAGGGAGCACCCAGTATAAGTCAAAGAAATACCCTTTCAGGCATAGAGTGACGAATACATTATGCAAAAAAGAAGCAGAGAACTCTGGGTAGTTCTCAAGTTTAGGTGGAAAGCAGCTCCTGTATGGAGCACTCTCAACACCAGCGACACTCTAGATCTGCTCACCTCAAATGTCTGTTTTTCTATCAAAATCTTTAAGCATAGGATTAGCACAGTGCCATCCACGCCGAGATAGAAAAGGACAAAGTCTTTTGCCATTTGTACAGCAAAGTCTTTAAGCATAGGACTAGCACAGTGCTGTCCTTGCCGAGCTGTAAAATGAAAAAAGCCAATTACCACTCCAGGCACAGTATTACAGCTTTGAGTTGGTAAAATACCAATCAAGCCAACCTGAAATGAGTAAAAGCAACCCCTGACACAGTTTTTCGCTCTAATTAGAGCTCTTCAGAGAGGTATAGCTTTGTCCAGACACAAGGGCGCACCCAGTATAAGTCAAAGAAATACCCTTTCAGGCATAGAGTGACGAATAAATTATGCAAAAAAGAAGCAGAGAACTCTGGGTAGTTCTCAAGTTTAGGTGGAAAGCAGCTCCTGTATGGAGCACTCTCAACACCAGCGACACTCTAGATCTGCTCACCTCAAATGTCTGTTTTTCTATCAAAATCTTTAAGCATAGGACTAGCACAGTGCCATCCACGCCGAGATAGAAAAGGACAAAGTCTTTTGCCATTTGAACAGCAAAGTCTTTAAGCATAGGACTAGCACAGTGCTGTCCTTGCCGAGCTGTAAAATGACAAAAGCCAATTACCACTCCAGGCACAGTATTAGAGCTTTGAGTTGGTAAAATACCAATAAAGCCAACCTGAAATGAGTAAAAGCAACCCCTGACACAGTGTTTCGCTCTAATTAGAGCTCTTCAGAGAGGTATAGCTTTGTCCAGACACAAGGGAGCACCCAGTATAAGTCAAAGAAATACCCTTTCAGGCATAGAGTGACGAATAAATTATGCAAAAAAGAAGCAGAGAAATCTGGGTAGTTCTCAAGTTTAGGTGGAAAGCAGCTCCTGTATGGAGCACTCTCAACACCAGCGACACTCTAGATCTGCTCACCTCAAATGTCTGTTTGTTCTATCAAAATCTTTAAGCATAGGATTAGCACAGTGCCATCCACGCCGAGATAGAAAAGGACAAAGTCTTTTGCCATTTGTACAGCAAAGTCTTTAAGCATAGGACTAGCACAGTGCTGTCCTTGCCGAGCTGTAAAATGACAAAAGCCAATTACCACTCCAGGCACAGTATTACAGCTTTGAGTTGGTAAAATACCAATCAAGCCAACCTGAAATGAGTAAAAGCAACCCCTGACACAGTGTTTTGCTCTAATTAGAGCTCTTCAGAGAGGTATAGCTTTGTCCAGACACAAGGGATCACCCAGTATAAGTCAAAGAAATACCCTTTCAGGCATAGAGTGACAAATAAATTATGCAAAAAAGAAGCAGAGAACTCTGGGTAGTTCACAAGTTTAGGTGGAAAGCAGCTCCTGTATGGAGCACTCTCAACACCATCGACACTCTAGATCTGCTCACCTCAAATGTCTGTTTTCTATCAAAATCTTTAATCATAGGATTAGCACAGTGCCATCCACGCCGAGATTGAAAAGGACAAAGTCTTTTGCCATTTGTACAGCAAAGTCTTTAAGCATAGGACTAGCACAGTGCTGTCCTTGCCGATCTGTAAAATGACAAAAGCCAATTACCACTCCAGGCACAGTATTACAGCTTTGAGTTGGTAAAATACCAATCAAGCCAACCTGAAATTAGTAAAAGCAACCCCTGACACAGTGTTTCGCTCTCATTAGAGCTCTTCAGAGAGGTATAGCTTTGTCCAGACACAAGGGCGCACCCAGTATAAGTCAAAGAAATACCCTTTCAGGCATAGAGTGACAAATAAATTATGCAAAAAAGAAGCAGATAACTCTGGGTAGTTCTCAAGTTTAGGTGGAAAGCAGCTCCTGTATGGAGCACTCTCAACACCAGCGACACTCTAGATCTGCTCACCTCAAATGTCTGTTTTTCTATCAAAATCTTTAAGCATAGGATTAGCACAGTGCCATCCACGCCGAGATAGAAAAGGACAAAGTCTTTTGCCATTTGTACAGCAAAGTCTTTAAGCATAGGACTAGCACAGTGCTGTTCTTGCCGAGCTGTAAAATGACAAAAGCCAATTACCACTTCAGGCACAGTATTACAGCTTTGAGTTGGTAAATTACCAATCAAGCCAACCTGAAATGAGTAAAAGCAACCCCTGACACAGTGTTTCGCTCTAATTAGAGCTCTTCAGAGAGGTATAGCTTTGTCCAGACAAAAGGGAGCACCCAGTATAAGTCAAAGAAATACCCTTTCAGGCATAGAGTGACAAATAAATTATGCAAAGAAGAAGCAGAGAACTCTGGGTAGTTCTCAAGTTTAGGTGGAAAGCAGCTCCTGTATGGAGCACTCTCAACACCAGCGACACTCTAGATCTGCTCACCTCAAATGTCTGTTTTCTATCAAAATCTTTAAGCATAGGATTAGCACAGTGCCATCCACGCCGAGATAGAAAAGGACAAAGTCTTTTGCCATTTGTACAGCAAAGTCTTTAAGCATAGGACTAGCACAGTGCTGTCCTTGCCGAGCTGTAAAATGACAAAAGCCAATTACCACTCCAGGCACAGTATTACAGCTTTGAGTTGGTAAAATACCAATCAAGCCAACCTGAAATTAGTAAAAGCAACCCCTGACACAGTGTTTAGCTCTAATTAGAGCTCTTCAGAGAGGTATAGCTTTGTCCAGACACAAGGGCGCACCCAGTATAAGTCAAAGAAATACCCTTTCAGGCATAGAGGGACGAATAAATTATGCAAAAAAGAAGCAGAGAACTCTGGGTAGTTCTCAAGTTTAGGTGGAAAGCAGCTCCTGTATGGAGCACTCTCAACACCAGCGACACTCTAGATCTGCTCACCTCAAATGTCTGTTTTTCTATCAAAATCTTTAAGCATAGGACTAGCACAGTGCCATCCACGCCGAGATAGAAAAGGACAAAGTCTTTTGCCATTTGAACAGCAAAGTCTTTAAGCATAGGACTAGCACAGTGCTGTCCTTGCCGAGCTGTAAAATGACAAAAGCCAATTACCACTCCAGGCACAGTATTAGAGCTTTGAGTTGGTAAAATACCAATAAAGCCAACCTGAAATGAGTAAAAGCAACCCCTGACACAGTGTTTCGCTCTAATTAGAGCTCTTCAGAGAGGTATAGCTTTGTCCAGACACAAGGGAGCACCCAGTATAAGTCAAAGAAATACCCTTTCAGGCATAGAGTGACGAATAAATTATGCAAAAAAGAAGCAGAGAAATCTGGGTAGTTCTCAAGTTTAGGTGGAAAGCAGCTCCTGTATGGAGCACTCTCAACACCAGCGACACTCTAGATCTGCTCACCTCAAATGTCTGTTTGTTCTATCAAAATCTTTAAGCATAGGATTAGCACAGTGCCATCCACGCCGAGATAGAAAAGGACAAAGTCTTTTGCCATTTGTACAGCAAAGTCTTTAAGCATAGGACTAGCACAGTGCTGTCCTTGCCGAGCTGTAAAATGACAAAAGCCAATTACCACTCCAGGCACAGTATTACAGCTTTGAGTTGGTAAAATACCAATCAAGCCAACCTGAAATGAGTAAAAGCAACCCCTGACACAGTGTTTTGCTCTAATTAGAGCTCTTCAGAGAGGTATAGCTTTGTCCAGACACAAGGGATCACCCAGTATAAGTCAAAGAAATACCCTTTCAGGCATAGAGTGACAAATAAATTATGCAAAAAAGAAGCAGAGAACTCTGGGTAGTTCACAAGTTTAGGTGGAAAGCAGCTCCTGTATGGAGCACTCTCAACACCATCGACACTCTAGATCTGCTCACCTCAAATGTCTGTTTTCTATCAAAATCTTTAAGCATAGGATTAGCACAGTGCCATCCACGCCGAGATTGAAAAGGACAAAGTCTTTTGCCATTTGTACAGCAAAGTCTTTAAGCATAGGACTAGCACAGTGCTGTCCTTGCCGATCTGTAAAATGACAAAAGCCAATTACCACTCCAGGCACAGTATTACAGCTTTGAGTTGGTAAAATACCAATCAAGCCAACCTGAAATTAGTAAAAGCAACCCCTGACACAGTGTTTCGCTCTCATTAGAGCTCTTCAGAGAGGTATAGCTTTGTCCAGACACAAGGGCGCACCCAGTATAAGTCAAAGAAATACCCTTTCAGGCATAGAGTGACAAATAAATTATGCCAAAAAGAAGCAGATAACTCTGGGTAGTTCTCAAGTTTAGGTGGAAAGCAGCTCCTGTATGGAGCACTCTCAACACCAGCGACACTCTAGATCTGCTCACCTCAAATGTCTGTTTTCTATCAAAATCTTTAAGCATAGGATTAGCACAGTGCCATCCACGCCGAGATAGAAAAGGACAAAGTCTTCTGCCATTTGTACAGCAAAGTCTTTAAGCATAGGACTAGCACAGTGCTGTCCTTGCCGAGCTGTAAAATGAAAAAAGCCAATTACCACTCCAGGCACAGTATCACAGCTTTGAGTTGGTAAAATACCAATCAAGCCAACCTGAAATTAGTAAAAGCAACCCCTGACACAGTGATTCGCTCTAATTAGAGCTCTTCAGAGAGGTATAGCTTTGTCCAGACACAAGGGCGCACCCAGTATAAGTCAAAGAAATACCCTTTCAGGCATAGAGTGACAAATAAATTATGCAAAAAAGAAGCAGAGAACTTTGGGTAGTTCTCAAGTTTAGGTGGAAAGCAGCTCCTGTATGGAGCACTCTCAACACCAGCGACACTCTAGATCTGCTCACCTCAAATGTCTGTTTTTCTATCAAAATCTTTAAGCATAGGATTAGCACAGTGCCATCCATGCCGAGATAGAAAAGGACAAAGTCTTTTGCCATTTGAACAGCAAAGTCTTTAAGCATAGGACTAGCACAGTGCTGTCCTTGCCGAGCTGTAAAATGACAAAAGCCAATTACCACTCCAGGCACAGTATTAGAGCTTTGAGTTGGTAAAATACCAATCAAGCCAACCTGAAATTAGTAAAAGCAACCCCTGACACAGTGTTTCGCTCTAATTAGAGCTCTTCAGAGAGGTATAGCTTTGTCCAGACACAAGGGCGCACCCAGTATAAGTCAAAGAAATACCCTTTCAGGCATAGAGTAACAAATAAATTATGCAAAAAAGAAGCAGAGAACTCTGGATAGTTCTCAAGTTTAGGTGGAAAGCAGATCCTGTATGGAGCACTCTCAACACCAGCGACACTCTAGATTTGTTCACCTCAAATGTCTGTTTTTCTATCAAAATCTTTAAGCATAGGATTAGCACAGTGCCATCCACGCCGAGATAGAAAAGGACAAATTCTTTTGCCATTTGTACAGCAAAGTCTTTAAGCATAGGACTAGCACAGTGCTGTCCTTGCCGAGCTGTAAAATGACAAAAGCCAATTACCACTCCAGGCACAGTATTACAGCTTTGAGTTGGTAAAATACCAATCAAGCCAACCTGAAATGAGTAAAAGCCACCCCTGACACAGTGTTTCGCTCTAATTAGAGCTCTTCAGGGAGGTATAGCTTTGTCCAGACACAAGGGAGCACCCAGTATAAGTCAAAGAAATACCCTTTCAGGGATAGAGTGACGAATAAATTATGCAAAAAAGAAGCAGATAACTCTGGGTAGTTCTCAAGTTTAGGTGGAAAGCAGCTCCTGTATGGAGCACTCTCAACACCAGCGACACTCTAGATCTGCTCACCTCAAATGTCTGTTTTTCTATCAAAATCTTTAAGCATAGGATTAGCACAGTGTAGTCCACACCGAGATAGAAAAGGACAAAGTCTTTTGCCATTTGTACAGCAAAGTCTTTAAGCATAGGACTAGCACAGTGCTGTTGTAACCGAGCTGTAAAATGACAAAAGCCAATTACCACTCCAGGCACAGTATTACAGCTTTGAGTTGGTAAAATACCAATCAAGCCAACCTGAAATGAGTAAAAGCAACCCCTGACACAGTGTTTCGCTCTAATTAGAGCTCTTCAGAGAGGTATAGCTTTGTCCAGACACAAGGGAGCACCCAGTATAAGTCAAAGAAATACCCTTTCAGGCATAGAGTGACGAATAAATTATGCAAAAAAGAAGCAGAGAACTCTGGGTAGTTCTCAAGTTTAGGTGGAAAGCAGCTCCTGTATGGAGCACTCTCAACACCAGCGACACTCTAGATCTGCTCACCTCAAATGTCTGTTTTTCTATCAAAATCTTTAAGCATAGGATTAGCACAGTGCCATCCACGCCGAGATAGAAAAGGACAAAGTCTTTTGCCATTTGTACAGCAAAGTCTTTAAGCATAGGACTAGCACAGCGCTGTCCTTGTCGAGCTGTAAAATGACAAAAGCCAATTACCACTCCAGGCACAGTATTACAGCTTTGAGTTGGTAAAATACCAATCAAGCCAACCTGAAATGAGTAAAAGCAACCCCTGACAGTGTTTCGCTCTAATTAGAGCTCTTCAGAGAGGTATAGCTTTGTCCAGACACAAGGAAGCACCCAGTATAAGTCAAAGAAATACCCTTTCAGGCATAGAGTGACGAATACATTATGCAAAAAAGAAGCAGAGAACTCTGGGTAGTTCTCAAGTTTAGGTGGAAAGCAGCTCCTGTATGGAGCACTCTCAACACCAGCGACACTCTAGATCTGCTCACCTCAAATGTCTGTTTTTCTATCAAAATCTTTAAGCATAGGATTAGCACAGTGCCATCCACGCCGAGATAGAAAAGGACAAAGTCTTTTGCCATTTGTACAGCAAAGTCTTTAAGCATAGGACTAGCACAGTGCTGTCCTTGCCGAGCTGTAAAATGACAAAAGCCAATTACCACTCCAGACACAGTATTACAGCTTTGAGTTGGTAAATTACCAATCAAGCCAACCTGAAATGAGTAAAAGCAACCCCTGACACAGTGTTTCGCTCTAATTAGAGCTCTTCAGAGAGGTATAGCTTTGTCCAGACACAAGGGAGCACCCAGTATAAGTCAAAGAAATACCCTTTCAGGCATAGAGTGACAAATAAATTATGCAAAAAAGAAGCAGAGAACTCTGGGTAGTTCTCAAGTTTAGGTGGAAATCAGCTCCTGTATGGAGCACTCTCAACACCAGCGACACTCTAGATCTGCTCACCTCAAATGTCTGTTTTCTATCAAAATCTTTAAGCATAGGATTAGCACAGTGCCATCCACGCCGAGATAGAAAAGGACAAAGTCTTTTGCCATTTGTACAGCAAAGTCTTTAAGCATAGGACTAGCACAGTGCTGTCCTTGCCGAGCTGTAAAATGACAAAAGCCAATTACCACTCCAGGCACAGTATTACAGCTTTGAGTTGGTAAAATACCAATAAAGCCAACCTGAAATGAGTAAAAGCAACCCCTGACACAGTGTTTCGCTCTAATTAGAGCTCTTCAGAGAGGTATAGCTTTGTCCAGACACAAGGGAGCACCCAGTATAAGTCAAAGAAATACCCTTTCAGGCATAGAGTGATGAATAAATTATGCAAAAAAGAAGCAGAGAACTCTGGGTAGTTCTCAAGTTTAGGTGGAAAGCAGCTCCTGTATGGAGCACTCTCAACACCAGCGACACTCTAGATCTGCTCACCTCAAATGTCTGTTTGTTCTATCAAAATCTTTAAGCATAGGATTAGCACAGTGCCATCCACGCCGAGATAGAAAAGGACAAAGTCTTTTGCCATTTGTACAGCAAAGTCTTTAAGCATAGGACTAGCACAGTGCTGTCCTTGCCGAGCTGTAAAATGACAAAAGCCAATTACCACTCCAGGCACAGTATTACAGCTTTGAGTTGGTAAAATACCAATCAAGCCAACCTGAAATGAGTAAAAGCAACCCCTGACACAGTGTTTCGCTCTAATTAGAGCTCTTCAGAGAGGTATAGCTTTGTCCAGACACAAGGGAGCACCCAGTATAAGTCAAAGAAATACCCTTTCAGGCATAGAGTGACAAATAAATTATGCAAAAAAGAAGCAGAGAACTCTGGGTAGTTCACAAGTTTAGGTGGAAAGCAGCTCCTGTATGGAGCACTCTCAACACCAGCGACACTCTAGATCTGCTCACCTCAAATGTCTGTTTTCTATCAAAATCTTTAAGCATAGGATTAGCACAGTGCCATCCACGCCGAGATTGAAAAGGACAAAGTCTTTTGCCATTTGTACAGCAAAGTCTTTAAGCATAGGACTAGCACAGTGCTGTCCTTGCCGAGCTGTAAAATGACAAAAGCCAATTACCACTCCAGGCACAGTATTACAGCTTTGAGTTGGTAAAATACCAATCAAGCCAACCTGAAATTAGTAAAAGCAACCCCTGACACAGTGTTTCGCTCTCATTAGAGCTCTTCAGAGAGGTATAGCTTTGTCCAGACACAAGGGCGCACCCAGTATAAGTCAAAGAAATACCCTTTCAGGCATAGAGTGACAAATAAATTATGCAAAAAAGAAGCAGAGAACTCTGGGTAGTTCTCAAGTTTAGGTGGAAAGCAGCTCCTGTATGGAGCACTCTCAACACCAGCGACACTCTAGATCTGCTCACCTCAAATGTCTGTTTTCTATCAAAATCTTTAAGCATAGGATTAGCACAGTGCCATCCACGCCGAGATAGAAAAGGACGAAGTCTTTTGCCATTTGTACAGCAAAGTCTTTAAGCATAGGACTAGCACAGTGCTGTCCTTGCCGAGCTGTAAAATGACAAAAGCCAATTACCACTCCAGGCACAGTATTAGAGCTTTGAGTTGGTAAAATACCAATAAAGCCAACCTGAAATGAGTAAAAGCACCCCCTGACACAGTGTTTCGCTCTAATTAGAGCTCTTCAGAGAGGTATAGCTTTGTCCAGACACAAGGGAGCACCCAGTATAAGTCAAAGAAATACCCTTTCAGGCATAGAGTGACGAATAAATTATGCAAAAAAGAAGCAGAGAACTCTGGGTAGTTCTCAAGTTTAGGTGGAAAGCAGCTCCTGTATGGAGCACTCTCAACACCAGCGACACTCTAGATCTGCTCACCTCAAATGTCTGTTTTTCTATCAAAATCTTTAAGCATAGGATTAGCACAGTGCCATCCACGCCGAGATAGAAAAGGACAAAGTCTTTTGCCATTTGTACAGCAAAGTCTTTAAGCATAGGACTAGCACAGTGCTGTCCTTGCCAAGCTGTAAAATGACAAAAGCCAATTACCACTCCAGGCACAGTATTACAGCTTTGAGTTGGTAAAATACCAATCAAGCCAACCTGAAATGAGTAAAAGCAACCCCTGACACAGTGTTTCGCTCTAATTAGAGCTCTTCAGAGAAGTATAGCTTTGTCCAGACACAAGGGAGCACCCAGTATAAGTCAAAGAAATACCCTTTCAGGCATAGAGTGACAAATAAATTATGCAAAAAAGAAGCAGAGAACTCTGGGTAGTTCACAAGTTTAGGTGGAAAGCAGCTCCTGTATGGAGCACTCTCAACACCAGCGACACTCTAGATCTGCTCACCTCAAATGTCTGTTTTTCTATCAAAATCTTTAAGCATAGGATTAGCACAGTGCCATCCACGCCGAGATAGAAAAGGACAAAGTCTTTTGCCATTTGTACAGCAAAGTCTTTAAGCATAGGACTAGCACAGTGCTGTCCTTGCCGAGCTGTAAAATGACAAAAGCCAATTACCACACCAGGGACAGTATTAGAGCTTTGAGTTGGTAAAATACCAATCAAGCCAACCTGAAATGAGTAAAAGCAACCCCTGACACAGTGTTTCGCTCTAATTAGAGCTCTTCAGAGAGGTATAGCTTTGTCCAGACACAAGGGAGCACCCAGTATAAGTCAAAGAATTACCCTTTCAGGCATAGAGTGACGAATAAATTATGCAAAAAAGAAGCAGAGAACTCTGGGTAGTTCTCAAGTTTAGGTGAAAAGCAGCTCCTGTATGGAGCACTCTCAACACCAGCGACACTCTAGATCTGCTCACCTCAAATGTCTGTTTTCTATCAAAATCTTTAAGCATAGGATTAGCACAGTGCCATCCACGCCGAGATAGAAAAGGACAAAGTCTTTTGCCATTTGAACAGCAAAGTCTTTAAGCATAGGACTAGCACAGTGCTGTCCTTGCCGAGCTGTAAAATGACAAAAGCCAATTACCACTCCAGGCACAGTATTAGAGCTTTGAGTTGGTAAAATACCAATAAAGCCAACCTGAAATGAGTAAAAGCAACCCCTGACACAGTGTTTCGCTCTAATTAGAGCTCTTCAGAGAGGTATAGCTTTGTTCAGACACAAGGGAGCACCCAGTATAAGTCAAAGAAATACCCTTTCAGGCATAGAGTGACGAATAAATTATGCAAAAAAGAAGCAGAGAACTCTGGGTAGTTCTCAAGTTTAGGTGGAAAGCAGCTCCTGTATGGAGCACTCTCAACACCAGCGACACTCTAGATCTGCTCACCTCAAATGTCTGTTTTCTATCAAAATCTTTAAGCATAGGATTAGCACAGTGCCATCCACGCCGAGATAGAAAAGGACAAAGTCTTTTGCCATTTGAACAGCAAAGTCTTTAAGCATAGGACTAGCACAGTGCTGTCCTTGCCGAGCTGTAAAATGACAAAAGCCAATTACCACTCCAGGCACAGTATTAGAGCTTTGAGTTGGTAAAATACCAATCAAGCCAACCTGAAATTAGTAAAAGCAACCCCTGACACAGTGTTTCGCTCTAATTAGAGCTCTTCAGAGAGGTATAGCTTTGTCCAGACACAAGGGCGCACCCAGTATAAGTCAAAGAAATACCCTTTCAGGCATAGAGTAACAAATAAATTATGCAAAAAAGAAGCAGAGAACTCTGGATAGTTCTCAAGTTTAGGTGGAAAGCAGATCCTGTATGGAGCACTCTCAACACCAGCGACACTCTAGATCTGTTCACCTCAAATGTCTGTTTTTCTATCAAAATCTTTAAGCATAGGATTAGCACAGTGCCATCCACGCCGAGATAGAAAAGGACAAATTCTTTTGCCATTTGTACAGCAAAGTCTTTAAGCATAGGACTAGCACAGTGCTGTCCTTGCCGAGCTGTAAAATGACAAAAGCCAATTACCACTCCAGGCACAGTATTACAGCTTTGAGTTGGTAAAATACCAATCCAGCCAACCTGAAATGAGTAAAAGCCACCCCTGACACAGTGTTTCGCTCTAATTAGAGCTCTTCAGAGAGGTATAGCTTTGTCCAGACACAAGGGAGCACCCAGTATAAGTCAAAGAAATACCCTTTCAGGCATAGAGTGACGAATAAATTATGCAAAAAAGAAGCAGAGAACTCTGGGTAGTTCTCAAGTTTAGGTGAAAAGCAGCTCCTGTATGAGCACTCTCAACACCAACGACACTCTAGATCTGCTCACCTCAAATGTCTGTTTTTCTATCAAAATCTTTAAGCATAGGATTAGCACAGTGCCATCCACGCCGAGATAGAAAAGGACAAAGTCTTTTGCCATTTGTACAGCAAAGTCTTTAAGCATAGGACTAGCACAGTGCTGTCCTTGCCGAGCTGTAAAATGACAAAAGCCAATTACCACTCCAGGCACAGTATTACAGCTTTGAGTTGGTAAAATACCAAACAAGCCAACCTGAAATGAGTAAAAGCAACCCCTGACACAGTGTTTCGCTCTAATTAGAGCTCTTCAGGGAGGTATAGCTTTGTCCAGACACAAGGGAGCACCCAGTATAAGTCAAAGAAATACCCTTTCAGGGATAGAGTGACGAATAAATTATGCAAAAAAGAAGCAGATAACTCTGGGTAGTTCTCAAGTTTAGGTGGAAAGCAGCTCCTGTATGGAGCACTCTCAACACCAGCGACACTCTAGATCTGCTCACCTCAAATGTCTGTTTTTCTATCAAAATCTTTAAGCATAGGATTAGCACAGTGTAGTCCACACCGAGATAGAAAAGGACAAAGTCTTTTGCCATTTGTACAGCAAAGTCTTTAAGCATAGGACTAGCACAGTGCTGTTGTAACCGAGCTGTAAAATGACAAAAGCCAATTACCACTCCAGGCACAGTATTACAGCTTTGAGTTGGTAAAATACCAATCAAGCCAACCTGAAATGAGTAAAAGCAACCCCTGACACAGTGTTTCGCTCTAATTAGAGCTCTTCAGAGAGGTATAGCTTTGTCCAGACACAAGGGAGCACCCAGTATAAGTCAAAGAAATACCCTTTCAGGCATAGAGTGACGAATAAATTATGCAAAAAAGAAGCAGAGAACTCTGGGTAGTTCTCAAGTTTAGGTGGAAAGCAGCTCCTGTATGGAGCACTCTCAACACCAGCGACACTCTAGATCTGCTCACCTCAAATGTCTGTTTTTCTATCAAAATCTTTAAGCATAGGATTAGCACAGTGCCATCCACGCCGAGATAGAAAAGGACAAAGTCTTTTGCCATTTGTACAGCAAAGTCTTTAAGCATAGGACTAGCACAGTGCTGTCCTTGTCGAGCTGTAAAATGACAAAAGCCAATTACCACTCCAGGCACAGTATTACAGCTTTGAGTTGGTAAAATACCAATCAAGCCAACCTGAAATGAGTAAAAGCAACCCCTGACACAGTGTTTCGCTCTAATTAGAGCTCTTCAGAGAGGTATAGCTTTGTCCAGACACAAGGGAGCACCCAGTATAAGTCAAAGAAATACCCTTTCAGGCATAGAGTGATGAATACATTATGCAAAAAAGAAGCAGAGAACTCTGGGTAGTTCTCAAGTTTAGGTGGAAAGCAGCTCCTGTATGGAGCACTCTCAACACCAGCGACACTCTAGATCTGCTCACCTCAAATGTCTGTTTTTCTATCAAAATCTTTAAGCATAGGATTAGCACAGTGCCATCCACGCCGAGATAGAAAAGGACATAGTCTTTTGCCATTTGTACAGCAAAGTCTTTAAGCATAGGACTAGCACAGTGCTGTCCTTGCCGAGCTGTAAAATGACAAAAGCCAATTACCACTCCAGACACAGTATTACAGCTTTGAGTTGGTAAATTACCAATCAAGCCAACCTGAAATGAGTAAAAGCAACCCCTGACACAGTGTTTCGCTCTAATTAGAGCTCTTCAGAGAGGTATAGCTTTGTCCAGACACAAGGGAGCACCCAGTATAAGTCAAAGAAATACCCTTTCAGGCATAGAGTGACAAATAAATTATGCAAAAAAGAAGCAGAGAACTCTGGGTAGTTCTCAAGTTTAGGTGGAAATCAGCTCCTGTATGGAGCACTCTCAACACCAGCGACACTCTAGATCTGCTCACCTCAAATGTCTGTTTTCTATCAAAATCTTTAAGCATAGGATTAGCACAGTGCCATCCACGCCGAGATAGAAAAGGACAAAGTCTTTTGCCATTTGTACAGCAAAGTCTTTAAGCATAGGACTAGCACAGTGCTGTCCTTGCCGAGCTGTAAAATGACAAAAGCCAATTACCACTCCAGGCACAGTATTACAGCTTTGAGTTGGTAAAATACCAATCAAGCCAACCTGAAATTAGTAAAAGCAACCCCTGACACAGTGTTTAGCTCTAATTAGAGCTCTTCAGAGAGGTATAGCTTTGTCCAGACACAAGGGCGCACCCAGTATAAGTCAAAGAAATACCCTTTCAGGCATAGAGTGACGAATAAATTATGCAAAAAAGAAGCAGAGAACTCTGGGTAGTTCTCAAGTTTAGGTGGGAAGCAGCTCCTGTATGGAGCACTCTCAACACCAGCGACACTCTAGATCTGCTCACCTCAAATGTCTGTTTTTCTATCAAAATCTTTAAGCATAGGACTAGCACAGTGCCATCCACGCCGAGATAGAAAAGGACAAAGTCTTTTGCCATTTGAACAGCAAAGTCTTTAAGCATAGGACTAGCACAGTGCTGTCCTTTCCGAGCTGTAAAATGACAAAAGCCAATTACCACTCCAGGCACAGTATTAGAGCTTTGAGTTGGTAAAATACCAATAAAGCCAACCTGAAATGAGTAAAAGCAATCCCTGACACAGTGTTTCGCTCTAATTAGAGCTCTTCAGAGAGGTATAGCTTTGTCCAGACACAAGGGAGCACCCAGTATAAGTCAAAGAAATACCCTTTCAGGCATAGAGTGACGAATAAATTATGCAAAAAAGAAGCAGAGAACTCTGGGTAGTTCTCAAGTTTAGGTGGAAAGCAGCTCCTGTATGGAGCACTCTCAACACCAGCGACACTCTAGATCTGCTCACCTCAAATGTCTGTTTGTTCTATCAAAATCTTTAAGCATAGGATTAGCACAGTGCCATCCACGCCGAGATAGAAAAGGACAAAGTCTTTTGCCATTTGTACAGCAAAGTCTTTAAGCATAGGACTAGCACAGTGCTGTCCTTGCCGAGCTGTAAAATGACAAAAGCCAATTACCACTCCAGGCACAGTATTACAGCTTTGAGTTGGTAAAATACCAATCAAGCCAACCTGAAATGAGTAAAAGCAACCCCTGACACAGTGTTTCGCTCTAATTAGAGCTCTTCAGAGAGGTATAGCTTTGTCCAGACACAAGGGAGCACCCAGTATAAGTCAAAGAAATACCCTTTCAGGCATAGAGTGACGAATAAATTATGCAAAAAAGAAGCAGAGAACTCTGGGTAGTTCTCAAGTTTAGGTGGAAAGCAGCTCCTGTATGGAGCACTCTCAACACCAGCGACACTCTAGATCTGCTCACCTCAAATGTCTGTTTGTTCTATCAAAATCTTTAAGCATAGGATTAGCACAGTGCCATCCACGCCGAGATAGAAAAGGACAAAGTCTTTTGCCATTTGTACAGCAAAGTCTTTAAGCATAGGACTAGCACAGTGCTGTCCTTGCCGAGCTGTAAAATGACAAAAGCCAATTACCACTCCAGGCACAGTATTACAGCTTTGAGTTGGTAAAATACCAATCAAGCCAACCTGAAATGAGTAAAAGCAACCCCTGACACAGTGTTTCGCTCTAATTAGAGCTCTTCAGAGAGGTATAGCTTTGTCCAGACACAAGGGAGCACCCAGTATAAGTCAAAGAAATACCCTTTCAGGCATAGAGTGACAAATAAATTATGCAAAAAAGAAGCAGAGAACTCTGGGTAGTTCACAAGTTTAGGTGGAAAGCAGCTCCTGTATGGAGCACTCTCAACACCAGCGACACTCTAGATCTGCTCACCTCAAATGTCTGTTTTCTATCAAAATCTTTAAGCATAGGATTAGCACAGTGCCATCCACGCCGAGATTGAAAAGGACAAAGTCTTTTGCCATTTGTACAGCAAAGTCTTTAAGCATAGGACTAGCACAGTGCTGTCCTTGCCGAGCTGTAAAATGACAAAAGCCAATTACCACTCCAGGCACAGTATTACAGCTTTTAGTTGGTAAAATACCAATCAAGCCAACCTGAAATTAGTAAAAGCAACCCCTGACACAGTGTTTCGCTCTCATTAGAGCTCTTCAGAGAGGTATAGCTTTGTCCAGACACAAGGGCGCACCCAGTATAAGTCAAAGAAATACCCTTTCAGACATACAGTGACAAATAAATTATGCAAAAAAGAAGCAGAGAACTCTGGGTAGTTCTCAAGTTTAGGTGGAAAGCAGCTCCTGTATGGAGCACTCTCAACACCAGCGACACTCTAGATCTGCTCACCTCAAATGTCTGTTTTCTATCAAAATCTTTAAGCATAGGATTAGCACAGTGCCATCCACGCCGAGATAGAAAAGGACAAAGTCTTTTGCCATTTGTACAGCAAAGTCTTTAAGCATAGGACTAGCACAGTGCTGTCCTTGCCGAGCTGTAAAATGACAAAAGCCAATTACCACTCCAGGCACAGTATTAGAGCTTTGAGTTGGTAAAATACCAATAAAGCCAACCTGAAATGAGTAAAAGCACCCCCTGACACAGTGTTTCGCTCTAATTAGAGCTCTTCAGAGAGGTATAGCTTTGTCCAGACACAAGGGAGCACCCAGTATAAGTCAAAGAAATACCCTTTCAGGCATAGAGTGACGAATAAATTATGCAAAAAAGAAGCAGAGAACTCTGGGCAGTTCTCAAGTTTAGGTGGAAAGCAGCTCCTGTATGGAGCACTCTCAACACCAGCGACACTCTAGATCTGCTCACCTCAAATGTCTGTTTTTCTATCAAAATCTTTAAGCATAGGATTAGCACAGTGCCATCCACGCCGAGATAGAAAAGGACAAAGTCTTTTGCCATTTGTACAGCAAAGTCTTTAAGCATAGGACTAGCACAGTGCTGTCCTTGCCGAGCTGTAAAATGACAAAAGCCAATTACCACTCCAGGCACAGTATTACAGCTTTGAGTTGGTAAAATACCAATCAAGCCAACCTGAAATGAATAAAAGCAACCCCTGACACAGTGTTTCGCTCTAATTAGAGCTCTTCAGAGAAGTATAGCTTTTTCCAGACACAAGGGAGCACCCAGTATAAGTCAAAGAAATACCCTTTCAGGCATAGAGTGACAAATAAATTATGCAAAAAAGAAGCAGAGAACTCTGGGTAGTTCACAAGTTTAGGTGGAAAGCAGCTCCTGTATGGAGCACTCTCAACACCAGCGACACTCTAGATCTGCTCACCTCAAATGTCTGTTTTCTATCAAAATCTTTAAGCATAGGATTAGCACAGTGCCATCCACGCCGAGATAGAAAAGGACAAAGTCTTTTGCCATTTGAACAGCAAAGTCTTTAAGCATAGGACTAGCACAGTGCTGTCCTTGCCGAGCTGTAAAATGACAAAAGCCAATTACCACTCCAGGCACAGTATTAGAGCTTTGAGTTGGTAAAATACCAATAAAGCCAACCTGAAATGAGTAAAAGCAACCCCTGACACAGTGTTTCGCTCTAATTAGAGCTCTTCAGAGAGGTATAGCTTTGTCCAGACACAAGGGAGCACCCAGTATAAGTCAAAGAAATACCCTTTCAGGCATAGAGTGACGAATAAATTATGCAAAAAAGAAGCAGAGAACTCTGGGTAGTTCTCAAGTTTAGGTGGAAAGCAGCTCCTGTATGGAGCACTCTCAACACCAGCGACACTCTAGATCTGCTCACCTCAAATGTCTGTTTTCTATCAAAATCTTTAAGCATAGGATTAGCACAGTGCCATCCACGCCGAGATAGAAAAGGACAAAGTATTTTGCCATTTGTACAGCAAAGTCTTTAAGCATAGGACTAGCACAGTGCTGTCCTTACCGAGCTGCAAAATGACAAAAGCCAATTACCACTCCAGGCACAGTATTACAGCTTTGAGTTGGTAAAATACCAATCAAGACAACCTGAAATTAGTAAAAGTAACCCCTGACACAGTGTTTCGCTCTAATTAGAGCTCTTCAGAGAGGTATAGCTTTGTCCAGACACAAGGGCGCACCCAGTATAAGTCAAAGAAATACTCTTTCAGGCATAGAGTGACGAATAAATTATGCAAAAAAGAAGCAGAGAACTCTGGATAGTTCTCAAGTTTAGGTGGAAAGCAGCTCCTGTATGGAGCACTCTCAACACCAGCGACACTCTAGATCTGCTCACCTCAAATGTCTGTTTTTCTATCAAAATCTTTAAGCATAGGATTAGCACAGTGCCATCCACGCCGAGATAGAAAAGGACAAAGTCTTTTGCCATTTGTACAGCAAAGTCTTTAAGCATAGGACTAGCACAGTGCTGTCCTTGCCGAGCTGTAAAATGACAAAAGCCAATTACCACACCAGGGACAGTATTAGAGCTTTGAGTTGGTAAAATACCAATCAAGCCAACCTGAAATGAGTAAAAGCAACCCCTGACACAGTGTTTCGCTCTAATTAGAGCTCTTCAGAGAGGTATAGCTTTGTCCAGACACAAGGGAGCACCCAGTATAAGTCAATGAAATACCCTTTCAGGCATAGAGTGACGAATAAATTATGCAAAAAAGAAGCAGAGAACTCTGGGTAGTTCTCAAGTTTAGGTGAAAAGCAGCTCCTGTATGGAGCACTCTCAACACCAGCGACACTCTAGATCTGCTCACCTCAAATGTCTGTTTTCTATCAAAATCTTTAAGCATAGGATTAGCACAGTGCCATCCACGCCGAGATAGAAAAGGACAAAGTCTTTTGCCATTTGAACAGCAAAGTCTTTAAGCATAGGACTAGCACAGTGCTGTCCTTGCCGAGCTGTAAAATGACAAAAGCCAATTACCACTCCAGGCACAGTATTAGAGCTTTGAGTTGGTAAAATACCAATAAAGCCAACCTGAAATGAGTAAAAGCAACCCCTGACACAGTGTTTCGCTCTAATTAGAGCTCTTCAGAGAGGTATAGCTTTGTCCAGACACAAGGGAGCACCCAGTATAAGTCAAAGAAATACCCTTTCAGGCATAGAGTGACAAATAAATTATGCAAAAAAGAAGCAGAGAACTCTGGGTAGTTCTCAAGTTTAGGTGGAAAGCAGCTCCTGTATGGAGCACTCTCAACACCAGCGACACTCTAGATCTGCTCACCTCAAATGTCTGTTTTCTATCAAAATCTTTAAGCATAGGATTAGCACAGTGCCATCCACGCCGAGATAGAAAAGGACAAAGTATTTTGCCATTTGTACAGCAAAGTCTTTAAGCATAGGACTAGCACAGTGCTGTCCTTACCGAGCTGTAAAATGACAAAAGCCAATTACCACTCCAGGCACAGTATTACAGCTTTGAGTTGGTAAAATACCAATCAAGACAACCTGAAATTAGTAAAAGTAACCCCTGACACAGTGTTTCGCTCTAATTAGAGCTCTTCAGAGAGGTATAGCTTTGTCCAGACACAAGGGCGCACCCAGTATAAGTCAAAGAAATACTCTTTCAGGCATAGAGTGACGAATAAATTATGCAAAAAAGAAGCAGAGAACTCTGGATAGTTCTCAAGTTTAGGTGGAAAGCAGCTCCTGTATGGAGCACTCTCAACACCAGCGACACTCTAGATATGCTCACCTCAAATGTCTGTTTTTCTATCAAAATCTTTAAGCATAGGATTAGCACAGTGCCATCCACGCCGAGATAGAAAAGGACAAAGTCTTTTGCCATTTGTACAGCAAAGTCTTTAAGCATAGGACTAGCACAGTGCTGTCCTTGCCGAGCTGTAAAATGACAAAAGCCAATTACCACTCCAGGCACAGTATTACAGCTTTGAGTTGGTAAAATACCAATCAAGCCAACCTGAAATGAGTAAAAGCAACCCCTGACACAGTGTTTCGCTCTAATTAGAGCTCTTCAGGGAGGTATAGCTTTGTCCAGACACAAGGGAGCACCCAGTATAAGTCAAAGAAATACCCTTTCAGGCATAGAGTGACGAATAAATTATGCAAAAAAGAAGCAGAGAACTCTGGATAGTTCTCAAGTTTAGGTGGAAAGCAGCTCCTGTATGGAGCACTCTCAACACCAGCGACACTCTAGATCTGCTCACCTCAAATGTCTGTTTTTCTATCAAAATCTTTAAGCATAGGATTAGCACAGTGCCATCCACGCCGAAATAGAAAAGGACAAAGTATTTTGTCATTTGTACAGCAAAGTCTTTAAGCATAGGACTAGCACAGTGCTGTCCTTGCCGAGCTGTAAAATGACAAAAGCCAATTACCACTCCAGGCACAGTATTACAGCTTTGAGTTGGTAAAATATCAATCAAGCCAACCTGAAATGAGAAAAAAACAACCCCTGACACAGTGTTTCGCTCTACTTAGAGCTCTTCAGAGAGGTATAGCTTTGTCCAGACACAAGGGAGCACCCAGTATAAGTCAAAGAAATACCCTTTCAGGCATAGAGTGACGAATAAATTATGCAAAAAAGAAGCAGAGAACTATGGGTAGTTCTCAAGTTTAGGTGGAAAGCAGCTCCTGTATGGAGCACTCTCAACACCAGCGACACTCTAGATCTGCTCACCTCAAATGTCTGTTTTTCTATCTAAATCTTTAAGCATAGGATTAGCACAGTGCCATCCACGCCGAGATAGAAAAGGACAAAGTCTTTTGCCATTTGTACAGCAAAGTCTTTAAGCATAGGACTAGCACAGTGCTGTTCTTGCCCAGCTTTAAAATGACAAAAGCCAATTACCACTCCAGGCACAGTATTACAGCTTTGAGTTGGTAAAATACCAATCAAGCCAACCTGAAATGAGTAAAAGCAACCCCTGACACAGTGTTTCGCTCTATCAAGAGCTCTTCAGAGAGGTATAGCTTTGTCCAGACACAAGGGAGCACCCAGTATAAGTCAAAGGAATACCCTTTCAGGCATAGAGTGACAAATACATTATGCAAAAAAGAAGCAGAGAACTCTGGGTAGTTCTCAAGTTTAGGTGGAAAGCAGTTCCTGTATGGAGCACTCTCAACACCAGCGACACTCTAGATCTGCTCACCTCAAATGTCTGTTTTTCTATCAAAATCTTTAAGCATAGGATTAGCACAGTGCCATCCACGCCGAGATAGAAAAGGACAAAGTCTTTTGCCATTTGTACAGCAAAGTCTTTAAGCATAGGACTAGCACAGTGCTGTCCTTGCCGAGCTGTAAAATGACAAAAGCCAATTACCACTCCAGGCACAGTATTACAGCTTTGAGTTGGTAAAATACCAATCAAGCCAACCTGAAATGAGTAAAAGCAACCCCTGACACAGTGTTTCGCACTTATTAGAGCTCTTCAGAGAGGTATAGCTTTGTCCAGACACAAGGGAGCACCCAGTATAAGTCAAAGAAATACCCTTTCAGGCATAGAGTGACGAATAAATTATGCAAAAAAGAAGCAGAGAACTCTGGGTAGTTCTCAAGTTTAGGTGGAAAGCAGCTCCTGTATGGAGCACTCTCAACACCAGCGACACTCTAGATCTGCTCACCTCAAATGTCTGTTTTCTATCAAAATCTTTAAGCATAGGATTAGCACAGTGCCATCCACGCCGAGATAGAAAAGGACAAAGTATTTTGCCATTTGTACAGCAAAGTCTTTAAGCATAGGACTAGCACAGTGCTGTCCTTACCGAGCTGCAAAATGACAAAAGCCAATTACCACTCCAGGCACAGTATTACAGCTTTGAGTTGGTAAAATACCAATCAAGACAACCTGAAATTAGTAAAAGTAACCCCTGACACAGTGTTTCGCTCTAATTAGAGCTCTTCAGAGAGGTATAGCTTTGTCCAGACACAAGGGCGCACCCAGTATAAGTCAAAGAAATACTCTTTCAGGCATAGAGTGACGAATAAATTATGCAAAAAAGAAGCAGAGAACTCTGGATAGTTCTCAAGTTTAGGTGGAAAGCAGCTCCTGTATGGAGCACTCTCAACACCAGCGACACTCTAGATCTGCTCACCTCAAATGTCTGTTTTTCTATCAAAATCTTTAAGCATAGGATTAGCACAGTGCCATCCACGCCGAGATAGAAAAGGACAAAGTCTTTTGCCATTTGTACAGCAAAGTCTTTAAGCATAGGACTAGCACAGTGCTGTCCTTGCCGAGCTGTAAAATGACAAAAGCCAATTACCACACCAGGGACAGTATTAGAGCTTTGAGTTGGTAAAATACCAATCAAGCCAACCTGAAATGAGTAAAAGCAACCCCTGACACAGTGTTTCGCTCTAATTAGAGCTCTTCAGAGAGGTATAGCTTTGTCCAGACACAAGGGAGCACCCAGTATAAGTCAAAGAAATACCCTTTCAGGCATAGAGTGACGAATAAATTATGCAAAAAAGAAGCAGAGAACTCTGGGTAGTTCTCAAGTTTAGGTGAAAAGCAGCTCCTGTATGGAGCACTCTCAACACCAGCGACACTCTAGATCTGCTCACCTCAAATGTCTGTTTTTCTATCAAAATCTTTAAGCATAGGATTAGCACAGTGCCATCCACGCCGAGATAGAAAAGGACAAAGTCTTTTGCCATTTGTACAGCAAAGTCTTTAAGCATAGGACTAGCACAGTGCTGTCCTTGCCGAGCTGTAAAATGACAAAAGCCAATTACCACTCCAGGCACAGTATTACAGCTTTGAGTTGGTAAAATACCAATCAAGCCAACCTGAAATGAGTAAAAGCAACCCCTGACACAGTGTTTCGCTCTAATTAGAGCTCTTCAGGGAGGAATAGCTTTGTCCAGACACAAGGGAGCACCCAGTATAAGTCAAAGAAATACCCTTTCAGGCATAGAGTGACGAATAAATTATGCAAAAAAGAAGCAGAGAACTCTGGATAGTTCTCAAGTTTAGGTGGAAAGCAGCTCCTGTATGGAGCACTCTCAACACCAGCGACACTCTAGATCTGCTCACCTCAAATGTCTGTTTTTCTATCAAAATCTTTAAGCATAGGATTAGCACAGTGCCATCCACGCCGAAATAGAAAAGGACAAAGTATTTTGTCATTTGTACAGCAAAGTCTTTAAGCATAGGACTAGCACAGTACTGTCCTTGCCGAGCTGTAAAATGACAAAAGCCAATTACCACTCCAGGCACAGTATTACAGCTTTGAGTTGGTAAAATATCAATCAAGCCAACCTGAAATGAGAAAAAAACAACCCCTGACAGAGTGTTTCGCT
Source organism: Triturus cristatus (assembly GCF_964204655.1). NCBI lineage: Eukaryota > Metazoa > Chordata > Amphibia > Caudata > Salamandridae > Triturus > Triturus cristatus. Next base: position 1,086,684,064 of record NC_140591.1, read on the forward strand.
CTACTTAGAGCTCTTCAGAGAGGTATAGCTTTGTCCAGACACAAGGGAGCACCCAGTATAAGTCAAAGAAATACCCTTTCAGGCATAGAGTGACGAATAAATTATGCAAAAAAGAAGCAGAGAACTATGGGTAGTTCTCAAGTTTAGGTGGAAAGCAGCTCCTGTATGGAGCACTCTCAACACCAGCGACACTCTAGATCTGCTCACCTCAAATGTCTGTTTTTCTATCTAAATCTTTAAGCATAGGATTAGCACAGTGCCATCCACGCCGAGATAGAAAAGGACAAAGTCTTTTGCCATTTGTACAGCAAAGTCTTTAAGCATAGGACTAGCACAGTGCTGTTCTTGCCCAGCTTTAAAATGACAAAAGCCAATTACCACTCCAGGCACAGTATTACAGCTTTGAGTTGGTAAAATACCAATCAAGCCAACCTGAAATGAGTAAAAGCAACCCCTGACACAGTGTTTCGCTCTATCAAGAGCTCTTCAGAGAGGTATAGCTTTGTCCAGACACAAGGGAGCACCCAGTATAAGTCAAAGGAATACCCTTTCAGGCATAGAGTGACAAATACATTATGCAAAAAAGAAGCAGAGAACTCTGGGTAGTTCTCAAGTTTAGGTGGAAAGCAGTTCCTGTATGGAGCACTCTCAACACCAGCGACACTCTAGATCTGCTCACCTCAAATGTCTGTTTTTCTATCAAAATCTTTAAGCATAGGATTAGCACAGTGCCATCCACGCCGAGATAGAAAAGGACAAAGTCTTTTGCCATTTGTACAGCAAAGTCTTTAAGCATAGGACTAGCACAGTGCTGTCCTTGCCGAGCTGTAAAATGACAAAAGCCAATTACCACTCCAGGCACAGTATTACAGCTTTGAGTTGGTAAAATACCAATCAAGCCAACCTGAAATGAGTAAAAGCAACCCCTGACACAGTGTTTCGCACTTATTAGAGCTCTTCAGAGAGGTATAGCTTTGTCCAGACACAAGGGAGCACCCAGTATAAGTCAAAGAAATACCCTTTCAGGCATAGAGTGACGAATAAATTATGCAAAAAAGAAGCAGAGAACTCTGGGTAGTTCTCAAGTTTAGGTGGAAAGCAGCTCCTGTATGGAGCACTCTCAACACCAGCGACACTCTAGATCTGCTCACCTCAAATGTCTGTTTTCTATCAAAATCTTTAAGCATAGGATTAGCACAGTGCCATCCACGCCGAGATAGAAAAGGACAAAGTATTTTGCCATTTGTACAGCAAAGTCTTTAAGCATAGGACTAGCACAGTGCTGTCCTTACCGAGCTGCAAAATGACAAAAGCCAATTACCACTCCAGGCACAGTATTACAGCTTTGAGTTGGTAAAATACCAATCAAGACAACCTGAAATTAGTAAAAGTAACCCCTGACACAGTGTTTCGCTCTAATTAGAGCTCTTCAGAGAGGTATAGCTTTGTCCAGACACAAGGGCGCACCCAGTATAAGTCAAAGAAATACTCTTTCAGGCATAGAGTGACGAATAAATTATGCAAAAAAGAAGCAGAGAACTCTGGATAGTTCTCAAGTTTAGGTGGAAAGCAGCTCCTGTATGGAGCACTCTCAACACCAGCGACACTCTAGATCTGCTCACCTCAAATGTCTGTTTTTCTATCAAAATCTTTAAGCATAGGATTAGCACAGTGCCATCCACGCCGAGATAGAAAAGGACAAAGTCTTTTGCCATTTGTACAGCAAAGTCTTTAAGCATAGGACTAGCACAGTGCTGTCCTTGCCAAGCTGTAAAATGACAAAAGCCAATTACCACACCAGGGACAGTATTAGAGCTTTGAGTTGGTAAAATACCAATCAAGCCAACCTGAAATGAGTAAAAGCAACCCCTGACACAGTGTTTCGCTCTAATTAGAGCTCTTCAGAGAGGTATAGCTTTGTCCAGACACAAGGGAGCACCCAGTATAAGTCAAAGAAATACCCTTTCAGGCATAGAGTGACGAATAAATTATGCAAAAAAGAAGCAGAGAACTCTGGGTAGTTCTCAAGTTTAGGTGAAAAGCAGCTCCTGTATGGAGCACTCTTAACACCAGCGACACTCTAGATCTGCTCACCTCAAATGTCTGTTTTTCTATCAAAATCTTTAAGCATAGGATTAGCACAGTGCCATCCACGCCGAGATAGAAAAGGACAAAGTCTTTTGCCATTTGTACAGCAAAGTCTTTAAGCATAGGACTAGCACAGTGCTGTCCTTGCCGAGCTGTAAAATGACAAAAGCCAATTACCACTCCAGGCACAGTATTACAGCTTTGAGTTGGTAAAATACCAATCAAGCCAACCTGAAATGAGTAAAAGCAACCCCTGACACAGTGTTTTGCTCTAATTAGAGCTCTTCAGGGAGGTATAGCTTTGTCCAGACACAAGGGAGCACCCAGTATAAGTCAAAGAAATACCCTTTCAGGCATAGAGTGACGAATAAATTATGCAAAAAAGAAGCAGAGAACTCTGGATAGTTCTCAAGTTTAGGTGGAAAGCAGCTCCTGTATGGAGCACTCTCAACACCAGCGACACTCTAGATCTGCTCACCTCAAATGTCTGTTTTTCTATCAAAATCTTTAAGCATAGGATTAGCACAGTGCCATCCACGCCGAGATAGAAAAGGACAAAGTCTTTTGCCATTTGAACAGCAAAGTCTTTAAGCATAGGACTAGCACAGTGCTGTCCTTGCCGAGCTGTAAAATGACAAAAGCCAATTACCACTCCAGGCACAGTATTAGAGCTTTGAGTTGGTAAAATACCAATAAAGCCAACCTGAAATGAGTAAAAGCAACCCCTGACACAGTGTTTCGCTCTCATTAGAGCTCTTCAGAGAGGTATAGCTTTGTCCAGACACAAGGGAGCACCCAGTATAAGTCAAAGAAATACCCTTTCAGGCATAGAGTGACGAATAAATTATGCAAAAAAGAAGCAGAGAACTCTGGGTAGTTCTCAAGTTTAGGTGGAAAGCAGCTCCTGTATGGAGCACTCTCAACACCAGCGACACTCTAGATCTGCTCACCTCAAATGTCTGTTTTTCTATCAAAATCTTTAAGCATAGGATTAGCACAGTGCCATCCACGCCGAGATAGAAAAGGACAAAGTCGTTTGCCATTTGTACAGCAAAGTCTTTAAGCATAGGACTAGCACAGTGCTGTCCTTGCCGAGCTGTAAAATGACAAAAGCCAATTACCACTCCAGGCACAGTATTACAGCTTTGAGTTGGTAAAATACCAATCAAGCCAACCTGAAATGAGTAAAAGCAACCCCTGACACAGTGTTTCGCTCTAATTAGAGCTCTTCAGAGAAGTATAGCTTTGTCCAGACACAAGGGAGCACCCAGTATAAGTCAAAGAAATACCCTTTCAGGCATAGAGTGACAAATAAATTATGCAAAAAAGAAGCAGAGAACTCTGGGTAGTTCACAAGTTTAGGTGGAAAGCAGCTCCTGTATGGAGCACTCTCAACACCAGCGACACTCTAGATCTGCTCACCTCAAATGTCTGTTTTCTATCAAAATCTTTAAGCATAGGATTAGCACAGTGCCATCCACGCCGAGATAGAAAAGGACAAAGTCTTTTGCCATTTGTACAGCAAAGTCTTTAAGCATAGGACTAGCACAGTGCTGTCCTTGCCCAGCTGTAAAATGACAAAAGCCAATTACCACTCCAGGCACAGTATTACAGCTTTGAGTTGGTAAAATACCAATCAAGCCAACCTGAAATTAGTAAAAGCAACCCCTGACACAGTGTTTCGCTCTAATTAGAGCTCTTCAGAGAGGTATAGCTTTGTCCAGACACAAGGGAGCACCCAGTATAAGTCAAAGAAATACCCTTTCAGGCATAGAGTGACTAATAAATTATGCAAAAAAGAAGCAGAGAACTCTGGGTAGTTCTCAAGTTTAGGTGGAAAGCAGCTCCTGTATGGAGCACTCTCAACACCAGCGACACTCTAGATCTGCTCACCTCAAATGTCTGTTTTCTATCAAAATCTTTAAGCATAGGATTAGCACAGTGCCATCCACGCCGAGATAGAAAAGGACAAAGTATTTTGCCATTTGTACAGCAAAGTCTTTAAGCATAGGACTAGCACAGTGCTGTCCTTGCCGAGCTGTAAAATGATAAAAGCCAATTACCACTCCAGGCACAGTATTACAGCTTTGAGTTGGTAAAATACCAATCAAGACAACCTGAAATTAGTAAAAGCAACCCCTGACACAGTGTTTCGCTCTAATTAGAGCTCTTCAGAGAGGTATAGCTTTGTCCAGACACAAGGGCGCACCCAGTATAAGTCAAAGAAATACTCTTTCAGGCATAGAGTGACGAATAAATTATGCAAAAAAGAAGCAGAGAACTCTGGATAGTTCTCAAGTTTAGGTGGAAAGCAGCTCCTGTATGGAGCACTCTCAACACCAGCGACACTCTAGATCTGCTCACCTCAAATGTCTGTTTTTCTATCAAAATCTTTAAGCATAGGATTAGCACAGTGCCATCCACGCCGAGATAGAAAAGGACAAAGTCTTTTGCCATTTGTACAGCAAAGTCTTTAAGCATAGGACTAGCACAGTGCTGTCCTTGCCGAGCTGTAAAATGACAAAAGCCAATTACCACTCCAGGCACAGTATTAGAGCTTTGAGTTGGTAAAATACCAATCAAGCCAACCTGAAATGAGTAAAAGCAACCCCTGACACAGTGTTTCGCTCCAATTAGAGCTCTTCAGAGAGGTATAGCTTTGTCCAGACACAAGGGAGCACCCAGTATAAGTCAAAGAAATACCCTTTCAGGCATAGAGTGACGAATAAATTATGCAAAAAAGAAGCAGAGAACTCTGGGTAGTTCTCAAGTTTATGTGAAAAGCAGCTCCTGTATGGAGCACTCTCAACACCAGCGACACTCTAGATCTGCTCACCTCAAATGTCTGTTTTTCTATCAAAATCTTTAAGCATAGGATTAGCACAGTGCCATCCACGCCGAGATAGAAAAGGACAAAGTCTTTTGCCATTTGTACAGCAAAGTCTTTAAGCATAGGACTAGCACAGTGCTGTCCTTGCCGAGCTGTAAAATGACAAAAGCCAATTACCACTCCAGGCACATTATTACAGCTTTGAGTTGGTAAAATACCAATCAAGCCAACCTGAAATGAGTAAAAGCAACCCCTGACACAGTGTTTCGCTCTAATTAGAGCTCTTCAGAGAGGTATAGCTTTGTCCAGACTCAAGGGAGCACCCAGTATAAGTCAAAGAAATACCCTTTCAGGCATAGAGTGACAAATAAATTATGCAAAAAAGAAGCAGAGAACTCTGGGTAGTTCTCAAGTTTAGGTGGAAAGCAGCTCCTGTATGGAGCACTCTCAACACCAGCGACACTCTAGATCTGCTCACCTCAAATGTCTGTTTTCTATCAAAATCTTTAAGCATAGGATTAGCACAGTGCCATCCACGCCGAGATAGAAAAGGACAAAGTCTTTTGCCATTTGTACAGCAAAGTCTTTAAGCATAGGACTAGCACAGTGCTGTCCTTGCCGAGCTGTAAAATGACAAAAGCCAATTAACACTCCAGGCACAGTATTACAGCTTTGAGTTGGTAAAATACCAATCAAGCCAACCTGAAATTAGTAAAAGCAACCCCTGACACAGTGTGTCGCTCTAATTAGAGCTTTTCAGAGAGGTATAGCTTTGTCCAGACACAAGGGCGCACCCAGTATAAGTCAAAGAAATACCCTTTCAGGCATAGAGTGACGAATAAATTATGCAAAAAAGAAGCAGAGAACTCTGGGTAGTTCTCAAGTTTAGGTGAAAAGCAGCTCCTGTATGGAGCACTCTCAACACCAGCGACACTCTAGATCTGCTCACCTCAAATGTCTGTTTTCTATCAAAATCTTTAAGCATAGGATTAGCACAGTGCCATCCACGCCGAGATAGAAAAGGACAAAGTCTTTTGCCATTTGTACAGCAAAGTCTTTAAGCATAGGACTAGCACAGTGCTGTCCTTGCCGAGCTGTAAAATGACAAAAGCCAATTACCACTCCAGGCACAGTATTACAGCTTTGAGTTGGTAAAATACCAATCAAGCCAACCTGAAATGAGTAAAAGCAACCCCTGACACAGTGTTTCGCTCTAATTAGAGCTCTTCAGGGAGGTATAGCTTTGTGCAGACACAAGGGAGCACCCAGTATAAGTCAAAGAAATACCCTTTCAGGCATAGAGTGACGAATAAATTATGCAAAAAAGAAGCAGAGAACTCTGGATAGTTCTCAAGTTTAGGTGGAAAGCAGCTCCTGTATGGAGCACTCTCAACACCAGCGACACTCTAGATCTGCTCACCTCAAATGTCTGTTTTCTATCAAAATCTTTAAGCATAGGATTAGCACAGTGCCATCCACTCCGAGATAGAAAAGGACAAAGTCTTTTGCCATTTGTACAGCAAAGTCTTTAAGCATAGGACTAGCACAGTGCTGTCCTTGCCGAGCTGTAAAATGACAAAAGCCAATTAACACTCCAGGCACAGTATTACAGCTTTGAGTTGGTAAAATACCAATCAAGCCAACCTGAAATTAGTAAAAGCAACCCCTGACACAGTGTGTCGCTCTAATTAGAGCTTTTCAGAGAGGTATAGCTTTGTCCAGACACAAGGGCGCACCCAGTATAAGTCAAAGAAATACCCTTTCAGGCATAGAGTGACGAATAAATTATGCAAAAAAGAAGCAGAGAACTCTGGGTAGTTCTCAAGTTTAGGTGGAAAGCAGCTCCTGTATGGAGCACTCTCAACACCAGCGACACTCTAGATCTGCTCACCTCAAATGTCTGTTTTTCTATCAAAATCTTTAAGCATAGGATTAGCACAGTGCCATCCGAGCTGAGATAGAAAAGGACAAAGTCTTTTGCCAGTTGAACAGCAAAGTCTTTAAGCATAGGACTAGCACAGTGCTGTCCTTGCCGAGCTGTAAAATGACAAAAGCCAATTAAAACTCCAGGCACAGTATTAGAGCTTTGAGTTGGTTAAATACCAATCAAGCCAACCTGAAATGAGTAAAAGCAACCCCTGACACAGTGTTTCGCTCTAATTAGAGCTCTTCAGAGAGGTATAGCTTTGTCCAGACACAAGGGAGCACCCAGTATAAGTCAAAGAAATACCCTTTCAGGCATAGAGTGATGAATAAATTATGCAAAAAAGAAGCAGAGAACTCTGGGTAGTTCTCAAGTTTAGGTGAAAAGCAGCTCCTGTATGGAGCACTCTCAACACCAGCGACACTCTAGATCTGCTCACCTCAAATGTCTGTTTTTCTATCAAAATCTTTAAGCATAGGATTAGCACAGTGCCATCCACGCCGAGATAGAAAAGGACAAAGTCTTTTGCCATTTGTACAGCAAAGTCTTTAAGCATAGGACTAGCACAGTGCTGTCCTTGCCGAGCTGTAAAATGACAAAAGCCAATTACCACTCCAGGCACAGTATTACAGCTTTGAGTTGGTAAAATACCAATCAAGCCAACCTGAAATGAGTAAAAGCAACCCCTGACACAGTGTTTCGCTCTAATTAGAGCTCTTCAGGGAGGTATAGCTTTGTGCAGACACAAGGGAGCACCCAGTATAAGTCAAAGAAATACCCTTTCAGGCATAGAGTGACGAATAAATTATGCAAAAAAGAAGCAGAGAACTCTGGATAGTTCTCAAGTTTAGGTGGAAAGCAGCTCCTGTATGGAGCACTCTCAACACCAGCGACACTCTAGATCTGCTCACCTCAAATGTCTGTTTTTCTATCAAAATCTTTAAGCATAGGATTAGCACAGTGCCATCCACGCCGAGATAGAAAAGGACAAAGTCTTTTGCCATTTGTACAGCAAAGTCTTTAAGCATAGGACTAGCACAGTGCTGTCCTTGCCGAGCTGTAAAATGACAAAAGCCAATTACCACTCCAGGAACTGTATTACAGCTTTGAGTTGGTAAAATACCAATCAAGCCAACCTGAAATGAGTAAAAGCAACCCCTGACACAGTGTTTCGCTCTAATTAGAGCTCTTCAGAGAGGTATAGCTTTGTCCAGACACAAGGGAGCACCCAGTATAAGTCAAAGAAATACCCTTTCAGGCATAGAGTGACAAATAAATTATGCAAAAAAGAAGCAGAGAACTCTGGGTAGTTCTCAAGTTTAGGTGAAAAGCAGCTCCTGTATGGAGCACTCTCAACACCAGCGACACTCTAGATCTGCTCACCTCAAATGTCTGTTTTTCTATCAAAATCTTTAAGCATAGGATTAGCACAGTGCCATCCACGCCGAGATAGAAAAGGACAAAGTCTTTTGCCTGTTGAACAGCAAAGTCTTTAAGCATAGGACTAGCACAGTGCTGTCCTTGCCGAGCTGTAAAATGACAAAAGCCAATTACCACTCCAGGCACAGTATTAGAGCTTTGAGTTGGTTAAATACCAATAAAGCCAACCTGAAATGAGTAAAAGCAAACCCTGACACAGTGTTTCGCTCTAATTAGAGCTCTTCAGAGAGGTATAGCTTTGTCCAGACACAAGGGAGCACCCAGTATAAGTCAAAGAAATACCCTTTCAGGCATGGAGTGATGAATAAATTATGCAAAAAAGAAGCAGAGAACTCTGGGTAGTTCTCAAGTTTAGGTGGAAAGCAGCTCCTGTATGGAGCACTCTCAACACCAGCGACACTCTAGATCTGCTCACCTCAAATGTCTGTTTTTCTATCAAAATCTTTAAGCATAGGATTAGCACAGTGCCATCCAGGCCGAGATAGAAAAGGACAAAGTCTTTTGCCATTTGTACAGCAAAGTCTTTAAGCATAGGACTAGCACAGTGCTGTCCTTGCCGAGCTGTAAAATGACAAAAGCCAATTACCACTCCAGGCACAGTATTACAGCTTTGAGTTGGTAAAATACCAATCAAGCCAACCTGAAATGAGTAAAAGCAACCCCTGACACAGTGTTTCGCTCTCATTAGAGCTCTTCAGAGAAGTATAGCTTTGTCCAGACACAAGGGAGCACCCAGTATAAGTCAAAGAAGTACCCTTTCAGGCCTAGAGTGACGAATAAATTATGCAAAAAAGAAGCAGAGAACTCTGGGTAGTTCTCAAGTTTAGGTGGAAAGCAGCTCCTGTATGGAGCACTCTCAACACCAGCGACACTCTAGATCTGCTCACCTCAAATGTCTGTTTTTCTATCAAAATCTTTAAGCATAGGATTAGCACAGTGCCATCCACGCCGAGATAGAAAAGGACAAAGTCTTTTGCCATTTGAACAGCAAAGTCTTTAAGCATAGGACTAGCACAGTGCTGTCCTTGCCGAGCTGTAAAATGACAAAAGCCAATTACCACTCCAGGCACAGTATTAGAATTTTGAGTTGGTTAAATACCAATAAAGCCAACCTGAAATGAGTAAAAGCAACCCCTGACACAGTGTTTCGCTCTAATTAGAGCTCTTCAGAGAGGTATAGCTTTGTCCAGACACAAGGGAGCACCCAGTATAAGTCAAAGAAATACCCTTTCAGGCATAGAGTGATGAATAAATTATGCAAAAAAGAAGCAGAGAACTCTGGGTAGTTCTCAAGTTTAGGTGGAAAGCAGCTCCTGTATGGAGCACTCTCAACACCAGCGACACTCGATCTGCTCACCTCAAATGTCTGTTTTTCTATCAAAATCTTTAAGCATAGGATTAGCACAGTGCCATCCAGGCCGAGATAGAAAAGGACAAAGTCTTTTGCCATTTGTACAGCAAAGTCTTTAAGCATAGGACTAGCACAGTGCTGTCCTTGCCGAGCTGTAAAATGACAAAAGCCAATTACCACTCCAGGCACAGTATTACAGCTTTGAGTTGGTAAAATACCAATCAAGCCAACCTGAAATGAGTAAAAGCAACCCCTGACACAGTGTTTCGCTCTAATTAGAGCTCTTCAGGGAGGTATAGCTTTGTCCAGACACAAGGGAGCACCCAGTATAAGTCAAAGAAATACCCTTTCAGGCATAGAGTGACGAATAAATTATGCAAAAAAGAAGCAGAGAACTCTGGATAGTTCTCAAGTTTAGGTGGAAAGCAGCTCCTGTATGGAGCACTCTCAACACCAGCGACACTCTAGATCTGCTCACCTCAAATGATTGTTTTTCTATCAAAATCTTTAAGCATAGGATTAGCACAGTGCCATCCACGCCGAGATAGAAAAGGACAAAGTCTTTTGCCATTTGTACAGCAAAGTCTTTAAGCATAGGACTAGCACAGTGCTGTTCTTGCTGAGCTGTAAAATGACAAAAGCCAATTACCACTCCAGGCACAGTATTACAGCTTTGAGTTGGTAAAATACCAATCAAGCCAACCTGAAATTAGTAAAAGCAACCCCTGACACAGTGTTTCGCTCTAATTAGAGCTCTTCAGAGAGGTATAGCTTTGTCCAGATACAAGGGAGAACCCAGTATAAGTAAAAGAAATACCCTTTCAGGCATAGAGTGACGAACAAATTCTGCAAAAAACAAGCAGAGAACTCTGGGTAGTTCTCAAGTTTAGGTGGAAAGCAGCTCCTGTATGGAGCACTCTCAACACCAGCGACACTCTAGATCTGCTCACCTCAAATGTCTGTTTTTCTATCAAAATCTTTAAGCATAGGATTAGCACAGTGCCATCCACGCCGAGATAGAAAAGGACAAAGTCCTTTGCCATTTGTACAGCAAAGTCTTTAAGCATAGGACTAGCATAGTGCTGTCCTTGCCGAGCTGTAAAATGACAAAAGCCAATTACCACTCCAAGCACAGTATTACAGCTTTGAGTTGGTAAAATACCAATCAAGCCAACCTGAAATGAGTAAAAGCAACCCCTGACACAGTGTTTCGCTCTAATTAGAGCTCTTCAGGGAGGTATAGCTTTGTCCAGACACAAGGGAGCACCCAGTATAAGTCAAAGAAATACCCTTTCAGGCATAGAGTGACGAATAAATTATGCAAAAAAGAAGCAGAGAACTCTGGATAGTTCTCAAGTTTAGGTGGAAAGCAGCTCCTGTATGGAGCACTCTCAACACCAGCGACACTCTAGATCTGCTCACCTCAAATGTCTGTTTTTCTATCAAAATCTTTAAGCATAGGATTAGCACAGTGCCATCCACGCCGAGATAGAAAAGGACAAAGTCTTTTGCCATTTGTACAGCAAAGTCTTTAAGCATAGGACTAGCACAGTGCTGTGCTTGCCGAGCTGTAAAATGACAAAAGCCAATTACTACTCCAGGCACAGTATTACAGCTTTGAGTTGGTAAAATACCAATCAAGCCAACCTGAAATGAGTAAAAGCAACCCCTGACACAGTGTTTCGCTCTAATTAGAGCTTTTCAGAGAGTTATAGCTTTGTCCAGACACAAGGGAGCACCCAGTATAAGTCAAAGAAATACCCTTTCAGGCATAGAGTGACGAATAAATTATGCAAAAAAGAAGCAGAGAACTCTGGATAGTTCTCAAGTTTAGGTGGAAAGCAGCTCCTGTATGGAGCACTCTCAACACCAGCGACACTCTAGATCTGCTCACCTCAAATGTCTGTTTTTCTATCAAAATCTTTAAGCATAGGATTAGCACAGTGCCATCCACGCCGAGATAGAAAAGGACAAAGTCTTTTGCCATTTGTACAGCAAAGTCTTTAAGCATAGGACTAGCACAGTGCTGTGCTTGCCGAGCTGTAAAATGACAAAAGCCAATTACTACTCCAGGCACAGTATTACAGCTTTGAGTTGGTAAAATACCAATCAAGCCAACCTGAAATGAGTAAAAGCAACCCCTGACACAGTGTTTCGCTCTAATTAGAGCTTTTCAGAGAGTTATAGCTTTGTCCAGACACAAGGGAGCACCCAGTATAAGTCAAAGAAATACCCTTTCAGGCATAGAGTGACGAATAAATTATGCAAAAAAGAAGCAGAAAACTCTGGGTAGTTCTCAAGTTTAGGTGGAAAGCAGCTGCTGTATGGCGCACTCTCAACACCAGCGACACTCTAGATCTGCTCACCTCAAATGTCTGTTTTTCTATCAAAATCTTTAAGCATAGGATTAGCACAGTGCCAGCCACGCCGAGATAGAAATGGACAAAGTCTTTTGCCATTTGTACAGCAAAGTCTTTAAGCATAGGACTAGCACAGTGCTGTCCTTGCCGAGCTGTAAAATGACAAAAGCCAATTACCACTCCAGGCACAGTATTACAGCTTTGAGTTGGTAAAATACCAATCAAGCCAACCTGAAATGAGTAAAAGCAACCCCTGACACAGTGTTTCGCTCTAATTAGAGCTCTTCAGGGAGGTATAGCTTTCTCCAGACACAAGGGAGCACCCAGTATAAGTCAAAGAAATACCCTTTCAGGCATAGAGTGACGAATAAATTAGGCAAAAAAGAAGCAGAGAACTCTGGATAGTTCTCAAGTTTAGGTGGAAAGCAGCTCCTGTATGGAGCACTCTCAACACCAGCGACACTCTAGATCTGCTCACCTCAAATGTCTGTTTTTCTATCAAAATCTTTAAGCATAGGATTAGCACAGTGCCATCCATGCCGAGATAGAAAAGGACAAAGTCTTTTGCCATTTGTACAGCAAAGTCTTTAAGCATAGGACTAGCACAGTGCTGTTCTAACCGATCTGTAAAATGACAAAAGCCAATCACCACTCCAGGCACAGTATTACAGCTTTGAGTTGGTAAAATACCAATCAAGCCTACCTGAAATGAGTAAAAGCAACCCCTGACACAGTGTTTCGCTCTAATAAGAGCTCTTCAGAGAGGTATAGCTTTGTCCAGACACAAGGGAGCACCCAGTATAAGTCAAAGAAATACCCTTTCAGGCATAGAGTGACGAATAAATTATGCAAAAAAGAAGCAGAGAACTCTGGGTAGTTCTCAAGTTTAGGTGGAAAGCAGCTCCTGTATGGAGCACTCTCAACACCAGCGACACTCTAGATCTGCTCACCTCAAATGTCTGTTTTCCTATCAAAATCTTTAAGCATAGGATTAGCACAGTGCCATTCACGCCGAGATAGAAAAGGACAAAGTCTTTTGCCATTTGTACAGCAAAGTCTTTAAGCATAGGACTAGCATAGTGCTGTCCATGCCGAGCTGTAAAATGACAAAAGTCAATTACCACTCCAGGCACAGTATTGCAGCTTTGAGTTGGTAAAATACCAATCAAGCCAACCTGAAATGAGTAAAAGCAACCCCTGACACAGTGTTTCGCTCTCATTAGAGCTCTTCAGAGAGGTATAGCTTTGTCCTGACACAAGGGAGCACCCAGTATAAGTCAAAGAAATACCCTTTCAGGCATAGAGTGACGAATAAATTATGCAAAAAAGAAGCAGAGAAGTCTGGGTAGTTCTCAAGTTTAGGTGGAAAGCAGCTCCTGTATGGAGCACTCTCAACACCAGCGACACTAGATCTGCTCACCTCAAATGTCTGTTTTTCTATCAAAATCTTTAAGCATAGGATTAGCACAGTGCCATCCACGCAGAGATAGAAAAGGACAAAGGCTTTTGCCATTAGTACAGCAAAGTCTTTAAGCATAGGACTAGCACAGTGCTGTCCTTGCCGAGCTGTAAAATGACAAAAGCCAATTACCACTCCAGGCACAGTATTACAGCTTTGAGTTGGTAAAATACCAATCAAGCCAACCTGAAATGAGTAAAAGCAACCCCTGACACAGTGTTTCGCTCTAATTAGAGCTTTTCAGAGAGGTATAGCTTTGTCCAGACACAAGGGAGCACACAGTATAAGTCAAAGAAATACCCTTTCAGGCATAGAGTGACGAATAAATTATGCAAAAAAGAAGCAGAGAACTCTGGGTAGTTCTCAAGTTTAGGTGGAAAGCAGCTGCTGTATGGCGCACTCTCAACACCAGCGACACTCTAGATCTGCTCACCTCAAATGTCTGTTTTTCTATCAAAATCTTTAAGCATAGGATTAGCACAGTGCCATCCACGCCGAGATAGAAAAGAACAAAGGGGCATATGCATCAACATTAGCATTTGCGATTCCTTATTAGCGAAAAATAAGGATTCGCTAATAAGGAATAGCAAAAGGCTATGCATGTAGGAATCGCTATTCAAATAGCCATTCCTTAACTTTCCTTAATTGCTACTAGCAAATAGCGAGTAGCAATTAAGGAATGCCGTCCCAATCATTCCTATGGGCCTCCAGGCCCATAGGAATGAATCGGAGATTGCATGAGCAAATAGCGAGTACCAGTAGGTTCTCGCTAATTGCTCATGCAATTTCAAGGGTGCAAGGGTGTCAAAATGACACCCTATAGCACCCCTGAAAATGATATGTGCACATATGTTGCACACACACATGCTCTAAGGGCATGTGTGTGCGCAACATGAAACTTTGAAAAATGCACAAAAGTGCATTTTTCAAAGTTTTTGCAAATTACCATGCAGTTCATCTTCAAGGTAATTTGCTCCCCCTATTAGCGAAATCGCTCATTTTTTAACTTTGATGCATTGCATTTAAGGAATCTCACTTTGGGATTCCTTAAATGCAATCGCTATTTAAGGAATCGGTATTTAAGGAATCCCTATTTAAGGAATCGGTATTTAAGGAATCCCTATTTAAGGAATCGGTATTTAAGGAATCCCTATTTAAAGAATCGCTATTTAAGGATTCCTTAAATAGCGATTTCTGCTTTTGGGTTGATGCATTGGGATTGGGTATTTTTAACTTAATACCGGGAGCTATTAGCGATTCGGTATTTTACCGACTGGATTTTGGGTTGATGCATGAGGCTGAAAGTCTTTTGCCATTTGTACAGCAAAGGATATAAGCATAGGACGAGCACAGTGCTGTCCTTGCCGAGCTGTAAAATGACAAAAGTCATTTACCACTCCAGGCACAGTATTACAGCTTTGAGTTGGTAAAATACCAATCAATCCAACCTGAAATGAGTAAAAGCAACCCCTGACACAGTGTTTCGCTCTAATTAGAGCTCTTCAGAGAGGTATAGCTTTGTCCAGACACAAGGGAGAACCCAGTATAAGTCAAAGAAATACCCTTTCAGGCATAGAGTGACGAATAAATTATGCAAAAAAGAAGCAGAGAACTCTGGGTAGTTCTCAAGTTTAGGTGGAAAGCAGCTCCTGTATGGAGCACTCTCAACACCAGCGACACTCTAGATCTGCTCACCTCAAATGTCTGTTTTTCTATCAAAATCTTTAAGCATAGGATTAGCACAGTGCCATCCACGCTGAGATAGAAAAAGACAAAGTCTTTTGCCATTTGTACAGCAAAGTCTTTAAGCATAGGACTAGCACAGCGCTGTCCTTGCCGAGCTGTAAAATGACAAAAGCAAATTACCACTCCAGGCACAGTATTACAGCTTTGAGTTGGTAAAATACCAATCAAGCCAACCTGAAATGTGTAAAAGCAACCCCTGACACAGTGTTTCGCTCTTCAGAGAGGCATAGCTTTGTCCAGCCACAAGGGAGCACCCAGTATAAGTCAAAGAAATACCCTTTCAGGCATAGAGTGACAAATAAATTATGCAAAAAAGAAGCAGAGAACTCTGGGTAGTTCTCAAGTTTAGGTGGAAAGCAGCTCCTGTATGGAGCACTCTCAAAACCAGCGACGCTCTAGATCTGCTCACCTCAAATGTCTGTTTTCTATCAAAATCTTTAAGCATAGGATTAGCACAGTGCCATCCACGCCGAGATAGAAAAGGACAAGACTTTTGCCATTTGTACAGCAAAGTCTTTAAGCATAGGACTAGCACAGTGCTGTCCTTGCCGAGCTGTAAAATGACAAAAGCCAATTACCACTCCAGGCACAGTATTACAGCTTTGAGTTGGTAAAATACCAATCAAGCCAACCTGAAATTAGTAAAAGCAACCCCTGACACAGTGTTTCGCTCTAATTAGAGCTCTTCAGAGAGGTATAGCTTTGTCCAGACACAAGGGAGCACACAGTATAAGTCAAAGAAATACCCTTTCAGGCATAGAGTGACAAATAAATTATGCAAAAAAGAAGCAGAGAACTCTGGGTAGTTCTCACGTTTAGGTGGAAAGCAGCTCCTGTATGGAGCACTCTCAACACCAGCGACACTCTAGATCTGCTCACCTCAAATGTCTATTTTTCTATCAAATTCTTTAAGCATAGGATTAGCACAGTGCCATCCACGCCGAGATAGAAAAGGACAAAGTCTTTTGCCATTTGTACAGCAAAGTCTTTAAGCATAGGACTAGCACAGTGCTGTCCTTGCTGAGCTGTAAAATGACCAAAGCCAATTACCACTCCAGGCACAGTATTAGAGCTTTGAGTTGGTAAAAGACCAATCAAGCCAACCTGAAATGAGTAAAAGCAACCCCTGACACAGTGTTTCGCTCTAATTAGAGCTCTTCAGAGAGGTATAGCTTTGTCCAGACACAAGGGAGCACCCAGTATAAGTCAAAGAAATACCCTTTCAGGCATAGAGTGACGAATAAATTATGCAAAAAAAGAAGCAGAGAACTCTGGGTAGTTCTCAAGTTTAGGTGGAAAGCAGCTCCTTTATGGAGCACTCTCAACACCAGCGACACTCTAGATCTGCTCACCTCAAATGTCTGTTTTTCTATCAAAATCTTTAAGCATAGGATTAGCACAGTGCCATCCACGCCGAGATAGAAATGGACCAAGTCTTTTGCCATTTGAACAGCAAAGTCTTTAAGCATAGGACTAGCACAGTGCTGTCCTTGCCGAGCTGTAAAATGACAAAAGCCAATTACCACTCCAGGCACAGTATTACAGCTTTGAGTTGGTAAAATACCAATCAAGCCAACCTGAAAGAGTAAAAGCAACCCCTGACACAGTGTTTCGCTCTAATTAGAACTCTTCAGAGAGGTATAGCTTTGTCCAGACACAAGGGAGCACCCAGTATAAGTCAAAGAAATACCCTTTCAGGCATAGAGTGACGAATAAATTATGCAAAAAAGAAGCAGAGAACTCTGGGTAGTTCTCAAGTTTAGGTGGAAAGCAGCTCCTGTATGGAGCACTCTCAACACCAGCGACACTAGATCTGCTCACCTCAAATGTCTGTTTTTCTATCAAAATCTTTAAGCATAGGATTAGCACAGTGCCATCCACGCAGAGATAGAAAAGGACAAAGGCTTTTGCCATTTGTACAGCAAAGTCTTTAAGCATAGGACTAGCACAGTGCTGTCCTTGCCGAGCTGTAAAATGACAAAAGCCAATTACCACTCCAGGCACAGTATTACAGCTTTGAGTTGGTAAAATACCAATCAAGCCAACCTGAAATGAGTAAAAGCAACCCCTGACACAGTGTTTCGCTCTAATTAGAGCTCTTCAGAGAGGTATAGCTTTGTCCAGACACAAGGGAGAACCCAGTATAAGTCAAAGAAATACCCTTTCAGGCATAGAGTGACGAATAAATTATGCAAAAAAGAAGCAGAGAACTCTGGGTAGTTCTCAAGTTTAGGTGGAAACCAGCTCCTGTATGGAGCACTCTCAACACCAGCGACACTCTAGATCTGCTCACCTCAAATGTCTGTTTTTCTATCAAAATCTTTAAGCATAGGATTAGCACAGTGCCATCCACGCCGAGATAGAAAAGGACAAAGTCTTTTGTCATTTGTACAGCAAAGTCTTTAAGCATAGGACTAGCACAGTGCTGTCCTTGCCGAGCTGTAAAATGACAAAAGCCAATTACCACTCCAGGAACAGTATTACAGCTTTGAGTTGGTAAAATACCAATCAAGCCAACCTGAAATGAGTAAAAGCAACCCCTGACACAGTGTTTCGCTCTAATTAGAGCTCTTCAGAGAGGTATAGCTTTGTCCAGACACAAGGGAGCACACAGTATAAGTCAAAGAAATACCCTTTCAGGCATAGAGTGACAAATAAATTATGCAAAAAAGAAGCAGAGAACTCTGGGTAGTTCTCACGTTTAGGTGGAAAGCAGCTCCTGTATGGAGCACTCTCAACACCAGCGACACTCTAGATCTGCTCACCTCAAATGTCTATTTTTCTATCAAATTCTTTAAGCATAGGATTAGCACAGTGCCATCCACGCCGAGATAGAAAAGGACAAAGTCTTTTGCCATTTGTACAGCAAAGTCTTTAAGCATAGGACTAGCACAGTGCTGTCCTTGCCGAGCTGTAAAATGACAAAAGCCAATTACCACTCCAGGCACAGTATTAGAGCTTTGAGTTGGTAAAAGACCAATCAAGCCAACCTGAAATGAGTAAAAGCAACCCCTGACACAGTGTTTCGCTCTAATTAGAGCTCTTCAGAGAGGTATAGCTTTGTCCAGACACAAGGGAGCACCCAGTATAAGTCAAAGAAATACCCTTTCAGGCATAGAGTGACGAATAAATTATGCAAAAAAGAAGCAGAGAACTCTGGGTAGTTCTCAAGTTTAGGTGAAAAGCAGCTCCTGTATGGAGCAATCTCAACACCAGCGACACTCTAGATCTGCTCACCTCAAATGTCTGTTTTTCTATCAAAATCTTTAAGCATAGGATTAGCACAGTACCATCCACGCCGAGATAGAAAAGGACAAAGTCTTTTGCCATTTGTACAGCAAAGTCTTTAAGCATAGGACTAGCACAGTGCTGTCCTTGCCGAGCTGTGAAATGACAAAAGCCATTTACCACTCCAGGCACAGTATTACAGCTTTGAGTTGGTAAAATACCAATCAAGCCAACCTGAAATGAGTAAAAGCAACCCCTGACACAGTGTTTCACTTTAATTAGAGCTCTTCAGAGAGGTATAGCTTTGTCCAGACACAAGGGAGAACCCAGTAAAAGTCAAAGAAATACCCTTTCAGCCATAGAGTGACGAATAAATTATGCAAAAAAGAAGCAGAGAACTCTGGGTAGTTCTCAAGTTTAGGTGGAAAGCAGCTCCTGTATGGAGCACTCTCAACACCAGCGACACTCTAGATCTGCTCACCTCAAATGTCTGTTTTTCTATCAAAATCTTTAAGCATAGGATTAGCACAGTGACATCCACGCCGAGATAGAAAAGGACAAAGTCTTTTGCCATTTGTACAGCAAAGTCTTTAGGCATAGGACTAGCACAGTGCTGTCCTTGCCGAGCTGTAAAATGAAAAACGCCAATTACCACTCCAGGCACAGTATTACAGCTTTGAGTTGGTGAAATACCAATCAAGCAAACCTAAAATGTGTAAAAGCAACCCCTGACAAAGTGTTTCGCTCAAATTAGAGCTCTTCAGAGAGGTATAGCTTTGTCCAGCCACAAGGGAGCACCCAGTTTAAGTCAAAGAAATACCCTTTCAGGCATAGAGTGACAAATAAATTATGCAAAAAAGAAGCAGAGAACTCTAGGTAGTTCTCAAGTTTAGGTGGAAAGCAGCTCCTGTATGGAGCACTCTCAACACCAGCGACACTCTAGATCTGCTCACCTCAAATGTCTGTTTTCTATCAAAATCTTTAAGCATAGGATTAGCACAGTGCCATCCACGCCGAGATAGAAAAGGACAAAGTCTTTTGCCATTTGTACAGCAAAGTCTTTAAGCACAGGACTAGCACAGTGCTGTCCTTGCCGAGCTGTAAAATGACAAAAGCCAATTACCACTCCAGGCACAGTATTACAGCTTTGAGTTAGTAAAATACCAATCAAGCCAACCTGAAATTTGTAAAAGCAACCCCTGACACAGTGTTTCGCTCTAATTAGAGCTCTTCAGAGAGGTATAGCTTTGTCCAGACACAAGGGAGCACCCAGTATAAGTCAAAGAAATACCCTTTCAGGCATAGAGTGACGAATAAATTATGCAAAAAAGAAGCAGAGAACTCTGGGTAGTTCTCAAGTTTAGGTGGAAAGCAGCTCCTGTATGGAGCACTCTCAACACCAGCGACACTCTAGATCTGCTCACCTCAAATGTCTGTTTTTCTATCAAAATCTTTAAGCATAGGATTAGCACAGTGCCATCCACGCCGAGATAGAAAAGGACAAAGTCTTTTGCCATTTGTACAGCAAAGTCTTTAAGCATAGGACTAGCACAGTGCTGTCCTTGCCGAGCTGTAAAATGACAAAAGCCAATTACCACTCCAGGCACAGTATTACAGCTTTGAGTTGGTAAAATACCAATCAAGCCAACCTGAAATGAGTAAAAGCAACCCCTGACACAGTGTTTCGCTCTAATTAGAGCTTTTCAGCGAGGTATAGCTTTGTCCAGACACAAGGGAGCACACAGTATAAGTCAAAGAAATACCCTTTCAGGCATAGAGTGACGAATAAATTATGCAAAAAAGAAGCAGAGAACTCTGGGTAGTTCTCAAGTTTAGGTGGAAAGCAGCTGCTGTATGGCACACTCTCAACACCAGCGACACTCTAGATCTGCTCACCTCAAATGTCTGTTTCTCTATCAAAATCTTTAAGCATAGGATTAGCACAGTGCCATCCACGCCGAGATAGAAAAGAACAAAGGGGCATATGCATCAACATTAGCATTTGCGATTCCTTATTAGCGAAAAATAAGGATTC
The DNA here is from genome assembly GCF_964204655.1 of Triturus cristatus. NCBI lineage: Eukaryota > Metazoa > Chordata > Amphibia > Caudata > Salamandridae > Triturus > Triturus cristatus. The sequence goes on from NC_140591.1 coordinate 1,086,704,525, forward strand.
GCTAATAAGGAATAGCAAAAGGCTATGCATGTAGGAATCGCTATTCAAATAGCCATTCCTTAACTTTCCTTAATTGCTACTAGCAAATAGCGAGTAGCAATTAAGGAATGCCGTCCCAATCATTCCTATGGGCCTCCAGGCCCATAGGAATGAATCGGATATTGCATGAGCAAATAGCGAGTACCAGTAGGTTCTCGCTAATTGCTCATGCAATTTCAAGGGTGCAAGGGTGTCAAAATGACACCCTATAGCACCCCTGAAAATGATATGTGCACATATGTTGCACACACACATGCTCTAAGGGCATGTGTGTGCGCAACATGAAACTTTGAAAAATGCACAAAAGTGCATTTTTCAAAGTTTTTGCAAATTACCATGCAGTTCATCTTCAAGGTAATTTGCTCCCCCTATTAGCGAAATCGCTCATTTTTTAACTTTGATGCATTGCATTTAAGGAATCTCACTTTGGGATTCCTTAAATGCAATCGCTATTTAAGGAATCGGTATTTAAGGAATCCCTATTTAAGGAATCGGTATTTAAGGAATCCCTATTTAAGGAATCGGTATTTAAGGAATCCCTATTTAAAGAATCGCTATTTAAGGATTCCTTAAATAGCGATTTCTGCTTTTGGGTTGATGCATTGGGATTGGGTATTTTTAACTTAATACCGGGAGCTATTAGCGATTCGCACCCTTATGCATCAAGCCAAAATCCAGTCGGTAAAATACCGATTCGGTAATAGCTCCCGGTATTGTGTTAAAAATACCCAATCCCAATGCATCAACCCAAAACCCGAGCAAATAACGAATCGCTAAATAAATAACCTCGAACATACCGAATCGCTAATACCAAAAATGCTAATTTACCGAATCGCTAAATACCGAATCCGCAATTACCGAAATCACTATTAGCTCCCGGAAATTGCCAATAGCAAATAACGAATCGCACCCCAATGCAAGAAAACTCGCTAATACCGAAAATCCCAAAAATCGCTATTTTGCCAGAGCTAAATAAGGGGAATCAAAACCTGGAGGTAAAGTCACAAAAAAAAAAAAAAAAAAAAAAAAAAAATATTCCTACATGTGCAAATGATTGGGGCAATCACTAAACCCTTAAATTTGGCCCAGGAGACCCTGTTGGCTCCCCCAAAATGGCTGCCCTCTACGTGCTTGCAAGGAGGATGCGGATCAATGCAGCAGGACAGCGCAGGAGAAGGGTACAGGAGAGAGTGTTCAGACTGCGCATAACCCTGCTCGGCCAGAATGAGGACGAGGTGTACCAGAAATATCGCCTCAATCGCGCTATGATCATGCGCCTGATTGCAGACCTGGAACCATTACTGCAGCACCAGACCCACCGGACAAATGCTATCCCTGCGCACGTTCAGGTACTATGCAGCCTGCACCTACTGGCCTCTGGGAGTTTCCAGGGGGTAATTGCGGTTGCTGGAGGTGTTTCGCAAAGCGCACTGTCACGCTTCTTCCAAAAATTCCTAGATGCCATGCTGACAATGCTCCACAGACACATCAGCTTCCCCACAACCCCACAGCAGTTGGACCGCACTAAACAGGCATTCTACCAGGTGGCACAATTTCCACATGTGATTGGATGCATCGACTGCACGCATATCCCCATATGCCCTCCGTCAGCAAATGAGTACCTTTTCAGGAACCGCAAGTCATACCACTCGATCAACGTGCAGGTTGTGTGCGATGCCAACAACATCATAACGGACCTAGTGGCACAATTCCCAGGGAGCACACACGACTCATACATCTTCCGCAACAGTGGAATGCACAGGCGACTACTCAATGGCGAATTTGGAGAGGGACTCCTGTTAGGTAAGTAGAACTACGCTTCCCCACACCAACACCACACATGTATGTACATCACCAATGCTAAGTCTATGCTTCTATCTTCTAGGTGACAGTGCTTACGCCCTGCGGGAATACATACTAACCCCATACCTAAATCCAGCAACCCCGCAGGAACATCGCTACAACGCTGCACACATCAGCACGAGGAATGTGATAGAGCGGACTTTTGGGATTCTCAAGAGCCGCTTCCGTATCCTCCACAAGACTGGCGGCGCAATGCTATACCAACCAGACACATGCTGTCGAATAATTGCTGTATGTGCAATGCTGCACAACATTGCCACCAGAAGGGGGATACCCATGGAGGTGGACAGGGATGACGACCCCCAGGCTGACCAACCACCCGCCCAACGACGACCGGCACACATCCCAAACACAGCAGAGGGCCATAGGAGGCGGACAGACATAACGCAAAATCATTTTTGACCCTGGGTAAAATGAGACATTACAAGTTGGTGTTGGGTGCAACTGTTTAATGCACAGTAGCACTGAGGATTGTGCAACAGAACTAGCATTGTGAATCATGCTCCGATTGCATAAATGTAAATAAAAGGTTCCTTAAAGTCAGGCCTGTGCAAACAGAATAATTGGATGGCCATGGTTGCTCCACCATGGACCTGCAGCATGTACAAATTTCTAGTGCCGCTTGCCACGTACACCAAGCCTCCGCTCAGGTGCATCCATGCCCTCACCACGGCCTGTCCCCGTGGAGGCACGCGAACTTCGGCGCCTGGTGCTGGCCTCTGCCAGTGACACGCTGCTGACACTGGAGGCAGCCTCACTGGTGTCATCCCCTCCCAATGCTGCAGCACTGCATGTGCTGCTCTGAAGTTGTTCCACAGCAGTGGTGATGTGTCTCAGTGACTTGGCAACATCACCGCAGAAGTGCCCAAGGTCCACCTGCAGGGAGACTGTGCGGCGTGCCAACACAGCGGTGCAGTTGCTGTGCCGTTGTATGGCCTTGGTAGCGGCGGCAGAACGCAACATTAGCTGCCGGTTACTCCTCCTCTGGGACTCATGGCCCTCCCTGATGGCACGGGTGAGCTCACGTACCTCCTCCCTGAGCTGAGCATTGCCATCAGCAACCGCAGTGGTCTGGTCCCTGACCGCCGTGCCCATGTCCCTGACCGCGGAGCCCATGTCGGTGACTGCTGCAGTCATGGCGCGCATCTCCCTCGCTAGGCGCACGATGTTGCAGCTGATGCTAGCCACATGTCTTCCCTGCAGGTTCTGTGTGCGCAGCATCCTCTCCTCAATTGCAGAGGTTGTTGGGACATCCTGGTCAGCTGAGGAGACGGAACTGCGACGGGCCCTGTGACGCCGTGCGTGTCTTGTGCCTCCATGTGGTGCAGCAGGTGGTGTGGATGTGCGCTGCGTGGGTGCCAATTGAGGGGGGGGGGGTTGCCATCTCCTGCAAGGGCGCAACTTGGTGCCTGTGCCTCTGCGGTATTGTGGCTGCACTGGCTGCAGGCTGGCTTGCTGGTGCCGTTGCTTGTGGCGCAGGTGGTGGTGCCTTGGCTTGTGGCGCAGGTGCCTTGGCTTGTGGCACTGGTGCTGGTGCCGATGATTGTGGCGCTGGTGGAGGTGGTGCTGGTGGGGTGGCAGGTGTTGGCGGTGCGTGCGCATCCTGCACAGTCTCCTGGTCTGACTCCACGGGTGTCTCAGAGATGATCAGCTGGTCGCTGTCGTCAGAGTCCCCAGGTGATGCATCTGTGTGTGAAACAGTGCATGATTAGTGGGATGATTACACCTACATAGTGTTGTACCCATCAATGTCCCTCTGTGGTCCAACAAATGAACAGTCTACAGCCATGTACAACATATGTGTTGTGTGAGGATTTACGCCTGTGCCTGCACTCTGGGCTGACTAGACTACAACTCCCAAGATGCAGTAGTGTCATGTGTGGAACTGTCTGTGCCAGAGCTGCAGACACAGTGAGATTGGGCTGGGGGCATGGGTATGGATTTACGCTATGCTGGGTGTGGCACAGGCATGCATCTTACCTTGGGCACTTGTGGCTGCGCCGGACGTGTCCATCTGGATCACCCCCACGACGGCTTCCCGCTCTATCGTCCCTTCCACAAGGTCCTCCAGGGCTGTGTTGGATGGTGCAGTGCTTGTTCCGCCTCCAGTCCTTCTTGCCTCCCGGAGCCTCTCAGCAATCCTCTCTTTTGCGCGCTTCCGGAGGTCATACCACCGTTTTTTGAGATCGTCGATGCTGCGGCTAGTGACGCCAACCGCATTGATCCTCTCACGGATGCGCTGCCAGATGCGCCGCTTCTCAGTCTCAGGCACCTTGAGGGACAGCTTGCCAAAGAGGCGGTCGTGTTTGCTGGCCACTCCCTCGATGAGGTACTCCAGCTCCCTGTCTGAAAACTTCTTCTTGCGCTTGCGTGCAGATTCAGCGCTGGATGGCACTTCCTGCGACATGATGGATGTGTGCTGTGACTGGCAGAATCTGTGTGGCCTCACTCTGCACAGCCTGTCCTTCTTTCCTGCTCCTGTCTGCTCCTCTGTCGAGGCTATGTGGGTGGGGCAGCAGTATTTCCTGGTTGGTGATGTCATCAGCCTGTTCCCGGTGCGACGCGGCAATTTGCGATTTCGCTAATACCGATTCGGTAATTGCTAATTCGGTATTACCGAACTCGCTATTAGCCAAATCGGTATTACCGAACTCGCTATTTGCTAGTGGGGCCGTTTGCGTGCCCCGCTATTAAGGAATCGGTAAATTTAGCGATTTTTAAGGAATCGCTAAATTTTACCGAATCTGTTGATGCATGCCAATTACCGATTCCTTAATGGCGATTCCTTATTTTTCGCTATTAAGGAATCGGTATTAGTTTGGTTGATGCATATGCCCCTCGGTATTTTACCGACTGGATTTTGGGTTGATGCATGAGGCTGAAAGTCTTTTGCCATTTGTACAGCAAAGGATATAAGCATAGGACGAGCACAGTGCTGTCCTTGCCGAGCTGTAAAATGACAAAAGCCATTTACCACTCCAGGCACAGTATTACAGCTTTGAGTTGGTAAAATACCAATCAAGCCAACCTGAAATGAGTAAAAGCAACCCCTGACACAGTGTTTCGCTCTAATTAGAGCTCTTCAGAGAGGTATAGCTTTGTCCAGACACAAGGGAGAACCCAGTATAAGTCAAAGAAATACCCTTTCAGGCATAGAGTGACGAATAAATTATGCAAAAAAGAAGCAGAGAACTCTGGGTAGTTCTCAAGTTTAGGTGGAAAGCAGCTCCTGTATGGAGCACTCTCAACACCAGCGACACTCTAGATCTGCTCACCTCAAATGTCTGTTTTTCTATCAAAATCTTTAAGCATAGGATTAGCACAGTGCCATCCACGCCGAGATAGAAAAAGACAAAGTCTTTTGCCATTTGTACAGCAAAGTCTTTAAGCATAGGACTAGCACAGCGCTGTCCTTGCCGAGCTGTAAAATGACAAAAGCAAATTACCACTCCAGGCACAGTATTACAGCTTTGAGTTGGTAAAATACCAATCAAGCCAACCTGAAATGTGTAAAAGCAACCCCTGACACAGTGTTTCGCTCTAGTTAGAGCTCTTCAGAGAGGCATAGCTTTGTCCAGCCACAAGGGAGCACCCAGTATAAGTCAAAGAAATACCCTTTCAGGCATAGAGTGACAAATAAATTATGCAAAAAAGAAGCAGAGAACTCTGGGTAGTTCTCAAGTTTAGGTGGAAAGCAGCTCCTGTATGGAGCACTCTCAACACCAGCGACGCTCTAGATCTACTCACCTCAAATGTCTGTTTTCTATCAAAATCTTTAAGCATAGGATTAGCACAGTGCCATCCACGCCGAGATAGAAAAGGACAAGACTTTTGCCATTTGTACAGCAAAGTCTTTAAGCATAGGACTAGCACAGTGCTGTCCTTGCCGAGCTGTAAAATGACAAAAGCCAATTACCACTCCAGGCACAGTATTACAGCTTTGAGTTGGTAAAATACCAATCAAGCCAACCTGAAATTAGTAAAAGCAACCCCTGACACAGTGTTTCACTCTAATTAGAGCTCTTCAGAGAGGTATAGCTTTGTCCAGACACAAGGGAGCACACAGTATAAGTCAAAGAAATACCCTTTCAGGCATAGAGTGACAAATAAATTATGCAAAAAAGAAGCAGAGAACTCTGGGTAGTTCTCACGTTTAGGTGGAAAGCAGCTCCTGTATGGAGCACTCTCAACACCAGCGACACTCTAGATCTGCTCACCTCAAATGTCTATTTTTCTATCAAATTCTTTAAGCATAGGATTAGCACAGTGCCATCCACGCCGAGATAGAAAAGGACAAAGTCTTTTGCCATTTGTACAGCAAAGTCTTTAAGCATAGGACTAGCACAGTGCTGTCCTTGCCGAGCTGTAAAATGACAAAAGCCAATTACCACTCCAGGCACAGTATTAGAGCTTTGAGTTGGTAAAAGACCAATCAAGCCAACCTGAAATGAGTAAAAGCAACCCCTGACACAGTGTTTCGCTCTAATTAGAGCTCTTCAGAGAGGTATAGCTTTGTCCAGACACAAGGGAGCACCCAGTATAAGTCAAAGAAATACCCTTTCAGGCATAGAGTGACGAATAAATTATGCAAAAAAGAAGCAGAGAACTCTGGGTAGTTCTCAAGTTTAGGTGGAAAGCAGCTCCTTTATGGAGCACTCTCAACACCAGCGACACTCTAGATCTGCTCACCTCAAATGTCTGTTTTTCTATCAAAATCTTTAAGCATAGGATTAGCACAGTGCCATCCACGCCGAGATAGAAATGGACCAAGTCTTTTGCCATTTGAACAGCAAAGTCTTTAAGCATAGGACTAGCACAGTGCTGTCCTTGCCGAGCTGTAAAATGACAAAAGCCAATTACCACTCCAGGCACAGTATTACAGCTTTGAGTTGGTAAAATACCAATCAAGCCAACCTGAAAGAGTAAAAGCAACCCCTGACACAGTGTTTCGCTCTAATTAGAGCTCTTCAGAGAGGTATAGCTTTGTCCAGACACAAGGGAGCACCCAGTATAAGTCAAAGAAATACCCTTTCAGGCATAGAGTGACGAATAAATTATGCAAAAAAGAAGCAGAGAACTCTGGGTAGTTCTCAAGTTTAGGTGGAAAGCAGCTCCTGTATGGAGCACTCTCAACACCAGCGACACTAGATCTGCTCACCTCAAATGTCTGTTTTTCTATCAAAATCTTTAAGCATAGGATTAGCACCGTGCCATCCACGCAGAGATAGAAAAGGACAAAGGCTTTTACCATTTGTACAGCAAAGTCTTTAAGCATAGGACTAGCACAGTGCTGTCCTTGCCGAGCTGTAAAATGACAAAAGCCAATTACCACTCCAGGCACAGTATTACAGCTTTGAGTTGGTAAAATACCAATCAAGCCAACCTGAAATGAGTAAAAGCAAGCCCTGACACAGTGTTTCACTCTAATTAGAGCTCTTCAGAGAGGTATAGCTTTGTCCAGACACAAGGGAGAACCCAGTATAAGTCAAAGAAATACCCTTTCAGGCATAGAGTGACGAATAAATTATGCAAAAAAGTAGCAGAGAACTCTGGGTAGTTCTCAAGTTTAGGTGGAAAGCAGCTCCTGTATGGAGCACTCTCAACACCAGCGACACTCTAGATCTGCTCACCTCAAATGTCTGTTTTTCTATCAAAATCTTTAAGCATAGGATTAGCACAGTGCCATCCACGCCGAGATAGAAAAGGACAAAGTCTTTTGCCGTTTGTACAGCAAAGTCTTTAAGCATAGGACTAGCACAGTGCTGTCCTTGAGGAGCTGTAAAATGACAAAAGCCAATTACCACTCCAGGAACAGTATTACAGTTTTGAGTTGGTAAAATACCAATCAAGCCAACCTGAAATAAGTAAAAGCAACCCCTGACACAGTGTTTCGCTCTAACTAGAGCTCTTCAGAGAGGTATAGCTTTGTCCAGACACAAGGGAGCACCCAGTATAAGTCAAAGAAATACCCTTTCAGGCATAGAGTGACGAATAAATTATGCAAAAAAGAAGCAGAGAACTCTGGGTAGTTCTCAAGTTTAGGTGAAAAGCAGCTCCTGTATGGAGCAATCTCAACACCAGCGACACTCTAGATCTGCTCACCTCAAATGTCTGTTTTTCTATCAAAATCTTTAAGCATAGGATTAGCACAGTACCATCCACGCCGAGATAGAAAAGGACAAAGTCTTTTGCCATTTGTACAGCAAAGTCTTTAAGCATAGGACTAGCACAGTGCTGTCCTTGCCGAGCTGTGAAATGACAAAAGCCATTTACCACTCCAGGCACAGTATTACAGCTTTGAGTTGGTAAAATACCAATCAAGCCAACCTGAAATGAGTAAAAGCAACCCCTGACACAGTGTTTCGCTCTAATTAGAGCTCTTCAGAGAGGTATAGCTTTGTCCAGACACAAGGGAGAACCAAGTAAAAGTCAAAGAAATACCCTTTCAGCCATAGAGTGACGAATTAATTATGCAAAAAAGAAGCAGAGAACTCTGGGTAGTTCTCAAGTTTAGGTGGAAAGCAGCTCCTGTATGGAGCACTCTCAACACCAGCGACACTCTAGATCTGCTCACCTCAAATGTCTGTTTTTCTATCAAAATCTTTAAGCATAGGATTAGCACAGTGCCATCCACGCCGAGATAGAAAAGGACAAAGTCTTTTGCCATTTGTACAGCAAAGTCTTTAGGCATAGGACTAGCACAGTGCTGTCCTTGCCGAGCTGTAAAATGAAAAACGCCAATTACCACTCCAGGCACAGTATTACAGCTTTGAGTTGGTGAAATACCAATCAAGCAAACCTAAAATGTGTAAAAGCAACCCCTGACAAAGTGTTTCGCTCTAATTAGAGCTCTTCAGAGAGGTATAGCTTTGTCCAGCCACAAGGGAGCACCCAGTTTAAGTCAAAGAAATACCCTTTCAGGCATAGAGTGACAAATAAATTATGCAAAAAAGAAGCAGAGAACTCTAGGTAGTTCTCAAGTTTAGGTGGAAAGCAGCTCCTGTATGGAGCACTCTCAACACCAGCGACACTCTAGATCTGCTCACCTCAAATGTCTGTTTTCTATCAAAATCTTTAAGCATAGGATTAGCACAGTGCCATCCACGCCGAGATAGAAAAGGACAAAGTCTTTTGCCATTTGTACAGCAAAGTCTTTAAGCACAGGAGTAGCACAGTGCTGTCCTTGCCGAGCTGTAAAATGACAAAAGCCAATTACCACTCCAGGCACAGTATTACAGCTTTGAGTTGGTAAAATACCAATCAAGCCAACCTGAAATGAGTAAAAGCAACCCCTGACACAGTGTTTCGCTATAATTAGAGCTCTTCAGAGAGGTATAGCTTTGTCCAGACACAAGGGAGCACCCTGTATAAGTCAAAGAAATACCCTTTCAGGCATAGAGTGACGAATACATTATGCAAAAAAGAAGCAGAGAACTCTGGGTAGTTCTCAAGTTTAGATGGAAAGCAGCTCCTGTGTGGAGCACTCTCAACACCAGCGACACTCTAGATCTGCTCACCTCAAATGTCTGTTTTTCTATCAAAATCTTTAAGCATAGGATTAGCACAGCACCATCCACGCCGAGATAGAAAAGGACAAAGTCTTTTGCCATTTGTACAGCAAAGTCTTTAAGCATAGGACTAGCACAGTGCTGTCCTTGCCGAGCTGTAAAATGACAAAAACCAATTACCACTCATGGCACAGTATTACAACTTTGAGTTGGTAAAATACCAATCAAGCCAATCTGAAATGAGTAAAAGCAACCCCTGACACAGTGTTTGGCTCTAATGAGAGCTCTTCAGAGAGGTATAGCTTTGTCCAGACACAAGGGAGCACCCAGTATAAGTCAAAGAAATACCCTTTCAGGCATAGAGTGATGAATAAATTATGCAAAAACGAAGCAGAGAACTCTGGGTAGTTCTCAAGTTTAGGTGGAAAGCAGCTCCTGTATGGAGCACTCTCAACACCAGCGACACTCTAGATCTGCTCACCTCAAATGTCTGTTTTTCTATCAAAATCTTTAAGCATAGGATTAGCACAGTGCCATCCACGCCGAGATAGAAAAGGACAAAGTCTTTTGCCATTTGTACAGCAAAGTCTTTAAGCATAGGACTAGCACAGTGCTGTCCTTGCCAAGCTGTAAAATGACAAAAGCCAATTACCACTCCAGGCACAGTATTACAGCTTTGAGTTGGTAAAATACCAATCAAGCCAACCTGAAAGGAGTAAAAGCAACCCCTGACACAGTGTTTCGCTCTAATTAGAGCTCTTCAGAGAGGTATGGCTTTGTCCAGACACAAGGGAGCACCCAGTATAAGTCAAAGAAATACCCTTTCAGGCATAGAGTGACGAATAAATTATGCAAAAAAGAAGCAGAGAACTCTGGGTAGTTCTCAAGTTTAGGTGGAAAGCAGCTCCTGTATGGAGCACTCTCAACACCAGTGACACTCTAGATCTGCTCACCTCAAATGTCTGTTTTTCTATCAAAATCTTTAAGCATAGGATTAGCACAGTGCCATCCACGCCGAGATAGAAAAGGACAAAGTCTTTTGCCATTTGTACAGCAAAGTCTTTAAGCATAGGACTAGCACAGTGCAGTCCTTGCCGAGCTGTAAAATGACAAAAGCCAATTACCACTCCAGGCACAGTATTACAGCTTTGAGTTGGTAAAATACCAATCAAGCCAACCTGAAATGAGTAAAAACAACCCCTGACACAGTGTTTCGCTCTAATTAGAGCTCTTCAGAGAGGTATAGCTTTGTCCAGACACAAGGGAGCACCCAGTATAAGTCAAAGAAATACCCTTTCAGGCATAGAGTGACGAATAAATTTTGCAAAAAAGAAGCAGAGAACTCTGGGTAGTTCTCAAGTTTAGGTGGAAAGCAGCTCCTGTATGGAGCACTCTCAACACCAGCGACACTAGATCTGCTCACCTCAAATGTCTGTTTTTCTATCAAAATCTTTAAGCATAGGATTAGCACCGTGCCATCCACGCAGAGATAGAAAAGGACAAAGGCTTTTGCCATTTGTACAGCAAAGTCTTTAATCATAGGACTAGCACAGTGCTGTCCTTGCCGAGCTGTAAAATGACAAAAGCCAATTACCACTCCAGGCACAGTATTACAGCTTTGAGTTGGTAAAATACCAATCAAGCCAACCTGAAATGAGTAAAAGCAACCCCTGACACAGTGTTTCGCTCTCATTAGAGCTCTTCAGAGAGGTATAGCTTTGTCCAGACACAAGGGAGCACCCAGTATAAGTCAAAGAAATACCCTTTCAGGCATAGAGTGACGAATAAATTATGCAAAAAAGAAGCAGAGAACTCTGGGTAGTTCTCAAGTTTAGGTGGAAAGCAGCTCCTGTATGGAGCACTCTCAACACCAGCGACACTAGATCTGCTCACCTCAAATGTCTGTTTTTCTATCAAAATCTTTAAGCATAGGATTAGCACAGTGCCATCCACGCAGAGATAGAAAAGGACAAAGGCTTTTGCCATTTGTACAGCAAAGTCTTTAAGCATTGAATTAGCACAGTGCTGTCCTTGCCGAGCTGTAAAATGACAAAAGCCAATTACCACTCCAGGCACAGTATTACAGCTTTGAGTTGGTAAAATACCAATCAAGCCAACCTGAAATGAGTAAAAGCAACCCCTGACACAGTGTTTCGCTCTAATTAGAGCTCTTCAGAGAGGTATAGGTTTGTCCAGACACAAGGGAGCACCCAGTATAAGTCAAAGAAATACCCTTTCAGGCATAGAGTGACGAATAAATTATGCAAAAAAGAAGCAGAGAACTCTGGGTAGTTCTCAAGTTTAGGTGGAAAGCAGCTGCTGTATGGCACACTCTCAACACCAGCGACACTCTAGATCTGCTCACCTCAAATGTCTGTTTTTCTATCAAAATCTTTAAGCATAGGATTAGCACAGTGCCATCCACGCCGAGATAGAAAAGGACAAAGTCTTTTGCCATTTGTACAGCAAAGTCTTTAAGCATAGGACTAGCACAGTGCTGTCCTTGCCGAGCTGTAAAATGACAAAAGCCATTTACCACTCCAGGCACAGTATTACAGCTTTGAGTTGGTAAAATACCAATCAAGCCAACCTGAAATGAGTAAAAGCAACCCCTGACACAGTGTTTCGCTCTAATTAGAGCTCTTCAGAGAGGTATAGCTTTGTCCAGACACAAGGGAGAACCCAGTATAAGTCAAAGAAATACCCTTTCAGGCATAGAGTGACGAATACATTATGCAAAAAAGAAGCAGAGAACTCTGGGTAGTTCTCAAGTTTAGGTGGAAAGCAGCTCCTGTATGGAGCACTCTCAACACCAGCGACACTCTAGATCTGCTCACCTCAAATGTCTGTTTTTCTATCAAAATCTTTAAGCATAGGATTAGCACAGTGCCATCCACGCCGAGATAGAAAAGGACTAAGTCTTTTGCCATTTGTACAGCAAAGTCTTTAAGCATAGGACTAGCACAGTGCTGTCCTTGCCAAGCTGTAAAATGACAAAAGCCAATTACCACTCCAGGCACAGTATTACAGCTTTGAATTGGTAAAATACCAATCAAGCCAACCTGAAATGAGTAAAAGCAACCCCTGACACAGTGTTTCGCTCTAACTAGAGCTCTTCAGAGAGGTATAGCTTTGTCCAGACACAAGGGAGCACCCAGTATAAGTCAAAGAAATACCCTTTCAGGCATAGAGTGACGAATAAATTATGCAAAAAAGAAGCAGAGAACTCTGGGTAGTTCTCAAGTTTAGGTGGAAAGCAGCTCCTGTATGGAGCACTCTCAACACCAGCGACATTCTAGATCTGCTCACCTCAAATGTCTGTTTTTCTATCAAAATCTTTAAGCATAGGATTAGCCCAGTACCATCCACGCCGAGATAGAAAAGGACAAAGTCTTTTGCCATTTGTACAGCAAAGTCTTTAAGCAGAGGACTAGCACAGTGCTGTCTTTGCCGAGCTGTAAAATGACAAAAGCCAATTACCACTCCAGGCACAGTATTACAGCTTTGAGTTGGTAAAATACCAATCAAGCCAACCTGAAATGAGTAAAAGCAATCCCTGACACAGTGTTTCACTCTAATTAGAGCTCTTCAGAGAGGTATAGCTTTGTCCAGACACAAGGGAGCACCCTGTATAAGTCAAAGAAATACCCTTTCAGGCATAGAGTGACGAATAAATTATGCAAAAAAGAAGCAGAGAACTCTGGGTAGTTCTCAAGTTTAGATGGAAAGCAGCTCCTGTGTGGAGCACTCTCAACACCAGCGACACTCTAGATCTGCTCACCTCAAATGTCTGTTTTTCTATCAAAATCTTTAAGCATAGGATTAGCACAGTACCATCCACGCCGAGATAGAAAAGGACAAAGTCTTTTGCCATTTGTACAGCAAAGTCTTTAAGCATAGGACTAGCACAGTGCTGTCCTTGCCGAGCTGTAAAATGACAAAAACCAATTACCACTCCTGGCACAGTATTACAGCTTTGAGTTGGTAAAATACCAATCAAGCCAATCTGAAATGAGTAAAAGCAACCCCTGACACAGTGTTTGGCTCTAATGAGAGCTCTTCAGAGAGGTATAGCTTTGTCCAGACACAAGGGAGCACCCAGTATAAGTCAAAGAAACACCCTTTCAGGCATAGAGTGATGAATAAATTATGCAAAAACGAAGTAGAGAACTCTGGGTAGTTCTCAAGTTTAGGTGGAAAGCAGCTCCTGTATGGAGCACTCTCAACACCAGCGACACTCTAGATCTGCTCACCTCAAATGTCTGTTTTTCTATCAAAATCTTTAAGCATAGGATTAGCACAGTGCCATCCACGCCGAGATAGAAAAGGACAAAGTCTTTTGCCATTTGTACAGCAAAGTCTTTAAGCATAGGACTAGCACAGTGCTGTCCTTGCCAAGCTGTAAAATGACAAAAGCCAATTACCACTCCAGGCACAGTATTACAGCTTTGAGTTGGTAAAATACCAATCAAGCCAACCTGAAATGAGTAAAAGCAACCCCTGACACAGTGTTTCGCTCTAATTAGAGCTCTTCAGAGAGGTATAGCTTTGTCCAGACACAAGGGAGCACCCAGTTTAAGTCAAAGAAATACCCTTTCAGGCATAGAGTGACGAATAAATTATGCAAAAAAGAAGCAGAGAACTCTGGGTAGTTCTCAAGTTTAGGTGGAAAGCAGCTCCTGTATGGAGCACTCTCAACACCAGCGACGCTCTAGATCTGCTCACCTCAAATGTCTGTTTTTCTATCAAAATCTTTAAGCATAGGATTAGCACAGTGCCATCCACGCCGAGATAGAAAAGGACAAAGGGGCATAGTATCAAGCCAGGCGATACAATTATCGCCGCTTTAGCGGCAGAAAACTGCCGCTAAAACGGTGATAATGGGCTTGATAATATGCTCTATGGAATTCTAATCGAAGCCCATGTTAGATGTGAAGGACGTCTAACCTTGGCTTCAATTGGAATTCCGTAGAGCATATTATCAAACCCATTATCGCCGTTTTGGCGGCAGTTTTCCGCCGCTAAAGCGGCGATAATTTTACCGCCAGGCTTGATAATATGCCCCAAAGTTTTTTGCCATTTGTACAGCAAAGTCTTTAAGCATAGGACTAGCACAGTGCTGTCCTTGCCGAGCTGTAAAATGACAAAAGCCAATTACCACTCCAGGCACAGTATTACAGCTTTGAGTTGGTAAAATACCAATCAAGCCAACCTGAAATGAGTAAAAGCAACCCCTGACACAGTGTTTCGCTCTAATTAGAGCTCTTCAGAGAGGTATAGCTTTGTCCAGACACAAGGGAGCACCCTGTATAAGTCAAAGAAATACCCTTTCAGGCATAAAGTGACGAATAAATTATGCAAAAAAGAAGCAGAGAACTCTGGGTAGTTCTCAAGTTTAGATGGAAAGCAGCTCCTGTGTGGAGCACTCTCAACACCAGCGACACTCTAGATCTGCTCACCTCAAATGTCTGTTTTTCTATCAAAATCTTTAAGCATAGGATTAGCACAGCACCATCCACGCCGAGATAGAAAAGGACAAAGTCTTTTGCCATTTGTACAGCAAAGTCTTTAAGCATAGGACTAGCACAGTGCTGTCCTTGCCGAGCTGTAAAATGACAAAAACCAATTACCACTCCTGGCACAGTATTATAGCTTTGAGTTGGTAAAATACCAATCAAGCCAATCTGAAATGAGTAAAAGCTACCCCTGACACAGTGTTTGGCTCTAATGAGAGCTCTTCAGAGAGGTATAGCTTTGTCCAGACACAAGGGAGCACCCAGTATAAGTCAAAGAAATACCCTTTCAGGCATAGAGTGATGAATAAATTATGCAAAAACGAAGCAGAGAACTCTGGGTAGTTCTCAAGTTTAGGTGGAAAGCAGCTCCTGTATGGAACACTCTCAACACCAGCGACACTCTAGATCTGCTCACCTCAAACGTCTGTTTTTCTATCAAAATCTTTAAGCATAGGATTAGCAGAGTGCCATCCACGCCGAGATAGAAAAGGACAAAGTCTTTTGCCATTTGTACAGCAAAGTCTTTAAGCATAGGACTAGCACAGTGCTGTCCTTGCCAAGCTGTAAAATGACAAAAGCCAATTACCACTCCAGGCACAGTATTACAGCTTTGAGTTGGTAAAATACCAATCAAGCCAACCTGAAATGAGTAAAAGCAACCCCTGACACAGTGTTTCGCTCTAATTAGAGCTCTTCAGAGAGGTATAGCTTTGTCCAGACACAAGGGAGCACCCAGTATAAGTCAAAGAAATACCCTTTCAGGCATAGAGTGACGAATAAATTATGCAAAAAAGAAGCAGAGAACTCTGGGTAGTTCTCAAGTTTAGGTGGAAAGCAGCTCCTGTATGGAGCACTCTCAACACCAGCGACACTCTAGATCTGCTCACCTCAAATGTCTGTTTTTCTATCAAAATCTTTAAGCATAGGATTAGCACAGTGCCATCCACGCCGAGATAGAAAAGGACAAAGGGGCATAGTATCAAGCCAGGCGGTACAATTATCGCCGCTTTAGCGGCAGAAAACTGCCGCTAAAACGGTGATAATGGGCTTGATAATATGCTCTATGGAATTCTAATCGAAGCCCATGTTAGATGTGAAGGACGTCTAACCTTGGCTTCAATTGGAATTCCGTAGAGCATATTATCAAGCCCATTATCGCCGTTTTGGCGGCAGTTTTCCGCCGCTAAAGCGGCGATAATTTTACCGCCAGGCTTGATAATATGCCCCAAAGTTTTTTGCCATTTGTACAGCAAAGTCTTTAAGCATAGGACTAGCACAGTGCTGTGCTTGCCGAGCTGTAAAATGACAAAAGCCAATTACCACTCCAGGCACAGTATTACAGCTTTGAGTTGGTAAAATACCAATCAAGCCAACCTGAAATGAGTAAAAGCAACCCCTGACACAGTGTTTCGCTCTAATTAGAGCTCTTCAGAGAGGTATAGCTTTGTCCAGACACAAGGGAGCACCCAGTATAGGTCAAAGAAATACCCTTTCAGGCATAGAGTGACGAATAAATTATGCAAAAAAGAAGCAGAGAACTCTGGGTAGTTCTCAAGTTTAGGTGGAAAGCAGCTCCTGTATGGAGCACTCTCAACACCAGCGATACTCTAGATCTGCTCACTTCAAATGTCTGTTTTTCTATCAAAATCTTTAAGCATAGGATTAGCAC
Organism: Triturus cristatus; assembly: GCF_964204655.1. Taxonomy (NCBI): domain Eukaryota; kingdom Metazoa; phylum Chordata; class Amphibia; order Caudata; family Salamandridae; genus Triturus; species Triturus cristatus. The sequence continues at coordinate 1,086,721,120 of NC_140591.1, forward strand.
AGTGCCATCCACGCCGAGATAGAAAAGGACAAAGTCTTTTGCCATTTGTACAGCAAAGTCTTTCAGCATAGGACTAGCAGAGTGCTGTCCTTGCCAAGCTGTAAAATGACAAAAGCCAATTACCACTCCAGGCACAGTATTACAGCTTTGAGTTGGTAAAATACCAATCAAGCCAACCTGAAATGAGTAAAAGCAACCCCTGACACAGTGTTTCGCTCTAATTAGAGCTCTTCAGAGAGGTATAGCTTTGTCCAGACACAAGGGAGCACCCAGTATAAGTCAAAGAAATACCCTTTCAGGCATAGAGTGATGAATAAATTATGCAAAAAAGAAGCAGAGAACTCTGGGTAGTTCTCAAGTTTAGGTGGAAAGCAGCTCCTGTATGGAGCACTCTCAACACCAGCGACACTCTAGATCTGCTCACCTCAAATGCCTGTTTTTCTATCAAAATCTTTAAGCATAGGATTAGCACAGTACCATCCACGCCGAGATAGAAAAGGACAAAGTCTTTTGCCATTTGTACAGCAAAGTCTTTAAGCATAGGACTAGCACAGTGCTGTCCTTGCCGAGCTGTAAAATGACAAAAACCAATTACCACTCCTGGCACAGTATTACAGCTTTGAGTTGGTAAAATACCAATCAAGCCAATCTGAAATGAGTAAAAGCAACCCCTGACACAGTGTTTGGCTCTAATGAGAGCTCTTCAGAGAGGTATAGCTTTGTCCAGACACAAGGGAGCACCCAGTATAAGTCAAAGAAACACCCTTTCAGGCATAGAGTGATGAATAAATTATGCAAAAACGAAGCAGAGAACTCTGGGTAGTTCTCAAGTTTAGGTGGAAAGCAGCTCCTGTATGGAGCACTCTCAACACCAGCGACACTCTAGATCTGCTCACCTCAAATGTCTGTTTTTCTATCAAAATCTTTAAGCATAGGATTAGCACAGTGCCATCCACGCCGAGATAGAAAAGGACAAAGTCTTTTGCCATTTGTACAGCAAAGTCTTTAAGCATAGGACTAGCACAGTGCTGCCCTTGCCAAGCTGTAAAATGACAAAAGCCAATTACCACTCCAGGCACAGTATTACAGCTTTGAGTTGGTAAAATACCAATCAAGCCAACCTGAAATGAGTAAAAGCAACCCCTGACACAGTGTTTCGCTCTAATTAGAGCTCTTCAGAGAGGTATAGCTTTGTCCAGACACAAGGGAGCACCCAGTATAAGTCAAAGAAATACCCTTTCAGGCATAGAGTGACGAATAAATTATGCAAAAAAGAAGCAGAGAACTCTGGGTAGTTCTCAAGTTTAGGTGGAAAGCAGCTCCTGTATGGAGCACTCTCAACACCAGCGACGCTCTAGATCTGCTCACCTCAAATGTCTGTTTTTCTATCAAAATCTTTAAGCATAGGATTAGCACAGTGCCATCCACGCCGAGATAGAAAAGGACAAAGGGGCATAGTATCAAGCCAGGCGATACAATTATCGCCGCTTTAGCGGCAGAAAACTGCCGCTAAAACGGTGATAATGGGCTTGATAATATGCTCTATGGAATTCTAATCGAAGCCCATGTTAGATGTGAAGGACGTCTAACCTTGGCTTCAATTGGAATTCCGTAGAGCATATTATCAAGCCCATTATCGCCGTTTTGGCGGCAGTTTTCCGCCGCTAAAGCGGCGATAATTTTACCGCCAGGCTTGATAATATGCCCCAAAGTTTTTTGCCATTTGTACAGCAAAGTCTTTAAGCATAGGACTAGCACAGTGCTGTCCTTGCCGAGCTGTAAAATGACAAAAGCCAATTACCACTCCAGGCACAGTATTACAGCTTTGAGTTGGTAAAATACCAATCAAGCCAACCTGAAATGAGTAAAAGCAACCCCTGACACAGTGTTTCGCTCTAATTAGAGCTCTTCAGAGAGGTATAGCTTTGTCCAGACACAAGGGAGCACCCTGTATAAGTCAAAGAAATACCCTTTCAGGCATAGAGTGACGAATAAATTATGCAAAAAAGAAGCAGAGAACTCTGGGTAGTTCTCAAGTTTAGATGGAAAGCAGCTCCTGTGTGGAGCACTCTCAACACCAGCGACACTCTAGATCTGCTCACCTCAAATGTCTGTTTTTCTATCAAAATCTTTAAGCATAGGATTAGCACAGCACCATCCACGCCGAGATAGAAAAGGACAAAGTCTTTTGCCATTTGTACAGCAAAGTCTTTAAGCATAGGACTAGCACAGTGCTGTCCTTGCCGAGCTGTAAAATGACAAAAACCAATTACCACTCCTGGCACAGTATTATAGCTTTGAGTTGGTAAAATACCAATCAAGCCAATCTGAAATGAGTAAAAGCTACCCCTGACACAGTGTTTGGCTCTAATGAGAGCTCTTCAGAGAGGTATAGCTTTGTCCAGACACAAGGGAGCACCCAGTATAAGTCAAAGAAATACCCTTTCAGGCATAGAGTGATGAATAAATTATGCAAAAACGAAGCAGAGAACTCTGGGTAGTTCTCAAGTTTAGGTGGAAAGCAGCTCCTGTATGGAACACTCTCAACACCAGCGACACTCTAGATCTGCTCACCTCAAACGTCTGTTTTTCTATCAAAATCTTTAAGCATAGGATTAGCAGAGTGCCATCCACGCCGAGATAGAAAAGGACAAAGTCTTTTGCCATTTGTACAGCAAAGTCTTTAAGCATAGGACTAGCACAGTGCTGTCCTTGCCAAGCTGTAAAATGACAAAAGCCAATTACCACTCCAGGCACAGTATTACAGCTTTGAGTTGGTAAAATACCAATCAAGCCAACCTGAAATGAGTAAAAGCAACCCCTGACACAGTGTTTCGCTCTAATTAGAGCTCTTCAGAGAGGTATAGCTTTGTCCAGACACAAGGGAGCACCCAGTATAAGTCAAAGAAATACCCTTTCAGGCATAGAGTGACGAATAAATTATGCAAAAAAGAAGCAGAGAACTCTGGGTAGTTCTCAAGTTTAGGTGGAAAGCAGCTCCTGTATGGAGCACTCTCAACACCAGCGACACTCTAGATCTGCTCACCTCAAATGTCTGTTTTTCTATCAAAATCTTTAAGCATAGGATTAGCACAGTGCCATCCACGCCGAGATAGAAAAGGACAAAGGGGCATAGTATCAAGCCAGGCGGTACAATTATCGCCGCTTTAGCGGCAGAAAACTGCCGCTAAAACGGTGATAATGGGCTTGATAATATGCTCTATGGAATTCTAATCGAAGCCCATGTTAGATGTGAAGGACGTCTAACCTTGGCTTCAATTGGAATTCCGTAGAGCATATTATCAAGCCCATTATCGCCGTTTTGGCGGCAGTTTTCCGCCGCTAAAGCGGCGATAATTTTACCGCCAGGCTTGATAATATGCCCCAAAGTTTTTTGCCATTTGTACAGCAAAGTCTTTAAGCATAGGACTAGCACAGTGCTGTGCTTGCCGAGCTGTAAAATGACAAAAGCCAATTACCACTCCAGGCACAGTATTACAGCTTTGAGTTGGTAAAATACCAATCAAGCCAACCTGAAATGAGTAAAAGCAACCCCTGACACAGTGTTTCGCTCTAATTAGAGCTCTTCAGAGAGGTATAGCTTTGTCCAGACACAAGGGAGCACCCAGTATAGGTCAAAGAAATACCCTTTCAGGCATAGAGTGACGAATAAATTATGCAAAAAAGAAGCAGAGAACTCTGGGTAGTTCTCAAGTTTAGGTGGAAAGCAGCTCCTGTATGGAGCACTCTCAACACCAGCGATACTCTAGATCTGCTCACTTCAAATGTCTGTTTTTCTATCAAAATCTTTAAGCATAGGATTAGCACAGTGCCATCCACGCCGAGATAGAAAAGGACAAAGTCTTTTGCCATTTGTACAGCAAAGTCTTTCAGCATAGGACTAGCAGAGTGCTGTCCTTGCCAAGCTGTAAAATGACAAAAGCCAATTACCACTCCAGGCACAGTATTACAGCTTTGAGTTGGTAAAATACCAATCAAGCCAACCTGAAATGAGTAAAAGCAACCCCTGACACAGTGTTTCGCTCTAATTAGAGCTCTTCAGAGAGGTATAGCTTTGTCCAGACACAAGGGAGCACCCAGTATAAGTCAAAGAAATACCCTTTCAGGCATAGAGTGATGAATAAATTATGCAAAAAAGAAGCAGAGAACTCTGGGTAGTTCTCAAGTTTAGGTGGAAAGCAGCTCCTGTATGGAGCACTCTCAACACCAGCGACACTCTAGATCTGCTCACCTCAAATGCCTGTTTTTCTATCAAAATCTTTAAGCATAGGATTAGCACAGTACCATCCACGCCGAGATAGAAAAGGACAAAGTCTTTTGCCATTTGTACAGCAAAGTCTTTAAGCATAGGACTAGCACAGTGCTGTACTTGCCAACCTGTAAAATGACAAAAGCCAATTACCACTCCAGGCACAGTATTACAGCTTTGAGTTGGTAAAATACCAATCAAGCCAACCTGAAATGAGTAAAAGCAACCCCTGACACAGTGTTTTGCTCTAATTAGAGCTCTTCAGAGAGGTATAGCTTTGTCCAGACACAAGGCAGCACCCAGTATAAGTCAAAGAAATACCCTTTCAGGCATAGAGTGAAGAATAAATTATGCAAGAAAGAATCAGAGAACTCTGGGTAGTTCTCAAGTTTAGGTGGAAAGCAGCTCCTGTATGGAGCACTCTCAACACCAGCGACACTAGATCTGCTCACCTCAAATGTCTGTTTTTCTATCAAGACCTTTAAGCATAGGATTAGCACAGTGCCATCCACGCCGAGATAGAAAAGGACAAAGTCTTTTGCCATTTGTACAGCAAAGTCTTTAAGCATAGGACTAGCACAGTGCTGTCCTTCCCGAGCTGAAAAACGACAAAAGCCAATTACCACTCCAGGCACAGTATTACAGCTTTGAGTTGGTAAAATACCAATCAAGCCAACCTGAAATGAGTAAAAGCAACCCCTGACACAGTGTTTCGCTCTAATTAGAGCTCTTCAGAGAGGTATAGCTTTGTCCAGACACAAGGGAGCACCATGTATAAGTCAAAGAAATACCCTTTCAGGCATAGAGTGATGAATAAATTATGCAAAAAAGAAGCAGAGAACTCTGGGTAGTTCTCAAGTTTAGATGGAAAGCAGCTCCTGTGTGGAGCACTCTCAACACCAGCGACACTCTAGATCTGCTCACCTCAAATGTCTGTTTTTCTATCAAAATCTTTAAGCATAGGATTAGCACAGTACCATCCACGCCGAGTTAGAAAAGGACAAAGTCTTTTGCCATTTGTACAGTAAAGTCTTTAAGCATAGGACTAGCACAGTGCTGTCCTTGCCGAGCTGTAAAATGACAAAAGCCAATTACCACTCCAGGCACAGTATTACAGCTTTGAGTTGGTAAAATACCAATCAAGCCAACCTGAAATGAGTAAAAGCAACCCCTGACACAGTGTTTGGCTCTAATTAGAGCTCTTCAGAGAGGTATAGCTTTGTCCAGACACAAGGGAGCACCCAGTATAAATCAAAGAAATACCCTTTCAGGCATAGAGTGACGAATAAATTATGCAAAAAAGAAGCAGAGAACTCTGGGTAGTTCTCAAGTTTAGGTGGAAAGCAGCTCCTGTATGGAGCACTCTCAACACCAGCGACACTCTAGATCTGCTCACCTCAAATGTCTGTTTTTCTATCAAAATCTTTAAGCATAGGATTAGCACAGTGCCATCCACGCCGAGATAGAAAAGGACAAAGGGGCATAGTATCAAGCCAGGCGATACAATTATCGCCGCTTTAGCGGCAGAAAACTGCCACTAAAATGGTGATAATGCGCTTGATAATATGCTCTATGGAATTCTAATCGAAGCCCATGTTAGATGTGAAGGACGTCTAACCTTGGCTTCAATTGGAATTCCGTAGAGCATATTATCAAGCCCATTATCGCCGTTTTGGCGGCAGTTTTCCGCCGCTAAAGCGGCGATAATTTCATCGCCTGGCTTGATAATATGCCCCAAAGTTTTTTGCCATTTGTACAGCAAAGTCTTTAAGCATAGGACTAGCACAGTGCTGTGCTTGCCGAGCTGTAAAATGACAAAAGCCAATTACCACTCCAGGCACAGTATTACAGCCTTGAGTTGGTAAAATACCAATCAAGCCAACCTGAACTGAGTAAAAGCAACCCCTGACACAGTGTTTCGCTCTAATTAGAGCTCTTCAGAGAGGTATAGCTTTGTCCAGACACAAGGGAGCACCCAGTATAGGTCAAAGAAATACCCTTACAGGCATAGAGTGACGAATAAATTATGCAAAAAAGAAGCAGAGAACTCTGGGTAGTTCTCAAGTTTAGGTGGAAAGCAGCTCCTGTATGGAGCACTCTCAACACCAGCGATACTCTAGATCTGCTCACTTCAAATGTCTGTTTTTCTATCAAAATCTTTAAGCATAGGATTAGCACAGTGCCATCCACGCCGAGATAGAAAAGGACAAAGTCTTTTGCCATTTGTACAGCAAAGTCTTTCAGCATAGGACTAGCAGAGTGCTGTCCTTGCCAAGCTGTAAAATGACAAAAGCCAATTACCACTCCAGGCACAGTATTACTGCTTTGAGTTGGTAAAATACCAATCAAGCCAACCTGAAATGAGTAAAAGCAACCCCTGACATAGTGTTTCGCTCTAATTAGAGCTCTTCAGAGAGGTATAGCTTTGTCCAGACACAAGGGAGCACCCAGTATAGGTCAAAGAAATACCCTTTCAGGCATAGAGTGACAAATAAATTATGCAAAAAAGAAGCAGAGAACTCTGGGTAGTTCTCAAGTTTAGGTGGAAAGCAGCTCCTGTATGGAGCACTCTCAACACCAGCGACACTCTAGATCTGCTCACCTCAAATGTCTGTTTTTCTATCAAAATCTTTAAGCATAGGATTAGCACAGTACCATCCACGCCGAGATAGAAAAGGACAAAGTCTTTTGCCATTTGTACAGCAAAGTCTTTAAGCATAGGACTAGCACAGTGCTGTGCTTGCCAACCTGTAAAATGACAAAAGCCAATTACCACTCCAGGCACAGTATTACTGCTTTGAGTTGGTAAAATACCAATCAAGCCAACCGGAAATGAGTAAAAGCAACCCCTGACATAGTGTTTCGCTCTAATTAGAGCTCTTCAGAGAGGTATAGCTTTGTCCAGACACAAGGGAGCATCCAGTATAAGTCAAAGAAATACCCTTTCAGGCATAGAGTGACGAATAAATTATGCAAAAAAAGAAGCAGAGAACTCTGGGTAGTTCTCAAGTTTAGGTGGAAAGCAGCTCCTGTATGGAGCACTCTCAACACCAGCGACACTCTAGATCTGCTCACCTCAAATGTCTGTTTTTCTATCAAAATCTTTAAGCATAGGATTAGCACAGTGCCATCCACGCTGAGATAGAAAAGGACAAAGTCTTTTGCCATTTGTACAGCAGAGTCTTTAAGCATAGGACTAGCACAGTGCTGTCCTTGCCGAGCTGTAAAATGACAAAGGCCAATTACCACTCCAGGCACAGTATTACAGCTTTGAGTTGGTAAAATACCAATCAAGCCAAACTGAAATGAGTAAAAGCAACCCCTGACATAGTGTTTCGCTCCAATTAGAGCTCTTCAGAGAGGTATAGCTTTGTCCAGACACAAGGGAGCACCCAGTATAAGTCAAAGAAATACACTTTCAGGCATAGAGTGATGAATAAATTATGCAAAAAAGAAGCAGAGAACTCTGGGTAGTTCTCAAGTTTAGGTGGAAAGCAGCTCCTGTATGGAGCACTCTCAACACCAGCGACACTCTAGATCTGCTCACCTCAAATGTCTGTTTTTCTATCAAAATCTTTAAGCATATGATTAGCACAGTACCATCCACGCCGAGATAGAAAAAGACAAAGTCTTTTGCCATTTGTACAGCAAAGTCTTTAAGCATAGGACTAGCACAGTGCAGTCCTTGCCGAGCTGTAAAATGACAAAAGCCAATTACCACTCCAGGCACAGTATTACAGCTTTGAGTTGGTAAAATACCAATCAAGCCAACCTGAAATGAGTAAAAGCAACCCCTGACACAGTGTTTCGCTCTAATTAGAGCTCTTCAGAGAGGTATAGCTTTGTCCAGACACAAGGGAGCACCATGTATAAGTCAAAGAAATACCCTTTCAGGCATAGAGTGACGAATAAATTATGCAAAAAAGAAGCAGAGAACTCTGGGTAGTTCTCAAGTTTAGATGGAAAGCAGCTCCTGTATGGAGCACTCTCAACACCAGCGACACTCTAGATCTGCTCACCTCAAATGTCTGTTTTTCTATCAAAATCTTTAAGCATAGGATTAGCACAGTACCATCCACGCCGAGATAGAAAGGGACAAGGGGGCATAGTATCAAGCCAGGCGATACAATTATCGCCGCTTTAGCGGCAGAAAACTGCCGCTAAAACGGTGATAATGGGCTTGATAATATGCTCTGTGGAATTCTAATCGAAGCCCATGTTAGATGTGAAGGACGTCTAACCTTGGCTTCAATTGGAATTCCGTAGAGCATATTATCAAGCCCATTATCACCGTTTTGGCGGCAGTTTTCCGCCGCTAAAGCGGCGATAATTTTACCGCCAGGCTTGATAATATGCCCCAAAGTTTTTTGCCATTTGTACAGCAAAGTCTTTAAGCATAGGACTAGCACAGTGCTGTGCTTGCCGAGCTGTAAAATGACAAAAGCCAATTACCACTCCAGGCACAGTATTACAGCTTTGAGTTGGTAAAATACCAATCAAGCCAACCTGAAATGAGTAAAAGCAACCCTTGACACAGTGTTTCGCTCTAATTAGAGCTCTTCAGAGAGGTATAGCTTTGTCCAGACACAAGGGAGCACCCAGTATAGGTCAAAGAAATACCCTTTCAGGCATAGAGTGACAAATAAATTATGCAAAAAAGAAGCAGAGAACTCTGGGTAGTTCTCAAGTTTAGGTGGAAAGCAGCTCCTGTATGGAGCACTCTCAACACCAGCGATACTCTAGATCTGCTCACTTCAAATGTCTGTTTTTCTATCAAAATCTTTAAGCATAGGATTAGCACAGTGCCATCCACGCCGAGATAGAAAAGGACAAAGTCTTTTGCCATTTGTACAGCAAAGTCTTTCAGCATAGGACTAGCAGAGTGCTGTCCTTGCCAAGCTGTAAAATGACAAAAGCCAATTACCACTCCAGGCACAGTATTACAGCTTTGAGTTGGAAAAATACCAATCAAGCCAACCTGAAATGAGTAAAAGCAACCCCTGACACAGTGTTTCGCTCTAATTAGAGCTCTTCAGAGAGGTATAGCTTTGTCCAGACACAAGGGAGCACCCAGTATAAGTCAAAGAAATACCCTTTCAGGCATAGAGTGATGAATAAATTATGCAAAAAAGAAGCAGAGAACTCTGGGTAGTTCTCAAGTTTAGGTGGAAAGCAGCTCCTGTATGGAGCACTCTCAACACCAGCGACACTCTAGATCTGCTCACCTCAAATGTCTGTTTTTCTATCAAAATCTTTAAGCATAGGATTAGCACAGTACCATCCACGCCGAGATAGAAAAGGACAAAGTCTTTTGCCATTTGTACAGCAAAGTCTTTAAGCATAGGACTAGCACAGTGCTGTACTTGCCAACCTGTAAAATGACAAAAGCCAATTACCACTCCAGGCACAGTATTACAGCTTTGAGTTGGTAAAATACCAATCAAGCCAACCTGAAATGAGTAAAAGCAACCCCTGACACAGTGTTTTGCTCTAATTAGAGCTCTTCAGAGAGGTATAGCTTTGTCCAGACACAAGGCAGCACCCAGTATAAGTCAAAGAAATACCCTTTCAGGCATAGAGTGAAGAATAAATTATGCAAAAAAGAAGCAGAGAACTCTGGGTAGTTCTCAAGTTTAGGTGGAAAGCAGCTCCTGTATGGAGCACTCTCAACACCAGCGACACTAGATCTGCTCACCTCAAATGTCTGTTTTTCTATCAAGACCTTTAAGCATAGGATTAGCACAGTGCCATCCACGCCGAGATAGAAAAGGACAAAGTCTTTTGCCATTTGTACAGCAAAGTCTTTAAGCATAGGACTAGCAGAGTGCTGTCCTTACCAAGCTGTAAAACGACAAAAGCCAATTACCACTCCAGGCACAGTATTACAGCTTTGAGTTGGTAAAATACCAATCAAGCCAACCTGAAATGAGTAAAAGCAACCCCTGATACAGTGTTTCGCTCTAATTAGAGCTCTTCAGAGAGGTATAGCTTTGTCCAGACACAAGGGAGCACCATGTATAAGTCAAAGAAATACCCTTTCAGGCATAGAGTGACGAATAAATTATGCAAAAAAGAAGCAGAGAACTCTGGGTAGTTCTCAAGTTTAGATGGAAAGCAGCTCCTGTGTGGAGCACTCTCAACACCAGCGACACTCTAGATCTGCTCACCTCAAATGTCTGTTTTTCTATCAAAATCTTTAAGCATAGGATTAGCACAGTACCATCCACGCCGAGATAGAAAAGGACAAAGTCTTTTGCCATTTGTACAGTAAAGTCTTTAAGCATAGGACTAGCACAGTGCTGTCCTTGCCGAGCTGTAAAATGACAAAAGCCAATTACCACTCCAGGCACAGTATTACAGCTTTGAGTTGGTAAAATACCAATCAAGCCAACCTGAAATGAGTAAAAGCAACCCCTGACACAGTGTTTGGCTCTAATTAGATCTCTTCAGAGAGGTATAGCTTTGTCCAGACACAAGGGAGCACCCAGTATAAGTCAAAGAAATACCCTTTCAGGCATAGAGTGATGAATAAATTATGCAAAAACGAAGCAGAGAACTCTGGGTAGTTCTCAAGTTTAGGTGGAAAGCCGTTCCTGTATGGAGCACTCTCAACACCAGCGACACTCTAGATCTGCTCACCTCAAATGTCTGTTTTTCTATCAAAATCTTTAAGCATAGGATTAGCACAGTGCCATCCACGCCGAGATAGAAAAGGACAAAGTCTTTTGCCATTTGTACAGCAAAGTCTTTAAGCATAGGACTAGCACAGTGCTGTCCTTGCCGAGCTGTAAAATGACAAAAGCCAATTACCACTCCAGGCACAGTATTACAGCTTTGAGTTGGTAAAATACCAATCAAGCCAACCTGAAATGAGTAAAAGCAACCCCTGACACAGTGTTTCGCTCTAATTAGAGCTCTTCAGAGAGTTATAGCTTTGTCCAGACACAAGGGAGCACCCAGTATAAGTCAAAGAAATACCCTTTCAGGCATAGAGTGACGAATAAATTATGCAAAAAAGAAGCAGAGAACTCTGGGTAGTTCTCAAGTTTAGGTGGAAAGCAGCTCCTGTATGGAGCACTCTCAACACCAGCGACACTCTAGATCTGCTCACCTCAAATGTCTGTTTTTCTATCAAAATCTTTAAGCATAGGATTAGCACAGTGCCATCCACGCCGAGATAGAAAAGGACAAAGGGGCATAGTATCAAGCCAGGCGATACAATTATCGCCGCTTTAGCGGCAGAAAACTGCCACTAAAATGGTGATAATGGGCTTGATAATATGCTCTATGGAATTCTAATCGAAGCCCATGTTAGATGTGAAGGACGTCTAACCTTGGCTTCAATTGGAATTCCGTAGAGCATATTATCAAGCCCTTTATCGCCGTTTTGGCGGCAGTTTTCCGCCGCTAAAGCGGCGATAATTTCATCGCCTGGCTTGATAATATGCCCCAAAGTTTTTTGCCATTTGTACAGCAAAGTCTTTAAGCATAGGACTAGCACAGTGCTGTGCTTGCCGAGCTGTAAAATGACAAAAGCCAATTACCACTCCAGGCACAGTATTACAGCTTTGAGTTGGTAAAATACCAATCAAGCCAACCTGAACTGAGTAAAAGCAACCCCTGACACAGTGTTTCGCTCTAATTAGAGCTCTTCAGAGAGGTATAGCTTTGTCCAGACACAAGGGAGCACCCAGTATAGGTCAAAGAAATACCCTTTCAGGCATAGAGTGACGAATAAATTATGCAAAAAAGAAGCAGAGAACTCTGGGTAGTTCTCAAGTTTAGGTGGAAAGCAGCTCCTGTATGGAGCACTCTCAACACCAGCGATACTCTAGATCTGCTCACTTCAAATGTCTGTTTTTCTATCAAAATCTTTAAGCATAGGATTAGCACAGTGCCATCCACGCCGAGATAGAAAAGGACAAAGTCTTTTGCCATTTGTACAGCAAAGTCATTCAGCATAGGACTAGCAGAGTGCTGTCCTTGCCAAGCTGTAAAATGACAAAAGCCAATTACCACTCCAGGCACAGTATTACTGCTTTGAGTTGGTAAAATACCAATCAAGCCAACCTGAAATGAGTAAAAGCAACCCCTGACATAGTGTTTCGCTCTAATTAGAGCTCTTCAGAGAGGTATAGCTTTGTCCAGACACAAGGGAGCACCCACTATAAGTCAAAGAAATACCCTTTCAGGCATAGAGTGATGAATAAATTATGCAAAAAAGAAGCAGAGAACTCTGGGTAGTTCTCAAGTTTAGGTGGAAAGCAGCTCCTGTATGGAGCACTCTCAACACCAGCGACACTCTAGATCTGCTCACCTCAAATGTCTGTTTTTCTATCAAAATCTTTAAGCATAGGATTAGCACAGTACCATCCACGCCGAGATAGAAAAGGACAAAGTCTTTTGCCATTTGTACAGCAAAGTCTTTAAGCATAGGACTAGCACAGTGCTGTGCTTGCCAACCTGTAAAATGACAAAAGCCAATTACCACTCCAGGCACAGTATTACTGCTTTGAGTTGGTAAAATACCAATCAAGCCAACCTAAAATGAGTAAAAGCAACCCCTGACATAGTGTTTCGCTATAATTAGAGCTCTTCAGAGAGGTATAGCTTTGTCCAGACACAAGGGAGCACCCAGTATAAGTCAAAGAAATACCCTTTCAGGCATAGAGTGACGAATAAATTATGCAAAAAAAGAAGCAGAGAACTCTGGGTAGTTCTCAAGTTTAGGTGGAAAGCAGCTCCTGTATGGAGCACTCTCAACACCAGCGACACTCTAGATCTGCTCACCTCAAATGTCTGTTTTTCTATCAAAATCTTTAAGCATAGGATTAGCACAGTGCCATCCACGCTGAGATAGAAAAGGACAAAGTCTTTTGCCATTTGTACAGCAGAGTCTTTAAGCATAGGACTAGCACAGTGCTGTCCTTGCCGAGCTGTAAAATGACAAAGGCCAATTACCACTCCAGGCACAGTATTACAGCTTTGAGTTGGTAAAATACCAATCAAGCCAAACTGAAATGAGTAAAAGCAACCCCTGACACAGAGTTTTGCTCTAATTAGAGCTCTTCAGAGAGGTAAAGCTTTGTCCAGACACAAGGGAGCACCCAGTATAAGTCAACGAAATACCCTTTCAGGCATAGAGTGACGAATAAATTATGCAAAAAAGAAGCAGAGAACTCTGGGTAGTTCTCAAGTTTAGGTGGAAAGCAGCTCCTGTATGGAGCACTCTCAACACCAGCGACATTCTAGATCTGCTCACCTCAAATGTCTGTTTTTCTATCAAAATCTTTAAGCATAGGATTAGCACAGTACCATCCACGCCGAGATAGAAAAGGACAAAGTCTTTTGCCATTTGTACAGCAAAGTCTTTAAGCATAGGACTAGCACAGTGCTGTCCTTGCCGAGCTGTAAAATGACAGAAACCAATTACCACTCCTGGCACAGTATTACAGCTTTGAGTTGGTAAAATACCAATCAAGCCAATCTGAAATGAGTAAAAGCAACCCCTGACACAGTGTTTGGCTCTAATGAGAGCTCTTCAGAGAGGTATAGCTTTGTCCAGACACAAGGGAGCACCCAGTATAAGTCAAAGAAATACCCTTTCAGGCATAGAGTGATGAATAAATTATGCAAAAACGAAGCAGAGAACTCTGGGTAGTTCTCAAGTTTAGGTGGAAAGCAGCTCCTGTATGGAGCCCTCTCAACACCAGCGACACTCTAGATCTGCTCACCTCAAATGTCTGTTTTTCTATCAAAATCTTTAAGCATAGGATTAGCACAGTGCCATCCACGCCGAGATAGAAAAGGACAAAGTCTTTTGCCATTTGTACAGCAAAGTCTTTAAGCATAGGACTAGCACAGTGCTGTCCTTGCCAAGCTGTAAAATGACAAAAGCCAATTACCACTCCAGGCACAGTATTACAGCTTTGAGTTGGTAAAATACCAATCAAGCCAACCTGAAATGAGTAAAAGCAACCCCTGACACAGTGTTTCGCTCTAATTAGAGCTCTTCAGAGAGGTATAGCTTTGTCCAGACACAAGGGAGCACCCAGTATAAGTCAAAGAAATACCCTTTCAGGCATAGAGTGACGAATAAATTATGCAAAAAAGAAGCAGAGAACTCTGGGTAGTTCTCAAGTTTAGGTGGAAAGCAGCTCCTGTATGGAGCACTCTCAACACCAGCGACACTCTAGATCTGCTCACCTCAAATGTCTGTTTTTCTATCAAAATCTTTAAGCATAGGATTAGCACAGTGCCATCCACGCCGAGATAGAAAAGGAAAAAGGGGCATAGTATCAAGCCAGGCGATACAATTATCGCCGCTTTAGCGGCAGAAAACTGCCGCTAAAACTGTGATAATGGGCTTGATAATATGCTCTATGGAATTCTAATCGAAGCCCATGTTAGATGTGAAGGACGTCTAACCTTGGCTTCAATTGGAATTCCGTAGAGCATATTATCAAGCCCATTATCACCGTTTTGGCGGCAGTTTTCCGCCGCTAAAGCGGCGATAATTTTACCGCCAGGCTTGATAATATGCCCCAAAGTTTTTTGCCATTTGTACAGCAAAGTCTTTAAGCATAGGACTAGCACAGTGCTGTGCTTGCCGAGCTGTAAAATGACAAAAGCCAATTACCACTCCAGGCACAGTATTACAGCTTTGAGTTGGTAAAATACCAATCAAGCCAACCTGAAATGAGTAAAAGCAACCCTTGACACAGTGTTTCGCTCTAATTAGAGCTCTTCAGAGAGGTATAGCTTTGTCCAGACACAAGGGAGCACCCAGTATAGGTCAAAGAAATACCCTTTCAGGCATAGAGTGACGAATAAATTATGCAAAAAAGAAGCAGAGAACTCTGGGTAGTTCTCAAGTTTAGGTGGAAAGCAGCTCCTGTATGGAGCACTCTCAACACCAGCGATACTCTAGATCTGCTCACTTCAAATGTCTGTTTTTCTATCAAAATCTTTAAGCATAGGATTAGCACAGTGCCATCCACGCCGAGATAGAAAAGGACAAAGTCTTTTGCCATTTGTACAGCAAAGTCTTTCAGCATAGGACTAGCAGAGTGCTGTCCTTACCAAGCTGTAAAATGACAAAAGCCAATTACCACTCCAGGCACAGTATTACAGCTTTGAGTTGGTAAAATACCAATCAAGCCAACCTGAAATGAGTAAAAGCAACCCCTGACACAGTGTTTCGCTCTAATTAGAGCTCTTCAGAGAGGTATAGCTTTGTCCAGACACAAGGGAGCACCCAGTATAAGTCAAAGAAATACCCTTTCAGGCATAGAGTGATGAATAAATTATGCAAAAAAGAAGCAGAGAACTCTGGGTAGTTCTCAAGTTTAGGTGGAAAGCAGCTCCTGTATGGAGCACTCTCAACACCAGCGACACTCTAGATCTGCTCACCTCAAATGCCTGTTTTTCTATCAAAATCTTTAAGCATAGGATTAGCACAGTACCATCCACGCCGAGATAGAAAAGGACAAAGTCTTTTGCCATTTGTACAGCAAAGTCTTTAAGCATAGGACTAGCACAGTGCTGTACTTGCCAACCTGTAAAATGACAAAAGCCAATTACCACTCCAGGCACAGTATTACAGCTTTGAGTTGGTAAAATACCAATCAAGCCAACCTGAAATGAGTAAAAGCAACCCCTGACACAGTGTTTTGCTCTAATTAGAGCTCTTCAGAGAGGTATAGCTTTGTCCAGACACAAGGCAGCACCCAGTATAAGTCAAAGAAATACCCTTTCAGGCATAGAGTGAAGAATAAATTATGCAAAAAAGAAGCAGAGAACTCTGGGTAGTTCTCAAGTTTAGGTGGAAAGCAGCTCCTGTATGGAGCACTCTCAACACCAGCGACACTAGATCTGCTCACCTCAAATGTCTGTTTTTCTATCAAGACCTTTAAGCATAGGATTAGCACAGTGCCATCCACGCCGAGATAGAAAAGGACAAAGTCTTTTGCCATTTGTACAGCAAAGTCTTTAAGCATAGGACTAGCACAGTGCTGTCCTTGCCGAGCTGTAAAATGACAAAAGCCAATTACCACTCCAGGCACAGTATTACAGCTTTGAGTTGGTAAAATACCAATCAAGCCAACCTGAAATGAGTAAAAGCAACCCCTGACACAGTGTTTCGCTCTAATTAGAGCTCTTCAGAGAGGTATAGCTTTGTCCAGACACAAGGGAGCACCATGTATAAGTCAAAGAAATACCCTTTCAGGCATAGAGTGACGAATAAATTATGCAAAAAAGAAGCAGAGAACTCTGGGTAGTTCTCAAGTTTAGATGGAAAGCAGCTCCTGTGTGGAGCACTCTCAACACCAGCGACACTCTAGATCTGCTCACCTCAAATGTCTGTTTTTCTATCAAAATCTTTAAGCATAGGATTAGCACAGTACCATCCACGCCGAGATAGAAAAGGACAAAGTCTTTTGCCATTTGTACAGTAAAGTCTTTAAGCATAGGACTAGCACAGTGCTGTCCTTGCCGAGCTGTAAATTGACAAAAGCCAATTACCACTCCAGGCACAGTATTACAGCTTTGAGTTGGTAAAATACCAATCAAGCCAACCTGAAATGAGTAAAAGCAACCCCTGACACAGTGTTTGGCTCTAATTAGATCTCTTCAGAGAGGTATAGCTTTGTCCAGACACAAGGGAGCACCCAGTATAAGTCAAAGAAATACCCTTTCAGGCATAGAGTGATGAATAAATTATGCAAAAACGAAGCAGAGAACTCTGGGTAGTTCTCAAGTTTAGGTGGAAAGCCGTTCCTGTATGGAGCACTCTCAACACCAGCGACACTCTAGATCTGCTCACCTCAAATGTCTGTTTTTCTATCAAAATCTTTAAGCATAGGATTAGCACAGTGCCATCCACGCCGAGATAGAAAAGGACAAAGTCTTTTGCCATTTGTACAGCAAAGTCTTTAAGCATAGGACTAGCACAGTGCTGTCCTTGCCGAGCTGTAAAATGACAAAAGCCAATTACCACTCCAGGCACAGTATTACAGCTTTGAGTTGGTAAAATACCAATCAAGCCAACCTGAAATGAGTAAAAGCAACCCCTGACACAGTGTTTCGCTCTAATTAGAGCTCTTCAGAGAGGTATAGCTTTGTCCAGACACAAGGGAGCACCCAGTATAAGTCAAAGAAATACCCTTTCAGGCATAGAGTGACGAATAAATTATGCAAAAAAGAAGCAGAGAACTCTGGGTAGTTCTCAAGTTTAGGTGTAAAGCAGCTCCTGTATGGAGCACACTCAACACCAGCGACACTCTAGATCTGCTCACCTCAAATGTCTGTTTTTCTATCAAAATCTTTAAGCAGAGGATTAGCACAGTGCCATCCACGCCGAGATAGAAAAGGACAAAGTCTTTTGCCATTTGTACAGCAAAGTCTTTAAGCATAGAACTAGCACAGTGCTGTCCTTGCCGAGCTGTAAAATGACAAAAGCCAATTACCACTCCAGGCACAGTATTACAGCTTTGAGTTGGTAAAATACCAATTAAGCCAACCTGAAATGAGTAAAAGCAACCCCTGACACAGTGTTTCACTCTAATTAGAGCTCTTCAGAGAGGTATAGCTTTGTCCAGACACAAGGGAGCACCCAGTATAAGTCAAAGAAATACCCTTTCAGGCATAGAGTGACGAATAAATTATGCAAAAAAGAAGCAGAGAACTCTGGGTAGTTCTCAAGTTTAGGTGGAAAGCAGCTACTGTATGGAGCACTCTCAACACCAGCGACACTCTAGATCTGCTCACCTCAAATGTCTGTTTTTCTATCAAAATCTTTAAGCATAGAATTAGCACAGTGCCATCCATGCCGAGATAGAAAAGGACAAAGTCTTTTGCCATTTGTACAGCAAAGTCTTTAAGCATAGGACTAGCACAGTGCTGTCCTTGCCGAGCTGTAAAATGACAAAAGCCAATTACCACTCCAGGCACAGTATTACAGCTTTGAGTTGGTAAAATACCAATCAAGCCAACCTGAAATGAGTAAAAGCAACCCCTGACACAGTGTTTCGCTCTAATTGGAGCTCTTCAGAGAGGTATAGCTTTGTCCAGACACAAGGGAGCACCCAGTATAAGTCAAAGAAATACCCTTTCAGGCATAGAGTGACGAATAAATTATGCAAAAAAGAAGCAGAGAACTCTGGGTAGTTCTCAAGTTTAGGTGGAAAGCAGCTCCTGTATGGAGCACTCTCAACACCAGCGACACTCTAGATCTGCTCACCTCAAATGTCTGTTTTTCTATCAAAATCTTTAAGCATAGGATTAGCACAGTGCCATCCACGCCGAGATAGAAAAGGACAAAGTCTTTTGCCATTTGTACAGCAAAGTCTTTAAGCATAGGACTAGCACAGTGCTGTCCTTGCCGAGCTGTAAAATGACAAAAGCCAATTACCACTCCAGGCACAGTGTTACAGCTTTGAGTTGGTAAAATACCAATCAAGCCAACCTCAAATGAGTAAAAGCAAACCCAGACACAGTGTTTCGCTCTAACTAGAGCTCTTCAGAGAGGTATAGCTTTCTCCAGAGACAAGGGAGCACCCAGTATAAGTCAAAGAAATACCCTTTCAGGCATAGAGTGACGAATAAATTATGCAAAAAAAGAAGCAGAGAACTCTGGGTAGTTCTCAAGTTTAGGTGGAAAGCAGCTCCTGTATGGAGCACTCTCAACACCAGCGACACTCTAGATCTGCTCACCTCAAATGTCTGTTTTTCTATCAAAATCTTTAAGCATAGGATTAGCACAGTGCCATCCACGCCGAGATAAAAAAAGACAAAGTCTTTTGCCATTTGTACAGCAAAGTCTTTAAGCATAGGACTAGCACAGTGCTGTCCTTGCCGAGCTGTAAAATGACAAAAGCCAATTACCACTCCAGGCACAGTATTACAGCTTTGAGTTGGTAAAATACCAATTAAGCCAACCTGAAATGAGTAAAAGCAACCCCTGACACAGTGTTTCACTCTAATTAGAGCTCTTCAGAGAGGTATAGCTTTGTCCAGACACAAGGGAGCACCCAGTATAAGTCAAAGAAATACCCTTTCAGGCATAGAGTGACAAATAAATTATGCAAAAAAGAAGCAGAGAACTCTGGGTAGTTCTCAAGTTTAGGTGGAAAGCAGCTCCTGTATGGAGCACTCTCAACACCAGCGACACTCTAGATCTGCTCACCTCAAATGTCTGTTTTTCTATCAAAATCTTTAAGCATAGGATTAGCACAGTGCCATCCATGCCGAGATAGAAAAGGACAAAGTCTTTTGCCATTTGTACAGCAAAGTCTTTAAGCATAGGACTAGCACAGTGCTGTCCTTGCCGAGCTGTAAAATGACAAAAGCCAATTACCACTCCAGGCACAGTATTACAGCTTTGAGTTGGTAAAATACCAATCAAGCCAACCTGAAATGAGTAAAAGCAACCCCTGACACAGTGTTTCGCTCTAATTGGAGCTCTTCAGAGAGGTATAGCTTTGTCCAGACACAAGGGAGCACCCAGTATAAGTCAAAGAAATACCCTTTCAGGCATAGAGTGACGAATAAATTATGCAAAAAAGAAGCAGAGAACTCTGGGTAGTTCTCAAGTTTAGGTGGAAAGCAGCTCCTGTATGGAGCACTCTCAACACCAGCGACACTCTAGATCTGCTCACCTCAAATGTCTGTTTTTCTATCAAAATCTTTAAGCATAGGATTAGCACAGTGCCATCCACGCCGAGATAGAAAAGGACAAAGTCTTTTGCCATTTGTACAGCAAAGTCTTTAAGCATAGGACTAGCACAGTGCTGTCCTTGCCGAGCTGTAAAATGACAAAAGCCAATTACCACTCCAGGCACAGTATTACAGCTTTGAGTTGATAAAATACCAACCAAGCCAACCTGAAATGAGTAAAAGCAACCCCTGACACAGTGTTTCGCTCTAATTAGAGCTCTTCAGAGATGTATAGCTTTGTCCAGACACAAGGGAGCACCCAGTATAAGTCAAAGAAATACCCTTTCAGGCATAGAGTGACGAATAAATTATGCAACAAAGAAGCAGAGAACTCTGGGTAGTTCTCAAGTTTAGGTGGAAAGCAGCTACTGTATGGAGCACTCTCAACACCAGCGACACTCTAGATCTGCTCACCTCAAATGTCTGTTTTTCTATCAAAATCTTTAAGCATAGGATTAGCACAGTGCCATCCACGCCGAGATAGAAAAGGACAACGTTTTTTGCCATTTGTACAGCAAAGTCTTTAAGCATAGGACTAGCACAGTGCTGTCCTTGCCGAGCTGTAAAATGAGAAAAGCCAATTACCACTCCAGGCACAGTATTACAGCTTTGAGTTGGTAAAATACCAATCAAGCCAACCTGAAATGAGTAAAAGCAACCCCTGACACAGTGTTTCGCTCTAATTAGAGCTCTTCAGAGAGGTATAGCTTTGTCCAGACACAAGGGAGCACCCAGTATAAGTCAAAGAAATACCCTTTCAGGCATAGAGTGACGAATAAATTATGCAAAAAAGAAGCAGAGAACTCTGGGTAGTTCTCAAGTTTAGGTGGAAAGCAGCTGCTGTATGGAGCACTCTCAACACCAGCGACACTCTAGATCTGCTCACCTCAAATGTCTGTTTTTCTATCAAACTCTTTAAGCATAGTATTAGCACAGTGCCATCCACGCTGAGATAGAAAAGGACAAAGTCTTTTGCCATTTGTACAGCAAAGTCTTTAAGCATAGGACTAGCACAGTGCTGTCCTTGCCGAGCTGTAAAATGACAAAAGCCAATTACCACTCCAGGCACAGTATTACAGCTTTGAGTTGGTAAAATACCAATCAAGCCAACCTGAAATGAGTAAAAGCAACCCCTGACACAGTGTTTCGCTCTAACTAGAGCTCTTCAGAGAGGTATAGCTTTGTCCAGACACAAGGGAGCACCCAGTATAAGTCAAAGAAATACCCTTTCAGGCATAGAGTGACAAATAAATTATGCAAAAAAGAAGCAGAGAACTCTGGGTAGTTCTCAAGTTTAGGTGGAAAGCAGCTCCAGTATGGAGCACTCTCAACACCAGCGACACTCTAGATCTGCTCACCTCAAATGTCTGTTTTTCTATCAAAATCTTTAAGCATAGGATTAGCACAGTCCCATCCACGCCGAGATAGAAAAGGACAAAGTCTTTTGCCATTTGTACAGCAAAGTCTTTAAGCATAGGACTAGCACAGTGCTGTCCTTGCCGAGCTGTAAAATGACAAAAGCCAATTACCACTCCAGGCACAGTATTACAGCTTTGAGTTGGTAAAATACCAATCAAGCCAACCTGAAATGAGTAAAAGCAACCCCTGACACAGTGTTTCGCTCTAATTAGAGCTCTTCAGAGAGTTATAGCTTTGTCCAGACACAAGGGAGCACCCAGTATAAGTCAAAGAAATACCCTTTCAGGCATAGAGTGACGAATAAATTATGCAAAAAAGAAGCAGAAAACTCTGGGTAGTTCTCAAGTTTAGGTGGAAAGCAGCTCCTGTATGGAGCACTCTCAACACCAGCGACACTCTAGATCTGCTCACCTCAAATGTCTGTTTTTCTATCAAAATCTTTAAGCATGGGATTAGCACAGTGCCATCCACGCCGAGATAGAAAAGGACAAAGTCTTTTGCCATTTGTACAGCAAATTTTTTAAGCATAGGACTAGCACAGTGCTGTCCTTGCCGAGCTGTAAAATGACAAAAGCCAATTACCACTCCAGGCACAGTGTTACAGCTTTGAGTTGGTAAAATACCAATCAAGCCAACCTCAAATGAGTAAAAGCAACCCCAGACACAGTGTTTCGCTCTAACTAGAGCTCTTCAGAGAGGTATAGCTTTCTCCAGACACAAGGGAGCACCCAGTATAAGTCAAAGAAATACCCTTTCAGGCATAGAGTGACGAATAAATTATGCAAAAAAAGAAGCAGAGAACTCTGGGTAGTTCTCAAGTTTAGGTGGAAAGCAGCTCCTGTATGGAGCACTCTCAACACCAGCGACACTCTAGATCTGCTCACCTCAAATGTCTGTTTTTCTATCAAAATCTTTAAGCATAGGATTAGCACAGTGCCATCCACGCTGAGATAGAAAAGGACAAAGTCTTTTGCCATTTGTACAGCAGAGTCTTTAAGCATAGGACTAGCACAGTGCTGTCCTTGCCGAGCTGTAAAATGACAAAGGCCAATTACCACTCCAGGCACAGTATTACAGCTTTGAGTTGGTAAAATACCAATCAAGCCAAACTGAAATGAGTAAAAGCAACCCCTGACACAGAGTTTTGCTCTAATTAGAGCTCTTCAGAGAGGTATAGCTTTGTCCAGACACAAGGGAGCACCCAGTATAAGTCAACGAAATACCCTTTCAGGCATAGAGTGACGAATAAATTATGCAAAAAAGAAGCAGAGAACTCTGGGTAGTTCTCAAGTTTAGGTGGAAAGCCGTTCCTGTATGGAGCACTCTCAACACCAGCGACACTCTAGATCTGCTCACCTCAAATGTCTGTTTTTCTATCAAAATCTTTAAGCATAGGATTAGCACAGTGCCATCCACGCCGAGATAGAAAAGGACAAAGTCTTTTGCCATTTGTACAGCAAAGTCTTTAAGCATAGGACTAGCACAGTGCTGTCCTTGCCGAGCTGTAAAATGACAAAAGCCAATTACCACTCCAGGCACAGTATTACAGCTTTGAGTTGGTAAAATACCAATTAAGCCAACCTGAAATGAGTAAAAGCAACCCCTGACACAGTGTTTCACTCTAATTAGAGCTCTTCAGAGAGGTATACCTTTGTCCAGACACAAGGGAGCACCCAGTATAAGTCAAAGAAATACCCTTTCAGGCATAGAGTGACGAATAAATTATGCAAAAAAGAAGCAGAGAACTCTGGGTAGTTCTCAAGTTTAGGTGGAAAGCAGCTCCTGTATGGAGCACTCTCAACACCAGCGACACTCTAGATCTGCTCACCTCAAATGTCTGTTTTTCTATCAAAATCTTTAAGCATAGGATTAGCACAGTGCCATCCATGCCGAGATAGAAAAGGACAAAGTCTTTTGCCATTTGTACAGCAAAGTCTTTAAGCATAGGACAAGCACAGTGCTGTCCTTGCCGAGCTGTAAAATGACAAAAGCCAATTACCACTCCAGGCACAGTATTACAGCTTTGAGTTGGTAAAATACCAATCAAGCCAACCTGAAATGAGTAAAAGCAACCCCTGACACAGTGTTTCGCTCTAATTGGAGCTCTTCAGAGAGGTATAGCTTTGTCCAGACACAAGGGAGCACCCAGTATAAGTCAAAGAAATACCCTTTCAGGCATAGAGTGACGAATAAATTATGCAAAAAAGAAGCAGAGAACTCTGGGTAGTTCTGAAGTTTAGGTGGAAAGCAGCTCCTGTATGGAGCACTCTCAACACCAGCGACACTCTAGATCTGCTCACCTCAAATGTCTGTTTTTCTATCAAAATCTTTAAGCATAGGATTAGCACAGTGCCATCCACGCCGAGATAGAAAAGGACAAAGTCTTTTGCCATTTGTACAGCAAAGTCTTTAAGCATAGGACTAGCACAGTGCTGTCCTTGCCGAGCTGTAAAATGACAAAAGCCAATTACCACTCCAGGCACAGTGTTACAGCTTTGAGTTGGTAAAATACCAATCAAGCCAACCTCAAATGAGTAAAAGCAACCCCAGACACAGTGTTTCGCTCTAACTAGAGCTCTTCAGAGAGGTATAGCTTTCACCAGACACAAGGGAGCACCCAGTATAAGTCAAAGAAATACCCTTTCAGGCATAGAGTGACAAATAAATTATGCAAAAAAGAAGCAGAGAACTCTGGGTAGTTCTCAAGTTTAGATGGAAAGCAGCTCCTGTATGGAGCACTCTCAACCCCAGCGACACTCTAGATCTGCTCACCTCAAATGTCTGTTTTTCTATCAAAATCTTTAAGCATAGGATTAGCACAGTGCCATCCACGCCGAGATAGAAAAAGACAAAGTCTTTTGCCATTTGTACAGCAAAGTCTTTAAGCATAGGACTAGCACAGTGCTGTCCTTGCCGAGCTGTAAAATGACAAAAGCCAATTACCACTCCAGGCACAGTATTACAGCTTTGAGTTGATAAAATACCAACCAAGCCAACCTGAAATGAGTAAAAGCAACCCCTGACACAGTGTTTCGCTCTAATTAGAGCTCTTCAGAGATGTATAGCTTTGTCCAGACACAAGGGAGCACCCAGTATAAGTCAAAGAAATACCCTTTCAGGCATAGAGTGACGAATAAATTATGCAACAAAGAAGCAGAGAACTCTGGGTAGTTCTCAAGTTTAGGTGGAAAGCAGCTACTGTATGGAGCACTCTCAACACCAGCGACACTCTAGATCTGCTCACCTCAAATGTCTGTTTTTCTATCAAAATCTTTAAGCATAGGATTAGCACAGTGCCATCCACGCCGAGATAGAAAAGGACAACGTTTTTTGCCATTTGTACAGCAAAGTCTTTAAGCATAGGACTAGCACAGTGCTGTCCTTGCCGAGCTGTAAAATGAGAAAAGCCAATTACCACTCCAGGCACAGTATTACAGCTTTGAGTTGGTAAAATACCAATCAAGCCAACCTGAAATGAGTAAAAGCAACCCCTGACACAGTGTTTCGCTCTAATTAGAGCTCTTCAGAGAGGTATAGCTTTGTCCAGACACAAGGGAGCACCCAGTATAAGTCAAAGAAATACCCTTTCAGGCATAGAGTGACGAATAAATTATGCAAAAAAGAAGCAGAGAACTCTGGGTAGTTCTCAAGTTTAGGTGGAAAGCAGCTGCTGTATGGAGCACTCTCAACACCAGCGACACTCTAGATCTGCTCACCTCAAATGTCTGTTTTTCTATCAAAATCTTTAAGCATAGTATTAGCACAGTGCCATCCACGCCGAGATAGAAAAGGACAAAGTCTTTTGCCATTTGTACAGCAAAGTCTTTAAGCATAGGACTAGCACAGTGCTGTCCTTGCCGAGCTGTAAAATGACAAAAGCCAATTACCACTCCAGGCACAGTATTACTGCTTTGAGTTGGTAAAATACCAATCAAGCCAACCTGAAATGAGTAAAAGCAACCCCTGACATAGTGTTTCGCTCTAATTAGAGCTCTTCAGAGAGGTATAGCTTTGTCCAGACACAAGGGAGCACCCAGTATAAGTCAAAGAAATACCCTTTCAGGCATAGAGTGACGAATAAATTATGCAAAAAAAGAAGCAGAGAACTCTGGGTAGTTCTCAAGTTTAGGTGGAAAGCAGCTCCTGTATGGAGCACTCTCAACACCAGCGACACTCTAGGTCTGCTCACCTCAAATGTCTGTTTTTCTATCAAAATCTTTAAGCATAGAATTAGCACAGTGCCATCCACGCTGAGATAGAAAAGGACAAAGTCTTTTGCCATTTGTACAGCAGAGTCTTTAAGCATAGGACTAGCACAGTGCTGTCCTTGCCGAGCTGTAAAATGACAAAGGCCAATTACCACTCCAGGCACAGTATTACAGCTTTGAGTTGGTAAAATACCAATCAAGCCAAACTGAAATGAGTAAAAGCAACCCCTGACACAGAGTTTTGCTCTAATTAGAGCTCTTCAGAGAGGTATAGCTTTGTCCAGACACAAGGGAGCACCCAGTATAAGTCAACGAAATACCCTTTCAGGCATAGAGTGACGAATAAATTATGCAAAAAAGAAGCAGAGAACTCTGGGTAGTTCTCAAGTTTAGGTGGAAAGCAGCTCCTGTATGGAGCACTCTCAACACCAGCGATACTCTAGATCTGCTCACTTCAAATGTCTGTTTTTCTATCAAAATCTTTAAGCATAGGATTAGCACAGTGCCATCCACGCCGAGATAGAAAAGGACAAAGTCTTTCGCCATTTGTACAGCAAAGGCTTTCAGCATAGGACTAGCAGAGTGCTGTCCTTGCCAAGCTGTAAAATGTCATAAGCCAATTACCACTCCAGGCACAGTATTACAGCTTTGAGTTGGTAAAATACCAATCAAGCCAACCTGAAATGAGTAAAAGCAACCCCTGACATAGTGTTTCGCTCTAATTAGAGCTCTTCAGAGAGGTATAGCTTTGTCCAGACACAAGGGAGCACCCAGTATAGGTCAAAGAAATACCCTTTCAGGCATAGAGTGATGAATAAATTATGCAAAAAAGAAGCAGAGAACTCTGGGTAGTTCTCAAGTTTAGGTGGAAAGCAGCTCCTGTATGGAGCACTCTCAACACCAGCGACACTCTAGATCTGCTCACCTCAAATGTCTGTTTTTCTATCAAAATCTTTAAGCATAGGATTAGCACAGCACCATCCACGCCGAGATAGAAAAGGACAAAGTCTTTTGCCATTTGTACAGCAAAGTCTTTAAGCATAGGACTAGCACAGTGCTGTACTTGCCAACCTGTAAAATGACAAATGCCAATTACCACTCCAGGCACAGTATTACAGCTTTGAGTTGGTAAAATACCAATCAAGCCAACCTGAAATGAGTAAAAGCAACCCCTGACACAGTGTTTCGCTCTAATTAGAGCTCTTCAAAGAGGTATAGCTTTGTCCAGACACAAGGGAGCACCCAGTATAAGTCAAAGAAATACCCTTTCAGGCATAGAGTGACGAATAAATTATGCCAAAAAAGAAGCAGAGAACTCTGGGTAGTTCTCAAGTTTAGGTGGAAAGCAGCTCCTGTATGGAGCACTCTCAACACCAGAGACACTCTAGATCTGCTCACCTCAAATGTCTGTTTTTCTATCAAAATCTTTAAGCATAGGATTAGCACAGTGCCATCCACGCTGAGATAGAAAAGGACAAAGTCTTTTGCCATTTGTACAGCAGAGTCTTTAAGCATAGGACTAGCACAGTGCTGTCCTTGCCGAGCTGTAAAATGACAAAGGCCAATTACCACTCCAGGCACAGTATTACAGCTTTGAGTTGGTAAAATACCAATCAAGCCAAACTGAAATGAGTAAAAGCAACCCCTGACACAGAGTTTTGCTCTAATTAGAGCTCTTCAGAGAGGTATAGCTTTGTCCAGACACAAGGGAGCACCCAGTATAAGTCAACGAAATACCCTTTCAGGCATAGAGTTACGAATAAATTATGCAAAAAAGAAGCAGAGAACTCTGGGTAGTTCTCAAGTTTAGGTGGAAAGCAGCTCCTGTATGGAGCACTCTCAACACCAGCGACACTCTAGATCTGCTCACTTCAAATGTCTGTTTTTCTATCAAAATCTTTAAGCATAGGATTAGCACAGTGCCATCCACGCCGAGATAGAAAAAGACAAAGTCTTTTGCCATTTGTACAGCAAAGTCTTTAAGCATAGGACTAGCACAGTGCTGTCCTTGCCGAGCTGTAAAATGACAAAAGCCAATTACCACTCCAGGCACAGTATTACAGCTTTGAGTTGGTAAAATACCAATCAAGCCAACCTGAAATGAGTAAAAGCAACCCCTGACACAGTGTTTCGCTCTAATTAGAGCTCTTCAGAGAGGTATAGCTTTGTCCAGACACAAGGGAGCACCCAGTATAAGTCAAAGAAATACCCTTTCAGGCATAGAGTGACGAATAAATTATGCAACAAAGAAACAGAGAACTCTGGGTAGTTCTCAAGTTTAGGTGGAAAGCAGCTCCTGTATGGAGCACTCTCAACACCAGCAACACTCTAGATCTGCTCACCTCAAATGTCTGTTTTTCTATCAAAATCTTTAAGCATAGGATTAGCACAGTGCCATCCACGCCGAGATAGAAAAGGACAACGTTTTTTGCCATTTGTACAGCAAAGTCTTTAAGCATAGGACTAGCACAGTGCTGTCCTTGCCGAGCTGTAAAATGACAAAAGCCAATTACCACTCCAGGCACAGTATTACAGCTTTGAGTTGGTAAAATACCAATCAAGCCAACCTGAAATGAGTAAAAACAACCTCTGACACAGTGTTTCGCTCTAATTAGAGCTCTTCAGAGAGGTATAGCTTTGTCCAGACACAAGGGAGCACCCAGTATAAGTCAAAGAAATGCCCTTTCAGGCATAGAGTGACGAATAAATTATGCAAAAAAGAAGCAGAGAACTCTGGGTAGTTCTCAAGTTTAGGTGGAAAGCAGCTCCTGTATGGAGCACTCTCAACACCAGCGACACTCTAGATCTGCTCACCTCAAATGTCTGTTTTTCTATCAAAATCTTTAAGCATAGGATTAGCACAGTGCCATCCACGCCGAGATAGAAAAGGACAAAGTCTTTTGCCATTTGTACAGCAAAGTCTTTAAGCATAGGACTAGCACAGTGCTGTCCTTGCCGAGCTGTAAAATGACAAAAGCCAATTACCACTCCAGGCACAGTATTACAGCTCTGAGTTGGTAAAATACCAATCAAGCCAACCTGAAATGAGTAAAAGCAACCCCCGACACAGTGTTTCGCTCTAACTAGAGCTCTTCAGAGAGGTATAGCTTTGTCCAGACACAAGGGAGCACCCAGTATAAGTCAAAGAAATACCCTTTCAGGCATAGAGTGACAAATAAATTATGCAAAAAAGAAGCAGAGAACTCTGGGTAGTTCTCAAGTTTAGGTGGAAAGCAGCTCCAGTATGGAGCACCCTCAACACCAGCGACACTCTAGATCTGCTCACCTCAAATGTCTGTTTTTCTATCAAAATCTTTAAGCATAGGATTAGCACAGTGCCATCCACGCCGAGATAGAAAAGGACAAAGTCTTTTGTCATTTGTACAGCAAAGTCTTTAAGCATAGGACTAGCACAGTGCTGTCCTTGCCGAGCTGTAAAATGACAAAAGCCAATTACCACTCCAGGCACAGTATTACAGCTTTGAGTTGGTAAAATACCAATCAAGCCAACCTGAAATGAGTAAAAGCAACCCCTGACACAGTGTTTCGCTCTAATTAGAGCTCTTCAGAGAGGTATAGCTTTGTCCAGACTCAAGGGAGCACCCAGTATAAGTCAAAGAAATACCCTTTCAGGCGTAGAGTGACGAATAAATTATGCAACAAAGAAGCAGAGAACTCTGGGTAGTTCTCAAGTTTAGGTGGAAAGCAGCTCCTGTATGGAGCACTCTCAACACCAGCGACACTCTAGATCTGCTCACCTCAAATGTCTGTTTTTCCATCAAAATCTTTAAGCATAGGATTAGCACAGTGCCATCCACTCCGAGATAGAAAAGGACAAAGTTTTTTGCCATTTGTACAGCAAAGTCTTTAAGCATAGGACTAGCACAGTGCTGTCCTTGCCGAGCTGTAAAATGACAAAAGCCAATTACCACTCCAGGCACAGTATTACAGCTTTGAGTTGGTAAAATACCAATCAAGCCAACCTGAAATGAGTAAAAGCATCCCCTGACACAGTGTTTCGCTCTAATTAGAGCTCTTCAGAGAGGTATAGCTTTGTCCAGACACAAGAGAGCACCCAGTATAAGTCAAAGAAATACCCTTTCAGGCATAGAGTGACGAATAAATTATGCAACAAAGAAGCAGAGAACTCTGGGTAGTTCTCAAGTTTAGGTGGAAAGCAGCTCCTGTATGGAGCACTCTCAACACCAGCGACACTCTAGATCTGCTCACCTCAAATGTCTGTTTTTCTATCAAAATCTTTAAGCATAGGATTAGCACAGTGCCATCCACGCCGAGATAGAAAAGGACAAAGTTTTTTGTCATTTGTACAGCAAAGTCTTTAAGCATAGGACTAGCACAGTGCTGTCCTTGCTGAGCTGTAAAATGACAAAAGCCAATTACCACTCCAGGCACAGTATTACAGCTTTGAGTTGGTAAAATACCAATCAAGTCAACCTGAAATGAGTAAAAGCAACCCCTGACACAGTGTTTCGCTCTAATTAGAGCTCTTCAGAGAGGTATAGCTTTGTCCAGACACAAGGGAGCACCCAGTATAAGTCAAAGAAATGCCCTTTCAGGCATAGAGTGACGAATAAATTATGCAAAAAAGAAGCAGAGAACTCTGGGTAGTTCTCAAGTTTAGGTGGAAAGCAGCTCCTGTATGGAGCACTCTCAACACCAGCGACACTCTAGATCTGCTCACCTCAAATGTCTGTTTTTCTATCAAAATCTTTAAGCATAGGATTAGCACAGTGCCATCCACGCCGAGATAGAAAAGGACAAAGTCTTTTGCCATTTGTACAGCAAAGTCTTTAAGCATAGGACTAGCACAGTGCTGTCCTTGCCGAGCTGTAAAATGACAAAAGCCAATTACCACTCCAGGCACAGTATTACAGCTCTGAGTTGGTAAAATACCAATCAAGCCAACCTGAAATGAGTAAAAGCAACCCCCGACACAGTGTTTCGCTCTAACTAGAGCTCTTCAGAGAGGTATAGCTTTGTCCAGACACAAGGGAGCACCCAGTATAAGTCAAAGAAATACCCTTTCAGGCATAGAGTGACAAATAAATTATGCAAAAAAGAAGCAGAGAACTCTGGGTAGTTCTCAAGTTTAGGTGGAAAGCAGCTCCAGTATGGAGCACCCTCAACACCAGCGACACTCTAGATCTGCTCACCTCAAATGTCTGTTTTTCTATCAAAATCTTTAAGCATAGGATTAGCACAGTGCCATCCACGCCGAGATAGAAAAGGACAAAGTCTTTTGTCATTTGTACAGCAAAGTCTTTAAGCATAGGACTAGCACAGTGCTGTCCTTGCCGAGCTGTAAAATGACAAAAGCCAATTACCACTCCAGGCACAGTATTACAGCTTTGAGTTGGTAAAATACCAATCAAGCCAACCTGAAATGAGTAAAAGCAACCCCTGACACAGTGTTTCGCTCTAATTAGAGCTCTTCAGAGAGGTATAGCTTTGTCCAGACACAAGGGAGCACCCAGTATAAGTCAAAGAAATACCCTTTCAGGCGTAGAGTGACGAATAAATTATGCAACAAAGAAGCAGAGAACTCTGGGTAGTTCTCAAGTTTAGGTGGAAAGCAGCTCCTGTATGGAGCACTCTCAACACCAGCGACACTCTAGATCTGCTCACCTCAAATGTCTGTTTTTCCATCAAAATCTTTAAGCATAGGATTAGCACAGTGCCATCCACTCCGAGATAGAAAAGGACAAAGTTTTTTGCCATTTGTACAGCAAAGTCTTTAAGCATAGGACTAGCACAGTGCTGTCCTTGCCGAGCTGTAAAATGACAAAAGCCAATTACCACTCCAGGCACAGTATTACAGCTTTGAGTTGGTAAAATACCAATCAAGCCAACCTGAAATGAGTAAAAGCATCCCCTGACACAGTGTTTCGCTCTAATTAGAGCTCTTCAGAGAGGTATAGCTTTGTCCAGACACAAGAGAGCACCCAGTATAAGTCAAAGAAATACCCTTTCAGGCATAGAGTGACGAATAAATTATGCAACAAAGAAGCAGAGAACTCTGGGTAGTTCTCAAGTTTAGGTGGAAAGCAGCTCCTGTATGGAGAACTCTCAACACCAGCGACACTCTAGATCTGCTCACCTCAAATGTCTGTTTTTCTATCAAAATCTTTAAGCATAGGATTAGCACAGTGCCATCCACGCCGAGATAGAAAAGGACAAAGTTTTTTGTCATTTGTACAGCAAAGTCTTTAAGCATAGGACTAGCACAGTGCTGTCCTTGCCGAGCTGTAAAATGACAAAAGCCAATTACCACTCCAGGCACAGTATTACAGCTTTGAGTTGGTAAAATACCAATCAAGTCAACCTGAAATGAGTAAAAGCAACCCCTGACACAGTGTTTCGCTCTAATTAGAGCTCTTCAGAGAGGTATAGCTTTGTCCAGACACAAGGGAGCACCCAGTATAAGTCAAAGAAATGCCCTTTCAGGCATAGAGTGACGAATAAATTATGCAAAAAAGAAGCAGAGAACTCTGGGTAGTTCTCAAGTTTAGGTGGAAAGCAGCTCCTGTATGGAGCACTCTCAACACCAGCGACACTCTAGATCTGTTCACCTCAAATGTCTGTTTTTCTATCAAAATCTTTAAGCATAGGATTAGCACAGTGCCATCCACGCCGAGATAGAAAAGGACAAAGTCTTTTGCCATTTGTACAGCAAAGTCTTTAAGCATAGGACTAGCACAGTGCTGTCCTTGCCGAGCTGTAAAATGACAAAAGCCAATTACCACTCCAGGCACAGTATTACAGCTCTGAGTTGGTAAAATACCAATCAAGCCAACTTGAAATGAGTAAAAGCAACCCCCGACACAGTGTTTCGCTCTAACTAGAGCTCTTCAGAGAGGTATAGCTTTGTCCAGACACAAGGGAGCACCCAGTATAAGTCAA
This sequence comes from Triturus cristatus, assembly GCF_964204655.1. Lineage (NCBI taxonomy): Eukaryota > Metazoa > Chordata > Amphibia > Caudata > Salamandridae > Triturus > Triturus cristatus. The sequence continues at coordinate 1,086,753,655 of NC_140591.1, forward strand.
AGAAATACCCTTTCAGGCATAGAGTGACAAATAAATTATGCAAAAAAGAAGCAGAGAACTCTGGGTAGTTCTCAAGTTTAGGTGGAAAGCAGCTCCAGTATGGAGCACCCTCAACACCAGCGACACTCTAGATCTGCTCACCTCAAATGTCTGTTTTTCTATCAAAATCTTTAAGCATAGGATTAGCACAGTGCCATCCACGCCGAGATAGAAAAGGACAGTCTTTTGTCATTTGTACAGCAAAGTCTTTAAGCATAGGACTAGCACAGTGCTGTCCTTGCCGAGCTGTAAAATGACAAAAGCCAATTACCACTCCAGGCACAGTATTACAGCTTTGAGTTGGTAAAATACCAATCAAGCCAACCTGAAATGAGTAAAAGCAACCCCTGACACAGTGTTTCGCTCTAATTAGAGCTCTTCAGAGAGGTATAGCTTTGTCCAGACACAAGGGAGCACCCAGTATAAGTCAAAGAAATACCCTTTCAGGCGTAGAGTGACGAATAAATTATGCAACAAAGAAGCAGAGAACTCTGGGTAGTTCTCAAGTTTAGGTGGAAAGCAGCTCCTGTATGGAGCACTCTCAACACCAGCGACACTCTAGATCTGCTCACCTCAAATGTCTGTTTTTCCATCAAAATCTTTAAGCATAGGATTAGCTCAGTGCCATCCACTCCGAGATAGAAAAGGACAAAGTTTTTTGCCATTTGTACAGCAAAGTCTTTAAGCATAGGACTAGCACAGTGCTGTCCTTGCCGAGCTGTAAAATGACAAAAGCCAATTACCACTCCAGGCACAGTATTACAGCTTTGAGTTGGTAAAATACCAATCAAGCCAACCTGAAATGAGTAAAAGCATCCCCTGACACAGTGTTTCGCTCTAATTAGAGCTCTTCAGAGAGGTATAGCTTTGTCCAGACACAAGAGAGCACCCAGTATAAGTCAAAGAAATACCCTTTCAGGCATAGAGTGACGAATAAATTATGCAACAAAGAAGCAGAGAACTCTGGGTAGTTCTCAAGTTTAGGTGGAAAGCAGCTCCTGTATGGAGCACTCTCTACACCAGCGACACTCTAGATCTGCTCACCTCAAATGTCTGTTTTTCTATCAAAATCTTTAAGCATAGGATTAGCACAGTGCCATCCACGCCGAGATAGAAAAGGACAAAGTCTTTTGCCATTTGTACAGCAAAGTCTTTAAGCATAGGACTAGCACAGTGCTGTCCTTGCCGAGCTGTAAAATGACAAAAGCCAATTACCACTCCAGGCACAGTATTACAGCTTTGAGTTGGTAAAATACCAATCAAGCCAACCTGAAATGAGTAAAAGCAACCCCCGACACAGTGTTTCGCTCTAACTAGAGCTCTTCAGAGAGGTATAGCTTTGTCCAGACACAAGGGAGCACCCAGTATAAGTCAAAGAAATACCCTTTCAGGCATAGAGTGACAAATAAATTCAGCAAAAAAGAAGCAGAGAACTCTGGGTAGTTTTCAAGTTTAGGTGGAAAGCAGCTCCAGTATGGAGCACCCTCAACACCAGCGACACTCTAGATCTGCTCACCTCAAATGTCTGTTTTTCTATCAAAATCTTTAAGCATAGGATTAGCACAGTGCCATCCACGCCGAGATAGAAAAGGACAAAGTCTTTTGCCATTTGTACAGCAAAGTCTTTAAGCATAGGACAAGCACAGTGCTGTCCTTGCCGAGCTGTAAAATGACAAAAGCCAATTACCACTCCAGGCACAGTATTACAGCTTTGAGTTGGTAAAATACCAATCAAGCCAACCTGAAATGAGTAAAAGCAACCCCTGACACAGTGTTTCGCTCTAATTAGAGCTCTTCAGAGAGGTATAGCTTTGTCCAGACACAAGGGAGCACCCAGTATAAGTCAAAGAAATACCCTTTCAGGCATAGAGTGACAAATAAATTATGCAAAAAAGAAGCAGAGAACTCTGGGTAGTTCTCAAGTTTAGGCGGAAAGCAGCTCCTGTATGGAGCACTCTCAACACCAGCGACACCCTAGATCTGCTCACCTCAAATGTCTGTTTTTCTATCAAAATCTTTAAGCATAGGATTAGCACAGTGCCATCCACGCCGAGATAGAAAAGGACAAAGTCTTTTACCATTTGTACAGCAAAGTCTTTAAGCATAGGACTAGCACAGTGCTGTCCTTGCCGAGCTGTAAAATGACAAAAGCCAATTACCACTCCAGGCATAGCGTTACAGCTTTGAGTTGGTAAAATACCAATCAAGCCAACCTCAAATTAGTAAAAGCAACCCCAGACACAGTGTTTCGCTCTAACTAGAGCTCTTCAGAGAGGTATAGCTTTGTCCAGACACAAGGGAGCACCCAGTATAAGTCAAAGAAATACCCTTTCAGGCATAGAGTGACAAATAAATTATGCAAAAAAGAAGCAGAGAACTCTGGGTAGTTCTCAAGTTTAGGTGGAAAGCAGCTCCTGTATGGAGCACTCTCAACACCAGCGACACTCTAGATCTGCTCACCTCAAATGTCTGTTTTTCTATCAAAATCTTTAAGCATAGGATTAGCACAGTACCATCCACGCCGAGATAGAAAAGGACAAAGGGGCATATTATCAAGCCAGGCGATAAAATTATCGCCGCTTAAGCGGCAGAAAACTGCCGCTAAAACGGTGATAATGGGCTTGATAATATGCACTATGGAATTCTAATAGAAGCCCATGTTAGATGTGAAGGACGTCTAACCTTGCCTTCAATTGGAATTCCGTAGAGCATATTATCAAGCCCATTATCGCCGTTTTGGCGGCAGTTTTCCGCCGCTAAAGCGGCGATAATTTTATTGCCTGGCTTGATAATTTGCCCCAAAGTCTTTTGCCATTTGTACAGCAAAGTCTTTAAGCATAGGACAAGGACAGTGCTGTGCTTGTCGAGCTGTAAAATGACAAAAGCCAATTACCACTCCAGGCACAGTATTACAGCTTTGAGTTGGTAAAATACCAATCAAGCCAACCAGAAATGAGTAAAAGCAACCCCTGACACAGTGTTTCGCTCTAATTAGAGCTCTTCAGAGAGGTATAGCTTTGTCCAGACACAAGGGAGCACCCAGTAGAAGTCAAAGAAATGCCCTTTCAGGCATAGAGTGACGAATAAATTATGCAAAAAAGAAGCAGAGAACTCTGGGTAGTTCTCAAGTTTAGGTGGAAAGCAGCTCCTGTATGGAGCACTCTCAACACCAGCGACACTCTAGATCTGCTCACTTCAAATGTCTGTTTTTCTATCAAAATCTTTAAGCATAGGATTAGCACAGTGCCATCCACGCCGAGATAGAAAAGGACAAAGTCTTTTGCCATTTGTACAGCAAAGTCTTTAAGCATAGGACTAGCACAGTGCTGTCCTTGCCGAGCTGTAAAATGACAAAAGTCAATTACCACTCCAGGCACAGTATTACTGCTTTGAGTTGGTAAAATACCAATCAAGCCAACCTGAAATGAGTAAAAGCAACCCCTGACACAGTGTTTCGCTCTAATTAGAGCTCTTCAGAGAGGTATAGCTTTGTCCAGACACAAGGGAGCACCCAATATAAGTCAAAGAAATACCCTTTCAGGCATAGAGTGATGAATAAATTATGCAAAAAAGAAGCAGAGAACTCTGGGTAGTTCTCAAGTTTAGGTGGAAAGCAGCTCCTGTATGGAGCACTCTCAACACCAGCGACACTCTAGATCTGCTCACCTCAAATGTCTGTTTTTCTATCAAAATCTTTAAGCATAGGATTAGCACAGTGCCAACCACGCCGAGATAGAAAAGGACAAAGTCTTTTGCCATTTGTACAGCAAAGTCTTTAAGCATAGGACTAGCACAGTGCTGTCCTTGCCGAGCTGTAAAATGACAAAAGCCAATTACCACTCCAGGCACAGTATTACAGCTTTGAGTTGGTAAAATACCAATCAAGCCAACCTGAAATGAGTAAAAGCAACCCCTGACACAGTGTTTCGCTCTAATTAGAGCTCTTCAGAGAGGTATAGCTTTGTCCAGACACAAAGGAGCACCCAGTATAAGTCAAAGAAATACCCTTTCAGGCATAGAGTGATGAATAAATTATGCAAAAAAGAAGCAGAGAACTCTGGGTAGTTCTCAAGTTTAGGTGGAAAGCAGCTCCTGTATGGAGCACTCTCAACACCAGCGACACTCTAGATCTGCTCACCTCAAATGTCTGTTTTTCTCTCAAAATCTTTAAGCATAGGATTAGCACAGTGCCATCCACGCGAGATAGAAAAGGACAAAGTCTTTTGCCATTTGTACAGCAAAGTCTTTAAGCATAGGACTAGCACGGTGCTGTCCTTGCCGAGCTGTAAAATGACAAAAGCCAACTACCACTTCAGGCACAGTATTATAGCTTTGAGTTGGTAAAATACCAATCAAGCCAACCTGAAATGAGTTAAAGCAACCCCTGACATAGTGTTTCGCTCTAATTAGAGCTCTTCAGAGAGGTATAGCTTTGTCCAGACACAAGGGAGCACCCAGTATAAGCCAAAGAAATACCCTTTCAGGCATAGAGTGACGAATAAATTATGCAAAACAGAAGCAGAGAACTCTGGGTAGTTCTCAAGTTTAGGTGGAAAGCAGCTCCTGTATGGAGCACTCTCAACACCAGCTATACTCTAGATCTGCTCACTTCAAATGTCTGTTTTTCTATCAAAATCTTTAAGCATAGGATTAGCACAGTGCCATCCACGCCGAGATAGAAAAGGACAAAGTCTTTTGCCATTTGTACAGCAAAGTCTTTAAGCATAGGACTAGCAGAGTGCTGTCCTTGCCAAGCTGTAAAATGACAAAAGCCAATTACCACTCCAGGCACAGTATTACAGCTTTGAGTTGGTAAAATACCAATCAAGCCAACCTGAAATGAGTAAAAGCAACCCCTGACACAGTGTTTCGCTCTAATTAGAGCTCTTCAGAGAGGTATAGCTTTGTCCAGACACAAGGGAGCACCCAGTATAAGTCAAAGAAATACCCTTTCAGGCATAGAGTGATGAATAAATTATGCAAAAAAGAAGCAGAGAACTCTGGGTAGTTCTCAAGTTTAGGTGGAAAGCAGCTCCTGTATGGAGCACTCTCAACACCAACGACACTCTAGATCTGCTCACTTCAAATGTCTGTTTTTCTATCAAAATCTTTAAGCATAGGATTAGCACAGTGCCATCCACGCCGAGATAGAAAAGGACAAAGTCTTTTGCCATTTGTACAGCAAAGTCTTTAAGCATAGGACTAGCACAGTGCTGTCCTTGCCAAGCTGTAAAATGACAAAAGCCAATTACCACTCCAGGCACAGTATTACAGCTTTGAGTTGGTAAAATACCAATCAAGCCAACCTGAAAAGAGTAAAAGCAACCCCTGACACAGAGTCTTGCTCTAATTAGAGCTCTTCAGAGAGCTATAGCTTTGTCCAGACACAAGGGAGCACCCAGTATAAGTCAAAGTAATACCCTTTCAGGCATAGAGTGACGAATTAATTATGCAAAAAAGAAGCGGAGAACGCTGGGTAGTTCTCAAGTTTAGGTGGAAAGCAGATCCTGTATGGAGCACTCTCAACACCAGCGACACTCTAGATCTGCTCACCTCAAATGTCTGTTTTTCTATCAAAATCTTTAAGCATAGGATTAGCACAGTGCCATCCACGCCGAGATAGAAAAGGACAAAGGGGCATATTATCAAGCCAGGCGATACAATTATCGCCGCTTTAGCGGCAGAAAACTGCCGCTAAAATGGTGATAATGGGCTTGATAATATGCTCTATGGAATTCTAATCGAAGCACATGTTAGATGTGAAGGACGTCTAATCTTGGCTTCAATTGGAATTCCGTAGAGCATATTATCAAGCCCATTATCGCCTTTTTGGCGGCAGTTTTCCGCCGCTAAAGCGGCGATAATTTTGTCGCCTGGCTTGATAATATGCCCCAAAGTCTTTTGCCATTTGTACAGCAAAGTCTTTAAGCATAGGACTAGCACAGTGCTGTGCTTGCCGAGCTGTAAAATGACAAAAGCCAATTACCACTCCAGGCACAGTATTACAGCTTTGAGTTGGTAAAATACCAATCAAGCCAACCTGAAATGAGTAAAAGCAGCCCCTGACACAGTGTTTCGCTCTAATTAGAGCTCTTCAGAGAGGTATAGCTTTGTCCAGACACAAGGGAGCACCCAGTATAAGTCAAAGAAATACCCTTTCAGGCATAGAGTGACGAATAAATTATGCAAAAAAGAAGCAGAGAACTATGGGTAGTTCTCAAGTTTAGGTGGAAAGCAGCTCCTGTATGGAGCACTCTCAACACCAGCGACACTCTAGATCTGCTCACCTCAAATGTCTGTTTTTCTATCAAAATCTTTAAGCATAGGATTAGCACAGTGCCATCCACGCCGAGATAGAAAAGGACAAAGTCTTTTGCCATTTGTACAGCAAAGTCTTTAAGCATAGGACTAGCACAGTGCTGTCCTTGCCGAGCTGTAAAATGACAAAAGCCAATTACCACTCCAGGCACAGTATTACAGCTTTGAGTTGGTAAAATACCAATCAAGCCAACCTGAAATGAGTAAAAGCAACCCCTGACACAGTGTTTCGCTCTAATTAGAGCTCTTCAGAGAGGTATAGTTTTGTCCAGACACAAAGGAGCACCCAGTATAAGTCAAAGAAATACCCTTTCAGGCATAGAGTGATGAATAAATTATGCAAAAAAGAAGCAGAGAACTCTGGGTAGTTCTCAAGTTTAGGTGGAAAGCAGCTCCTGTATGGAGCACTCTCAACACCAGCGACACTCTAGATCTGCTCACCTCAAATGTCTGTTTTTCTATCAAAATCTTTAAGCATAGGATTAGCACAGTGCCATCCACGCGAGATAGAAAAGGACAAAGTCTTTTGCCATTTGTACAGCAAAGTCTTTAAGCATAGGACTAGCACAGTGCTGTCCTTGCCGAGCTGTAAAATGACAAAAGCCAATTACCACTTCAGGCACAGTATTATAGCTTTGAGTTGGTAAAATACCAATCAAGCCAACCTGAAATGAGCAAAAGCAACCCCTGACACAGTGTTTCGCTCTAATTAGAGCTCTTCAGAGAGGTATAGCTTTGTCCAGACACAAGGGAGCACCCAGTATAAGTCAAAGAAATACCCTTTCAGGCATAGAGTGACGAATAAATTATGCAAAACAGAAGCAGAGAACTCTGGGTAGTTCTCAAGTTTAGGTGGAAAGCAGCTCCTGTATGGAGCACTCTCAACACCAGCGACACTCTAGATCTGCTCACCTCAAATGTCTGTTTTTCTATCAAAATCTTTAAGCATAGGATTAGCACAGTGCCATCCACGCCGAGATAGAAAAGGACAAAGTCTTTTGCCATTTGTACAGCAAAGTCTTTAAGCATAGGACTAGCACAGTGCTGTCCTTGCCGAGCTGTAAAATGACAAAAGCCAATTACCACTCCAGGCACAGTATTACAGCTTTGAGTTGGTAAAATACCAATCAAGCCAACCTGAAATGAGTAAAAGCAACCCCTGACACAGTGTTTCGCTCTAATTAGAGCTCTTCAGAGAGGTATAGTTTTGTCCAGACACAAAGGAGCACCCAGTATAAGTCAAAGAAATACCCTTTCAGGCATAGAGTGATGAATAAATTATGCAAAAAAGAAGCAGAGAACTCTGGGTAGTTCTCAAGTTTAGGTGGAAAGCAGCTCCTGTATGGAGCACTCTCAACACCAGCGACACTCTAGATCTGCTCACCTCAAATGTCTGTTTTTCTATCAAAATCTTTAAGCATAGGATTAGCACAGTGCCATCCACGCGAGATAGAAAAGGACAAAGTCTTTTGCCATTTGTACAGCAAAGTCTTTAAGCATAGGACTAGCACAGTGCTGTCCTTGCCGAGCTGTAAAATGACAAAAGCCAATTACCACTTCAGGCACAGTATTATAGCTTTGAGTTGGTAAAATACCAATCAAGCCAACCTCAAATTAGTAAAAGCAACCCCAGACACAGTGTTTCGCTCTAACTAGAGCTCTTCAGAGAGGTATAGCTTTGTCCAGACACAAGGGAGCACCCAGTATAAGTCAAAGAAATACCCTTTCAGGCATAGAGTGACAAATAAATTATGCAAAAAAGAAGCAGAGAACTCTGGGTAGTTCTCAAGTTTAGGTGGAAAGCAGCTCCTGTATGGAGCACTCTCAACACCAGCGACACTCTAGATCTGCTCACCTCAAATGTCTGTTTTTCTATCAAAATCTTTAAGCATAGGATTAGCACAGTACCATCCACGCCGAGATAGAAAAGGACAAAGGGGCATATTATCAAGCCAGGCGATAAAATTATCGCCGCTTAAGCGGCAGAAAACTGCCGCTAAAACGGTGATAATGGGCTTGATAATATGCTCTATGGAATTCTAATAGAAGCCCATGTTAGATGTGAAGGACGTCTAACCTTGCCTTCAATTGGAATTCCGTAGAGCATATTATCAAGCCCATTATCGCCGTTTTGGCGGCAGTTTTCCGCCGCTAAAGCGGCGATAATTTTATCGCCTGGCTTGATAATTTGCCCCAAAGTCTTTTGCCATTTGTACAGCAAAGTCTTTAAGCATAGGACAAGGACAGTGCTGTGCTTGTCGAGCTGTAAAATGACAAAAGCCAATTACCACTCCAGGCACAGTATTACAGCTTTGAGTTGGTAAAATACCAATCAAGCCAACCAGAAATGAGTAAAAGCAACCCCTGACACAGTGTTTCGCTCTAATTAGAGCTCTTCAGAGAGGTATAGCTTTGTCCAGACACAAGGGAGCACCCAGTATAAGTCAAAGAAATGCCCTTTCAGGCATAGAGTGACGAATAAATTATGCAAAAAAGAAGCAGAGAACTCTGGGTAGTTCTCAAGTTTAGGTGAAAAGCAGCTCCTGTATGGAGCACTCTCAACACCAGCGACACTCTAGATCTGCTCACCTCAAATGTCTGTTTTCTATCAAAATCTTTAAGCATAGGATTAGCACAGTGCCATCCACGCGAGATAGAAAAGGACAAAGTCTTTTGCCATTTGTACAGCAAAGTCTTTAAGCATAGGACTAGCACAGTGCTGTCCTTGCCGAGCTGTAAAATGACAAAAGCCAATTACCACTTCAGGCACAGTATTATAGCTTTGAGTTGGTAAAATACCAATCAAGCCAACCTCAAATTAGTAAAAGCAACCCCAGACACAGTGTTTCGCTCTAACTAGAGCTCTTCAGAGAGGTATAGCTTTGTCCAGACACAAGGGAGCACCCAGTATAAGTCAAAGAAATACCCTTTCAGGCATAGAGTGACAAATAAATTATGCAAAAAAGAAGCAGAGAACTCTGGGTAGTTCTCAAGTTTAGGTGGAAAGCAGCTCCTGTATGGAGCACTCTCAACACCAGCGACACTCTAGATCTGCTCACCTCAAATGTCTGTTTTTCTATCAAAATCTTTAAGCATAGGATTAGCACAGTACCATCCACGCCGAGATAGAAAAGGACAAAGGGGCATATTATCAAGCCAGGCGATAAAATTATCGCCGCTTAAGCGGCAGAAAACTGCCGCTAAAACGGTGATAATGGGCTTGATAATATGCTCTATGGAATTCTAATAGAAGCCCATGTTAGATGTGAAGGACGTCTAACCTTGCCTTCAATTGGAATTCCGTAGAGCATATTATCAAGCCCATTATCGCCGTTTTGGCGGCAGTTTTCCGCCGCTAAAGCGGCGATAATTTTATCGCCTGGCTTGATAATTTGCCCCAAAGTCTTTTGCCATTTGTACAGCAAAGTCTTTAAGCATAGGACAAGGACAGTGCTGTGCTTGTCGAGCTGTAAAATGACAAAAGCCAATTACCACTCCAGGCACAGTATTACAGCTTTGAGTTGGTAAAATACCAATCAAGCCAACCAGAAATGAGTAAAAGCAACCCCTGACACAGTGTTTCGCTCTAATTAGAGCTCTTCAGAGAGGTATAGCTTTGTCCAGACACAAGGGAGCACCCAGTATAAGTCAAAGAAATGCCCTTTCAGGCATAGAGTGACGAATAAATTATGCAAAAAAGAAGCAGAGAACTCTGGGTAGTTCTCAAGTTTAGGTGGAAAGCAGCTCCTGTATGGAGCACTCTCAACACCAGCGACACTCTAGATCTGCTCACTTCAAATGTCTGTTTTTCTATCAAAATCTTTAAGCATAGGATTAGCACAGTGCCATCCACGCCGAGATAGAAAAGGACAAAGTCTTTTGCCATTTGTACAGCAAAGTCTTTAAGCATAGGACTAGCAGAGTGCTGTCCTTGCCAAGCTGTAAAATGACAAAAGCCAATTACCACTCCAGGCACAGTATTACAGCTTTGAGTTGGTAAAATACCCATCAAGCCAACCTGAAATGAGTAAAAGCAACCCCTGACACAGTGTTTCGCTCTAATTAGAGCTCTTCAGAGAGGTATAGCTTTATCCAGACACAAGGGAGCACCCAGTATAAGTCAAAGAAATACCCTTTCAGGCACAGAGTGACGAATAAATTATGCAAAAAAGAAGCAGAGAACTCTGGGTAGTTCTCAAGTTTAGGTGGAAAGCAGCTCCTGTATGGAGCACTCTCAACACCAGCGACACTCTAGATCTGCTCACCTCAAATGTCTGTTTTTCTATCAAAATCTTTAAGCATAGGATTAGCACAGTGCCATCCACGCCGAGATAGACAAGGACAAAGTCTTTTGCCATTTGTACAGCAAAGTCTTTAAGCATAGGACTAGCACAGTGCTGTCCTTGCCGAGCTGTAAAATGACAAAAGTCAATTACCACTCCAGGCACAGTATTACTGCTTTGAGTTGGTAAAATACCAATCAAGCCAACCTGAAATGAGTAAAAGCAACCCCTGACACAGTGTTTCGCTCTAATTAGAGCTCTTCAGAGAGGTATAGCTTTGTCCAGACACAAGGGAGCACCCAATATAAGTCAAAGAAATACCCTTTCAGGCATAGAGTGATGAATAAATTATGCAAAAAAGAAGCAGAGAACTCTGGGTAGTTCTCAAGTTTAGGTGGAAAAGCAGCTCCTGTATGGAGCACTCTCAACACCAGCGACACTCTAGATCTGCTCACCTCAAATGTCTGTTTTTCTATCAAAATCTTTAAGCATAGGATTAGCACAGTGCCAACCACGCCGAGATAGAAAAGGACAAAGTCTTTTGCCATTTGTACAGCAAAGTCTTTAAGCATAGGACTAGCACAGTGCTGTCCTTGCCGAGCTGTAAAATGACAAAAGCCAATTACCACTCCAGGCACAGTATTACAGCTTTGAGTTGGTAAAATACCAATCAAGCCAACCTGAAATGAGTAAAAGCAACCCCTGACACAGTGTTTCGCTCTAATTAGAGCTCTTCAGAGAGGTATAGCTTTGTCCAGACACAAAGGAGCACCCAGTATAAGTCAAAGAAATACCCTTTCAGGCATAGAGTGATGAATAAATTATGCAAAAAAGAAGCAGAGAACTCTGGGTAGTTCTCAAGTTTAGGTGGAAAGCAGCTCCTGTATGGAGCACTCTCAACACCAGCGACACTCTAGATCTGCTCACCTCAAATGTCTGTTTTTCTATCAAAATCTTTAAGCATAGGATTAGCACAGTGCCATCCACGCGAGATAGAAAAGGACAAAGTCTTTTGCCATTTGTACAGCAAAGTCTTTAAGCATAGGACTAGCACGGTGCTGTCCTTGCCGAGCTGTAAAATGACAAAAGCCAATTACCACTTCAGGCACAGTATTATAGCTTTGAGTTGGTAAAATACCAATCAAGCCAACCTGAAATGAGTTAAAGCAACCCCTGACACAGTGTTTCGCTCTAATTAGAGCTCTTCAGAGAGGTATAGCTTTGTCCAGACACAAGGGAGCACCCAGTATAAGTCAAAGAAATACCCTTTCAGGCATAGAGTGACGAATAAATTATGCAAAACAGAAGCAGAGAACTCTGGGTAGTTCTCAAGTTTAGGTGGAAAGCAGCTCCTGTATGAAGCACTCTCAACACCAGCGACACTCTAGATCTGCTCACCTCAAATGTCTGTTTTTCTATCAAAATCTTTAAGCATAGGATTAGCACAGTGCCATCCACGCCGAGATAGAAAAGGACAAAGACTTTTGCCATTTGTACAGCAGTCTTTAAAGCATAGGACTAGCACAGTGCTGTCCTTGCCGAGCTGTAAAATGACAGAAGCCAATTACCACTCCAGGCACAGTATTACAGCTTTGAGTTGGTAAAATACCAATCAAGCCAACCTGAAATGAGTAAAAGCAACCCCTGACACAGTGTTTTGCTCCAATTAGAGCTCTTCAGAGAGGTATAGCTTTGTCCAGACACAAGGGAGCACCCAGTATAGGTCAAAGAAATACCCTTTCAGGCATAGAGTGACAAATAAATTATGCAAAAAAGAAGCAGAGAACTCTGGGTAGTTCTCAAGTTTAGGTGGAAAGCAGCTCCTGTATGGAGCACTCTCAACACCAGCTATACTCTAGATCTGCTCACTTCAAATGTCTGTTTTTCTATCAAAATCTTTAAGCATAGGATTAGCACAGTGCCATCCACGCCGAGATAGAAAAGGACAAAGTCTTTTGCCATTTGTACAGCAAAGTCTTTAAGCATAGGACTAGCAGAGTGCTGTCCTTGCCAAGCTGTAAAATGACAAAAGCCAATTACCACTCCAGGCACAGTATTACAGCTTTGAGTTGGTAAAATACCAATCAAGCCAACCTGAAATGAGTAAAAGCAACCCCTGACACAGTGTTTCGCTCTAATTAGAGCTCTTCAGAGAGGTATAGCTTTGTCTAGACACAAGGGAGCACTCAGTATAAGTCAAAGAAATACCCTTTCAGGCATAGAGTGATGAATAAATTATGCAAAAAAGAAGCAGAGAACTCTGGGTAGTTCTCAAGTTTAGGTGGAAAGCAGCTCCTGTATGGAGCACTCTCAACACCAACGACACTCTAGATCTGCTCACTTCAAATGTCTGTTTTTCTATCAAAATCTTTAAGCATAGGATTAGCACAGTGCCATCCACGCCGAGATAGAAAAGGACAAAGTCTTTTGCCATTTGTACAGCAAAGTCTTTAAGCATAGGACTAGCACAGTGCTGTCCTTGCCAAGCTGTAAAATGACAAAAGCCAATTACCACTCCAGGCACAGTATTACAGCTTTGAGTTGGTAAAATACCAATCAAGCCAACCTGAAAAGAGTAAAAGCAACCCCTGACACAGAGTTTTGCTCTAATTAGAGCTCTTCAGAGAGCTATAGCTTTGTCCAGACACAAGGGAGCACCCAGTATAAGTCAAAGTAATACCCTTTCAGGCATAGAGTGACGAATTAATTATGCAAAAAAGAAGCGGAGAACGCTGGGTAGTTCTCAAGTTTAGGTGGAAAGCAGATCCTGTATGGAGCACTCTCAACACCAGCGACACTCTAGATCTGCTCACCTCAAATGTCTGTTTTTCTATCAAAATCTTTAAGCATAGGATTAGCACAGTGCCATCCACGCCGAGATAGAAAAGGACAAAGGGGCATATTATCAAGCCAGGCGATACAATTATCGCCGCTTTAGCAGCAGAAAACTGCCGCTAAAATGGTGATAATGGGCTTGATAATATGCTCTATGGAATTCTAATCGAAGCCCATGTTAGATGTGAAGGACGTCTAATCTTGGCTTCAATTGGAATTCCGTAGAGCATATTATCAAGCCCATTATCGCCTTTTTGGCGGCAGTTTTCCGCCGCTAAAGCGGCGATAATTTTGTCGCCTGGCTTGATAATATGCCCCAAAGTCTTTTGCCATTTGTACAGCAAAGTCTTTAAGCATAGGACTAGCACAGTGCTGTGCTTGCCGAGCTGTAAAATGACAAAAGCCAATTACCACTCCAGGCACAGTAGTACAGCTTTGAGTTGGTAAAATGCCAATCAAGCCAACCTGAAATGAGTAAAAGCAGCCCCTGACACAGTGTTTCGCTCTAATTAGAGCTCTTCAGAGAGGTATAGCTTTGTCCAGACACATGGGAGCACCCAGTATAAGTCAAAGAAATACCCTTTCAGGCATAGAGTGACGAATAAATTATGCAAAAAAGAAGCAGAGAACTATGGGTAGTTCTCAAGTTTAGGTGGAAAGCAGCTCCTGTATGGAGCACTCTCAACACCAGCGACACTCTAGATCTGCTCACCTCAAATGTCTGTTTTTCTATCAAAATCTTTAAGCATAGGATTAGCACAGTGCCATCCACGCCGAGATAGAAAAGGACAAAGTCTTTTGCCATTTGTACAGCAAAGTCTTTAAGCATAGGACTAGCACAGTGCTGTCCTTGCCGAGCTGTAAAATGACAAAAGCCAATTACCACTCCAGGCACAGTATTACAGCTTTAAGTTGGTAAAATACCAATCAAGCCAACCTGAAATGAGTAAAAGCAACCCCTGACACAGTGTTTCGCTCTAATTAGAGCTCTTCAGAGAGGTATAGTTTTGTCCAGACACAAAGGAGCACCCAGTATAAGTCAAAGAAATACCCTTTCAGGCATAGAGTGATGAATAAATTATGCAAAAAAGAAGCAGAGAACTCTGGGTAGTTCTCAAGTTTAGGTGGAAAGCAGCTCCTGTATGGAGCACTCTCAACACCAGCGACACTCTAGATCTGCTCACCTCAAATGTCTGTTTTTCTATCAAAATCTTTAAGCATAGGATTAGCACAGTGCCATCCACGCGAGATAGAAAAGGACAAAGTCTTTTGCCATTTGTACAGCAAAGTCTTTAAGCATAGGACTAGCACAGTGCTGTCCTTGCCGAGCTGTAAAATGACAAAAGCCAATTACCACTTCAGGCACAGTATTATAGCTTTGAGTTGGTAAAATACCAATCAAGCCAACCTGAAATGAGCAAAAGCAACCCCTGACACAGTGTTTCGCTCTAATTAGAGCTCTTCAGAGAGGTATAGCTTTGTCCAGACACAAGGGAGCACCCAGTATAAGTCAAAGAAATACCCTTTCAGGCATAGAGTGACGAATAAATTATGCAAAACAGAAGCAGAGAACTCTGGGTAGTTCTCAAGTTTAGGTGGAAAGCAGCTCCTGTATGGAGCACTCTCAACACCAGCGACACTCTAGATCTGCTCACCTCAAATGTCTGTTTTTCTATCAAAATCTTTAAGCATAGGATTAGCACAGTGCCATCCACGCGAGATAGAAAAGGACAAAGTCTTTTGCCATTTGTACAGCAAAGTCTTTAAGCATAGGACTAGCACAGTGCTGTCCTTGCCGAGCTGTAAAATGACAAAAGCCAATTACCACTTCAGGCACAGTATTATAGCTTTGAGTTGGTAAAATACCAATCAAGCCAACCTGAAATGAGCAAAAGCAACCCCTGACACAGTGTTTCGCTCTAATTAGAGCTCTTCAGAGAGGTATAGCTTTGTCCAGACACAAGGGAGCACCCAGTATAAGTCAAAGAAATACCCTTTCAGGCATAGAGTGACGAATAAATTATGCAAAACAGAAGCAGAGAACTCTGGGTAGTTCTCAAGTTTAGGTGGAAAGCAGCTCCTGTATGGAGCACTCTCAACACCAGCGACACTCTAGATCTGCTCACCTCAAATGTCTGTTTTTCTATCAAAATCTTTAAGCATAGGATTAGCACAGTGCCATCCACGCCGAGATAGAAAAGGACAAAGACTTTTGCCATTTGTACAGCAGTCTTTAAAGCATAGGACTAGCACAGTGCTGTCCTTGCCGAGCTGTAAAATGACAGAAGCCAATTACCACTCCAGGCACAGTATTACAGCTTTGAGTTGGTAAAATACCAATCAAGCCAACCTGAAATGAGCAAAAGCAACCCCTGACACAGTGTTTTGCTCTAATTAGAGCTCTTCAGAGAGGTATAGCTTTGTCCAGACACAAGGGAGCACCCAGTATAAGTCAAAGAAATACCCTTTCAGGCATAGAGTGATGAATAAATTATGCAAAAAAGAAGCAGAGAACTCTGGGTAGTTCTCAAGTTTAGGTGGAAAGCAGCTCCTGTATGGAGCACTCTCAACACCAACGACACTCTAGATCTGCTCACTTCAAATGTCTGTTTTTCTATCAAAATCTTTAAGCATAGGATTAGCACAGTGCCATCCACGCCGAGATAGAAAAGGACAAAGTCTTTTGCCATTTGTACAGCAAAGTCTTTAAGCATAGGACTAGCACAGTGCTGTCCTTGCCAAGCTGTAAAATGACAAAAGTCAATTACCACTCCAGGCACAGTATTACAGCTTTGAGTTGGTAAAATACCAATCAAGCCAACCTGAAAAGAGTAAAAGCAACCCCTGACACAGTGTTTCGCTCTAATTAGAGCTCTTCAGAGAGGTATAGCTTTGTCCAGACGCAAGGGAGCACCCAGTATAAGTCAAAGAAATACCCTTTCAGGAATAGAGTGACGAATAAATTATGCAAAAAAGAAGCAGAGAACTCTGGGTAGTTCTCAAGTTTAGGTGGAAAGCAGCTCCTGTATGGAGCACTCTCAACACCAGCGACACTCTAGATCTGCTCACCTCAAACGTCTGTTTTTCTATCAAAATCTTTAAGCATAGGATTAGCACAGTGCCATCCACGCCGAGATAGAAAAGGACAAAGTCTTTTGCCATTTGTACAGCAAAGTCTTTAAGTATAGGACTAGCACAGTGCTGTCCTTGCCGAGCTGTAAAATGACAAATGCCAATTACCACTCCAGGCACAGTATTACAGCTTTGAGTTGGTAAAATACCAATCAAGCCAACCTGAAATGAGTAAAAGCAACCCCTGACACAGAGTTTCGCTCTAATTAGAGCTCTTCAGAGAGCTATAGCTTTGTCCAGACACAAGGGAGCACCCAGTATAAGTCAAAGTAATACCCTTTCAGGCATAGAGTGACGAATTAATTATGCAAAAAAGAAGCAGAGAACTCTGGGTAGTTCTCAAGTTTAGGTGGAAAGCAGATCCTGTATGGAGCACTCTCAACACCAGCGACACTCTAGATCTGCTCACCTCAAATGTCTGTTTTTCTATCAAAATCTTTAAGCATAGGATTAGCACAGTGCCATCCACGTCGAGATAGAAAAGGACAAAGGGGCATATTATCAAGCCAGGCGATACAATTATCGCCGCTTTAGCGGCAGAAAACTGCCGCTAAAACGGTGATAATGGGCTTGATAATATGCTCTATGGAATTCTAATCGAAGCCCATGTTAGATGTGAAGGACGTCTAATCTTGGCTTCAATTGGAATTCCGTAGAGCATATTATCAAGCCCATTATCGCCGTTTTGGCGGCAGTTTTCCGCCGCTAAAGCGGCGATAATTTTGTCGCCTGGCTTGATAATATGCCCCAAAGTCTTTTGCCATTTGTACAGCAAAGTCTTTAAGCATAGGACTAGCACAGTGCTGTGCTTGCCGAGCTGTAAAATGACAAAAGCCAATTACCACTCCAGGCACAGTATTACAGCTTTGAGTTGGTAAAATACCTATCAAGCCAACCTGAAATGAGTAAAAGCAGCCCCTGACACAGTGTTTCGCTCTAATTAGAGCTCTTCAGAGAGGTATAGCTTTGTCCAGACACAAGGGAGCACCCAGTATAAGTCAAAGAAATACCCTTTCAGGCATAGAGTGACGAATAAATTATGCAAAAAAGAATCATAGAACTATGGGTAGTTCTCAAGTTTAGGTGGAAAGCAGCTCCTGTATGGAGCACTCTCAACACCAGCGACACTCTAGATCTGCTCACTTCAAATGTCTGTTTTTCTATCAAAATCTTTAAGCATAGGATTAGCACAGTGCCATCCACGCCGAGATAGAAAAGGACAAAGTCTTTTGCCATTTGTACAGCAAAGTATTTAAGCATAGGACTAGCAGAGTGCTGTCCTTGCCAAGCTATAAAATGACAAAAGCCAATTACCACTCCAGGCACAGTATTACAGCTTTGAGTTGGTAAAATACCAATCAAGCCAACCTGAAATGAGTAAAAGCAACCCCTGACACAGTGTTTTGCTCTAATTAGAGCTCTTCAGAGAGGTATAGCTTTGTCCAGACACAAGGGAGCACCCAGTATAAGTCAAAGAAATACCCTTTCAGGCATAGAGTGACGAATAAATTATGCAACAAAGAAGCAGAGAACTCTGCGTAGTTCTCAAGTTTAGGTGGAAAGCAGCTCCTGTATGGAGCACTCTCAACACCAGCGACACTCTGAATCTGCTCACCTCAAATGTCTCTTTTTCTATCAAAATCTTTAAGCATAGGATTAGCACAGTGCCATCCACGCCGAGATAGAAAAGGACAAAGTCTTTTGCCATTTGTACAGCAAAGTCTTTAAGCATAGGACTAGCACAGTGCTGTCCTTGCCGAGCTGTAAAATGAAAAAACCAATTACCGCTCCAGGCACAGTATTACAGCTTTGACTTGGTAAAATACCAATCAAGCCAACCTGAAATGAGTAAAAGCAACCCCTGACACAGTGTTTCGCTCTAATTAGAGCTCTTCAGAGAGGTATAGCTTTGTCCAGACACAAGGGAGCACCCAGTATAAGTCAAAGAAATACCCTTTCAGGCATAGAGTGACGAATAAATTATGCAAAAAAGAAGCAGAGAACTCTGGGTAGTTCTCAAGTTTAGGTGGAAAGCAGCTCCTGTATGGAGCACTCTCAACACCAGCGACACTCTAGATCTGCTCACCTCAGATGTCTGTTTTTCTATCAAAATCTTTAAGCATAGGATTAGCACAGTGCCATCCACGCCGAGATAGAAAAGGACAAAGTCTTTTGCCATTTGTACAGCAAAGTCTTTAAGCATAGGACTAGCTCAGTGCTGTCCTTGCCGAGCTGTAAAATGACAAAAGCCAATTACCACTCGAGGCACAGTATTACAGCTTTAAGTTGGTAAAATACCAATCAAGCCAACCTGAAATGAGTAAAAGCAACCCCTGACACAGAGTTTCGCTCTAATTAGAGCTCTTCAGAGAGGTAAAGCTTTGTCCAGACACAAGGGAGCACCCAGTATAAGTCAAAGAAATACCCTTTCAGGCATAGAGTGACGAAGAAATTATGCAAAAAAGAAGCAGAGAACTCTGGGTATTTCTCAAGTTTAGGTGGAAAGCAGCTCCTGTATGGAGCACTCTCAACACCAGCGACACTCTAGATCTGCTCACCTCAAATATCTGTTTTTCTATCAAAATCTTTAAGCATAGGATTAGCACAGTGCCATCCACGCCGAGATAGAAAAGGACAATGTCTTTTGCCATTTGTACAGCAAAGTCTTTAAGCATAGGACTAGCACAGTGCTGTCCTTGCCGAGCTGTAAAATGACAAAAGCCAATTACCACTCCAGGCACAGTATTACAGCTTTGAGTTGGTAAAATACCAATCAGGCCAACCTGAAATAAGTAAAAGCATCCCCTGGCACAGTGTTTCGCTCTAATTAGAGCTCTTCAGAGAGGTATAGCTTTGTCCAGACACAAGGGAGCACCCAGTATAAGTCAAAGAAATACCCTTTCAGGCATAGAGTGACGAATAAATTATGCAAAAAAGAAGCAGAGAACTCTGGGTAGTTCTCAAGTTTAGGTGGAAAGCAGCTCCTGTATGGAGCACTCTCAACACAAGCGACACTCTAGATCTGCTCACCTCAAATGTCTGTTTTTCTATCAAACTCTTTAAGCATAGGATTAGCACAGTGGCATCCACGCCGAGATAGAAAAGGACAAAGTCTTTAAGCATAGGACTAGCACAGTGCTGTCCTTGCCGAGCTGTAAAATGACAAAAGCCAATTACCACTCCAGGCACAGTATTACAGCTTTGAGTTGGTAAAATACCAAACAAGCAAACCTGAAATGAGTAAAAGCAACCCCTGACACAGTGTTTTGCTCTATTTAGAGCTCTTCAGAGAGGTATAGCTTTGTCCAGACACAAGGGAGCACCCAGTATAAGTCAAAGAAATACCCTTTCAGGCATAGAGTGACAAATAAATTATGCAAAAAAGAAGCAGAGAACTCTGGGTAGTTCTCAAGTTTAGGTGGAAAGCAGCTCCTGTATGGAGCATTCTCAACACCAGCGACACTCTAGATCTGCTCACCTCAAATGTCTGTTTTTCTATCAAAATCTTTAAGCATAGGATTAGCACAGTGCCATCCACGCCGAGATAGAAAAGGACAAAGTCTTTTGCCATTTGTACAGCAAAGTCTTTAAGCATAGGACTAGCACAGTGCTGTCCTTGCCGAGCTGTAAAAAGACAAAAGCCAATTACCACTCCAGGCAAAGTATTACAGCTTTGAGTTGGTAAAATACCAATCAAGCCAACCTGAAATGAGTAAAAGCAACCCCTGACATAGTGTTTCGCTCTAATTAGAGCTCTTCAGAGAGGTATAGCTTTGTCCAGACACAATGGAGCACCCAGTATAAGTCAAAGAAATACCCTTTCAGGCATAGAGTGACGAATAAATTATGGAAAAAAGAAGCAGAGAACTCTGGGTAGTTCTCAAGTTTAGGTGGAAAGCAGCTCCTGTATGGAGCACTCTCAACACCAGCGACACTCTAGATCTGCTCACCTCAAATGTCTGTTTTTCTATCAAAATCTTTAAGCAGAGGATCAGCACAGTGCCATCCACGCCCTGATAGAAAAGGACAAAGTCTTTTGCCATTTGTACAGCAAAGTATTTAAGCATAGGACTAGCACAGTGCTGTCCTTGCCGAGCTGTAAAATGACAAAAGCCAATTACCACTCCAGGCACAGTATTACAGCTTTGAGTTGGTAAAATACCAATCAAGCCAACCTGAAATGAGTAAAAGCAACCCCTGACACAGTGTTTCGCTCTAATTAGAGCTCTTCAGAGAGATATAGCTTTGTCCAGACACAAGGGAGCACCCAGTATAAGTCAAAGAAATACCCTTTCAGGCATAGAGTGACGAATAAATTATGCAAAAAAGAAGCAGAGAACTCTGGGTAATTCTCAAGTTTAGGTGGAAAGCAGCTCCTGTATGGAGCGCTCTCAACACCAGCGACACTCTAGATCTGCTCACCTCAAATGTCTGTTTTTCTATCAAAATCTTTAAGCATAGGATTAGCACAGTGCCATCTTCGCCGAGTTAGAAAAGGACAAAGTCTTTTGCCATTTGTACAGCAAAGTCTTTGAGCATAGGATTAGCACAGTGCCATCCACGCCGAGATAGAAAAGGACAAAGGGGCAGATTTATGTTTCCTGGCGCATCCCTGCAAATCAGCAAGGATGCGCCAGGAATGATGCGTCACGCAAGTTTACCCTTGTGCCACACATGATGCGCCGCATTTAGAATGCGGCGCATCATGGCGCAGGAATAAACAGATGCGTGACGCATCCGATGGCGTAAGGTTGGCGCAGTGCTTCAGTTGCGTCGCAAGCGCGACGCAACTCCAGCACTGTTCCAACCTACCCTATCCCTAACATGGTGCGTCAAGCCTTACGCCTGCTTCAAGCAGGCGCAGGGTTTTGGCGCATCAGCATTGGGAAAGTGACTCAGTCAAATGTTATAGATTTGACGGAGTCACTTTTCAGGGGCGTTCCTGCGAGGGAACGCCCCCCCTCTGTCGACACGCCCACGTGAAACCTGACGCAGGTTTTACGTGGCGCAGGGCTTCACATCGTGACGCATCTCCATAGATGCGTCACGATGTAAATATGGCGCAACGTGGCGCAAGGTTTACACCGCCGCTGCGTCACAAAAGAGACGCAACGGCGGCGTAAAAGTGGCACATCTCCAATATAGATCTGCCCCAGAGTCTTTTGCCATTTGTACAGCAAAGTCTTTAAGCATAGGACTAGCACAGTGCTGTCCTTGCCGAGCTGTAAAATGACAAAAGCCAATTACCACTCCAGGCACAGTATTACAGCTTTGAGTTGGTAAAATACCAATCAAGCCAACCTGAAATGAGTAAAAGCAACCCCTGACACAGTGTTTCGCTCTAATTAGAGCTCTTCAGAGAGGTATAGCTTTGTCCAGACACAAGGGAGCACCCAGTATAAGTCAAAGAAATACCCTTTCAGGCATAGAGTGACGAATAAATTATGCAAAAAAGAAGCAGAGAACTCTGGGTAGTTCTCAAGTTTAGGTGGAAAGCAGCTCCTGTATGGAGCACTCTCAACACCAGCGACACTCTAGATCTGCTCACCAAAAATGTCTGTTTTTCTATCAAAATCTTTAAGCATAGGATTAGCACAGTGCCATCCACGCCGAGATAGAAAAGGACAAAGTCTTTTGCCATTTGTACAGCAAAGTCTTTAAGCATAGGACTAGCACAGTGCTGTCCTTGCCGAGCTGTAAAATGACAAAAGCCAATTACCACTCCAGGCACAGTATTACAGCTTTGAGTTGGTAAAATACCAATCAAGCCAACCTGAAATGAGTAAAAGCAACCCCTGACACAGTGTTTCGCTCTAATTAGAGCTCTTCAGAGAGGTATAGCTTTGTCCAGACACAAGGGAGCACCCAGTATAAGTCAAAGAAATACCCTTTCAGGCATAGAGTGACGAATAAATTATGGAAAAAAGAAGCAGAGAACTCTGGGTAGTTCTCAAGTTTAGGTGGAAAGTAGCTCCTGTATGGAGCACTCTCAACACCAGCGACACTCTAGATCTGCTCTCCTCAAATGTCTGTTTTTCTATCAAAATCTTTAAGCAGAGGATCAGCACAGTGCCATCCACGCCGAGATAGAAAAGGACAAAGTCTTTTGCCATTTTTACAGCAAAGTCTTTAAGCATAGGACTAGCACAGTGCTGTCCTTGCCGAGCTGTAAAATGACAAAAGCCAATTACCACTCCAGGCACAGTATTACAACTTTGAGGTGGTAAAATACCAATCAAGCCAACCTGAAATGAATAAAAGATACCTGACACAGTGTTTCGCTCTAATTAGAGCTCTTCAGAGAGGTATAGCTTTGTCCAGACACAAGGGAGCACCCAGTATAAGTCAAAGAAATACCCTTTCAGGCATAGAGTGACGAACAAATTATGCAAAAAAGAAGCAGAAAACTCTGGGTAGTTCTCCCGTTTAGGTGGAAAGCAGCTCCTGTATGAACCACTCTCAAAACCAGCGACACTCTAGATCTGCTCACCTCAAATGTCTGTTTTTCTATCAAAATCTTTAAGCATAGGATTAGCACAGTGCAATCCATGCCGAGATAGAAAAGGACAAAGTCTTTTGCCATTTGTACAGCAAAGTCTTTAAGCATAGGACTAGCACAGTGCTGTCCTTGCCGAGCTGTAAAATGACAAAAGCCAATTACCACTCCAGGCACAGTAGTACAGCTTTGACTTGGTAAAATACCAATCAAGCCAACCTGAAATGAGTAAAAGCAACCCCTGACACAGTGTTTCGCTCTAATTAGAGCTCTTCAGAGAGGTATAGCTTTGTCCAGACACAAGGGAGCACCCAGTATAAGTCAAAGAAATACCCTTTCAGGCATAGAGTGACGAATAAATTATGCAAAAAAAAGCAGAGAACTCTGGGTAGTTCTCAAGTTTAGGTGGAAAGCAGCTCCTGTATGGAGCACTCTCAACACAAGCGACACTCTAGATCTGCTCACCTCAAATGTCTGTTTTTCTATCAAACTCTTTAAGCATAGGATTAGCACAGTGGCATCCACGCCGAGATAGAAAAGGACAAAGATATTAAAATCCAACAAATCCAAGGACTCTTTAAATATGAAGCTTTATTCCAGCACGGCTACATGCATCCATATCAGTTGAAGGACAGATACAACTGCCTCAACCAAGTGGAATGCTACATCAAGAAAGTTCTGAAAGAACTTAGAACCCCAAGCAAAGATACACATGTCGCATGCATTTAAAGACACAATAACCTAAATGTCAAAACAGCATTTAAACTACAACACAGAATGTAACACATCCCCCATATTAAAGAAAGCAACAAACAGCATTATACAAAATCATCACGCCAAGCAGGAGCATTTCTGATACGTGTATCAGACTTAACCCTTGAGGCCACAGATTCATAAGTGCGTCCATTAATTTGATCATCATACCTATGGACACCATCCTTAGGTGTGTCTTCACCAGAAGACCATTGGACAGGACATTTAGCAATTCTCCTAGTATTCCAAACTTTTCCATCTTGCGTCAATACGCTATTTTTGAATATTTTCTTTATTTTTATTGGCCTGCCATATTTGTTTACACCTTTACCTAAAATGCCCGGCCTCAATATTCTTACCCAATCTCCAGGTCTGAAAGAATGTTCCCTGGTTTTCCATTTGTTATCATACCACAACTTTGTTTTGTTTTGCTTACACTCTACTCTCTTTGCAGTAACGTGCACACCTTCATCACTTTCAAACAAATTTTTACACTTTCCTCTGAACCACCAAGGACAAACACTCGAAGCAGGATTTCTACCCTTCAGTAGTTTGAACGGACTGATTTCCGTCGTAGAGTGTGGCGTGATGCGATAAACCCACAACTGTTCTCTAACCACACTTAACCAATCTCCCCTTTGTTTTACAGCCTCCATGACAAAACCCTTAAGAACACGGTTAAAACGCTCAACCTGGCCATTCTCATGTGGTTCATACAATGAGGTCAACTTGTGAGTTATATTACAAGTCTTAAGAAAACTCTCCATTTCATTCGAAATGAGTTGCACTCCATTGTCCGAAATCAAAGTAGAAGGACACCCTTCTCTTGAAAAAATCTCCTTGAAGAAATTAATAACCGCATTGGTATTTGCTTGTGGGACAAACTTTACTTCAGGCCACTTAGAATGGTAATCAACAATAACCAACGCAAAACGGGAATTTTCAGGTAACATATTAAAAGGACCTGAAATATCAAAGGCCACCTTTTGCCACGGTTCAGTAGGCCAATCTACCATTTTTAGAGGTGGTACCTGTGTTCTTAGCATTTTATCACTAGAACAACAGTCCTGACATTCCCTAACAATCCGATCAATAAATCTGTCCATTCCAGGCCACCAAAAGTATGTTCTAATTAACCTTTTCATAGATGAAATGCCGGGATGTGTCTTATGTGCCAATTTGAGAATCAGTTCCTGCATCCCTTTTGGCGGGATACACTTACCCGCTTTGAATACAAACTCTCCCTCACAGAACAACTCATCTGCCACATTGTAAAAAGGCAACAAATCTGGACTCACTTTGCTCTTAATTGGCCAACCTTCATTCACACATTTCATAAGACTTACCCACCTATCATCATTGATCTGAGAGTCTTTCCAATTTTGTTCAGTGATATCATGATATTGTGGAGGCACCACATCATTAATGCCTAGAACAAAATCGCATTCCTTAACCATTTTTACTTTACCATCATCTTCTTCACACGGCAGACGTGATAAACAATCTGCCGTTACATTTTTTTTCCCAGGAACATACTCAACAGTAAAATTGTATTCCTGAAGTCTAGAAGATAGTCGGGCAATTCTAGCTGTGGAGTTCCATCCACCCCCTGTTGACAATATATTGACAAGTGGTTTATGATCTGTTCTCAAAACGAATTTGCTACCCCACACATAAATCCTGTAGTGTTCCACACCCCATACACATGCAAGTAACTCACGCTCAATGACTGCATACTTGCGTTCAGTTTCATTCAACGTCTTTGAAGCAAATGCTACATTCCATTCATATTTGCCATCACTTTGAGATAGCACAGCTCCCAAACCATATAAGCTGGCATCAACCGTTATAATACATTCTTTTCTTGTGCGGAACGGCTTTAAAGTGGGAGCATTAATGATGTCATTTTTGATTGCTGCAAACGCCTTTTGTTGTTCTTCTTTCCATTCATAGTTAACCCTTTGCCTTAATAACATTCTCAAAGGCTCCATTTTAGTGGCAAAATTCTCAACGAACTTACTGTAATATTCACACATACCAGAAAATGATAATAATTGATCTCTGTTTGTGGGAGCAGGAGCATTTAAAATGGCTTCCACATTTGATTTTTTAGGTATTAAACCCTCACCTGATAAGGTATGCCCCAAATACTCAACCGATGATTTGAATAGATTGCACTTATGTGCCTTAAGAGTAAAACCATTACTCTCAAGTCTTTTGCACACCTCATTGAGATGTACATCATGCTCTACTACATTTTTAGAGAAAATCAATATATCATCCTGAAAGCATTTGACATATGTGTCAATGTCTCTGAAAATCTGGAACATTACCCTTTGAAAAACAGAGGCCGCTGACGCTAAACCAAAAGGCATTCTCCTATATTGGTACAGCCCTACTGGGGTAATGAAAGCAGTCAGCTTTTTAGACTCCTCTGCAAGCTCAATTTGATGGTAAGCCGACCTCAAATCCAACGTAGAAAATACTTGTGCACCATCAAATAATGAAACTAACTCGTTAATGTTAGGTAGAGGGTGGCAATCTATGACAATATTAGAGTTTAATGCTCTTAAATCAACGCACACACGCAATTTTTGGTCAGGTTTCCGCACCAAAACTATGGGAGAAACCCACTCAGACGATTCAATCGGTTCGATAATGTTTTCATCCAACAAATCTTTAAGCATTTCTTTGAGTTCGTCTCTAATATTGATAGGAACACCCCTTAATTTTTGCTTAACGGGCAGGGCGTTGTCTTTCAACACTATTTTATGTGTGAAGTTCTTCAGTTTACCTAACCTATCACAGAATACTTTATCATATTTTTTAACCAATTTTTTTTCCCTATCTAAATTTTCCATGTCAACATTAAGTGTGGCTATTTTACCCATAAGAGAATCGTCACACAGTGAAACTGGATTTTCAGCACGTGGGTTAAGGGTTACACCCAACTTCCACTGGTCACGCCATCCAAGGACATTAACCCCTTTTATAGCTATATACAATTTGATAACTGAACTTCTTCCTCCAAAGTGCAGTGGAACCCTGAAAAAACCTTCCATTTCAATTTTTGAACCATCAAAACTTTCAGCATATACGTCAGATTGCTGTAATTCATTGTAATCACATACATTCTTCAACCTTTCATTGAAATATTGTGCAGTTATGATAGTCCATGGCGAACCTGAATCCACCATGAGATCTACATCCACTCCACAAATTTGAAACAAACATTTAGGAGAACTCATGTTTTCTTTCCCTGTACCATACTGTAATATAGACACAACATGCCCTCTGTTGTAATCTTGAATATCATTTACACTAGTAACTTTGTAACTGTCTGAGCTGCTGGGAGTCGAGGTGCGTGTGTAATTATTATAACGTCTGTCTCTGCACACATTGCTGAAATGTCCTTTCCTACCACAAATTTTACATTCTCTAAATATCGCAGGACATCCTTGGAAAGAAGCAATATGAGCTCTGCTTCCACATCTATAACATGCAATGACATTAGACGATGGTTCATATTTTTTACTGACACCAAATTTAGATTGAGATTTTCCTTGCTGCGTATCAGGTTTAGGTTCATTCTTTGGTTTGACCACACAAATGTCCTCTTCTGTAGACTGTTTGTTGGGATTAGAACTAACCACCACCATCCATTTCTCTGAAAGCTCAGTGGATTTCGCTACAGCGATTGCTTCATCCAAACTGGGATTACCCATGACCCATAACTTCTCCTGAGTTTTTTTGTTCTTGACATGGACAATAATCTGATCGCGAATCATTTCATCCGTCATATTTCCAAAGTTGCAATGTAAACTCAAAGACCTCAAAGAAGTTAAAAAATCATCGAAGGATTCGACATCCTTTTGAGACCTTGTGTAAAATTTAAATCTGTTTACTGCGATATTTGAAGTAGGTTTAAATCTTTTCTCAAGTCTAGTTAGAGCTTCCACATATGTATTCATGTTGTCACCTTCACCCAATTGTGGTACTATCTGGGGTAGCGCCCTAAAAATTTCTTGTCCTTCAGATCCCAAACAGTGCAGCAAAATGCTCTTTTTCCTCTCTGCACCCATACGCTCCCCATCAATAGCCTTCATGTATGTAAAGAACTCCTCTTTCCATCTCGGCCAAGGAATAGGAGGGTCACCTTTTTTTTGTAAAAATTTATCTGGTGCTTCAAATTGCATGTTGTCTTAAATAAAATGGTAATGTGATATTGACACAACCCAACTGGCTTAGAAGCAAACAGGTTTAAAATACAAATTTAGTTACCAAAGTATATAATCACTCACTCATTTTACGTTTTGAAATCAATTTGTATTAAAAAAAAATGTCAAATACCAAAAGTATTCATACCCGATGGCCTCCGAATGTAATTGTTCCGTTGCGCGTAATAATTCTTAACGCGTTCTTGAAGTACAAGTGTTTCCGTAAGAAGACTGATGGTTGCTATGCCAACCTCTAAAATGGCCGCTGTGCGTCACACGTACTCACGTTAGCGCGATGATGTCAAGCGCTAAAGTCCCGAATGCTCATTCCCGTCGTAGGCAGGATTCGAAGAAGTCGAAGGTTGAATTCCGAGGATTCTTTACAGGTGAGTGTGTTAGCGAAGGATTTCAAAAAAATGCCGGTACTCCACTATGTAGAGTCTTAACTCACCGCTAACACCTTGGTCGACCTCCGAAAAATGCACAATTTGGACACGCCACACACCGCACCAGATGCGACCAGATAACGATAATCAGACGAGGCTCTGCTTTCCTCACGATGAAAAATAATATCTCCGTTAGAAAATACTCCTCGTGGGTTACACTCCGCTCCCGTGCTGCTTGAAGGCAGGAGTAATAGTCGTCGCCAATATTAAAATCCAACAAATCCAAGGACTCTTTAAATATGAAGCTTTATTCCAGCACGGCTACATGCATCCATATCAGTTGAAGGACAGATACAACTGCCTCAACCAAGTGGAATGCTACATCAAGAAAGTTCTGAAAGAACTTAGAACCCCAAGCAAAGATACACATGTCGCATGCATTTAAAGACACAATAACCTAAATGTCAAAACAGCATTTAAACTACAACACAGAATGTAACAAAAGTCTTTAAGCATAGGACTAGCACAGTGCTGTCCTTGCCGAGCTGTAAAATGCCAAAAGCAAATTACCACTCCAGGCACAGTATTACAGCTTTGAGTTGGTAAAATACCAAACAAGCAAACCTGAAATGAGTAAAAGCAACTCCTGACACAGTGTTTTGCTCTATTTAGAGCTCTTCAGAGAGGTATAGCTTTGTCCAGACACAAGGGAGCACCCAGTATAAGTCAAAGAAATACCCTTTCAGGCATAGAGTGACAAATAAATTATGCAAAAAAGAAGCAGAGAACTCTGGGTAGTTCTCAAGTTTAGGTGGAAAGCAGCTCCTGTATGGAGCACTCTCAACACCAGCGACACTCTAGATCTGCTCACCTCAAATGTCTGTTTTTGTATCAAAATCTTTAAGCAGAGGATCAGCACAGTGCCATCCACGCCGAGATAGAAAAGGACAAAGTCTTTTGCCATTTGTACAGCAAAGTATTTAAGCATAGGACTAGCACAGTGCTGTCCTTGCCGAGCTGTAAAATGACAAAAGCCAATTACCACTCCAGGCACAGTATTACAGCTTTGAGTTGGTAAAATACCAATCAAGCCAACCTGAAATGAGTAAAAGCAACCCCTGACACAGTGTTTCGCTCTAATTAGAGCTCTTCAGAGAGGTATAGCTTTGTCCAGACACAAGGGAGCACCCAGTATAAGTCAAAAAAATACCCTTTCAGGCATAGAGTGACGAATAAATTATGCAAAAAAGAAGCAGAGAACTCTGGGTAGTTCTCAAGTTTAGGTGGAAAGCAGCTCCTGTATGGAGCACTCTCAACACCAGCGACACTCTAAATCTGCTCACCTCAAATGTCTGTTTTTCTATCAAAATCTTTAAGCATAGGATTAGCACAGTGCCATCCACGCCGAGATAGAAAAGGACAAAGTCTTTTGCCATTTGTACAGCAAAGTCTTTAAGCATAGGACTAGCACAGTGCTGTCCTTGCCGAGCTGTAAAATGACAAAAGCCAATTACCACTCCAGGCAAAGTATTACAGCTTTGAGTTGGTAAAATACCAATCAAGCCAACCTGAAATGAGTAAAAGCAACCCCTGACATAGTGTTTCGCTCTAATTAGAGCTCTTCAGAGAGGTATAGCTTTGTCCAGACACAATGGAGCACCCAGTATAAGTCAAAGAAATACCCTTTCAGGCATAGAGTGACGAATAAATTATGCAAAAAAGAAGCAGAGAACTCTGGGTAGTTCTCAAGTTTAGGTGGAAAGCAGCTCCTGTATGGAGCACTCTCAACACCAGCGACACTCTAGATCTGCTCACCTCAAATGTCTGTTTTTCTATCAAAATCTTTAAGCAGAGGATCAGCACAGTGCCATCCACGCCGAGATAGAAAAGGACAAAGTCTTTTGCCATTTGTACAGCAAAGTCTTTAAGCATAGGACTAGCACAGTGCTGTCCTTGCCGAGCTGTAAAATGACAAAAGCCAATTACCACTCCAGGCACAGTATTACAGCTTTGAGTTGGTAAAATACCAATCAAGCCAACCTGAAATGAGTAAAAGCAACCCCTGACACAGTGTTTCGCTCTAATTAGAGCTCTTCAGAGAGGTATAGCTTTGTCCAGACACAAGGGAGCACCCAGTATAAGTCAAAGAAATACCCTTTCAGGCATAGAGTGACGAATAAATTATGCAAAAAAGAAGCAGAGAACTCTGGGTAGTTCTCAAGTTTAGGTGGAAAGCAGCTCCTGTATGGAGCGCTCTCAACACCAGCGACACTCTAGATCTGCTCACCTCAAATGTCTGTTTTTCTATCAAAATCTTTAAGCATAGGATTAGCACAGTGCCATCTTCGCCGAGTTAGAAAAGGACAAAGTCTTTTGCCATTTGTACAGCAAAGTCTTTGAGCATAGGATTAGCACAGTGCCATCCACGCCGAGATAGAAAAGGACAAAGGGGCAGATTTATGTTTCCTGGCGCATCCCTGCAAATCAGCAAGGATGCGCCAGGAATGATGCGTCACGCAAGTTTACCCTTGTGCCACACATGATGTGCCGCATTTAGAATGCGGCGCATCATGGCGCAGGAATAAACAGATGCGTGACGCATCCGATGGCGTAAGGTTGGCGCAGTGCTTCAGTTGCGTCGCAAGCGCGACGCAACTCCAGCACTGTTCCAACCTACCCTATCCCTAACATGGTGCGTCAAGCCTTACGCCTGCTTCAAGTAGGCGCAGGGTTTTGGCGCATCAGCGTTGGGAAAGTGACTCAGTCAAATGTTATAGATTTGACGGAGTCACTTTTCAGGGGCGTTCCTGCGAGGAAACGCCCCCCCCTCTGTCGACACGCCCACGTGAAACCTGACGCAGGTTTTACGTGGCGCAGGGCTTTACATCGTGACGCATCTCCATAGATGCGTCACGATGTAAATATGGCGCAACGTGGCGCAAGGTTTACACCGCCGCTGCGTCACAAAAGAGACGCAACGGCGGCGTAAAAGTGGCGCATCTCCAATATAGATCTGCCCCAGAGTCTTTTGCCATTTGTACAGCAAAGTCTTTAAGCATAGGACTAGCACAGTGCTGTCCTTGCCGAGCTGTAAAATGACAAAAGCCAATTACCACTCCAGGCACAGTATTACAGCTTTGAGTTGGTAAAATACCAATCAAGCCAACCTGAAATGAGTAAAAGCAACCCCTGACACAGTGTTTCGCTCTAATTAGAGCTCTTCAGAGAGGTATAGCTTTGTCCAGACACAAGGGAGCACCCAGTATAAGTCAAAGAAATACCCTTTCAGGCATAGAGTGACGAATAAATTATGCAAAAAAGAAGCAGAGAACTCTGGGTAGTTATCAAGTTTAGGTGGAAAGCAGCTCCTGTATGGAGCACTCTCAACACCAGCGACACTCTAGATCTGCTCACCAAAAATGTCTGTTTTTCTATCAAAATCTTTAAGCATAGGATTAGCACAGTGCCATCCACGCCGAGATAGAAAAGGACAAAGTCTTTTGCCATTTGTACAGCAAAGTCTTTAAGCATAGGACTAGCACAGTGCTGTCCTTGCCGAGCTGTAAAATGACAAAAGCCAATTACCACTCCAGGCACAGTATTACAGCTTTGAGTTGGTAAAATACCAATCAAGCCAACCTGAAATGAGTAAAAGCAACCCCTGACACAGTGTTTCGCTCTAATTAGAGCTCTTCAGAGAGGTATAGCTTTGTCCAGACACAAGGGAGCACCCAGTATAAGTCAAAGAAATACCCTTTCAGGCATAGAGTGACGAATAAATTATGCAAAAAAGAAGAAGAGAACTCTGGGTAATTCTCAAGTTTAGGTGGAAAGCAGCTCCTGTATGGAGCACTCTCAACACCAGCGACACTCTAGATCTGCTCACCT
This sequence comes from Triturus cristatus, assembly GCF_964204655.1. Lineage (NCBI taxonomy): Eukaryota > Metazoa > Chordata > Amphibia > Caudata > Salamandridae > Triturus > Triturus cristatus. The sequence goes on from NC_140591.1 coordinate 1,086,786,002, forward strand.
CAAATGTCTGTTTTTCTATCAAAATCTTTAAGCATAGGATTAGCACAGTGCCATCCACGCCGAGATAGAAAAGGACAAAGTCTTTTGCCATTTGTACAGCAAAGTCTTTAAGCATAGGACTAGCACAGTGCTGTCCTTGCCAAGCTGTAAAATGACAAAAGCCAATTACCACTCCAGGCACAGTATTACAGCTTTGAATTGGTAAAATACCAATCAAGCCAACCTGAAATGAGTAAAAGCAACCCCTGACACAGGGTTTCGGTCTAATTAGAGCTCTTCAGAGAGGTATAGCTTTGTCCAGACACAAGGGAGCACCCAGTATAAGTCAAAGAAATACCCTTTCAGGCAAAGAGTGACGAATAAATTATGCAAAAAAGAAGCAGAGAACTCTGGGTAGTTCTCAAGTTTAGGTGGAAAGCAGCTCCTGTATGGAGCACTCTCAACACCAGCCACACTCTAGATCTGCTCACCTCAAATGTCTGTTTTTCTATCAAAATCTTTAAGCATAGGATTAGCACAGTGCCATCCACGCCGAGATAGAAAAGGACAAAGTCTTTTGCCATTTGTACAGCAAAGTCTTTAAGCATAGGACTAGCACAGTGCTGTCCTTGCCGAGCTGTAAAATGACAAAAGCCAATTACCACTCCAGGCACAGTATTACAGCTTTGAGTTGGTAAAATACCAATCAAGCCAACCTGAAGTGAGTAAAAGCAACCCCTGACACAGTGTTTCACTCTAATTAGAGCTCTTCTGAGAGGTATAGCTTTGCCCAGACACAAGGGAGCACCCAGTATAAGTCAAAGAAATACCCTTTCAGGCATAGAGTGACGAATAAATTATGCAAAAAAGAAGCAGAGAGCTCTGGGTAGTTCTCAAGTTTAGGTGTAAAGTAGCTCCTGTATGGAGCACTCTCAACACCAGCGACACTCTAGATCTGCTCACCTCAAATGTCTGTTTTTCTATCAAAATCTTTAAGCAGAGGATCAGCACAGTGCCATCCACGCCGAGATAGAAAAGGACAAAGTCTTTTGCCATTTGTACAGCAAAGTCTTTAAGCATAGGACTAGCACAGTGCTGTCCTTGCCGAGCTGTAAAATGACAAAAGCCAATTACCACTCCAGGCACAGTATTACAGCTTTGAGTTGGTAAAATACCAATCAAGCCAACCTGAAATGAGTAAAAGCAACCCCTGACACAGTGTTTCGCTCTAATTAGAGCTCTTCAGAGAGGTATAGCTTTGTCCAGACACAAGGGAGCACCCAGTATAAGTCAAAGAAATACCCTTTCAGGCATAGAGTGACGAATAAATTATGCAAAAAAGAAGCAGAGAACTCTGGGTAGTTCTCAAGTTTAGGTGGAAAGCAGCTCCTGTATGGAGCGCTCTCAACACCAGCGACACTCTAGATCTGCTCACCTCAAATGTCTGTTTTTCTATCAAAATCTTTAAGCATAGGATTAGCACAGTGCCATCTTCGCCGAGTTAGAAAAGGACAAAGTCTTTTGCCATTTGTACAGCAAAGTCTTTGAGCATAGGATTAGCACAGTGCCATCCACGCCGAGATAGAAAAGGACAAAGGGGCAGATTTATGTTTCCTGGCGCATCCCTGCAAATCAGCAAGGATGCGCCAGGAATGATGCGTCACGCAAGTTTACCCTTGTGCCACACATGATGCGCCGCATTTAGAATGCGGCGCATCATGGCGCAGGAATAAACAGATGCGTGACGCATCCGATGGCGTAAGGTTGGCGCAGTGCTTCAGTTGCGTCGCAAGCGCGACGCAACTCCAGCACTGTTCCAACCTACCCTATCCCTAACATGGTGCGTCAAGCCTTACGCCTGCTTCAAGCAGGCGCAGGGTTTTGGCGCATCAGCGTTGGGAAAGTGACTCAGTCAAATGTTATAGATTTGACGGAGTCACTTTTCAGGGGCGTTCCTGCGAGGGAACACCCCCCCCTCTGTCGACACGCCCACGTGAAACCTGACGCAGGTTTTACGTGGCGCAGGGCTTTACATCGTGACGCATCTCCATAGATGCGTCACGATGTAAATATGGCGCAACGTGGCGCAAGGTTTACACCGCCGCTGCGTCACAAAAGAGACGCAACGGCGGCGTAAAAGTGGCGCATCTCCAATATAGATCTGCCCCAGAGTCTTTTGCCATTTGTACAGCAAAGTCTTTAAGCATAGGACTAGCACAGTGCTGTCCTTGCCGAGCTGTAAAATGACAAAAGCCAATTACCACTCCAGGCACAGTATTACAGCTTTAAGTTGGTAAAATACCAATCAAGCCAACCTGAAATGAGTAAAAGCAACCCCTGACACAGTGTTTCGCTCTAATTAGAGCTCTTCAGAGAGGTATAGCTTTGTCCAGACACAAGGGAGCACCCAGTATAAGTCAAAGAAATACCCTTTCAGGCATAGAGTGACGAATAAATTATGCAAAAAAGAAGAAGAGAACTCTGGGTAGTTCTCAAGTTTAGGTGGGAAGCAGCTCCTGTATGGAGCACTCTCAACACCAGCGACACTCTAGATCTGCTCACCAAAAATGTCTGTTTTTCTATCAAAATCTTTAAGCATAGGATTAGCACAGTGCCATCCACGCCGAGATAGAAAAGGACAAAGTCTTTTGCCATTTGTACAGCAAAGTCTTTAAGCATAGGACTAGCACAGTGCTGTCCTTGCCGAGCTGTAAAATGACAAAAGCCAATTACCACTCCAGGCACAGTATTACAGCTTTGAGTTGGTAAAATACCAATCACGCCAACCTGAAATGAGTAAAAGCAACCCCTGACACAGTGTTTCGCTCTAATTAGAGCTCTTCAGAGAGGTATAGCTTTGTCCAGACACAATGGAGCACCCAGTATAAGTCAAAGAAATACCCTTTCAGGCATAGAGTGACGAATAAATTATGCAAAAAAGAAGAAGAGAACTCTGGGTAATTCTCAAGTTTAGGTGGAAAGCAGCTCCTGTATGGAGCACTCTCAACACCAGCGACACTCTAGATCTGCTCACCTCAAATGTCTGTTTTTCTATCAAAATCTTTAAGCATAGGATTAGCACAGTGCCATCCACGCCGAGATAGAAAAGGACAAAGTCTTTTGCCATTTGTACAGCAAAGTCTTTAAGCATAGGACTAGCACAGTGCTGTCCTTGCCAAGCTGTAAATGACAAAAGCCAATTACCACTCCAGGCACAGTATTACAGCTTTGAATTGGTAAAATACCAATCAAGCCAACCTGAAATGAGTAAAAGCAACCCCTGACACAGGGTTTCGCTCTAATTAGAGCTCTTCAGAGAGGTATAGCTTTGTCCAGACACAAGGGAGCACCCAGTATAAGTCAAAGAAATACCCTTTCAGGCAAAGAGTGACGAATAAATTATGCAAAAAAGAAGCAGAGAACTCTGGGTAGTTCTCAAGTTTAGGTGGAAAGCAGCTCCTGTATGGAGCACTCTCAACACCAGCCACACTCTAGATCTGCTCACCTCAAATGTCTGTTTTTCTATCAAAATCTTTAAGCATAGGATTAGCACAGTGCCATCCACGCCGAGATAGAAAAGGACAAAGTCTTTTGCCATTTGTACAGCAAAGTCTTTAAGCATAGGACTAGCACAGTGCTGTCCTTGCCGAGCTGTAAAATGACAAAAGCCAATTACCACTCCAGGCACAGTATTACAGCTTTGAGTTGGTAAAATACCAATCAAGCCAACCTGAAGTGAGTAAAAGCAACCCCTGACACAGTGTTTCACTCTAATTAGAGCTCTTCTGAGAGGTATAGCTTTGTCCAGACACAAGGGAGCACCCAGTATAAGTCAAAGAAATACCCTTTCAGGCATAGAGTGACGAATAAATTATGCAAAAAAGAAGCAGAGAGCTCTGGGTAGTTCTCAAGTTTAGGTGGAAAGTAGCTCCTGTATGGAGCACTCTCAACACCAGCGACACTCTAGATCTGCTCACCTCAAATGTCTGTTTTTCTATCAAAATCTTTAAGCATAGGATTAGCACAGTGCCATCCACGCTGAGATAGAAAAGGACAAAGTCTTTTGCCATTTGTACAGCAAAGTCTTTAAGCATAGGACTAGCACAGTGTTGTCCTTGCTGAGCTGTAAAATGACAAAAGCCAATTACCACTCCAGGCACAGTATTACAGCTTTGAGTTGGTAAAATACCAATCAAGCCAACCTGAAATGAGTAAAAGCAACCCCTGACACTGTGTTTCGCTCGAATTAGAGCTCTTCAGAGAGTTATAGCTTTGTCCAGACACAAGGGAGCACCCAGTATAAGTCAAATAAATACCCTTTCAGGCATAGAGTGACAAATAAATTATGCAAAAAAGAAGCAGAGAACTCTGGGTAGTTCTCAAGTTTAGGTGGAAAGCAGCTCCTGTATGGAGCACTCTCAACACCAGCGACACTCTAGATCTGCTCACCTCAAATGTCTGTTTTTCTATCAAAATCTTTAAGCATAGGATTAGCACACTGCCATCCACGCCGAGATAGAAAAGGACAAAGTCTTTTGCCATTTGTACAGCAAAGTCTTTAAGCATAGGACTAGCACAGTGCTGTCCTTGCCGAGCTGTAAAATGACAAAAACCAATTACCACTCCAGGTACAGTATTACAGCTTTGAGTTGGTAAAATACCAATCAAGCCAAGCTGAAATGAGTAAAAGCAACCCCTGACACAGTGTTTCGCTCTAATTAGAGCTCTTCAGAGAGGTATAGCTTTGTCCAGACACAAGGGAGCATCCAGTATAAGTCAAAGTAATACCCTTTCAGGCATAGAGTGACGAATAAATTATGGAAAAAAGAAGCAGAGAACTCTGGGTAGTTCTCAAGTTTAGGTGGAAAGCAGCTCCTGTATGGAGCACTCCCAACACCAGCGACACTCTAGATCTGCTCACCTCAAATGTCTGTTTTTCTATCAAAATCTTTAAGCATAGGATTAGCACAGTGCCATCCACGCCGAGATAGAAAAGAACAAAGTCTTTTGCCATTTGTACAGCAAAGTCTTTAAGCATAGGACTAGCACAGTGCTGTCCTTGCCGAGCTGTAAAATGACAAAAGCCAATTACCATACCAGGCACAGTATTACAGCTTTGAGTTGGTAAAATACCAATCAAGCCATCCTGAAATGAGTAAAAGCAACCCCTGACACAGTGTTTCGCTCTAATTAGAGCTCTTCAGAGAGGTATAGCTTTGTCCAGACACAAGGGAGCACCCAGTATAAGTCAAAGAAATACCCTTTCAGGCATAGAGTGACAAATAAATTATGCAAAAAAGAAGCAGAGAACTCTGGGTAGTTCTCAAGTTTAGGTGGAAAGCAGCTCCTGTATGGAGCACTCTCAACACCAGCGACATTCTAGATCTGCTCACCTCAAATGTCTGTTTTTCTATCAAAATCTTTAAGCATAGGATTAGCACAGTGCCATCCACGCCGAGATAGAAAAGGACAAAGTCTTTTGCCATTTGTACAGCAAAGTCTTTAAGCATAGGACTAGCACTGTGCTGTCCTTGCCGAGCTGTAAAATGACAAAAACCAATTACCACTCCAGGTACAGTATTACAGCTTTGAGTTGGTAAAATACCAATCAAGCCAACCTGAAATGAGTAAAAGCAACCCCTGACACAGTGTTTCGCTCTAATTAGAGCTCTTCAGAGAGGTATAGCTTTGTCCAGACACAAGAGAGCACCCAGTATAAGTCAAAGCAATACCCTTTCAGACATAGATTGACAAATAAATTATGCAAAAAAGAAGCAGAGAACTCTGGGTAGTTCTCAAGTTTAGGTGGAAAGCAGCTCCTGTATGGAGCACTCTCAACACCAGCGACACTCTAGATCTGCTCACCTGAAATGTCTGTTTTTCTATAAAAATCTTTAAGCATAGGATTAGCACAGTGCCATCCACGCCGAGATAGAAAAAGACAAAGTATTTTGCCATTTGTACAGCAAAGTCTTTAAGCATAGGACTAGCACAGTGCTGTCCTTGCCGAGCTGTAAAATGACAAAAACCAATTACCACTCCAGGCACAGTATTACAGCTTTGAGTTGGTAAAATACCAATCAAGCCAAGCTAAAAAGAGTAAAAGCAACCCCTGACACAGTGTTTCGCTCTAATTAGAGCTCTTCAGAGAGGTATAGCTTTGTCCAGACACAAGGGAGCACCCAGTATAAGTCAAAGTAATACCCTTTCAGGCATAGAGTGACGAATAATTTATCCAAAAAAGAAGCAGAGAACTCTGGGTAGTTCTCAGGTTTAGGTGGAAAGCAGCTCCTGTATGGAGCACTCTCAACACCAGCGACACTCTAGATCTGCTCACCTCAAATGTCTGTTTTTCTATCAAAATCTTTCAGCATAGGATTAGCACAGTGCCATCCACGCCGAGATAGAAAAGGACAAAGTCTTTTGCCATTTGTACAGCAAAGTCTTTAAGCATAGGACTAGCACAGTGCTGTCCTTGCCGAGCTGTAAAATGACAAAAGCCAATTACCACGCCAGGCACAGTATTACAGCTTTGAGTTGGTAAAATACCAATCAAGCCAACCTGAAATGAGTAAAAGCAACCCCTGACACAGTGTTTCGGTCTAATTAGAGCTCTTCAGAGAGGTATAGCTTTGTCCAGACACAAGGGAGCACCCAGTATAAGTCAAAGAAATACCCTTTCAGGCAAAGAGTGACGAATAAATTATGCAAAAAAGAAGGAGAGAACTCTGGGTAGTTCTCAAGTTTAGGTGGAAAGCAGCTCCTGTATGGAGCACTCTCAACACCAGCGACACTCTAGATCTGCTCACCTCAAATGTCTGTTTTTCTATCTAAATCTTTAAGCATAGGATTAGCACAGTGCCATCCACGCCGAGATAGAAAAGGACAAAGTCTTTTGCCATTTGTACAGCAAAGTCTTTAAGCATAGGACTAGCACAGTGCTGTCCTTGCCGAGCTGTAAAATGACAAAAACCAATTACCACTCCAGGCACAGTATTACAGCTTTCAGTTGGTAAAATACCAATCAAGCCAAGCTGAAATGAGTAAAAGCAACCCCTGACACAGTGTTTCGCTCTAATTAGAGCTCTTCAGAGAAGTATAGCTTTGTCCAGACACAAGGGAGCACCCAGTATAAGTCAAAGTAATACCCTTTCAGGCATAGAGTGACGAATAAATTATGCAAAAAAGAAGCAGAGAACTCTGGGTAGTTCTCAAGTTTAGGTGGAAAGCAGCTCCTGTATGGAGCACTCTCAACACCAGCGACACTCTAGATCTGCTCACCTCAAATGTCTGTTTTTCTATCAAAATCTTTCAGCATAGGATTAGCACAGTGCCATCCACGCCTAGATAGAAAAGGACAAAGTCTTTTGCCATTTGTACAGCAAAGTCTTTAAGCATAGGACTAGCACAGTGCTGTCCTTGCCGAGCTGTAAAATGACAAAAGCCAATTACCACACCAGGCACAGTATTACAGCTTTGAGTTGGTAAAATACCAATCAAGCTAACCTGAAATGAGTAAAAGCAACCCCTGACACAGTGTTTCGCTCTAATTAGAGCTCTTCAGAGAGGTATAGCTTTGTCCAGACACAAGGGAGCACCCAGTATAAGTCAAAGAAATACCCTTTCAGGCAAAGAGTGACGAATAAATTATGCAAAAAAGAAGCAGAGAACTCTGGGTAGTTCTCAAGTTTAGGTGGAAAGCAGCTCCTGTATGGAGCACTCTCAACACCAGCGACACTCTAGATCTGCTCACCTCAAATGTCTGTTTTTCTATCAAAATCTTTAAGCATAGGATTAGCACAGTGCCATCCACGCCGAGATAGAAAAGGACAAAGTCTTTTGCCATTTGTACAGCAAAGTCTTTAAGCATAGGACTAGCACAGTGCTGTTCTTGCTGAGCTGTAAAATGAGAAAAGCCAATTACCACTCCAGGCACAGTATTACAGCTTTGAGTAGGTAAAATACCAATCAAGCCAACCTGAAATGAGTAAAAGCAACCCCTGACACAGTGTTTCGCTCTAATTAGAGCTCTTCAGAGAGGTATAGCTTTGTCCAGACACAAGGGAGCACCCAGTATAAGTCAAAGAAATACCCTTTCAGGCATAGAGTGACGACTAAATTATGCAAAAAAGAAGCAGAGAACTCTGGGTAGTTCTCAAGTTTGGGTGGAAAGTAGCTCCTGTATGGAGCACTCTCAACACCAGCGACACTCTAGATCTGCTCACCTCAAATGTCTGTTTTTCTATCAAAATCTTTAAGCATAGGATTAGCACAGTGCCATCCACACCGAGATAGAAAAGGACAAAGTCTTTTGCCATTTGTACAGCAAAGTCTTTAAGCATAGGACTAGCACAGTGCTGTCCTTGCCGAGCTGTAAAATGACAAAAACCAATTACCACTCCAGGCACAGTATTACAGCTTTGAGTTGGTAAAATACCAATCAAGCCAACCTGAAGTGAGTAAAAGCAACCCCTGACACAGTGTTTCGCTCTAATTAGAGCTCTTCAGAGAGGTATAGCTTTGTCCAGACACAAGGGAGCACCCAGTATAAGTCAAAGCAATACCCTTTCAGGCATAGAGTGACGAATAAATTATGCAAAAAAGAAGCAGAGAACTCTGGGTAGTTCTCAAGTTTAGGTGGAAAGCAGCTCCTGTATGGAGCACTCTCAACACCAGCGACACTCTAGATCTGCTCACCTCAAATGTCTGTTTTTCTATCAAAATCTTTAAGCATAGGATTAGCACAGTGCCATCCACGCCGAGATAGAAAAGGACAATGTCTTTTGCCATTTGTACAGCAAAGTCTTTAAGCATAGGACTAGCACAGTGCTGTCCTTGCCGAGCTGTAAAATGACAAAAAACAATTACCACTCCAGGCACAGTATTACAGCTTTGAGTTGGTAAAATACCAATCAAGCCAACCTGAAGTGAGTAAAAGCAACCCCTGACACAGTGTTTCGCTCTAATTAGAGCTCTTCAGAGAGGTATAGCTTTGTCCAGACACAAGGGAGCACCCAGTATAAGTCAAAGCAATACCCTTTCAGGCATAGAGTGACGAATAAATTATGCAAAAAAGAAGCAGAGAACTCTGGGTAGTTCTCAAGTTTAGGTGGAAAGCAGCTCCTGTATGGAGCACTCTCAACACCAGCGACACTCTAGATCTGCTCACCTCAAATGTCTGTTTTTCTATCAAAATCTTTAAGCATAGGATTAGCACAGTGCCATCCACGCCGAGATAGAAAAGGACAATGTCTTTTGCCATTTGTACAGCAAAGTCTTTAAGCATAGGACTAGCACAGTGCTGTCCTTGCCGAGCTGTAAAATGACAAAAAACAATTACCACTCCAGGCACAGTATTACAGCTTTGAGTTGGTAAAATACCAATCAAGCCAACCTGAAATGACTAAAAGCAACCCCTGACACAGTGTTTCGCTCTAATTAGAGCTCTTCAGAGAGGTATAGCTTTGTCCAGACACAAGGGAGCACCCAGTATAAGTCAAAGAAATACCCTTTCAGGCATAGAGTGATGAATAAATTATGCAAAAAAGAAGCAGAAAACTCTGGGTAGTTCTCAAGTTTAGGTGGAAAGCAGCTCCTGTATGGAGCACTCTCAACACCAGCGACACTCTAGATCTGCTCACCTCAAATGTCTGTTTTTCTATCAAAATCTTTAAGCATAGGATTAGCACAGTGCCATCCACGCCGAGATAGAAAAGGACAAAGTCTTTTGCCATTTGTACAGCAAAGTCTTTAAGCATAGGACTAGCACAGTGCTGTCCTTGCCGAGCTGTAAAATGACAAAAGCCAATTACCACTCCAGGCACAGTATTACAGCTTTAAGTTGGTAAAATACCAATCAAGCCAACCTGAAATGAGTAAAAGCAACCCCTGACACAGTGTTTCGCTCTAATTAGAGCTCTTCAGAGAGGTATAGCTTTGTCCAGACACAAGGGAGCACCCAGTATAAGTCAAAGAAATACCCTTTCAGGCATAGAGTGACGAATAAATTATGCAAAAAAGAAGCAGAGAGCTCTGGGTAGTTCTCAAGTTTAGGTGGAAAGCAGCTCCTGTATGGAGCACTCTCAACACCAGCGACACTCTAGATATGCTCACCTCAAATGTCTGTTTTTCTATCAAAATCTTTAAGCATAGGATTAGCACAGTGCCATCCACGCCGAGATAGAAAAGGACAAAGTCTTTTGCCATTTGTACAGCAAAGTCTTTAAGCATAGGACTAGCACAGTGCTGTCCTTGCTGAGCTGTAAAATTAGAAAAGCCAATTACCACTCCAGGCACAGTAATACAGCTTTGAGTTGGTAAAATACCAATCAAGCCAACCTGAAATGAGTAAAAGCAACCCCTGACACAGTGTTTCGCTCTAATTAGAGCTCTTCAGAGAGGTATAGCTTTGTCCAGACACAAGGGAGCACCCAGTATAAGTCAAAGAAAAACCCTTTCAGGCATAGAGTGACGAATAAATTATGCAAAAAAGAAGCAGAGAACTCTGGGTAGTTCTCAAGTTTAGGTGGAAAGCACCTCCTGTATGGAGCACTCTCAACACCAGCGACACTCTAGATCTGCTCACCTCAAATGTCTGTTTTTCTATCAAAATCTTTAAGCATAGGATTAGCACAGTGCCATCCACGCCGAGATAGAAAAGGACAAAGTCTTTTGCCAATTGTACAGCAAAGTCTTTAAGCAAAGGACTAGCACAGTGCTGTCCTTGCCGATCTGTAAAATGACAAAAACCAATTACCACTCCAGGCACAGTATTACAGCTTTGAGTTGGTAAAATACCAATCAAGCCAACCTGAAATGAGTAAAAGCAACCCCTGACACAGTGTTTCGCTCTAATTAGAGCTCTTCAGAGAGGTATAGCTTTGTCCAGACACAAGGGAGCACCCAGTATAAGTCAAAGAAATACCCTTTCAGGCATAGAGTGACGAATAAATTATGCAAAAAAAAAGCAGAGAACTCTGGGTAGTTCTCAAGTTTAGGTGGAAAGCAGCTCCTGTATGGAGCACTCTCAACACCAGCGACACTCTAGATCTGCTCACCTCAGATGTCTGTTTTTCTATCAAAATCTTTAAGCATAGGATTAGCACAATGCCATCCACGCCGAGATAGAAAAGGACAAAGTCTTTTGCCATTTGTACAGCAAAGTCTTTAAGCATAGGACTAGCACAGTGCTGTCCTTGCTGAGCTGTAAAATGATGAAAGCCAATTACCACTCCAGCCACAGTATTACAGCTTTGAGTTGGTAAAATACCAATCAAGCCAACCTGAAATGAGTAAAAGCAACCCCTGACGCAGTGTTTCGCTCTAATTAGAGCTCTTCAGAGAGGTATAGCTTTGTCCAGACACAAGGGAGCACCCAGTATAAGTCAAAGAAATACCCTTTCAGGCATAGAGTGACGAATAAATTATGCAAAAAAGAAGCAGAGAACTCTGGGTAGTTCTCAAGTTTAGGTGGAAAGTAGCTCCTGTATGGAGCACTCTCAACACCAGCGACACTCTAGATCTGCTCACCTCAAATGTCTGTTTTTCTATCAAAATCTTTAAGCATAGGATCAGCACAGTGCCATCCACGCCGAGATAGAAAAGGACAAAGTCTTTTGCCATTTGCACAGCAAAGTCTTTAAGCATAGGACTAGCACAGTGCTGTCCTTTCCGAGCTGTAAAATGACAAAAACCAATTACCACTCCAGGCACAGTATTACAGCTTTGAGTTGGTAAAATACCAATCAAGCCAACCTGAAGTGAGTAAAAGCAACCCCTGACACAGTATTTCGCTCTAATTAGAGCTCTTCAGAGAGGTATAGCTTTGTCCAGACACAAGGGAGCACCCAGTATAAGTCAAAGCAATACCCTTTCCGGCATAGAGTGACGAATAAATTATGCAAAAAAGAAGCAGAGAACTCTGGGTAGTTCTCAAGTTTAGGTGGAAAGCAGCTCCTGTATGGAGCACTCTCAACACCAGCGACACTCTAGATCTGCTCACCTCAAATGTCTGTTTTTCTATCAAAATCTTTAAGCATAGGATTAGCACAGTGCCATCCACGCCGAGATAGAAAAGGACAAAGTCTTTTGCCATTTGTACAGCAAAGTCTTTAAGCATAGGACTAGCACAGTGCTGTCCTTGCCGAGCTGTAAAATGACAAAAGCCAATTACCACTCCAGGCACAGTATTACAGCTTTGACTTGGTAAAATACCAATCAAGCCAACCTGAAATGAGTAAAAGCAACCCCTGACACAGTGTTTCGCTCTAATTAGAGCTCTTCAGAGAGGTATAGCTTTGTCCAGACACAAGGTAGCACCCAGTATAAGTCAAAGAAATACCTTTTCAGGCATAGAGTGACGAATAAATTATGCAAAAAAGAAGCAGAGAACTCTGGGTAGTTCTCAAGTTTAGGTGGAAAGCAGCTCCTGTATGGAGCACTCTCAACACCAGCGACACTCTAGATCTGCTCACCTCAAATGTCTGTTTTTCTATCAAAATCTTTAAGCATAGGATTAGCACAGTGCCATCCACGCCGAGATAGAAAAGGATAAAGTCTTCTGCCATTTGTACAGCAAAGTCTTTAAGCATAGGACTAGCACAGTGCTGTCCTTGCCGAGCTGTAAAATTACAAAAGCCAATTACCACTCCAGGCACAGTATTACAGCTTTGAATTGGTAAAATACCAATCAAGCCAACCTGAAATGAGTTTAAGCAACCCCTGACACAGTGTTTCGCTCTAATTAGAGCTCTTCAGAGAGTTATAGCTTTGTCCAGACACAAGGGAGCACCCAGTATAAGTCAAATAAATACCCTTTCAGGCATAGAGTGACAAATAAATTATGCAAAAAAGAAGCAGAGAACTCTGGGTAGTTCTCAAGTTTAGGTGGAAAGCAGCTCCTGTATGGAGCACTCTCAACACCAGCGACACTCTAGATCTGCTCACCTCAAATGTCTGTTTTTCTATCAAAATCTTTAAGCATAGGATTAGCACACTGCCATCCACGCCGAGATAGAAAAGGACAAAGTCTTTTGCCATTTGTACAGCAAAGTCTTTAAGCATAGGACTAGCACAGTGCTGTCCTTGCCGAGCTGTAAAATGACAAAAAACAATTACCACTCCAGGTACAGTATTACAGCTTTGAGTTGGTAAAATACCAATCAAGCCAAGCTGAAATGAGTAAAAGCAACCCCTGACACAGTGTTTCGCTCTAATTAGAGCTCTTCAGAGAGGTATAGCTTTGTCCAGACACAAGGGAGCATCCAGTATAAGTCAAAGTAATACCCTTTCAGGCATAGAGTGACGAATAAATTATGGAAAAAAGAAGCAGAGAACTCTGGGTAGTTCTCAAGTTTAGGTGGAAAGCAGCTCCTGTATGGAGCACTCTCAACACCAGCGACACTCTAGATCTGCTCACCTCAAATGTCTGTTTTTCTATCAAAATCTTTAAGCATAGGATTAGCACAGTGCCATCCACGCCGAGATAGAAAAGGACAAAGTCTTTTGCCATTTGTACAGCAAAGTCTTTAAGCATAGGACTAGCACAGTGCTGTCCTTGCCGAGCTGTAAAATGACAAAAGCCAATTACCATACCAGGCACAGTATTACAGCTTTGAGTTGGTAAAATACCAATCAAGCCATCCTGAAATGAGTAAAAGCAACCCCTGACACAGTGTTTCGCTCTAATTAGAGCTCTTCAGAGAGGTATAGCTTTGTCCAGACACAAGGGAGCACCCAGTATAAGTCAAAGAAATACCCTTTCAGGCATAGAGTGACAAATAAATTATGCAAAAAAGAAGCAGAGAACTCTGGGTAGTTCTCAAGTTTAGGTGGAAAGCAGCTCCTGTATGGAGCACTCTCAACACCAGCGACATTCTAGATCTGCTCACCTCAAATGTCTGTTTTTCTATCAAAATCTTTAAGCATAGGATTAGCACAGTGCCATCCACGCCGAGATAGAAAAGGACAAAGTCTTTTGCCATTTGTACAGCAAAGTCTTTAAGCATAGGACTAGCACTGTGCTGTCCTTGCCGAGCTGTAAAATGACAAAAACCAATTACCACTCCAGGTACAGTATTACAGCTTTGAGTTGGTAAAATACCAATCAAGCCAACCTGAAATGAGTAAAAGCAACCCCTGACACAGTGTTTCGCTCTAATTAGAGCTCTTCAGAGAGGTATAGCTTTGTCCAGACACAAGAGAGCACCCAGTATAAGTCAAAGCAATACCCTTTCAGACATAGATTGACAAATAAATTATGCAAAAAAGAAGCAGAGAACTCTGGGTAGTTCTCAAGTTTAGGTGGAAAGCAGCTCCTGTATGGAGCACTCTCAACACCAGCGACACTCTAGATCTGCTCACCTGAAATGTCTGTTTTTCTATCAAAATCTTTAAGCATAGGATTAGCACAGTGCCATCCACGCCGAGATAGAAAAAGACAAAGTATTTTGCCATTTGTACAGCAAAGTCTTTAAGCATAGGACTAGCACAGTGCTGTCCTTGCCGAGCTGTAAAATGACAAAAACCAATTACCACTCCAGGCACAGTATTACAGCTTTGAGTTGGTAAAATACCAATCAAGCCAAGCTAAAATGAGTAAAAGCAACCCCTGACACAGTGTTTCGCTCTAATTAGAGCTCTTCAGAGAGGTATAGCTTTGTCCAGACACAAGGGAGCACCCAGTATAAGTCAAAGTAATACCCTTTCAGGCATAGAGTGATGAATAATTTATGCAAAAAAGAAGCAGAGAACTCTGGGTAGTTCTCAAGTTTAGGTGGAAAGCAGCTCCTGTATGGAGCACTCTCAACACCAGCGACACTCTAGATCTGCTCACCTCAAATGTCTGTTTTTCTATCAAAATCTTTCAGCATAGGATTAGCACAGTGCCATCCACGCCGAGATAGAAAAGGACAAAGTCTTTTGCCATTTGTACAGCAAAGTCTTTAAGCATAGGACTAGCACAGTGCTGTCCTTGCCGAGCTGTAAAATGACAAAAGCCAATTACCACGCCAGGCACAGTATTACAGCTTTGAGTTGGTAAAATACCAATCAAGCCAACCTGAAATGAGTAAAAGCAACCCCTGACACAGTGTTTCGCTCTAATTAGAGCTCTTCAGAGAGGTATAGCTTTGTCCAGACACAAGGGAGCACCCAGTATAAGTCAAAGAAATACCCTTTCAGGCAAAGAGTGACGAATAAATTATGCAAAAAAGAAGCAGAGAACTCTGGGTAGTTCTCAAGTTTAGGTGGAAAGCAGCTCCTGTATGGAGCACTCTCAACACCAGCGACACTCTAGATCTGCTCACCTCAAATGTCTGTTTTTCTATCTAAATCTTTAAGCATAGGATTAGCACAGTGCCATCCACGCCGAGATAGAAAAGGACAAAGTCTTTTGCCATTTGTACAGCAAAGTCTTTAAGCATAGGACTAGCACAGTGCTGTCCTTGCCGAGCTGTAAAATGACAAAAACCAATTACCACTCCAGGCACAGTATTACAGCTTTGAGTTGGTAAAATACCAATCAAGCCAAGCTGAAATGAGTAAAAGCAACCCCTGACACAGTGTTTCGCTCTAATTAGAGCTCTTCAGAGAAGTATAGCTTTGTCCAGACACAAGGGAGCACCCAGTATAAGTCAAAGTAATACCCTTTCAGGCATAGAGTGACGAATAAATTATGCAAAAAAGAAGCAGAGAACTCTGGGTAGTTCTCAAGTTTAGGTGGAAAGCAGCTCCTGTATGGAGCACTCTCAACACCAGCGACACTCTAGATCTGCTCACCTCAAATGTCTGTTTTTCTATCAAAATCTTTCAGCATAGGATTAGCACAGTGCCATCCACGCCTAGATAGAAAAGGACAAAGTCTTTTGCCATTTGTACAGCAAAGTCTTTAAGCATAGGACTAGCACAGTGCTGTCCTTGCCGAGCTGTAAAATGACAAAAGCCAATTACCACACCAGGCACAGTATTACAGCTTTGAGTTGGTAAAATACCAATCAAGCTAACCTGAAATGAGTAAAAGCAACCCCTGACACAGTGTTTCGCTCTAATTAGAGCTCTTCAGAGAGGTATAGCTTTGTCCAGACACAAGGGAGCACCCAGTATAAGTCAAAGAAATACCCTTTCAGGCAAAGAGTGACGAATAAATTATGCAAAAAAGAAGCAGAGAACTCTGGGTAGTTCTCAAGTTTAGGTGGAAAGCAGCTCCTGTATGGAGCACTCTCAACACCAGCGACACTCTAGATCTGCTCACCTCAAATGTCTGTTTTTCTATCAAAATCTTTAAGCATAGGATTAGCACAGTGCCATCCACACCGAGATAGAAAAGGACAAAGTCTTTTGCCATTTGTACAGCAAAGTCTTTAAGCATAGGACTAGCACAGTGCTGTCCTTGCCGAGCTGTAAAATGACAAAAACCAATTACCACTCCAGGCACAGTATTACAGCTTTGAGTTGGTAAAATACCAATCAAGCCAACCTGAAGTGAGTAAAAGCAACCCCTGACACAGTGTTTCGCTCTAATTAGAGCTCTTCAGAGAGGTATAGCTTTGTCCAGACACAAGGGAGCACCCAGTATAAGTCAAAGAAATACCCTTTCAGGCATAGAGTGATGAATAAATTATGCAAAAAAGAAGCAGAAAACTCTGGGTAGTTCTCAAGTTTAGGTGGAAAGCAGCTCCTGTATGGAGCACTCTCAACACCAGCGACACTCTAGATCTGCTCACCTCAAATGTCTGTTTTTCTATCAAAATCTTTAAGCATAGGATTAGCACAGTGCCATCCACGCCGAGATAGAAAAGGACAAAGTCTTTTGCCATTTGTACAGCAAAGTCTTTAAGCATAGGACTAGCACAGTGCTGTCCTTGCCGAGCTGTAAAATGACAAAAGCCAATTACCACTCCAGGCACAGTATTACAGCTTTAAGTTGGTAAAATACCAATCAAGCCAACCTGAAATGAGTAAAAGCAACCCCTGACACAGTGTTTCGCTCTAATTAGAGCTCTTCAGAGAGGTATAGCTTTGTCCAGACACAAGGGAGCACCCAGTATAAGTCAAAGAAATACCCTTTCAGGCATAGAGTGACGAATAAATTATGCAAAAAAGAAGCAGAGAGCTCTGGGTAGTTCTCAAGTTTAGGTGGAAAGCAGCTCCTGTATGGAGCACTCTCAACACCAGCGACACTCTAGATATGCTCACCTCAAATGTCTGTTTTTCTATCAAAATCTTTAAGCATAGGATTAGCACAGTGCCATCCACGCCGAGATAGAAAATGACAAAGTCTTTTGCCATTTGTACAGCAAAGTCTTTAAGCATAGGACTAGCACAGTGCTGTCCTTGCTGAGCTGTAAAATTAGAAAAGCCAATTACCACTCCAGGCACAGTAATACAGCTTTGAGTTGGTAAAATACCAATCAAGCCAACCTGAAATGAGTAAAAGCAACCCCTGACACAGTGTTTCGCTCTAATTAGAGCTCTTCAGAGAGGTATAGCTTTGTCCAGACACAAGGGAGCACCCAGTATAAGTCAAAGAAAAACCCTTTCAGGCATAGAGTGACGAATAAATTATGCAAAAAAGAAGCAGAGAACTCTGGGTAGTTCTCAAGTTTAGGTGGAAAGCACCTCCTGTATGGAGCACTCTCAACACCAGCGACACTCTAGATCTGCTCACCTCAAATGTCTGTTTTTCTATCAAAATCTTTAAGCATAGGATTAGCACAGTGCCATCCACGCCGAGATAGAAAAGGACAAAGTCTTTTGCCATTTGTACAGCAAAGTCTTTAAGCAAAGGACTAGCACAGTGCTGTCCTTGCCGATCTGTAAAATGACAAAAACCAATTACCACTCCAGGCACAGTATTACAGCTTTGAGTTGGTAAAATACCAATCAAGCAACCCCTGACACAGTGTTTCGCTCTAATTAGAGCTCTTCAGAGAGGTATAGCTTTGTCCAGACACAAGGGAGCACCCAGTATAAGTCAAAGAAATACCCTTTCAGGCATAGAGTGACGAATAAATTATGCAAAAAAGAAGCAGAGAACTCTGGGTAGTTCTCAAGTTTAGGTGGAAAGTAGCTCCTGTATGGAGCACTCTCAACACCAGCGACACTCTAGATCTGCTCACCTCAGATGTCTGTTTTTCTATCAAAATCTTTAAGCATAGGATTAGCACAATGCCATCCACGCCGAGATAGAAAAGGACAAAGTCTTTTGCCATTTGTACAGCAAAGTCTTTAAGCATAGGACTAGCACAGTGCTGTCCTTGCTGAGCTGTAAAATGATGAAAGCCAATTACCACTCCAGCCACAGTATTACAGCTTTGAGTTGGTAAAATACCAATCAAGCCAACCTGAAATGAGTAAAAGCAACCCCTGACGCAGTGTTTCGCTCTAATTAGAGCTCTTCAGAGAGGTATAGCTTTGTCCAGACACAAGGGAGCACCCAGTATAAGTCAAAGAAATACCCTTTCAGGCATAGAGTGACGAATAAATTATGCAAAAAAGAAGCAGAGAACTCTGGGTAGTTCTCAAGTTTAGGTGGAAAGTAGCTCCTGTATGGAGCACTCTCAACACCAGCGACACTCTAGATCTGCTCACCTCAAATGTCTGTTTTTCTATCAAAATCTTTAAGCATAGGATTAGCACAGTGCCATCCACGCCGAGATAGAAAAGGACAAAGTCTTTTGCCATTTGCACAGCAAAGTCTTTAAGCATAGGACTAGCACAGTGCTGGCCTTTCCGAGCTGTAAAATGACAAAAACCAATTACCACTCCAGGCACAGTATTACAGCTTTGAGTTGGTAAAATACCAATCAAGCCAACCTGAAGTGAGTAAAAGCAACCCCTGACACAGTGTTTCGCTCTAATTAGAGCTCTTCAGAGAGGTATAGCTTTGTCCAGACACAAGGGAGCACCCAGTATAAGTCAAAGCAATACCCTTTCCGGCATAGAGTGACGAATAAATTATGCAAAAAAGAAGCAGAGAACTCTGGGTAGTTCTCAAGTTTAGGTGGAAAGCAGCTCCTGTATGGAGCACTCTCAACACCAGCGACACTCTAGATCTGCTCACCTCAAATGTCTGTTTTTCTATCAAAATCTTTAAGCATAGGATTAGCACAGTGCCATCCACGCCGAGATAGAAAAGGACAAAATCTTTTGCCATTTGTACAGCAAAGTCTTTAAGCATAGGACTAGCACAGTGCTGTCCTTGCCGAGCTGTAAAATGACAAAAGCCAATTACCACTCCAGGCACAGTATTACAGCTTTGACTTGGTAAAATACCAATCAAGCCAACCTGAAATGAGTAAAAGCAACCCCTGACACAGTGTTTCGCTCTAATTAGAGCTCTTCAGAGAGGTATAGCTTTGTCCAGACACAAGGGAGCACCCAGTATAAGTCAAAGAAATACCCTTTCAGGCATAGAGTGATGAATAAATTATGCAAAAACGAAGCAGAGAACTCTGGGTAGTTCTCAAGTTTAGGTGGAAAGCAGCTCCTGTATGGAGCACTCTCAACACCAGCGACACTCTAGATCTGCTCACCTCAAATGTCTGTTTTTCTATCAAAATCTTTAAGCATAGGATTAGCACAGTGCCATCCACGCCGAGATAGAAAAGGACAAAGTCTTTTGCCATTTGTACAGCAAAGTCTTTAAGCATAGGACTAGCAGAGTGCTGTCCTTGCCAAGCTGTAAAATGACAAAAGCCAATTACCACTCCAGGCACAGTATTACAGCTTTGAGTTGGTAAAATACCAATCAAGCCAACCTGAAATGAGTAAAAGCAACCCCTGACACAGTGTTTCGCTCTAATTAGAGCTCTTCAGAGAGGTATAGCTTTGTCCAGACACAAGGGAGCACCCAGTATAAGTCAAAGAAATACCCTTTCAGGCATAGAGTGATGAATAAATTATGCAAAAAAGAAGCAGAGAACTCTGGGTAGTTCTCAAGTTTAGGTGGAAAGCAGCTCCTGTATGGAGCACTCTCAACACCAGCGACACTCTGAATCTGCTCACCTCAAATGTCTGTTTTCTATCAAAATCTGTAAGCATAGGATTAGCACAGTGCCATCCACGCCGAGATAGAAAAGGACAAAGTCTTTAAGCATAGGACTAGCACAGTGCTGTCCTTGCCGAGCTGTAAAATGACAAAAGCCAATAACCACTCCAGGCACAGTATTACAGCTTTGACTTGGTAAAATACCAATCAAGCCAACCTGAAATGAGTAAAAGCAACCCCTGGCACAGTGTTTCGCTCTAATTAGAGCTCTTCAGAGAGGTATAGCTTTGTCCAGACACAAGGGAGCACCCAGTATAAGTCAAAGAAATACCCTTTCAGGCATAGAGTGACGAATAAATTATGCAAAAAAGAAGCAGAGAGCTCTGGGTAGTTCTCAAGTTTAGGTGGAAAGCAGCTCCTGTATGGAGCACTCTCAACACCAGCGACACTCTAGATCTGCTCACCTCAAATGTCTGTTTTTCTATCAAAATCTTTAAGCATAGGATTAGCACAGTGCCATCCACGCCTTGATAGAAAAGGACAAAGTCTTTTACCATTTGTACAGCAAAGTCTTTAAGCATAGGACTAGCACAGTGCTGTCCGTGCCGAGCTGTAAAATGACAAAAGCCAATTACCACTCCAGGCACAGTATTACAGCTTTGAGTTGGTAAAATACCAATCAAGCCAACCTGAAATGAGTAAAAGCAACCCCTGACACAGTGTTTTGCTCTAATCAGAGCTCTTCAGAGAGGTATAGCTTTGTCCAGACACAAGGGAGCACCCAGTATAAGTCAAAGAAATACCCTTTCAGGCATAGAGTGACGAATAAATTATGCAAAAACAAAGCAGAGAACTCTGGGTAGTTCTCAAGTTTAGGTGGAAAGCAGCTCCTGTATGGAGCACTCTCAACACCAGCGACACTCTAGATCTGCTCACCTCAAATGTCTGTTTTTCTATCAAAATCTTTAAGCATAGGATTAGCACAGTGCCATCCACGCCGAGATAGAAAAGGACAAAGTCTTTTGCCATTTGTACAGCAAAGTCTTTAAGCATAGGACTAGCAGAGTGCTGTCCTTGCCAAGCTGTAAAATGACAAAAGCCAATTACCACTCCAGGCACAGTATTACAGCTTTGAGTTGGTAAAATACCAATCAAGCCAACCTGAAATGAGTAAAAGCAACCCCTGACACAGTGTTTCGCTCTAATTAGAGCTCTTCAGAGAGGTATAGCTTTGTCCAGACACAAGGGAGCACCCAGTATAAGTCAAAGAAATACCCTTTCAGGCATAGAGTGACGAATAAATTATGCAAAAAAGAAGCAGAGAACTCTGGGTAGTTCTCAAGTTTAGGTGGAAAGCAGCTCCTGTATGGAGCACTCTCAACACCAGCGACACTCTGAATCTGCTCACCTCAAATGTCTGTTTTTCTATCAAAATCTTTAAGCATAGGATTAGCACAGTGCCATCCACGCCGAGATAGAAAAGGACAAAGTCTTTAAGCATAGGACTAGCACAGTGCTGTCCTTGCCGAGCTGTAAAATGACAAAAGCCAATAACCACTCCAGGCACAGTATTACAGCTTTGACTTGGTAAAATACCAATCAAGCCAACCTGAAATGAGTAAAAGCAACCCCTGACACAGTGTTTCGCTCTAATTAGAGCTCTTCAGAGAGGTATAGCTTTGTCCAGACACAAGGGAGCACCCAGTATAAGTCAAAGAAATACCCTTTCAGGCATAGAGTGATGAATAAATTATGCAAAAACGAAGCAGAGAACTCTGGGTAGTTCTCAAGTTTAGGTGGAAAGCAGCTCCTGTATGGAGCACTCTCAACACCAGCGACAC
This sequence comes from Triturus cristatus, assembly GCF_964204655.1. Lineage (NCBI taxonomy): Eukaryota > Metazoa > Chordata > Amphibia > Caudata > Salamandridae > Triturus > Triturus cristatus. The sequence goes on from NC_140591.1 coordinate 1,086,807,809, forward strand.
TCTAGATCTGCTCACCTCAAATGTCTGTTTTTCTATCAAAATCTTTAAGCATAGGATTAGCACAGTGCCATCCACGCCGAGATAGAAAAGGACAAAGTCTTTTGCCATTTGTACAGCAAAGTCTTTAAGCATAAGACTAGCTCAGTGCTGTCCTTGCCGAGCTGTAAAATGACAAAAGCCAATTACCACTCGAGGCACAGTATTACAGCTTTGAGTTGGTAAAATACCAATCAAGCCAACCTGAAATGAGTAAAAGCAACCCCTGACACAGAGTTTCGCTCTAATTAGAGCTCTTCAGAGAGGTAAAGCTTTGTCCAGACACAAGGGAGCACCCAGTATAAGTCAAAGAAATACCCTTTCAGGCATAGAGTGACGAATAAATTATGCAAAAAAGAAGCAGAGAACTCTGGGTATTTCTCAAGTTTAGGTGGAAAGCAGCTCCTGTATGGAGCACTCTCAACACCAGCGACACTCTAGATCTGCTCACCTCAAATATCTGTTTTTCTATCAAAATCTTTAAGCATAGGATTAGCACAGTGCCATCCACGCCGAGATAGAAAAGGACAAAGTCTTTTGCCATTTGTACAGCAAAGTCTTTAAGCATAGAACTAGCACAGTGCGTCCTTGCCGAGCTGTAAAATGACAAAAGCCAATTACCTCTCCAGGTACAGTATTACAGCTTTGAGTTGGTAAAATACCAATCAGGCAACCTGAAATGAGTAAAGGCAACCCCTGGCACAGTGTTTCGCTCTAATTAGAGCTCTTCAGAGAGGTATAGCTTTGTCCAGACACAAGGGAGCACCCAGTATAAGTCAAAGAAATACCCTTTCAGGCATAGAGTGACGAATAAATTATGCAAAAAAGAAGCAGAGAGCTCTGGGTAGTTCTCAAGTTTAGGTGGAAAGCAGCTCCTGTATGGAGCACTCTCAACACCAGCGACACTCTAGATCTGCTCACCTCAAATGTCTGTTTTTCTATCAAAATCTTTAAGCATAGGATTAGCACAGTGCCATCCACGCCTTGATAGAAAAGGACAAAGTCTTTTACCATTTGTACAGCAAAGTCTTTAAGCATAGGACTAGCACAGTGCTGTCCGTGCCGAGCTGTAAAATGACAAAAGCCAATTACCACTCCAGGCACAGTATTACAGCTTTGAGTTGGTAAAATACCAATCAAGCCAACCTGAAATGAGTAAAAGCAACCCCTGACACACTGTTTCGCTCTAATTAGAGCTCTTCAGAGAGATATAGCTTTGTCCAGACACAAGGGAGCACCCAGTATAAGTCAAAGAAATACCCTTTCAGGCATAGAGTGACGAATAAATTATGCAAAAAAGAAGCAGAGAACTCTGGGTAGTTCTCAAGTTTAGGTGGAAAGCAGCTCCTGTATGGAGCACTCTCAACACCAGCGACACTCTAGATCTGCTCACCTCAAATGTCTGTTTTTCTATCAAAATCTTTAAGCATAGGATTAGCACAGTGCCATCCACGCCGAGATAGAAAAGGACAAAGTCTTTTGCCATTTGTACAGCAAAGTCTTTAAGCATAGGACTAGCACAGTGCTGCCCTTGCCGAGCTGTAAAATGACAAAAGCCAATTACCACTTCAGGCACAGTATTATAGCTTTGAGTTGGTAAAATACCAATCAAGCCAACCTGAAATGAGTAAAAGCAACCCCTGACACAGTGTTTCGCTCTAATTAGAGCTCTTCAGAGAGGTATAGCTTTGTCCAGACACAAGGGAGCACCCAGTATAAGTCAAAGAAATACCCTTTCAGGCATAGAGTGACGAATAAATTATGCAACAAAGAAGCAGAGAACTCTGCGTAGTTCTCAAGTTTAGGTGGAAAGCAGCTCCTGTATGGAGCACTCTCAACACCAGCGACACTCTAGATCTGCTCACCTCAAATGTCTGTTTTTCTATCAAAATCTTTAAGCATAGGATTAGCACAGTGCCATCCACTCCGAGCTAGAAAAGGACAACGTTTTTAGCCATTTGTACAGCAAAGTCTTTAAGCATAGGACTAGCACAGTGCTGTCCTTGCCGAGCTGTAAAATGACAAAAGCCAATTACCACTCCAGGCACAGTATTACAGCTTTGAGTTGGTAAAATACCAATCAAGCCAACCTGAAATGAGTAAAAGCATCCCCTGACACAGTGTTTCGCTCTAATTAGAGCTCTTCAGAGAGGTATAGCTTTGTCCAGACACAAGGGAGCACCCAGTATAAGTCAAAGAAATACCCTTTCAGGCGTAGAGTGACGAATAAATTATGCAAAAAAGAAGCAGAGAACTCTGGGTAGTTCTCAAGTTTAGGTGGAAAGCAGCTCCTGTATGGAGCACTCTCAACACCAGCGACACTCTGAATCTGCTCACCTCAAATGTCTGTTTTTCTATCAAAATCTTTAAGCATAGGATTAGCACAGTGCCATCCACGCCGAGATAGAAAAGGACAAAGTCTTTTGCCATTTGTACAGCAAAGTCTTTAAGCATAGGACTAGCACAGTGCTTTCCTTGCCGAGCTGTAAAATGACAAAAGCCAATTACCACTCCAGGCACAGTATTACAGCTTTGACTTGGTAAAATACCAATCAAGCCAACCTGAAATGAGTAAAAGCAACCCCTGACACAGTGTTTCGCTCTAATTAGAGCTCTTCAGAGAGGTATAGCTTTGTCCAGACACAAGGGAGCACCCAGTATAAGTCAAAGAAATACCCTTTCAGGCATAGAGTGATGAATAAATTATGCAACAAAGAAGCAGAGAACTCTGCGTAGTTCTCAAGTTTAGGTGGAAAGCAGCTCCTGTATGGAGCACTCTCAACACCAGCGACACTCTAGATCTGCTCACCTCAAATGTCTGTTTTTCTATCAAAATCTTTAAGCATAGGATTAGCACAGTGCCATCCACTCCGAGCTAGAAAAGGACAAAGTTTTTTGCCATTTGTACAGCAAAGTCTTTAAGCATAGGACTAGCACAGTGCTGTCCTTGCCGAGCTGTAAAATGACAAAAGCCAATTACCACTCCAGGCACAGTATTACAGCTTTGAGTTGGTAAAATACCAATCAAGCCAACCTGAAATAAGTAAAAGCATCCCCTGACACAGTGTTTCGCTCTAATTAGAGCTCTTCAGAGAGGTATAGCTTTGTCCAGACACAAGGGAGCACCCAGTATAAGTCAAAGAAATACCCTTTCAGGCATAGAGTGATGAATAAATTATGCAAAAAAGAAGCAGAGAACTCTGGGTAGTTCTCAAGTTTAGGTGGAAAGCAGCTCCTGTATGGAGCACTCTCAACACCAGCGACACTCTGAATCTGCTCACCTCAAATGTCTGTTTTTCTATCAAAATCTTTAAGCATAGGATTAGCACAGTGCCATCCACGCCGAGATAGAAAAGGACAAAGTCTTTTGCCATTTGTACAGCAAAGTCTTTAAGCATAGGACTAGCAGAGTGCTGTCCTTGCCGAGCTGTAAAATGACAAAAGCCAATTACCACTCCAGGCACAGTATTACAGCTTTGACTTGGTAAATTACCAATCAAGCCAACCTGAAATGAGTAAAAACAACCCCTGACACAGTGTTTCGCTCTATTTAGAGCTCTTCAGAGAGGTATAGCTTTGTCCAGACACAAGGGAGCACCCAGTATAAGTCAAAGAAATACCCTTTCAGGCATAGAGTGACGAATAAATTATGCAAAAAAGAAGCAGAGAACTCTGGGTAGTTCTCAAGTTTAGGTGGAAAGCAGCTCCTGTATGGAGCACTCTCAACACCAGCGACACTCTAGATCTGCTCACCTCAAATGTCTGTTTTTCTATCAAAATCTTAAGCATAGGATTAGCACAGTGCCATCCACACCGAGATAGAAAAGGACAAAGTCTTTTGCCATTCGTACAGCAAAGTCTTTAAGCATAAGACTAGCTCAGTGCTGTCCTTGCCGAGCTGTAAAATAACAAAAGCCAATTACCACTCGAGGCACAGTATTACAGCTTTGAGTTGGTAAAATACCAATCAAGCCAACCTGAAATGAGTAAAAGCAACCCCTGACACAGAGTTTCGCTCTAATTAGAGCTTTTCAGAGAGGTAAAGCTTTGTCCAGACACAAGGGAGCACCCAGTATAAGTCAAAGAAATACCCTTTCAGGCATAGAGTGACGAATAAATTATGCAAAAAAGAAGCAGAGAACTCTGGGTATTTCTCAAGTTTAGGTGGAAAGCAGCTCCTGTATGGAGCACTCTCAACACCAGCGACACTCTAGATCTGCTCACCTCAAATATCTTTTTTTCTATCAAAATCTTTAAGCATAGGATTAGCACAGTGCCATCCACGCCGAGATAGAAAAGGACAAAGTCTTTTGCCATTTGTACAGCAAAGTGTTTAAGCATAGGACTAGCACAGTGCTGTCCTTGCCGAGCTGTAAAATGACAAAAGCCAATTACCACTCCAGGCACAGTATTACAGCTTTGAGTTGGTAAAATACCAATCAGGCAACCTGAAATGAGTAAAGGCAACCCCTGGCACAGTGTTTCGCTCTAATTAGAGCTCTTCAGAGAGGTATAGCTTTGTCCAGACACAAGGGAGCACCCAGTATAAGTCAAAGAAATACCCTTATAGGCATAGAGTGACGAATAAATTATGCAAAAAAGAAGCAGAGAGCTCTGGGTAGTTCTCAAGTTTAGGTGGAAAGCAGCTCCTGTATGGAGCACTCTCAACACCAGCGACACTCTAGATCTGCTCACCTCAAATGTCTGTTTTTCTATCAAAATCTTTAAGCATAGGATTAGCACAGTGCCATCCACGCCGAGATAGAAAAGGACAAAGTCTTTTACCATTTGTACAGCAAAGTCTTTAAGCATAGGACTAGCACAGTGCTGTCCGTGCCGAGCTGTAAAATGACAAAAGCCAATTACCACTCCAGGCACAGTATTACAGCTTTGAGTTGGTAAAATACCAATCAAGCCAACCTGAAATGAGTAAAAGCAATCCCTGACACACTGTTTCGCTCTAATTAGAGCTCTTCAGAGAGGTATAGCTTTGTCCAGACACAAGGGAGCACCCAGTATAAGTCAAAGAAATACCCTTTCAGGCATAGAATGACGAATAAATTATGCAAAAAAGAAGCAGAGAACTCTGGGTAGTTCTCAAGTTTAGGTGGAAAGCAGCTCCTGTATGGAGCACTCTCAACACCAGCGACACTCTAGATCTGCTCACCTCAAATGTCTGTTTTTCTATCAAAATCTTTAAGCATAGGATTAGCACAGTGCCATCCACGCCGAGATAGAAAAGGACAAAGTCTTTTGCCATTTGTACAGCAAAGTCTTTAAGCATAAGACTAGCACAGTGCTGTCCTTGCCGAGCTGTAAAATGACAAAAGCCAATTACCACTTCAGGCACAGTATTATAGCTTTGAGTTGGTAAAATACCAATCAAGCCAACCTGAAATGAGTAAAAGCAACCCCTGACACAGTGTTTCGCTCTAATTAGAGCTCTTCAGAGAGGTATAGCTTTGTCCAGACACAAGGGAGCACCCAGTATAAGTCAAAGAAATACCCTTTCAGGCATAGAGTGACGAATAAATTATGCAAAAAAGAAGCAGAGAACTCTGGGTAGTTCTCAAGTTTAGGTGGAAAGCAGTTCCTGTATGGAGCACTCTCAACACCAGCGACACTCTAGATCTGCTCACCTCAAATGTCTGTTTTTCTATCAAAATCTTTAAGCATTGGATTAGCACAGTGCCATCCACGCCGAGATAGAAAAGGACAAAGTCTTTTGCCATTTGTACAGCAGTCTTTAAGCATAGGACTAGCACAGTGCTGTCCTTGCCGAGCTGTAAAATGACAAAAGCCAATTACCACTCCAGGCACAGTATTACAGCTTTGAGTTGGTAAAATACCAATCAAGCCAACCTGAAATGAGTAAAAGCAACCCCTGACACAGTGTTTCGCTCTAATTAGAGCTCTTCAGAGAGGTATAGCTTTGTCCAGACACAAGGGAGCACCCAGTATAAGTCAAAGAAATACCCTTTCAGGCATAGAGTGACGAATAAATTATGCAAAAAAGAAGCAGAGAACTCTGGGTAGTTCTCAAGTTTAGGTGGAAAGCAGCTCCTGTATGGAGCACTCTCAACACCAGCGACACTCTAGATCTGCTCACCTCAAATGTCTGTTTTTCTATCAAAATCTTTAAGCATAGGATTAGCACAGTGCCATCCACGCCGAGATAGAAAAGGACAAAGTCTTTTGCCATTTGTACAGCAAAGTCTTTAAGCATAGGACTAGCACAGTGCTGTCCTTTCCGAGCTGTAAAATGACAAAAGCCAATTACCACTCCAGGCACAGTATTACAGCTTTGAGTTGGTAAAATACCAAACAAGCCAACCTGAAATGAGTAAAAGCAACCCCTGACACAGTGTTTCGATCTAATTAGAGCTCTTCAGAGAGGTATAGCTTTGTCCAGACACAAGGGAACACCCAGTATAAGTCAAAGAAATACCCTTTCAGGCATAGAGTGTAACGCCCTGAACGTCTCAGGATCGTTTAACAGACACGATAATGAGAACGCAACCACTTGTGAAGGTTTAGTTATTTTAATGAAGGCAAAAAGAATACAAGGAATAAACAAAGGTTATAGTCACTGGAATCCTCCAGGCTAAGTACGTTACCAGCCCACAGCACGGATGGTCCTAACCGTCCTCTGCATATACGCCGATCCCGGCGTATGCCAACAGAGGGCAGAAATGAAATGGCCGACAATGCCAATCGGTAGGCTGTGAGGGGCACGAAGAGTGTTGGGGAGAATCGAGGAGTCAGGGAAACACCCAGCCGGGGTCTCTACCTGAAGGGAGCAGCCGCTCAACCTCTTCCTCAGACTGCACCGGGACGCGGAGTCACCTCCTGGTGATGCGTCACCAATACCCCAATCACAAGCAAAGAAGACTGAACCGAGAGCAGCCGCTCGATCGATCCCGTGGACTTCCGAGTCTGTAACGCGGCAAACACCTCCTGGTGTGCGTTACAGCTGGCAGTCCCTGTATCTCTGGTCGGGTTGGGAGTTACGACTCCAAACAGCAAAAGCGCCACTGCGCTTGGACTCAGCCGAGTCAAAAAGCGAAGCTCAATGGTTATCCGGTAGAGCTTCCGGGTCCTTCACAGGTGACGATGGGGCAAGACACGGCCCAGGGAGTAACGACTCGACCTACCTCCGTTCTTGCCTTACTGGAGCACCACTCCGGAACACTGCTCTACACTAAGCAGGTACGTCGGTGTAAACACAATATCCGACAGCGTTGTACCTCCCGGTTCCTCCCTTTATAGGGCGTGTTTTCCTTGAGTTATGTAACAGCTCTCCTGTTTACATAAGGGCGTGTTTTCCTTGAGTTATGTAACAGCTCTCCTGTTTACATAAGGGCGTGTTTTCCTTGAGTTATGTAACAGCTCTCCTGTTACATAAGGGCGTGTTTTCCTTGAGTGATGTAACAGCTCTCCTGTTTACATAAGGGCGTGTTTTCCTTGAGTTATGTAACAGCTCTCCTGTTTACATAACCTCTCAACCGCTAAGCATCCTGGGAGATGTAGTCCGTTTTCGCTGGTTACCGTTTTCCTCCCCTCGCATGACAGGAATTCTTGACAGTACATCCTCCCTCTCAGCGGCTCCCCCCGGGTCCAGCGCTGGCAGGAAAACGCCGATGGAACAAGGAGACCAAGCGCGGAGCATGAACCCCTTCAGCCGGTTCCCATGACTGCTCCTCCGGGCCATAGCCTTTCCACGCAACCAGGTACCACAGCTTCCCCCTGCGCCATTTGGACGCCCGTATGCCCGACACTTCATACTCCACCTCCGACTCCACGCATACCGGCCTAGGTGTCCCAGACGGCTTGGAGGGTGCTGGTTTGAGCAATGATACATGAAAGACAGGGTGTATCCGCAATGACTGGGGCAAGCACACCTTCACGTTCACGGGACCCATACACTTGGTAATTCGATAGGGGCCCATGTACTTGGGATGGAACACACTGTTCTTTCGAAACCTCATGTTTCTTGTGGATATCCAGACGTAGTCTCCAGTGCGGTACAGTGGCCCGGGCCTTCTCTTCCTGTCTGCCGCAGCCTTGTATCTTCTCTTGGCCTCTATTAGGACAGCCCTTGAGCGCATCAACGTGTCTTTTATGTGTGCCACCCTGTCCGCTGTGGCGGGAATCCTGTCCTCTCTGAACGGATGTAGAAATGGCAAGAACCTGGGATGTTGGCCATAGTTGCTATAGAACGGAGATGACTGTGTGGAGCTGTGAGTGGCGTTGTTATAGGCTATCTCTGCAACCCATAGCAAGTCGACCCATTCTTCCCTGCCCTGGTCCACAAAACATCGCAGATACTGTTTGAGCGTTTGGTTCAGACGCTCGGTTTGGCCGTCCGTTTGAGGGTGGTAGCTGGTGGACAGGGCGGTCTTAACATGCAGCGCAGTGCACCAAGTCTTCCAGAATTGCGCAGTAAACTGCGACCCCCGGTCCGACACGATCACCCCAGGTAATCCATGCAGTCGTACCACATTCTTTAGGAGTAGTGACGCCAATTCCCCGGCCGTAGGGACTCTCTTGCAGGGGATGAAGTGCCCCATTTTCGTCAAGTAATCCACCACCACCAGTATTGCCGTCATCCCCTGGTCTACCGGTAGGCCCACCACGAAGTCCAGTGATATGCTATCCCATGGTCTATCCGGGGTCGGAAGTGGATGTAAGAGCCCTTGGGTTCGGCCATGGTCGGCCTTCATGGTAGCACACGTAGGACACTCCTGTCCCCACCTCCTGACATCCACTCTCATGGTTGGCCACCAGAAATGCCGTCCCATGCTAGCCACCGTTTTTTCAAAGCCCAAATGACCTGCGCATGGAGAGTCATGGCACCAGATGAATGCTTGTTTCCTTAGCCTAGGCGTGGGTATCAATAGGCACCTGCCCTGCAGGGGTATCCCGTCCTTCAGCTGCCATTCTCTGTGACTGAGGAGCCACCTCCGCCATGCGAATGACCTGATCCCTCTTTTTATTCCCCTCAGGAAAGTATCCGGTTGGATAACCCCCAATACCATCCTCGGGGAAATGATGGAATGCTCGGTCGCAGGCAATGGTTCCTTAACTGCAGATTGACGGGACAGGGCGTCCGCCTTCCGGTTTTCCGTCCCCGGCCGATATGTGATGCGGAAGTTGAACCCCGCAAAGAAGATCATCCACCGCAGCTGTCTGGGAGAAAGGTGTCTTGTGGCCGTCATGAACTGTAGGTTCCGATGGTCCGTGTACACCGATACCACATGTCTTGCCCCCATCAACCAATGCCTCCATTCGGTGAAGGCGTCCTTGATTGCGAGAAGCTCCTTCTCCGCAATATGGTAGTTGTGTTCGGCGTCGTTGAGTTTGCGGGACATGTACGCAACGGGATGAAGCACCCCTGTGTCGTGGTTGCGTTGGGACAAGATAGCCCCCAGCGCCACATCCGATGCGTCCGCTTCCACCACGTAGGGGAGATCCGGATCGGGGTGAGCCAACACCGGCGCCTTACTAAAGGCACTTTTCAGGGCCTCAAAGGCTTTGTTCGCTTCAGGGGACCAGACAAACTCCTTGGACTTCCTCAGTAGCTGTGTGATTGGGGCCACCAATCCTGAAAATCCATCTATAAACCGCCTGTAAAAGTTGGCGAAGCCAATGAAACTTTGGACGTCCTTCACGCTTTGGGGCACCGGCCATTCTTTCACCGCCTTGATCTTTCGTTCTGCCATCTCCTGTCCCTCTGGACTCAGCATCACTCCGAGGAATTCCACGGATGTGACGTGGAAGTCACACTTGCTGAGTTTACAAAACAGCATGTTTTCCCTCAGCTTTTGGAGCACAGCTTTGACGTGGTGTACGTGCTCCTCCACACTGGACGAATAGATGAGGATGTCGTCGATATATACGACCACGTAGATATCCAACTCCTCTCTGAATACCTCATTCAAAAAGGAATGAAAGGCTGCCGGGGCGTTGCACAGACCGAACGGCATGACGAGGTACTCAAAAAGGCCGAACCTGGTCTTAAAGGCGGTCTTCCACTCGTCTCCGTCCCTCATGCGTACCAGATGGTATGCCCCTTTCAAATCCAACTTGGTGTAGATACGAGCTTTCTTGACCTGTTCCAGAAGTACACTGATGAGAGGCAAGGGGTACCGATTCTTTACGGTTATCGCATTCAATGCCCTAAAGTCCACACAGGCTCTCAGCTCCCCATTAGCCTTCGGGATGAAGAAGAGTGGCGAGGCGGCCGGAGACTTGGACGGGCGGATGAATTCTAGCTTGAGGAGTTTATCCAGGTACCCCCGGAGATGCACGTTTTCAGGCTCCGTCAGGGCATACAGCCTGCCGCTGGGAACGCTGGCCCCTGGCACCAGGTCGATCTGGCAGTCAAACTGTCTATGTGGTAGTAGCACTTCCGCTTTCACCTCATCAAATACATCCTCAAAACTGTGATAAGCCTGGGGGAGAGCCACATCTTTTTCTGCCGCTGTAGCCACCGTCTAACTCCCGCTCTCATCTGCGTCAAGGGATTCCGTTCTTATTCCACAATGCAGGATGCAATACGGTGAAGTCAGTTCGATGCGATGTGTTGGCCAATCCACAGAGGGGTTGTGTTTCTGTAGCCACGGCAATCCCAATATGACACCATATTGGGGCGCTCGGATGATGTTAAAATCGATTTGTTCCAAATGGTTCCTCCCACATCTCATCGGAAGGACCCCCGTGTGCTGCCCGATGGGCCCCGTCACCAATCGCCTTCCGTCTACAGCATAGACGTCTTCGGGTACAGCTTTGGGAAGAAGCACTAGCCCTAGCCTGCATGCCTCGTTGTGGTCCATAAACATGCCAGTGGCCCCTGAATCCACCATGGCCACAACGGGTATCCACTGGTCATGCACTCCCACGTGCACCGTGAGAAACAGGTGTCGTTGTCCCTTAGTGACCGAGTTGGAAAGTGAAGGGATGGATGAGTGACTCCGAGATGCCCCTTCTTTGGTCTGGGAGTCCTCTAGTTTTCCGCCGGTACGTCCACCACGGCTGTTACCGACCGGTTGGCCCGATAACGTGACGTCTTCGGTTTGGCAGGGCATTCACGTACGTAGTGGCCTTTTTTGCCACAATATAGGCACAATCCTTGTTTACGGCGTGACTCTTTCTCCGTGGCTGTGAGGCTCGCTCGTATTGCGCCGATGTCCATGGATTCTCCCTTGGATGCAGTGGAAGTTTCAGGACTTCCCACTGTCACATAGGATGGAAGGGATTTTCCTTTTCTCCCATGATCCCCCTTTCTTTCACTTAGCCTATGTTCCAGCCGTAATACCAGGTTGATAAGGCCCTCACATGTCTTGGGTTGTGGGTCAATATGAGCCACGGCGTCCTTGAGCTCATCGCACAGCCCGTGATGGAAGAGCGCCGTCTGTTTAGCAACAGACCACTTGGCTTCTGCAACCAGCCTTCGGAACGCGTTGAGATACTGCACCAGGTCGTTGGATCCCTGTCTCAACTCAAGCATTTCACGGTCCGCCGTGTACGAGTCAGCCCTTCTGTCGAAGACCTTCAGGAATTCCTCGCGAAAAGCACCCCAATCACATAAGATGGGGTCGTCCCTGCTCACCAGAGGTACGGCCCATTGTGCCGCGTTTCCAGCCAAATAGGATATAAGGAAAGCCACACGAGCCTGACTCGTGGGGAACGCCCTTGGTTTGCACGATAAATGTAGCGCCACTTGTGTGAGGAATACCTGCACTGTGTTAGGATCCCCACTGTACCTCCCTGGTGTTGCCAAGGGGACGGCTACCGGCATTTCCACTACTACCGCAGGGGTCTGGTTCGTGAGGGAGGTGCTGGGCGTGAGCGGGTCCAATTGGATAGCATCCAGTCTGGCTTTTACATCGGCTGTTTCTTGCCTGGAGGCAGCCAATTCAATTTGCACGGTCGCCAAAGCAGCCAGCACATCATCAAGTGTTGCCATGTCTGTTATCGACCGGGAGACAGTTAGTGTTATTAAGGTCGGATATTTTGTAACGCCCTGAACGTCCCAGGATCGTTTAACAGACACGATAATGAGAACGCAACCACTTGTGAAGGTTTAGTTATTTTAATGAAGGCAAAAAGAATACAAGGAATAAACAAAGGTTATAGTCACTGGAATCCTCCAGGCTAAGTACGTTACCAGCCCACAGCACGGATGGTCCTAACCGTCCTCTGCATATACGCCGATCCCGGCGTATGCCAACAGAGGGCAGAAATGAAATGGCCGACAATGCCAATCGGTAGGCTGTGAGGGGCACGAAGAGTGTTGGGGAGAATCGAGGAGTCAGGGAAACACCCAGCCGGGGTCTCTACCTGAAGGGAGCAGCCGCTCAACCTCTTCCTCAGACTGCACCGGGACGCGGAGTCACCTCCTGGTGATGCGTCACCGATACCCCAATCACAAGCAAAGAAGACTGAACCGAGAGCAGCCGCTCGATCGATCCCGTGGACTTCCGAGTCTGTAACGCGGCAAACACCTCCTGGTGTGCGTTACAGCTGGCAGTCCCTGTATCTCTGGTCGGGCTGGGAGTTACGACTCCAACCAGCAAAAGCGCCACTGCGCTTGGACTCAGCCGAGTCAAAAAGCGAAGCTCAATGGTTATCCGGTAGAGCTTCCGGGTCCTTCACAGGTGACGATGGGGCAAGACACGGCCCAGGGAGTAACGACTCGACCTACCTCCGTTCTTGCCTTACTGGAGCACCACTCCGGAACACTGCTCTACACTAAGCAGGTACGTCGGTGTAAACACAATATCCGACAGCGTTGTACCTCCCGGTTCCTCCCTTTATAGGGCGTGTTTTCCTTGAGTTATGTAACAGCTCTCCTGTTTACATAAGGGCGTGTTTTCCTTGAGTTATGTAACAGCTCTCCTGTTTACATAAGGGCGTGTTTTCCTTGAGTTATGTAACAGCTCTCCTGTTTACATAAGGGCGTGTTTTCCTTGAGTGATGTAACAGCTCTCCTGTTTACATAACCTCTCAACCGCTAAGCATCCTGGGAGATGTAGTCCGTTTTAGCTGGTTACCGTTTTCCTCCCCTCGCATGACAGGAATTCTTGACATAGAGTGACGAATAAATTATGAAAAAATAAGCAGAGAACTCTGGGTAGTTCTCAAGTTTAGGTGGAAAGCAGCTCCTGTATGGAGCACTCTCAACACCAGCGACCCTCTAGATCTGCTCACCTCAAATGTCTGTTTTTCTATCAAAATCTTTAAGCATAGGATTAGCACAGTGCCATCCACGCCGAGATAGAAAAGGACAAAGTCTTTTGCCATTTGTACAGCAAAGTCTTTAAGCATAGGACTAGCACAGTGCTGTCCTTGCCGAGCTGTAAAATGACAAAAGCCAATTACCACTCCAGGCACAGTATTACAGCTTTGAGTTGGTAAAATACCAATCAAGCCAACCTGAAATGAGTAAAAGCAACCCCTGACACAGTGTTTCACTCTCATTAGAGCTCTTCAGAGAGGTATAGCTTTGTCCAGACACAAGGGAGCACCCAGTATAAGTCAAAGAAATACCCTTTCAGGCATAGAGTGACGAATAAATTCTGCAAAATAGAAGCAGAGAACTCTGGGTAGTTCTCAAGTTTAGGTGGAAAGCAGCTCCTGTATGGAGCACTCTCAACACCAGCGACACTCTAGATCTGCTCACCTCAAATGTCTGTTTTTCTATCAAAATCTTTAAGCATAGGATTAGCACAGTGCCATCCACACGAGATAGAAAAGGACAAAGTCTTTTGCCATTTGTACAGCAAAGTCTTTAAGCATAGGACTAGCACAGTGCTGTCCTTGCCGAGCTGTAAAATGACAAAAGCCAATTACCACTCCAAGCACAGTATTACAGCTTTGAGTTGGTAAAATACCAATCAAGCCAACCTGAAATGAGTAAAAGCAACCCCTGACACAGTGTTTCGCTCTAATTAGAGCTCTTCAGAGAGGTATAGCTTTGTCCAGACACAAGGGAGCACTCAGTATAGGTCAAAGAAATACCCTTTCAGGCATAGAGTGACAAATAAATTATGCAAAAGAGAAGCAGAGAACTCTGGGTAGTTCTCAAGTTTAGGTGGAAAGCAGCTCCTGTATGGAGCACTCTCAACACCAGCGATACTCTAGATCTGCTCACTTCAAATGTCTGTTTTTCTATCAAAATCTTTAAGCATAGGATTAGCACAGTGCCATCCACGCCGAGATAGAAAAGGACAAAGTCTTTTGCCATTTGTACAGCAAAGTCTTTAAGCATAGGACTAGCAGAGTGCTGTCCTTGCCAAGCTGTAAAATGACAAAAGCCAATTACCACTCCAGGCACAGTATTACAGCTTTGAGTTGGTAAAATACCAATCAAGCCAACCTGAAATGAGTAAAAGCAACCCCTGACACAGTATCTCGCTCTAATTAGAGCTCTTCTGAGAGGTATAGCTTTGTCCAGACACAAGGGAGCACCCAGTATAAGTCAAAGAAATACCCTTTCAGGCATAGAGTGATGAATAAATTATGCAAAAAAGAAGCAGAGAACTCTGGGTAGTTCTCAAGTTTAGGTGGAAAGCAGCTCCTGTATGGAGCACTCTCAACACCAACGACACTCTAGATCTGCTCACTTCAAATGTCTGTTTTTCTATCAAAATCTTTAAGCATAGGATTAGCACAGTGCCATCCACGCCGAGATAGAAAAGGACAAAGTCTTTTGCCATTTGTACAGCAAAGTCTTTAAGCATAGGACTAGCAGAGTGCTGTCCTTGCCAAGCTGTAAAATGACAAAAGCCAATTACCACTCCAGGCACAGTATTGCAGCTTCGAGTTGGTAAAATACCAAACAAGCCAACCTGAAATGAGTAAAAGCAACCCCTGACACAGTGTTTCGCTCTAATTAGAGCTCTTCAGAGAGGTATAGCTTTGTCCAGACACAAGGGAACACCCAGTATAAGTCAAAGAAATACCCTTTCAGGCATAGAGTGACGAATAAATTATGAAAAAATAAGCAGAGAACTCTGGGTAGTTCTCAAGTTTAGGTGGAAAGCAGCTCCTGTATGGAGCACTCTCAACACCAGCGACACTCTAGATCTGCTCACCTCAAATGTCTGTTTTTCTATCAAAATCTTTAAGCATAGGATTAGCACAGTGCCATCCACACCGAGATAGAAAAGGACAAAGTCTTTTGCCATTTGTACAGCAAAGTCTTTAACCATAGGACTAGCACAGTGCTGTCCTTGCCGAGCTGTAAAATGACAAAAGCCAATTACCACTCCAGGCACAGTATTACAGCTTTGAGTTGGTAAAATACCAATCAAGCCAACCTGAAATGAGTAAAAGCAACCCCTGACACAGTGTTTCACTCTCATTAGAGCTCTTCAGAGAGGTATAGCTTTGTCCAGACACAAGGGAGCACCCAGTATAAGTCAAAGAAATACCCTTTCAGGCATAGAGTGACGAATAAATTCTGCAAAATAGAAGCAGAAAACTCTGGGTAGTTCTCAAGTTTAGGTGGAAAGCAGCTCCTGTATGGAGCACTCTCAACACCAGCGACACTCTAGATCTGCTCACCTCAAATGTCTGTTTTTCTATCAAAATCTTTAAGCATAGGATTAGCACAGTGCCATCCACGCCGAGATAGAAAAGGACAAAGTCTTTTGCCATTTGTACAGCAAAGTCTTTAAGCATAGGACTAGCACAGTGCGGTCCTTGCCGAGCTGTAAAATGACAAAAGCCAATTACCACTCCAGGCACAGTATTACAGCTTTGATTTGGTAAAATACCAATCAAGCCAACCTGAAATGAGTAAAAGCAACCCCTGACACAGTGTTTCGCTCTAATTAGAGCTCTTCAGAGAGGTATAGCTTTGTCCAGACACAAGGGAGCACCCAGTATAAGTCAAAGAAATACCCTTTCAGGCATAGAGTGATGAATAAATTATGCAAAAAAGAAGCAGAGAACTCTGAGTAGTTCTCAAGTTTAGGTGGAAAGCAGCTCCTGTATGGAGCACTCTCAACACCAGCGACACTCTAGATCTGCTCACCTCAAATGTCTGTTATTCTATCAAAATCTTTAAGCATAGGATTAGCACAGTGCCATCCACGCGAGATAGAAAAGGACAAAGTCTTTTGCCATTTGTACAGCAAAGTCTTTAAGCATAGGACTAGCACAGTGCTGTCCTTGCCGAGCTGTAAAATGACAAAAGCCAATTACCACTTCAGGCGCAGTATTATAGCTTTGAGTTGGTAAAATACCAATCAAGCCAACCTGAAATGAGTAAAAGCAACCCCTGACACAGTGTTTCGCTCTAATTAGAGCTCTTCTGAGAGGTATAGCTTTGTCCAGACACAAGGGAGCACCCAGTATAAGTCAAAGAAATACCCTTTCAGGCATAGAGTGATGAATAAATTATGCAAAAAAGAAGCAGAGAACTCTGGGTAGTTCTCAAGTTTAGGTGGAAAGCAGCTCCTGTATGGAGCACTCTCAACACCAACGACACTCTAGATCTGCTCACTTCAAATGTCTGTTTTTCTATCAAAATCTTTAAGCATAGGATTAGCACAGTGCCATCCACGCCGAGATAGAAAAGGACAAAGTCTTTTGCCATTTGTACAGCAAAGTCTTTAAGCATAGGACTAGCAGAGTGCTGTCCTTGCCAAGCTGTAAAATGACAAAAGCCAATTACCACTCCAGGCCCAGTATTACAGCTTTGAGTTGGTAAAATACCAATCAAGCCAACTTGAAATGAGTAAAAGCAACCCCTGACACAGTGTTTCGCTCTAATTAGAGCTCTTCAGAGAGGTATAGCTTTGTCCAGACACAAGGGAGCACCCAGTATAAGTCAAAGAAATACCCTTTCAGGCATAGAGTGACGAATAAATTATGCAAAAAAGAAGCAGAGAACTCTGGGTAGTTCTCAAGTTTAGGTGGAAAGCAGCTCCTGTATGGAGCACTCTCAACACCAGCGATACTCTAGATCTGCTCACTTCAAATGTCTGTTTTTCTATCAAAATCTTTAAGCATAGGATTAGCACAGTGCCATCCACGGCGAGATAGAAAAGGACAAAGTCTTTTGCCATTTGTACAGCAAAGTCTTTAAGCATAGGACTAGCAGAGTGCTGTCCTTGCCAAGCTGTAAAATGACAAAAGCCAATTACCACTTCAGGCACAGTATTACATCTTTGAGTTGGTAAAATACCAATCAAGCCAACCTGAAATGAGTAAAAGCAATCCCTGACACAGTGTTTCGCTCTAATTAGAGCTCTTCAGAGAGGTATAGCTTTGTCCAGACACAAGGGAGCACCCAGTATAAGTCAAAGAAATACCCTTTCAGGCATAGAGTGATGAATAAATTATGCAAAAAAGAAGCAGAGAACTCTGGGTAGTTCTCAAGTTTAGGTGGAAAGCAGCTCCTGTATGGAGCACTCTCAACACCAGCGACACTCTAGATCTGCTCACTTCAAATGTCTGTTTTTCTATCAAAATCTTTAAGCATAGGATTAGCACAGTGCCATCCACGCCGAGATAGAAAAGGACAAAGTCTTTTGCCATTTGAACAACAAAGTCTTTAAGCATAGGGCTAGCAGAGTGCTGTCCTTGCCAAGCTGTAAAATGACAAAAGCCAATTACCACTCCAGGCACAGTATTACAGCTTTGAGTTGGTAAAATACCAATCAAGCCAACCTGAAATGAGTAAAAGCAACCCCTGACACAGGGTTTTGCTCTAATTAGAGCTCTTCAGAGAGGTATAGCTTTGTCCAGACACAAGGGAGCACCCAGTATAAGTCAAAGAAATACCCTTTCAGGAATAGAGTGATGAATAAATTATGCAAAAAAGAAGCAGAGAACTCTGGGTAGTTCTCAAGTTTAGGTGGAAAGCAGCTCCGGTATGGAGCACTCTCAACACCAGCGACACTCTAGATCTGCTCACCTCAAATGTCTGTTTTTCTATCAAAATCTTTAAGCATAGGATTAGCACAGTACCATCCACGCCGAGATAGAAAAGGACAAAGTCTTTTGCCATTTGTACAGCAAAGTCTTTAAGCATAGGACTAGCACAGTGCTGTCCTTGCCGAGCTGTAAAATGACAAAAGCCAATTACCACTCCAGGCACAGTATTACATCTTTGAGTTGGTAAAATACCAATCAAGCCAACCTGAAATGAGTAAAAGCAATCCCTGACACAGTGTTTCGCTCTAATTAGAGCTCTTCAGAGAGGTATAGCATTGTCCAGACACAAGGGAGCACCCAGTATAAGTCAAAGAAATACCCTTTCAAGCATAGAGTGACGAATAAATTATGCAAAAAAGAAGCAGAGAACTCTGGGTAGTTCTCAAGTTTAGGTGGAAAGCAGCTCCTGTATGGAGCACTCTCAACACCAGCGACACTATAGATCTGCTCACCTCAAATGTCTGTTTTTCTATCAAAATCTTTAAGCATAGGATTAGCACAGTGCCATCCACGCCGAGATAGAAAAGGACAAAGTTTTTTGCCATTTGTACAGCAAAGTCTTTAAGCATAGGACTAGCACAGTGCTGTCCTTGCCGAGCTGTAAAATGAAAAAAGCCAATTACCACTCCAGGCACAGTATTACAGCTTTGAGTTGGTAAAATACCAATCAAGCCAACCTGAAATGAGTAAAAGCAACCCCTGACACAGTGTTTCGCTCTATTTAGAGCTCTTCAGAGAGATATAGCTTTGTCCAGACACAAGGGAGCACCCATTATAAGTCAAAGAAATACCCTTTCAGGCATAGAGTGACGAATAAATTATGCAAAAAAGAAGCAGAGAACTCTGGGTAGTTCTCAAGTTTAGGTGGAAAGCAGCTCCTGTATGGAGCACTCTCAACACCAGCGACACTCTAGATCTACTCACGTCAAATGTCTGTTTTTCAATCAAAATCTTTAAGCATAGGATTAGCACAGTGCCATCCACGCCGAGATAGAAAAGGACAAAGTCTTTTGCCATTTGTACAGCAAAGTCTTTAAGCATAGGAGTAGCACAGTGCTGTCCTTGCCGAGCTGTACAATGACAAAAGCCAATTACCACTCCAGGCACAGAATTACAGCTTTGAGTTGATAAAATACCAATCAAGCGAACCTGAAATGAGTAAAAGCAACCCCCGACACAGTGTTTCGCTCTAACTAGAGCTCTTCAGAGAGGTATAGCTTTGTCCAGACACAAGGGAGCACCCAGTATAAGTCAAAGAAATACCCTTTCAGGCATAGAGTGATGAATAAATTATGCAAAAACGAAGCAGAGAACTCTGGGTAGTTCTCAAGTTTAGGTGGAAAGCAGCTCCTGTATGGAGCACTCTCAACACCAGCGACACTCTAGATCTGCTCACCTAAAATGTCTGTTTTTCTATCAAAATCTTTAAGCATAGGATTAGCACAGTGCCATCCACGCCGAGATAGAAAAGGACAAAGTCTTTTGCCATTTGTACAGCAAAGTCTTTAAGCATAGGACTAGCACAGTGCTGTCCTTGCCGAGCTGTAAAATGACAAAAGCCAATTACCACTCTAGGCACAGTATTACAGCTTTGAGTTGGTAAAATACCAATCAAGCCAACCTGAAATGAGTAAAAGCAACCCCTGACACAGTGTTTCGCTCTAATTAGAGCTCTTCAGAGAGGTATAGCTTTGTCCAGACACAAGGGAGCACCCAGTATAAGTCAAAGAAATACCCTTTCAGGCATAGAGTGACGAATAAATTATGCAAAAAAGAAGCAGAGAACTCTGGGTAGTTCTCAAGTTTAGGTGGAAAGCAGATCCTGTATGGAGCACTCTCAACACCAGCGACACTCTAGATCTGCTCACCTCAAATGACAGTTTTTCTATCAAAATCTGTAAGCATAGGATTAGCACAGTGCCATCCACGCCGAGATAGAAAAGGACAAAGGGGCATATTATCAAGCCAAGCGATACAATTATCGCCGCTTTAGCGGCAGAAAACTGCCGCTAAAACGATGATAATGGGCTTGATAATATGCTCTATGGAATTCTAATCGAAGCCCATGTTAGATGTGAAGGACGTCTAACCTTGGCTTCAATTGGAATTCCGTAGAGCATTTTATCAAGCCCATTATCGCCGTTTTGGCGGCAGTTTTCCGCCGCTAAAGCGGCGATAATTTTATCGCCTGGCTTGATAATATGCCCCAAAGTCTTTTGGCATTTGTACAGCAAAGTCTTTTAGCATAGGACTAGCACAATGCTGTGCTGGCCGAGCTGTAAAATGACAAAAGCCAATTACCACTCCAGGCACAGTATTACAGCTTTGAGTTGGTAAAATACCAATCAAGCCAACCTAAAATGAGTAAAAGCAACCCCTGACACAGTGTTTCGCTCTAATTAGAGCTCTTCAGAGAGGTATAGCTTTGTCCAGACACAAGGGAGCACCCAGTATAAGTCAAAGAAATACCCTTTCAGGCATAGAGTGACGAATAAATTATGCAAAAAAGAAGCAGAGAACTCTGGGTAGTTCTCAAGTTTAGGTGGAAAGCAGCTCCTGTATGGAGCACTCTCAACACCTGCGACACTCTAGATCTGCTCACCTCAAATGTCTGTTTTTCTATCAAAATCTTTAAGCATAGGATTAGCACAGTGCCATCCACTCCGAGATAGAAAAGGACAAAGTTTTTTGCCATTTGTACAGCAAAGTCTTTAAGCATAGGACTAGCACAGTGCTGTCCTTGCCGAGCTGTAAAATGACAAAAGCCAATTACCACTCCAGGCACAGTAGTACAGCTTTGAGTTGGTAAAATACCAATCAAGCCAACCTGAAATGAGTAAAAGCAACCCCTGACACAGTGTTTCGCTCTAATTAGAGCTCTTCAGAGAGGTATAGCTTTGTCCAGACACAAGGGAGCACCCAGTATAAGTCAAAGAAATACCCTTTCAGGCATAGAGTGACGAATAAATTATGCAAATAGAAGCAGAGAACTCTGGGTAGTTCTCAAGTTTAGGTGGAAAGCAGCTCCTGTATGGAGCACTCTCAACACCAGCGACACTCTAAATCTGCTCACCTCAAATGTCTGTTTTTCTATCAAAATCTTTAAGCATAGGATTAGCACAGTGCCATCCACGCCGAGATAGAAAAGGACAAAGTCTTTTGCCATTTGTACAGCAAAGTCTTTAAGCATAGGACTAGCACAGTGCTGTCCTTGCAGAGCTGTAAAATGACAAAAGCCAATTACCACTCCAGGCACAGTATTACAGCTTTGAGTTGGTAAAATACCAATCAAGCCAACCTGAAATGAGTAAAAGCAATCTCTGACACAGTGTTTCGCTCTAATTAGAGCTCTTCAGAGAGGTATAGCTTTGTCCAGACACAAGGGAGCACCCAGTATAAGTCAAAGAAATACCCTTTCAGGCATAGAGTGACGAATAAATTATGCAAAAAAGAAGCAGAGAACTCTGGGTAGTTCTCAAGTTTAGGTGGAAAGCAGCTCCTGTATGGAGCACTCTCAACACCAGCGACACTCTAGATCTGCTCACCTCAAATGTCTGTTTTTC
Organism: Triturus cristatus; assembly: GCF_964204655.1. Taxonomy (NCBI): domain Eukaryota; kingdom Metazoa; phylum Chordata; class Amphibia; order Caudata; family Salamandridae; genus Triturus; species Triturus cristatus. Next base: position 1,086,829,357 of record NC_140591.1, read on the forward strand.
TATCAAAATCTTTAAGCATAGGATTAGCACACAACCATCCACGCCGAGATAGAAAAGGACAAAGTCTTTTGCCATTTGTACAGCAAAGTCTTTAAGCATAGGACTAGCACAGTGCTGTCCTTGCCGAGCTGTAAAATGACAAAAGCCAATTACCACTCCAGGCACAGTATTACAGCTTTGAGTTGGTAAAATACCAATCAAGCCAACCTGAAATGAGTAAAAGCAACCCCTGACACAGTGTTTTGCTCTAATTAGAGCTCTTCAGAGAGGTATAGCTTTGTCCAGACACAAGGGAGCACCCAGTATAAGTCAAAGAAATACCCTTTCAGGCATAGAGTGACGAATAAATTATGCAAAAAAGAAGCAGAGAACTCTGGGTAGTTCTCAAGTTTAGGTGGAAAGCAGCTCCTGTATGGAGCACTCTCAACACCAGCGACACTCTAGATCTGCTCACCTCAAATGTCTGTTTTTCTATCAAAATCTTTAAGCATAGGATTAGCACAGTGCCATCCACGCCGAGATAGAAAAGGACAAAGTCTTTTGCCATTTGTACAGCAAAGTCTTTAAGCATAGGACTAGCACAGTGCTGTCCTTGCCGAGCTGTAAAATGACAAAAGCCAATTACCACTCCAGGCACAGTATTACAGCTTTGAGTTGGTAAAATACCAATCAAGCCAACCTGAAATGAGTAAAAGCAACCCCTGACACAGTGTTTTGCTCTAATTAGAGCTCTTCAGAGAGGTATAGCTTTGTCCAGACACAAGGGAGCACCCAGTATAAGTCAAAGAAATACCCTTTCAGGCATAGAGTGACGAATAAATTATGCAAAAAAGAAGCAGAGAACTCTGGGTAGTTCTCAAGTTTAGGTGGAAAGCAGCTCCTGTATGGAGCACTCTCAACACCAGCGACACTCTAGATCTGCTCACCTCAAATGTCTGTTTTTCTATCAAAATCTTTAAGCATAGGATTAGCACAGTGCCATCCACGCCGAGATAGAAAAGGACAAAGTCTTTTGCCATTTGTACAGCAAAGTCTTTAAGCATAGGACTAGCACAGTGCTGTCCTTGCAGAGCTGTAAAATGACAAAAGCCAATTACCACTCCAGGCACAGTATTACAGTTTTGAGTTGGTAAAATACCAATCAAGCCAACCTGAAATGAGTAAAAGCAATCTCTGACACAGTGTTTCGCTCTAATTAGAGCTCTTCAGAGAGGTATAGCTTTGTCCAGACACAAGGGAGCACCCAGTATAAGTCAAAGAAATACCCTTTCAGGCATAGAGTGACGAATAAATTATGCAAAAAAGAAGCAGAGAACTCTGGGTAGTTCTCAAGTTTAGGTGGAAAGCAGCTCCTGTATGGAGCACTCTCAACACCAGCGACACTCTAGATCTGCTCACCTCAAATGTCTGTTTTTCTATCAAAATCTTTAAGCATAGGATTAGCACACAACCATCCACGCCGAGATAGAAAAGGACAAAGTCTTTTGCCATTTGTACAGCAAAGTCTTTAAGCATAGGACTAGCACAGTGCTGTCCTTGCCGAGCTGTAAAATGACAAAAGCCAATTACCACTCCAGGCACAGTATTACAGCTTTGAGTTGGTAAAATACCAATCAAGCCAACCTGAAATGAGTAAAAGCAACCCCTGACATAGTGTTTTGCTCTAATTAGAGCTCTTCAGAGAGGTATAGCTTTGTCCAGACACAAGGGAGCACCCAGTATAAGTCAAAGAAATACCCTTTCAGGCATAGAGTGACGAATAAATTATGCAAAAAAGAAGCAGAGAACTCTGGGTAGTTCTCAAGTTTAGGTGGAAAGCAGCTCCTGTATGGAGCACTCTCAACACCAGCGACACTCTAGATCTGCTCACCTCAAATGTCTGTTTTTCTATCAAAATCTTTAAGCATAGGATTAGCACAGTGCCATCCACGCCGAGATAGAAAAGGACAAAGTCTTTTGCCATTTGTACAGCAAAGTCTTTAAGCATAGGACTAGCACAGTGCTGTCCTTGCCGAGCTGTAAAATGACAAAAGCCAATTACCACTCCAGGCACAGTATTACAGCTTTGAGTTGGTAAAATACCAATCAAGCCAACCTGAAATGAGTAAAAGCAACCCCTGACACAGTGTTTCGCTCTAATTAGAGCTCTTCAGAGAGGTATAGCTTTGTCCAGACACAAGGGAGCACCCAGTATAAGTCAAAGAAATACCCTTTCAGGCATAGAGTGACGAATAAATTATGTAAAAAAGAAGCTGAGAACTCTGGGTAGTTCTCAAGTTTAGGTGGAAAGCAGCTCCTGTATGGAGCACTCTCAACACCAGCGACACTCTAGATCTGCTCACCTCAAATGTCTGTTTTTCTATCAAAATCTTTAAGCATAGGATTAGCACAGTGCCATCCACGCCGAGATAGAAAAGGACAAAGTCTTTTGCCATTTGTACAGCAAAGTCTTTAAGCATAGGACTAGCACAGTGCTGTCCTTGCCGAGCTGTAAAATGACAAAAGCCAATTACCACTCCAGGCACAGTATTACAGCTTTGAGTTGGTAAAATACCAATCAAGCTAACCTGAAATGAGTAAAAGCAACCCCTGACACAGTGTTTCGCTCTAATTAGAGCTCTTCAGAGAGGTATAGCTTTGTCCAGACACAAGGGAGCACCCAGTATAAGTCAAAGAAATACCCTTTCAGGCATAGAGTGACGAATAAATTATGCAAAAAAGAAGCAGAGAACTCTGGGTAGTTCTCAAGTTTAGGTGGAAAGCAGTTCCTGTATGGAGCACTCTCAACACCAGCGACACTCTAAATCTGCTCACCTCAAATGTCTGTTTTTCTATCAAAATCTTTAAGCATAGGATTAGCACAGTGCCATCCACGCCGAGATAGAAATGGACAAAGTCTTTTGCCATTTGTACAGCAAAGTCTTTAAGCATAGGACTAGCACAGTGCTGTCCTTGCCGAGCTGTAAAATGACAAAAGCCAATTACCACTCCAGGCACAGTATTACAGCTTTGAGTTGGTAAAATACCAATCAAGAAAACCTGAAATGAGTAAAAGCAATCCCTGACACAGTGTTTCGCTCTAATTAGAGCTCTTCAGAGAGGTATAGCTTTGTCCAGACACAAGGGAGCACCCAGTATAAGTCAAAGAAATACCCTTTCAGGCATAGAGTGACGAATAAATTATGCAAAAAAGAAGCAGAGAACTCTGGGTAGTTCTCAAGTTTAGGTGGAAAGCAGCTCCTGTATGGAGCACTCTCAACACCAGCGACACTCTAGATCTGCTCACCTCAAATGTCTGTTTTTCTATCAAAATCTTTAAGCATAGGATTAGCACAGTGCCATCCACGCCGAGATAGAAAAGGACAAAGTCTTTTGCCATTTGTACAGCAAAGTCTTTAAGCATAGGACTAGCACAGTGCTGTGCTGGCCGAGCTGTAAAATGACAAAAGCCAATTACCACTCCAGGCACAGTATTACAGCTTTGAGTTGGTAAAATACCAATCAAGCCAACCTAAAATGAGTAAAAGCAACCCCTGACACAGTGTTTCGCTCTAATTAGAGCTCTTCAGAGAGGTATAGCTTTGTACAGACACAAGGGAGCACCCAGTATAAGTCAAAGAAATACCCTTTCAGGCATAGAGTGACGAATAAATTATGCAAAAAAGAAGCAGAGAACTCTGGGTAGTTCTCAAGTTTAGGTGGAAAGCAGCTCCTGTATGGAGCACTCTCAACACCAGCGACACTCTAGATCTGCTCACCTCAAATGTCTGTTTTTCTATCAAAATCTTTAAGCATAGGATTAGCACAGTGCCATCCACTCCGAGATAGAAAAGGACAAAGTTTTTTGCCATTTGTACAGCAAAGTCTTTAAGCATAGGATTAGCACAGTGCTGTCCTTGCCGAGCTGTAAAATGACAAAAGCCAATTACCACTCCAGGCACAGTAGTACAGCTTTGAGTTGGTAAAATACCAATCAAGCCAACCTGAACTGAGTAAAAGCAACCCCTGACACAGTGTTTCGCTCTAATTAGAGCTCTTCAGAGAGGTATAGCTTTGTCCAGACACAAGGGAGCACCCAGAATAAGTCAAAAAAATACACTTTCAGGCATAGAGTGACGAATAAATTATGCAAATAGAAGCAGAGAACTCTGGGTAGTTCTCAAGTTTAGGTGGAAAGCAGCTCCTGTATGGAGCACTCTCAACACCAGCGACACTCTAAATCTGCTCACCTCAAATGTCTGTTTTTCTATCAAAATCTTTAAGCATAGGATTAGCACAGTGCCATCCACGCCGAGATAGAAAAGGACAAAGTCTTTTGCCATTTGTACAGCAAAGTCTTTAAGCATAGGACTAGCACAGTGCTGTCCTTGCAGAGCTGTAAAATGACAAAAGCCAATTACCACTCCAGGCACAGTATTACAGCTTTGAGTTGGTAAAATACCAATCAAGCCAACCTGAAATGAGTAAAAGCAATCTCTGACACAGTGTTTCGCTCTAATTAGAGCTCTTCAGAGAGGTATAGCTTTGTCCAGACACAAGGGAGCACCCAGTATAAGTCAAAGAAATACCCTTTCAGGCATAGAGTGACGAATAAATTATGCAAAAAAGAAGCAGAGAACTCTGGGTAGTTCTCAAGTTTAGGTGGAAAGCAGCTCCTGTATGGAGCACTCTCAACACCAGCGACACTCTAGATCTGCTCACCTCAAATGTCTGTTTTTCTATCAAAATCTTTAAGCATAGGATTAGCACACAACCATCCACGCCGAGATAGAAAAGGACAAAGTCTTTTGCCATTTGTACAGCAAAGTCTTTAAGCATAGGACTAGCACAGTGCTGTCCTTGCCGAGCTGTAAAATGACAAAAGCCAATTACCACTCCAGGCACAGTATTACAGCTTTGAGTTGGTAAAATACCAATCAAGCCAACCTGAAATGAGTAAAAGCAACCCCTGACACAGTGTTTTGCTCTAATTAGAGCTCTTCAGAGAGGTATAGCTTTGTCCAGACACAAGGGAGCACCCAGTATAAGTCAAAGAAATACCCTTTCAGGCATAGAGTGACGAATAAATATGCAAAAAAGAAGCAGAGAACTCTGGGTAGTTCTCAAGTTTAGGTGGAAAGCAGCTCCTGTATGGAGCACTCTCAACACCAGCGACACTCTAGATCTGCTCACCTCAAATGTCTGTTTTTCTATCAAAATCTTTAAGCATAGGATTAGCACAGTGCCATCCACGCCGAGATAGAAAAGGACAAAGTCTTTTGCCATTTGTACAGCAAAGTCTTTAAGCATAGGAGTAGCACAGTGCTGTCCTTGCCGAGCTGTAAAATGACAAAAGCCAATTACCACTCCAGGCACAGAATTACAGCTTTGAGTTGGTAAAATACCAATCAAGCGAACCTGAAATGAGTAAAAGCAACCCCCGACACAGTCTTTCGCTCTAACTAGAGCTCTTCAGAGAGGTATAGCTTTGTCCAGACACAAGGGAGCACCCAGTATAAGTCAAAGAAATACCCTTTCAGGCATAGAGTGACAAATAAATTATGCAAAAAAGAAGCAGAAAACTCTGGGTAGTTCTCAAGTCTAGGTGGAAAGCAGCTCCTGTATGGAGCACTCTCAACACCAGCGACACTCTAGATCTGCTCACCTCAAATGTCTGTTTTTCTATCAAAATCTTTAAGCATAGGATTAGCACAGTACCATCCACGCCGAGATAGAAAAGGACAAAGTCATTTGCCATTTGTACAGCAAAGTCTTTAAGCATAGAACTAGCACAGTGCTGTCCTTGCCGAGCTGTAAAATGACAAAAGCCAATTACCACTCCAGACACAGTATTACAGCTTTGAGTTGGTAAAATACCAATCAAGCCAACCTGAAATGAGTAAAAGCAATCCCTGACACAGTGTTTCGCTCTAATTAGAGCTCTTCGGAGAGGTATAGCTTTATCCAGACACAAGGGAGCACCCAGTGAAAGTCAAAGAAATACCCTTTCAGGCATAGAGTGATGAATAAATTATGCAAAAAAGAAGCAGAGAACTCTGGGTAGTTCTCAAGTTTAGGTGGAAAGCAGCTCCTGTATGGAGCACTCTCAACACCAGCGACACTCTAGATCTGCTCACCTAAAATGTCTGTTTTTCTATCAAAATCTTTAAGCATAGGATTAGCACAGTGCCATCCACGCCGAGATAGAAAAGGACAAAGTCTTTTGCCATTTGTACAGCAAAGTCTTTAAGCATAGGACTAGCACAGTGCTGTCCTTGCCGAGCTGTAAAATGACAAAAGCCAATTACCACTCTAGGCACAGTATTACAGCTTTGAGTTGGTAAAATACCAATCAAGCCAACCTGAAATGAGTAAAAGCAACCCCTGACACAGTGTTTCGCTCTAATTAGAGCTCTTCAGAGAGGTATAGCTTTGTCCAGACACAAGGGAGCACCCAGTATAAGTCAAAGAAATACCCTTTCAGGCATAGAGTGACGAATAAATTATGCAAAAAAGAAGCAGAGAACTCTGGGTAGTTCTCAAGTTTAGGTGGAAAGCAGATCCTGTATGGAGCACTCTCAACACCAGCGACACTCTAGATCTGCTCACCTCAAATGTCTGTTTTTCTATCAAAATCTGTAAGCATAGGATTAGCACAGTGCCATCCACGCCGAGATAGAAAAGGACAAAGGGGCATATTATCAAGCCAGGCGATACAATAATTGCCGCTTTAGCGGCAGAAAACTGCCGCTAAAACGGTGATAATGGGCTTGATAATATGCTCTATGGAATTCTAATCGAAGCCCATGTTAGATGTGAAGGACGTCTAACCTTGGCTTCAATTGGAATTCCGTAGAGCATATTATCAAGCCCATTATCGCCGTTTTGGCGGCAGTTTTCCGCCGCTAAAGCGGCGATAATTTTATCGCCCGGCTTGATAATATGCCCCAAAGTCTTTTGCCATTTGTACAGCAAAGTCTTTAAGCATAGGACTAGCACAGTGCTGTGCTGGCCGAGCTGTAAAATGACAAAAGCCAATTACCACTCCAGGCACAGTATTACAGCTTTGAGTTGGTAAAATACCAATCAAGCCAACCTAAAATGAGTAAAAGCAACCCCTGACACAGTGTTTCGCTCTAATTAGAGCTCTTCAGAGAGGTATAGCTTTGTACAGACACAAGGGAGCACCCAGTATAAGTCAAAGAAATACCCTTTCAGGCATAGAGTGACGAATAAATTATGCAAAAAAGAAGCAGAGAACTCTGGGTAGTTCTCAAGTTTAGGTGGAAAGCAGCTCCTGTATGGAGCACTCTCAACACCAGCGACACTCTAGATCTGCTCACCTCAAATGTCTGTTTTTCTATCAAAATCTTTAAGCATAGGATTAGCACAGTGCCATCCACTCCGAGATAGAAAAGGACAAAGTTTTTTGCCATTTGTACAGCAAAGTCTTTAAGCATAGGACTAGCACAGTGCTGTCCTTGCCGAGCTGTAAAATGACAAAAGCCAATTACCACTCCAGGCACAGTAGTACAGCTTTGAGTTGGTAAAATACCAATCAAGCCAACCTGAAATGAGTAAAAGCAACCCCTGACACAGTGTTTCGCTCTAATTAGAGCTCTTCAGAGAGGTATAGCTTTGTCCAGACACAAGGGAGCACCCAGTATAAGTCAAAGAAATACCCTTTCAGGCATAGAGTGACGAATAAATTATGCAAATAGAAGCAGAGAACTCTGGGTAGTTCTCAAGTTTAGGTGGAAAGCAGCTCCTGTATGGAGCACTCTCAACACCAGCGACACTCTAAATCTGCTCACCTCAAATGTCTGTTTTTCTATCAAAATCTTTAAGCATAGGATTAGCACAGTGCCATCCACGCCGAGATAGAAAAGGACAAAGTCTTTTGCCATTTGTACAGCAAAGTCTTTAAGCATAGGACTAGCACAGTGCTGTCCTTGCAGAGCTGTAAAATGACAAAAGCCAATTACCACTCCAGGCACAGTATTACAGCTTTGAGTTGGTAAAATACCAATCAAGCCAACCTGAAATGAGTAAAAGCAATCTCTGACACAGTGTTTCGCTCTAATTAGAGCTCTTCAGAGAGGTATAGCTTTGTCCAGACACAAGGGAGCACCCAGTATAAGTCAAAGAAATACCCTTTCAGGCATAGAGTGACGAATAAATTATGCAAAAAAGAAGCAGAGAACTCTGGGAAGTTCTCAAGTTTAGGTGGAAAGCAGCTCCTGTATGGAGCACTCTCAACACCAGCGACACTCTAGATCTGCTCACCTCAAATGTCTGTTTTTCTATCAAAATCTTTAAGCATAGGATTAGCACACAACCATCCACGCCGAGATAGAAAAGGACAAAGTCTTTTGCCATTTGTACAGCAAAGTCTTTAAGCATAGGACTAGCACAGTGCTGTCCTTGCCGAGCTGTAAAATGACAAAAGCCAATTACCACTCCAGGCACAGTATTACAGCTTTGAGTTGGTAAAATACCAATCAAGCCAACCTGAAATGAGTAAAAGCAACCCCTGACACAGTGTTTTGCTCTAATTAGAGCTCTTCAGAGAGGTATAGCTTTGTCCAGACACAAGGGAGCACCCAGTATAAGTCAAAGAAATACCCTTTCAGGCATAGAGTGACGAATAAATTATGCAAAAAAGAAGCAGAGAACTCTGGGTAGTTCTCAAGTTTAGGTGGAAAGCAGCTCCTGTATGGAGCACTCTCAACACCAGTGACACTCTAGATCTGCTCACCTCAAATGTCTGTTTTTCTATCAAAATCTTTAAGCATAGGATTAGCACAGTGCCATCCACGCCGAGATAGAAAAGGACAAAGTCTTTTGCCATTTGTACAGCAAAGTCTTTAAGCATAGGACTAGCACAGTGCTGTCCTTGCCGAGCTGTAAAATGACAAAAGCCAATTACCACTCCAGGCACAGTATTACAGCTTTGAGTTGGTAAAATACCAATCAAGCCAACCTGAAATGAGTAAAAGCAACCCCTGACACAGGGTTTCGCTCTAATTAGAGCTCTTCAGAGAGGTATAGCTTTGTCCAGACACAAGGGAGCACCCAGTATAAGTCAAAGAAATACCCTTTCAGGCATAGAGTGACGAATAAATTATGTAAAAAAGAAGCTGAGAACTCTGGGTAGTTCTCAAGTTTAGGTGGAAAGCAGCTCCTGTATGGAGCACTCTCAACACCAGCGACACTCTAGATCTGCTCACCTCAAATGTCTGTTTTTCTATCAAAATCTTTAAGCATAGGATTAGCACAGTGCCATCCACGCCGAGATAGAAAAGGACAAAGTCTTTTGCCATTTGTACAGCAAAGTCTTTAAGCATAGGACTAGCACAGTGCTGTCCTTGCCGAGCTGTAAAATGACAAAAGCCAATTACCACTCCAGGCACAGTATTACAGCTTTGAGTTGGTAAAATACCAATCAAGCAACCTGAAATGAATAAAGGCAACCCCTGGCACAGTGTTTCGCTCTAATTAGAGCTCTTCAGAGAGGTATAGCTTTGTCCAGACACAAGGGAGCACCCAGTATAAGTCAAAGAAATACCCTTTCAGGCATAGAGTGACGAATAAATTATGCAAAAAAGAGGCAGAGAGCTCTGGGTAGTTCTCAAGTTTAGGTGGAAAGCAGCTCCTATATGGAGCACTCTCAACACCAGCGACACTCTAGATCTGCTCACCTCAAATGTCTGTTTTTCTATCAAAATCTTTAAGCATAGGATTAGCACAGTGCCATCCACTCCGAGATAGAAAAGGACAAAGTTTTTTGCCATTTGTACAGCAAAGTCTTTAAGCATAGGACTAGCACAGTGCTGTCCTTGCCGAGCTGTAAAATGACAAAAGCCAATTACCACTCCAGGCACAGTATTACAGCTTTGAGTTGGTAAAATACCAATCAAGCTAACCTGAAATGAGTAAAAACAACCCCTGACACAGTGTTTCGCTCTAATTAGAGCTCTTCAGAGAGGTATAGCTTTGTCCAGACAGCTGTCTATTTTGTACAGAAAATCACCTCTATTCAATCATCTCTCCAGGCCACTCTCCAGCAGCATACGACAAGTCTGGGGTGTCCCTTGCCTGATCATGGCCCCTTTCTGTCCAATTTTCCCCTATTAGATCATGAGAGCTCTCTTGCTATTCTGATAAGTCTCAAATCCGGATCTCCACAGGATCCTTGCCCTGCCAAGTGTCTAGCAAATATGGCACCTGTTCTTAATGATTTGATTAATCCCATTTTGAATCTGTCACTCTCTTCCGGGGTAGTTCCCAAAGCTTGGAAGAGTGCCATGATCCTGCCACTTATAAAAAAACCTGCGCTCGACCCTGCAGTCTACGCAAATTACAGACCCATCTCCTTACTCCCTGCTCTGGCGAAAGTGACTGAAAGGTTTGCTCACAGATCTATTTCCAATTTTATTGAGGAAAGGGGTCTGTTGCATAATACTCAATCTGGCTTCCGTGCTAATTTCAGCACGGAGACCGCGCTCCTTGAAGTCACAGATGCCATCAGGGAGGAGTTGGATGTTGGTAAAAAAGTGGTACTGATTATGCTGGACCTGTCGGCGGCGTTCGACACTGTTCCCCACGCACTTCTACTCTCGAGACTCTGGGACTTTGGTCTGCGGGGAACGGTGTGGAATTGGCTTAAATCCTTCTTAGCCGACCGCCGGCAGACAATCTGGGCGCCACCCTTCTCTGCTGAAATGTCACCACTTGAAGTGGGGGTCCCTCAAGGTTCCATCTTGAGCCCCCTCCTGTTCAACATCTTTATGGCCCCCCTGGCGGTGACAGCGGAGGCTTTTGGCGCCCGGATTGTCAGCTATGCTGACGACACCCAGCTCCTCTTTGTAAGTAACAGGGATGGTCAGTTTGATAGTGTTCAGGTCAACGGATGTTTGAGTGCCGTCTTTGAGTGGTTTGGACGCCATGGGCTGAAGTGCAACGCCGACAAGTCGGAGCTGCTCTTCTTTGGCTGTACATCTGAACCCGATTGGAAAACCTGGTGGCCGAAAGATATGTCTCCTCCCACTAGCTCGTCTGTGAAAGCTAAAAATTTGGGAGTGGTGATTGACAACAAGCTATCTTTCGGACCACATATTTCATCTCTTACTGGGAAATGTTTCGGCATCCTGCGGATGCTTCGCAAATTTCTCCCTTTAGTCTCTATCCAGCACAGAAAAATTATTGTCCAGGCACTGATCTGTTCCAGGCTGGATTATGCAAACATTCTGTTTCTGGGACTTCCCAAATATTTGGTCAGGCGTCTGCAAATCGCCCAGAATTCTGCAGCCCGAGCCATTTTTGGTCTTCCAAGGAAAGTCAGAGCCACGGATCTTCTTGCCACATTGCATTGGCTCCCAGTTGCAAAAAGGATTCTATTTAAAACTTTGACCATGACCTTCAAGGCCTTGCATGGCATAGGCCCCAAATATATCTCGAAACGACTGTCTTGGTATACCCCTTCAAGATCTCTCAGATCCTCGTCCCTATCAAAGATGAGTGTTCCCTCTATCAAACGAGCAAGAGCAGGAGGACGGTCTTTTCGTTACTTAGCCCCTCATGCCTGGAATGATCTTCCACTCTCTCTAAGACAGACTTCTAGTCTTCTGTCTTTCCGCAAGGCCCTTAAGACTTTGCTCTTCCCGTAATCTTGATGCTGTTTCTGTGTTTGTAGCCCTTTTGGTGTTATGTTTTTCCCCATCTTCGGATGGGAGTCTTCGTTAAAGCGCCGGGATACTCCAGTGGAGTGGCCGTGCGCTATAGAAGTGTATAAATAACATAACATAAATAACATAACATAACAGGGAGCACCCAGTATAAGTCAAAGAAATACCCTTTCAGGCATAGAGTGACGAATAAATTATGCAAAAAAGAAGCAGAGAACTCTGGGTAGTTCTCAAGTTTAGGTGGAAAGCAGCTCCTGTATGGAGCACTCTCAACACCAGCGACACTCTAGATCTGCTCACCTCAAATGTCTGTTTTTCTATCAAAATCTTTAAGCATAGGATTAGCACAGTGCCATCCACTCCGAGATAGAAAAGGACAAAGTTTTTTGCCATTTGTACAGCAAAGTCTTTAAGCATAGGATTAGCACAGTGCTGTCCTTGCCGAGCTGTAAAATGACAAAAGCCAATTACCACTCCAGGCACAGTAGTACAGCTTTGAGTTGGTAAAATACCAATCAAGCCAACCTGAACTGAGTAAAAGCAACCCCTGACACAGTGTTTCGCTCTAATTAGAGCTCTTCAGAGAGGTATAGCTTTGTCCAGACACAAGGGAGCACCCAGAATAAGTCAAAAAAATACACTTTCAGGCATAGAGTGACGAATAAATTATGCAAATAGAAGCAGAGAACTCTGGGTAGTTCTCAAGTTTAGGTGGAAAGCAGCTCCTGTATGGAGCACTCTCAACACCAGCGACACTCTAAATCTGCTCACCTCAAATGTCTGTTTTTCTATCAAAATCTTTAAGCATAGGATTAGCACAGTGCCATCCACGCCGAGATAGAAAAGGACAAAGTCTTTTGCCATTTGTACAGCAAAGTCTTTAAGCATAGGACTAGCACAGTGCTGTCCTTGCAGAGCTGTAAAATGACAAAAGCCAATTACCACTCCAGGCACAGTATTACAGCTTTGAGTTGGTAAAATACCAATCAAGCCAACCTGAAATGAGTAAAAGCAATCTCTGACACAGTGTTTCGCTCTAATTAGAGCTCTTCAGAGAGGTATAGCTTTGTCCAGACACAAGGGAGCACCCAGTATAAGTCAAAGAAATACCCTTTCAGGCATAGAGTGACGAATAAATTATGCAAAAAAGAAGCAGAGAACTCTGGGTAGTTCTCAAGTTTAGGTGGAAAGCAGCTCCTGTATGGAGCACTCTCAACACCAGCGACACTCTAGATCTGCTCACCTCAAATGTCTGTTTTTCTATCAAAATCTTTAAGCATAGGATTAGCACACAACCATCCACGCCGAGATAGAAAAGGACAAAGTCTTTTGCCATTTGTACAGCAAAGTCTTTAAGCATAGGACTAGCACAGTGCTGTCCTTGCCGAGCTGTAAAATGACAAAAGCCAATTACCACTCCAGGCACAGTATTACAGCTTTGAGTTGGTAAAATACCAATCAAGCCAACCTGAAATGAGTAAAAGCAACCCCTGACACAGTGTTTTGCTCTAATTAGAGCTCTTCAGAGAGGTATAGCTTTGTCCAGACACAAGGGAGCACCCAGTATAAGTCAAAGAAATACCCTTTCAGGCATAGAGTGACGAATAAATATGCAAAAAAGAAGCAGAGAACTCTGGGTAGTTCTCAAGTTTAGGTGGAAAGCAGCTCCTGTATGGAGCACTCTCAACACCAGCGACACTCTAGATCTGCTCACCTCAAATGTCTGTTTTTCTATCAAAATCTTTAAGCATAGGATTAGCACAGTGCCATCCACGCCGAGATAGAAAAGGACAAAGTCTTTTGCCATTTGTACAGCAAAGTCTTTAAGCATAGGAGTAGCACAGTGCTGTCCTTGCCGAGCTGTAAAATGACAAAAGCCAATTACCACTCCAGGCACAGAATTACAGCTTTGAGTTGGTAAAATACCAATCAAGCGAACCTGAAATGAGTAAAAGCAACCCCCGACACAGTGTTTCGCTCTAACTAGAGCTCTTCAGAGAGATATAGCTTTGTCCAGACACAAGGGAGCACCCAGTATAAGTCAAAGAAATACCCTTTCAGGCATAGAGTGACAAATAAATTATGCAAAAAAGAAGCAGAAAACTCTGGGTAGTTCTCAAGTCTAGGTGGAAAGCAGCTCCTGTATGGAGCACTCTCAACACCAGCGACACTCTAGATCTGCTCACCTCAAATGTCTGTTTTTCTATCAAAATCTTTAAGCATAGGATTAGCACAGTACCATCCACGCCGAGATAGAAAAGGACAAAGTCATTTGCCATTTGTACAGCAAAGTCTTTAAGCATAGAACTAGCACAGTGCTGTCCTTGCCGAGCTGTAAAATGACAAAAGCCAATTACCACTCCAGACACAGTATTACAGCTTTGAGTTGGTAAAATACCAATCAAGCCAACCTGAAATGAGTAAAAGCAATCCCTGACACAGTGTTTCGCTCTAATTAGAGCTCTTCGGAGAGGTATAGCTTTATCCAGACACAAGGGAGCACCCAGTGAAAGTCAAAGAAATACCCTTTCAGGCATAGAGTGATGAATAAATTATGCAAAAAAGAAGCAGAGAACTCTGGGTAGTTCTCAAGTTTAGGTGGAAAGCAGCTCCTGTATGGAGCACTCTCAACACCAGCGACACTCTAGATCTGCTCACCTAAAATGTCTGTTTTTCTATCAAAATCTTTAAGCATAGGATTAGCACAGTGCCATCCACGCCGAGATAGAAAAGGACAAAGTCTTTTGCCATTTGTACAGCAAAGTCTTTAAGCATAGGACTAGCACAGTGCTGTCCTTGCCGAGCTGTAAAATGACAAAAGCCAATTACCACTCTAGGCACAGTATTACAGCTTTGAGTTGGTAAAATACCAATCAAGCCAACCTGAAATGAGTAAAAGCAACCCCTGACACAGTGTTTCGCTCTAATTAGAGCTCTTCAGAGAGGTATAGCTTTGTCCAGACACAAGGGAGCACCCAGTATAAGTCAAAGAAATACCCTTTCAGGCATAGAGTGACGAATAAATTATGCAAAAAAGAAGCAGAGAACTCTGGGTAGTTCTCAAGTTTAGGTGGAAAGCAGATCCTGTATGGAGCACTCTCAACACCAGCGACACTCTAGATCTGCTCACCTCAAATGTCTGTTTTTCTATCAAAATCTGTAAGCATAGGATTAGCACAGTGCCATCCACGCCGAGATAGAAAAGGACAAAGGGGCATATTATCAAGCCAGGCGATACAATTATTGCCGCTTTAGCGGCAGAAAACTGCCGCTAAAACGGTGATAATGGGCTTGATAATATGCTCTATGGAATTCTAATCGAAGCCCATGTTAGATGTGAAGGACGTCTAACCTTGGCTTCAATTGGAATTCCGTAGAGCATATTATCAAGCCCATTATCGCCGTTTTGGCGGCAGTTTTCCGCCGCTAAAGCGGCGATAATTTTATCGCCCGGCTTGATAATATGCCCCAAAGTCTTTTGCCATTTGTACAGCAAAGTCTTTAAGCATAGGACTAGCACAGTGCTGTGCTGGCCGAGCTGTAAAATGACAAAAGCCAATTACCACTCCAGGCACAGTATTACAGCTTTGAGTTGGTAAAATACCAATCAAGCCAACCTAAAATGAGTAAAAGCAACCCCTGACACAGTGTTTCGCTCTAATTAGAGCTCTTCAGAGAGGTATAGCTTTGTACAGACACAAGGGAGCACCCAGTATAAGTCAAAGAAATACCCTTTCAGGCATAGAGTGACGAATAAATTATGCAAAAAAGAAGCAGAGAACTCTGGGTAGTTCTCAAGTTTAGGTGGAAAGCAGCTCCTGTATGGAGCACTCTCAACACCAGCGACACTCTAGATCTGCTCACCTCAAATGTCTGTTTTTCTATCAAAATCTTTAAGCATAGGATTAGCACAGTGCCATCCACTCCGAGATAGAAAAGGACAAAGTTTTTTGCCATTTGTACAGCAAAGTCTTTAAGCATAGGACTAGCACAGTGCTGTCCTTGCCGAGCTGTAAAATGACAAAAGCCAATTACCACTCCAGGCACAGTAGTACAGCTTTGAGTTGGTAAAATACCAATCAAGCCAACCTGAAATGAGTAAAAGCAACCCCTGACACAGTGTTTCGCTCTAATTAGAGCTCTTCAGAGAGGTATAGCTTTGTCCAGACACAAGGGAGCACCCAGTATAAGTCAAAGAAATACCCTTTCAGGCATAGAGTGACGAATAAATTATGCAAATAGAAGCAGAGAACTCTGGGTAGTTCTCAAGTTTAGGTGGAAAGCAGCTCCTGTATGGAGCACTCTCAACACCAGCGACACTCTAAATCTGCTCACCTCAAATGTCTGTTTTTCTATCAAAATCTTTAAGCATAGGATTAGCACAGTGCCATCCACGCCGAGATAGAAAAGGACAAAGTCTTTTGCCATTTGTACAGCAAAGTCTTTAAGCATAGGACTAGCACAGTGCTGTCCTTGCAGAGCTGTAAAATGACAAAAGCCAATTACCACTCCAGGCACAGTATTACAGCTTTGAGTTGGTAAAATACCAATCAAGCCAACCTGAAATGAGTAAAAGCAATCTCTGACACAGTGTTTCGCTCTAATTAGAGCTCTTCAGAGAGGTATAGCTTTGTCCAGACACAAGGGAGCACCCAGTATAAGTCAAAGAAATACCCTTTCAGGCATAGAGTGACGAATAAATTATGCAAAAAAGAAGCAGAGAACTCTGGGAAGTTCTCAAGTTTAGGTGGAAAGCAGCTCCTGTATGGAGCACTCTCAACACCAGCGACACTCTAGATCTGCTCACCTCAAATGTCTGTTTTTCTATCAAAATCTTTAAGCATAGGATTAGCACACAACCATCCACGCCGAGATAGAAAAGGACAAAGTCTTTTGCCATTTGTACAGCAAAGTCTTTAAGCATAGGACTAGCACAGTGCTGTCCTTGCCGAGCTGTAAAATGACAAAAGCCAATTACCACTCCAGGCACAGTATTACAGCTTTGAGTTGGTAAAATACCAATCAAGCCAACCTGAAATGAGTAAAAGCAACCCCTGACACAGTGTTTTGCTCTAATTAGAGCTCTTCAGAGAGGTATAGCTTTGTCCAGACACAAGGGAGCACCCAGTATAAGTCAAAGAAATACCCTTTCAGGCATAGAGTGACGAATAAATTATGCAAAAAAGAAGCAGAGAACTCTGGGTAGTTCTCAAGTTTAGGTGGAAAGCAGCTCCTGTATGGAGCACTCTCAACACCAGTGACACTCTAGATCTGCTCACCTCAAATGTCTGTTTTTCTATCAAAATCTTTAAGCATAGGATTAGCACAGTGCCATCCACGCCGAGATAGAAAAGGACAAAGTCTTTTGCCATTTGTACAGCAAAGTCTTTAAGCATAGGACTAGCACAGTGCTGTCCTTGCCGAGCTGTAAAATGACAAAAGCCAATTACCACTCCAGGCACAGTATTACAGCTTTGAGTTGGTAAAATACCAATCAAGCCAACCTGAAATGAGTAAAAGCAACCCCTGACACAGGGTTTCGCTCTAATTAGAGCTCTTCAGAGAGGTATAGCTTTGTCCAGACACAAGGGAGCACCCAGTATAAGTCAAAGAAATACCCTTTCAGGCACAGAGTGACGAATAAATTATGTAAAAAAGAAGCTGAGAACTCTGGGTAGTTCTCAAGTTTAGGTGGAAAGCAGCTCCTGTATGGAGCACTCTCAACACCAGCGACACTCTAGATCTGCTCACCTCAAATGTCTGTTTTTCTATCAAAATCTTTAAGCATAGGATTAGCACAGTGCCATCCACGCCGAGATAGAAAAGGACAAAGTCTTTTGCCATTTGTACAGCAAAGTCTTTAAGCATAGGACTAGCACAGTGCTGTCCTTGCCGAGCTGTAAAATGACAAAAGCCAATTACCACTCCAGGCACAGTATTACAGCTTTGAGTTGGTAAAATACCAATCAAGCAACCTGAAATGAATAAAGGCAACCCCTGGCACAGTGTTTCGCTCTAATTAGAGCTCTTCAGAGAGGTATAGCTTTGTCCAGACACAAGGGAGCACCCAGTATAAGTCAAAGAAATACCCTTTCAGGCATAGAGTGACGAATAAATTATGCAAAAAAGAGGCAGAGAGCTCTGGGTAGTTCTCAAGTTTAGGTGGAAAGCAGCTCCTATATGGAGCACTCTCAACACCAGCGACACTCTAGATCTGCTCACCTCAAATGTCTGTTTTTCTATCAAAATCTTTAAGCATAGGATTAGCACAGTGCCATCCACTCCGAGATAGAAAAGGACAAAGTTTTTTGCCATTTGTACAGCAAAGTCTTTAAGCATAGGACTAGCACAGTGCTGTCCTTGCCGAGCTGTAAAATGACAAAAGCCAATTACCACTCCAGGCACAGTATTACAGCTTTGAGTTGGTAAAATACCAATCAAGCTAACCTGAAATGAGTAAAAACAACCCCTGACACAGTGTTTCGCTCTAATTAGAGCTCTTCAGAGAGGTATAGCTTTGTCCAGACAGCTGTCTATTTTGTACAGAAAATCACCTCTATTCAATCATCTCTCCAGGCCACTCTCCAGCAGCATACGACAAGTCTGGGGTGTCCCTTGCCTGATCATGGCCCCTTTCTGTCCAATTTTCCCCTATTAGATCATGAGAGCTCTCTTGCTATTCTGATAAGTCTCAAATCCGGATCTCCACAGGATCCTTGCCCTGCCAAGTGTCTAGCAAATATGGCACCTGTTCTTAATGATTTGATTAATCCCATTTTGAATCTGTCACTCTCTTCCGGGGTAGTTCCCAAAGCTTGGAAGAGTGCCATGATCCTGCCACTTATAAAAAAACCTGCGCTCGACCCTGCAGTCTACGCAAATTACAGACCCATCTCCTTACTCCCTGCTCTGGCGAAAGTGACTGAAAGGTTTGCTCACAGATCTATTTCCAATTTTATTGAGGAAAGGGGTCTGTTGCATAATACTCAATCTGGCTTCCGTGCTAATTTCAGCACGGAGACCGCGCTCCTTGAAGTCACAGATGCCATCAGGGAGGAGTTGGATGTTGGTAAAAAAGTGGTACTGATTATGCTGGACCTGTCGGCGGCGTTCGACACTGTTCCCCACGCACTTCTACTCTCGAGACTCTGGGACTTTGGTCTGCGGGGAACGGTGTGGAATTGGCTTAAATCCTTCTTAGCCGACCGCCGGCAGACAATCTGGGCGCCACCCTTCTCTGCTGAAATGTCACCACTTGAAGTGGGGGTCCCTCAAGGTTCCATCTTGAGCCCCCTCCTGTTCAACATCTTTATGGCCCCCCTGGCGGTGACAGCGGAGGCTTTTGGCGCCCGGATTGTCAGCTATGCTGACGACACCCAGCTCCTCTTTGTAAGTAACAGGGATGGTCAGTTTGATAGTGTTCAGGTCAACGGATGTTTGAGTGCCGTCTTTGAGTGGTTTGGACGCCATGGGCTGAAGTGCAACGCCGACAAGTCGGAGCTGCTCTTCTTTGGCTGTACATCTGAACCCGATTGGAAAACCTGGTGGCCGAAAGATATGTCTCCTCCCACTAGCTCGTCTGTGAAAGCTAAAAATTTGGGAGTGGTGATTGACAACAAGCTATCTTTCGGACCACATATTTCATCTCTTACTGGGAAATGTTTCGGCATCCTGCGGATGCTTCGCAAATTTCTCCCTTTAGTCTCTATCCAGCACAGAAAAATTATTGTCCAGGCACTGATCTGTTCCAGGCTGGATTATGCAAACATTCTGTTTCTGGGACTTCCCAAATATTTGGTCAGGCGTCTGCAAATCGCCCAGAATTCTGCAGCCCGAGCCATTTTTGGTCTTCCAAGGAAAGTCAGAGCCACGGATCTTCTTGCCACATTGCATTGGCTCCCAGTTGCAAAAAGGATTCTATTTAAAACTTTGACCATGACCTTCAAGGCCTTGCATGGCATAGGCCCCAAATATATCTCGAAACGACTGTCTTGGTATACCCCTTCAAGATCTCTCAGATCCTCGTCCCTATCAAAGATGAGTGTTCCCTCTATCAAACGAGCAAGAGCAGGAGGACGGTCTTTTCGTTACTTAGCCCCTCATGCCTGGAATGATCTTCCACTCTCTCTAAGACAGACTTCTAGTCTTCTGTCTTTCCGCAAGGCCCTTAAGACTTTGCTCTTCCCGTAATCTTGATGCTGTTTCTGTGTTTGTAGCCCTTTTGGTGTTATGTTTTTCCCCATCTTCGGATGGGAGTCTTCGTTAAAGCGCCGGGATACTCCAGTGGAGTGGCCGTGCGCTATAGAAGTGTATAAATAACATAACATAAATAACATAACATAACAGGGAGCACCCAGTATAAGTCAAAGAAATACCCTTTCAGGCATAGAGTGACGAATAAATTATGCAAAAAAGAAGCAGAGAACTCTGGGTAGTTCTCAAGTTTAGGTGGAAAGCAGTTCCTGTATGGAGCACTCTCAACACCAGCGACACTCTAAATCTGCTCACCTCAAATGTCTGTTTTTCTATCAAAATCTTTAAGCATAGGATTAGCACAGTGCCATCCACGCCGAGATAGAAATGGACAAAGTCTTTTGCCATTTGTACAGCAATGTCTTTAAGCATAGGACTAGCACAGTGCTGTCCTTGCCGAGCTGTAAAATGACAAAAGCCAATTACCACTCCAGGCACAGTATTACAGCTTTGAGTTGGTAAAATACCAATCAAGCCAACCTGAAATGAGTAAAAGCAATCCCTGACACAGTGTTTCGCTCTAATTAGAGCTCTTCAGAGAGGTATAGCTTTGTCCAGACACAAGGGAGCACCCAGTATAAGTCAGAGAAATACCCTTTCAGGCATAGAGTGATGAATAAATTATGCAAAAAAGAAGCAGAGAACTCTGGGTAGTTCTCAAGTTTAGGTGGAAAGCAGCTCCTGTATGGAGCACTCTCAACACCAGCGACACTCTAGATCTGCTCACCTCAAATGTCTGTTTTTCTATCAAAATCTTTAAGCATAGGATTAGCACAGTGCCATCCACGCCGAGATAGAAAAGGACAAAGGGTCAGATTTATGACGACTGGCGCATCCCTGCATATCAGCAGGGATGCACCAGTTATTATGCGCCACAGCTGCGCCACCATGGATGCACCGCATTCATAATGCGGCGCACCATGGGGCAAAAACGGCACAGATGCGTGACGCATCTGTGCCGAAAAGTGGCGCATTGCTGGAGTTGCGTCGCAAGCGCGACGCAGCTCCAGCAATGATCTGGGGGGCCCTATCTGTACAATGCTGCGTCAATCCTTACGCCTGCTTCAAGCAGGCGCAGGGTTTTGACACAGCATGGGCCTAAAAGTGACTGAGTGAAATCTTGTAGATTTCACTCAGCCACTTTTAGGAGGCGTTCCTGCGCCGGAACGCCCCCACCTGCCCTGGAACGCCTACATGTGGCGCAGGGCTTTACAACGTGACGCATCTGTGAGATGCGTCACGTTTGTAAATGCCCCGCACCATGGCGCAGGATTTGCGCCGCTGCTGCGTCACAAAGGTGACGCAACGGCGGCGCAAAAGTGCCGCAAGTGCAACATAAATCTGCCCCAAAGTCTTTTGCCATTTGTACAGCAAAGTCTTTAAGCATAGGACTAGCACAGTGCTGTCCTTGCTGAGCTGTAAAATGACAAAAACCAATTACAACTCCAGGCACAGTATTACAGCTTTGAGTTGGTAAAATACCAATCAAGCCAACCTGAAATGAGTAAAAGCAACCCCTGACACAGTGTTTCGCTCTAATTAGAGCTCTTCAGAGAGGTATAGCTTTGTCCAGACACAAGGGAGCACCCAGTATAAGTCAAAGAAATACCCTTTCAGGCATAGAGTGACGAATAAATTATGCAAAAAAGAAGCAGAGAACTCTGGGTAGTTCTCAAGTTTAGGTGGAAAGCAGCTCCTGTATGGAGCACTCTCAACACCAGCGACACTCTAGATCTGCTCACCTCAAATGTCTGTTTTTCTATCAAAATCTTTAAGCATAGGATTAGCACAGTGCCATCCACGCCGTGATAGAAAAGGACAAAGTCTTTTGCCATTTGTACAGCAAAGTCTTTAAGCTTAGGACTAGCACAGTGCTGTCCTTGCCGAGCTGTAAAATGACAAAAGCCAATTACCACTCCAGGCACAGTATTACAGCTTTGAGTTGGTAAAATACCAATCAAGCCAACCTGAAATGAGTAAAAGCAACCCCTGACACAGTGTTTGGCTCTAATTAGAGCTCTTCAGAGAGGTATAGCTTTGTCCAGACACAAGGGAGCACCCAGTATAAGTCAAAGAAATACTCTTTCAGGCATAGAGTGATGAATAAATTATGCAAAAACGAAGCAGAAACTCTGGGTAGTTCTCAAGTTTAGGTGGAAAGCAGCTCCTGTATGGAGCACTCTCAACACCAGCGACACTCTAGATCTGCTCACCTCAAATGTCTGTTTTTCTATCAAAATCTTTGAGCATAGGATTAGCACAGTGCCATCCACGCCGAGATAGAAAAGGACAAAGTCTTTTGCCATTTGTACAGCAAAGTCTTTAAGCATAGGACTAGTACAGTGCTGTCCTTGCCGAGCTGTAAAATGACAAAAGCCAATTACCACTCCAGGCACAGTATTACTGCTTTGAGTTGGAAAAATACCAATCAAGCCAACCTGAAATGAGTAAAAGCAACCCCTGACACAGTGTTTTGCTCTAATCAGAGCTCTTCAGAGAGGTATAGCTTTGTCCAGACACAAGGGAGCACCCAGTATAAGTCAAAGAAATACCCTTTCAGGCATAGAGTGACGAATAAATTATGCAAAAAAGAAGCAGAGAACTCTGGGTAGTTCTCAAGTTTAGGTGGAAAGCAGTTCCTGTATGGAGCACTCTCAACACCAGCGACACTCTAGATCTGCTCACCTCAAATGTCTGTTTTTCTATCAAAATCTTTAAGCATAGGATTAGCACAGTGCCATCCACGCCGAGATAGAAAAGGACAAAGTCTTTTGCCATTTGTACAGCAAAGTCTTTAAGCATAGGACTAGCACAGAGCTGTCCTTGCCGAGCTGTAAAATGACAAAAGCCAATTACCACTCCAGGCACAGTATTACAGCTTTGAGTTGGTAAAATACCAATCAAGCCAACCTGAAATGAGTAAAAGCAACCCCTGACACAGTGTTTCGCTCTAATTAGAGCTCTTCAGAGAGGTATAGCTTTGTCCAGACACAAGGGAGCACCCAGTATAAGTCAAAGAAATACCCTTTCAGGCATAGAGTGACGAATAAATTATGTAAAAAAGAAGCTGAGAACTCTGGGTAGTTCTCAAGTTTAGGTGGAAAGCAGCTCCTGTATGGAGCACTCTCAACACCAGCGACACTCTAGATCTGCTCACCTCAAATGTCTGTTTTTCTATCAAAATCTTTAAGCATAGGATTAGCACAGTACCATCCACGCCGAGATAGAAAAGGACAAAGTCTTTTGCCATTTGTACAGCAAAGTCTTTAAGCATAGGACTAGCACAGTGCTGTCCTTGCCGAGCTGTAAAATGACAAAAGCCAATTACCACTCCAGGCACAGTATTACATCTTTGAGTTGGTAAAATACCAATCAAGCCAACCTGAAATGAGTAAAAGCAATCCCTGACACAGTGTTTCGCTCTAATTAGAGCTCTTCAGAGAGGTATAGCTTTGTCCAGACACAAGGGAGCACCCAGTATAAGTCAAAGAAATACCCTTTCAGGCATAGAGTGACGAATAAATTATGCAAAAAAGAAGCAGAGAACTCTGGGTAGTTCTCACGTTTAGGTGGAAAGCAGCTCCTGTATGGAGCACTCTCAACACCAGCGACACTCTGGATCTGCTCACCTCAAATGTCTGTTTTTCTATCAAAATCTTTAAGCATAGGATTAGCACAGTGCCATCCACGCCGAGATAGAAAAGGACAAAGTCTTTTGCCATTTGTACAGCAAAGTCTTTAAGCATAGGAGTAGCACAGTGCTGTCCTTGCCGAGCTGTAAAATGACAAAAGCCAATTACCACTCCAGGCACAGAATTACAGCTTTGAGTTGGTAAAATACCAATCAAGCGAACCTGAAATGAGTAAAAGCAACCCCGACACAGTGTTTCGCTCTAACTAGAGCTCTTCAGAGAGGTATAGCTTTGTCCAGACACAAGGGAGCACCCAGTATAAGTCAAAGAAATACCCTTTCAGGCATAGAGTGACAAATAAATTATGCAAAAAAGAAGCAGAGAACTCTGGGTAGTTCTCAAGTCTAGGTGGAAAGCAGCTCCTGTATGGAGCACTCTCAACACCAGCGACACTCTAGATCTGCTCACCTCAAATGTCTGTTTTTCTATCAAAATCTTTAAGCATAGGATTAGCACAGTACCATCCACGCCGAGATAGAAAAGGACAAAGTCATTTGCCATTTGTACAGCAAAGTCTTTAAGCATAGAACTAGCACAGTGCTGTCCTTGCCGAGCTGTAAAATGACAAAAGCCAATTACCACTCCAGACACAGTATTACAGCTTTGAGTTGGTAAAATACCAATCAAGCCAACCTGAAATGAGTAAAAGCAATCCCTGACACAGTGTTTCGCTCTAATTAGAGCTCTTCAGAGAGGTATAGCTTTGTCCAGACACAAGGGAGCACCCAGTATAAGTCAAAGAAATACCCTTTCAGGCATAGAGTGATGAATAAATTATGCAAAAAAGAAGCAGAGAACTCTGGGTAGTTCTCAAGTTTAGGTGGAAAGCAGCTCCTGTATGGAGCACTCTCAACACCAGCGACACTCTAGATCTGCTCACCTAAAATGTCTGTTTTTCTATCAAAATCTTTAAGCATAGGATTAGCACAGTGCCATCCACGCCGAGATAGAAATGGACAAAGTCTTTTGCCATTTGTACAGCAAAGTCTTTAAGCATAGGACTAGCATAGTGCTGTCCTTGCCGAGCTGTAAAATGACAAAAGCTAATTACCACTCCAGGCACAGTATTACAGCTTTGAGTTGGTAAAATACCAATCAAGCCAACCTGAAATGAGTAAAAGCAATCCCTGACACAGTGTTTCGCTCTAATTAGAGCTCTTCAGAGAGGTATAGCTTTGTCCAGACACAAGGGAGCACCCAGTATAAGTCAAAGAAATACCCTTTCAGGCATAGAGTGACGAATAAATTATGCAAAAAAGAAGCAGAGAACTCTGGGTAGTTCTCAAGTTTAGGTGGAAAGCAGCTCCTGTATGGAGCACTCTCAACACCAGCGACACTCTAGATCTGCTCACCTCAAATGTCTGTTTTTCTATCAAAATCTTTAAGCATAGGATTAGCACAGTGCCATCCACGCCGAGATAGAAAAGGACAAAGTCTTTGCCATTTGTACAGCAAAGTCTTTAAGCATAGGACTAGCACAGTGCTGTCCTTGCCGAGCTGTAAAATGACAAAAGCCAATTACCACTCCAGGCACAGTATTACAGCTTTGAGTTGGTAAAATACCAATCAAGCCAACCCGAAATGAGTAAAAGCAACCCCTGACACAGTGTTTGGCTCTAATTAGAGCTCTTCAGAGAGGTATAGCTTTGTCCAGACACAAGGGAGCACCCAGTATAAGTCAAAGAAATACTCTTTCAGGCATAGAGTGATGAATAAATTATGCAAAAACGAAGCAGAAACTCTGGGTAGTTCTCAAGTTTAGGTGGAAAGCAGCTCCTGTATGGAGCACTCTCAACACCAGCGACACTCTAGATCTGCTCACCTCAAATGTCTGTTTTTCTATCAAAATCTTTAAGCATAGGATTAGCACAGTGCCATCCACGCCGAGATAGAAAAGGACAAAGTCTTTTGCCATTTGTACAGCAAAGTCTTTAAGCATAGGACTAGTACAGTGCTGTCCTTGCCGAGCTGTAAAATGACAAAAGCCAATTACCACTCCAGGCACAGTATTACTGCTTTGAGTTGGTAAAATACCAATCAAGCCAACCTGAAATGAGTAAAAGCAACCCCTGACACAGTGTTTTGCTCTAATCAGAGCTCTTCAGAGAGGTATAGCTTTGTCCAGACACAAGGGAGCACCCAGTATAAGTCAAAGAAATACCCTTTCAGGCATAGAGTGACGAATAAATTATGCAAAAAAGAAGCAGAGAACTCTGGGTAGTTCTCAAGTTTAGGTGGAAAGCAGCTCCTGTATGGAGCACTCTCAACACCAGCGACAGTCTAGATCTGCTCACCTCAAATGTCTGTTTTTCTATCAAAATCTTTAAGCATAGGATTAGCACAGTACCATCCACGCCGAGATAGAAAAGGACAAAGTCTTTTGCCATTTGTACAGCAAAGTCTTTAAGCATAGGACTAGCACAGTGCTGTCCTTGCCGAGCTGTAAAATGACAAAAGCCAATTACCACTCCAGGCACAGTATTACATCTTTGAGTTGGTAAAATACCAATCAAGCCAACCTGAAATGAGTAAAAGCAATCCCTGACACAGTGTTTCGCTCTAATTAGAGCTCTTCAGAGAGGTATAGCTTTGTCCAGACACAAGGGAGCACCCAGTATAAGTCAAAGAAATACCCTTTCAGGCATAGAGTGACGAATAAATTATGCAAAAAAGAAGCAGAGAACTCTGGGTAGTTCTCAAGTCTAGGTGGAAAGCAGCTCCTGTATGGAGCACTCTCAACACCAGCGACACTCTAGATCTGCTCACCTCAAATGTCTGTTTTTCTATCAAAATCTTTAAGCATAGGATTAGCACAGTGCCATCCACGCCGAGATAGAAAAGGACAAAGTCTTTTGCCATTTGTACAGCAAAGTCTTTAAGCATAGGAGTAGCACAGTGCTGTCCTTGCCGAGCTGTAAAATGACAAAAGCCAATTACCACTCCAGGCACAGTATTACAGCTTTGAGTTGGTAAAATATCAATCAAGCGAACCTGAAATGAGTAAAAGCAACCCCGACACAGTGTTTCGCTCTAACTAGAGCTCTTCAGAGAGGTATAGCTTTGTCCAGACACAAGGGAGCACCCAGTATAAGTCAAAGAAATACCCTTTCAGGCATAGAGTGACAAATAAATTATGCAAAAAAGAAGCAGAGAACTCTGGGTAGTTCTCAAGTCTAGGTGGAAAGCAGCTCCTGTATGGAGCACTCTCAACACCAGCGACACTCTAGATCTGCTCACCTCAAATGTCTGTTTTTCTATCAAAATCTTTAAGCATAGGATTAGCACAGTACCATCCACGCCGAGATAGAAAAGGACAAAGTCATTTGCCATTTGTACAGCAAAGTCTTTAAGCATAGAACTAGCACAGTGCTGTCCTTGCCGAGCTGTAAAATGACAAAAGCCAATTACCACTCCAGACACAGTATTACAGCTTTGAGTTGGTAAAATACCAATCAAGACAACCTGAAATGAGTAAAAGCAATCCCTGACACAGTGTTTCGCTCTAATTAGAGCTCTTCAGAGAGGTATAGCTTTGTCCAGACACAAGGGAGCACCCAGTATAAGTCAAAGAAATACCCTTTCAGGCATAGAGTGATGAATAAATTATGCAAAAAAGAAGCAGAGAACTCTGGGTAGTTCTCAAGTTTAGGTGGAAAGCAGCTCCTGTATGGAGCACTCTCAACACCAGCGACACTCTAGATCTGCTCACCTAAAATGTCTGTTTTTCTATCAAAATCTTTAAGCATAGGATTAGCACAGTGCCATCCACGCCGAGATAGAAAAGGACAAAGTCTTTTGCCATTTGTACAGCAAAGTCTTTAAGCATAGGACTAGCACAGTGCTGTCCTTGCCGAGCTGTAAAATGACAAAAGCCAATTACCACTCTAGGCTCAGTATTACAGTTTTGAGTTGGTAAAATACCAATCAAGCCAACCTGAAATGAGTAAAAGCAACCCCTGACACAGTGTTTCGCTCTAATTAGAGCTCTTCAGAGAGGTATAGCTTTGTCCAGACACAAGGGAGCACCCAGTATAAGTCAAAGAAATACCCTTTCAGGCATAGAGTGACGAATAAATTATGCAAAAAAGAAGCAGAGAACTCTGGGTAGTTCTCAAGTTTAGGTGGAAAGCAGATCCTGTATGGAGCACTCTCAACACCAGCGACACTCTAGATCTGCTCACCTCAAATGTCTGTTTTTCTATCAAAATCTGTAAGCATAGGATTAGCACAGTGCCATCCACGCCGAGATAGAAAAGGACAAAGGGGCATATTATCAAGCCAGGCGATACAATTATCGCCGCTTTAGCGGCAGAAAACTGCCGCTAAAACGGTGATAATGGGCTTGATAATATGCTCTATGGAATTCTAATCGAAGCCCATGTTAGATGTGAAGGACGTCTAACCTTGGCTTCAATTGGAATTCCGTAGAGCATATTATCAAGCCCATTATCGCCGTTTTGGCGGCAGTTTTCCGCCGCTAAAGCGGCGATAATTTTATCGCCTGGCTTGATAATATGCCCCAAAGTCTTTTGCCATTTGTACAGCAAAGTCTTTATGCATAGGACTAGCACAGTGCTGTGCTGGCCGAGCTGTAAAATGACAAAAGCCAATTACCACTCCAGGCACAGTATTACAGCTTTGAGTTGGTAAAATACCAATCAAGCCAACCTAAATTGAGTAAAAGCAACCCCTGACACAGTGTTTCGCTCTAATTAGAGCTCTTCAGAGAGGTATAGCTTTGTCCAGACACAAGGGAGCACCCAGTATAAGTCAAAGAAATACCCTTTCAGGCATAGAGTGACGAATAAATTATGCAAAAAAGAAGCAGAGAACTCTGGGTAGTTCTCAAGTTTAGGTGGAAAGCAGCTCCTGTATGGAGCACTCTCAACACCAGCGACACTCTAGATCTGCTCACTTCAAATGTCTGTTTTTCTATCAAAATCTTTAAGCATAGGATTAGCACAGTGCCATCCACGCCGAGATAGAAAAGGACAAAGTTTTTTGCCATTTGTACAGCAAAGTCTTTAAGCATAGGACTAGCACAGTGCTGTCCTTGCCGAGCTGTAAAATGACAAAAGCCAATTACCACTCCAGGCACAGTAGTACAGCTTTGAGTTGGTAAAATACCAATCAAGCCAACCTGAAATGAGTAAAAGCAACCCCTGACACAGTGTTTCGCTCTAATTAGAGCTCTTCAGAGAGGTATAGCTTTGTCCAGACACAAGGGAGCACCCAGTATAAGTCAAAGAAATACCCTTTCAGGCATAGAGTGACGAATAAATTATGCAAATAGAAGCAGAGAACTCTGGGTAGTTCTCAAGTTTAGGTGGAAAGCAGCTCCTGTATGGAGCACTCTCAACACCAGCGACACTCTAAATCTGCTCACCTCAAATGTCTGTTTTTCTATCAAAATATTTAAGCATAGGATTAGCACAGTGCCATCCACGCCGAGATAGAAAAGGACAAAGTTTTTTGCCATTTGTACAGCAAAGTCTTTAAGCATAGGACTAGCACAGTGCTGTCCTTGCAGAGCTGTAAAATGACAAAAGCCAATTACCACTCCAGGCACAGTATTACAGCTTTGAGTTGGTAAAATACCAATCAAGCCAACCTGAAATGAGTAAAAGCAATCTCTGACACAGTGTTTCGCTCTAATTAGAGCTCTTCAGAGAGGTATAGCTTTGTCCAGACACAAGGGAGCACCCAGTATAAGTCAAAGAAATACCCTTTCAGGCATAGAGTGACGAATAAATTATGCAAAAAAGAAGCAGAGAACTCTGGGTAGTTCTCAAGTTTAGGTGGAAAGCAGCTCCTGTATGGAGCACTCTCAACACCAGCGACACTCTAGATCTGCTCACCTCAAATGTCTGTTTTTCTATCAAAATCTTTAAGCATAGGATTAGCACAGTGCCATCCACGCCGAGATAGAAAAGGACAAAGTCTTTTGCCATTTGTACAGCAAAGTCTTTAAGCATAAGACTAGCACAGTGCTGTCCTTGCCGAGCTGTAAAATGACAAAAACCAATTACCACTCCAGGCACAGTATTACAGCTTTGAGTTGGTAAAATACCAATCAAGCCAACCTGAAATGAGTAAAAGCAACCCCTGACACAGTGTTTCGCTCTAATTAGAGCTCTTCAGAGAGGTATAGCTTTGTCCAGACACAAGGGAGCACCCAGTATAAGTCAAAGAAATACCCTTTCAGGCATAGAGTGACGAATAAATTATGCAAAAAAGAAGCAGAGAACTCTGGGTAGTTCTCAAGTTTAGGTGGAAAGCAGCTCCTGTATGGAGCACTCTCAACACCAGCGACACTCTAGATCTGCTCACCTCAAATGTCTGTTTTTCTATAAAAATCTTTAAGCATAGGATTAGCACAGTGCCATCCACGCCGAGATAGAAAAGGACAAAGTCTTTTGCCATTTGTACAGCAAAGTCTTTAAGCATAGGACTAGCACAGTGCTGTCCTTGCCGAGCTGTAAAATGACAAAAGCCAATTACCACTCCAGGCACAGTATTACAGCTTTGAGTTGGTAAAATACCAATCAAGCCAACCTGAAATGAGTAAAAGCAACCCCTGACACAGTGTTTGGCTCTAATTAGAGCTCTTCAGAGAGGTATAGCTTTGTCCAGACACAAGGGAGCACCCAGTATAAGTCAAAGAAATACTCTTTCAGGCATAGAGTGATGAATAAATTATGCAAAAACGAAGCAGAAACTCTGGGTAGTTCTCAAGTTTAGGTGGAAAGCAGCTCCTGTATGGAGCACTCTCAACACCAGCGACACTCTAGATCTGCTCACCTCAAATGTCTGTTTTTCTATCAAAATCTTTAAGCATAGGATTAGCACAGTGCCATCCACGCCGAGATAGAAAAGGACAAAGTCTTTTGCCATTTGTACAGCAAAGTCTTTAAGCATAGGACTAGTACAGTGCTGTCCTTGCCGAGCTGTAAAATGACAAAAGCCAATTACCACTCCAGGCACAGTATTACTGCTTTGAGTTGGTAAAATACCAATCAAGCCAACCTGAAATGAGTAAAAGCAACCCCTGACACAGTGTTGTGCTCTAATCAGAGCTCTTCAGAGAGGTATAGCTTTGTCCAGACACAAGGGAGCACCCAGTATAAGTCAAAGAAATACCCTTTCAGGCATAGAGTGACGAATAAATTATGCAAAAAAGAAGCAGAGAACTCTGGGTAGTTCTCAAGTTTAGGTGGAAAGCAGCTCCTGTATGGAGCACTCTCAACACCAGCGACACTCTAGATCTGCTCACCTCAAATGCCTGTTTTTCTATCAAAATCTTTAAGCATAGGATTAGCACAGTGCCATCCACGCCGAGATAGAAAAGGACAAAGTCTGAGGGGGAGCTGAAAAACCTACCTGGTTAGCCTGCAAAACGCCGGAACACGCCATTGCTGTCACCGCCACCGCCAAGAGTCACACCGTGCTAGAGTCAGCGTCGCCGCCCCGGGACTCCATCTCCCGGCAGCACTAGCGGCGGCGCGCTCATTGAACGCAGCGCCAGCGCCTGGAGGCGCACATAAGATCAGCTGAAGGCGGCAGAGCGGGGGGGAGCTGAAAAACCTACCTGGTTAGCCTGCAAAACGCCGGAACACGCCATTGCTGTCACCGCCACCGCCAAGAGTCACACCGTGCTAGAGTCAGCGTCGCCGCCCCGGGACTCCATCTCCCGGCAGCACTAGCGGCGGCGCGCTCATTGAACGCAGCGCCAGCGCCTGGAGGCGCACATAAGATCAGCTGAAGGCGGCAGAGCGGGGGGGAGCTGAAAAACCTACCTGGTTAGCCTGCAAAACGCCGGAACACGCCATTGCTGTCACCGCCACCGCCAAGAGTCACACCGTGCTAGAGTCAGCGTCGCCGCCCCGGGACTCCATCTCCCGGCAGCACTAGCGGCGGCGCGCTCATTGAACGCAGCGCCAGCGCCTGGAGGCGCACATAAGATCAGCTGTAGGCCGCGTCGCGGGATCGCGCGCGGGTCGGCGCCGGGGCTAAGCCCGGGCAAAGGGCGGGCCCTCTGTGGCCCTCAGTGACCGAGGTAGGCCGGGCTGGGCCCGGTCCCTTATTTCTCATTTTTTACATTGTAATGATTTGTTTGCATTTGTGCCCATTTGAGTAGAAGGGTAATTTGATGCAAGTACTGTGATAGCTATACTGCACCCTGGTCCTACCTGCTGTGCCAGGGACTGACTCAACTCCAGACTTTTATTCATTTTATATTGCTACATTTCATTTTAATTACTGTGGAAAATGTCTAAAACTTTACGATCTGGAAGGGTAGTGGGAGAAAAACCTGCCCGGAAATTAACTACTATCCGCACAAGAAACAAGTCAGTAAACAACCCACCTTTGAAAGGACAATGTCAGTTATCTGAACTCTGGGATTTATCTGGTATAAAAAAACCTAAATGTGCGACTCTATATAATCCAGATACTAAAGTCTTGGAAGTACACGTACCAACTACCTCTGTGCCCCGATTTCCCCAGGCCCAGCAGGGGGCCCCCCAAACTATGGCAGGAGGGTCTCCCTTTCGGGACCCTACAGATGGGAAGTTGACGATTATAAGTGAGCCAGTGCACATACCATCGATCCCTCAGTTATCCATGAATGACAGGCCGGGGGATGACCTGTCTGCACTATCCATTGATTTGGAACTATGGGGACGCTACGTAAGCCCTGCTAAAGTGGAATCTCTGGAGCAATTTAAAGTTCAGGGGGGAGCCACCCCATCAGGGTTAATGTTGTATAGTAGCACCCCGTCGCTAAATAGTCATGAAATATCTGACTTGCTAAACTCTTCCAAGAGCCCCGACCTCAATCTCCTGGATAATATCTGCACAGCAGAAGCACGAGAAAAGCCGATCTCTGAGTCCATGATCGCGCTGGAACAACTCCTTGCTTCAATTTTGCTGCTTCTAGGGAAATTTGTAGGCAGCTCGGACTGTATCCTTGAATCAGTTACCCAGATCCTAAAGTTATTGCTGCAGAAAGTGCCGGTTGCGAGTAAGGCCTCTCCCCCTAAGTCTGAACAATCTGTATCTGAGGGGAAATTCAAAGCCATTAGAAGCGAACTAGTTAGGAAAAATGAAGAGTCTTCTATGGTCCCTCATAAGGAGTTGCCTTATACTGCAGCCTCTAACTGTATCAAGAATATAGTCCTGGAGATAGAGGAGGAGGATAAAGTCTTGCCAGGCCCCAAAACGGTTCAGGAATTATTTCCTATCTTTGTCCCGGATGACGGAAAAGACCTCCTGGCCGACAAATCTGAGGTCAATGAAGAAAAGAGAAAATATGGTAAACAAAAAAGTACCAAAGCTAGTAAGAGGAAACCTATTCGAAAGTATAGAAAGAAGAAGCAACGGAGGATCATTTTCCAAAAATGCACAGTGACAAGGGAGAATGAAATAAGGAATGGGGAATCCTTTTCTACTGCTTTAAAAGTGGACATGGGTGCGAATTTATCCTCTTCAACCTCGGTGGAGGAGGAAATTGAACAAGGCAGCCTGCCTTCTCAGGAAGATTTACCACAAATTGGGGGCTCTCTCCCAGGCTCTCCTTCTCGGAGTGCTCTTGGAGGTCCAATTTCTAATCCATCTGGGTTTTTAAACCCTTTGGCCCCCCCCTTTGTGGTAACAATTGACTCTGAAAATTCTCGCCCTCCGGCCTGGCCTGTAAGTACGTCAAAGGCCCCTGTGGATGTGCGTGTACTAGATTTTGTTCCATTATTTGATACTGACCTCTTATTAAATAGAGCCTGGCTCCTCAAGCGTTTCAGTGAGGTTGAATGTCTCTATCACATTCAGTCTAGAGACATTGAACTGGTAACTTTGTTGGGTGGTAGTCGGGTTTTGAGTATGCGGGTGAAATTTTATTCCCCTATCATAACAAATTTGATACTAGAACAGGCTGAAAATTTTCAACGCTTAGGTATTGATATTCTACCTATCCCTACCCCAGGCAAGCCAAACTCTTTCGATAAGCAGGGGTTGAGGGGTGATGAACAAAACAGGGTAACCTCTCCTCTGAGAGACCTGAAAATTTGGGTTTCCAGGGGAAAACGCACAGTATCGCACGTGAAGCCTCTCCCACTAGTTGAGAATTCCACATTCAATGATGACAATAACCAGTGGAATTGGCTCCATAGTGCATTATCAACAAAAAATAAGGATAACCCCAAATTGTTCCACCATCTTTAACCCAGCCTTAAACATAATTTCCTGGAATGCGGCCGGATTCCATAGCAGCCCGGAGAAAATGACCTTTTTATCTACTCTGGAGGCTGATATATTGTGCATCCAGGAAACATGGTGCATAGATAGGTTAACGCCTTTAAAAGATTTTTATGTTTTGGAAGTTCCGGCTGCGCCCTCTAAGAAAGGGCATGCTAGGGGGGGGCTCGCTTGTTTACTGTCAAATAAGTTTCAATGGAGATTTTCCCATTATATTGACTCCAGTAGACTTTTCCACACAATAACATTAGAAAATATGTTCCATGACAATGTAAAATATCCCATGGTAATTTTCAATGTGTATATTCCGCCTGAGGAATGTTTTAATGATAAATTGCAGCGGGTTCTCCAGTATATGGATAAGATAAAAAATTCACCTCCTTTTCCTGTAATTTTGCTTATCGGTGATTTGAATTGTAAAGTTTCAAACGCTAGTCTAAAACTTTTCAGGGATAAAGCTAAGGAGGAAGCACATTGCATCCCCCAGACGCTCTTCCCTGAAAACTTAAAGACAAATAAAAGGGGGAAGATCTTGTTAAAAGAATTAGCGATCGGGGATGGTATTATCTTAAATGGAAGATTTCCATCCGACGTCCCCGCAAATCATACCCACAAATCCCCCTTTGGGTCATCAATTTTGGACTATGCTATCGCCAGCTACAGTCTGTTTCCCCAGATTCTTGACTTAAAGATCACACCCACGACTCTGAGCGACCACAGTATATTGTCACTATCAATTTCGTTAAATTCTATGAATACGGCATCTTGGTCGCTAAATGGCAGGGAGGCTACCTTCCACTCGACATCTGGAAGATGCTTCTGGAATAATGCTGCCATTAATGGGGTGCAGGAGCTACTGACCGATACCCTTAGGGAAATAGAAGAGTGGAACGGAAATGAAATAGTTTGTTTTGAGGAATTCATGGTAAAGATTTTATTGAATGCTAAAAAAACTGTCCCCCCTAAGAAAAAAGGAGAGGTAGTTTCTCTAACTCTCCGTAATCTGAATAGGGAATTAAACAAACTAATCCGTGCACAGTACGTCGAAAGGGTACTGGAACGTGGGAAAGATATCGCTAGGTTAAAAAGAAAGAGAAGCAGACTTAAGCTAAAAGTTAAAAGGGACAGGGAGGATGAAGTATGGATTAAATTAAGGGAATCTGCTGCTTATGGCAACATTAAAGATTTTTGGGCAATAATTGGGAAAGGATGTGGTACTCGCCACTCCCCTACTCCCATAGCTATACCAGAAGATCTATGGTCCTCTCATATCCGAGAATTATATGCAGGGAATGGGACCACAGGTGTGGATAACTTCATGTATGCTGCC
This sequence comes from Triturus cristatus, assembly GCF_964204655.1. Classification (NCBI taxonomy): domain Eukaryota; kingdom Metazoa; phylum Chordata; class Amphibia; order Caudata; family Salamandridae; genus Triturus; species Triturus cristatus. Next base: position 1,086,864,546 of record NC_140591.1, read on the forward strand.
CCTGATGACTCGGTCTTCTTTCCCTCTGAGAAGGAAATCGAGTTGGCTATAAAAAATATGCGATCCTCTGGGGCTATGGGACCGGATGAGCTTCCGATGACGGTCCTAAAACAAGACCCTTTAACCTGGAGTAAAATCTTGTACCCCCTGTTTAGGGCATGCCATCTTTCTAAACGTGTCCCTGCATCGTGGAGAGGAAGCATTCTGGTCCCTATCTTCAAAAAGGGAGCAAGGGACAGTCCCAGTAACTATCGCATGATTGCGCTCCTCGACTCCATCGGAAAGGTCTTTGCGAAATGCCTCCTGAGATCTCTTTCTGATTGGGTCGAGGAGCGCAACATCTTGCCGTTGGAACAGACTGGCTTCCGAAGGGAACATGGCACTCTGGACAACCTGACTGCCCTTCAGGTTATTACTGATAAATATGTCCAGGTGAGAGGGGGTGTTGTATACGCCGCCTTCATTGATTTCTCCACAGCGTTCGATAAAGTAGATCGGGGAACGCTGTGGAGAAAATTGGCGAGGATGGGTGTCCCTACTCCCCTGCTGGAATTGGTGCGGGCTCTGCACACTGAGACCTGGTGCAGGGTCTTAATGGGGGGCGAAAGGGGGCTGTCGGCCAAAATACCATCTCAGAATGGCCTTAAACAGGGCTGCTTATTGGCGCCCCTGTTGTTCTCCCTATACACAACTGACCTCCCTGCAGCTGTGTCCCATAGTGAGGGGATCGCACCGTTGATAGGAGGGGTGCCAATAGCCTGTCTGATGTATGCCGATGATGTGTTATTGCTTGACTTAACTCCCGTGGGTCTGGCTAATCGGCTTCAGGCTCTTCAGGACTTTGCTGGGGAGCATCATATGAAGATCAATATTAATAAAAGTAAAGTGATGTGTATTGCTGGTAGGAAGAAATGCCGCTCGACAAATTTTGGTTGGGCTATCGGAGGGCTTAGATTGGAGGTCGTAACTTGTTATACCTTTTTAGGGAAAATATTCTCGGTCAATATGAGCGAGAATTCTCATATAGAGCATTGCTCCCGCAAAGCTCTTGCCCAAGGCAATGGGTTAAAGTCCCTATACCTGGCAACGGGGAAAAGACATTTTTCTAGCCTTCTAGAAGTATTTAGAGCTAAAATCCCCGCAACCATCTTGTATGGTATAGAAATAATTGAGATAAAATACTGGGACTTTTGCCACAAGACTGAGGGAAAACTCCTAAGATCCCTCTCGAATCTTAACAATGCCTGTCCACTGGCTGCTTGCAGGCTGGATTTTGGCCTCAGGAGTGCCTGGGTTCAGGGGCTTTGCGCCGTAATAAGATGGGTAGCCAGTTTAGTCAGAGCGAGAGAAGGAACCCTGCGAGTCTTACTCAAAAATGAACTTTTGGGCAATTTTAAGGAGTTCTCTAAACTTGTTAGTAATTTTAGAAGGGCTGTGAAAATCCTTAGACTGGATGAAAGCGCTCTTTTCTCCTATTCTCCCACGCAGTTAAAGCAGGTCCTCAGGGAGGCTTCGTGGGAGTATTGTTTTCTATCTGACAAAAAAACAGTTGGAGATAAAAGGAATGTGGAGCCGCTGATCTCCTCCTATAGGTTGAAACAGCCCCAACCATATGCCCTGTGGAACCTGCCACATGGGATACGTAGGTTTTGGTTTTTATTACGTTATGACTTAATCCCTCTTAACGTGTTGCTGTCTAAATGGCATGGCACGTTGTGCAATCTATGTAAATTAAATAACCAGGACTGTATGCATGTACTTTTGATTTGTCCTATGTTACGTAGCTTGCGCAAGCGATGGCTTAAAGTAATTTGTCTTCGCCTCAGTATTGTCACTTTACAAGATTTTCTTCATGCACTTTATTGCCCACCAAATGAAATGTTCTGTGCTTATGTTTTTAATTTTTTTAAAGGATTTTTAGCTATTTATTAAACTCTCTGGAAGATTGTGCCGGCCCGGCCTTGTGGGACTGATGGCTTGCAGTGTACCTATTACGGTCCGAATACTATGTTTTTATAATTCTTGTACTTGTGATGATTGTGTTGCTTTGTTTGTACATGTTTATGTGGCCCTCTTTGAGAGCCAAAACATAATAAATAAAATTTGAAATTTGAAATTTGACAAAGTCTTTTGCCATTTGTACAGCAAAGTCTTTAAGCATAGGACTAGCACAGAGCTGTCCTTGCCGAGCTGTAAAATGACAAAAGCCAATTACCACTCCAGGCACAGTATTACAGCTTTGAGTTGGTAAAATACCAATCAAGCCAACCTGAAATGAGTAAAAGCAACCCCTGACACAGTGTTTCGCTCTAATTAGAGCTCTTCAGAGAGGTATAGCTTTGTCCAGACACAAGGGAGCACCCAGTATAAGTCAAAGAAATACCCTTTCAGGCATAGAGTGACGAATAAATTATGTAAAAAAGAAGCTGAGAACTCTGGGTAGTTCTCAAGTTTAGGTGGAAAGCAGCTCCTGTATGGAGCACTCTCAACACCAGCGACACTCTAGATCTGCTCACCTCAAATGTCTGTTTTTCTATCAAAATCTTTAAGCATAGGATTAGCACAGTACCATCCACGCCGAGATAGAAAAGGACAAAGTCTTTTGCCATTTGTACAGCAAAGTCTTTAACCCCTTCGGTGCTCATGACGGAATGGTTCCGTCATGACCCACGGTTGAGCTGTGCTCATGACGGAACCATTCCGTCATGACCACGCCAGCGCAAGATTCCGTCAGCACAGCGGCGGAATCTGCGCAGCATCGAAGGGGTTAAGCATAGGACTAGCACAGTGCTGTCCTTGCCGAGCTGTAAAATGACAAAAGCCAATTACCACTCCAGGCACAGTATTACATCTTTGAGTTGGTAAAATACCAATCAAGCCAACCTGAAATGAGTAAAAGCAATCCCTGACACAGTGTTTCGCTCTAATTAGAGCTCTTCAGAGAGGTATAGCTTTGTCCAGACACAAGGGAGCACCCAGTATAAGTCAAAGAAATACCCTTTCAGGCATAGAGTGACGAATAAATTATGCAAAAAAGAAGCAGAGAACTCTGGGTAGTTCTCAAGTTTAGGTGGAAAGCAGCTCCTGTATGGAGCACTCTCAACACCAGCGACACTCTAGATCTGCTCACCTCAAATGTCTGTTTTTCTATCAAAATCTTTAAGCATAGGATTAGCACAGTGCCATCCACGCCGAGATAGAAAAGGACAAAGTCTTTTGCCATTTGTACAGCAAAGTCTTTAAGCATAGGAGTAGCACAGTGCTGTCCTTGCCGAGCTGTAAAATGACAAAAGCCAATTACCACTCCAGGCACAGAATTACAGCTTTGAGTTGGTAAAATACCAATCAAGCGAAGCTGAAATGAGTAAAAGCAACCCCGACACAGTGTTTCGCTCTAACTAGAGCTCTTCAGAGAGGTATAGCTTTGTCCAGACACAAAGGAGCACCCAGTATAAGTCAAAGAAATACCCTTTCAGGCATAGAGTGACAAATAAATTATGCAAAAAAGAAGCAGAGAACTCTGGGTAGTTCTCAAGTCTAGGTGGAAAGCAGCTCCTGTATGGAGCACTCTCAACACCAGCGACACTCTAGATCTGCTCACCTCAAATGTCTGTTTTTCTATCAAAATCTTTAAGCATAGGATTAGCACAGTACCATCCACGCCGAGATAGAAAAGGACAAAGTCATTTGCCATTTGTACAGCAAAGTCTTTAAGCATAGAACTAGCACAGTGCTGTCCTTGCCGAGCTGTAAAATGACAAAAGCCAATTACCACTCCAGACACAGTATTACAGCTTTGAGTTGGTAAAATACCAATCAAGCCAACCTGAAATAAGTAAAAGCAATCCCTGACACAGTGTTTCGCTCTAATTAGAGCTCTTCAGAGAGGTATAGCTTTGTCCAGACACAAGGGAGCACCCAGTATAAGTCAAAGAAATACCCTTTCAGGCATAGAGTGATGAATAAATTATGCAAAAAAGAAGCGGAGAACTCTGGGTAGTTCTCAAGTTTAGGTGGAAAGCAGCTCCTGTATGGAGCACTCTCAACACCAGCGACACTGTAGATCTGCTCACCTAAAATGTCTGTTTTTCTATCAAAATCTTTAAGCATAGGATTAGCACAGTGCCATCCACGCCGAGATAGAAATGGACAAAGTCTTTTGCCATTTGTACAGCAAAGTCTTTAAGCATAGGACTAGCACAGTGCTGTCCTTGCCGAGCTGTAAAATGACAAAAGCCAATTACCACCCCAGTCACAGTATTACAGCTTTGAGTTGGTAAAATACCAATCAAGCCAACCTGAAATGAGTAAAAGCAATCCCTGACACAGTGTTTCGCTCTAATTAGAGCTCTTCAGAGAGGTATAGCTTTGTCCAGACACAAGGGAGCACCCAGTATAAGTCAAAGAAATACCCTTTCAGGCATAGAGTGACGAATAAATTATGCAAAAAAGAAGCAGAGAACTCTGGGTAGTTCTCAAGTTTAGGTGGAAAGCAGCTCCTGTATGGAGCACTCTCAACACCAGCGACACTCTAGATCTGCTTACCTCAAATGTCTGTTTTTCTATCAAAATCTTTAAGCATAGGATTAGCACAGTGCCATCCACGCCGAGATAGAAAAGGACAAAGTCTTTTGCCATTTGTACAGCAAAGTCTTTAAGCATAGGACTAGTACAGTGCTGTCCTTGCCGAGCTGTAAAATGACAAAAGCCAATTACCACTCCAGGCACAGTATTACTGCTTTGAGTTGGTAAAATACCAATCAAGCCAACCTGAAATGAGTAAAAGCAACACCTGACACAGTGTTTTGCTCTAATCAGAGCTCTTCAGAGAGGTATAGCTTTGTCCAGACACAAGGGAGCACCCAGTATAAGTCAAAGAAATACCCTTTCAGGCATAGAGTGACGAATAAATTATGCAAAAAAGAAGCAGAGAACTCTGGGTAGTTCTCAAGTTTAGGTGGAAAGCAGCTCCTGTATGGAGCACTCTCAACACCAGCGACACTCTAGATCTGCTCACCTCAAATGCCTGTTTTTCTATCAAAATCTTCAAGCATAGGATTAGCACAGTGCCATCCACGCCGAGATAGAAAAGGACAAAGTCTTTTGCCATTTGTACAGCAAAGTCTTTAAGCATAGGACTAGCACCGAGCTGTCCTTGCCGAGCTGTAAAATGACAAAAGCCAATTACCACTCCAGGCACAGTATTACAGCTTTGAGTTGGTAAAATACCAATCAAGCCAACCTGAAATGAGTAAAAGCAACCCCTGACACAGTGTTTCGCTCTAATTAGAGCTCTTCAGAGAGGTATAGCTTTGTCCAGACACAAGGGAGCACCCAGTATAAGTCAAAGAAATACCCTTTCAGGCATAGAGTGATGAATAAATTATGCAAAAAAGAAGCGGAGAACTCTGGGTAGTTCTCAAGTTTAGGTGGAAAGCAGCTCCTGTATAGAGCACTCTCAACACCAGCGACACTGTAGATCTGCTCACCTAAAATGTCTGTTTTTCTATCAAAATCTTTAAGCATAGGATTAGCACAGTGCCATCCACGCCGAGATAGAAATGGACAAAGTCTTTTGCCATTTGTACAGCAAAGTCTTTAAGCATAGGACTAGCACAGTGCTGTCCTTGCCGAGCTGTAAAATGACAAAAGCCAATTACCACTCCAGTCACAGTATTACAGCTTTGAGTTGGTAAAATACCAATCAAGCCAACCTGAAATGAGTAAAAGCAATCCCTGACACAGTGTTTCGCTCTAATTAGAGCTCTTCAGAGAGGTATAGCTTTGTCCAGACACAAGGGAGCACCCAGTATAAGTCAAAGAAATACCCTTTCAGGCATAGAGTGACGAATAAATTATGCAAAAAAGAAGCAGAGAACTCTGGGTAGTTCTCAAGTTTAGGTGGAAAGCAGCTCCTGTATGGAGCACTCTCAACACCAGCGACACTCTAGATCTGCTCACCTCAAATGTCTGTTTTTCTATCAAAATCTTTAAGCATAGGATTAGCACAGTACCATCCACGCCGAGATAGAAAAGGACAAAGTATTTTGCCATTTGTACAGCAAAGTCTTTAAGCATAGGACTAGCACAGTGCTGTCCTTGCCGAGCTGTAAAATGACAAAAGCCAATTACCACTCCAGGCACAGTATTACATCTTTGAGTTGGTAAAATACCAATCAAGCCAACCTGAAATGAGTAAAAGCAATCCCTGACACAGTGTTTCGCTCTAATTAGAGCTCTTCAGAGAGGTATAGCTTTGTCCAGACACAAGGGAGCACCCAGTATAAGTCAAAGAAATACCCTTTCAGGCATAGAGTGACGAATAAATTATGCAAAAAAGAAGCAGAGAACTCTGGGTAGTTCTCAAGTTTAGGTGGAAAGCAGCTCCTGTATGGAGCACTCTCAACACCAGCGACACTCTAGATCTGCTCACCTCAAATGTCTGTTTTTCTATCAAAATCTTTAAGCATAGGATTAGCACAGTGCCATCCACGCCGAGATAGAAAAGGACAAAGTCTTTTGCCATTTGTACAGCAAAGTCTTTAAGCATAGGAGTAGCACAGTGCTGTCCTTGCCGAGCTGTAAAATGACAAAAGCCAATTACCACTCCAGGCACAGAATTACAGCTTTGAGTTGGTAAAATACCAATCAAGCGAAGCTGAAATGAGTAAAAGCAACCCCGACACAGTGTTTCGCTCTAACTAGAGCTCTTCAGAGAGGTATAGCTTTGTCCAGACACAAGGGAGCACCCAGTATAAGTCAAAGAAATACCCTTTCAGGCATAGAGTGACAAATAAATTATGCAAAAAAGAAGCAGAGAACTCTGGGTAGTTCTCAAGTCTAGGTGGAAAGCAGCTCCTGTATGGAGCACTCTCAACACCAGCGACACTCTAGATCTGCTCACCTCAAATGTCTGTTTTTCTATCAAAATCTTTAAGCATAGGATTAGCACAGTACCATCCACGCCGAGATAGAAAAGGACAAAGTCATTTGCCATTTGTACAGCAAAGTCTTTAAGCATAGAACTAGCACAGTGCTGTCCTTGCCGAGCTGTAAAATGACAAAAGCCAATTACCACTCCAGACACAGTATTACAGCTTTGAGTTGGTAAAATACCAATCAAGCCAACCTGAAATAAGTAAAAGCAATCCCTGACACAGTGTTTCGCTCTAATTAGAGCTCTTCAGAGAGGTATAGCTTTGTCCAGACACAAGGGAGCACCCAGTATAAGTCAAAGAAATACCCTTTCAGGCATAGAGTGATGAATAAATTATGCAAAAAAGAAGCGGAGAACTCTGGGTAGTTCTCAAGTTTAGGTGGAAAGCAGCTCCTGTATGGAGCACTCTCAACACCAGCGACACTGTAGATCTGCTCACCTAAAATGTCTGTTTTTCTATCAAAATCTTTAAGCATAGGATTAGCACAGTGCCATCCACGCCGAGATAGAAATGGACAAAGTCTTTTGCCATTTGTACAGCAAAGTCTTTAAGCATTGGACTAGCACAGTGCTGTCCTTGCCGAGCTGTAAAATGACAAAAGCCAATTACCACTCCAGGCACAGTATTACAGCTTTGAGTTGGTAAAATACCAATCAAGCCAACCTGAAATGAGTAAAAGCAATCCCTGACACAGTGTTTCGCTCTAATTAGAGCTCTTCAGAGAGGTATAGCTTTGTCCAGACACAAGGGAGCACCCAGTATAAGTCAAAGAAATACCCTTTCAGGCATAGAGTGACGAATAAATTATGCAAAAAAGAAGCAGAGAACTCTGGGTAGTTCTCAAGTTTAGGTGGAAAGCAGCTCCTGTATGGAGCACTCTCAACACCAGCGACACTCTAGATCTGCTTACCTCAAATGTCTGTTTTTCTATCAAAATCTTTAAGCATAGGATTAGCACAGTGCCATCCACGCCGAGATAGAAAAGGACAAAGTCTTTTGCCATTTGTACAGCAAAGTCTTTAAGCATAGGACTAGCACAGTGCTGTCCTTGCCGAGCTGTAAAATGACAAAAACCAATTACAACTCCAGGCACAGTATTACAGCTTTGAGTTGGTAAAATACCAATCAAGCCAACCTGAAATGAGTAAAAGCAACCCCTGACACAGTGTTTCGCTCTAATTAGAGCTCTTCAGAGAGGTATAGCTTTGTCCAGACACAAGGGAGCACCCAGTATAAGTCAAAGAAATACCCTTTCAGGTATAGAGTGACGAATAAATTATGCAAAAAAGAAGCAGAGAACTCTGGGTAGTTCTCAAGTTTAGGTGGAAAGCAGCTCCTGTATGGAGCACTCTCAACACCAGCGACACTCTAGATCTGCTCACCTCAAATGTCTGTTTTTCTATCAAAATCTTTAAGCATAGGATTAGCACAGTGCCATCCACGCCGAGATAGAAAAGGACAAAGTCTTTTGCCATTTGTACAGCAAAGTCTTTAAGCATAGGACTAGCACAGTGCTGTCCTTGCCGAGCTGTAAAATGACAAAAACCAATTACCACTCCAGGCACAGTATTACAGCTTTGAGTTGGTAAAATACCAATCAAGCCAACCTGAAATGAGTAAAAGCAACCCCTGACACAGTGTTTGGCTCTAATTAGAGCTCTTCAGAGAGGTATAGTTTTGTCCAGACACAAGGGAGCACCCAGTATAAGTCAAAGAAATACTCTTTCAGGCATAGAGTGATGAATAAATTATGCAAAAACGAAGCAGAAACTCTGGGTAGTTCTCAAGTTTAGGTGGAAAGCAGCTCCTGTATGGAGCACTCTCAACACCAGCGACACTCTAGATCTGCTCACCTCAAATGTCTGTTTTTCTATCAAAATCTTTAAGCATAGGATTAGCACAGTGCCATCCACGCCGAGATAGAAAAGGACAAAGTCTTTTGCCATTTGTACAGCAAAGTCTTTAAGCATAGGACTAGCACAGAGCTGTCCTTGCTGAGCTGTAAAATGACAAAAGCCAATTACCACTCCAGGCACAGTATTACAGCTTTGAGTTGGTAAAATACCAATCAAGCCAACCTGAAATGAGTAAAAGCAACCCCTGACACAGTGTTTCGCTCTAATTAGAGCTCTTCAGAGAGGTATAGCTTTGTCCAGACACAAGGGAGCACCCAGTATAAGTCAAAGAAATACCCTTTCAGGCATAGAGTGACGAATAAATTATGTAAAAAAGAAGCTGAGAACTCTGGGTAGTTCTCAAGTTTAGGTGGAAAGCAGCTCCTGTATGGAGCACTCTCAACACCAGCGACACTCTAGATCTGCTCACCTCAAATGTCTGTTTTTCTATCAAAATCTTTAAGCATAGGATTAGCACAGTACCATCCACGCCGAGATAGAAAAGGACAAAGTCTTTTGCCATTTGTACAGCAAAGTCTTTAAGCATAGGACTAGCACAGTGCTGTCCTTGCCGAGCTGTAAATGACAAAAGCCAATTACCACTCCAGGCACAGTATTACCTCTTTGAGTTGGTAAAATACCAATCAAGCCAACCTGAAATGAGTAAAAGCAATCCCTGACACAGTGTTTCGCTCTAATTAGAGCTCTTCAGAGAGGTATAGCTTTGTCCAGACACAAGGGAGCACCCAGTATAAGTCAAAGAAATACCCTTTCAGGCATAGAGTGACGAATAAATTATGCAAAAAAGAAGCAGAGAACTCTGGGTAGTTCTCAAGTTTAGGTGGAAAGCAGCTCCTGTATGGAGCACTCTCAACACCAGCGACACTCTACATCTGCTCACCTCAAATGTCTGTTTTTCTATCAAAATCTTTAAGCATAGGATTAGCACAGTGCCATCCACGCCGAGATAGAAAAGGACAAAGTTTTTTGCCATTTGTACAGCAAAGTCTTTAAGCATAGGACTAGCACAGTGCTGTCCTTGCCGAGCTGTAAAATGACAAAAGCCAATTACCACTCCAGGCACAGTATTACAGCTTTGAGTTGGTAAAATATCAATCAAGCCAACCTGAAATGAGTAAAAGCAACCCCTGACACAGTGTTTCGCTCTAATTAGAGCTCTTCAGAGAGATATAGCTTTGTCCAGACACAAGGGAGCACCCATTATAAGTCAAAGAAATACCCTTTCAGGCATAGAGTGACAAATAAATTATGCAAAAAAGAAGCAGAGAACTCTGGGTAGTTCTCAAGTTTAGGTGGAAAGCAGCTCCTGTATGGAGCACTCTCAACACCAGCGACACTCTAGATCTGCTCACCTCAAATGTCTGTTTTTCTATCAAAATCTTTAAGCATAGGATTAGCACAGTGCCATCCACGCCGAGATAGAAAAGGACAAAGTCTTTTGCCATTTGTACAGCAAAGTCTTTAAGCATAGGAGTAGCACAGTGCTGTCCTTGCCGAGCTGTGAAATGACAAAAGCCAATTACCACTCCAGGCACAGAATTACAGCTTTGAGTTGGTAAAATACCAATCAAGCGAACCTGAAATGAGTAAAAGCAACCCCGACACAGTGTTTCGCTCTAACTAGAGCTCTTCAGAGAGGTATAGCTTTGTCCAGACACAAGGGAGCACCCAGTATAAGTGAAAGAAATACCCTTTCAGGCATAGAGTGACAAATAAATTATGCAAAAAAGAAGCAGAGAACTCTGGGTAGTTCTCAAGTCTAGGTGGAAAGCTGCTCCTGTATGGAGCACTCTCAACACCAGCGACACTCTAGATCTGCTCACCTCAAATGTCTGTTTTTCTATCAAAATCTTTAAGCATAGGATTAGCACAGTACCATCCACGCCGAGATAGAAAAGGACAAAGTCATTTGCCATTTGTACAGCAAAGTCTTTAAGCATAGAACTAGCACAGTGCTGTCCTTGCCGAGCTGTAAAATGACAAAAGCCAATTACCACTCCAGACACAGTATTACAGCTTTGAGTTGGTAAAATACCAATCAAGCCAACCTGAAATGAGTAAAAGCAATCCCTGACACAGTGTTTCGCTCTAATTAGAGCTCTTCAGAGAGGTATAGCTTTGTCCAGACACAAGAGAGCACCCAGTATAAGTCAAAGAAATACCCTTTCAGGCATAGAGTGATGAATAAATTATGCAAAAAAGAAGCAGAGAACTCTGGGTAGTTCTCAAGTTTAGGTGGAAAGCAGCTCCTGTATGGAGCACTCTCAACACCAGCGACACTCTAGATCTGCTCACCTAAAATGTCTGTTTTTCTATCAAAATCTTTAAGCATAGGATTAGCACAGTGCCATCCACGCCGAGATAGAAAAGGACAAAGTCTTTTGCCATTTGTACAGCAAAGTCTTTAAGCATAGGACTAGCACAGTGCTGTCCTTGCCGAGCTGTAAAATGACAAAAGCCAATTACCACTCTAGGCACAGTATTACAGTTTTGAGTTGGTAAAATACCAATCAAGCCAACCTGAAATGAGTAAAAGCAACCCCTGACACAGTGTTTCGCTCTAATTAGAGCTCTTCAGAGAGGTATAGCTTTGTCCAGACACAAGGGAGCACCCAGTATAAGTCAAAGAAATACCCTTTCAGGCATAGAGTGACGAATAAATTATGCAAAAAAGAAGCAGAGAACTCTGGGTAGTTCTCAAGTTTAGGTGGAAAGCAGATCCTGTATGGAGCACTCTCAACACCAGCGACACTCTAGATCTGCTCACCTCAAATGTCTGTTTTTCTATCAAAATCTGTAAGCATAGGATTAGCACAGTGCCATCCACGCCGAGATAGAAAAGGACAAAGGGGCATATTATCAAGCCAGGCGATACAATTATCGCCGCTTTAGCGGCAGAAAACTGCCGCTAAAACGGTGATAATGGGCTTGATAATATGCTCTATGGAATTCTAATCGAAGCCCATGTTAGATGTGAAGGACGTCTAACCTTGGCTTCAATTGGAATTCCGTAGATCATATTATCAAGCCCATTATCGCCGTTTTGGCGGCAGTTTTCCGCCGCTAAAGCGGCGATAATTTTATCGCCTGGCTTGATAATATGCCCCAAAGTCTTTTGCCATTTGTACAGCAAAGTCTTTATGCATAGGACTAGCACAGTGCTGTGCTGGCCGAGCTGTAAAATGGCAAAAGCCAATTACCACTCCAGGCACAGTATGACAGCTTTGAGTTGGTAAAATACCAATCAAGCCAACCTAAAATGAGTAAAAGCAACCCCTGACACAGTGTTTCGCTCTAATTAGAGCTCTTCAGAGAGGTATAGCTTTGTCCAGACACAAGGGAGCACCCAGTATAAGTCAAAGAAATACCCTTTCAGGCATAGAGTGACGAATAAATTATGCAAAAAAGAAGCAGAGAACTCTGGGTAGTTCTCAAGTTTAGGTGGAAAGCAGCTCCTGTATGGAGCACTCTCAACACCAGCGACACTCTAGATCTGCTCACTTCAAATGTCTGTTTTTCTATCAAAATCTTTAAGAATAGGATTAGCACAGTGCCATCCACGCCGAGATAGAAAAGGACAACGTTTTTTGCCATTTGTACAGCAAAGTCTTTAAGCATAGGACTAGCACAGTGCTGTCCTTGCCGAGCTGTAAAATGACAAAAGCCAATTACCACTCCAGGCACAGTAGTACAGCTTTGAGTTGGTAAAATACCAATCAAGCCAACCTGAAATGAGTAAAAGCAACCCCTGACACAGTGTTTCGCTCTAATTAGAGCTCTTCAGAGAGGTATAGCTTTGTCCAGACACAAGGGAGCACCCGGTATAAGTCAAAGAAATACCCTTTCAGGCATAGAGTGACGAATAAATTATGCAAATAGAAGCAGAGAACTCTGGGTAGTTCTCAAGTTTAGGTGGAAAGCAGCTCCTGTATGGAGCACTCTCAACACCAGCGACACTCTAAATCTGCTCACCTCAAATGTCTGTTTTTCTATCAAAATCTTTAAGCATAGGATTAGCACAGTGCCATCCACGCCGAGATAGCAAAGGACAAAGTTTTTTGCCATTTGTACAGCAAAGTCTTTAAGCATAGGACTAGCACAGTGCTGTCCTTGCAGAGCTGTAAAATGACAAAAGCCAATTACCACTCCAGGTACAGTATTACAGCTTTGAGTTGGTAAAATACCGATCAAGCCAACCTGAAATGAGTAAAAGCAATCTCTGACACAGTGTTTCGCTCTAATTAGAGCTCTTCAGAGAGGTATAGCTTTGTCCAGACACAAGGGAGCACCCAGTATAAGTCAAAGAAATACCCTTTCAGGCATAGAGTGACGAATAAATTATGCAAAAAAGAAGCAGAGAACTCTGGGTAGTTCTCAAGTTTAGGTGGAAAGCAGCTCCTGTATGGAGCACTCTCAACACCAGCGACACTCTAGATCTGCTCACCTCAAATGTCTGTTTTTCTATCAAAATCTTTAAGCATAGGATTAGCACAGTGCCATCCACGCCGAGATAGAAAAGGACAAAGTCTTTTGCCATTTGTACAGCAAAGTCTTTAAGCATAAGACTAGCACAGTGCTGTCCTTGCCGAGCTGTAAAATGACAAAAACCAATTACCACTCCAGGCACAGTATTACAGCTTTGAGTTGGTAAAATACCAATCAAGCCAACCTGAAATGAGTAAAAGCAACCCCTGACACAGTGTTTCACTCTAATTAGAGCTCTTCAGAGAGGTATAGCTTTGTCCAAACACAAGGGAGCACCCAGTATAAGTCAAAGAAATACCCTTTCAGGCATAGAGTGACGAATAAATTATGCAAAAAAGAAGCAGAGAGCTCTGGGTAGTTCTCAAGTTTAGGTGGAAAGCAGCTCCTGTATGGAGCACTCTCAACACCAGCGACACTCTAGATCTGCTCACCTCAAATGTCTGTTTTTCTATCAAAATCTTTAAGCATAGGATAAGCACAGTGCCATCCACTCCGAGATAGAAAAGGACAAACTTTTTTGCCATTTGTACAGAAAAGTCTTTAAGCATAGGACTAGCACAGTGCTGTCCTTGCCGAGCTGTAAAATGACAAAAGCCAATTACCACTCCAGGCACAGTATTACAGCTTTGAGTTGGTAAAATACCAATCAAGCCAACCTGAAATGAGTAAAAGCAATCCCTGACACAGTGTTTCGCTCTAATTAGAGCTCTTCAGAGAGGTATAGCTTTGGCCAGACACAAGGGAGCACCCAGTATAAGTCAAAGAAATACCCTTTCAGGCATAGAGTGACGAATAAATTATGCAAAAAAGAAGCAGAGAACTCTGGGTAGTTCTCAAGTTTAGGTGGAAAGCAGCTCCTGTATGGAGCACTCTCAACACCAGCGACACTCTAGATCTGCTCACCTCAAACGTCTGTTTTTCTATCAAAATCTTTAAGCATAGGATTAGCACAGTGCCATCCACGCCGAGATAGAAAAGGACAAAGTCTTTTGCCGTTTGTACAGCAAAGTCTTTAAGCATAGGACTAGCACAGTGCTGTCCTTGCCGAGCTGTAAAATGACAAAAACCAATTACCACTCCAGGCATAGTATTACAGCTTTGAGTTGGTAAAATACCAATCAAGCCAACCTGAAATGAGTAAAAGCAACCCCTGACACAGTGTTTCGCTCTAATTAGAGCTCTTCAGAGAGGTATAGCTTTGTCCAGACACAAGGGAGCACCCAGTATAAGTCAAAGAAATACCCTTTCAGGCATAGAGTGACGAATAAATTATGCAAAAAAGAAGCAGAGAACTCTGGGTAGTTCTCAAGTTTAGGTGGAAAGCAGCTCCTGTATGGAGCACTCTCAACACCAGCGACACTCTAGATCTGCTCACCTCAAATGTCTGTTTTTCTATCAAAATCTTTAAGCATAGGATTAGCACAGTGCCATCCATGCCGAGATAGAAAAGGACAAAGTCTTTTGCCATTTGTACAGCAAAGTCTTTAAGCATAGGACTAGCACAGTGCTGTCCTTGCCGAGCTGTAAAATGACAAAAGCCAATTACCACTCCAGGCACAGTATTACAGCTTTGAGTTGGTAAAATACCAATCAAGCCAACCTGAAATGAGTAAAAGCAACCCCTGACACAGTGTTTGGCTCTAATTAGAGCTCTTCAGAGAGGTATAGCTTTGTCCAGACACAAGGGAGCACCCAGTATAAGTCAAAGAAATACCCTTTCAGGCATAGAGTGATGAATAAATTATGCAAAAAAGAAGCAGAGAACTCTGGGTAGTTCTCAAGTTTAGGTGGAAAGCAGCTCCTGTATGGAGCACTCTCAACACCAGCGACACTCTAGATCTGCTCACCTCAAATGTCTGTTTTTCTATCAAAATCTTTAAGCATAGGATTAGCACAGTGCCATCCACGCCGAGATAGAAAAGGACAAAGTCTTTTGCCATTTGTACAGCAAAGTCTTTAAGCATAGGACTAGCACAGTGCTGTCCTTGCCGAGCTGTAAAATGACAAAAGCCAATTACCACTCCAGGCACAGTATTACAGCTTTGAGTTGGTAAAATACCAATCAAGCCAACCTGAAATGAGTAAAAGCAACCCCTGACACAGTGTTTCGCTCTAATTAGAGCTCTTCAGAGAGGTATAGCTTTGTCCAGACACAAGGGAGCACCCAGTATAAGTCAAAGAAATACCCTTTCAGGCATAGAGTGACGAATAAATTATGTAAAAAAGAAGCTGAGAACTCTGGGTAGTTCTCAAGTTTAGGTGGAAAGCAGCTCCTGTATGGAGCACTCTCAACACCAGCGACACTCTAGATCTGCTCACCTCAAATGTCTGTTTTTCTATCAAAATCTTTAAGCATAGGATTAGCACAGTGCCATCCACGCCAAGATAGAAAAGGACAAAGTCTTTTGCCATTTGTACAGCAAAGTCTTTAAGCATAGGACTAGCACAGTGCTGTCCTTGCCGAGCTGTAAAATGACAAAAGCCAATTACCACTCCAGGCACAGTATTACAGCTTTGAGTTGGTAAAATACCAATCAAGCAACCTGAAATGAATAAAGGCAACCCCTGGCACAGTGTTTCGCTCTAATTAGAGCTCTTCAGAGAGGTATAGCTTTGTCCAGACACAAGGGAGCACCCAGTATAAGTCAAAGAAATACCCTTTCAGGCATAGAGTGACGAATAAATTATGCAAAAAAGAAGCAGAGAGCTCTGGGTAGTTCTCAAGTTTAGGTGGAAAGCATCTCCTGTATGGAGCACTCTGAACACCAGCGACACTCTAGATCTGCTCACCTCAAATGTCTGTTTTTCTATCAAAATCTTTAAGCATAGGATTAGCACAGTGCCATCCACTCCGAGATAGAAAAGGACAAAGTTTTTTGCCATTTGTACAGCAAAGTCTTTAAGCATAGGACTAGCACAGTGCTGTCCTTGCCGAGCTGTAAAATGACAAAAGCCAATTACCACTCCAGGCACAGTATTACAGCTTTGAGTTGGTAAAATACCAATCAAGCCAACCTGAAATGAGTAAAAGCAACCCCTGACACAGTGTTTCGCTCTAATTAGAGCTCTTCAGAGAGGTATAGCTTTGTCCAGACACAAGGGAGCACCCAGTATAAGTCAAAGAAATACCCTTTCAGGCATAGAGTGACGAATAAATTATGCAAAAAAGAAGCAGAGAACTCTGGGTAGTTCTCAAGTTTAGGTGGAAAGCAGTTCCTGCATGGAGCACTCTCAACACCAGCGACACTCTAGATCTGCTCACCTCAAATGTCTGTTTTTCTATCAAAATCTTTAAGCATAGGATTAGCACAGTGCCATCCACGCCGAGATAGAAAAGGACAAAGTCTTTTGCCATTTGTACAGCAAAGTCTTTAAGCATAGGACTAGCACAGTGCTGTCCTTGCCGAGCTGTAAAATGACAAAAGCCAATTACCACTCCAGGCACAGTATTACAGCTTTGAGTTGGTAAAATACCAATCAAGCCAACCTGAAATGAGTAAAAGCAACCCCTGACACAGTGTTTGGCTCTAATTAGAGCTCTTCAGAGAGGTATAGCTTTGTCCAGACACAAGGGAGCACCCAGTATAAGTCAAAGAAATACCCTTTCAGGCATAGAGTGATGAATAAATTATGCAAAAACGAAGCAGAGAACTCTGGGTAGTTCTCAAGTTTAGGTGGAAAGCAGCTCCTGTATGGAGCACTCTCAACACCAGCGACACTCTAGATCTGCTCACCTCAAATGTCTGTTTTTCTATCAAAATCTTTAAGCATAGGATTAGCACAGTGCCATCCACACGCCGAGATAGAAAAGGACAAAGTCTTTTGCCATTTGTACAGCAAAGTCTTTAAGCATAGGACTAGCACAGTGCTGTCCTTGCCGAGCTGTAAAATGACAAAAGCCAATTACCACTCCAGGCACAGTATTACAGCTTTGAGTTGGTAAAATACCAATCAAGCCAACCTGAAATGAGTAAAAGCAACCCCTGACACAGTGTTTCGCTCTAATTAGAGCTCTTCAGAGAGGTATAGCTTTGTCCAGACACAAGGGAGCACCCAGTATAAGTCAAAGAAATACCCTTTCAGGCATAGATAGAGTGACGAATAAATTATGCAAAAAAGAAGCAGAGAACTCTGGGTATTTCTCAAGTTTAGGTGGAAAGCAGCTCCTGTGTGGAGCACTCTCAACACCAGCGACACTCTAGATCTGCTCACCTCAAATGTCTGTTTTTCTATCAAAATCTTTAAGCATAGGATTAGCACAGTGCCATCCACGCCGAGATAGAAAAGGACAAAGTCTTTTGCCATTTGTACAGCAAAGTCTTTAAGCATAGGACTAGCACAGTGCTGTCCTTGCCGAGCTGTAAAATGACAAAAGCCAATTACCACTCCAGGCACAGTATTACAGCTTTGAGTTGGTAAAATACCAATCAAGCCAACCTGAAATGAGTAAAAGCAACCCCTGACACAGTGTTTCGCTCTAATTAGAGCTCTTCAGAGAGGTATAGCTTTGTCCAGACACAAGGGAGCACCCAGTATAAGTCAAAGAAATACCCTTTCAGGCATAGAGTGACGAATAAATTATGTAAAAAAGAAGCAGAGAACTCTGGGTAGTTCTCAAGTTTAGGTGGAAAGCAGCTCCTGTATGGAGCACTCTCAACACCAGCGACACTCTAGCTCTGCTCACCTCAAATGTCTGTTTTTCTATCAAAATCTTTAAGCATAGGATTAGCACAGTGCCATCCACGCCGAGATAGAAAAGGACAAAGTCTTTTGCCATTTGTACAGCAGTCTTTAAGCATAGGACTAGCACAGTGCTGTCCTTGCCGAGCTGTAAAATGACAAAAGCCAATTACCACTCCAGGCACAGTATTACAGCTTTGAGTTGGTAAAATACCAATCAAGCCAACCTGAAATGAGTAAAAGCAACCCCTGACACAGTGTTTCGCCCTAATTAGAGCTCTTCAGAGAGGTATAGCTTTGTCCAGACACAAGGGAGCACCCAGTATAAGTCAAAGAAATACCCTTTCAGGCATAGAGTGACGAATAAATTATGTAAAAAAGAAGCAGAGAACTCTGGGTAGTTCTCAAGTTTAGGTGGAAAGCAGCTCCTGTATGGAGCACTCTCAACACCAGCGACACTCTAGATCTGCTCACCTCAAATGTCTGTTTTTCTATCAAAATCTTTAAGCATAGGATTAGCACAGTGCCATCCACGCCGAGATAGAAAAGGACAAAGTCTTTTGCCATTTGTACAGCAAAGTCTTTAAGCATAGGACTAGCACAGTGCTGTCCTTGCCGAGCTGTAAAATGACAAAAGCCAATTACCACTCCAGGCACAGTATTACAGCTTTGAGTTGGTAAAATACCAATCAAGCCAACCTTGAAATGAGTAAAAGCAACCCCTGACACAGTGTTTCGCTCTAATTAGAGCTCTTCAGAGAGGTATAGCTTTGTCCAGACACAAGGGAGCACCCAGTATAAGTCAAAGAAATACCCTTTCAGGCATAGAGTGACGAATAAATTATGCAAAAAAGAAGCAGAGAACTCTGGGTAGTTCTCAAGTTTAGGTGGAAAGCAGCTCCTGTATGGAGCACTCTCAACACCAGCGACACTCTAGATCTGCTCACCTCAAATGTCTGTTTTTCTATCAAAATCTTTAAGCATAGGATTAGCACAGTGCCATCCACGCCGAGATAGAAAAGGACAAAGTATTTTGCCATTTGTACAGCAGTCTTTAAGCATAGGACTAGCACAGTGCTGTCCTTGCCGAGCTGTAAAATGACAAAAGCCAATTACCACTCCAGGCACAGTATTACAGCTTTGAGTTGGTAAAATACCAAACAAGCCAACCTGAAATGAGTAAAAGCAACCCCTGACACAGTGTTTTGCTCTAATTAGAGCTCTTCAGAGAGGTATAGCTTTGTCCAGACACAAGGGAACACCCAGTATAAGTCAAAGAAATACCCTTTCAGGCATAGAGTGACGAATAAATTATGAAAAAATAAGCAGAGAACTCTGGGTAGTTCTCAAGTTTAGGTGGAAAGCAGCTCCTGTATGGAGCACTCTCAACACCAGCGACACTCTAGATCTGCTCACCTCAAATGTCTGTTTTTCTATCAAAATCTTTAAGCATAGGATTAGCACAGTGCCATCCACGCCGAGATAGAAAAGGACAAAGTCTTTTGCCATTTGTACAGCAAAGTCTTTAAGCATAGGACTAGCACA
Organism: Triturus cristatus; assembly: GCF_964204655.1. Taxonomy (NCBI): domain Eukaryota; kingdom Metazoa; phylum Chordata; class Amphibia; order Caudata; family Salamandridae; genus Triturus; species Triturus cristatus. The sequence continues at coordinate 1,086,884,110 of NC_140591.1, forward strand.
GTGCTGTCCTTGCCGAGCTGTAAAATGACAAAAGCCAATTACCACTCCAGGCACAGTATTACAGCTTTGAGTTGGTAAAATACCAATCAAGCCAACCTGAAATGAGTAAAAGCAACCCCTGACACAGTGTTTCACTCTCATTAGAGCTCTTCAGAGAGGTATAGCTTTGTCCAGACACAAGGGAGCACCCAGTATAAGTCAAAGAAATACCCTTTCAGGCATAGAGTGATGAATAAATTATGCAAAAACGAAGTAGAGAACTCTGGGTAGTTCTCAAGTTTAGGTGGAAAGCAGCTCCTGTATGGAGCACTCTCAACACCAGCGACACTCTAGATCTGCTCACCTCAAATGTCTGTTTTTCTATCAAAATCTTTAAGCATAGGATTAGCACAGTGCCATCCACGCCGAGATAGAAAAGGACAAAGTCTTTTGCCATTTGTACAGCAAAGTCTTTAAGCATAGGACTAGCACAGTGCTGTCCTTGCCGAGCTGTAAAATGACAAAAGCCAATTACCACTCCAGGCACAGTATTACAGCTTTGAGTTGGTAAAATACCAATCAAGCCAACCTGAAATGAGTAAAAGCAACCCCTGACACAGTGTTTCGCTCTAATTAGAGCTCTTCAGAGAGGTATAGCTTTGTCCAGACACAAGGGAGCACCCAGTATAAGTCAAAGAAATACCCTTTCAGGCATAGATAGAGTGACGAATAAATTATGCAAAAAAGAAGCAGAGAACTCTGGGTATTTCTCAAGTTTAGGTGGAAAGCAGCTCCTGTGTGGAGCACTCTCAACACCAGCGACACTCTAGATCTGCTCACCTCAAATGTCTGTTTTTCTATCGAAATCTTTAAGCATAGGATTAGCACAGTGCCATCCACGCCGAGATAGAAAAGGACAAAGTCTTTTGCCATTTGTACAGCAAAGTCTTTAAGCATAGGACTAGCACAGTGCTGTCCTTGCCGAGCTGTAAAATGACAAAAGCCAATTACCACTCCAGGCACAGTATTACAGCTTTGAGTTGGTAAAATACCAATCAAGCCAACCTGAAATGAGTAAAAGCAACCCCTGACACAGTGTTTCGCTCTAATTAGAGCTCTTCAGAGAGGTATAGCTTTGTCCAGACACAAGGGAGCACCGAGTATAAGTCAAAGAAATACCCTTTCAGGCATAGAGTGACGAATAAATTATGTAAAAAAGAAGCAGAGAACTCTGGGTAGTTCTCAAGTTTAGGTGGAAAGCAGCTCCTGTATGGAGCACTCTCAACACCAGCGACACTCTAGATCTGCTCACCTCAAATGTCTGTTTTTCTATCAAAATCTTTAAGCATAGGATTAGCACAGTGCCATCCACGCCGAGATAGAAAAGGACAAAGTCTTTTGCCATTTGTACAGCAGTCTTTAAGCATAGGACTAGCACAGTGCTGTCCTTGCCGAGCTGTAAAATGACAAAAGCCAATTACCACTCCAGGCACAGTATTACAGCTTTGAGTTGGTAAAATACCAATCAAGCCAACCTGAAATGAGTAAAAGCAACCCCTGACACAGTGTTTCACCCTAATTAGAGCTCTTCAGAGAGGTATAGCTTTGTCCAGACACAAGGGAGCACCCAGTATAAGTCAAAGAAATACCCTTTCAGGCATAGAGTGACGAATAAATTATGTAAAAAAGAAGCAGAGAACTCTGGGTAGTTCTCAAGTTTAGGTGGAAAGCAGCTCCTGTATGGAGCACTCTCAACACCAGCGACACTCTAGATCTGCTCACCTCAAATGTCTGTTTTTCTATCAAAATCTTTAAGCATAGGATTAGCACAGTGCCATCCACGCCGAGATAGAAAAGGACAAAGTCTTTTGCCATTTGTACAGCAAAGTCTTTAAGCATAGGACTAGCACAGTGCTGTCCTTGCCGAGCTGTAAAATGACAAAAGCCAATTACCACTCCAGGCACAGTATTACAGCTTTGAGTTGGTAAAATACCAATCAAGCCAACCTTGAAATGAGTAAAAGCAACCCCTGACACAGTGTTTCGCTCTAATTAGAGCTCTTCAGAGAGGTATAGCTTTGTCCAGACACAAGGGAGCACCCAGTATAAGTCAAAGAAATACCCTTTCAGGCATAGAGTGACGAATAAATTATGCAAAAAAGAAGCAGAGAACTCTGGGTAGTTCTCAAGTTTAGGTGGAAAGCAGCTCCTGTATGGAGCACTCTCAACACCAGCGACACTCTAGATCTGCTCACCTCAAATGTCTGTTTTTCTATCAAAATCTTTAAGCATAGGATTAGCACAGTGCCATCCACGCCAAGATAGAAAAGGACAAAGTATTTTGCCATTTGTACAGCAGTCTTTAAGCATAGGACTAGCACAGTGCTGTCCTTGCCGAGCTGTAAAATGACAAAAGCCAATTACCACTCCAGGCACAGTATTACAGCTTTGAGTTGGTAAAATACCAAACAAGCCAACCTGAAATGAGTAAAAGCAACCCCTGACACAGTGTTTTGCTCTAATTAGAGCTCTTCAGAGAGGTATAGCTTTGTCCAGACACAAGGGAACACCCAGTATAAGTCAAAGAAATACCCTTTCAGGCATAGAGTGACGAATAAATTATGAAAAAATAAGCAGAGAACTCTGGGTAGTTCTCAAGTTTAGGTGGAAAGCAGCTCCTGTATGGAGCACTCTCAACACCAGCGACACTCTAGATCTGCTCACCTCAAATGTCTGTTTTTCTATCAAAATCTTTAAGCATAGGATTAGCACAGTGCCATCCACGCCGAGATAGAAAAGGACAAAGTCTTTTGCCATTTGTACAGCAAAGTCTTTAAGCATAGGACTAGCACAGTGCTGTCCTTGCCGAGCTGTAAAATGACAAAAGCCAATTACCACTCCAGGCACAGTATTACAGCTTTGAGTTGGTAAAATACCAATCAAGCCAACCTGAAATGAGTAAAAGCAACCCCTGACACAGTGTTTCACTCTCATTAGAGCTCTTCAGAGAGGTATAGCTTTGTCCAGACACAAGGGAGCACCCAGTATAAGTCAAAGAAATACCCTTTCAGGCATAGAGTGACGAATAAATTCTGCAAAATAGAAGCAGAGAACTCTGGGTAGTTCTCAAGTTTAGGTGGAAAGCAGCTCCTGTATGGAGCACTCTCAACACCAGCGACACTCTAGATCTGCTCACCTCAAATGTCTGTTTTTCTATCAAAATCTTTAAGCATAGGATTAGCACAGTGCCATCCACGCCGAGATAGAAAAGGACAAAGTTTTTTGCCATTTGTACAGCAAAGTCTTTAAGCATAGGACTAGCACAGTGCTGTCCTTGCCGAGCTGTAAAATGACAAAAGCCAATTACCACTCCAGGCACAGTAGTACAGCTTTGAGTTGGTAAAATACCAATCAAGCCAACCTGAAATGAGTAAAAGCAACCCCTGACACAGTGTTTCGCTCTAATTAAAGCTCTTCAGAGAGGTATAGCTTTGTCCAGACACAAGGGAGCACCCAGTATAAGTCAAAGAAATACCCTTTCAGGCATAGAGTGACGAATAAATTATGCAAATAGAAGCAGAGAACTCTGGGTAGTTCTCAAGTTTAGGTGGAAAGCAGCTCCTGTATGGAGCACTCTCAACACCAGCGACACTCTAAATCTGCTCACCTCAAATGTCTGTTTTTCTATCAAAATCTTTAAGCATAGGATTAGCACAGTGCCATCCACGCCAAGATAGAAAAGGACAAAGTTTTTTGCCATTTGTACAGCAAAGTCTTTAAGCATAGGACTAGCACAGTGCTGTCCTTGCAGAGCTGTAAAATGACAAAAGCCAATTACCACTCCAGGCACAGTATTACAGCTTTGAGTTGGTAAAATACCAATCAAGCAACCTGAAATGAATAAAGGCAACCCCTGGCACAGTGTTTCGCTCTAATTAGAGCTCTTCAGAGAGGTATAGCTTTGTCCAGACACAAGGGAGCACCCAGTATAAGTCAAAGAAATACCCTTTCAGGCATAGAGTGACGAATAAATTATGCAAAAAAGAAGCAGAGAGCTCTGGGTAGTTCTCAAGTTTAGGTGGAAAGCAGCTCCTGTATGGAGCACTCTGAACACCAGCGACACTCTAGATCTGCTCACCTCAAATGTCTGTTTTTCTATCAAAATCTTTAAGCATAGGATTAGCACAGTGCCATCCACTCCGAGATAGAAAAGTACAAAGTTTTTTGCCATTTGTACAGCAAAGTCTTTAAGCATAGGACTAGCACAGTGCTGTCCTTGCCGAGCTGTAAAATGACAAAAGCCAATTACCACTCCAGGCAAGGTATTACATCTTTGAGTTGGTAAAATACCAATCAAGCCAACCTGAAATGAGTAAAAGCAACCCCTGACACAGTGTTTCGCTCTAATTAGAGCTCTTCAGAGAGGTATAGCTTTGTCCAGACACAAGGGAGCACCCAGTATAAGTCAAAGAAATACCCTTTCAGGCATAGAGTGACGAATAAATTATGCAAAAAAGAAGCTGAGAACTCTGGGTAGTTCTCAAGTTTAGGTGGAAAGCAGTTCCTGCATGGAGCACTCTCAACACCAGCGACACTCTAGATCTGCTCACCTCAAATGTCTGTTTTTCTATCAAAATCTTTAAGCATAGGATTAGCACAGTGCCATCCACGCCGAGATAGAAAAGGACAAAGTCTTTTGCCATTTGTACAGCAAAGTCTTTAAGCATAGGACTAGCACAGTGCTGTCCTTGCCGAGCTGTAAAATGACAAAAGCCAATTACCACTCCAGGCACAGTATTACAGCTTTGAGTTGGTAAAATACCAATCAAGCCAACCTGAAATGAGTAACAGCAACCCCTGACACAGTGTTTGGCTCTAATTAGAGCTCTTCAGAGAGGTATAGCTTTGTCCAGACACAAGGGAGCACCCAGTATAAGTCAAAGAAATACCCTTTCAGGCATAGATAGAGTGACGAATAAATTATGCAAAAAAGAAGCAGAGAACTCTGGGTATTTCTCAAGTTTAGGTGGAAAGCAGCTCCTGTGTGGAGCACTCTCAACACCAGCGACACTCTAGATCTGCTCACCTCAAATGTCTGTTTTTCTATCAAAATCTTTAAGCATAGGATTAGCACAGTGCCATCCACGCCGAGATAGAAAAGGACAAAGTCTTTTGCCATTTGTACAGCAAAGTCTTTAAGCATAGGACTAGCACAGTGCTGTCCTTGCCGAGCTGTAAAATGACAAAAGCCAATTACCACTCCAGGCACAGTATTACAGCTTTGAGTTGGTAAAATACCAATCAAGCCAACCTGAAATGAGTAAAAGCAACCCCTGACACAGTGTTTCGCTCTAATTAGAGCTCTTCAGAGAGGTATAGCTTTGTCCAGACACAAGGGAGCACCCAGTATAAGTCAAAGAAATACCCTTTCAGGCATAGAGTGACGAATACATTATGTAAAAAAGAAGCAGAGAACTCTGGGTAGTTCTCAAGTTTAGGTGGAAAGCAGCTCCTGTATGGAGCACTCTCAACACCAGCGACACTCTAGATCTGCTCACCTCAAATGTCTGTTTTTCTATCAAAATCTTTAAGCATAGGATTAGCACAGTGCCATCCACGCCGAGATAGAAAAGGACAAAGTCTTTTGCCATTTGTACAGCAAAGTCTTTAAGCATAGGACTAGCACAGTGCTGTCCTTGCCGAGCTGTAAAATGACAAAAGCCAATTACCACTCCAGGCACAGTATTACAGCTTTGAGTTGGTAAAATACCAATCAAGCCAACCTTGAAATGAGTAAAAGCAACCCCTGACACAGTGTTTCGCTCTAATTAGAGCTCTTCAGAGAGGTATAGCTTTGTCCAGACACAAGGGAGCACCCAGTATAAGTCAAAGAAATACCCTTTCAGGCATAGAGTGACGAATAAATTATGCAAAAAAGAAGCAGAGAACTCTGGGTAGTTCTCAAGTTTAGGTGGAAAGCAGCTCCTGTATGGAGCACTCTCAACACCAGCGACACTCTAGATCTGCTCACCTCAAATGTCTGTTTTTCTATCAAAATCTTTAAGCATAGGATTAGCACAGTGCCATCCACGCCGAGATAGAAAAGGACAAAGTATTTTGCCATTTGTACAGCAGTCTTTAAGCATAGGACTAGCACAGTGCTGTCCTTGCCGAGCTGTAAAATGACAAAAGCCAATTACCACTCCAGGCACAGTATTACAGCTTTGAGTTGGTAAAATACCAAACAAGCCAACCTGAAATGAGTAAAAGCAACCCCTGACACAGTGTTTTGCTCTAATTAGAGCTCTTCAGAGAGGTATAGCTTTGTCCAGACACAAGGGAACACCCAGTATAAGTCAAAGAAATACCCTTTCAGGCATAGAGTGACGAATAAATTATGAAAAAATAAGCAGAGAACTCTGGGTAGTTCTCAAGTTTAGGTGGAAAGCAGCTCCTGTATGGAGCACTCTCAACACCAGCGACACTCTAGATCTGCTCACCTCAAATGTCTGTTTTTCTATCAAAATCTTTAAGCATAGGATTAGCACAGTGCCATCCACGCCGAGATAGAAAAGGACAAAGTCTTTTGCCATTTGTACAGCAAAGTCTTTAAGCATAGGACTAGCACAGTGCTGTCCTTGCCGAGCTGTAAAATGACAAAAGCCAATTACCACTCCAGGCACAGTATTACAGCTTTGAGTTGGTAAAATACCAATCAAGCCAACCTGAAATGAGTAAAAGCAACCCCTGACACAGTGATTCACTCTCATTAGAGCTCTTCAGAGAGGTATAGCTTTGTCCAGACACAAGGGAGCACCCAGTATAAGTCAAAGAAATACCCTTTCAGGCATAGAGTGACGAATAAATTCTGCAAAATAGAAGCAGAGAACTCTGGGTAGTTCTCAAGTTTAGGTGGAAAGCAGCTCCTGTATGGAGCACTCTCAACACCAGCGACACTCTAGATCTGCTCACCTCAAATGTCTGTTTTTCTATCAAAATCTTTAAGCATAGGATTAGCACAGTGCCATCCACGCCGAGATAGAAAAGGACAAAGTTTTTTGCCATTTGTACAGCAAAGTCTTTAAGCATAGGACTAGCACAGTGCTGTCCTTGCAGAGCTGTAAAATGACAAAAGCCAAATTCCACTCCAGGCACTGTATTACAGCTTTGAGTTGGTAAAATACCAATCAAGCCAACCTGAAATGAGTAAAAGCAATCTCTGACACAGTGTTTCGCTCTAATTAGAGCTCTTCAGAGAGGTATAGCTTTGTCCAGACACAAGGGAGCACCCAGTATAAGTCAAAGAAATACCCTTTCAGGCATAGAGTGACAAATAAATTATGCAAAAAAGAAGCAGAGAACTCTGGGTAGTTCTCAAGTTTAGGTGGAAAGCAGCTCCTGTGTGGAGCACTCTCAACACCAGCGACACTCTAGATCTGCTCACCTCAAATGTCTGTTTTTCTATCAAAATCTTTAAGCATAGGATTAGCACAGTGCCATCCACGCCGAGATAGAAAAGGACAAAGTCTTTTGCCATTTGTACAGCAAAGTCTTTAAGCATAAGACTAGCACAGTGCTGTCCTTGCCGAGCTGTAAAATGACAAAAACCAATTACCACTCCAGGCACAGTATTACAGCTTTGAGTTGGTAAAATACCAATCAAGCCAACCTGAAATGAGTAAAAGCAACCCCTGACACAGTGTTTCACTCTAATTAGAGCTCTTCAGAGAGGTATAGATTTGTCCAGACACAAGGGAGCACCCAGTATAAGTCAAAGAAATACCCTTTCAGGCATAGAGTGACGAATAAATTATGCAAAAAAGAAGCAGAGCGCTCTGGGTAGTTCTCAAGTTTAGGTGGAAAGCAGCTCCTGTATGGAGCACTCTCAACACCAGCGACACTCTAGATCTGCTCACCTCAAATGTCTGTTTTTCTATCAAAATCTTTAAGCATAGGATTAGCACAGTGCCATCCACTCCGAGATAGAAAAGGACAAACTTTTTTGCCATTTGTACAGCAAAGTCTTTAAGCATAGGACTAGCACGGTGCTGTCCTTGCCGAGCTGTAAAATGACAAAAGCCAATTACCACTCCAGGCACAGTATTACAGCTTGGAGTTGGTAAAATACCAATCAAGCCAACCTGAAATGAGTAAAAGCAATCCCTGACACAGTGTTTCGCTCTAATTAGAGCTCTTCAGAGAGGTATAGCTTTGGCCAGACACAAGGGAGCACCCAGTATAAGTCAAAGAAATACCCTTTCAGGCATAGAGTGACGAATAAATTATGCAAAAAAGAAGCAGAGAACTCTGGGTAGTTCTCAAGTTTAGGTGGAAAGCAGCTCCTGTATGGAGCACTCTCAACACCAGCGACACTCTAGATCTGCTCACCTCAAATGTCTGTTTTTCTATCAAAATCTTTAAGCATAGGATTAGCACAGTGCCATCCACGCCGAGATAGAAAAGGACAAAGTCTTTTGCCGTTTGTACAGCAAAGTCTTTAAGCATAGGACTAGCACAGTGCTGTCCTTGCCGAGCTGTAAAATGACAAAAACCAATTACCACTCCAGGCACAGTATTACAGCTTTGAGTTGGTAAAATACCAATCAAGCCAACCTGAAATGAGTAAAAGCAACCCCTGACACAGTGTTTCGCTCTAATTAGAGCTCTTCAGAGAGGTATAGCTTTGTCCAGACACAAGGGAGCACCCAGTATAAGTCAAAGAAATACCCTTTCAGGCATAGAGTGACGAATAAATTATGCAAAAAAGAAGCAGAGAACTCTGGGTAGTTCTCAAGTTTAGGTGGAAAGCAGCTCCTGTATGGAGCACTCTCAACACCAGCGACACTCTAGATCTGCTCACCTCAAATGTCTGTTTTTCTATCAAAATCTTTAAGCATAGGATTAGCACAGTGCCATCCATGCAGAGATAGAAAAGGACAAAGTCTTTTGCCATTTGTACAGCAAAGTCTTTAAGCATAGGACTAGCACAGTGCTGTCCTTGCCGAGCTGTAAAATGACAAAAGCCAATTACCACTCCAGGCACAGTATTACAGCTTTGAGTTGGTAAAATACCAATCAAGCCAACCTGAAATGAGTAAAAGCAACCCCTGACACAGTGTTTGGCTCTAATTAGAGCTCTTCAGAGAGGTATAGCTTTGTCCAGACACAAGGGAGCACCCAGTATAAGTCAAAGAAATACCCTTTCAGGCATAGAGTGATGAATAAATTATGCAAAAAAGAAGCAGAGAACTCTGGGTAGTTCTCAAGTTTAGGTGGAAAGCAGCTCCTGTATGGAGCACTCTCAACACCAGCGACACTCTAGATCTGCTCCCCTCAAATGTCTGTTTTTCTATCAAAATCTTTAAGCATAGGATTAGCACAGTGCCATCCACGCCGAGATAGAAAAGGACAAAGTCTTTTGCCATTTGTACAGCAAAGTCTTTAAGCATAGGACTAGCACAGTGCTGTCCTTGCCGAGCTGTAAAATGACAAAAGCCAATTACCACTCCAGGCACAGTATTACAGCTTTGAGTTGGTAAAATACCAATCAAGCCAACCTGAAATGAGTAAAAGCAACCCCTGACACAGTGTTTCGCTCTAATTAGAGCTCTTCAGAGAGGTATAGCTTTGTCCAGACACAAGGGAGCACCCAGTATAAGTCAAAGAAATACCCTTTCAGGCATAGAGTGACGAATAAATTATGTAAAAAAGAAGCTGAGAACTCTGGGTAGTTCTCAAGTTTAGGTGGAAAGCAGCTCCTGTATGGAGCACTCTAAACACCAGCGACACTCTAGATCTGCTCACCTCAAATGTCTGTTTTTCTATCAAAATCTTTAAGCATAGGATTAGCACAGTGCCATCCACGCCAAGATAGAAAAGGACAAAGTCTTTTGCCATTTGTACAGCAAAGTCTTTAAGCATAGGACTAGCACAGTGCTGTCCTTGCCGAGCTGTAAAATGACAAAAGCCAATTACCACTCCAGGCACAGTATTACAGCTTTGAGTTGGTAAAATACCAATCAAGCAACCTGAAATGAATAAAGGCAACCCCTGGCACAGTGTTTCGCTCTAATTAGAGCTCTTCAGAGAGGTATAGCTTTGTCCAGACACAAGGGAGCACCCAGTATAAGTCAAAGAAATACCCTTTCAGGCATAGAGTGACGAATAAATTATGCAAAAAAGAAGCAGAGAGCTCTGGGTAGTTCTCAAGTTTAGGTGGAAAGCAGCTCCTGTATGAAGCACTCTGAACACCAGCGACACTCTAGATCTGCTCACCTCAAATGTCTGTTTTTCTATCAAAATCTTTAAGCATAGGATTAGCACAGTGCCATCCACTCCGAGATAGAAAAGGACAAAGTTTTTTGCCATTTGTACAGCAAAGTCTTTAAGCATAGGACTAGCACAGTGCTGTCCTTGCCGAGCTGTAAAATGACAAAAGCCAATTACCACTCCAGGCACAGTATTACAGCTTTGAGTTGGTAAAATACCAATCAAGCCAACCTGAAATGAGTAAAAGCAACCCCTGACACAGTGTTTCGCTCTAATTAGAGCTCTTCAGAGAGGTATAGCTTTGTCCAGACACAAGGGAGCACCCAGTATAAGTCAAAGAAATACCCTTTCAGGCATAGAGTGACGAATAAATTATGCAAAAAAGAAGCTGAGAACTCTGGGTAGTTCTCAAGTTTAGGTGGAAAGCAGTTCCTGCATGGAGCACTCTCAACACCAGCGACACTCTAGATCTGCTCACCTCAAATGTCTGTTTTTCTATCAAAATCTTTAAGCATAGGATTAGCACAGTGCCATCCACGCCGAGATAGAAAAGGACAAAGTCTTTTGCCATTTGTACAGCAAAGTCTTTAAGCATAGGACTAGCACAGTGCTGTCCTTGCCGAGCTGTAAAATGACAAAAGCCAATTACCACTCCAGGCACAGTATTACAGCTTTGAGTTGGTAAAATACCAATCAAGCCAACCTGAAATGAGTAAAAGCAACCCCTGACACAGTGTTTGGCTCTAATTAGAGCTCTTCAGAGAGGTATAGCTTTGTCCAGACACAAGGGAGCACCCAGTATAAGTCAAAGAAATACCCTTTCAGGCATAGAGTGATGAATAAATTATGCAAAAACGAAGCAGAGAACTCTGGGTAGTTCTCAAGTTTAGGTGGAAAGCAGCTCCTGTATGGAGCACTCTCAACACCAGCGACACTCTAGATCTGCTCACCTCAAATGTCTGTTTTTCTATCAAAATCTTTAAGCATAGGATTAGCACAGTGCCATCCACGCCGAGATAGAAAAGGACAAAGTCTTTTGCCATTTGTACAGCAAAGTCTTTAAGCATAGGACTAGCACAGTGCTGTCCTTGCCGAGCTGTAAAATGACAAAAGCCAATTACCACTCCAGGCACAGTATTACAGCTTTGAGTTGGTAAAATACCAATCAAGCCAACCTGAAATGAGTAAAAGCAACCCCTGACACAGTGTTTCGCTCTAATTAGAGCTCTTCAGAGAGGTATAGCTTTGTCCAGACACAAGGGAGCACCCAGTATAAGTCAAAGAAATACCCTTTCAGGCATAGATAGAGTGACGAATAAATTATGCAAAAAAGAAGCAGAGAACTCTGGGTATTTCTCAAGTTTAGGTGGAAAGCAGCTCCTGTGTGGAGCACTCTCAACACCAGCGACACTCTAGATCTGCTCACCTCAAATGTCTGTTTTTCTATCAAAATCTTTAAGCATAGGATTAGCACAGTGCCATCCACGCCGAGATAGAAAAGGACAAAGTCTTTTGCCATTTGTACAGCAGTCTTTAAGCATAGGACTAGCACAGTGCTGTCCTTGCCGAGCTGTAAAATGACAAAAGCCAATTACCACTCCAGGCACAGTATTACAGCTTTGAGTTGGTAAAATACCAATCAAGCCATCCTGAAATGAGTAAAAGCAACCCCTGACACAGTGTTTCGCTCTAATTAGAGCTCTTCAGAGAGGTATAGCTTTGTCCAGACACAAGGGAGCACCCAGTATAAGTCAAAGAAATACCCTTTCAGGCATAGAGTGACGAATAAATTATGTAAAAAAGAAGCAGAGAACTCTGGGTAGTTCTCAAGTTTAGGTGGAAAGCAGCTCCTATATGGAGCACTCTCAACACCAGCGACACTCTAGATCTGCTCACCTCAAATGTCTGTTTTTCTATCAAAATCTTTAAGCATAGGATTAGCACAGTGCCATCCACGCCGAGATAGAAAAGGACAAAGTCTTTTGCCATTTGTACAGCAAAGTCTTTAAGCATAGGACTAGCACAGTGCTGTCCTTGCCGAGCTGTAAAATGACAAAAGCCAATTACCACTCCAGGCACAGTATTACTGCTTTGAGTTGGTAAAATACCAATCAAGCCAACCTTGAAATGAGTAAAAGCAACCCCTGACACAGTGTTTCGCTCTAATTAGAGCTCTTCAGAGAGGTATAGCTTTGTCCAGACACAAGGGAGCACCCAGTATAAGTCAAAGAAATACCCTTTCAGGCATAGAGTGACGAATAAATTATGCAAAAAAGAAGCAGAGAACTCTGGGTAGTTCTCAAGTTTAGGTGGAAAGCAGCTCCTGTATGGAGCACTCTCAACACCAGCGACACTCTAGATCTGCTCACCTCAAATGTCTGTTTTTCTATCAAAATCTTTAAGCATAGGATTAGCACAGTGCCATCCACGCCGAGATAGAAAAGGACAAAGTATTTTGCCATTTGTACAGCAGTCTTTAAGCATAGGACTAGCACAGTGCTGTCCTTGCCGAGCTGTAAAATGACAAAAGCCAATTACCACTCCAGGCACAGTATTACAGCTTTGAGTTGGTAAAATACCAAACAAGCCAACCTGAAATGAGTAAAAGCAACCCCTGACACAGTGTTTTGCTCTAATTAGAGCTCTTCAGAGAGGTATAGCTTTGTCCAGACACAAGGGAACACCCAGTATAAGTCAAAGAAATACCCTTTCAGGCATAGAGTGACGAATAAATTATGAAAAAATAAGCAGAGAACTCTGGGTAGTTCTCAAGTTTAGGTGGAAAGCAGCTCCTGTATGGAGCACTCTCAACACCAGCGACACTCTAGATCTGCTCACCTCAAATGTCTGTTTTTCTATCAAAATCTTTAAGCATAGGATTAGCACAGTGCCATCCACGCCGAGATAGAAAAGGACAAAGTCTTTTGCCATTTGTACAGCAAAGTCTTTAAGCATAGGACTAGCACAGTGCTGTCCTTGCCGAGCTGTAAAATGACAAAAGCCAATTACCACTCCAGGCACAGTATTACAGCTTTGAGTTGGTAAAATACCAATCAAGCCAACCTGAAATGAGTAAAAGCAACCCCTGACACAGTGTTTCACTCTCATTAGAGCTCTTCAGAGAGGTATAACTTTGTCCAGACACAAGGGAGCACCCAGTATAAGTCAAAGAAATACCCTTTCAGGCATAGAGTGACGAATAAATTCTGCAAAATAGAAGCAGAGAACTCTGGGTAGTTCTCAAGTTTAGGTGGAAAGCAGCTCCTGTATGGAGCACTCTCAACACCAGCGACACTCTAGATCTGCTCACCTCAAATGTCTGTTTTTCTATCAAAATCTTTAAGCATAGGATTAGCACAGTGCCATCCACGCCGAGATAGAAAAGGACAAAGTCTTTTGCCATTTGTACAGCAAAGTCTTTAAGCATAGGACTAGCACAGTGCTGTCCTTGCCGAGCTGTAAAATGACAAAAGCCAATTACCACTCCAGGCACAGTATTACAGCTTTGAGTTGGTAAAATACCAATCAAGCCAACCTGAAATGAGTAAAAGCAACCCCTGCCACAGTGTTTCGCTCTAATTAGAGCTCTTCAGAGAGGTATAGCTTTGTCCAGACACAAGGGAGCACCCAGTATAAGTCAAAGAAATACCCTTTCAGGCATAGAGTGACGAATAAATTATGCAAAAAAGAAGCAGAGAACTCTGGTTAGTTTTCAAGTTTAGGTGGAAAGCAGCTCCTGTATGGAGCGCTCTCAACACCAGCGACACTCTAGATCTGCTCACCTCAAAAGTCTGTTTTTCTATCAAAATCTTTAAGCATAGGATTAGCACAGTGCCATCCACGCCGAGATAGAAAAGGACAAAGTCTTTTGCCATTTGTACAGCAGTCTTTAAGCATAGGACTAGCACAGTGCTGTCCTTGCCGAGCTGTAAAATGACAAAAGCCAATTACCACTCCAGGCACAGTATTACAGCTTTGAGTTGGTAAAATACCAATCAAGCCAACCTGAAATGAGTAAAAGCAACCCCTGACACAGTGTTTCGCTCTAATTAGAGCTCTTCAGAGAGGTATAGCTTTGTCCAGACACAAGGGAGCACCTAGTATAAGTCAAAGAAATACCCTTTCAGGCATAGAGTGACGAATAAATTATGCAAAAAAGAAGCAGAGAACTCTGGGTAGTTCTCAAGTTTAGGTGGAAAGCAGCTCCTGTATGGAGCACTCTCAACACCAGCGACACTCTAGATCTGCTCACCTCAAATGTCTGTTTTTCTATCAAAATCTTTAAGCATAGGATTAGCACAGTGCCATCCACTCCGAGATAGAAAAGGACAACGTTTTTTGCCATTAGTACAGCAAAGTCTTTAAGCATAGGACTAGCACAGTGCTGTCCTTGCCGAGCTGTAAAATGACAAAAGCCAATTACCACTCCAGGCACAGTAGTACAGCTTTGAGTTGGTAAAATACCAATCAAGCCAACCTGAAATGAGTAAAAGCAACCCCTGCCACAGTGTTTCGCTCTAATTAGAGCTCTTCAGAGAGGTATAGCTTTGTCCAGACACAAGGGAGCACCCAGTATAAGTCAAAGAAATACCCTTTCAGGCATAGAGTGACGAATAAATTATGCAAAAATGAAGCAGAGAACTCTGGTTAGTTTTCAAGTTTAGGTGGAAAGCAGCTCCTGTATGGAGCACTCTCAACACCAGCGACACTCTAGATCTGCTCACCTCAAAAGTCTGTTTTTCTATCAAAATCTTTAAGCATAGGATTAGCACAGTGCCATCCACGCCGAGCTAGAAAAGGACAAAGTCTTTTGCCATTTGTACAGCAGTCTTTAAGCATAGGACTAGCACAGTGCTGTCCTTGCCGAGCTGTAAAATTACAAAAGCCAATTACCACTCCAGGCACAGTATTACAGCTTTGAGTTGTTAAAATACCAATCAAGCCAACCTGAAATGAGTAAAAGCAACCCCTGACACAGTGTTTCGCTCTAATTAGAGCTCTTCAGAGAGGTATAGCTTTGTCCAGACACAAGGGAGCACCTAGTATAAGTCAAAGAAATACCCTTTCAGGCATAGAGTGACGAATAAATTATGCAAAAAAGAAGCAGAGAACTCTGGGTAGTTCTCAAGTTTAGGTGGAAAGCAGCTCCTGTATGGAGCACTCTCAACACCAGCGACACTCTAGATCTGCTCACCTCAAATGTCTGTTTTTCTATCAAAATCTTTAAGCATAGGATTAGCACAGTGCCATCCACTCCGAGATAGAAAAGGACAAAGTTTTTTGCCATTAGTACAGCAAAGTCTTTAAGCATAGGACTAGCACAGTGCTGTCCTTGCCGAGCTGTAAAATGACAAAAGCCAATTACCACTCCAGGCACAGTATTACAGCTTTGAGTTGGTAAAATACCAATCAAGCCAACCTGAAATGAGTAAAAGCAACCCCTGACACAGTGTTTCGCTCTAATTAGAGCTCTTCAGAGAGATATAGCTTTGTCCAGACACAAGGGAGCACCCAGTATAAGTCAAAGAAATACCCTTTCAGGCATAGAGTGACGAATAAATTATGCAAAAAAGAAGCAGAGAACTCTGGGTAGTTCTCAAGTTTAGGTGGAAAGCAGCTCCTGTATGGAGCACTCTCAACACCAGCGACACTCTAAATCTGCTCACCTCAAATGTCTGTTTTTCTATCAAAATCTTTAAGCATAGGATTAGCACAGTGCCATCCACGCCGAGATAGAAAAGGACAAAGTCTTTTGCCATTTGTACAGCAACGTCTTTAAGCATAGGACTAGCACAGTGCTGTCCTTGCCGAGCTGTAAAATGACAAAAGCCTATTACCACTCCAGGCACAGTATTACAGCTTTGAGTTGGTAAAATACCAATCAAGCCAATCTGAAATGAGTAAAAGCAATCCCTGACACAGTGTTTCGCTCTAATTAGAGCTCTTCAGAGAGGTATAGCTTTGTCCAGACACAAGGGAGCACCCAGTATAAGTCAAAGAATTACCCTTTCAGGCATAGAGTGACGAAAAAATTATGCAAAAAAGAAGCAGAGAACTCTGGGTAGTTCTCAAGTTTAGGTGGAAAGCAGCTCCTGTATGGAGCACTCTCAACACCAGCGACACTCTAGATCTGCTCACCTCAAATGTCTGTTTTTCTATCAAAATCTTAAAGCATAGGATTAGCACAGTGCCATCCATGCCGAGATAGAAAAGGACAAAGTATTTTGCCATTTGTACAGCAAAGTCTTTAAGCATAGGACTAGCACAGTGCTGTCGTTGCCGAGCTGTAAAATGACAAAAGCCAATTACCACTCCAGGCACAGTATTACAGCTTTGAGTTGGTAAAATACCAATCAAGCCAACCTGAAATGAGTAAAAGCAACCCCTGACACAGTGTTTCCCTCTAATTAGAGCTCTTCAGAGAGGTATAGCTTTGTCCAGACACAAGGGAGCACCCAGTATAAGTCAAAGAAATACCCTTTCAGGCATAGAGTGACGAATAAATTATGCAAAAAAGAAGCAGAGAACTCTGGGTAGTTCTCAAGTTTAGGTGGAAAGCAGCTCCTGTATGGAGCACTCTCAACACCAGCGACACTCTAGATCTGCTCACCTCAAATGTCTGTTTTTCTATCAAAATCTTTAAGCATAGGATTAGCACACAACCATCCACGCCGAGATAGAAAAGGACAAAGTATTTTGCCATTTGTACAGCAAAGTCTTTAAGCATAGGACTAGCACAGTGCTGTCCTTGCCGAGCTGTAAAATGACAAAAGCCAATTACCACTCCAGGCACAGTATTACAGCTTTGAGTTGGTAAAATACCAATCAAGCCAACCTGAAATGAGTAAAAGCAACCCCTGACACAGTGTTTGGCTCTAATTAGAGCTCTTCAGAGAGGTATAGCTTTGTCCAGACACAAGGGAGCACCCAGTATAAGTCAAAGAAATACCCTTTCAGGCATAGAGTGATGAATAAATTATGCAAAAATGAAGCAGAGAACTCTGGGTAGTTCTCAAGTTTAGGTGGAAAGCAGCTCCTGTATGGAGCACTCTCAACACCAGCGACACTCTAGATCTGCTCACCTCAAATGTCTGTTTTTCTATCAAAATCTTTAAGCATAGGATTAGCACAGTGCCATCCACGCCGAGATAGAAAAGGACAAAGTCTTTTGCCATTTGTACAGCAAAGTCTTTAAGCATAGGACTAGCACAGTGCTGTCCTTGCCGAGCTGTAAAATGACAAAAGCCAATTACCACTCCAGGCACAGTATTACAGCTTTGAGTTGGTAAAATACCAATCAAGCCAACCTGAAATGAGTAAAAGCAACCCCTGACACAGTGTTTCGCTCTAATTAGAGATCTTCAGAGAGGTATAGCTTTGTCCAGACACAAGGGAGCACCCAGTATAAGTCAAAGAAATACCCTTTCAGGCATAGAGTGACGAATAAATTATGCAAAAAAGAAGCAGAGAACTCTGGGTAGTTCTCAAGTTTAGGTGGAAAGCAGCTCCTGTATGGATCACTCTCAACACCAGCGACACTCTAGATCTGCTCACCTCAAATGTCTGTTTTCTATCAAAATCTTTAAGCATAGGATTAGCACAGTGCCATCCACTCCGAGATAGAAAAGGACAACGTTTTTTGCCATTAGTACAGCAAAGTCTTTAAGCATAGGACTAGCACAGTGCTGTCCTTGCCGAGCTGTAAAATGACAAAAGCCAATTACCACTCCAGGCACAGTATTACAGCTTTGAGTTGGTAAAATACCAATCAAGCCAACCTGAAATGAGTAAAAGCAACTTCTGACACAGTGTTTCGCTCTAATTAGAGCTCTTCAGAGAGGTATAGCTTTGTCCAGACACAAGGGAGCACCCAGTATAAGTCAAAGAAATACCCTTTCAGGCATAGAGTGACGAATAAATTATGCAAAAAAGAAGCAGAGAACTCTGGGTAGTTCTCAAGTTTAGGTGGAAAGCAGCTCCTGTATGGAGCACTCTCAACACCAGCGACACTCTAAATCTGCTCACCTCAAATGTCTGTTTTTCTATCAAAATCTTTAAGCATAGGATTAGCACAGTGCCATCCACGCCGAGATAGAAAAGGACAAAGTCTTTTGCCATTTGTACAGCAAAGTCTTTAAGCATAGGACTAGCACAGTGCTGTCCTTGCCGAGCTGTAAAATGACAAAAACCAATTACCACTCCAGGCACAGTATTACAGCTTTGAGTTGGTAAAATACCAATCAAGCCAACCTGAAATGAGTAAAAGCAACCACTGACACAGTGTTTCGCTCTAATTAGAGCTCTTCAGAGAGGTATAGCTTTGTCCAGACACAAGGGAGCACCCAGTATAAGTCAAAGAAATACCCTTTCAGGCATAGAGTGACGAATAAATTATGCAAAAAAGAAGCAGAGAACTCTGGGTAGTTCTCAAGTTTAGGTGGAAAGCAGCTCCTGTATGGAGCACTCTCAACACCAGCGACACTCTAGATCTGCTCACCTCAAATGTCTGTTTTTCTATCAAAATCTTTAAGCATAGGATTAGCACACAACCATCCACGCCGAGATAGAAAAGGACAAAGTCTTTTGCCATTTGTACAGCAAAGTCTTTAAGCATAGGACTAGCACAGTGCTGTCCTTGCCGAGCTGTAAAATGACAAAAGCCAATTACCACTCCAGGCACAGAATTACAGCTTTGAGTTGGTAAAATACCAATCAAGCGAACCTGAAATGAGTAAAAGCAACCCCGACACAGTGTTTCGCTCTAACTAGAGCTCTTCAGAGAGGTATAGCTTTGTCCAGACACAAGGGAGCACCCAGTATAAGTCAAAGAAATACCCTTTCAGGCATAGAGTGACAAATAAATTATGCAAAAAAGAAGCAGAGAACTCTGGGTAGTTCTCAAGTCTAGGTGGAAAGCAGCTCCTGTATGGAGCACTCTCAACACCAGCGACACTCTAGATCTGCTCACCTCAAATGTCTGTTTTTCTATAAAAATCTTTAAGCATAGGATTAGCACAGTGCCATCCACTCCGAGATAGAAAAGGACAAACTTTTTTGCCATTTGTACAGCAAAGTCTTTAAGCATAGGACTAGCACAGTGCTGTCCTTGCCGAGCTGTAAAATGACAAAAGCCAATTACCACTCCAGGCACAGAATTACAGCTTTGAGTTGGTAAAATACCAATCAAGCGAACCTGAAATGAGTAAAAGCAACCCCGACACAGTGTTTCGCTCTAACTAGAGCTCTTCAGAGAGGTATAGCTTTGTCCAGACACAAGGGAGCACCCAGTATAAGTCAAAGAAATACCCTTTCAGGCATAGAGTGACAAATAAATTATGCAAAAAAGAAGCAGAGAACTCTGGGTAGTTCTCAAGTCTAGGTGGAAAGCAGCTCCTGTATGGAGCACTCTCAACACCAGCGACACTCTAGATCTGCTCACCTCAAATGTCTGTTTTTCTATCAAAATCTTTAAGCATAGGATTAGCACAGTACCATCCACGCCGAGATAGAAAAGGACAAAGTCATTTGCCATTTGTACAGCAAAGTCTTTAAGCATAGAACTAGCACAGTGCTGTCCTTGCCGAGCTGTAAAATGACAAAAGCCAATTACCACTCCAGACACAGTATTACAGCTTTGAGTTGGTAAAATACCAATCAAGCCAACCTGAAATGAGTAAAAGCAATCCCTGACACAGTGTTTCGCTCTAATTAGAGCTCTTCAGAGAGGTATAGCTTTGTCCAGACACAAGGGAGCACCCAGTATAAGTCAAAGAAATACCCTTTAAGGCATAGAGTGATGAATAAATTATGCAAAAAAGAAGCAGAGAACTCTGGGTAGTTCTCAAGTTTAGGTGGAAAGCAGCTCCTGTATGGAGCACTCTCAACACCAGCGACACTCTAGATCTGCTCACCTCAAATGTCTGTTTTTCTATCAAAATCTGTAAGCATAGGATTAGCACAGTGCCATCCACGCCGAGATAGAAAAGGACAAAGGGGCATATTATCAAGCCAGGCGATACAATTATCGCCGCTTTAGCGGCAGAAAACTGCCGCTAAAACGGTGATAATGTGCTTGATAATATGCTCTATGGAATTCTAATCGAAGCCCATGTTAGATGTGAAGGACGTCTAACCTTGGCTTCAATTGGAATTCCGTAGAGCATATTATCAAGCCCATTATCGCCGTTTTGGCGGCAGTTTTCCGCCGCTAAAGCGGCGATAATTTTATCGCCTGGCTTGATAATATGCCCCAAAGTCTTTTGCCATTTGTACAGCAAAGTCTTTATGCATAGGACTAGCACAGTGCTGTGCTGGCCGAGCTGTAAAATGACAAAAGCCAATTACCACTCCAGGCACAGTATTACAGCTTTGAGTTGGTAAAATACCAATCAAGCCAACCTAAAATGAGTAAAAGCAACCCCTGACACAGTGTTTCGCTCTAATTAGAGCTCTTCAGAGAGGTATAGCTTTGTCCAGACACAAGGGAGTACCCAGTATAAGTCAAAGAAATACCCTTTCAGGCATAGAGTGACGAATAAATTATGCAAAAAAGAAGCAGAGAACTCTGGGTAGTTCTCAAGTTTAGGTGGAAAGCAGCTCCTGTATGGAGCACTCTCAACACCAGCGACACTCTAGATCTGCTCACTTCAAATGTCTGTTTTTCTATCAAAATCTTTAAGCATAGGATTAGCACAGTGCCATCCACGCCGAGATAGAAAAGGACAAAGTTTTTTGCCATTTGTACAGCAAAGTCTTTAAGCATAGGACTAGCACAGTGCTGTCCTTGCCGAGCTGTAAAATGACAAAAACCAATTACCACTCCAGGCACAGTAGTACAGCTTTGAGTTGGTAAAATACCAATCAAGCCAACCTGAAATGAGTAAAAGCAACCCCTGACACA
Source organism: Triturus cristatus (assembly GCF_964204655.1). NCBI lineage: Eukaryota > Metazoa > Chordata > Amphibia > Caudata > Salamandridae > Triturus > Triturus cristatus. Next base: position 1,086,905,258 of record NC_140591.1, read on the forward strand.
GTGTTTCGCTCTAATTAGAGCTCTTCAGAGAGGTATAGCTTTGTCCAGACACAAGGGAGCACCCAGTATAAGTCAAAGAAATACCCTTTCAGGCATAGAGTGACGAATAAATTATGCAAATAGAAGCAGAGAACTCTGGGTAGTTCTCAAGTTTAGGTGGAAAGCAGCTCCTGTATGGAGCACTCTCAACACCAGCGACACTCTAAATCTGCTCACCTCAAATGTCTGTTTTTCTATCAAAATCTTTAAGCATAGGATTAGCACAGTGCCATCCACGCCGAGATAGAAAAGGACAAAGTCTTTTGCCATTTGTACAGCAAAGTCTTTAAGCATAGGACTAGCACAGTGCTGTCCTTGCAGAGCTGTAAAATGACAAAAGCCAATTACCACTCCAGGCACAGTATTACAGCTTTGAGTTGGTAAAATACCAATCAAGCCAACCTGAAATGAGTAAAAGCAATCTCTGACACAGTGTTTCGCTCTAATTAGAGCTCTTCAGAGAGGTATAGCTTTGTCCAGACACAAGGGAGCACCCAGTATAAGTCAAAGAAATACCCTTTCAGGCATAGAGTGACGAATAAATTATGCAAAAAAGAAGCAGAGAACTCTGGGTAGTTCTCAAGTTTAGGTGGAAAGCAGCTCCTGTATGGAGCACTCTCAACACCAGCGACACTCTAGATCTGCTCACCTCAAATGTCTGTTTTTCTATCAAAATCTTTAAGCATAGGATTAGCACAGTGCCATCCACGCCGAGATAGAAAAGGACAAAGTCTTTTGCCATTTGTACAGCAAAGTCTTTAAGCATAGGACTAGCACAGTGCTGTCCTTGCCGAGCTGTAAAATGACAAAAACCAATTACCACTCCAGGCACAGTATTACAGCTTTGAGTTGGTAAAATACCAATCAAGCCAACCTGAAATGAGTAAAAACAACCCCTGACACAGTGTTTCGCTCTAATTAGAGCTCTTCAGAGAGGTATAGCTTTGTCCAGACACAAGGGAGCACCCAGTATAAGTCAAAGAAATACCCTTTCAGGCATAGAGTGACGAATAAATTATGCAAAAAAGAAGCAGAGAACTCTGGGTAGTTCTCAAGTTTAGGTGGAAAGCAGCTCCTGTATGGAGCACTCTCAACACCAGCGACACTCTAGATCTACTCACCTCAAATGTCTGTTTTTCTATAAAAATCTTTAAGCATAGGATTAGCACACAACCATCCACGCCGAGATAGAAAAGGACAAAGTCTTTTGCCATTTGTACAGCAAAGTCTTTAAGCATAGGACTAGCACAGTGCTGTCCTTGCCGAGCTGTAAAATGACAAAAGCCAATTACCACTCCAGGCACAGTATTACAGCTTTGAGTTGGTAAAATACCAATCAAGCCAACCTGAAATGAGTAAAAGCAACCCCTGACACAGTGTTTGGCTCTAATTAGAGCTCTTCAGAGAGGTATAGCTTTGTCCAGACACAAGGGAGCACCCAGTATAAGTCAAAGAAATACCCTTTCAGGCATAGAGTGACGAATAAATTATGCAAAAAAGAAGCAGAGAGCTCTGGGTAGTTCTCAAGTTTAGGTGGAAAGCAGCTCCTGTATGGAGCACTCTCAACACCAGCGACACTCTAGATCTGCTCACCTCAAATGTCTGTTTTTCTATCAAAATCTTTAAGCATAGGATTAGCACAGTGCCATCCACTCCGAGATAGAAAAGGACAAACTTTTTTGCCATTTGTACAGCAAAGTCTTTAAGCATAGGACTAGCACAGTGCTGTCCTTGCCGAGCTGTAAAATGACAAAAGCCAATTACCACTCCAGGCACAGTATTACAGCTTTGAGTTGGTAAACTACCAATCAAGCCAACCTGAAATGAGTAAAAGCAACCCCTGACACAGTGTTTCGCTCTAATTAGAGCTCTTCAGAGAGGTATAGCTTTGTCCAGACACAAGGGAGCACCCAGTATAAGTCAAAGAAATACCCTTTCAGGCATAGAGTGACGAATAAATTATGCAAAAAAGAAGCAGAGAACTCTGGGTAGTTCTCAAGTTTAGGTGGAAAGCAGTTCCTGTATGGAGCACTCTCAACACCAGCGACACTCTAAATCTGCTCACCTCAAATGTCTGTTTTTCTATCAAAATCTTTAAGCATAGGATTAGCACAGTGCCATCCACGCCGAGATAGAAAAGGACAAAGTCTTTTGCCATTTGTACAGCAAAGTCTTTAAGCATAGGACTAGCACAGTGCTGTCCTTGCCGAGCTGTAAAATGACAAAAGCCAATTACCACTCCAGGCACAGTATTACAGCTTTGAGTTGGTAAAATACCAATCAAGCCAACTTGAAATGAGTAAAAGCAATCCCTGACACAGTGTTTCGCTCTACTTAGAGCTCTTCAGAGAGGTATAGCTTTGTCCAGACACAAGGGAGCACCCAGTATAAGTCAAAGAAATACCCTTTCAGGCATAGAGTGATGAATAAATTATGCAAAAAAGAAGCAGAGAACTCTGGGTAGTTCTCAAGTTTAGGTGGAAAGCAGCTCCTGTATGGAGCACTCTCAACACCAGCGACACTCTAGATCTGCTCACCTCAAATGTCTGTTTTTCTATCAAAATCTTTAAGCATAGGATTAGCACAGTGCCATCCACGCCGAGATAGAAAAGGACAAAGTCTTTTGCCATTTGTACAGCAAAGTCTTTAAGCATAGGACTAGCACAGTGCTGTCCTTGCCGAGCTGTAAAATGACAAAAGCCAATTACCACTCCAGGCACAGTATTACAGCTTTGAGTTGGTAAAATACCAATCAAGCCAACCTGAAATGAGTAAAAGCAACCCCTGACACAGTGTTTCGCTCTAATTAGAGCTCTTCAGAGAGGTATAGCTTTGTCCAGACACAAGGGAGCACCCAGTATAAGTCAAAGAAATACCCTTTCAGGCATAGAGTGACGAATAAATTATGTAAAAAAGAAGCTGAGAACTCTGGGTAGTTCTCAAGTTTAGGTGGAAAGCAGCTCCTGTATGGAACACTCTCAACACCAGCGACACTCTAGATCTGCTCACCTCAAATGTCTGTTTTTCTATCAAAATCTTTAAGCATAGGATTAGCACAGTGCCATCCACGCCAAGATAGAAAAGGACAAAGTCTTTTGCCATTTGTACAGCAAAGTCTTTAAGCATAGGACTAGCACAGTGCTGTCCTTGCCGAGCTGTAAAATGACAAAAGCCAATTACCACTCCAGGCACAGTATTACAGCTTTGAGTTGGTAAAATACCAATCAAGCCAACCTGAAATGAGTAAAAGCAACCCCTGACACAGTGTTTGGCTCTAATTAGAGCTCTTCAGAGAGGTATAGCTTTGTCCAGACACAAGGGAGCACCTAGTATAAGTCAAAGAAATACCCTTTCAGGCATTGAGTGACGAATAAATTATGCAAAAAAGAAGCAGAGAGCTCTGGGTAGTTCTCAAGTTTAGGTGGAAAGCAGCTCCTGTATGGAGCACTCTGAACACCAGCGACACTCTAGATCTGCTCACCTCAAATGTCTGTTTTTCTATCAAAATCTTTAAGCATAGGATTAGCACAGTGCCATCCACTCCGAGATAGAAAAGGACAAAGTTTTTTGCCATTTGTACAGCAAAGTCTTTAAGCATAGGACTAGCACAGTGCTGTCCTTGCCGAGCTGTAAAATGACAAAAGCCGATTACCAATCCAGGCACAGTATTAAAGCTTTGAGTTGGTAAAATACCAATCAAGCCAACCTGAAATGAGTAAAAGCAACCCCTGACACAGTGTTTCGCTCTAATTAGAGCTCTTCAGAGAGGTATAGCTTTGTCCAGACACAAGGGAGCACCCAGTATAAGTCAAAGAAATACCCTTTCAGGCATAGAGTGACGAATAAATTATGCAAAAAAGAAGCAGAGAACTCTGGGTAGTTCTCAAGTTTAGGTGGAAAGCAGCTCCTGTATGGAGCACTCTCAACACCAGCGACACTCTAGATCTGCTCACCTCAAATGTCTGTTTTTCTATCAAAATCTTTAAGCATAGGATTAGCACAGTGCCATCCACGCCGAGATAGAAAAGGACAAAGTCTTTTGCCATTTGTACAGCAAAGTCTTTAAGCATAGGACTAGCACAGTGCTGTCCTTGCCGAGCTGTAAAATGACAAAAACCAATTACCACTCCAGGCACAGTATTACAGCTTTGAGTTGGTAAAATACCAATCAAGCCAACCTGAAATGAGTAAAAGCAACCCCTGACACAGTGTTTGGCTCTAATTAGAGCTCTTCAGAGAGGTATAGCTTTGTCCAGACACAAGGGAGCACCCAGTATAAGTCAAAGAAATACCCTTTCAGGCATAGAGTGATGAATAAATTATGCAAAAAAGAAGCAGAGAACTCTGGGTAGTTCTCAAGTTTAGGTGGAAAGCAGCTCCTGTATGGAGCACTCTCAACACCAGCGACACTCTAGATCTGCTCACCTCAAATGTCTGTTTTTCTATCAAAATCTTTAAGCATAGGATTAGCACAGTGCCATCCACGCCGAGATAGAAAAGGACAAAGTCTTTTGCCATTTGTACAGCAAAGTCTTTAAGCATAGGACTAGCACAGTGCTGTCCTTGCCGAGCTGTAAAATGACAAAAGCCAATTACCACTCCAGGCACAGTATTACAGCTTTGAGTTGGTAAAATACCAATCAAGCCAACCTGAAATGAGTAAAAGCAACCCCTGACACAGTGTTTCGCTCTAATTAGAGCTCTTCAGAGAGGTATAGCTTTGTCCAGACACAAGGGAGCACCCAGTATAAGTCAAAGAAATACCCTTTCAGGCATAGAGTGACGAATAAATTATGTAAAAAAGAAGCTGAGAACTCTGGGTAGTTCTCAAGTTTAGGTGGTAAGCAGCTCCTGTATGGAACACTCTCAACACCAGCGACACTCTAGATCTGCTCAACTCAAATGTCTGTTTTTCTATCAAAATCTTTAAGCACAGGATTAGCACAGTGCCATCCACGCCAAGATAGAAAAGGACAAAGTCTTTTGCCATTTTTACAGCAAAGTCTTTAAGCATAGGACTAGCACAGTGCTGTCCTTGCCGAGCTGTAAAATGACAAAAGCCAATTACCACTCCAGGCACAGTATTACAGCTTTGAGTTGGTAAAATACCAATCAAGCAACCTGAAATGAATAAAGGCAACCCCTGGCACAGTGTTTCGCTCTAATTAGAGCTCTTCAGAGAGGTATAGCTTTGTCCAGACACAAGGGAGCACCCAGTATAAGTCAAAGAAATACCCTTTCAGGCATTGAGTGACGAATAAATTATGCAAAAAAGAAGCAGAGAGCTCTGGGTAGTTCTCAAGTTTAGGTGGAAAGCAGCTCCTGTATGGAGCACTCTGAACACCAGCGACACTCTAGATCTGCTCACCTCAAATGTCTGTTTTTCTATCAAAATCTTTAAGCATAGGATTAGCACAGTGCCATCCACTCCGAGATAGAAAAGGACAAAGTTTTTTGCCATTTGTACAGCAAAGTCTTTAAGCATAGGACTAGCACAGTGCTGTCCTTGCCGAGCTGTAAAATGACAAAAGCCAATTACCACTCCAGGCACAGTATTAAAGCTTTGAGTTGGTAAAATACCAATCAAGCCAACCTGAAATGAGTAAAAGCAACCCCTGACACAGTGTTTCGCTCTAATTAGAGCTTTTCAGAGAGGTATAGCTTTGTCCAGACACAAGGGAGCACCCAGTATAAGTCAAAGAAATACCCTTTCAGGCATAGAGTGACGAATAAATTATGCAAAAAAGAAGCAGAGAACTCTGGGTAGTTCTCAAGTTTAGGTGGAAAGCAGTTCCTGTATGGAGCACTCTCAACACCAGCGACACTCTAGATCTGCTCACCTCAAATGTCTGTTTTTCTATCAAAATCTTTAAGCATAGGATTAGCACAGTGCCATCCACGCCGAGATAGAAAAGGACAAAGTCTTTTGCCATTTGTACAGCAAAGTCTTTAAGCATAGGACTAGCACAGTGCTGTCCTTGCCGAGCTGTAAAATGACAAAAGCCAATTACCACTCCAGGCACAGTATTACAGCTTTGAGTTGGTAAAATACCAATCAAGCCAACCTTAAATGAGTAAAAGCAACCCCTGACACAGTGTTTCGCTCTAATTAGAGCTCTTCAGAGAGGTATAGCTTTGGCCAGACACAAGGGAGCACCCAGTATAAGTCAAAGAAATACCCTTTCAGGCATAGAGTGACGAATAAATTATGCAAAAAAGAAGCAGAGAACTCTGGGTAGTTCTCAAGTTTAGGTGGAAAGCAGCTCCTGTATGGAGCACTCTCAACACCAGCGACACTCTAGATCTGCTCACCTCAAATGTCTGTTTTTCTATCAAAATCTTTAAGCATAGGATTAGCACACAACCATCCACGCCGAGATAGAAAAGGACAAAGTCTTTTGCCATTTGTACAGCAAAGTCTTTAAGCATAGGACTAGCACAGTGCTGTCCTTGCCGAGCTGTAAAATGACAAAAGCCAATTACCACTCCAGGCACAGTATTACAGCTTTGAGTTGGTAAAATACCAATCAAGCCAACCTGAAATGAGTAAAAGCAACCCCTGACACAGTGTTTCGCTCTAATTAGAGCTCTTCAGAGAGGTATAGCTTTGTCCAGACACAAGGGAGCACCCAGTATAAGTCAAAGAAATACCCTTTCAGGCATAGAGTGACGAATAAATTATGTAAAAAAGAAGCTGAGAACTCTGGGTAGTTCTCAAGTTTAGGTGGAAAGCAGCTCCTGTATGGAACACTCTCAACACCAGCGACACTCTAGATCTGCTCACCTCAAATGTCTGTTTTTCTATCAAAATCTTTAAGCATAGGATTAGCACAGTGCCATCCACGCCAAGATAGAAAAGGACAAAGTCTTTTGCCATTTGTACAGCAAAGTCTTTAAGCATAGGACTAGCACAGTGCTGTCCTTGCCGAGCTGTAAAATGACAAAAGCCAATTACCACTCCAGGCACAGTATTACAGCTTTGAGTTGGTAAAATACCAATCAAGCCAACCTGAAATGAGTAAAAGCAACCCCTGACACAGTGTTTGGCTCTAATTAGAGCTCTTCAGAGAGGTATAGCTTTGTCCAGACACAAGGGAGCACCTAGTATAAGTCAAAGAAATACCCTTTCAGGCATTGAGTGACGAATAAATTATGCAAAAAAGAAGCAGAGAGCTCTGGGTAGTTCTCAAGTTTAGGTGGAAAGCAGCTCCTGTATGGAGCACTCTGAACACCAGCGACACTCTAGATCTGCTCACCTCAAATGTCTGTTTTTCTATCAAAATCTTTAAGCATAGGATTAGCACAGTGCCATCCACTCCGAGATAGAAAAGGACAAAGTTTTTTGCCATTTGTACAGCAAAGTCTTTAAGCATAGGACTAGCACAGTGCTGTCCTTGCCGAGCTGTAAAATGACAAAAGCCGATTACCAATCCAGGCACAGTATTAAAGCTTTGAGTTGGTAAAATACCAATCAAGCCAACCTGAAATGAGTAAAAGCAACCCCTGACACAGTGTTTCGCTCTAATTAGAGCTCTTCAGAGAGGTATAGCTTTGTCCAGACACAAGGGAGCACCCAGTATAAGTCAAAGAAATACCCTTTCAGGCATAGAGTGACGAATAAATTATGCAAAAAAGAAGCAGAGAACTCTGGGTAGTTCTCAAGTTTAGGTGGAAAGCAGCTCCTGTATGGAGCACTCTCAACACCAGCGACACTCTAGATCTGCTCACCTCAAATGTCTGTTTTTCTATCAAAATCTTTAAGCATAGGATTAGCACAGTGCCATCCACGCCGAGATAGAAAAGGACAAAGTCTTTTGCCATTTGTACAGCAAAGTCTTTAAGCATAGGACTAGCACAGTGCTGTCCTTGCCGAGCTGTAAAATGACAAAAACCAATTACCACTCCAGGCACAGTATTACAGCTTTGAGTTGGTAAAATACCAATCAAGCCAACCTGAAATGAGTAAAAGCAACCCCTGACACAGTGTTTGGCTCTAATTAGAGCTCTTCAGAGAGGTATAGCTTTGTCCAGACACAAGGGAGCACCCAGTATAAGTCAAAGAAATACCCTTTCAGGCATAGAGTGATGAATAAATTATGCAAAAAAGAAGCAGAGAACTCTGGGTAGTTCTCAAGTTTAGGTGGAAAGCAGCTCCTGTATGGAGCACTCTCAACACCAGCGACACTCTAGATCTGCTCACCTCAAATGTCTGTTTTTCTATCAAAATCTTTAAGCATAGGATTAGCACAGTGCCATCCACGCCGAGATAGAAAAGGACAAAGTCTTTTGCCATTTGTACAGCAAAGTCTTTAAGCATAGGACTAGCACAGTGCTGTCCTTGCCGAGCTGTAAAATGACAAAAGCCAATTACCACTCCAGGCACAGTATTACAGCTTTGAGTTGGTAAAATACCAATCAAGCCAACCTGAAATGAGTAAAAGCAACCCCTGACACAGTGTTTCGCTCTAATTAGAGCTCTTCAGAGAGGTATAGCTTTGTCCAGACACAAGGGAGCACCCAGTATAAGTCAAAGAAATACCCTTTCAGGCATAGAGTGACGAATAAATTATGTAAAAAAGAAGCTGAGAACTCTGGGTAGTTCTCAAGTTTAGGTGGTAAGCAGCTCCTGTATGGAACACTCTCAACACCAGCGACACTCTAGATCTGCTCAACTCAAATGTCTGTTTTTCTATCAAAATCTTTAAGCACAGGATTAGCACAGTGCCATCCACGCCAAGATAGAAAAGGACAAAGTCTTTTGCCATTTTTACAGCAAAGTCTTTAAGCATAGGACTAGCACAGTGCTGTCCTTGCCGAGCTGTAAAATGACAAAAGCCAATTACCACTCCAGGCACAGTATTACAGCTTTGAGTTGGTAAAATACCAATCAAGCAACCTGAAATGAATAAAGGCAACCCCTGGCACAGTGTTTCGCTCTAATTAGAGCTCTTCAGAGAGGTATAGCTTTGTCCAGACACAAGGGAGCACCCAGTATAAGTCAAAGAAATACCCTTTCAGGCATTGAGTGACGAATAAATTATGCAAAAAAGAAGCAGAGAGCTCTGGGTAGTTCTCAAGTTTAGGTGGAAAGCAGCTCCTGTATGGAGCACTCTGAACACCAGCGACACTCTAGATCTGCTCACCTCAAATGTCTGTTTTTCTATCAAAATCTTTAAGCATAGGATTAGCACAGTGCCATCCACTCCGAGATAGAAAAGGACAAAGTTTTTTGCCATTTGTACAGCAAAGTCTTTAAGCATAGGACTAGCACAGTGCTGTCCTTGCCGAGCTGTAAAATGACAAAAGCCAATTACCACTCCAGGCACAGTATTAAAGCTTTGAGTTGGTAAAATACCAATCAAGCCAACCTGAAATGAGTAAAAGCAACCCCTGACACAGTGTTTCGCTCTAATTAGAGCTTTTCAGAGAGGTATAGCTTTGTCCAGACACAAGGGAGCACCCAGTATAAGTCAAAGAAATACCCTTTCAGGCATAGAGTGACGAATAAATTATGCAAAAAAGAAGCAGAGAACTCTGGGTAGTTCTCAAGTTTAGGTGGAAAGCAGTTCCTGTATGGAGCACTCTCAACACCAGCGACACTCTAGATCTGCTCACCTCAAATGTCTGTTTTTCTATCAAAATCTTTAAGCATAGGATTAGCACAGTGCCATCCACGCCGAGATAGAAAAGGACAAAGTCTTTTGCCATTTGTACAGCAAAGTCTTTAAGCATAGGACTAGCACAGTGCTGTCCTTGCCGAGCTGTAAAATGACAAAAGCCAATTACCACTCCAGGCACAGTATTACAGCTTTGAGTTGGTAAAATACCAATCAAGCCAACCTTAAATGAGTAAAAGCAACCCCTGACACAGTGTTTCGCTCTAATTAGAGCTCTTCAGAGAGGTATAGCTTTGGCCAGACACAAGGGAGCACCCAGTATAAGTCAAAGAAATACCCTTTCAGGCATAGAGTGACGAATAAATTATGCAAAAAAGAAGCAGAGAACTCTGGGTAGTTCTCAAGTTTAGGTGGAAAGCAGCTCCTGTATGGAGCACTCTCAACACCAGCGACACTCTAGATCTGCTCACCTCAAATGTCTGTTTTTCTATCAAAATCTTTAAGCATAGGATTAGCACACAACCATCCACGCCGAGATAGAAAAGGACAAAGTCTTTTGCCATTTGTACAGCAAAGTCTTTAAGCATAGGACTAGCACAGTGCTGTCCTTGCCGAGCTGTAAAATGACAAAAGCCAATTACCACTCCAGGCACAGTATTACAGCTTTGAGTTGGTAAACTACCAATCAAGCCAACCTGAAATGAGTAAAAGCAACCCCTGACACAGTGTTTCGCTCTAATTAGAGCTCTTCAGAGAGGTATAGCTTTGTCCAGACACAAGGGAGCACCCAGTATAAGTCAAAGAAATACCCTTTCAGGCATAGAGTGACGAATAAATTATGCAAAAAAGAAGCAGAGAACTCTGGGTAGTTCTCAAGTTTAGGTGGAAAGCAGTTCCTGTATGGAGCACTCTCAACACCAGCGACACTCTAAATCTGCTCACCTCAAATGTCTGTTTTTCTATCAAAATCTTTAAGCATAGGATTAGCACAGTGCCATCCACACCGAGATAGAAAAGGACAAAGTCTTTTGCCATTTGTACAGCAAAGTCTTTAAGCATAGGACTAGCACAGTGCTGTCCTTGCCGAGCTGTAAAATGACAAAAGCCAATTACCACTCCAGGCACAGTATTACAGCTTTGAGTTGGTAAAATACCAATCAAGCCAACTTGAAATGAGTAAAAGCAATCCCTGACACAGTGTTTCGCTCTACTTAGCGCTCTTCAGAGAGGTATAGCTTTGTCCAGACACAAGGGAGCACCCAGTATAAGTCAAAGAAATACCCTTTCAGGCATAGAGTGACGAATAAATTATGCAAAAAAGAAGCAGAGAACTCTGGGTAGTTCTCAAGTTTAGGTGGAAAGCAGCTCCTGTATGGAGCACTCTCAACACCAGCGACACTCTAGATCTGCTCACCTCAAATGTCTGTTTTTCTATCAAAATCTTTAAGCATAGGATTAGCACAGTGCCATCCACGCCGAGATAGAAAAGGACAAAGTCTTTTGCCATTTGTACAGCAAAGTCTTTAAGCATAGGACTAGCACAGTGCTGTCCTTGCCGAGCTGTAAAATGACAAAAGCCAATTACCACTCCAGGCACAGTATTACAGCTTTGAGTTGGTAAAATACCAATCAAGCCAACCTGAAATGAGTAAAAGCAACCCCTGACACAGTGTTTCGCTCTAATTAGAGCTCTTCAGAGAGGTATAGCTTTGTCCAGACACAAGGGAGCACCCAGTATAAGTCAAAGAAATACCCTTTCAGGCATAGAGTGACGAATAAATTATGTAAAAAAGAAGCTGAGAACTCTGGGTAGTTCTCAAGTTTAGGTGGAAAGCAGCTCCTGTATGGAACACTCTCAACACCAGCGACACTCTAGATCTGCTCACCTCAAATGTCTGTTTTTCTATCAAAATCTTTAAGCATAGGATTAGCACAGTGCCATCCACGCCAAGATAGAAAAGGACAAAGTCTTTTGCCATTTGTACAGCAAAGTCTTTAAGCATAGGACTAGCACAGTGCTGTCCTTGCCGAGCTGTAAAATGACAAAAGCCAATTACCACTCCAGGCACAGTATTACAGCTTTGAGTTGGTAAAATACCAATCAAGCCAACCTGAAATGAGTAAAAGCAACCCCTGACACAGTGTTTGGCTCTAATTAGAGCTCTTCAGAGAGGTATAGCTTTGTCCAGACACAAGGGAGCACCTAGTATAAGTCAAAGAAATACCCTTTCAGGCATTGAGTGACGAATAAATTATGCAAAAAAGAAGCAGAGAGCTCTGGGTAGTTCTCAAGTTTAGGTGGAAAGCAGCTCCTGTATGGAGCACTCTGAACACCAGCGACACTCTAGATCTGCTCACCTCAAATGTCTGTTTTTCTATCAAAATCTTTAAGCATAGGATTAGCACAGTGCCATCCACTCCGAGATAGAAAAGGACAAAGTTTTTTGCCATTTGTACAGCAAAGTCTTTAAGCATAGGACTAGCACAGTGCTGTCCTTGCCGAGCTGTAAAATGACAAAAGCCGATTACCACTCCAGGCACAGTATTAAAGCTTTGAGTTGGTAAAATACCAATCAAGCCAACCTGAAATGAGTAAAAGCAACCCCTGACACAGTGTTTCGCTCTAATTAGAGCTCTTCAGAGAGGTATAGCTTTGTCCAGACACAAGGGAGCACCCAGTATAAGTCAAAGAAATACCCTTTCAGGCATAGAGTGACGAATAAATTATGCAAAAAAGAAGCAGAGAACTCTGGGTAGTTCTCAAGTTTAGGTGGAAAGCAGCTCCTGTATGGAGCACTCTCAACACCAGCGACACTCTAGATCTGCTCACCTCAAATGTCTGTTTTTCTATCAAAATCTTTAAGCATAGGATTAGCACAGTGCCATCCACGCCGAGATAGAAAAGGACAAAGTCTTTTGCCATTTGTACAGCAAAGTCTTTAAGCATAGGACTAGCACAGTGCTGTCCTTGCCGAGCTGTAAAATGACAAAAACCAATTACCACTCCAGGCACAGTATTACAGCTTTGAGTTGGTAAAATACCAATCAAGCCAACCTGAAATGAGTAAAAGCAACCCCTGACACAGTGTTTGGCTCTAATTAGAGCTCTTCAGAGAGGTATAGCTTTGTCCAGACACAAGGGAGCACCCAGTATAAGTCAAAGAAATACCCTTTCAGGCATAGAGTGATGAATAAATTATGCAAAAAAGAAGCAGAGAACTCTGGGTAGTTCTCAAGTTTAGGTGGAAAGCAGCTCCTGTATGGAGCACTCTCAACACCAGCGACACTCTAGATCTGCTCACCTCAAATGTCTGTTTTTCTATCAAAATCTTTAAGCATAGGATTAGCACAGTGCCATCCACGCCGAGATAGAAAAGGACAAAGTCTTTTGCCATTTGTACAGCAAAGTCTTTAAGCATAGGACTAGCACAGTGCTGTCCTTGCCGACCTGTAAAATGACAAAAGCCAATTACCACTCCAGGCACAGTATTACAGCTTTGAGTTGGTAAAATACCAATCAAGCCAACCTGAAATGAGTAAAAGCAACCCCTGACACAGTGTTTCGCTCTAATTAGAGCTCTTCAGAGAGGTATAGCTTTGTCCAGACACAAGGGAGCACCCAGTATAAGTCAAAGAAATACCCTTTCAGGCATAGAGTGACGAATAAATTATGTAAAAAAGAAGCTGAGAACTCTGGGTAGTTCTCAAGTTTAGGTGGAAAGCAGCTCCTGTATGGAACACTCTCAACACCAGCGACACTCTAGATCTGCTCAACTCAAATGTCTGTTTTTCTATCAAAATCTTTAAGCACAGGATTAGCACAGTGCCATCCACGCCAAGATAGAAAAGGACAAAGTCTTTTGCCATTTTTACAGCAAAGTCTTTAAGCATAGGACTAGCACAGTGCTGTCCTTGCCGAGCTGTAAAATGACAAAAGCCAATTACCACTCCAGGCACAGTATTACAGCTTTGAGTTGGTAAAATACCAATCAAGCAACCTGAAATGAATAAAGGCAACCCCTGGCACAGTGTTTCGCTCTAATTAGAGCTCTTCAGAGAGGTATAGCTTTGTCCAGACACAAGGGAGCACCCAGTATAAGTCAAAGAAATACCCTTTCAGGCATTGAGTGACGAATAAATTATGCAAAAAAGAAGCAGAGAGCTCTGGGTAGTTCTCAAGTTTAGGTGGAAAGCAGCTCCTGTATGGAGCACTCTGAACACCAGCGACACTCTAGATCTGCTCACCTCAAATGTCTGTTTTTCTATCAAAATCTTTAAGCATAGGATTAGCACAGTGCCATCCACTCCGAGATAGAAAAGGACAAAGTTTTTTGCCATTTGTACAGCAAAGTCTTTAAGCATAGGACTAGCACAGTGCTGTCCTTGCCGAGCTGTAAAATGACAAAAGCCAATTACCACTCCAGGCACAGTATTAAAGCTTTGAGTTGGTAAAATACCAATCAAGCCAACCTGAAATGAGTAAAAGCAACCCCTGACACAGTGTTTCGCTCTAATTAGAGCTTTTCAGAGAGGTATAGCTTTGTCCAGACACAAGGGAGCACCCAGTATAAGTCAAAGAAATACCCTTTCAGGCATAGAGTGACGAATAAATTATGCAAAAAAGAAGCAGAGAACTCTGGGTAGTTCTCAAGTTTAGGTGGAAAGCAGTTCCTGTATGGAGCACTCTCAACACCAGCGACACTCTAGATCTGCTCACCTCAAATGTCTGTTTTTCTATCAAAATCTTTAAGCATAGGATTAGCACAGTGCCATCCACGCCGAGATAGAAAAGGACAAAGTCTTTTGCCATTTGTACAGCAAAGTCTTTAAGCATAGGACTAGCACAGTGCTGTCCTTGCCGAGCTGTAAAATGACAAAAGCCAATTACCACTCCAGGCACAGTATTACAGCTTTGAGTTGGTAAAATACCAATCAAGCCAACCTTAAATGAGTAAAAGCAACCCCTGACACAGTGTTTCGCTCTAATTAGAGCTCTTCAGAGAGGTATAGCTTTGGCCAGACACAAGGGAGCACCCAGTATAAGTCAAAGAAATACCCTTTCAGGCATAGAGTGACGAATAAATTATGCAAAAAAGAAGCAGAGAACTCTGGGTAGTTCTCAAGTTTAGGTGGAAAGCAGCTCCTGTATGGAGCACTCTCAACACCAGCGACACTCTAGATCTGCTCACCTCAAATGTCTGTTTTTCTATCAAAATCTTTAAGCATAGGATTAGCACACAACCATCCACGCCGAGATAGAAAAGGACAAAGTCTTTTGCCATTTGTACAGCAAAGTCTTTAAGCATAGGACTAGCACAGTGCTGTCCTTGCCGAGCTGTAAAATGACAAAAGCCAATTACCACTCCAGGCACAGTATTACAGCTTTGAGTTGGTAAAATACCAATCAAGCCAACCTGAAATGAGTACAAGCAACCCCTGACACAGTGTTTGGCTCTAATTAGAGCTCTTCGGAGAGGTATAGCTTTGTCCAGACACAAGGGAGCACCCAGTATAAGTCAAAGAAATACCCTTTCAGGCATAGAGTGATGAATAAATTATGCAAAAATGAAGCAGAGAACTCTGGGTAGTTCTCAAGTTTAGGTGGAAAGCAGCTCCTGTATGGAGCACTCTCAACACCAGCGACACTCTAGATCTGCTCACCTCAAATGTCTGTTTTTCTATCAAAATCTTTAAGCATAGGATTAGCACAGTGCCATCCACGCCGAGATAGAAAAGGACAAAGTCTTTTGCCATTTGTACAGCAAAGTCTTTAAGCATAGGACTAGCACAGTGCTGTCCTTGCCGAGCTGTAAAATGACAAAAGCCAATTACCACTCCAGGCACAGTATTACAGCTTTGAGTTGGTAAAATACCAATCAAGCCAACCTGAAATGAGTAAAAGCAACTCCTGACACAGTGTTTCGCTCTAATTAGAGCTCTTCAGAGAAGTATAGCTTTGTCCAGACACAAGGGAGCACCCAGTATAAGTCAAAGAAATACCCTTTCAGGCATAGAGTGACGAATAAATTATGCAAAAAAGAAGCAGAGAACTCTGGGTAGTTCTCAAGTTTAGGTGGAAAGCAGCTCCTGTATGGAGCACTCTCAACACCAGCGACACTCTAAATCTGCTCACCTCAAATGTCTGTTTTTCTATCAAAATCTTTAAGCATAGGATTAGCACAGTGCGATCCACGCCGAGATAGAAAAGGACAAAGTCTTTTGCCATTTGTACAGCAAAGTCTTTAAGCATAGGACTAGCACAGTGCTGTCCTTGCCGAGCTGTAAAATGACAAAAGCCAATTACCACTCCAGGCACAGTATTACAGCTTTGAGTTGGTAAAATACCAATCAAGCCAACCTGAAATGAGTAAAAGCAATCCCTGACACTGTGTTTCACTCTAATTAGAGCTCTTCAGAGAGGTATAGCTTTGTCCAGACACAAGGGAGCACCCAGTATAAGTCAAAGAAATACCCTTTCAGGCATAGAGTGACGAATAAATTATGCAAAAAAGAAGCAGAGAACTCTGGGTAGTTCTCAAGTTTAGGTGGAAAGCAGCTCCTGTATGGAGCACTCTCAACACCAGCGACACTCTAGATCTGCTCACCTCAAATGTCTGTTTTTCTATCAAAATCTTTAAGCATAGGATTAGCACAGTGCCATCCACGCCGAGATAGAAAAGGACAAAGTCTTTTGCCATTTGTACAGCAAAGTCTTTAAGCATAGGACTAGCACAGTGCTGTCCTTGCCGAGCTGTAAAACGACAAAAGCCAATTACCACTCCAGGCACAGTATTACAGCTTTGAGTTGGTAAAATACCAATCAAGCTAATCTGAAATGAGTAAAAGCAACCCCTGACACAGTGTTTCGCTCTAATTAGAGCTCTTCAGAGAGGTATAGCTTTGTCCAGACACAAGGGAGCACCCAGTATAAGTCAAAGAAATACCCTTTCAGGCATAGAGTGACGAATAAATTATGCAAAAAAGAAGCAGAGAACTCTGGGTAGTTCTCAAGTTTAGGTGGAAAGCAGCTCCTGTATGGAGCACTCTCAACACCAGCGACACTCTAGATCTGCTCACCTCAAATGTCTGTTTTTCTCTCAAAATCTTTAAGCATAGGATTAGCACAGTGCCATCCACGCCGAGATAGAAAAGGACAAAGTCTTTAAGCATAAGACTAGCACAGTGCTGTCCTTGCCGAGCTGTAAAATGACAAAAGCCAATTACCACTCCAGGCACAGTATTACAGCTTTGAGTTGGTAAAATACCAATCAAGCCAACCTGAAATGAGTAAAAGCAACCCCTGACACAGTGTTTCGCTCTAATTAGAGCTCTTCAGAGAGGTATAGCTTTGTCCAGACACAAGGGAGCACCCAGTATAAGTCAAAGAAATACCCTTTCAGGCATAGAGTGACGAATAAATTATGCAAAAAAGAAGCAGAGAACTCTGGGTATTTCTCAAGTTTAGGTGGAAAGCAGCTCCTGTGTGGAGCACTCTCAACACCAGTGACACTCTAGATCTGCTCACCTCAAATGTCTGGTTTTCTATCAAAATCTTTAAGCATAGGATTAGCACAGTGCCATCCACGCCGAAATAGAAAAGGACAAAGTCTTTTGCCATTTTTACAGCAAAGTCTTTAAGCATAGGACTAGCACAGTGCTGTCCTTGCCGAGCTGTAAAATGACAAAAGCCAATTACCACTCCAGGCACAGTATTACAGCTTTGAGTTGGTAAAATACCAATCAATCCAACCTGAAATGAGTAAAAGCAACCCCTGACACAGTGTTTCGCTCTAATTAGAGCTCTTCAGAGAGGTATAGCTTTGTCCAGACACAAGGGATCATCCAGTATAAGTCAAAAAAATACCCTTTCAGGCATAGAGTGACGAATAAATTATGCAAAAAAGAAGCAGAGAACTCTGGGTAGTTCTCAAGTTTAGGTGGAAAGCAGCTCCTATATGGAGCACTCTCAACACCAGCGACACTCTAGATCTGCTCACCTCAAATGTCTGTTTTTCTATCAAAATCTTTAAGCATAGGATTAGCACAGTGCCATCCACGCTGAGATAGAAAAGGACAAAGTCTTTTGCCATTTGTACAGCAAAGTCTTTAAGCATAGGACTAGCACAGTGCTGTCCTTGCCGAGCTGTAAAATGACAAAAGCCAATTACCACTTCAGGCACAGTATTATAGCTTTGAGTTGGTAAAATACCAATCAAGCCAACCTGAAATGAGTAAAAGCAACCCCTGACACAGTGTTTCGCTCTAATTAGAGCTCTTCAGAGAGGTATAGCTTTGTCCAGACACAAGGGAGCACCCAGTATAAGTCAAAGAAATACCCTTTCAGGCATAGAGTGACAAATAAATTATGCAAAAAAGAAGCAGAGAACTCTGGGTAGTTCTCAAGTTTAGGTGGAAAGCAGCTCCTGTATGGAGCACTCTCAACACCAGCGACACTCTAGATCTGCTCACCTCAAATGTCTGTTTTTCTATCAAAATCTTTAAGCATAGGATTAGCACAGTGCCATCCACTCCGAGATAGAAAAGGACAACGTTTTTTGCCATTAGTACAGCAAAGTCTTTAAGCATAGGACTAGCACAGTGCTGTCCTTGCCGAGCTGTAAAATGACAAAAGCCAATTACCACTCCAGGCACAGTATTACAGCTTTGAGTTGGTAAAATACCAATCAAGCCAACCTGAAATGAGTAAAAGCAACCCCTGACACAGTGTTTCGCTCTAATTAGAGCTCTTCAGAGAGGTATAGCTTTGTCCAGACACAAGGGAGCACCCAGTATAAGTCAAAGAAATACCCTTTCAGGCATAGAGTGACGAATAAATTATGCAAAAAAGAAGCAGAGAACTCTGGGTAGTTCTCAAGTTTAGGTGGAAAGCAGCTCCTGTATGGAGCACTCTCAACACCAGCGACACTCTAGATCTGCTCACCTCAAATGTCTGTTTTTCTATCAAAATCTTAAAGCATAGGATTAGCACAGTGCCATCCACGCCGAGATAGAAAAGGACAAAGTCTTTTGCCATTTGTACAGCAAAGTCTTTAAGCATAGGACTAGCACAGTGCTGTCCTTGCCGAGCTGTAAAATGACAAAAGCCAATTACCACTCCAGGCACAGTATTACAGCTTTGAGTTGGTAAAATACCAATCAAGCCAACCTGAAATGAGTAAAAGCATCCCCTGACACAGTGTTTCCCTCTAATTAGACCTCTTCAGAGAGGTATAGCTTTGTCCAGACACAAGGGAGCACCCAGTATAAGTCAAAGAAATACCCTTTCAGGCATAGAGTGACGAATAAATTATGCAAAAAAGAAGCAGAGAACTCTGGGTAGTTCTCAAGTTTAGGTGGAAAGCAGCTCCTGTATGGAGCACTCTCAACACCAGCGACACTCTAGATCTGCTCACCTCAAATGTCTGTTTTTCTATCAAAATCTTTAAGCATAGGATTAGCACACAACCATCCATGCCGAGATAGAAAAGGACAAAGTATTTTGGCATTTGTACAGCAAAGTCTTTAAGCATAGGACTAGCACAGTGCTGTCCTTGCCGAGCTGTAAAATGACAAAAGCCAATTACCACTCCAGGCACAGTATTACAGCTTTGAGTTGGTAAAATACCAATCAAGCCAACCTGAAATGAGTAAAAGCAACCCCTGACACAGTGTTTGGCTCTAATTAGAGCTCTTCAGAGAAGTATAGCTTTGTCCAGACACAAGGGAGCACCCAGTATAAGTCAAAGAAATACCCTTTCAGGCATAGAGTGATGAATAAATTATGCAAAAATGAAGCAGAGAACTCTGGGTAGTTCTCAAGTTTAGGTGGAAAGCAGCTCCTGTATGGAGCACTCTCAACACCAGCGACACTCTAGATCTGCTCACCTCAAATGTCTGTTTTTCTATCAAAATCTTTAAGCATAGGATTAGCACAGTGCCATCCACGCCGAGATAGAAAAGGACAAAGTCTTTTGCCATTTGTACAGCAAAGTCTTTAAGCATAGGACTAGCACAGTGCTGTCCTTGCCGAGCTGTAAAATGACAAAAGCCAATTACCACTCCAGGCACAGTATTACAGCTTTGAGTTGGTAAAATACCAATCAAGCCAACCTGAAATGAGTAAAAGCAACCCCTGACACAGTGTTTCGCTCTAATTAGAGCTCTTCAGAGAGGTATAGCTTTGTCCAGACACAAGGGAGCACCCAGTATAAGTCAAAGAAATACCCTTTCAGGCATAGAGTGACGAATAAATTATGCAAAAAAGAAGCAGAGAACTCTGGGTAGTTCTCAAGTTTAGGTGGAAAGCAGCTCCTGTATGGAGCACTCTCAACACCAGCGACACTCTAGATCTGCTCACCTCAAATGTCTGTTTTTCTATCAAAATCTTTAAGCATAGGATTAGCACAGTGCCATCCACTCCGAGATAGAAAAGGACAAAGTTTTTTGCCATTAGTACAGCAAAGTCTTTAAACATAGGACTAGCACAGTGCTGTCCTTGCCGAGCTGTAAAATGACAAAAGCCAATTACCACTCCAGGCACAGTATTACAGCTTTGAGTTGGTAAAATACCAATCAAGCCAACCTGAAATGAGTAAAAGCAACTCCTGACACAGTGTTTCGCTCTAATTAGAGCTCTTCAGAGAGGTATAGCTTTGTCCAGACACAAGGGAGCACCCAGTATAAGTCAAAGAAATATCCTTTCAGGCATAGAGTGACGAATAAATTATGCAAAAAAGAAGCAGAGAACTCTGGGTAGTTCTCAAGTTTAGGTGGAAAGCAGCTCCTGTATGGAGCACTCTCAACACCAGCGACACTCTAAATCTGCTCACCTTAAAATGTCTGTTTTTCTATCAAAATCTTTAAGCATAGGATTAGCACTGTGCCATCCACGCCGAGATAGAAAAGGACAAAGTCTTTTGCCATTTGTACAGCAAAGTCTTTAAGCATAGGACTAGCACAGTGCTGTCCTTGCCGAGCTGTAAAATGACAAAAGCCAATTACCACTCCAGGCACAGTATTACAGCTTTGAGTTGGTAAAATACCAATCAAGCCAACCTGAAATGAGTAAAAGCAATCCCTGACACAGTGTTTCGCTCTAATTAGAGCTCTTCAGAGAGGTATAGCTTTGTCCAGACACAAGGGAGCACCCAGTATAAGTCAAAGAAATACCCTTTCAGGCATAGAGTGATGAATAAATTATGTAAAAAAGAAGCAGAGAACTCTGGGTAGTTCTCAAGTTTAGGTGGAAAGCAGCTCCTGTATGGAGCACTCTCAACACCAGCGACACTCTAGATCTACTCACCTCAAATGTCTGTTTTTCTATCAAAATCTTTAAGCATAGGATTAGCACAGTGCCATCCACGCCGAGATAGAAAAGGACAAAGTCTTTTGCCATTTGTACAGCAAAGTCTTTAAGCATAGGACTAGCACAGTGCTGTCCTTGCCGAGCTGTAAAATGACAAAAGCCAATTACCACTCCAGGCACAGTATTACAGCTTTGAGTTTGTAAAATACCAATCAAGCAACCTGAAATGAGTAAAAGCAACCCCTGACACAGTGTTTCGTTCTAATTAGAGCTCTTCAGAGAGGTATAGCTTTGTCCAGACACAAGGGAGCACCCAGTATAAGTCAAAGAAATACCCTTTCAGGCATAGAGTGACGAATAAATTATGCAAAAAAGAAGCAGAGAACTCTGGGTAGTTCTCAAGTTTAGGTGGAAAGCAGCTCCTGTATGGAGCACTCTCAACACCAGCGACACTCTAGATCTGCTCACCTCAAATGTCTGTTTTTCAATCAAAATCTTTAAGCATAGGATTAGCACAGTGCCATCCACGCCGAGATAGAAAAGGACAAAGTCTTTTGCCATTTGTACAGCAAAGTCATTAAGCATAGGACTAGCACAGTGCTGTCCGTGCCGAGCTGTAAAATGACAAAAGCCAATTACCACTCCAGGCACAGTATTACAGCTTTGAGTTGGTAAAATACCAATCAAGCCAACCTGAAATGAGTAAAAGCAACCCCTGACACAGTGTTTCGCTCTAATTAGAGCTCTTCAGAGAGGTATAGCTTTGTCCAGACACAAGGGAGCACCCAGTATAAGTCAAAGAAATACCCTTTCAGGCATAGAGTGACGAATAAATTATGCAAAAAAGAAGCAGAGAACTCTAGATAGTTCTCAAGTTTCGGTGGAAAGCAGCTCCTATATGGAGCACTCTCAACACCAGCGACACTCTAGATCTGCTCACCTCAAATGTCTGTTTTTCTATCAAAATCTTTAAGCATAGGATTAGCACAGTGCCATCCACGCCGAGATAGAAAAGGACAAAGTCTTTTGCCATTTGTACAGCAAAGTCTTTAAGCATAGGACTAGCACAGTGCTGTCCTTGCCGAGCTGTAAAATGACAAAAGCCAATTACCACTTCAGGCACAGTATTATAGCTTTGAGTTGGTAAAATACCAATCAAGCCAACCTGAAATGAGTAAAAGCAACCCCTGACAAAGTGTTTCACTCTAATTAGAGCTCTTCAGAGAGGTATAGCTTTGTCCAGACACAAGGGAGCACCCAGTAAAAGTCAAAGAAATACCCTTTCAGGCATAGAGTGACGAATAAATTATGCAAAAAAGAAGCAGAGAACTCTGGGTAGTTCTCAAGTTTAGGTGGAAAGCAGCTCCTGTATGGAGCACTCTCAACACCAGCGACACTCTAGATCTGCTCACCTCAAATGTCTGTTTTTCTATCAAAATCTTTAAGCATAGGATTAGCACAGTGCCATCCACTCCGAGATAGAAAAGGACAACGTTTTTTGCCATTAGTACAGCAAAGTCTTTAAGCATAGGACTAGCACAGTGCTGTCCTTGCCGAGCTGTAAAATGACAAAAGCCAATTACCACTCCAGGCACAGTATTACAGCTTTGAGTTGGTAAAATACCAATCAAGCCAACCTGAAATGAGTAAAAGCAACTCCTGACACAGTGTTTCGCTCTAATTAGAGCTCTTCAGAGAGGTATAGCTTTGTCCAGACACAAGGGAGCACCCAGTATAAGTCAAAGAAATACCCTTTCAGGCATAGAGTGACGAATAAATTATGCAAAAAAGAAGCAGAGAACTCTGGGTAGTTCTCAAGTTTAGGTGGAAAGCAGCTCCTGTATGGAGCACTCTCAACACCAGCGACACTCTAAATCTGCTCACCTCAAATGTCTGTTTTTCTATCAAAATCTTTAAGCATAGGATTAGCACAGTGCCATCCACGCTGAGATAGAAAAGGACAAAGTCTTTTGCCATTTGTACAGCAAAGTCTTTAAGCATAGGACTAGCACAGTGCTGTCCTTGCCGAGCTGTAAAATGACAAAAGCCAATTACCACTCCAGGCACAGTATTAGAGCTTTGAGTTGGTAAAATACCAATCAAGCCAACCTGAAATGAGTAAAAGCAATCCCTGACACAGTGTTTCACTCTAATTAGAGCTCTTCAGAGAGGTATAGCTTTGTCCAGACACAAGGGAGCACCCAGTATAAGTCAAAGAAATACCCTTTCAGGCATAGAGTGACGAATAAATTATGCAAAAAAGAAGCAGAGAACTCTGGGTAGTTCTCAAGTTTAGGTGGAAAGCAGCTCCTGTATGGAGCACTCTCAACACCAGCGACACTCTAAATCTGCTCACCTCAAATGTCTGTTTTTCTATCAAAATCTTTAAGCATAGGATTAGCACAGTGCCATCCACGCCAAGATAGAAAAGGACAAAGTCTTTTGCCATTTGTACAGCAAAGTCTTTAAGCATAGGACTAGCACAGTGCTGTCCTTGCCGAGCTGTAAAATGACAAAAGCCAATTACCACTCCAGGCACAGTATTACAGCTTTGAGTTGGTAAAATACCAATCAAGCCAACCTGAAATGAGTAAAAGCAATCCCTGACACTGTGTTTCACTCTAATTAGAGCTCTTCAGAGAGGTATAGCTTTGTCCAGACACAAGGGAGCACCCAGTATAAGTCAAAGAAATACCCTTTCAGGCATAGAGTGACGAATAAATTATGCAAAAAAGAAGCAGAGAACTCTGGGTAGTTCTCAAGTTTAGGTGGAAAGCAGCTCCTGTATGGAGCACTCTCAACACCAGCGACACTCTAGATCTGCTCACCTCAAATGTCTGTTTTTCTATCAAAATCTTTAAGCATAGGATTAGCACAGTGCCATCCACGCCGAGATAGAAAAGGACAAAGTCTTTTGCCATTTGTACAGCAAAGTCTTTAAGCATAGGACTAGCACAGTGCTGTCCTTGCCGAGCTGTAAAACGACAAAAGCCAATTACCACTCCAGGCACAGTATTACAGCTTTGAGTTGGTAAAATACCAATCAAGCTAATCTGAAATGAGTAAAAGCAACCCCTGACACAGTGTTTCGCTCTAATTAGAGCTCTTCAGAGAGGTATAGCTTTGTCCAGACACAAGGGAGCACCCAGTATAAGTCAAAGAAATACCCTTTCAGGCATAGAGTGACGAATAAATTATGCAAAAAAGAAGCAGAGAACTCTGGGTAGTTCTCAAGTTTAGGTGGAAAGCAGCTCCTGTATGGAGCACTCTCAACACCAGCGACACTCTAGATCTGCTCACCTCAAATGTCTGTTTTTCTATCAAAATCTTTAAGCATAGGATTAGCACACAACCATCCACGCCGAGATAGAAAAGGACAAAGTCTTTTGCCATTTGTACAGCAAAGTCTTTAAGCATAGGACTAGCACAGTGCTGTCCTTGCCGAGCTGTAAAATGACAAAAGCCAATTACCACTCCAGGCACAGTATTACAGCTTTGAGTTGGTAAAATACCAATCAAGCCAACCTGAAATGAGTAAAAGCAACCCCTGACACAGTGTTTCGCTCTAATTAGAGCTCTTCAGAGAGGTATAGCTTTGTCCAGACACAAGGGAGCACCCAGTATAAGTCAAAGAAATACCCTTTCAGGCATAGAGTGACGAATAAATTATGCAAAAAAGAAGCAGAGAACTCTGGGTATTTCTCAAGTTTAGGTGGAAAGCAGCTCCTGTGTGGAGCACTCTCAACACCAGTGACACTCTAGATCTGCTCACCTCAAATGTCTGGTTTTCTATCAAAATCTTTAAGCATAGGATTAGCACAGTGCCATCCACGCCGAAATAGAAAAGGACAAAGTCTTTTGCCATTTTTACAGCAAAGTCTTTAAGCATAGGACTAGCACAGTGCTGTCCTTGCCGAGCTGTAAAATGACAAAAGCCAATTACCACTCCAGGCACAGTATTACAGCTTTGAGTTGGTAAAATACCAATCAATCCAACCTGAAATGAGTAAAAGCAACCCCTGACACAGTGTTTCGCTCTAATTAGAGCTCTTCAGAGAGGTATATTTTTGTCCAGACACAAGGGATCATCCAGTATAAGTCAAAAAAATACCCTTTCAGGCATAGAGTGACGAATAAATTATGCAAAAAAGAAGCAGAGAACTCTGGGTAGTTCTCAAGTTTAGGTGGAAAGCAGCTCCTATATGGAGCACTCTCAACACCAGCGACACTCTAGATCTGCTCACCTCAAATGTCTGTTTTTCTATCAAAATCTTTAAGCATAGGATTAGCACAGTGCCATCCACGCTGAGATAGAAAAGGACAAAGTCTTTTGCCATTTGTACAGCAAAGTCTTTAAGCATAGGACTAGCACAGTGCTGTCCTTGCCGAGCTGTAAAATGACAAAAGCCAATTACCACTTCAGGCACAGTATTATAGCTTTGAGTTGGTAAAATACCAATCAAGCCAACCTGAAATGAGTAAAAGCAACCCCTGACACAGTGTTTCGCTCTAATTAGAGCTCTTCAGAGAGGTATAGCTTTGTCCAGACACAAGGGAGCACCCAGTATAAGTCAAAGAAATACCCTTTCAGGCATAGAGTGACAAATAAATTATGCAAAAAAGAAGCAGAGAACTCTGGGTAGTTCTCAAGTTTAGGTGGAAAGCAGCTCCTGTATGGAGCACTCTCAACACCAGCGACACTCTAGATCTGCTCACCTCAAATGTCTGTTTTTCTATCAAAATCTTTAAGCATAGGATTAGCACAGTGCCATCCACTCCGAGATAGAAAAGGACAACGTTTTTTGCCATTAGTACAGCAAAGTCTTTAAGCATAGGACTAGCACAGTGCTGTCCTTGCCGAGCTGTAAAATGACAAAAGCCAATTACCACTCCAGGCACAGTATTACAGCTTTGAGTTGGTAAAATACCAATCAAGCCAACCTGAAATGAGTAAAAGCAACCCCTGACACAGTGTTTCGCTCTAATTAGAGCTCTTCAGAGAGGTATAGCTTTGTCCAGACACAAGGGAGCACCCAGTATAAGTCAAAGAAATACCCTTTCAGGCATAGAGTGACGAATAAATTATGCAAAAAAGAAGCAGAGAACTCTGGGTAGTTCTCAAGTTTAGGTGGAAAGCAGCTCCTGTATGGAGCACTCTCAACACCAGCGACACTCTAGATCTGCTCACCTCAAATGTCTGTTTTTCTATCAAAATCTTAAAGCATAGGATTAGCACAGTGCCATCCACGCCGAGATAGAAAAGGACAAAGTCTTTTGCCATTTGTACAGCAAAGTCTTTAAGCATAGGACTAGCACAGTGCTGTCCTTGCCGAGCTGTAAAATGACAAAAGCCAATTACCACTCCAGGCACAGTATTACAGCTTTGAGTTGGTAAAATACCAATCAAGCCAACCTGAAATGAGTAAAAGCATCCCCTGACACAGTGTTTCCCTCTAATTAGACCTCTTCAGAGAGGTATAGCTTTGTCCAGACACAAGGGAGCACCCAGTATAAGTCAAAGAAATACCCTTTCAGGCATAGAGTGACGAATAAATTATGCAAAAAAGAAGCAGAGAACTCTGGGTAGTTCTCAAGTTTAGGTGGAAAGCAGCTCCTGTATGGAGCACTCTCAACACCAGCGACACTCTAGATCTGCTCACCTCAAATGTCTGTTTTTCTATCAAAATCTTTAAGCATAGGATTAGCACACAACCATCCATGCCGAGATAGAAAAGGACAAAGTATTTTGGCATTTGTACAGCAAAGTCTTTAAGCATAGGACTAGCACAGTGCTGTCCTTGCCGAGCTGTAAAATGACAAAAGCCAATTACCACTCCAGGCACAGTATTACAGCTTTGAGTTGGTAAAATACCAATCAAGCCAACCTGAAATGAGTAAAAGCAACCCCTGACACAGTGTTTGGCTCTAATTAGAGCTCTTCAGAGAAGTATAGCTTTGTCCAGACACAAGGGAGCACCCAGTATAAGTCAAAGAAATACCCTTTCAGGCATAGAGTGATGAATAAATTATGCAAAAATGAAGCAGAGAACTCTGGGTAGTTCTCAAGTTTAGGTGGAAAGCAGCTCCTGTATGGAGCACTCTCAACACCAGCGACACTCTAGATCTGCTCACCTCAAATGTCTGTTTTTCTATCAAAATCTTTAAGCATAGGATTAGCACAGTGCCATCCACGCCGAGATAGAAAAGGACAAAGTCTTTTGCCATTTGTACAGCAAAGTCTTTAAGCATAGGACTAGCACAGTGCTGTCCTTGCCGAGCTGTAAAATGACAAAAGCCAATTACCACTCCAGGCACAGTATTACAGCTTTGAGTTGGTAAAATACCAATCAAGCCAACCTGAAATGAGTAAAAGCAACCCCTGACACAGTGTTTCGCTCTAATTAGAGCTCTTCAGAGAGGTATAGCTTTGTCCAGACACAAGGGAGCACCCAGTATAAGTCAAAGAAATACCCTTTCAGGCATAGAGTGACGAATAAATTATGCAAAAAAGAAGCAGAGAACTCTGGGTAGTTCTCAAGTTTAGGTGGAAAGCAGCTCCTGTATGGAGCACTCTCAACACCAGCGACACTCTAGATCTGCTCACCTCAAATGTCTGTTTTTCTATCAAAATCTTTAAGCATAGGATTAGCACAGTGCCATCCACTCCGAGATAGAAAAGGACAAAGTTTTTTGCCATTAGTACAGCAAAGTCTTTAAGCATAGGACTAGCACAGTGCTGTCCTTGCCGAGCTGTAAAATGACAAAAGCCAATTACCACTCCAGGCACAGTATTACAGCTTTGAGTTGGTAAAATACCAATCAAGCCAACCTGAAATGAGTAAAAGCAACTCCTGACACAGTGTTTCGCTCTAATTAGAGCTCTTCAGAGAGGTATAGCTTTGTCCAGACACAAGGGAGCACCCAGTATAAGTCAAAGAAATATCCTTTCAGGCATAGAGTGACGAATAAATTATGCAAAAAAGAAGCAGAGAACTCTGGGTAGTTCTCAAGTTTAGGTGGAAAGCAGCTCCTGTATGGAGCACTCTCAACACCAGCGACACTCTAAATCTGCTCACCTCAAATGTCTGTTTTTCTATCAAAATCTTTAAGCATAGGATTAGCACTGTGCCATCCACGCCGAGATAGAAAAGGACAAAGTCTTTTGCCATTTGTACAGCAAAGTCTTTAAGCATAGGACTAGCACAGTGCTGTCCTTGCCGAGCTGTAAAATGACAAAAGCCAATTACCACTCCAGGCACAGTATTACAGCTTTGAGTTGGTAAAATACCAATCAAGCCAACCTGAAATGAGTAAAAGCATCCCCTGACACAGTGTTTCCCTCTAATTAGACCTCTTCAGAGAGGTATAGCTTTGTCCAGACACAAGGGAGCACCCAGTATAAGTCAAAGAAATACCCTTTCAGGCATAGAGTGACGAATAAATTATGCAAAAAAGAAGCAGAGAACTCTGGGTAGTTCTCAAGTTTAGGTGGAAAGCAGCTCCTGTATGGAGCACTCTCAACACCAGCGACACTCTAGATCTGCTCACCTCAAATGTCTGTTTTTCTATCAAAATCTTTAAGCATAGGATTAGCACACAACCATCCATGCCGAGATAGAAAAGGACAAAGTATTTTGGCATTT
The DNA here is from genome assembly GCF_964204655.1 of Triturus cristatus. Lineage (NCBI taxonomy): Eukaryota > Metazoa > Chordata > Amphibia > Caudata > Salamandridae > Triturus > Triturus cristatus. Next base: position 1,086,933,862 of record NC_140591.1, read on the forward strand.
GTACAGCAAAGTCTTTAAGCATAGGACTAGCACAGTGCTGTCCTTGCCGAGCTGTAAAATGACAAAAGCCAATTACCACTCCAGGCACAGTATTACAGCTTTGAGTTGGTAAAATACCAATCAAGCCAACCTGAAATGAGTAAAAGCAACCCCTGACACAGTGTTTGGCTCTAATTAGAGCTCTTCAGAGAAGTATAGCTTTGTCCAGACACAAGGGAGCACCCAGTATAAGTCAAAGAAATACCCTTTCAGGCATAGAGTGATGAATAAATTATGCAAAAATGAAGCAGAGAACTCTGGGTAGTTCTCAAGTTTAGGTGGAAAGCAGCTCCTGTATGGAGCACTCTCAACACCAGCGACACTCTAGATCTGCTCACCTCAAATGTCTGTTTTTCTATCAAAATCTTTAAGCATAGGATTAGCACAGTGCCATCCACGCCGAGATAGAAAAGGACAAAGTCTTTTGCCATTTGTACAGCAAAGTCTTTAAGCATAGGACTAGCACAGTGCTGTCCTTGCCGAGCTGTAAAATGACAAAAGCCAATTACCACTCCAGGCACAGTATTACAGCTTTGAGTTGGTAAAATACCAATCAAGCCAACCTGAAATGAGTAAAAGCAACCCCTGACACAGTGTTTCGCTCTAATTAGAGCTCTTCAGAGAGGTATAGCTTTGTCCAGACACAAGGGAGCACCCAGTATAAGTCAAAGAAATACCCTTTCAGGCATAGAGTGACGAATAAATTATGCAAAAAAGAAGCAGAGAACTCTGGGTAGTTCTCAAGTTTAGGTGGAAAGCAGCTCCTGTATGGAGCACTCTCAACACCAGCGACACTCTAGATCTGCTCACCTCAAATGTCTGTTTTTCTATCAAAATCTTTAAGCATAGGATTAGCACAGTGCCATCCACTCCGAGATAGAAAAGGACAAAGTTTTTTGCCATTAGTACAGCAAAGTCTTTAAGCATAGGACTAGCACAGTGCTGTCCTTGCCGAGCTGTAAAATGACAAAAGCCAATTACCACTCCAGGCACAGTATTACAGCTTTGAGTTGGTAAAATACCAATCAAGCCAACCTGAAATGAGTAAAAGCAACTCCTGACACAGTGTTTCGCTCTAATTAGAGCTCTTCAGAGAGGTATAGCTTTGTCCAGACACAAGGGAGCACCCAGTATAAGTCAAAGAAATATCCTTTCAGGCATAGAGTGACGAATAAATTATGCAAAAAAGAAGCAGAGAACTCTGGGTAGTTCTCAAGTTTAGGTGGAAAGCAGCTCCTGTATGGAGCACTCTCAACACCAGCGACACTCTAAATCTGCTCACCTCAAATGTCTGTTTTTCTATCAAAATCTTTAAGCATAGGATTAGCACTGTGCCATCCACGCCGAGATAGAAAAGGACAAAGTCTTTTGCCATTTGTACAGCAAAGTCTTTAAGCATAGGACTAGCACAGTGCTGTCCTTGCCGAGCTGTAAAATGACAAAAGCCAATTACCACTCCAGGCACAGTATTACAGCTTTGAGTTGGTAAAATACCAATCAAGCCAACCTGAAATGAGTAAAAGCAATCCCTGACACAGTGTTTCGCTCTAATTAGAGCTCTTCAGAGAGGTATAGCTTTGTCCAGACACAAGGGAGCACCCAGTATAAGTCAAAGAAATACCCTTTCAGGCATAGAGTGATGAATAAATTATGTAAAAAAGAAGCAGAGAACTCTGGGTAGTTCTCAAGTTTAGGTGGAAAGCAGCTCCTGTATGGAGCACTCTCAACACCAGCGACACTCTAGATCTACTCACCTCAAATGTCTGTTTTTCTATCAAAATCTTTAAGCATAGGATTAGCACAGTGCCATCCACGCCGAGATAGAAAAGGACAAAGTCTTTTGCCATTTGTACAGCAAAGTCTTTAAGCATAGGACTAGCACAGTGCTGTCCTTGCCGAGCTGTAAAATGACAAAAGCCAATTACCACTCCAGGCACAGTATTACAGCTTTGAGTTGGTAAAATACCAATCAAGCAACCTGAAATGAGTAAAAGCAACCCCTGACACAGTGTTTCGTTCTAATTAGAGCTCTTCAGAGAGGTATAGCTTTGTCCAGACACAAGGGAGCACCCAGTATAAGTCAAAGAAATACCCTTTCAGGCATAGAGTGACGAATAAATTATGCAAAAAAGAAGCAGAGAACTCTGGGTAGTTCTCAAGTTTAGGTGGAAAGCAGCTCCTGTATGGAGCACTCTCAACACCAGCGACACTCTAGATCTGCTCACCTCAAATGTCTGTTTTTCAATCAAAATCTTTAAGCATAGGATTAGCACAGTGCCATCCACGCCGAGATAGAAAAGGACAAAGTCTTTTGCCATTTGTACAGCAAAGTCATTAAGCATAGGACTAGCACAGTGCTGTCCGTGCCGAGCTGTAAAATGACAAAAGCCAATTACCACTCCAGGCACAGTATTACAGCTTTGAGTTGGTAAAATACCAATCAAGCCAACCTGAAATGAGTAAAAGCAACCCCTGACACAGTGTTTCGCTCTAATTAGAGCTCTTCAGAGAGGTATAGCTTTGTCCAGACACAAGGGAGCACCCAGTATAAGTCAAAGAAATACCCTTTCAGGCATAGAGTGACGAATAAATTATGCAAAAAAGAAGCAGAGAACTCTAGATAGTTCTCAAGTTTCGGTGGAAAGCAGCTCCTATATGGAGCACTCTCAACACCAGCGACACTCTAGATCTGCTCACCTCAAATGTCTGTTTTTCTATCAAAATCTTTAAGCATAGGATTAGCACAGTGCCATCCACGCCGAGATAGAAAAGGACAAAGTCTTTTGCCATTTGTACAGCAAAGTCTTTAAGCATAGGACTAGCACAGTGCTGTCCTTGCCGAGCTGTAAAATGACAAAAGCCAATTACCACTTCAGGCACAGTATTATAGCTTTGAGTTGGTAAAATACCAATCAAGCCAACCTGAAATGAGTAAAAGCAACCCCTGACACAGTGTTTCACTCTAATTAGAGCTCTTCAGAGAGGTATAGCTTTGTCCAGACACAAGGGAGCACCCAGTAAAAGTCAAAGAAATACCCTTTCAGGCATAGAGTGACGAATAAATTATGCAAAAAAGAAGCAGAGAACTCTGGGTAGTTCTCAAGTTTAGGTGGAAAGCAGCTCCTGTATGGAGCACTCTCAACACCAGCGACACTCTAGATCTGCTCACCTCAAATGTCTGTTTTTCTATCAAAATCTTTAAGCATAGGATTAGCACAGTGCCATCCACTCCGAGATAGAAAAGGACAACGTTTTTTGCCATTAGTACAGCAAAGTCTTTAAGCATAGGACTAGCACAGTGCTGTCCTTGCCGAGCTGTAAAATGACAAAAGCCAATTACCACTCCAGGCACAGTATTACAGCTTTGAGTTGGTAAAATACCAATCAAGCCAACCTGAAATGAGTAGAAGCAACTCCTGACACAGTGTTTCGCTCTAATTAGAGCTCTTCAGAGAGGTATAGCTTTGTCCAGACACAAGGGAGCACCCAGTATAAGTCAAAGAAATACCCTTTCAGGCATAGAGTGACGAATAAATTATGCAAAAAAGAAGCAGAGAACTCTGGGTAGTTCTCAAGTTTAGGTGGAAAGCAGCTCCTGTATGGAGCACTCTCAACACCAGCGACACTCTAAATCTGCTCACCTCAAATGTCTGTTTTTCTATCAAAATCTTTAAGCATAGGATTAGCACAGTGCCATCCACGCTGAGATAGAAAAGGACAAAGTCTTTTGCCATTTGTACAGCAAAGTCTTTAAGCATAGGACTAGCACAGTGCTGTCCTTGCCGAGCTGTAAAATGACAAAAGCCAATTACCACTCCAGGCACAGTATTACAGCTTTGAGTTGGTAAAATACCAATCAAGCCAACCTGAAATGAGTAAAAGCAATCCCTGACACAGTGTTTCACTCTAATTAGAGCTCTTCAGAGAGGTATAGCTTTGTCCAGACACAAGGGAGTACCCAGTATAAGTCAAAGAAATACCCTTTCAGGCATAGAGTGACGAATAAATTATGCAAAAAAGAAGCAGAGAACTCTGGGTAGTTCTCAAGTTTAGGTGGAAAGCAGCTCCTGTATGGAGCACTCTCAACACCAGCGACACTCTAAATCTGCTCACCTCAAATGTCTGTTTTTCTATCAAAATCTTTAAGCATAGGATTAGCACAGTGCCATCCACGCCGAGATAGAAAAGGACAAAGTCTTTTGCCATTTGTACAGCAAAGTCTTTAAGCATAGGACTAGCACAGTGCTGTCCTTGCCGAGCTGTAAAATGACAAAAGCCAATTACCACTCCAGGCACAGTATTACAGCTTTGAGTTGGTAAAATACCAATCAAGCCAACCTGAAATGAGTAAAAGCAATCCCTGACACAGTGTTTCACTCTAATTAGAGCTCTTCAGAGAGGTATAGCTTTGTCCAGACACAAGGGAGCACCCAGTATAAGTCAAAGAAATACCCTTTCAGGCATAGAGTGACGAATAAATTATGCAAAAAAGAAGCAGAGAACTCTGGGTAGTTCTCAAGTTTAGGTGGAAAGCAGCTCCTGTATGGAGCACTCTCAACACCAGCGACACTCTAGATCTGCACACATCAAATGTCTGTTTTTCTATCAAAATCTTTAAGCATAGGATTAGCACAGTGCCATCCACGCCGAGATAGAAAAGGACAAAGTCTTTTGCCATTTGTACAGCAAAGTCTTTAAGCATAGGACTAGCACAGTGCTGTCCTTGCCGAGCTGTAAAATGACAAAAGCCAATTACCACTCCAGGCACAGTATTACAGCTTTGAGTTGGTAAAATACCAATCAAGCCAACCTGAAATGAGTAAAAGCAACCCCTGACACAGTGTTTCGCTATAATTAGAGCTCTTCAGAGAGGTATAGCTTTGTCCAGACACAAGGGAGCACCCAGTATAAGTCAAAGAAATACCCTTTCAGGCATAGAGTGACGAATAAATTATGCAAAAAAGAAGCAGAGAACTCTGGGTAGTTCTCAAGTTTAGGTGGAAAGCAGCTCCTGTATGGAGCACTCTCAACACCAGCGACACTCTAGATCTGCTCACCTCAAATGTCTGTTTTTCTATCAAAATCTTTAAGCATTGGATTAGCACACAACCATCCACGCCGAGATAGAAAAGGACAAAGTCTTTTGCCATTTGTACAGCAAAGTCTTTAAGCATAGGACTAGCACAGTGCTGTCCTTGCCGAGCTGTAAAATGACAAAAGCCAATTACCACTCCAGGCACAGTATTACAGCTTTGAGTTGGTAAAATACCAATCAAGCCAACCTGAAATGAGTAAAAGCAATCCCTGACACAGTGTTTCACTCTAATTAGAGCTCTTCAGAGAGGTATGGCTTTGTCCAGACACAAGGGAGCACCCAGTATAAGTCAAAGAAATACCCTTTCAGGCATAGAGTGACGAATAAATTATGCAAAAAAGAAGCAGAGAACTCTGGGTAGTTCTCAAGTTTAGGTGGAAAGCAGCTCCTGTATGGAGCACTCTCAACACCAGCGACATTCTAGATCTGCTCACCTCAAATGTCTGTTTTTCTATCAAAATCTTTAAGCATAGGATTAGCACAGTGCCATCCACGCCGAGATAGAAAAGGACAAAGTCTTTTGCCATTTGTACAGCAAAGTCTTTAAGCATAGGACTAGCACAGTGCTGTCCTTGCCGAGCTGTAAAATGACAAAAGCCAATTACCACTCCAGGCACAGTATTACAGCTTTGAGTTGGTAAAATACCAATCAAGCCAACCTGAAATGAGTAAAAGCAACCCCTGACACAGTGTTTCGCTCTAATTAGAGCTCTTCAGAGAGGTATAGCTATGTCCAGACACAAGGGAGCACCCAGTGTAAGTCAAAGAAATACCCTTTCAGGCATAGAGTGACGAATAAATTATGCAAAAAAGAAGCAGAGAACTCTGGGTATTTCTCAAGTTTAGGTGGAAAGCAGCTCCTGTGTAGAGCACTCTCAACACCAGCGACACTCTAGATCTGCTCACCTCAAATGTCTGTTTTTCTATCAAAATCTTTAAGCATAGGATTAGCACAGTGCCATCCACGCCGAGATAGAAAAGGACAAAGTCTTTTGCCATTTGTACAGCAAAGTCATTAAGCATAGGACTAGCACAGTGCTGTCCGTGCCGAGCTGTAAAATGACAAAAGCCAATTACCGCTCCAGGCACAGTATTACAGCTTTGAGTTGGTAAAATACCAATCAAGCCAACCTGAAATGAGTAAAAGCAACCTCTGACACAGTGTTTCGCTCTAATTAGAGCTCTTCAGAGAGGTATAGCTTTGTCCAGACACAAGGGAGCACCCAGTATAAGTCAAAGAAATACCCTTTCAGGCATAGAGTGACGAATAAATTATGCAAAAAAGAAGCCGAGAACTCTGGGTAGTTCTCAAGTTTAGGTGGAAAGCAGCTCCTGTATGGAGCACTCTCAACACCAGCGACACTCTAGATCTGCTCACCTCAAATGTCTGTTTTTCTATCAAAATCTTTAAGCATAGGATTAGCACAGTGCCATCCACGCCGAGATAGAAAAGGACAAAGTCTTTTGCCATTTGTACAGCAAAGTCATTAAGCATAGGACTAGCACAGTGCTGTCCGTGCCGAGCTGTAAAATGACAAAAGCCAATTACCGCTCCAGGCACAGTATTACAGCTTTGAGTTGGTAAAATACCAATCAAGCCAACCTGAAATGAGTAAAAGCAACCTCTGACACAGTGTTTCGCTCTAATTAGAGCTCTTCAGAGAGGTATAGCTTTGTCCAGACACAAGGGAGCACCCAGTATAAGTCAAAGAAATACCCTTTCAGGCATAGAGTGACGAATAAATTATGCAAAAAAGAAGCCGAGAACTCTGGGTAGTTCTCAAGTTTAGGTGGAAAGCAGCTCCTGTATGGAGCACTCTCAACACCAGCGACACTCTAGATCTGCTCACCTCAAATGTCTGTTTTTCTATCAAAATCTTTAAGCATAGGATTAGCACAGTGCCATCCACGCCGAGATAGAAAAGGACAAAGTCTTTTGCCATTTGTACAGCAAAGTCTTTAAGCATAGGACTAGCACAGTGCTGTCCTTGCCGAGCTGTAAAATGACAAAAGCCAATTACCACTTCAGGCACAGTATTATAGCTTTGAGTTAGTAAAATACCAATCAAGCCAACCTTGAAATGAGTAAAAGCAACCCTTGACACAGTGTTTCGCTCTAATTGGAGCTCTTCAGAGAGGTATAGCTTTGTCCAGACACAAGGGAGCACCCAGTATAAGTCAAAGAAATACCCTTTCAGGCATAGAGTGACGAATAAATTATGCAAAAAAGAAGCAGAGAACTCTGGGTAGTTCTCAAGTTTAGGTGGAAAGCAGCTCCTGTATGGAGCACTCTCAACACCAGCGACACTCTAGATCTGCTCACCTCAAATGTCTGTTTTTCTATCAAAATCTTTAAGCATAGGATTAGCACAGTGCCATCCACGCCGAGATAGAAAAGGACAAAGTCTTTTGCCATTTGTACAGCAGTCTTTAAGCATAGGACTAGCACAGTGCTGTCCTTGCCGAGCTGTAAAATGACAAAAGCCAATTACCACTCCAGGCACAGTATTACAGCTTTGAGTTGGTAAAATACCAATCAAGCCAACCTGAAATGAGTAAAAGCAACCCCTGACACAGTGTTTCGCTCTAATTAGAGCTCTTCAGAGAGGTATAGCTTTGTCCAGACAAAAGGGAGCACCCAGTATAAGTCAAAGAAATACCCTTTCAGGCATAGAGTGACGAATAAATTATGCAAAAAAGAAGCAGAGAACTCTAGGTAGTTCTCAAGTTTAGGTGGAAAGCAGCTCCTGTATGGAGCACTCTCAACACCAGCGACACTCTAGATCTGCTCACCTCAAATGTCTGTTTTTCTATCAAAATCTTTAAGCATAGGATTAGCACAGTGCCATCCACGCCGAGATAGAAAAGAACAAAGTCTTTTGCCATTTGTACAGCAAAGTCTTTAAGCATAGGACTAGCACAGCGCTGTCCTTGCCGAGCTGTAAAATGACAAAAGCCAATTACCACTCCAGGCACAGTATTACAGCTTTGAGTTGGTAAAATACCAAACAAGCCAACCTGAAATGAGTAAAAGCAACCCCTGACACAGTGTTTCGCTCTAATTAGAGCTCTTCAGAGAGGTATAGCTTTGTCCAGACACAAGGGAACACCCAGTATAAGTCAAAAAAATACCCTTTCAGGCATAGAGTGACGAATAAATTATGAAAAAATAAGCAGAGAACTCTGGGTAGTTCTCAAGTTTAGGTGGAAAGCAGCTCCTGTATGGAGCACTCTCAACACCAGCGACACTCTAGATCTGCTCACCTCAAATGTCTGTTTTTCTATCAAAATCTTTAAGCATAGGATTAGCACAGTGCCATCCACGCCGAAATAGAAAAGGACAAAGTCTTTTGCCATTTGTACAGCAAAGTCTTTAAGCATAGGACTAGCACAGTGCTGTCCTTGCCGAGCTGTAAAATGACAAAAGCCAATTACCACTCCAGGCACAGTATTAAAGCTTTGAGTTGGTAAAATACCAATCAAGCCAACCTGAAATGAGTAAAAGCAACCCCTGACACAGTGTTTCGCTCTAACTAGAGCTCTTCAGAGAGGTATAGCTTTGTCCAGACACAAGGGAGCACCCAGTATAAGTTAAAGAAATACCCTTTCAGGCATAGAGTGACGAATAAATTATGCAAAAAAGAAGCAGAGAACTCTAGGTAGTTCTCAAGTTTAGGTGGAAAGCAGCTCCTGTATGGAGCACTCTCAACACCAGCGACACTCTAGATCTACTCACCTCAAATGTCTGTTTTTCTATCAAAATCTTTAAGCATAGGATTACCACAGTGCCATCCACGCCGAGATAGAAAAGGACAAAGTCTTTTGCCATTTGTACAGCAAAGTCTTTAAGCATAGGACTAGCACAGTGCTGTCCTTGCCGAGCTGTAAAATGACAAAAGCCAATTACCACTCCAGGCACAGTATTACAGCTTTGAGTTGGTAAAATACCAATCAAGCAACCTGAAATGAATAAAGGCAACGCCTGGCACAGTGTTTCGCTCTAATTAGAGCTCTTCAGAGAGGTATAGCTTTGTCTAGACACAAGGGAGCACCCAGTATAAGTCAAAGAAATACCCTTTCAGGCATAGAGTGACGAATAAATTATGCAAAAAAGAAGCAGAGAGCTCTGGGTAGTTCTCAAGTTTAGGTGGAAAGCAGCTCCTGTATGGAGCACTCTCAACACCAGCGACACTCTAGATCTGCTCACCTCAAATGTCTGTTTTTCTATCAAAATCTTTAAGCATAGGATTAGCACAGTGCCATCCACGCCGAGATAGAAAAGGACAAAGTCTTTTGCCATTTGTACAGCAAAGTCATTAAGCATAGGACTAGCACAGTGCTGTCCGTGCCGAGCTGTAAAATGACAAAAGCCAATTACCGCTCCAGGCACAGTATTACAGCTTTGAGTTGGTAAAATACCAATCAAGCCAACCTGAAATGAGTAAAAGCAACCTCTGACACAGTGTTTCGCTCTAATTAGAGCTCTTCAGAGAGGTATAGCTTTGTCCAGACACAAGGGAGCACCCAGTATAAGTCAAAGAAATACCCTTTCAGGCATAGAGTGACGAATAAATTATGCAAAAAAGAAGCAGAGAACTCTGGGTAGTTCTCAAGTTTAGGTGGAAAGCAGCTCCTGTATGGAGCACTCTCAACACCAGCGACACTCTAGATCTGCTCACCTCAAATGTCTGTTTTTCTATCAAAATCTTTAAGCATAGGATTAGCACAGTGCCATCCACGCCGAGATAGAAAAGGACAAAGTCTTTTGCCATTTGTACAGCAAAGTCTTTAAGCATAGGACTAGCACAGTGCTGTCCTTGCCGAGCTGTAAAATGACAAAAGCCAATTACCACTTCAGGCACAGTATTATAGCTTTGAGTTGGTAAAATACCAATCAAGCCAACCTTGAAATGAGTAAAAGCAACCCTTGACACAGTGTTTCGCTCTAATTAGAGCTCTTCAGAGAGGTATAGCTTTGTCCAGACAAAAGGGAGCACCCAGTATAAGTCAAAGAAATACCCTTTCAGGCATAGAGTGACGAATAAATTATGCAAAAAAGAAGCAGAGAACTCTAGGTAGTTCTCAAGTTTAGGTGGAAAGCAGCTCCTGTATGGAGCACTCTCAACACCAGCGACACTCTAGATCTGCTCACCTCAAATGTCTGTTTTTCTATCAAAATCTTTAAGCATAGGATTAGCACAGTACCATCCACGCCGAGATATAAAAGGACAAAGTCTTTTGCCATTTGTACAGCAAAGTCTTTAAGCATAGGACTAGCACAGTGCTGTCCTTGCCGAGCTGTAAAATGACAAAAGCCAATTACCACTCCAGGCACAGTATTACAGCTTTGAGTTGGTAAAATACCAATCAAGCCAACCTGAAATGAGTAAAAGCAACCCCTGACACAGTGTTTCGCTCTAATTAGAGCTCTTCAGAGAGGTATAGCTTTGTCCAGACACAAGGGAGCACCCAGTATAAGTCAAAGAAATACCCTTTCAGGCATAGAGTGACGAATAAATTATGAAAAAATAAGCAGAGAACTCTGGGTAGTTCTCAAGTTTAGGTGGAAAGCAGCTCCTGTATGGAGCACTCTCAACACCAGCGACACTCTAGATCTGCTCACCTCAAATGTCTGTTTTTCTATCAAAATCTTTAAGCATAGGATTAGCACAGTGCCATCCACGCCGAGATAGAAAAGGACAAAGTCTTTTGCCATTTGTACAGCAAAGTCTTTAAGCATAGGACTAGCACAGTGCTGTCCTTGCCGAGCTGTAAAATGACAAAAGCCAATTACCACTCCAGGCACAGTATTAAAGCTTTGAGTTGGTAAAATACCAATCAAGCCAACCTGAAATGAGTAAAAGCAACCCCTGACACAGTGTTTCGCTCTAACTAGAGCTCTTCAGAGAGGTATAGCTTTGTCCAGACACAAGGGAGCACCCAGTATAAGTTAAAGAAATACCCTTTCAGGCATAGAGTGACGAATAAATTATGCAAAAAAGAAGCAGAGAACTCTAGGTAGTTCTCAAGTTTAGGTGGAAAGCAGCTCCTGTATGGAGCACTCTCAACACCAGCGACACTCTAGATCTACTCACCTCAAATGTCTGTTTTTCTATCAAAATCTTTAAGCATAGGATTACCACAGTGCCATCCACGCCGAGATAGAAAAGGACAAAGTCTTTTGCCATTTGTACAGCAAAGTCTTTAAGCATAGGACTAGCACAGTGCTGTCCTTGCCGAGCTGTAAAATGACAAAAGCCAATTACCACTCCAGGCACAGTATTACAGCTTTGAGTTGGTAAAATACCAATCAAGCAACCTGAAATGAATAAAGGCAACGCCTGGCACAGTGTTTCGCTCTAATTAGAGCTCTTCAGAGAGGTATAGCTTTGTCCAGACACAAGGGAGCACCCAGTATAAGTCAAAGAAATACCCTTTCAGGCATAGAGTGACGAATAAATTATGCAAAAAAGAAGCAGAGAGCTCTGGGTAGTTCTCAAGTTTAGGTGGAAAGCAGCTCCTGTATGGAGCACTCTCAACACCAGCGACACTCTAGATCTGCTCACCTCAAATGTCTGTTTTTCTATCAAAATCTTTAAGCATAGGATTAGCACAGTGCCATCCACGCCGAGATAGAAAAGGACAAAGTCTTTTGCCATTTGTACAGCAAAGTCATTAAGCATAGGACTAGCACAGTGCTGTCCGTGCCGAGCTGTAAAATGACAAAAGCCAATTACCGCTCCAGGCACAGTATTACAGCTTTGAGTTGGTAAAATACCAATCAAGCCAACCTGAAATGAGTAAAAGCAACCTCTGACACAGTGTTTCGCTCTAATTAGAGCTCTTCAGAGAGGTATAGCTTTGTCCAGACACAAGGGAGCACCCAGTATAAGTCAAAGAAATACCCTTTCAGGCATAGAGTGACGAATAAATTATGCAAAAAAGAAGCAGAGAACTCTGGGTAGTTCTCAAGTTTAGGTGGAAAGCAGCTCCTGTATGGAGCACTCTCAACACCAGCGACACTCTAGATCTGCTCACCTCAAATGTCTGTTTTTCTATCAAAATCTTTAAGCATAGGATTAGCACAGTGCCATCCACGCCGAGATAGAAAAGGACAAAGTCTTTTGCCATTTGTACAGCAAAGTCTTTAAGCATAGGACTAGCACAGTGCTGTCCTTGCCGAGCTGTAAAATGACAAAAGCCAATTACCACTTCAGGCACAGTATTATAGCTTTGAGTTGGTAAAATACCAATCAAGCCAACCTTGAAATGAGTAAAAGCAACCCTTGACACAGTGTTTCGCTCTAATTAGAGCTCTTCAGAGAGGTATAGCTTTGTCCAGACAAAAGGGAGCACCCAGTATAAGTCAAAGAAATACCCTTTCAGGCATAGAGTGACGAATAAATTATGCAAAAAAGAAGCAGAGAACTCTAGGTAGTTCTCAAGTTTAGGTGGAAAGCAGCTCCTGTATGGAGCACTCTCAACACCAGCGACACTCTAGATCTGCTCACCTCAAATGTCTGTTTTTCTATCAAAATCTTTAAGCATAGGATTAGCACAGTACCATCCACGCCGAGATATAAAAGGACAAAGTCTTTTGCCATTTGTACAGCAAAGTCTTTAAGCATAGGACTAGCACAGTGCTGTCCTTGCCGAGCTGTAAAATGACAAAAGCCAATTACCACTCCAGGCACAGTATTACAGCTTTGAGTTGGTAAAATACCAATCAAGCCAACCTGAAATGAGTAAAAGCAACCCCTGACACAGTGTTTCGCTCTAATTAGAGCTCTTCAGAGAGGTATAGCTTTGTCCAGACACAAGGGAGCACCCAGTATAAGTCAAAGAAATACCCTTTCAGGCATAGAGTGACGAATAAATTATGAAAAAATAAGCAGAGAACTCTGGGTAGTTCTCAAGTTTAGGTGGAAAGCAGCTCCTGTATGGAGCACTCTCAACACCAGCGACACTCTAGATCTGCTCACCTCAAATGTCTGTTTTTCTATCCAAATCTTTAAGCATAGGATTAGCACACAACCATCCACGCCGAGATAGAAAAGGACAAAGTCTTTTGCCATTTGTACAGCAAAGTCTTTAAGCATAGGACTAGCACAGTGCTGTCCTTGCCGAGCTGTAAAATGACAAAAGCCAATTACCACTCAAGGCACAGTATTACAGTTTTGAGTTGGTAAAATACCAATCAAGCCAACCTGAAATGAGTAAAAGCAATCCCTGACACAGTGTTTCACTCTAATTAGAGCTCTTCAGAGAGGTATAGCTTTGTCCAGACACAAGGGAGCACCCAGTATAAGTCAAAGAAATACCCTTTCAGGCATAGAGTGACGAATAAATTATGCAAAAAAGAAGCAGAGAACTCTGGGTAGTTCTCAAGTTTAGGTGGAAAGCAGCTCCTGTATGGAGCACTCTCAACACCAGCGACATTCTAGATCTGCTCACCTCAAATGTCTGTTTTTCTATCAAAATCTTTAAGCATAGGATTAGCACAGTGCCATCCACGCCGAGATAGAAAAGGACAAAGTCTTTTGCCATTTGTACAGCAAAGTCTTTAAGCATAGGACTAGCACAGTGCTGTCCTTGCCGAGCTGTAAAATGACAAAAGCCAATTACCACTCCAGGCACAGTATTACAGCTTTGAGTTGGTAAAATACCAATCAAGCCAACCTGAAATGAGTAAAAGCAACCCCTGACACAGTGTTTCGCTCTAATTAGAGCTCTTCAGAGAGGTATAGCTTTGTCCAGACACAAGGGAGCACCCAGTGTAAGTCAAAGAAATACCCTTTCAGGCATAGAGTGACGAATAAATTATGCAAAAAAGAAGCAGAGAACTCTGGGTATTTCTCAAGTTTAGGTGGAAAGCAGCTCCTGTGTGGAGCACTCTCAACACCAGCGACACTCTAGATCTGCTCACCTCAAATGTCTGTTTTTCTATCAAAATCTTTAAGCATAGGATTAGCACAGTGCCATCCACGCCGAGATAGAAAAGGACAAAGTCTTTTGCCATTTGTACAGCAAAGTCTTTAAGCATAGGACTAGCACAGTGCTGTCCTTGCCGAGCTGTAAAATGACAAAAGCCAATTACCACTCCAGGCACAGTATTACAGCTTTGAGTTGGTAAAATACCAATCAAGCAACCTGAAATGAATAAAGGCAACGCCTGGCACAGTGTTTCGCTCTAATTAGAGCTCTTCAGAGAGGTATAGCTTTGTCCAGACACAAGGGAGCACCCAGTATAAGTCAAAGAAATACCCTTTCAGGCATAGAGTGACGAATAAATTATGCAAAAAAGAAGCAGAGAGCTCTGGGTAGTTCTCAAGTTTAGGTGGAAAGCAGCTCCTGTATGGAGCACTCTCAACACCAGCGACACTCTAGATCTGCTCACCTCAAATGTCTGTTTTTCTATCAAAATCTTTAAGCATAGTATTAGCACAGTGCCATCCACGCCGAGATAGAAAAGGACAAAGTCTTTTGCCATTTGTACAGCAAAGTCATTAAGCATAGGACTAGCACAGTGCTGTCCGTGCCAAGATGTAAAATGACAAAAGCCAATTACCGCTCCAGGCACAGTATTACAGCTTTGAGTTGGTAAAATACCAATCAAGCCAACCTGAAATGAGTAAAAGCAACCTCTGACACAGTGTTTCGCTCTAATTAGAGCTCTTCAGAGAGGTATAGCTTTGTCCAGACACAAGGGAGCACCCAGTATAAGTCAAAGAAATACCCTTTCAGGCATAGAGTGACGAATAAATTATGCAAAAAAGAAGCAGAGAACTCTGGGTAGTTCTCAAGTTTAGGTGGAAAGCAGCTCCTGTATGGAGCACTCTCAACACCAGCGACACTCTAGATCTGCTCACCTCAAATGTCTGTTTTTCTATCAAAATCTTTAAGCATAGGATTAGCACAGTGCCATCCACGCCGAGATAGAAAAGGACAAAGTCTTTTGCCATTTGTACAGCAAAGTCTTTAAGCATAGGACTAGCACAGTGCTGTCCTTGCCGAGCTGTAAAATGACAAAAGCCAATTACCACTTCAGGCACAGTATTATAGCTTTGAGTTGGTAAAATACCAATCAAGCCAACCTTGAAATGAGTAAAAGCAACCCTTGACACAGTGTTTCGCTCTAATTGGAGCTCTTCAGAGAGGTATAGTTTTGTCCAGACACAAGGGAGCACCCAGTATAAGTCAAAGAAATACCCTTTCAGGCATAGAGTGACGAATAATTTATGCAAAAAAGAAGCAGAGAACTCTGGGTAGTTCTCAAGTTTAGGTGGAAAGCAGCTCCTGTATGGAGCACTCTCAACACCAGCGACACTCTAGATCTGCTCACCTCAAATGTCTGTTTTTCTATCAAAATCTTTAAGCATAGGATTAGCACAGTGCCATCCACGCCGAGATAGAAAAGGACAAAGTCTTTTGCCATTTGTACAGCAGTCTTTAAGCATAGGACTAGCACAGTGCTGTCCTTGCCGAGCTGTAAAATGACAAAAGCCAATTACCACTCCAGGCACAGTATTACAGCTTTGAGTTGGTAAAATACCAATCAAGCCAACCTGAAATGAGTAAAAGCAACCCCTGACACAGTGTTTCGCTCTAATTAGAGCTCTTCAGAGAGGTATAGCTTTGTCCAGACAAAAGGGAGCACCCAGTATAAGTCAAAGAAATACCCTTTCAGGCATAGAGTGACGAATAAATTATGCAAAAAAGAAGCAGAGAACTCTAGGTAGTTCTCAAGTTTAGGTGGAAAGCAGCTCCTGTATGGAGCACTCTCAACACCAGCGACACTCTAGATCTGCTCACCTCAAATGTCTGTTTTTCTATCAAAATCTTTAAGCATAGGATTAGCACAGTGCCATCCACGCCGAGATAGAAAAGGACAAAGTCTTTTGCCATTTGTACAGCAAAGTCTTTAAGCATAGGACTAGCACAGCGCTGTCCTTGCCGAGCTGTAAAATGACAAAAGCCAATTACCACTCCAGGCACAGTATTACAGCTTTGAGTTGGTAAATTACCAAACAAGCGAACCTGAAATGAGTAAAAGCAACCCCTGACACAGTGTTTCGCTCTAATTAGAGCTCTTCAGAGAGGTATAGCTTTGTCCAGACACAAGGGAACACCCAGTATAAGTCAAAGAAATACCCTTTCAGGCATAGAGTGACGAATAAATTATGAAAAAATAAGCAGAGAACTCTGGGTAGTTCTCAAGTTTAGGTGGAAAGCAGCTCCTGTATGGAGCACTCTCAACACCAGCGACACTCTAGATCTGCTCACCTCAAATGTCTGTTTTTCTATCAAAATCTTTAAGCATAGGATTAGCACAGTGCCATCCACGCCGAGATAGAAAAGGACAAAGTCTTTTGCCATTTGTACAGCAAAGTCTTTAAGCATAGGACTAGCACAGTGCTGTCCTTGCCGAGCTGTAAAATGACAAAAGCCAATTACCACTCCAGGCACAGTATTAAAGCTTTGAGTTGGTAAAATACCAATCAAGCCAACCTGAAATGAGTAAAAGCAACCCCTGACACAGTGTTTCGCTCTAACTAGAGCTCTTCAGAGAGGTATAGCTTTGTCCAGACACAAGGGAGCACCCAGTATAAGTTAAAGAAATACCCTTTCAGGCATAGAGTGACGAATAAATTATGCAAAAAAGAAGCAGAGAACTCTAGGTAGTTCTCAAGTTTAGGTGGAAAGCAGCTCCTGTATGGAGCACTCTCAACACCAGCGACACTCTAGATCTGCTCACCTCAAATGTCTGTTTTTCTATCAAAATCTTTAAGCATAGGATTAGCACAGTGCCATCCACGCCGAGATAGAAAACGACAAAGTCTTTTGCCATTTGTACAGCAAAGTCTTTAAGCATAGGACTAGCACAGTGCTGTCCTTGCCGAGCTGTAAAATGACAAAAGCCAATTACCACTCCAGGCACAGTATTACAGCTTTGAGTTGGTAAAATACCAATCAAGCCAACCTGAAATGAGTAAAAGCAACCCCTGACACAGTGTTTCGCTCTAATTAGAGCTCTTCAGAGAGGTATAGCTTTGTCCA
Organism: Triturus cristatus; assembly: GCF_964204655.1. Classification (NCBI taxonomy): domain Eukaryota; kingdom Metazoa; phylum Chordata; class Amphibia; order Caudata; family Salamandridae; genus Triturus; species Triturus cristatus. Next base: position 1,086,951,053 of record NC_140591.1, read on the forward strand.
GACACAAGGGAGCACCCAGTATAAGTCAAAGAAATACCCTTTCAGGCATAGAGTGACGAATAAATTATGCAAAAAAGAAGCAGAGAACTCTGGGTAGTTCTCAAGTTTAGGTGGAAAGCAGCTCCTGTATGGAGCACTCTCAACACCAGCGACACTCTATCTAGATCTGCTCACCTCAAAAGTCTGTTTTTCTATCAAAATCTTTAAGCATAGGATTAGCACAGTGCCATCCACGCCGAGATAGAAAAGGACAAAGTATTTTGCCATTTGTACAGCAGTCTTTAAGCATAGGACTAGCACAGTGCTGTCCTTGCCGAGCTGTAAAATTACAAAAGCCAATTACCACTCCAGGCACAGTATTACAGCTTTGAGTTGGTAAAATACCAATCAAGCCAACCTGAAATGAGTAAAATCAACCCCTGACACAGTGTTTTGCTCTAATTAGAGCTCTTCAGAGAGGTATAGCTTTGTCCAGACACAAGGGAGCACCCAGTATAAGTCAAAGAAATACCCTTTTAAGCATAGAGTGACGAATAAATTATGCAAAAAAGAAGCAGAGAACTCTGGGTAGTTCTCAAGTTTAGGTGGAAAGCAGCTCCTGTATGGAGCACTCTCAACACCAGCGACACTCTAGATCTGCTCACCTCAAATGTCTGTTTTTCTATCAAAATCTTTAAGCATAGGATTAGCACAGTGCCATCCACGCCGAGATAGAAAAGGACAAAGTCTTTTGCCATTTGTACAGCAAAGTCTTTAAGCATAGGACTAGCACAGTGCTGTCCTTGCCGAGCTGTAAAATGACAAAAGCCAATTACCACTCCAGGCACAGTATTACAGCTTTGAGTTGGTAAAATACCAATCAAGCCAACCTGAAATGAGTAAAAGCAACCCTGACACAGTGTTTCGCTCTAATTAGAGCTCTTCAGAGAGGTATAGCTTTGTCCAGACACAAGGGAACACCCAGTATAAGTCAAAGAAATACCCTTTCAGGCATAGAGTGATGAATAAATTATGAAAAAATAAGCAGAGAACTCTGGGTAGTTCTCAAGTTTAGGTGGAAAGCAGCTCCTGTATGGAGCACGCTCAACACCAGCGACACTCTAGATCTGCTCACCTCAAATGTCTGTTTTTCTATCAAAATCTTTAAGCATAGGATTAGCACAGTGCCATCCACGCCGAGATAGAAAAGGACAAAGTCTTTTGCCATTTGTACAGCAAAGTCTTTAAGCATAGGACTAGCACAGTGCTGTCCTTGCCGAGCTGTAAAATGACAAAAGCCAATTACCACTCCAGGCACAGTATTACAGCTTTGAGTTGGTAAAATACCAATCAAGCCAACCTGAAATGAGTAAAAGCAACCCCTGACACAGTGTTTCGCTCTAATTAGAGCTCTTCAGAGAGGTATAGCTTTGTCCAGACACAAGGGAGCACCCAGTATAAGTCAAAGAAATACCCTTTCAGGCATAGAGTGACGAATAAATTATGCAAAAAAGAAGCAGAGAACTCTGGGTAGTTCTCAAGTTTAGGTGGAAAGCAGCTCCTGTATGGAGCACTCTCAACACCAGCGACACTCTAAATCTGCTCACCTCAAATGTCTGTTTTTCTATCAAAATCTTTAAGCATAGGATTAGCACAGTGCCATCCACGCCGAGATAGAAAAGGACAAAGTCTTTTGCCATTTGTACAGCAAAGTCTTTAAGCATAGGACTAGCACAGTGCTGTCCTTGCCGAGCTGTAAAATGACAAAAGCCAATTACCACTCCAGGCACAGTATTACAGCTTTGAGTTGGTAAAATACCAATCAAGCCAACCTAAAATGAGTAAAAGCAACCCCTGACAAAGTGTTTCGCTCTAATTAGAGCTCTTCAGAGAGGTATAGCTTTGTCCAGACACAAGGGAGCACCCAGTATAAGTCAAAGAAATACCCTTTCAGGCATAGAGTGACGAATAAATTATGCAAAAAAGAAGCAGAGAACTCTGGGTAGTTCTCAACTTTAGGTGGAAAGCAGCTCCTGTATGGAGCACTCTCAACACAAGCGACACTCTAGATCTGCTCACCTCAAATGTCTGTTTTTCTATCAAAATCTTTAAGCATAGGATTAGCACAGTGCCATCCACGCCGAGATAGAAGAGGACTTAGTCTTTTGCCATTTGTACAGCAAAGTCTTTAAGCATAGGACTAGCACAGTGCTGTCCTTGCTGAGCTGTAAAATGAAAAAAACCAATTACCACTCCAGGCACAGTATTACAGCTTTGAGTTGGTAAAATACCAATCAAGCCAACCTGAAATGAGTAAAAGCAACCCCTGACACAGTGTTTCACTCTAATTAGAGCTCTTCAGAGAGGTATAGCTTTGTCCAGACACAAGGGAGCACCCAGTATAAGTCAAAGAAATACCCTTTCAGGCATAGAGTGACGAATAAATTATGCAAAAAAGAAGCAGAGAACTCTGGGTAGTTCTCAACTTTAGGTGGAAAGCAGCTCCTGTATGGAGCACTCTCAACACAAGCGACACTCTAGATCTGCTCACCTCAAATGTCTGTTTTTCTATCAAAATCTTTAAGCATAGGATTAGCACAGTGCCATCCACGCCGAGATAGAAGAGGACTTAGTCTTTTGCCATTTGTACAGCAAAGTCTTTAAGCATAGGACTAGCACAGTGCTGTCCTTGCTGAGCTGTAAAATGAAAAAAAGCCAATTACCACTCCAGGCACAGTATTACAGCTTTGAGTTGGTAAAATACCAATCAAGCCAACCTGAAATGAGTAAAAGCAACCCCTGACACAGTGTTTCGCTCTAATTAGAGCTCTTCAGAGAGGTATAGCTTTGTCCAGACACAAGGGAGCACCCAGTATAAGTCAAAGAAATACCCTTTCAGCCATAGAGTGACGAATAAATTATGCAAAAAAGAAGCAGAGAACTCTGGGTAGTTCTCAAGTTTAGGTGGAAAGCAGCTCCTGTATGGAGAACTCTCAACACCAGCGACACTCTAGATCTGCTCACCTCAAATGTCTGTTTTTCTATCAAAATCTTTAAGCATAGGATTAGCACAGTGCCATCCACGCCGAGATAGAAAAGGACAAAGTCTTTTGCCATTTGTACAGCAAAGTCTTTAAGCATAGGACTAGCACAGTGCTGTCCTTGCCGAGCTGTAAAATGACAAAAGCCAATTACCACTCCAGGCACAGTATTACAGCTTTGAGTTGGTAAAATACCAATCAAGCCAACCTGAAATGAGTAAAAGCAACCCTGACACAGTGTTTCGCTCTAATTAGAGCTCTTCAGAGAGGTATAGCTTTGTCCAGACACAAGGGAACACCCAGTATAAGTCAAAGAAATACCCTTTCAGGCATAGAGTGACGAATAAATTATGAAAAAATAAGCAGAGAACTCTGGGTAGTTCTCAAGTTTAGGTGGAAAGCAGCTCCTGTATGGAGCACGCTCAACACCAGCGACACTCTAGATCTGCTCACCTCAAATGTCTGTTTTTCTATCAAAATCTTTAAGCATAGGATTAGCACAGTGCCATCCACGCCGAGATAGAAAAGGACAAAGTCTTTTGCCATTTGTACAGCAAAGTCTTTAAGCATAGGACTAGCACAGTGCTGTCCTTGCCGAGCTGTAAAATGACAAAAGCCAATTACCACTCCAGGCACAGTATTACAGCTTTGAGTTGGTAAAATACCAATCAAGCCAACCTGAAATGAGTAAAAGCAACCCCTGACACAGTGTTTCGCTCTAATTAGAGCTCTTCAGAGAGGTATAGCTTTGTCCAGACACAAGGGAGCACCCAGTATAAGTCAAAGAAATACCCTTTCAGGCATAGAGTGACGAATAAATTATGCAAAAAAGAAGCAGAGAACTCTGGGTAGTTCTCAAGTTTAGGTGGAAAGCAGCTCCTGTATGGAGCACTCTCAACACCAGCGACACTCTAAATCTGCTCACCTCAAATGTCTGTTTTTCTATCAAAATCTTTAAGCATAGGATTAGCACAGTGCCATCCACGCCGAGATAGAAAAGGACAAAGTCTTTTGCCATTTGTACAGCAAAGTCTTTAAGCATAGGACTAGCACAGTGCTGTCCTTGCCGAGCTGTAAAATGACAAAAGCCAATTACCACTCCAGGCACAGTATTACAGCTTTGAGTTGGTAAAATACCAATCAAGCCAACCTAAAATGAGTAAAAGCAACCCCTGACAAAGTGTTTCGCTCTAATTAGAGCTCTTCAGAGAGGTATAGCTTTGTCCAGACACAAGGGAGCACCCAGTATAAGTCAAAGAAATACCCTTTCAGGCATAGAGTGACGAATAAATTATGCAAAAAAGAAGCAGAGAACTCTGGGTAGTTCTCAACTTTAGGTGGAAAGCAGCTCCTGTATGGAGCACTCTCAACACAAGCAACACTCTAGATCTGCTCACCTCAAATGTCTGTTTTTCTATCAAAATCTTTAAGCATAGGATTAGCACAGTGCCATCCACGCCGAGATAGAAGAGGACTTAGTCTTTTGCCATTTGTACAGCAAAGTCTTTAAGCATAGGACTAGCACAGTGCTGTCCTTGCTAAGCTGTAAAATGAAAAAAACCAATTACCACTCCAGGCACAGTGTTACAGCTTTGAGTTGGTAAAATACCAATCAAGCCAACCTGAAATGAGTAAAAGCAACCCCTGACACAGTGTTTCACTCTAATTAGAGCTCTTCAGAGAGGTATAGCTTTGTCCAGACACAAGGGAGCACCCAGTATAAGTCAAAGAAATACCCTTTCAGGCATAGAGTGACGAATAAATTATGCAAAAAAGAAGCAGAGAACTCTGGGTAGTTCTCAACTTTAGGTGGAAAGCAGCTCCTGTATGGAGCACTCTCAACACAAGCGACACTCTAGATCTGCTCACCTCAAATGTCTGTTTTTCTATCAAAATCTTTAAGCATAGGATTAGCACAGTGCCATCCACGCCGAGATAGAAGAGGACTTAGTCTTTTGCCATTTGTACAGCAAAGTCTTTAAGCATAGGACTAGCACAGTGCTGTCCTTGCTGAGCTGTAAAATGAAAAAAGCCAATTACCACTCCAGGCACAGTATTACAGCTTTGAGTTGGTAAAATACCAATCAAGCCAACCTGAAATGAGTAAAAGCAACCCCTGACACAGTGTTTCGCTCTAATTAGAGCTCTTCAGAGAGGTATAGCTTTGTCCAGACACAAGGGAGCACCCAGTATAAGTCAAAGAAATACCCTTTCAGCCATAGAGTGACGAATAAATTATGCAAAAAAGAAGCAGAGAACTCTGGGTAGTTCTCAAGTTTAGGTGGAAAGCAGCTCCTGTATGGAGAACTCTCAACACCAGCGACACTCTAGATCTGCTCACCTCAAATGTCTGTTTTTCTATCAAAATCTTTAAGCATAGGATTAGCACAGTGCCATCCACGCCGAGATAGAAAAGGACAAAGTCTTTTGCCATTTGTACAGCAAAGTCTTTAAGCATAGGACTAGCACAGTGCTGTCCTTGCCGAGCTGTAAAATGACAAAAGCCAATTACCACTCCAGGCACAGTATTACAGCTTTGAGTTGGCAAAATGCCAATCAAGCCAACCTGAAATGAGTAAAAGCAAACCCTGACACAGTGTTTTGCTCTAATTAGAGCTCTTGAGAGAGGTATAGCTTTGTCCAGACACAAGGGAGCACCCAGTATAAGTCAAAGAAATACCCTTTCAGGCATAGAGTGACAAATAAATTATGCAAAAAAGAAGCAGAGAACTCTGGGTAGTTCTCAAGTTTAGGTGGAAAGCAGCTCCTGTATGGAGCACTCTCAACACCAGCGACACTCTAGATCTGCTCACCTCAAATGTCTGTTTTTCTATCAAAATCTTTAACCCCTTCGCTGCTGCGGACATTCCGCTGCAGCGCTGGGGGGGCAGGGGGGCAGCGCGGTGGGCCTGTGCTCATGACGGAGCCGCTCCATCATGAGCCACAGTTGAGCTGTGCTCATGACGGAACGGTTCCGTCATGACTCCGCCCATTTGCGTTGTCGCCCCGCACAGGCGGGGAAACAGCGCCGCGCAGGCGGAGCGGCCGCCGACAGGATTGTCATGACGGAACCGTTCCGTCATGAGCACATGCCAACCGTGGCTCATGACGGAACGGTTCCGTCATGAGCAGGGAAGGGGTTAAGCATAGGATTAGCACAGTGCCATCCACGCCGAGATAGAAAAGCACAAAGTCTTTTGCCATTTGTACAGCAAAGTCTTTAAGCACAGGACTAGCACAGTGCTGTCCTTGCCGAGCTGTAAAATGACAAAAGCCAATTACCACTCCAGGCACAGTATTACAGCTTTGAGTTGGTAAAATACCAATCAAGCCAACCTGAAATGAGTAAAAGCAACCCCTGACACAGTGTTTCGCTCTAATTAGAGCTCTTCAGAGAGGTATAGCCTTGTCCAGACACAAGGGAGCACCCAGTATAAGTCAAAGAAATACCCTTTCAGGCTTAGAGTGACAAATAAATTATGCAAAAAAGAAGCAGAGAACTCTGGGTAGTTCTCAAGTTTAGGTGGAAAGCAGCTCCTGTAAGGAGCACTCTCAACACCAGCGACACTCTAGATCTGCTCACCTCAAATGTCTGTTTTTCTATCAAAATCTTTAAGCATAGGATTAGCACAGTGCCATCCACGCCGAGATAGAAAAGGACAAAGTCTTTTGCCATTTGTACAGCAAAGTCTTTAAGCATAGGACTAGCACAGTGCTGTCCTTGCCGAGCTGTAAAATGACAAAAGCCAATTACCACTCCAGTCACAGTATTACAGCTTTGAGTTGGTAAAATACCAATCAAGCCAACCTGAAATGAGTAAAAGCAACCCCTGACACAGTGTTTCGCTCTAATTAGAGCTCTTCAGAGAGGTATAGCTTTGTCCAGACACAAGGGAGCACCCAGTATAAGTCAAAGAAATACCCTTTCAGGCATAGAGTGACGAATAAATTATGCAAAAAAGAAGCAGAGAACTCTGGGTAGTTCTCAAGTTTAGGTGGAAAGCAGCTCCTGTATGGAGCACTCTCAACACCAGCGACACTCTAGATCTGCTCACCTCAAATGTCTGTTTTTCTATCAAAATCTTTAAGCATAGGATTAGCACAGTGCCATCCATGCCGAGATAGAAAAGGACAAAGTCTTTTGCCATTTGTACAGCAAAGTCTTTAAGCATAGGACTAGCACAGTGCTGTCCTTGCCGAGCTGTAAAATGATAAAAGCCAATTACCACTCCAGGCACAGTATTACAGCTTTGAGCTGGTAAAATACCAATCAAGCCAACCTGAAATGAGTAAAAGCAACCCCTGACACAGTGTTTCGCTCTAATTAGAGCTCTTCAGAGAGGTATAGCTCTGTCCAGACACAAGGGAGCACCCAGTATAAGTCAAAGAAATACCCTTTCAGGCATAGAGTAACGAATAAATTATGCAAAAAAGAAGCAGAGAACTGTGGGTAGTTCTCAAGTTTAGGTGGAAAGCAGCTCCTGTATGGAGAACTCTCAACACCAGCGACACTCTAGATCTGCTCACCTCAAATGTCTGTTTTTCTATCAAAATCTTTAAGCATAGGATTAGCACAGTGCCATCCACGCCGAAATAGAGAAGGACAAAGTCTTTTGCCATTTGTACAGCAAAGTCTTTAAGCATAGGACTAGCACAGTGCTGTCCTTGCCGAGCTGTAAAATGACAAAAGCCAATAACCACTCCAGGCACAGTATTACAGCTTTGAGTTGGTAAAATGCCAATCAAGCCAACCTGAAATGAGTAAAAGCAATCCCTGACACAGTGTTTCGCTCTAATTAGAGCTCTTCAGCGAGGTATAGCTTTGTCCAGACACAAGGGAGCACCCAGTATAAGTCAAAGAAATACCCTTTCAGGCATAGAGTGATGAATAAATTATGCAAAAAAGAAGCAGAGAACTCTGGGTAGTTCTCAAGTTTAGGTGGAAAGCAGCTCCTGTATGGAGCACTCTCAACACCAGCGACACTCTAGATCTGCTCACCTCAAATGTCTGTTTTTCTATCAAAATCTTTAAGCATAGGATTAGCACAGTGCCATCCACGCCGAGATAGAAAAGGACTTAGTCTTTTGCCATTTGTACAGCAAAGTCTTTAAGCATAGGACTAGCACAGTGCTGTCCTTGCTGAGCTGTAAAATGAAAAAAGCCAATTATCACTCCAGGCACAGTATTACAGCTTTGAGTTGGTAAAATGCCAATCAAGCCAACCTGAAATGAGTAAAAGCAACCCCTGACACAGTGTTTTGCTCTAATTAGAGCTCTTCAGAGAGGTATAGCTTTGTCCAGACACAAGGGAGCACCCAGTATAAGTCAAAGAAATACCCTTTCAGGCATAGAGTGACGAATAAATTATGCAAAAAAGAAGCAGAGAACTATGGGTAGTTCTCAAGTTTAGGTGGAAAGCAGCTCCTGTATGGAGCACTCTCAACACCAGCGACACTCTAGATCTGCTCACCTCAAATGTCTGTTTTTCTATCAAAATCTTTAAGCATAGGATTAGCACAGTGCCATCCACGCCGAGATAAAAAAGGACAAAGTCTTTTGCCATTTGTACAGCAAAGTCTTTAAGCATAGGACTAGCACAGTGCTGTCCTTGCCGAGCTGTAAAATGACAAAAGCCAATTACCACTCCAGGCACAGTATTACAGCTTTGAGTTGGTAAAATACCAATCAAGCCAACCTGAAATGAGTAAAAGCAACCCATGACACAGTGTTTCGTTCTAATTTGAGCTTTTCAGAGAGGTATAGCTTTGTCCAGACACAAGGGAGCACCCAGTATAAGTCAAAGAAATACCCTTTCAGGCATAGAGTGACGAATAAATTATGCAAAAAAGAAGCAGAGAACTCTGGGTAGTTCTCAAGTTTAGGTGGAAAGCAGCTCCTGTATGGAGCACTCTCAACACCAGCAACACTCTAGATCTGCTCACCTCAAATGTCTGTTTTTCTATCAAATTCTTTAAGCATAGGATTAGCACAGTGCCATACATGCTGAGATAGAAAAGGACAAAGTCTTTTGCCAATTGTACAGCAAAGTCTTTAAGCATAGGACTAGCACAGTGCTGTCCTTGCCGAGCTGTAAAATGACAAACGCCAATTACCACTCCAGGCACAGTATTACAGCTTTGAGTTGGTAAAATACCAATCAAGCCAACCTGAAATGAGTAAAAGCAACCCCTGACACAGTGTTTCGCTCTAATTAGAGCTCTTCAGAGAGGTATAGCTCTGTCCAGACACAAGGGAGCACCCAGTATAAGTCAAAGAAATACCCTTTCAGGCATAGAGTGACGAATAAATTATGCAAAAAAGAAGCAGAGAACTCTGGGTAGTTCTCAAGTTTAGGTGGAAAGCAGCTCCTGTATGGAGAACTCTCAACACCAGCGAAACTCTAGATCTGCTCACCTCAAATGTCTGTTTTTCTATCAAAATCTTTAAGCATAGGATTAGCACAGAGCCATCCACGCCGAGATAGAAAAGGACAAAGGCTTTTGCCATTTGTACAGCAAAGTCTTTAAGCATAGGACTAGCACAGTGCTGTCCTTGCCGAGCTGTAAAATGACAAAAGCCAATTACCACTCCAGGCACAGTATTACAGCTTTGAGTTGGTAAAATGCCAATCAAGCCAACCTGAAATGAGTAAAAGCAACCCCTGACACAGTGTTTCGCTCTAATTAGAGCTCTTCAGAGAGGTATAGCTCTGTCCAGACACAAGGGAGCACCCAGTATAAGTCAAAGAAATACCCTTTCAGGCATAGAGTGACGAATAAATTATGCAAAAAAGAAGCAGAGAACTCTGGGTAGTTCTCAAGTTTAGGTGGAAAGCAGCTCCTGTATGGAGAACTCTCAACACCAGCGAAACTCTAGATCTGCTCACCTCAAATGTCTGTTTTTCTATCAAAATCTTTAAGCATAGGATTAGCACAGAGCCATCCACGCCGAGATAGAAAAGGACAAAGGCTTTTGCCATTTGTACAGCAAAGTCTTTAAGCATAGGACTAGCACAGTGCTGTCCTTGCCGAGCTGTAAAATGACAAAAGCCAATTACCACTCCAGGCACAGTATTACAGCTTTGAGTTGGTAAAATGCCAATCAAGCCAACCTGAAATGAGTAAAAGCAACCCCTGACACAGTGTTTCGCTCTAATTAGAGCTCTTCAGAGAGGTATAGCTTTGTCCAGACACAAGGGAGCACCCAGTATAAGTCAAAGAAATACCCTTTCAGGCATAGAGTGATGAATAAATTATGCAAAAAAGAAGCAGAGAACTCTGGGTAGTTCTCAAGTTTAGGTGGAAAGCAGCTCCTGTATGGAGCACCCTCAACACCAGCGACACTCTAGATCTGCTCACCTCAAATGTCTGTTTTTCTATCAAAATCTTTAAGCATAGGATTAGCACAGTGCCATCCACGCCGAGATAGAAAAGGACAAAGTCTTTTGCCATTTGTACAGCAAAGTCTTTAAGCATAGGACTAGCACAGTGCTGTCCTTGCCGAGCTGTAAAATGACAAAAGCCAATTACCACTCCAGGCACAGTATTACAGCTTTGAGTTGGTAAAATACCAATCAAGCCAACCTGAAATGAGTAAAAGCAACCCCTGACACAGTGTTTCGCTCTAATTTGAGCTTTTCAGAGAGGTATAGCTTTGTCCAGACACAAGGGAGCACCCAGTATAAGTCAAAGAAATACCCTTTCAGGCATAGAGTGACGAATAAATTATGCAATACAGAAGCAGAGAACTCTGGGTAGTTCTCAAGTTTAGGTGGAAAGCAGCTCCTGTATGGAGCACTCTCAACACCAGCGACACTCTAGATCTGCTCACCTCAAATGTCTGTTTTTCTATCAAAATCTTTAAGCATAGGATTAGCACAGTGCCATCCACGCCGAGATAGAAAAGGACAAAGTCTTTTGCCATTTGTACAGCAAAGTCTTTAAGCATAGGACTAGCACAGTGCTGTTCTTGCCGAGCTGTAAAATGACAAAAGCCAATTACCACTCCAGGCACAGAATTACAGCTTTGAGTTGGTAAAATACCAATCAAGCCAACCTGAAATGAGTAAAAGCAACCCCTGACACAGTGTTTCGCTCTAATTAGAGCTCTTCAGAGAGGTATAGTCTTGTCCAGACACAAGGGAGCACCCAGTATAAGTCAAAGAAATACCCTTTCAGGCATCGAGTGACAAATAAATTATGCAAAAAAGAAGCAGAGAACTCTGGGTAGTTCTCAAGTTTAGGTGGAAAGCAGCTCCTGTAAGGAGCACTCTCAACACCAGCGACACTCTAGATCTACTCACCTCAAATGTCTGTTTTTCTATCAAAATGTTTAAGCATAGGATTAGCACAGTGCCATCCACGCCGAGATAGAAAAGGACAAAGTCTTTTGCCATTTGTACAGCAAAGTCTTTAAGCATAGGACTAGCACAGTGCTGTCCTTGCCGAGCTGTAAAATGACAAAAGCCAATTACCACTCCAGGCACTGTATTACAGATTTGAGTTGGTAAAATACCAATCAAGCTAACCTGAATTGAGTAAAAGCAACTCCTGACACAGTGTTTCGCTCTAATTAGAGCTCTTCAGAGAGGTATAGCTTTGTCCAGACACAAGGGAGCACCCAGTATAAGTCAAAGAAATACCCTTTCAGGCATAGAGTGACGAATAAATTATGCAAAAAAGAAGCAGAGAACTCTGGGTAGTTCTCAAGTTTAGGTGGAAAGCAGCTCCTGTATGGAGCACTCTCAACACCAGCGACACTCTAGATCTGCTCACCTCAAATGTCTGTTTTTCTATCAAAATCTTTAAGCATAGGTTTAGCACAGTGCCATCCACGCCGAGATAGAAAACGACGAAGTATTTTGCCATTTGTACAGCAAAGTCTTTACGCATAGGACTAGCACAGTGCTGTCCTTGCCGAGCTGTAAAATGACAAAAGCCAATTACCTCTCCAGGCTCAGTATTACAGCTTTGAGTTGGTAAAATACCAATCAAGCCAACCTGAAATGAGTAAAAGCCACCCCTGACACAGTGTTTCGCTCTAATTAGAGCTCTTCAGAGAGGTATAGCTTTGTCCAGACACAAGGGAGCACCCAGTATAAGTCAAAGAAATACCCTTTCAGGCATAGAGTGACGAATAAATTATGCAAAAAAGAAGCAGAGAACTTTGGGTAGTTCTCAAGTTTAGGTGGAAAGCAGCTCCTGTATGGAGCACTCTCAACACCAGCGACACTCTAGATCTGCTCACCTCAAATGTCTGTTTTTCTATCAAAATCTTTAAGCATAGGATTAGCACAGTGCCATCCATGCCGAGATAGAAAAGGACAAAGTCTTTTGCCATTTGTACAGCAAAGTCTTTAAGCATAGGACTAGCACAGTGCTGTCCTTGCCGAGCTGTAAAATGACAAAAGCCAATTACCACTACAGGCACAGTGTTACAGCATTGAGTTGGTAAAATACCAATCAAGCCAACCTGAAATGAGTAAAAGCAACCCCTGACACAGTGTTTCGCTCTAATTAGAGCTCTTCAGAGAGATATAGCTTTGTCCAGACACAAGGGAGCACCCAGTATAAGTCAAAGCAATACCCTTTCAGGCATAGAGTGACGAATAAATTATGCAAAAAAGAAGCAGAGAAATCTGGGTAGTTCTCAAGTTTAGGTGGAAAGCAGCTCCTGTATGGAGCACTCTCAACACCAGCGACACTCTAGATCTGCTCACCTCAAATGTCTGTTTTTCTATCAAAATCTTTAAGCATAGGATTAGCACAGTGCCATCCACGCCGAGATAGAAAAGGACAAAGTCTTTTGCCATTTGTACAGCAAAGTCTTTAAGCATAGGACTAGCACAGTGCTGTCCTTGCCGAGCTGTAAAATGACAAAAGCCAATTACCACTCCAGGCACAGTATTACAGCTTTTTGTTGGTAAAATACCAATCAAACCAACCTGAAATGAGTAAACGCAACCCCTGACACAGTGTTTCGCTCTAATTAGAGCTCTACAGAGAGGTATAGCTTTGTCCAGACACAAGGGAGCACCCAGTATAAGTCAAAGAAATACCCTTTCAGGCATAGAGTGACGAATACATTATGCAAAAAAGAAGCAGAGAACTCTGGGTAGTTCTCAAGTTTAGGTGGAAAGCAGCTCCTGTATGGAGCACTCTCAACACCAGCGACACTCTAGATCTGTTCACCTCAAATGTCTGTTTTTCTATCAAAATCTTTAAGCATAGGATTAGCACAGTGCCACCCACGCCGAGATAGAAAAGGACAAAGTCTTTTGCCATTTGTACAGCAAAGTCTTAAAGCATAGGACTAGCACAGTGCTGTCCTTGCCGAGCTGTAAAATGACAAAAGCCAATTACCACTCCAGGCACAGTATTAGAGCTTTGAGTTGGTAAAATACCAATCAAGCCAACCTGAAATGAGTAAAAGCAACCCCTGACACAGTGTTTTGCTCTAATTAGAGCTCTTCAGAGAGGTATAGCTTTGTCCAGACACAAGGGAGCACCCAGTATAAGTCAAAGAAATACCCTTTCAGGCATAGAGTGATGAATAAATTATGCAAAAAAGAAGCAGAGAACTCTGGGTAGTTCTCAAGTTTAGGTGGAAAGCAGCTCCTGTATGGAGCACTCTCAACACCAGCGACACTCTAGATCTGCTCACCTCAAATGTCTGTTTTCCTATCAAAATCTTTAAGCATAGGATTAGCACAGTGCCATCCACGCCGAGATAGAAAAGGACAAAGTCTTTTGCCATTTGTACAGCAAAGTCTTTAAGCATAGGACTAGCACAGTGCTGTCCTTGCCGAGCTGTAAAATGACAAAAGCCAATTACCACTCCAGGGACAGTATTACAACTTTGAGTTGGTAAAATACCAATCAAGCCAACCTGAAATGAGTAAAAGCAACCCCTGACACAGTGTTTCGCTCTAATTAGAGCTCTTCAGAGAGGTATAGCTTTGTCCAGACACAAGGCAGCACCCAGTATAAGTCAAAGAAATACCCTTTCAGGCATAGAGTGACGAATAAATTATGCAAAAAAGAAGCAGAGAACTCTGGGTAGTTCTCAAGTTTAGGTGTAAAGCAGCTCCTGTATGGAGCACTCTCAACAAAAGCGACACTCTAGATCTGCTTACCTCAAATGTCTGTTTTTCTATCAAAATCTTTAAGCATAGGATTAGCACAGTGCCATCCACGCCGAGATAGAAAAGGACAAAGTCTTTTGCCATTTGTACAGCAAAGTCATTAAGCATAGGACTAGCACAGTGCTGTCCTTGCCGAGCTGTAAAATGACAAAAGCCAATTACCACTCCAGGCACAGTATTATAGCTTTGAGTTGGTAAAATACCAATCAAGCCAACCTGAAATGAGTAAAAGCAACCCCTGACACATTGTTTCGCTCTAATTAGAGCTCTTCAGAGAGGTATAGCTTTGTCCAGACACAAGGGAGCACCCAGTATAAGTCAAAGAAATACCCTTTCAGGTATAGAGTGACGAATAAATTATGCAAAAAAGAAGCAGAGAACTCTGGGTAGTTCTCAAGTTTAGGTGGAAAGCAGCTCCTGTATGGAGCACTCTCAACACCAGCGACACTCTAGATCTGTTCACCTCAAATGTCTGTTTTTCTATCAAAATCTTTAAGCATAGGATTAGCACAGTGCCACCCACGCCGAGATAGAAAAGGACAAAGCCTTTTGCCATTTGTACAGCAAAGTCTTTAAGCATAGGACTAGCACAGTGCTGTCCTTGCCGAGCTGTAAAATGACAAAAGCCAATTACCACTCCAGGCACAGTATTAGAGCTTTGAGTTGGTAAAATACCAATCAAGCCAACCTGAAATGAGTAAAAGCAACCCCTGACACAGTGTTTTGCTCTAATTAGAGCTCTTCAGAGAGGTATAGCTTTGTCCAGACACAAGGGAGCACCCAGTATAAGTCAAAGAAATACCCTTTCAGGCATAGAGTGATGAATAAATTATGCAAAAAAGAAGCAGAGAACTCTGGGTAGTTCTCAAGTTTAGGTGGAAAGCAGCTCCTGTATGGAGCACTCTCAACACCAGCGACACTCTAGATCTGCTCACCTCAAATGTCTGTTTTCCTATCAAAATCTTTAAGCATAGGATTAGCACAGTGCCATCCACGCCGAGATAGAAAAGGACAAAGTCTTTTGCCATTTGTACAGCAAAGTCTTTAAGCATAGGACTAGCACAGTGCTGTCCTTGCCGAGCTGTAAAATGACAAAAGCCAA
Source organism: Triturus cristatus (assembly GCF_964204655.1). NCBI lineage: Eukaryota > Metazoa > Chordata > Amphibia > Caudata > Salamandridae > Triturus > Triturus cristatus. The sequence continues at coordinate 1,086,966,319 of NC_140591.1, forward strand.
TTACCACTCCAGGCACAGTATTACAACTTTGAGTTGGTAAAATACCAATCAAGCCAACCTGAAATGAGTAAAAGCAACCCCTGACACAGTGTTTCGCTCTAATTAGAGCTCTTCAGAGAGGTATAGCTTTGTCCAGACACAAGGCAGCACCCAGTATAAGTCAAAGAAATACCCTTTCAGGCATAGAGTGACGAATAAATTATGCAAAAAAGAAGCAGAGAACTCTGGGTAGTTCTCAAGTTTAGGTGTAAAGCAGCTCCTGTATGGAGCACTCTCAACAAAAGCGACACTCTAGATCTGCTTACCTCAAATGTCTGTTTTTCTATCAAAATCTTTAAGCATAGGATTAGCACAGTGCCATCCACGCCGAGATAGAAAAGGACAAAGTCTTTTGCCATTTGTACAGCAAAGTCATTAAGCATAGGACTAGCACAGTGCTGTCCTTGCCGAGCTGTAAAATGACAAAAGCCAATTACCACTCCAGGCACAGTATTATAGCTTTGAGTTGGTAAAATACCAATCAAGCCAACCTGAAATGAGTAAAAGCAACCCCTGACACATTGTTTCGCTCTAATTAGAGCTCTTCAGAGAGGTATAGCTTTGTCCAGACACAAGGGAGCACCCAGTATAAGTCAAAGAAATACCCTTTCAGGCATAGAGTGACGAATAAATTATGCAAAAAAGAAGCAGAGAACTCTGGGTAGTTCTCAAGTTTAGGTGGAAAGCAGCTCCTGTATGGAGCACTCTCAACATCAGCGACACTCTAGATCTGTTCACCTCAAATGTCTGTTTTTCTATCAAAATCTTTAAGCATAGGATTAGCACAGTGCCACCCACGCCGAGATAGAAAAGGACAAAGGGGCAGATTTATGAGCCCCTTGCGCCACTTTTGCGTCACTTTTAACATGGGAAAAGTGACTCAAAAGTGGCGCAAGGGGCTCATAAATCTGCCCCAAAGTCTTTTGCCATTTGTACAGCAAAGTCTTTAAGCATAGGACTAGCACAGTGCTGTCCTTGCCGAGCTGTAAAATGACAAAAGCCAATTACCACTCCAGGCACAGTATTACAGCTTTGAGTTGGTAAAATACCAATCAAGCCAACCTGAAATGAGTAAAAGCAACCCCTGACACAGTGTTTCGCTCTAATTAGAGCTCTTCAGAGAGGTATAGCTTTGTCCAGACACAAGGGAGCACCCAGTATAAGTCAAAGAAATACCCTTTCAGGCATAGAGTAACGAATAAATTATGCAAAAAAGAAGCAGAGAACTCTGGGTAGTTCTCAAGTTTAGGTGTAAAGCAGCTCCTGTATGGAGCACTCTCAACACCAGCGACACTCTAGATCTGCTCACCTCAAATGTCTGTTTTTCTATCAAAATCTTTAAGCATAGGATTAGCACAGTGCCATCCACGCCGAGATAGAAAAGGACAAAGTCTTTAAGCATAGGACTAGCACAGTGCTGTCCTTGCCGAGCTGTAAAATGACAAAAGCCAATTACCACTCCAGGCACAGTATTACAGCTTTGAGTTGGTAAAATACCAATCAAGCCAACCTGAAATGAGTAAAAGCAACCCCTGACACAGTGTTTCGCTCTAATTAGAGCTCTTCAGAGAGGTATAGCTTTGTCCAGACACAAGGGAGCACCCAGTATAAGTCAAAGAAATACCCTTTCAGGCATAGAGTGACGAATAAATTATGCAAAAAAAGAAGCAGAGAACTCTGGGTAGTTCTCAAGTTTAGGTGGAAAGCAGCTCCTGTATGGAGCACTCTCAACACCAGCGACACTCTAGATCTGCTCACCTCAAAAGTCTGTTTTTCTATCAAAATCTTTAAGCATAGGATTAGCACAGTGCCATCCACGCCGAGATAGAAAAGGACAAAGTCTTTTGCCATTTTTACAGCAAAGTCTTTAAGCATAGGACTAGCACAGTGCTGTCCTTTCCGAGCTGTAAAATGACAAAAGCCAATTACCTCTCCAGGCACAGTATTACAGCTTTGAGTTGGTAAAATACCAATCAAGCCAACCTGAAATGAGTAAAAGCAACCCCTGACACTGTGTTTCGCTCTAATTAGAGCTCTTCAGAGAGCTATAGCTTTGTCCAGACACAAGGGAGCACCCAGTATAAGTCAAAGAAATACCCTTTCAGGCATAGAGTGACGAATAAATTATGCAAAAAAGAAGCAGAGAACTCTGGGTAGTTCTCAAGTTTAGGTGGAAAGCAGCTCCTGTATGGAGCACTCTCAACACCAGCAACACTCTAGATCTGCTCACCTCAAATGTCTGTTTTTCTATCAAAATCTTTAAGCATAGGATTAGCACAGTGCCATCCATGCCGAGATAGAAAAGGACAAAGTCTTTTGCCATTTCTACAGCAAAGTCTTTAAGCATAGGACTAGCACAGTGCTGTCCTTGCCGAGCTGTAAAATGACAAAAGCCAATTACCACTCCAGGCACAGTATTACAGCTTTGAGTTGCTAAAATACCAATCAAGCCAACCTGAAATGAGTAAAAGCAACCCCTGACACAGTGTTTCGCTCTAATTAGAGCTCTTCAGAGAGGTATAGCTTTGTCCAGACACAAGGGAGCACCCAGTATAAGTCATAGAAATACCCTTTCAGGCATAGAGTGACGAATAAATTATGCAAAAAAGAAGCAGAGAACTCTGGGTAGTTCTCAAGTTTAGGTGGAAAGCAGCTCCTGTATGGAGCACTCTCAACACCAGCGACACTCTAGATCTGCTCACCTCAAATGTCTGTTTTCCTATCAAAATCTTTAAGCATAGGATTAGCACAGTGCCATCCACGCCGAGATAGAAAAGGACAAAGTCTTTTGCCATTTGTACAGCAAAGTCTTTAAGCATAGGACTAGCACAGTGCTGTCCTTGCCGAGCTGTAAAATGACAAAAGCCAATTACCACTCCAGGCACAGTATTACAGCTTTGAGTTGGTAAAATACCAATCAAGCCAACCTGAAATGAGTAAAAGCAACCCCTGACACAGTGTTTCGCTCTAATTAGAGCTCTTCAGAGAGGTATAGCTTTGTCCAGACACAAGGCAGCACCCAGTATAAGTCAAAGAAATATCCTTTCAGGCATAGAGTGACGAATAAATTATGCAAAAAAGAAGCAGAGAACTCTGGGTAGTTCTCAAGTTTAGGTGTAAAGCAGCTCCTGTATGGAGCACTCTCAACAAAAGCGACACTCTAGATCTGCTTACCTCAAATGTCTGTTTTTCTATCAAAATCTTTAAGCATAGGATTAGCACAGTGCCATCCACGCCGAGATAGAAAAGGACAAAGTCTTTTGCCATTTGTACAGCAAAGTCATTAAGCATAGGATTAGCACAGTGCCACCCACGCCGAGATAGAAAAGGACAAAGGGGCAGATTTATGAGCCCCTTGCGCCACTTTTGCGTCACTTTTAACATGGGAAAAGTGACACAAAAGTGGCGCAAGGGGCTCATAAATCTGCCCCAAAGTCTTTTGCCATTTGTACAGCAAAGTCTTTAAGCATAGGACTAGCACAGTGCTGTCCTTGCCGAGCTGTAAAATGACAAAAGCCAATTACCACTCCAGGCACAGTATTACAGCTTTGAGTTGGTAAAATACCAATCAAGCCAACCTGAAATGAGTAAAAGCAACCCCTGACACAGTGTTTCGCTCTAATTAGAGCTCTTCAGAGAGGTATAGCTTTGTCCAGACACAAGGGAGCACCCAGTATAAGTCAAAGAAATACCCTTTCAGGCATAGAGTGACGAATAAATTATGCAAAAAAGAAGCAGAGAACTCTGGGTAGTTCTCAAGTTTAGGTGTAAAGCAGCTCCTGTATGGAGCACTCTCAACACCAGCGACACTCTAGATCTGCTCACCTCAAATGTCTGTTTTTCTATCAAAATCTTTAAGCATAGGATTAGCACAGTGCCATCCACGCCGAGATAGAAAAGGACAAAGTCTTTAAGCATAGGACTAGCACAGTGCTGTCCTTGCCGAGCTGTAAAATGACAAAAGCCAATTACCACTCCAGGCACAGTATTACAGCTTTGAGTTGGTAAAATACCAATCAAGCCAACCTGAAATGAGTAAAAGCAACCCCTGACACAGTGATTCGCTCTAATTAGAGCTCTTCAGAGAGGTATAGCTTTGTCCAGACACAAGGGAGCACCCAGTATACGTCAAAGAAATACCCTTTCAGGCATAGAGTGACGAATAAATTATGCAAAAAAAGAAGCAGAGAACTCTGGGTAGTTCTCAAGTTTAGGTGGAAAGCAGCTCCTGTATGGAGCACTCTCAACACCAGCGACACTCTAGATCTGCTCACCTCAAAAGTCTGTTTTTCTATCAAAATCTTTAAGCATAGGATTAGCACAGTGCCATCCACGCCGAGATAGAAAAGGACAAAATCTTTTGCCATTTTTACAGCAAAGTCTTTAAGCATAGGACTAGCACAGTGCTGTCCTTTCCGAGCTGTAAAATGACAAAAGCCAATTACCTCTCCAGGCACAGTATTACAGCTTTGAGTTGGTAAAATACCAATCAAGCCAACCTGAAATGAGTAAAAGCAACCCCTGACACAGTGTTTCGCTCTAATTAGAGCTCTTCAGAGAGGTATAGCTTTGTCCAGACACAAGGGAGCACCCAGTATAAGTCAAAGAAATACCCTTTCAGGCATAGAGTGATGAATAAATTATGCAAAAAAGAAGCAGAGAACTCTGGGTAGTTCTCAAGTTTAGGTGGAAAGCAGCTCCTGTATGGAGCACTCTCAACACCAGCGACACTCTAGATCTGCTCACCTCAAATGTCTGTTTTCCTATCAAAATCTTTAAGCATAGGATTAGCACAGTGCCATCCACGCCGAGATAGAAAAGGACAAAGTCTTTTGCCATTTGTACAGCAAAGTCTTTAAGCATAGGACTAGCACAGTGCTGTCCTTGCCGAGCTGTAAAATGACAAAAGCCAATTACCACTCCAGGCACAGTATTACAACTTTGAGTTGGTAAAATACCAATCAAGCCAACCTGAAATGAGTAAAAGCAACCCCTGACACAGTGTTTCGCTCTAATTAGAGCTCTTCAGAGAGGTATAGCTTTGTCCAGACACAAGGCAGCACCCAGTATAAGTCAAAGAAATACCCTTTCAGGCATAGAGTGACGAATAAATTATGCAAAAAAGAAGCAGAGAACTCTGGGTAGTTCTCAAGTTTAGGTGTAAAGCAGCTCCTGTATGGAGCACTCTCAACAAAAGCGACACTCTAGATCTGCTTACCTCAAATGTCTGTTTTTCTATCAAAATCTTTAAGCATAGGATTAGCACAGTGCCATCCACGCCGAGATAGAAAAGGACAAAGTCTTTTGCCATTTGTACAGCAAAGTCATTAAGCATAGGACTAGCACAGTGCTGTCCTTGCCGAGCTGTAAAATGACAAAAGCCAATTACCACTCCAGGCACAGTATTATAGCTTTGAGTTGGTAAAATACCAATCAAGCCAACCTGAAATGAGTAAAAGCAACCCCTGACACATTGTTTCGCTCTAATTAGAGCTCTTCAGAGAGGTATAGCTTTGTCCAGACACAAGGGAGCACCCAGTATAAGTCAAAGAAATACCCTTTCAGGCATAGAGTGACGAATAAATTATGCAAAAAAGAAGCAGAGAACTCTGGGTAGTTCTCAAGTTTAGGTGGAAAGCAGCTCCTGTATGGAGCACTCTCAACATCAGCGACACTCTAGATCTGTTCACCTCAAATGTCTGTTTTTCTATCAAAATCTTTAAGCATAGGATTAGCACAGTGCCACCCACGCCGAGATAGAAAAGGACAAAGGGGCAGATTTATGAGCCCCTTGCGCCACTTTTGCGTCACTTTTAACATGGGAAAAGTGACTCAAAAGTGGCGCAAGGGGCTCATAAATCTGCCCCAAAGTCTTTTGCCATTTGTACAGCAAAGTCTTTAAGCATAGGACTAGCACAGTGCTGTCCTTGCCGAGCTGTAAAATGACAAAAGCCAATTACCACTCCAGGCACAGTATTACAGCTTTGAGTTGGTAAAATACCAATCAAGCCAACCTGAAATGAGTAAAAGCAACCCCTGACACAGTGTTTCGCTCTAATTAGAGCTCTTCAGAGAGGTATAGCTTTGTCCAGACACAAGGGAGCACCCAGTATAAGTCAAAGAAATACCCTTTCAGGCATAGAGTGATGAATAAATTATGCAAAAAAGAAGCAGAGAACTCTGGGTAGTTCTCAAGTTTAGGTGGAAAGCAGCTCCTGTATGGAGCACTCTCAACACCAGCGACACTCTAGATCTGCTCACCTCAAATGTCTGTTTTCCTATCAAAATCTTTAAGCATAGGATTAGCACAGTGCCATCCACGCCGAGATAGAAAAGGACAAAGTCTTTTGCCATTTGTACAGCAAAGTCTTTAAGCATAGGACTAGCACAGTGCTGTCCTTGCCGAGCTGTAAAATGACAAAAGCCAATTACCACTCCAGGCACAGTATTACAACTTTGAGTTGGTAAAATACCAATCAAGCCAACCTGAAATGAGTAAAAGCAACCCCTGACACAGTGTTTCGCTCTAATTAGAGCTCTTCAGAGAGGTATAGCTTTGTCCAGACACAAGGCAGCACCCAGTATAAGTCAAAGAAATACCCTTTCAGGCATAGAGTGACGAATAAATTATGCAAAAAAGAAGCAGAGAACTCTGGGTAGTTCTCAAGTTTAGGTGTAAAGCAGCTCCTGTATGGAGCACTCTCAACAAAAGCGACACTCTAGATCTGCTTACCTCAAATGTCTGTTTTTCTATCAAAATCTTTAAGCATAGGATTAGCACAGTGCCATCCACGCCGAGATAGAAAAGGACAAAGTCTTTTGCCATTTGTACAGCAAAGTCATTAAGCATAGGACTAGCACAGTGCTGTCCTTGCCGAGCTGTAAAATGACAAAAGCCAATTACCACTCCAGGCACAGTATTATAGCTTTGAGTTGGTAAAATACCAATCAAGCCAACCTGAAATGAGTAAAAGCAACCCCTGACACATTGTTTCGCTCTAATTAGAGCTCTTCAGAGAGGTATAGCTTTGTCCAGACACAAGGGAGCACCCAGTATAAGTCAAAGAAATACCCTTTCAGGCATAGAGTGACGAATAAATTATGCAAAAAAGAAGCAGAGAACTCTGGGTAGTTCTCAAGTTTAGGTGGAAAGCAGCTCCTGTATGGAGCACTCTCAACATCAGCGACACTCTAGATCTGTTCACCTCAAATGTCTGTTTTTCTATCAAAATCTTTAAGCATAGGATTAGCACAGTGCCACCCACGCCGAGATAGAAAAGGACAAAGGGGCAGATTTATGAGCCCCTTGCGCCACTTTTGCGTCACTTTTAACATGGGAAAAGTGACTCAAAAGTGGCGCAAGGGGCTCATAAATCTGCCCCAAAGTCTTTTGCCATTTGTACAGCAAAGTCTTTAAGCATAGGACTAGCACAGTGCTGTCCTTGCCGAGCTGTAAAATGACAAAAGCCAATTACCACTCCAGGCACAGTATTACAGCTTTGAGTTGGTAAAATACCAATCAAGCCAACCTGAAATGAGTAAAAGCAACCCCTGACACAGTGTTTCGCTCTAATTAGAGCTCTTCAGAGAGGTATAGCTTTGTCCAGACACAAGGGAGCACCCAGTATAAGTCAAAGAAATACCCTTTCAGGCATAGAGTAACGAATAAATTATGCAAAAAAGAAGCAGAGAACTCTGGGTAGTTCTCAAGTTTAGGTGTAAAGCAGCTCCTGTATGGAGCACTCTCAACACCAGCGACACTCTAGATCTGCTCACCTCAAATGTCTGTTTTTCTATCAAAATCTTTAAGCATAGGATTAGCACAGTGCCATCCACGCCGAGATAGAAAAGGACAAAGTCTTTAAGCATAGGACTAGCACAGTGCTGTCCTTGCCGAGCTGTAAAATGACAAAAGCCAATTACCACTCCAGGCACAGTATTACAGCTTTGAGTTGGTAAAATACCAATCAAGCCAACCTGAAATGAGTAAAAGCAACCCCTGACACAGTGTTTCGCTCTAATTAGAGCTCTTCAGAGAGGTATAGCTTTGTCCAGACACAAGGGAGCACCCAGTATAAGTCAAAGAAATACCCTTTCAGGCATAGAGTGACGAATAAATTATGCAAAAAAAGAAGCAGAGAACTCTGGGTAGTTCTCAAGTTTAGGTGGAAAGCAGCTCCTGTATGGAGCACTCTCAACACCAGCGACACTCTAGATCTGCTCACCTCAAAAGTCTGTTTTTCTATCAAAATCTTTAAGCATAGGATTAGCACAGTGCCATCCACGCCGAGATAGAAAAGGACAAAGTCTTTTGCCATTTTTACAGCAAAGTCTTTAAGCATAGGACTAGCACAGTGCTGTCCTTTCCGAGCTGTAAAATGACAAAAGCCAATTACCTCTCCAGGCACAGTATTACAGCTTTGAGTTGGTAAAATACCAATCAAGCCAACCTGAAATGAGTAAAAGCAACCCCTGACACTGTGTTTCGCTCTAATTAGAGCTCTTCAGAGAGCTATAGCTTTGTCCAGACACAAGGGAGCACCCAGTATAAGTCAAAGAAATACCCTTTCAGGCATAGAGTGACGAATAAATTATGCAAAAAAGAAGCAGAGAACTCTGGGTAGTTCTCAAGTTTAGGTGGAAAGCAGCTCCTGTATGGAGCACTCTCAACACCAGCAACACTCTAGATCTGCTCACCTCAAATGTCTGTTTTTCTATCAAAATCTTTAAGCATAGGATTAGCACAGTTCCATCCATGCCGAGATAGAAAAGGACAAAGTCTTTTGCCATTTCTACAGCAAAGTCTTTAAGCATAGGACTAGCACAGTGCTGTCCTTGCCGAGCTGTAAAATGACAAAAGCCAATTACCACTCCAGGCACAGTATTACAGCTTTGAGTTGCTAAAATACCAATCAAGCCAACCTGAAATGAGTAAAAGCAACCCCTGACACAGTGTTTCGCTCTAATTAGAGCTCTTCAGAGAGGTATAGCTTTGTCCAGACACAAGGGAGCACCCAGTATAAGTCATAGAAATACCCTTTCAGGCATAGAGTGACGAATAAATTATGCAAAAAAGAAGCAGAGAACTCTGGGTAGTTCTCAAGTTTAGGTGGAAAGCAGCTCCTGTATGGAGCACTCTCAACACCAGCGACACTCTAGATCTGCTCACCTCAAATGTCTGTTTTCCTATCAAAATCTTTAAGCATAGGATTAGCACAGTGCCATCCACGCCGAGATAGAAAAGGACAAAGTCTTTTGCCATTTGTACAGCAAAGTCTTTAAGCATAGGACTAGCACAGTGCTGTCCTTGCCGAGCTGTAAAATGACAAAAGCCAATTACCACTCCAGGCACAGTATTACAGCTTTGAGTTGGTAAAATACCAATCAAGCCAACCTGAAATGAGTAAAAGCAACCCCTGACACAGTGTTTCGCTCTAATTAGAGCTCTTCAGAGAGGTATAGCTTTGTCCAGACACAAGGCAGCACCCAGTATAAGTCAAAGAAATATCCTTTCAGGCATAGAGTGACGAATAAATTATGCAAAAAAGAAGCAGAGAACTCTGGGTAGTTCTCAAGTTTAGGTGTAAAGCAGCTCCTGTATGGAGCACTCTCAACAAAAGCGACACTCTAGATCTGCTTACCTCAAATGTCTGTTTTTCTATCAAAATCTTTAAGCATAGGATTAGCACAGTGCCATCCACGCCGAGATAGAAAAGGACAAAGTCTTTTGCCATTTGTACAGCAAAGTCATTAAGCATAGGATTAGCACAGTGCCACCCACGCCGAGATAGAAAAGGACAAAGGGGCAGATTTATGAGCCCCTTGCGCCACTTTTGCGTCACTTTTAACATGGGAAAAGTGACACAAAAGTGGCGCAAGGGGCTCATAAATCTGCCCCAAAGTCTTTTGCCATTTGTACAGCAAAGTCTTTAAGCATAGGACTAGCACAGTGCTGTCCTTGCCGAGCTGTAAAATGACAAAAGCCAATTACCACTCCAGGCACAGTATTACAGCTTTGAGTTGGTAAAATACCAATCAAGCCAACCTGAAATGAGTAAAAGCAACCCCTGACACAGTGTTTCGCTCTAATTAGAGCTCTTCAGAGAGGTATAGCTTTGTCCAGACACAAGGGAGCACCCAGTATAAGTCAAAGAAATACCCTTTCAGGCATAGAGTGACGAATAAATTATGCAAAAAAGAAGCAGAGAACTCTGGGTAGTTCTCAAGTTTAGGTGTAAAGCAGCTCCTGTATGGAGCACTCTCAACACCAGCGACACTCTAGATCTGCTCACCTCAAATGTCTGTTTTTCTATCAAAATCTTTAAGCATAGGATTAGCACAGTGCCATCCACGCCGAGATAGAAAAGGACAAAGTCTTTAAGCATAGGACTAGCACAGTGCTGTCCTTGCCGAGCTGTAAAATGACAAAAGCCAATTACCACTCCAGGCACAGTATTACAGCTTTGAGTTGGTAAAATACCAATCAAGCCAACCTGAAATGAGTAAAAGCAACCCCTGACACAGTGATTCGCTCTAATTAGAGCTCTTCAGAGAGGTATAGCTTTGTCCAGACACAAGGGAGCACCCAGTATACGTCAAAGAAATACCCTTTCAGGCATAGAGTGACGAATAAATTATGCAAAAAAAGAAGCAGAGAACTCTGGGTAGTTCTCAAGTTTAGGTGGAAAGCAGCTCCTGTATGGAGCACTCTCAACACCAGCGACACTCTAGATCTGCTCACCTCAAAAGTCTGTTTTTCTATCAAAATCTTTAAGCATAGGATTAGCACAGTGCCATCCACGCCGAGATAGAAAAGGACAAAATCTTTTGCCATTTTTACAGCAAAGTCTTTAAGCATAGGACTAGCACAGTGCTGTCCTTTCCGAGCTGTAAAATGACAAAAGCCAATTACCTCTCCAGGCACAGTATTACAGCTTTGAGTTGGTAAAATACCAATCAAGCCAACCTGAAATGAGTAAAAGCAACCCCTGACACTGTGTTTCGCTCTAATTAGAGCTCTTCAGAGAGCTATAGCTTTGTCCAGACACAAGGGAGCACCCAGTATAAGTCAAAGAAATACCCTTTCAGGCATAGAGTGACGAATAAATTATGCAAAAAAGAAGCAGAGAACTCTGGGTAGTTCTCAAGTTTAGGTGGAAAGCAGCTCCTGTATGGAGCACTCTCAACACCAGCAACACTTTAGATCTGCTCACCTCAAATGTCTGTTTTTCTATCAAAATCTTTAAGCATAGGATTAGCACAGTGCCATCCATGCCGAGATAGAAAAGGACAAAGTCTTTTGCCATTTCTACAGCAAAGTCTTTAAGCATAGGACTAGCACAGTGCTGTCCTTGCCGAGCTGTAAAATGACAAAAGCCAATTACCACTCCAGGCACAGTATTACAGCTTTGAGTTGCTAAAATACCAATCAAGCCAACCTGAAATGAGTAAAAGCAACCCCTGACACAGTGTTTCGCTCTAATTAGAGCTCTTGAGAGAGGTATAGCTTTGTCCAGACACAAGGGAGCACCCAGTATAAGTCATAGAAATACCCTTTCAGGCATAGAGTGACGAATAAATTATGCAAAAAAGAAGCAGAGAACTCTGGGTAGTTCTCAAGTTTAGGTGGAAAGCAGCTCCTGTATGGAGCACTCTCAACACCAGCGACACTCTAGATCTGCTCACCTCAAATGTCTGTTTTTCTATCTAAATCTTTAAGCATAGGATTAGCACAGTGCCATCCACGCCGAGATAGAAAAGGAAAAAGTCTTTTGCCATTTGTACAGCAAAGTCTTTAAGCATAGGACTAGCACAGTGCTGTCCTTGCCGAGCTGTAAAATGACAAAAGCCAATTACCACAACAGGCACAGTATCAGAGCTTTGAGTTGGTAAAATACCAATCAAGCCAACCTGAAATGAGTAAAAGCAACCCCTGACACAGTGTTTTGCTCTAATTAGAGCTCTTCAGAGAGCTATAGCTTTGTCCAGACACAAGGGAGCACCCAGTATAAGTCAAAGAAATACCCTTTCAGGCATAGAGTGATGAATAAATTATGCAAAAAAGAAGCAGAGAACTCTGGGTAGTTCTCAAGTTTAGGTGGAAAGCAGCTCCTGTATAGAGCACTCTCAACACCAGCGACACTCTAGATCTGCTCACCTCAAATGTCTGTTTTCCTATCAAAATCTTTAAGCATAGGATTAGCACAGTGCCATCCACGCCGAGATAGAAAAGGACAAAGTCTTTTGCCATTTGTACAGCAAAGTCTTTAAGCATAGGACTAGCACAGTGCTGTCCTTGCCGAGCTGTAAAATGACAAAAGCCAATTACCACTCCAGGCACAGTATTACAGCTTTGAGTTGGTAAAATACCAATCAAGCCAACCTGAAATGAATAAAAGCAACCCCTGACACAGTGTTTCGCTCTAATTAGAGCTCTTCAGAGAGGTATAGCTTTGTCCAGACACAAGGGAGCACCCAGTATAAGTCAAAGAAATACCCTTTCAGGCATAGAGTGACGAATAAATTATGCAAAAAAGAAGCAGAGAACTCTGGGTAGTTCTCAAGTTTAGGTGGAAAGCAGCTCCTGTATGGAGCACTCTCAACACCAGCGACACTCTAGATCTGCTCACCTCAAAAGTCTGTTTTTCTATCAAAATTTTTAAGCATAGGATTAGCACAGTGCCATCCACGCCGAGATAGAAAAGGACAAAGTCTTTTGCCATTTTTACAGCAAAGTCTTTAAGCATAGGACTAGCACAGTGCTGTCCTTGCCGAGCTGTAAAATGACAAAAGCCAATTACCACTCCAGGCACAGTATTACAGCTTTGAGTTGGTAAAATACCAATCAAGCCAACCTGAAATGAGTAAAAGCAACCCCTGACACTGTGTTTCGCTCTAATTAGAGCTCTTCAGAGAGGTATAGCTTTGTCCAGACACAAGGGAGCACCCAGTATAAGTCAAAGAAATACCCTTTCAGGCATAGAGTGACGAATAAATTATGCAAAAAAGAAGCAGAGAACTCTGGGTAGTTCTCAAGTTTAGGTGGAAAGCAGCTCCTGTATGGAGCACTCTCAACACCAGCGACACTCTAGATCTGCTCACCTCAAATGTCTGTTTTTCTATCAAAATCTTTAAGCATAGGATTAGCACAGTGCCATCCATGCCGAGATAGAAAAGGACAAAGTCTTTTGCCATTTGTACAACAAAGTCTTTAAGCATAGGACTAGCACAGTGCTGTCCTTGCCGAGCTGTAAAATGACAAAAGCCAATTACCACTCCAGGCACAGTATTACAGCTTTGAGTTGGTAAAATACCAATCAAGCCAACCTGAAATGAGTAAAAGCAACCCCTGACACAGTGTTTCGCTCTAATTAGAGCTCTTCGGAGAGGTATAGCTTTGTCCAGACACAAGGGAGCACCCAGTATAAGTCAAAGAAATACCCTTTCAGGCATAGAGTGACGAATAAATTATGCAAAAAAGAAGCAGAGAACTCTGGGTAGTTCTCAAGTTTAGGTGGAAAGCAGCTCCTGTATGGAGCACTCTCAACACCAGCGACACTCTAGATCTGCTCACCTCAAAAGTCTGTTTTTCTATCAAAATTTTTAAGCATAGGATTAGCACAGTGCCATCCACGCCGAGATAGAAAAGGACAAAGTCTTTTGCCATTTTTACAGCAAAGTCTTTAAGCATAGGACTAGCACAGTGCTGTCCTTGCCGAGCTGTAAAATGACAAAAGCCAATTACCACTCCAGGCACAGTATTACAGCTTTGAGTTGGTAAAATACCAATCAAGCCAACCTGAAATGAGTAAAAGCAACCCCTGACACAGTGTTTCGCTCTAATTAGAGCTCTTCGGAGAGGTATAGCTTTGTCCAGACACAAGGGAGCACCCAGTATAAGTCAAAGAAATACCCTTTCAGGCATAGAGTGACGAATAAATTATGCAAAAAAGAAGCAGAGAAATCTGGGTAGTTCTCAAGTTTAGGTGGAAAGCAGCTCCTGTATGGAGCACTCTCAACACCAGCAACACTCTAGATCTGCTCACCTCAAATGTCTGTTTTTCTATCAAAATCTTTAAGCATAGGATTAGCACAGTGCCATCCACGCCGAGATAGAAAAGGACAAAGTCTTTTGCCATTTGTACAGCAAAGTCTTTAAGCATAGGACTAGCACAGTGCTGTCCTTGCCGAGCTGTAAAATGACAAAAGCCAATTACCACTCCAGGCACAGTATTACAGCTTTGAGTTGGTAAAATACCAATCAAACCAACCTGAAATGAGTAAAAGCAACCCCTGAACAGTGTTTCGCTCTAATTAGAGCTCTACAGAGAGGTATAGCTTTGTCCAGACACAAGGGAGCACCCAGTATAAGTCAAAGAAATACCCTTTCAGGCATAGAGTGACGAATACATTATGCAAAAAAGAAGCAGAGAACTCTGGGTAGTTCTCAAGTTTAGGTGGAAAGCAGCTCCTGTATGAAGCACTCTCAACACCAGCGACACTCTAGATCTGCTCACCTCAAATGTCTGTTTTTCTATCAAAATCTTTAAGCATAGGATCAGCACAGTGCCACCCACGCCGAGATAGAAAAGGACAAAGTCTTTTGCCATTTGTACAGCAAAGTCTTTAAGCATAGGACTAGCACAGTGCTGTCCTTGCCGAGCTGTAAAATGACAAAAGCCAATTACCACTCCAGGCACAGTATTACAGCTTTGAGTTGGTAAAATACCAATCAAGCCAACCTGAAATGAGTAAAAGCAACCCCTGACACAGTGTTTCGCTCTAATTAGAGCTCTTCAGAGAGGTATAGCTTTGTCCAGACACAAGGGAGCACCCAGTATAAGTCAAAGAAATACCCTTTCAGGCATAGAGTGACGAATAAATTATGCAAAAAAGAAGCAGAGAACTCTGGGTAGTTCTCAAGTTTAGGTGGAAAGCAGCTCCTGTATGGAGCACTCTCAACACCAGCGACACTCTAGATCTGCTCACCTCAAATGTCTGTTTTTCTATCAAAATCTTTAAGCATAGGATTAGCATAGTGCCATCCATGCCGAGATAGAAAAGGACAAAGTCTTTTGCCATTTGTACAGCAAAGTCTTTAAGCATAGGACTAGCACAGTGCTGTCCTTGCCGAGCTGTAAAATGACAAAAGCCAATTACCACTCCAGGCACAGTATTAGAGCTTTGAGTTGGTAAAATACCAATCAAGCCAACCTGAAATGAGTAAAAGCAACCCCTGACACAGTGTTTTGCTCTAATTAGAGCTCTTCAGAGAGCTATAGCTTTGTCCAGACACAAGGGAGCACCCAGTATAAGTCAAAGAAATACCCTTTCAGACATAGAGTGATGAATAAATTATGCAAAAAAGAAGCAGAGAACTCTGGGTAGTTCTCAAGTTTAGGTGGAGAGCAGCTCCTGTATGGAGCACTCTCAACACCAGCGACACTCTAGATCTGCTCACCTCAAATGTCTGTTTTCCTATCAAAATCTTTAAGCATAGGATTAGCACAGTGCCATCCACGCCGAGATAGAAAAGGACAAAGTCTTTTGCCATTTGTACAGCAAAGTCTTTAAGCATAGGACTAGCACAGTGCTGTCCTTGCCGAGCTGTAAAATGACAAAAGCCAATTACCACTCCAGGCACAGTATTACAGCTTTGAGTTGGTAAAATACCAATCAAGCCAACCTGAAATGAGTAAAAGCAACCCCTGACACAGTGTTTCGCTCTAATTAGAGCTCTTCAGAGAGGTATAGCTTTGTCCAGACACAAGGGAGCACCCAGTATAAGTCAAAGAAATACCCTTTCAGGCATAGATTGACAAATAAATTATGCAAAAAAGAAGCAGAGAACTCTGGGTAGTTCTCAAGTTTAGGTGGAAAGCAGCTCCTGTATGGAGCACTCTCAACACCAGCGACACTCTAGATCTGCTCACCTCATATGTCTGTTTTTCTATCAAAATCTTTAAGCATAGGATTAGCACAGTGCCATCCACGCCGAGATAGAAAAGGACAAAGTCTTTTGCCATTTCTACAGCAAAGTCTTTAAGCATAGGACTAGCACAGTGCTGTCCTTGCCGAGCTGTAAAATGACAAAAGCCAATTACCACTCCAGGCACAGAATTACAGCTTTGAGTTGGTAAAATACCAATCAAGCCAACCTGAAATGAGTAAAAGCAACCCCTGACACAGTGTTTCGCTCTAATTAGAGCTCTTCAGAGAGGTATAGCTTTGTCCAGACACAAGGGAGCACCCAGTATAAGTCAAAGAAATACCCTTTCAGGCATAGAGTGACGAATAAATTATGCAAAAAAGAAGCAGAGAACTTTGGGTAGTTCTCAAGTTTAGGTGGAAAGCAGCTCCTGTATGGAGCACTCTCAACACCAGCGACACTCTAGATCTGCTCACCTCAAATGTCTGTTTTTCTATCAAAATCTTTAAGCATAGGATTAGCACAGTGCCATCCATGCCGGGATAGAAAAGGACAAAGTCTTTTGCCATTTGTACAGCAAAGTCTTTAAGCATAGGACTAGCACAGTGCTGTCCTTGCCGAGCTGTAAAATGACAAAAGCCAATTACCACTACAGGCACAGTGTTACAGCATTGAGTTGGTAAAATACCAATCAAGCCAACCTGAAATGAGTAAAAGCAAACCCTGACACAGTGTTTCGCTCTAATTAGAGCTCTTCAGAGAGATATAGCTTTGTCCAGACACAAGGGAGCACCCAGTATAAGTCAAAGCAATACCCTTTCAGGCATAGAGTGACGAATAAATTATGCAAAAAAGAAGCAGAGAAATCTGGGTAGTTCTCAAGTTTAGGTGGAAAGCAGCTCCTGTATGGAGCACTCTCAACACCAGCGACACTCTAGATCTGCTCACCTCAAATGTCTGTTTTTCTATCAAAATCTTTAAGCATAGGATTAGCACAGTGCCATCCACGCCGAGATAGAAAAGGACAAAGTCTTTTGCCATTTGTACAGCAAAGTCTTTAAGCATAGGACTAGCACAGTGCTGTCCTTGCCGAGCTGTAAAATGACAAAAGCCAATTACCACTCCAGGCACAGTATTACAGCTTTTTGTTGGTAAAATACCAATCAAACCAACCTGAAATGAGTAAACGCAACCCCTGACACAGTGTTTCGCTCTAATTAGAGCTCTACAGAGAGGTATAGCTTTGTCCAGACACAAGGGAGCACCCAGTATAAGTCAAAGAAATACCCTTTCAGGCATAGAGTGACGAATACATTATGCAAAAAAGAAGCAGAGAACTCTGGGTAGTTCTCAAGTTTAGGTGGAAAGCAGCTCCTGTATGGAGCACTCTCAACACCAGCGACACTCTAGATCTGTTCACCTCAAATGTCTGTTTTTCTATCAAAATCTTTAAGCATAGGATTAGCACAGTGCCACCCACGCCGAGATAGAAAAGGACAAAGTCTTTTGCCATTTGTACAGCAAAGTCTTAAAGCATAGGACTAGCACAGTGCTGTCCTTGCCGAGCTGTAAAATGACAAAAGCCAATTACCACTCCAGGCACAGTATTAGAGCTTTGAGTTGGTAAAATACCAATCAAGCCAACCTGAAATGAGTAAAAGCAACCCCTGACACAGTGTTTTGCTCTAATTAGAGCTCTTCAGAGAGGTATAGCTTTGTCCAGACACAAGGGAGCACCCAGTATAAGTCAAAGAAATACCCTTTCAGGCATAGAGTGATGAATAAATTATGCAAAAAAGAAGCAGAGAACTCTGGGTAGTTCTCAAGTTTAGGTGGAAAGCAGCTCCTGTATGGAGCACTCTCAACACCAGCGACACTCTAGATCTGCTCACCTCAAATGTCTGTTTTCCTATCAAAATCTTTAAGCATAGGATTAGCACAGTGCCATCCACGCCGAGATAGAAAAGGACAAAGTCTTTTGCCATTTGTACAGCAAAGTCTTTAAGCATAGGACTAGCACAGTGCTGTCCTTGCCGAGCTGTAAAATGACAAAAGCCAATTACCACTCCAGGCACAGTATTACAACTTTGAGTTGGTAAAATACCAATCAAGCCAACCTGAAATGAGTAAAAGCAACCCCTGACACAGTGTTTCGCTCTAATTAGAGCTCTTCAGAGAGGTATAGCTTTGTCCAGACACAAGGCAGCACCCAGTATAAGTCAAAGAAATACCCTTTCAGGCATAGAGTGACGAATAAATTATGCAAAAAAGAAGCAGAGAACTCTGGGTAGTTCTCAAGTTTAGGTGTAAAGCAGCTCCTGTATGGAGCACTCTCAACAAAAGCGACACTCTAGATCTGCTTACCTCAAATGTCTGTTTTTCTATCAAAATCTTTAAGCATAGGATTAGCACAGTGCCATCCACGCCGAGATAGAAAAGGACAAAGTCTTTTGCCATTTGTACAGCAAAGTCATTAAGCATAGGACTAGCACAGTGCTGTCCTTGCCGAGCTGTAAAATGACAAAAGCCAATTACCACTCCAGGCACAGTATTATAGCTTTGAGTTGGTAAAATACCAATCAAGCCAACCTGAAATGAGTAAAAGCAACCCCTGACACATTGTTTCGCTCTAATTAGAGCTCTTCAGAGAGGTATAGCTTTGTCCAGACACAAGGGAGCACCCAGTATAAGTCAAAGAAATACCCTTTCAGGTATAGAGTGACGAATAAATTATGCAAAAAAGAAGCAGAGAACTCTGGGTAGTTCTCAAGTTTAGGTGGAAAGCAGCTCCTGTATGGAGCACTCTCAACACCAGCGACACTCTAGATCTGTTCACCTCAAATGTCTGTTTTTCTATCAAAATCTTTAAGCATAGGATTAGCACAGTGCCACCCACGCCGAGATAGAAAAGGACAAAGTCTTTTGCCATTTGTACAGCAAAGTCTTTAAGCATAGGACTAGCACAGTGCTGTCCTTGCCGAGCTGTAAAATGACAAAAGCCAATTACCACTCCAGGCACAGTATTAGAGCTTTGAGTTGGTAAAATACCAATCAAGCCAACCTGAAATGAGTAAAAGCAACCCCTGACACAGTGTTTTGCTCTAATTAGAGCTCTTCAGAGAGGTATAGCTTTGTCCAGACACAAGGGAGCACCCAGTATAAGTCAAAGAAATACCCTTTCAGGCATAGAGTGATGAATAAATTATGCAAAAAAGAAGCAGAGAACTCTGGGTAGTTCTCAAGTTTAGGTGGAAAGCAGCTCCTGTATGGAGCACTCTCAACACCAGCGACACTCTAGATCTGCTCACCTCAAATGTCTGTTTTCCTATCAAAATCTTTAAGCATAGGATTAGCACAGTGCCATCCACGCCGAGATAGAAAAGGACAAAGTCTTTTGCCATTTGTACAGCAAAGTCTTTAAGCATAGGACTAGCACAGTGCTGTCCTTGCCGAGCTGTAAAATGACAAAAGCCAATTACCACTCCAGGCACAGTATTACAACTTTGAGTTGGTAAAATACCAATCAAGCCAACCTGAAATGAGTAAAAGCAACCCCTGACACAGTGTTTCGCTCTAATTAGAGCTCTTCAGAGAGGTATAGCTTTGTCCAGACACAAGGCAGCACCCAGTATAAGTCAAAGAAATACCCTTTCAGGCATAGAGTGACGAATAAATTATGCAAAAAAGAAGCAGAGAACTCTGGGTAGTTCTCAAGTTTAGGTGTAAAGCAGCTCCTGTATGGAGCACTCTCAACAAAAGCGACACTCTAGATCTGCTTACCTCAAATGTCTGTTTTTCTATCAAAATCTTTAAGCATAGGATTAGCACAGTGCCATCCACGCCGAGATAGAAAAGGACAAAGTCTTTTGCCATTTGTACAGCAAAGTCATTAAGCATAGGACTAGCACAGTGCTGTCCTTGCCGAGCTGTAAAATGACAAAAGCCAATTACCACTCCAGGCACAGTATTATAGCTTTGAGTTGGTAAAATACCAATCAAGCCAACCTGAAATGAGTAAAAGCAACCCCTGACACATTGTTTCGCTCTAATTAGAGCTCTTCAGAGAGGTATAGCTTTGTCCAGACACAAGGGAGCACCCAGTATAAGTCAAAGAAATACCCTTTCAGGCATAGAGTGACGAATAAATTATGCAAAAAAGAAGCAGAGAACTCTGGGTAGTTCTCAAGTTTAGGTGGAAAGCAGCTCCTGTATGGAGCACTCTCAACATCAGCGACACTCTAGATCTGTTCACCTCAAATGTCTGTTTTTCTATCAAAATCTTTAAGCATAGGATTAGCACAGTGCCACCCACGCCGAGATAGAAAAGGACAAAGGGGCAGATTTATGAGCCCCTTGCGCCACTTTTGCGTCACTTTTAACATGGGAAAAGTGACTCAAAAGTGGCGCAAGGGGCTCATAAATCTGCCCCAAAGTCTTTTGCCATTTGTACAGCAAAGTCTTTAAGCATAGGACTAGCACAGTGCTGTCCTTGCCGAGCTGTAAAATGACAAAAGCCAATTACCACTCCAGGCACAGTATTACAGCTTTGAGTTGGTAAAATACCAATCAAGCCAACCTGAAATGAGTAAAAGCAACCCCTGACACAGTGTTTCGCTCTAATTAGAGCTCTTCAGAGAGGTATAGCTTTGTCCAGACACAAGGGAGCACCCAGTATAAGTCAAAGAAATACCCTTTCAGGCATAGAGTGACGAATAAATTATGCAAAAAAGAAGCAGAGAACTCTGGGTAGTTCTCAAGTTTAGGTGTAAAGCAGCTCCTGTATGGAGCACTCTCAACACCAGCGACACTCTAGATCTGCTCACCTCAAATGTCTGTTTTTCTATCAAAATCTTTAAGCATAGGATTAGCACAGTGCCATCCACGCCGAGATAGAAAAGGACAAAGTCTTTAAGCATAGGACTAGCACAGTGCTGTCCTTGCCGAGCTGTAAAATGACAAAAGCCAATTACCACTCCAGGCACAGTATTACAGCTTTGAGTTGGTAAAATGCCAATCAAGCCAACCTGAAATGAGTAAAAGCAACCCCTGACACAGTGTTTTGCTCTAATTAGAGCTCTTCAGAGAGGTATAGCTTTGTCCAGACACAAGGGAGCACCCAGTATAAGTCAAAGAAATACCCTTTCAGGCATAGAGTGACGAATAAATTATGCAAAAAAGAAGCAGAGAACTCTGGGTAGTTCTCAAGTTTAGGTGGAAAGCAGCTCCTGTATGGAGCACTCTCAACACCAGCGACACTCTAGATCTGCTCACCTCAAATGTCTGTTTTTCTATCAAAATCTTTAAGCATAGGATTAGCACAGTGCCATCCACGCCGAGATAGAAAAGGACAAAGTCTTTTTCCATTTGTACAGCAAAGTCTTTAAGCATAGGACTAGCACAGTGCTGTCCTTGCCGAGCTGTAAAATGACAAAAGCCAATTACCACTCCAGGCACAGTATTACAGCTTTGAGTTGGTAAAATACCAATCAAGCCAACCTGAAATGAGTAAAAGCAACCCCTGACACAGTGTTTCGCTCTAATTAGAGCTCTTCAGAGAGGTATAGCCTTGTCCAGACACAAGGGAGCACCCAGTATAAGTCAAAGAAATACCCTTTCAGGCTTAGAGTGACAAATAAATTATGCAAAAAAGAAGCAGAGAACTCTGGGTAGTTCTCAAGTTTAGGTGGAAAGCAGCTCCTGTAAGGAGCACTCTCAACACCAGCGACACTCTAGATCTGCTCACCTCAAATGTCTGTTTTTCTATCAAAATCTTTAAGCATAGGATTAGCACAGTGCCATCCACGCCGAGATAGAAAAGGACAAAGTCTTTTGCCATTTGTACAGCAAAGTCTTTAAGCATAGGACTAGCACAGTGCTGTCCTTGCCGAGCTGTAAAATGACAAAAGCCAATTACCACTCCAGTCACAGTATTACAGCTTTGAGTTGGTAAAATACCAATCAAGCCAACCTGAAATGAGTAAAAGCAACCCCTGACACAGTGTTTCGCTCTAATTAGAGCTCTTCAGAGAGGTATAGCTTTGTCCAGACACAAGGGAGCACCCAGTATAAGTCAAAGAAATACCCTTTCAGGCATAGAGTGACGAATAAATTATGCAAAAAAGAAGCAGAGAACTCTGGGTAGTTCTCAAGTTTAGGTGGAAAGCAGCTCCTGTATGGAGCACTCTCAACACCAGCGACACTCTAGATCTGCTCACCTCAAATGTCTGTTTTTCTATCAAAATCTTTAAGCATAGGATTAGCACAGTGCCATCCATGCCGAGATAGAAAAGGACAAAGTCTTTTGCCATTTGTACAGCAAAGTCTTTAAGCATAGGACTAGCACAGTGCTGTCCTTGCCGAGCTGTAAAATGATAAAAGCCAATTACCACTCCAGGCACAGTATTACAGCTTTGAGCTGGTAAAATACCAATCAAGCCAACCTGAAATGAGTAAAAGCAACCCCTGACACAGTGTTTCGCTCTAATTAGAGCTCTTCAGAGAGGTATAGCTCTGTCCAGACACAAGGGAGCACCCAGTATAAGTCAAAGAAATACCCTTTCAGGCATAGAGTAACGAATAAATTATGCAAAAAAGAAGCAGAGAACTGTGGGTAGTTCTCAAGTTTAGGTGGAAAGCAGCTCCTGTATGGAGAACTCTCAACACCAGCGACACTCTAGATCTGCTCACCTCAAATGTCTGTTTTTCTATCAAAATCTTTAAGCATAGGATTAGCACAGTGCCATCCACGCCGAAATAGAGAAGGACAAAGTCTTTTGCCATTTGTACAGCAAAGTCTTTAAGCATAGGACTAGCACAGTGCTGTCCTTGCCGAGCTGTAAAATGACAAAAGCCAATAACCACTCCAGGCACAGTATTACAGCTTTGAGTTGGTAAAATGCCAATCAAGCCAACCTGAAATGAGTAAAAGCAATCCCTGACACAGTGTTTCGCTCTAATTAGAGCTCTTCAGCGAGGTATAGCTTTGTCCAGACACAAGGGAGCACCCAGTATAAGTCAAAGAAATACCCTTTCAGGCATAGAGTGATGAATAAATTATGCAAAAAAGAAGCAGAGAACTCTGGGTAGTTCTCAAGTTTAGGTGGAAAGCAGCTCCTGTATGGAGCACTCTCAACACCAGCGACACTCTAGATCTGCTCACCTCAAATGTCTGTTTTTCTATCAAAATCTTTAAGCATAGGATTAGCACAGTGCCATCCACGCCGAGATAGAAAAGGACTTAGTCTTTTGCCATTTGTACAGCAAAGTCTTTAAGCATAGGACTAGCACAGTGCTGTCCTTGCTGAGCTGTAAAATGAAAAAAGCCAATTATCACTCCAGGCACAGTATTACAGCTTTGAGTTGGTAAAATGCCAATCAAGCCAACCTGAAATGAGTAAAAGCAACCCCTGACACAGTGTTTTGCTCTAATTAGAGCTCTTCAGAGAGGTATAGCTTTGTCCAGACACAAGGGAGCACCCAGTATAAGTCAAAGAAATACCCTTTCAGGCATAGAGTGACGAATAAATTATGCAAAAAAGAAGCAGAGAACTATGGGTAGTTCTCAAGTTTAGGTGGAAAGCAGCTCCTGTATGGAGCACTCTCAACACCAGCGACACTCTAGATCTGCTCACCTCAAATGTCTGTTTTTCTATCAAAATCTTTAAGCATAGGATTAGCACAGTGCCATCCACGCCGAGATAAAAAAGGACAAAGTCTTTTGCCATTTGTACAGCAAAGTCTTTAAGCATAGGACTAGCACAGTGCTGTCCTTGCCGAGCTGTAAAATGACAAAAGCCAATTACCACTCCAGGCACAGTATTACAGCTTTGAGTTGGTAAAATACCAATCAAGCCAACCTGAAATGAGTAAAAGCAACCCATGACACAGTGTTTCGTTCTAATTTGAGCTTTTCAGAGAGGTATAGCTTTGTCCAGACACAAGGGAGCACCCAGTATAAGTCAAAGAAATACCCTTTCAGGCATAGAGTGACGAATAAATTATGCAAAAAAGAAGCAGAGAACTCTGGGTAGTTCTCAAGTTTAGGTGGAAAGCAGCTCCTGTATGGAGCACTCTCAACACCAGCAACACTCTAGATCTGCTCACCTCAAATGTCTGTTTTTCTATCAAATTCTTTAAGCATAGGATTAGCACAGTGCCATCCATGCTGAGATAGAAAAGGACAAAGTCTTTTGCCAATTGTACAGCAAAGTCTTTAAACATAGGACTAGCACAGTGCTGTCCTTGCCGAGCTGTAAAATGACAAACGCCAATTACCACTCCAGGCACAGTATTACAGCTTTGAGTTGGTAAAATACCAATCAAGCCAACCTGAAATGAGTAAAAGCAACCCCTGACACAGTGTTTCGCTCTAATTAGAGCTCTTCAGAGAGGTATAGCTCTGTCCAGACACAAGGGAGCACCCAGTATAAGTCAAAGAAATACCCTTTCAGGCATAGAGTGACGAATAAATTATGCAAAAAAGAAGCAGAGAACTCTGGGTAGTTCTCAAGTTTAGGTGGAAAGCAGCTCCTGTATGGAGAACTCTCAACACCAGCGAAACTCTAGATCTGCTCACCTCAAATGTCTGTTTTTCTATCAAAATCTTTAAGCATAGGATTAGCACAGAGCCATCCACGCCGAGATAGAAAAGGACAAAGGCTTTTGCCATTTGTACAGCAAAGTCTTTAAGCATAGGACTAGCACAGTGCTGTCCTTGCCGAGCTGTAAAATGACAAAAGCCAATTACCACTCCAGGCACAGTATTACAGCTTTGAGTTGGTAAAATACCAATCAAGCCAACCTGAAATGAGTAAAAGCAACCCCTGACACAGTGTTTCGCTCTAATTTGAGCTTTTCAGAGAGGTATAGCTTTGTCCAGACACAAGGGAGCACCCAGTATAAGTCAAAGAAATACCCTTTCAGGCATAGAGTGACGAATAAATTATGCAATACAGAAGCAGAGAACTCTGGGTAGTTCTCAAGTTTAGGTGGAAAGCAGCTCCTGTATGGAGCACTCTCAACACCAGCGACACTCTAGATCTGCTCACCTCAAATGTCTGTTTTTCTATCAAAATCTTTAAGCATAGGATTAGCACAGTGCCATCCACGCCGAGATAGAAAAGGACAAAGTCTTTTGCCATTTGTACAGCAAAGTCTTTAAGCATAGGACTAGCACAGTGCTGTTCTTGCCGAGCTGTAAAATGACAAAAGCCAATTACCACTCCAGGCACAGAATTACAGCTTTGAGTTGGTAAAATACCAATCAAGCCAACCTGAAATGAGTAAAAGCAACCCCTGACACAGTGTTTCGCTCTAATTAGAGCTCTTCAGAGAGGTATAGTCTTGTCCAGACACAAGGGAGCACCCAGTATAAGTCAAAGAAATACCCTTTCAGGCATCGAGTGACAAATAAATTATGCAAAAAAGAAGCAGAGAACTCTGGGTAGTTCTCAAGTTTAGGTGGAAAGCAGCTCCTGTAAGGAGCACTCTCAACACCAGCGACACTCTAGATCTACTCACCTCAAATGTCTGTTTTTCTATCAAAATGTTTAAGCATAGGATTAGCACAGTGCCATCCACGCCGAGATAGAAAAGGACAAAGTCTTTTGCCATTTGTACAGCAAAGTCTTTAAGCATAGGACTAGCACAGTGCTGTCCTTGCCGAGCTGTAAAATGACAAAAGCCAATTACCACTCCAGGCACAGTATTACAGATTTGAGTTGGTAAAATACCAATCAAGCTAACCTGAATTGAGTAAAAGCAACTCCTGACACAGTGTTTCGCTCTAATTAGAGCTCTTCAGAGAGGTATAGCTTTGTCCAGACACAAGGGAGCACCCAGTATAAGTCAAAGAAATACCCTTTCAGGCATAGAGTGACGAATAAATTATGCAAAAAAGAAGCAGAGAACTCTGGGTAGTTCTCAAGTTTAGGTGGAAAGCAGCTCCTGTATGGAGCACTCTCAACACCAGCGACACTCTAGATCTGCTCACCTCAAATGTCTGTTTTTCTATCAAAATCTTTAAGCATAGGTTTAGCACAGTGCCATCCACGCCGAGATAGAAAACGACGAAGTATTTTGCCATTTGTACAGCAAAGTCTTTACGCATAGGACTAGCACAGTGCTGTCCTTGCCGAGCTGTAAAATGACAAAAGCCAATTACCTCTCCAGGCTCAGTATTACAGCTTTCAGTTGGTAAAATACCAATCAAGCCAACCTGAAATGAGTAAAAGCCACCCCTGACACAGTGTTTCGCTCTAATTAGAGCTCTTCAGAGAGGTATAGCTTTGTCCAGACACAAGGGAGCACCCAGTATAAGTCAAAGAAATACCCTTTCAGGCATAGAGTGACGAATAAATTATGCAAAAAAGAAGCAGAGAACTTTGGGTAGTTCTCAAGTTTAGGTGGAAAGCAGCTCCTGTATGGAGCACTCTCAACACCAGCGACACTCTAGATCTGCTCACCTCAAATGTCTGTTTTTCTATCAAAATCTTTAAGCATAGGATTAGCACAGTGCCATCCATGCCGAGATAGAAAAGGACAAAGTCTTTTGCCATTTGTACAGCAAAGTCTTTAAGCATAGGACTAGCACAGTGCTGTCCTTGCCGAGCTGTAAAATGACAAAAGCCAATTACCACTACAGGCACAGTGTTACAGCATTGAGTTGGTAAAATACCAATCAAGCCAACCTGAAATGAGTAAAAGCAACCCCTGACACAGTGTTTCGCTCTAATTAGAGCTCTTCAGAGAGATATAGCTTTGTCCAGACACAAGGGAGCACCCAGTATAAGTCAAAGCAATACCCTTTCAGGCATAGAGTGACGAATAAATTATGCAAAAAAGAAGCAGAGAAATCTGGGTAGTTCTCAAGTTTAGGTGGAAAGCAGCTCCTGTATGGAGCACTCTCAACACCAGCGACACTCTAGATCTGCTCACCTCAAATGTCTGTTTTTCTATCAAAATCTTTAAGCATAGGATTAGCACAGTGCCATCCACGCCGAGATAGAAAAGGACAAAGTCTTTTGCCATTTGTACAGCAAAGTCTTTAAGCATAGGACTAGCACAGTGCTGTCCTTGCCGAGCTGTAAAATGACAAAAGCCAATTACCACTCCAGGCACAGTATTACAGCTTTTTGTTGGTAAAATACCAATCAAACCAACCTGAAATGAGTAAACGCAACCCCTGACACAGTGTTTCGCTCTAATTAGAGCTCTACAGAGAGGTATAGCTTTGTCCAGACACAAGGGAGCACCCAGTATAAGTCAAAGAAATACCCTTTCAGGCATAGAGTGACGAATACATTATGCAAAAAAGAAGCAGAGAACTCTGGGTAGTTCTCAAGTTTAGGTGGAAAGCAGCTCCTGTATGGAGCACTCTCAACACCAGCGACACTCTAGATCTGTTCACCTCAAATGTCTGTTTTTCTATCAAAATCTTTAAGCATAGGATTAGCACAGTGCCACCCACGCCGAGATAGAAAAGGACAAAGTCTTTTGCCATTTGTACAGCAAAGTCTTAAAGCATAGGACTAGCACAGTGCTGTCCTTGCCGAGCTGTAAAATGACAAAAGCCAATTACCACTCCAGGCACAGTATTAGAGCTTTGAGTTGGTAAAATACCAATCAAGCCAACCTGAAATGAGTAAAAGCAACCCCTGACACAGTGTTTTGCTCTAATTAGAGCTCTTCAGAGAGGTATAGCTTTGTCCAGACACAAGGGAGCACCCAGTATAAGTCAAAGAAATACCCTTTCAGGCATAGAGTGATGAATAAATTATGCAAAAAAGAAGCAGAGAACTCTGGGTAGTTCTCAAGTTTAGGTGGAAAGCAGCTCCTGTATGGAGCACTCTCAACACCAGCGACACTCTAGATCTGCTCACCTCAAATGTCTGTTTTCCTATCAAAATCTTTAAGCATAGGATTAGCACAGTGCCATCCACGCCGAGATAGAAAAGGACAAAGTCTTTTGCCATTTGTACAGCAAAGTCTTTAAGCATAGGACTAGCACAGTGCTGTCCTTGCCGAGCTGTAAAATGACAAAAGCCAATTACCACTCCAGGCACAGTATTACAACTTTGAGTTGGTAAAATACCAATCAAGCCAACCTGAAATGAGTAAAAGCAACCCCTGACACAGTGTTTCGCTCTAATTAGAGCTCTTCAGAGAGGTATAGCTTTGTCCAGACACAAGGCAGCACCCAGTATAAGTCAAAGAAATACCCTTTCAGGCATAGAGTGACGAATAAATTATGCAAAAAAGAAGCAGAGAACTCTGGGTAGTTCTCAAGTTTAGGTGTAAAGCAGCTCCTGTATGGAGCACTCTCAACAAAAGCGACACTCTAGATCTGCTTACCTCAAATGTCTGTTTTTCTATCAAAATCTTTAAGCATAGGATTAGCACAGTGCCATCCACGCCGAGATAGAAAAGGACAAAGTCTTTTGCCATTTGTACAGCAAAGTCATTAAGCATAGGACTAGCACAGTGCTGTCCTTGCCGAGCTGTAAAATGACAAAAGCCAATTACCACTCCAGGCACAGTATTATAGCTTTGAGTTGGTAAAATACCAATCAAGCCAACCTGAAATGAGTAAAAGCAACCCCTGACACAT
This sequence comes from Triturus cristatus, assembly GCF_964204655.1. NCBI lineage: Eukaryota > Metazoa > Chordata > Amphibia > Caudata > Salamandridae > Triturus > Triturus cristatus. Next base: position 1,086,994,893 of record NC_140591.1, read on the forward strand.
TGTTTCGCTCTAATTAGAGCTCTTCAGAGAGGTATAGCTTTGTCCAGACACAAGGGAGCACCCAGTATAAGTCAAAGAAATACCCTTTCAGGTATAGAGTGACGAATAAATTATGCAAAAAAGAAGCAGAGAACTCTGGGTAGTTCTCAAGTTTAGGTGGAAAGCAGCTCCTGTATGGAGCACTCTCAACACCAGCGACACTCTAGATCTGTTCACCTCAAATGTCTGTTTTTCTATCAAAATCTTTAAGCATAGGATTAGCACAGTGCCACCCACGCCGAGATAGAAAAGGACAAAGTCTTTTGCCATTTGTACAGCAAAGTCTTTAAGCATAGGACTAGCACAGTGCTGTCCTTGCCGAGCTGTAAAATGACAAAAGCCAATTACCACTCCAGGCACAGTATTAGAGCTTTGAGTTGGTAAAATACCAATCAAGCCAACCTGAAATGAGTAAAAGCAACCCCTGACACAGTGTTTTGCTCTAATTAGAGCTCTTCAGAGAGGTATAGCTTTGTCCAGACACAAGGGAGCACCCAGTATAAGTCAAAGAAATACCCTTTCAGGCATAGAGTGATGAATAAATTATGCAAAAAAGAAGCAGAGAACTCTGGGTAGTTCTCAAGTTTAGGTGGAAAGCAGCTCCTGTATGGAGCACTCTCAACACCAGCGACACTCTAGATCTGCTCACCTCAAATGTCTGTTTTCCTATCAAAATCTTTAAGCATAGGATTAGCACAGTGCCATCCACGCCGAGATAGAAAAGGACAAAGTCTTTTGCCATTTGTACAGCAAAGTCTTTAAGCATAGGACTAGCACAGTGCTGTCCTTGCCGAGCTGTAAAATGACAAAAGCCAATTACCACTCCAGGCACAGTATTACAACTTTGAGTTGGTAAAATACCAATCAAGCCAACCTGAAATGAGTAAAAGCAACCCCTGACACAGTGTTTCGCTCTAATTAGAGCTCTTCAGAGAGGTATAGCTTTGTCCAGACACAAGGCAGCACCCAGTATAAGTCAAAGAAATACCCTTTCAGGCATAGAGTGACGAATAAATTATGCAAAAAAGAAGCAGAGAACTCTGGGTAGTTCTCAAGTTTAGGTGTAAAGCAGCTCCTGTATGGAGCACTCTCAACAAAAGCGACACTCTAGATCTGCTTACCTCAAATGTCTGTTTTTCTATCAAAATCTTTAAGCATAGGATTAGCACAGTGCCATCCACGCCGAGATAGAAAAGGACAAAGTCTTTTGCCATTTGTACAGCAAAGTCATTAAGCATAGGACTAGCACAGTGCTGTCCTTGCCGAGCTGTAAAATGACAAAAGCCAATTACCACTCCAGGCACAGTATTATAGCTTTGAGTTGGTAAAATACCAATCAAGCCAACCTGAAATGAGTAAAAGCAACCCCTGACACATTGTTTCGCTCTAATTAGAGCTCTTCAGAGAGGTATAGCTTTGTCCAGACACAAGGGAGCACCCAGTATAAGTCAAAGAAATACCCTTTCAGGCATAGAGTGACGAATAAATTATGCAAAAAAGAAGCAGAGAACTCTGGGTAGTTCTCAAGTTTAGGTGGAAAGCAGCTCCTGTATGGAGCACTCTCAACATCAGCGACACTCTAGATCTGTTCACCTCAAATGTCTGTTTTTCTATCAAAATCTTTAAGCATAGGATTAGCACAGTGCCACCCACGCCGAGATAGAAAAGGACAAAGGGGCAGATTTATGAGCCCCTTGCGCCACTTTTGCGTCACTTTTAACATGGGAAAAGTGACTCAAAAGTGGCGCAAGGGGCTCATAAATCTGCCCCAAAGTCTTTTGCCATTTGTACAGCAAAGTCTTTAAGCATAGGACTAGCACAGTGCTGTCCTTGCCGAGCTGTAAAATGACAAAAGCCAATTACCACTCCAGGCACAGTATTACAGCTTTGAGTTGGTAAAATACCAATCAAGCCAACCTGAAATGAGTAAAAGCAACCCCTGACACAGTGTTTCGCTCTAATTAGAGCTCTTCAGAGAGGTATAGCTTTGTCCAGACACAAGGGAGCACCCAGTATAAGTCAAAGAAATACCCTTTCAGGCATAGAGTGACGAATAAATTATGCAAAAAAGAAGCAGAGAACTCTGGGTAGTTCTCAAGTTTAGGTGTAAAGCAGCTCCTGTATGGAGCACTCTCAACACCAGCGACACTCTAGATCTGCTCACCTCAAATGTCTGTTTTTCTATCAAAATCATTAAGCATAGGATTAGCACAGTGCCATCCACGCCGAGATAGAAAAGGACAAAGTCTTTAAGCATAGGACTAGCACAGTGCTGTCCTTGCCGAGCTGTAAAATGACAAAAGCCAATTACCACTCCAGGCACAGTATTACAGCTTTGAGTTGGTAAAATACCAATCAAGCCAACCTGAAATGAGTAAAAGCAACCCCTGACACAGTGTTTCGCTCTAATTAGAGCTCTTCAGAGAGGTATAGCTTTGTCCAGACACAAGGGAGCACCCAGTATAAGTCAAAGAAATACCCTTTCAGGCATAGAGTGACGAATAAATTATGCAAAAAAAGAAGCAGAGAACTCTGGGTAGTTCTCAAGTTTAGGTGGAAAGCAGCTCCTGTATGGAGCACTCTCAACACCAGCGACACTCTAGATCTGCTCACCTCAAAAGTCTGTTTTTCTATCAAAATCTTTAAGCATAGGATTAGCACAGTGCCATCCACGCCGAGATAGAAAAGGACAAAGTCTTTTGCCATTTTTACAGCAAAGTCTTTAAGCATAGGACTAGCACAGTGCTGTCCTTTCCGAGCTGTAAAATGACAAAAGCCAATTACCTCTCCAGGCACAGTATTACAGCTTTGAGTTGGTAAAATACCAATCAAGCCAACCTGAAATGAGTAAAAGCAACCCCTGACACTGTGTTTCGCTCTAATTAGAGCTCTTCAGAGAGCTATAGCTTTGTCCAGACACAAGGGAGCACCCAGTATAAGTCAAAGAAATACCCTTTCAGGCATAGAGTGACGAATAAATTATGCAAAAAAGAAGCAGAGAACTCTGGGTAGTTCTCAAGTTTAGGTGGAAAGCAGCTCCTGTATGGAGCACTCTCAACACCAGCAACACTCTAGATCTGCTCACCTCAAATGTCTGTTTTTCTATCAAAATCTTTAAGCATAGGATTAGCACAGTGCCATCCATGCCGAGATAGAAAAGGACAAAGTCTTTTGCCATTTCTACAGCAAAGTCTTTAAGCATAGGACTAGCACAGTGCTGTCCTTGCCGAGCTGTAAAATGACAAAAGCCAATTACCACTCCAGGCACAGTATTACAGCTTTGAGTTGCTAAAATACCAATCAAGCCAACCTGAAATGAGTAAAAGCAACCCCTGACACAGTGTTTCGCTCTAATTAGAGCTCTTCAGAGAGGTATAGCTTTGTCCAGACACAAGGGAGCACCCAGTATAAGTCATAGAAATACCCTTTCAGGCATAGAGTGACGAATAAATTATGCAAAAAAGAAGCAGAGAACTCTGGGTAGTTCTCAAGTTTAGGTGGAAAGCAGCTCCTGTATGGAGCACTCTCAACACCAGCGACACTCTAGATCTGCTCACCTCAAATGTCTGTTTTCCTATCAAAATCGTTAAGCATAGGATTAGCACAGTGCCATCCACGCCGAGATAGAAAAGGACAAAGTCTTTTGCCATTTGTACAGCAAAGTCTTTAAGCATAGGACTAGCACAGTGCTGTCCTTGCCGAGCTGTAAAATGACAAAAGCCAATTACCACTCCAGGCACAGTATTACAGCTTTGAGTTGGTAAAATACCAATCAAGCCAACCTGAAATGAGTAAAAGCAACCCCTGACACAGTGTTTCGCTCTAATTAGAGCTCTTCAGAGAGGTATAGCTTTGTCCAGACACAAGGCAGCACCCAGTATAAGTCAAAGAAATATCCTTTCAGGCATAGAGTGACGAAAAAATTATGCAAAAAAGAAGCAGAGAACTCTGGGTAGTTCTCAAGTTTAGGTGTAAAGCAGCTCCTGTATGGAGCACTCTCAACAAAAGCGACACTCTAGATCTGCTTACCTCAAATGTCTGTTTTTCTATCAAAATCTTTAAGCATAGGATTAGCACAGTGCCATCCACGCCGAGATAGAAAAGGACAAAGTCTTTTGCCATTTGTACAGCAAAGTCATTAAGCATAGGATTAGCACAGTGCCACCCACGCCGAGATAGAAAAGGACAAAGGGGCAGATTTATGAGCCCCTTGCGCCACTTTTGCGTCACTTTTAACATGGGAAAAGTGACACAAAAGTGGCGCAAGGGGCTCATAAATCTGCCCCAAAGTCTTTTGCCATTTGTACAGCAAAGTCTTTAAGCATAGGACTAGCACAGTGCTGTCCTTGCCGAGCTGTAAAATGACAAAAGCCAATTACCACTCCAGGCACAGTATTACAGCTTTGAGTTGGTAAAATACCAAACAAGCCAACCTGAAATGAGTAAAAGCAACCCCTGACACAGTGTTTCGCTCTAATTAGAGCTCTTCAGAGAGGTATAGCTTTGTCCAGACACAAGGGAGCACCCAGTATAAGTCAAAGAAATACCCTTTCAGGCATAGAGTGACGAATAAATTATGCAAAAAAGAAGCAGAGAACTCTGGGTAGTTCTCAAGTTTAGGTGTAAAGCAGCTCCTGTATGGAGCACTCTCAACACCAGCGACACTCTAGATCTGCTCACCTCAAATGTCTGTTTTTCTATCAAAATCTTTAAGCATAGGATTAGCACAGTGCCATCCACGCCGAGATAGAAAAGGACAAAGTCTTTAAGCATAGGACTAGCACAGTGCTGTCCTTGCCGAGCTGTAAAATGACAAAAGCCAATTACCACTCCAGGCACAGTATTACAGCTTTGAGTTGGTAAAATACCAATCAAGCCAACCTGAAATGAGTAAAAGCAACCCCTGACACAGTGATTCGCTCTAATTAGAGCTCTTCAGAGAGGTATAGCTTTGTCCAGACACAAGGGAGCACCCAGTATACGTCAAAGAAATACCCTTTCAGGCATAGAGTGACGAATAAATTATGCAAAAAAAGAAGCAGAGAACTCTGGGTAGTTCTCAAGTTTAGGTGGAAAGCAGCTCCTGTATGGAGCACTCTCAACACCAGCGACACTCTAGATCTGCTCACCTCAAAAGTCTGTTTTTCTATCAAAATCTTTAAGCATAGGATTAGCACAGTGCCATCCACGCCGAGATAGAAAAGGACAAAGTCTTTTGCCATTTTTACAGCAAAGTCTTTAAGCATAGGACTAGCACAGTGCTGTCCTTTCCGAGCTGTAAAATGACAAAAGCCAATTACCTCTCCAGGCACAGTATTACAGCTTTGAGTTGGTAAAATACCAATCAAGCCAACCTGAAATGAGTAAAAGCAACCCCTGACACTGTGTTTCGCTCTAATTAGAGCTCTTCAGAGAGCTATAGCTTTGTCCAGACACAAGGGAGCACCCAGTATAAGTCAAAGAAATACCCTTTCAGGCATAGAGTGACGAATAAATTATGCAAAAAAGAAGCAGAGAACTCTGGGTAGTTCTCAAGTTTAGGTGGAAAGCAGCTCCTGTATGGAGCACTCTCAACACCAGCAACACTTTAGATCTGCTCACCTCAAATGTCTGTTTTTCTATCAAAATCTTTAAGCATAGGATTAGCACAGTGCCATCCATGCCGAGATAGAAAAGGACAAAGTCTTTTGCCATTTCTACAGCAAAGTCTTTAAGCATAGGACTAGCACAGTGCTGTCCTTGCCGAGCTGTAAAATGACAAAAGCCAATTACCACTCCAGGCACAGTATTACAGCTTTGAGTTGCTAAAATACCAATCAAGCCAACCTGAAATGAGTAAAAGCAACCCCTGACACAGTGTTTCGCTCTAATTAGAGCTCTTGAGAGAGGTATAGCTTTGTCCAGACACAAGGGAGCACCCAGTATAAGTCATAGAAATACCCTTTCAGGCATAGAGTGACGAATAAATTATGCAAAAAAGAAGCAGAGAACTCTGGGTAGTTCTCAAGTTTAGGTGGAAAGCAGCTCCTGTATGGAGCACTCTCAACACCAGCGACACTCTAGATCTGCTCACCTCAAATGTCTGTTTTTCTATCTAAATCTTTAAGCATAGGATTAGCACAGTGCCATCCACGCCGAGATAGAAAAGGAAAAAGTCTTTTGCCATTTGTACAGCAAAGTCTTTAAGCAGAGGACTAGCACAGTGCTGTCCTTGCCGAGCTGTAAAATGACAAAAGCCAATTACCACAACAGGCACAGTATCAGAGCTTTGAGTTGGTAAAATACCAATCAAGCCAACCTGAAATGAGTAAAAGCAACCCCTGACACAGTGTTTTGCTCTAATTAGAGCTCTTCAGAGAGCTATAGCTTTGTCCAGACACAAGGGAGCACCCAGTATAAGTCAAAGAAATACCCTTTCAGGCATAGAGTGATGAATAAATTATGCAAAAAAGAAGCAGAGAACTCTGGGTAGTTCTCAAGTTTAGGTGGAAAGCAGCTCCTGTATAGAGCACTCTCAACACCAGCGACACTCTAGATCTGCTCACCTCAAATGTCTGTTTTCCTATCAAAATCTTTAAGCATAGGATTAGCACAGTGCCATCCACGCCGAGATAGAAAAGGACAAAGTCTTTTGCCATTTGTACAGCAAAGTCTTTAAGCATAGGACTAGCACAGTGCTGTCCTTGCCGAGCTGTAAAATGACAAAAGCCAATTACCACTCCAGGCACAGTATTACAGCTTTGAGTTGGTAAAATACCAATCAAGCCAACCTGAAATGAATAAAAGCAACCCCTGACACAGTGTTTCGCTCTAATTAGAGCTCTTCAGAGAGGTATAGCTTTGTCCAGACACAAGGGAGCACCCAGTATAAGTCAAAGAAATACCCTTTCAGGCATAGAGTGACGAATAAATTATGCAAAAAAGAAGCAGAGAACTCTGGGTAGTTCTCAAGTTTAGGTGGAAAGCAGCTCCTGTATGGAGCACTCTCAACACCAGCGACACTCTAGATCTGCTCACCTCAAAAGTCTGTTTTTCTATCAAAATTTTTAAGCATAGGATTAGCACAGTGCCATCCACGCCGAGATAGAAAAGGACAAAGTCTTTTGCCATTTTTACAGCAAAGTCTTTAAGCATAGGACTAGCACAGTGCTGTCCTTGCCGAGCTGTAAAATGACAAAAGCCAATTACCACTCCAGGCACAGTATTACAGCTTTGAGTTGGTAAAATACCAATCAAGCCAACCTGAAATGAGTAAAAGCAACCCCTGACACTGTGTTTCGCTCTAATTAGAGCTCTTCAGAGAGGTATAGCTTTGTCCAGACACAAGGGAGCACCCAGTATAAGTCAAAGAAATACCCTTTCAGGCATAGAGTGACGAATAAATTATGCAAAAAAGAAGCAGAGAACTCTGGGTAGTTCTCAAGTTTAGGTGGAAAGCAGCTCCTGTATGGAGCACTCTCAACACCAGCGACACTCTAGATCTGCTCACCTCAAATGTCTGTTTTTCTATCAAAATCTTTAAGCATAGGATTAGCACAATGCCATCCATGCCGAGATAGAAAAGGACAAAGTCTTTTGCCATTTGTACAACAAAGTCTTTAAGCATAGGACTAGCACAGTGCTGTCCTTGCCGAGCTGTAAAATGACAAAAGCCAATTACCACTCCAGGCACAGTATTACAGCTTTGAGTTGGTAAAATACCAATCAAGCCAACCTGAAATGAGTAAAAGCAACCCCTGACACAGTGTTTCGCTCTAATTAGAGCTCTTCGGAGAGGTATAGCTTTGTCCAGACACAAGGGAGCACCCAGTATAAGTCAAAGAAATACCCTTTCAGGCATAGAGTGACGAATAAATTATGCAAAAAAGAAGCAGAGAACTCTGGGTAGTTCTCAAGTTTAGGTGGAAAGCAGCTCCTGTATGGAGCACTCTCAACACCAGCGACACTCTAGATCTGCTCACCTCAAAAGTCTGTTTTTCTATCAAAATTTTTAAGCATAGGATTAGCACAGTGCCATCCACGCCGAGATAGAAAAGGACAAAGTCTTTTGCCATTTTTACAGCAAAGTCTTTAAGCATAGGACTAGCACAGTGCTGTCCTTGCCGAGCTGTAAAATGACAAAAGCCAATTACCACTCCAGGCACAGTATTACAGCTTTGAGTTGGTAAAATACCAATCAAGCCAACCTGAAATGAGTAAAAGCAACCCCTGACACAGTGTTTCGCTCTAATTAGAGCTCTTCGGAGAGGTATAGCTTTGTCCAGACACAAGGGAGCACCCAGTATAAGTCAAAGAAATACCCTTTCAGGCATAGAGTGACGAATAAATTATGCAAAAAAGAAGCAGAGAAATCTGGGTAGTTCTCAAGTTTAGGTGGAAAGCAGCTCCTGTATGGAGCACTCTCAACACCAGCAACACTCTAGATCTGCTCACCTCAAATGTCTGTTTTTCTATCAAAATCTTTAAGCATAGGATTAGCACAGTGCCATCCACGCCGAGATAGAAAAGGACAAAGTCTTTTGCCATTTGTACAGCAAAGTCTTTAAGCATAGGACTAGCACAGTGCTGTCCTTGCCGAGCTGTAAAATGACAAAAGCCAATTACCACTCCAGGCACAGTATTACAGCTTTGAGTTGGTAAAATACCAATCAAACCAACCTGAAATGAGTAAAAGCAACCCCTGACACAGTGTTTCGCTCTAATTAGAGCTCTACAGAGAGGTATAGCTTTGTCCAGACACAAGGGAGCACCCAGTATAAGTCAAAGAAATACCCTTTCAGGCATAGAGTGACGAATACATTATGCAAAAAAGAAGCAGAGAACTCTGGGTAGTTCTCAAGTTTAGGTGGAAAGCAGCTCCTGTATGAAGCACTCTCAACACCAGCGACACTCTAGATCTGCTCACCTCAAATGTCTGTTTTTCTATCAAAATCTTTAAGCATAGGATCAGCACAGTGCCACCCACGCCGAGATAGAAAAGGACAAAGTCTTTTGCCATTTGTACAGCAAAGTCTTTAAGCATAGGACTAGCACAGTGCTGTCCTTGCCGAGCTGTAAAATGACAAAAGCCAATTACCACTCCAGGCACAGTATTACAGCTTTGAGTTGGTAAAATACCAATCAAGCCAACCTGAAATGAGTAAAAGCAACCCCTGACACAGTGTTTCGCTCTAATTAGAGCTCTTCAGAGAGGTATAGCTTTGTCCAGACACAAGGGAGCACCCAGTATAAGTCAAAGAAATACCCTTTCAGGCATAGAGTGACGAATAAATTATGCAAAAAAGAAGCAGAGAACTCTGGGTAGTTCTCAAGTTTAGGTGGAAAGCAGCTCCTGTATGGAGCACTCTCAACACCAGCGACACTCTAGATCTGCTCACCTCAAATGTCTGTTTTTCTATCAAAATCTTTAAGCATAGGATTAGCATAGTGCCATCCATGCCGAGATAGAAAAGGACAAAGTCTTTTGCCATTTGTACAGCAAAGTCTTTAAGCATAGGACTAGCACAGTGCTGTCCTTGCCGAGCTGTAAAATGACAAAAGCCAATTACCACTCCAGGCACAGTATTAGAGCTTTGAGTTGGTAAAATACCAATCAAGCCAACCTGAAATGAGTAAAAGCAACCCCTGACACAGTGTTTTGCTCTAATTAGAGCTCTTCAGAGAGCTATAGCTTTGTCCAGACACAAGGGAGCACCCAGTATAAGTCAAAGAAATACCCTTTCAGACATAGAGTGATGAATAAATTATGCAAAAAAGAAGCAGAGAACTCTGGGTAGTTCTCAAGTTTAGGTGGAGAGCAGCTCCTGTATGGAGCACTCTCAACACCAGCGACACTCTAGATCTGCTCACCTCAAATGTCTGTTTTCCTATCAAAATCTTTAAGCATAGGATTAGCACAGTGCCATCCACGCCGAGATAGAAAAGGACAAAGTCTTTTGCCATTTGTACAGCAAAGTCTTTAAGCATAGGACTAGCACAGTGCTGTCCTTGCCGAGCTGTAAAATGACAAAAGCCAATTACCACTCCAGGCACAGTATTACAGCTTTGAGTTGGTAAAATACCAATCAAGCCAACCTGAAATGAGTAAAAGCAACCCCTGACACAGTGTTTCGCTCTAATTAGAGCTCTTCAGAGAGGTATAGCTTTGTCCAGACACAAGGGAGCACCCAGTATAAGTCAAAGAAATACCCTTTCAGGCATAGATTGACAAATAAATTATGCAAAAAAGAAGCAGAGAACTCTGGGTAGTTCTCAAGTTTAGGTGGAAAGCAGCTCCTGTATGGAGCACTCTCAACACCAGCGACACTCTAGATCTGCTCACCTCATATGTCTGTTTTTCTATCAAAATCTTTAAGCATAGGATTAGCACAGTGCCATCCACGCCGAGATAGAAAAGGACAAAGTGTTTTGCCATTTCTACAGCAAAGTCTTTAAGCATAGGACTAGCACAGTGCTGTCCTTGCCGAGCTGTAAAATGACAAAAGCCAATTACCACTCCAGGCACAGAATTACAGCTTTGAGTTGGTAAAATACCAATCAAGCCAACCTGAAATGAGTAAAAGCAACCCCTGACACAGTGTTTCGCTCTAATTAGAGCTCTTCAGAGAGGTATAGCTTTGTCCAGACACAAGGGAGCACCCAGTATAAGTCAAAGAAATACCCTTTCAGGCATAGAGTGACGAATAAATTATGCAAAAAAGAAGCAGAGAACTTTGGGTAGTTCTCAAGTTTAGGTGGAAAGCAGCTCCTGTATGGAGCACTCTCAACACCAGCGACACTCTAGATCTGCTCACCTCAAATGTCTGTTTTTCTATCAAAATCTTTAAGCATAGGATTAGCACAGTGCCATCCATGCCGAGATAGAAAAGGACAAAGTCTTTTGCCATTTGTACAGCAAAGTCTTTAAGCATAGGACTAGCACAGTGCTGTCCTTGCCGAGCTGTAAAATGACAAAAGCCAATTACCACTACAGGCACAGTGTTACAGCATTGAGTTGGTAAAATACCAATCAAGCCAACCTGAAATGAGTAAAAGCAACCCCTGACACAGTGTTTCGCTCTAATTAGAGCTCTTCAGAGAGATATAGCTTTGTCCAGACACAAGGGAGCACCCAGTATAAGTCAAAGCAATACCCTTTCAGGCATAGAGTGACGAATAAATTATGCAAAAAAGAAGCAGAGAAATCTGGGTAGTTCTCAAGTTTAGGTGGAAAGCAGCTCCTGTATGGAGCACTCTCAACACCAGCGACACTCTAGATCTGCTCACCTCAAATGTCTGTTTTTCTATCAAAATCTTTAAGCATAGGATTAGCACAGTGCCATCCACGCCGAGATAGAAAAGGACAAAGTCTTTTGCCATTTGTACAGCAAAGTCTTTAAGCATAGGACTAGCACAGTGCTGTCCTTGCCGAGCTGTAAAATGACAAAAGCCAATTACCACTCCAGGCACAGTATTACAGCTTTTTGTTGGTAAAATACCAATCAAACCAACCTGAAATGAGTAAACGCAACCCCTGACACAGTGTTTCGCTCTAATTAGAGCTCTACAGAGAGGTATAGCTTTGTCCAGACACAAGGGAGCACCCAGTATAAGTCAAAGAAATACCCTTTCAGGCATAGAGTGATGAATAAATTATGCAAAAAAGAAGCAGAGAACTCTGGGTAGTTCTCAAGTTTAGGTGGAAAGCAGCTCCTGTATGGAGCACTCTCAACACCAGCGACACTCTAGATCTGCTCACCTCAAATGTCTGTTTTCCTATCAAAATCTTTAAGCATAGGATTAGCACAGTGCCATCCACGCCGAGATAGAAAAGGACAAAGTCTTTTGCCATTTGTACAGCAAAGTCTTTAAGCATAGGACTAGCACAGTGCTGTCCTTGCCGAGCTGTAAAATGACAAAAGCCAATTACCACTCCAGGCACAGTATTACAACTTTGAGTTGGTAAAATACCAATCAAGCCAACCTGAAATGAGTAAAAGCAACCCCTGACACAGTGTTTCGCTCTAATTAGAGCTCTTCAGAGAGGTATAGCTTTGTCCAGACACAAGGCAGCACCCAGTATAAGTCAAAGAAATACCCTTTCAGGCATAGAGTGACGAATAAATTATGCAAAAAAGAAGCAGAGAACTCTGGGTAGTTCTCAAGTTTAGGTGTAAAGCAGCTCCTGTATGGAGCACTCTCAACAAAAGCGACACTCTAGATCTGCTTACCTCAAATGTCTGTTTTTCTATCAAAATCTTTAAGCATAGGATTAGCACAGTGCCATCCACGCCGAGATAGAAAAGGACAAAGTCTTTTGCCATTTGTACAGCAAAGTCATTAAGCATAGAACTAGCACAGTGCTGTCCTTGCCGAGCTGTAAAATGACAAAAGCCAATTACCACTCCAGGCACAGTATTATAGCTTTGAGTTGGTAAAATACCAATCAAGCCAACCTGAAATGAGTAAAAGCAACCCCTGACACATTGTTTCGCTCTAATTAGAGCTCTTCAGAGAGGTATAGCTTTGTCCAGACACAAGGGAGCACCCAGTATAAGTCAAAGAAATACCCTTTCAGGTATAGAGTGACGAATAAATTATGCAAAAAAGAAGCAGAGAACTCTGGGTAGTTCTCAAGTTTAGGTGGAAAGCAGCTCCTGTATGGAGCACTCTCAACACCAGCGACACTCTAGATCTGTTCACCTCAAATGTCTGTTTTTCTATCAAAATCTTTAAGCATAGGATTAGCACAGTGCCACCCACGCCGAGATAGAAAAGGACAAAGTCTTTTGCCATTTGTACAGCAAAGTCTTTAAGCATAGGACTAGCACAGTGCTGTCCTTGCCGAGCTGTAAAATGACAAAAGCCAATTACCACTCCAGGCACAGTATTAGAGCTTTGAGTTGGTAAAATACCAATCAAGCCAACCTGAAATGAGTAAAAGCAACCCCTGACACAGTGTTTTGCTCTAATTAGAGCTCTTCAGAGAGGTATAGCTTTGTCCAGACACAAGGGAGCACCCAGTATAAGTCAAAGAAATACCCTTTCAGGCATAGAGTGATGAATAAATAATGCAAAAAAGAAGCAGAGAACTCTGGGTAGTTCTCAAGTTTAGGTGGAAAGCAGCTCCTGTATGGAGCACTCTCAACACCAGCGACACTCTAGATCTGCTCACCTCAAATGTCTGTTTTCCTATCAAAATCTTTAAGCATAGGATTAGCACAGTGCCATCCACGCCGAGATAGAAAAGGACAAAGTCTTTTGCCATTTGTACAGCAAAGTCTTTAAGCATAGGACTAGCACAGTGCTGTCCTTGCCGAGCTGTAAAATGACAAAAGCCAATTACCACTCCAGGCACAGTATTACAACTTTGAGTTGGTAAAATACCAATCAAGCCAACCTGAAATGAGTAAAAGCAACCCCTGACACAGTGTTTCGCTCTAATTAGAGCTCTTCAGAGAGGTATAGCTTTGTCCAGACACAAGGCAGCACCCAGTATAAGTCAAAGAAATACCCTTTCAGGCATAGAGTGACGAATAAATTATGCAAAAAAGAAGCAGAGAACTCTGGGTAGTTCTCAAGTTTAGGTGTAAAGCAGCTCCTGTATGGAGCACTCTCAACAAAAGCGACACTCTAGATCTGCTTACCTCAAATGTCTGTTTTTCTATCAAAATCTTTAAGCATAGGATTAGCACAGTGCCATCCACGCCGAGATAGAAAAGGACAAAGTCTTTTGCCATTTGTACAGCAAAGTCATTAAGCATAGGACTAGCACAGTGCTGTCCTTGCCGAGCTGTAAAATGACAAAAGCCAATTACCACTCCAGGCACAGTATTATAGCTTTGAGTTGGTAAAATACCAATCAAGCCAACCTGAAATGAGTAAAAGCAACCCCTGACACATTGTTTCGCTCTAATTAGAGTTCTTCAGAGAGGTATAGCTTTGTCCAGACACAAGGGAGCACCCAGTATAAGTCAAAGAAATACCCTTTCAGGCATAGAGTGACGAATAAATTATGCAAAAAAGAAGCAGAGAACTCTGGGTAGTTCTCAAGTTTAGGTGGAAAGCAGCTCCTGTATGGAGCACTCTCAACATCAGCGACACTCTAGATCTGTTCACCTCAAATGTCTGTTTTTCTATCAAAATCTTTAAGCATAGGATTAGCACAGTGCCACCCACGCCGAGATAGAAAAGGACAAAGGGGCAGATTTATGAGCCCCTTGCGCCACTTTTGCGTCACTTTTAACATGGGAAAAGTGACTCAAAAGTGGCGCAAGGGGCTCATAAATCTGCCCCAAAGTCTTTTGCCATTTGTACAGCAAAGTCTTTAAGCATAGGACTAGCACAGTGCTGTCCTTGCCGAGCTGTAAAATGACAAAAGCCAATTACCACTCCAGGCACAGTATTACAGCTTTGAGTTGGTAAAATACCAATCAAGCCAACCTGAAATGAGTAAAAGCAACCCCTGACACAGTGTTTCGCTCTAATTAGAGCTCTTCAGAGAGGTATAGCTTTGTCCAGACACAAGGGAGCACCCAGTATAAGTCAAAGAAATACCCTTTCAGGCATAGAGTGACGAATAAATTATGCAAAAAAGAAGCAGAGAACTCTGGGTAGTTCTCAAGTTTAGGTGTAAAGCAGCTCCTGTATGGAGCACTCTCAACACCAGCGACACTCTAGATCTGCTCACCTCAAATGTCTGTTTTTCTATCAAAATCTTTAAGCATAGGATTAGCACAGTGCCATCCACGCCGAGATAGAAAAGGACAAAGTCTTTAAGCATAGGACTAGCACAGTGCTGTCCTTGCCGAGCTGTAAAATGACAAAAGAAAATTACCACTCCAGGCACAGTATTACAGCTTTGAGTTGGTAAAATACCAATCAAGCCAACCTGAAATGAGTAAAAGCAACCCCTGACACAGTGTTTCGCTCTAATTAGAGCTCTTCAGAGAGGTATAGCTTTGTCCAGACACAAGGGAGCACCCAGTATAAGTCAAAGAAATACCCTTTCAGGCATAGAGTGACGAATAAATTATGCAAAAAAAGAAGCAGAGAACTCTGGGTAGTTCTCAAGTTTAGGTGGAAAGCAGCTCCTGTATGGAGCACTCTCAACACCAGCGACACTCTAGATCTGCTCACCTCAAAAGTCTGTTTTTCTATCAAAATCTTTAAGCATAGGATTAGCACAGTGCCATCCACGCCGAGATAGAAAAGGACAAAGTCTTTTGCCATTTTTACAGCAAAGTCTTTAAGCATAGGACTAGCACAGTGCTGTCCTTTCCGAGCTGTAAAATGACAAAAGCCAATTACCTCTCCAGGCACAGTATTACAGCTTTGAGTTGGTAAAATACCAATCAAGCCAACCTGAAATGAGTAAAAGCAACCCCTGACACTGTGTTTCGCTCTAATTAGAGCTCTTCAGAGAGCCATAGCTTTGTCCAGACACAAGGGAGCACCCAGTATAAGTCAAAGAAATACCCTTTCAGGCATAGAGTGACGAATAAATTATGCAAAAAAGAAGCAGAGAACTCTGGGTAGTTCTCAAGTTTAGGTGGAAAGCAGCTCCTGTATGGAGCACTCTCAACACCAGCAACACTCTAGATCTGCTCACCTCAAATGTCTGTTTTTCTATCAAAATCTTTAAGCATAGGATTAGCACAGTGCCATCCATGCCGAGATAGAAAAGGACAAAGTCTTTTGCCATTTCTACAGCAAAGTCTTTAAGCATAGGACTAGCACAGTGCTGTCCTTGCCGAGCTGTAAAATGACAAAAGCCAATTACCACTCCAGGCACAGTATTACAGCTTTGAGTTGCTAAAATACCAATCAAGCCAACCTGAAATGAGTAAAAGCAACCCCTGACACAGTGTTTCGCTCTAATTAGAGCTCTTCAGAGAGGTATAGCTTTGTCCAGACACAAGGGAGCACCCAGTATAAGTCATAGAAATACCCTTTCAGGCATAGAGTGACGAATAAATTATGCAAAAAAGAAGCAGAGAACTCTGGGTAGTTCTCAAGTTTAGGTGGAAAGCAGCTCCTGTATGGAGCACTCTCAACACCAGCGACACTCTAGATCTGCTCACCTCAAATGTCTGTTTTCCTATCAAAATCTTTAAGCATAGGATTAGCACAGTGCCATCCACGCCGAGATAGAAAAGGACAAAGTCTTTTGCCATTTGTACAGCAAAGTCTTTAAGCATAGGACTAGCACAGTGCTGTCCTTGCCGAGCTGTAAAATGACAAAAGCCAATTACCACTCCAGGCACAGTATTACAGCTTTGAGTTGGTAAAATACCAATCAAGCCAACCTGAAATGAGTAAAAGCAACCCCTGACACAGTGTTTCGCTCTAATTAGAGCTCTTCAGAGAGGTATAGCTTTGTCCAGACACAAGGCAGCACCCAGTATAAGTCAAAGAAATATCCTTTCAGGCATAGAGTGACGAATAAATTATGCAAAAAAGAAGCAGAGAACTCTGGGTAGTTCTCAAGTTTAGGTGTAAAGCAGCTCCTGTATGGAGCACTCTCAACAAAAGCGACACTCTAGATCTGCTTACCTCAAATGTCTGTTTTTCTATCAAAATCTTTAAGCATAGGATTAGCACAGTGCCATCCACGCCGAGATAGAAAAGGACAAAGTCTTTTGCCATTTGTACAGCAAAGTCATTAAGCATAGGATTAGCACAGTGCCACCCACGCCGAGATAGAAAAGGACAAAGGGGCAGATTTATGAGCCCCTTGCGCCACTTTTGCATCACTTTTAACATGGGAAAAGTGACACAAAAGTGGCGCAAGGGGCTCATAAATCTGCCCCAAAGTCTTTTGCCATTTGTACAGCAAAGTCTTTAAGCATAGGACTAGCACAGTGCTGTCCTTGCCGAGCTGTAAAATGACAAAAGCCAATTACCACTCCAGGCACAGTATTACAGCTTTGAGTTGGTAAAATACCAATCAAGCCAACCTGAAATGAGTAAAAGCAACCCCTGACACAGTGATTCACTCTAATTAGAGCTCTTCAGAGAGGTATAGCTTTGTCCAGACACAAGGGAGCACCCAGTATAAGTCAAAGAAATACCCTTTCAGGCATAGAGTGACGAATAAATTATGCAAAAAAAGAAGCAGAGAACTCTGGGTAGTTCTCAAGTTTAGGTGGAAAGCAGCTCCTGTATGGAGCACTCTCAACACCAGCGACACTCTAGATCTGCTCACCTCAAAAGTCTGTTTTTCTATCAAAATCTTTAAGCATAGGATTAGCACAGTGCCATCCACGCCGAGATAGAAAAGGACAAAGTCTTTTGCCATTTTTACAGCAAAGTCTTTAAGCATAGGACTGGCACAGTGCTGTCCTTTCCGAGCTGTAAAATGACAAAAGCCAATTACCTCTCCAGGCACAGTATTACAGCTTTGAGTTGGTAAAATACCAATCAAGCCAACCTGAAATGAGTAAAAGCAACCCCTGACACTGTGTTTCGCTCTAATTAGAGCTCTTCAGAGAGCTATAGCTTTGTCCAGACACAAGGGAGCACCCAGTATAAGTCAAAGAAATACCCTTTCAGGCATAGAGTGACGAATAAATTATGCAAAAAAGAAGCAGAGAACTCTGGGTAGTTCTCAAGTTTAGGTGGAAAGCAGCTCCTGTATGGAGCACTCTCAACACCAGCAACACTTTAGATCTGCTCACCTCAAATGTCTGTTTTTCTATCAAAATCTTTAAGCATAGGATTAGCACAGTGCCATCCATGCCGAGATAGAAAAGGACAAAGTCTTTTGCCATTTCTACAGCAAAGTCTTTAAGCATAGGACTAGCACAGTGCTGTCCTTGCCGAGCTGTAAAATGACAAAAGCCAATTACCACTCCAGGCACAGTATTACAGCTTTGAGTTGCTAAAATACCAATCAAGCCAACCTGAAATGAGTAAAAGCAACCCCTGACACAGTGTTTCGCTCTAATTAGAGCTCTTGAGAGAGGTATAGCTTTGTCCAGACACAAGGGAGCACCCAGTATAAGTCATAGAAATACCCTTTCAGGCATAGAGTGACGAATAAATTATGCAAAAAAGAAGCAGAGAACTCTGGGTAGTTCTCAAGTTTAGGTGTAAAGCAGCTCCTGTATGGAGCACTCTCAACAAAAGCGACACTCTAGATCTGCTTACCTCAAATGTCTGTTTTTCTATCAAAATCTTTAAGCATAGGATTAGCACAGTGCCATCCACGCCGAGATAGAAAAGGACAAAGTCTTTTGCCATTTGTACAGCAAAGTCATTAAGCATAGGACTAGCACAGTGCTGTCCTTGCCGAGCTGTAAAATGACAAAAGCCAATTACCACTCCAGGCACAGTATTATAGCTTTGAGTTGGTAAAATACCAATCAAGCCAACCTGAAATGAGTAAAAGCAACCCCTGACACATTGTTTCGCTCTAATTAGAGCTCTTCAGAGAGGTATAGCTTTGTCCAGACACAAGGGAGCACCCAGTATAAGTCAAAGAAATACCCTTTCAGGTATAGAGTGACGAATAAATTATGCAAAAAAGAAGCAGAGAACTCTGGGTAGTTCTCAAGTTTAGGTGGAAAGCAGCTCCTGTATGGAGCACTCTCAACACCAGCGACACTCTAGATCTGTTCACCTCAAATGTCTGTTTTTCTATCAAAATCTTTAAGCATAGGATTAGCACAGTGCCACCCACGCCGAGATAGAAAAGGACAAAGTCTTTTGCCATTTGTACAGCAAAGTCTTTAAGCATAGGACTAGCACAGTGCTGTCCTTGCCGAGCTGTAAAATGACAAAAGCCAATTACCACTCCAGGCACAGTATTAGAGCTTTGAGTTGGTAAAATACCAATCAAGCCAACCTGAAATGAGTAAAAGCAACCCCTGACACAGTGTTTTGCTCTAATTAGAGCTCTTCAGAGAGGTATAGCTTTGTCCAGACACAAGGGAGCACCCAGTATAAGTCAAAGAAATACCCTTTCAGGCATAGAGTGATGAATAAATAATGCAAAAAAGAAGCAGAGAACTCTGGGTAGTTCTCAAGTTTAGGTGGAAAGCAGCTCCTGTATGGAGCACTCTCAACACCAGCGACACTCTAGATCTGCTCACCTCAAATGTCTGTTTTCCTATCAAAATCTTTAAGCATAGGATTAGCACAGTGCCATCCACGCCGAGATAGAAAAGGACAAAGTCTTTTGCCATTTGTACAGCAAAGTCTTTAAGCATAGGACTAGCACAGTGCTGTCCTTGCCGAGCTGTAAAATGACAAAAGCCAATTACCACTCCAGGCACAGTATTACAACTTTGAGTTGGTAAAATACCAATCAAGCCAACCTGAAATGAGTAAAAGCAACCCCTGACACAGTGTTTCGCTCTAATTAGAGCTCTTCAGAGAGGTATAGCTTTGTCCAGACACAAGGCAGCACCCAGTATAAGTCAAAGAAATACCCTTTCAGGCATAGAGTGACGAATAAATTATGCAAAAAAGAAGCAGAGAACTCTGGGTAGTTCTCAAGTTTAGGTGTAAAGCAGCTCCTGTATGGAGCACTCTCAACAAAAGCGACACTCTAGATCTGCTTACCTCAAATGTCTGTTTTTCTATCAAAATCTTTAAGCATAGGATTAGCACAGTGCCATCCACGCCGAGATAGAAAAGGACAAAGTCTTTTGCCATTTGTACAGCAAAGTCATTAAGCATAGGACTAGCACAGTGCTGTCCTTGCCGAGCTGTAAAATGACAAAAGCCAATTACCACTCCAGGCACAGTATTATAGCTTTGAGTTGGTAAAATACCAATCAAGCCAACCTGAAATGAGTAAAAGCAACCCCTGACACATTGTTTCGCTCTAATTAGAGTTCTTCAGAGAGGTATAGCTTTGTCCAGACACAAGGGAGCACCCAGTATAAGTCAAAGAAATACCCTTTCAGGCATAGAGTGACGAATAAATTATGCAAAAAAGAAGCAGAGAACTCTGGGTAGTTCTCAAGTTTAGGTGGAAAGCAGCTCCTGTATGGAGCACTCTCAACATCAGCGACACTCTAGATCTGTTCACCTCAAATGTCTGTTTTTCTATCAAAATCTTTAAGCATAGGATTAGCACAGTGCCACCCACGCCGAGATAGAAAAGGACAAAGGGGCAGATTTATGAGCCCCTTGCGCCACTTTTGCGTCACTTTTAACATGGGAAAAGTGACTCAAAAGTGGCGCAAGGGGCTCATAAATCTGCCCCAAAGTCTTTTGCCATTTGTACAGCAAAGTCTTTAAGCATAGGACTAGCACAGTGCTGTCCTTGCCGAGCTGTAAAATGACAAAAGCCAATTACCACTCCAGGCACAGTATTACAGCTTTGAGTTGGTAAAATACCAATCAAGCCAACCTGAAATGAGTAAAAGCAACCCCTGACACAGTGTTTCGCTCTAATTAGAGCTCTTCAGAGAGGTATAGCTTTGTCCAGACACAAGGGAGCACCCAGTATAAGTCAAAGAAATACCCTTTCAGGCATAGAGTGACGAATAAATTATGCAAAAAAGAAGCAGAGAACTCTGGGTAGTTCTCAAGTTTAGGTGTAAAGCAGCTCCTGTATGGAGCACTCTCAACACCAGCGACACTCTAGATCTGCTCACCTCAAATGTCTGTTTTTCTATCAAAATCTTTAAGCATAGGATTAGCACAGTGCCATCCACGCCGAGATAGAAAAGGACAAAGTCTTTAAGCATAGGACTAGCACAGTGCTGTCCTTGCCGAGCTGTAAAATGACAAAAGCCAATTACCACTCCAGGCACAGTATTACAGCTTTGAGTTGGTAAAATACCAATCAAGCCAACCTGAAATGAGTAAAAGCAACCCCTGACACAGTGTTTCGCTCTAATTAGAGCTCTTCAGAGAGGTATAGCTTTGTCCAGACACAAGGGAGCACCCAGTATAAGTCAAAGAAATACCCTTTCAGGCATAGAGTGACGAATAAATTATGCAAAAAAAGAAGCAGAGAACTCTGGGTAGTTCTCAAGTTTAGGTGGAAAGCAGCTCCTGTATGGAGCACTCTCAACACCAGCGACACTCTAGATCTGCTCACCTCAAAAGTCTGTTTTTCTATCAAAATCTTTAAGCATAGGATTAGCACAGTGCCATCCACGCCGAGATAGAAAAGGACAAAGTCTTTTGCCATTTTTACAGCAAAGTCTTTAAGCATAGGACTAGCACAGTGCTGTCCTTTCCGAGCTGTAAAATGACAAAAGCCAATTACCTCTCCAGGCACAGTATTACAGCTTTGAGTTGGTAAAATACCAATCAAGCCAACCTGAAATGAGTAAAAGCAACCCCTGACACTGTGTTTCGCTCTAATTAGAGCTCTTCAGAGAGCCATAGCTTTGTCCAGACACAAGGGAGCACCCAGTATAAGTCAAAGAAATACCCTTTCAGGCATAGAGTGACGAATAAATTATGCAAAAAAGAAGCAGAGAACTCTGGGTAGTTCTCAAGTTTAGGTGGAAAGCAGCTCCTGTATGGAGCACTCTCAACACCAGCAACACTCTAGATCTGCTCACCTCAAATGTCTGTTTTTCTATCAAAATCTTTAAGCATAGGATTAGCACAGTGCCATCCATGCCGAGATAGAAAAGGACAAAGTCTTTTGCCATTTCTACAGCAAAGTCTTTAAGCATAGGACTAGCACAGTGCTGTCCTTGCCGAGCTGTAAAATGACAAAAGCCAATTACCACTCCAGGCACAGTATTACAGCTTTGAGTTGCTAAAATACCAATCAAGCCAACCTGAAATGAGTAAAAGCAACCCCTGACACAGTGTTTCGCTCTAATTAGAGCTCTTCAGAGAGGTATAGCTTTGTCCAGACACAAGGGAGCACCCAGTATAAGTCATAGAAATACCCTTTCAGGCATAGAGTGACGAATAAATTATGCAAAAAAGAAGCAGAGAACTCTGGGTAGTTCTCAAGTTTAGGTGGAAAGCAGCTCCTGTATGGAGCACTCTCAACACCAGCGACACTCTAGATCTGCTCACCTCAAATGTCTGTTTTCCTATCAAAATCTTTAAGCATAGGATTAGCACAGTGCCATCCACGCCGAGATAGAAAAGGACAAAGTCTTTTGCCATTTGTACAGCAAAGTCTTTAAGCATAGGACTAGCACAGTGCTGTCCTTGCCGAGCTGTAAAATGACAAAAGCCAATTACCACTCCAGGCACAGTATTACAGCTTTGAGTTGGTAAAATACCAATCAAGCCAACCTGAAATGAGTAAAAGCAACCCCTGACACAGTGTTTCGCTCTAATTAGAGCTCTTCAGAGAGGTATAGCTTTGTCCAGACACAAGGCAGCACCCAGTATAAGTCAAAGAAATATCCTTTCAGGCATAGAGTGACGAATAAATTATGCAAAAAAGAAGCAGAGAACTCTGGGTAGTTCTCAAGTTTAGGTGTAAAGCAGCTCCTGTATGGAGCACTCTCAACAAAAGCGACACTCTAGATCTGCTTACCTCAAATGTCTGTTTTTCTATCAAAATCTTTAAGCATAGGATTAGCACAGTGCCATCCACGCCGAGATAGAAAAGGACAAAGTCTTTTGCCATTTGTACAGCAAAGTCATTAAGCATAGGATTAGCACAGTGCCACCCACGCCGAGATAGAAAAGGACAAAGGGGCAGATTTATGAGCCCCTTGCGCCACTTTTGCATCACTTTTAACATGGGAAAAGTGACACAAAAGTGGCGCAAGGGGCTCATAAATCTGCCCCAAAGTCTTTTGCCATTTGTACAGCAAAGTCTTTAAGCATAGGACTAGCACAGTGCTGTCCTTGCCGAGCTGTAAAATGACAAAAGCCAATTACCACTCCAGGCACAGTATTACAGCTTTGAGTTGGTAAAATACCAATCAAGCCAACCTGAAATGAGTAAAAGCAACCCCTGACACAGTGATTCACTCTAATTAGAGCTCTTCAGAGAGGTATAGCTTTGTCCAGACACAAGGGAGCACCCAGTATAAGTCAAAGAAATACCCTTTCAGGCATAGAGTGACGAATAAATTATGCAAAAAAAGAAGCAGAGAACTCTGGGTAGTTCTCAAGTTTAGGTGGAAAGCAGCTCCTGTATGGAGCACTCTCAACACCAGCGACACTCTAGATCTGCTCACCTCAAAAGTCTGTTTTTCTATCAAAATCTTTAAGCATAGGATTAGCACAGTGCCATCCACGCCGAGATAGAAAAGGACAAAGTCTTTTGCCATTTTTACAGCAAAGTCTTTAAGCATAGGACTGGCACAGTGCTGTCCTTTCCGAGCTGTAAAATGACAAAAGCCAATTACCTCTCCAGGCACAGTATTACAGCTTTGAGTTGGTAAAATACCAATCAAGCCAACCTGAAATGAGTAAAAGCAACCCCTGACACTGTGTTTCGCTCTAATTAGAGCTCTTCAGAGAGCTATAGCTTTGTCCAGACACAAGGGAGCACCCAGTATAAGTCAAAGAAATACCCTTTCAGGCATAGAGTGACGAATAAATTATGCAAAAAAGAAGCAGAGAACTCTGGGTAGTTCTCAAGTTTAGGTGGAAAGCAGCTCCTGTATGGAGCACTCTCAACACCAGCAACACTTTAGATCTGCTCACCTCAAATGTCTGTTTTTCTATCAAAATCTTTAAGCATAGGATTAGCACAGTGCCATCCATGCCGAGATAGAAAAGGACAAAGTCTTTTGCCATTTCTACAGCAAAGTCTTTAAGCATAGGACTAGCACAGTGCTGTCCTTGCCGAGCTGTAAAATGACAAAAGCCAATTACCACTCCAGGCACAGTATTACAGCTTTGAGTTGCTAAAATACCAATCAAGCCAACCTGAAATGAGTAAAAGCAACCCCTGACACAGTGTTTCGCTCTAATTAGAGCTCTTGAGAGAGGTATAGCTTTGTCCAGACACAAGGGAGCACCCAGTATAAGTCATAGAAATACCCTTTCAGGCATAGAGTGACGAATAAATTATGCAAAAAAGAAGCAGAGAACTCTGGGTAGTTCTCAAGTTTAGGTGGAAAGCAGCTCCTGTATGGAGCACTCTCAACACCAGCGACACTCTAGATCTGCTCACCTCAAATGTCTGTTTTTCTATCTAAATCTTTAAGCATAGGATTAGCACAGTGCCATCCACGCCGAGATAGAAAAGGAAAAAGTATTTTGCCATTTGTACAGCAAAGTCTTTAAGCATAGGACTAGCACAGTGCTGTCCTTGCCGAGCTGTAAAATGACAAAAGCCAATTACCACAACAGGCACAGTATCAGAGCTTTGAGTTGGTAAAATACCAATCAAGCCAACCTGAAATGAGTAAAAGCAACCCCTGACACAGTGTTTTGCTCTAATTAGAGCTCTTCAGAGAGCTATAGCTTTGTCCAGACACAAGGGAGCACCCAGTATAAGTCAAAGAAATACCCTTTCAGGCATAGAGTGATGAATAAATTATGCAAAAAAGAAGCAGAGAACTCTGGGTAGTTCTCAAGTTTAGGTGGAAAGCAGCTCCTGTATAGAGCACTCTCAACACCAGCGACACTCTAGATCTGCTCACCTCAAATGTCTGTTTTCCTATCAAAATCTTTAAGCATAGGATTAGCACAGTGCCATCCACGCCGAGATAGAAAAGGACAAAGTCTTTTGCCATTTGTACAGCAAAGTCTTTAAGCATAGGACTAGCACAGTGCTGTCCTTGCCGAGCTGTAAAATGACAAAAGCCAATTACCACTCCAGGCACAGTATTACAGCTTTGAGTTGGTAAAATACCAATCAAGCCAACCTGAAATGAATAAAAGCAACCCCTGACACAGTGTTTCGCTCTAATTAGAGCTCTTCAGAGAGGTATAGCTTTGTCCAGACACAAGGGAGCACCCAGTATAAGTCAAAGAAATACCCTTTCAGGCATAGAGTGACGAATAAATTATGCAAAAAAGAAGCAGAGAACTCTGGGTAGTTCTCAAGTTTAGGTGGAAAGCAGCTCCTGTATGGAGCACTCTCAACACCAGCGACACTCTAGATCTGCTCACCTCAAAAGTCTGTTTTTCTATCAAAATTTTTAAGCATAGGATTAGCACAGTGCCATCCACGCCGAGATAGAAAAGGACAAAGTCTTTTGCCATTTTTACAGCAAAGTCTTTAAGCATAGGACTAGCACAGTGCTGTCCTTGCCGAGCTGTAAAATGACAAAAGCCAATTACCACTCCAGGCACAGTATTACAGCTTTGAGTTGGTAAAATACCAATCAAGCCAACCTGAAATGAGTAAAAGCAACCCCTGACACTGTGTTTCGCTCTAATTAGAGCTCTTCAGAGAGGTATAGCTTTGTCCAGACACAAGGGAGCACCCAGTATAAGTCAAAGAAATACCCTTTCAGGCATAGAGTGACGAATAAATTATGCAAAAAAGAAGCAGAGAACTCTGGGTAGTTCTCAAGTTTAGGTGGAAAGCAGCTCCTGTATGGAGCACTCTCAACACCAGCGACACTCTAGATCTGCTCACCTCAAATGTCTGTTTTTCTATCAAAATCTTTAAGCATAGGATTAGCACAGTGCCATCCATGCCGAGATAGAAAAGGACAAAGTCTTTTGCCATTTGTACAACAAAGTCTTTAAGCATAGGACTAGCACAGTGCTGTCCTTGCCGAGCTGTAAAATGACAAAAGCCAATTACCAATCCAGGCACAGTATTACAGCTTTGAGTTGGTAAAATACCAATCAAGCCAACCTGAAATGAGTAAAAGCAACCCCTGACACAGTGTTTCGCTCTAATTAGAGCTCTTCGGAGAGGTATAGCTTTGTCCAGACACAAGGGAGCACCCAGTATAAGTCAAAGAAATACCCTTTCAGGCATAGAGTGACGAATAAATTATGCAAAAAAGAAGCAGAGAACTCTGGGTAGTTCTCAAGTTTAGGTGGAAAGCAGCTCCTGTATGGAGCACTCTCAACACCAGCGACACTCTAGATCTGCTCACCTCAAAAGTCTGTTTTTCTATCAAAATTTTTAAGCATAGGATTAGCACAGTGCCATCCACGCCGAGATAGAAAAGGACAAAGTCTTTTGCCATTTTTACAGCAAAGTCTTTAAGCATAGGACTAGCACAGTGCTGTCCTTGCCGAGCTGTAAAATGACAAAAGCCAATTACCACTCCAGGCACAGTATTACAGCTTTGAGTTGGTAAAATACCAATCAAGCCAACCTGAAATGAGTAAAAGCAACCCCTGACACAGTGTTTCGCTCTAATTAGAGCTCTTCGGAGAGGTATAGCTTTGTCCAGACACAAGGGAGCACCCAGTATAAGTCAAAGAAATACCCTTTCAGGCATAGAGTGACGAATAAATTATGCAAAAAAGAAGCAGAGAAATCTGGGTAGTTCTCAAGTTTAGGTGGAAAGCAGCTCCTGTATGGAGCACTCTCAACACCAGCAACACTCTAGATCTGCTCACCTCAAATGTCTGTTTTTCTATCAAAATCTTTAAGCATAGGATTAGCACAGTGCCATCCACGCCGAGATAGAAAAGGACAAAGTCTTTTGCCATTTGTACAGCAAAGTCTTTAAGCATAGGACTAGCACAGTGCTGTCCTTGCCGAGCTGTAAAATGACAAAAGCCAATTACCACTCCAGGCACAGTATTAGAGCTTTGAGTTGGTAAAATACCAATCAAGCCAACCTGAAATGAGTAAAAGCAACCCCTGACACAGTGTTTTGCTCTAATTAGAGCTCTTCAGAGAGCTATAGCTTTGTCCAGACACAAGGGAGCACCCAGTATAAGTCAAAGAAATACCCTTTCAGACATAGAGTGATGAATAAATTATGCAAAAAAGAAGCAGAGAACTCTGGGTAGTTCTCAAGTTTAGGTGGAGAGCAGCTCCTGTATGGAGCACTCTCAACACCAGCGACACTCTAGATCTGCTCACCTCAAATGTCTGTTTTCCTATCAAAATCTTTAAGCATAGGATTAGCACAGTGCCATCCACGCCGAGATAGAAAAGGACAAAGTCTTTTGCCATTTGTACAGCAAAGTCTTTAAGCATAGGACTAGCACAGTGCTGTCCTTGCCGAGCTGTAAAATGACAAAAGCCAATTACCACTCCAGGCACAGTATTACAGCTTTGAGTTGGTAAAATACCAATCAAGCCAACCTGAAATGAGTAAAAGCAACCCCTGACACAGTGTTTCGCTCTAATTAGAGCTCTTCAGAGAGGTATAGCTTTGTCCAGACACAAGGGAGCACCCAGTATAAGTCAAAGAAATACCCTTTCAGGCATAGAGTGACAAATAAATTATGCAAAAAAAGAAGCAGAGAACTCTGGGTAGTTCTCAAGTTTAGGTGGAAAGCAGCTCCTGTATGGAGCACTCTCAACACCAGCGTCATTCTAGATCTGCTCACCTCAAAAGTCTGTTTTTCTATCAAAATCTTTAAGCATAGGATTAGCACAGTGCCACCCACGCCGAGATAGAAAAGGACAAAGTATTTTGCCATTTGTACAGCAAAGTCTTTAAGCATAGGACTAGCACAGTGCTGTCCTTGCCGAGCTGTAAAATGACAAAAGCCAATTACCACTCCAGGCACAGTATTACAGCTTTGAGTTGGTAAAATACCAATCAAGCCAACCTGAAATGAGTAAAAGCAACCCCTGACACAGTGTTTCGATCTAATTAGAGCTCTTCAGAAAGGTATAGCTTTGTCCAGACACAAGGGAGCACCCAGTATAAGTCAAAGAAATACCCTTTCAGGCATAGAGTGACGAATAAATTATGCAAAAAAGAAGCAGAGAACTCTGGGTAGTTCTCAAGTTTAGGTGTAAAGCAGCTCCTGTATGGAGCACTCTCAACACAAGCGACACTCTAGATCTGCTTACCTCAAATGTCTGTTTTTCTATCAAAATCTTTAAGCATAGGATTAGCACAGTGCCATCCACGCCGAGATAAAAAAGGACAAAGTCTTTTGCCATTTGTACAGCAAAGTCTTTAAGCATAGGACTAGCACAGTGCTGTCCTTGCCGAGCTGTAAAATGACAAAAGCCAATTACCACTCCAGGCACAGTATTACAGCTTTGAGTTGGTAAAATACCAATCAAGCTAACCTGAAATGAGTAAAAGCAACCCCTGACACATTGTTTCGCTCTAATTAGAGCTCTTCAGAGAGGTATAGCTTTGTCCAGACACAAGGGAGCACCCAGTATAAGTCAAAGAAATACCCTTTCAGGCATAGAGTGACGAATAAATTATGCAAAAAAGAAGCAGAGAACTCTGGGTAGTTCTCAAGTTTAGGTGGAAAGCAGCTCCTGTATGGAGCACTCTCAACATCAGCGACACTCTAGATCTGTTCACCTCAAATGTCTGCTTTTCTATCAAAATCTTTAAGCATAGGATTAGCACAGTGCCACCCACGCCGAGATAGAAAAGGACAAAGGGGCAGATTTATGAGCCCCTTGCGTCACTTTTAACATGGGAAAAGTGACGCAAAAGGCTCATAAATCTGCCCCAAAGTCTTTTGCCATTTGTACAGCAAAGTCTTTAAGCATAGGACTAGCACAGTGCTGTCCTTGCCGAGCTGTAAAATGACAAAAGCCAATTACCACTCCAGGCACAGTATTACAGCTTTGAGTTGGAAAAATACCAATCAAGCCAACCTGAAATGAGTAAAAGCAACCCCTGACACAGTGTTTCGCTCTAATTAGAGCTCTTCAGAGAGGTATAGCTTTGTCCAGACACAAGGGAGCACCCAGTATAAGTCAAAGAAATACCCTTTCAGGCATAGAGTGACGAATAAATTATGCAAAAAAGAAGCAGAGAACTCTGGGTAGTTCTCAAGTTTAGGTGTAAAGCAGCTCCTGTATGGAGCACTCTCAACACCAGCGACACTCTAGATCTGCTCACCTCAAAAGTCTGTTTTTCTATCAAAATCTTTAAGCATAGGATTAGCACAGTGCCATCCACGCCGAGATAGAAAAGGACAAAGTCTTTTGCCATTTTTACAGCAAAGTCTTTAAGCATAGGACTAGCACAGTGCTGTCCTTGCCGAGCTGTAAAATGACAAAAGCCAATTACCACTCCAGGCACAGTATTACAGCTTTGAGTTGGTAAAATACCAATCAAGCCAACCTGAAATGAGTAAAAGCAACCCCTGACACACTGTTTCGCTCTAATTAGTGCTCTTCACAGAGGTATAGCTTTGTCCAGACACAAGGGAGCACCCAGTATAAGTCAAAGAAATACCCTTTCAGGCATAGAGTGATGAATAAATTATGCAAAAAAGAAGCAGAGAACTCTGGGTAGTTCTCAAGTTTAGGTGGAAAGCAGCTCCTGTATGGAGCACTCTCAACACCAGCGACACTCTAGATCTGCTCACCTCAAATGTCTGTTTTTCTATCTAAATCTTTAAGCATAGGATTAGCACAGTGCCATCCACGCCGAGATAGAAAAGGACAAAGTCTTTTGCCATTTGTACAGCAAAGTCTTTAAGCATAGGACTAGCACAGTGCTGTCCTTGCCGAGCTGTAAAATGACAAAAGCCAATTACCACTCCAGGCACAGTATCAGAGCTTTGAGTTGGTAAAATACCAATCAAGCCAACCTGAAATGAGTAAAAGCAACCCCTGACACAGTGTTTTGCTCTAATTAGAGCTCTTCAGAGAGCTATAGCTTTGTCCAGACACAAGGGAGCACCCAGTATAAGTCAAAGAAATACCCTTTCAGGCATAGAGTGATGAATAAATTATGCAAAAAAGAAGCAGAGAACTCTGGGTAGTTCTCAAGTTTAGGTGGAAAGCAGCTCCTGTATAGAGCACTCTCAACACCAGCGACACTCTAGATCTGCTCACCTCAAATGTCTGTTTTCCTATCAAAATCTTTAAGCATAGGATTAGCACAGTGCCATCCACGCCGAGATAGAAAAGGACAAAGTCTTTTGCCATTTGTACAGCAAAGTCTTTAAGCATAGGACTAGCACAGTGCTGTCCTTGCCGTGCTGTAAAATGACAAAAGCCAATTACCACTCCAGGCACAGTATTTCAGCTTTTGAGTTGGTAAAATACCAATCAAGCCAACCTGAAATTAGTAAAAGCAACCCCTGACACTGTGTTTCGCTCTAATTAGAGCTCTTCAGAGAGGTATAGCTTTGTCCAGACACAAGGGAGCACCCAGTATAAGTCAAAGAAATACCCTTTCAGGCATAGAGTGACGAATAAATTATGCAAAAAAGAAGCAGAGAACTCTGGGTAGTTCTCAAGTTTAGGTGGAAAGCAGCTCCTGTATGGAGCACTCTCAACACCAGCGACACTCTAGATCTGCTCACCTCAAATGTCTGTTTTTCTATCAAAATCTTTAAGCATAGGATTAGCACAGTGCCATCCATGCCGAGATAGAAAAGGACAAAGTCTTTTGCCATTTGTACAACAAAGTCTTTAAGCATAGGACTAGCACAGTGCTGTTCTTGCCGAGCTGTAAAATGACAAAAGCCAATTACCACTCCAGGCACAGTATTTCAGCTTTTGAGTTGGTAAAATACCAATCAAGCCAACCTGAAATGAGTAAAAGCAACCCCTGACACTGTGTTTCGCTCTAATTAGAGCTCTTCAGAGAGGTATAGCTTTGTCCAGACACAAGGGAGCACCCAGTATAAGTCAAAGAAATACCCTTTCAGGCATAGAGTGACGAATACATTATGCAAAAAAGAAGCAGAGAACTCTGGGTAGTTCTCAAGTTTAGGTGGAAAGCAGCTCCTGTATGGAGCACTCTCAACACCAGCGACACTCTAGATCTGCTCACCTCAAATGTCTGTTTTTCTATCAAAATCTTTAAGCATAGGATCAGCACAGTGCCACCCACGCCGAGATAGAAAAGAACAAAGTCTTTTGCCATTTGTACAGCAAAGTCTTTAAGCATAGGACTAGCACAGTGCTGTCCTTGCCGAGCTGTAAAATGACAAAAGCCAATTACCACTCCAGGCACAGTATTACAGCTTTGAGTTGGTAAAATACCAATCAAGCCAACCTGAAATGAGTAAAAGCAACCCCTGACACAGTGTTTCACTCTAATTAGAGCTCTTCTGAGAGGTATAGCTTTGTCCAGACACAAGGGAGCACCCAGTATAAGTCAAAGAAATACCCTTTCAGGCATAGAGTGACGAATAAATTATGCAAAAAAGAAGCAGAGAACTCTGGGTAGTTCTCAAGTTTAGGTGGAAAGCAGCTCCCGTATGGAGCACTCTCAACACCAGCGACACTCTAGATCTGCTCACCTCAAATGTCTGTTTTTCTATCAAAATCTTTAAGCATAGGATTAGCATAGTGCCATCCACGCCGAGATAGAAAAGGACAAAGTCTTTTGCCATTTGTACAGCAAAGTCTTTAAGCATAGGACTAGCACAGTGCTGTCCTTGCCGAGCTGTAAAATGACAAAAGCCAATTACCACTCCAGGCACAGTATTAGAGCTTTGAGTTGGTAAAATACCAATCAAGCCAACCTGAAATGAGTAAAAGCAACCCCTGACACAGTGTTTTGCTCTAATTAGAGCTCTTCAGAGAGCTATAGCTTTGTCCAGACACAAGGGAGCACCCAGTATAAGTCAAAGAAATACCCTTTCAGGCATAGAGTGATGAATAAATTATGCAAAAAAGAAGCAGATAACTCTGGGTAGTTCTCAAGTTTAGGTGGAGAGCACCTCCTGTATGGAGCACTCTCAACACCAGCGACACTCTAGATCTGCTCACCTCAAATGTCTGTTTTCCTATCAAAATCTTTAAGCATAGGATTAGCACAGTGCCATCCACGCCGAGATAGAAAAGGACAAAATCTTTTGCCATTTGTACAGCAAAGTCTTTAAGCATAGGACTAGCACAGTGCTGTCCTTGCCGAGCTGTAAAATGACAAAAGCCAATTACCACTCCAGGCACAGTATTACAGCTTTGAGTTGGTAAAATACCAATCAAGCCAACCTGAAATGAGTAAAAGCAACCCCTGACACAGTGTTTCGCTCTAATTAGAGCTCTTCAGAGAGGTATAGCTTTGTCCAGACACAAGGGAGCACCCAGTATAAGTCAAAGAAATACCCTTTCAGGCATAGAGTGACAAATAAATTATGCAAAAAAGAAGCAGAGAACTCTGGGTAGTTCTCAAGTTTAGGTGGAAAGCAGCTCCTGTATGGAGCACTCTCAACACCAGCGACACTCTAGATCTGCTCACCTCAAATGTCTGTTTTTCTATCAAAATCTTTAAGCATAGGATCAGCACAGTGCCACCCACGCCGAGATAGAAAAGAACAAAGTCTTTTGCCATTTGTACAGCAAAGTCTTTAAGCATAGGACTAGCACAGTGCTGTCCTTGCCGAGCTGTAAAATGACAAAAGCCAATTACCACTCCAGGCACAGTATTACAGCTTTGAGTTGGTAAAATACCAATCAAGCCAACCTGAAATGAGTAAAAGCAACCCCTGACACAGTGTTTCACTCTAATTAGAGCTCTTCAGAGAGGTATAGCTTTGTCCAGACACAAGGGAGCACCCAGTATAAGTCAAAGAAATACCCTTTCAGGCATAGAGTGACGAATAAATTATGCAAAAAAGAAGCAGAGAACTCTGGGTAGTTCTCAAGTTTAGGTGGAAAGCAGCTCCCGTATGGAGCACTCTCAACACCAGCGACACTCTAGATCTGCTCACCTCAAATTTCTGTTTTTCTATCAAAATCTTTAAGCATAGGATTAGCATAGTGCCATCCACGCCGAGATAGAAAAGGACAAAGTCTTTTGCCATTTGTACAGCAAAGTCTTTAAGCATAGGACTAGCACAGTGCTGTCCTTGCCGAGCTGTAAAATGACAAAAGCCAATTACCACTCCAGGCACAGTATTAGAGCTTTGAGTTGGTAAAATACCAATCAAGCCAACCTGAAATGAGTAAAAGCAACCCCTGACACAGTGTTTTGCTCTAATTAGAGCTCTTCAGAGAGCTATAGCTTTGTCCAGACACAAGGGAGCACCCAGTATAAGTCAAAGAAATACCCTTTCAGGCATAGAGTGATGAATAAATTATGCAAAAAAGAAGCAGATAACTCTGGGTAGTTCTCAAGTTTAGGTGGAGAGCACCTCCTGTATGGAGCACTCTCAACACCAGCGACACTCTAGATCTGCTCACCTCAAATGTCTGTTTTCCTATCAAAATCTTTAAGCATAGGATTAGCACAGTGCCATCCACGCCGAGATAGAAAAGGACAAAATCTTTTGCCATTTGTACAGCAAAGTCTTTAAGCATAGGACTAGCACAGTGCTGTCCTTGCCGAGCTGTAAAATGACAAAAGCCAATTACCACTCCAGGCACAGTATTACAGCTTTGAGTTGGTAAAATACCAATCAAGCCAACCTGAAATGAGTAAAAGCAACCCCTGACACAGTGTTTCGCTCTAATTAGAGCTCTTCAGAGAGGTATAGCTTTGTCCAGACACAAGGGAGCACCCAGTATAAGTCAAAGAAATACCCTTTCAGGCATAGAGTGACAAATAAATTATGCAAAAAAGAAGCAGAGAACTCTGGGTAGTTCTCAAGTTTAGGTGGAAAGCAGCTCCTGTATGGAGCACTCTCAACACCAGCGACACTCTAGATCTGCTCACCTCAAATGTCTGTTTTTCTATCAAAATCTTTAAGCATAGGATTAGCACAGTGCCATCCACGCCGAGATAGAAAAGGACAAAGTCTTTTGCCATTTCTACAGCAAAGTCTTTAAGCATAGGACTAGCACAGTGCTGTCCTTGCCGAGCTGTAAAATGACAAAAGCCAATTACCACTCCAGGCACAGTATTACAGCTTTGAGTTGGTAAAATACCAATCAAGCCAACCTGAAATGAGTAAAAGCAACCCCTGACACAGTGTTTCGCTCTAATTAGAGCTCTTCAGAGAGGTATAGCTTTGTCCAGACACAAGGGAGCACCCAGTATAAGTCAAAGAAATACCCTTTCAGGCATAGAGTGACAAATAAATTATGCAAAAAAAGAAGCAGAGAACTCTGGGTAGTTCTCAAGTTTAGGTGGAAAGCAGCTCCTGTATGGAGCACTCTCAACACCAGCGTCATTCTAGATCTGCTCACCTCAAAAGTCTGTTCTTCTATCAAAATCTTTAAGCATAGGATTAGCACAGTGCCATCCACGCCGAGATAGAAAAGGACAAAGTCTTTTGCCATTTTTACAGCAAAGTCTTTAAGCATAGGACTAGCACAGTGCTGTCCTTGCCGAGCTGTAAAATGACAAAAGCCAATTACCACTCCAGGCACAGTATTACAGCTTTGAGTTAGTAAAATACCAATCAAGCCAACCTGAAATGAGTAAAAGCAACCCCTGACACTGTGTTTCGCTCTAATTAGAGCTCTTCAGAGAGGTATAGCTTTGTCCAGACACAAGGGAGCACCCAGTATAAGTCAAAGAAATACCCTTTCAGGCATAGAGTGACGAATAAATTATGCAAAAAAGAAGCAGAGAACTCTGGGTAGTTCTCAAGTTTAGGTGGAAAGCAGCTCCTGTATGGAGCACTCTCAACACCAGCGACACTCTAGATCTGCTCACCTCAAATGTCTGTTTTTCAATCAAAATCTTTAAGCATAGGATTAGCACAGTTTATTTATTTATTTATTTATTTATGGCGATTTTTAGAGCGCGCAAATACCCGAGGGTGTCTCGGCGCTGTTGTCACAGAACTCTCTGTCGGTGAAGGAGGTTTAGGCTTGAAACAGCCATGTTTTAAGTTTTTTTCTAAAATTGAGCAGAGTCGGTGCACATTTGATGTGAAGAGGGAGAGTGTTCCACAGTCTGGCTGTGACAACGGTGAAGCGTTTGTCTCCCCAGTTAGCCCTTCTTGTGCGGGGGACTGTTAGCAGATGGGCTGAGGATGAACGCAGTGTTCTTCGCTGTTCGGGCGGGTGAAAGGCTTGTTTTAGGAATAGAGGGCCCTGATTGTGGATCGCTTTATAAGCTATGCATAAGGCTTTAAATTTGATGCGGCTCCTCACCGGCAGCCAATGTAGCTGTTGGATGTAAGGTGAGACAGATGCAAATTTGGGAATGGGTAGCAGGGTCCTGGCTGCTGCATTCTGTACAGTCTGCAGTTTGTTGAGGACCTTTTGTTGGGCATTTAGAAGCAAGGCATTACAATAGTCCGTTTTAGAAAAGACCAACGTGCTGACTAAAGTTTTGCCTGCAGAAGATGGTAAGTACGGAATGAGTTTTTTGATCTTTTTTAAGGTGTGGAAGGAGGATGAAACCACTGAATTTGCATGCTGCTGGAAGGACAATTTGTTGTCAAAGACAACCCCCAGATTTCGTACCTTGATTACTGGTTCTAGAGGTTGTCCCATTCGTTGGGGCCACCATAGTGGAGACCAGATAGGTTGTAGTCTCCCGAATGTCATCACTTCTGTTTTATCAGAATTTAGCTTAAGGCAGTTTGATGACATCCAGGAGCTTATTGCTTTCATGCCAGATTGGAAGTTTGAAGCTACTGTTTGGCCATCATCGAATACGGACAACACCAATTGTGTGTCGTCTGCGTATGTGGTGAGAGAAATTCCGTGGGATTTGATGACCCTCGCTAAGTCAGACACATATATATTAAATAGTGTCGGGCTTAGCGAGGATCCTTGTGGTACACCGCAAGGCAGGGAGAAAGTCTGGGAGGTGAATTGTCCCAACTTCACTGTTTGTGGGCGGTTTGACAAGAATGAGGCGAGAAGTTCCTTAGCCTTGTCCCTTATTCCTATAGCCGCGACACGGTCGATCAGTATGGTATGATCGACCGTGTCGAAGGCTGCGGACAGATCTAAAAGTATGAGGATTGCAGCTCCTCCATTGTCCATAGTGGAACGTATCTCGTCCGCAGCTTTCAGGAGAGCTGTCTCCGTGCCGTGTCCCTGACGGAACCCGAACTGGGTGTCATCCAGTAAGTTGTTGTTATGGATGTATGTTGACAATTGCTGGTTCATGATCTTTTCAAAGATTTTGGCCGGAAAAGGGAGGCATGCAATAGGCCTGTAGCTGGCTGGAAGAGAAGGATCTAAACTGGGTTTTTTTGAGTAGTGGTTTAATAATGGCTTCTTTCCATACCGAGGGGTAGGTGCCGGATGTGAACATTGTGTTGCAGATGGTAGTGAGTGACGGGGCAACGACTTCTGCGACGAGATTAAGAACGGCAGGAGGGCATGGATCGAGTGGTGATCCGGATTTGGTTCGGGCGATCAGGGATTGAACAATTTCTTTCGTGGTGTTTTCGAAGGCTGAAAATTGTGAAGTATTATTGGCAGTGGATTGCTCAGTATGTGATACGGAAAGGTCAGGCGAAAAAGTGGAGAAGATGGCTCTG
Source organism: Triturus cristatus (assembly GCF_964204655.1). Lineage (NCBI taxonomy): Eukaryota > Metazoa > Chordata > Amphibia > Caudata > Salamandridae > Triturus > Triturus cristatus. The sequence continues at coordinate 1,087,031,235 of NC_140591.1, forward strand.
ACCTTATCTTCAAAAATGTGGCCAGTGTATCTGAAAGGGCCTGGGATCCCTCTGAGGAGGGTGTCAGAGGATTGGACAGATATGTTACCACCTAGAACAGTTTTCCTGAAGAGTTTTTGGCCTGATTTATTCGGTTAGTGTAGTAGGTGGTTTTCTCGGATGTAATCAGTTTTTTGTAATTTGAGAGGGCGTATTTATAGCTAATCTTGTCCGAGTTATTATAGTGTCGGCGCCACTGCCTTTCTAAGTTTCTGCAGTGTTGGCGCTGTAATCTAAGGGATTCCGAGAACCAGGGGGCGGATAGACGCTTTCTGTTCCTATGAGAGGTTTTTGTAGGGGCTAGTTTGTTACAGGCTGCGTTCAGATTCTCCAGGTAGGTAGCTGAAGCAGCTACAGGGTCCTGATTGTTTAGCGGAGGGCTTTCCTGTATGATCTGGGTGAGCTGGTTGAGATTAATGTTCTTCCAGTCTCTGAATTTCGTTGATCCAGAAATAGTCTGGGAAGGTAGACCATGATTAATGGGAACTGAAAAGCATACTGCAGAATGGTCTGTCCATATTAGAGGGATGACCTTAATGATTGTGATGTCTCTATAGTTGGTAAATAAGCCGTCTAGGATGTGCCCTACTAAGTGGGTGGGTGATTTGACAATTTGCATGAGGCCTACTGTCTCCAAGTCACCGAGTAATGTTCCTGTATCAGGGTCTTCATAGGATTCAAGATGAAAATTAAAGTCACCTAAAATGGTGAAGTGATGGGATCCAATAGACATCTCGATGATTTTGTCTAAGTTTGAGAGAAATTTTGATCTAGATCCTGGGGGGCGGTAGATTAGCAAACCTCTAAAAGTAGTTTTACTGGAGATGCATATGGCGAAAAGGAGAGCCTCGCATTCAGGAAGAGTTGTTTCTGATGTTGTTAGTTTTAGATGTTCTTTGTGTATAATTGCTATTCCTCCGCCTTTTCTTAAAGGTCTATCTAGCTTGCTTACACAATAGTTGTTAGGCGTGGCGTCTCTGAAGTCAGGTCCGGAGGATTCGTCTCCCCATGTCTCGGTAATAAATAATATATCCAGATCATGGGAGTCAATGAACTCAGCGATTTCAATCTTGTGTTTAGGTAAGGAACGGACGTTTATTAGGGCTGCAGACACTGTGGGTGGGGAGATAGTGGTGTCTGTGGACGGCGTCTCCGTGCATGTGGGACATTTAAACGGGCCGATGCAAGAGTTGTAGTTAAGGATGGGTATGGGGTGGGCTTTCTCGGCGTATGGTTTATAACTCAGGAGTTCGGCGGAGGAGTAGGATAGCAGAAGAGAGTTGGTGATGGGCCGCGGACCAGGCAGAGCAGGGGGGGTGGCCCTAGGCCCGGCCTCGGCGCGGACGAGCGCAGACGAGCTTGCCTTAAGCGCGCCTTCGGCGCGCAATCGTCGCGCCCGCTGCGCTCGTCCGCTGTGCTTCTGGTTCCGATGCATGTAAATAGTGTTGAATTGGATAAGAGTAGAGGGCGTGGTGAGCGCTGCTGGGCGTGTCCTGTGACCGAGGGCGGCGTTGCTGTGGCAACCCTCTCCGCTACAGCAATGGATCTGCTGGGCGGTCAGGTGTCAACAGCGAGCGAGCGCTTCAAAGTAAATCCAGGTAACAGTCAATTATTACTTTTTAAAACACAACGTGCTAGTGAAGCTAAAATCTCCCGGCTTCCGCCTCAGGAGAGAGTCTGTGAGACAGCGCTAGTGTTCAGCGCGAGTCAATTTAAGGACTGGCTTGAGGGCGTGGTGAGCGCCGCTGGGCGAGTCCTGTGACCGAGGGCGGCGTTGCTGTGGCAACCCTCTCCGCTACAGCAATGGATCTGCTGGGCGGTCAGGTGTCAACAGCGAGCGAGCGCTTCAAAGTAAATCCAGGTGACAGTCAATTATTACTTTTTAAAACACAACGTGCTAGTGAAGCTAAAATCTCCCGGCTTCCGCCTCAGGAGGGAGTCTGTGAGACAGCGCTAGTGTTCAGCGCGAGTCAATTTAAGGACTGGCTTGTGGGCGTGGTGAGCGCCGCTGGGCGTGTCCTGTGACCGAGGGCGGCGTTGCTGTGGCAACCCTCTCCGCTACAGCAATGGATCTGCTGGGCGGTCAGGTGTCAACAGCGAGCGAGCGCTTCAAAGTAAATCCAGGTGACAGTCAATTATTACTTTTTAAAACACAACGTGCTAGTGAAGCTAAAATCTCCCGGCTTCCGCCTCAGGAGAGAGTGCCATACACGCCGAGATAGAAAAGGACAAAGTCTTTTGCCATTTGTACAGCAAAGTCTTTAAGCATAGGACTAGCACAGTGCTGTCCTTGCCAAGCTGTAAAATGACAAAAGCCAATTACCACTCCAGGCACAGTATTAGAGCTTTGAGTTGGTAAAATACCAATCAAGCCAACCTGAAATGAGTAAAAGCAACCCCTGACACAGTGTTTTGCTCTAATTAGAGCTCTTCGGAGAGCTATAGCTTTGTCCAGACACAAGGGAGCACCCAGTATAAGTCAAAGAAATACCCTTTCAGGCATAGAGTGTTGAATAAATTATGCAAAAAAGAAGCAGAGAACTCTGGGTAGTTCTCAAGTTTAGGTGGAAAGCAGCTCCTGTATGGAGCACTCTCAACACCAGCGACACTCTAGATCTGCTCACCTCAAATGTCTGTTTTTCTATCAAAATCTTTAAGCATAGGATTAGCACAGTGCCATCCACGCCGAGATAGAAAAGGACAAAGTCTTTTGCCATTTGTACAGCAAAGTCTTTAAGCATAGGACTAGCACAGTGCTGTCCTTGCCGAGCTGTAAAATGACAAAAGCCAATTACCACTCCAGGCACAGTATTACAGCTTTGAGTTGGTAAAATACCAATCAAGCCAACCTGAAATGAGTAAAAGCAATCCCTGACACAGTGTTTCGCACTAATTAGAGCTCTTCAGAGAGGTATAGCTTTGTCCAGACACAAGGGAGCACCCAGTATAAGTCAAAGAAATACCCTTTCAGGCATAGTGTGACGAATAAATTATGCAAAAAAGAAGCAGAGAAATCTGGGTAGTTCTCAAGTTTAGGTGGAAAGCAGCTCCTGTATGGAGCACTCTCAACACCAGCGACACTTTAGATCTGCTCACCTCAAATGTCTGTTTTTCTATCAAAATCTTTAAGCATAGGATTAGCACAGTGCCATCCGCGCCGAGATAGAAAAGGACAAAGTCTTTTGCCATTTGTACAGCAAAGTCTTTAAGCATAGGACCAGCACAGTGCTGTCCTTGCCGCGCTGTAAAATGACAAAAGCCAATTTCCACTCCAGGCACAGTATTACAGCTTTGAGTTGGTAAAATACCAATCAAACCAACCTGAAATGAGTAAGAGCAACCCCTGACACAGTGTTTCGCTCTAATTAGAGCTCTACAGAGAGGTATAGCTTTGTCCAGACACAAGGGAGCACCCAGTATAAGTCAAAGAAATACCCTTTCAGGCATAGAGTGACAAATACATTATGCAAAAAAGAAGCAGAGAACTCTGGGTAGTTCTCAAGTTTAGGTGGAAAGCAGCTCCTGTATGGAGCACTCTCAACACCAGCGACACTCTAGATCTGCTCACCTCAAATGTCTGTTTTTCTATCAAAATCTTTAAGCATAGGATTAGCACAGTGCCATCCACGCCGAGATAGAAAAGGACAAAGTCTTTTGCCATTTGTACAGCAAAGTCTTTAAGCATAGGACTAGCACAGTGCTGTCCTTGCCGAGCTGTAAAATGACAAAAGCCAATTATCACTCCAGGCACAGTATTACAGCTTTGAGTTGGTAAAATACCAATCAAGCCAACCTGAAATGAGTAAAAGCAATCCCTGACACAGTGTTTCGCACTAATTAGAGCTCTTCAGAGAGGTATAGCTTTGTCCAGACACAAGGGAGCACCCAGTATAAGTCAAAGAAATACCCTTTCAGGCATAGAGTGACGAATAAATTATGCAAAAAAGAAGCAGAGAAATCTGGGTAGTTCTCAAGTTTAGGTGGAAAGCAGCTCCTGTATGGAGCACTCTCAACACCAGCGACACTCTAGATCTGCTCACCTCAAATGTCTGTTTTTCTATCAAAACCTTTAAGCATAGGATTAGCACAGTGCCATCCACGCCGAGATAGAAAAGGACAAAGTCTTTTGCCATTTGTACAGCAAACTCTTTAAGCATAGGACTAGCACAGTGCTGTCCTTGCCGCGCTGTAAAATGACAAAAGCCAATTTCCACTCCAGGCACAGTATTACAGCTTTGAGTTGGTAAAATACCAAACAAACCAACCTGAAATGAGTAAAAGCAACCCCTGACACAGTGTTTCGCTCTAATTAGAGCTCTACAGAGAGGTATAGCTTTGTCCAGACACAAGGGAGCACCCAGTATAAGTCAAAGAAATACCCTTTCAGGCATAGAGTGACGAATACATTATGCAAAAAAGAAGCAGAGAACTCTGGGTAGTTCTCAAGTTTAGGTGGAAAGCAGCTCCTGTATGGAGCACTCTCAACACCAGCGACACTCTAGATCTGCTCACCTCAAATGTCTGTTTTTCTATCAAAATCTTTAAGCATAGGATTAGCACAGTGCCACCCACGCCGAGATAGAAAAGGACAAAGTATTTTGCCATTTGTACAGCAAAGTCTTTAAGCATAGGACTAGCACAGTGCTGTCCTTGCCGAGCTGTAAAAAGACAAAAGCCAATTTTCACTCCAGGCACAGTATTACAGCTTTGAGTTGGTAAAATACCAATCAAGCCAACCTGAAATGAGTAAAAGCAACCCCTGACACAGTGTTTCGCTCTAATTAGAGCTCTTCAGAGAGGTATAGCTTTGTCCAGACACAAGGGAGCACCCAGTATAAATCAAAGAAATACCCTTTCAGGCATAGAGTGACGAATAAATTATGCAAAAAAGAAGCAGAGAAATCTGGGTAGTTCTCAAGTTTAGGTGGAAAGCAGCTCCTGTATGGAGCACTCTCAACACCAGCGACACTCTAGATCTGCTCACCTCAAATGTCTGTTTTTCTATCAAAATCTTTAAGCATAGGATTAGCATAGTGCCACCCACGCCGAGATAGAAAAGGACAAAGTCTTTCGCCATTTGTACAGCAAAGTCTTTCGTGGTGTTTTCGAAGGCTGAAAATTGTGAAGTATTATTGGCAGTGGAGTGCTCAGTATGTGATACGGAAAGGTCAGGCGAAAAAGTGGAGAAGATGGCTCTGACCTTATCTTCAAAAATGTGGCCAGTGTATCTGAAAGGGCCTGGGATCCCTCTGAGGAGGGTGTCAGAGGATTGGACAGATATGTTACCACCTGGAACAGTTTTCCTGAAGAGTTTTTGGCCTGATTTATTTGGTTAGTGTAGTAGGTGGTTTTCTCGGATGTAATCAGTTTTTTGTAATTTGAGAGGGCGTATTTATAGCTAATCTTGTCCGAGTTATTATAGTGTCGGCGCCACTGCCTTTCTAAGTTTCTGCAGTGTTGGCGCTGTAATCTAAGGGATTCCGAGAACCAGGGGGCGGATAGACGCTTTCTGTTCCTATGAGAGGTTTTTGTAGGGGCTAGTTTGTTACAGGCTGCGTTCAGATGCTCCAGGTAGGTAGCTGAAGCAGCTACAGGGTCCTGATTGTTTAGCGGAGGGCTTTCCTGTATGATCTGGGTGAGCTGGTTGAGATTAATGTTCTTCCAGTCTCTGAATTTCGTTGATCCAGAAATAGTCTGGGAAGGTAGACCATGATTAATGGGAACTGAAAAGCATACTGCAGAATGGTCTGTCCATATTAGAGGGATGACCTTAGTGATTGTGATGTCTCTATAGTTGGTAAATAAGCCGTCTAGGATGTGCCCTGCTAAGTGGGTGGGTGATTTGACAATTTGCATGAGGCCTACTGTCTCCAAGTCACCGAGTAATGTTCCTGTATCAGGGTCTTCATAGGATTCAAGATGAAAATTAAAGTCACCTAAAACGGTGAAGTGATGGGATCCAATAGACATCTCGATGATTTTGTCTAAGTTTGAGAGAAATTTTGATCTAGATCCTGGGGGGCGGTAGATTAGCAAACCTCTAAAAGTAGTTTTACTGGAGATGCATATGGCGAAAAGGAGAGCCTCGCATTCAGGAAGAGTTGTTTCTGATGTTGTTAGTTTTAGATGTTCTTTGTGTATAATTGCTATTCCTCCGCCTTTTCTTAAAGGTCTATCTAGCTTGCTTACACAATAGTTGTTAGGCGTGGCGTCTCTGAAGTCAGGTCCGGAGGATTCGTCTCCCCATGTCTCGGTAATAAATAATATATCCAGATCATGGGAGTCAATGAACTCAGCGATTTCAATCTTGTGTTTAGGTAAGGAACGGACGTTTATTAGGGCTGCAGACACTGTGGGTGGGGAGATAGTGGTGTCTGTGGACGGCGTCTCCGTGCATGTGGGACATTTAAACGGGCCGATGCAAGAGTTGTAGTTAAGGATGGGTATGGGGTGGGCTTTCTCGGCGTATGGTTTATAACTCAGGAGTTCGGCGGGGGAGTAGGATAGCAGAAGAGAGTTGGTGATGGGCCGCGGACCAGGCAGAGCAGGGGGGGTGGCCCTAGGCCCGGCATCGGCGCGGACGAGCACAGACGAGCTTGCCTTAAGCGCGCCTTCGGCGCGCAATCGTCGCGCCCGCTGCGCTCGTCCGCTCCGCTTCCGGTTCCGATGCATGTAAATAGTGTTGAATTGGATAAGAGTAGAGGGCGTGGTGAGCGCTGCTGGGCGTGTCCTGTGACCGAGGGCGGCGTTGCTGTGGCAACCCTCTCCGCTACAGCAATGGATCTGCTGGGCGGTCAGGTGTCAACAGCGAGCGAGCGCTTCAAAGTAAATCCAGGTAACAGTCAATTATTACTTTTTAAAACACAACGTGCTAGTGAAGCTAAAATCTCCCGGCTTCCGCCTCAGGAGAGAGTCTGTGAGACAGCGCTAGTGTTCAGCGCGAGTCAATTTAAGGACTGGCTTGTGGGCGTGGTGAGCGCCGCTGGGCGAGTCCTGTGACCGAGGGCGGCGTTGCTGTGGCAACCCTCTCCGCTACAGCAATGGATCTGCTGGGCGGTCAGGTGTCAACAGCGAGCGAGCGCTTCAAAGTAAATCCAGGTGACAGTCAATTATTACTTTTTAAAACACAACGTGCTAGTGAAGCTAAAATCTCCCGGCTTCCGCCTCAGGAGAGAGTCTGTGAGACAGCGCTAGTGTTCAGCGCGAGTCAATTTAAGGACTGGCTTGTGGGCGTGGTGAGCGCCGCTGGGCGTGTCCTGTGACCGAGGGCGGCGTTGCTGTGGCAACCCTCTCCGCTACAGCAATGGATCTGCTGGGCGGTCAGGTGTCAACAGCGAGCGAGCGCTTCAAAGTAAATCCAGGTGACAGTCAATTATTACTTTTTAAAACACAACGTGCTAGTGAAGCTAAAATCTCCCAGCTTCCGCCTCAGGAGAGAGTGCCATACACGCCGAGATAGAAAAGGACAAAGTCTTTTGCCATTTGTACAGCAAAGTCTTTAAGCATAGGACTAGCACAGTGCTGTCCTTGCCGAGCTGTAAAATGACAAAAGCCAATTTCCACTCCAGGCACAGTATTACAGCTTTGAGTTGGTAAAATACCAATCAAACCAACCTGAAATGAGTAAAAGCAACCCCTGACACAGTGTTTCGCTCTAATTAGAGCTCTACAGAGAGGTATAGCTTTGTCCAGACACAAGAGAGCACCCAGTATAAGTCAAAGAAATACCCTTTCAGGCATAGAGTGACGAATACATTATGCAAAAAAGAAGCAGAGAACTCTGGGTAGTTCTCAAGTTTAGGTGGAAAGCAGCTCCTGTATGGAGCACTCTCAACACCAGCGACACTCTAGATCTGCTCACCTCAAATGTCTGTTTTTCTATCAAAATCTTTAAGCATAGGATTAGCACAGTGCCACCCACGCTGAGATAGAAAAGGACAAAGTCTTTTGCCATTTGTACAGCAAAGTCTTTAAGCATAGGACTAGCACAGTGCTGTCCTTGCCGAGCTGTAAAATGACAAAAGCCAATTACCACTCCAGGCACAGTATTACAGCTTTGAGTTGGTAAAATACCAATCAAGCCAACCTGAAATGAGTAAAAGCAACCCCTGACACAGTGTTTCGCTCTAATTAGAGCTCTTCAGAGAGGTATAGCTTTGTCCAGACACAAGGGAGCACCCAGTATAAGTCAAAGAAATACCCTTTCAGGCATAGAGTGACGAATAAATTATGCAAAAAAGAAGCAGAGAAATCTGGGTAGTTCTCAAGTTTAGGTGGAAAGCAGCTCCTGTATGGAGCACTCTCAACACCAGCGACACTCTAGATCTGCTCACCTCAAATGTCTGTTTTTCTATCAAAATCTTTAAGCATAGGATTAGCATAGTGCTGTCCTTGCCGAGCTGTAAAATGACAAAAGCCAATTACCACTCCAGGCACAGTATTACAGCTTTGAGTTGGTAAAATACCAATCAAGCCAACCTGAAATGAGTAAAAGCAACCCCTGACACAGTGTTTCGCTCTAATTAGAGCTCTTCAGAGAGATATAGCTTTGTCCAGACACAAGGGAGCACCCAGTATAAGTCAAAGAAATACCCTTTCAGGCACAGAGTGACGAATAAATTATGCAAAAAAGAAGCAGAGAAATCTGGGTAGTTCTCAAGTTTAGGTGGAAAGCAGCTCCTGTATGGAGCACTCTCAACACCAGCGACACTCTAGATCTGCTCACCTCAAATGTCTGTTTTCCTATCAAAATCTTTAAGCATAGGATTAGCACAGTGCCATCCACGCCGAGATAGAAAAGGACAAAGTCTTTTGCCATTTGTACAGCAAAGTCTTTAAGCATAGGACTAGCACAGTGCTGTCCTTGCCGAGCTGTAAAATGACAAAAGCCAATTACCACTCCAGGCACAGTATTACAGCTTTGAGTTGGTAAAATACCAATCAAGCCAACCTGAAATGAGTAAAAGCAACCCCTGACACAGTGTTTCGCTCTAATTAGAGCTCTTCAGAGAGGTATAGCTTTGTCCAGACACAAGGGAGCACCCAGTATAAGTCAAAGAAATACCCTTTCAGGCATAGAGTGACGAATAAATTATGCAAAAAAGAAGCAGAGAACTCTGGGTAGTTCTCAAGTTTAGGTGGAAAGCAGCTCCTGTATGGAGCACTCTCAACACCAGCGACACTCTAGATCTGCTCACCTCAAATGTCTGTTTTTCTATCAAAATCTTTAAGCATAGGAGTAGCACAGTGCCATCCACGCCGAGATAGAAAAGGACAAAGTCTTTTGCCATTTGTACAGCAAAGTCTTTAAGCATAGGACTAGCACAGTGCTGTCCTTGCCGAGCTGTAAAATGACAAAAGACAATTACCACTCCAGGCACAGTATTACAGCTTTGAGTTGGTAAAATACCAATCAAGCCAACCTGAAATGAGTAAAAGCAACCCCTGACACAGTGTTTCGCTCTAATTAGAGCTCTTCAGAGAGGTATAGCTTTGTCCAGACACAAGGGAGCACCCAGTATAAGTCAAAGAAATACCCTTTCAGGCATAGAGTGACGAATAAATTATGCAAAAAAGAAGCAGAGAACTCTGGGTAGTTCTCAAGTTTAGGTGGAAAGCAGCTCCTGTATGGAGCACTCTCAACACCAGCGACACTCTAGATCTGCTCACCTCAAATGTCTGTTTTTCTATCAAAATCTTTAAGCATAGGATTAGCATAGTGCCACCCACGCCGAGATAGAAAAGGACAAAGTCTTTCGCCATTTGTACAGCAAAGTCTTTAAGCATAGGACTAGCACAGTGCTGTCCTTGCCGAGCTGTAAAATGACAAAAGCCAATTACCACTCCAGGCACAGTATTACAGCTTTGAGTTGGTAAAATACCAATCAAGCCAACCTGAAATGAGTAAAAGCAACCCCTGACACAGTGTTTCGCTCTAATTAGAGCTCTTCAGAGAGATATAGCTTTGTCCAGACACAAGGGAGCACCCAGTATAAGTCAAAGAAATACCCTTTCAGGCATAGAGTGACGAATAAATTATGCAAAAAAGAAGCAGAGAACTCTGGGTAGTTCTCAAGTTTAGGTGGAAAGCAGCTCCTGTATGGAGCACTCTCAACACCAGCGACACTCTAGATCTGCTCACCTCAAATGTCTGTTTTCCTATCAAAATCTTTAAGCATAGGATTAGCACAGTGCCATCCACGCCGAGATAGAAAAGGACAAAGTCTTTTGCCATTTGTACAGCAAAGTCTTGAAGCATAGGACTAGCACAGTGCTGTCCTTGCCGAGCTGTAAAATGACAAAAGCCAATTACCACTCCAGGCACAGTATTACAGCTTTTAGTTGGTAAAATACCAATCAAGCCAACCTGAAATGAGTAAAAGCAACCCCTGACACAGTGTTTTGCTCTAATTAGAGCTCTTCAGAGAGCTATAGCTTTGTCCAGACACAAGGGAGCACCCAGTATAAGTCAAAGAAATACCCTTTCAGGCATAGAGTGATGAATAAATTATGCAAAAAAGAAGCAGAGAACTCTGGGTAGTTCTCAAGTTTAGGTGTAAAGCAGCTCCTGTATGGAGCACTCTCAACACCAGCGACACTCTAGATCTGCTCACCTCAAATGTCTGTTTTCCTATCAAAATCTTTAAGCATAGGATTAGCACAGTGCCATCCACGCCGAGATAGAAAAGGACAAAGTCTTTTGCCATTTGTACAGCAAAGTCTTTAAGCATAGGACTAGCACAGTGCTGTCCTTGCCGAGCTGTAAAATGACAAAAGCCAATTACCACTCCAGGCACAGTATTACAGCTTTGAGTTGGTAAAATACCAATCAAGCCAACCTGAAATGAGTAAAAGCAACCCCTGACACAGTGTTTCACTCTAATTAGAGCTCTTCAGTGAGGTATAGCTTTGTCCAGACACAAGGGAGCACCCAGTATAAGTCAAAGAAATACCCTTTCAGGCATAGAGTGACGAATAAATTATGCAAAAAAGAAGCAGAGACCTCTGGGTAGTTCTCAAGTTTAGGTGTAAAGCAGCTCCTGTATGGAGCACTCTCAACACCAGCGACACTCTAGATCTGCTCACCTCAAATGTCTGTTTTTCTATCAAAATCTTTAAGCATAGGATTAGCACAGTGCCATCCACGCCGAGATAGAAAAGGACAAAGTCTTTTGCCATTTGTACAGCAAAGTCTTTAAGCATAGGACTAGCACAGTGCTGTCCTTGCCGAGCTGTAAAATGACAAAAGCCAAATACCACTCCAGGCACAGTATTACAGCTTTGAGTTGGTAAAATACCAATCAAGCCAACCTGAAATGAGTAAAAGCAACCCCTGACACAGTGTTTCGCTCTAATTAGAGCTCTTCAGAGAGGTATAGCTTTGTCCAGACACAAGGGAGCACCCAGTATAAGTCAAAGAAATACCCTTTCAGGCATAGAGTGACGAATAAATTATGCAAAAAAGAAGCAGAGAACTCTGGGTAGTTCTCTAGTTTAGGTGGAAAGCAGCTCCTGTATGGAGCACTCTCAACACCAGCGACACTCTAGATCTGCTCACCTCAAATGTCTGTTTTTCTATCAAAATCTTTAAGCATAGGATTAGCACAGTGCAATCCACGCCGAGATAGAAAAGGACAAAGTCTTTTGCCATTTGCACAGCAAAGTCTTTAAGCATAGGACTAGCACAGTGCTGTCCTTGCTGAGCTGTAAAATGACAAAAGCCAATTACAACTCCAGGCACAATATTACAGCTTTGAGTTGGTAAAATACCAATCAAGCCAACCTGAAATGAGTAAAAGCAACCCCTGACACAGTGTTTCGCTCTAATTAGAGCTCTTCAGAGAGGTATAGCTTTGTCCAGACACAAGGGAGCACCCAGTATAAGTCAAAGAAATACCCTTTCAGGCATAGAGTGACGAATAAATTATGCAAAAAAGAAGCAGAGAACTCTGGGTAGTTCTCAAGTTTAGGTGTAAAGCAGCTCCTGTATGGAGCACTCTCAACACCAGCGACACTCTAGATCTGCTCACCTCAAATGTCTGTTTTTCTATCAAAATCTTTAAGCATAGGATTAGCACAGTGCCATCCACGCCGAGATAGAAAAGGACAAAGTCTTTTGCCATTTGTACAGCAAAGTCTTTAAGCATAGGACTAGCACAGTGCTGTCCTTGCCGAGCTGTAAAATGACAAAAGCCAATTACGACTCTAGGCACAGTATAACAGCTTTGAGTTGGTAAAATACCAATCAAGCCAACCTGAAATGAGTAAAAGCAACCCCTGACACAGTGTTTCGCTCTAATTAGAGCTCTACAGAGAGGTATAGCTTTGTCCAGAAACAAGGGAGCACCCAGTATAAGTCAAAGAAATACCCTTTCAGGCATAGAGTGACGAATAAATTATGCAAAAAAGAAGCAGAGAACTCTGTGTAGTTTTCAAGTTTAGGTGGAAAGCAGCTCCTGTATGGAGCACTCTCAACACCAGCGACACTCTAGATCTGCTCACCTCAAAAGTCTGTTTTTCTATCAAAATCTTTAAGCATAGGATTAGCACAGTGCCATCCACGCCGAGATAGAAAAGGACAAAGTCTTTTGCCATTTTTACAGCAAAGTCTTTAAGCATAGGACTAGCACAGTGCTGTCCTTGCCGAGCTGTAAAATGACAAAAGCCAATTATCACTCCAGGCACAGTATTACAGCTTTGAGTTGGTAAAATACCAATCAAGCCAACCTGAAATGAGTAAAAGCTACCCCTGACACAGTGTTTCGCTCTAATTAGAGCTCTTCAGAGAGGTATAGCTTTGTCCAGACACAAGGGAGCACCCAGTATAAGTCAAAGAAATACCCTTTCAGGCATAGTGTGACGAATAAATTATGCAAAAAAGAAGCAGAGAACTCTGGGTAGTTCTCTAGTTTAGGTGGAAAGCAGCTCCTGTATGGAGCACTCTCAACACCAGCGACACTCTAGATCTGCTCACCTCAAATGTCTGTTTTTCTATCAAAATCTTTAAGCATAGGATTAGCACAGTGCTATCCACACCGAGATAGAAAAGGACAAAGTCTTTTGCCATTTGTACAGCAAAGTCTTTAAGCATAGGACTAGCACAGTGCTGTCCTTGCCGAGCTGTAAAATGACAAAAGCCAATTACCACTCCAGGCACAGTATTACAGCTTTGAGTTGGTAAAATACCAATCAAGCCAACCTGAAATGAGTAAAAGCAACCTCTGACACAGTGTTTCGCTCTAATTAGAGCTCTTCAGAGAGGTATAGCTTTGTCCAGACACAAGGGAGCACCCAGTATAAGTCAAAGAAATACCCTTTCAGGCATAGAGTGACGAATAAATTATGCAAAAAAGAAGCAGAGAACTCTGGGTAGTTCTCAAGTTTAGGTGGAAAGCAGCTCCTGTATGGAGCACTCTCAACACCAGCGACACTCTAGATCTGCTCACCTCAAATGTCTGTTTTTCTATCAAAATCTTTAAGCATAGGATTAGCACAGTGCCATCCATGCCGAGATAGAAAAGGACAAAGTCTTTTGCCATTTGTACAGCAAAGTCTTTAAGCATAGGACTAGCACAGTGCTGTCCTTGCCGAACTGTAAAATGACAAAAGCAAATTACCACTCCAGGCACAGTATTACAGCTTTGAGTTGGTAAAATACCAATCAAGCCAACCTGAAATGTGTAAAAGCAACCCCTGACACAGTGTTTCGCTCTAATTAGAGCTCTTCAGAGAGGTATAGCTTTGTCCAGACACAAGGGAGCATCCAGTATAAGTCAAAGAAATACCCTTTCAGGCATAGAGTGACGAATAAATTATGCAAAAAAGAAGCAGAGAAATCTGGGTAGTTCTCAAGTTTAGGTGGAAAGCAGCTCCTGTATGGAGCACTCTCAACACCAGCGACACTCTAGATCTGCTCACCTCAAATGTCTGTTTTTCTATCAAAATCTTTAAGCATAGGATTAGCACAGTGCCATCCACGCCGAGATAGAAAAGGACAAAGTCTTTTGCCATTTGTACAGCAAAGTCTTTAAGCATAGGACTAGCACAGTGCTGTCCTTGCCGAGCTGTAAAATGACAAAAGCCAATTACCACTCCAGGCACAGTATTACAGCTTTGAGTTGGTAAAATACCAATCAAACCAACCTGAAATGAGTAAAAGCAACCCCTGACACAGTGTTTCGCTCTAATTAGAGCTCTACAGAGAGGTATAGCTTTGTCCAGACACAAGGGAGCACCCAGTATAAGTCAAAGAAATACCCTTTCAGGCATAGAGTGACGAATACATTATGCAAAAAAGAAGCAGAGAACTCTGGGTAGTTCTCAAGTTTAGGTGGAAAGCAGCTCCTGTATGGAGCACTCTCAACACCAGCGACACTCTAGATCTGCTCACCTCAAATGTCTGTTTTTCTATCAAAATCTTTAAGCATAGGATCAGCACAGTGCCACCCACGCCGAGATAGAAAAGGACAAAGTCTTTTGCCATTTGTACAGCAAAGTCTTTAAGCATAGGACTAGCACAGTGCTGTCCTTGCCGAGCTGTAAAATGACAAAAGCCAATTACCACTCCAGGCACAGTATTAGAGCTTTGAGTTGGTAAAATACCAATCAAGCCAACCTGAAATGAGTAAAAGCAACCCCTGACACAGTGTTTCGCTCTAATTAGAGCTCTTCAGAGAGCGATATAGCTTTGTCCAGACACAAGGGAGCACCCAGTATAAGTCAAAGAAATACCCTTTCAGGCATAGAGTGATGAATACATTATGCAAAAAAGAAGCAGAGAACTCTGGGTAGTTCTCAAGTTTAGGTGGAAAGCAGCTCCTGTATGGAGCACTCTCAACACCAGCGACACTCTAGATCTGCTCACCTCAAATGTCTGTTTTCCTATCAAAATCTTTAAGCATAGGATTAGCACAGTGCCATCCACGCCGAGATAGAAAAGGACAAAGTCTTTTACCATTTGTACAGCAAAGTCTTTAAGCATAGGACTAGCACAGTGCTGTCCTTGCTGAGCTGTAAAATGACAAAAGCCAATTACCACTCCAGGCACAGTATTTCAGCTTTGAGTTGGTAAAATACCAATCAAGCCAACCTGAAATGAGTAAAAGCAACCACTGACACAGTGTTTTGCTCTAATTAGAGCTCTTCAGAGAGGTATAGCTTTGTCCAGACACAAGGGAGCACCCAGTATAAGTCAAAGAAATACCCTTTCAGGCATAGAGTGACGAATAAATTATGCAAAAAAGAAGCAGAGAACTCTGGATAGTTCTCACGTTTAGGTGGAAAGCAGCTCCTGTATGGAGCACTCTCAAAACCAGCGACACTCTAGATCTGCTCACCTCAAATGTCTGTTTTTCTATCAAAATCTTTAAGCATAGGATTAGCACAGTGCCATCCACGCCGAGATAGAAAAGGACAAAGTCTTTTGCCATTTGTACAGCAAAGTCTTTAAGCATAGGACTAGCACAGTGCTGTCCTTGCCGAGCTGTAAAATGACAAAAGCCAATTACCACTCCAGGCACAGTATTACAGCTTTGAGTTGGTAAAATACCAATCAAACCAACCTGAAATGAGTAAAAGCAACCCCTGACACAGTGTTTCGCTCTAATTAGAGCTCTACAGAGAGGTATAGCTTTGTCCAGACACAAGGGAGCACCCAGTATAAGTCAAAGAAATACCCTTTCAGGCATAGAGTGACGAATAAATTATGCAAAAAAGAAGCAGAGAACTCTGGGTAGTTCTCAAGTTTAGGTGTAAAGCAGCTCCTGTATGGAGCACTCTCAACACCAGCGACACTCTAGATCTGCTCACCTCAAATGTCTGTTTTTCTATCAAAATCTTTAAGCATAGGATTAGCACAGTGCCATCCACGCCGAGATAGAAAAGGACAAAGTCTTTTGCCATTTGTACAGCAAAGTCTTTAAGCATAGGACTAGCACAGTGCTGTCCTTGCCGAGCTGTAAAATGACAAAAGCCAATTACGACTCTAGGCACAGTATAACAGCTTTGAGTTGGTAAAATACCAATCAAGCCAACCTGAAATGAGTAAAAGCAACCCCTGACACAGTGTTTCGCTCTAATTAGAGCTCTTCAGAGAGGTATAGCTTTGTCCAGAAACAAGGGAGCACCCAGTATAAGTCAAAGAAATACCCTTTCAGGCATAGAGTGACGAATAAATTATGCAAAAAAGAAGCAGAGAACTCTGTGTAGTTTTCAAGTTTAGGTGGAAAGCAGCTCCTGTATGGAGCACTCTCAACACCAGCGACACTCTAGATCTGCTCACCTCAAAAGTCTGTTTTTCTATCAAAATCTTTAAGCATAGGATTAGCACAGTGCCATCCACGCCGAGATAGAAAAGGACAAAGTCTTTTGCCATTTGTACAGCAAAGTCTTTAAGCATAGGACTAGCACAGTGCTGTCCTTGCCGAGCTGTAAAATGACAAAAGCCAATTACCACTCCAGGCACAGTATTACAGCTTTGAGTTGGTAAAATACCAATCAAACCAACCTGAAATGAGTAAAAGCAACCCCTGACACAGTGTTTCGCTCTAATTAGAGCTCTACAGAGAGGTATAGCTTTGTCCAGACACAAGGGAGCACCCAGTATAAGTCAAAGAAATACCCTTTCAGGCATAGAGTGACGAATAAATTATGCAAAAAAGAAGCAGAGAACTCTGGGTAGTTCTCAAGTTTAGGTGTAAAGCAGCTCCTGTATGGAGCACTCTCAACACCAGCGACACTCTAGATCTGCTCACCTCAAATGTCTGTTTTTCTATCAAAATCTTTAAGCATAGGATTAGCACAGTGCCATCCACGCCGAGATAGAAAAGGACAAAGTCTTTTGCCATTTGTACAGCAAAGTCTTTAAGCATAGGACTAGCACAGTGCTGTCCTTGCCGAGCTGTAAAATGACAAAAGCCAATTACGACTCTAGGCACAGTATAACAGCTTTGAGTTGGTAAAATACCAATCAAGCCAACCTGAAATGAGTAAAAGCAACCCCTGACACAGTGTTTCGCTCTAATTAGAGCTCTTCAGAGAGGTATAGCTTTGTCCAGAAACAAGGGAGCACCCAGTATAAGTCAAAGAAATACCCTTTCAGGCATAGAGTGACGAATAAATTATGCAAAAAAGAAGCAGAGAACTCTGTGTAGTTTTCAAGTTTAGGTGGAAAGCAGCTCCTGTATGGAGCACTCTCAACACCAGCGACACTCTAGATCTGCTCACCTCAAAAGTCTGTTTTTCTATCAAAATCTTTAAGCATAGGATTAGCACAGTGCCATCCACGCCGAGATAGAAAAGGACAAAGTCTTTTGCCATTTTTACAGCAAAGTCTTTAAGCATAGGACTAGCACAGTGCTGTCCTTGCCGAGCTGTAAAATGACAAAAGCCAATTATCACTCCAGGCACAGTATTACAGCTTTGAGTTGGTAAAATACCAATCAAGCCAACCTGAAATGAGTAAAAGCTACCCCTGACACAGTGTTTCGCTCTAATTAGAGCTCTTCAGAGAGGTATAGCTTTGTCCAGACACAAGGGAGCACCCAGTATAAGTCAAAGAAATACCCTTTCAGGCATAGTGTGACGAATAAATTATGCAAAAAAGAAGCAGAGAACTCTGGGTAGTTCTCTAGTTTAGGTGGAAAGCAGCTCCTGTATGGAGCACTCTCAACACCAGCGACACTCTAGATCTGCTCACCTCAAATGTCTGTTTTTCTATCAAAATCTTTAAGCATAGGATTAGCACAGTGCTATCCACGCCGAGATAGAAAAGGACAAAGTCTTTTGCCATTTGTACAGCAAAGTCTTTAAGCATAGGACTAGCACAGTGCTGTCCTTGCCGAGCTGTAAAATGACAAAAGCCAATTACCACTCCAGGCACAGTATTACAGCTTTGAGTTGGTAAAATACCAATCAAGCCAACCTGAAATGAGTAAAAGCAACCTCTGACACAGTGTTTCGCTCTAATTAGAGCTCTTCAGAGAGGTATAGCTTTGTCCAGACACAAGGGAGCACCCAGTATAAGTCAAAGAAATACCCTTTCAGGCATAGAGTGACGAATAAATTATGCAAAAAAGAAGCAGAGAACTCTGGGTAGTTCTCAAGTTTAGGTGGAAAGCAGCTCCTGTATGGAGCACTCTCAACACCAGCGACACTCTAGATCTGCTCACCTCAAATGTCTGTTTTTCTATCAAAATCTTTAAGCATAGGATTAGCACAGTGCCATCCACGCCGAGATAGAAAAGGACAAAGTCTTTTGCCATTTGTACAGCAAAGTCTTTAAGCATAGGACTAGCACAGTGCTGTCCTTGCCGAGCTGTAAAATTACAAAAGCCAATTACCACTCCAGGCACAGTATTACAGCTTTGAGTTGGTAAAGTACCAATCAAGCCAACCTGAAATGAGTAAAAGCAACCCCTGACACAGTGTTTCGCTCTAATTAGAGCTCTTCAGAGACGTATAGCTTTGTCCAGACAAAAGTTAGCACCCTGTATAAGTCAAAGAAATACCCTTTCAGGCGTAGAGTGACGAATAAATTATGCAAAAAAAGAAGCAGAGAACTCTGGGTAGTTCTCAAGTTTAGGTGGAAAGCAGCTCCTGTATGGAGCACTCTCAACACCAGCAACACTCTAGTTCTGCTCACCTCAAATGTCTGTTTTTCTGTCAAAATCTTTAAGCATAGGATTAGCACAGTGCCATCCACGCCGAGATAGAAAAGGACACAGTCTTTTGCCATTTGTACAGCAAAGTCTTTAAGCATAGGACTAGCACAGTGCTGTCCTTGCCGAGCTGTAAAATGACAAAAGCCAATTACCACTCCAGGCACAGTATTACAGCTTTGAGTTGGTAAAATACAAATCAAGCCAACCTGAAATGAATAAAATCAACCCCTGACACAGTGTTTCGCTCTAATTAGAGCTCTTCAGAGAGGTATAGCTTTGTCCAGACACAAGGGAGCACCCAGAATAAGTCAAAGAAATACCCTTTCAGGCATAGAGTGACGAATAAATTATGCAAAAAAGAAGCAGAGAACTCTGGGTAGTTCTCAAGTTTAGGTGGAAAGCAGCTCCTGTATGGAGCACTCTCAACACCAGCGACACTCTAGATCTGCTCACCTCAAATGTATTTTTTTCTATCAAAATCTTTAAGCATAGGATTAGCACAGTGCCATCCACACCGAGATAGAAAAGGACAAAGTCTTTTGCCATTTGTACAGCAAAGTCTTTAAGCATAGGACTAGCACAGTGCTGTTCTTGCCGAGCTGTAAAATGAAAAAAACAATTACCACTCCAGGCACAGTATTACAGCTTTGAGTTGGTAAAATACCAATCAAGCCAGCCTGAAATGAGTAAAAGCAACCCCTGACACAGTGTTTCGCTCTAATTAGAGCTCTTCAGAGAGGAATAGCTTTGTCCAGACACAAGGGAGCACCCAGTATAAGTCAAAGAAATACCCTTTCAGGCATAGAGTGACGAATAAATTATGCAAAAAAGAAGCAGAGAACTCTGGGTAGTTCTCAAGTTTAGGTGGAAAGCAGCTCCTGTATGGAGCACTCTCAACACCAGCGACACTCTAGATCTGCTCACCTCAAATGTCTGTTTTTCTATCAAAATCTTTAAGCATAGGATTAGCACAGTGCCATCCACGCCGAGATAGAAAAGGACAAAGTCTTTTGCCATTTGTACAGCAAAGTCTTTAAGCATAGGACTAGCACAGTGCTGTTCTTGCCGAGCTGTAAAATGACAAAAGCCAATTATCACTCCAGGCACAGTATTACAGCTTTGAGTTGGTAAAATACCAATCAAGCCAACCTGAAATGAGTAAAAGAATCCCCTGACACAGTGTTTCGCTCTAATTAGAGCTCTTCAGAGAGTTATAGCTTTGTCCAGACACAAGGGAGCACCCAGTATAAGTCAAAGAAATACCCTTTCAGGCATAGAGTGACAAATAAATTATGCAAAAAAGAAGCAGAGAACTCTGGGTAGTTCTCTAGTTTAGGTGGAAAGCAGCTCCTGTATGGAGCACTCTCAACACCAGCGACACTCTAGATCTGCTCACCTCAAATGTCTGTTTTTCTATCAAAATCTTTAAGCATAGGATTAGCACAGTGCTATCCACGCCGAGATAGAAAAGGACAAAGTCTTTTGCCATTTGTACAGCAAAGTCTTTAAGCATAGGACTAGCACAGTGCTGTCCTTGCCGAGCTGTAAAATGACAAAAGCCAATTACCACTCCAGGCACAGTATTACAGCTTTGAGTTGGTAAAATACCAATCAAGCCAACCTGAAATGAGTAAAAGCAACCTCTGACACAGTGTTTCGCTCTAATTAGAGCTCTTCAGAGAGGTATAGCTTTGTCCAGACACAAGGGAGCACCCAGTATAAGTCAAAGAAATACCCTTTCAGGCATAGAGTGACGAATAAATTATGCAAAAAAGAAGCAGAGAACTCTGGGTAGTTCTCAAGTTTAGGTGGAAAGCAGCTCCTGTATGGAGCACTCTCAACACCAGCGACACTCTAGATCTGCTCACCTCAAATGTCTGTTTTTCTATCAAAATCTTTAAGCATAGGATTAGCACAGTGCCATCCACGCCGAGATAGAAAAGGACAAAGTCTTTTGCCATTTGTACAGCAAAGTCTTTAAGCATAGGACTAGCACAGTGCTGTCCTTGCCGAGCTGTAAAATTACAAAAGCCAATTACCACTCCAGGCACAGTATTACAGCTTTGAGTTGGTAAAGTACCAATCAAGCCAACCTGAAATGAGTAAAAGCAACCCCTGACACAGTGTTTCGCTCTAATTAGAGCTCTTCAGAGACGTATAGCTTTGTCCAGACAAAAGTTAGCACCCTGTATAAGTCAAAGAAATACCCTTTCAGGCGTAGAGTGACGAATAAATTATGCAAAAAAAGAAGCAGAGAACTCTGGGTAGTTCTCAAGTTTAGGTGGAAAGCAGCTCCTGTATGGAGCACTCTCAACACCAGCAACACTCTAGTTCTGCTCACCTCAAATGTCTGTTTTTCTGTCAAAATCTTTAAGCATAGGATTAGCACAGTGCCATCCACGCCGAGATAGAAAAGGACACAGTCTTTTGCCATTTGTACAGCAAAGTCTTTAAGCATAGGACTAGCACAGTGCTGTCCTTGCCGAGCTGTAAAATGACAAAAGCCAATTACCACTCCAGGCACAGTATTACAGCTTTGAGTTGGTAAAATACAAATCAAGCCAACCTGAAATGAATAAAATCAACCCCTGACACAGTGTTTCGCTCTAATTAGAGCTCTTCAGAGAGGTATAGCTTTGTCCAGACACAAGGGAGCACCCAGAATAAGTCAAAGAAATACCCTTTCAGGCATAGAGTGACGAATAAATTATGCAAAAAAGAAGCAGAGAACTCTGGGTAGTTCTCAAGTTTAGGTGGAAAGCAGCTCCTGTATGGAGCACTCTCAACACCAGCGACACTCTAGATCTGCTCACCTCAAATGTATTTTTTTCTATCAAAATCTTTAAGCATAGGATTAGCACAGTGCCATCCACACCGAGATAGAAAAGGACAAAGTCTTTTGCCATTTGTACAGCAAAGTCTTTAAGCATAGGACTAGCACAGTGCTGTTCTTGCCGAGCTGTAAAATGAAAAAAACAATTACCACTCCAGGCACAGTATTACAGCTTTGAGTTGGTAAAATACCAATCAAGCCAGCCTGAAATGAGTAAAAGCAACCCCTGACACAGTGTTTCGCTCTAATTAGAGCTCTTCAGAGAGGAATAGCTTTGTCCAGACACAAGGGAGCACCCAGTATAAGTCAAAGAAATACCCTTTCAGGCATAGAGTGACGAATAAATTATGCAAAAAAGAAGCAGAGAACTCTGTGTAGTTCTCAAGTTTAGGTGGAAAGCAGCTCCTGTATGGAGCACTCTCAACACCAGTGACACTCTAGATCTGCTCAACTCAAATGTCTGTTTTTCTATCAAAATCTTTAAGCATAGGATTAGCACAGTGCCATCCATGCCGAGATAGAAAAGGACAAAGTCTTTTGCCTTTTGTACAGCAAAGTCTTTAAGCATAGGACTAGCACAGTGCTGTTCTTGCCGACACTGTTTCAGTGGTTGCTTTTACTCATTTCAGGTTGGCTTGATTGGTATTTTACCAACTCTAAGCTGTAATACTGTTCTTGGAGTGGTAATTGGCTTTTGTCATTTTACAGCTCGGCAAGGACAGCACTGTGCTAGTCCTATGCCTAAAGACTTTGCTGTACAAATGGCAAAAGACTTTGTCCTTTTCTATCTCGGCGTGGATGGCACTGTGCTAATCCTATGCTTAAAGATTTTGATAGAAAAACAGACATTTGAGGTGAGCAGATCTAGAGTGTCGCTGGTGTTGAGAGTGCTCCATACATGAGCTGCTTTCCACCTAAACTTGAGAACTACCCAGAGTTCTCTGCTTCTTTTTTGCATAATTTATTCGTCACTCTATGCCTGAAAGGGTATTTCTTTGACTTAAACTGGGTGCTCCCTTGTGTCTGGACAGAGCTATACCTCTCTGAAGAACTCTATTAGAGCGAAATACTGTGTCAGGGGTTGCTTTTACTCATTTCAGGTTGGCTTGATTGGTATTTTACCAACTCAAAGCTGTAATACTGTGCCTGGAGTGGTAATTGGCTTTTGTCATTTTACAGCTCGGCAAGGACAGCACTGTGCTAGTCCTATGCTTAAAGACTTTGCTGTACAAATGGCAAAAGACTTTGTCCTTTTCTATCTCGGCGTGGATGGCACTGTGCTAATCCTATGCTTAAAGATTTTGATAGAAAAACAGACATTTGAGGTGGGCAGATCTAGAGTGTCGCTGATGTTGAGAGTGCTCCATACAGAAGCTGCTTTCCACCTAAATTTGAGAACTACCCAGAGTTCTCGGCTTCTTTTTTGCATACTTTATTCGTCACTCTATGCCTGAAAGGGTATTTCTTTGACTTATACTGGGCGCTCCCTTGTGTCTGGACAAAGCTATACCTCTCTGAAGAGCTCTAATTAGAGCGAAACACTGTGTCCGGAGTTGCTTTTACTCATTTCAGGTTGGCTTGATTGGTATTTTACCAACTCAAAGCTGTAATACTGTGCCTGGAGTGGTAATTGGCTTTTGTCATTTTACAGCTCGGCAAGGACAGCACTGTGCTAGTCCTATGCTTATAGACTTTGCTGTACAAATGGCAAAAGACTTTGTCCTTTTCTATCTCGGCGTGGATGGCACTGTGCTAATCCTATGCTTAAAGATTTTGATAGAAAAACAGATATTTGAGGAGAGCAGATCTAGAGTGTCGCTGGTGTTGAGAGTGCTCCATACAGGATCTGCTTTCCACCTAAACTTGAGAACTACCCAGAGTTCTCTGCTTCGTTTTTGCATAATTTATTCGTCACTCTATGCCTGAAAGGGTATTTCTTTGACTTATACTGGGTGCTCCCTTGTGTCTGGACAAAGCTATAACTCTCTGAAGAGCTCTAATTAGAGCGCAACACTGTGTCAGGGGTTGCTTTTACTCATTTCAGGTTGGATTGATTGGTATTTTACCAACTCAAAGCTGTAATACTGTGCCTGGAGTGGTAATTGGCTTTTGTCATTTTACAGCTCGGCAAGGACAGCACTGTGCTAGTCCCATGCTTAAAGACTTTGCTGTACAAATGGCAAAAGACTTTGTCTTTTTCTATCTCGGCGTGGATGGCACTGTGCTAATCCTATGCTTAAAGATTTTGATAGAAAAACAGACATTTGAGGTGAGCAGATCTAGAGTGTCGCTGGTGTTGAGAGTGCTCCATACAGGAGCTGCTTTCCACCTAAACTTGAGAACTACCCAGAGTTCTCTGCTTCTTTTTTCCATAATTTATTCGTCACTCTATGCCTGAAAGGGTATTTCTTTGACTTATACTGGGTGCTCCCTTGTGTCTGGACAAAGCTATATCTCTCTGAAGAGCTCTAATTAGAGCGAAACACTGTGTCAGGGGTTGCTTTTACTCATTTCAGGTTGGCTTGATTGGTATTTTACCAACTCAAAGCTGTAATACTGTGCCTGGAGTTGTAATTGGCTTTTGTCATTTTAAAGCTCGGCAAGGACAGCACTGTGCTAGTCCTATGCTTATAGACTTTGCTGTACAAATGGCAAAAGACGTCCTTTTCTATCTCGGCGTGGATGGCACTGTGCTAATCCTATGCTTAAAGATTTTGATAGAAAAACAGACATTTGAGGTGAGCACATCTAGAGTGTCGCTGGTGTTGAGAGTGCTCGGTACAGGAGCTGCTTTCCACCTAAACTTGAGAACTACCCAGAGTTCTCTGCTTCTTTTTTGCATAATTTATTCGTCACTCTATGCCTGAAAGGGTATTTCTTTGACTTATACTGGGTGCTCCCTTGTGTCTGGACAAAGCTATACCTCTCTGAAGAGCTCTAATTAGAGCGAAACACTGTGTCAGGGGTTGCTTTTACTCATTTCAGGTTGGCTTGATTGGTATTTTACCAACTCAAAGCTGTAATACTGTGCCTGGAGTGGTAATTGGCTTTTGTAATTTTACAGCTCGGCAAGGACAGCACTGTGCTAGTCCTATGCTTAAAGACTTTGATGTACAAATGGCAAAAGACTTTTTCCTTTTCTATCTCGGCGTGGATGGCACTGTGCTAATCCTATGCTAAAAGATTTTGATAGAAAAACAGACATTTGAAGTGAGCAGATCTAGAGTGTCGCTGGTGTTGAGAGTGCTCCATACAGGAGCTGCTTTCCACCTAAACTTGAGAACTACCCAGAGTTCTCTGCTTCTTTTTTGCATAGTTTATTCGTCACTCTATGCCTGAAAGGGTATTTCTTTGACTTGTACTGGGTGCTCCCTTGTGTCTGGACAAAGCTATACCTCTCTGAAGAGCTCTAATTAGAGCGAAACACTGTGTCAGGGGTTGCTTTTACTCATTTCAGGTTGGCTTGATTGGTATTTTACCAACTCAAAGCTGTAATACTGTGCCTGGAGTGGTAATTGGCTTTTGTCATTTTATAGCTCGGCAAGGACAGCACTGTGCTAGTCCTATGCTTAAAGACTTTGCTGTAAAAATGGCAAAAGACTTTGTCCTTTTCTATCTCGGCGTGGATGGCAGTGTGCTAATCCTATGCTTAAAGAGTTTGATAGAAAAACAGACTTTTGAGGTGAGCAGATCTAGAGTGTCGCTGGTGTTGAGAGTGCTCCATACAGGAGCTGCTTTCCACCTAAACTTGAGAACTACCCAGAGTTCTCTGCTTCTTTTTTGCATAATTTATTCATCACGCTATGCCTGAAAGGGTATTTCTTTGACTTATACTGGGTGCTCCTTTGTGTCTGGACAAAGCTATACCTCTCTGAAGAGCTCTAATTAGAGCGAAACACTGTGTCAGGGGTTGCTTTTACTCATTTCAGGTTGGCTTGATTGGTATTTTACCAACTCAAAGCTGTAATACTGTGCCTGGAGTGGTAATTGGCTTTTGTCATTTTACAGCTCGGCAAGGACAGCACTGTGCTAGTCCTATGCTTAAAGACTTTGCTGTACAAATGGCAAAAGACTTTGTCCTTTTCTATCTCGGCGTGGATGGCACTGTGCTAATCCTATGCTTAAAGATTTTGATAGAAAAACAGACATTTGAGGTGAGCAGATCTAGAGTGTCGCTGGTGTTGAGAGTGCTCCATACAGGAGCTGCTTTCCACCTAAACTTGAGAACTACCCAGAGTTCTCTGCTTCTTTTTTGCATAATTTATTCGTCACTCTATGCCTGAAAGGGTATTTCTTTGACTTATACTGGGTGCTCCCTTGTGTCTGGACAAAGCTATACCTCTCTGAAGAGCTCTAATTAGAGCGAAACACTGTGTCAGGGGTTGCTTTTACTCATTTCAGGTTGGCTTGATTGGTATTTTACCAACTCAAAGCTGTAATACTGTGCCTGGAGTGGTAATTGGCTTTTGTCATTATACAGCTCGGCAAGGACAGCACAGTGCTAGTCCTATGCTTAAAGACTTTGCTGTACAAATGGCAAAAGACTTTTTCCTTTTCTATCTCGGCGTGGATGGCACTGTGCTAATCCTATGCTTAAAGATTTTGATAGAAAAACAGACATTTGAGGTGAGCAGATCTAGAGTGTCTCTGGTGTTGAGAGTGCTCCATACAGGAGCTGCTTTCCACCTAAACTTGAGAACTACCCAGAGTTCTCTGCTTCTTTTTTGCATAATTCATTCGTCACTCTATGCCTGAAAGGGTATTACTTTGACTTATACTGGGTGCTCCCTTGTGTCTGGACAAAGCTATACCTCTCTGAAGAGCTCTAATTAGAGCGAAACACTGTGTCAGGGGTTGCTTTTACTCATTTCAGGTTGGCTTGATTGGTATTTTACCATCTCAAAGCTGTAATACTGTGCCTGGAGTGGTAATTGGTTTTTGTCATTTTACAGCTCGGCAAGGACAGCACTGTGCTAGTCCTATGCTTAAAGACTTTGCTGTACAAATGGCAAAAGACTTTGTCCTTTTCTATCTCGGCGTGGATGGCACTGTGCTAATCCTATGCTTAAAGATTTTGATAGAAAAACAGACATTTGAGGTGAGCAGATCTAGAGTGTCGCTGGTGTTGAGAGTGCTCCATACAGGAGCTGCTTTCCACCTAAACTTGAGAACTACCCAGAGTTCTCTGCTTCTTTTTTGCATAATTTATTTGTCACTCTATGCCTGAAAGGGTATTACTTTGACTTATACTGGGTGCTCCCTTGTGTCTGGACAAAGCTATACCTCTCTGAAGAGCTCTAATTAGAGCGAAACACTGTGTCAGGGGTTGCTTTTACTCACTTCAGGTTGGCTTGATTGGTATTTTACCAACTCAAAGCTGTAATACTGTGCCTGGAGTGGTAATTGGTTTTTGTCATTTTACAGCTCGGCAAGGACAGCACTGTGCTAGTCCTATGCTTAAAGACTTTGCTGTACAAATGGCAAAAGACTTTGTCCTTTTCTATCTCGGCGTGGATGGCACTGTGCTAATCCTATGCTTAAAGATTTTGATAGAAAAACAGACATTTGAGGTGAGCAGATCTAGAGTGTCGCTGGTGTTGAGAGTGCTCCATACAGGAGCTGCTTTCCACCTAAACTTGAGAACTACCCAGAGTTCTCTGCTTCTTTTTTGCATAATTTATTCATCACTCTATGCCTGAAAGGGTATTTCTTTGACTTATACTGGGTGCTCCCTTGTGTCTGGACAAAGCTATACTTCTCTGAAGAGCTCTAATTAGTGCGAAACACTGTGTCAGGGGTTGCTTTTACTTATTTCAGGTTGGCTTGATTGGTATTTTACCAACTCAAAGCTGTAATACTGTGCCTGGAGTGGTAATTGGCTTTTGTCATTTTACAGCTCGTCAAGGACAGCACTGTGCTAGTCCTATGCTTAAAGACTTTGCTGTACAAATGGCAAAAGACTTTGTCCTTTTCTATCTCGGCGTGGATGGCACTGTGCTAATCCTATGCTTAAAGATTTTGATAGAAAAACAGACATTTGAGGTGAGCAGATCTAGAGTGTCGCTGGTGTTGAGAGTGCTCCATACAGGAGCTGCTTTCCACCTAAACTTGAGAACTACCCAGAGTTCTCTGCTTCTTTTTTGCATAATTTATTCGTCACTCTTTGCCTGAAAGGGTATTTCTTTGACTTATACTGGGTGCTCCCTTGTGTCTGGACAAAGCTATACCTCTCTGAAGAGCTCTAATTAGAGCGAAACACTGTGTCAGGGGTTGCTTTTACTCACTTCAGGTTGGCTTGATTGGTATTTTACCAACTCAAAGCTGTAATACTGTGCCTGGAATGGTAATTGGTTTTTGTCATTTTACAGCTCGGCTAGGACAGAACTGTGCTAGTCCTATGCTTAAAGACTTTGCTGTACAAATGGCAAAAGACTTTGTCCTTTTCTATCTCGGCGTGGATGGCACTGTGCTAATCCTATGCTTAAAGATTTTGATAGAAAAACAGACATTTGAGGTGAGCAGATCTAGAGTGTCGCTGGTGTTGAGAGTGCTCTATACAGGAGCTGCTTTCCACCTAAACTTGAGAACTACCCAGAGTTCTCTGCTTCTTTTTTGCATAATTTATTCGTTACTCTATGCCTGAAAGGGTATTACTTTGACTTATACTGGGTGCTCCCTTGTGTCTGGACAAAGCTATACCTCTCTGAAGAGTTTTAATTAGAGCGCAACACTGTGTCAGGGGTTGCTTTTACTCATTTCAGCTTGGCTTGATTGGTATTTTACCAACTCAAAGCTGTAATACTGTGCCTGGAGTGGTAATTGGTTTTTGTCATTTTACAGCTCAGCAAGGACAGCACTGTGCTAGTCCTATGCTTAAAGACTTTGCTGTACAAATGGCAAAAGACTTTGTCCTTTTCTATCTTGGCGTGGATGGCACTGTGCTAATCCTATGCTTAAAGATTTTGATAGAAAAACAGACATTTGAGGTGAGCAGATCTAGAGTGTCGCTGGTGTTGAGAGTGCTCCATACAGGAGCTGCTTTCCACCTAAACTTGAGAACTACCCAGAGTTCTCTGCTTCTTTTTTGCATAATTTATTCGTCACTCTATGCCTGAAAGGGTATTACTTTGACTTATACTGGGTGCTCCCTTGTGTCTGGACAAAGCTATACCTCTCTGAAGAGCTCTAATTAGAGCGCAACACTGTGTCAGGGGTTGCTTTTACTCATTTCAGCTTGGCTTGATTGGTATTTTACCAACTCAAAGCTGTAATACTGTGCCTGGAGTGGTAATTGGTTTTTGTCATTTTACAGCTCAGCAAGGACAGCACTGTGCTAGTCCTATGCTTAAAGACTTTGCTGTACAAATGGCAAAAGACTTTGTCCTTTTTTATCTCGGCGTGGATGGCACTGTGCCAATCCTATGCTTAAAGATTTTGATAGAAAAACAGACATTTGAGGTGAGCAGATCTAGAGTGTAGCTGGTGTTGAGAGTGCTCCATACAGGAGCTGCTTTCCACCTAAACTTGAGAACTACCCAGAGTTCTCTGCTTCTTTTTTGCATAATTTATTTGTCACTCTATGCCTGAAAGGGTATTTCTTTGACTTATACTGGGTGCTCCCTTGTGTCTGGACAAAGCTATAACTCTCTGAAGAGCTCTAATTAGAGCGAAACACTGTGTCAGGGGATTCTTTTACTCATTTCAGGTTGGCTTGATTGGTATTTTACCAACTCAAAGCTGTAATACTGTGCCTGGAGTGATAATTGGCTTTTGTCATTTTACAGCTCGGCAAGAACAGCACTGTGCTAGTCCTATGCTTAAAGACTTTGCTGTACAAATGGCAAAAGACTTTGTCCTTTTCTATCTCGGCGTGGATGGCACTGTGCTAATCCTATGCTTAAAGATTTTGATAGAAAAACAGACATTTGAGGTGAGCAGATCTAGAGTGTCGCTGGTGTTGAGAGTGCTCCATACAGGAGCTGCTTTCCACCTAAACTTGAGAACTACCCAGAGTTCTCTGCTTCTTTTTTGCATAATTTATTCGTCACTCTATGCCTGAAAGGGTATTACTTTGACTTATACTGGGTGCTCCCTTGTGTCTGGACAAAGCTATACCTCTCTGAAGAGTTCTAATTAGAGCGCAACACTGTCTCAGGGGTTGCTTTTACTCATTTCAGCTTGGCTTGATTGGTATTTTACCAACTCAAAGCTGTAATACTGTGCCTGGAGTGGTAATTGGTTTTTGTCATTTTACAGCTCAGCAAGGACAGCACTGTGCTAGTTCTATGCTTAAAGACTTTGCTGTACAAATGGCAAAAGACTTTGTCCTTTTCTATCTCGGCATGGATGGCACTGTGCTAATCCTATGCTTAAAGATTTTGATAGAAAAACAGACATTTGAGGTGAGGAGATCTAGAGTGTCGCTGGTGTTGAGAGTGCTCCATACAGGAGCTGCTTTCCACCTAAACTTGAGAACTACCCAGAGTTCTCTGCTTCTTTTTTGCATAATTTATTCGTCACTCTTTGCCTGAAAGGGTATTTCTTTGACTTATACTGGGTGCTCCCTTGTGTCTGGACAAAGCTATACCTCCCTGAAGAGCTCTAATTAGAGCGAAACACTGTGTCAGGGGTTGCTTTTACTCATTTCAGGTTGGCTTGATTGGTATTTTACCAACTCAAAGCTGTAATTCTGTGCCTGGAGTGGTAATTGGCTTTTGTCATTTTACAGCTCGGCAAGGACAGCACTGTGCTAATCCTATGCTTAAAGACTTTGCTGTGCAAATGGCAAAAGACTTTGTCCTTTTCTATCTCGGCGTGGATGGCACTGTGCTAATCCTATGCTTAAAGATTTTGATAGAAAAACAGACATTTGAGGTGAGCAGATCTAGAGTGTCGCTGGTGTTGAGAGTGCTCCATACAGGAGCTGCTTTCCACCTAAACTTGAGAACTACCCAGAGTTCTCTGCTTCTTTTTTGCATAATTTATTCGTCACTCTATGCCTGAAAGGGTATTTCTTTGACTTATACTGGGTGCTCCCTTGTGTCTGGACAAAGCTATACCTCTCTGAAGAGCTCTAATTAGAGCGAAACACTGTGTCAGGGGTGGCTTTTACTCATTTCAGGTTGGCTTGATTGGTATTTTACCAACTCAAAGCTCTAATACTGTGCCTGGAGTGGTAATTGGCTTTTGTCATTTTACAGCTCAGCAAGGACAGCACTGTGCTAGTCCTATGCTTAAAGACTTTGCTGTACAAATGGCAAAAGACTTTGTCCTTTTCTATCTCGGCGTAGATGGCACTGTGCTAATCCTATGCTTAAAGATTTTGATAGAAAAACAGACATTTGAGGTGAGCAGATCTAGAGTGTCGCTGGTGTTGAGAGTGCTCCATACAGGAGCTGCTTTCCACCTAAACTTGAGAACTACCTAGAGTTCTCTGCTTCTTTTTTGCATAATTTATTCGTCACTCTTTGCCTGAAAGGGTATTTCTTTGACTTATACTGGGTGCTCCCTTGTGTCTGGACAAAGCTATACCTCTCTGAAGAGCTCTAATTAGAGCGAAACACTGTGTCAGGGGTTGCTTTTACTCACTTCAGGTTGGCTTGATTGGTATTTTACCAACTCAAAGCTGTAATACTGTGCCTGGAATGGTAATTGGTTTTTGTCATTTTACAGCTCGGCTAGGACAGCACTGTGCTAGTCCTATGCTTAAAGACTTTGCTGTACAAATGGCAAAAGACTTTGTCCTTTTCTATCTCGGCGTGGATGGCACTGTGCTAATCCTATGCTTAAAGATTTTGATAGAAAAACAGACATTTGAGGTGAGCAGATCTAGAGTGTCGCTTGTGTTGAGAGTGCTCCATACAGGAGCTGCTTTCCACCTAAACTTGAGAACTACCCAGAGTTCTCTGCTTCTTTTTTGCATAATTTATTCGTCACTCTATGCCTGAAAGGGTATTTCTTTGACTTATACTGGGTGCTCCCTTGTGTCTGGACAAAGCTATAACTCTCTGAAGAGCGAAACACTGTGTAAGGGGTTGCTTTTACTCATTTCAGGTTGGCTTGATTGGTATTTTACCAACTCAAAGCTGTAATACTGTGCCTGGAGTGGTAATTGGCTTTAGTCATTTTACAGCTCGGCAAGGACAGTACTGTGCTAGTCCTATGTTTAAAGACTTTGCTGTACAAATGGCAAAAGACTTTGTCCTTTTCTATCTCGTCGTGGATGGCACTGTGCTAATCCTATGCTTAAAGATTTTGATAGAAAAACAGACATTTGAGGTGAGCAGATCTAGAGTGTCGCTGGTGTTGAGAGTGCTCCATACAGGAGCTGCTTTCCACCTAAACTTGAGAACTACCCAGAGTTCTCTGCTTCTTTTTTGCATAATTTATTCGCCACTCTTTGCCTGAAAGGGTATTTCTTTGACTTATACCGGGTGCTCCCTTGTGTCTGGACAAAGCTATACCTCTCTGAAGAGCTCTAATTAGAGCGAAACACTGTGTCAGGGGTTGCTTTTACTCATTTCAGGTTGGCTTGATTGGTATTTTACCAACTCAAAGCTGTAATACTGTGCCTGGAGTGGTAATTGGCTTTTGTCATTTTACAGCTCGGCAAGGACAGCACAGTGCTAGTCCTATGCTTAAAGACTTTGCTGTACAAATGGCAAAAGACTTTTTCCTTTTCTATCTCGGCGTGGATGGCACTGTGCTAATCCTATGCTTAAAGATTTTGATAGAAAAACAGACATTTGAGGTGAGCAGATCTAGAGTGTCTCTGGTGTTGAGAGTGCTCCATACAGGAGCTGCTTTCCACCTAAACTTGAGAACTACCCAGAGTTCTCTGCTTCTTTTTTGCATAATTCATTCGTCACTCTATGCCTGAAAGGGTATTACTTTGACTTATACTGGGTGCTCCCTTGTGTCTGGACAAAGCTATACCTCTCTGAAGAGCTCTAATTAGAGCGAAACACTGTGTCAGGGGTTGCTTTTACTCATTTCAGGTTGGCTTGATTGGTATTTTACCATCTCAAAGCTGTAATACTGTGCCTGGAGTGGTAATTGGTTTTTGTCATTTTACAGCTCGGCAAGGACAGCACTGTGCTAGTCCTATGCTTAAAGACTTTGCTGTACAAATGGCAAAAGACTTTGTCCTTTTCTATCTCGGCGTGGATGGCACTGTGCTAATCCTATGCTTAAAGATTTTGATAGAAAAACAGACATTTGAGGTGAGCAGATCTAGAGTGTCGCTGGTGTTGAGAGTGCTCCATACAGGAGCTGCTTTCCACCTAAACTTGAGAACTACCCAGAGTTCTCTGCTTCTTTTTTGCATAATTTATTTGTCACTCTATGCCTGAAAGGGTATTACTTTGACTTATACTGGGTGCTCCCTTGTGTCTGGACAAAGCTATACCTCTCTGAAGAGCTCTAATTAGAGCGAAACACTGTGTCAGGGGTTGCTTTTACTCACTTCAGGTTGGCTTGATTGGTATTTTACCAACTCAAAGCTGTAATACTGTGCCTGGAGTGGTAATTGGTTTTTGTCATTTTACAGCTCGGCAAGGACAGCACTGTGCTAGTCCTATGCTTAAAGACTTTGCTGTACAAATGGCAAAAGACTTTGTCCTTTTCTATCTCGGCGTGGATGGCACTGTGCTAATCCTATGCGTAAAGATTTTGATAGAAAAACAGACATTTGAGGTGAGCAGATCTAGAGTGTCGCTGGTGTTGAGAGTGCTCCATACAGGAGCTGCTTTCCACCTAAACTTGAGAAATACCCAGAGTTCTCTGCTTCTTTTTTGCATAATTTATTCATCACTCTATGCCTGAAAGGGTATTTCTTTGACTTATACTGGGTGCTCCCTTGTGTCTGGACAAAGCTATACTTCTCTGAAGAGCTCTAATTAGAGCGAAACACTGTGTCAGGGGTTGCTTTTACTTATTTCAGGTTGGCTTGATTGGTATTTTACCAACTCAAAGCTGTAATACTGTGCCTGGAGTGGTAATTGGCTTTTGTCATTTTACAGCTCGTCAAGGACAGCACTGTGCTAGTCCTATGCTTAAAGACTTTGCTGTACAAATGGCAAAAGACTTTGTCCTTTTCTATCTCGGCGTGGATGGCACTGTGCTAATCCTATGCTTAAAGATTTTGATAGAAAAACAGACATTTGAGGTGAGCAGATCTAGAGTGTCGCTGGTGTTGAGAGTGCTCCATACAGGAGCTGCTTTCCACCTAAACTTGAGAACTACCCAGAGTTCTCTGCTTCTTTTTTGCATAATTTATTCGTCACTCTTTGCCTGAAAGGGTATTTCTTTGACTTATACTGGGTGCTCCCTTGTGTCTGGACAAAGCTATACCTCTCTGAAGAGCTCTAATTAGAGCGAAACACTGTGTCAGGGGTTGCTTTTACTCATTTCAGCTTGGCTTGATTGGTATTTTACCAACTCAAAGCTGTAATACTGTGCCTGGAGTGGTAATTGGTTTTTGTCATTTTACAGCTCAGCAAGGACAGCACTGTGCTAGTCCTATGCTTAAAGACTTTGCTGTACAAATGGCAAAAGACTTTGTCCTTTTCTATCTTGGCGTGGATGGCACTGTGCTAATCCTATGCTTAAAGATTTTGATAGAAAAACAGACATTTGAGGTGAGCAGATCTAGAGTGTCGCTGGTGTTGAGAGTGCTCCATACAGGAGCTGCTTTCCACCTAAACTTGAGAACTACCCAGAGTTCTCTGCTTCTTTTTTGCATAATTTATTCGTCACTCTATGCCTGAAAGGGTATTACTTTGACTTATACTGGGTGCTCCCTTGTGTCTGGACAAAGCTATACCTCTCTGAAGAGCTCTAATTAGAGCGCAACACTGTGTCAGGGGTTGCTTTTACTCATTTCAGCTTGGCTTAATTGGTATTTTACCAACTCAAAGCTGTAATACTGTGCCTGGAGTGGTAATTGGTTTTTGTCATTTTACAGCTCAGCAAGGACAGCACTGTGCTAGTCCTATGCTTAAAGACTTTGCTGTACAAATGGCAAAAGACTTTGTCCTTTTTTATCTCGGCGTGGATGGCACTGTGCCAATCCTATGCTTAAAGATTTCGATAGAAAAACAGACATTTGAGGTGAGCAGATCTAGAGTGTAGCTGGTGTTGAGAGTGCTCCATACAGGAGCTGCTTTCCACCTAAACTTGAGAACTACCCAGAGTTCTCTGCTTCTTTTTTGCATAATTTATTTGTCACTCTATGCCTGAAAGGGTATTTCTTTGACTTATACTGGGTGCTCCCTTGTGTCTGGACAAAGCTATAACTCTCTGAAGAGCTCTAATTAGAGCGAAACACTGTGTCAGGGGATTCTTTTACTCATTTCAGGTTGGCTTGATTGGTATTTTACCAACTCAAAGCTGTAATACTGTGCCTGGAGTGATAATTGGCTTTTGTCATTTTACAGCTCGGCAAGGACAGCACTGTGCTAGTCCTATGCTTAAGGACTTTGCTGTACAAATGGCAAAAGACTTTGTCTTTTTCTATCTCGGCGTGGATGGCACTGTGCTAATCCTATGCTTAAAGATTTTGATAGAAAAACAGACATTTGAGGTGAGCAGATCTAGAGTGTCGCTGGTGTTGAGAGTGCTCCATACAGGAGCTGCTTTCCACCTAAACTTGAGAACTACCCAGAGTTCTCTGCTTCTTTTTTGCATAATTTATTTGTCACTCTATGCCTGAAAGGGTATTGCTTTGACTTATACTGGGTGCTCCCTTGTGTCTGGACAAAGCTATACTTCTCTGAAGAGCTCTAATTAGAGCGAAACACTGTGTCAGGGGTTGCTTTTACTCATTTCAGGTTGGCTTGATTGGTATTTTACCATCTCAAAGCTGTAATACTGTGCCTGGAGTGGTAATTGGTTTTTGTCATTTTACAGCTCGGCAAGGACAGCACTGTGCTAGTCCTATGCTTAAAGACTTTGCTGTACAAATGGCAAAAGACTTTGTCCTTTTCTATCTCGGCGTGGATGGCACTGTGCTAATCCTATGCTTAAAGATTTTGATAGAAAAACAGACATTTGAGGTGAGCAGATCTAGAGTGTCGCTGGTGTTGAGAGTGCTCCATACAGGAGCTGCTTTCCACCTAAACTTGAGAACTACCCAGAGTTCTCTGCTTCTTTTTTGCATAATTTATTCGTCACTCTATGCCTGAAAGGGTATTACTTTGACTTATACTGGGTGCTCCCTTGTGTCTGGACAAAGCTATACCTCTCTGAAGAGCTCTAATTAGAGCGAAACACTGTGTCAGGGGTTGCTTTTACTCATTTCAGGTTGGCTTGATTGGTATTTTACCAACTCAAAGCTGTAATACTGTGCCTGGAGTGGTAATTGGTTTTTGTCATTTTACAGCTCGTCAAGGACAGCACTGTGCTAGTCCTATGCTTAAAGACTTTGCTGTACAAATGGCAAAAGACTTTGTCCTTTTCTATCTCGGCGTGGATGGCACTGTGCTAATCCTATGCTTAAAGATTTTGATAGAAAAACAGACATTTGAGGTGAGCAGATCTAGAGTGTCGCTGGTGTTGAGAGTGCTCCATACAGGAGCTGCTTTCCACCTAAACTTGAGAACTACCCAGAGTTCTCTGCTTCTTTTTTGCATAATTTATTCGTCACTCTTTGCCTGAAAGGGTATTTCTTTGACTTATTCTGGGTGCTCCCTTGTGTCTGGACAAAGCTATACCTCCCTGAAGAGCTCTAATTAGAGCGAAACACTGTGTCAGGGGTTGCTTTTACTCATTTCAGGTTGGCTTGATTGGTATTTTACCAACTCAAAGCTGTAATACTGTGCCTGGAGTGGTAATTGGCTTTTGTCATTTTACAGCTCGGCAAGGACAGCACTGTGCTAGTCCTATGCTTTAAGACTTTGCTGTACAAATGGAAAAAAGACTTTGTCCTTTTCTATCTCGGCGTGGATGGCACTGTGCTAATCCTATGCTTAAAGATTTTGATAGAAAAACAGACATTTGAGGTGAGCAGATCTAGAGTGTCGCTGGTGTTGAGAGTGCTCCATACAGGAGCTGCTTTCCACCTAAACTTGAGAACTACCCAGAGTTCTCTGCTTCTTTTTTGCATAATTTATTCGTCACTCTATGCCTGAAAGGGTATTTCTTTGACTTATACTGGGTGCTCCCTTGTGTCTGGACAAAGCTATACCTCTCTGAAGAGCTCTAATTAGAGCGAAACACTGTGTCAGGGGTGGCTTTTACTCATTTCAGGTTGGCTTGATTGGTATTTTACCAACTCAAAGCTCTAATACTGTGCCTGGAGTGGTAATTGGCTTTTGTCATTTTACAGCTCAGCAAGGACAGCACTGTGCTAGTCCTATGCTTAAAGACTTTGCTGTACAAATGGCAAAAGACTTTGTCCTTTTCTATCTCGGCGTAGATGGCACTGTGCTAATCCTATGCTTAAAGATTTTGATAGAAAAACAGACATTTGAGGTGAGCAGATCTAGAGTGTCGCTGGTGTTGAGAGTGCTCCATACAGGAGCTGCTTTCCACCTAAACTTGAGAACTACCTAGAGTTCTCTGCTTCTTTTTTGCATAATTTATTCGTCACTCTTTGCCTGAAAGGGTATTTCTTTGACTTATACTGGGTGCTCCCTTGTGTCTGGACAAAGCTATACCTCTCTGAAGAGCTCTAATTAGAGCGAAACACTGTGTCAGGGGTTGCTTTTACTCACTTCAGGTTGGCTTGATTGGTATTTTACCAACTCAAAGCTGTAATACTGTGCCTGGAATGGTAATTGGTTTTTGTCATTTTACAGCTCGGCTAGGACAGCACTGTGCTAGTCCTATGCTTAAAGACTTTGCTGTACAAATGGCAAAAGACTTTGTCCTTTTCTATCTCGGCGTGGATGGCACTGTGCTAATCCTATGCTTAAAGATTTTGATAGAAAAACAGACATTTGAGGTGAGCAGATCTAGAGTGTCGCTTGTGTTGAGAGTGCTCCATACAGGAGCTGCTTTCCACCTAAACTTGAGAACTACCCAGAGTTCTCTGCTTCTTTTTTGCATAATTTATTCGTCACTCTATGCCTGAAAGGGTATTTCTTTGACTTATACTGGGTGCTCCCTTGTGTCTGGACAAAGCTATAACTCTCTGAAGAGCGAAACACTGTGTAAGGGGTTGCTTTTACTCATTTCAGGTTGGCTTGATTGGTATTTTACCAACTCAAAGCTGTAATACTGTGCCTGGAGTGGTAATTGGCTTTAGTCATTTTACAGCTCGGCAAGGACAGTACTGTGCTAGTCCTATGTTTAAAGACTTTGCTGTACAAATGGCAAAAGACTTTGTCCTTTTCTATCTCGTCGTGGATGGCACTGTGCTAATCCTATGCTTAAAGATTTTGATAGAAAAACAGACATTTGAGGTGAGCAGATCTAGAGTGTCGCTGGTGTTGAGAGTGCTCCATACAGGAGCTGCTTTCCACCTAAACTTGAGAACTACCCAGAGTTCTCTGCTTCTTTTTTGCATAATTTATTCGCCACTCTTTGCCTGAAAGGGTATTTCTTTGACTTATACCGGGTGCTCCCTTGTGTCTGGACAAAGCTATACCTCTCTGAAGAGCTCTAATTAGAGCGAAACACTGTGTCAGGGGTTGCTTTTACTCATTTCAGGTTGGCTTGATTGGTATTTTACCAACTCAAAGCTGTAATACTGTGCCTGGAGTGGTAATTGGCTTTTGTCATTTTACAGCTCGGCAAGGACAGCACAGTGCTAGTCCTATGCTTAAAGACTTTGCTGTACAAATGGCAAAAGACTTTTTCCTTTTCTATCTCGGCGTGGATGGCACTGTGCTAATCCTATGCTTAAAGATTTTGATAGAAAAACAGACATTTGAGGTGAGCAGATCTAGAGTGTCTCTGGTGTTGAGAGTGCTCCATACAGGAGCTGCTTTCCACCTAAACTTGAGAACTACCCAGAGTTCTCTGCTTCTTTTTTGCATAATTCATTCGTCACTCTATGCCTGAAAGGGTATTACTTTGACTTATACTGGGTGCTCCCTTGTGTCTGGACAAAGCTATACCTCTCTGAAGAGCTCTAATTAGAGCGAAACACTGTGTCAGGGGTTGCTTTTACTCATTTCAGGTTGGCTTGATTGGTATTTTACCATCTCAAAGCTGTAATACTGTGCCTGGAGTGGTAATTGGTTTTTGTCATTTTACAGCTCGTCAAGGACAGCACTGTGCTAGTCCTATGCTTAAAGACTTTGCTGTACAAATGGCAAAAGACTTTGTCCTTTTCTATCTCGGCGTGGATGGCACTGTGCTAATCCTATGCTTAAAGATTTTGATAGAAAAACAGACATTTGAGGTGAGCAGATCTAGAGTGTCGCTGGTGTTGAGAGTGCTCCATACAGGAGCTGCTTTCCACCTAAACTTGAGAACTACCCAGAGTTCTCTGCTTCTTTTTGCATAATTTATTCGTCACTCTATGCCTGAAAGGGTATTTCTTTGACTTATACTGGGTGCACCCTTGTGTCTGGACAAAGCTATAACTCTCTGAAGAGCTCTAATTAGAGCGAAACACTGTGTCAGGGGTTGCTTTTACTCATTTCAGGTTGGCTTAATTGGTATTTTACCAACTCAAAGCTGTAATACTGTGCCTGGAGTGGTAATTGGCTTTTGTCATTTTACAGCTCGTCAAGGACAGCACTGTGCTAGTCCTATGCTTAAAGACTTTGCTGTACAAATGGCAAAAGACTTTGTTCTTTTCTATCTCGGCGTGGATGGCACTGTGCTAATCCTATGCTTAAAGATTTTGATAGAAAAACAGACATTTGAGGTGAGCAGATCTAGAGTGTCGCTGGTGTTGAGAGTGCTCCATACAGGAGCTGCTTTCCACCTAAACTTGAGAACTACCCAGAGTTCTCTGCTTCTTTTTTGCATAATTTATTCGTCACTCTTTGCCTGAAAGGGTATTTCTTTGACTTATACTGGGTGCTCCCTTGTGTCTGGACAAAGCTATACCTCTCTGAAGAGCTCTAATTAGAGCGAAACACTGTGTCAGGAGTTGTTTTTACTCACTTCAGGTTGGCTTGATTGGTATTTTACCAACTCAAAGCTGTAATACTGTGCCTGGAATGGTAATTGGTTTTTGTCATTTTACAGCTCAGCTAGGACAGCACTGTGCTAGTCCTATGCTTAAAGACTTTGCTGTACAAATGGCAAAAGACTTTGTCCTTTTCTATCTCGGCGTGGATGGCACTGTGCTAATCCTATGCTTAAAGATTTTGATAGAAAAACAGACATTTGAGGTGAGCAGATCTAGAGTGTCGCTTGTGTTGAGAGTGCTCCATACAGGAGCTGCTTTCCACCTAAACTTGAGAACTACCCAGAGTTCTCTGCTTCTTTTTTGCATAATTTATTCGTCACTCTATGCCTGAAAGGGTATTTCTTTGACTTATACTGGGTGCTCCCTTGTGTCTGGACAAAGCTATAACTCTCTGAAGAGCTCTAATTAGATCGAAACACTGTGTCAGGGGTTGCTTTTACTCATTTCAGATTGGCTTGATTGGTATTTTACCAACTCAAAGCTGTAATACTGTGCCTGGAGTGGTAATTGGCTTTTGTCATTTTACAGCTCGGCAAGGACAGCACTGTGCTAGTCCTATGCTTAAAGACTTTGCTGTACAAATGGCAAAAGACTTTGTCCTTTTCTATATCGGCGTGGATGGCACTGTGCTAATCCTATGCTTAAAGATTTTGATAGAAAAACAGACATTTGAGGTGAGCAGATCTAGAGTGTCGCTGGTGTTGAGAGTGCTCCATACAGGAGCTGCTTTCCACCTAAACTTGAGAACTACCCAGAGTTCTCTGCTTCTTTTTTGCATAATTTATTCATCACTCTTTGCCTGAAAGGGTATTTCTTTGACTTATACTGGGTGCTCCCTTGTGTCTGGACAAAGCTATACCTCTCTGAAGAGCTCTAATTAGAGCGAAACACTGTGTCAGGGGTTGCTTTTACTCATTTCAGGTTGGCTTGATTGGTATTTTACCAACTCAAAGCTGTAATACTGTGCCTGGAGTGGTAATTGGCTTTTGTCATTTTACAGCTCGGCAAGGACAGCACTGTGCTAGTCCTATGCTTAAAGACTTTGCTGTACAAATGGCAAAAGACTTTGTCCTTTTCTATCTCGGCGTGGATGGCACTGTGCTAACCCTATGCTTAAAGATTTTGATAGAAAAACAGACATTTGAGGTGAGCAGATCTAGAGTGTCGCTGGTGTTGAGAGTGCTCCATACAGGAGCTGCTTTCCACCTAAACTTGAGAACTACCCAGAGTTCTCTGCTTCTTTTTTGCATAATTTATTCGTCACTCTATGCCTGAAAGGGTATTACTTTGATTTATACTGGGTGCTCCCTTGTGTCTGGACAAAGCTATACCTCTCTGAAGAGCTCTAATTAGAGCGAAACACTGTGTCAGGGATTGCTTTTACTCATTTCAGGTTGGCTTGATTGGTATTTTACCAAACTCAAAGCTGTAATACTGTGCCTGGAGTGGTAATTGGCTTTTGTCATTTTACAGCTCGGCAAGGACAGCACTGTGCTAGTCCTATGCTTAAAGACTTTGCT
This sequence comes from Triturus cristatus, assembly GCF_964204655.1. Lineage (NCBI taxonomy): Eukaryota > Metazoa > Chordata > Amphibia > Caudata > Salamandridae > Triturus > Triturus cristatus. Next base: position 1,087,072,374 of record NC_140591.1, read on the forward strand.
GTACAAATGGCAAAAGACTTTGTCCTTTTCTATCTCGGCGTGGATGGCACTGTGCTAATCCTATGCTTAAAGATTTTGATAGAAAAACAGACATTTGAGGTGAGCAGATCTAGAGTGTCGCTGGTGTTGAGAGTGCTCCATACAGGAGCTGCTTTCCACCTAAACTTGAGAACTACCCAGAGTTCTCTGCTTCTTTTTTGCATAATTTATTCGTCACTCTATGCTTGAAAGGGTATTACTTTGACTTATACTGGGTGCTCCCTTGCGTCTGGACAAAGCTATACCTCTCTGAAGAGCTCTAATTAGAGCGCAACACTTTGTCAGGGGTTGCTTTTACTCATTTCAGCTTGGCTTGATTGGTATTTTACCAACTCAAAGCTGTAATACTGTGCCTGGAGTGGTAATTGGTTTTTGTCATTTTACAGCTCAGCAAGGACAGCACTGTGCTAGTCCTATGCTTAAAGACTTTGCTGTACAAATGCCAAAAGACTTTGTCCTTTTCTATCTCGGAGTGGATGGCACTGTGCTAATCCCATGCTTAAAGATTTTGATAGAAAAACAGACATTTGAGGTGAGCAGATCTAGAGTGTCGCTGGTGTTGAGAGTGCTCCATACAGGAGCTGCTTTCCACCTAAACTTGAGAACTACCCAGAGTTCTCTGCTTCTTTTTTGCATAATTTATTCGTCACTCTTTGCCTGAAAGGGTATTTCTTTGACTTATACTGGGTGCTCCCTTGTGTCTGGACAAAGCTATACCTCCCTGAAGAGCTCTAATTAGAGCGAAACACTGTGTCAGGGGTTGCTTTTACTCATTTCAGGTTGGCTTGATTGGTATTTTACCAACTCAAAGCTGTAATACTGTGCCTGGAGTGGTAATTGGCTTTTGTCATTTTACAGCTCGGCAAGGACAGCACTGTGTTAGCTTTATGCTTAAAGACTTTGCTGTGCAAATGGCAAAAGACTTTGTCCTTTTCTATCTCGGCGTGGATGGCACTGTGCTAATCCTATGCTTAAAGATTTTGATAGAAAAACAGACATTTGAGGTGAGCAGATCTAGAGTGTCGCTGGTGTTGAGAGTGCTCCATACAGGAGCTGCTTTCCACCTAAACTTGAAAACTACCCAGAGTTCTCTGCTTCTTTTTTGCATAATTTATTCGTCACTCTATGCCTGAAAGGGTATTTCTTTGACTTATACTGGGTGCTCCCTTGTGTCTGGACAAAGCTATAACTCTCTGAAGAGCTCTAATTAGAGCGAAACACTGTGTCAGGGGTTGTTTTTACTCATTTCAGGTTGGCTTGATTGGTATTTTACCAACTCAAAGCTGTAATACTGTGCCTGGAGTGGTGAGTGGTAATTGGCTTTTGTCATTTTACAGCTCGGCAAGGACAGCACTGTGCTAGTCCTATGCTTAAAGACTTTGCTGTACAAATGGCAAAAGACTTTGTCCTTTTCTATCTCGGCGTGGATGGCACTGTGCTAATCCTATGCTTAAAGATTTTGATAGAAAAACAGACATTTGAGGTGAGCAGATCTAGAGTGTCGCTGGTGTTGAGAGTGCACCATACAGGAGCTGCTTTTCACCTAAACTTGAGAACTACCCAGAGTTCTCTGCTTCTTTTTTGCATAATTTATTCATCACTCTATGCCTGAAAGGGTATTTCTTTGACTTATACTGGGTGCTCCCTTGTGTCTGGACAAAGCTATAACTCTCTGAAGATCTCTAATTAGAGTGAAACACTGTGTCAGGGGTTACTTTTACTCATTTCAGGTTGGCTTGATTGGTATTTTACCAACTCAAAGCTGTAATACTGTGCATGGAGTGGTAATTGGCTTTTGTCATTTTACAGCTCATCAAGGACAGCACTGTGCTAGTTCTATGCTTAAAGACTTTGCTGTACAAATGGCAAAAGACTTTGTCCTTTTCTATCTCGGCGTGGATGGCACTGTGCTAATCCTATGCTTAAAGATTTTGATAGAAAAACAGACATTTGAGGTGAGCAGATCTAGAGTGTCGCTGGTGTTGAGAGTGCTCCATACAGGAGCTGCTTTCCACCTAAACTTGAGAACTACCCAGAGTTCTCTGCTTCTTTTTTGCATAATTTATTCGTCACTCTATGCTTGAAAGGGTATTACTTTGACTTATACTGGGTGCTCCCTTGCGTCTGGACAAAGCTATAACTCTCTGAAGAGCTCTAATTAGATCGAAACACTGTGTCAGGGGTTGCTTTTACTCATTTCAGATTGGCTTGATTGGTATTTTACCAACTCAAAGCTGTAATACTGTGCCTGGAGTGGTAATTGGCTTTTGTCATTTTACAGCTCGGCAAGGACAGCACTGTGCTAGTCCTATGCTTAAAGACTTTGCTGTACAAATGGCAAAAGACTTTGTCCTTTTCTATATCGGCGTGGATGGCACTGTGCTAATCCTATGCTTAAAGATTTTGATAGAAAAACAGACATTTGAGGTGAGCAGATCTAGAGTGTCGCTGGTGTTGAGAGTGCTCCATACAGGAGCTGCTTTCCACCTAAACTTGAGAACTACCCAGAGTTCTCTGCTTCTTTTTTGCATAATTTATTCATCACTCTTTGCCTGAAAGGGTATTTCTTTGACTTATACTGGGTGCTCCCTTGTGTCTGGACAAAGCTATACCTCTCTGAAGAGCTCTAATTAGAGCGAAACACTGTGTCAGGGGTTGCTTTTACTCATTTCAGGTTGGCTTGATTGGTATTTTACCAACTCAAAGCTGTAATACTGTGCCTGGAGTGGTAATTGGCTTTTGTCATTTTACAGCTCGGCAAGGACAGCACTGTGCTAGTCCTATGCTTAAAGACTTTGCTGTACAAATGGCAAAAGACTTTGTCCTTTTCTATCTCGGCGTGGATGGCACTGTGCTAACCCTATGCTTAAAGATTTTGATAGAAAAACAGACATTTGAGGTGAGCAGATCTAGAGTGTCGCTGGTGTTGAGAGTGCTCCATACAGGAGCTGCTTTCCACCTAAACTTGAGAACTACCCAGAGTTCTCTGCTTCTTTTTTGCATAATTTATTCGTCACTCTATGCCTGAAAGGGTATTACTTTGATTTATACTGGGTGCTCCCTTGTGTCTGGACAAAGCTATACCTCTCTGAAGAGCTCTAATTAGAGCGAAACACTGTGTCAGGGATTGCTTTTACTCATTTCAGGTTGGCTTGATTGGTATTTTACCAAACTCAAAGCTGTAATACTGTGCCTGGAGTGGTAATTGGCTTTTGTCATTTTACAGCTCGGCAAGGACAGCACTGTGCTAGTCCTATGCTTAAAGACTTTGCTGTAGAAATGGCAAAAGACTTTGTCCTTTTCTATCTCGGCGTGGATGGCACTGTGCTAATCCTATGCTTAAAGATTTTGATAGAAAAACAGACATTTGAGGTGAGCAGATCTAGAGTGTTGCTGGTGTTGAGAGTGCTCCATACAGGAGCTGCTTTCCACCTAAACTTGAGAACTACCCAGAGTTCTCTGCTTCTTTTTTGCATAATTTATTCGTCACTCTATGCTTGAAAGGGTATTACTTTGACTTATACTGGGTGCTCCCTTGCGTCTGGACAAAGCTATACCTCTCTGAAGAGCTCTAATTAGAGCGCAACACTGTGTCAGGGGTTGCTTTTACTCATTTCAGCTTGGCTTGATTGGTATTTTACCAACTCAAAGCTGTAATACTGTGCCTGGAGTGGTAATTGGTTTTTGTCATTTTACAGCTCAGCAAGGACAGCACTGTGCTAGTCCTATGCTTAAAGACTTTGCTGTACAAATGCCAAAAGACTTTGTCCTTTTCTATCTCGGAGTGGATGGCACTGTGCTAATCCCATGCTTAAAGATTTTGATAGAAAAACAGACATTTGAGGTGAGCAGATCTAGAGTGTCGCTGGTGTTGAGAGTGCTCCATACAGGAGCTGCTTTCCACCTAAACTTGAGAACTACCCAGAGTTCTCTGCTTCTTTTTTGCATAATTTATTCGTCACTCTTTGCCTGAAAGGGTATTTCTTTGACTTATACTGGGTGCTCCCTTGTGTCTGGACAAAGCTATACCTCCCTGAAGAGCTCTAATTAGAGCGAAACACTGTGTCAGGGGTTGCTTTTACTCATTTCAGGTTGGCTTGATTGGTATTTTACCAACTCAAAGCTGTAATACTGTGCCTGGAGTGGTAATTGGCTTTTGTCATTTTACAGCTCGGCAAGGACAGCACTGTGTTAGCTTTATGCTTAAAGACTTTGCTGTGCAAATGGCAAAAGACTTTGTCCTTTTCTATCTCGGCGTGGATGGCACTGTGCTAATCCTATGCTTAAAGATTTTGATAGAAAAACAGACATTTGAGGTGAGCAGATCTAGAGTGTCGCTGGTGTTGAGAGTGCTCCATACAGGAGCTGCTTTCCACCTAAACTTGAAAACTACCCAGAGTTCTCTGCTTCTTTTTTGCATAATTTATTCGTCACTCTATGCCTGAAAGGGTATTTCTTTGACTTATACTGGGTGCTCCCTTGTGTCTGGACAAAGCTATAACTCTCTGAAGAGCTCTAATTAGAGCGAAACACTGTGTCAGGGGTTGCTTTTACTCATTTCAGGTTGGCTTGATTGGTATTTTACCAACTCAAAGCTGTAATACTGTGCCTGGAGTGGTGAGTGGTAATTGGCTTTTGTCATTTTACAGCTCGGCAAGGACAGCACTGTGCTAGTCCTATGCTTAAAGACTTTGCTGTACAAATGGCAAAAGACTTTGTCCTTTTCTATCTCGGCGTGGATGGCACTGTGCTAATCCTATGCTTAAAGATTTTGATAGAAAAACAGACATTTGAGGTGAGCAGATCTAGAGTGTCGCTGGTGTTGAGAGTGCACCATACAGGAGCTGCTTTTCACCTAAACTTGAGAACTACCCAGAGTTCTCTGCTTCTTTTTTGCATAATTTATTCATCACTCTATGCCTGAAAGGGTATTTCTTTGACTTATACTGGGTGCTCCCTTGTGTCTGGACAAAGCTATAACTCTCTGAAGATCTCTAATTAGAGTGAAACACTGTGTCAGGGGTTACTTTTATTCATTTCAGGTTGGCTTGATTGGTATTTTACCAACTCAAAGCTGTAATACTGTGCATGGAGTGGTAATTGGCTTTTGTCATTTTACAGCTCATCAAGGACAGCACTGTGCTAGTTCTATGCTTAAAGACTTTGCTGTACAAATGGCAAAAGACTTTGTCCTTTTCTATCTCGGCGTGGATGGCACTGTGCTAATCCTATGCTTAAAGATTTTGATAGAAAAACAGACATTTGAGGTGAGCAGATCTAGAGTGTCGCTGGTGTTGAGAGTGCTCCATACAGGAGCTGCTTTCCACCTAAACTTGAGAACTACCCAGAGTTCTCTGCTTCTTTTTTGCATAATTTATTCGTCACTCTATGCTTGAAAGGGTATTACTTTGACTTATACTGGGTGCTCCCTTGCGTCTGGACAAAGCTATACCTCTCTGAAGAGCTCTAATTAGAGTGCAACACTGTGTCAGGGGTTGCTTTTACTCCTTTCAGCTTGGCTTGATTGGTATTTTACCAACTCAAAGCTGTAATACTGTGCCTGGAGTGGTAATTGGTTTTTGTCATTTTACAGCTCAGCAAGGACAGCACTGTGCTAGTCCTATGCTTAAAGACTTTGCTGTACAAATGCCAAAAGACTTTGTCCTTTTCTATCTCGGAGTGGATGGCACTGTGCTAATCCCATGCTTAAAGATTTTGATAGAAAAACAGACATTTGAGGTGAGCAGATCTAGAGTGTCGCTGGTGTTGAGAGTGCTCCATACAGGAGCTGCTTTCCACCTAAACTTGAGAACTACCCAGAGTTCTCTGCTTCTTTTTTGCATAATTTATTCGTCACTCTTTGCCTGAAAGGGTATTTCTTTGACTTATACTGGGTGCTCCCTTGTGTCTGGACAAAGCTATACCTCCCTGAAGAGCTCTAATTAGAGCGAAACACTGTGTCAGGGGTTGCTTTTACTCATTTCAGGTTGGCTTGATTGGTATTTTACCAACTCAAAGCTGTAATACTGTGCCTGGAGTGGTGAGTGGTAATTGGCTTTTGTCATTTTACAGCTCGGCAAGGACAGCACTGTGTTAGCTTTATGCTTAAAGACTTTGCTGTGCAAATGGCAAAAGACTTTGTCCTTTTCTATCTCGGCGTGGATGGCACTGTGCTAATCCTATGCTTAAAGATTTTGATAGAAAAACAGACATTTGAGGTGAGCAGATCTAGAGTGTCGCTGGTGTTGAGAGTGCTCCATACAGGAGCTGCTTTCCACCTAAACTTGAAAACTACCCAGAGTTCTCTGCTTCTTTTTTGCATAATTTATTCGTCACTCTATGCCTGAAAGGGTATTTCTTTGACTTATACTGGGTGCTCCCTTGTGTCTGGACAAAGCTATAACTCTCTGAAGAGCTCTAATTAGAGCGAAACACTGTGTCAGGGGTTGCTTTTACTCATTTCAGGTTGGCTTGATTGGTATTTTACCAACTCAAAGCTGTAATACTGTGCCTGGAGTGGTGAGTGGTAATTGGCTTTTGTCATTTTACAGCTCGGCAAGGACAGCACTGTGCTAGTCCTATGCTTAAAGACTTTGCTGTACAAATGGCAAAAGACTTTGTCCTTTTCTATCTCGGCGTGGATGGCACTGTGCTAATCCTATGCTTAAAGATTTTGATAGAAAAACAGACATTTGAGGTGAGCAGATCTAGAGTGTCGCTGGTGTTGAGAGTGCACCATACAGGAGCTGCTTTTCACCTAAACTTGAGAACTACCCAGAGTTCTCTGCTTCTTTTTTGCATAATTTATTCATCACTCTATGCCTGAAAGGGTATTTCTTTGACTTATACTGGGTGCTCCCTTGTGTCTGGACAAAGCTATAACTCTCTGAAGATCTCTAATTAGAGTGAAACACTGTGTCAGGGGTTACTTTTACTCATTTCAGGTTGGCTTGATTGGTATTTTACCAACTCAAAGCTGTAATACTGTGCATGGAGTGGTAATTGGCTTTTGTCATTTTACAGCTCATCAAGAACAGCACTGTGCTAGTTCTATGCTTAAAGACTTTGCTGTACAAATGGCAAAAGACTTTGTCCTTTTCTATCTCGGCGTGGATGGCACTGTGCTAATCCTATGCTTAAAGATTTTGATAGAAAAACAGACATTTGAGGTGAGCAGATCTAGAGTGTCGCTGGTGTTGAGAGTGCTCCATACAGGAGCTGCTTTCCACCTAAACTTGAGAACTACCCAGAGTTCTCTGCTTCTTTTTTGCATAATTTATTCGTCACTCTTTGCCTGAAAGGGTATTTCATTGACTTATACTGGGTGCTCCCTTGTGTCTGGACAAAGCTATACCTCTCTGAAGAGCTCTAATTAGAGCGAAACACTGTGTCAGGGGTTGCTTTTACTCACTTCAGGTTGGCTTGATTGGTATTTTACCAACTCAAAGCTGTAATACTGTGCCTGTAATGGTAATTGGTTTTTGTAATTTTACAGCTCGGCTAGGACAGCACTGTGCTAGTCCTATGCTTAAAGACTTTGCTGTACAAATGGCAAAAGACTTTGTCCTTTTCTATCTCGGCGTGGATGGCGCTGTGCTAATCCTATGCTTAAAGATTTTGATAGAAAAACAGACATTTGAGGTGAGCAGATCTAGAGTGTCGCTTGTGTTGAGAGTACTCCATACAGGAGCTGCTTTCCACCTAAACTTGAGAACTACCCAGAGTTCTCTGCTTCTTTTTTGCATAATTTATTTGTCACTCTATGCCTGAAAGGGTATTTCTTTGACTTATACTGGGTGCTCCCTTGTGTCTGGACAAAGCTATAACTCTCTGAAGAGCTCTAATTAGAGCGAAACACTGTGTCAGGGGTTGCTTTTACTCATTTCAGGTTGGCTTGATTGGTATTTTACCAACTCAAAGCTGTAATACTGTGCCTGGAGTGGTAATTGGCTTTTGTCATTTTACAGCTCGGCAAGGACAGCACTGTGCTAGTCCTCTGCTTAAAGCCTTTGCTGTACAAATGCCAAAAGACTTTGTCCTTTTCTATCTCGGCGTGGATGGCACTGTGCTAATCCTATGCTTAAAGATTTTGATAGGAAAACAGACATTTGAGGTGAGCAGATCTAGAGTGTCGCTGGTGTTGAGAGTGCTCCATACAGGAGCTGCTTTCCACCTAAACTTGAGAACTACCCAGAGTTCTCTGCTTCTTTTTTGCATAATTTATTTGTCACTCTTTGCCTGAAAGGGTATTTCTTTGACTTATACTGGGTGCTCCCTTGTTTCTGGACAAAGCTATACCTCTCTGAAAAGCTCTAATTAGAGCGAAACACTGTGTCAGGGGTTGCTTTTACTCATTTCAGGTTGGCTTGATTGGTATTTTACCAACTCAAAGCTGTAATACTGTGCCTGGAGTGGTAATTGGCTTTTGTCATTTTACAGCTCGGCAAGGACAGCACTGTGCTAGTCCTATGCTTAAAGACTTTGCTGTACAAATGGCAAAAGACTTTGTCCTTTTCTATCTCGGCGTGGATGGCACTGTGCTAACCCTATGCTTAAAGATTTTGATAGAAAAACATACATTTGAGGTGAGAAGATCTAGAGTGTCGCTGGTGTTGAGAGTGCTCCATACAGGAGCTGCTTTCCACCTAAACTTGAGAACAACACAGAGTTCTCTGCTTCTTTTTTGCATAATTTATTCGTCACTCTATGCCTGAAAGGGTATTACTTTGACTTATACTGGGTGCTCCCTTGTGTCTGGACAAAGCTATACCTCTCTGAAGAGCTCTAATTAGAGCGAAACACTGTGTCAGGGGTTGCTTTTACTCATTTCAGGTTGGCTTGATTGGCATTTTACCAACTCAAAGCTGTAATACTGTGCCTGGAGTGGTAATTGGCTTTTGTCATTTTACAGCTCGGCAAGGACAGCACTGTGCTAGTCCTATGCGTAAAGACTTTGCTGTACAAATGGCAAAAGACTTTGTCCTTTTCTATCTCGGCGTGGATGGCACTGTGCTAATCCTATGCTTAAAGATTTTGATAGAAAAACAGACATTTGAGGTGAGCAGATCTAGAGTGTCGCTGGTGTTGAGAGTGCTCCATACAGGAGCTGCTTTCCACCTAAACTTGAGAACTACCCAGAGTTCTCTGCTTCTTTTTTGCATAATTTATTTGTCACTCTATGCCTGAAAGGGTATTACTTTGACTTATACTGGGTGCTCCCTTGTGTCTGGACAAAGCTATACCTCTCTGAAGAGCTCTATTTAGAGCGCAACACTGTGTCAGGGGTTGCTTTTACTCATTTCAGCTTGGCTTGATTGGTATTTTACCAACTCAAAGCTGTAATACTGTGCCTGGAGTGGTAATTGGTTTTTGTCATTTTACAGCTCGGCAAGGACAGCACTGTGCTAGTCCTATGCTTAAAGACTTTGCTGTACAAATGGCAAAAGACTTTGTCCTTTTCTATCTCGGCGTGGATGGCACTGTGCTAATCCTATGCTTAAAGATTTTGATAGAAAAACAGACATTTGAGGTGAGCAGATCTAGAGTGTCGCTGGTGTTGAGAGTGCTCCATACAGGAGCTGCTTTCCACCTAAACTTGAGAACTACCCAGAGTTCTCTGCTTCTTTTTTGCATAATTTATTTGTCACTCTATGCCTGAAAGGGTATTACTTTGACTTATACTGGGTGCTCCCTTGTGTCTGGACAAAGCTATACCTCTCTGAAGAGCTCTAATTAGAGCGAAACAATGTGTCAGGGGTTGCTTTTACTCATTTCAGCTTGGCTTGATTGGTATTTTACCAACTCAAAGCTGTAATACTGTGCCTGGAGTGGTAATTGGCTTTTGTCATTTTACAGCTCGGCAAGGACAGCACTGTGCTAGTCCTATGCTTAAAGACTTTGCTGTACAAATGGCAAAAGACTTTGTCCTTTTCTATCTCGGCGTGGATGGCACTGTGCTAACCCTATGCTTAAAGATTTTGATAGAAAAACAGACATTTGAGGTGAGCAGATCTAGAGTGTCGCTGGTGTTGAGAGTGCTCCATACAGGAGCTGCTTTCCACCTAAACTTGAGAACTACCCAGAGTTCTCTGCTTCTTTTTTGCATAATTTATTTGTCACTCTATGCCTGAAAGGGTATTACTTTGACTTATACTGGGTGCTCCCTTGTGTCTGGACAAAGCTATACCTCTCTGAAGAGCTCTAATTAGAGCGAAACACTGTGTCAGGGATTGCTTTTACTCATTTCAGGTTGGCTTGATTGGTATTTTACCAACTCAAAGCTGTAATACTGTGCCTGGAGTGGTAATTGGCTTTTGTCATTTTACAGCTCGGCAAGGACAGCACTGTGCTAGTCCTATGCTTAAAGACTTTGCTGTACAAATGGCAAAAGACTTTGTCCTTTTCTATCTCGGCGTGGATGCCACTGTGCTAATCCTATGCTTAAAGATTTTGATAGAAAAACAGACATTTGAGGTGAGCAGATCTAGAGTGTCGCTGGTGTTGAGAGTGCTCCATACAGGAGCTGCTTTCCACCTAAACTTGAAAACTACCCAGAGTTCTCTGCTTCTTTTTTGCATAATTTATTCGTCACTCTATGCCTGAAAGGGTATTTCTTTGACTTATACTGGGTGCTCCCTTGTGTCTGGACAAAGCTATAACTCTCTGAAGAGCTCTAATTAGAGCGAAACACTGTGTCAGGGGTTGCTTTTATTCATTTCAGGTTGGCTTGATTGGTATTTTACCAACTCAAAGCTGTAATACTGTGCCTGGAGTGGTGAGTGGTAATTGGCTTTTGTCATTTTACAGCTCGGCAAGGACAGCACTGTGCTAGTCCTATGCTTAAAGACTTTGCTGTACAAATGGCAAAAGACTTTGTCCTTTTCTATCTCGGCGTGGATGGCACTGTGCTAATCCTATGCTTAAAGATTTTGATAAAAAAACAGACATTTGAGGTGAGCAGATCTAGAGTGTTGCTGGTGTTGAGAGTGCACCATACAGGAGCTGCTTTTCACCTAAACTTGAGAACTACCCAGAGTTCTCTGCTTCTTTTTTGCATAATTTATTCATCACTCTATGCCTGAAAGGGTATTTCTTTGACTTATACTGGGTGCTCCCTTGTGTCTGGACAAAGCTATAACTCTCTGAAGAGCTCTAATTAGAGTGAAACACTGTGTCAGGGGTTACTTTTACTCATTTCAGGTTGGCTTGATTGGTATTTTACCAACTCAAAGCTGTAATACTGTGCATGGAGTGGTAATTGGCTTTTGTCATTTTACAGCTCGTCAAGGACAGCACTGTGCTAGTCCTATGCTTAAAGACTTTGCTGTACAAATGGCAAAAGACTTTGTCCTTTTCTATCTCGGCGTGGATGGCACTGTGCTAATCCTATGCTTAAAGATTTTGATAGAAAAACAGACATTTGAGGTGAGCAGATCTAGAGTGTCGCTGGTGTTGAGAGTGCTCCATACAGGAGCTGCTTTCCACCTAAACTTGAGAACTACCCAGAGCTCTCTGCTTCTTTTTTGCATAATTTATTCGTCACTCTTTGCCTGAAAGGGTATTTCTTTGACTTATACTGGGTGCTCCCTTGTGTCTGGACAAAGCTATACCTCTCTGAAGAGCTCTAATTAGAGCGAAACACTGTGTCAGGGGTTGCTTTTACTCACTTCAGGTTGGCTTGATTGGTATTTTACCAACTCAAAGCTGTAATACTGTGCCTGGAATGGTAATTGTTTTTTGTAATTTTACAGCTCCGCTAGGACAGCACTGTGCTAGTCCTATGCTTAAAGACTTTGCTGTACAAATAGCAAAAGACTTTGTCCTTTTCTATCTCGGCGTGGATGGCAATGTGCTAATCCTATGCTTAAAGATTTTGATAGAAAAACAGACATTTGAGGTGAGCAGATCTAGAGTGTCGCTTGTGTTGAGAGTGCTCCATACAGGAGCTGCTTTCCACCTAAACTTGAGAACTACCCAGAGTTCTCTGCTTCTTTTTTGCATAATTTATTCGTCACTCTATGCCTGAAAGGGTATTTCTTTGACTTATACTGGGTGCTCCCTTGTGTCTGGACAAAGCTATAACTCTCTGAAGAGCTCTAATTAGAGCGAAACACTGTGTCAGGGGTTGTTTTTACTCATTTCAGGTTGGCTTGATTGGTATTTTACCAACTCAAAGCTGTAATACTGTGCCTGGAGTGGTAATTGGCTTTTGTCATTTTACAGCTCGGCAAGGACAGCACTGTGCTAGTCCTGTGCTTAAAGACTTTGCTGTACAAATGGCAAAAGACTTTGTCCTTTTCTATCTCGGTGTGGATGGCACTGTGCTAATCCTATGCTTAAAGATTTTGATAGAAAAACAGACATTTGAGGTGAGCAGATCTAGAGTGTCGCTGGTGTTGAGAGTGCTCCATACAGGAGCTGCTTTCCACCTAAACTTGAGAACTACCCAGAGTTCTCTGCTTCTTTTTTGCATAATTTATTTGTCACTCTTTGCCTGAAAGGGTATTTCTTTGACTTATACTGGGTGCTCCCTTGTGTCTGGACAAAGCTATACCTCTCTGAAGAGCTCTAATTAGAGCGAAACACTGTGTCAGGAGTTGTTTTTACTCACTTCAGGTTGGCTTGATTGGTATTTTACCAACTCAAAGCTGTAATACTGTGCCTGGAATGGTAATTGGTTTTTGTCATTTTACAGCTCAGCTAGGACAGCACTGTGCTAGTCCTATGCTTAAAGACTTTGCTGTACAAATGGCAAAAGACTTTGTCCTTTTCTATCTCGGCGTGGATGGCACTGTGCTAATCCTATGCTTAAAGATTTTGATAGAAAAACAGACATTTGAGGTGAGCAGATCTAGAGTGTCGCTTGTGTTGAGAGTGCTCCATACAGGAGCTGCTTTCCACCTAAACTTGAGAACTACCCAGAGTTCTCTGCTTCTTTTTTGCATAATTTATTCGTCACTCTATGCCTGAAAGGGTATTTCTTTGACTTATACTGGGTGCTCCCTTGTGTCTGGACAAAGCTATAACTCTCTGAAGAGCTCTAATTAGATCGAAACACTGTGTCAGGGGTTGCTTTTACTCATTTCAGATTGGCTTGATTGGTATTTTACCAACTCAAAGCTGTAATACTGTGCCTGGAGTGGTAATTGGCTTTTGTCATTTTACAGCTCGGCAAGGACAGCACTGTGCTAGTCCTATGCTTAAAGACTTTGCTGTACAAATGGCAAAAGACTTTGTCCTTTTCTATATCGGCGTGGATGGCACTGTGCTAATCCTATGCTTAAAGATTTTGATAGAAAAACAGACATTTGAGGTGAGCAGATCTAGAGTGTCGCTGGTGTTGAGAGTGCTCCATACAGGAGCTGCTTTCCACCTAAACTTGAGAACTACCCAGAGTTCTCTGCTTCTTTTTTGCATAATTTATTCATCACTCTTTGCCTGAAAGGGTATTTCTTTGACTTATACTGGGTGCTCCCTTGTGTCTGGACAAAGCTATACCTCTCTGAAGAGCTCTAATTAGAGCGAAACACTGTGTCAGGGGTTGCTTTTACTCATTTCAGGTTGGCTTGATTGGTATTTTACCAACTCAAAGCTGTAATACTGTGCCTGGAGTGGTAATTGGCTTTTGTCATTTTACAGCTCGGCAAGGACAGCACTGTGCTAGTCCTATGCTTAAAGACTTTGCTGTACAAATGGCAAAAGACTTTGTCCTTTTCTATCTCGGCGTGGATGGCACTGTGCTAACCCTATGCTTAAAGATTTTGATAGAAAAACAGACATTTGAGGTGAGCAGATCTAGAGTGTCGCTGGTGTTGAGAGTGCTCCATACAGGAGCTGCTTTCCACCTAAACTTGAGAACTACCCAGAGTTCTCTGCTTCTTTTTTGCATAATTTATTCGTCACTCTATGCCTGAAAGGGTATTACTTTGATTTATACTGGGTGCTCCCTTGTGTCTGGACAAAGCTATACCTCTCTGAAGAGCTCTAATTAGAGCGAAACACTGTGTCAGGGATTGCTTTTACTCATTTCAGGTTGGCTTGATTGGTATTTTACCAAACTCAAAGCTGTAATACTGTGCCTGGAGTGGTAATTGGCTTTTGTCATTTTACAGCTCGGCAAGGACAGCACTGTGCTAGTCCTATGCTTAAAGACTTTGCTGTACAAATGGCAAAAGACTTTGTCCTTTTCTATCTCGGCGTGGATGGCACTGTGCTAATCCTATGCTTAAAGATTTTGATAGAAAAACAGACATTTGAGGTGAGCAGATCTAGAGTGTCGCTGGTGTTGAGAGTGCTCCATACAGGAGCTGCTTTCCACCTAAACTTGAGAACTACCCAGAGTTCTCTGCTTCTTTTTTGCATAATTTATTCGTCACTCTATGCTTGAAAGGGTATTACTTTGACTTATACTGGGTGCTCCCTTGCGTCTGGACAAAGCTATACCTCTCTGAAGAGCTCTAATTAGAGCGCAACACTGTGTCAGGGGTTGCTTCTACTCATTTCAGCTTGGCTTGATTGGTATTTTACCAACTCAAAGCTGTAATACTGTGCCTGGAGTGGTAATTGGTTTTTGTCATTTTACAGCTCAGCAAGGACAGCACTGTGCTAGTCCTATGCTTAAAGACTTTGCTGTACAAATGCCAAAAGACTTTGTCCTTTTCTATCTCGGAGTGGATGGCACTGTGCTAATCCCATGCTTAAAGATTTTGATAGAAAAACAGACATTTGAGGTGAGCAGATCTAGAGTGTCGCTGGTGTTGAGAGTGCTCCATACAGGAGCTGCTTTCCACCTAAACTTGAGAACTACCCAGAGTTCTCTGCTTCTTTTTTGCATAATTTATTCGTCACTCTTTGCCTGAAAGGGTATTTCTTTGACTTATACTGGGTGCTCCCTTGTGTCTGGACAAAGCTATACCTCCCTGAAGAGCTCTAATTAGAGCGAAACACTGTGTCAGGGGTTGCTTTTACTCATTTCAGGTTGGCTTGATTGGTATTTTACCAACTCAAAGCTGTAATACTGTGCCTGGAGTGGTAATTGGCTTTTGTCATTTTACAGCTCGGCAAGGACAGCACTGTGTTAGCTTTATGCTTAAAGACTTTGCTGTGCAAATGGCAAAAGACTTTGTCCTTTTCTATCTCGGCGTGGATGGCACTGTGCTAATCCTATGCTTAAAGATTTTGATAGAAAAACAGACATTTGAGGTGAGCAGATCTAGAGTGTCGCTGGTGTTGAGAGTGCTCCATACAGGAGCTGCTTTCCACCTAAACTTGAAAACTACCCAGAGTTCTCTGCTTCTTTTTTGCATAATTTATTCGTCACTCTATGCCTGAAAGGGTATTTCTTTGACTTATACTGGGTGCTCCCTTGTGTCTGGACAAAGCTATAACTCTCTGAAGAGCTCTAATTAGAGCGAAACACTGTGTCAGGGGTTGCTTTTACTCATTTCAGGTTGGCTTGATTGGTATTTTACCAACTCAAAGCTGTAATACTGTGCCTGGAGTGGTGAGTGGTAATTGGCTTTTGTCATTTTACAGCTCGGCAAGGACAGCACTGTGCTAGTCCTATGCTTAAAGACTTTGCTGTACAAATGGCAAAAGACTTTGTCCTTTTCTATCTCGGCGTGGATGGCACTGTGCTAATCCTATGCTTAAAGATTTTGATAGAAAAACAGACATTTGAGGTGAGCAGATCTAGAGTGTCGCTGGTGTTGAGAGTGCACCATACAGGAGCTGCTTTTCACCTAAACTTGAGAACTACCCAGAGTTCTCTGCTTCTTTTTTGCATAATTTATTCATCACTCTATGCCTGAAAGGGTATTTCTTTGACTTATACTGGGTGCTCCCTTGTGTCTGGACAAAGCTATAACTCTCTGAAGATCTCTAATTAGAGTGAAACACTGTGTCAGGGGTTACTTTTACTCATTTCAGGTTGGCTTGATTGGTATTTTACCAACTCAAAGCTGTAATACTGTGCATGGAGTGGTAATTGGCTTTTGTCATTTTACAGCTCATCAAGGACAGCACTGTGCTAGTTCTATGCTTAAAGACTTTGCTGTACAAATGGCAAAAGACTTTGTCCTTTTCTATCTCGGCGTGGATGGCACTGTGCTAATCCTATGCTTAAAGATTTTGATAGAAAAACAGACATTTGAGGTGAGCAGATCTAGAGTGTCGCTGGTGTTGAGAGTGCTCCATACAGGAGCTGCTTTCCACCTAAACTTGAGAACTACCCAGAGTTCTCTGCTTCTTTTTTGCATAATTTATTCGTCACTCTATGCTTGAAAGGGTATTACTTTGACTTATACTGGGTGCTCCCTTGCGTCTGGACAAAGCTATACCTCTCTGAAGAGCTCTAATTAGAGCGCAACACTGTGTCAGGGGTTGCTTTTACTCATTTCAGCTTGGCTTGATTGGTATTTTACCAACTCAAAGCTGTAATACTGTGCCTGGAGTGGTAATTGGTTTTTGTCATTTTACAGCTCAGCAAGGACAGCACTGTGCTAGTCCTATGCTTAAAGACTTTGCTGTACAAATGCCAAAAGACTTTGTCCTTTTCTATCTCGGAGTGGATGGCACTGTGCTAATCCCATGCTTAAAGATTTTGATAGAAAAACAGACATTTGAGGTGAGCAGATCTAGAGTGTCGCTGGTGTTGAGAGTGCTCCATACAGGAGCTGCTTTCCACCTAAACTTGAGAACTACCCAGAGTTCTCTGCTTCTTTTTTGCATAATTTATTCGTCACTCTTTGCCTGAAAGGGTATTTCTTTGACTTATACTGGGTGCTCCCTTGTGTCTGGACAAAGCTATACCTCCCTGAAGAGCTCTAATTAGAGCGAAACACTGTGTCAGGGGTTGCTTTTACTCATTTCAGGTTGGCTTGATTGGTATTTTACCAACTCAAAGCTGTAATACTGTGCCTGGAGTGGTAATTGGCTTTTGTCATTTTACAGCTCGGCAAGGACAGCACTGTGTTAGCTTTATGCTTAAAGACTTTGCTGTGCAAATGGCAAAAGACTTTGTCCTTTTCTATCTCGGCGTGGATGGCACTGTGCTAATCCTATGCTTAAAGATTTTGATAGAAAAACAGACATTTGAGGTGAGCAGATCTAGAGTGTCGCTGGTGTTGAGAGTGCTCCATACAGGAGCTGCTTTCCACCTAAACTTGAAAACTACCCAGAGTTCTCTGCTTCTTTTTTGCATAATTTATTCGTCACTCTATGCCTGAAAGGGTATTTCTTTGACTTATACTGGGTGCTCCCTTGTGTCTGGACAAAGCTATAACTCTCTGAAGAGCTCTAATTAGAGCGAAACACTGTGTCAGGGGTTGCTTTTACTCATTTCAGGTTGGCTTGATTGGTATTTTACCAACTCAAAGCTGTAATACTGTGCCTGGAGTGGTGAGTGGTAATTGGCTTTTGTCATTTTACAGCTCGGCAAGGACAGCACTGTGCTAGTCCTATGCTTAAAGACTTTGCTGTACAAATGGCAAAAGACTTTGTCCTTTTCTATCTCGGCGTGGATGGCACTGTGCTAATCCTATGCTTAAAGATTTTGATAGAAAAACAGACATTTGAGGTGAGCAGATCTAGAGTGTCGCTGGTGTTGAGAGTGCACCATACAGGAGCTGCTTTTCACCTAAACTTGAGAACTACCCAGAGTTCTCTGCTTCTTTTTTGCATAATTTATTCATCACTCTATGCCTGAAAGGGTATTTCTTTGACTTATACTGGGTGCTCCCTTGTGTCTGGACAAAGCTATAACTCTCTGAAGATCTCTAATTAGAGTGAAACACTGTGTCAGGGGTTACTTTTACTCATTTCAGGTTGGCTTGATTGGTATTTTACCAACTCAAAGCTGTAATACTGTGCATGGAGTGGTAATTGGCTTTTGTCATTTTACAGCTCATCAAGGACAGCACTGTGCTAGTTCTATGCTTAAAGACTTTGCTGTACAAATGGCAAAAGACTTTGTCCTTTTCTATCTCGGCGTGGATGGCACTGTGCTAATCCTATGCTTAAAGATTTTGATAGAAAAACAGACATTTGAGGTGAGCAGATCTAGAGTGTCGCTGGTGTTGAGAGTGCTCCATACAGGAGCTGCTTTCCACCTAAACTTGAGAACTACCCAGAGTTCTCTGCTTCTTTTTTGCATAATTTATTCGTCACTCTTTGCCTGAAAGGGTATTTCATTGACTTATACTGGGTGCTCCCTTGTGTCTGGACAAAGCTATACCTCTCTGAAGAGCTCTAATTAGAGCGAAACACTGTGTCAGGGGTTGCTTTTACTCACTTCAGGTTGGCTTGATTGGTATTTTACCAACTCAAAGCTGTAATACTGTGCCTGTAATGGTAATTGGTTTTTGTAATTTTACAGCTCGGCTAGGACAGCACTGTGCTAGTCCTATGCTTAAAGACTTTGCTGTACAAATGGCAAAAGACTTTGTCCTTTTCTATCTCGGCGTGGATGGCGCTGTGCTAATCCTATGCTTAAAGATTTTGATAGAAAAACAGACATTTGAGGTGAGCAGATCTAGAGTGTCGCTTGTGTTGAGAGTACTCCATACAGGAGCTGCTTTCCACCTAAACTTGAGAACTACCCAGAGTTCTCTGCTTCTTTTTTGCATAATTTATTTGTCACTCTATGCCTGAAAGGGTATTTCTTTGACTTATACTGGGTGCTCCCTTGTGTCTGGACAAAGCTATAACTCTCTGAAGAGCTCTAATTAGAGCGAAACTCTGTGTCAGGGGTTGCTTTTACTCATTTCAGGTTGGCTTGATTGGTATTTTACCAACTCAAAGCTGTAATACTGTGCCTGGAGTGGTAATTGGCTTTTGTCATTTTACAGCTCGGCAAGGACAGCACTGTGCTAGTCCTCTGCTTAAAGACTTTGCTGTACAAATGCCAAAAGACTTTGTCCTTTTCTATCTCGGCGTGGATGGCACTGTGCTAATCCTATGCTTAAAGATTTTGATAGGAAAACAGACATTTGAGGTGAGCAGATCTAGAGTGTCGCTGGTGTTGAGAGTGCTCCATACAGGAGCTGCTTTCCACCTAAACTTGAGAACTACCCAGAGTTCTCTGCTTCTTTTTTGCATAATTTATTTGTCACTCTTTGCCTGAAAGGGTATTTCTTTGACTTATACTGGGTGCTCCCTTGTTTCTGGACAAAGCTATACCTCTCTGAAAAGCTCTAATTAGAGCGAAACACTGTGTCAGGGGTTGCTTTTACTCATTTCAGGTTGGCTTGATTGGTATTTTACCAACTCAAAGCTGTAATACTGTGCCTGGAGTGGTAATTGGCTTTTGTCATTTTACAGCTCGGCAAGGACAGCACTGTGCTAGTCCTATGCTTAAAGACTTTGCTGTACAAATGGCAAAAGACTTTGTCCTTTTCTATCTCGGCGTGGATGGCACTGTGCTAACCCTATGCTTAAAGATTTTGATAGAAAAACATACATTTGAGGTGAGAAGATCTAGAGTGTCGCTGGTGTTGAGAGTGCTCCATACAGGAGCTGCTTTCCACCTAAACTTGAGAACAACACAGAGTTCTCTGCTTCTTTTTTGCATAATTTATTCGTCACTCTATGCCTGAAAGGGTATTACTTTGACTTATACTGGGTGCTCCCTTGTGTCTGGACAAAGCTATACCTCTCTGAAGAGCTCTAATTAGAGCGAAACACTGTGTCAGGGGTTGCTTTTACTCATTTCAGGTTGGCTTGATTGGCATTTTACCAACTCAAAGCTGTAATACTGTGCCTGGAGTGGTAATTGGCTTTTGTCATTTTACAGCTCGGCAAGGACAGCACTGTGCTAGTCCTATGCGTAAAGACTTTGCTGTACAAATGGCAAAAGACTTTGTCCTTTTCTATCTCGGCGTGGATGGCACTGTGCTAATCCTATGCTTAAAGATTTTGATAGAAAAACAGACATTTGAGGTGAGCAGATCTAGAGTGTCGCTGGTGTTGAGAGTGCTCCATACAGGAGCTGCTTTCCACCTAAACTTGAGAACTACCCAGAGTTCTCTGCTTCTTTTTTGCATAATTTATTCGTCACTCTATGCCTGAAAGGGTATTACTTTGACTTATACTGGGTGCTCCCTTGTGTCTGGACAAAGCTATACCTCTCTGAAGAGCTCTATTTAGAGCGCAACACTGTGTCAGGGGTTGCTTTTACTCATTTCAGCTTGGCTTGATTGGTATTTTACCAACTCAAAGCTGTAATACTGTGCCTGGAGTGGTAATTGGTTTTTGTCATTTTACAGCTCGGCAAGGACAGCACTGTGCTAGTCCTATGCTTAAAGACTTTGCTGTACAAATGGCAAAAGACTTTGTCCTTTTCTATCTCGGCGTGGATGGCACTGTGCTAATCCTATGCTTAAAGATTTTGATAGAAAAACAGACATTTGAGGTGAGCAGATCTAGAGTGTCGCTGGTGTTGAGAGTGCTCCATACAGGAGCTGCTTTCCACCTAAACTTGAGAACTACCCAGAGTTCTCTGCTTCTTTTTTGCATAATTTATTTGTCACTCTATGCCTGAAAGGGTATTACTTTGACTTATACTGGGTGCTCCCTTGTGTCTGGACAAAGCTATACCTCTCTGAAGAGCTCTAATTAGAGCGAAACAATGTGTCAGGGGTTGCTTTTACTCATTTCAGCTTGGCTTGATTGGTATTTTACCAACTCAAAGCTGTAATACTGTGCCTGGAGTGGTAATTGGCTTTTGTCATTTTACAGCTCGGCAAGGACAGCACTGTGCTAGTCCTATGCTTAAAGACTTTGCTGTACAAATGGCAAAAGACTTTGTCCTTTTCTATCTCGGCGTGGATGGCACTGTGCTAACCCTATGCTTAAAGATTTTGATAGAAAAACAGACATTTGAGGTGAGCAGATCTAGAGTGTCGCTGGTGTTGAGAGTGCTCCATACAGGAGCTGCTTTCCACCTAAACTTGAGAACTACCCAGAGTTCTCTGCTTCTTTTTTGCATAATTTATTTGTCACTCTATGCCTGAAAGGGTATTACTTTGACTTATACTGGGTGCTCCCTTGTGTCTGGACAAAGCTATACCTCTCTGAAGAGCTCTAATTAGAGCGAAACACTGTGTCAGGGATTGCTTTTACTCATTTCAGGTTGGCTTGATTGGTATTTTACCAACTCAAAGCTGTAATACTGTGCCTGGAGTGGTAATTGGCTTTTGTCATTTTACAGCTCGGCAAGGACAGCACTGTGCTAGTCCTATGCTTAAAGACTTTGCTGTACAAATGGCAAAAGACTTTGTCCTTTTCTATCTCGGCGTGGATGCCACTGTGCTAATCCTATGCTTAAAGATTTTGATAGAAAAACAGACATTTGAGGTGAGCAGATCTAGAGTGTCGCTGGTGTTGAGAGTGCTCCATACAGGAGCTGCTTTCCACCTAAACTTGAAAACTACCCAGAGTTCTCTGCTTCTTTTTTGCATAATTTATTCGTCACTCTATGCCTGAAAGGGTATTTCTTTGACTTATACTGGGTGCTCCCTTGTGTCTGGACAAAGCTATAACTCTCTGAAGAGCTCTAATTAGAGCGAAACACTGTGTCAGGGGTTGCTTTTATTCATTTCAGGTTGGCTTGATTGGTATTTTACCAACTCAAAGCTGTAATACTGTGCCTGGAGTGGTGAGTGGTAATTGGCTTTTGTCATTTTACAGCTCGGCAAGGACAGCACTGTGCTAGTCCTATGCTTAAAGACTTTGCTGTACAAATGGCAAAAGACTTTGTCCTTTTCTATCTCGGCGTGGATGGCACTGTGCTAATCCTATGCTTAAAGATTTTGATAAAAAAACAGACATTTGAGGTGAGCAGATCTAGAGTGTTGCTGGTGTTGAGAGTGCACCATACAGGAGCTGCTTTTCACCTAAACTTGAGAACTACCCAGAGTTCTCTGCTTCTTTTTTGCATAATTTATTCATCACTCTATGCCTGAAAGGGTATTTCTTTGACTTATACTGGGTGCTCCCTTGTGTCTGGACAAAGCTATAACTCTCTGAAGAGCTCTAATTAGAGTGAAACACTGTGTCAGGGGTTACTTTTACTCATTTCAGGTTGGCTTGATTGGTATTTTACCAACTCAAAGCTGTAATACTGTGCATGGAGTGGTAATTGGCTTTTGTCATTTTACAGCTCGTCAAGGACAGCACTGTGCTAGTCCTATGCTTAAAGACTTTGCTGTACAAATGGCAAAAGACTTTGTCCTTTTCTATCTCGGCGTGGATGGCACTGTGCTAATCCTATGCTTAAAGATTTTGATAGAAAAACAGACATTTGAGGTGAGCAGATCTAGAGTGTCGCTGGTGTTGAGAGTGCTCCATACAGGAGCTGCTTTCCACCTAAACTTGAGAACTACCCAGAGCTCTCTGCTTCTTTTTTGCATAATTTATTCGTCACTCTTTGCCTGAAAGGGTATTTCTTTGACTTATACTGGGTGCTCCCTTGTGTCTGGACAAAGCTATACCTCTCTGAAGAGCTCTAATTAGAGCGAAACACTGTGTCAGGGGTTGCTTTTACTCACTTCAGGTTGGCTTGATTGGTATTTTACCAACTCAAAGCTGTAATACTGTGCCTGGAATGGTAATTGTTTTTTGTAATTTTACAGCTCCGCTAGGACAGCACTGTGCTAGTCCTATGCTTAAAGACTTTGCTGTACAAATGGCAAAAGACTTTGTCCTTTTCTATCTCGGCGTGGATGGCAATGTGCTAATCCTATGCTTAAAGATTTTGATAGAAAAACAGACATTTGAGGTGAGCAGATCTAGAGTGTCGCTTGTGTTGAGAGTGCTCCATACAGGAGCTGCTTTCCACCTAAACTTGAGAACTACCCAGAGTTCTCTGCTTCTTTTTTGCATAATTTATTCGTCACTCTATGCCTGAAAGGGTATTTCTTTGACTTATACTGGGTGCTCCCTTGTGTCTGGACAAAGCTATAACTCTCTGAAGAGCTCTAATTAGAGCGAAACACTGTGTCAGGGGTTGTTTTTACTCATTTCAGGTTGGCTTGATTGGTATTTTACCAACTCAAAGCTGTAATACTGTGCCTGGAGTGGTAATTGGCTTTTGTCATTTTACAGCTCGGCAAGGACAGCACTGTGCTAGTCCTGTGCTTAAAGACTTTGCTGTACAAATGGCAAAAGACTTTGTCCTTTTCTATCTCGGTGTGGATGGCACTGTGCTAATCCTATGCTTAAAGATTTTGATAGAAAAACAGACATTTGAGGTGAGCAGATCTAGAGTGTCGCTGGTGTTGAGAGTGCTCCATACAGGAGCTGCTTTCCACCTAAACTTGAGAACTACCCAGAGTTCTCTGCTTCTTTTTTGCATAATTTATTTGTCACTCTTTGCCTGAAAGGGTATTTCTTTGACTTATACTGGGTGCTCCCTTGTTTCTGGACAAAGCTATACCTCTCTGAAAAGCTCTAATTAGAGCGAAACACTGTGTCAGGGGTTGCTTTTACTCATTTCAGGTTGGCTTGATTGGTATTTTACCAACTCAAAGCTGTAATACTGTGCCTGGAGTGGTAATTGGCTTTTGTCATTTTACAGCTCGGCAAGGACAGCACTGTGCTAGTCCTATGCTTAAAGACTTTGCTGTACAAATGGCAAAAGACTTTGTCCTTTTCTATCTCGGCGTGGATGGCACTGTGCTAACCCTATGCTTAAAGATTTTGATAGAAAAACAGACATTTGAGGTGAGCAGATCTAGAGTGTCGCTGGTGTTGAGAGTGCTCCATACAGGAGCTGCTTTCCACCTAAACTTGAGAACTACCCAGAGTTCTCTGCTTCTTTTTTGCATAATTTATTTGTCACTCTATTCCTGAAAGGGTATTACTTTGACTTATACTGGGTGCTCCCTTGTGTCTGGACAAAGCTATACCTCTCTGAAGAGCTCTATTTAGAGCGCAACACTGTGTCAGGGGTTGCTTTTACTCATTTCAGCTTGACTTGATTGGTATTTTACCAACTCAAAGCTGTAATACTGTGCCTGGAGTGGTAATTGGTTTTTGTCATTTTACAGCTCGGCAAGGACAGCACTGTGCTAGTCCTATGCTTAAAGACTTTGCTGTACAAATGGCAAAAGACTTTGTCCTTTTCTATCTCGGCGTGGATGGCACTGTGCTAATCCTATGCTTAAAGATTTTGATAGAAAAACAGACATTTGAGGTGAGCAGATCTAGAGTGTCGCTGGTGTTGAGAGTGCTCCATACAGGAGTTGCTTTCCACCTAAACTTGAGAACTACCCAGAGTTCTCTGCTTCTTTTTTGCATAATTTATTCGTCACTCTATGCCTGAAAGGGTATTACTTTGACTTATACTGGGTGCTCCCTTGTGTCTGGACAAAACTATACCTCTCTGAAGAGCTCTAATTAGAGCGAAACACTGTGTCAGGGGTTGCTTTTACTCATTTCAGGTTGGCTTGATTGGTATTTTACCAACTCAAAGCTGTAATACTGTGCCTGGAGTGGTAATTGGCTTTTGTCATTTTACAGCTCGGCAAGGACAGCACTGTGCTAGTCCTATGCTTAAAGACTTTGCTGTACAAATGGCAAAAGACTTTGTCCTTTTCTATCTCGGCGTGGATGGCACTGTGCTAATCCTATGCTTAAAGATTTTGATAGAAAAACAGACATTTGAGGTGAGCAGATCTAGAGTCTCGCTGGTGTTGAGAGTGCTCCATACAGGAGCTGCTTTCCACCTAAACTTGAGAACTACCCAGAGTTCTCTGCTTCTTTTTTGCATAATTTATTCGTCACTCTATGCCTGAAAGGGTATTACTTTGACTTATACTGGGTGCTCCCTTGTGTCTGGACAAAGCTATACCTCTCTGAAGAGCTCTATTTAGAGGGCAACACTGTGTCAGGGGTTGCTTTTACTCATTTCAGCTTGGCTTGTTTGGTATTTTACCAACTCAAAGCTGTAATACTGTGCCTGGAGTGGTAATTGTTTTTTGTCATTTTACAGCTCGGCAAGGACAGCACTGTGCTAGTCCTATGCTTAAAGACTTTGCTGTACAAATGGCAAAAGACTTTGTCCTTTTCTATCTCGGCGTGGATGGCAATGTGCTAATCCTATGCTTAAAGATTTTGATAGAAAAACAGACATTTGAGGTGAGCAGATCTAGAGTGTCGCTTGTGTTGAGAGTGCTCCATACAGGAGCTGCTTTCCACCTAAACTTGAGAACTACCCAGAGTTCTCTGCTTCTTTTTTGCATAATTTATTCATCACTCTATGCCTGAAAGGGTATTTCTTTGACTTATACTGGGTGCTCCCTTGTGTCTGGACAAAGCTATAACTCTCTGAAGAGCTCTAATTAGAGCGAAACACTGTGTCAGGGGTTGTTTTTACTCATTTCAGGTTGGCTTGATTGATATTTTACCAACTCAAAGCTGTAATACTGTACCTGGAGTGGTAATTGGCTTTTGTCATTTTACAGCTCGGCAAGGACAGCACTGTGCTAGTTCTATGCTTAAAGACTTTGCTGTACAAATGGCAAAAGACTTTGTCCTTTTCTTTCTCAGCGTGGATGGCACTGTGCTAATCCTATGCTTAAAGATTTTGATAGAAAAACAGACATTTGAGGTGAGCAGATCTAGAGTGTCGCTGGTGTTGAGAGTGCTCCATACAGGAGCTGCTTTCCACCTAAACTTGAGAACTACCCAGAGTTCTCTGCTTCTTTTTTGCATAATTTATTCGTCACTCTATTCCTGAAAGGGTATTACTTTGACTTATACTGGGTGCTCCCTTGTGTCTGGACAAAGCTATACCTCTCTGAAGAGCTCTATTTAGAGCGCAACACTGTGTCAGGGGTTGCTTTTACTCATTTCAGCTTGACTTGATTGGTATTTTACCAACTCAAAGCTGTAATACTGTGCCTGGAGTGGTAATTGGTTTTTGTCATTTTACAGCTCGGCAAGGACAGCACTGTGCTAGTCCTATGCTTAAAGACTTTGCTGTACAAATGGCAAAAGACTTTGTCCTTTTCTATCTCGGCGTGGATGGCACTGTGCTAATCCTATGCTTAAAGATTTTGATAGAAAAACAGACATTTGAGGTGAGCAGATCTAGAGTGTCGCTGGTGTTGAGAGTGCTCCATACAGGAGTTGCTTTCCACCTAAACTTGAGAACTACCCAGAGTTCTCTGCTTCTTTTTTGCATAATTTATTCGTCACTCTATGCCTGAAAGGGTATTACTTTGACTTATACTGGGTGCTCCCTTGTGTCTGGACAAAACTATACCTCTCTGAAGAGCTCTAATTAGAGCGAAACACTGTGTCAGGGGTTGCTTTTACTCATTTCAGGTTGGCTTGATTGGTATTTTACCAACTCAAAGCTGTAATACTGTGCCTGGAGTGGTAATTGGCTTTTGTCATTTTACAGCTCGGCAAGGACAGCACTGTGCTAGTCCTATGCTTAAAGACTTTGCTGTACAAATGGCAAAAGACTTTGTCCTTTTCTATCTCGGCGTGGATGGCACTGTGCTAATCCTATGCTTAAAGATTTTGATAGAAAAACAGACATTTGAGGTGAGCAGATCTAGAGTCTCGCTGGTGTTGAGAGTGCTCCATACAGGAGCTGCTTTCCACCTAAACTTGAGAACTACCCAGAGTTCTCTGCTTCTTTTTTGCATAATTTATTCGTCACTCTATGCCTGAAAGGGTATTACTTTGACTTATACTGGGTGCTCCCTTGTGTCTGGACAAAGCTATACCTCTCTGAAGAGCTCTATTTAGAGGGCAACACTGTGTCAGGGGTTGCTTTTACTCATTTCAGCTTGGCTTGTTTGGTATTTTACCAACTCAAAGCTGTAATACTGTGCCTGGAGTGGTAATTGTTTTTTGTCATTTTACAGCTCGGCAAGGACAGCACTGTGCTAGTCCTATGCTTAAAGACTTTGCTGTACAAATGGCAAAAGACTTTGTCCTTTTCTATCTCGGCGTGGATGGCAATGTGCTAATCCTATGCTTAAAGATTTTGATAGAAAAACAGACATTTGAGGTGAGCAGATCTAGAGTGTCGCTTGTGTTGAGAGTGCTCCATACAGGAGCTGCTTTCCACCTAAACTTGAGAACTACCCAGAGTTCTCTGCTTCTTTTTTGCATAATTTATTCATCACTCTATGCCTGAAAGGGTATTTCTTTGACTTATACTGGGTGCTCCCTTGTGTCTGGACAAAGCTATAACTCTCTGAAGAGCTCTAATTAGAGCGAAACACTGTGTCAGGGGTTGTTTTTACTCATTTCAGGTTGGCTTGATTGGTATTTTACCAACTCAAAGCTGTAATACTGTGCCTGGAGTGGTAATTGGCTTTTGTCATTTTACAGCTCGGCAAGGACAGCACTGTGCTAGTTCTATGCTTAAACACTTTGCTGTACAAATGGCAAAAGACTTTGTCCTTTTCTTTCTCAGCGTGGATGGCACTGTGCTAATCCTATGCTTAAAGATTTTGATAGAAAAACAGACATTTGAGGTGAGCAGATCTAGAGTGTCGCTGGTGTTGAGAGTGCTCCATACAGGAGCTGCTTTCCACCTAAACTTGAGAACTACCCAGAGTTCTCTGCTTCTTTTTTGCATAATTTATTTGTCACTCTTTGCCTGAAAGGGTATTTCTTTGACTTATACTGGGTGCTCCCTTGTTTCTGGACAAAGCTATACCTCTCTGAAAAGCTCTAATTAGAGCGAAACACTGTGTCAGGGGTTGCTTTTACTCATTTCAGGTTGGCTTGATTGGTATTTTACCAACTCAAAGCTGTAATACTGTGCCTGGAGTGGTAATTGGCTTTTGTCATTTTACAGCTCGGCAAGGACAGCACTGTGCTAGTCCTATGCTTAAAGACTTTGCTGTACAAATGGCAAAAGACTTTGTCCTTTTCTATCTCGGCGTGGATGGCACTGTGCTAACCCTATGCTTAAAGATTTTGATAGAAAAACAGACATTTGAGGTGAGCAGATCTAGAGTGTCGCTGGTGTTGAGAGTGCTCCATACAGGAGCTGCTTTCCACCTAAACTTGAGAACTACCCAGAGTTCTCTGCTTCTTTTTTTCATAATTTATTCGTCACTCTATGCCTGAAAGGGTATTACTTTGACTTATACTGGGTGCTCCCTTGTGTCTGGACAAAGCTATACCTCTCTGAAGAGCTCTAATTAGAGCGAAACACTGTGTCAGGGGTTGCTTTTACTCATTTCAGGTTGGCTTGATTGGTATTTTACCAACTCAAAGCTGTAATACTGTGCCTGGAGTGGTAATTGGCTTTTGTCATTTTACAGCTCGGCAAGGACAGCACTGTGCTAGTCCTATGCTTAAAGACTTTGCTGTACAAATGGCAAAAGACTTTGTCCTTTTCTATCTCGGCGTGGATGGCACTGTGCTAATCCTATGCTTAAAGATTTTGATAGAAAAACAGACATTTGAGGTGAGCAGATCTAGAGTGTCGCTGGTGTTGAGAGTGCTCCATACAGGAGCTGCTTTCCACCTAAACTTGAGAACTACCCAGAGTTCTCTGCTTCTTTTTTGCATAATTTATTCGTCACTCTATTCCTGAAAGGGTATTACTTTGACTTATACTGGGTGCTCCCTTGTGTCTGGACAAAGCTATACCTCTCTGAAGAGCTCTATTTAGAGCGCAACACTGTGTCAGGGGTTGCTTTTACTCATTTCAGCTTGGCTTGATTGGTATTTTACCAACTCAAAGCTGTAATACTGTGCCTGGAGTGGTAATTGGTTTTTGTCATTTTACAGCTCGGCAAGGACAGCACTGTGCTAGTTCTATGCTTAAAGACTTTGCTGTACAAATGGCAAAAGACTTTGTCCTTTTCTATCTCGGCGTGGATGGCACTGTGCTAATCCTATGCTTAAAGATTTTGATAGAAAAACAGACATTTGAGGTGAGCAGATCTAGAGTGTCGCTGGTGTTGAGAGTGCTCCATACAGGAGCTGCTTTCCACCTAAACTTGAGAACTACCCAGAGTTCTCTGCTTCTTTTTTGCATAATTTATTCGCCACTCTATGCCTGAAAGGGTATTACTTTGACTTATACTGGGTGCTCCCTTGTGTCTGGACAAAGCTATACCTCTCTGAAGAGCTCTAATTAGAGCGAAACACTGTGTCAGGGGTTGCTTTTACTCATTTCAGGTTGGCTTGATTGGTATGTTACCAACTCAAAGCTGTAATACTGTGCCTGGAGTGGTAATTGGCTTTTGTCATTTTACAGCTCGGCAAGGACAGCACTGTGCTAGTCCTATGCTTAAAGACTTTGCTGTACAAATGGCAAAAGACTTTGTCCTTTTCTATCTCGGCGTGGATGGCACTGTGCTAATCCTATGCTTAAAGATTTTGATAGAAAAACAGACATTTGAGGTGAGCAGATCTAGAGTCTCGCTGGTGTTGAGAGTGCTCCATACAGGAGCTGCTTTCCACCTAAACTTGAGAACTACCCAGAGTTCTCTGCTTCTTTTTTGCATAATTTATTCGTCACTCTATGCCTGAAAGGGTATTACTTTGACTTATACTGGGTGCTCCCTTGTGTCTGGACAAAGCTATACCTCTCTGAAGAGCTCTATTTAGAGGGCAACACTGTGTCAGGGGTTGCTTTTACTCATTTCAGGTTGGCTTGATTGGTATTTTACCAACTCAAAGCTGTAATACTGTGCCTGGAGTGGTAATTGTTTTTTGTCATTTTACAGCTCGGCAAGGACAGCACTGTGCTAGTCCTATGCTTAAAGACTTTGCTGTACAAATGGCAAAAGACTTTGTCCTTTTCTATCTCGGCGTGGATGGCACTGTGCTAATCCTATGCTTAAAGATTTTGATAGAAAAACAGACATTTGAGGTGAGCAGATCTAGAGTGTCGCTGGTGTTGAGAGTGCTCCATACAGGAGGTGCTTTCCACCTAAACTTGAGAACTACCCAGAGTTCTCTGCTTCTTTTTTGCATAATTTATTCGTCACTCTATGCCTGAAAGGGTATTACTTTGACTTATACTGGGTGCTCCCTTGTGTCTGGACAAAGCTATACCTCTCTGAAGAGCTCTAATTAGAGCGAAACAATGTGTCAGGGGTTGCTTTTACTCATTTCAGCTTGGCTTGATTGGTATTTTACCAACTCAAAGCTGTAATACTGTGCCTGGAGTGGTAATTGGTTTTTGTCATTTTACAGCTCGGCAAGGACAGCACTGTGCTAGTCCTATGCTTAAAGAACTTTGCTGTGCAAATGGCAAAAGACTTTGTCCTTTTCTATCTCGGTGTGAATGGCACTGTGCTAATCCTATGCTTAAAGATTTTGATAGAAAAACAGACATTTGAGGTGAGCAGATCTAGAGTGTCGCTGGTGTTGAGAGTGCTCCATACAGGAGCTGCTTTCCACCTAAACTTGAGAACTACCCAGAGTTCTCTGCTTCTTTTTTGCATAATTTATTCGTCACTCTATGCCTGAAAGGGTATTTCTTTGACTTATACTGGGTGCTCCCTTGTGTCTGGACAAAGCTATAACTCTCTGAAGAGCTCTAATTAGAGCGAAACACTGTGTCAGGGGTTGCTTTTACTCATTTCAGGTTGGCTTGATTGGTATTTTACCAACTCAAAGCTGTAATACTGTGCCTGGAGTGGTAATTGGCTTTTGTCATTTTACAGCTCAGCAAGGACAGCACTGTGCTAGTCCTATGCTTAAAGACTTTGCTGTACAAATGGCAAAAGACTTTGTCCTTTTCTATCTCGGCGTGGATGGCACTGTGCTAATCCTATGCTTAAAGATTTTGATAGAAAAACAGACATTTGAGGTGAGCAGATCTAGAGTGTCGCTGGTGTTGAGAGTGCTCCATACAGGAGCTGCTTTCCACCTAAACTTGAGAATTACCCAGAGTTCTCTGCTTCTTTTTTGCATAATTTATTCGTCACTCTATGCCTGAAAGGGTATTTCTTTGACTTATACTGGGTGCTCCCTTGTGTCTGGACAAAGCTATAACTCTCTGAAGAGCTCTAATTAGAGCGAAACACTGTGTCAGGGGTTGCTTTTACTCATTTCAGGTTAGCTTGATTGGTATTTTACCAACTCAAAGCTCTAATACTGTGCCTGGAGTGGTAATTGGCTTTTGTCATTTTACAGCTCGGCAAGGACAGCACTGTGCTAGTTCTATGCTTAAAGACTTTGCTGTACAAATGGCAAAAGACTTTGTCCTTTTCTATCTCAGCGTGGATGGCACTGTGCTAATCCTATGCTTAAAGATTTTGATAGAAAAACAGACATTTGAGGTGAGCAGATCTAGAGTGTCGCTGGTGTTCAGAGTTCTCCATACAGGAGCTGCTTTCCACCTAAACTTGAGAACTACCCAGAGTTCTCTGCTTCTTTTTTGCATAATTTATTCGTCACTCTAAGCCTGAAAGGGTATTTGTTTGACTTATACTGGGTGCTCCCTTGTGTCTGGACAAAGCTATACCTCTCTGAAGAGCTCTAATTAGAGCGAAACACTGTGTCAGGGGTTGCTTTTACTCATTTCAGGTTGGCTTGATTGGTATTTTACCAACTCAAAGCTGTAATACTGTGCCTGGAGTGGTAATTGGCTTTTGTCATTTTACAGCTCGGCAAGGACAGCACTGTGCTAGTCCTATGCTTAAAGACTTTGCAGTACAAATGGTAAAAGACTTTGTCCTTTTCTATCTCGGCGTGGATGGCACTGTGCTAATCCTATGCTTAAAGATTTTGATAGAAAAACAGACATTTGAGGTGAGCAGATCTAGAGTGTCGCTGGTGTTGAGAGTGCTCCATACAGGAGCTGCTTTCCACCTAAACTTGAGAACTACCCAGAGTTCTCTGCTTCTTTTTTGCATAATTTATTCGTCACTCTATGCCTGAAAGGGTATTTCTTTGACTTATACTGGGTGCTCCCTTGTGTCTGGACAAAGCTATACCTCTCTGAAGAGCTCTAATTAGAGTGAAACACTGTGTCAGGGGTTGCTTTTACTCATTTCAGGTTGGCTAGATTGGTATTTTACCAACTCAAAGCTGTAATACTGTGCCTGGAGTGGTAATTGGCTTTTGTCATTTTACAGCTCAGCAAGGACAGCACTGTGCTAGTCCTATGCTTAAAGACTTTGTCCTTTTCTATCTCGGCGTGGATGGCACTGTGCTAATCCTATGCTTAAAGATTTTGAGAGAAAAACAGACATTTGAGGTGAGCAGATCTAGAGTGTCGCTGGTGTTGAGAGTGCTCCATACAGGAGCTGCTTTCCACCTTAACTTGAGAACTACCCAGAGTTCTCTGCTTCTTTTTTGCATAATTTATTCGTCACTATATGCCTGAAAGGGTATTACTTTGACTTATACTGGGTGCTCCCTTGTGTCTGGACAAAGCTATACCTCTCTGAAGAGCTCTAATTAGAGCGCAACACTGTGTCAGGGGTTGCTTTTACTCATTTCAGCTTGGCTTGATTGGTATTTTACCAACTCAAAGCTGTAATACTGTGCCTGGAGTGGTAATTGGTTTTTGTCATTTTACAGCTCGGCAAGGACAGCACTGTGCTAGTCCTATGCTTAAAGACTTTGCTGTACAAATGGCAATAGACTTTGTCCTTTTCTATCTCGGCGTGGATGGCACTGTGCTAATCCTATGCTTAAAGATTTTGATAGAAAAACAGACATTTGAGGTGAGCAGATCTAGAGTGTCGCTGGTGTTGAGAGTGCTCCATACAGGAGCTGCTTTCCACCTAAACTTGAGAACTACCCAGAGTTCTCTGCTTCTTTTTTGCATAATTTATTCGTCACTCTATGCCTGAAAGGGTATTACTTTGACTTATACTGGGTGCTCCCTTGTGTCTGGACAAAGCTATACCTCTCTGAAGAGCTCTAATTAGAGCGAAACACTGTGTCAGGGGTTGCTTTTACTCATTTCAGCTTGGCTTGATTGGTATTTTACCAACTCAAAGCTGTAATACTGTGCCTGGAGTGGTAATTGGTTTTTGTCATTTTACAGCTCGGCAAGGACAGCACTGTGCTAGTCCTATGCTTAAAGACTTTGCTGTACAAATGGCAAAAGACTTTGTCCTTTTCTATCTCGGCGTGGATGGCACTGTGCTAATCCTATGCTTAAAAATTTTGATAGAAAAACAGACATTTGAGGTGAGCAGATCTAGAGTGTCGCTGGTGTTGAGAGTGCTCCATACAGGAGCTGCTTTCCACCTAAACTTGAGAACTACCCAGAGTTCTCTGCTTCTTTTTTGCATAATTTATTCGTCACTCTATGCCTGAAAGGGCATTTCTTTGACTTATACTGGGTGCTCCCTTGTGTCTGGACAAAGCTATACTTCTCTGAAGAGCTCTAATTAGAGCGAAACACTGTGTCAGGGGTTGCTTTTACTCATTTCAGGTTGGCTTGATTGGTATTTTACCAACTCGAAGCTGTAATACTGTGCCTGGAGTGGTAATTGGCTTTTGTCATTTTACAGCTCGGCAAGGACAGCACTGTGCTAGTCCTATGCTTAAAGACTTTGCTGTACAAATGGCAAAAGACTTTGTCCTTTTCTATATCGGCTTGGATGGCACTGTGCTAATCCTATGCTTAAAGATTTTGATAGAAAAACAGACATTTGAGGTGAGCAGATCTAGAGTGTCGCTGGTGTTGAGAGTGCTCCATACAGGAGCTGCTTTCCACCTAAACTTGAGAACTACCCAGAGTTCTCTGCTTCTTTTTTGCATAATTTATTTGTCACTCTATGCCTGAAAGGGTATTTCTTTGACTTATACTGGGTGCTCCCTTGTGTCTGGACAAAGCTATAACTCTCTGAAGAGCTCTAATTAGAGCGAAATACTGTGTCAGGGGTTGCTTTTACTCATTTCAGGTTAGCTTGATTGGTAATTTACCAACTCAAAGCTGTAATACTGTGCCTGGAGTGGTAATTGGCTTTTGTCATTTTACAGCTCGGCAAGGACAGCACTGTGCTAGTTCTATGCTTAAAGACTTTGCTGTACAAATGGCAAAAGACTTTGTCCTTTTCTTTCTCAGCGTGGATGGCACTGTGCTAATCCTATGCTTAAAGATTTTGATAGAAAAACAGACATTTGAGGTGAGCAGATCTAGAGTGTCGCTGGTGTTCAGAGTTCTCCATACAGGAGCTGCTTTCCACCTAAACTTGAGAACTACCCAGAGTTCTCTGCTTCTTTTTTGCATAATTTATTCGTCACTCTATGCCTGAAAGGGTATTTCTTTGACTTATACTGGGTGCTCCCTTGTGTCTGGACAAAGCTATACCTCTCTGAAGAGCTCTAATTAGAGCGAAACACTGTGTCAGGGGTTGCTTTTACTCATTTCAGGTTGGCTTGATTGGTATTTTACCAACTCAAAGCTGTAATACTGTGCCTGGAGTGGTAATTGGCTTTTGTCATTTTACAGCTCGGCAAGGACAGCACTGTGCTAGTCCTATGCTTAAAGACTTTGCAGTACAAATGGTAAAAGACTTTGTCCTTTTCTATCTCGGCGTGGATGGCACTGTGCTAATCCTATGCTTAAAGATTTTGATAGAAAAACAGACATTTGAGGTGAGCAGATCTAGAGTGTCGCTGGTGTTGAGAGTGCTCCATACAGGAGCTGCTTTCCACCTAAACTTGAGAACTACCCAGAGTTCTCTGCTTCTTTTTTGCATAATTTATTCGTCACTCTATGCCTGAAAGGGTATTTCTTTGACTTATACTGGGTGCTCCCTTGTGTCTGGACAAAGCTATACCTCTCTGAAGAGCTCTAATTAGAGTGAAACACTGTGTCAGGGGTTGCTTTTACTCATTTCAGGTTGGCTAGATTGGTATTTTACCAACTCAAAGCTGTAATACTGTGCCTGGAGTGGTAATTTGCTTTTGTCATTTTACAGCTCAGCAAGGACAGCACTGTGCTAGTCTTATGCTTAAAGACTTTGTCCTTTTCTATCTCGGCGTGGATGGCACTGTGCTAATCCTATGCTTAAAGATTTTGAGAGAAAAACAGACATTTGAGGTGAGCAGATCTAGAGTGTCGCTGGTGTTGAGAGTGCTCCATACAGGAGCTGCTTTCCACCTTAACTTGAGAACTACCCAGAGTTCTCTGCCTCTTTTTTGCATAATTTATTCGTCACTCTATGCCTGAAAGGGTATTACTTTGACTTATACTGGGTGCTCCCTTGTGTCTGGACAAAGCTATACCTCTCTGAAGAGCTCTAATTAGAGCGCAACACTGTGTCAGGGGTTGCTTTTACTCATTTCAGCTTGGCTTGATTGGTATTTTACCAACTCAAAGCTGTAATACTGTGCCTGGAGTGGTAATTGGTTTTTGTCATTTTACAGCTCGGCAAGAACAGCACTGTGCTAGTCCTATGCTTAAAGACTTTGCTGTACAAATGGCAAAAGACTTTGTCCTTTTCTATCTCGGCGTGGATGGCACTGTGCTAATCCTATGCTTAAAAATTTTGATAGAAAAACAGACATTTGAGGTGAGCAGATCTAGAGTGTCGCTGGTGTTGAGAGTGCTCCATACAGGAGCTGCTTTCCACCTAAACTTGAGAACTACCCAGAGTTCTCTGCTTCTTTTTTGCATAATGTATTCGTCACTCTATGCCTGAAAGGGCATTTCTTTGACTTATACTGGGTGCTCCCTTGTGTCTGGACAAAGCTATACTTCTCTGAAGAGCTCTAATTAGAGCGAAACACTGTGTCAGGGGTTGCTTTTACTCATTTCAGGTTGGCTTGATTGGTATTTTACCAACTCGAAGCTGTAATACTGTGCCTGGAGTGGTAATTGGCTTTTGTCATTTTACAGCTCGGCAAGGACAGCACTGTGCTAGTCCTATGCTTAAAGACTTTGCTGTACAAATGGCAAAAGACTTTGTCCTTTTCTATCTCGGCTTGGATGGCACTGTGCTAATCCTATGCTTAAAGATTTTGATAGAAAAACAGACATTTGAGGTGAGCAGATCTAGAGTGTCGCTGGTGTTGAGAGTGCTCCATACAGGAGCTGCTTTCCACCTAAACTTGAGAACTACCCAGAGTTCTCTGCTTCTTTTTTGCATAATTTATTCGTCACTCTATGCCTGAAAGGGTATTTCTTTGACTTATACTGGGTGCTCCCTTGTGTCTGGACAAAGCTATAACTCTCTGAAGAGCTCTAATTAGAGCGAAATACTGTGTCAGGGGTTGCTTTTACTCATTTCAGGTTAGCTTGATTGGTAATTTACCAACTCAAAGCTGTAATACTGTGCCTGGAGTGGTAATTGGCTTTTGTCATTTTACAGCTCGGCAAGGACAGCACTGTGCTAGTTCTATGCTTAAAGACTTTGCTGTACAAATGGCAAAAGACTTTGTCCTTTTCTTTCTCAGCGTGGATGGCACTGTGCTAATCCTATGCTTAAAGATTTTGATAGAAAAACAGACATTTGAGGTGAGCAGATCTAGAGTGTCGCTGGTGTTCAGAGTTCTCCATACAGGAGCTGCTTTCCACCTAAACTTGAGAACTACCCAGAGTTCTCTGCTTCTTTTTTGCATAATTTATTCGTCACTCTATGCCTGAAAGGGTATTTCTTTGACTTATACTGGGTGCTCCCTTGTGTCTGGACAAAGCTATACCTCTCTGAAGAGCTCTATTTAGAGCGCAACACTGTGTCAGGGGTTGCTTTTACTCATTTCAGCTTGGCTTGATTGGTATTTTACCAACTCAAAGCTGTAATACTGTGCCTGGAGTGGTAATTGGTTTTTGTCATTTTACAGCTCGGCAAGGACAGCACTGTGCTAGTCCTATGCTTAAAGACTTTGCTGTACAAATGGCAAAAGACTTTGTCCTTTTCTATCTCGGCGTGGATGGCACTGTGCTAATCCTATGCTTAAAGATTTTGATAGAAAAACAGACATTTGAGGTGAGCAGATCTAGAGTGTCGCTGGTGTTGAGAGTGCTCCATACAGGAGCTGCTTTCCACCTAAACTTGAGAACTACCCAGAGTTCTCTGCTTCTTTTTTGCATAATTTATTCGCCACTCTATGCCTGAAAGGGTATTACTTTGACTTATACTGGGCGCTCCCTTGTGTCTGGACAAAGCTATACCTCTCTGAAGAGCTCTAATTAGAGCGAAACACTGTGTCAGGGGTTGCTTTTACTCATTTCAGGTTGGCTTGATTGGTATGTTACCAACTCAAAGCTGTAATACTGTGCCTGGAGTGGTAATTGGCTTTTGTCATTTTACAGCTCGGCAAGGACAGCACTGTGCTAGTCCTATGCTTAAAGACTTTGCTGTACAAATGGCAAAAGACTTTGTCCTTTTCTATCTCGGCGTGGATGGCACTGTGCTAATCCTATGCTTAAAGATTTTGATAGAAAAACAGACATTTGAGGTGAGCAGATCTAGAGTCTCGCTGGTGTTGAGAGTGCTCCATACAGGAGCTGCTTTCCACCTAAACTTGAGAACTACCCAGAGTTCTCTGCTTCTTTTTTGCATAATTTATTCGTCACTCTATGCCTGAAAGGGTATTACTTTGACTTATACTGGGTGCTCCCTTGTGTCTGGACAAAGCTATACCTCTCTGAAGAGCTCTAATTAGAGCGAAACAATGTGTCAGGGGTTGCTTTTACTCATTTCAGCTTGGCTTGATTGGTATTTTACCAACTCAAAGCTGTAATACTGTGCCTGGAGTGGTAATTGGTTTTTGTCATTTTACAGCTCGGCAAGGACAGCACTGTGCTAGTCCTATGCTTAAAGACTTTGCTGTGCAAATGGCAAAAGACTTTGTCCTTTTCTATCTCGGTGTGAATGGCACTGTGCTAATCCTATGCTTAAAGATTTTGATAGAAAAACAGACATTTGAGGTGAGCAGATCTAGAGTGTCGCTGGTGTTGAGAGTGCTCCATACAGGAGCTGCTTTCCACCTAAACTTGAGAACTACCCAGAGTTCTCTGCTTCTTTTTTGCATAATTTATTCGTCACTCTATGCCTGAAAGGGTATTTCTTTGACTTATACTGGGTGCTCCCTTGTGTCTGGACAAAGCTATAACTCTCTGAAGAGCTCTAATTAGAGCGAAACACTGTGTCAGGGGTTGCTTTTACTCATTTCAGGTTGGCTTGATTGGTATTTTACCAACTCAAAGCTGTAATACTGTGCCTGGAGTGGTAATTGGCTTTTGTCATTTTACAGCTCAGCAAGGACAGCACTGTGCTAGTCCTATGCTTAAAGACTTTGCTGTACAAATGGCAAAAGACTTTGTCCTTTTCTATCTCGGCGTGGATGGCACTGTGCTAATCCTATGCTTAAAGATTTTGATAGAAAAACAGACATTTGAGGTGAGCAGATCTAGAGTGTCGCTGGTGTTGAGAGTGCTCCATACAGGAGCTGCTTTCCACCTAAACTTGAGAATTACCCAGAGTTCTCTGCTTCTTTTTTGCATAATTTATTCGTCACTCTATGCCTGAAAGGGTATTTCTTTGACTTATACTGGGTGCTCCCTTGTGTCTGGACAAAGCTATAACTCTCTGAAGAGCTCTAATTAGAGCGAAACACTGTGTCAGGGGTTGCTTTTACTCATTTCAGGTTAGCTTGATTGGTATTTTACCAACTCAAAGCTCTAATACTGTGCCTGGAGTGGTAATTGGCTTTTGTCATTTTACAGCTCGGCAAGGACAGCACTGTGCTAGTTCTATGCTTAAAGACTTTGCTGTACAAATGGCAAAAGACTTTGTCCTTTTCTATCTCAGCGTGGATGGCACTGTGCTAATCCTATGCTTAAAGATTTTGATAGAAAAACAGACATTTGAGGTGAGCAGATCTAGAGTGTCGCTGGTGTTCAGAGTTCTCCATACAGGAGCTGCTTTCCACCTAAACTTGAGAACTACCCAGAGTTCTCTGCTTCTTTTTTGCATAATTTATTCGTCACTCTAAGCCTGAAAGGGTATTTGTTTGACTTATACTGGGTGCTCCCTTGTGTCTGGACAAAGCTATACCTCTCTGAAGAGCTCTAATTAGAGCGAAACACTGTGTCAGGGGTTGCTTTTACTCATTTCAGGTTGGCTTGATTGGTATTTTACCAACTCAAAGCTGTAATACTGTGCCTGGAGTGGTAATTGGCTTTTGTCATTTTACAGCTCGGCAAGGACAGCACTGTGCTAGTCCTATGCTTAAAGACTTTGCAGTACAAATGGTAAAAGACTTTGTCCTTTTCTATCTCGGCGTGGATGGCACTGTGCTAATCCTATGCTTAAAGATTTTGATAGAAAAACAGACATTTGAGGTGAGCAGATCTAGAGTGTCGCTGGTGTTGAGAGTGCTCCATACAGGAGCTGCTTTCCACCTAAACTTGAGAACTACCCAGAGTTCTCTGCTTCTTTTTTGCATAATTTATTCGTCACTCTATGCCTGAAAGGGTATTTCTTTGACTTATACTGGGTGCTCCCTTGTGTCTGGACAAAGCTATACCTCTCTGAAGAGCTCTAATTAGAGTGAAACACTGTGTCAGGGGTTGCTTTTACTCATTTCAGGTTGGCTAGATTGGTATTTTACCAACTCAAAGCTGTAATACTGTGCCTGGAGTGGTAATTGGCTTTTGTCATTTTACAGCTCAGCAAGGACAGCACTGTGCTAGTCCTATGCTTAAAGACTTTGTCCTTTTCTATCTCGGCGTGGATGGCACTGTGCTAATCCTATGCTTAAAGATTTTGAGAGAAAAACAGACATTTGAGGTGAGCAGATCTAGAGTGTCGCTGGTGTTGAGAGTGCTCCATACAGGAGCTGCTTTCCACCTTAACTTGAGAACTACCCAGAGTTCTCTGCTTCTTTTTTGCATAATTTATTCGTCACTCTATGCCTGAAAGGGTATTACTTTGACTTATACTGGGTGCTCCCTTGTGTCTGGACAAAGCTATACCTCTCTGAAGAGCTCTAATTAGAGCGCAACACTGTGTCAGGGGTTGCTTTTACTCATTTCAGCTTGGCTTGATTGGTATTTTACCAACTCAAAGCTGTAATACTGTGCCTGGAGTGGTAATTGGTTTTTGTCATTTTACAGCTCGGCAAGGACAGCACTGTGCTAGTCCTATGCTTAAAGACTTTGCTGTACAAATGGCAATAGACTTTGTCCTTTTCTATCTCGGCGTGGATGGCACTGTGCTAATCCTATGCTTAAAGATTTTGATAGAAAAACAGACATTTGAGGTGAGCAGATCTAGAGTGTCGCTGGTGTTGAGAGTGCTCCATACAGGAGCTGCTTTCCACCTAAACTTGAGAACTACCCAGAGTTCTCTGCTTCTTTTTTGCATAATTTATTCGTCACTCTATGCCTGAAAGGGTATTACTTTGACTTATACTGGGTGCTCCCTTGTGTCTGGACAAAGCTATACCTCTCTGAAGAGCTCTAATTAGAGCGAAACACTGTGTCAGGGGTTGCTTTTACTCATTTCAGCTTGGCTTGATTGGTATTTTACCAACTCAAAGCTGTAATACTGTGCCTGGAGTGGTAATTGGTTTTTGTCATTTTACAGCTCGGCAAGGACAGCACTGTGCTAGTCCTATGCTTAAAGACTTTGCTGTACAAATGGCAAAAGACTTTGTCCTTTTCTATCTCGGCGTGGATGGCACTGTGCTAATCCTATGCTTAAAAATTTTGATAGAAAAACAGACATTTGAGGTGAGCAGATCTAGAGTGTCGCTGGTGTTGAGAGTGCTCCATACAGGAGCTGCTTTCCACCTAAACTTGAGAACTACCCAGAGTTCTCTGCTTCTTTTTTGCATAATTTATTCGTCACTCTATGCCTGAAAGGGCATTTCTTTGACTTATACTGGGTGCTCCCTTGTGTCTGGACAAAGCTATACTTCTCTGAAGAGCTCTAATTAGAGCGAAACACTGTGTCAGGGGTTGCTTTTACTCATTTCAGGTTGGCTTGATTGGTATTTTACCAACTCGAAGCTGTAATACTGTGCCTGGAGTGGTAATTGGCTTTTGTCATTTTACAGCTCGGCAAGGACAGCACTGTGCTAGTCCTATGCTTAAAGACTTTGCTGTACAAATGGCAAAAGACTTTGTCCTTTTCTATATCGGCTTGGATGGCACTGTGCTAATCCTATGCTTAAAGATTTTGATAGAAAAACAGACATTTGAGGTGAGCAGATCTAGAGTGTCGCTGGTGTTGAGAGTGCTCCATACAGGAGCTGCTTTCCACCTAAACTTGAGAACTACCCAGAGTTCTCTGCTTCTTTTTTGCATAATTTATTTGTCACTCTATGCCTGAAAGGGTATTTCTTTGACTTATACTGGGTGCTCCCTTGTGTCTGGACAAAGCTATAACTCTCTGAAGAGCTCTAATTAGAGCGAAATACTGTGTCAGGGGTTGCTTTTACTCATTTCAGGTTAGCTTGATTGGTAATTTACCAACTCAAAGCTGTAATACTGTGCCTGGAGTGGTAATTGGCTTTTGTCATTTTACAGCTCGGCAAGGACAGCACTGTGCTAGTTCTATGCTTAAAGACTTTGCTGTACAAAT
The DNA here is from genome assembly GCF_964204655.1 of Triturus cristatus. Taxonomy (NCBI): domain Eukaryota; kingdom Metazoa; phylum Chordata; class Amphibia; order Caudata; family Salamandridae; genus Triturus; species Triturus cristatus. Next base: position 1,087,113,905 of record NC_140591.1, read on the forward strand.
GGCAAAAGACTTTGTCCTTTTCTTTCTCAGCGTGGATGGCACTGTGCTAATCCTATGCTTAAAGATTTTGATAGAAAAACAGACATTTGAGGTGAGCAGATCTAGAGTGTCGCTGGTGTTCAGAGTTCTCCATACAGGAGCTGCTTTCCACCTAAACTTGAGAACTACCCAGAGTTCTCTGCTTCTTTTTTGCATAATTTATTCGTCACTCTATGCCTGAAAGGGTATTTCTTTGACTTATACTGGGTGCTCCCTTGTGTCTGGACAAAGCTATACCTCTCTGAAGAGCTCTAATTAGAGCGAAACACTGTGTCAGGGGTTGCTTTTACTCATTTCAGGTTGGCTTGATTGGTATTTTACCAACTCAAAGCTGTAATACTGTGCCTGGAGTGGTAATTGGCTTTTGTCATTTTACAGCTCGGCAAGGACAGCACTGTGCTAGTCCTATGCTTAAAGACTTTGCAGTACAAATGGTAAAAGACTTTGTCCTTTTCTATCTCGGCGTGGATGGCACTGTGCTAATCCTATGCTTAAAGATTTTGATAGAAAAACAGACATTTGAGGTGAGCAGATCTAGAGTGTCGCTGGTGTTGAGAGTGCTCCATACAGGAGCTGCTTTCCACCTAAACTTGAGAACTACCCAGAGTTCTCTGCTTCTTTTTTGCATAATTTATTCGTCACTCTATGCCTGAAAGGGTATTTCTTTGACTTATACTGGGTGCTCCCTTGTGTCTGGACAAAGCTATACCTCTCTGAAGAGCTCTAATTAGAGTGAAACACTGTGTCAGGGGTTGCTTTTACTCATTTCAGGTTGGCTAGATTGGTATTTTACCAACTCAAAGCTGTAATACTGTGCCTGGAGTGGTAATTTGCTTTTGTCATTTTACAGCTCAGCAAGGACAGCACTGTGCTAGTCTTATGCTTAAAGACTTTGTCCTTTTCTATCTCGGCGTGGATGGCACTGTGCTAATCCTATGCTTAAAGATTTTGAGAGAAAAACAGACATTTGAGGTGAGCAGATCTAGAGTGTCGCTGGTGTTGAGAGTGCTCCATACAGGAGCTGCTTTCCACCTTAACTTGAGAACTACCCAGAGTTCTCTGCTTCTTTTTTGCATAATTTATTCGTCACTCTATGCCTGAAAGGGTATTACTTTGACTTATACTGGGTGCTCCCTTGTGTCTGGACAAAGCTATACCTCTCTGAAGAGCTCTAATTAGAGCGCAACACTGTGTCAGGGGTTGCTTTTACTCATTTCAGCTTGGCTTGATTGGTATTTTACCAACTCAAAGCTGTAATACTGTGCCTGGAGTGGTAATTGGTTTTTGTCATTTTACAGCTCGGCAAGAACAGCACTGTGCTAGTCCTATGCTTAAAGACTTTGCTGTACAAATGGCAAAAGACTTTGTCCTTTTCTATCTCGGCGTGGATGGCACTGTGCTAATCCTATGCTTAAAAATTTTGATAGAAAAACAGACATTTGAGGTGAGCAGATCTAGAGTGTCGCTGGTGTTGAGAGTGCTCCATACAGGAGCTGCTTTCCACCTAAACTTGAGAACTACCCAGAGTTCTCTGCTTCTTTTTTGCATAATTTATTCGTCACTCTATGCCTGAAAGGGCATTTCTTTGACTTATACTGGGTGCTCCCTTGTGTCTGGACAAAGCTATACTTCTCTGAAGAGCTCTAATTAGAGCGAAACACTGTGTCAGGGGTTGCTTTTACTCATTTCAGGTTGGCTTGATTGGTATTTTACCAACTCGAAGCTGTAATACTGTGCCTGGAGTGGTAATTGGCTTTTGTCATTTTACAGCTCGGCAAGGACAGCACTGTGCTAGTCCTATGCTTAAAGACTTTGCTGTACAAATGGCAAAAGACTTTGTCCTTTTCTTTCTCAGCGTGGATGGCACTGTGCTAATCCTATGCTTAAAGATTTTGATAGAAAAACAGACATTTGAGGTGAGCAGATCTAGAGTGTCGCTGGTGTTCAGAGTTCTCCATACAGGAGCTGCTTTCCACCTAAACTTGAGAACTACCCAGAGTTCTCTGCTTCTTTTTTGCATAATTTATTCGTCACTCTATGCCTGAAAGGGTATTTCTTTGACTTATACTGGGTGCTCCCTTGTGTCTGGACAAAGCTATACCTCTCTGAAGAGCTCTAATTAGAGCGAAACACTGTGTCAGGGGTTGCTTTTACTCATTTCAGGTTGGCTTGATTGGTATTTTACCAACTCAAAGCTGTAATACTGTGCCTGGAGTGGTAATTGGCTTTTGTCATTTTACAGCTCGGCAAGGACAGCACTGTGCTAGTCCTATGCTTAAAGACTTTGCAGTACAAATGGTAAAAGACTTTGTCCTTTTCTATCTCGGCGTGGATGGCACTGTGCTAATCCTATGCTTAAAGATTTTGATAGAAAAACAGACATTTGAGGTGAGCAGATCTAGAGTGTCGCTGGTGTTGAGAGTGCTCCATACAGGAGCTGCTTTCCACCTAAACTTGAGAACTACCCAGAGTTCTCTGCTTCTTTTTTGCATAATTTATTCGTCACTCTATGCCTGAAAGGGTATTTCTTTGACTTATACTGGGTGCTCCCTTGTGTCTGGACAAAGCTATACCTCTCTGAAGAGCTCTAATTAGAGTGAAACACTGTGTCAGGGGTTGCTTTTACTCATTTCAGGTTGGCTAGATTGGTATTTTACCAACTCAAAGCTGTAATACTGTGCCTGGAGTGGTAATTTGCTTTTGTCATTTTACAGCTCAGCAAGGACAGCACTGTGCTAGTCTTATGCTTAAAGACTTTGTCCTTTTCTATCTCGGCGTGGATGGCACTGTGCTAATCCTATGCTTAAAGATTTTGAGAGAAAAACAGACATTTGAGGTGAGCAGATCTAGAGTGTCGCTGGTGTTGAGAGTGCTCCATACAGGAGCTGCTTTCCACCTTAACTTGAGAACTACCCAGAGTTCTCTGCTTCTTTTTTGCATAATTTATTCGTCACTCTATGCCTGAAAGGGTATTACTTTGACTTATACTGGGTGCTCCCTTGTGTCTGGACAAAGCTATACCTCTCTGAAGAGCTCTAATTAGAGCGCAACACTGTGTCAGGGGTTGCTTTTACTCATTTCAGCTTGGCTTGATTGGTATTTTACCAACTCAAAGCTGTAATACTGTGCCTGGAGTGGTAATTGGTTTTTGTCATTTTACAGCTCGGCAAGGACAGCACTGTGCTAGTCCTATGCTTAAAGACTTTGCTGTACAAATGGCAATAGACTTTGTCCTTTTCTATCTCGGCGTGGATGGCACTGTGCTAATCCTATGCTTAAAGATTTTGATAGAAAAACAGACATTTGAGGTGAGCAGATCTAGAGTGTCGCTGGTGTTGAGAGTGCTCCATACAGGAGCTGCTTTCCACCTAAACTTGAGAACTACCCAGAGTTCTCTGCTTCTTTTTTGCATAATTTATTCGTCACTCTATGCCTGAAAGGGTATTACTTTGACTTATACTGGGTGCTCCCTTGTGTCTGGACAAAGCTATACCTCTCTGAAGAGCTCTAATTAAAGCGAAACACTGTGTCAGGGGTTGCTTTTACTCATTTCAGCTTGGCTTGATTGGTATTTTACCAACTCAAAGCTGTAATACTGTGCCTGGAGTGGTAATTGGTTTTTGTCATTTTACAGCTCGGCAAGGACAGCACTGTGCTAGTCCTATGCTTAAAGACTTTGCTGTACAAATGGCAAAAGACTTTGTCCTTTTCTATCTCGGCGTGGATGGCACTGTGCTAATCCTATGCTTAAAGATTTTGATAGAAAAACAGACATTTGAGGTGAGCAGATCTAGAGTGTCGCTGGTGTTGAGAGTGCTCCATACAGGAGCTGCTTTCCACCTAAACTTGAGAACTACCCAGAGTTCTCTGCTTCTTTTTTGCATAATTTATTCGTCACTCTATGCCTGAAAGGGTATTTCTTTGACTTATACTGGGTGCTCCCTTGTGTCTGGACAAAGCTATACTTCTCTGAAGAGCTCTAATTAGAGCGAAACACTGTGTCAGGGGTTGCTTTTACTCATTTCAGGTTGGCTTGATTGGTATTTTACCAACTCGAAGCTGTAATACTGTGCCTGGAGTGGTAATTGGCTTTTGTCATTTTACAGCTCGGCAAGGACAGCACTGTGTTAGTCCTATGCTTAAAGACTTTGTCCTTTTCTATCTCGGCATGGATGGCACTGTGCTAATCCTATGCTTAAAGATTTTGATAGAAAAACAGACATTTGAGGTGAGCAGATCTAGAGTGTCGCTGGTGTTGAGAGTGCTCCATACAGGAGCTGCTTTCCACCTAAACTTGAGAACTACCCAGAGTTCTCTGCTTCTTTTTTGCATAATTTATTCGTCACTCTATGCCTGAAAGGGTATTTCTTTGACTTATACTGGGTGCTCCCTTGTGTCTGGACAAAGCTATACCTCTCTGAAGAGCTCTAATTAGAGCGAAACACTGTGTCAGGGGTTGCTTTTACTCATTTCAGGTTGGCTTGATTGGTATTTTACCAACTCAAAGCTATAATACTGTGCCTGAAGTGGTAATTGGCTTTTGTCATTTTACAGCTCGGCAAGGACAGCACTGTGCTAGTGCTATGCTTAAAGACTTTGCTGTACAAATGGCAAAAGACTTTGTCCTTTTCTATCTCGGCGTGGATGGCACTGTGCTAATCCTATGCTTAAAGATTTTGATAGAAAAACAGACTTTTGAGGTGAGCAGATCTAGAGTGTTGCTGGTGTTGAGAGTGCTCCATACAGGAGCTGCTTTCCACCTAAACTTGAGAACTACCGAGAGTTCTCTGCTTCTTTTTTGCATAATTTATTCGTCACTCTATGCCTGAAAGGGTATTTCTTTGACTTATACTGGGTGCTCCCTTGTGTCTGGACAAAGCTATACCTCTCTGAAGAGCTCTAATTAGGGCGAAACACTGTGTCAGGGGTTGTTTTTACTCATTTCAGGTTGGCTTCATTGGTATTTTACCAACTCAAAGCTGTAATACTGTGCCTGGAGTGGTAATTGGTTTTTGTCATTTTACAGCTCGGCAAGGACAGCACTGTGCTAGTCCTATGCTTAAAGACTTTGCTGTACAAATGGCAAAAGACTTTGTCCTTTTCTATCTCGGCGTGGATGGCACTGTGCTAATCCTATGCTTAAAGATTTTGATAGAAAAACAGACATTTGAGGTGAGCAGATCTAGAGTGTCGCTGGTGTTGAGAGTGCTCCATACAGGAGCTGCTTTCCACCTAAACTTGAGAACTACCCAGAGTTCTCTGCTTCTTTTTTGCATAAATTATTTGTCACTCTATGCCTGAAAGGGTATTGCTTTGACTTATACTGGGTGCTCCCTTGTGTCTGGACAAAGCTATACCTCTCCGAAGAGCTCTAATTAGAGCGAAACACTGTGTCAGGGGTTGCTTTTACTCACTTCAGGTTGGCTTGATTGGTATTTTACCAACTCAAAGCTGTAATACTGTGCCTGGAGTGGTAATTGGTTTTTGTCATTTTACAGCTCGGCAAGGACAGCACTGTGCTAGTCCTATGCTTAAAGACTTTGCTGTACAAATGGCAAAAAACTTTGTCCTTTTCTATCTCGGCGTGGATGGCACTGTGCTAATCCTATGCTTAAAGATTTTGATAGAAAAACAGACATTTGAGGTGAGCAGATCTAGAGTGTCGCTGGTGTTGAGAGTGCTCCATACAGGAGCTACTTTCCACCTAAACTTGAGAACTACCCAGAGTTCTCTGCTTCTTTTTTGCATAATTTATTCGTCACTCTATGCCTGAAAGGGTATTTCTTTGACTTATACTGGGTGCTCCCTTGTGTCTGGACAAAGCTATACCTAGCTGAAGAGCTCTAATTAGAGCGAAACACTGTGTCAGGGGTTGCTTTACTCATTTCAGGTTGGCTTGATTGGTATTTTACCAACTCAAAGCTGTAATACTGTGCCTGGAGTGGTAATTGGCTTTTCTCATTTTACAGCTCAGCAAGGACAGCACCGTGCTAGTCCTATGCTTAAAGACTTTGCTGTACAAATGGCAAAAGACTTTGTCCTTTTCTATCTCGGCGTGGATTGCACTGTGCTAATCCTATGCTTAAAGATTTTGATAGAAAAACAGACATTTGAGGTGAGCAGATCTAGAGTGTCGCTGGTGTTGAGAGTGCTCCATACAGGAGCTGCTTTCCACCTAAACTTGAGAACTACCCAGAGTTCTCTGCTTCTTTTTTGCATAATTTATTCGTCACTCTATGCCTGAAAGGGTATTTCTTTGACTTATGCTGGGTGCTCCCTTGTGTCTGGACAAAGCTATACCTCTCTGAAGAGCTCTAATTAGAGTGAAACACTGTGTCAGGGGTTGCTTTTACTCATTTCAGGTTGGCTTGATTGGAATTTTACCAACTCAAAGCTGTAATACTGTGCCTGGAGTGGTAATTGGTTTTTGTCATTTTACAGCTTGGCAAGGACAGCACTGTGCTAGTCCTATGCTTAAAGACTTTGCTGTACAAATGGCAAAAGACTTTGTCCTTTTCTATCTCGGTGTGGATGGCACTGTGCTAATCCTATGCTTAAAGATTTTGATAGAAAAACAGACATTTGAGGTGAGCAGATCTAGAGTGTCGCTGGTGTTGAGAGTGCTCCATACAGGAGCTGCTTTCCACCTAAACTTGAGAACTACCCAGAGTTCTCTGCTTCTTTTTTGCATAATTTATTCGCCACTCTATGCCTGAAAGGGTATTACTTTGACTTATACTGGGTGCTCCCTTGTGTCTGGACAAAGCTATACCTCTCTGAAGAGCTCTAATTAGAGCGAAACACTGTGTCAGGGGTTGCTTTTACTCATTTCAGGTTGGCTTGATTGGTATGTTACCAACTCAAAGCTGTAATACTGTGCCTGGAGTGGTAATTGGCTTTTGTCATTTTACAGCTCGGCAAGGACAGCACTGTGCTAGTCCTATGCTTAAAGACTTTGCTGTACAAATGGCAAAAGACTTTGTCCTTTTCTATCTCGGCGTGGATGGCACTGTGCTAATCCTATGCTTAAAGATTTTGATAGAAAAACAGACATTTGAGGTGAGCAGATCTAGAGTCTCGCTGGTGTTGAGAGTGCTCCATACAGGAGCTGCTTTCCACCTAAACTTGAGAACTACCCAGAGTTCTCTGCTTCTTTTTTGCATAATTTATTCGTCACTCTATGCCTGAAAGGGTATTACTTTGACTTATACTGGGTGCTCCCTTGTGTCTGGACAAAGCTATACCTCTCTGAAGAGCTCTATTTAGAGGGCAACACTGTGTCAGGGGTTGCTTTTACTCATTTCAGCTTGGCTTGATTGGTATTTTACCAACTCAAAGCTGTAATACTGTGCCTGGAGTGGTAATTGTTTTTTGTCATTTTACAGCTCGGCAAGGACAGCACTGTGCTAGTCCTATGCTTGAAGACTTTGCTGTACAAATGGCAAAAGACTTTGTCCTTTTCTATCTCGGCGTGGATGGCACTGTGCTAATCCTATGCTTAAAGATTTTGATAGAAAAACAGACATTTGAGGTGAGCAGATCTAGAGTGTCGCTGGTGTTGAGAGTGCTCCATACAGGAGCTGCTTTCCACCTAAACTTGAGAACTACCCAGAGTTCTCTGCTTCTTTTTTGCATAATTTATTCGTCACTCTATGCCTGAAAGGGTATTACTTTGACTTATACTGGGTGCTCCCTTGTGTCTGGACAAAGCTATACCTCTCTGAAGAGCTCTAATTAGAGCGAAACAATGTGTCAGGGGTTGCTTTTACTCATTTCAGCTTGGCTTGATTGGTATTTTACCAACTCAAAGCTGTAATACTGTGCCTGGAGTGGTAATTGGTTTTTGTCATTTTACAGCTCGGCAAGGACAGCACTGTGCTAGTCCTATGCTTAAAGACTTTGCTGTGCAAATGGCAAAAGACTTTGTCCTTTTCTATCTCGGTGTGAATGGCACTGTGCTAATCCTATGCTTAAAGATTTTGATAGAAAAACAGACATTTGAGGTGAGCAGATCTAGAGTGTCGCTGGTGTTGAGAGTGCTCCATACAGGAGCTGCTTTCCACCTAAACTTGAGAACTACCCAGAGTTCTCTGCTTCTTTTTTGCATAATTTATTCGTCACTCTATGCCTGAAAGGGTATTTCTTTGACTTATACTGGGTGCTCCCTTGTGTCTGGACAAAGCTATAACTCTCTGAAGAGCTCTAATTAGAGCGAAACACTGTGTCAGGGGTTGCTTTTACTCATTTCAGGTTGGCTTGATTGGTATTTTACCAACTCAAAGCTGTAATACTGTGCCTGGAGTGGTAATTGGCTTTTGTCATTTTACAGCTCAGCAAGGACAGCACTGTGCTAGTCCTATGCTTAAAGACTTTGCTGTACAAATGGCAAAAGACTTTGTCCTTTTCTATCTCGGCGTGGATGGCACTGTGCTAATCCTATGCTTAAAGATTTTGATAGAAAAACAGACATTTGAGGTGAGCAGATCTAGAGTGTCGCTGGTGTTGAGAGTGCTCCATACAGGAGCTGCTTTCCACCTAAACTTGAGAATTACCCAGAGTTCTCTGCTTCTTTTTTGCATAATTTATTCGTCACTCTATGCCTGAAAGGGTATTTCTTTGACTTATACTGGGTGCTCCCTTGTGTCTGGACAAAGCTATAACTCTCTGAAGAGCTCTAATTAGAGCGAAACACTGTGTCAGGGGTTGCTTTTACTCATTTCAGGTTAGCTTGATTGGTATTTTACCAACTCAAAGCTCTAATACTGTGCCTGGAGTGGTAATTGGCTTTTGTCATTTTACAGCTCGGCAAGGACAGCACTGTGCTAGTTCTATGCTTAAAGACTTTGCTGTACAAATGGCAAAAGACTTTGTCCTTTTCTATCTCAGCGTGGATGGCACTGTGCTAATCCTATGCTTAAAGATTTTGATAGAAAAACAGACATTTGAGGTGAGCAGATCTAGAGTGTCGCTGGTGTTCAGAGTTCTCCATACAGGAGCTGCTTTCCACCTAAACTTGAGAACTACCCAGAGTTCTCTGCTTCTTTTTTGCATAATTTATTCGTCACTCTAAGCCTGAAAGGGTATTTGTTTGACTTATACTGGGTGCTCCCTTGTGTCTGGACAAAGCTATACCTCTCTGAAGAGCTCTAATTAGAGCGAAACACTGTGTCAGGGGTTGCTTTTACTCATTTCAGGTTGGCTTGATTGGTATTTTACCAACTCAAAGCTGTAATACTGTGCCTGGAGTGGTAATTGGCTTTTGTCATTTTACAGCTCGGCAAGGACAGCACTGTGCTAGTCCTATGCTTAAAGACTTTGCAGTACAAATGGTAAAAGACTTTGTCCTTTTCTATCTCGGCGTGGATGGCACTGTGCTAATCCTATGCTTAAAGATTTTGATAGAAAAACAGACATTTGAGGTGAGCAGATCTAGAGTGTCGCTGGTGTTGAGAGTGCTCCATACAGGAGCTGCTTTCCACCTAAACTTGAGAACTACCCAGAGTTCTCTGCTTCTTTTTTGCATAATTTATTCGTCACTCTATGCCTGAAAGGGTATTTCTTTGACTTATACTGGGTGCTCCCTTGTGTCTGGACAAAGCTATACCTCTCTGAAGAGCTCTAATTAGAGTGAAACACTGTGTCAGGGGTTGCTTTTACTCATTTCAGGTTGGCTAGATTGGTATTTTACCAACTCAAAGCTGTAATACTGTGCCTGGAGTGGTAATTGGCTTTTGTCATTTTACAGCTCAGCAAGGACAGCACTGTGCTAGTCCTATGCTTAAAGACTTTGTCCTTTTCTATCTCGGCGTGGATGGCACTGTGCTAATCCTATGCTTAAAGATTTTGAGAGAAAAACAGACATTTGAGGTGAGCAGATCTAGAGTGTCGCTGGTGTTGAGAGTGCTCCATACAGGAGCTGCTTTCCACCTTAACTTGAGAACTACCCAGAGTTCTCTGCTTCTTTTTTGCATAATTTATTCGTCACTCTATGCCTGAAAGGGTATTACTTTGACTTATACTGGGTGCTCCCTTGTGTCTGGACAAAGCTATACCTCTCTGAAGAGCTCTAATTAGAGCGCAACACTGTGTCAGGGGTTGCTTTTACTCATTTCAGCTTGGCTTGATTGGTATTTTACCAACTCAAAGCTGTAATACTGTGCCTGGAGTGGTAATTGGTTTTTGTCATTTTACAGCTCGGCAAGGACAGCACTGTGCTAGTCCTATGCTTAAAGACTTTGCTGTACAAATGGCAATAGACTTTGTCCTTTTCTATCTCGGCGTGGATGGCACTGTGCTAATCCTATGCTTAAAGATTTTGATAGAAAAACAGACATTTGAGGTGAGCAGATCTAGAGTGTCGCTGGTGTTGAGAGTGCTCCATACAGGAGCTGCTTTCCACCTAAACTTGAGAACTACCCAGAGTTCTCTGCTTCTTTTTTGCATAATTTATTCGTCACTCTATGCCTGAAAGGGTATTACTTTGACTTATACTGGGTGCTCCCTTGTGTCTGGACAAAGCTATACCTCTCTGAAGAGCTCTAATTAGAGCGAAACACTGTGTCAGGGGTTGCTTTTACTCATTTCAGCTTGGCTTGATTGGTATTTTACCAACTCAAAGCTGTAATACTGTGCCTGGAGTGGTAATTGGTTTTTGTCATTTTACAGCTCGGCAAGGACAGCACTGTGCTAGTCCTATGCTTAAAGACTTTGCTGTACAAATGGCAAAAGACTTTGTCCTTTTCTATCTCGGCGTGGATGGCACTGTGCTAATCCTATGCTTAAAAATTTTGATAGAAAAACAGACATTTGAGGTGAGCAGATCTAGAGTGTCGCTGGTGTTGAGAGTGCTCCATACAGGAGCTGCTTTCCACCTAAACTTGAGAACTACCCAGAGTTCTCTGCTTCTTTTTTGCATAATTTATTCGTCACTCTATGCCTGAAAGGGCATTTCTTTGACTTATACTGGGTGCTCCCTTGTGTCTGGACAAAGCTATACTTCTCTGAAGAGCTCTAATTAGAGCGAAACACTGTGTCAGGGGTTGCTTTTACTCATTTCAGGTTGGCTTGATTGGTATTTTACCAACTCGAAGCTGTAATACTGTGCCTGGAGTGGTAATTGGCTTTTGTCATTTTACAGCTCGGCAAGGACAGCACTGTGCTAGTCCTATGCTTAAAGACTTTGCTGTACAAATGGCAAAAGACTTTGTCCTTTTCTATATCGGCTTGGATGGCACTGTGCTAATCCTATGCTTAAAGATTTTGATAGAAAAACAGACATTTGAGGTGAGCAGATCTAGAGTGTCGCTGGTGTTGAGAGTGCTCCATACAGGAGCTGCTTTCCACCTAAACTTGAGAACTACCCAGAGTTCTCTGCTTCTTTTTTGCATAATTTATTTGTCACTCTATGCCTGAAAGGGTATTTCTTTGACTTATACTGGGTGCTCCCTTGTGTCTGGACAAAGCTATAACTCTCTGAAGAGCTCTAATTAGAGCGAAATACTGTGTCAGGGGTTGCTTTTACTCATTTCAGGTTAGCTTGATTGGTAATTTACCAACTCAAAGCTGTAATACTGTGCCTGGAGTGGTAATTGGCTTTTGTCATTTTACAGCTCGGCAAGGACAGCACTGTGCTAGTTCTATGCTTAAAGACTTTGCTGTACAAATGGCAAAAGACTTTGTCCTTTTCTTTCTCAGCGTGGATGGCACTGTGCTAATCCTATGCTTAAAGATTTTGATAGAAAAACAGACATTTGAGGTGAGCAGATCTAGAGTGTCGCTGGTGTTCAGAGTTCTCCATACAGGAGCTGCTTTCCACCTAAACTTGAGAACTACCCAGAGTTCTCTGCTTCTTTTTTGCATAATTTATTCGTCACTCTATGCCTGAAAGGGTATTTCTTTGACTTATACTGGGTGCTCCCTTGTGTCTGGACAAAGCTATACCTCTCTGAAGAGCTCTAATTAGAGCGAAACACTGTGTCAGGGGTTGCTTTTACTCATTTCAGGTTGGCTTGATTGGTATTTTACCAACTCAAAGCTGTAATACTGTGCCTGGAGTGGTAATTGGCTTTTGTCATTTTACAGCTCGGCAAGGACAGCACTGTGCTAGTTCTATGCTTAAAGACTTTGCTGTACAAATGGCAAAAGACTTTGTCCTTTTCTTTCTCAGCGTGGATGGCACTGTGCTAATCCTATGCTTAAAGATTTTGATAGAAAAACAGACATTTGAGGTGAGCAGATCTAGAGTGTCGCTGGTGTTCAGAGTTCTCCATACAGGAGCTGCTTTCCACCTAAACTTGAGAACTACCCAGAGTTCTCTGCTTCTTTTTTGCATAATTTATTCGTCACTCTATGCCTGAAAGGGTATTTCTTTGACTTATACTGGGTGCTCCCTTGTGTCTGGACAAAGCTATACCTCTCTGAAGAGCTCTAATTAGAGCGAAACACTGTGTCAGGGGTTGCTTTTACTCATTTCAGGTTGGCTTGATTGGTATTTTACCAATTCAAAGCTGTAATACTGTGCCTGGAGTGGTAATTGGCTTTTGTCATTTTACAGCTCGGCAAGGACAGCACTGTGCTAGTCCTATGCTTAAAGACTTTGCAGTACAAATGGTAAAAGACTTTGTCCTTTTCTATCTCGGCGTGGATGGCACTGTGCTAATCCTATGCTTAAAGATTTTGATAGAAAAACAGACATTTGAGGTGAGCAGATCTAGAGTGTCGCTGGTGTTGAGAGTGCTCCATACAGGAGCTGCTTTCCACCTAAACTTGAGAACTACCCAGAGTTCTCTGCTTCTTTTTTGCATAATTTATTCGTCACTCTATGCCTGAAAGGGTATTTCTTTGACTTATACTGGGTGCTCCCTTGTGTCTGGACAAAGCTATACCTCTCTGAAGAGCTCTAATTAGAGTGAAACACTGTGTCAGGGGTTGCTTTTACTCATTTCAGGTTGGCTAGATTGGTATTTTACCAACTCAAAGCTGTAATACTGTGCCTGGAGTGGTAATTTGCTTTTGTCATTTTACAGCTCAGCAAGGACAGCACTGTGCTAGTCTTATGCTTAAAGACTTTGTCCTTTTCTATCTCGGCGTGGATGGCACTGTGCTAATCCTATGCTTAAAGATTTTGAGAGAAAAACAGACATTTGAGGTGAGCAGATCTAGAGTGTCGCTGGTGTTGAGAGTGCTCCATACAGGAGCTGCTTTCCACCTTAACTTGAGAACTACCCAGAGTTCTCTGCTTCTTTTTTGCATAATTTATTCGTCACTCTATGCCTGAAAGGGTATTACTTTGACTTATACTGGGTGCTCCCTTGTGTCTGGACAAAGCTATACCTCTCTGAAGAGCTCTAATTAGAGCGCAACACTGTGTCAGGGGTTGCTTTTACTCATTTCAGCTTGGCTTGATTGGTATTTTACCAACTCAAAGCTGTAATACTGTGCCTGGAGTGGTAATTGGTTTTTGTCATTTTACAGCTCGGCAAGAACAGCACTGTGCTAGTCCTATGCTTAAAGACTTTGCTGTACAAATGGCAAAAGACTTTGTCCTTTTCTATCTCGGCGTGGATGGCACTGTGCTAATCCTATGCTTAAAAATTTTGATAGAAAAACAGACATTTGAGGTGAGCAGATCTAGAGTGTCGCTGGTGTTGAGAGTGCTCCATACAGGAGCTGCTTTCCACCTAAACTTGAGAACTACCCAGAGTTCTCTGCTTCTTTTTTGCATAATTTATTCGTCACTCTATGCCTGAAAGGGCATTTCTTTGACTTATACTGGGTGCTCCCTTGTGTCTGGACAAAGCTATACTTCTCTGAAGAGCTCTAATTAGAGCGAAACACTGTGTCAGGGGTTGCTTTTACTCATTTCAGGTTGGCTTGATTGGTATTTTACCAACTCGAAGCTGTAATACTGTGCCTGGAGTGGTAATTGGCTTTTGTCATTTTACAGCTCGGCAAGGACAGCACTGTGCTAGTCCTATGCTTAAAGACTTTGCTGTACAAATGGCAAAAGACTTTGTCCTTTTCTATCTCGGCTTGGATGGCACTGTGCTAATCCTATGCTTAAAGATTTTGATAGAAAAACAGACATTTGAGGTGAGCAGATCTAGAGTGTCGCTGGTGTTGAGCGTGCTCCATACAGGAGCTGCTTTCCACCTAAACTTGAGAACTACCCAGAGTTCTCTGCTTCTTTTTTGCATAATTTATTCGTCACTCTATGCCTGAAAGGGTATTTCTTTGACTTATACTGGGTGCTCCCTTGTGTCTGGACAAAGCTATAACTCTCTGAAGAGCTCTAATTAGAGCGAAATACTGTGTCAGGGGTTGCTTTTACTCATTTCAGGTTAGCTTGATTGGTAATTTACCAACTCAAAGCTGTAATACTGTGCCTGGAGTGGTAATTGGCTTTTGTCATTTTACAGCTCGGCAAGGACAGCACTGTGCTAGTTCTATGCTTAAAGACTTTGCTGTACAAATGGCAAAAGACTTTGTCCTTTTCTTTCTCAGCGTGGATGGCACTGTGCTAATCCTATGCTTAAAGATTTTGATAGAAAAACAGACATTTGAGGTGAGCAGATCTAGAGTGTCGCTGGTGTTCAGAGTTCTCCATACAGGAGCTGCTTTCCACCTAAACTTGAGAACTACCCAGAGTTCTCTGCTTCTTTTTTGCATAATTTATTCGTCACTCTATGCCTGAAAGGGTATTTCTTTGACTTATACTGGGTGCTCCCTTGTGTCTGGACAAAGCTATACCTCTCTGAAGAGCTCTAATTAGAGCGAAACACTGTGTCAGGGGTTGCTTTTACTCATTTCAGGTTGGCTTGATTGGTATTTTACCAACTCAAAGCTGTAATACTGTGCCTGGAGTGGTAATTGGCTTTTGTCATTTTACAGCTCGGCAAGGACAGCACTGTGCTAGTCCTATGCTTAAAGACTTTGCAGTACAAATGGTAAAAGACTTTGTCCTTTTCTATCTCGGCGTGGATGGCACTGTGCTAATCCTATGCTTAAAGATTTTGATAGAAAAACAGACATTTGAGGTGAGCAGATCTAGAGTGTCGCTGGTGTTGAGAGTGCTCCATACAGGAGCTGCTTTCCACCTAAACTTGAGAACTACCCAGAGTTCTCTGCTTCTTTTTTGCATAATTTATTCGTCACTCTATGCCTGAAAGGGTATTTCTTTGACTTATACTGGGTGCTCCCTTGTGTCTGGACAAAGCTATACCTCTCTGAAGAGCTCTAATTAGAGTGAAACACTGTGTCAGGGGTTGCTTTTACTCATTTCAGGTTGGCTAGATTGGTATTTTACCAACTCAAAGCTGTAATACTGTGCCTGGAGTGGTAATTTGCTTTTGTCATTTTACAGCTCAGCAAGGACAGCACTGTGCTAGTCTTATGCTTAAAGACTTTGTCCTTTTCTATCTCGGCGTGGATGGCACTGTGCTAATCCTATGCTTAAAGATTTTGAGAGAAAAACAGACATTTGAGGTGAGCAGATCTAGAGTGTCGCTGGTGTTGAGAGTGCTCCATACAGGAGCTGCTTTCCACCTTAACTTGAGAACTACCCAGAGTTCTCTGCTTCTTTTTTGCATAATTTATTCGTCACTCTATGCCTGAAAGGGTATTACTTTGACTTATACTGGGTGCTCCCTTGTGTCTGGACAAAGCTATACCTCTCTGAAGAGCTCTAATTAGAGCGCAACACTGTGTCAGGGGTTGCTTTTACTCATTTCAGCTTGGCTTGATTGGTATTTTACCAACTCAAAGCTGTAATACTGTGCCTGGAGTGGTAATTGGTTTTTGTCATTTTACAGCTCGGCAAGGACAGCACTGTGCTAGTCCTATGCTTAAAGACTTTGCTGTACAAATGGCAATAGACTTTGTCCTTTTCTATCTCGGCGTGGATGGCACTGTGCTAATCCTATGCTTAAAGATTTTGATAGAAAAACAGACATTTGAGGTGAGCAGATCTAGAGTGTCGCTGGTGTTGAGAGTGCTCCATACAGGAGCTGCTTTCCACCTAAACTTGAGAACTACCCAGAGTTCTCTGCTTCTTTTTTGCATAATTTATTCGTCACTCTATGCCTGAAAGGGTATTACTTTGACTTATACTGGGTGCTCCCTTGTGTCTGGACAAAGCTATACCTCTCTGAAGAGCTCTAATTAAAGCGAAACACTGTGTCAGGGGTTGCTTTTACTCATTTCAGCTTGGCTTGATTGGTATTTTACCAACTCAAAGCTGTAATACTGTGCCTGGAGTGGTAATTGGTTTTTGTCATTTTACAGCTCGGCAAGGACAGCACTGTGCTAGTCCTATGCTTAAAGACTTTGCTGTACAAATGGCAAAAGACTTTGTCCTTTTCTATCTCGGCGTGGATGGCACTGTGCTAATCCTATGCTTAAAGATTTTGATAGAAAAACAGACATTTGAGGTGAGCAGATCTAGAGTGTCGCTGGTGTTGAGAGTGCTCCATACAGGAGCTGCTTTCCACCTAAACTTGAGAACTACCCAGAGTTCTCTGCTTCTTTTTTGCATAATTTATTCGTCACTCTATGCCTGAAAGGGTATTTCTTTGACTTATACTGGGTGCTCCCTTGTGTCTGGACAAAGCTATACTTCTCTGAAGAGCTCTAATTAGAGCGAAACACTGTGTCAGGGGTTGCTTTTACTCATTTCAGGTTGGCTTGATTGGTATTTTACCAACTCGAAGCTGTAATACTGTGCCTGGAGTGGTAATTGGCTTTTGTCATTTTACAGCTCGGCAAGGACAGCACTGTGCTAGTCCTATGCTTAAAGACTTTGTCCTTTTCTATCTCGGCATGGATGGCACTGTGCTAATCCTATGCTTAAAGATTTTGATAGAAAAACAGACATTTGAGGTGAGCAGATCTAGAGTGTCGCTGGTGTTGAGAGTGCTCCATACAGGAGCTGCTTTCCACCTAAACTTGAGAACTACCCAGAGTTCTCTGCTTCTTTTTTGCATAATTTATTCGTCACTCTATGCCTGAAAGGGTATTTCTTTGACTTATACTGGGTGCTCCCTTGTGTCTGGACAAAGCTATACCTCTCTGAAGAGCTCTAATTAGAGCGAAACACTGTGTCAGGGGTTGCTTTTACTCATTTCAGGTTGGCTTGATTGGTATTTTACCAACTCAAAGCTATAATACTGTGCCTGAAGTGGTAATTGGCTTTTGTCATTTTACAGCTCGGCAAGGACAGCACTGTGCTAGTGCTATGCTTAAAGACTTTGCTGTACAAATGGCAAAAGACTTTGTCCTTTTCTATCTCGGCGTGGATGGCACTGTGCTAATCCTATGCTTAAAGATTTTGATAGAAAAACAGACTTTTGAGGTGAGCAGATCTAGAGTGTTGCTGGTGTTGAGAGTGCTCCATACAGGAGCTGCTTTCCACCTAAACTTGAGAACTACCGAGAGTTCTCTGCTTCTTTTTTGCATAATTTATTCGTCACTCTATGCCTGAAAGGGTATTTCTGTGACTTATACTGGGTGCTCCCTTGTGTCTGGACAAAGCTATACCTCTCTGAAGAGCTCTAATTAGGGCGAAACACTGTGTCAGGGGTTGTTTTTACTCATTTCAGGTTGGCTTCATTGGTATTTTACCAACTCAAAGCTGTAATACTGTGCCTGGAGTGGTAATTGGTTTTTGTCATTTTACAGCTCGGCAAGGACAGCACTGTGCTAGTCCTATGCTTAAAGACTTTGCTGTACAAATGGCAAAAGACTTTGTCCTTTTCTATCTCGGCGTGGATGGCACTGTGCTAATCCTATGCTTAAAGATTTTGATAGAAAAACAGACATTTGAGGTGAGCAGATCTAGAGTGTCGCTGGTGTTGAGAGTGCTCCATACAGGAGCTGCTTTCCACCTAAACTTGAGAACTACCCAGAGTTCTCTGCTTCTTTTTTGCATAAATTATTTGTCACTCTATGCCTGAAAGGGTATTGCTTTGACTTATACTGGGTGCTCCCTTGTGTCTGGACAAAGCTATACCTCTCCGAAGAGCTCTAATTAGAGCGAAACACTGTGTCAGGGGTTGCTTTTACTCACTTCAGGTTGGCTTGATTGGTATTTTACCAACTCAAAGCTGTAATACTGTGCCTGGAGTGGTAATTGGTTTTTGTCATTTTACAGCTCGGCAAGGACAGCACTGTGCTAGTCCTATGCTTAAAGACTTTGCTGTACAAATGGCAAAAAACTTTGTCCTTTTCTATCTCGGCGTGGATGGCACTGTGCTAATCCTATGCTTAAAGATTTTGATAGAAAAACAGACATTTGAGGTGAGCAGATCTAGAGTGTCGCTGGTGTTGAGAGTGCTCCATACAGGAGCTACTTTCCACCTAAACTTGAGAACTACCCAGAGTTCTCTGCTTCTTTTTTGCATAATTTATTCGTCACTCTATGCCTGAAAGGGTATTTCTTTGACTTATACTGGGTGCTCCCTTGTGTCTGGACAAAGCTATACCTCGCTGAAGAGCTCTAATTAGAGCGAAACACTGTGTCAGGGGTTGCTTTACTCATTTCAGGTTGGCTTGATTGGTATTTTACCAACTCAAAGCTGTAATACTGTGCCTGGAGTGGTAATTGGCTTTTCTCATTTTACAGCTCAGCAAGGACAGCACCGTGCTAGTCCTATGCTTAAAGACTTTGCTGTACAAATGGCAAAAGACTTTGTCCTTTTCTATCTCGGCGTGGATTGCACTGTGCTAATCCTATGCTTAAAGATTTTGATAGAAAAACAGACATTTGAGGTGAGCAGATCTAGAGTGTCGCTGGTGTTGAGAGTGCTCCATACAGGAGCTGCTTTCCACCTAAACTTGAGAACTACCCAGAGTTCTCTGCTTCTTTTTTGCATAATTTATTCGTCACTCTATGCCTGAAAGGGTATTTCTTTGACTTATGCTGGGTGCTCCCTTGTGTCTGGACAAAGCTATACCTCTCTGAAGAGCTCTAATTAGAGTGAAACACTGTGTCAGGGGTTGCTTTTACTCATTTCAGGTTGGCTTGATTGGAATTTTACCAACTCAAAGCTGTAATACTGTGCCTGGAGTGGTAATTGGTTTTTGTCATTTTACAGCTTGGCAAGGACAGCACTGTGCTAGTCCTATGCTTAAAGACTTTGCTGTACAAATGGCAAAAGACTTTGTCCTTTTCTATCTCGGTGTGGATGGCACTGTGCTAATCCTATGCTTAAAGATTTTGATAGAAAAACAGACATTTGAGGTGAGCAGATCTAGAGTGTCGCTGGTGTTGAGAGTGCTCCATACAGGAGCTGCTTTCCACCTAAACTTGAGAACTACCCAGAGTTCTCTGCTTCTTTTTTGCATAATTTATTCGTCACTCTATGCCTGAAAGGGTATTGCTTTGACTTATACTGGGTGCTCCCTTGTGTCTGGACAAAGCTATACCTCTCTGAAGAGCTCTAATTAGAGCGAAACACTGTGTCAGGGGTTGCTTTTACTCACTTCAGGTTGGCTTGATTGGTATTTTACCAACTCAAAGCTGTAATACTGTGCCTGGAGTGGTAATTGGTTTTTGTCATTTTACAGCTTGGCAAGGACAGCACTGTGCTAGTCCTATGCTTAAAGACTTTGCTGTACAAATGGCAAAAGGCTTTGTCCTTTTCTATCTCGGCGTGGATGGCACTGTGCTAATCCTATGCTTAAAGATTTTGATAGAAAAACAGACATTTGAGGTGAGCAGATCTAGAGTGTCGCTGGTGTTGAGAGTGCTCCATACAGGAGCTGCTTTCCACCTAAACTTGAGAACTACCCAGAGTTCTCTGCTTCTTTTTTGCATAATTTATTCGTCACTCTATGCCTGAAAGGGTATTTCTTTGACTTATACTGGGTGCTCCCTTGTGTCTGGACAAAGCTATACCTCTCTGAAGAGCTCTAATTAGAGCAAAACACTGTGTCAGGGGTTGCTTTTACTCATTTCAGGTTGGCTTGATTGGTATTTTACCAACTCAAAGCTATAATACTGTGCCTGAAGTGGTAATTGGCTTTTGTCATTTTACAGCTCGGCAAGGACAGCACTGTGCTAGTCCTATGCTTAAAGACTTTGCTGTACAAATGGCAAAAGACTTTGTCCTTTTCTATCTCGGCGTGGATGGCAATGTGCTAATCCTATGCTTAAAGATTTTGATAGAAAAACAGACATTTGAGGTGAGCAGATCTAGAGTGTCGCTGGTGTTGAGTGTGCTCCATACAGGAGCTGCTTTCCACCTAAACTTGAGAACTACCCAGAGTTCTCTGCTTCTTTTTTGCATAATTTATTCGTCACTCTATGCCTGAAAGGGTATTTCTTTGACTTATACTGGGTGCTCCCTTGTGTCTGGACAAAGCTATAACTCTCTGAAGAGCTCTAATTAGAGCGAAACACTGTGTCAGGGGTTGCTTTTACTCATTTCAGGTTAGCTTGATTGGTATTTTACCAACTCAAAGCTGTAATACTGTGCCTGGAGTGGTAATTGGCTTTTGTCATTTTACAGCTCGGCAAGGACAGCACTGTGCTAGTTCTATGCTTAAAGACTTTGCTGTACAAATGGCAAAAGACTTTGTCCTTTTCTTTCTCAGCGTGGATGGCACTGTGCTAATCCTATGCTTAAAGATTTTGATAGAAAAACAGACATTTGAGGTGAGCAGATCTAGAGTGTCGCTGGTGTTCAGAGTTCTCCATACAGGAGCTGCTTTCCACCTAAACTTGAGAACTACCCAGAGTTCTCTGCTTCTTTTTTGCATAATTTATTCGTCACTCTATGCCTGAAAGGGTATTTCTTTGACTTATACTGGGTGCTCCCTTGTGTCTGGACAAAGCTATACCTCTCTGAAGAGCTCTAATTAGAGCGAAACACTGTGTCAGGGGTTGCTTTTACTCAGGTTGGCTTGATTGGTATTTTACCAACTCAAAGCTGTAATACTGTGCCTGGAGTGGTAATTTGCTTTTGTCATTTTACAGCTCAGCAAGGACAGCACTGTGCTAGTCTTATGCTTAAAGACTTTGTCCGTTTCTATCTCGGCGTGGATGGCACTGTGCTAATCCTATGCTTAAAGATTTTGAGAGAAAAACAGACATTTGAGGTGAGCAGATCTAGAGTGTCGCTGGTGTTGAGAGTGCTCCATACAGGAGCTGCTTTCCACCTTAACTTGAGAACTACCCAGAGTTCTCTGCTTCTTTTTTGCATAATTTATTCGTCACTCTATGCCTGAAAGGGTATTAAATTGACTTATACTCGGTGCTCCCTTGTGTCTGGACAAAGCTATACCTCCCTGAAGAGCTCTAATTAGAGCGCAACACTGTGTCAGGGGTTGCTTTTACTCATTTCAGCTTGGCTTGATTGGTATTTTACCAACTCAAAGCTGTAATACTGTGCCTGGAGTGGTAATTGGTTTTTGTCATTTTACAGCTCGGCAAGGACAGCACTGTGTTAGTCCTATGCTTAAAGACTTTGCTGTACAAATGGCAATAGACTTTGTCCTTTTCTATCTCGGCGTGGATGGCACTGTGCTAATCCTATGCTTAAAGATTTTGATAGAAAAACAGACATTTGAGGTGAGCAGATCTAGAGTGTCGCTGGTGTTGAGAGTGCTCCATACAGGAGCTGCTTTCCACCTAAACTTGAGAACTACCCAGAGTTCTCTGCTTCTTTTTTGCATAATTTATTCGTCACTCTATGCCTGAAAGGGTATTACTTTGACTTATACTGGGTGCTCCCTTGTGTCTGGACAAAGCTATAACTCTCTGAAGAGCTCTAATTAGAGCGAAACACTGTGTCAGGGGTTGCTTTTACTCATTTCAGGTTAGCTTGATTGGTATTTTACCAACTCAAAGCTGTAATACTGTGCCTGGAGTGATAATTGGCTTTTGTCATTTTACAGCTCGGCAAGGACAGCACTGTGCTAGTTCTATGCTTAAAGACTTTGCTGTACAAATGGCAAAAGACTTTGTCCTTTTCTTTCTCAGCGTGGATGGCACTGTGCTAATCCTATGCTTAAAGATTTTGATAGAAAAACAGACATTTGAGGTGAGCAGATCTAGAGTGTCGCTGGTGTTCAGAGTTCTCCATACAGGAGCTGCTTTCCACCTAAACTTGAGAACTACCCAGAGTTCTCTGCTTCTTTTTTGCATAATTTATTCGTCACTCTATGCCTGAAAGGGTATTTCTTTGACTTATACTGGGTGCTCCCTTGTGTCTGGACAAAGCTATACCTCTCTGAAGAGCTCTAATTAGAGCGAAACACTGTGTCAGGGGTTGCTTTTACTCATTTCAGGTTGGCTTGATTGGTATTTTACCAACTCAAAGCTGTAATACTGTGCCTGGAGTGGTAATTGGCTTTTGTCATTTTACAGCTCGGCAAGGACAGCACTGTGCTAGTCGTCCTATGCTTAAAGACTTTGCAGTACAAATGGTAAAAGACTTTGTCCTTTTCTATCTCTGCGTGGATGGCACTGTGCTAATCCTATGCTTAAAGATTTTGATAGAAAAACAGACATTTGAGGTGAGCAGATCTAGAGTGTCGCTGGTGTTGAGAGTGCTCCATACAGGAGCTGCTTTCCACCTAAACTTGAGAACTACCCAGAGTTCTCTGCTTCTTTTTTGCATAATTTATTCGTCACTCTATGCCTGAAAGGGTATTTCTTTGACTTATACTGGGTGCTCCCTTGTGTCTGGACAAAGCTATACCTCTCTGAAGAGCTCTAATTAGAGTGAAACACTGTGTCAGGGGTTGCTTTTACTCATTTCAGGTTGGCTAGATTGGTATTTTACCAACTCAAAGCTGTAATACTGTGCCTGGAGTGGTAATTTGCTTTTGTCATTTTACAGCTCAGCAAGGACAGCACTGTGCTAGTCTTATGCTTAAAGACTTTGTCCTTTTCTATCTCGGCGTGGATGGCACTGTGCTAATCCTATGCTTAAAGATTTTGAGAGAAAAACAGACATTTGAGGTGAGCAGATCAAGAGTGTCGCTGGTGTTGAGAGTGCTCCATACAGGAGCTGCTTTCCACCTTAACTTGAGAACTACCCAGAGTTCTCTGCTTCTTTTTTGCATAATTTATTCGTCACTCTATGCCTGAAAGGGTATTACTTTGACTTATACTCGGTGCTCCCTTGTGTCTGGACAAAGCTATACCTCCCTGAAGAGCTCTAATTAGAGCGCAACACTGTGTCAGGGGTTGCTTTTACTCATTTCAGCTTGGCTTGATTGGTATTTTACCAACTCAAAGCTGTAATACTGTGCCTGGAGTGGTAATTGGTTTTTGTCATTTTACAGCTCGGCAAGGACAGCACTGTGCTAGTCCTATGCTTAAAGACTTTGCTGTACAAATGGCAATAGACTTTGTCCTTTTCTATCTCGGCGTGGATGGCACTGTGCTAATCCTATGCTTAAAGATTTTGATAGAAAAACAGACATTTGAGGTGAGCAGATCTAGAGTGTCGCTGGTGTTGAGAGTGCTCCATACAGGAGCTGCTTTCCACCTAAACTTGAGAACTACCCAGAGTTCTCTGCTTCTTTTTTGCATAATTTATTCGTCACTCTATGCCTGAAAGGGTATTACTTTGACTTATACTGGGTGCTCCCTTGTGTCTGGACAAAGCTATACCTCTCTGAAGAGCTCTAATTAGAGCGAAACACTGTGTCAGGGGTTGCTTTTACTCATTTCAGCTTGGCTTGATTGGTATTTTACCAACTCAAAGCTGTAATACTGTGCCTGGAGTGGTAATTGGTTTTTGTCATTTTACAGCTCGGCAAGGACAGCACTGTGCTAGTCCCTATGCTTAAAGACTTTGCTGTACAAATGGCAAAAGACTTTGTCCTTTTCTATCTCGGCGTGGATGGCACTGTGCTAATCCTATGCTTAAAGATTTTGATAGAAAAACAGACATTTGAGGTGAGCAGATCTAGAGTGTCGCTGTTGTTGAGAGTGCTCCATACAGGAGCTGCTTTCCACCTAAACTTGAGAACTACCCAGAGTTCTCTGCTTCTTTTTTGCATAATTTATTCGTCACTCTATGCCTGAAAGGGTATTTCTTTGACTTATACTGGGTGCTCCCTTGTGTCTGGACAAAGCTATACTTCTCTGAAGAGCTCTAATTAGAGCGAAACACTGTGTCAGGGGTTGCTTTTACTCATTTCAGGTTGGCTTGATTGGTATTTTACCAACTCGAAGCTGTAATACTGTACCTGGAGTGGTAATTGGCTTTTGTCATTTTACAGCTCGGCAAGGACAGCACTGTGCTAGTCCTATGCTTAAAGACTTTGCTGTACAAATGGCAAAAGACTTTGTCCTTTTCTATCTCGGCGTGGATGGCACTGTGCTAATCCTATGCTTAAAGATTTTGATAGAAAAACAGACATTTGAGGTGAGCAGATCTAGAGTGTCGCTGGTGTTGAGAGTGCTCCATACAGGAGCTACTTTCCACCTAAACTTGAGAACTACCCAGAGTTCTCTGCTTCTTTTTTGCATAATTTATTCGTCACTCTATGCCTGAAAGGGTATTTCTTTGACTTATACTGGGTGCTCCCTTGTGTCTGGACAAAGCTATACCTCGCTGAAGAGCTCTAATTAGAGCGAAACACTGTGTCAGGGGTTGCTTTTACTCATTTCAGGTTGGCTTGATTGGTATTTTACCAACTCAAAGCTATAATACTGTGCCTGAAGTGGTAATTGGCTTTTGTCATTTTACAGCTCGGCAAGGACAGCACTGTGCTAGTGCTATGCTTAAAGACTTTGCTGTACAAATGGCAAAAGACTTTGTCCTTTTCTATCTCGGCGTGGATGGCACTGTGCTAATCCTATGCTTAAAGATTTTGATAGAAAAACAGACTTTTGAGGTGAGCAGATCTAGAGTGTTGCTGGTGTTGAGAGTGCTCCATACAGGAGCTGCTTTCCACCTAAACTTGAGAACTACCCAGAGTTCTCTGCTTCTTTTTTGCATAATTTATTCGTCACTCTATGCCTGAAAGGGTATTTCTTTGACTTATACTGGGTGCTCCCTTGTGTCTGGACAAAGCTATACCTCTCTGAAGAGCTCTAATTAGGGCGAAACACTGTGTCAGGGGTTGTTTTTACTCATTTCAGGTTGGCTTGATTGGTATTTTACCAACTCAAAGCTGTAATACTGTGCCTGGAGTGGTAATTGGTTTTTGTCATTTT
Organism: Triturus cristatus; assembly: GCF_964204655.1. Lineage (NCBI taxonomy): Eukaryota > Metazoa > Chordata > Amphibia > Caudata > Salamandridae > Triturus > Triturus cristatus. Next base: position 1,087,139,115 of record NC_140591.1, read on the forward strand.
ACAGCTCGGCAAGGACAGCACTGTGCTAGTCCTATGCTTAAAGACTTTGCTGTACAAATGGCAAAAGACTTTGTCCTTTTCTATCTCGGCGTGGATGGCACTGTGCTAATCCAATGCTTAAAAATTTTGATAGAAAAACAGACATTTGAGGTGAGCAGATCTAGAGTGTCGCTGGTGTTGAGAGTGCTCCATACAGGAGCTACTTTCCACCTAAACTTGAGAACTACCCAGAGTTCTCTGCTTCTTTTTTGCATAATTTATTCGTCACTCTATGCCTGAAAGGGTATTTCTTTGATTTATACTGGGTGCTCCCTTGTGTCTGGACAAAGCTATACCTCGCTGAAGAGCTCTAATTAGAGCGAAACACTGTGTCAGGGGTTACTTTTACTCATTTCAGGTTGGCTTGATTGGTATTTTACCAACTCAAAGCTGTAATACTGTGCCTGGAGTGGTAATTGGTTTTTGTCATTTTACAGCTCGGCAAGGACAGCACTGTGCTAGTCCTATGCTTAAAGACTTTGCTGTACAAATGGCAAAAGACTTTGTCCTTTTCTATCTCGGCGTGGATGGCACTGTGCTAATCCTATGCTTAAAGATTTTGATAGAAAAACAGACATTTGAGGTTAGCAGATCTAGAGTGTCGCTGGTGTTGAGAGTGCTCCATACAGGAGCTACTTTCCACCTAAACTTGAGAACTACCCAGAGTTCTCTGCTTCTTTTTTGCATAATTTATTCGTCACTCTATGCCTGAAAGGGTATTTCTTTGACTTATACTGGGTGCTCCCTTGTGTCTGGACAAAGCTATACCTCGCTGAAGAGCTCTAATTAGAGCGAAACACTGTGTCAGGGGTTGCTTTTACTCATTTCAGGTTGGCTTGATTGGTATTTTACCAACTCAAAGCTGTAATACTGTGCCTGGAGTGGTAATTGGTTTTTGTCATTTTACAGCTCAGCAAGGACAGCACTGTGCTAGTCCTATGCTTAAAGACTTTGCTGTACAAATGGCAAAAGACTTTGTCCTTTTCTATCTCGGCGTGGATGGCACTGTGCTAATCCTATGCTTAAAGATTTTGATAGAAAAACAGACATTTGAGGTGAGCAGATCTAGAGTGTCGCTGGTGTTGAGAGTGCTCCATACAGGAGCTGCTTTCCACCTAAACTTGAGAACTACCCAGAGTTCTCTGCTTCTTTTTTGCATAATTTATTCGTCACTCTATGCCTGAAAGGGTATTGCTTTGACTTATACTGGGTGCTCCCTTGTGTCTGGACAAAGCTATACCTCTCTGAAGAGCTCTAATTAGAGCGAAACACTGTGTCAGGGGTTGCTTTTACTCACTTCAGGTTGGCTTGATTGGTATTTTACCAACTCAAAGCTGTAATACTGTGCCTGGAGTGGTAATTGGTTTTTGTCATTTTACAGCTTGGCAAGGACAGCACTGTGCTAGTCCTATGCTTAAAGACTTTGCTGTACAAATGGCAAAAGGCTTTGTCCTTTTCTATCTCGGCGTGGATGGCACTGTGCTAATCCTATGCTTAAAGATTTTGATAGAAAAACAGACATTTGAGGTGAGCAGATCTAGAGTGTCGCTGGTGTTGAGAGTGCTCCATACAGGAGCTACTTTCCACCTAAACTTGAGAACTACCCAGAGTTCTCTGCTTCATTTTTGCATAATTTATTCGTCACTCTATGCCTGAAAGGGTATTTCTTTGACTTATACTGGGTGCTCCCTTGTGTCTGGACAAAGCTATACTTCTCTGAAGAGCTCTAATTAGAGCGAAACACTGTGTCAGGGGTTGCTTTTACTCATTTCAGGTTGGCTTGATTGGTATTTTACCAACTCGAAGCTGTAATACTGTGCCTGGAGTGGTAATTGGCTTTTGTCATTTTACAGCTCAGCAAGGACAGCACTGTGCTAGTCCTATGCTTAAAGACTTTGCTTTACAAATGGCAAAAGACATTGTCCTTTTCTATCTCGGCGTGGATGGCACTGTGCTAATCCTATGCTTAAAGATTTTGATAGAAAAACAGACATTTGAGGTGAGCAGATCTAGAGTGTCGCTGGTGTTGAGAGTGCTCCATACAGGAGCTGCTTTCCACCTAAACTTGAGAACTACCCAGAGTTCTCTGCTTCTTTTTTGCATAATTTATTCGTCACTCTATGCCTGAAAGGGTATTTCTTTGACTTATACTGGGTGCTCCCTTGTGTCTGGAGACAAAGCTATACCTCTCTGAAGAGCTCTAATTAGAGCGAAACACTGTGTCAGGGGTTGCTTTTACTCATTTCAGGTTGGCTTGATTGGTATTTTACCAACTCAAAGCTATAATACTGTGCCTGAAGTGGTAATTGGCTTTTGTCATTTTACAGCTTGGCAAGGACAGCACTGTGCTAGTGCTATGCTTAAAGACTTTGCTGTACAAATGGCAAAAGACTTTGTCCTTTTCTATCTCGGCGTGGATGGCACTGTGCTAATCCTATGCTTAAAGATTTTGATAGAAAAACAGACTTTTGAGGTGAGCAGATCTAGAGTGTTGCTGGTGTTGAGAGTGCTCCATACAGGAGCTGCTTTCCACCTAAACTTGAGAACTACCCAGAGTTCTCTGCTTCTTTTTTGTATAATTTATTCGTCACTCTATGCCTGAAAGGGTATTTCTTTGACTTATACTGGGTGCTCCCTTGTGTCTGGACAAAGCTATACCTCTCTGAAGAGCTCTAATTAGGGCGAAACACTGTGTCAGGGGTTGTTTTTACTCATTTCAGGTTGGCTTGATTGGTATTTTACCAACTCAAAGCTGTAATACTGTGCCTGGAGTGGTAATTGGTTTTTGTCATTTTACAGCTCGGCAAGGACAGCACTGTGCTAGTCCTATGCTTAAAGACTTTGCTGTACAAATGGCAAAAGACTTTGTCCTTTTCTATCTCGGCGTGGATGGCACTGTGCTAATCCTATGCTTAAAGATTTTGATAGAAAAACAGACATTTGAGGTGAGCAGATCTAGAGTGTCGCTGGTGTTGAGAGTGCTCCATACAGGAGCTGCTTTCCACCTAAACTTGAGAACTACCCAGAGTTCTCTGCTTCTTTTTTGCATAATTTATTCGTCACTCTATGCCTGAAAGGGTATTGCTTTGACTTATACTGGGTGCTACCTTGTGTCTGGACAAAGCTATACCTCTCCGAAGAGCTCTAATTAGAGCGAAACACTGTGTCAGGGGTTGCTTTTACTCACTTCAGGTTGGCTTGATTGGTATTTTACCAACTCAAAGCTGTAATACTGTGCCTGGAGTGGTAATTGGTTTTTGTCATTTTACAGCTCGGCAAGGACAGCACTGTGCTAGTCCTATGCTTAAAGACTTTGCTGTACAAATGGCAAAAGACTTTGTCCTTTTCTATCTCGGCGTGGATGGCACTGTGCTAATCCTATGCTTAAAGATTTTGATAGAAAAACAGACATTTGAGGTGAGCAGATCTAGAGTGTCGCTGGTGTTGAGAGTGCTCCATACAGGAGCTACTTTCCACCTAAACTTGAGAACTACCCAGAGTTCTCTGCTTCTTTTTTGCATAATGTATTCGTCACTCTATGCCTGAAAGGGTATTTCTTTGACTTATACTGGGTGCTCCCTTGTGTCTGGACAAAGCTATACCTCGCTGAAGAGCTCTAATTAGAGCGAAAAACTGTGTCAGGGGTTGCTTTTACTCATTTCAGGTTGGCTTGATTGGTATTTTACCAACTCAAAGCTGTAATACTGTGCCTGGAGTGGTAATTGGCTTTTCTCATTTTATAGCTCAGCAAGGACAGCACTGTGCTAGTCCTATGCTTAAAGACTTTGCTGTACAAATGGCAAAAGACTTTGTCCTTTTCTATCTCGGCGTGGATTGCACTGTGCTAATCCTATGCTTAAAGATTTTGATAGAAAAACAGACATTTGAGGTGAGCAGATCTAGAGTGTCGCTGGTGTTGAGAGTGCTCCATACAGGAGCTGCTTTCCACCTAAACTTGAGAACTACCCAGAGTTCTCTGCTTCTTTTTTGCATAATTTATTCGTCATTCTATGCCTGAAAGGGTATTTCTTTGACTTATGCTGGGTGCTCCCTTGTGTCTGGACAAAGCTATACCTCTCTGAAGAGCTCTAATTAGAGTGAAACACTGTGTCAGGGGTTGCTTTTACTCATTTCAGGTTGGCTTGATTGGTATTTTACCAACTCAAAGCTGTAATACTGTGCCTGGAGTGGTAATTGGTTTTTGTCATTTTACAGCTTGGCAAGGACAGCACTGTGCTAGTCCTATGCTTAAAGACTTTGCTGTACAAATGGCAAAATACTTTGTCCTTTTCTATCTCGGTGTGGATGGCACTGTGCTAATCCTATGCTTAAAGATTTTGATAGAAAAACAGACATTTGAGGTGAGCAGATCTAGAGTGTCGCTGGTGTTGAGAGTGCTCCATACAGGAGCTGCTTTCCACCTAAACTTGAGAACTACCCAGAGTTCTCTGCTTCTTTTTTGCATAATTTATTCGTCACTCTATGCCTGAAAGGGTATTGCTTTGACTTATACTGGGTGCTCCCTTGTGTCTGGACAAAGCTATACCTCTCTGAAGAGCTCTAATTAGAGCGAAACACTGTGTCAGGGGTTGCTTTTACTCACTTCAGGTTGGCTTGATTGGTATTTTACCAACTCAAAGCTGTAATACTGTGCCTGGAGTGGTAATTGGTTTTTGTCATTTTACAGCTTGGCAAGGACAGCACTGTGCTAGTCCTATGCTTAAAGACTTTGCTGTACAAATGGCAAAAGGCTTTGTCCTTTTCTATCTCGGCGTGGATGGCACTGTGCTAATCCTATGCTTAAAGATTTTGATAGAAAAACAGACATTTGAGGTGAGCAGATCTAGAGTGTCGCTGGTGTTGAGAGTGCTCCATACAGGAGCTACTTTCCACCTAAACTTGAGAACTACCCAGAGTTCTCTGCTTCATTTTTGCATAATTTATTCGTCACTCTATGCCTGAAAGGGTATTTCCTTGACTTATACTGGGTGCTCCCTTGTGTCTGGACAAAGCTATACCTCTCTGAAGAGCTCTAATTAGAGCGAAACACTGTGTCAGGGGTTGCTTTTACTCATTTCAGGTTGGCTTGATTGGTATTTTACCAACTCAAAGCTGTAATACTGTGCCTGGAGTGGTAATTGGCTTTTCTCATTTTACAGCTCAGCAAGGACAGCACTGTGCTAGTCCTATGCTTAAAGACTTTGCTGTACAAATGGCAAAAGAGTTTGTCCTTTTCTATCTCGGCGTGGATTGCACTGTGCTAATCCTATGCTTAAAGATTTTGATAGAAAAACAGACATTTGAGGTGAGCAGATCTAGAGTGTCGCTGGTGTTGAGAGTGCTCCATACAGGAGCTGCTTTCCACCTAAACTTGAGAACTACCCAGAGTTCTCTGCTTCTTTTTTGCATAATTTATTCGTCATTCTATGCCTGAAAGGGTATTTCTTTGACTTATGCTGGGTGCTCCCTTGTGTCTGGACAAAGCTATACCTCTCTGAAGAGCTCTAATTAGAGTGAAACACTGTGTCAGGGGTTGCTTTTACTCATTTCAGGTTGGCTTGATTGGTATTTTACCAACTCAAAGCTGTAATACTGTGCCTGGAGTGGTAATTGGTTTTTGTCATTTTACAGCTTGGCAAGGACAGCACTGTGCTAGTCCTATGCTTAAAGACTTTGCTGTACAAATGGCAAAATACTTTGTCCTTTTCTATCTCGGTGTGGATGGCACTGTGCTAATCCTATGCTTAAAGATTTTGATAGAAAAACAGACATTTGAGGTGAGCAGATCTAGAGTGTCGCTGGTGTTGAGAGTGCTCCATACAGGAGCTGCTTTCCACCTAAACTTGAGAACTACCCAGAGTTCTCTGCTTCTTTTTTGCATAATTTATTCGTCACTCTATGCCTGAAAGGGTATTGCTTTGACTTATACTGGGTGCTCCCTTGTGTCTGGACAAAGCTATACCTCTCTGAAGAGCTCTAATTAGAGCGAAACACTGTGTCAGGGGTTGCTTTTACTCACTTCAGGTTGGCTTGATTGGTATTTTACCAACTCAAAGCTGTAATACTGTGCCTGGAGTGGTAATTGGTTTTTGTCATTTTACAGCTTGGCAAGGACAGCACTGTGCTAGTCCTATGCTTAAAGACTTTGCTGTACAAATGGCAAAAGGCTTTGTCCTTTTCTATCTCGGCGTGGATGGCACTGTGCTAATCCTATGCTTAAAGATTTTGATAGAAAAACAGACATTTGAGGTGAGCAGATCTAGAGTGTCGCTGGTGTTGAGAGTGCTCCATACAGGAGCTACTTTCCACCTAAACTTGAGAACTACCCAGAGTTCTCTGCTTCATTTTTGCATAATTTATTCGTCACTCTATGCCTGAAAGGGTATTTCCTTGACTTATACTGGGTGCTCCCTTGTGTCTGGACAAAGCTATACCTCTCTGAAGAGCTCTAATTAGAGCGAAACACTGTGTCAGGGGTTGCTTTTACTCATTTCAGGTTGGCTTGATTGGTATTTTACCAACTCAAAGCTGTAATACTGTGCCTGGAGTGGTAATTGGCTTTTCTCATTTTACAGCTCAGCAAGGACAGCACTGTGCTAGTCCTATGCTTAAAGACTTTGCTGTACAAATGGCAAAAGAGTTTGTCCTTTTCTATCTCGGCGTGGATTGCACTGTGCTAATCCTATGCTTAAAGATTTTGATAGAAAAACAGACATTTGAGGTGAGCAGATCTAGAGTGTCGCTGGTGTTGAGAGTGCTCCATACAGGAGCTGCTTTCCACCTAAACTTGAGAACTACCCAGAGTTCTCTGCTTATTTTTTGCATAATTTATTCATCACTCTATGCCTGAAAGGGTATTTCTTTGACTTATACTGGGTGCTCCTTTGTGTCTGGACAAAGCTATACCTCTCTGAAGAGCTCTAATTAGAGCGAAACACTGTGTCAGGGGTTGCTTTTACTCATTTCAGGTTGGCTTGATTGGTATTTTACCAACTCAAAGCTGTAATACTGTGCCTGGAGTGGTAATTGGTTTTTGTCATTTTACAGCTCGGCAAGGACAGCACTGTGCTACTCCTATGCTTAAAGACTTTGCTGTACAAATGGCAAAAGACTTTGTCCTTTTCTATCTCGGTGTGGATGGCACTGTGCTAATCCTATGCTTAAAGATTTTGATAGAAAAACAGACATTTGAGGTGAGCAGATCTAGAGTGTCGCTGGTGTTGAGAGTGCTCCATACAGGAGCTGCTTTCCACCTAAACTTGAGAACTACCCAGAGTTCTCTGCTTCATTTTTGCATAATTTATTCGTCACTCTATGCCTGAAAGGGTATTTCCTTGACTTATACTGGGTGCTCCCTTGTGTCTGGACAAAGCTATACCTCTCTGAAGAGCTCTAATTAGAGCGAAACACTGTGTCAGGGGTTGCTTTTACTCATTTCAGGTTGGCTTGATTGGTATTTTACCAACTCAAAGCTGTAATACTGTGCCTGGAGTGGTAATTGGCTTTTCTCATTTTACAGCTCAGCAAGGACAGCACTGTGCTAGTCCTATGCTTAAAGACTTTGCTGTACAAATGGCAAAAGAGTTTGTCCTTTTCTATCTCGGCGTGGATTGCACTGTGCTAATCCTATGCTTAAAGATTTTGATAGAAAAACAGACATTTGAGGTGAGCAGATCTAGAGTGTCGCTGGTGTTGAGAGTGCTCCATACAGGAGCTGCTTTCCACCTAAACTTGAGAACTACCCAGAGTTCTCTGCTTATTTTTTGCATAATTTATTCATCACTCTATGCCTGAAAGGGTATTTCTTTGACTTATACTGGGTGCTCCTTTGTGTCTGGACAAAGCTATACCTCTCTGAAGAGCTCTAATTAGAGCGAAACACTGTGTCAGGGGTTGCTTTTACTCATTTCAGGTTGGCTTGATTGGTATTTTACCAACTCAAAGCTGTAATACTGTGCCTGGAGTGGTAATTGGTTTTTGTCATTTTACAGCTCGGCAAGGACAGCACTGTGCTACTCCTATGCTTAAAGACTTTGCTGTACAAATGGCAAAAGACTTTGTCCTTTTCTATCTCGGTGTGGATGGCACTGTGCTAATCCTATGCTTAAAGATTTTGATAGAAAAACAGACATTTGAGGTGAGCAGATCTAGAGTGTCGCTGGTGTTGAGAGTGCTCCATACAGGAGCTGCTTTCCACCTAAACTTGAGAACTACCCAGAGTTCTCTGCTTCTTTTTTGCATAATTTATTCGTCACTCTATGCCTGAAAGGGTATTGCTTTGACTTATACTGGGTGCTCCCTTGTGTCTGGACAAAGCTATACCTCTCTGAAGAGCTCTAATTATAGCGAAACACTGTGTCAGGGGTTGATTTTACTCACTTCAGGTTGGCTTGATTGGTATTTTACCAACTCAAAGCTGTAATACTGTGCCTGGAGTGGTAATTGGTTTTTGTCATTTTACAGCTCGGCAAGGACAGAACTGTGCTAGTCCTATGCATAAAGACTTTGCTGTACAAATGGCAAAAGACTTTGTCCTTTTCTATCTCGGCGTGGATGGCACTGTGCTAATCCTATGCTTAAAGATTTTGATAGAAAAACAGACATTTGAGGTGAGCAGATCTAGAGTGTCGCTGGTGTTGAGAGTGATCCATACAGGAGCTGCTTTCCACCTAAACTTGAGAACTACCCAGAGTTCTCTGCTTCTTTTTTGCATAATTTATTCGTCACTCTATGCCGGAAAGGGTATTGCTTTGACTTATACTGGGTGCTCCCTTGTGTCTGGACAAAGCTATACCTCTCTGAAGAGCTCTAATTAGAGCGAAACACTGTGTCAGGGGATGCTTTTACTCACTTCAGGTTGGCTTGATTGGTATTTTACCAACTCAAAGCTGTAATACTGTGCCTGGAGTGGTAATTGATTTTTGTCATTTTACAGCTCGGCAAGGACAGCACTGTGCTAGTCCTATGCTTAACGACTTTGCTGTGCAAATGGCAAAAGACTTTGCCCTTTTCTATCTCGGCGTGGATGGCACTGTGCTAATCCTATGCTTAAAGATTTTGATAGAAAAACAGACATTTGAGGTGAGCAGATCTAGAGTGTCGCTGGTGTTGAGAGTGCTCCATACAGGAGCTACTTTCCACCTAAACTTGAGAACTACCCAGAGTTCTCTGCTTCTTTTTTGCATAATTTATTCGTCACTCTATGCCTGAAAGGGTATTTCTTAGACTTATACTGGGTGCTCCCTTGTGTCTGGACAAAGCTATACCTCTCTGAAGAGCTCTAATTAGAGCGAAACACTGTGTTAGGGGTTGCTTTTACTCATTTCAGGTTGGCTTGATTGGTATTTTACCAACTCAAAGCTGTAATACTGTGCCTGGAGTGGTAATTGGTTTTTGTCATTTTACAGCTCGGCAAGGACAGCACTGTGCTAGTCCTATGCTTAAAGACTTTGCTGTACAAATGGCAAAAGACTTTGTCCTTTTCTATCTCGGTGTGGATGGCACTGTGCTAATCCTATGCTTAAAGATTTTGATAGAAAAACAGACATTTGAGGTGAGCAGATCTAGAGTGTCGCTGGTGTTGAGAGTGCTCCATACAGGAGCTGCTTTCCACCTAAACTTGAGAACTACCCAGAGTTCTCTGCTTCATTTCTGCATAATTTATTCGTCACTCTATGCCTGAAAGGGTATTGCTTTGACTTATACTGGGTGCTCCCTTGTGTCTGGACAAAGCTATACCTCTTTGAAGAGCTCTAATTAGAGCGAAACACTGTGTCAGGGGTTGCTTTTACTCACTTCAGGTTGGCTTGATTGGTATTTTATCAACTCAAAGCTGTAATACTGTGCCTGGAGTGGTAATTGGTTTTTGTCATTTTACAGCTCGGCAAGGACAGCACTGTGCTAGTCCTATGCTTAAAGACTTTGCTGTACAAATGGCAAAAGACTTTGTCCTTTTCTATCTCGGCGTGGATGGCACTGTGCTAATCCTATGCTTAAAGATTTTGATAGAAAAACATATATTTGAGGTGAGCAGATCTAGAGTGTCGCTGGTGTTGAGAGTGCTCCATACAGGAGCTACTTTCCACCTAAACTTGAGAACTACCCAGAGTTCTCTGCTTCTTTTTTGCATAATTTATTCGTCACTCTATGCCTGAAAGGGTATTTCCTTGACTTATACTGGGTGCTCCCTTGTGTCTGGACAAAGCTATACCTCTCTGAAGAGCTCTAATTAGAGCGAAACACTGTGTCAGGGGTTGCTTTTACTCATTTCAGGTTGGCTTGATTGGTATTTTACCAACTCAAAGCTGTAATACTGTGCCTGGAGTGGTAATTGGCTTTTCTCATTTTACAGCTCAGCAAGGACAGCACTGTGCTAGTCCTATGCTTAAAGACTTTGCTGTACAAATGGCAAAAGACTTTGTCCTTTTCTATCTCGGCGTGGATTGCACTGTGCTAATCCTATGCTTAAAGATTTTGGTAGAAAAACAGACATTTGAGGTGAGCAGATCTAGAGTGTCGCTGGTGTTGAGAGTGCTCCATACAGGAGCTGCTTTCCACCTAAACTTGAGAACTACCCAGAGTTCTCTGCTTCTTTTTTGCATAATTTATTCGTCACTCTATGCCTGAAAGGGTATTTCTTTGACTTATACTGGGTGCTCCCTTGTGTCTGGACAAAGCTATACCTCTCTGAAGAGCTCTAATTAGAGCGAAACACTGTGTCAGGGGTTGCTTTTACTCATTTCAGGTTGGCTTGATTGGTATTTTACCAACTCAAAGCTGTAATACTGTGCCTGGAGTGGTAATTGGTTTTTGTCATTTTACAGCTCGGCAAGGACAGCACTGTGCTAGTCCTATGCTTAAAGACTTTGCTGTACAAATGGCAAAAGACTTTGTCCTTTTCTATCTCGGTGTGGATGGCACTGTGCTAATCCTATGCTTAAAGATTTTGATAGAAAAACAGACATTTGAGGTGAGCAGATCTAGAGTGTCGCTGGTGTTGAGAGTGCTCCATACAGGAGCTGCTTTCCACCTAAACTTGAGAACTACCCAGAGTTCTCTGCTTCTTTTTTGCATAATTTATTCGTCACTCTATGCCTGAAAGGGTATTGCTTTGACTTATACTGGGTGCTCCCTTGTGTCTGGACAAAGCTATACCTCTCTGAAGAGCTCTAATTAGAGCGAAACACTGTGTCAGGGGTTGATTTTACTCACTTCAGGTTGGCTTGATTGGTATTTTACCAACTCAAAGCTGTAATACTTACCTGGAGTGGTAATTGGTTTTTGTCATTTTACAGCTTGGCAAGGACAGCACTGTGCTAGTCCTATGCTTAAAGACTTTGCTGTACAAATGGCAAAAGACTTTGTCCTTTTCTATCTCGGTGTGGATGGCACTGTGCTAATCCTATGCTTAAAGATTTTGATAGAAAAACAGACTTTTGAGGTGAGCAGATCTAGAGTGTCGCTGGTGTTGAGAGTGCTCCATACAGGAGCTGCTTTCCACCTAAACTTGAGAACTACCCAGAGTTCTCTGCTTCTTTTTTGCATAATTTATTCGTCACTCTATGCCTGAAAGGGTATTGCTTTGACTTATACTGGGTGCTCCCTTGTGTCTGGACAAAGCTATACCTCTTTGAAGAGCTCTAATTAGAGCGAAACACTGTGTCAGGGGTTGCTTTTACTCACTTCAGGTTGGCTTGATTGGTATTTTACCAACTCAAAGCTGTAATACTGTGCCTGGAGTGGTAATTGGTTTTTGTCATTTTACAGCTCGGCAAGGACAGCACTGTGCTAGTCCTATGCTTAAAGACTTTGCTGTACAAATGGCAAAAGACTTTGTCCTTTTCTATCTCGGCGTGGATGGCACTGTGCTAATCCTATGCTTAAAGATTTTGATAGAAAAACATATATTTGAGGTGAGCAGATCTAGAGTGTCGCTGGTGTTGAGAGTGCTCCATACAGGAGCTACTTTCCACCTAAACTTGAGAACTACCCAGAGTTCTCTGCTTCTTTTTTGCATAATTTATTCGTCACTCTATGCCTGAAAGGGTATTTCCTTGACTTATACTGGGTGCTCCCTTGTGTCTGGACAAAGCTATACCTCTCTGAAGAGCTCTAATTAGAGCGAAACACTGTGTCAGGGGTTGCTTTTACTCATTTCAGGTTGGCTTGATTGGTATTTTACCAACTCAAAGCTGTAATACTGTGCCTGGAGTGGTAATTGGCTTTTCTCATTTTACAGCTCAGCAAGGACAGCACTGTGCTAGTCCTATGCTTAAAGACTTTGCTGTACAAATGGCAAAAGACTTTGTCCTTTTCTATCTCGGCGTGGATTGCACTGTGCTAATCCTATGCTTAAAGATTTTGATAGAAAAACAGACATTTGAGGTGAGCAGATCTAGAGTGTCGCTGGTGTTGAGAGTGCTCCATACAGGAGCTGCTTTCCACCTAAACTTGAGAACTACCCAGAGTTCTCTGCTTCTTTTTTGCATAATTTATTCGTCACTCTATGCCTGAAAGGGTATTTCTTTGACTTATACTGGGTGCTCCCTTGTGTCTGGACAAAGCTATACCTCTCTGAAGAGCTCTAATTAGAGCGAAACACTGTGTCAGGGGTTGCTTTTACTCATTTCAGGTTGGCTTGATTGGTATTTTACCAACTCAAAGCTGTAATACTGTGCCTGGAGTGGTAATTGGTTTTTGTCATTTTACAGCTCGGCAAGGACAGCACTGTGCTAGTCCTATGCTTAAAGACTTTGCTGTACAAATGGCAAAAGACTTTGTCCTTTTCTATCTCGGTGTGGATGGCACTGTGCTAATCCTATGCTTAAAGATTTTGATAGAAAAACAGACATTTGAGGTGAGCAGATCTAGAGTGTCGCTGGTGTTGAGAGTGCTCCATACAGGAGCTGCTTTCCACCTAAACTTGAGAACTACCCAGAGTTCTCTGCTTCTTTTTTGCATAATTTATTCGTCACTCTATGCCTGAAAGGGTATTGCTTTGACTTATACTGGGTGCTCCCTTGTGTCTGGACAAAGCTATACCTCTCTGAAGAGCTCTAATTAGAGCGAAACACTGTGTCAGGGGTTGATTTTACTCACTTCAGGTTGGCTTGATTGGTATTTTACCAACTCAAAGCTGTAATACTGTGCCTGGAGTGGTAATTGGTTTTTGTCATTTTACAGCTCGGCAAGGACAGAACTGTGCTAGTCCTATGCTTAAAGACTTTGCTGTACAAATGGCAAAAGACTTTGTCCTTTTCTATCTCGGCGTGGATGGCACTGTGCTAATCCTATGCTTAAAGATTTTGATAGAAAAACAGACATTTGAGGTGAGCAGATCTAGAGTGTCGCTGGTGTTGAGAGTGCTCCATACAGGAGCTACTTTCCACCTAAACTTGAGAACTACCCAGAGTTCTCTGCTTCTTTTTTGCATAATTTATTTGTCACTCTATGCCTGAAAGGGTATTTCTTTGACTTATACTGGGTGCTCCCTTGTGTCTGGACAAAGCTATACCTCTCTGAAGAGCTCTAATTAGAGCGAAACACTGTGTCAGGGGTTGCTTTTACTCATTTCAGGTTGGCTTGATTGGTATTTTACCAACTCAAAGCTGTAATTCTGTGCCTGGAGTGGTAATTGGATTTTGTCATTTTACAGCTCGGCAAGGACAGCACTGTGCTATTCCTATGCTTAAAGACTTTGCTGTACAAATGGCAAAAGACTTTGTCCTTTTCTATCTCGGCGTGGATGACACTGTGCTAATCCTATGCTTAAAGATTTTGATAGAAAAACAGACATTTGAGGTGAGCAGATCTAGAGTGTCGCTGGTGTTGAGAGTGATCCATACAGGAGCTGCTTTCCACCTAAACTTGAGAACTACCCAGAGTTCTCTGCTTCTTTTTTGCATAATTTATTCGTCACTCTATGCCGGAAAGGGTATTGCTTTGACTTATACTGGGTGCTCCCTTGTGTCTGGACACAGCTATACCTCTCTGAAGAGCTCTAATTAGAGCGAAACACTGTGTCAGGGGTTGCTTTTACTCACTTCAGGTTGGCTTGATTGGTATTTTACCAACTCAAAGCTGTAATACTGTGCCTGGAGTGGTAATTGTTTTTTGTCATTTTACAGCTCGGCAAGGACAGCACTGTGCTAGTCCTATGCTTAAAGACTTTGCTGTGCAAATGGCAAAAGACTTTGTCCTTTTCTATCTCGGCGTGGATGGCACTGTGCTAATCCTATGCTTAAAGATTTTGATAGAAAAACAGACATTTGAGGTGAGCAGATCTAGAGTGTCGCTGGTGTTGAGAGTGCTCCATACAGGAGCTACTTTCCACCTAAACTTGAGAACTACCCAGAGTTCTCTGCTTCTTTTTTGCATAATTTATTCGTCACTCTATGCCTGAAAGGGTATTTCTTTGACTTATACTGGGTGCTCCCTTGTGTCTGGACAAAGCTATACCTCTCTGAAGAGCTCTAATTAGAGCGAAACGCTGTGTCAGGGGTTGCTTTTACTCATTTCAGGTTGGCTTGATTGGTATTTTACCAACTCAAAGCTGTAATACTGTGCCTGGAGTGGTAATTGGCTTTTATCATTTTACAGCTCAGCAAGGACAGCACTGTGCTAGTCCTATGCTTAAAGACTTTGCTGTACAAATGGCAAAAGACTTTGTCCTTTTCTATCTTGGCGTGGATGGCACTGTGCTAATCCTATGCTTAAAGATTTTGATAGAAAAACAGACATTTGAGGTGAGCAGATCTAGAGTGTCGCTGGTGTTGAGAGTGCTCCATACAGGAGCTGCTTTACACCTAAACTTGAGAACAACCCAGAGTTCTCTGCTTCTTTTTTGCATAATTTATTCGTCACTCTTTGCCTGAAAGGGTATTTCTTTGACTTATACTGGGTGCTCCCTTGTGTCTGGATAAAGCTATACCTCTCTGAAGAGCTCTAATTAGAGCGAAACACTGTGTCAGGGGTTGCTTTTACTCATTTCAGGTTGGCTTGATTGGTATTTTACCAACTCAAAGCTGTAATACTGTGCCTGGAGTGGTAATTGGTTTTTGTCATTTTACAGCTCGGCAAGGACAGCACTGTGCTAGTCCTATGCTTAAAGACTTTGCTGTACAAATGGCAAAATACTTTGTCCTTTTCTATCTCGGTGTGGATGGCACTGTGCTAATCCTATGCTTAAAGATTTTGATAGAAAAACAGACATTTGAGGTGAGCAGATCTAGAGTGTCGCTGGTGTTGAGAGTGCTCCATACAGGAGCTGCTTTCCACCTAAACTTGAGAACTACCCAGAGTTCTCTGCTTCTTTTTTGCATAATTTATTCGTCACTCTATGCCTGAAAGGGTATTTCTTTGACTTATACTGGGTGCTCCCTTGTGTCTGGACAAAGCTATACCTCTCTGAAGAGCTGTAATTAGAGCGAAACACTGTGTCAGGGGTTGCTTTTACTCATTTCAGGTTGGCTTGATTGGTATTTTACCAACTCAAAGCTGTAATACTGTGCCTGGAGTGGTAATTGGTTTTTGTCATTTTACAGCTCGGCAAGGACAGCACTGTGCTAGTCCTATGCTTAAAGACTTTGCTGTACAAATGGCAAAAGACTTTGTCCTTTTCTATCTCGGTGTGGATGGCACTGTGCTAATCCTATGCTTAAAGATTTTGATAGAAAAACAGACATTTGAGGTGAGCAGATCTAGAGTGTCGCTGGTGTTGAGAGTGCTCCATACAGGAGCTGCTTTCCACCTAAACTTGAGAACTACCCAGAGTTCTCTGCTTCATTTTTGCATAATTTATTCGTCACTCTATGCCTGAAAGGGTATTGCTTTGACTTATACTGGGTGCTCCCTTGTGTCTGGACAAAGCTATACCTCTCTGAAGAGCTCTAATTAGAGCGAAACACTGTGTCAGGGGTTGCTTTTACTCACTTCAGGTTGGCTTGATTGGTATTTTACCAACTCAAAGCTGTAATACTGTGCCTGGAGTGGTAATTGGTTTTTGTCATTTTACAGCTCGGCAAGGACAGCACTGTGCTAGTCCTATGCTTAAAGACTTTGCTGTACAAATGGCAAAAGACTTTGTCCTTTTCTATCTCGGCGTGGATGGCACTGTGCTAATCCTATGCTTAAAGATTTTGATAGAAAAACAGACATTTGAGGTGAGCAGATCTAGAGTGTCGCTGGTGTTGAGAGTGCTCCATACAGGAGCTGCTTTCCACCTAAACTTGAGAACTACCCAGAGTTCTCTGCTTCTTTTTTGCATAATTTATTCGTCACTCTATGCCTGAAAGGGTATTTCTTTGACTTATACTGGGTGCTCCCTTGTGTCTGGACAAAGCTATACCTCTCTGAAGAGCTCTAATTAGAGCGAAACACTGTGTCAGGGGTTGCTTTTACTCATTTCAGGTTGGCTTGATTTGTATTTTACCAACTCAAAGCTGTAATACTGTGCCTGGAGTGGTAATTGGTTTTTGTCATTTTACAGCTCGGCAAGGACAGCACTGTGCTAGTCCTATGCTTAAAGACTTTGCTGTACAAATGGCAAAAGACTTTGTCCTTTTCTATCTCGGTGTGGATGGCACTGTGCTAATCCTATGCTTAAAGATTTTGATAGAAAAACAGACATTTGAGGTGAGCAGATCTAGAGTGTTGTTGGTGTTGAGAGTGCTCCATACAGGAGCTGCTTTCCACCTAAACTTGAGAACTACCCAGAGTTCTCTGCTTCTTTTTTGCATAATTTATTCGTCACTCTATGCCTGAAAGGGTATTGCTTTGACTTATACTGGGTGCTCCCTTGTGTCTGGACAAAGCTATACCTCTCTGAAGAGCTCTAATTAGAGCGAAACACTGTGTCAGGGGTTGATTTTACTCACTTCAGGTTGGCTTGATTGGTATTTTACCAACTCAAAGCTGTAATACTGTGCCTGGAGTGGTAATTGGTTTTTGTCATTTTACAGCTCGGCAAGGACAGAACTGTGCTAGTCCTATGCTTAAAGACTTTGCTGTACAAATGGCAAAAGACTTTGTCCTTTTCTATCTCGGCGTGGATGGCACTGTGCTTATCCTATGCTTAAAGATTTTGATAGAAAAACAGACATTTGAGGTGAGCAGATCTAGAGTGTCGCTGGTGTTGAGAGTGCTCCATACAGGAGCTACTTTCCACCTAAACTTGAGAACTACCCAGAGTTCTCTGCTTCTTTTTTGCATAATTTATTTGTCACTCTATGCCTGAAAGGGTATTTCTTTGACTTATACTGGGTGCTCCCTTGTGTCTGGACAAAGCTATACCTCTCTGAAGAGCTCTAATTAGAGCGAAACACTGTGTCAGGGGTTGCTTTTACTCATTTCAGGTTGGCTTGATTGGTATTTTACCAACTCAAAGCTGTAATTCTGTGCCTGGAGTGGTAATTGGATTTTGTCATTTTACAGCTCGGCAAGGACAGCACTGTGCTATTCCTATGCTTAAAGACTTTGCTGTACAAATGGCAAAAGACTTTGTCCTTTTCTATCTCGGCGTGGATGACACTGTGCTAATCCTATGCTTAAAGATTTTGATAGAAAAACAGACATTTGAGGTGAGCAGATCTAGAGTGTCGCTGGTGTTGAGAGTGATCCATACAGGAGCTGCTTTCCACCTAAACTTGAGAACTACCCAGAGTTCTCTGCTTCTTTTTTGCATAATTTATTCGTCACTCTATGCCGGAAAGGGTATTGCTTTGACTTATACTGGGTGCTCCCTTGTGTCTGGACACAGCTATACCTCTCTGGAGAGCTCTAATTAGAGCGAAACACTGGTTCAGGGGTTGCTTTTACTCACTTCAGGTTGGCTTGATTGGTATTTTACCAACTCAAAGCTGTAATACTGTGCCTGGAGTGGTAATTGTTTTTTGTCATTTTACAGCTCGGCAAGGACAGCACTGTGCTAGTCCTATGCTTAAAGACTTTGCTGTGCAAATGGCAAAAGACTTTGTCCTTTTCTATCTCGGCGTGGATGGCACTGTGCTAATCCTATGCTTAAAGATTTTGATAGAAAAACAGACATTTGAGGTGAGCAGATCTAGAGTGTCGCTGGTGTTGAGAGTGCTCCATTCAGGAGCTACTTTCCACCTAAACTTGAGAACTACCCAGAGTTCTCTGCTTCTTTTTTGCATAATTTATTCGTCACTCTATGCCTGAAAGGGTATTTCTTTGACTTATACTGGGTGCTCCCTTGTGTCTGGACAAAGCTATACCTCTCTGAAGAGCTCTAATTAGAGCGAAACACTGTGTCAGGGGTTGCTTTTACTCATTTCAGGTTGGCTTGATTGGTATTTTACCAACTCAAAGCTGTAATACTGTGCCTGGAGTGGTAATTGGCTTTTATCATTTTACAGCTCAGCAAGGACAGCACTGTGCTAGTCCTATGCTTAAAGACTTTGCTGTACAAATGGCAAAAGTCTTTGTCCTTTTCTATCTTGGCGTGGATGGCACTGTGCTAATCCTATGCTTAAAGATTTTGATAGAAAAACAGACATTTGAGGTGAGCAGATCTAGAGTGTCGCTGGTGTTGAGAGTGCTCCATACAGGAGCTGCTTTCCACCTAAACTTGAGAACAACCCAGAGTTCTCTGCTTCTTTTTTGCATAATTTATTCGTCACTCTTTGCCTGAAAGGGTATTTCTTTGACTTATACTGGGTGCTCCCTTGTGTCTGGATAAAGCTATACCTCTCTGAAGAGCTCTAATTAGAGCGAAACACTGTGTCAGGGGTTGCTTTTACTCATTTCAGGTTGGCTTGATTGGTATTTTACCAACTCAAAGCTGTAATACTGTGCCTGGAGTGGTAATTGGTTTTTGTCATTTTACAGCTCGGCAAGGACAGCACTGTGCTAGTCCTATGCTTAAAGACTTTGCTGTACAAATGGCAAAATACTTTGTCCTTTTCTATCTCGGTGTGGATGGCACTGTGCTAATCCTATGCTTAAAGATTTTGATAGAAAAACAGACATTTGAGGTGAGCAGATCTAGAGTGTCGCTGGTGTTGAGAGTGCTCCATACAGGAGCTGCTTTCCACCTAAACTTGAGAACTACCCAGAGTTCTCTGCTTCTTTTTTGCATAATTTATTCGTCACTCTATGCCTGAAAGGGTATTTCTTTGACTTATACTGGGTGCTCCCTTGTGTCTGGACAAAGCTATACTTCTCCGAAGAGCTCTAATTAGAGCGAAACACTGTGTCAGGGGTTGCTTTTACTCATTTCAGGTTGGCTTGATTGGTATTTTACCAACTCAAAGCTGTAA
The DNA here is from genome assembly GCF_964204655.1 of Triturus cristatus. Classification (NCBI taxonomy): domain Eukaryota; kingdom Metazoa; phylum Chordata; class Amphibia; order Caudata; family Salamandridae; genus Triturus; species Triturus cristatus. The sequence continues at coordinate 1,087,158,431 of NC_140591.1, forward strand.
TACTGTGCCTGGAGTGGTAATTGGTTTTTGTCATTTTACAGCTCGGCAAGGACAGCACTGTGCTAGTCCTATGCTTAAAGACTTTGCTGTACAAATGGCAAAAGACTTTGTCCTTTTCTATCTCGGTGTGGATGGCACTGTGCTAATCCTATGCTTAAAGATTTTGATAGAAAAACAGACATTTGAGGTGAGCAGATCTAGAGTGTCGCTGGTGTTGAGAGTGCTCCATACAGGAGCTGCTTTCCACCTAAACTTGAGAACTACCCAGAGTTCTCTGCTTCATTTCTGCATAATTTATTCGTCACTCTATGCCTGAAAGGGTATTGCTTTGACTTATACTGGGTGCTCCCTTGTGTCTGGACAAAGCTATACCTCTCTGAAGAGCTCTAATTAGAGCGAAACACTGTGTCAGGGGTTGCTTTTACTCACTTCAGGTTGGCTTGATTGGTATTTTACCAACTCAAAGCTGTAATACTGTGCCTGGAGTGGTAATTGGTTTTTGTCATTTTACAGCTCGGCAAGGACAGCACTGTGCTAGTCCTATGCTTAAAGACTTTGCTGTACAAATGGCAAAAGACTTTGTCCTTTTCTATCTCGGCGTGGATGGCACTGTGCTAATCCTATGCTTAAAGATTTTGATAGAAAAACAGACATTTGAGGTGAGCAGATCTAGAGTGTCGCTGGTGTTGAGAGTGCTCCATACAGGAGCTACTTTCCACCTAAACTTGAGAACTACCCAGAGTTCTCTGCTTCTTTTTTGCATAATTTATTCGTCACTCTATGCCTGAAAGGGTATTTCTTTGACTTATACTGGGTGCTCCCTTGTGTCTGGACAAAGCTATACCTCTCTGAAGAGCTCTAATTAGAGCGAAACACTGTGTCAGGGGTTGCTTTTACTCATTTCAGGTTGGCTTGATTGGTATTTTACCAACTCAAAGCTGTAATACTGTGCCTGGAGTGGTAATTGGTTTTTGTCATTTTACAGCTTGGCAAGGACAGCACTGTGCTAGTCCTATGCTTAAAGACTTTGCTGTACAAATGGCAAAAGACTTTGTCCTTTTCTATCTCGGTGTGGATGGCACTGTGCTAATCCTATGCTTAAAGATTTTGATAGAAAAACAGACATTTGAGGTGAGCAGATCTAGAGTGTCGCTGGTGTTGAGAGTGCTCCATACAGGAGCTGCTTTCCACCTAAACTTGAGAACTACCCAGAGTTCTCTGCTTCTTTTTTGCATAATTTATTCGTCACTCTATGCCTGAAAGGGTATTGCTTTGACTTATACTGGGTGCTCCCTTGTGTCTGGACAAAGCTATACCTCTTTGAAGAGCTCTAATTAGAGCGAAACACTGTGTCAGGGGTTGCTTTTACTCACTTCAGGTTGGCTTGATTGGTATTTTATCAACTCAAAGCTGTAATACTGTGCCTGGAGTGGTAATTGGTTTTTGTCATTTTACAGCTCGGCAAGGACAGCACTGTGCTAGTCCTATGCTTAAAGACTTTGCTGTACAAATGGCAAAAGACTTTGTCCTTTTCTATCTCGGCGTGGATGGCACTGTGCTAATCCTATGCTTAAAGATTTTGATAGAAAAACATATATTTGAGGTGAGCAGATCTAGAGTGTCGCTGGTGTTGAGAGTGCTCCATACAGGAGCTACTTTCCACCTAAACTTGAGAACTACCCAGAGTTCTCTGCTTCTTTTTTGCATAATTTATTCGTCACTCTATGCCTGAAAGGGTATTTCCTTGACTTATACTGGGTGCTCCCTTGTGTCTGGACAAAGCTATACCTCTCTGAAGAGCTCTAATTAGAGCGAAACACTGTGTCAGGGGTTGCTTTTACTCATTTCAGGTTGGCTTGATTGGTATTTTACCAACTCAAAGCTGTAATACTGTGCCTGGAGTGGTAATTGGCTTTTCTCATTTTACAGCTCAGCAAGGACAGCACTGTGCTAGTCCTATGCTTAAAGACTTTGCTGTACAAATGGCAAAAGACTTTGTCCTTTTCTATCTCGGCGTGGATTGCACTGTGCTAATCCTATGCTTAAAGATTTTGGTAGAAAAACAGACATTTGAGGTGAGCAGATCTAGAGTGTCGCTGGTGTTGAGAGTGCTCCATACAGGAGCTGCTTTCCACCTAAACTTGAGAACTACCCAGAGTTCTCTGCTTCTTTTTTGCATAATTTATTCGTCACTCTATGCCTGAAAGGGTATTTCTTTGACTTATACTGGGTGCTCCCTTGTGTCTGGACAAAGCTATACCTCTCTGAAGAGCTCTAATTAGAGCGAAACACTGTGTCAGGGGTTGCTTTTACTCATTTCAGGTTGGCTTGATTGGTATTTTACCAACTCAAAGCTGTAATACTGTGCCTGGAGTGGTAATTGGTTTTTGTCATTTTACAGCTCAGCAAGGACAGCACTGTGCTAGTCCTATGCTTAAAGACTTTGCTGTACAAATGGCAAAAGACTTTGTCCTTTTCTATCTCGGTGTGGATGGCACTGTGCTAATCCTATGCTTAAAGATTTTGATAGAAAAACAGACATTTGAGGTGAGCAGATCTAGAGTGTCGCTGGTGTTGAGAGTGCTCCATACAGGAGCTGCTTTCCACCTAAACTTGAGAACTACCCAGAGTTCTCTGCTTCTTTTTTGCATAATTTATTCGTCACTCTATGCCTGAAAGGGTATTGCTTTGACTTATACTGGGTGCTCCCTTGTGTCTGGACAAAGCTATACCTCTCTGAAGAGCTCTAATTAGAGCGAAACACTGTGTCAGGGGTTGATTTTACTCACTTCAGGTTGGCTTGATTGGTATTTTACCAACTCAAAGCTGTAATACTGTGCCTGGAGTGGTAATTGGTTTTTGTCATTTTACAGCTTGGCAAGGACAGCACTGTGCTAGTCCTATGCTTAAAGACTTTGCTGTACAAATGGCAAAAGACTTTGTCCTTTTCTATCTCGGTGTGGATGGCACTGTGCTAATCCTATGCTTAAAGATTTTGATAGAAAAACAGACATTTGAGGTGAGCAGATCTAGAGTGTCGCTGGTGTTGAGAGTGCTCCATACAGGAGCTGCTTTCCACCTAAACTTGAGAACTACCCAGAGTTCTCTGCTTCTTTTTTGCATAATTTATTCGTCACTCTATGCCTGAAAGGGTATTGCTTTGACTTATACTGGGTGCTCCCTTGTGTCTGGACAAAGCTATACCTCTTTGAAGAGCTCTAATTAGAGTGAAACACTGTGTCAGGGGTTGCTTTTACTCACTTCAGGTTGGCTTGATTGGTATTTTACCAACTCAAAGCTGTAATACTGTGCCTGGAGTGGTAATTGGTTTTTGTCATTTTACAGCTCGGCAAGGACAGCACTGTGCTAGTCCTATGCTTAAAGACTTTGCTGTACAAATGGCAAAAGACTTTGTCCTTTTCTATCTCGGCGTGGATGGCACTGTGCTAATCCTATGCTTAAAGATTTTGATAGAAAAACATATATTTGAGGTGAGCAGATCTAGAGTGTCGCTGGTGTTGAGAGTGCTCCATACAGGAGCTACTTTCCACCTAAACTTGAGAACTACCCAGAGTTCTCTGCTTCTTTTTTGCATAATTTATTCGTCACTCTATGCCTGAAAGGGTATTTCCTTGACTTATACTGGGTCCTCCCTTGTGTCTGGACAAAGCTATACCTCTCTGAAGAGCTCTAATTAGAGCGAAACACTGTGTCAGGGGTTGCTTTTACTCATTTCAGGTTGGCTTGATTGGTATTTTACCAACTCAAAGCTGTAATACTGTGCCTGGAGTGGTAATTGGTTTTTGTCATTTTACAGCTCGGCAAGGACAGCACTGTGCTAGTCCTATGCTTAAAGACTTTGCTGTACAAATGGCAAAAGACTTTGTCCTTTTCTATCTCGGTGTGGATGGCACTGTGCTAATCCTATGCTTAAAGATTTTGATAGAAAAACAGACATTTGAGGTGAGCAGATCTAGAGTGTCGCTGGTGTTGAGAGTGCTCCATACAGGAGCTGCTTTCCACCTAAACTTGAGAACTACCCAGAGTTCTCTGCTTCTTTTTTGCATAATTTATTCGTCACTCTATGCCTGAAAGGGTATTGCTTTGACTTATACTGGGTGCTCCCTTGTGTCTGGACAAAGCTATACCTCTCTGAAGAGCTCTAATTAGAGCGAAACACTGTGTCAGGGGTTGATTTTACTCACTTCAGGTTGGCTTGATTGGTATTTTACCAACTCAAAGCTGTAATACTGTGCCTGGAGTGGTAATTGGTTTTTGTCATTTTACAGCTCGGCAAGGACAGAACTGTGCTAGTCCTATGCTTAAAGACTTTGCTGTACAAATGGCAAAAGACTTTGTCCTTTTCTATCTCGGCGTGGATGGCACTGTGCTAATCCTATGCTTAAAGATTTTGATAGAAAAACAGACATTTGAGGTGAGCAGATCTAGAGTGTCGCTGGTGTTGAGAGTGCTCCATACAGGAGCTACTTTCCACCTAAACTTGAGAACTACCCAGAGTTCTCTGCTTCTTTTTTGCATAATTTATTTGTCACTCTATGCCTGAAAGGGTATTTCTTTGACTTATACTGGGTGCTCCCTTGTGTCTGGACAAAGCTATACCTCTCTGAAGAGCTCTAATTAGAGCGAAACACTGTGTCAGGGGTTGCTTTTACTCATTTCAGGTTGGCTTGATTGGTATTTTACCAACTCAAAGCTGTAATTCTGTGCCTGGAGTGGTAATTGGATTTTGTCATTTTACAGCTCGGCAAGGACAGCACTGTGCTATTCCTATGCTTAAAGACTTTGCTGTACAAATGGCAAAAGACTTTGTCCTTTTCTATCTCGGCGTGGATGACACTGTGCTAATCCTATGCTTAAAGATTTTGATAGAAAAACAGACATTTGAGGTGAGCAGATCTAGAGTGTCGCTGGTGTTGAGAGTGATCCATACAGGAGCTGCTTTCCACCTAAACTTGAGAACTACCCAGAGTTCTCTGCTTCTTTTTTGCATAATTTATTCGTCACTCTATGCCGGAAAGGGTATTGCTTTGACTTATACTGGGTGCTCCCTTGTGTCTGGACACAGCTATACCTCTCTGAAGAGCTCTAATTAGAGCGAAACACTGTGTCAGGGGTTGCTTTTACTCACTTCAGGTTGGCTTGATTGGTATTTTACCAACTCAAAGCTGTAATACTGTGCCTGGAGTGGTAATTGTTTTTTGTCATTTTACAGCTCGGCAAGGACAGCACTGTGCTAGTCCTATGCTTAAAGACTTTGCTGTGCAAATGGCAAAAGACTTTGTCCTTTTCTATCTCGGCGTGGATGGCACTGTGCTAATCCTATGCTTAAAGATTTTGATAGAAAAACAGACATTTGAGGTGAGCAGATCTAGAGTGTCGCTGGTGTTGAGAGTGCTCCATACAGGAGCTACTTTCCACCTAAACTTGAGAACTACCCAGAGTTCTCTGCTTCTTTTTTGCATAATTTATTCGTCACTCTATGCCTGAAAGGGTATTTCTTTGACTTATACTGGGTGCTCCCTTGTGTCTGGACAAAGCTATACCTCTCTGAAGAGCTCTAATTAGAGCGAAACGCTGTGTCAGGGGTTGCTTTTACTCATTTCAGGTTGGCTTGATTGGTATTTTACCAACTCAAAGCTGTAATACTGTGCCTGGAGTGGTAATTGGCTTTTATCATTTTACAGCTCAGCAAGGACAGCACTGTGCTAGTCCTATGCTTAAAGACTTTGCTGTACAAATGGCAAAAGACTTTGTCCTTTTCTATCTTGGCGTGGATGGCACTGTGCTAATCCTATGCTTAAAGATTTTGATAGAAAAACAGACATTTGAGGTGAGCAGATCTAGAGTGTCGCTGGTGTTGAGAGTGCTCCATACAGGAGCTGCTTTACACCTAAACTTGAGAACAACCCAGAGTTCTCTGCTTCTTTTTTGCATAATTTATTCGTCACTCTTTGCCTGAAAGGGTATTTCTTTGACTTATACTGGGTGCTCCCTTGTGTCTGGATAAAGCTATACCTCTCTGAAGAGCTCTAATTAGAGCGAAACACTGTGTCAGGGGTTGCTTTTACTCATTTCAGGTTGGCTTGATTGGTATTTTACCAACTCAAAGCTGTAATACTGTGCCTGGAGTGGTAATTGGTTTTTGTCATTTTACAGCTCGGCAAGGACAGCACTGTGCTAGTCCTATGCTTAAAGACTTTGCTGTACAAATGGCAAAATACTTTGTCCTTTTCTATCTCGGTGTGGATGGCACTGTGCTAATCCTATGCTTAAAGATTTTGATAGAAAAACAGACATTTGAGGTGAGCAGATCTAGAGTGTCGCTGGTGTTGAGAGTGCTCCATACAGGAGCTGCTTTCCACCTAAACTTGAGAACTACCCAGAGTTCTCTGCTTCTTTTTTGCATAATTTATTCGTCACTCTATGCCTGAAAGGGTATTTCTTTGACTTATACTGGGTGCTCCCTTGTGTCTGGACAAAGCTATACCTCTCTGAAGAGCTCTAATTAGAGCGAAACACTGTGTCAGGGGTTGCTTTTACTCATTTCAGGTTGGCTTGATTGGTATTTTACCAACTCAAAGCTGTAATACTGTGCCTGGAGTGGTAATTGGTTTTTGTCATTTTACAGCTCGGCAAGGACAGCACTGTGCTAGTCCTATGCTTAAAGACTTTGCTGTACAAATGGCAAAAGACTTTGTCCTTTTCTATCTCGGTGTGGATGGCACTGTGCTAATCCTATGCTTAAAGATTTTGATAGAAAAACAGACATTTGAGGTGAGCAGATCTAGAGTGTCGCTGGTGTTGAGAGTGCTCCATACAGGAGCTGCTTTCCACCTAAACTTGAGAACTACCCAGAGTTCTCTGCTTCATTTTTGCATAATTTATTCGTCACTCTATGCCTGAAAGGGTATTGCTTTGACTTATACTGGGTGCTCCCTTGTGTCTGGACAAAGCTATACCTCTCTGAAGAGCTCTAATTAGAGCGAAACACTGTGTCAGGGGTTGCTTTTACTCACTTCAGGTTGGCTTGATTGGTATTTTACCAACTCAAAGCTGTAATACTGTGCCTGGAGTGGTAATTGGTTTTTGTCATTTTACAGCTCGGCAAGGACAGCACTGTGCTAGTCCTATGCTTAAAGACTTTGCTGTACAAATGGCAAAAGACTTTGTCCTTTTCTATCTCGGCGTGGATGGCACTGTGCTAATCCTATGCTTAAAGATTTTGATAGAAAAACAGACATTTGAGGTGAGCAGATCTAGAGTGTCGCTGGTGTTGAGAGTGCTCCATACAGGAGCTACTTTCCACCTAAACTTGAGAACTACCCAGAGTTCTCTGCTTCTTTTTTGCATAATTTATTCGTCACTCTATGCCTGAAAGGGTATTTCTTTGACTTATACTGGGTGCTCCCTTGTGTCTGGACAAAGCTATACCTCTCTGAAGAGCTCTAATTAGAGCAAAACACTGTGTCAGGGGTTGCTTTTACTCATTTCAGGTTGGCTTGATTGGTATTTTACCAACTCAAAGCTGTAATACTGTGCCTGGAGTGGTAATTGTTTTTTGTCATTTTACAGCTCGGCAAGGACAGCACTGTGCTAGTCCTATGCTTAAAGACTTTGCTGTACAAATGGCAAAAGACTTTGTCCTTTTCTATCTCGGCGTGGATGGCACTGTGCTAATCCTATGCTTAAAGATTTTGATAGAAAAACAGACATTTGAGGTGAGCAGATCTAGAGTGTCGCTGGTGTTGAGAGTGCTCCATACAGGAGCTGCTTTCCACCTAAACTTGAGAACTACCCAGAGTTCTCTGCTTCTTTTTTGCATAATTTATTCGTCACTCTATGCCTGAAAGGGTATTTCTTTGACTTATACTGGGTGCTCCCTTGTGTCTGGACAAAGCTATACCTCTCTGAAGAGCTCTAATTAGAGTGAAACACTGGGTCAGGGGTTGCTCTTACTCACTTCAGGTTGGCTTGATTGGTATTTTACCAACTCAAAGCTGTAATACTGTGCCTGGAGTGGTAATTGGTTTTTGTCATTTTACAGCTCGGCAAGGACAGCACTGTGCTAGTCCTATGCTTAAAGACTTTGCTGTGCAAATGGCAAAAGACTTTGTCCTTTTCTATCTCGGCGTGGATGGCACTGTGCTAATCCTATGCTTAAAGATTTTGATAGAAAAACAGACATTTGAGGTGAGCAGATCTAGAGTGTCGCTGGTGTTGAGAGTGCTCCATACAGGAGCTACTTTCCACCTAAACTTGAGAACTACCCAGAGTTCTCTGCTTCTTTTTTGCATAATTTATTCATCACTCTATGCCTGAAAGGGTATTTCTTTGACTTATACTGGGTGCTCCCTTGTGTCTGGACAAAGCTATACCTCTCTGAAGAGCTCTAATTAGAGCGAAACACTGTGTCAGGGGTTGCTTTTACTCATTTCAGGTTGGCTTGATTGGTATTTTACCAACTCAAAGCTGTAATACTGTGCCTGGAGTGGTAATTGGTTTTTGTCATTTTACAGCTTGGCAAGGACAGCACTGTGCTAGTCCTATGCTTAAAGACTTTGCTGTACAAATGGCAAAAGACTTTGTCCTTTTCTATCTCAGTGTGGATGGCACTGTGCTAATCCTATGCTTAAAGATTTTGATAGAAAAACAGACATTTGAGGTGAGCAGATCTAGAGTGTCGCTGGTGTTGAGAGTGCTCCATACAGGAGCTGCTTTCCACCTAAACTTGAGAACTACCCAGAGTTCTCTGCTTCTTTTTTGCATAATTTATTCGTCACTCTATGCCTGAAAGGGTATTGCTTTGACTTATACTGGGTGCTCCCTTGTGTCTGGACAAAGCTATACCTCTTTGAAGAGCTCTAATTAGAGTGAAACACTGTGTCAGGGGTTGCTTTTACTCACTTCAGGTTGGCTTGATTGGTATTTTACCAACTCAAAGCTGTAATACTGTGCCTGGAGTGGTAATTGGTTTTTGTCATTTTACAGCTCGGCAAGGACAGCACTGTGCTAGTCCTATGCTTAAAGACTTTGCTGTACAAATGGCAAAAGACTTTGTCCTATTCTATCTCGGCGTGGATGGCACTGTGCTAATCCTATGCTTAAAGATTTTGATAGAAAAACATATATTTGAGGTGAGCAGATCTAGAGTGTCGCTGGTGTTGAGAGTGCTCCATACAGGAGCTACTTTCCACCTAAACTTGAGAACTACCCAGAGTTCTCTGCTTCTTTTTTGCATAATTTATTCGTCACTCGATGCCTGAAAGGGTATTTCCTTGACTTATGCTGGGTGCTCCCTTGTGTCTGGACAAAGCTATACCTCTCTGAAGAGCTCTAATTAGAGCGAAACACTGTGTCAGGGGTTGCTTTTACTCATTTCAGGTTGGCTTGATTGGTATTTTACCAACTCAAAGCTGTAATACTGTGCCTGGAGTGGTAATTGGCTTTTCTCATTTTACAGCTCAGCAAGGACAGCACTGTGCTAGTCCTATGCTTAAAGACTTTGCTGTACAAATGGCAAAAGACTTTGTCCTTTTCTATCTCGGCGTGGATTGCACTGTGCTAATCCTATGCTTAAAGATTTTGATAGAAAAACAGACATTTGAGGTGAGCAGATCTAGAGTGTCGCTGGTGTTGAGAGTGCTCCATACAGGAGCTGCTTTCCACCTAAACTTGAGAACTACCCAGAGTTCTCTGCTTCTTTTTTGCATAATTTATTCGTCACTCTATGCCTGAAAGGGTATTTCTTTGACTTATACTGGGTGCTCCCTTGTGTCTGGACAAAGCTATACCTCTCTGAAGAGCTCTAATTAGAGCGAAACACTGTGTCAGGGGTTGCTTTTACTCATTTCAGGTTGGCTTGATTGGTATTTTACCAACTCAAAGCTGTAATACTGTGCCTGGAGTGGTAATTGGTTTTTGTCATTTTACAGCTCGGCAAGGACAGCACTGTGCTAGTCCTATGCTTAAAGACTTTGCTGTACAAATGGCAAAAGACTTTGTCCTTTTCTATCTCGGTGTGGATGGCACTGTGCTAATCCTATGCTTAAAGATTTTGATAGAAAAACAGACATTTGAGGTGAGCAGATCTAGAGTGTCGCTGGTGTTGAGAGTGCTCCATACAGGAGCTGCTTTCCACCTAAACTTGAGAACTACCCAGAGTTCTCTGCTTCTTTTTTGCATAATTTATTCGTCACTCTATGCCTGAAAGGGTATTGCTTTGACTTATACTGGGTGCTCCCTTGTGTCTGGACAAAGCTATACCTCTCTGAAGAGCTCTAATTAGAGCGAAACACTGTGTCAGGGGTTGATTTTACTCACTTCAGGTTGGCTTGATTGGTATTTTACCAACTCAAAGCTGTAATACTGTGCCTGGAGTGGTAATTGGTTTTTGTCATTTTACAGCTCGGCAAGGACAGAACTGTGCTAGTCCTATGCTTAAAGACTTTGCTGTACAAATGGCAAAAGACTTTGTCCTTTTCTATCTCGGCGTGGATGGCACTGTGCTAATCCTATGCTTAAAGATTTTGATAGAAAAACAGACATTTGAGGTGAGCAGATCTAGAGTGTCGCTGGTGTTGAGAGTGCTCCATACAGGAGCTACTTTCCACCTAAACTTGAGAACTACCCAGAGTTCTCTGCTTCTTTTTTGCATAATTTATTTGTCACTCTATGCCTGAAAGGGTATTTCTTTGACTTATACTGGGTGCTCCCTTGTGTCTGGACAAAGCTATACCTCTCTGAAGAGCTCTAATTAGAGCGAAACACTGTGTCAGGGGTTGCTTTTACTCATTTCAGGTTGGCTTGATTGGTATTTTACCAACTCAAAGCTGTAATACTGTGCCTGGAGTGGTAATTGTTTTTTGTCATTTTACAGCTCGGCAAGGACAGCACTGTGCTAGTCCTATGCTTAAAGACTTTGCTGTGCAAATGGCAAAAGACTTTGTCCTTTTCTATCTCGGCGTGGATGGCACTGTGCTAATCCTATGCTTAAAGATTTTGATAGAAAAACAGACATTTGAGGTGAGCAGATCTAGAGTGTCGCTGGTGTTGAGAGTGCTCCATACAGGAGCTACTTTCCACCTAAACTTGAGAACTACCCAGAGTTCTCTGCTTCTTTTTTGCATAATTTATTCGTCACTCTATGCCTGAAAGGGTATTTCTTTGACTTATACTGGGTGCTCCCTTGTGTCTGGACAAAGCTATACCTCTCTGAAGAGCTCTAATTAGAGCGAAACACTGTGTCAGGGGTTGCTTTTACTCATTTCAGGTTGGCTTGATTGGTATTTTACCAACTCAAAGCTGTAATACTGTGCCTGGAGTGGTAATTGGCTTTTATCATTTTACAGCTCAGCAAGGACAGCACTGTGCTAGTCCTATGCTTAAAGACTTTGCTGTACAAATGGCAAAAGACTTTGTCCTTTTCTATCTCGGCGTGGATGGCATTGTGCTAATCCTATGCTTAAAGATTTTGATAGAAAAACAGACATCTGAGGTGAGCAGATCTAGAGTGTCGCTGGTGATGAGAGTGCTCCATACAGGAGCTGCTTTCCACCTAAACTTGAGAACTACCCAGAGTTCTCTGCTTCTTTTTTGCATAATTTATTCGTCACTCTTTGCCTGAAAGGGTATTTCTTTGACTTATACTGGGTGCTCCCTTGTGTCTGGATAAAGTTATACCTCTCTGAAGAGCTCTAATTAGAGCGAAACACTGTGTCAGGGGTTGCTTTTACTCATTTCAGGTTGGCTTGATTGGTATTTTACCAACTCAAAGCTGTAATACTGTGCCTGGCATGGTAATTGGCTTTTGTCATTTTACAGCTCGGCAAGGACAGCACTGTGCTAGTCCTATGCTTAAAGACTTTGCTGTACAAATGGCAAAAGACTTTGTCCTTTTCTATCTCGGCGTGGATGGCACTGTGCTAATCCTATAATTAAAGATTTTGATAGAAAAACAGACATTTGAGGTGAGCAGATCTAGAGTGTCGCTGGTGTTGAGAGTGCTCCATACAGGAGCTGCTTTCCACCTAAACTTGAGAACTACCCAGAGTTCTCTGCTTCTTTTTTGCATAATTTATTCGTCACTCTATGCCTGAAAGGGTATTTCTTTGACTTATACTGGGTGCTCCCTTGTGTCTGGACAAAGCTATACCTCTCTGAAGAGCTCTAATTAGAGCGAAACACTGTGTCAGGGGTTGCTTTTACTCATTTCAGGTTGGCTTGATTGGTATTTTACCAACTCAAAGCTGTAATACTGTGCCTGGAGTGGTAATTGGCTTTTATCATTTTACAGCTCAGCAAGGACAGCACTGTGCTAGTCCTATGCTTAAAGACTTTGCTGTACAAATGGCAAAAGACTTTGTCCTTTTCTATCTTGGCGTGGATGGCACTGTGCTAATCCTATGCTTAAAGATTTTGATAGAAAAACAGACATTTGAGGTGAGCAGATCTAGAGTGTCGCTGGTGTTGAGAGTGCTCCATACAGGAGCTGCTTTCCACCTAAACTTGAGAACAACCCAGAGTTCTCTGCTTCTTTTTTGCATAATTTATTCGTCACTCTTTGCCTGAAAGGGTATTTCTTTGACTTATACTGGGTGCTCCCTTGTGTCTGGATAAAGCTATACCTCTCTGAAGAGCTCTAATTAGAGCGAAACACTGTGTCAGGGGTTGCTTTTACTCATTTCAGGTTGGCTTGATTGGTATTTTACCAAGTCAAATCTGTAATACTGTGCCTGGAGTGGTAATTGGCTTTTGTCATTTTACAGCTCAGCAAGGACAGCACTGTGCTAGTCCTATGCTTAAAGACTTTGCTGTACAAATGGCAAAATACGTTGTCCTTTTCTATCTCGGCGTGGATTGCACTGTGCTAATCCTATGCTTAAAGATTTTGATAGAAAAACAGACATTTGAGGTGAGTAGATCTAGAGTGTCGCTGGTGTTGAGAGTGGTCCATACAGGAGCTGCTTTCCACCTAAACTTGAGAACTACCCAGAGTTCTCTGCTTCTTTTTTGCATAATTTGTTCGTCACTCTATGCCTGAAAGGGTATTTCTTTGACTTATACTGGGTGCTCCCTTGTGTCTGGACAAAGCTATACCTCTCTGAAGAGCTCTAATTAGAGCGAAACACTGTGTCAGGGGTTGCTTTTACTCATTTCAGGTTGGCTTGATTGGTATTTTACCAACTCAAAGCTGTAATACTGTGCCTGGAGTGGTAATTGGCTTTTGTCATTTTACCGCTCGGCAAGGACAGCACTGTGCTAGTCCTATGCTTAAAGACTTTGCTGTACAAATGGCAAAAGACTTTGTCCTTTTCTATCTCGGCGTGGATGGCACTGTGCTAATCCTATGCTTAAAGATTGTGATAGAAAAATAGACATTTGAGGTGAGCAGATCTAGAGTGTCGCTGGTGTTGAGAGTGCTCCATACAGGAGCTGCTTTCCACCTAAACTTGAGAACTACCCAGAGTTCTCTGCTTCTTTTTTGCATAATTTATTCGTCACTCTATGCCTGAAAGGGTATTTCTTTGACTTATACTGGGTGCTCCCTTGTGTCTGGACAAAGCTATACCTCTCTGAAGAGCTCTAATTAGAGCGAAACATTGTGTCAGGGGTTGCTTTTAATCATTTCAGGTTGGCATGATTGGTATTTTACCAACTCAAAGCTGTAATACTGTGCCTGGAGTGGTAATTGGCTTTTGTCATTTTACAGCTCGGCAAGGACAGCACTGTGCTAGTCCTCTGCTTAAAGACTTTGTTGTACAAATGGCAAAAGACTTTGTCCTTTTCTATCTCGGCGTGGATGGCACTGTGCTAATCCTATGCTTAAAGATTTTGATAGAAAAACAGACATTTGAGGTGAGCAGATCTAGAGTGTCGCTGGTGTTGAGAGTGCTCCATACAGGAGCTGCTTTCCACCTAAACTTGAGAACTACACAGAGTTCTCTGCTTCTTTTTTGCATCATTTATTCGTCACTCTATGCCTGAAAGGGTATTTCTTTGACTTATACTGGTTGCTCCCTTGTGTCTGGACAAAGCTATACCTCTCTGAAGAGCTCTAATTAGAGCGAAACACTGTGTCAGGGGTTGCTTTTACTCATTTCAGGTTGGCTTGATTGGTATTTTACCAACTCAAAGCTGTAATACTGTGCCTGGAGTGGTAATTGGCTTTTGTCATTTTACAGCTCGGTAAGGACAGCACTGTGCTAGTCCTATGCTTAAAGACTTTGCTGTACAAATGGCAAAAGACTTTGTCCTTTTCTATCTCGGCGTGGATGGCACTGTGCTAATCCTATGTTTAAAGATTTTGATAGAAAAACAGACATTTGAGGTGAGCAGATCTAGAGTGTCGCTGGTGTTGAGAGTGGTCCATACAGGAGCTGCTTTCTACCTAAACTTGAGAACTACCCAGAGTTCTCTGCTTCTTTTTTGCATAATTTGTTCGTCACTCTATGCCTGAAAGGGTATTTCTTTGACTTATACTGGGTGCTCCCTTGTGTCTGGACAAAGCTATACCTCTCTGAAGAGCTCTAATTAGAGCGAAACACTGTGTCAGGGGTTGCTTTTACTCATTTCAGGTTGGCTTGATTGGTATTTTACCAACTCAAAGCTGTAATACTGTGCCTGGAGTGGTAATTGGCATTTGTCATTTTACCGCTCGGCAAGGACAGCACTGTGCTAGTCCTATGCTTAAAGACTTTGCTGTACAAATGGCAAAAGACTTTGTCCTTTTCTATCTCGGCGTGGATGGCACTGTGCTAATCCTATGCTTAAAGATTGTGATAGAAAAATAGACATTTGAAGTGAGCAGATCTAGAGTGTCGCTGGTGTTGAGAGTGCTCCATACAGGAGCTGCTTTCCACCTAAACTTGAGAACTACCCAGAGTTCTCTGCTTCTTTTTTGCATAATTTATTCGTCACTCTATGCCTGAAAGGGTATTTCTTTGACTTATACTGGGTGCTCCCTTGTGTCTGGACAAAGCTATACCTCTCTGAAGAGCTCTAATTAGAGCGAAACATTGTGTCAGGGGTTGCTTTTACTCATTTCAGGTTGGCATGATTGGTATTTTACCAACTCAAAGCTGTAATACTGTGCCTGGAGTGGTAATTGGCTTTTGTCATTTTACAGCTCGGCAAGGACAGCACTGTGCTAGTCCTCTGCTTAAAGACTTTGTTGTACAAATGGCAAAAGACTTTGTCCTTTTCTATCTCGGCGTGGATGGCACTGTGCTAATCCTATGCTTAAAGATTTTGATAGAAAAACAGACATTTGAGGTGAGCAGATCTAGAGTGTCGCTGGTGTTGACAGTGCTCCATACAGGAGCTGCTTTCCACCTAAACTTGAGAACTACCCAGTGTTCTCTGCTTCTTTTTTGCATAATTTATTCGTCACTCTATGCCTGAAAGGGTGTTTCTTTGACTTATACTGGGTGCTCCCTTGTGTCTGGACAAAGCTATACCTCTCTGAAGAGCTCTAATTAGAGCGAAACACTGTGTCAGGGGTTGCTTTTACTCATTTCAGGTTGGCTTGATTGGTATTTTACCAACTCAAAGCTGTAATACTGTGCCTGGAGTGGTAATTGGCTTTTGTCATTTTACAGCTCGGTAAGGACAGCACTGTGCTAGTCCTATGCTTAAAGACTTTGCTGTACAAATGGCAAAAGACTTTGTCCTTTTCTATCTCGGCGTGGATGGCACTGTGCTAATCCTATGCTTAAAGATTTTGATAGAAAACAGACATTTGAGGTGAGCAGATCTAGAGTGTCGCTGGTGTTGAGAGTGCTCCATACAGGAGCTGCTTTCCTACTAAACTTGAGAACTACCCAGAGTTCTCTGCTTCTTTTTTGCATAATTTATTCGTCACTCTATGCCTGAAAGGGTATTTCTTTGACTTATACTGGGTGCTCCCTTGTGTCTGGACAAAGCTATACCTCGCTGAAGAGCTCTAATTAGAGCGAAACACTGTGTCAGGGGTTGCTTTTACTCATTTCAGATTGGCTTGATTGGTATTTTACCAACTCAAAGCTGTAATACTGTGCCTGGAGTGGTAATTGGCTTTTGTCATTTTACAGCTCGGCAAGGACAGCACTGTGCTAGTCCTGTGCTTAAAGACTTTGCTGTACAAATGGCAAAAGACTTTGTCCTTTTCTATCTCGTCGTGGATGGCACTGTGCTAATCCTATGCTTAAAGATTTTGATAGAAAAACAGACATTTGAGGTGAGCAGATCTAGAGTGTCGCTGGTGTTGCGAGTGCTCCATACAGGAGCTGCTTTCCACCTAAACTTGAGAATTACCCAGAGTTCTCTTCTTCTTTTTTGCATAATTTATTCGTCACTCTATGCCTGAAAGGGTATTTCTTTGACTTATACTGGGTGCTCCCTTGTGTCTGGACAAAGCTATACCTCTCTGAAGAGCTCTAATTAGAGCGAAACACTGTGTCAGGGGTTGCTTTTACTCATTTCAGGTTGGCTTGATTGGTATTTTACCAAGTCAAAGCTGTAATACTGTGCCTGGAGTGGTAATTGGCTTTTGTCATTTTACAGCTCGGCAAGGACAGCACTGTGCTAGTCCTATGCTTAAAGACTTTGCTGTACAAATGGCAAAAGACTTTGTCCTTTTCTAGCTCGGCATGGATTGCACTGTGCTAGTCCTATGCTTAAAGACTTTGTCCTTTTCTATCTCGGCGTGGATGCCACTGTGCTAATCCTATGCTTAAAGACTTTGATAGAAAAACAGACATTTGAGGTGAGCAGATCTAGAGTGTCGCTGGTGTTGAGAGTGCTCCATACAGGAGCTGCTTTCCACCTAAACTTGAGAACTACCCAGAGTTCTCTGCTTCTTTTTTGCATAATTTATTCGTCACTCTATGCCTGAAAGGGTATTTCTTTGACTTATACTTAGTGCTCCCTTGTGTCTGGACAAAGCTATACCTCTCTGAAGAGCTCTAATTAGAGCGAAACACTGTGTCAGGGGTTGCTTTTACTCATTTCAGGTTGGCTTGATTGGTATTTTACCAACTCAAAGCTGTAATACTGTGCCTGGAGTGGTAATTGGCTTTTGTCATTTTACAGCTCGGTAAGGACAGCACTGTGCTAGTCCTATGCTTAAAGACTTTGCTGTACAAATGGCAAAAGACTTTGTCCTTTTCTATCTCGGCGTGGATGGCACTGTGCTAATCCTATGCTTAAAGATTTTGATAGAAAAACAGACATTTGAGGTGAGCAGATCTAGAGTGTCGCTGGTGTTGAGAGTGCTCCATACAGGAGCTGCTTTCCTACTAAACTTGAGAACTACCCAGAGTTCTCTGCTTCTTTTTTGCATAATTTATTCGTCACTCTATGCCTGAAAGGGTATTTCTTTGACTTATACTGGGTGCTCCCTTGTGTCTGGACAAAGCTATACCTCGCTGAAGAGCTCTAATTAGAGCGAAACACTGTGTCAGGGGTTGCTTTTACTCATTTCAGATTGGCTTGATTGGTATTTTACCAACTCAAAGCTGTAATACTGTGCCTGGAGTGGTAATTGGCTTTTGTCATTTTACAGCTCGGCAAGGACAGCACTGTGCTAGTCCTGTGCTTAAAGACTTTGCTGTACAAATGGCAAAAGACTTTGTCCTTTTCTATCTCGTCGTGGATGGCTCTGTGCTAATCCTATGCTTAAAGATTTTGATAGAAAAACAGACATTTGAGGTGAGCAGATCTAGAGTGTCGCTGGTGTTGCGAGTGCTCCATACAGGAGCTGCTTTCCACCTAAACTTGAGAATTACCCAGAGTTCTCTTCTTCTTTTTTGCATAATTTATTCGTCACTCTATGCCTGAAAGGGTATTTCTTTGACTTATACTGGGTGCTCCCTTGTGTCTGGACAAAGCTATACTTCTCTGAAGAGCTCTAATTAGAGCGAAACACTGTGTCAGGGGTTGCTTTTACTCATTTCAGGTTGGCATGATTGGTATTTTACCAAGTCAAAGCTGTAATACTGTGCCTGGAGTGGTAATTGGCTTTTGTCATTTTACAGCTCGGCAAGGACAGCACTGTGCTAGTCATATGCTTAAAGACTTTGCTGTACAAATGGCAAAAGACTTTGTCCTTTTCTAGCTCGGCATGGATTGCACTGTGCTAGTCCTATGCTTAAAGACTTTGTCCTTTTCTATCTCGGCGTGGATGCCACTGTGCTAATCCTATGCTTAAAGACTTTGATAGAAAAACAGACATTTGAGGTGAGCAGATCTAGAGTGTCGCTGGTGTTGAGAGTGCTCCATACAGGAGCTGCTTTCCACCTAAACTTGAGAACTACCCAGAGTTCTCTGCTTCTTTTTTGCATAATTTATTCGTCACTCTATGCCTGAAAGGGTATTTCTTTGACTTATACTTGGTGCTCCCTTGTGTCTGGACAAAGCTATACCTCTCTGAAGAGCTCTAATTAGAGCGAAACACTGTGTCAGGGGTTGCTTTTACTCATTTCAGGTTGGCTTGATTGGTATTTTACCAGGTCAAAGCTGTAATACTGTGCCTGGAGTGGTAATTGGCTTTTGTCATTTTACAGCTCGGCAAGGACAGCACTGTGCTAGTCCTATGCTTAAAGACTTTGCTGTACAAATTGCAAAAGACTTTGTCCTTTTCTATCCCGGCGTGGATGGCACTGTGCTAATCCTATGCTTAAAGATTTTGATAGAAAAACAGACATTTGAGGTGAGCAAATCTAGAGTGTCGCTGGTGTTGAGAGTGCTCCATACAGGAGCTGCTTTCCGCCTAAACTTGAGAACTACCCAGAGTTCACTGCTTCTTTTTTGCCTAATTTATTCGTCACTCTATGCCTGAAAGGGTATTTCTTTGACTTATACTGGGTGCTGCGTTGTGTCTGGACAAAGCCATACCTCTCTGAAGAGCTCTAATTAGAGCGAAACACTGTGTCAGGGGTTGCTTTTACTCATTTCAGAAACACTGTGTCAGGGGTTGCTTTTACTCATTTCAGGTTGGCTTGATTGGTATTTTACCAAGTCAAATCTGTAATACTGTGCCTGGAGTGGTAATTGGCTTTTGTCATTTTACAGCTCGGCAAGGACAGCACTGTGCTAGTCCTATGCTTAAAGACTTTGCTGTACAAATGGCAAAATACTTTGTCCTTTTCTATCTCGGCGTGGATTGCACTGTGCTAATCCATGCTTAAAGATTTTGATGGAAAAACAGACATTTGAGGTGAGCAGATCTAGAGTGTCGCTGGTGTTGAGAGTGCTCCATACAGGAGCTGCTTTCCACCTAAACTTGAGAACTACCCAGAGTTCTCTGCTTCTTTTTTGCATAATTTGTTCGTCACTCTATGCCAGAAAGGGTATTTCTTTGACTTATACTGGGTGCTCCCTTGTGTCTGGACAAAGCTATACCTCTCTGAAGAGCTCTAATTAGAGAGAAACACTGTGTCAGGGGTTGCTTTTACTCATTTCAGGTTGGCTTGATTGGTATTTTACCAACTCAAAGCTGTAATACTGTGCCTGGAGTGGTAATTGGCTTTTGTCATTTTACAGCTCGCAAGGACAGCACTGTGCTAGTCCTATGCTTAAAGGCTTTGCTGTACAAATGGCAAAAGACTCTGGGGCAGATCTATATTGGAGATGTGCCACTTTTACGCCGCCGTTGCGTCTCTTTTGTGACGCAGCGGCGGTGTAAACCTTGCGCCACGTTGTGCCATATTTACATCGTGACGCATCTATGGGGATGCGTCACGATGTAAAGCCCTGCGCCACGTAAAACCTGCGTCAGGTTTCACGTGGGCGTGTCGACAGAGGGGGGGGGGCGTTCCCTCGCAGGAACGCCCCTGAAAAGTGACTCCGTCAAATCTATAAGATTTGACTGAGTCACTTTCCCAACGCTGATGCGCCAAAACCCTGCGCCTGCTTGAAGCAGGCGTAAGGCTTGACGCACCATGTTAGGGATAGGGTAGGTTGGAACAGTGCTGGAGTTGCGTCGCGCTTGCGATGCAACTGAAGCACTGCGCCAACCTTACGCCATCGGATGCGTCACGCATCTGTTTATTCCTGCGCCATGATGCGCCGCATTGTAAATGCGGCGCATCATGTGTGGCGCAAGGGTAAACTTGCGTGACGCATCATTCCTGGCGCATCCTTGCTGATTTGCAGGGATGCGCCAGGAAACATAAATCTGCCCCTTTGTCCTTTTCTATCTCGGCGTGGATGGCACTGTGCTAATCCTATGCTTAAAGATTTTGATAGAAAAACAGACATTTGAGGTGAGCAGATCTAGAGTGTCGCTGGTGTTGAGAGTGCTTCATACAGGAGCTGCTTTCCACCTAAACTTGAGAACTACCCAGAGTTCTCTGCTTCTTTTTTGCATAATTTATTCGTCACTCTATGCCTGAAAGGGTATTTCTTTGACTTATACTGGGTGTTCCCTTGTGTCTGGACAAAGCTATACCTCTCTGAAGAGCTCTAATTAGAGCGAAACACTGTGTCAGGGGTTGCTTTTACTCATTTCAGGTTGGCTTGATTGGTATTTTACCAACTCAAAGCTGAAATACTGTGCCTGGAGTGGTAATTGGCTTTTGTCATTTTACAGCTCGGCAAGGACAGCACTGTGCTAGTCCTATGCTCAAAGACTTTGCTGTACAAATGGCAAAAGACTTTGTCCTTTTCTAACTCGGCGAAGATGGCACTGTGCTAATCCTATGCTTAAAGATTTTGATAGAAAAACAGACATTTGAGGTGAGCAGATCTAGAGTGTCGCTGGTGTTGAGAGTGCTCCATACAGGAGCTGCTTTCCACCTAAACTTGAGAACTACCCAGAGTTCTCTGCTTCTTTTTTGCATAATTTATTCGTCACTCTATGCCTGAAAGGGTATTTCTTTGACTTATACTGGGTGCTCCCTTGTGTCTGGACAAAGCTATACCTCTCTGAAGAGCTCTAATTAGAGCGAAACACTGTGTCAGGGGTTGCTTTTACTCATTTCAGGTTGGTTTGATTGGTATTTTACCAACTCATAGCTGTAATACTGTGCCTGGAGTGGTAATTGGCTTTTGTCATTTTACAGCTCGGCAAGGACAGCACTGTGCTAGTCCTATGCTTAAAGACTTTGCTGTACAAATGGCAAAAGACTTTCTCCTTTTCTATCTCGGCGTGGATGGCACTGTGCTGATCCTATGCTTAAAGATTTTGATAGAAAAACAGACATTTGAGGTGAGCAGATCTAGAGTGTCGCTGGTGTTGAGAGTGCTCCATACAGGAGCTGCTTTCCACCTAAACTTGAGAACTACCCAGAGTTCTCTGCTTCTTTTTTGCATAATTTATTCGTCACTCTATGCCTGAAAGGGTATTTCTTTGACTTATACTGGGTGCTCCCTTGTGTCTGGACAAAGCTATACCTCTCTGAAGAGCTCTAATTAGAGCGAAACACTATGTCAGGGGTTGCTTTTACTCATTTCAGGTTGGCTTGATTGGTATTTTACCAACTCAAAGCTGTAATACTTTGCCTGGAGTGGTAATTGGCTTTTGTCATTTTACAGCTCGGCAAGGACAGCACTGTGCTAGTCCTATGCTTAAAGACTTTGCTGTACAACTGGCAAAAGACTTTGCCCTTTTCTATCTCGGCGTGTATGGCACTGTGCTAATCCTATGCTTAAAGATTTTGATAGAAAAACAGACATTTGAGGTGAGCAGATCTAGAGTGTCGCTGGTGTTGAGAGTGTTCCATACAGGCGCTGCTTTCCACCTAAACTTGAGAACTACCCAGAGTTCACTGCTTCTTTTTTGCATAATTTATTTGTCACTCTATGCCTGAAAGGGTATTTCTTTGACTTATACTGGGTGCTCCCTTGTGTCTGGACAAAGCTATACCTCTCTGAAGAGCTCTAATTAGAGCGAAACACTGTGTCAGGGGTTGCTTTTACTCATTTCAGGTTTGCTTGTTTGGTATTTTACCAACTCAAAGCTGTAATACTGTGCCTGGAGTGGTAATTGGCTTTTGTCATTTTACAGCTCGGCAAGGACAGCACTGTACTAGTCCTATGCTTAAAGACTTTGGGGCAGATTTATGTTGGGCTTGCGCCACTTTAACACCGCCGTTGCGTCACTTAAGTGACGCTGCGGCGGGTTTTTTTTTACGCAAAATTTATATTGTGACGCATCTACGGATATGCGTCACGTAATCCAAGATGCGACGGAATTAATTTGCGTCAGAAACGGCTGCGTCGCGTCACTTTTAATATATGCAAGGTAGGCGTTCCCAAGCAAAAAGCAACGCATTACTGACGCAGGCATATTTATGTCATTTACCTGCGTCGACGCATCTACGTAATGCGTCACGCAAATGCGTGAATGCGTCAGAAAACCTGCGCCGCATAAACCCACGCGCAAATAACGACGCAAGTTCACCAGAACTTGATTTAAAGTGCCACATAGCAATTTGGAAGCATAGCAAGCAAAATGGACCTGCTAATCCTCCAGCTGGGAGTTGCACAAAGACCACCACCACCAATCCCACTACCGCAGCCTCCACCATTACCACAAAGGCAGCGCAGGAGAAAGGAGCGCATCTTCCGTCCAAGGACCACCCTCATTGGACTCCGGGACGAACAAGTCATCAAACTGTATCGGATCAGGAAAGCGTCCATACTAAATCTGTTGCGGCAGATCTCACCACAGCTACAGGCACCAACTGAAAGGGGTAACAACATCCCACCCCTGACAAAGCTACTGGCGGTATTGCATATGTTGGCCTCTGGATCGTTCCAAACAACAGCTGCACAAGTGGCTGGAGTATCGCAGTCTTCTTACTCCGGCTTCCTCCCTACGGTCCTGGATGCCATTCTCCAGCTCTCCCCACAGTATATACATTTTCCCAACACACAGCAGCTGCAGATGGACATCAAAGAAGGATTCTATGCTATTGCTGGATTCCCTCATGTGCTTGGAGCAATGGACTGCACGCATGTACAGCTCGTACCACCTGCAGCTACGGAACACCTTTACCGCAACCGAAAACACACACACTCAATCAATGTCCAGGCCATTGTGGACCATCGGGGACAATTTCTCAATGTCCTGGCGAAATACCCTGGCAGTGTGCATGACTCCTACATTTTCAGAAACAGCATAATCAATCAACGTTTCGAAAATGGGCAATATGGCAACGGACTTCTTGTAGGTAAGCACCAATAAATGTATATCAAAATATATTATGCAACAGCTGCTTCTACAATGCCACATTACATCCACATGACATGCCCTTAGGTCCAAATGATGCAATGCATCAATGTGGAAATTCATTGCCACATATACACTATAACCACACAACATATTGGACAAACCTGCAGACCCAAATAGCAGCATAACGTAAAGGGCCAAGGGACACCTGATAGGAATGCATGGAAATATCACACATCAAACTTTGTTGATCACCAAGTCACACTGACAACATATGCACACATGGGGCCTCATTAATGAGGCCCCTAGCACCATCGGAACGCAACTTTTTGTGACGTTCCGTGGCGCAGAAGCCAGCGTGATATTAATCAGGCAGCACTGAGCCACTTTTTTCGGCTTAATGTTGCATCATAAATATCAGTCCCTTCAACGCAGTGTTCCGCGTAAAAGGGGCGTCCAATGGGTGTTGCTGGGGACGTTACCAGCAACATCCATGCCCTTTTGACACTGCCTCTGATATTCGAGAAATCGGAAATCTGAGGCAGCGCCAAAAGCTTACGCCTCCCCAGGGGAGGCAGAAGGGAGGCGCAACGGGGAGAAATATCTTGATACTGGGATAGGATAATGCACGTATTAAATATAATTACTGAACGCCCCTCCTGGGACACAGCAGAAGCTTGCCCATTGTGACTGCTGCCGCTCCCCCTGAAGGCAAAACAGTTGCGTCGCTTTGCCAATCTGCCATTAATGCTGGCAAAGCGCCTGATAACCCAGCGGTGAAAGTCTTGAGCCCTGCCGCGGGTGGAGGTCTGGGGGGAGGAGGTATTGAGGGGGTCAGTGGTGGAGTGAGAAGCGTTGCACCGTGAAGAGAGTCGAGGGCTGCGAAAGTGTCCCATATCTCTAGAATGGGCACATCTGACTGAGCTATTTAAGGGTGAGGTGGAGGAATGTGAGGAGGCTGCGGGGCACAGTCCACGGAGGACCCCAGCATGAAACAGGGTGTATGCCAACGGTTGAGTCTGGTAGTAGCTGGAGCCAGTCCAGTGGGGCTGAGAGTTGTAATCTCCTGTCTGACTGAGGCCATATCCTGGTGGGTGATGATACAAGCCTTCCCCCCCTCTGTTATGCCTGTCCGGAACCATCACAGTCCCCACTCTGGCCGATGTATTCGGCCTCTATCCTTCCCCGACTCCGCACTTGAAGTCTGGGTCCGCCCACTCCCATTCCCCTCCCGAGGTCAAGGATCTGTGACCCTCAGACTGAAAATCGTGGCAAGTGTTGGGTTAATTGGGAGGGTTGGGGTGGGTAGGGAGTTGGAGGGTTGTTTGGGAGGCAGAGCCCCCATAGATATCGAATCTTGAATATTGGGAACGTAGCGCAGGGGCATGGTTGGATACAAAGTAATGTGCTTGACTGAGGTACTATCAAGCTCTCGTATGTTTTATTTGGTCGGCATTGCCAACTATGTGGCACGACGTGTAAGGTTGCCTCGGATATATATGCTATATCGTTAGTTCATATGTAAAAGTATTGTGTTTCATGCATACTGTACTTCAATGGTCCTGTATATGCAAAAACAGAATAATAATTTGTTTAAAAAAAAACAACACGGGGAGAAATATCTTTATTTCTCCTCGTTTGTGCTTTTTCTATGTGTGCTGCCTTCTGCAGCACAGATAGAAAGTGAAAAAACCTCATGTGATTATTGTTGTACAGAAAGGTTACCCTTCCTGTACAACAATATTCATCCCCGCAACGCAGCCACCCTAGCACCATGGTGCAGAGGTGCCTGCGTTGGCGCAGGCAGCCCATTGTGCGCCTGCGCAGGGAAAAAGGACAGGAATTCGCCTCATGTTATAGATACGGCGCATCCCTGCCATTTTAAATTGCCGTAGGGAAGCGCAGCAGGAAGGCCTGCTGCGCTTCCCTATGGCAAAACCTCATGAATGTGCCCCATGGCATCTAACTCAAATTAACCATTGAAAGGTGCAGTACGAAATGCATGTAAATAGCTAAGTAATACTATTAGAATGTGCAACAATGTGTATACACGTGCACATAGCAATTACACACCGTAAGCATGTATTGGTGCACCATCTGATAAACTGACCTGTTCAGGGGCCACATTGCTCAGGTAGGTCAGCAAAGGGAAGGAGCACGCCATCCTTAGACCAATCCACAATATCAGTCATACCCTTTGTCTGCCAAACAGACAGTCGCCCCTGGTCCCACAGTGAACTAATACCTCACACATGGATACTGCGATGTCACGTGCATATGGGACATCAAGGTTTGGCCCTGTCAAGCCCCCCATCCAACCACGGCATGCTGTTTTGAGTACCCCTGGGAGGATGCCTGTTGGAATATGAAGGTACAGCACAATTTGCCAGAGTCCTTGAAGGGCAGGGCCCTCTGCCCCTGTTTCACAGTGTCCGGCAAACAATCACCCATGTTCTGCATGAGCCCTGTAAAATTGTCTGCTACATGATATGAGTTGCAAAAAGCAACTGCCCATCCCCCCGCGTAGCGTGCACACATCAGAGCAGTCAAGGCCACACACCGTCTACCCACCACACACAGGAACACCATAAACATGGACTTGAGTAGTTTCAAAGTTTGCGCAGGTAGACATAGGACACATGCCATGTATACTGATGTCAGCCTAAAGTAACACGTATCTATTACCTCCCAATTACAGCTGATCAAGGATATGGAGTCCAGAGATGGGTTATGACACCATTTGGAAATCCAAGCACTGACCAACAGAAGGCATAAAACCATGCCCATTGCCGGACAAGGAACATTATTGAACGCAGCTTCGGAATCCTGAAGTCAAGGTTCCGTTGCCTTGACGTATCAGGTGGAAGGCTACTTTATTCACCAGAAACTGTTTGCAAAATAATACTTACATGTGCGATACTCCACAACATTTGTGTCAAAACTAATGTGCCCTGGGAGGAGGAGGACCAGCAGCCTGGACAGGTGGATGATGATGAACATGTGCAACCCCAAGTGCAAGACATCCACCACACAGCAGCAGGGATACGACGTCGATCACACATAGTGACTCAATTTTTCTCATGATGTAGAAAATTGAAGTCAGTAAAATGTACAATAAAGAACATTACACAATTTCAAGTTGCATCCTCAACTTTGTGTCCATTAACGTTCAAGTTCAAATCATAGATATATACATGTGCAGATGTACATCAAACTGCTGCTGCATGGCAGTGGAAGGACCTTGGTTGTGACAAGCTGTGGCACTGCCATAGCACAGGAAAGCAACATCCTATCAAAAACATGTTTCATAGTCGTGTGCAACCTTCTTTTGCATGAATAGATGGCATGCAGTGAATCATGCACACTTGCACCCTGAGTAAGCTATGTGTGTGTGGTGGTCCTGACAAGCATAGCTGCTGAAAGTGGCCACAAATATCACGCATGGAAAAACTTGTGCAAAAGCTCCTTGGGATGCTGATGTCTCACATATGGACATGTGAAAAGTGATGCAGCATTTCCGCCGTGGATAAGAAAAATACATACATGTCTGTGCAGAGTCACAGCTCAAGCAATGACATGCAGGCACTGGCAACAATGTGTGATGTAATGTCAGTCAGCTGCTGTGCAAGTTGGAAGTACCACTCACAGATCAATCCTTATTCACTCCGAATATACACACATATCATTTCACAGAAGGAAACGTTGGTGAGAAGAAGCCACACAAGTCAACATGCAATAAGGCAACATGTCGACACAGGTGACACACATGTACCATATGTGAAACATCCCTCGAACAACAACATGGGGTACAATGACAAGCCCCCTGTGCCACCAGAACATCACTTTGTCTGACGGACTGGTGGTGCATGGGGACCATCCATATGTTCAGGGAGCGGGAAACCCACCCTGTGTGACTTCACATCTCCTTCCAAATACATAGGGGCAGATTTACAAGAAAGTGACGCATCTGTAGAGATGCGTCACTTTCCCTGCACCTACTTGCCAAATCCTTGCCTCACCATGGATGCACGGCGAACCATGGCGCAAGGATTGACAGATGCGTCAGAAATTCTGACGCATCTGTTGACGGAAAAATCACGTATTGCTGGAGTCGTGTCGCAAGCACGACGCAACTCCAGCACTGCCCAGGGCCGCCATATGCCTAACATGCTGCATCAATACTAACGCCTGCTTCAAGCAGGCGCAGGGTGTTGACGCAGCATGGATGTAAAAGTGACTCATTGAAATCTTGTAGATTTCACTGGGTCACTTATACGGGGCTTCCTGCAACAGAACGCCCACCCTGTACACATTAAACCTGACGCAGGTGTAATGTGGCGCAGGGCTTCACAACGTGACGCATCTCCCTAGATGCGTCACGTTGTTAATGGGCAGCAACATTTACGCAGCCGCTGCGTCACAAAAGTGATGCAAGGACGGTGCGAAAGTGACGCAAGGGGCTTGTAATTCTGCCCCAAACACTTTACACACAGCACTTAGCGGAGATTATGAGTGCCATGTACGTTGCGGTGGTAGTTGACACACAACACACATGGAACAAGATACATATCCAGATTGACCAAATGAGTGAAAGCATGGAGATGCAACTGAATACTAAACCACCCTGGAGGTGGCGTAATCATTTGCAAAAAAGGAGACATTCCGTGCAAGATTACGGACTTCCTGTGCATCTCTGTCAATCAACAGGGATGCACCAGAAGTATCGAGCCATCTGCCCACCCGTGCGCAAACACAGATGTGCCGCATGTACAATGTGGTGCACCGTTGCGCATGGATGTGCAGATGCGTGTCGCATCCCCCTGTGCAAATGCGGTGCATTGCTGGAGTTGCGTTGCAAATGAAACGTAGGTCCAGCAAGTATGATCTTGGCCCTATCGCAAACATGCTGCATTAATACTTATACATGCTTCAAGAAGGCGCAGGCTTCTGATGCTGCATGGACGTCAAAGTGACTGAGTGTAATATTGTACATGTCACTCAGCCACTTGTCTGAGGCGTTCCTGCACTGGAAGGCCACCACCCCCCCCCCCCCCCTGCCAGGATCACCAACATCTTGCGCAGGGCTCAACAACGTGACACATCTCACTAGATGTGTCACATTGTAAATAGCCAAAAGCATGGCACTGTCTTCGCCCCGCCACTGCATCACAAAAGTGATGTAACGGTGCGCTAAATATGGCGTAATGGGATTGTACTTTTACCACTTTGTATGTACGCCGTTCCTTATCCCGCTCCATATCTGTGCTGCAGTCCACAACACTAATTTCAAGGGGATAATGCATGCACACAGATAATATCTGGTGACGTACGCATCCATGCACCAGGCTCCAAGGGTCCTGGCCCACTGCATACCTCAAGTTGTTGCACCAGTGCAGGGTGAAGCATGGATATGCAACATATTTCTGTGAATACGTGGCACACCTGCGCATTCAGGAGTGCAAAATGCAAATGCTGCTACGATGCTACAGTTCCTGGTAGTTCTGCCCTCACACATACACATCTATACAGTGGCAAATCATGATTGAGTCACTCACACAATAGAAGAGTGTTGCATCTCAATGTAAAGTGTCGCAAGTAGCAAAGCGTGGATAATTTTTACATTCTGCAGCAATAACAACATGAAAAGTGACGCTTTTACACGTAAAGTATCGCTTCTACAGGAAAGTCTTGCAAATGCACACAAACGAGTAGCATCCCAATAATGCGCGACGCACTGTGACTTACGTCACGCTTCGTAATTATTAATTCATGATGCAACACGCCAAACAAATAAGCGTCACGCATGCATACCTGAGCCTAAATGCAATAAGTGACAATCTACCCATCAACGGAAGCGTGACGCAAAACGTCAAAACGTGTCGCATCGAAGCAGGAAATGATGCAATGATTCCAGAACCTCCCAAACCAGGAAGTGCACAGTTACTTTCACTTTCCCTTACTTGCTTTCGGTGTGTGCTTGCTGGTGGAGTTGTTTGGAGTCTGTGGTGTCCTGATTTGCCTTTCAAAGTGTCTTTTGTCTGTCCCCTGTGTCTTTTGAGGTGTGTTTTTATGTCTTTAGTGATTTGTGAGTCTTGTGTGTGTCTGTAACATTAGTATTGTGGGGTGTTTGTCGATTGGGGTAGTTAGTTTTAAGGCTTTATATAGGGGTGGGTTATTTTATAGTACATATTAGGTCAATCTTAAATAAGTTTCCTTTGTCGAATTTATTAAGTTTCCTTTACGTCATCCTAAATCATGTCGGGAAGGTCTCGAAATTTGACCGATCGACAGTTTGGCGGGATGATATGGCTAATATTCCATTACCTGCCCCGGATGATCAGCATGGGGGGCAGGGTCAGTCAGGGGTATGACACAGCAGGGCGCAAGCGCCGGTGGACCACTGTGCAGCAACATCTGGGGCGTCTATTCCAGATCCAGCGGACAACCCACCAGATAAAGCACCGCTGGCAGGACGTCATCAGCAGGGAGGCTGACCTGCTCGATCATCTTGGCCTGGAAGTTGGTGGTCCAGTTGGTAAGTCAATGTTTCTTGTCACTCATATATTCTTTTCAGAGGTGCTAATCTATGCCATATCTCCCTCTGCACAAATCGTATGACCAATCAATTGGCGTTGCAATGGTCTGTATGGATGTACATATGAGCGCATGCAATACAAAAGACTGTTCTGTGGCCACAGACACATATGTTGGAAACCATGGGGCAGATTTATGAGGGACTTGTGCCCCTTTGATGCCGCCGTAGCGTCACTTTTGTGACGCAGCGGTGGTGTAAACCCTGCGCCAGTTTGCGCCATATTCACATCGTGACGCATCAATGGAGATGTGTCACGCTGTAAAGCTCTGCGCGACATTAAACCTGCGTCAGGTTTAATGTAGCGCAGGGTGGGTGTAACGGCGGAAATAACCCTTGGAAAAGTGACTCAGTCAAATCTACAATATGTGACTGACTCACTTTTCCGACAATGAGGCATCAAAACCCTGCACCTGCTTGAAGCAGGCGTAAGGCTTGACAGACCATGTTAGGGATGGGCAGGTTGGAACAGTGCTGGAGTTGCGTTGCGCTTGCAACACAACTTAAGCACTGCGGCAACCTTACGCCATCGAATGCGTCACGCATCTGTTTATTCCTGCGCCATGATGCACCGCATTGCAAATGCAGCGCATCATGGGTGGCGCAAGGGTAAACTTGTGTGACCCATCTCTCCTGGCGCATCCTTGCTGATTTGCAGGGATGCGCCAGGAAACATCAATCGGCCCAAATATATATGATGTTGACATAGAAATTTTCTCTATTCACACAGACACATGCACCAGTTAAATAAATTGATTTTTCATAGTCATGCTGTGAACAAGGGGGAGGATGATTTGGATACAAAGGGGCAGATTCATGACGTCTGGCGCATCTCTGCTAATCAGCAGAGATGCGCCAGAGGAGTTGCCACGCATCTGCCCACTTGTGCGCCACCATTGATGCGCCGCATTCATGATGCGGCGCACCGTGGCACTCGGATGGGCAGATGCGTGACGCATCTGCCGTCGTATGGATGGTGCATTGCTGGAGTTGCTTTGCAACCGCGACGCAGCTCCAGCAAGGCTCTGGGTGCCCCTATCCCTAAAATGCTGCGTCAATCCTTACGCCTGCTTCAAGCAGGCGCAGGGATGTGACGCAGCATGGCTGGAAAAGTGACTGAGTGAAATCTTGTCGATTTCACTCAGCCACTTTTAGGAGGCGTTCCTGCGCCGGAACGCCCACACCTGCCCTGGAACGCCTACATGTGGCGCAGGGCTTTACAACGTGACGCATCTCCCAGATGCGTCACGTTGTAAATACCCCGCACCATGGCGCAGGATTTGCGCCGCTGCTGCGTCACAAAAGTGACGCAACGGCGGCGTAAATGAGGCGCAAGTCAAACATAAATCTGCCCCATGATGTGTAATCACGGTGCCAAGCCCTGTGCTGGTACACAAACTGCCACCATGTGCAGGTGCAGGCAAACTTGCTAACATGTACATGGCTGCCTGCGTCGTGGGGCAGTAGTGTCTGTTCATGAAGGGACACCTTCATGCACCCTGTAGGAAACCGGGGTCTCCAGTCCCTAAGGGCGGTAACGTGACACGAGCGGCTGGGCACCCAAAGGCCTGTGTGTAAAGCAACCATACAACACGCACCTCGCATGGAATGGGGAACGCACACAATAAGGTACGCCACACTGTAAAGGTTCATGCAAATAATTCAAGTTTATCCAAGTAGTTCGAGATAAATGCAGTTCATGTGATATAAATGCAATTCATGAGATGTAAATGCAGTTCATGCGATATAAATGCAATTCATGAGATGTAAATGCAGTTCCTCAGATATCAATGCAAGCTTCACTTAGATTAGCAGTGGATTCACCCGCCCCATATTCACCAGCACGTCATGCACCAGTAGGTTTCTAAAGGCTCTAGGCCACCCGAGTGTATCTCACATCTCAGGGTAGGGTTTGGGGACTGTAGCGCCACTCCTAGGGCGTGCAGGGACCCAGGGCAGAACTCGTGGGCACACCGCTACTTTGGTTATCTGTAGCACCTCAGTGGTGATTCCCGCGCTTTACGCGCTGAGCGGTGAATACCTCAGAACAGCGCCTATTTCCACAGAGTGCTACTCGTGATTAACTGGCAATGACTACTTCAGAACGGGGCATCTAGACCAGAGCGCTGCTCGTAGTTGCCAACAGGGAACACTTTGGAACGGAGCATTTAACACAGAGCGCTGCTCGTAATCAATAGCCATGCATTTGTCATAACGGAGCATTTGAAACAGAGCCCTATCATCATCATTCGCAAGGAATACTTCAGACTGGAGCATTTAAAACCGAGCGCCATTCGGAATCATTAGCAAGGAATACTTCAGAACGGAACATGAATAACAGAGTGCAACTCGTAAGCAATGACATTCAGCACTTCAGAACGGAACATGAAGAGCATAGTGCTACTCGTAATCAGTAACAGTGAATCTCTACACACGGAGCTAGTAGCAGGGAGCGCACCGGACTTGCGGAGCGAGTCTCTCGGGCTCCGGTGCAGTTTGTAGGGCACCACGCTTCAGTACAGTCACGGGGGGCACAAGGAAAAGATCCCTTGGCGGGGTCTCTCAGTCGTGGTGACCAGGGGGATTCCCACGGAGAGGAAACCCGGGCTCAGGGTGTGTTGCGGCTCCCAAACATCAGGGGGCGCACCGGCGTCAATCACAGCATCCGGGCTTACCTTGCTCTTGACGTCGGATGGCGTCCGCTCCATTGGCGATGTGGGAAATGGTCCTCGGCCTGGCGCACCTTCTTGCACAGCTGCGACGGCAGCAACGGGTCCCCGGGCTTCTCCACGGGCCTCGTGACACTGAAGGGCACTTCTTCCGGCCTTCCGCCCGCTGCGGTGAGCGCGCTTGCTTCCACGCCACAGGGGGGGGGCTGAAATTAAGGAGGGGAGCTCCGCGCTCAGCGGAGCACGCTGCCGAGGGACCCAGGCCAGGTCAGGGAGCGCAGGGGTCACAGCGCTAGTACCTGGTCGATCCCCGGTGGTTCTTCAATCTGCTTTGCATAGGGTTTCGGGGGTCAGTCAGGACACGCAGTCTCAGCATTCAGTTACTGTTCTCAGGTGTTAGATGAAGTCTTGTTGGCGCAGATGGCTCTGGCGCCCTTAAGGGGGTTCTGTTACAGGGGGGTAGGGATGGAGTTAACGACTAGGTCCTTCCTAGTCAGGCTGGGCAGAGGTACTTTTGGTCCTACTACTGCTGTGCAAGATCAGAGGGTTTCACAGGGTCCCTCACTCACTTAAGAGGCAGCACCTAAACCCTGTCACTCTCAGAGGCATAAGTCCCTGGCTAGGCCCAACCGCCTACACTCCTGCGTGGATTCTCCAGCTCTGCTGTACCCCACTGGCCAACTCACCACAAAAAGTACCCTTCCTCACTTAAGTAGCCCTAGGTCAGGTGACCTCTAGCCAAGGCGGCTAAAGTAAAACGCCACCTCCCTCCTAGAAGGTTCCAGCACATTCCAGGAGCTTCCCCATTCTACCCATGGGACAAAAGGCGGGCTGGTGTCGCAACATTGTTGTGGGGTCCCAGCCAGCTCCTGGCAGCTAGGGTGCTACTATGAAAGACCACTCTGCAGTAGCAGGGGTCTGTGGCAGCCATCTTGGGAGAAGGGAGCACCTGCACCTTAACACTGATTGGCAATGAAAAGGCGCCCGGAGACCTAGTCCAACACAAAAATGATGGTGGACAAAAATTAGGCACGATCACAAATAGAAGGGGGGACCACCCTAGGGCTGACAGGTCCAACACACCCCAAGGTCACAAATGTCATGATTCTCTCCTCCAATGTGTGTAATCAAATGCAGCATGCATTGAGCAATGACAAATGAAATGATTAAATAGTCCCTTTTTCGAGACACAGTAGGCCAGCCTTAGGGTGGAGTGCCATCCTGATGGTTTCCCAGTTAATTGCCACTCTGTAAGTCTGGCCATGCATCAGTGGCTATGGGTGTTGTGTGTGAACATCCACATCTAACAACATGCAACATAGCAAGCCTTTTAAAAACTGAGTGCAAATTTTGCATATTCACAAGTGCATGGTAAAACACGCTTGCTGGATTTGCAGTTCATTGTCAATGTTAAGCATGAATCAGCACCACCAGGATGTAGAATATAGTGAAGTACTGTTGGAACAAGGAATATTTAAAATGTCAATGTTGTATTCCATTGCTTGGAATTTCAAACAGTGTGGTGCAGACAAAGGTCTGGGGTTGCATCATTCCTGCACTATCTTGTATTTCAGTCCATACCCTGTGCATATGTCACGATATACATGACTCTGGTTGCGTATGTAAGCATGCGGCATCAATAGATGAATCAAGCAGGCATCATCATCAGGATTAGCCTACTCACATGTGAGGGTCGCAATCCAGCTGCAGTTGCAGAGTCTGTTACATACATTTGAAAAGGAGAGGTGCACGGTGTGGTCTGCGCAGGATGTTTGTTGTCAGCTCATTGCATGTGGGTCGTAAGCATGCGCTAGTCCACTTAAGGTGCATAAGCTCACTATTACACACCCAGCTTCATTGTAAACGCTGAATGCTGGAGTGACGTGTGTGCCAGATTGGTAGGAGAGGTTGGTGACAGGGGTACATTTGTGATCATCAAAGGATGAGTATCATGGTAGATGCGCTGTCTGTGGTGCTCAATGTTGTCAAAGATGAGATGGAGGGGTAGAAGGTTTTGCATGAAGATATATGTTTACATTGACCTGTGTCTGAAAATGTCAATGATCCTGGAGGCACATGACATCTGTGTGGAAATATGAGCAGCGCTTGTTGTAGTGATCCTGTGAGGGGGACATGTCCGCATGCACAATGCTAGCTCTGCCAATGTAACTCGTGAAGTGGATTCTTAGTGTAGCATTTCTGGAGTTGCTGAGGATTGATTGGGTGAGTCATTTGCCCTTGTAAAATCTTGATGTGTGTGTGGATTGTTGAGATGGTGTCCTTGCTTTGGATCCTTATCAAGGGGATTTATGGTGTCTTAGCGTCCCCGTCCTTCATCGTTGCAAAATGGTGTCTGCATGTGTCTCACTAATGATGTGGTCTGTATGCGATCCGTGTTGACTTCCTGTGCTGCTGTGTGTCTGTGTTGGAGACTGTAGCAAAATCATCTAGACATTACGATAACCATCTGTGTGGTCCATTGAGAACCAAGCTTGTGTAGTGCAAGGTGTTGTTGGCATTTTGGTTTGTGGCTCATTATAGTTGTTAGTTGTCAAGAATCTGTAATTTCTGTGTGGGGTGCTAATTGTTTCATATGGATGCAGCTGTATGGTTGACAGGAGGTGTACGTCAGAACGGTCAGGCCATGGGGGTATGTGGTCTTGGTGTGGTGGATGTGTTGATGTTGCCACCGTCCTTGTGGCTGTGCCTTGTGGCCAGTTGCTACTGTGTGATGTCTACAAGCTTGTCAATGCATTTTGCTAACCTGTTGGCATGTCTGTAGTCAAGATGTGAGTTGAGCTATGTCACAAGTCTGTGGAACATGTATGCGAATGCATGTTGGGCAATGATGTATGTGATGTGGGTTGTGTACACACCTCAGGGGCATGTAGGTATTTGGACGAGGTTCCCACAGGGGTGTTGTCCTTGTTCTGACCTGGATCTGTGCACTTAGTTGTTTGATGTTGAGCGTGCAATGGCTTGTGCTTCACTTTGTGATGTAGATGTACCTATTGAGTGCAATGGCATGTGCACACACCAGACAGTTGTTGTAGACTAATCATGAAATGGGATGATTGATTGGTGAGTCATCTGCTAACTTGGGATGGAAAGGTAGCGTTTACCATGATTCCTGTGAGTAACGCTCCATCTGTTGCTAGTCTTTTTGCGGATGATACAGATCTCCATGGCTAGTCTTCAAAGGGTGGACACTTTGATGGCGATGCGTGTCATGATCCAGAGTTGGTGTAGATTTGTGTGTACGTAGTGTGCGTGTACTTGGTGGTGTACGCCAGGGTGCATTGTAGTCTGGATTACTGTCCATGGGTGTTGCTGGCTGTGTAATTTGCGTAGCGTGTAGATTTGCCACTGGTACAGTCCATACAAAGTGATCCAAGTTTGAGCTGATGGATTGTGTAGAGGCACGTCCAATGATTGAGTTTGGGCTTGTTGCTGGGTAAAGATGGCTTTGGCTGATGGTCCGATACTGTGCATCTGCAGTGTGTACATGCATCAAACTACATGTTCGCTTGAATGTATCATGGATGTACACCTTGAATGCTGTATACGTCAGGGTGGATGCACTTCAGGTGAATCAGCATCCCGAACGGAGTGTGAAGCAGGCAGCCAAATGTAACCCTAGTCATGTGTGAGCCACTATGCAACAGTCATCTGCAAGATCATATCAGTGTGCAATCAGTGAACATGATAGAGCTTAACATGCTGTGGGAATGTTGAGAGTCGAAGAAGCGTTGTCAGTGTCTGTGACTAATAAATGCTTACACATGTGCATGTGCATAAACACGTTTTTGAAACAGCAATCCTTACAGCAGTCAGCAACAGTGTCTGCATAAGGGCATGTGTGTTGAATCTGTTGATGCATGTGCAAAATCACAGGGATGGCACACATGTGTGTTCCACACTCAGTGAACATTGATGTGGAAGCAATCCAGTGTTTCCACTGTCCATGTGTGTTAGGAAAAATATGGCTGCACTCAATGTAAAAGGAGTGACACGTCCTGTTATTTCCATGCATGTGTCACGCTAAATAATGTTTTGGTCTAAATTTGCATGTACATATGATGTGATTCTATACCAATTTGTACTTCTGTTACTCTTCTTGTAGGTGGCCCACGGCCATATACACAGGGGGAGGTCGACAGCTTTGAAGACCCAAATGCCACCAGTGAGTATCCATGTTCATATAATTTGATGTGTATCAAGTGCGAGGATGGAAGCAAAACTGTGTATGAGTGCAACTATGGTACAATCACAACTTCCTGCTGCAGTCAGAACTTATCTTTTGCATCCAAATTCCAAACTACATGTTGTGACCGTTGTACTACGTGTGGACATGTGTGGACAGATCAGAAGCCACAACACTGTCCGACACTCCTTGCCACTATCCACAAGGCAAAATGGAGTGGCCATTGCCACTGGGACTGGAGTAGCCGAAGCCAAGTTGATAAAACAGCATCTGAACCCTGCCAGAAGGAGAGGAGTGCATGCTGGGCACAGTGCTCACTACATGTTGGGGATGTAGCATTCACCAATTGTTGTACAGGGCGTGATTCCAGGGTTGCAGTGGGGGTGCAAGGTCAGAGTCAGCTGGTCTATGGATGTACATGGCTTGACATGCCTCTCAATATTGATTCAATGTGGTGACACAGAGAACAACCAGCCAATAAGTGGCCATGCTCAGTGTCCATGCTTGTCACATGGCTCTTCACGTCAGTGCACTGATTGCCCTAGAGCATGAAAGGTGACTAGGACTCAGACCTGCAAAGAAAATGAATGCGCCTACATGTTAAAAATATTTTTTATTACAAAAATTAGCAAGGCCAGATAGACAACAGATAATGTTCAGTATGCATGCAAGGTCGTGCTGTACGATTGTTACCATGAACAAGCCAAGCTGATCCACATTTCATATTTAATGTGAGAAAAGAGATCACTGTGACACCCAATGCAAATTTGTGAGGCTGTGTCCCTTCATCAGGGGTATACTGTGTTGAGAAAAGAATAACGATTAATAAGGTAGCACACCTGTGATCAGATATGTAGATGAACACTAGTATGGCATGTGAATACACCGTGCTCCCCTCACCACTGGTGAATGTAACAAATGAAATAGAAAAAAACCCATGACTATCACGAGGATTACAATCTACATTCCAATAGTTCCAAGCACTATGGAAATGGACATGACGCTATGGAAGCAAGCTGTAGCACACCAGAACTTCTGAGTGATCAAAATGAGTTGCACAAGAACAATAACAAGAGTGTGACAATTTATGTAGATGATATAATGGATGTCTTATGAAGCCTGAAGACAGTCAATGATGAATTTAGTTGAAGTTTAATTTTGGGCACCATTGATGTGTGGCAATTTTGACATACATACCACATGCCAATGGAGTTGAAGCATGGAATGGTCTTACAATTTGAATTGCACTTTTGAATGCATCTAAATGTTGAATTCCACGACAATTTAAAATCTGTGTACACAATAGCAATTGTAACTGGAATGAGAATGTGTACATACAGTTAAACACAACTTCCATGGGTTTCCTGGGTGCACCATCTTATGCTAACACATACATGGACAAATGTCCAAAGTTCATATTCTTGAACACACTACGTGGCAAGAAGTTTTGCTATGTTCACCTCGATTCTTTGATATCATCTCCTTCCTTTCAACATTTGCGACGCCAGCCATGATTCTGAAAATACGCACACGTAACCAAATAGGTCCAAGGATACAATTCACACATCCTATCATCAGGTTGCACTCCTAGTCAACCTTCACGGTCTCGGCCACTCCATACTTACTACATATATGGCCTGCTGGTACATTAGCAACAGTGCACGCGTACCGCAAATCAATGATTCATGTGTCATATAAGTGTGCGCTCATCCCAAAAAATGACATTTGATCCTTCACGTCCGTGAACAATTTGGAGAAGTTCAAGTATATTGTAGTGACAGTTTAATGTCATCCTTGCATTAATTAGCCAATGTATCATGCTATGGAAACATTGTCAGTGCAATTACCATCAACATCTCTAGCCCCAAAACATTTGTATATGGATGAGCCATAGGAATGGCAGTCAGACTTATTAATCAATCAATCAATCATTACTTTTGTAAATTGCTCTACTCACACGTGAGGGTCTCAATGCGCGGGGGGAGGTGTGCTGCTATTGTTCGAACAGCCTGTTCTTGAGTGCCCTCATGAAGGCAAGGAGGACCAGGCTCAGCTGTAGGAGGGTGTTCCAGGTCTTTGCGGCATGTTGGCAGTACAAACTCCTGCCGCTGGTAGGTCTTTGGATGTGGGGGACAGTGGCAAGGGCAAGGTCACTGAAAGGGCACTGGCAATTCTGGTAGTAGACGGTGATTATCCTGTTGAGGTATGTTTGACCGGTGTGGGGGAGTGCTCTGTGTGCATGGGTGAGAAGCTTGCAGGCGATCCTCTTGTTGACGGTGAGCCAATGCAGGGATCCCAGATGGGGTGTGATGTGGCTGTGGCAAGAGGAGTTGTGCACAAGGTGTGCAGAAGCGTTCTGTATGTGTTGCGGACGTTTACGGAGTTTGGCAGTGGCTCCCACATTGTCTGCATGTTAATGGTGCAGCCTGATGCAGACGAGGCCAAGGGTGAAGCTTCTACTGGTTGCAGTGGGGATCCACTTGTACATCTTGCTGAGCATGCGGAAGGTGTTGTAGCTGGCGGATGAGACGACGTTGACCTGCCTGGTCATAGTGAGTGTTGATTCGAGGTTGACCCCCAGGTTGCTTGCATGGTTGGTGTCTGCCGGTGCTGCTCTCAGTGTAGTTGTCCACCAGGGGTTGTCCCTGGCTGAGGGGGTGGATCCAAAGAAGAGGACCCCCGTCTTGGGTGAGTTTGGCTTCAGTCATTTGTTCGTCATCCACTTGTCAACGGCAGTCATTCCTTTGTGGATGTTGGTTTTGGTGTTGAGGTTGTCCTTGGTGAGGGAAAGGATCAGCTGTGTGTTGTCAGCGTAGGAGATGATGTGGAGGGGGTGCAGTTGTGCAACGTGTGCAAGCGTGCCCATGGAGATGATGAACAATGTTGTGCAGAGGGATGATCTTTGTGTTCTGCCGCTGATGATCTTTGAGGCTTGGGAGCAGAATGAGGGTAGGCGGAGGCTCTGGCTGCTGCCAGAGAGGAAGGAGGTGGTCCACTCCAGAGCCTTGCTTTGGATTCCTGCGTGTTTGAGGCATGTGCGTAGGGTGCGTTGACAGACATTGTTGAAGGCGGCTGAGAGGTCATGGCGGATGTGTGGCGCCCTTTCATCATTGTACATCAGGGGCCAGATGCCATTGGTGTCGGCAATGAGGCCATTGTCAATACTGGGATTCCTGCAGATGTCGGAGTGTGACAGGTCCAGGATGGTGTACTCCTCGAGGTAGCCGGTCAGTTGTTTGTTTGCAATCTTGTGCATGCCCTTTAGCAGGAATGGGAGCAGGGAAATTGTCTGGAAGTTCTTGAGGCCTCTTGCATCCACCTTGGGGAGATGGGTTGCAATGGTGGGGCTAGCTTTGCTGCACATGTGGTGCGCAAATGTGTCAGACGGTGAGATGGAGTGGATGGTGTACCTCATTTTGATGTTGTCCTTCACATTGCTCCAGGTGAGCAGGGGGGTCAGTGTGGATGGTGGCCGGGGTGTCTGAGGTGTTGGTGCCTGTCAAGGTGTACGGGTTGTGGTAGCTGTTGTGGATGTCTGCAATATTGCAATGGAAGAGTGTGGCAAGGGTGTATCACAGGTCTTGCAGTTGTGGGATGTCATTGGTCTTGGAGCCAGGGTTGGAGGGTACCTTAATGATGTTGAATATCTCATTGTTATTGGGGGCGCTGTTGTCTATGCAGTCCTTGGTGGTGGCCCTTGTAGCAGTTCAGATGAGGTGATGGTGTCTGAGGATGCCGTTCTTGTGGCCCACATACTGTCTGGTGTCTGTTTGGGGTGCAATGTTTTATGTACTTTCTGGCATGTGTGTATGGAGGGCCGTATGTCCACATTGAACCAGGCAGCCTTCTTGTCAATGTGTCTGTTGGAGGGTTCTGTGATCGGGGTGACAGTGTTGTGGCAGTCATTGATCAATTGCCTGCATTTGCATGTGGCGCAGTCAGTGTAGTTTGGGTTGGCGTGTGGGCTCTGGGCAAGGGTGTTGTCAAGCTGTTCATTGTTGTCTTTGATCTGGCTGCTGCATGTGATGTGTTGAATGTGTTGGGGTGTGGTGATTTGTCTTGAAGGTGTAGTGGATGCACCAATGGCCAGTCCAGTTTGGTGGTGTGGCTGAAAGGGACATGGGAGGTAGCCGAGGATCTTGGTCAAGCGTGCGTCTGGCGGAGTGGGTGTGCGTTTTGACGAGCTGACTGAGTCCGAGGTTGACTACCAGGGTGGAGGAGTTGTTGTGTTTGTGGTTCTTGAGGTGGAGGTTCAGGTGTACCAGGAGGATGTAGTCATGCGTGCAGAACCAATTGGCAATGGTGTCACAGAATTGAGGCCAGGGTCCAGGGGTTCTGTAGACGAGGGTTCCTCTGAGAATGGGGTTGTGGTATGTGTGGCTCTTCAAGTGCATGAGTTTGGCGGTGCTGAGGGTGTGGTCATTGATGTGTGAGGCCCAGAGGGTTTTGTGGTTGACCATGACAATGCCAAGTCCACCTCCTACTCCGTTGTTGCGGTCCCTGCCAGTGTTCTTGTAGCCGTCCAGAATGGCTATGGCAACGTCGGGCATGGAGGAGGCCTTCAGACATGTCTCCCCCAGGAAGGCAACATCCGTGGAAGATGTATGGATTGTGTCCACGAGTTGGATGGGGTGTTTGCGTACTGTGTATAGCATATGGTGTATTTGAATGCGTTTCGCCTTGTGCTGGGTCAATGAAAAGGTCAATTTGTAATGTATGGAAAATTCCTGTGGATATGCCTTGCAAGCTGCACATCAATATGTCTGTGAGTCATGTAGTTGGCATTCAATCTGTCGGTCATCACATTTCTCATGTGGTTCCATTGTGCTCGTGGACCCCCCCACCTTGGATAGGTATGCAATATTCCTACAACGGAGTATAGATGACACTATGTACCATATGCACAGAATAAGAGCAAAGCTATGTGTCATGTATGCATGTCTTCCATAATGTAGTGAAAAGGCTTATTCAATCCAATCAGTTTCCAGGATGATGTCAATATATGTGTACCAAAGCGGGTGTAGTGTCCATGCATTGACTTTTCCTACGTGTAACACAACAGATGGGAGCCCATGCGTGGTTCGTCCTCATGGAATTCCACACGGAATATTTCAAGCCTAGGGTGGCTTTTAGAAATTTGTAGTCCACAGCCATTTGTTTGTGGGACAGGAATCAGCCTCCTATTTGATTATTTTGCTGACAGCCTCATCTCATGTCTAGACGTATCACAGACCCACTTTCACAATTAATGTTGGTACAGGACTTACAATGTGTGTCCCACAGATGATTGGATGTGTATGGCACAATCAATGAGATGGCCGATGGCCAGGATGACCCGGCCCAGCATGGTTGCATTAGCAGTTAATGCATGGACTGCAAGTGAGCATTTCTGCAGTCCACACACTTCAACAGCTAGTCATGTGTCCTTCTGATGTGACCCTTGGAACTGTAGTACTTGATTGTCACTTTTTTCCCATGGAACAGATAAGGGATGATGTTGACATTGCTGTGACGTGCTTTAGTGCACAGGGTAGGTGACACTACGAACGTATTTCAACACACAAGTGTGGCACATCCTGTCTGATAATGTTATATTCACATTCATGACAACATAAGACTTATGTCATGATGCTGTGACGCATCCTTGATCCTTTGTCATGATGACTCAGTTGCTGCAAGATATGGTAGATTTGTTACCGTGTTTTGGAGATTGGACAATACCCACAAAAACCATGGGCTACATGTAAGTGCTTGTAGCATGTATGCTGTGAACGCCAAGCTGACGTTAATTGCACCCTGCTAGTACTACATGGCATGCTGCATGCCATCCAATTTTAGTATTGTTATGAATTATGAGTCTCCTTGGTGTGTAGACAGCAAGCACATCTCTGTGTTCCAATATGCAATTGCCACTTCAGTGCATTCCTCTGTTGGAGTGTGAAATGAACGGGCTAGTGGTAAATATGCAAGGGAAGGAGTTCTTCTTCCATGACAAACTGTGACACTGTCAGAACCTAGCGTCCATTGCAGATTCATGTCCACATGACTCCATGCCTGATACAAGGCGAGCCAGATGTCATTTTTGTGGGGAAATGATCACATGTCGTGATGCCTGTTGACTGGTTCTTACATTCATATGGCTCATCATTAATTAGTTACTCTTTCAAGTGTGCCAAGGATTACCATGCAACCATGACATTCAGTTGACTGCACAGTATGTGCCGAGCTAAATCAGTACTTATGTATTGGTGTGTGTGGGCAACAAATGGAAAAGATGATTTGCCCAAATGTGTTTTACATTACACCTGACAGCATGCATTTCCTATGATTTAATGTCCGGCATGTTCTGGTGAACTGACACATGTCCACCTTTTCATACAGATAACATGAATGCAGAGGATGAGCGGGCTTTCCGCATAAGGAAGGCCCGATATCTACACATCCTCTCCGTGGCAAAGGGCTTCCGCTGGACCTCCCGCCAGTATGAGAAGCAGCGGGCTACCGACACGTGGACCACCGACCCCGCCTCAAGGGATGGCATGCATCCACAACAGCATCCTCCCACTCCCGTGGCCCCATCGACCTCATCAGCCGCTGTTGTCCCCAGTGGAGCAGCCTCTGGATCGTCTGCTCCACAGGCCATACCGGAGCAGGCAATGGACACCCTGATGTCCAGACTTGATTCCATGGACAGGAAAATAGAGAAGTTGGAGGCGAAATTGGACACGGTCCACCAGAGACTGGAATATTTGATTAGCCAAATCTAGGGGCTAATAGAAATATGGTTTACAGTTATTGTGTTTGTTAATATTATTATTTTGTAAGTATCATTTTGTTAGTGATTGTAGATTTTGTAGTATATGTAGGCATAGTTAGTTGAGATAGGTTTTTAGATGTAGATGTAGTTTTAAGGTTTTTATCATAGGGTTTTTTTAATACTTTTAGGGGTGGGGGGTAATGTTATGTGTGTTAATGTTTATGGAAAAAAAAAAAAAAATTTGAAAAAAAAAATATATTTGTTTTAGTATGGTGTTATAGTTAGTAAATGTGTAGTTTAAGTATGTGTATGTCTATTGGGCATTGATGTCTTAAGGGGGGTGGGGGGATGATGTCTACTTGTCTGCGTGATCATAGTTTAGGTTAGGTTAATAGAGTTAAGTTCGTTAGTGTAAGATTAGTTAGTTTAGATAGGTTTTGCTTTTTAGATTAGTTGTTTAGATAAGTTAGTGTGTTATGTAATGTAAATCTTGATCACCATTATTATTTTATAAACCTTTCTTAACATACATTGGACTATATTCTATGTCATTCCGCATTTCATATGTGGTATGTGTGAGTTGGTGGGCACATGGACTGTGACCACCGGTTCCTGTTTGAGTGCATCATATTAGTACATTCAGGTCGGTTTGTGCTACATGTCTGACTAGATGTACATGTTCATGGAACACCTGTGCTTTGCTTTTGTTGGTAGCCAATATTGGTCTGACACATACATACGTTTTGGATTCTAATCATGAGTTTTCTGCCAACCTCTGCATGAAAATTTAGCAATATTCTGTCTCTGCTGGGTACCATGTTGACATATGTATGTGAAATACAGCTTTTATCTTACACAGATGTACTGAATGTACTCACCACACATCTGATCCCTCCGTGTTGTAATAGCTACACCATGTTCATGTGCAAGTGGTCATTGTGTTACAAGTGGCTAGCTCATATGACTGTACAACACACTGTCTGTATACAGACGTATTTACGACTTA
Source organism: Triturus cristatus (assembly GCF_964204655.1). Lineage (NCBI taxonomy): Eukaryota > Metazoa > Chordata > Amphibia > Caudata > Salamandridae > Triturus > Triturus cristatus. The sequence continues at coordinate 1,087,202,829 of NC_140591.1, forward strand.
TGGATGTTGTATGAAGTAACGTGGTTAAAATTTCTGGCCATTTAGTTGGGGCAGGACAACAATATTGTTAGACACAACGTCATCAATGGTGATGTGCTGTCTCGAAATCATAGTTTGCAGCCAGGAAGTGTGTTTTTGTGACACACTGGCAGAGCTTTTCTCAGCCCCATTTTGACAGAGATTCAACCATCCACTGTGTGGAGACTTGCTTAAGTTTTGTACTGTGTAGACGTCTCATGTTGCACACACCTTCCCCAGCAAAGGTCCCTCCCCGCACTTGTAGGAAACACAACAGGTGGCCGGTGACAGTAGGAGTCCCGGATGTAAGTGAAGAGGTGAATCTTGAAAACCTCACAACAGCCCAGAGTATACTCCATGATGTTAATGTGTGTAGTGAATAAGTTCAAGACTTGAGCTGCTATTGTGAAGGAGTTGCACACTAAAGCTCACACCCTCCTTACCCATGCGACAACCACTAGCTGTTGACCTTTTGCTCTGATTTTGCAAGTGGTGGAGTATTGTGACAGCATGTGGGGCAAGATGCCAGGAGGGGATGATTTGAATATGTTATACGCAAATCTGAGAGCCTTGTACTCACTACTCTGGCTGACGCAAGCCAATGATGGCAAGAACTGGGGCTGACATTGGAGCTGGTTCTATAGGGATCTATTTGAGTCCTGGCAGCTGTGTTTGTGACCCTGGCCAGTCTCACAATCTCAGAATTGTTGGTCCCCAGCTACAGAAAGGTGCAGTAATAGGTTTTGTTGGAAAATAGATTCATGGACAATAACCTGAGTGATGTATGGCTTGACAACAATGACTACCAACAGCAGTCTGAACCCCCTTAATATACCAAGGCACATTCCTGCCACTTTGTTAGTCTAAGCCTGGAGGATGCCAGCAGAGTCTCCACTGACACACATGTCTTTCAGCACCTGCTTATGTGTGAGTGCACACACAAATTTAGAAGGCCACCAGCATTCACTCCACAGCTTATGATCTTTCATCACCAGCAACACCTCTGACTTGCTGGCATGGAGCTAGAGGCACTTTGCAGTCATCCACCCTGCAACATCTGCTGATTTAATCACAAAATTGGGTACATCCGGCACACAGTTATTGCAAAGTGTAACTTGCAAGTGCATATCATCGGCATGTGCCACTACTGTGAACTCTCACCACATGGACAGCGCAGGTGACAGTTGGAGAACTGCATCAAGATGTGTTGGGGTCAGAGCTGACCCCTGTGGCACACCCTCTTCATTAGTGTGAGGCATGGAGAAGATAGGGGGATTCTTAACATGGAAGCTCCTCTCCAAAGGTGAACCAGTCCATTGCAATGGCCACTTTGTCTGCCTACTCGAACCTTAGCAGTGAGATCTGTTTGGACACCCTGTCGAAAGCAGCACAAAGATCACATGGGACCAGGGTCAAAATACGTACCTCATCCAATCCTGCAGTTTACACTCCATACTTTTGTAGATAAGCTGTATTTGTGAAAGTTGTGTACCATGTGTGTTACTGTTGGTGTTCACAACTCTAAACAGTGTAAGGAGACAGCATTCAAGCGTTCCAAGGATTCCTATTCCTGCTAATGCATCCGCATGCTATGCCTCACTAGGTGTGGCAGTTAGTGGCACATTGATGACCATGCTTTGACAGAATCCAAGTTTTTGTGATGTTGAATTTTTGCTGCAGTGTACAGCATGCAGTCACTTCAGATGTAAGCCTTCAGGGATAAATTGTGTGTGTAGAGGTGTACATTCATGCCCAAAATATTCACCCACCATGACGCAGGCATGCTGCTAGGGTGCATACACCGGAACATGGCAGAGGGCTCAGCACCAGCACAGGGGAGAGCACAGGAATGCAGATGGTACTTTGACTATGTGTGGGGTTTCTGTGTTAGGGAGGGGACTGTGGTGATGCGGTGCAGCACATTGATGAGTGACATTCAATAATTGCTACATGTGACAGCATGTCTTTTCCCATCTAATTACTCATGCTTACAAACCTTTAGCTTGTACTTATGCACTATTCCACGTGTGTCTGGATTAGCAATCATACATTAAACACACTGGTAATGTTGAGTGGTACCAACCGGACACAAGGGCCCATTGTCCTTGACAATCAAGTGTGGAAACAACAGTAGTTGACATGTTTGAGGGTGTTGTGAACAAGATATCTTATTTTTGAAGTTGGTTTTATTTTCATACATTGTTATAGTCACAATGTTTCTTAATTCATATTTTGTAATACAAAAACATGTAGTATGACACAGTTGTTATATTTATCTGGAGACTCTCGTGTGGCAGACATTGTTCTCATAGCAGTGAATGGTTGGTGGTTGTCATCCGACAACTGTGAGTTACAGTAATTTATTGGGATGTCTTCCTCTGTACATGTGTTGCAAATTCATCCTCGGAGTCTTCAGTGTGTGTGTTGGTTTCTGGGTTTAGTGCTGGCCATGTTGTCCCACTGCTACCACCAGCTGTGGCAGTGGATGTGTGTGGGAACACATGTTCAGGTGACATAAATCTCACCGTTAGAGCATTCAGCATCAGTTGCTGATTTTTAATCACCATCAGCAACTCTGCATGAAATGCTGTGAGTGTTGACATGTATTGTTCCTGACGTTGGTGCATCTCTCTCATTTGGTTATCAATACTTTGGAGGTGCTGGGCTACATCCCTGGTGGCACTTTGTGTTGTTATTTGCACATGCCTCTGGCTCATAATGTTCGAAATGTTTGCCAGCGTTTGTGCAATCCCCGGTGTTTGGTTTGAGCTGCCTTGCTCAGGGCTGATGTTCACCAACTCTGGATTTAGGCTTTGTAGGATTGCTTGCAGTGTGCCACCCATGCTCAACACACCAACGTGTACCTCATTGAGGAGGTCACGCTGTAGAGAGACAGCAGTTTGTTGAAATTCACGCTGGGTGTCCTCCCACTCTGTGCTTATGTTTGTGGGTGCAGGATCTGGTGGGGCTGGGTTTTCCACTTGATCAGCAAGCCCACGGTTGTCAGGCTCTGGAGGTGGTGTAGGTGAGCGCAGAGTTTCAATGGGCTCCTCAAGTGTGCCATTGTCTATGGAGAGAGGGTTGTCTTCAATGTCGTCCAACAGATTGCTGTCATCCACCTGTTGTGATGTGGAAGCAGCATTATCTGTAAAAGTAAGATGCAAATCTGTTAGTGGTGTTTGCATGTTGTATTGTCTAGCTGTTTAGTGTGAGGCATCACATGTGTCTTTTCCAAGGTGATCTTTGTGGCACATTCTAGCGATCTCTGTCCTTAGGCACACATATTCTTCATACTCAGAGCCACTTGAATGGACTAAGCACCACTTATCATTACATTAGTCTGGCTGTTGATCGATATGCATTGATGCTGACCTGTGTACTTACACCACAATTGTAATCTTACTATTAGTGGTAGCTGACATTTCATGCCAACACTGCAAGTGTAAATTTGTATGTGATTCAAGTGTGTTGTCCTCCTTTCAACACACAAACAAATGAGATGTGTCCCTGCACATTCCTGTTACATTACGGACCATGTGTGCCATCTACGACACACACTAGTTAGCATGAGTTGTGTTTGTGTCAGCCTATCACCCACTAAGGACACACTGTTCCTCCAGCTCTTACAATACAGTGTGACGTGGCAAGATTTGCTGTTGTCCTCAATAAAGACTGCCAGGAATACTGCAACGATATCATTACTAATCACACCATTGGCAAGCAATGAGTGTGGTTGTAAAAAGATTATAGGCAAATGCTAAATATATTCAGCGAGAATTAATCTTGCATCAACTGTGTGTAACTTGGCCTGTGAGTCAACCTACAATGTGGGATATTAAGCTAACATTGGTTATAATGCTACATGTATTAGCCTGTGCCCAGTACCTCACAGGGCATCAAATCTGCAAGGTTCCCCGGTGAGACGGTGGCCTGATATATGCTGTCCACTAGTTGAACTGTGCAGCTTGTACCATTCCGAAAGACACCTTCTGATGATAGTATGAAGACAGCCTTTGTTGAAAGCTATCCTAGTGGTAGGTATGGAGAGAAGACTTAATGGGAATTTTAGAAGGACTGTGAAGCAGGAATTTTTAACCAGTGTATGATGTCTGGAATTTCCACATGGAAGGAATAACGCACCAGGTATATGTTTCTAATATATGTCTTTAGGTTTATGCACACCCCTCTAGTCTATTTATGGGCCTAGAGTTGAAAATACTTAAGTTGCAGGATAACAATCACCAGCGATATCAGTATTACACGTTTTGGCCCTAGGGGAGTTCCAATACATATACCAATACATTGATATTTCAATCACACCTGCACTAGACACAACCTGTATAATCTCTGGGAGCCCAAGGGACCACCCAACAGAGTGACATATGGGACACATGGGGACTGTATGCAGTGTGAGACCACAACCACAGGTTCACATAATCTTCAATGTGCAATGTCGTGTTTGTAAATTTGAAGATTAGGGGGTCTTCTGGTCAAGTCCGGAACAAAGCTTTTTTGAGTTCAGATATTCTGGGACTCGCACACACATGGCCACCAGGGTACTTGAGTTTGCCCACCCAGGGAATCAGGGTGCACAGGTGTCTTTTGGTGTTGGCTTGTTGCATCCATTTCAATGTGAGGCTGCTAAGTACTTCATCTGCCGTGAAGAGGAGACATGTCTTGCGAGATCCAAACCTGGTTCTATGATGTAAGGAACCAGAAAGCATAGTGGACAGAGTGTTGGTCACTTGCCCGTGACCTAGGACAAGATGGAACACTGACCACTTATGTGTTGTGCTTCATGTGAGTTGATGTGTGTCTTGACTCTTCATCCGCGATGTCCTTGAGGCATTGAAGAAGTCCACGTGCGCAATTCGAGATGTGCCCCGAAGTCTGTTGGTTGCTGCATTTTTTGTGGCGAGTGAGAACCCAACAAGCCTTGTCACCGGCAAGTCAATGGAATTTAGAGGAGGGACTGCAGTGCAGACCTGCAAGTTCTGAGGGACTCACCCAGCAAGGGTAAGTCAGGGCACATCTGGGGCAACCAGGAAAGGCCAAGTAGAAGAGGATTTGCCTTTGTGGCCACCTGCTAACCAACAGGCTAGTGTTTGCAAAGGTGCATGGAGCAGGCGCACTTTCAGCTGGCACACGGGTCCCTCGTGGAGTGGAGGCCAGCAACTTTTGTTGCAGGTGGTGCTCACGGCTGGGGCTAGTGGGAGCCCAAACCACATCTTCGAGGAGGATCAGGAAGTTGCTGTTGCTGCAAAAGATGACGGGGTCCAGGGGTCACTGCTTCACATCACCCACGGGCCTCAGCTTTGCTGTGGACTCAGGGTAGCCTTGGGGAAGTCTGGAATTCCACCTCTGGTGATGCACTGACTTTTGCATCTGGCAGGAGCTTCAGCAAAGCAGACAGTTATTTTGTTTTTGGGGTGGCAGACGAGCTGGGGAGTCACTCCTTGACCACAAGGGGTCTTTATTCTGAATTCTAGTTGTGATAGAAATTCCAAGGTACAGGAGATATATGGAACCTATTTTCATCAAGGGTAATCTCAAGTCCTAGTGACAGGATTCCTATACTTATAGTGGTTTTAGGGGATGGACTTACTGTAATGACCCACCTATATGTGGTGTTTCAGTGAGGGGTGGTTACAACCATTTCCTTAGTCCTGTTTCATGCAAGTGCAGGGGCAGTTAAACCCTGCAAGCGTTCAAAAGTGGCCTATGCACATGGTCAACAAACGTGCACCCACACCAGGACTTCAATGCACCCGAGAGTGGTCCCGCTCAGATACAATACACACCTGCCTGTCTGGCGATGTGGACACTCCTCCCCTCAAAATGAAGCTATTGTCCAGCCATCCCCTGCAGGACTTTTGGTCAGCAGGAGTAGGGCAGACCCGTGTCTGTGTCTGGGAATTACTTTTTATGATGCCAGGGCTCAGGGAGGTCCGACCAGGTTTACCCAGTGTGACCATGTCTCTCCCTCTCGAATGGTGGAATGCTACCCCCACAGACAGTACTTGAGGGGGAGAAGAATTCCAATGCGGTTGACAACACCCAACATGTTTCGAGGCACACATTCCAAAGTTGGCATTTACCACAAGGTAATAATGCACTTAAGTGTATATGGTATGGCTGTATCACATGACAGCCGTACGGATGTATTCCCACAAGCTGCATGAAGGCTCATCTCACGCTTGGGCACCCTCTCAGATTACACCACGCACTCTACCTTCAGGATTGTCAAGTCCTGCCATAGGAGTGGCGTATAGGTTTATATGCGTCAGTCAAATAGTAGTTATATAGGTAGACTATACCACAGTGAGAGGTGCAAGCACACCCTTAGCCAGACTGCAGTAGCCTACATGTGTGGCCATTTGTCAATGGTTCCCAGGGGTGGGATCATACATGCTTCAGACCTTGGTATGCCTGTGAGGTACCTATACCCTAGGTACATAGTATTGCATATCGTGGGGGCGAGAGGACGCAGCTAGGCATTGGTCCTGATTATCAGGGACACAGCCAGACTAAGGTTGGGGAGACAGTGTGACACCAGCAAAAAGTGGGGGTACCCATGTGAACCAGATCCTACTCTCACACACCCCGCCAAATGCCTTGCAAATCCAGGAAGCAAGGGAAACTGCTTACGTATGAGGATACACCACTGAGTACATGCAGTTGGATGGGCACGACCATTGTGCATCACATCTAATTGGGCAATCGTACTACACAATGGCATACAAACCCATGTAGGCAACAATGGCTTCATGGCTCATGGTGCCATTGCTGGCCTGCTATTAGTGAGTCAACCTGGGCTACGGAGATGCTGTCTATTTGGTGGGCTCTGTTGTTGGTAATTGAGGCATTGGTGGTCACCTGTACCTGTTGTTGGAGCCAGCATGGTTGCATGGTGGCATGCTTCAGACTTGTGTGTGAAGACACCCTGTAACCCCATGCATTTGTGAATGTTACCTGTTCTCAGGGGTAACTACCGATGGTGTGAGACATTGCATACCATGGCCCAACAGTGCACTGAGCTACACAAGGTATATTGGCAATGGTGTTCAACGCATATCTGCACCCTAGGCCACAGGATGGGTCGATGGCCCGACGCTGTGGAGGGTTTTGACCCTGAGCTGAATCTCACGTATGAATCATTGGCACTCAAGTTACAAACATGAGGGATGCATGTAGCATCCCCATCATTGTGTCCTTGGCCAGCTGTCTTTGCAGGACATGCTCAACCCAGGCCTGGGTAAGTCCACCTAGCAGAGGATCCTGCTGTCTGATTAACCGACATTATCAATGTGCATCAGGTATCACCACTGTGTGGATGTCCAAGTGAGTGCAAGGTGTGGTGTGTAGTGTAGGATGGCCATGATATGGTAGTGCGCAGGGGTAATGCCTGTGGGTGCAGGACACCCAATGGGGGAATATCCTTTATGGATCTTGAGATTTTGGTCCATGATTTTGAGTGGTGCTAAACAGTGAAGCAACTACCATGATGGTCAAATATCTATGTACTGTTGCTACATTTCCTTTCTGTGTGTGAGGGAGATTGGGTCTGCTTGAGTCAGATTTCGGCCCATGACTCAGTAGTATGCCTAATGAAGTGCACAATGTCTGGTCATTTGTCCTCTCAGTCTGGCACAGACATTCATGTGCACTTCCATGTTCACAATGCAGACAGCATTAAAGCTTGCATTGAGTACATGGCCACCCATCAAGCCCCTGTCAGAACGCACTGTCCCTGCGCGCATGAGCAATCACAAGACCACATTGCAGCCCTGTGATTGACTTAGGTGAGGGAGCAAGGCTGGTTCCTGTCCCTTGAGGCAGACTCATAGTCCCAGGTGCACAGTTTACACATGGCCAGGCCTTGTCACACATTTTCATTTGTGATGTGATGTAAGGCACACACTTACAACCACCCCCACATCCATGCCCCCTCCAGTGTATTTTCTGCATTAGTTCTCTAGACAGCTGTCCAGTGCCCCCTACATAATTTGTCAGTGCCAGATGCTGTGCAGCCGTGTGCATCATGCAGACCTGTTATGAACTTACACAAGATGTCTTTTGTTGCATGGCATACTATTCATTTCTTACAGTTATGATGCATACCAATGGGTCTCATGTTACAACTGTGTATTGAGAGCTGGCTAGGATAGCGTTGTGAATTACTGTATCTACTGAAGTGATTGCAACCCTCAAAGGGACACTTGTTACACATGACGCAAGCTAACTGTGATCCATCTCAGACCCACCCCACTAACAGTAGATAGCACATTTGGTGCATACAATACACTATTGTTATGGATTGCCCCCGACAGACACAATTTTGTCATGAATTGCCCCAATATGTCGGCCTGTGGTATATTTGTCGCCACAAATAATACAATGTGTAACAATTAATTTCTTGCCCCCAAGTGGCACCCTATGTCTATTTTCTGTCCACCATAGCCCCCAATTTTCAATTGGACCCCACACTCGACGCACAGATAGCAATGTTTGACCCCAGAAAACACACGATTTACAATTTTACTGGCCAGTGACGGCATCCTGTTTAGCTTGTGACCACATAGAGAAGCGACTATTGTCCCTTTTTTCTCTCAACATGAATCACAATATTGATAATTCTTTTTCAAGAATACTATGCTTACATTGCTATGTCAGGAAGGAAATATTTACATATGCTTTGATGGATGGAACTCCCATTTGTTGCATCACAATGCACTGATTTCACATGTCATGTGAAGGCAAATGCAAGGCTGTGGTTACTTGGTATTGACATTGAAATGTGATGACTGTGTTGTAATGTACATCTAGCATGAGGGAGGGTAGCTATGGCTAAAATCATATGCAGTCATTTGGCCCAGGACCACACACACCAGCTCGGACAATTCCTCATCTACACTCCTCTGCTGGAACATGGCCACCCACCTCGACATCCACCCTGTACGCAACCACCCCTGCCATCTTGCATTACAATATGCTTATCTTGGCCCCTGCACAAGTGTAATCTCAGGACGGACCTTGTTACACATCAGGACACCAGTGCTGTGTGCCACCCAGCAAAACACCACTACACACAACCAGATCACATACATCCTCAAAACACTGCTGGCAGTACACATGCCCACTACAGAGATGTCACCCAACCTTGCTGTTGACTCTTCATATGTCACCTGCTTCACATACACATACACCAACGTTCATTGTGGACCTGTAATCACCATCAACATAATTGACAGCTACTTCATTCCCACAGGGTCCACCACATCCATCAAGGATGAGGCATTGCCATATCCTACAAGGAAGGTGAACACTTACAATGGACATGCACTTAAATGACCCAGCATTAACCATGGTGCTAATCACGTTAACACGGCCAGACCCGGCAAGGCAACATTCACTTTGCCCCCTTCATTTGCAGGCCACCCGGGACATGTGCACCCTTTCAACAATGCCATTGTAGACGTCCTTGCACACCAGGCTCCCCCCCACACTTTCCTACTTCAGGGACTCTGGTTCCACATGCACAACACCCGTGACCAGGACACCATTGGCTACTTGGTGAAATATCTGGCATCAGACTGAGAGAGCTATTGCCAACACCAAGCAACATTGCTCAAGACGTTGACAGGCACATCTCCTCCACAGTAGACGTATTGAACTTCAGCCACACCACCATATTGACGTGGACCAACCCTCATTGTGTGTGTCACTTGTTCAACATGCCCAGCATACAGCACCACCATCATTGATACACATCCCAAAGGTGTTGTGGCCATCTATTCGGTTATCATGGACTCCCTGGGCCACAGCACTACGCCTACACTTTCACTGTATGACCCCGCTGCACACGTCCTCCACCCACAGTTCAAAACCTGCCCACACCTCCTGGCACACCTCAAGGCCATACAGGCAAGATGTAGCACATGTTTGCACCTTATTGGCTACATAACACAAGTATGCATATGCATGACCTTGTGCACATCTTTTATGTACTCCTTGCACTGCAAGATCTTCACTTTGGATATTCATAAAGGTGAGATGCCGGTGGTGCAAGTCCCTACATAAATGATGTCCAGTATGTGTGCTCAATCAGATATGGACATGGTGGTGCATTTCTGACATTAGAAATGTGTGATTGACATATGTGTGGGACTGACATTGTGGAGGTTTGTACTTGTGGAGTAATATGTGGTCAACAATATGCAGACGTCAGACTACGGCACGGTGAAATTTCTATCTGCTATGCCCAACATGACCCCTTCATTACTATTGTGAATTTTTTGTTACTTACCAGTTGTCTACTGTTCTGTTTCTCTTGAGGCACTGTCCTGTCCAGAGATTCCACTCACTATCTCCTCTGGGATGACTCGTGCCACCCGCTCCTCCAAGTCATCAAGTGACTCCTGATGTGCTGGGCTGCCTCCTCCGGTTTGTAGTGCGGCCTTGCGGTTTGCAGCAAGTTTTTCTTTGGTGCGCCGCTTGTAATCATGCCACCTTTTTTTGTAGTCCAGCACGGTCCGCTTCGCCTGTCCCACACAGTTGATTTTTGTGACTATTCGCTGCCAGATTGCCTCTTTTTTTTAAATGGGCAGCTTGGAGTTGACAAACAGCTGGTGCTGGTGGTTGGTGACCTCCGTCACCAGGATTTCGTTCTCTTCATGGCTGAAGTTTGACTTCCGCTTGCGTTTGGCCACTGGTTCAGCCTGGCCATCAGGACTTCTGCTGCCAGGGTTTGCGTGTGGGTCCTGGGTGCTGGTGTCACCTTCAGCTTCCATTTTTGGCTCCTCTGTTCTGAGTTATGTGTTTCAGCAGATTTGCGTCGCTTTCCGGGTCGATTATTCTCGCTTCACGCAGTGTGCGTCCACGCAGTCTCTTCAGAATGGCGTTGCGTGTCGTAAGGCATCCTTGCGTGACTTTTCACGTGGTTGCGTCGGATTGACTTGCGGCACCTTTGCGACACCTGCGTCATTTTTTCTGACGCAGGTTACCACGTTGCGCCACGCTCCGACGCCTTGTTGATATGGCGCATGTCTTTTGACTTGCGTTGTCGCAGTGGTGCCGCAAGTTTTTTGACGCATCGCTGCGGTGCGGCAGCGATGCGTCACTCTTCATAAATCTGCCCCTTTGTCCTTTTCTATCTCGGCGTGGATGCCACTGTGCTAATCCTATGCTTAAAGAGTTTGATAGAAAAACAGACATTTGAGGTGAGCAGATCTAGAGTGTCACTGGTGTTGAGAGTGCTCCATACAGGAGCTGCTTTCCACCTAAACTTGAGAACTACCCAGAGTGCTCTGCTTCTTTTTTGCATAATTTATTCGTCACTCTATGCCTGAAAGGGTATTTCTTTGACTTATACTGGGTGCTCCCTTGTGTCTGGACAAAGCTATACCTTTCTGAAGAGCTCTAAATAGAGCGAAACACTGTGTCAGGGGTTGCTTTTACTCGTTTCCGATTGGCTTGATTGGTACTTTACCAACTCAAAGCTGTAATACTGTGCCTGGAGTGGTAATTGGCTTTTGTCATTTTACAGCTCGGCAAGGACAGCACTGTGCTAGTCCTATGCTTAAAGACTTTGCTGTACAAATGGCAAAAGACTTTGTCCTTTTCTATCTCGGCGTGGATGGCACTGTGCTAATCCTATGCTTAAAGATTTTGATAGAAAAAAAGACATTTGAGGTGAGCAGATCTAGAGTGTTGCTGGTGTTGAGAGTGCTCCATACAGGAGCTGCTTTCCACCTAAACTTGAGAACTACCCAGAGTTCTCTGCTTCTTTTTTGCATAATTTATTCGTCACTCTATGCCTGAAAGGGTATTTCTTTGACTTATACTGGGTGCTCCCTTGTGTCTGGACAAAGCTATACCTCTCTGAAGAGCTCTAATTAGAGTGAAACACTGTGTCAGGGGTTGCTTTTACTCATTTCAAGTTGGCATGATTGGTATTTTACCAACTCAAAGCTGTAATACTGTGCCTGGAGTGGTAATTGGCTTTTGTCATTTTACAGCTCGGCAAGGACAGCACTGTGCTAGTCCTATGCTTAAAGACTTTGCTGTACAAATGGCAAAAGACTTTGTTCTTTTCTATCTCGGCGTGGATGGCACTGTGCTAATCCTATTCTTAAAGATTTTGGTAGAAAAAAAGACATTTGAGGTGAGCAGATCTAGAGTGTCGGTGGTGTTGAGAGTGCTCCATACAAGAGCTGCTTTCCACCTAAACTTTAGAACTACCCAGAGTTCTCTGCTTCTTTTTTGCATAATTTATTCGTCACTCTATGCCTGAAAGGGTATTTCTTTGACTTATACTGGGTGCTCCCTTGTGTCTGGACAAAGCTATACCTCTCTGAAGAGCTCTAATTAGAGTGAAACACTGTGTCAGGGGTTGCTTTTACTAATTTCAGGTTGGCTTGATTGGTATTTTACCAACTCAAAGCTGTAATACTGTGCCTGGAGTGGTAATTAGCTTTTTTCATTTTACAGCTCGGCAAGGACAGCACTGTGCTAGTCCTATGCTTAAAGACTTTGCTGTACAAATGGCAAAAGACTTTGTCCTTTTCTATCTCGGCATGGATGGCACTGTGCTTATCCTATGCTTAAAGATTTTGATAGAAAAACAGACATTTGAGGTGAGCAGATCTAGAGTGTTGCTGGTGTTGAGAGTGCTCCATACAGGAGCTGCTTTCCACCTAAACTTGAGAACTACCCAGAGTTCTCTGCTTCTTTTTTGCATAATTTATTCGTCACTCTATGCCTGAAAGGGTATTTCTTTGACTTATACTGGGTGCTCCCTTGTGTCTGGACAAAGCTATACCTCTCTGAAGAGCTCTAATTAGAGCGAAACACTGTGTCAGGGGTTGCTTTTACTCATTTCAGGTTGGCATGATTGGTATTTTACCAACTCAAAGCTGTAATACTGTGCCTGGAGTGGTAATTGGCTTTTGTCATTTTACAGCTCGGCAAGGACAGCACTGTGCTAGTCCTATGCTTAAAGACTTTGCTGTACCAATGGCAAAAGACTTTGTTCTTTTCTATCTCGGCGTGGATGGCACTGTGCTAATCCTATTCTTAAAGATTTTGGTAGAAAAACAGACATTTGAGGTGAGCAGATCTAGAGTGTCGGTGGTGTTGAGAGTGCTCCATACAGGAGCTGCTTTCCACCTAAACTTTAGAACTACCCAGAGTTCTCTGCTTCTTTTTTGCATAATTTATTCGTCACTCTATGCCTGAAAGGGTATTTCTTTGACTTATACTGGGTGCTCCCTTGTGTCTGGACAAAGCTATACCTCTCTGAAGAGCTCTAATTAGAGTGAAACACTGTGTCAGGGGTTGCTTTTACTCATTTCAGGTTGGCTTGATTGGTATTTTACCAACTCAAAGCTGTAATACTGTGCCTGGAGTGGTAATTGGCTTTTTTCATTTTACAGCTCGGCAAGGACAGCACTGTGCTAGTCCTATGCTTAAAGACTTTGCTGTACAAATGGCAAAAGACTTTGTCCTTTTCTATCTCGGCGTGGATGGCACTGTGCTTATCCTATGCTTAAAGATTTTGATAGAAAAACAGACATTTGAGGTGAGCAGATCTAGAGTGTCGCTGGTGTTGAGAGTGCTCCGTACAGGAGCTGCTTTCCACCTAAACTTGAGAACTACCCAGAGTTCTCTGCTTCTTTTTTGCATAATTTATTCGTCACTCTATGCCTGAAAGGGTATTTCTTTGACTTATACTGGGTGCTCCCTTGTGTCTGGACAAAGCTATACCTCTGTGAAGAGCTCTAATTAGAGCGAAACACTGTGTCCTGGGTTGTTTTTACTCATTTCAGGTTGGCTTGATTGGTATTTTACCAACTCAAAGCTGTAATACTGTGCCTGGAGTGGTAATTGGCTTTTGTCATTTTACAGCTCGGCAAGGACAGCACTGTGCTAGTCCTATGCTTAAAGACTTTGCTGTACAAATGGCAAAAGACTTTGTCCTTTTCTCTCTCGGCGTGGATGGCACTGTGCTAATCCTATGCTTAAAGAGTTTGATAGAAAAACAGACATTTGAGGTGAGCAGATCTAGAGTGTCGCTGGTGTTGAGAGTGCTCCATACAGGAGCTGCTTTCCACCTAAACTTGAGAACTACCCAGAGTTCTCTGCTTCTTTTTTGCATAATTTATTCGTCACTCTATGCCTGAAAGGGTATTTCTTTGACTTATACCGGGTGCTCCCTTGTGTCTGGACAAAGCTATACCTCTCTGAAGAGCTCTAATTAGAGCAAAACACTGTGTCAGGGGTTGCTTTTACTCATTTCAGGTTGGCTTGATTGGTATTTTACCAAGTCAAAGCTGTAATACTGTGCCTGGAGTGGTAATTGGCTTTTGTCATTTTACAGCTCGGCAAGAACAGCACTGTGCTAGTCCTATGCTTAAAGACTTTGCTGTACAAATGGCAAAAGACTTTGTCCTTTTCTATCTCGGCGTGGATGGCACTGTGCTAATCCTATGCTTAAAGATTTTGATAGAAAAACAGACATTTGAGGTGAGCAAATCTAGAGAGTCGCTGGTGTTGAGAGTGCTCCATACAGGAGCTGCTTTCCACCTAAACTTGAGAACTACCCAGAGTTCTATGCTTCTTTTTTGCATAATTTATTCGTCACTCTATGCCTGAAAGGGTATTTCTTTGACTTATACTGGGTGCTCCCTTGTGTCTGGACAAAGCTATACCTCTCTGAAGAGCTCTAAATAGAGCGAAACACTGTGTCAGGGGTTGCTTTTACTCATTTCCGATTGGCTTGATTGGTACTATACCAACTCAAAGCTGTAATACTGTGCCTGGAGTGGTAATTGGCTTTTGTCTTTTTACAGCTCGGCAAGGACAGCACTGTGCTAGTCCTATGCTTAAAGACTTTGCTGTACAAATGGCAAAAGACTTTGTCCTTTTCTATCTCGGCGTGGATGGCACTGTGCTAATCCTATGCTTAAAGATTTTGATAGAAAAAAAGACATTTGAGGTGAGCAGATCTAGAGTGTTGCTGGTGTTGAGAGTGCTCCATACAGGAGCTGCTTTCCACCTAAACTTGAGAACTACCCAGAGTTCTCTGCTTCTTTTTTGCATAATTTATTCGTCACTCTATGCCTGAAAGGGTATTTCTTTGACTTATACTGGGTGCTCCCTTGTGTCTGGACAAAGCTATACCTCTCTGAAGAGCTCTAATTAGAGCGAAACACTGTGTCAGGGGTTGCTTTTACTCATTTCAGGTTGGCATGATTGGTATTTTACCAACTCAAAGCTGTAATACTGTGCCTGGAGTGGTAATTGGCTTTTGTCATTTTACAGCTCGGCAAGGACAGCACTGTGCTAGTCCTATGCTTAAAGACTTTGCTGTACAAATGGCAAAAGACTTTGTTCTTTTCTATCTCGGCGTGGATGGCACTGTGCTAATCCTATTCTTAAAGATTTTGGTAGAAAAACAGACATTTGAGGTGAGCAGATCTAGAGTGTCAGTGGTGTTGAGAGTGCTCCATACAAGAGCTGCTTTCCACCTAAACTTTAGAACTACCCAGAGTTCTCTGCTTCTTTTTTGCATAATTTATTCGTCACTCTATGCCTGAAAGGGTATTTCTTTGACTTATACTGGGTGCTCCCTTGTGTCTGGACAAATCTATACCTCTATGAAGAGCTCTAATTAGAGTGAAACACTGTGTCAGGGGTTGCTTTTACTCATTTCAGGTTGGCTTGATTGGTATTTTACCAACTCAAAGCTGTAATACTGTGCCTGGAGTGGTAATTGGCTTTTTTCATTTTACAGCTCGGCAAGGACAGCACTGTGCTAGTCCTATGCTTAAAGACTTTGCTGTACAAAGGGCAAAAGACTTTGTCCTTTTCTATCTCGGCGTGGATGGCACTGTGCTTATCCTATGCTTAAAGATTTTGATAGAAAAACAGACATTTGAGGTGAGCAGATCTAGAGTGTTGCTGGTGTTGAGAGTGCTCCATACAGGACCTGCTTTCCACCTAAACTTGAGAACTACCCAGAGTTCTCTGCTTCTTTTTTGCATAATTTATTCGTCACTCTATGCCTGAAAGGTTATTTCTTTGACTTATACTGGGTGCTCCCTTGTGTCTGGACAAAGCTATATCTCTCTGAAGAGCTCTAATTAGAGCGAAACACTGTGTCAGGGGTTGCTTTTACTCATTTCAGGTTGGCATGATTGGTATTTTACCAACTCAAAGCTGTAATACTGTGCCTGGAGTGGTAATTGGCTTTTGTCATTTTACAGCTCGGCAAGGACAGCACTGTGCTAGTCCTATGCTTAAAGACTTTGCTGTACAAACGGCAAAAGACTTTGTCCTTTTCTATCTCGGCATGGATGGCACTGTGCTAATCCTATGCTTAAAGATTTTGATAGAAAAACAGACATTTGAGGTGAGCAGATCTAGAGTGTCGCTGGTGTTGAGAGTGCTCCATACAGGAGCTGCTTTCCACCTAAACTTGAGAACTACCCAGAGTTCTCTGCTTCTTTTTTGCATAATTTATTCGTCACTCTATGCCTGAAAGGGTATTTCTTTGACTTATACTGGGTGCTCCCTTGTGTCTGGACAAAGCTATACCTCTCTGAAGAGCTCTAATTAGAGCGAAACACTATGTCAGGGGTTGCTTTTACTCATTTCAGGTTGGCTTGATTGGTATTTTACCAACTCAAAGCTGTAATACTTTGCCTGGAGTGGTAATTGGCTTTTGTCATTTTACAGCTCGGCAAGGACAGCACTGTGCTAGTCCTATGCTTAAAGGCTTTGCTGTTCAAATGGCAAAAGACTTTGACCTTTTCTATCTCGGCGTGGATGGCACTGTGCTAATCCTATGCTTAAAGATTTTGATAGAAAAAAAGACATTTGAGGTGAGCAGATCTAGAGTGTTGCTGGTGTTGAGAGTGCTCCATACAGGAGCTGCTTTCCACCTAAACTTGAGAACTACCCAGAGTTCTCTGCTTCTTTTTTGCATAATTTATTCATCACTCTATGCCTGAAAGGGTATTTCTTTGACTTATACTGGGTGCTCCCTTGTGTCTGGACAAAGCTATACCTCTCTGAAGAGCTCTAATTAGAGCGAAACACTGTGTCAGGGGTTGCTTTTACTCATTTCAGGTTGGCATGATTGGTATTTTACCAACTCAAAGCTGTAATACTGTGCCTGGAGTGGTAATTGGCTTTTGTCATTTTACAGCTCGGCAAGGACAGCACTGTGCTAGTCCTATGCTTAAAGACTTTGCTGTACAAATGGCAAAAGACTGTTCTTTTCTATCTCGGCGTGGATGGCACTGTGCTAATCCTATTCTTAAAGATTTTGGTAGAAAAACAGACATTTGAGGTGAGCAGATCTAGAGTGTCGGTGGTGTTGAGAGTGCTCCATACAGGAGCTGCTTTCCACCTAAACTTTAGAACTACCCAGAGTTCTCTGCTTCTTTTTTCCATAATTTATTCGTCACTCTATGCCTGAAAGGGTATTTCTTTGACTTATACTGGGTGCTCCCTTGTGTCTGGACAAAGCTATACCTCTCTGAAGAGCTCTAATTAGAGTGAAACACTGTGTCAGGGGTTGCTTTTACTCATTTCAGTTTGGCTTGATTGGTATTTTACCAACTCAAAGCTGTAATACTGTGCCTGGAGTGGTAATTGGCTTTTTTCATTTTACAGCTCGGCAAGGACAGCACTGTGCTAGTCCTATGCTTAAAGACTTTGCTGTACAAATGGCAAAAGACTTTGTCCTTTTCTATCTCGGCGTGGATGGCACTGTGCTTATCCTATGCTTAAAGATTTTGATAGAAAAACAGACATTTGAGGTGAGCAGATCTAGAGTGTCGCTGGTGTTGAGAGTGCTCCGTACAGGAGCTGCTTTCCACCTAAACTTGAGAACTACCCAGAGTTCTCTGCTTCTTTTTTGCATAATTTATTCGTCACTCTATGCCTGAAAGGGTATTTCTTTGACTTATACTGGGTGCTCCCTTGTGTCTGGACAAAGCTATACCTCTGTGAAGAGCTCTAATTAGAGCGAAACACTGTGTCAGGGGTTGTTTTTACTCATTTCAGGTTGGCTTGATTGGTATTTTACCAACTCAAAGCTGTAATACTGTGCCTGGAGTGGTAATTGGCTTTTGTCATTTTACAGCTCGGCAAGGACAGCACTGTGCTAGTCCTATGCTTAAAGACTTTGCTGTACAAATGGCAAAATACTTTGTCCTTTTCTATCTCGGCATGGATGGCACCGTGCTAATCCTATGCTTAAAGATTTTGATAGAAAAACAGACATTTGAGGTGAGCAGATCTAGAGTGTCGCTGGTGTTGAGAGTGCTCCGTACAGGAGCTGCTTTCCACCTAAACTTGAGAACTACCCAGAGTTCTCTGCTTCTTTTTTGCATAATTTATTCGTCACTCTATGCCTGAAAGGGTATTTCTTTGACTTATACTGGGTGCTCCCTTGTGTCTGGACAAAGCTATACCTCTCTGAAGAGCTCTAATTAGAGCGAAACACTGTGTCAGGGGTTGCTTTTACTCATTTCAGGTTGGCTTGATTGGTATTTTACCAACTCAAAGCTGTAATACTGTGCCTGGAGTGGTAATTGGCTTTTGTCATTTTACAGCTCGGCAAGGACAGCACTGTGCTAGTCCTATGCTTAAAGACTTTGCTGTACAAATGGCAAAATACTTTGTCCTTTTCTATCTCGGCATGGATGGCACCGTGCTAATCCTATGCTTAAAGATTTTGATAGAAAAACAGACATTTGAGGTGAGCAGATCTAGAGTGTCGCTGGTGTTGAGAGTGCTCCGTACAGGAGCTGCTTTCCACCTAAACTTGAGAACTACCCAGAGTTCTCTGCTTCTTTTTTGCATAATTTATTCGTCACTCTATGCCTGAAAGGGTATTTCTTTGACTTATACTGGGTGCTCCCTTGTGTCTGGACAAAGCTATACCTCTCTGAAGAGCTCTAATTAGAGCGAAACACTGTGTCAGGGGTTGCTTTTACTCATTTCAGGTTGGCTTGATTGGTATTTTACCAACTCAAAGCTGTAATACTGTGCCTGGAGTGGTAATTGGCTTTTGTCATTTTACAGCTCGGCAAGGACAGCACTGTGCTAGTCCTATGCTTAAAGAATTTGCTGTGCAAATGGCAAAAGACTTTGTCTTTTTCTATCTCGGCGTGGATGGCACTGTGCTAATCCTATGCTTAAAGATTTTGATAGAAAAACAGACATTTGAGGTGAGCAGATCTAGAGTGTCGCTGGTGTTGAGAGTGCGCCATACAGGAGCTGCTTTCCACCTAAACTTGAGAACTACCCAGAGTTCTCTGCTTCTTTTTTGCATAATTTATTTCTCACTCTATGCCTGAAAGGGTATTTCTTTGACTTATACTGGGTGCTCCCTTGTGTCTGGACAAAGCTATACCTCTCTGAAGAGCTCTAATTAGAGTGAAACACTGTGTCAGGAGTTGCTTTTACTCATTTCAGGTTGGCTTGATTGGTATTTTACCAACTCAAAGCTGTAATACTGTGCCTGGAGTGGTAATTGGCTTTTTTCATTTTACAGCTCGGCAAGGACAGCACTGTGCTAGGCCTATGCCTAAAGACTTTTGCTGTACAAATGGCAAAAGACTTTGTCCTTTTCTATCTCGGCGTGGATGGCACTGTGCTTATCCTATGCTTAAAGATTTTGATAGAAAAACAGACATTTGAGGTGAGCAGATCTAGAGTGTCGCTGGTGTTGAGAGTGCTCCGTACAGGAGCTGCTTTCCACCTAAACTTGAGAACTACCCAGAGTTCTCTGCTTCTTTTTTGCATAATTTATTCGTCACTCTATGCCTGAAAGGGTATTTCTTTGACTTATACTGGGTGCTCCCTTGTGTCTGGACAAAGCTATACCTCTGTGAAGATCTCTAATTAGAGCGAAACACTGTGTCAGGGGTTGTTTTTACTCATTTCAGGTTGGCTTGATTGGTATTTTACCAACTCAAAGCTGTAATACTGTGCCTGGAGTGGTAATTGCCTTTTGTCATTTTACAGCTCGGCAAGGACAGCACTGTGCTAGTCCTATGCTTAAAGACTTTGCTGTACAAATGGCAAAATACTTTGTCCTTTTCTATCTCGGCATGGATGGCACTGTGCTAATCCTATGCTTAAAGATTTTGATAGAAAAACAGACATTTGAGGTGAGCAGATCTAGAGTGTCGCTGGTGTTGAGAGTGCTCCATACAGGAGCTGCTTTCCACCTAAACTTGAGAACTACCCAGAGTTCTCTGCTTCTTTTTTGCATAATTTATTCGTCACTCTATGCCTGAAAGGGTATTTCTTTGACTTATACTGGGTGCTCCCTTGTGTCTGGACAAAGCTATACCTCTCTGAAGAGCTCTAATTAGAGCGAAACACTGTGTCAGGGGTTGCTTTTACTCATTTCAGGTTGGCTTGATTGGTATTTTACCAACTCAAAGCTGTAATACTGTGCCTGGAGTGGTAATTGGCTTTTGTCATTTTACAGCTCGGCAAGGACAGCACTGTGCTAGTCCTATGCTTAAAGAATTTGCTGTACAAATGGCAAAAGACTTTGTCTTTTTCTATCTCGGCGTGGATGGCACTGTGCTAATCCTATGCTTAAAGATTTTGATAGAAAAACAGACATTTGAGGTGAGCAGATCTAGAGTGTCGCTGGTGTTGAGAGTGCGCCATACAGGAGCTGCTATCCACCTAAACTTGAGAACTACCCAGAGTTCTCTGCTTCTTTTTTGCATAATTTATTTGTCACTCTATGCCTGAAAGGGTATTTCTTTGACTTATACTGGGTGCTCCCTTGTGTCTGGACAAAGATATACCTCTCTGAAGAGCTCTGATTAGAGCGAAACAATGTGTCAGGGGTTGCTTATATTTATTTCAGGTTGGCATGATTGGTATTTTACCAACTCAAAGCTGTAATACTGTGCCTGGAGTGGTAATTGGCTTTCGTCATTTTACAGCTCGGCAAGGACAGCACTGTGCTAGTCCTATGCTTAAAGACTTTGCTGTACAAATGGCAAATGACTTTGTCCTTTTCTATCTCGGCGTGTATGGCACTGTGCTAATCCTATGCTTAAAGATTTTGGTAGAAAAACAGACATTTGAGGTGAGCAGATCTAGAGTGTCGGTGGTGTGGAGAGTGCTCCATACAGGAGCTGCTTTCCACCTAAACTTGAGAACTACCCAGAGTTCTCTGCTTCTTTTTTGCATAATTTATTTGTCACTCTATGCCTGAAAGGGTATTTCTTTGACTTATACTGGGTGCTCCCTTGTGTCTGGACAAAGCTATACCTCTCTGAAGAGCTCTAATTAGAGCGAAACACTGTCTCAGGGGTTGCTTTTAGTCATTTCCGATTGGCTTGATTGGTATTTTACCAACTCAAAGCTGTAATACTGTGCCTGGAGTGGTAATTGGCTTTTGTCATTTTACAGCTCGGCAAGGACAGCACTGTGCTAGTCCTATGCTTAAAGACTTTGTTGTACAAATGGCAAAAGACTTTGTTCTTTTCTATCTCGGCGTGGATGGCACTGTGCTAATCCTATTCTTAAAGATTTTGGTAGAAAAACAGACATTTGAGGTGAGCAGATCTAGAGTGTCGGTGGTGTTGAGAGTGCTCCATACAGGAGCTGCTTTCCACCTAAACTTGAGAACTACCCAGAGTTCTCTGCTTCTTTTTTGCATAATTTATTCGTCACTCTATGCCTGAAAGGGTATTTCTTTGACTTATACTGGGTGCTCCCTTGTGTCTGGACAAAGCTATACCTCTCTGAAGAGCTCTAAATAGAGTGAAACACTGTGTCAGGGGTTGCTTTTACTCATTTCAGGTTGGCTTGATTGGTATTTTACCAACTCAAAGCTGTAATACTGTGCCTGGAGTGGTAATTGGCTTTTGTCATTTTACAGCTTGGCAAGGACAGCACTGTGCTAGACCAATGCTTAAAGACTGTGCTGTACAAATGGCAAAAGACTTGGCCTTTTCTATCTTGGCGTGGATGGCACTGTGCTAATCCAATGCTTAAAGATTTTGATAGAAAAACAGACATTTGAGGTGAGCAGATCTAGAGTGTCGCTGGTGTTGAGAGTGCTCCATACAGGAGCTGCTTTCCACCTAAACTTGAGAACTACCCTGAGTTCTCTGCTTCTTTTTTGCATAATTTATTCGTCACTCTATGCCTGAAAGGGTATTTCTTTGACTTATACTGGGTGCTCCCTTGTGTCTGGACAAAGCTATACCTCTCTGAAGAGCTCTAAATAGAGTGAAACACTGTGTCAGGGGTTGCTTTTACTCATTTCAGGTTGGCTTGATTGGTATTTTACCAACTCAAAGCTGTAATACTGTGCCTGGAGTGGTAATTGGCTTTTGTCATTTTACAGCTTGGCAAGGACAGCACTGTGCTAGACCAATGCTTAAAGACTTTGCTGTACAAATGGCAAAAGACTTGGCCTTTTCTATCTTGGCGTGGATGGCACTGTGATAATCCAATGCTTAAAGATTTTGATAGAAAAACAGACATTTGAGGTGAGCAGATCTAGAGTGTCGCTGGTGTTGAGAGTGCTCCATACAGGAGCTGCTCTCCACCTAAACTTGAGAACTACCCTGAGTTCTCTGCTTCTTTTTTGCATAATTTATTCGTCACTCTATGCCTGAAAGGGTATTTCTTTGACTTATACTGGGTGCTCGCTTGTGTATGGACAAAGCTATACCTCTCTGAAGAGCTCTAATTAGAGCGAAACACTGTGTCAGGGGTTGCTTTTACTTATTTCAGGTTGGCTTGATTGGTATTTTACCAACTCAAAGCTGTAATACTGTGCCTGGAGTGGTAATTGGCTTTTGTCATTTTACAGCTCGGCAAGGACAGCACTGTGCTAGTCCTATGCTTAAAGACTTTGTCCTTTTCTATCTCGGCGTGGATGGCACAGTGCTAATCCTATGCTTAAAGATTTTGATAGAAAAAGAGACATTTGAGGTGAGCAGATCTAGAGTGTCGGTGGTGTTGAGAGTGCTCCATACAGGAGCTGCTTTCCACCTAAACTTGAGAACTACCCAGAGTTCTCTGCTTCTTTTTTGCATCATTTATTTGTCACTCTATGCCTGAAAGGGTATTTCTTTGACTTATACTGGGTGCTCCCTTGTGTCTGGACAAAGCTATACCTCTCTGAAGAGCTCTGATTAGAGCGAAACACTGACTCAGGGGTTGCTTTTAGTCATTTCCGATTGGCTTGATTGGTATTTTGCCAACTCAAAGCTGTAATACTGTGCCTGGAGTGGTAATTGGCTTTTGTCTTTTTACAGCTCGGCAAGGACAGCACTGTGCTAGTCCTATGCTTAAAGACTTTGCTAAACAAATGGCAAAAGACTTTGTCCTTTTCTATCTCGGCGTGGATGGCACTGTGTTAATCCTATGCTTAAAGATTTTGATAGAAAAAAAGACATTTGAGGTGAGCAGATCTAGAGTGTTTCTGGTGTTGAAAGTGCTCCATACAGGAGCTGCTTTCCACCTAAACTTGAGAACTACCCAGAGTTCTCTGCTTCTTTTTTGCATAATTTATTCGTCACTCTATGCCTGAAATGGTATTTCTTTGACTTATACTGGGTGCTCCCTTGTGTCTGGACAAAGCTATACCTCTCTGAAGAGCTCTAAATAGAGCGAAACACTGTGTCAGGGGTTGCTTTTACTCTTTTCAGGTTGGCTTGATTGGTATTTTACCAACTCAAAGCTGTAATACTGTGCCTGGAGTGGTAATTGGCTTTTGTCATTTTACAGCTTGGCAAGGACAGCACTGTGCTAGTCCTATGCTTAAAGACTTTGCTGTACAAATGGCAAAAGACTTGGCCTTTTCTATCTTGGCGTGGATGGCACTGTGCTAATCCTATGCTTAAAGATTTTGATAGAAAAACAGACATTTGAGGTGAGCAGATCTAGAGTGTCGCTGGTGTTGAGAGTGCTCCATACAGGAGCTGCTTTCCACCTAAACTTGAGAACTACCCAGAGTTCTTTGCCTTTTTTTTGCATAATTTATTCGTCACTTTATGCCTGAAAGGGTATTTCTTTGACTTATACTGGGTGCTCGCTTGTGTATGGACAAAGCTATACCTCTCTGAAGAGCTCTAATTAGAGCGAAACACTGTGTCAGGGGTTGCTTTTACTTATTTCAGGTTGGCTTGATTGGTATTTTACCAACTCAAAGCTGTAATACTGTGCCTGGAGTGGTAATTGGCTTTTGTCATTTTACAGCTCGGCAAGGACAGCACTGTGCTAGTCCTATGCTTAAAGACTTTGTCCTTTTCTATCTCGGCGTGGATGGCACAGTGCTAATCCTATGCTTAAAGATTTTGATAGAAAAAGAGACATTTGAGGTGAGCAGATCTAGAGTGTCGGTGGTGTTGAGAGTGCTCCATACAGGAGCTGCTTTCCACCTAAACTTGAGAACTACCCAGAGTTCTCTGCTTCTTTTTTGCATCATTTATTTGTCACTCTATGCCTGAAAGGGTATTTCTTTGAC
The DNA here is from genome assembly GCF_964204655.1 of Triturus cristatus. NCBI lineage: Eukaryota > Metazoa > Chordata > Amphibia > Caudata > Salamandridae > Triturus > Triturus cristatus. The sequence continues at coordinate 1,087,227,376 of NC_140591.1, forward strand.
TTATACTGGGTGCTCCCTTGTGTCTGGACAAAGCTATACCTCTCTGAAGAGCTCTGATTAGAGCGAAACACTGACTCAGGGGTTGCTTTTAGTCATTTCCGATTGGCTTGATTGGTATTTTGCCAACTCAAAGCTGTAATACTGTGCCTGGAGTGGTAATTGGCTTTTGTCTTTTTACAGCTCGGCAAGGACAGCACTGTGCTAGTCCTATGCTTAAAGACTTTGCTAAACAAATGGCAAAAGACTTTGTCCTTTTCTATCTCGGTGTGGATGGCACTGTGTTAATCCTATGCTTAAAGATTTTGATAGAAAAAAAGACATTTGAGGTGAGCAGATCTAGAGTGTTTCTGGTGTTGAAAGTGCTCCATACAGGAGCTGCTTTCCACCTAAACTTGAGAACTACCCAGAGTTCTCTGCTTCTTTTTTGCATAATTTATTCGTCACTCTATGCCTGAAAGGGTATTTCTTTGACTTATACTGGGTGCTCCCTTGTGTCTGGACAAAGCTATACCTCTCTGAAGAGCTCTAAATAGAGCGAAACACTGTGTCAGGGGTTGCTTTTACTCTTTTCAGGTTGGCTTGATTGGTATTTTACCAACTCAAAGCTGTAATACTGTGCCTGGAGTGGTAATTGGCTTTTGTCATTTTACAGCTTGGCAAGGACAGCACTGTGCTAGTCCTATGCTTAAAGACTTTGCTGTACAAATGGCAAAAGACTTGGCCTTTTCTATCTTGGCGTGGATGGCACTGTGCTAATCCTATGCTTAAAGATTTTGATAGAAAAACAGACATTTGAGGTGAGCAGATCTAGAGTGTCGCTGGTGTTGAGAGTGCTCCATACAGGAGCTGCTTTCCACCTAAACTTGAGAACTACCCAGAGTTCTTTGCTTTTTTTTTGCATAATTTATTCGTCACTTTATGCCTGAAAGGGTATTTCTTTGACTTATACTGGGTGCTCCCTTGTGTCTGGACAAAGGTATACCTCTCTGAAGAGCTCTTATTAGAGCGAAACACTGTGTCAGGGGTTGCTTTTACTCATTTCAGGTTGGCATGATTGGTATTTTACCAACTCAAAGCTGTAATACTGTGCCTGGAGTGGTAATTGGCTTTTGTCATTTTACAGCTCGGCAAGGACAGCACTGTGCTAGTCCTATGCTTAAAGACTTTGCTGTACAAATGGCAAAAGACTTTGTTCTTTTCTATCTCGGCGTGGATGGCACTGTGCTAATCCTATTCTTAAAGATTTTGGTAGAAAAACAGACATTTGAGGTGAGCAGATCTAGAGTGTCGGTGGTGTTGAGAGTGCTCCATACAGGAGCTGCTTTCCACCTAAACTTGAGAACTACCCAGAGTTCTCTGCTTCTTTTTTGCATAATTTATTCGTCACTCTATGCCTGAAAGGGTATTTCTTTGACTTATACTGGGTGCTCCCTTGTGTCTGGACAAAGCTATACCTCTCTGAAGAGCTCTAAATAGAGTGAAACACTGTGTCAGGGGTTGCTTTTACTCATTTCAGGTTGGCTTGATTGGTATTTTACCAACTCAAAGCTGTAATACTGTGCCTGGAGTGGTAATTGGCTTTTGTCATTTTACAGCTCGGCAAGGACAGCACTGTGCTAGTCCTATGCTTAAAGACTTTGTCCTTTTCTATCTCGGCGTGGATGGCACAGTGCTAATCCTATGCTTAAAGATTTTGATAGAAAAACAGACATTTGAGGTGAGCAGATCTAGAGTGTCGGTGGTGTTGAGAGTGCTCCATACAGGAGCTGCTTTCCACCTAAACTTGAGAACTACCCAGAGTTCTCTGCTTCTTTTTTGCATCATTTATTTGTCACTCTATGCCTGAAAGGGTATTTCTTTGACTTATACTGGGTGCTCCCTTGCGGCTGGACAAAGCTATACCTCTCTGAAGAGCTCTGATTAGAGCGAAACACTGTCTCAGGGGTTGCTTTTAGTCATTTCCGATTGGCTTGATTGGTATTTTACCAACTCAAAGCTGTAATACTGTGCCTGGAGTGGTAATTGGCTTTTGTCTTTTTACAGCTCGGCAAGGACAGCACTGTGCTAGTCCTATGCTTAAAGACTTTGCTGTACAAATGGCAAAAGACTTTGTCCTTTTCTATCTCGGCGTGGATGGCACTGTGTTAATCCTATGCTTAAAGATTTTGATAGAAAAAAAGACATTTGAGGTGAGCAGATCTAGAGTGTTTCTGGTGTTGAAAGTGTTGAAAGTGCTCCTTTTTTGCATAATTTATTCATCACTCTATGCCTGAAAGGGTATTTCTTTGACTTATACTGGGTGCTCCCTTGTGTCTGGACAAAGCTATACCTCTATGAAGAGCTCTAAATAGAGCGAAACACTGTGTCAGGGGTTGCTTTTACACATTTCAGGTTGGCTTGATTGGTATTTTACCAACTCAAAGCTGTAATACTGTGCCTGGAGTGGTAATTGGCTTTTGTCATTTTACAGCTTGGCAAGGACAGCACTGTGCTAGTCCTATGCTTAAAGACTTTGCTGTACAAATGGCAAAAGACTTTGTCCTTTTCTATCTTGGCGTGTATGGCACTGTGCTAATCCTATGCTTAAAGATTTTGGTAGAAAAACAGACATTTGAGGTGAGCAGATCTAGAGTGTCGGTGGTGTTGAGAGTGCTCCATACAGGAGCTGCTTTCCACCTAAACTTGAGAACTACCCAGAGTTCTCTGCTTCTTTTTTGCATAATTTATTTGTCACTCTATGCCTGAAAGGGTATTTCTTTGACTTATACTGGGTGCTCCCTTGTGTCTGGACAAAGCTATACCTCTCTGAAGAGCTCTAAATAGAGTGAAACACTGTGTCAGGGGTTGCTTTTACTCATTTCAGGTTGGCTTGATTGGTATTTTACCAACTCAAAGCTGTAATACTGTGCCTGGAGTGGTAATTGGCTTTTGTCATTTTACAGCTTGGCAAGGACAGCACTGTGCTAGACCAATGCTTAAAGACTTTGCTGTACAAATGGCAAAAGACTTGGCCTTTTCTATCTCGGCGTGGATGGCACTGTGCTAATCCTATGCTTAAAGATTTTGATAGAAAAAAAGACATTTGAGGTGAGCAGATCTAGAGTGTTTCTGGTGTTGAAAGTGCTCCATACAGGAGCTGCTTTCCACCTAAACTTGAGAACTACCCAGAGTTCTCTGCTTCTTTTTTGCATAATTTATTCGTCACTCTATGCCTGAAAGGGTATTTCTTTGACTTATACTGGGTGCTCCCTTGTGTCTGGACAAAGGTATACCTCTCTGAAGAGCTCTAAATAGAGTGAAACACTGTGTCAGGGGTTGCTTTTACTCATTTCAGGTTGGCTTGATTGGTATTTTACCAACTCAAAGCTGTAATACTGTGCCTGGAGTGGTAATTGGCTTTTGTCATTTTACAGCTCGGCAAGGACAGCACTGTGCTAGTCCTATGCTTAAAGACTTTGTCCTTTTCTATCTCGGCGTGGATGGCACAGTGCTAATCCTATGCTTAAAGATTTTGATAGAAAAACAGACATTTGAGGTGAGCAGATCTAGAGTGTCGGTGGTGTTGAGAGTGCTCCATACAGGAGCTGCTTTCCACCTAAACTTGAGAACTACCCAGAGTTCTCTGCTTCTTTTTTGCATCATTTATTTGTCACTCTATGCCTGAAAGGGTATTTCTTTGACTTATACTGGGTGCTCCCTTGCGGCTGGACAAAGCTATACCTCTCTGAAGAGCTCTGATTAGAGCGAAACACTGTCTCAGGGGTTGCTTTTAGTCATTTCCGATTGGCTTGATTGGTATTTTACCAACTCAAAGCTGTAATACTGTGCCTGGAGTGGTAATTGGCTTTTGTCTTTTTACAGCTCGGCAAGGACAGCACTGTGCTAGTCCTATGCTTAAAGACTTTGCTGTACAAATGGCAAAAGACTTTGTCCTTTTCTATCTCGGCGTGGATGGCACTGTGTTAATCCTATGCTTAAAGATTTTGATAGAAAAAAAGACATTTGAGGTGAGCAGATCTAGAGTGTTTCTGGTGTTGAAAGTGTTGAAAGTGCTCCTTTTTTGCATAATTTATTCGTCACTCTATGCCTGAAAGGGTATTTCTTTGACTTATACTGGGTGCTCCCTTGTGTCTGGACAAAGCTATACCTCTCTGAAGAGCTCTAAATAGAGCGAAACACTGTGTCAGGGGTTGCTTTTACACATTTCAGGTTGGCTTGATTGGTATTTTACCAACTCAAAGCTGTAATACTGTGCCTGGAGTGGTAATTGGCTTTTGTCATTTTACAGCTTGGCAAGGACAGCACTGTGCTAGTCCTATGCTTAAAGACTTTGCTGTACAAATGGCAAAAGACTTTGTCCTTTTCTATCTTGGCGTGTATGGCACTGTGCTAATCCTATGCTTAAAGATTTTGGTAGAAAAACAGACATTTGAGGTGAGCAGATCTAGAGTGTCGGTGGTGTTGAGAGTGCTCCATACAGGAGCTGCTTTCCACCTAAACTTGAGAACTACCCAGAGTTCTCTGCTTCTTTTTTGCATAATTTATTTGTCACTCTATGCCTGAAAGGGTATTTCTTTGACTTATACTGGGTGCTCCCTTGTGTCTGGACAAAGCTATACCTCTCTGAAGAGCTCTAAATAGAGTGAAACACTGTGTCAGGGGTTGCTTTTACTCATTTCAGGTTGGCTTGATTGGTATTTTACCAACTCAAAGCTGTAATACTGTGCCTGGAGTGGTAATTGGCTTTTGTCATTTTACAGCTTGGCAAGGACAGCACTGTGCTAGACCAATGCTTAAAGACTTTGCTGTACAAATGGCAAAAGACTTGGCCTTTTCTATCTCGGCGTGGATGGCACTGTGCTAATCCTATGCTTAAAGATTTTGATAGAAAAAAAGACATTTGAGGTGAGCAGATCTAGAGTGTTTCTGGTGTTGAAAGTGCTCCATACAGGAGCTGCTTTCCACCTAAACTTGAGAACTACCCAGAGTTCTCTGCTTCTTTTTTGCATAATTTATTCGTCACTCTATGCCTGAAAGGGTATTTCTTTGACTTATACTGGGTGCTCCCTTGTGTCTGGACAAAGGTATACCTCTCTGAAGAGCTCTTATTAGAGCGAAACACTGTGTCAGGGGTTGCTTTTACTCATTTCAGGTTGGCATGATTGGTATTTTACCAACTCAAAGCTGTAATACTGTGCCTGGAGTGGTAATTGGCTTTTGTCATTTTACAGCTCGGCAAGGACAGCACTGTGCTAGTCCTATGCTTAAAGACTTTGTTGTACAAATGGCAAAAGACTTTGTTCTTTTCTATCTCGGCGTGGATGGCACTGTGCTAATCCTATTCTTAAAGATTTTGGTAGAAAAACAGACATTTGAGGTGAGCAGATCTAGAGTGTCGGTGGTGTTGAGAGTGCTCCATACAGGAGCTGCTTTCCACCTAAACTTGAGAACTACCCAGAGTTCTCTGCTTCTTTTTTGCATAATTTATTCGTCACTCTATGCCTGAAAGGGTATTTCTTTGACTTATACTGGGTGCTCCCTTGTGTCTGGACAAAGCTATACCTCTCTGAAGAGCTCTAAATAGAGTGAAACACTGTGTCAGGGGTTGCTTTTATTCATTTCAGGTTGGCTTGATTGGTATTTTACCAACTCAAAGCTGTAATACTGTGCCTGGAGTGGTAATTGGCTTTTGTCATTTTACAGGTTGGCAAGGACAGCACTGTGCTAGACCAATGCTTAAAGACTTTGCTGTACAAATGGCAATAGACTTGGCCTTTTCTATCTTGGCGTGGATGGCACTGTGCTAATCCAATGCTTAAAGATTTTGATAGAAAAACAGACATTTGAGGTGAGCAGATCTAGAGTGTTGCTGGTGTTGAGAGTGCTCCATACAGGAGCTGCTTTCCACCTAAACTTGAGAACTACCCTGAGTTCTCTGCTTCTTTTTTGTATAATTTATTCGTCACTCTATGCCTGAAAGGGTATTTCTTTGACTTATACTGGGTGCTCGCTTGTGTATGGACAAAGCTATACCTCTCTGAAGAGCTCTAATTAGAGCGAAACACTGTGTCAGGGGTTGCTTTTACTTATTTCAGGTTGGCTTGATTGGTATTTTACCAACTCAAAGCTGTAATACTGTGCCTGGAGTGGTAATTGGCTTTTGTCATTTTACAGCTCGGCAAGGACAGCACTGTGCTAGTCCTATGCTTAAAGACTTTGTCCTTTTCTATCTCGGCGTGGATGGCACAGTGCTAATCCTATGCTTAAAGATTTTGATAGAAAAAGAGACATTTGAGGTGAGCAGATCTAGAGTGTCGGTGGTGTTGAGAGTGCTCCATACAGGAGCTGCTTTCCACCTAAACTTGAGAACTACCCAGAGTTCTCTGCTTCTTTTTTGCATCATTTATTTGTCACTCTATGCCTGAAAGGGTATTTCTTTGACTTATACTGGGTGCTCCCTTGTGTCTGGGCAAAGCTATACCTCTCTGAAGAGCTCTGATTAGAGCGAAACACTGACTCAGGGGTTGCTTTTAGTTATTTCCGATTGGCTTGATTGGTATTTTGCCAACTCAAAGCTGTAATACTGTGCCTGGAGTGGTAATTGGCTTTTGTCTTTTTACAGCTCGGCAAGGACAGCACTGTGCTAGTCCTATGCTTAAAGACTTTGCTGTACAAATGGCAAAAGACTTTGTCCTTTTCTATCTCGGCGTGGATGGCACTGTGTTAATCCTATGCTTAAAGATTTTGATAGAAAAAAAGACATTTGAGGTGAGCAGATCTAGAGTGTTTCTGGTGTTGAAAGTGCTCCATACAGGAGCTGCTTTCCACCTAAACTTGAGAACTACCCAGAGTTCTCTGCTTCTTTTTTGCATAATTTATTCGTCACTCTATGCCTGAAAGGGTATTTCTTTGACTTATACTGGGTGCTCCCTTGTGTCTGGACAAAGCTATACCTCTCTGAAGAGCTCTAAATAGAGCGAAACACTGTGTCAGGGGTTGCTTTTACTCTTTTCAGGTTGGCTTGATTGGTATTTTACCAACTCAAAGCTGTAATACTGTGCCTGGAGTGGTAATTGGCTTTTGTCATTTTACAGCTTGGCAAGGACATCACTGTGCTAGACCAATGCTTAAAGACTTTGCTGTACAAATGGCAAAAGACTTGGCCTTTTCTATCTTGGCGTGGATGGCACTGTGCTAATCCAATGCTTAAAGATTTTGATAGAAAAACAGACATTTGAGGTGAGCAGATCTAGAGTGTCGCTGGTGTTGAGAGTGCTCCATACAGGAGCTGCTTTCCACCTAAACTTGAGAACTACCCTGAGTTCTCTGCTTCTTTTTTGCATAATTTATTCGTCACTCTATGCCTGAAAGGGTATTTCTTTGACTTATACTGGGTGCTCGCTTGTGTATGGACAAAGCTATACCTCTCTGAAGAGCTCTAATTAGAGCGAAACACTGTGTCAGGGGTTGCTTTTACTTATTTCAGGTTGGCTTGATTGGTATTTTACCAACTCAAAGCTATAATACTGTGCCTGGAGTGGTAATTGGCTTTTGTCATTTTACAGCTCGGCAAGGACAGCACTGTGCTAGTCCTATGCTTAAAGACTTTGTCCTTTTCTATCTCGGCGTGGATGGCACAGTGCTAATCCTATGCTTAAAGATTTTGATAGAAAAAGAGACATTTGAGGTGAGCAGATCTAGAGTGTCGGTGGTGTTGAGAGTGCTCCATACAGGAGCTGCTTTCCACCTAAACTTGAGAACTACCCAGAGTTCTCTGCTTCTTTTTTGCATCATTTATTTGTCACTCTATGCCTGAAAGGGTATTTCTTTGACTTATACTGGGTGCTCCCTTGTGTCTGGACAAAGCTATACCTCTCTGAAGAGCTCTGATTAGAGTGAAACACTGACTCAGGGGTTGCTTTTAGTCATTTCCGATTGGCTTGATTGGTATTTTGCCAACTCAAAGCTGTAATACTGTGCCTGGAGTGGTAATTCGCTTTTGTCTTTTTACAGCTCGGCAAGGACAGCACTGTGCTAGTCCTATGCTTAAAGACTTTGCTGTACAAATGGCAAAAGACTTTGTCCTTTTCTATCTCGGCGTGGATGGCACTGTGTTAATCCTATGCTTAAAGATTTTGATAGAAAAAAAGACATTTGAGGTGAGCAGATCTAGAGTGTTTCTGGTGTTGAAAGTGCTCCATTCAGGAGCTGCTTTCCACCTAAACTTGAGAACTACCCAGAGTTCTCTGCTTCTTTTTTGCATAATTTATTCGTCACTCTATGCCTGAAAGGGTATTTCTTTGACTTATACTGGGTGCTCCCTTGTGTCTGGACAAAGCTATACCTCTCTGAAGAGCTCTAAATAGAGCGAAACACTGTGTCAGGGGTTGCTTTTACTCTTTTCAGGTTGGCTTGATTGGTATTTTACCAACTCAAAGCTGTAATACTGTGCCTGGAGTGGTAATTGGCTTTTGTCATTTTACAGCTTGGCAAGGACAGCACTGTGCTAGTCCTATGCTTAAAGACTTTGCTGTACAAATGGCAAAAGACTTGGCCTTTTCTATCTTGGTGTGGATGGCACTGTGCTAATCCTATGCTTAAAGATTTTGATAGAAAAACAGACATTTGAGGTGAGCAGATCTAGAGTGTCGCTGGTGTTGAGAGTTCTCCATACAGGAGCTGCTTTCCACCTAAACTTGAGAACTACCCAGAGTTCTCTGCTTCTTTTTTGCATAATTTATTCGTCACTCTATGCCTGAAAGGGTATTTCTTTGACTTATACTGGGTGCTCCCTTGTGTCTGGACAAAGCTATATCTCTCTGAAGAGCTCTAATTAGAGCGAAACACTGTCTCAGGGGTTGCTTTTAGTCATTTCCGATTGGCTTGATTGGTATTTTACCAACTCAAAGCTGTAATACTGTGCCTGGAGTGGTAATTGGCTTTTGTCTTTTTACAGCTCGGCAAGGACAGCACTGTGCTAGTCCTATGCTTAAAGACTTTGCTGTACAAATGGCAAAAGACTTTGTCCTTTTCTATCTCGGCGTGGATGGCACTGTGCTAATCCTATGCTTAAAGATTTTGATAGAAAAAAAGACATTTGAGGTGAGCAGATCTAGAGTGTTTCTGGTGTTGAAAGTGCTCCATACAGGAGCTGCTTTCCACCTAAACTTGAGAACTACCCAGAGTTCTCTGCTTCTTTTTTGCATAATTTATTCGTCACTCTATGCCTGAAAGGGTATTTCTTTGACTTATACTGGGTGCTCCCTTGTGTCTGGACAAAGGTATACCTCTCTGAAGAGCTCTTATTAGAACGAAACACTGTGTCAGGGGTTGCTTTTACTCATTTCAGGTTGGCATGATTGGTATTTTACCAACTCAAAGCTGTAATACTGTGCCTGGAGTGGTAATTGGCTTTTGTCATTTTACAGCTCGGCAAGGACAGCACTGTGCTAGTCCTATGCTTAAAGACTTTGTTGTACAAATGGCAAAAGACTTTGTTCTTTTCTATCTCGGCGTGGATGGCACTGTGCTAATCCTATTCTTAAAGATTTTGGTAGAAAAACAGACATTTGAGGTGAGCAGATCTAGAGTGTCGGTGGTGTTGAGAGTGCTCCATACAGGAGCTGCTTTCCACCTAAACTTGAGAACTACCCAGAGTTCTCTGCTTCTTTTTTGCATAATTTATTCGTCACTCTATGCCTGAAAGGGTATTTCTTTGACTTATACTGGGTGCTCCCTTGTGTCTGGACAAAGCTATACCTCTCTGAAGAGCTCTAAATAGAGTGAAACACTGTGTCAGGGGTTGCTTTTATTCATTTCAGGTTGGCTTGATTGGTATTTTACCAACTCAAAGCTGTAATACTGTGCCTGGAGTGGTAATTGGCTTTTGTCATTTTACAGGTTGGCAAGGACAGCACTGTGCTAGACCAATGCTTAAAGACTTTGCTGTACAAATGGCAATAGACTTGGCCTTTTCTATCTTGGCGTGGATGGCACTGTGCTAATCCAATGCTTAAAGATTTTGATAGAAAAACAGACATTTGAGGTGAGCAGATCTAGAGTGTTGCTGGTGTTGAGAGTGCTCCATACAGGAGCTGCTTTCCACCTAAACTTGAGAACTACCCTGAGTTCTCTGCTTCTTTTTTGCATAATTTATTCGTCACTCTATGCCTGAAAGGGTATTTCTTTGACTTATACTGGGTGCTCGCTTGTGTATGGACAAAGCTATACCTCTCTGAAGAGCTCTAATTAGAGCGAAACACTGTGTCAGGGGTTGCTTTTACTTATTTCAGGTTGGCTTGATTGGTATTTTACCAACTCAAAGCTGTGATACTGTGCCTGGAGTGGTAATTGGCTTTTGTCATTTTACAGCTCGGCAAGGACAGCACTGTGCTAGTCCTATGCTTAAAGACTTTGTCCTTTTCTATCTCGGCGTGGATGGCACAGTGCTAATCCTATGCTTAAAGATTTTGATAGAAAAAGAGACATTTGAGGTGAGCAGATCTAGAGTGTCGGTGGTGTTGAGAGTGCTCCATACAGGAGCTGCTTTCCACCTAAACTTGAGAACTACCCAGAGTTCTCTGCTTCTTTTTTGCATCATTTATTTGTCACTCTATGCCTGAAAGGGTATTTCTTTGACTTATACTGGGTGCTCCCTTGTGTCTGGGCAAAGCTATACCTCTCTGAAGAGCTCTGATTAGAGCGAAACACTGACTCAGGGGTTGCTTTTAGTTATTTCCGATTGGCTTGATTGGTATTTTGCCAACTCAAAGCTATAATACTGTGCCTGGAGTGGTAATTGGCTTTTGTCTTTTTACAGCTCGGCAAGGACAGCACTGTGCTAGTCCTATGCTTAAAGACTTTGCTGTACAAATGGCAAAAGACTTTGTCCTTTTCTATCTCGGCGTGGATGGCACTGTGTTAATCCTATGCTTAAAGATTTTGATAGAAAAAAAGACATTTGAGGTGAGCAGATCTAGAGTGTTTCTGGTGTTGAAAGTGCTCCATACAGGAGCTGCTTTCCACCTAAACTTGAGAACTACCCAGAGTTCTCTGCTTCTTTTTTGCATAATTTATTCGTCACTCTATGCCTGAAAGGGTATTTCTTTGACTTATACTGGGTGCTCCCTTGTGTCTGGACAAAGCTATACCTCTCTGAAGAGCTCTAAATAGAGCGAAACACTGTGTCAGGGGTTGCTTTTACTCTTTTCAGGTTGGCTTGATTGGTATTTTACCAACTCAAAGCTGTAATACTGTGCCTGGAGTGGTAATTGGCTTTTGTCATTTTACAGCTTGGCAAGGACATCACTGTGCTAGACCAATGCCTAAAGACTTTGCTGTACAAATGGCAAAAGACTTGGCCTTTTCTATCTTGGCGTGGATGGCACTGTGCTAATCCAATGCTTAAAGATTTTGATAGAAAAACAGACATTTGAGGTGAGCAGATCTAGAGTGTCGCTGGTGTTGAGAGTGCTCCATACAGGAGCTGCTTTCCACCTAAACTTGAGAACTACCCTGAGTTCTCTGCTTCTTTTTTGCATAATTTATTCGTCACTCTATGCCTGAAAGGGTATTTCTTTGACTTATACTGGGTGCTCGCTTGTGTATGGACAAAGCTATACCTCTCTGAAGAGCTCTAATTAGAGCGAAACACTGTGTCAGGGGTTGCTTTTACTTATTTCAGGTTGGCTTGATTGGTATTTTACCAACTCAAAGCTATAATACTGTGCCTGGAGTGGTAATTGGCTTTTGTCATTTTACAGCTCGGCAAGGACAGCACTGTGCTAGTCCTATGCTTAAAGACTTTGTCCTTTTCTATCTCGGCGTGGATGGCACAGTGCTAATCCTATGCTTAAAGATTTTGATAGAAAAAGAGACATTTGAGGTGAGCAGATCTAGAGTGTCGGTGGTGTTGAGAGTGCTCCATACAGGAGCTGCTTTCCACCTAAACTTGAGAACTACCCAGAGTTCTCTGCTTCTTTTTTGCATCATTTATTTGTCACTCTATGCCTGAAAGGGTATTTCTTTGACTTATACTGGGTGCTCCCTTGTGTCTGGACAAAGCTATACCTCTCTGAAGAGCTCTGATTAGAGTGAAACACTGACTCAGGGGTTGCTTTTAGTCATTTCCGATTGGCTTGATTGGTATTTTGCCAACTCAAAGCTGTAATACTGTGCCTGGAGTGGTAATTGGCTTTTGTCTTTTTACAGCTCGGCAAGGACAGCACTGTGCTAGTCCTATGCTTAAAGACTTTGCTGTACAAATGGCAAAAGACTTTGTCCTTTTCTATCTCGGCGTGGATGGCACTGTGTTAATCCTATGCTTAAAGATTTTGATAGAAAAAAAGACATTTGAGGTGAGCAGATCTAGAGTGTTTCTGGTGTTGAAAGTGCTCCATTCAGGAGCTGCTTTCCACCTAAACTTGAGAACTACCCAGAGTTCTCTGCTTCTTTTTTGCATAATTTATTCGTCACTCTATGCCTGAAAGGGTATTTCTTTGACTTATACTGGGTGCTCCCTTGTGTCTGGACAAAGCTATACCTCTCTGAAGAGCTCTAAATAGAGCGAAACACTGTGTCAGGGGTTGCTTTTACTCTTTTCAGGTTGGCTTGATTGGTATTTTACCAACTCAAAGCTGTAATACTGTGCCTGGAGTGGTAATTGGCTTTTGTCATTTTACAGCTTGGCAAGGACAGCACTGTGCTAGTCCTATGCTTAAAGACTTTGCTGTACAAATGGCAAAAGACTTGGCCTTTTCTATCTTGGTGTGGATGGCACTGTGCTAATCCTATGCTTAAAGATTTTGATAGAAAAACAGACATTTGAGGTGAGCAGATCTAGAGTGTCGCTGGTGTTGAGAGTTCTCCATACAGGAGCTGCTTTCCACCTAAACTTGAGAACTACCCAGAGTTCTCTGCTTCTTTTTTGCATAATTTATTCGTCACTCTATGCCTGAAAGGGTATTTCTTTGACTTATACTGGGTGCTCCCTTGTGTCTGGACAAAGCTATACCTCTCTGAAGAGCTCTAAATAGAGTGAAACACTGTGTCAGGGGTTGCTTTTACTCATTTCAGGTTGGCTTGATTGGTATTTTACCAACTCAAAGCTGTAATACTGTGCCTGGAGTGGTAATTGGCTTTTGTCATTTTACAGCTTGGCAAGGACAGCACTGTGCTAGACCAATGCTTAAAGACTTTGCTGTACAAATGGCAAAAGACTTGGCCTTTTCTATCTTGGCGTGGATGGCACTGTGCTAATCCAATGCTTAAAGATTTTGATAGAAAAACAGACATTTGAGGTGAGCAGATCTAGAGTGTCGCTGGTGTTGAGAGTGCTCCATACAGGAGCTGCTTTCCACCTAAACTTGAGAACTACCCTGAGTTCTCTGCTTCTTTTTTGCATAATTTATTCGTCACTCTATGCCTGAAAGGGTATTTCTTTGACTTATACTGGGTGCTCCCTTGTGTCTGGACAAAGCTATACCTCTCTGAAGAGCTCTGATTAGAGCGAAACACTGACTCAGGGGTTGCTTTTAGTCATTTCCGATTGGCTTGATTGGTATTTTGCCAACTCAAAGCTGTAATACTGTGCCTGGAGTGGTAATTGGCTTTTGTCTTTTTACAGCTCGGCAAGGACAGCACTGTGCTAGTCCTATGCTTAAAGACTTTGCTATACAAATGGCAAAAGACTTTGTCCTTTTCTATCTCGGCGTGGATGGCACTGTGTTAATCCTATGCTTAAAGATTTTGATAGAAAAAAAGACATTTGAGGTGAGCAGATCTAGAGTGTTTCTGGTGTTGAAAGTGCTCCATACAGGAGCTGCTTTCCACCTAAACTTGAGAACTACCCAGAGTTCTCTGCTTCTTTTTTGCATAATTTATACGTCACTCTATGCCTGAAAGGGTATTTCTTTGACTTATACTGGGTGCTCCCTTGTGTCTGGACAAAGCTATACCTCTCTGAAGAGCTCTAAATAGAGTGAAACACTGTGTCAGGGGTTGCTTTTACTCATTTCAGGTTGGCTTGATTGGTATTTTACCAACTCAAAGCTGTAATACTGTGCCTGGAGTGGTAATTGGCTTTTGTCATTTTACAGCTTGGCAAGGACAGCACTGTGCTAGACCAATGCTTAAAGACTTTGCTGTACAAATGGTATAAGACTTGGCCTTTTTTATCTTGGCGTGGATGGCACTGTGCTAATCCTATGCTTAAAGATTTTGATAGAAAAACAGACATTTGAGGTGAGCAGATCTAGAGTGTCGCTGGTGTTGAGAGTGCTCCATACAGGAGCTGCTTTCCACCTAAACTTGAGAACCACCCAGAGTTATCTGATTCTTTTTTGCATAATTTATTCGTCACTCTATGCCTGAAAGGGTATTTCTTTGACTTATACTGGGTGCTCCCTTGTGTCTGGACAAAGCTATACCTCTCTGAAGAGCTCTAATTAGAGCGAAACACTGTGTCAGGGGTTGCTTTTACTCATTTCAGGTTGGCTTGATTGGTATTTTACCAACTCAAAGCTGTAATACTGTGCCTGGAGTGGTAATTGGCTTTTGTCATTTTACAGCTCGGCAAGGACAGCACTGTGCTAGTCCTATGCTTAAAGACTTTGTCCTTTTCTATCTCGGCGTGGATGGCACAGTGCTAATCCTATGCTTAAAGATTTTGATAGAAAAACAGACATTTGAGGTGAGCAGATCTAGAGTGTCGGTGGTGTTGAGAGTGCTCCATACAGGAGCTGCTTTCCACCTAAACTTGAGAACTACCCAGAGTTCTCTGCTTCTTTTTTGCATCATTTATTTGTCACTCTATGCCTGAAAGGGTATTTCTTTGACTTATACTGGGTGCTCCCTTGTGTCTGGACAAAGCTATACCTCTCTGAAGAGCTCTGATTAGAGCGAAACACTGTCTCAGGGGTTGCTTTTAGTCATTTACGATTGGCTTGATTGGTATTTTACCAACTCAAAGCTGTAATACTGTGCCTGGAGTGGTAATTGGCTTTTGTCTTTTTACAGCTCGGCAAGGACAGCACTGTGCTAGTCCTATGCTTAAAGACTTTGCTGTACAAATGGCAAAAGACTTTGTCCTTTTCTATCTCGGCGTGGATGGCACTGTGTTAATCCTATGCTTAAAGATTTTGATAGAAAAAAAGACATTTGAGGTGAGCAGATCTAGAGTGTTTCTGGTGTTGAAAGTGTTGAAAGTGCTCCTTTTTTGCATAATTTATTCGTCACTCTATGCCTGAAAGGGTATTTCTTTGACTTATACTGGGTGCTCCCTTGTGTCTGGACAAAGCTATACCTCTCTGAAGAGCTCTAAATAGAGCGAAACACTGTGTCAGGGGTTGCTTTTACACATTTCAGGTTGGCTTGATTGGTATTTTACCAACTCAAAGCTGTAATACTGTGCCTGGAGTGGTAATTGGCTTTTGTCATTTTACAGCTTGGCAAGGACAGCACTGTGCTAGTCCTATGCTTAAAGACTTTGCTGTACAAATGGCAAAAGATTTGGCCTTTTCTATCTTGGCGTGGATGGCACTGTGCTAATCCTATGCTTAAAGATTTTGATAGAAAAACAGACATTTGAGGTGAGCAGATCTAGAGTGTCGCTGGTGTTGAGAGTGCTCCATACAGGAGCTGCTTTCCACCTAAACTTGAGAACTACCCAGAGTTCTCTGCTTCTTTTTTGCATAATTTATTCGTCACTCTATGCCTGAAAGGGTATTTCTTTGACTTATACTGGGTGCTCCCTTGTGTCTGGACAAAGCTATACCTCTCTGAAGAGCTCTAATTAGAGCGAAACACTGGCTTTTGTCATTTTACAGCTCGGCAAGGACAGCACTGTGCTAGTCCTATGCTTAAAGACTTTGGGCCCGATTCACAGAAATTGAGAAAAATCCTAATTTTAAGACTTTCGGTATTCGCAGAAGACATTTAGGAGTTCTAAAGTTAGGAGCTCTAACTATACTACTACTAAACTGAGAAAAATCCTAATTTTAAGACTTTCGGTATTCACAGAAGGCATTTAGGAGTCCTAAAGTTAGGACTCCTAACTTCTGTGAATACCGAAATGAGTAAGTGCCTTCTGTGAATACCAAAATGAGTAAGTGCCTTCTGTGAATACCAAAATGGTAGTAAGTTTAGGATTTTGTCTTAAGTTAGTTCTGTGAATCGGGCCCTTTGTCCTTTTCTATCTCGGCGTGGATGGCACAGTGCTAATCCTATGCTTAAAGATTTTGATAGAAAAACAGACATTTGAGGTGAGCAGATCTAGAGTGTCGCTGGTGTTGAGAGTGCTCCATACAGGAGCTGCTTTCCACCTAAACTTGAGAACTACCCAGAGTTCTCTGCTTCTTTTTTGCATTTTATATATATATATATAGACTGTCTGACATAATTATTGTCTAGAGTACAATGAGTAGAAGTGAATCTAGGCCCACTTGGGCTCTATGTGGCCAATAAGGTGTTGAGTAACGGGGTGGTATGAGAGCGGTGAAAACTCAGCAATTTTGATAAGAGTAATACATTATTGGTACCATGTTTTGGTTATGATTGACAACACACCAGGTACAACGATATCAAGAAGAATATCCTTTTCATCGACATTGATCGTGAATTAATATAAAGGATATGTCAATCTATCTCTAATCCCGCTAATGCACTTGCCGTAACTCACACAGACTTAAGTATATATGTGCGTATTCTTTCCACCAAGGTTGAAGAATTTATTTTGTTATAAACTACGAGTCTGTTTTCCATGGTATTGTGGTTGTAGTCACGTCACGTGACTCGGGACGAACACGTAAGCATGTAAATAAGGTTTTGAAACTTGCACAAACAGTTGGTGAGCAAGCCTGCTGGGCAGGCGAAACGCGTCCAAACCGGCTGTATAAGCAATAAATATCTTTTTGAACCTGGACACGGCGTCGTCATCCTTTGCCTTTGTACGGAGGACTTGGTTATATATATATATATATATATATATATATCCAACAGCAAAAGGGTGCCTGTGAAGGAAGGGACCACAGCAGGTTTGTATCGCTTAAATTCTTTATTGGGAGTTGCCGCGTACATGAGAAAGCCGCTGTCGCTCAAATTTGCCAAAAGTCCGACGCGTTTCATGCTCATCGCATTTCTTCAGGAACTGAGGCTTTTGATTGCGAAATGGCAATTTACTAAGTTCGAGCACCTGTATATAGTTCAAGTCCCCGCCTCTGTGGGCGTAACCACTCCTGTGGCTTTCTGGTACTTGTGGTGCCATTCTCTTACCCCAGTGGGTCCTCTGCCATCTGCAGTTGTTCAAAACAATGTTTCCCAGTGGATTGAGGCACACAGCTTGCTCTTAGAACCGGCACCTCAATACTCCCAACATCACTCCTTCTCCGTGTGCCGTCATGTTGTTTAACATAACAGCCGGTCTGTAAAACAGCAGGTCACCTTCCGCGGCTCAGGCAGGCTGCTAACATCCAACAGCAAAAGGGTGCCTGTGAAGGAAGGGACCACAGCAGGTTTGTATCGCTTAAATTCTTTAATGGGAGTTGCTGCGTACAAGAGAAAGCCGCTGTCACTCAAATTTGCCAAAAGTCCGACGCGTTTCATGCTCATCGCATTTCTTCAGGAACTGAGGCTTTTGACTGCGAAATGGCAAGTACTAAGTTCGAGCACCTGTATATAGTTCAAGTCCCCGCCTCTGTGGGGGTAACCACTCCTGTGGCTTTCTGGTACTTGTGGTGCCATTCTCTTACCCCAGTGGGTCGTCTGCCATCTGCAGTTGTTGAAAACAATGTTTCCCAGTGGATTGAGGCACACAGCTTGCTCTTAGAACCGGCACCTCAATACTCCCAACATCGCTCCTGCTCCGTGTGCCATCATGTTGTTTAACATAACAGCCAGTCTGTAAAACAGCAGGGCACCTTCCGCGGCTCAGGCAAGCCGCTAACATCCAACAGCAAAAGGGTGCCTGTGAAGGAAGGGACCACAGCAGGTTTGTATCGCTTAAATTCTTTATTGGGAGTTGCCGCGTACAAGAGAAAGCCGCTGTCGCTCAAATTTGCCAAAAGTCCGACGCGTTT
This sequence comes from Triturus cristatus, assembly GCF_964204655.1. Taxonomy (NCBI): domain Eukaryota; kingdom Metazoa; phylum Chordata; class Amphibia; order Caudata; family Salamandridae; genus Triturus; species Triturus cristatus. Next base: position 1,087,245,447 of record NC_140591.1, read on the forward strand.
CATGCTCATCGCATTTCTTCAGGAACTGAGGCTTTTGACTGCGAAATGGCAAGTACTAAGTTCGAGCACCTGTATATAGTTCAAGTCCCCGCCTCTGTGGGCGTAACCACTCCTGTGACTTTCTGGTACTTGTGGTGCCATTCTCTTACCCCAGTGGGTCGTCTGCCATCTGCAGTTGTTCAAAACAATGGGGCAGATTTATGACGACTGGCGCATCCCTGCATATCAGCAGGGATGCGCCAGTTATTATGCGCCACAGCTGCGCCACCATGGATGCGCCGCATTTATAATGCGGCGCACCATGGGGCAAAAACGGCACAGATGCGTGACGCATCTGTGCCGAAAAGTGGCGCATTGCTGGAGTTGCGTCGCAAGCGCGACGCAGCTCCACCAATGATCTGGGGGGCCCTATCTGTACAATGCTGCGTCAATCCTTACGCCTGCTTCAAGCAGGCGCAGGGTTTTGACGCAGCATGGGCCTAAAAGTGACTGAGTGAAATCTTTTAGATTTCACTCAGCCACTTTTAGGAGGCGTTCCTGCGCCGGAACGCCCCCACCTGCCCTGGAACGCCTACATGTGGCGCAGGGCTTTACAACGTGACGCATCTGGGAGATGCATCACGTTTGTAAATACCCCGCACCATGGCGCAGGATTTGCGCCGCTGCTGCATCACAAAAGTGACGCAACGGCGGCGTAAATGAGGCGCAAGTGCAACATAAATCTGCCCCAATGTTTCCCAGTGGCTCCCCTGCTGTTGGATGTTAGTGGCCTGCCTGAGCCTCGGAAGGTGCCCTGCTGTTTTACAGACCGGCTGTTATGTTAGACAACATGACGGCACACGGAGCAGGAGCGATGTTGGGAGTATTGAGGTGCCGGTTCTAAGAGCAAGCTGTGTGCCTCAATCCACTGGGAAACATTGTTTTTAACAACTGCAGATGTGTGGTAAATAATTTAATTACCGGTACTTAATTTGATGCGGAAAATCTATAATAATAGCTCAGTAAAATAAGAGGCAGAATCCGTGGTATTAGAGGTTCGGAACGGGCTTTATTCCAAAATCAATTCGAATTGAGGACTTCATATTCCATCACCACGAAGGTTCAGGAAGTGAAGGACAATACTTTATTGACAGGTAATCATTTTTATAGAAGAGGCATTACAGTGAAACAGATGCAGGAGGCGTAACAGTTGATAACAGAGATAAAAACATACATGCGTAACTAAAGTGGGTGTAACTAGGCGTAACTAAAGAACGTCATTAGGTATGATGTCACAAATGGGTGGTTCCATGAAAGAATTTCGCAATGTCAGCAGAAATACTTGGCAGAGATGCGCGCGCAGCAGCATGACGTGTGATTGACGTGCAACTAGGGGGAGAATGGGACTTGACATTTAGCTCTACATGTGGAGACAGAAGTCTGGGGTTATGTCAACCTAATCCCAAATCATATCTAACATCCTATGTTTAAAGAACTATGTTATCCAAAAGGATAGGTCTCTCGAACAAAATCTATTCTATACTGACTGTGAGTGCGTGTACAAGCGTCTAAGTGTCTACATGAGATGCAAGGGCAGAAATCTTCCATAGTAACAGGGCTATGAATTACTTGCATAAAGACAGAGAAGCCGGGCCCTTTGCTCGGTAGCTGGAAGAATGTTTACTTAAACTACTAGACAGGAATGCATTGGATGAGGAGCGGAGCAGAGCAGATAATCTTGAAGGTGAAATACAGTTTTTGGCAGGCAGACAGGTCGAGTCAGGCACCGTTAGCCGCGCAGGGAGTAGGACAAAGTTCATGGATACAGATGCGAGCTCAGACTGGAGCTTTCAGAGGCAGAAGGCAGGAAAAGGCTTAATGGCAGAATCAGGGCCTACTCGCCTGGACTGTAAAATGGGATAAATGAACCATATAAAGCCGGTGGCCTTTCATACTTAGGAATAGAATATCCGGCCCATTCATGGCGGATCTGAAAGAGGACATGTTGACGGTGGACGCACATGTGTTTGCGTCTTCATAACTGGAACTGGAGGAAACAGACATGTACTTGTGATTTATACATGAAACCGTTGGGGTCCAAGATAGGGGACATAACTGATCATAAAAATCCATATTTCCACATTCCCTCCTTGTCCCCTACTTGCCCTTAAGAGATATCAATCTTCATCAATCCGTCGATCTGTTCATATAGCATCATTTGTTCTTCTTTCTTCTTCCGGGATGAATGAAATCTTGGTGGTGGAATACACGATGTGGCACACAGACCACAAATCGCTGGTCCACATTGTAGGCATAAGCAGCAACTGAATAATATGAGAAAGCCAATACCTAGGAAGGATAGGACCCTCCATCCCCAGGCTGACAATACACCCCAAAACCAACCGGACCAAGTCCAGGTGCCTGGATTCTGGTGTATCTGGCTTACAATCTTATGAAGGCGAGTTATGGCTTTATATACAGATGGCGAATTTTCTGGTATGAAAATGCAACAACTTGATCCGATGACCCTACAAGCTCCGCCCCTATCGGCCAGGATGACGTCAAGGACAAGACGATTTTGAAGCACAACAATCCGCATAGCAGACTGCTCTTCTGTTAAATTGCCTAAGGCGGAAATAGTTTCGTTCACTACTGCTTCAAGGGTTCTGGTTAATCTACGTATCAGCTTACTATTGGTAACTGTACCTATATAGGGAAAGAGACCTTTATTGAAATCTGTGTATTTTTCCCATGCTGTCTCAGTGTAGTCGACTATTGGGAGATCTCTCCGTTCTCTATTGTGTACTAAATGAGTATTTCTGTGATAGTCAGGAGGAGCTAGGAAAACAGGTGGCAAAAGGAATCCGATGTAACAGGTACCATCCCAATCTAGAGGCAAACGTGTATATGCAGTCTGACCACATACGAAGTAGGAATGATGAGAAGCTCTAAATGTAGACTTGCCTTGATCACTGAATTCTATTACAGTGGTGCATCTACTATGGCCCATATGTATGGAACCATTCTTTCTTACACACAATTCACCTTTAACTGGAAATACTGACATAGCGGGCAAAATTGGTGCAGCTTCGGATTCAACATTCAGGATCATGAGATTAAGCGTGAAATTACCTAATCCGTATACTTCATTTTCTAGATCAGTTCCTGTTCTTTTGGGAAGTCCCTCCTTGTTAGGATAGCAGACTTTAAGCAAAACTAAGTTCAGGTTTCCCCATACCCAGTTGTCTTGATAAACTGCGGAATTCGAATCTAGGGAATTAATTAAACTAAACCATGCTTCACAGGAGCCATTGTGTGTGAACGGATATGGAAAGAGAGGCAGAATTCCCTTATAGTTCTGATAGGGAGGGAGTCGGCCACATATCCAACAATTTGTAGCATTGCTAGCCTGATGGGAATGATGTAACATACTAATAAAAGTGTTATTGCGCAGCGCAAATCTATAGGACAACTCATGCGGGGGTAATTCACTAAAAGAATGTTCAGCAGTAACATTGTAAACATGTTTAGAAATAGGATAATATATGTGCAACAATATACTTGCAGCGATTATTAAAAGACTTAAGAAAAACAAAATTAATAACGTCACTGTGCAATGACTACGCAGTGATTTACAGTACGCATGTTGTTTCAACTGCATCCTTCGGTTTCTTTCTCTATTCAGGTCTAGGGGATACATGTCAGAGACAAATTCGACCGATTCACCTTGGAGAGGACTTAAACAATCAAATTGTCTGACTTGTTAGACCGTAGTTTTAGTTTATATAGTTCCTTATCACTCGGTTCAACCAAAGGAAGCTTTGAGTCAATCGGTGAAGACACGCGAGGTGTATCGTTTACATCAGACGGTAGTCCATGAAATTTCTTGATGTGACTTGAATATATCCAACCTTTGCGACCTTCGATCTTCACGGCTGTCCTTGTGGTGAGCAGTACAAGTTGAGGCGATTTCCACCTAGGATCCAGCTGAGTCTTCCGGTCAAAATTCCTCACTAACACCAGGTCCCCGGGAACTACGTCATGGGGTTTCACCTCGGTGTTGTCTGGAAAGGCTGCAGCTACCTGTGAACGACAAGATTGTAGTGCAGACATCAAGGAAGCCAGGTAATCTGTCAGCATATTACAGTCAACATCAGTTATTTTGCGTGGTATAGGCGTCCCCCACATATTTGGTGGTCTACCGAAGATCACCTCATAAGGGGATAGCCCTGTTCGAGAGTGCGCTACCATTCTCATGTAAAAGAGTGCAACTGGTAAGGCTACTACCCAGTCGACACCTTTCTCTCTACATATTTTGGACAATCTAATTTTCAGAGTTTGATTATGTCGTTCCACGAGACCTGCTGCCTCGGGGTGTCGGACACAGTGAAATCTCCATTGATAGCCTAACAAAAGTGAAACGTGTTTCATTAGTTCGGATGAGAACGGCTGGCCGTTATCTGAGTAGACAACACGTGGTAAACCGTACCGTGGGAAGAATTCTCGAACCAACTGTTTGGCAGTAGTCGGGGCAGTGTAATCTGAAACCGGGTATGCTTCTGTCCAACGGGAAAGAGCACAGACAACTACAAGAACATATTTGAATCCTCGACATCGTTCCATCTGGATATAATCCATCTGGAGGACTTCAAAAGGGTGCTCAGGAGGCTGAAATCCACCCTGTTCTACGGGAATGCTTTTACCTGGGTTAAACTGACAACAGATCATACAGGTACGAACTTTTTGTTTAGCTGCTGCTCGTAAATGTTTGTTAAACCAAATGTGTTGAATGCTGTCTAGCATAGCTTTTTCTCCTAGGTGTGCTGGACTATGTATTGTATTAATGATAACTTGAACCATAGAATCAGGAAGGAACCATACAGATTTTTCCTTCGTCATCCATCCTTGATCCGTTTGGATCCCTCCTAATTCAGTCCATTTCTTTATTTCATCTGGTGTAGCATGTGTCTGTATGTCAATTACGTCAAGAGCGGGATCCTTAACCATCATGCAATGTGTTGGTGTCGGAACTATTGTCTTTGTCATGTCAGATGTGTGAGTTTGAGCAGTCTGTTTAGCTGTTCTGTCAGCTAGATCATTGCCTTGGGAAATGATATCAGTAACTTTCGTATGAGCTTTACATTTCATAATTGATATTGCAGTGGGTAGATGTATTGCATCTAATAAGGCATGAATGAGGGGTCCGTGCTGAATGTGGGCACCGTGAGAAGTTAAATAACCTCTCTCTCGCCACAGCACGCCGAAGTCATGTACAACTCCGAATGCATAACGTGAATCAGTGTATATGTTGACTTTTTTATTTGTGGCTTGGATACAGGCTTGTGTCAGAGCGATGAGCTCTGCTGCTTGAGCGGACAAGGTATTTATGCAATTTGTTTCAATGACTTCAGTATCTGTTGTGACTGCATACGCGGCCACTAGCTCTCCTGTACTTGTTCTCATACATGAACCATCTACATACAACGTCAGGTCTGGGTCTGACAATGGGACGTCTGTCAAGTCTTGTCTAGGTTTCGTCGTGATAGTAATAACTTCAATACAATCATGTGCTAGTGGGTCTGTTCCGTTTACTGGCAAAAGTGTGGCAGGATTCAATGTACTACAACGTCTGATTTCTATGTGTGGCTGAAACAATGTTAATTCGTAACCGGTGAGTCTTGCTATAGTCAAGTGTTGTGTTTGCGTTCGGTTCAAGAGAACCTCTACTGCGTGTGGTACTTGTACTGTCAATGGATGTCCTAACACTATGGCATCGCTTTGTCTGATTGCTAAAGCTGTCGCTGCCACTGATTTCAGGCACGCAGGCAGAGCCTGAGCTACGGGATCTAATGTACTAGAAAAATAAGCACATGGTTTGTGTGATCCTGCTTGTTCCTGTGTGAGTACTGACAAGGCAGTACCTTCGCGTTCTGTGACAAAGAGTGAAAACTGTTTATTGTAACATGGTGTTGCTAAAACAGGTGCTTGACATAAAGCTTTCTTTAGGCTTTCAAAAGCTTGTGTATGTTCCTGAGTCCAAGGGAGGACAGTCGATGTGGCTGCCTCCTGTGTTGTCAACTGAATGAGTGGTTTTGCTAGAAATGCATACTGAGGGATCCACTGCCTACAATATGAAGTGAGGCCTATAAAAGCCCGCACCTCCTTTTGTGTCTTGGGTATTGGCATGTTAGCAATTAACTGGATGCGATCTGGTGTAAGCTGCCTTCCCTCCTTGGACAGCGAGTGCCCAAGGTAAACAACTCGCTGGACACAGAATTGCAGCTTAGAAGGGGACACCTTGTGCCCCTTTTCGGCCAAAAATTGTAAAACCGTCAGTGAGGCTTTTTCACATTCAGGTTCGCTTCTAGCGGTGATCAGCAGATCATCGACATATTGAAGCAGGGCAGTGTTGACTGGCATGTGGATACTGTCAAGTTCTCGTTTCAGTGCTTGGCTATAGATGCTGGGGCTTTCTGTGAATCCTTGAGGTGCGCGTGTGAATTTAAAGCTTCGTCCATTTAAACTAAATCCGAACAAGTATTGGCTTTCCGGATCTATTGGGACGCTGAAAAAGGCATTCTTGAGATCAATTACAGTAAAGAATGTTGCTTCGGAATCAATGGCTGTCAGTAATGAAGAAATGTCTGGGACTACGGGGTATTGTGGTACAATACATTTATTTAATTCGCGCAGATCAATAACCAAACGATATACTGGCGGGGCTTTTGGATCAGTTCGTTTAAGAATCGGAATTATCGGGGAATTACATACATTGGAGTCGGTTTCCACAACCACTCCTTGGGTAATAAGCTCGTCAATGATTTGCAGTAAAGCCACTACAGCATCTGGGGGTAACTTGTATTGTCGCATTCGTGGTAGTACCACTCCTGTCTTTAGTGTGACTCGATATGGTGTAATGTTCATGCAACCAACATCTGTAGGGCCTTGTGCCCATAAATGTGTGGGTAAAGTCTGCAGTCGGTGATCCATGTCTCGGGACACATAGTGCCCTTTGAAATCACGTAAAAACAATCTTACTCCTTCCGGAGAACAACATATTATAGCTCCTAGAGCTTTCAATGTTTTTATACCTAACAAGTTTTCTGGACATGATTTAGTAAGCAATAAATCTGTAGTTCGTGTCAAGGGACCAATCGTAAGTGGAAGAGGCTGTGATACTTCGTTAATGATAGGTTTTCCTGAAAAACCAAGGGAAATATTCTGTGAGCCTGAGAGGGGTGCCCCTGGAACTTCACTACGTTTTATGGTTGTTCGGCTTGCCCCTGTATCAAGTAAAACATTTCTATCTTGGCCTAATAGTTCACTGTGTACATAAGGTCCTTCTTGATCTACAGGGACCTCGATAAGGGGTAAGCCAACTTCCCTCTCTAGGCTGTTTCATGAGTATCGTTGATAATCAGGATAGTCATACTGTGCGGTCTGGTACATCTGTTGTGTCGTTGTTTGTGTGGCAGCAATAGGCTGCGGTGGTGGAGCTGGCATAGACTGTTGCGGAGCTGGCATGGACTGTGCATGTTGCGGGGCTCCTTGTTGGTTCTGATCCTGTCTAAGTGGCCGTGGTCTTTCTTTTGTATTACCTATGGCGATATTATGTTTTAAAACTGGACAATCGTGTACATAATGACCTGGCTGTTTACAATAGTTGCATGTCCCTTTTACAGGACCTGCTGAAACACTGGACTGTGTCATACCCTTTTTATGACCGTCAGCTGGAACTGTCTGGGAAACTAGCATTTTCATTTTCGTGTCTTTCATGCGTCTTTGTTCATGTTCTTGTTCCTCTCTAATTCTATTGTGATGGTACTGTAGCATTTGTAACATTTGTGACGGAGTGTTACCTTGCCAGGTACTCTCGAATTTCAATACTCTGTTCTTAACTTGGGGCAAGGAATTTTCAACTAATTTTGTCACAAGCAGATGTGGATACGATTCGCTACTTGCTTTTATTCCACTATTTATACCAAAACATTTTTCGAATCGGGCATAGAAATCACTAGTGTCCTCATCTTGCTTTTGTTTACAGGCTGAGATTGCACCCCAGTCTTCCTTTTTCGTAGTTAATAAACGTGGCAGTACCTGTACTAGTAAACCTGGTAGTGTTTTGGTCTTGTCCCCAAGCCCTGAACCTGGACCTCGAGCTTTTTCTTCGTTTTCTAATGCTGTCCAATCTATCTTTTGGTCTCCCACCTCCCAATCCTTTTCTTTGAGTTTTTCGTAAATGCCCGCAGGCATTAATACCTTCAATATTTTCATAATGTCGGGATAGGTATACTCTCCCATGAGCAACATGTCTTTAATTTCACGGTGGAAACCCGCTGGGTCTTTGTCATGACTGGGTACCACTTTCTTCATTTCTAATAGTTCTATTTTAGATATGGGTGTGTATACAAACACACGTTTAAACTGATTGTCATCACCTTTTATCGGGTGCACTTCGCGTAAGGGATTCTGTCTATCCATATAATACGTCGTTCTTTCCTTGATGGGCAGTGAGACATGTTCGGGGCATACAAAAAGAATGTACTGCTTTCTGGATTCCAGTATTTCTCTAATTAACTCAGTACCTGAACCTCTCCATTTATTCGTGAGTAATTCAGTCAATATATCAGGTAGGGGACCAGGATCGGAGTGTTGGCTTTTATATAATATAGGGAGTTGTTGAATCATATAGATACCAGCTAAACGCTGTTCATCTGGGGTGAGGTTCAAAAACGTGTGCGCTAGTGTATCATCACTATATTTTCCGGGACTATCAACCCAGTGAACGGCTGACCTGGCTAATTCTTGTTCGTCCATAGAATCGAGTATATGATAACCCCTTTGTTCTCTGAGTAATTTGTCAGCGGCTTGGAACGAATGTTCGGGGGACCTTATATTTATTATAGGTGTTTGGAAATTTCTGTTATTATCTGGACGTATCGGACGTATCGGATCAGTAAAGCATCTAGTATTATTGCAAGATCTCCCTCTACCTACATAGGCCATTGTTTCTAACTGTCCTGTGGGCAGTTCTAATTCTTCCTCCTCTTCGGTTTGTTCAGGCTGGTCTACTGCTAATCTTTCTTCGTGTATTCGTTCTACTTCTTTGCGGATTTTTCGGCACATAGCTATTATACTTAATCGTTTATCATGTCTCCCCTCTGATATATTCCGACTCCATGTGGTAAGAATTTGCATTTCTTCCGGATTTACCCCTGGTCGGTCTTGATTTCTGATCACACAATTTATGAGGAAACGTAATAGTTCCCCCTGTATCTCCACTTTCTGGTACTCCATGGCTCTATTAATACTCTCAGAATCTCGCCCTGACTGGACAAAGTGATATATATTTTCTAAATGTGTAGTCATTCCTGGTAGCCTCCCTAAATATATTGCAGCTCGTCGGATACGTAATGATGCCAACAGCATTTCGTCCTCTTTGCCGGGCACAGGGTCATATCTACAATCTATTAGAAGTTCCTTAAGCATGTCGGGAGTTACTAGTTTGGGCGTACGTTGGTGGGCTAATTCTTGAAAGGAAAGTTTATTTACTCTGGGTGGCGTGGAAAAAATGTTTGCTGTACCCCCTGTAGCACCACCTGGGGTGCTGGATGTGAAAGGATTCGTTGAACGTGATATAGCAACCATAGGTGTGGGTACAGCTGTAGAAACAGATGTGCTTGCCGGAACTTGTGTCGGAGTTTGTTGTTGCGGAGGTACAGACGGAGGAGGGTCTTGGCGTTGAACCCCCTCGGCAGGCGGTCTATGTGGCGCAGTATTAGCATACTCGGGAGCTGCGTCGTCTAAATAAGACGAAAGGAAAACATCTTCTGCGGTTCTGGGATGCCCTTTGGGATGTGCTTTTATCGGAAACAATGGGGGTGGCAAGTCTTTTGGTATCTCCGGAGTAGCCTTAGGTAACCCTTCGGCCAGAAGAGGATACATACCATTCATAAGGGCATTTCTTTGTCTGTCTACTTGTTCTGATTTTACTCGAGTACCTTCTTCACTTAATAGATTTTCTCGGACTTTATTTGAATTCTCCTTACTTTTCTCTTCCTGTCTGAGTGCTTTTTCTGTACGTCTATATGATTCTTTACGCCATAATTCAATGGCATCTTTCTGTGATTGTCTAGCTTTCTTTTTCCATAATTCTTCCTCTACTTTCATGATGCAATCTGCATCCCAGGTCCCAGCTGCGGGCCACCTCTGACTTTCTGGTAATTCCTTGGTGTAGTCTACCCATAAATCAAGAAATAATATGGCGTCTAGGCCATGTTTATGATACATGAAGTACACTGGAGTGTCCCTAGGAGGAATGGGAACAGCTTCTTCGAGTACCCCTTTTCTAGTTTTGATCTGTCTTAATCTCGAAAAGAGCGGCATATTGAGAACTGATCTGATACCTAATTTTGAACACGTTTAATACAACAAAACACAATAATGAGCAGTCATTCACACCACAATATGCAGAACGTATTTAAAACATTTTAACATTTAACATTTAATGAACAACAATGATGGCCATTTAGGGAACTAGTCACTAAGCATAATACTCGGTACTAACTAGGTAATTCTGAATTATATGCAAGACATACTAGATATACTGCTAAACAGTACAGATACACTGCTGAAACAGTGCAGACCGGATTTGTGTACCCAAACCCGTCTTGACCGGCACAACCTATGTGCACGTCAGAACGCCTCCCCGGCAATGGTACTCACCGGGTAGCTCGGAACGGAAGGCCTCGGAACTGAACTGAACTTGGACCGGACTGGACTCGACTCGAAACTTCGGAACTTCGGAACCGGGTGGGCCTCTGTATACCTCGGATCTTGCTCTCTCAGCTAGGCTCTGGTCGGGATACTTCGCACTTCTCACCGCCTCGTCTGGGTGTTGATTGCAGCCTCAGTTACCCCCGCTCGGCAGGAGGGAGATACAGGAAATCCTGTGGGTACGCGTTGTTGTCCGTCCAGCTGTGGCAGGAGACCGGGCCTGCAACGCACCTCCGGCGCGTGAGATGAGAAAGTGTCCCTATTCGGGCGCCATATATGTGGTAAATAATTTAATTACCGGTACTTAATTTGATGCGGAAAATCTATAATAATAGCTCAGTAAAATAAGAGGCAGAATCCGTGGTATTAGAGGTTCGGAACGGGCTTTATTCCAAAATCAATTCGAATTGAGGACTTCATATTCCATCACCACGAAGGTTCAGGAAGTGAAGGACAATACTTTATTGACAGGTAATCATTTTTATAGAAGAGGCATTACAGTGAAACAGATGCAGGAGGCGTAACAGTTGATAACAGAGATAAAAACATACATGCGTAACTAAAGTGGGTGTAACTAGGCGTAACTAAAGAACGTCATTAGGTATGATGTCACAAATGGGTGGTTCCATGAAAGAATTTCGCAATGTCAGCAGAAATACTTGGCAGAGATGCGCGCGCAGCAGCATGACGTGTGATTGACGTGCAACTAGGGGGAGAATGGGACTTGACATTTAGCTCTACATGTGGAGACAGAAGTCTGGGGTTATGTCAACCTAATCCCAAATCATATCTAACATCCTATGTTTAAAGAACTATGTTATCCAAAAGGATAGGTCTCTCGAACAAAATCTATTCTATACTGACTGTGAGTGCGTGTACAAGCGTCTAAGTGTCTACATGAGATGCAAGGGCAGACATCTTCCATAGTAACAGGGCTATGAATTACTTGCATAAAGACAGAGAAGCCGGGCCCTTTGCTCGGTAGCTGGAAGAATGTTTACTTAAACTACTAGACAGGAATGCATTGGATGAGGAGCGGAGCAGAGCAGATAATCTTGAAGGTGAAATACAGTTTTTGGCAGGCAGACAGGTCGAGTCAGGCACCGTTAGCCGCGCAGGGAGTAGGACAAAGTTCATGGATACAGATGCGAGCTCAGACTGGAGCTTTCAGAGGCAGAAGGCAGGAAAAGGCTTAATGGCAGAATCAGGGCCTACTCGCCTGGACTGTAAAATGGGATAAATGAACCATATAAAGCCGGTGGCCTTTCATACTTAGGAATAGAATATCCGGCCCATTCATGGCGGATCTGAAAGAGGACATGTTGACGGTGGACGCACATGTGTTTGCGTCTTCATAACTGGAACTGGAGGAAACAGACATGTACTTGTGATTTATACATGAAACCGTTGGGGTCCAAGATAGGGGACATAACTGATCATAAAAATCCATATTTCCACAGATGGCAGATGACCCACTGGGGTAAGAGAATGGCACCACAAGTACCAGAAAGCCACAGGAGTGGTTACGCCCACAGAGGCGGGGACTTGAACTATATACAGGTGCTCGAACTTAGTACTTGCCATTTCGCAGTCAAAAGCCTCAGTTCCTGAAGAAATGCGATGAGCATGAAACGCGTCGAACTTTTGGCAAATTTGAGCGACAGCAACTTTCTCTTGTACGCAGCAACTCCCAATAAAGAATTTAAGCGATACAAACCTGCTGTGGTCCCTTCCTTCACAGGCACTCTTTTGCTGTTGGATGTTAGCGGCCTGCCTGAGCCGCGGAAGGTGCCCTGCTGTTTTACAGACCGGCTGTTATGTTAAACAACATGACGGCACACGGAGCAGGAGCGATGTTGGGAGTATCGAGGTTCCGGTTCTAAGAGCAAGCTGTGTGCCTCAATCCACTTGGAAACATTGTTTTGAACAACTGCAGATGGCAGACGACCCACTGGGGTAAGAGAATGGCACCACAAGTACCAGAAAGCCACAGGAGTGGTTACGGCCACAGAGGCGGGGACCTGAACTATATACAGGTGCTCGAACTTAGTACTTGCCATTTCGCAGTCAAAAGCCTCAGTTCCCGAAGAAATGCGATGAGCATGAAACGCGTCGGACTTTTGGCAAATTTGAGCGACAGCGGCTTTCTCTTGTACGCGGCAACTCCCAATAAAGAATTTAAGCGATACAGACCTGCTGTGGTCCCTTCCTTCACAGGCACCCTTTTGCTGTTGGATGTTAGCGGCCTGTCTGAGCCGCGCAAGGTGCCCTGCTGTTTTACAGACCGGCTGTTATGTTAAACAACATGACGGCACACGGAGCAGGAGCGATGTTGGGAGTATTGAGGTGCCGGTTCTAAGAGCAAGCTGTGTGCCTCAATCCACTGGGAAACATTGTTTTGAACAACTGCAGATGGCAGACGACCCACTGGGGTAAGAGAATGGCACCACAAGTACCAGAAAGCCACATTAGTGGTTACGCCCACACAGGCGGGGACTTGAACTATATACAGGTGCTCGAACTTAGTACTTGCCATTTCGCAGTCAAAAGCCTCAGTTCCTGAAGAAATGCGATGAGCATGAAACGCGTCAGACTTTTGGCAAATTTGAGCGACAGCGGCTTTCTCTTGTACGCGGCAACTCCCAATAAAGAATTTAAGCGATACAAACCTGCTGTGGTCCCTTCCTTCACAGGCACCCTTTTGCTGTTGGATATATATATATACATATATATATATATATATATATATCGTCAAGCACTCTTACACTCCGCGATTCTGCCACCAGCCAAGCGTTTTTTTGTCAAGGACACAAAACGTGGCGCACACACTTCGATAATCTTTCAAGTTCTTTTATTCCGCTCCAAAGGCAGACAAACGCGTTTCGGCCATGCTGGCCTTTGTCAATGTCAATGCACGCAATGTTTGCACTGAATAAATGATCATTGTTCAACCCACGTCATCTCAGATTGAAATAAAAAGAGGACTGTAACATTCAGAGAACTCTTCCAAAAGCAGATCTAAATAGCTGCCATTTTGAACTAGTGAGGAGATGTTGTATTCCTATGACTAGAGTTCTAAAAATAAATATGCACATACATATATAGCAAGCATTTTTTTTCAATTTTTTGGCAGAATAATTCCTAAATTAATTGGAATACCCTTTCTTCGCAAATTTACGCCCTGAATGGGCAGAAACATATATGTGCAAATACAATTACAGCAAACATTTCATTCATGTTTTACAGAGCTATTCTTTAGTCAATTGGAATGGCCCTCCTTCATGATATTTCACCCTAAATGGGCTAAGGATATGTTGCATTTAGTTAATAAGATCTGGCCCTGAATGGGCAATCATCATTACAAAGTCACAATTCCTATCAATCATTCTATGGGTTGGACATACTAACAATTAAAATCAATCAAATTCCTTACAAAATATAAGTTTCTTGTGAGGGAAAAGCTTTCCTAAAAATATATATAAATGTATGAAGTTTTTCTCAACAGTATTGCCATTAATTCATTTAAGATGCTCTATTTTCACCACAACACATGCAATTATGAATCTTTTCTTATAATAATTTCATTCTTTCTCACTTTTTCACCATGTACTTTTTTGCCTTATTCATCCTCAATTCTCCTCATAAGATATTGTTACATCCTATTATATCACAGTTATTTATAGCAATTTTTCAATTCTTTTTTGTTGGTGTTTTAACCAACATGTATCCACATTTCTTCCTCACAGTTTAGTCCATTCGGCGCCAAAGTACGAAGCTCTATGATGTATTTTGATTCTAACTGTCTAAGAGTTCTTATCCTGTCACCACCTCTTCTAAGGGGTGGGACTCGATCTAGGCAGAATAATTTTAAGAGATTGCTGTTACTTTTGTGCTTTTCGGCAAAGTGCCTGGCCACAGGATAATTGTTATCAATTTTAGTTATTGCACGCATGTGCTCTAAAATTCTCTTCTTTGTTTGGTGTATTGTGCTCCCCACGTATCGAAGGTTGCACGGACACACCAAACAGTAAACTGTGAAGTCTGAATTGCAGTTCAGTAGTTTGATAATTTTTTTCGGTTGCTCATTGCCAGGGATCAGATAAGTTTTTGTGACTGTGCTATTCTTACATGCCTTACATTTTAGGCAAGGATAGTAGCCTTTGATGTTATGATGGCCTGTATCCTTCTTAGAAAAATAACTGTGTACTAGCATGTCCTTTAAAGAAACATTTTTCCTATAGGTTATGCTAGGTTGTTTTGTTACTTTTTGGCCGATGGTTATGTCTGCCTGGAGCATACCCCAATGTTTCTTGAGAATTTTGCGAATTTCTCCAGAATCTGAGGAGAAGGTTAAAATGAGTCTAATGGTGCCATCATTATTTACTTTTGGGGGCTTGCTTAGGAGATCTTCTCTTTTCCGTGTTTCTGCCCTATCTGTTGCTACCTTAAGAATATGCTGAGGGTACCCTCTCTGTTTGAAGCATTCCACAGCTTCTCCAGTAGCTATTTTATAATTTTCTTTTGTGGTGTTGTTCCTTTTTAGACGAAGACATTCACCATATGGTATACTGTTCACCAGACAGCGTGGATGCTGGCTGGTGAAGTGCAGAGTTGCATTTCCTGCAGTTGGTTTACGAAATAGTCTTGTCTTAAGTGTACCATTATCAGCATATACCAGAAGATCTAAATATGGTACTTCCCATTCACTGATGGTTCCTGTAAAGTGAAGATTGATATCATTTTTGTTCAAACTTTCGAGGTATTCCTCTAGTTCTTGTCTATTACCTGTCCATGTGAAAAATATGTCATCAATGAAGCGGGTCCAGATTCCTATCTTCTGTGCCCACGCTTCATTGGTCCCTGCCCAGGCCACGTGCTTCTCCCACCAGCCCACGAAGAGATTTGCGTAGCTGGGGGCGAAGCACGTGCCCATCGCAGTACCCTGTTTCTGAATGTACAATTGATCACCGAAGGTAAAGATGTTGTTGTTCAGACAAAATGACAGAAATTGTAAGATCATTTCACTCTGTTCTGTGTATTTTAGTGGTCTCGTTTTCAGAAAGGATTTTATGGCTATTTCTCCCTGGCCGTGGTCGATGCTCGTGTACAGACTAGTAATGTCCAGAGTGACAAGAAGGAAAGAATTTTCCCAATTTATGTTATCAATTATCTTAATAAAATCTGTACTATCTATTATATAAGATACCAAGTCAAATACAAATGGACACAGTACATTGTTTACCAGGATTGAGGTGTTTTCCAAAAGGCTGCCCATGGACGAGACTATTGGTCTCCCCGGGGGCCTTTTGTCATCTTTGTGGAGTTTTGGAATGTGATAGAAGGTGGGGGTAACTGGATGTTCCGTTTTGATGAAATCATATTCATCTTGACCTAAGATCCCCTTACTTTTCCAAAAATCAATCATTCCAGAGAACTCTAGAATGCTTTGGTTGTAATCCTTAGTTGTAATTTTCTCATAGCATACATGGTCATTTAATTGTCTTAAGGCTTCCCGTTCATCCGATACACTGTCTTGAATGACAATATTCCCGCCTTTATCTGACGGTTTTATTACAATTGTCAGATCTTCCTGTAACGCTTTTATCGCTTGATGTTGCTCCAGTGAGATATTTTGATTCTTCTTACTTGTTCCTTTCGGATTAGTTCTTAGTTTGTCCAAATCCCTGATTACCAGTTCATGAAAACTGTCGATCATATCATACGCTGTTCTCGGTATGAATCTAGATTTCTTCTTTAAGTTAGGGACCATTCCTGTTTGTGTTATCTCATTTAGTTCCAAAAATTCTGTGTCACTTAGTGGTTGTGTCGCATCATCTCCTTCGATTTCTTCTCGTAGGCTATGAAAAGCTCTTAAAGCTGGTAGTTCACTTCCAGTTAATAGATCCATCGGGTCAATTGTCCGGTCCGGATCTCTCACAGGTTTCGGGATTTTCCCATGGAACATTTTATTTAGTTTTAGTTTTCGTATGAAAAGATAAAGGTCGATCCGTGTTAGAACATAGTCCCATTGATTTGTTGGGCAGAATGATAGACCTTTTTGTAGTACCTGCTCCTCTATTCTTGTTAATTTTCTTTTTGATAGGTTTACTACTGTTAAATCTTCGGTTTTTACTTTTTGTTCATTCCCCTTCTGCTCCTGGTGACCCTCGGGGTTTGTTGTACATTTACCTTTTTCCCCCTTCTTGTTTTCCTTTTTCTCCATCTGGGGGTCTTGTTCTCTGTGGAAGTTGGCGCCACGATTGTTGAATGACCTCGTACTCCTTTGGAAAATTTACTCTTGCTCCTGTGCTCTCTATCGCACCCTCTGGTTCCGATTGTTCCGGGTCCACCTCTGACTCTGACGTATCTCTTGTCACTTCGACATTACTTTTCTTTGCCTCTTGTATTGATTTTCTCGGCATGTCAAATTTCTTGGCAAATGTTAGAACCCTGCCGGATTCGTAGTCATGTTGGTCTTGGGCAAACTTTTCATGTTTACGCTTTCTTATTACTTCTTCATACTTAAGTAAGCGCTGTTTCATTTGTTGCCTCAGGTTTTCAGCTGTCTCTGTTGCCGAATCCTTTGCGATTAGCTCTTCGAGTCCTTTTATTTCCTCCAATAATTTCACTCTATCGCTGATCGCATACTTTATCAGGATCTCTACCATCCCCTTTGCTGATCGTGTGGTATGGTCTGACCACTCTAGTAGCAGGTTGGGATCCGGATTTTCATAGGATGGCACCGTGTAGATTCTTAATCCTCGAGGGATACGATCAACCTCGAGGTAGCGTGTTAAAGATGCTGATTCCCACCATTTGCGCACTTCTTTTTCGTACGTTTTTTCAAGTTTTTGAAATAGCTCTCCTGTTTGTTTTTGTATTTGCTTCCTTCATTAGCTTTTACTGTAAAGACCGTGGCAGCCGCCTCCAGTCTCTCCTCCTCGCTAAACATTGTTGCGGTTGCCTTGGATGCACTCGCGGATTGGTTCAAAGTCCGTATTTCGCCACCTTCCCATGCGATACGTGTAAAGCTCTTAGTTATTGTCAGAGTTCAAAGTATAAACATCCAGCCAGTAAACTCACGAGTGTATCTTTTAAAATGGCATATTCGACTTACCCGAACTGGTTTCTCGATAGGCTTGCGCGTCCTCCGACTCGGTCACCTCCGATATTCGTCCAGTCCTGGTTTTGGGTTCGCCTGATACAGTCTCCGCTTTCTACTTTCGTTGGTCAGCTTGCTTCGATTTACTGGCGGTGCCGGCATTTTACAAATAGAGATTCTTCCAAGATGACACCAATACCATGCCGCACTACTTCCTGGATGGGTGCTGCCACAGACGTAGGTGAATCCGTCGGTAAATTTCTCCAAGCGTTTTTTTGTCAAGGACACAAAACGTGGCGCACACACTTCGATAATCTTTCAAGTTCTTTTATTCCGCTCCAAAGGCAGACAAACGCGTTTCGGCCATGCTGGCCTTTGTCAATGTCAATGCACGCAATGTTTGCACTGAATAAATGATCATTGTTCAACTAAAAAAAAAAAAATATATATATATATATATATATATATACACATATATATATATTTATATCTATATATCTATATATATATTTATATATTATCTACTGGCGGTCGCCAGTAGATAGTTATAGTTAGGACCGTGTTTCCATAGGAAATCTGAAAATTCTATTTTGAATAACTTTGGCGCTGGTTGACGAATCTTTGCGAAATTTTCAAAACTAATGGGGCGCTCTGCTCAGCTCCTACCCTGAAAGTTTTGGGTGGATTCGTCAAGTGGGGGCCGAGAAAAAAGGGGGGTCCCAAAACACGTTTTCCCCATGCATTTTCCCATAGGACCTTTAGTCGAAGGTACAGCCCGAACGGCTGAACAGAATTAGTTGAAATTTGGCAAAGAGGTAGCCCTCAGGTCAGGCATGCGCCTTTTGCATATATGGAGTCAATCTGTTCAGTAGTTCCAGAGAAAATTGCATTAAAAAGCACATACATATCTATAGCCGCGCACCGTGCGCGCACCGTGCGCGCACCGTGCGCGCATCCTAACGTGCGCGAGCGTAATTCTGATTGGTTGTTACATGTCAGTCAACGTTCGAATAGGTCGAAATCAGGAAGTGTCGGCCGCCATTTTGTTTGTTTTCAGTGCGAGAGTGGAAAAGGAAGGTGGCAAACGTGAAAAGGGGGCAGGGTAGAGAGTTCCTGACCCCCTAGCCTTGGTCAGGGGGTTCCTGAAGGACCCCGAAGGCAGAAAAAAACATTTAAATTTTTTTTACAAGAAATCGCGGGGGTGCACGCACCGTGCGCGCACGGTGTTAAACCATATAAAAAATAATAATACATACATAACTTAGCATTTAAAAAAACATACAAATTCACTGAAAAAAACATAGGTTTCACACACGTTATAGTTAGGAATTAGCATTTAAAAAACCTTGCAAATTCACTTAAAAAACCATAGGTTTCACACATGTTATAGTTAGGTGGATATTTCACTCGTAAAAAACCAATGAAATTCCCCCGTTATAGTTAGTTGAGATAACTATAACTCGCGCGACCGCCACTCTATCACAAGGATGATGTCATCAGTGATGTCATGAGTGATACCACTGACCATGTCATGAATGATGTAATATGTAACGTCATGAGCAGAGGATTGCGGGCGCGCGAGTTATAGTTATCTCAACTAACTATAACGGGGGAATTTCATTGGTTTTTTACGAGTGAAATATCCACCTAACTATAACATGTGTGAAACCTATGGTTTTTTAATTGAATATATATATATATATATATATATATATATTATCTACTGGCGGTCGCCAGTGGATAGTTATAGTTAGGACCTATTTTCCATAGGAAATCCGCAACATTCTATTCCCAATAAGTCTGGCGCCAGTTGATGAATCTTCGCGAAATTTTCAAAACATTTGGCCAGCTCCGCTACGCTCCTACCCTGAAAGTTCGTGGTGATTCGTCAAGCGGGGGATGAGAAAAAAGGGGGTCCCAAAACGTGTTTTCCCCATGCAATTTCCCATAGGATCTGTTGTCGCAGCTACAGCCCGAACCGCTGAACGGAATTACACCAAATTTGGCAAAGAGTTAGTCCTCAGTTCAAACTCGTTCCTTTTGCATAAATGGTGTGAATCCGTTCAGTAGTTCCTGAGAAAATTAGAGTTAAAAGTACATATATATCTATTGCCGGGGAGGATTTGCAAACCCTACCCGCACCGTAAGCGCACCCTCCCCGAACCGAGCGTGCACCCTCCTGATCACGCGCTGAATGCTAATTGGCTGTCAAGTGTCTGTCTACATTCGAAACCAGGAACTGTTGGCGGCCATTTTCTGCCTCGGTAGAAGCGAGGCTGAAGAAGCAAGGGGAATAAGTGTGTAAAACATATAAAGGGGGCAAAGTGGAAATACTCTGACCCTCTAGAGGTGCTTAGGGGGTCCCAGAAGGACCCCCTGGGGCCCCCTTTAAAAAAAAAACGGCGAAATGCGTGCACGGTGCGCGCATCCTATTGCGTTGGGTGCACGGATTCTCTCGCATTGGGTGCGCGGATCCAAGGAAAAAAAAATTGAAATTGTTGGGAGATAAAGATCAAGCTTAAGTGTTTTGTTCTTGAGTGGCTCTAAAAAGAGCGGTTGTGTTCATTGAGAGTTTTTGGTACTTATAAGTAAGTACCTATACAGAGTCTAAAGTTGTTGTGGAAGACTCTGTTTCCTTCATCAGTAAAGTGTTTCCATCTCTCCTATACATCTCTTGCATATGAAAGCGCAGATTGTTATTGTAAATGGACCCCATTCTATAGTCTCGGAGAAAAGCAGAAACAGATTTATTCACATGTTTCCTAGCTTTCTCAATTTGTGGACAAAAATGATTGGACCAGTTCCATTTCTGCCTTTGGCGTATGTTAGAATACACAAAGGCAGTTTTGGGGAAAAGTGAAATCAGTTCTGCAAAGGTGTCCTTCATAAGCATTTCCAGACCTCCCCCAGTCAAAGTGCCTAGGTCATTGCCACCACAGTGCACTATTATGAGGTCAGGGTGTTGGATATGCATGAAGGATTTCACCAATGGCATCAATTGGTGCCACTTTAACCCTCTCTGTCCAATCCATTTAATGTCTACATTTGGCAAACCTAGGTCTTTGTGAATGCCTTTGTTTTCTGCATACCTTTGGCTCCAGAAAATAAAGCTGTGTCCCACAATCCACACTCTAAGCATCTTGAAAGGAGGTCTGGATGCACTCAGATAGTCTCTGTAAATGAAATTACAGTTTTGAAAGTAAGATTTTTCTAAAATGGTGGCTAAGATGCAGTTTTGAAAAAAGACAAGAAATCATTGGTTGTTTGACAACCTTCTACACTGAAAGGTAGGGTGCATGTTTCTGTTTTTTAAACGCATGATTCTTATTGGTTAACAAAAAGTGAGTGAAAGGAACATTATATATGATAAGCTGATATGTTGAAAAGTCAAGCGCACTTGCTGTTTTGATTAGCAACATTGTGTGCTGAACTTGTGACCTGTGTGCTCAGTTCAGTGTTCCATGACCTGTTTCTATGGTAACAGGCAGAAGGCAGATTGGGGGTAGGGTTCAAATTTATGTCATTTGGAAAGGGTTGAAATGTTTAACCAATAGAAATGTGTGTTTGCTTTTGAATTTATGTGGGAAGGAATGTGATTTGATGTTTACATGTATATGTGTGGAAAATGAGAGGGACACTTTGCCATTCTTTGCTTCTGCTGACAGGTGCACAGTGCAGAGATTCTGTATAAGAATATCTGGTGTGTGACTGATATCTGGTGTGTGACTGATATACTTCTTAATCTACAAAACAACTTGAAAGGTGAGTTATTTAATTGTGAGGGGATGTATGTAGACTATTTTGATTTTAATCAGACTAATGTATTTCTCCTGCTAAAGTGTAGGGAGTATTTTTTTTTCTACAATCTTATTGATATTGTGTTTGCATGTAGAAACCATTCTGTGATAATAATTTGTGTTTTTCATGTGTTTGTAGACAGATAACTGTGCTGTTTTGGTAGAATTAGAAACCAGTCATTGTTTATGAATTTGTGAAATGAGTTATGTTTCTACACTAAAATATAGTACTCCTTCTAGATGAAGAAATGTGTTTTGGTATAGTGCAAGGGATAGTGTTGTTTGGTAACATTGTGTATTTCCTGACAGATAACTGTTTTAAAACCTGTCATGTTGTCAAGTTTTAGTAGCATTAGAAGCAAGTCTTTGCTAATGCATTGATAAAATGAGTCATGCTTTGACACTAATGTGTTGTACTTTAATATTTAGATTGTGTGAAGTCATCCCAATGAAAGGGACATTATATTTCATGCTATAGACCATATTGACACCAATATTAGGGTGGTAATAGAACCCTACAACTTAGAGAGATGGAAGCACGCTGGATCTGTAGGTTACGGTGTGTGTCTTTGGGCCTGAATGTTCATAAGGAATTTCATTATTTTCTGTAAATAACATTACAATATTATGTAAATGTGTATCACCAGGGTGGGGTGTATATATAGGAAATTTCACCTCTTACTATAATAGGATATTTATATATCCTTTGATCAAAACATAATTAAAACATAGCAACATATGGGTTAAAAGACATCTCTCTTTAAAGTTTTTTCTATGCTAACTGAGAGAAAGAAAAGTAAGGGAAAAAAACATTTCTGTCTAACAAAAATGTATGTATAGATTTTGTTTTTGATTTAGTTCCCCTTTTTTTGCTTTCACTATATACATTTTTATCATAGCTTAGTGCAACATATATACTCTATTAAGAATTTATTATGTTGACTGATTTCACGCTTCATTGGAATCTGTACACTTTTTGAGTAATCAATACAATTACATAAGAGATGCATAAAGTAACTATATTTCGAGTAATTTACACCATTACAAGATGGCGCCCAAAGTGCTTTCTTTTCGATCTGCTTTACTTCAGATCTTAAATTGATAGACATCACATAAGAGATGCACATAGTAACTATATTTCGAGTAATTTACACTATTACAAGATGGCGCCCAAAGTGCTTTTGTTTCGATCTGTTTTACTTCAGATCTTAGATTGATAGACACTGAACTAGAGAAATCACTGCATTAAAAGTCAGTTATATACGTGTGTAGATACATTTACATTTGCGAGATCATATGGTTGATTGCCTATATATTTATATATGGCTTTCTTCATATTTAACTAACCTGTTCCAAAATGGCGCGTATTTTTGCGTCCATTCTTGGTTCAGTATTTTACTCCTCCGAAGCAATTTACACCATTACAAGATGGCGCCCAACAAATTGTACAGCTTCGGTCTGACTAACTTTGGTTCCTTAATCAACACTGAATTTATAAGATTTTATACTAGATTTATCATTGAATTAAAGTTTGCAATATAAACTTGGATCAATATCATTGCATTAGTTAGACCATATGATTGACTGCTTACAAATCTACAAAAAGGTTCTTACCCTATTCTATTTACCTGTTTCAAAATGGCGCTTATTATCGCGTCTTTTTCTTTACTTTCTCTTTACTTTATCAGCATATTTTTTGGCGCCTAATAAAGGCATTAATTAGACTAATTGCACAATTACACTAATCAATTTACCAATTGCATTCCGTATAAATATACGGTCCAAAACAGACTTGTTCAAACTCACTAATCGAATAAGACGGCCGTACGAGACAGATGAATACTGTGACCGTAAGTGTTATTTGGACGCCACTTCTTTTTGCTGCAAGTTATTGCTACATTTGCTTTATGAGATTCTCTTGTCATTTAAATTTGTTCTAAAACATTAATCAAAATAAGACACTATTGGGAATATGTCAGTCTAAAAAAAAAACTTTAAAAAAAACTTTATTTATTTATGGGCGCTCTAACCACTTTTGAAATGGCTGTCCATAACATCGCCTGCATAGACCATGTCTTGGCTCAATGTATAAGTGTACATAGTGAAGCGGGAAGGTGTAATCCTTTTCAGATTTTTAAATAAAAATTCAGACAGATGTTTTAATAAGACTAGTAAATTGAACGACACTATATACTTGTTGTATCTTTAGATCTTAGCAAACACCACTTAGAATATGTTCGCTAAAGCATCTCCTATAGTTGCTCCCACTATTCAGAAATGGCTGTAGACAATAAACTCGTATAGACTTAGTGGCGGTATAATGAATAGACACTTATAACGAGGCAGGAATATTTACCTGTCTCTTTGTGCTATATATATATTCTTTGCTGTGATAAACCGTACTAAATGAAGAATATATTAATAATTATAACTCAGAGAGGAAAACAATAAAAGTCAATTATTCTAGCCATTTCATATGTATGTACCACTTTGATTAACTTTACTCAAAAACTTGACAGAACCCCGAAATATAATCTTTGAGCAATATAGGACCGTTTTCAACACATTCCTTATTTTGAATCATTAATCTCAATACCCTTCCAGGACTTACTAACTGCCCTAATGGAAACATAGGATGGACGATGTCCGGATAATTCCGCTCACAAACAGACTGTGTTAAATATGTGGACCATGAATATCTGACAATAAAGATAAAAGATTACTGCTAAGGTATGTGTGTAATAAGATATGGCTCTCTAGTAGGGACTTAATTGCTCTTTTGTGACTAAAGAAAATATACCGGGTTTTGTTTAAAGAAAAAAGAACAGTAAGAACTTTCTTTGGTTATTTTGCTCCTCCATCATTTCTTTCCTTTTATTCGATCTCTGTATTAAGTTTGAGATGGTATATATATACTTGCTATACAGTGCTATATATTTAATCTTTGTATGCTTAAGAAGAGATATTTAAAATAAATTTAAGACGACTCTGTATATATTGTTGTATAACATGTTTTTAATGTATGTACATACAATATTGTAAATAGTATTTTTTCTCATATATTTTTGTAGCCTTGAAGAAGTCCATGTTTGGAATATACGCATTGGCGGTTACATAATGAATAAAGATGAAACAACAACTTCAACTGAATAACGTTGCTTCTTTATATAAGCATACAATTACACTACAACTGTACTTTTTTGTGGATTGTTGAGAATCAAATACTTACAAGTGTGCAGGGCCACCTCTTGCTGAAGTCTCCTTATCCCTTGCACAGTAGTGAATGAGTTTTGGTAAGCTGCTAGGGATAGTGTTGTTTGTCTAGAATCACACTGTGAGTCTGTGTGCATTTGGGAACCACTGTGAGAGAAGCATTTGGTAACATTGTGTATTTGCTGACAGATAACTGTTTTAAAACCTGTCTTGTTGGCAAGTTTTAGTAGCATTAGAAGCCAGTCTTTGCTTATGCGTTGATTAAATGACTTAGGCTTTCACACAAAAGTGCAGTCCTGAAATATGTACATTGTGTACAGTTCCCTTACCACTTCCACAGTAGTGAATGAGTTTTGGTAAACTCCTAGGGATAGTGGTTGTTGTCTAGAATCACACAGTGAGTCTGTGTGCATTTGGGAACCACTGTGAGAGAAGCATTTGGTAACATTGTGTATTTGCTGACAGATAACTGTTTTAAAACCTGTCATGTTATCAAGTTTTAGTAGCATTAGAAGCCAGTCTTTGGTTATGCATTGATAAAATGAGTCTTGCTTTGACACTAATGTGCTGTACTTTAATATGTAGATTGTGTGTAGTCTTCTTACCCCTTGCACAGTAGTAAATGAGTTTTGGTAAGCAGCTAGGGATAGTGTTGCTTGTCTAGAATCACACGGTGAGTCTGTGTCCATTTGGGAACCACTGTGAGAGAAGTATTTGGTAACATCGTGTATTTGCTGAGAGATAACTGTTTTAAAACCTGTCTTGTTGTCAAGTTTTAGTAGCATTAGAAGGCAGTTTTTGCTTATGCTTTGATTACATGAGTCAGGGTTTGACACAAAAGTGCAGTCCTGAAATATGTAGATTGTGTGTAGTCTCCCTACCCCTTGCACAGTAGTGCATGAGTTTTGGTAAGTTTCTGGGGATAGTGTTGCGTGTCTAGAATCACACAGTGAATCTGTGTGCATTTGGGAACCACTGTGAGAGAAGCATTTGGTAACATTGTGTATTTGCTGACAGATAACTGTTTTAAAACCTGTCTTGTTGTCAAGTTTTAGTAGCATTAAAAGGCAGTTTTTGCTTATGCTTTGATTAAATGAGTCAGGCTTTGACACAAAAGTGCAGTCCTGAAATGTGTAGATTGTGTGCAGTTCCCTTACCACTTCTACTGTAGTGAATGAGTGTTGGTAAGCTGCTAGGGATAGTGTTGCTTGTCTAGAATCACACTGTGAGTCTGTATCCATTTGGGAACCACTGTGAGAGAAGTATTTGGTAACATCGTGTATTTGCTGAGAGATAAGTGTTTTAAAACCTGTCTTGTTGTCAAGTTTTAGTAGCATTAGAAGGCAGTTTTTGCTTATGCGTTGATTAAATGAGTCAGGGTTTGACACAAAAGTGCAGTCCTGAAATATGTAGATTGTGTGTAGTCTCCTTACCCCTTGCACAGTAGTGCATGAGTTTTAGTAAGCTGCTGGGGATAGTGTTGCTTGTCTAGAATCACACTGTGAGTCTGTGTGCATTTGGGAACCACTGTGAGAGAAGCATTTGGTAACATTGTGTATTTGCTGACAGATAACTGTTTTAAAACCTGTCTTGTTGTCAAGTTTTAGTAGCATTAAAAGGCAGTTTTTGCTTATGCTTTGATTAAATGAGTCAGGCTTTGACACAAAAGTGCAGTCCTGAAATGTGTAGATTGTGTGCAGTTCCCTTACCACTTCTACTGTAGTGAATGAGTGTTGGTAAGCTGCTAGGGATAGTGTTGCTTGTCTAGAATCACACTGTGAGTCTGTGTCCATTTGGGAACCACTGTGAGAGAAGTATTTGGTAACATCGTGTATTTGCTGAGAGATAAGTGTTTTAAAACCTGTCTTGTTGTCAAGTTTTAGTAGCATTAGAAGCCAGTCTTTGCTTATGCGTTGATTAAATGAGTTAGGCTTTGACACAAAAGTGCAGTCCTGAAATATGTAGATTGTGTGCAGTTCCCTTACCACTTCCACAGTAGTGAATGAGTTTGGATAAACTCCTAGGGATAGTGGTTGTTGTCTAGAATTACACTGTGAGTCTGTGTGCATTTGGGAACCACAGTGAGAGAAGCATTTGGTAACATTGTGTATTTGCTGACAGATAACTGTTTTAAAACCTGTCTTGTTGACAACTTTTAGTAGCATTAGAAGGCAGTTTTTGCTTATGCTTTGATTAAATGAGTCAGGCTTTAACACAAAAGTGCAGTCCTGAAATGTGTAGATTGTGTGCAGTTCCCTCACCACTTCTACTGTAGTGAATGAGTTTTGGTAAACTTCTAGGGATAGTGGTGCTTGTCTAGAATCACACTGTGAGTCTGTGTGCATTTGAGAACCACTGTGAGAGAAGCATTTGGTAACATTGTGTATTTTCTGACAGATAACTGTTTAAAAATCTGTCATGTTGTCAAGTTTTAGTAGCATTAGAAGCCAGTCTTTGCTTATGCGTTAATTAAATGAGTTAGGCTTTAACACAAAAGTGCAGTCCTGAAATATGTAGATTGTGTGCAGTTCCCTTACCACTTCCACAGTAGTAAATGAGTTTGTATAAACTCCTAGGGATAGTGGTTGTTGTCCAGAATCACACTGTGAGTCTGTGTGCATTTGGGAACCACTGTGAGAGAAGGATTGGGTAACATTGTGTATTTTCTGACAGATAACTCTTTTAAAACCGGTCATGTTGTCAAGTTTTAGTAGCATTGGAAGCTAGTCTTTGTTTATGCATTGATAAAATGAGTCAGGGTTTGACACTAAGGTGCAGTACCATGTACTATTCTCTTCACTGTGCCAGAACTGAAAATTTAAAAGTTTTACCCAGGCACTGTCCTAGCAGTAGTCTGATAATTTAGTCAGTGTCTAAGTACTTACGTTGTGAACCATACATTACCACATAGACTGCTTCAAATGTCTATGCAGTATGCATGCAGTCTTCTAACATACTATACACTTGTCTTTCACACCTTCAATTCGCTAGTCAGTATCGATACACTTCCAGGAAACACTCTGTCACTCCCTTTGCGCTCCTCTAGTGACCCATTCAGTACCAAGTACTAATCCATTCACTGTGCCAAAAGCCAACCACTTATAAATTCACTCAGGCACTCTCGTTGCTGTACTCTAATCATTCAGTCAGTACCCAAGTACTCATGCAGTGAGCCAGGCCTTATCACATAGACTGCTTCAAACGCCTCTTCACTATGCATGCAGTCCTCTAACCACCTACACAGTTGTTTTTCACACCTTCAATTCCCTCGTCAGTATCCATACACTTCCAGGAAACACCCTGTCACTCCCTTTGCAGTCCTCTAGTGACCCATTCAGCACCATGTAGTAATCCATTCACTGTGCCAAAACCCAAACCGTTATAAATTCAGCAAGACACTCTCTTTGCAGTACTCCAATCATTCAGTCAGTGCCTAAGTATTCATGCACTGAGCCAGGCCTTTGCACATGGACTGCTTCAAACCCCTTTCCACTATGCATGCAGTCTTCTAACCACCTAGACACTTGTCTTTCACCCCTTCAATTCCCTAGTCAGTATCCATACACTCCAGCAAACATCCTGTCACTCCCTTTGCACTCCTCTAGTGAGCCATTCAGTACCAAGTACTAATCCATTCCCTGTGCCAAAAGCCTACCACTTATAAATTCACCCAGGCACTTTCCTTGCTGTACTCTAATCATTCAGTCAGTACCCAAGTACTCATGCAATGAGCCAGGCCTTAGCACATGGACGCTTCAAATGCCTATCCAGTATGCATGCAGTCCTCTAATCACCTACACAGCTGTCTTTCACACCTTCAATTCCCCAGTTAGTCTTCATACACTTTTAGCAAACACCCTGTTACTCACCCAGTGTGTCTCCTTATAGTACTGTAATCATTCAGTCAGTTAGCATGTAGTCTTTTAGTGAGGTAGGCTTTAGGGCATGAACTGCTTCAAAGTAGTATGCACTATGCATGTAGTGTTTTAACCATCGTCACACTTGTGGTTCAGGGCTATAGTTTCTTAGTCAGTTTTTATATAAAATGTATTTGTACAGTAATGGAATAGTATAAATTTGAAAGTTATTAATATACATTCATTTGTGATTCTTTTTTACAGATACTGTTTTTCAACGTTAAAATAGAGAAATCATGCCCGAGACAGGAGGATTATTTGAAGAAACATCAACCACAAGTATTGAATGTACAAGATAATGTGGCTAAAAGGAAAAAATCTTCTGGTAAGATCACAAAGAAATTCATTAAAAATGTTTGTAGGAGCAATTAGAATGTAGATAATGCTGGAACTACTGAGAATTCTTCAAGTAAGAAAAAAATTCAAAATAAGAGTAAAAGTAAAATAGCAAATGGTCAGTCAAAGGACATAAAGTATGGTAAAAGAAGGCAAAATCAGTATAAGGAATTACGCAAAAAAATATTTTACAAGAGAGTAGTGCATAATATGCTGAAAGATGTAAAGAAATATAAAAAGAGAGCTTTATTTTATAAAAAGAAGAAGCACATTGAAAACATTGTGGAAAAGGCTTTTGAAGTAAAAAGGAAACTGTTTATTTTAGTGTTAAACAGAATTTGATCACTAGATAAACCAATACATGTAATGAACGCCAAAAGTAGGAGGAAAAGAGTTATTAATAATAAAAAATGTTGTGATGTTTTTTTGGGAGAATGGTAACACAGTTCCAGTTCAGAGCCTTTTTTTAATGAAGAGAGTTATTCAGTGAGCGAAAAATTATTGTATGCAGTTGACACCAGTGGTAGAGGTTATGAGGTTAGCGACGGTTGTCCAATTGAGAAAGAGAAAATGGTTGAAAGAAATGCGGAAGAAGTGATAGCTGATGAAGTTTTAGGGAGACGTGCTAAAAACCCTGGGGCAGATTTATGTTTGACTTGCGCCTCATTTACGCCGCCGTTGCGTCACTTTTGTGACGCAGCAGCGGCGCAAATCCTGCGCCATGGTGCGGGGTATTTACAACGTGACGCATCTGGGAGATGCGTCACGTTGTAAAGCCCAGCGCCACATGTAGGCGTTCCAGGGCAGGTGGGGGCGTTCCGGCACAGGAACGCCTCCTAAAAGTGGCTGAGTGAAATCTACAAGATTTCACTCAGTCACTTTTGAGCCCATGCTGCTTCAAAACCCTGCGCCTGCTTGAAGCAGGCGTAAGGATTGACGCAGCATTGTGCAGATAGGGCCCCCCAGAGCATTGCTGGAGCTGCGTCGCGCTTGCGACGCAACTCCAGCAATGCGCCACTTTTACGGCACAGATGCGTGACACATCTGTGCCATTTTGCCCCATGGTGCGCCGCATTATAAATGCGGCGCATCCATGATGGCGGAGCTGGGGCGCAAAATAACTGGCGCATCCCTGCTGATATGCAGGGATGCGTCAGTTATTATAAATATGCCCCCCTGTGTACACTTGGGATTGCAGTAGTGTTTGCTGTGTACGACAGGAATCTATTGAAAAATTATGTCGTTTTTTACGAGCCTATACTAAAAATAGTGTAAAACAAAAGATTACGCTGTTGCAAGGACTAGACCCTTGCAGAGTGAGAAAACATTCTGGTTTGCAAGGTCATTCTCTGGCTTTTCTTTCTAGGAAACATTGTCAAAGTGTTTTTCACCATTTCAGAATGCTGGCAGTACATCATACTCAAATGCGGAAGTTAGTGAGAAGGTTGCATTATGCAAAAAGTCCAGCACTAAAATTAAGTGAGTTGAACAGTGCTCTTTTGCGTGGGTAAGTATCAGATGTGAAGCAGGTCTGTGATGATATTGAGTTTGGTACTTTGGTCCTCAGCAAGAGAGTGAAGAAACTGACACATTAGTAGAACAAAATGTTGAAGACAATGTACAACCCGTAATTACAGAAAAACTTGAGGATGAAATCACAAAGTTTAAGGTAATTTCAGGTGAAAGACCAAATGTTTCTTGTATTTGTTGTCGGCAAAGTCACTATAAAAATCACACTAGGGGTGTCAATCTGTATTTAAAAAGTGAAATAGAGGATAATGATAAGTGGATGGAATTTGCAACTTATTTGCTGGTAGAGGATTGTTTTGATTTGGGATGTGAGCAGCGTATTTGCAAATATTGTTATAACAAATTAGACTAGAATAAAATGCCTGCTAGAGATGTTCATAATAATCTAGAGTTGGTTGCTATTCCTCCAGAGCTGATAGATTTAAATACGTATGAGTCTATTCTCATACAATGTGTTCACCCATTTCAGGCTATTGTTCGTATGGAGCCCAAAACAAGTAAATTACCTCCATCAGAGTTGCAAAGAGGATTGAAAGGAAGGGGCAGATTTATGTTAACTGGCGCATCCCTGCATATCAGCAGGGATGCGCCAATTATTATGCGCCACAGCTGCGCCACCATGGATGCGCCGCATTTATAATGCGGTGCACCATGGGGCAAAAACGGCACAGATGCGTGACGCATCTGTGCCGTAAAAGTGACGCATTGCTGGAGTTGCGTCGCAAGCGTGACGCAGCTCCAGCAATGTTCTGGGGGGCCCTATCTGTACAATGCTGCGTCAATCCTTACGCCTGCTTCAAGCAGGCGCAGGGTTTTGAAGCAGCATGGGCTCAAAAGTGACTGAGTGAAATCTTGTAGATTTCACTCAGCCACTTTTAGGAGGCGTTCCTTCGCCGGAACGCCCCCACCTGCCCTGGAATGCCTACATGTGGCGCAGGGCTTTACAACGTGATGCATCTCCCAGATGCGTCACGTTGTAAATACCCCGCACCATGGCGCAGGATTTGCGCCGCTGCTGCATCACAAAAGTGACGCAACGGCGGCGCAAAAGTGGCGCAAGTGCAACATAAATCTGCCCCGAAGAGTTTTGTATTTACCATTAGATTTAAGGAAAAATATTGAAACTATTGGTGTAGACCATGCAGAAAATGAGCCACTAGTCATTCTAGTTAATGGTGTTCCTACTTAGAATAAGAAAATCTGGCAAGAGTTAGTGGATGTTAGAAAAGTGCAAAAGGCGTCATTGTATCTGATAAAAAATAATGAGTACTATAGAAATGTGTTTGTTGGAGAAGAAGAAATATATTTAGAAGAAGATACTGAAACATTAAGTGGAGAAATAGAAAAAGTGGACATGTCCAGATGTGAAGAGATCTATGAACATTACAGTGTACATCCACTTCATTCCAAAGAGGTGATGGGGAATACAATTGAGTTGTTTCAAATGAAAAAAGCAAAAGGAAGTCCCATGAGTGTATGGGAAGAGAGCTTGGAAGCTCGTTGTTTCCCGCAGTTGTTTGCAACAGGAAAAGGTGGACGATGTGATGAACGTCCTGTACAGATTCCTGCATCTGAATATCGGACAACAAGATTATATGCAGAAGATCCAAGATTTCGACAATGTATCCCTTATATGTTTCATCTTCTGTTTGAAAGTGACTTGTCTGGACTTTTATATGCAGTAAATCACATTTTAAAAACTGGAATGTATCTTCAAAATGTAACTGCAAAGGATTTTATGGATAAAGTGCATCAGAGAGATGATCATTTAGAATCTCAGTTGATTAATCTGATGGCATATCAGCTTGGGACTAATGAATATTGGTACTGTCAACATGGAGAACTGAAATGTATGCTACGGAACTTGGGAACTCCTACATGGTTCGTTACACTAAGCTGTGCTGAGTATGCTTGGGATGATTTACTTGAATTTCTTCGAGAGGCAAATTCCAATATAAAAAATATTGAATACAAGACACCTGGAGAATTGTGCTCTTTGGATCCTGTCAATGTATGCAGATATTTCAATCATAGATTTGAAGCTATGATGTCTTTCATCTGCAATAAAAAGAATCCTCCTCTTGGAGAAGTTGTGGATTTCTTTTGGAGAAAGGAGTATCAAGCAAGAGGTGCTCCTCACATACATATGTTGTTATGGGTCAAGGACGCCCCCAAATTTGGAACAGATTCAGATGAAATTGTTTTGTCTTTCATTGAAGATTATGCTACATGTGCT
Organism: Triturus cristatus; assembly: GCF_964204655.1. NCBI lineage: Eukaryota > Metazoa > Chordata > Amphibia > Caudata > Salamandridae > Triturus > Triturus cristatus. Next base: position 1,087,278,333 of record NC_140591.1, read on the forward strand.
CTTCCAAATAGCAGAGAAGACAAAAACTTAAAACAACAAGTCTTACGATTTCAAAGCCACAGGTTTGGAAAATACTGTCGACGAAACTACAAGTCAAAGGATAAGTTCTATACCAAATGTCGTTTTGGATTTCCACGTGCTGTATTATCCAAAGGAAGAGTGGACAGTTTTATGTCAGCTATACGACATACCATCACAAGAAAGTCTCCGAAAAACACCTACAACTTAAGATGAAGCGAAGAATCAAAATAAATAAATGACTACAATCCAGTTATTTTATCCATGTGGTACGCTAAAATGGATATTCAGTATTTTGCGGACAATTCCATTGATGTTGCTCGATATGTAACATCTTACATTATTAAATCAGAAAAGACTGAATTGAAAGAAATGTGGGAAGAGATTTCTCACAAGAAGACTCTAAGTAAGAAATTATACAGTTTCAGTTTGAAGATGTTATCGCATCGTGAAATTGGAGCATATGAATGTTCAGATCGGTTATCATCTGCAAGTCTATATTCCAAAAGTAGAAGAATCATTTGGGTGAGTCTAGGTCTTGCAGGAATGCAAAATCGGGTACTGAGATCTGTTCAAGAAATTGAATATTTAGCAGAAAATGACCTAGAAAGTACAGATATTTTGAAAACGAATATGTTGGACACATACTATCCAAATAGAAGTCATCATCTTGAGAACATGTGTCTCTATGAAGTGCTGCAAAACTACACTTTTAAACGGCATACTACAGAGAACATCAACGATGGAAAATATGGAGTGATTGGTTCCGAAGGATGTCTGGTGAAACAAAGGAAAGGAAATTTAATTAATCACAGGAAACTGAGTTGCGACACTGCTGACAAAAGGGAATTTTACTATTTAGCCCTTTTGCAAATGTTCAAACCATGGCGTTCAGAACTGGAATTACTTGGAGATTTTCCCAGCTATGAAGATTCATTTAATGCTTGTAAAGATAGCATACAATGCAGTGCTTTCGCAAATTATGTCAAAATGTTGAATGATGAAATTGATCAAGAAGCGGTAGAAACAGCAATGTATCAAGCACAAGAAGATGCAATACAGTTAGGAAACTTGGAAGAGCAACTAAATGTTGAACAGAAACAAATATATCAGCAAGTGAAAGAGCAGATTGACCATGGATTACTTCATGAAAAGAGAGGGTGCTCATGTACATCATTTCAACCTATTCGAATGTATGCGAGTGGTCAAGCTGGAACAGGAAAAAGTTTCTTAATTAAAGTAATTATAAGTTATCTGCAGAAAACAACTGATTCGCATTTGTCTTGTGTTGTCACTGCTCCAACTGGGTTGGCAGCTCATAACATTAAAGGAATTACTTTTACTAATGCTGCCTGTAGAGCATGAGAACAAATTGGAATACCACAAGCTATCTGGAGAAGCTTGTTGTGAAGTTTCAAGAGTCTTGAAGAAAATGAAACTTCTCATTATTGATGAGGTGAGCATGGTCTCAAACTTGAAGCTTGCCTTTGTGCATTTAAGAATGCAGCAAATTCTTAAAACAGACTATGACGTGTTATTTGGAGGAAAACACGTCATAGTTTTTGGAGATCTACTGCAACTGACTCCGGTAAAAGGACAACCGGTATTTAAAACAATATATATATATATATATTCACTGAAAAAAACCATAGGTTTCAGGCTAGTTATAGTTAGAAATTAGCATTAAAACAACCTTAGAAATTCACTGAAAAAACCATAGGTTTCAGGGACATTATAATTAGTTGGACATTTCACTTGTACAAAACCAGAGAAATTCAGCTGTTATAGTTAGGTCAGCTAACTATAACTCGTGCCCCCGCAATACCCTGCTGATGACGTCACATATTACAACATTCATGACATGGTCAGTGTCATCACTGATGACATTACTGATGACATCTCAAATGACATCACTGATGACATCATCCAGTGATTGTGTGTTTCTGTAAACTTTAAATATGTTTTATATATATGCCAAGGTGTATTGAAGAATAAGTGGTTGTATAAGTGTCTGGATGGAGGATTTAGTAGGAGTGTGACAGACTGTATAAGTGAGTGATTAGATGTGTCTTACTCAATACATGGATTAGTGACTAAACTCTGTGAATGTCTGTATCAGTCTGTTTGTTGTTGTGTAAGTGGCTGCATGGGTTGGTCAGTAGCTACATGAGTGTCTATATGGGTTATTGATTGGTTGCCTGAGTATTTGTATGGGAGACGGAGCATGTGTGTGGGTGGGTGGGAGGTATGTGACTCTGTGCATAGATGTGTGAGTGGTTGATTCACTGGGTGTATGGGTTCAAGAGTACATGTGGAAACAGCTGTATGGGTGGGTGAATGTGTGTATTGATGAGTTGGTGAGTGAATGGATGTCTCAGTGGTACATGCCTAAGTAACTAAATATGTAAAAGGCAGTGTGTGTGAGAGTTGGAGTATATAAATGACTATACATGAGAGTCAGTGATTGTGAGAGTGACTGTATGGATGAGTTTGTAATTGTATCAGTGATTATATAAGAGAGTCAGTATGCGTTAGTATCTCTATGAATAAGTGAGGTGGTGTGTGTATAACTGCATAGGTGAGTAAATGGGAGTGTGATTGATTCTTTGCATGACCGACTAGGTGTGTGAGTAAGTCCATGGATGAGTGGCAGTGTGTGAGTGTCTGTATAGGTGTATGAGTGCATATGATAGTGTTGTATTGATGAGAGACTGCATGTATAACTGATTGTATGGATGAATGAGTGGATGTGTTTGTAGACCTAGGAATCAGCGAGTGCTTATGTGGTAACTACTATTAGTGTGTTGATGATTTTGAAAATGGTAGTCTGTATTTTACAGTGGGTGTATTAGAGTGTGAGGAGGTGCATCAAATTATCACATGGATAATGTTATCAGTGATGTCACTGACCATGTCCTGAATGATGTAATATGTGATGTCATCAGCAGTGCATTGCAGGGGCACGAGTTAGAGTTAGCTGAACTAACTATAACAGCTGAATTTCTCTGGTTTTGTACAAGTGAAATGTCCAACTAAATATAACGTCCCTGAAACCTATGGTCTATTCAGTGAATGTCTAAGGTTTTTTTCTATGCTAATTTCTAACTATAACATACCAGTCACGTTTTCAGAGTGGTGGAGAAAGGTGAGCGTGGCCTCCGAAACACTTCTTAGCAATCCCACTGTGTGAGATTCACTGGAGGTAACAGGAGGAGTAGTTAGCCCCCAACGTCAACCTTGGGGGCCAACTATCCCGTTTATTAGCACCATTAAGTCCCACACAGCAGGATTGATAACTTCTTATTTGAGGCCCAGCCCCCTCCCTGCACCACTGTGCAAACGTGCCCACTAGCACGTTGTAAGTTGGGGGATTAAGTCCTCTTGAATCCTGAGGGTCCCTAGGGGCCAACTAGCCCACCAGGTACCTCCAGTAAGTGGCACAGAGCTGCTTTGCAGAGAGGTGGTCCAAGGTCAAGCCCATTTTTACACCTCTCTGCAATGCAGCTCTGTGGCGCTTACTGGAGTTATCTGGTGGGCTAGTTGGACCCAAGGGACCCTCAGGATTCAAGGGGACTTTATACCCCAACTTAAAAAGTGCCACAGGGTGCGTTTGCACAGTGGTGAACGGAGGGGGCGGGGCCTGATGTGACAAGTGTGGAAACGTGCCCCGTGGCACGTTTTAAGTTTGGAGATTAAGTCCCCTTAATTTATGATGGTCCCTGGGGTCCAACTAGCCCACCAGGTTCTACTGAGTCACACGATGGCTGCCAACACTTCCTGGTTTGGAGTGTTGGCAGCCAATCGCAATGAAGCTCGTGCATGGGAGGGTTCACAAACCCACCGCTGCCCGAGATATTGAAACTTTTTCTTTTCCTAATTTTTCAGGAACTACTGAACGGAGTTACACCATTTAACAAAAAGGGCTCTTTCTGAACAAAGACCTACCTTTTTGCTAAATTTGGTGTAATTCCGTTCAGCAGTTCGGCATGTAGCTTTGTCTAAATTTTCCTATGGAAAATAACATGGGGAAAATTAGTTTTGGGACACCACTTTTTTCTGGCCCCCGCTAGACTAATCAACCCGAAACTTTCAAGACTGGAGCTGACCGGAGCGGGTCACTAGTTTTAAAAGTTTTGCGAAGATTTGTCAACCGGCATCAAAGTTATTGGGAAAAGAAAAAATGCTTAATATATACATATATACACACACATATTAATTTGCCAATAACTTTGAGGTTGTTTGATGAATCTTCGCAACATTTTCAAAATTAAGTTGTCTGTTACTTAAACTGCTCTCTTTAAAATTTTGTGGTGATCCGTCAAGCAGGGTCTGAGAAAAAGGGAGAGTCCCAAAACGCTTTTTCTCCATGTTAATTTTGATAGGAAAATTTAGACATGGCTACGCCTTGAACTGCTGAACAGAATTGCACCAAATTTGGCAGATAGGTGACCCCTCCTGATCTTCTGCCTTAGATCAGATTGGCTTCCAAAACTTCAAACCAGGAAGTGTTGGCAGCTATCTGGTGACTCAGTTGAACAGAGTCACATGAACATTTAAAAAAAAAAAAAAGAAAAGGGGGCACAGTAGAAACCCCCTAAGCCCCTAGGTATCTTGTGGAGAGTCCCACAGCAACCCCCCCACCCCAGTGCCAAAAAAGCATTTTTTTCATTCATTTTCTGCAGAGGTTGTGCTAGATCTGTGACTTTGGCTAAAATCTTTTTTCAAAAACAGAGCCCAGGCTCCAGCGCTTTGTTTGATATAGGCTCCCAGGTGGGCCAGGTTGCAGGAGCAAGTTTAAATAATGATGCAGGGGGCTCTCCACCTCCCCAGGTATATTCACTGAAAAACCATAGGTTTCAGGGACGTTATAGTTAGTTGGATATTTCACTCGTACAAAACCAGAGAAATTCCACTGTTATAGTTAGTTCAGCTAACTATAATTCGCGCCACCGCAATACACTGCTGATGACGTCACATATTACATCACTCATGACATGGTCAGTGACATCACTGATGACATCACTGATGACGTCTCAAATGACATCACTGATGGCATCATCCAGTGAATATGTGTTTATGTAAAGTTTAAATATGTTTAATATTTATAGGCCAAGGTGTATTGAAGAATGAGTGGGTGTATAAGTGTCTGAATGGATGATTTAGTAGGTGCGTGACTGACTCTATAAGTGAGTGATTAAACGTATCTTACTGAATGCATGGGTTAGTGACTAAACTGTGTAAATGTCTGTGTCAGTCTGTGTGTTGGTGTGTAAGCGGCTACATGGGTTTGTGAATCGGTACATGAGTGTCTATATGGGTTATTGATTGATTGTCTGAGTATCTGTATGGGAGCTTGAGTGTTTGTGTGTGTGGGGGGGTGTGACTGTGCATAGATGTGTGAGTATGTGATTCACTGGGTGTATGGATTCAAGAGTGCATCTGTAAAGGGCTGCATGGGTGGGTGAGTGTGTGTATGGGTATGTTGGTGAGTGAATGGATGTCTCAGTGGTACATGTGTGAGTAACTATATATGTGAAAGGCAGTATATATGAGTGTTACTATACGTGAGAGTGAGTGATTGTGAGGGTGGCTGTATGGATGAGTGTATGCTTGTATCAGTGATTGTATAAGAGAGTAAGTATGTATTAGAATTTGTATAAATTACGGAGGTGGTCTGTGTATAACTGTATAGATGAGTAAATGGGTGTGATTGATTCTTTGCATGACTGAGTAGGTGTGTTGCTAAATCTATGGATGAGTGGTGGTGTGTGAGTGTATGTACAGGTGTATGAGTTCATATGATAGTGCTGTATTGATGAGTGACTGCATGTTTGAGTTGCTATATGGGTGAATGAGTGGATGTGTGTGTGTGTGTAGACCTAGGAATCACTGAGCGGGTATGTACTAACTGCGATTGATCTGTCTATGTTTTTGATATTGGTAGTCTGTATTTTACAGTTGGTGTATAAAAGGTTTTATTAGGGTGTGAGGAGGTGCATCAGATTATCACATGGGTGATGTCATCAGTGATGTCATCAGTGATGTCATTTGAGATGTCATCAGTGATGTCACTGACCATGTCATGAGTGATATAATATGTGACGTCATCAGCAGTGCATTGCGGCGGCATGAGTTATAGTTAGCTGAACTAACTATAACGGCTGAATTTCTCTGGTTTTGTACAAGTGAAATGTCCAACTAACTATAACGTCCCTGAAACCTATGGTTTTTTTCCAGTGAATTTAAAAGGTTTTTTAAATGCTAATTTCTAACTATAATGTGCCTGAAACCTATGTTTTTTTCAGTGAATTTCAAAGGTTTTTTAAATGCCACTTTCTAACTATAACAACCTTATTAAGTCCCCTTGAATCATGAGGGTCCCGGGGGGGGGCAACTAGCCCACCAGGTACCTCCAGTAAGCATCATAGAGCTGCGTTGCATAGAGGTGGTGCGAGGCCATGCCCCTTTTTACACTACCATGCAAACGTGGCTCTGGCACCTGGTGCTCAATGATGAAGTCCACTTGTATCCGCCCTACCAACAGTACACCAGAAGCCGTGTTTGCAGAGTGGTGTAAAAAGGGGCGTGGCCTCGGACCACCTCTCTGCAACGCAGCTCTGTTGTAGTGTAGTTCCTATTTGCCTAATAGGCTCCGCACATTGGAATAATAAACACTATAGTTTTGGCATAGGACTGAGTTCAGTATATTAAACTTAATTACTTTGTGTGCCAGCTAACTCAGAGGCCACTAGAAACTCCTTGTGAAACAAGAAGGGAGTAGTTTCTGGCAACCGCATAAACATGACAACCGTGTTTCCCTTTAGAATCGTGGAAACAATAGATAACAGTTTCACTCAGCTAATCATGCACGCTTAATTTCTGCAGAGCTTACACAGAGTATCAAATTGTAAAGAAGAAACATTCAATGAAGGCCATAAAGGTGACTCCCTGACTGTGTCTATTTGGTGGGAACAATACTTGCATACAGCAAGTGACCCTGGCACTAGCCGTTACCAGATATGGAATTCCTGGCAGCATGCCACAGCAAATCTGATCATTCAACATGAGGTAACTCCCATTCAAAAGTTGGCCAAACGTTGGATTAATCACAGCAGCTGGTGTACCCTGAAGGTGGCAGGACAGGTTTGCCACAGAACCGTAACAAGCCCCGTCTAAACTAATATCCCGAAAGATAATTGTGACCCGCTCAGTGCATTTTCACAGTGTGTACTGCTAATAAACACTTCACGACCGCCACTCCAACATCTGTGTGTGTAAGGTAAATCCCAGGATGTCTTAATGTATTCTTTACCTAACCTTTCATATTTGCCTGCTTGCATTTGTTTGAGGCAATACTGAAAATGGAAAGTTGTAACAGGCAGACTTATTTTGCCATAAATTATCCATTCTGTACTGTTTTTCTGCTACCGTAAATGGCAATTTTTCCAGTTTTTCTGCACTGTATACTTTGCTCCCCTTTGTGCCAGTTCGAGCTGTTTATCAATGAGATTGTAGTCTGTAAACAGAGACGACGTGTTGATGAAGCACCAGGGCACATAGCCTGCACCACGTTTTGTAGCGTCCAGCCTAATAACATAATAGAACGTAATTGAGATTGGCCTTGTTGCAGCACGGCTAAATCTTGTTCCAGTATGTCAATAGCAGAGGATACAATGTCGCCCAGTGAATATATCCTGGATGACTGAGTCGTTAACCCATTGTCGATCACAGCGAGAGATTTCACTAAATTAATACAATCAATTTCTCGTATTCTTTCTGTGGCTTCTGCTTGTGTAACCTTCCATATTTCATTACAAGCAGCATAGATGCCGGCATATATGAAACATTTTTGAGGCGGTCTTCTTGGTCCTAGCAAGAAATCCCTAAGGTCTTTTCCTTCTTCAAGTAAAGATAAGTGTTGTTTCACATCCTCGAGTGTAGATTTCTGTAACCATTCAAGGCACAATTTTCCTACACTGTATGTTGTTACTACCCCTGGATGCTGTCTTTGAACATAACGTAGGTCTGGCCTATTGATAGTAAAACCCTGTATTCTATTCAGGAATCTTTCTTGACAGATGTTTGTGTCTGTGGGCCAGAGCAACCATTTTTCCCATTCAGGATCTGATCTGTTGTGTTGTAGTATGGTGTCTACTGTGACAGCTTCCTGTAAAGTGCTATTACTTGCAGGTGTTTGCACAGAAGGTGTGTTCATGCCCTTGATCTTGGCTAATCCAAGGCAAGATGTTTGTTGTACAGTGTCATTCAAAAACATCATTTGCTGTTGGATGATACAGTCTCTAAACAAAGCTTCCATCCCCTGCGCTTGCCAATCTTTAGAACCCCAGACAGATTTTGTGTCAATTGTGTCTTTTCAAAAGTCAAACCCTTGTCTAGACAGTTGGGCAATAAAGGCTGCAGAATAAATCTGTTTAGTTTTTGTTAACATACTTTTCTGTCCTGTTTTGTTTACATTTCTATCGAAAAATGTTTCTGGATCAGATGTATTGTATCCTGAAAAATATGGAAACTTATTTGCAAATGTTTTCGAACTACCCTTAGGTGGTGTTGGACAATGTTCCCATTGGTTAAACATAAACACATTTCTAGGTGTTACAGATTCATGCAAGAAATGATGACCATAGTGGTTATAACAATAAAGCTGTTCATAGTCTGATGAACCCTCCAAGCTTTCATTGTTAGAAAATGCAGCAGACCTTTCTAGATCAGACATTATGTTATTAAAAGTCTCAATGTCCCAATCATCCGAATAGGTACTAGAGGTAATAAAGTCACTTAATGAAATTTTAAATAAGTGTGGAATCTTCATAAGTTCCGAAGGGCCAAATATATTATAATCGGTTTTGTCCCAAACTATACCATTTTGTATAGGAACGGCTGTGATGTTCACTGCTGACAAGTCTCTTGCTTCAAGATGGGATGATTTGTGTGGCTTTAAAAGTAAGTTCACATGGTTACTTTCAGTTTTCAAATGAATATATCTGTCATTCACGAGCAGGCTAATAGTCATTACTAAAGCTAGCCAAAGCAGAAAGAAAAATATTCCAGAAATAATCCATAGTTCAATCCATGGTGAAACCAGATATGTCTCTTTCAGTAAATGAAAAAAGTCTTGTACTTGTTCTTTGGACGTTTTTTGGGCTGGTGTCATTTCAGGCTCACTTGGATCCTCAGAAAACATATCAAAGTTAATGAAGTAGCCAGAAGCCGTTCGGTCAATTGTTGAAATTGCATCAGGATTCGTTGAAATCGCTGGAACCAGTTGATCACGTGTTACATTGGTGTAGACAGGTGTGTCTGGACGGACTGTTATTTGAGTTTCAAGAGGGATGCGTTCCATAGCATGGTTGCATAATCCTTCATCTGTTACTGCTGAATTCTTGATGGTGATGAGCCTTTCAGTCTGAACCTCTTGGATAGTAGCGAGAGGAGTGCGTTTGCTGCTAGGTCAGAGTCCACAAGGCCTACTGTTTAGTATTGGCCACACAGTGTGGTTTTATGAAGTCAATTGACACAAATCTTTTTTCCTTTCTTCCAGCAAGGGGTGGCAGAAGTACTGTTCTTGTTCCGTGGATAGCTAGGAAAGGTACCGGTTGTCTGTAAGAAGGCCCAAATTCCTTCTTGTCCGCAATCTTCTCTCTGACTAGATCCCCAAGCTTTGGGATCTAGACAGGTCTTGCTGGGACGGCTGTTTTTTCTCCAGTGGTGGTTAGCTTCAGGAACACATTGCTTTGTTTCATTCTTAGTTCATTTAGATCCTGCAAAACAGCCAAATGATCGTTGATATCAAAGGGCTTATTTTCCACCACTGTGCCTTTACATTCGAGATCAGGAACCCACATTCTTGTCCCACATAGGACCTCATATGGAGTGACTGCCCTAGAGAACTTCTTGGCAAAATATTTAATGAGCGTTGGACCCCATAAAGATGTTTGACCCACCCATCACCCGAACCTAATACTCTAGCGCTTATAGACTTCTTTATGTCCCGGTTTTTCCTTTCCGCAACAGAATTTCCCTCAGGATGAAATGGAGAGGAGTACCGCAATGCTACGCCCAAACTAACCATGGCTTCTTTGTAAGCCCGAGAACTAAACGCAATGCCCTGGTCAGAATGTAGTGTGCCAATTGCATATGTGCCAATAAAGACTCGCAAATCTTTTATAACAGTTCGAGCGACAGCCGACACTGAGGCCACATCCATAGGAACCTTGAGCACAAATCCACTGCGACCTCGATATATTTATAGTTATCATCCGTTTGCATGAGACCACAGTGATCCAGGTAAACACAAGCTAATGGTTTATCTGAAATTAACAGGGGCGTCTGCGTAGGATGTTTCACTGTGGAGACTTTCATATGTTGGCATATTTAACATTCCAAAACATAGTTTTTGGTCTGTTTCCTAATGCCAGGCTACCAGTATCTTTGTTTTAGTAAAGATACAGTTGCAGAAACACCTGCATGGGCAGAGACTATCACTTCATATGCTGATAGGATCAGTCCTAATCTACGTTCCTTGTTTTCAATTACCCTATCCTCCACTCCAGGGATTCGAGCAAAGGGAACGTTATTCGCATCAATTACATAAGAGTACTTGAGTGGGTATTTTTTCGGTAACGCTGCACCACTGCCTTTGCTTGAAGCATTGACAGCCAACAATATTTCACTGTCTATTTTTGTTCATGAATGAGTGATCGCAGCTATGGAAGCCGCATGCACAGCCCCCTTCGCGGCTTCATCAGCCAATGAATTCCCTGCAACATGAACGCCATCACTTTGATGACTAAACGTATGTATCACGTGAGTATTTTGTAGTTTGTTTCACAACTGAACTACTTGTTCCCAAAGCATTTTATGCTTTATTGTGCCACCTTTTGCATGTTTGAATCCGATTTGAAGCCAATTCCGTAAATATTCACTATATGACTGAACACAGTAAAAAGAATCGCACACTATAAGTGTGGGGAATTTGGGATCTGTATTTTTGAGTGCCAGTTTGAATGCTTGTAATTCAGCTCGCTGAGCTGTACAATCTCCTAGAGATTGAGTTTTAGTGACCATAGGTCTGAAGATACCATCTCGCATGCGTCCTTTTACGATTGCGCATGCTGCACTGTAAGCTTGCTTACTCTCTGTAGCAGGTTGTGCTGATCCGTCAGTATAAATCATAAATTTGTACTGATCAAGAGGAAGAATCTCAGTGGGCAGAGGGCATTCATGTTCATATTGTAGAAATGCTTGTGTTTTTAAATCAGGATCAAAAACATATTCAACATCTGTTGCAGAAAGAGAATTAACCCATTGTATCCATCTTGGATGTAAAGCTTTTGCATTTGGAATGCTCGCTTGTGTATCCGCCTCCAAGGCTGGCACTGGTGTCACAACAATAATGTGTTTCCCCTGAGCTAGAGCTCTTTCTTTTGCTACAGCGGTTTGAGCTGCTGTCAGAATTTTTTCTGTTGAAGTGAAGCGCATTTCTGCTTGTGTATACAAATGTGATTTGTATGCAATAGGTACTTTTTCATCCTCATTAAATGTTAAATAGGTGAATCCGCATTGACCCGAAATTATTCGGATCACTAAATTACAAGTATTTAAGCGTGTTTGCAAGTGATTTGTTGCTAACATGTTAGCTTGGAGTGAACGCAATATTTCTGTGTGTTCTTGTGTCCAATCGTTGATTTAAAAATCAGGCTTAATTAATTTGTAGAGTGGTTTAACCCTCTTTGCATAATTTAGAATGTATGTTCGTCCAAAATTTAGGAAACCTAGAATCAACTATAAATTTTTCACCATTTTTGGAGGTTGGAGTAGCGCACATTTTTCTAAAAAGTTAGCTGCCAGGCTTTTGCCTTTACTTGTAAGCTCATATCCTAGGAAAAGGACATTGAGATGGGCAAATCTAGATTTTTTAAAGTTGAATTTATAGCCCTCAGAGACGAAGCCCAGTATAATGGTACTCACCCTGTTCAAGTGCCTATCTAGGTCATCGTCTGTCAGATAGATGTCATTGACATATGACAATGCCTCATCATCATAAATTTGTAGTAACTCTGTTACTCTTGCTGATAATAACTCCAGGTTGTTCTTAAACCCTTGTGGGAGTCGACAAAAGTGACGCTGGGTTGACAAAGCTGTTAAGTACCTGCTTTCAGGTGCTATGTTTTGACAAAAGAAACCATTTGAAATGTGTAATGTGGTTTTATATTTTTTACGCACAATGTTATTCATTAATGCTTTACTATGTGCATTTTGCACTGAAAATGTTTTAAAACAAGTGTTCAAGTGTCTATAATCCAAAACTAGACAATATGGATTGTCTGATTTGGATACAGGAAACAAAGGATTGTTCATTGAGGAGGGGCATGTTTCAATCACCCCTTGGTATTCAAGTTGATCTAAGATCTCCCTGACCTGTTGGTTAGCTTCTTGCTTTATTGGGTACTGCCTTTGTGAAGTAGGTTGATTTATTAACTGTATTTTGCGGTGAGGTGAGTCCTCATCCCATCCTACATGATTTTTGTATAATGCTGGGGCCTGGGCAACTGCCCATTTCCTGGCATAAGTGTATTTTAAGTGAATTGGAATATGGTTGGAGAAGGCTGGCATAATGATGTCCTCACAATGTGGGTACTCCCTGACAAATTCTGTTGGCCAGTACTGTTCTGCTAGAAGTAAATCATAAGCCCTTGAAAATTTCTCCCAAAAGATTGCTTTCACTTTTCTTGGTAGATCTCCCTCCATCTGGAGTGTTATTTCATATAACTTTTGTGGAGTACTAACCCTGGTGCCTACAGTCTCTGCTTTTATGTACTCATTCAAGTCCACTATCTCCAGAAGTTCCTTCAGGTTCTGGAGAGCTAGTGTTACTTTTGCTGCACTGTCCAGCATTGTCTGAGCCCATCTCCGTTCTTTAGATGTGTTCTCAATATTTTTGGCATGTCTGATCTTCAGACCTGCTACCTTTTTCTTGGTGAATTGAGGGTTTGATTTATTTTTCTGAACATGTTGATCGTCTTTGGACTTCACGCGTTCTTCTTTGTGTTCTGACCGTCCTCTTTTTTCAGATGTCTGTGATGATATCTGAAAGGTACGAGAGGAACGTGTATCAGTATCCTGATACCTGTCAGGTTTTTTCAAATGATCCCTATTCCTGAGGTTATACCTCCTTTCAGAGGGCTCCTTTTGAGGAGACCTACCTCAAGATTGAGAACGTTTCTCTTTTGAATTTTGTTTATTAGTTTCCCACTTCTTTTTAGAAGATGTAGGATCATGTTTAATAGAGTACTTCTCAGGACCTTCAGACAGTTTTGGTTTCAAAGGTTTTCCACCTAAACTGTCTCTGCCTAATTCTGCATAAGATTTTTCTATTATTCTGGGTAGTTCATGTTGATGTTCTATTACATCAAATTCCCTTAAGAGATGGCGGATTGCCACTGATGCTGCCTCCCCTTTAATATTAGATAATATTATTGTTGAGACCTGGTCGAAATTTTTCAGTAATTTCATACCTAAATTCAGAGCAGGCTCTGCCCTGTATCCGTTTTGAATCTATTTCAGGACATCTGGTATTACCGCAATGGATGGAACACCTTGTGTTTTAGTATAAATGGAAGCAAAGACTGTGCCCCAAGTGGTGCAGTCTTCCAGTTGTAGTGTGATCCCCATTGGTAAACAGATTGTTAGAATCCTGTGTTTCTCATAAGGGCTAGTTTGAGGAAAAACTGCTTCGATTTGAGTAATTTTTTGAGCTAACCAGAATGGAATTTGTTCACGTTTTGTGGGCATTTTACCCTTGACTGCATGTAAAGTCTGTGGTATGATATTTATTGTGTTACCCTGTTGAGGAGTTTGATTTGCAATGGTCAATGGTGGTTGGACTGTGAAAGTCTGCATGACATATTGGACTAACTGTCTGTACATTTTTAACTCTTTTAGTTGAGTGAGTAATTCTTTGTCTGACATTTCTTCGATGTCAGGATGAGGTGTGTAGCCTGCTAAAATTGGCCATGTTGCTCCTGGTCTACCTAGTGGACTGAGCATGGAAATGTTTTTGTGATGTTTTAGGGCGCCTTTAAACCAGAGATCATGCTCCTGGTATGTGAGTGGAATTTCAATATCCTCGAAGGGAATATATTCCTCAGGTGGATCATCTTCTTTAAAGAAGTGAAACACATTTGTTATTGGATTTGGTTCTGGCAATACTATGCATTAATAGAATACCTCTGTCTGAAAAGATTGTTGTGCCTCTATCACGAAAACTGCTTTACCACCTCTTGGTGTTAGGCCATGTTGTATAAGTTTTAGAGTAATGGCTCTTCTTATATTCGGATGGATAGAAATCGCCTCCTCATCGGTTTCATTAAAACCAGTAGAATTTATAATGATATGTAATGCGTCATCGGCTAGAACAGCCTCAGCATTATCCCCGAAATTGGACATTGTTTTTTGAAAAATTTAGAACAAGTTTCAAGGAAACAAAGATAAGGTGCACAATATTTTGGAACAGTGTATCCTTCAACGCTGAACAAACCAAACAGCTAATATAGGATTATTGTCCTATTCAGGACTTAACCTTACCCACTCCAAGATTTTTGGAGTATGCAAGTAGGGGTCTCTGAGAAAGAACGACTGAGTTACTTCAGTATCTAGCGTTAAATCACTGTCTTACCGCACATCGGGCGCCATGTAGTGTAGTTCCTATTTCCCTAATAGGCTCTGCGCATTGGAATAATATACACTATAGTTTTGGCATAGGACTGAGGTCAGTATGCCCCTATCGAGTATATTAAACTTAATTACTTTGTGTGACAGCTAACTCAGAGGCCACTAGAAACTCCTTGTGAAACAAGAAGGGAGTAGTTTCTGGCAACCGCATAAACATTAGTTAAAAAACAGAAGAGTGTATCCTAAAATGGAATAAGAACTAGCAAAAAGGTGATTCACTGTGTTTTAAAAGAACCCTCACTCACCAACCTGGTTGGTGACATGCTTCATCATTGGGTTCCCACCAGAGAGGCCGAGTGCCTCTCTGGTGTGCTACGACACCTGAATTACAGCGGAGCTGGATTGACTGAGGTCAGTGCCAGTTGTGAGTAGTGGAAGTGCAGTTAAAATGGTGTCACAATTTTATCCAAAAATAGTTTTAATGGTGGAAAACTGGATACAGTTAAAAGGGGTGTGTTGGACGTGTAGAAACTGGTTATTATTAGACCAGCTACATCCTGGTATATGTGAGAGTGGTCAACATGTTTCTGCTTCTAAAGGTATTAGGCGAAGCATTCGTCAGGGCTTTAGTGGACTACCACGGTGGTATGCGCTCGCTAAGGCACACCCTAACCTGTGGTGTCTAGAACCGATTAGACTCACGGTTCTTTAGTGGCCTTCAGGATTTCTGAAAGCTTTTGATCTCTGTTGGAACAAAAAAAGGACAAACAAACAGTAATTCACAACATAAATATCAACAGTTGGAAGTGTCCTGTTGGACAATGTGTACAAGATAACATGCATACAAGTACTCTACATTGATCTCAATCGATAATGTGTATGCTGCCCAATCCACTCGAAAAATCTATCTTGCTGAGGATCTCAAAAATTTAAACTCAAATACCATCTGTAAACATCCTATTTTTCCGGATATAATCTCTGGGGCCTGTTCCTGCTATAAATGCAGGCTCAATCTTCCCTTTGAGCTATCTACGGGTTTAAGCAACCAGAAATTTAATTCTGGGCTCATTAAGGCCAGGGATGAGGGCCAGCTTAAAGGAGGTTTAATTAATGCTCGATCTATGGGTAAACATAGTCAAGATATTAGAGATCTCATTCTGGAACATCAACTGGACCTACTATTTGTTACGGAGACTTGGTTAAATGATTGGAGCAGTCGGGATGTTGCAGGCTCTGTTCCACCTGGCTACTTGATATATAGGAAGGATCGATTGGTAGGTAGAGGTGGAGGGTTGGCTATTATTCTATGCGATTCCTTTTCCTGTACTTTTTTTGACCTTAATACTATTATAGAAGCAGAAAGTCTATGCTTTTGCCTTTCCCTAAATGCTACTTCATGTTTTTCAGGTGCCCTTATTTATCGGCCAACTGGTCAAAGCACTAAGTTTATTGATTCACTTAGTGATTCCTTGAGCTATCTTCTTCTTAAATATGCTAACTTCACACTTCTAGGTGATTTTAATCTTCACCTAGAGGGTAATTCTGAGCCTGGCAGAGATAATTTCCTCCAAGTCTTAGATTTATTTTCGCTTCAACAATTAGTGAAGGGACCTACCCACCTGGCGCGACATACTCTTGATAGGGTTTGTTCTAACCTGCCCTGGCTCTCGGCAGATATCCCTTCTCCTCTAATTTGGTCCGACCACTCCTTTATCCCCCTTAGGATCATGATTCCCCTGAAGGGTCATGTGGTGAAGTCTCTTAAAGAACTTCATCAAGGGCCTTCATGGGCACAGATTGCAAAAAATCTTAATCTATCGACTTTGGCTAAAGTTCTCACTCCGGCGTTGACAGGCAACACAGAGACAGATTCACGTTTATTCCAGTCCTGGCTATCCAACGTTTGCAAGACTCTTTCTCCTTTGGAGAAGGGGAACAAGCAAAAAAAACTTAAGACCTTAAACACTCCTTGGTTTATGCCCCAACTGGCCCAAGCGCGTTTGCATTGCAAACAACTTGAGCGACAGTGGAGAAAGGCATACAACGAGGAACAAAAAGTGTTTAAAAAGGGTAGGAAAGATTATTTTCTCCAGATTAAATTTTTTACTAATAAAATAAACACAGCTAAGGAAGACCAGAAAACGATTTTTCTGATTGTGAAGTCCTTCACAAAACCTATAGCAGAACAAAGGGAACTCCCGCCTTCACAGACTCTGTGTGATAGCATCTCCCTGTATTTTGAGGAAAATATTCAGAAAATTCAAAGAGATTTTCCAGTGCATAATCTTGACTCTGTTTCCGACTCTCTCTTGGTGGAAAGCACGATCTCTATTTGCACTTTCGAACCTGTCCCATTAGATAGGACACTTGCGGCTATTGAAAGGTGCAAATCAGGCTCGCCGCTGGATGCCTGCCCTCCGTCGATTCTTCATAAAATGCTTGAGGTAGTGAATCCCATCATTAATCATATAGTCAACTCCTCCCTTAGGACAGGTAATGTCCCAGCTGAGTGGAAGCTTGCGTTGGTTAAACCATTGAAAAAGAAACAAAATATTGACTCGGCCGTTCTTTCAAATCTTCGTCCAATTCCGCTTCTCCCTCTGCTAGGTAAAATAACGGAGACTTTTGTCCATAAAGAACTAACTAAAGTTCTGGAAGATCAATAAATCCTCCACCCGCTTCAATCCGGATTCCGCCCTAAACATTCTACGGAGTCGGCTCTCCTTGAAGTTTCTGACTCCCTTAAAATGATTGCCGATAGGGGCAAGAAAGCGGTCTTGATTCTTTTAGATTTGTCGGCTGCATTCGACACTATTTCTCATGCCATTCTTTTGAAACGTCTTGAGTGCAACGGCATTTCTGGTATGGTGCTAAAATGGATCAAGTCTTTCCTTGCTAATCGGAGACAGGCAGTCACCTAAGGGGCGTTTCTGTCCCCGGAACGCATTATTACGGCAGGAGTCCCACAGGGATCTTCTTTAAGCCCGTTGTTTAATGAGAATATGACCCCTCTTATCGCTTTGATTAGATCATTCGGGATAGAGGTTATGTCATATGCAGATGATACTCAAATAATTCTCTCTATAGAGAATGATTCCGTGGAGGCTGAAACAAACTTCAAACATTGTTTGACCGCAGTTCTTCAATGAATGATGAACAGCCAGTTAAAATGCAATACAGACAAAACGGAGATTCTCCCGATAGGGACTGACGTCCTTTTCCAGCCATCCAAATGGTGGCCTGATGGAGCAATACCACCGCCGGAGGTAGTGAAGGTTGCTAGGAATCTGGGAGTACAATTTGATAATTCCCTCTCTTTCCTACCGCATATTAAAGCAGTGGCGGGTATATGTTTTAGCTTAATAAAATCTTTAAAAAATGTTTTATGTTTCTCCCCTTGCCAGCAAGAAAATCTGTGGCGGTGGCCTTAATACTCTCACGCATTGACTATTGCAATGGCCTCCTGGCTGGAGTTAACAAGGCTATTTTAAAGAAGCTGCAGGTGGTACAACATGCAGCAGCAGCGCGTTTGGTGCTCAAACTCCCCAGAAGATCCTCAGCCTCTGCGGCATTGAACAGCCTTCATTGGCTCCCCGTATACAAGAGAATTCTTTTTAAGATTCTCTTGATTACCTTTAGAGCGAAAATGAATATGGGTCCTAAATTCTTGTTGGCACATTTTGTCCCATATACAACTACTAGATTGCTTAGGTCCTCTTCAGCGAATCTCCTTAAACTGCCCAATTTCAGATACAAACTAAAAGGTGCTAAAACATTGGCCTTTCTGGGTGCTAGAACCTGAAACATGTTCCCGGTTCATTTTAGATGATGTAACACCAAACTTTTATTTAGGAAAGCCCTAAAAACATGGATTTATAGCACCACTGATGAATGTTGTTTTGCTCTGATTTAATTCTCTGGTCTGGAATTTCTCTCTCCCCGTGTACGCTAGTGCCAAGATACTCCTCACGGAGTCATAGCTGCGCTTTATAAATAAACTATCAAATTCAAATTCAAAGATCACATGCATGCATGCAAGTACTCTGATCTCAATCGATAATGGTGTGATTTTGCTAGTAGGTAAACAGTAAATGGCTGTGTCACTGCTTGGTATATATATTTTCAATGAGAACACTCTTACACTTTAAGAGGCAATAGGACCTTTAGTTTTAGGTCAATGGATCCATTACAAATGAACCGCTTTGTAATAGAGAGCAAAAAGCTGTCAACTAAACTCAGAGTATGGTTGATTACTGAGAAAAGGAGGCGAAGGCAGACTTAAACTTAGTGAGATGACAGAATGAAGGGCTTTACATACTTAATCCGATAGTAATGGCGGGGATGAAGGAAGACAGAAAATACATTTAGCGCTTACGTGAAGTGAGAATGCACCTCACGACATGAGTCCTGGTGGGGGGAGGGACTTATAGTCAAACTGAGTGAATAGAGAAGGCGAGGAGGATAGAAAAAGTTTCCCACAATAGACTTTTTTTAGCTTAGCTTAGATTGTGGCGCTGAGCTACACCAGCTACTTACTACATCAAAGACAGCCGCCCGCTGGACACCTGTCTGCTCCCTCCTGAGGACTTGAAAGATAACGCGTCCTGTATCGCGGGGGTAATATAGGAAGTGCCCAGCTTGTATGAAGGATGTCGTCATGCATGCGCGCTGACGTATTAGCGTCAGTCCGCTCGAAAATGTGATCAAGCTAGAGTGGTAACTCTTCTGTCAAGTGATCTTGAAGAGTAAGTAATAAAACACCAAATGGTATACGTAACAAATGTGTTATGCGGGTTTATCGTTGTTGTAGATAAAGGTAGTATAGATAAAAAACGCTGATATTTAACAGCATTAAAAAACAAAATTAAAAGTCAGCAAGATTACGGGCTGTATTGTAAAAAAACTGAAAAAATACTCGCTCAGTAATCCCATAAATTTGAATGGAAGTTTGTAATAGAACGAGTTCTAGCATTCAAAGTCAAATGTGCTCGTTCGGTATTCCCACATATCTCTATGGAGAATTGTGATAAAACCAGTTATACCGTTCGTTGACCAGACATAAAAGTTAGATACTCCAGCAGTGCGTGTTTATGTGCACTGACTAAGTAGAGAAGTCCATGCTCTAGAGATGGGAGACCCGCATGGTTTGTTAAAAACGGGGAAAGAGTTATTAAATGGAAGTAACATTGGGGGCTGGGTGGGGTCCACTCCCCTAATTGGAGAACAGTAAAAGAATGATAAGGAAAACAGCCAAATTAAATTTGGGTAGTGTCAAAGCATCCCCTAAGTTTTAAGTTGGTTGTGTCAGTGAATAACGGTAGGAAAACTTATGTCAGGGATATTACCTAGCGTCTAAGTACAGAAACCCAGGGGATGTTATCCTTAAATTTGGGTAGTGTCAAAGCATCCCCTAAGTTTTAAGTAGGAGAGGCAGTAAATCCATCTCTGTTCTTTCTCAAATAATATGTTGGCAGACCTGTTTCCTGGTCTTATTTGTTCAATCACTGTCCAATAAAGGTCATTCACACTATGGTTGGTTTGAGCATAGTGTTCGGCTAGTTTGGTAATGCTCTTTCCACACCGTATGCTGCTCCGGTGTTCTCCAATGCGTTGCTTTATTTTGCGGGTAGTCCTGCCGACATATCTGGTGCCACAGGGACAAGTAATTAGATATACGACATTTGACGAGTTGCAGTTGGTATGTGCGCGTTGAGTCCAAACTTTTCCTTGTTCAAGTACTAGAGTCTTTGTTGCTTTAGTTAAGTGACAAACGCTGCATGAACCACAGGGAAAATGCCGTGTGACTTTTGGAAGGCCCCATGACTGAAGCACTGATGGAGTATCGTCACTCATTGTTGCCCTTGGTCTGGTATGGACCAGGGCACCCTTGATACTTCTGGCTTTTTAAAAAAAAAACAATGGTTTTTCCCATTTCAAGTTGTTGCTTTCTAAAATGCGCCAATGTTTGCAGATTGATTTCGTCACTGCATTAGATGCAGTGCTGTATGTAGTAACACATGTCAGTGGAACTTCTTCCACTGGTCTTGGCGTTTCCTCAAGCAGTGCTTGTCTGTGTTGATTTTTTGCCCTTTTACAACATATTATTTGAGAAAGAACAGAGATGGATTTACCGCCTCTCCACTTACACACAGGGATTTATTGATAACATCCCCTGGGGTTCTGTACTTAGACGCTAGGTAATATCCCTGACATAAGTTTTCCTACCGTTATTCACTGACACAACCAACTTAAAACTTAGGGGCTGCTTTGACACTGCCCAAATTTAATCAGGCTGTTTTCCTTATCATTCTTTTACTGTTCTCCAATTAGGAGAGTGGACCCCACCCAGCCCCCAAAGTTACTTCCATTTAATAACTCTTTCCCCGTTTTTAACAAACCATGCGGGTCTCCCATCTCTAGAGCATGGACTTCTGTACTTAGTCTGTGCACATAAACACGCACTGCTGGAGTATCTAACTTTTATGTCTGGTCAACGAACGGTATAACTGGTTTTATCACAATTCTCCATAGAGATATGTGGGAATACCGAACGAGCACATTTGACTTTGAATGCTAGAACTCGTTCTATTACAAACTTCCATTGAAACGTATGGGATTACTGAGCGAGTATTTTTTCAGTTCTTTTATAATACAGCCGGTAATCTTGCTGACTTTTAATTTTTTTTTTAATGCTGTTAAATATCAGCGTTTTTTATCTATAATACCTTTATCTACAACAACGATAAACCCGCATAACACATTTGTTACGTATGCTATTCGGTGCTTTATTACTTGCTCTTCAAGATCGCTTGACAGAAGAGTTAGCACTCTAGCGGTATCACATTTTCGAGCGGACTGATGCTACTACGTCAGCGCGCTTGCGTGACGACATCCTTCACACAAGCTGGGCACTTCCTATATTACCCCCGTGATACAGGACGCGTTATATTTCGAGTCCTCAGGAGGGAGCAGACAGGTGTCCAGCAGGCGTCAGTCTTTGATGTAGTAAGTAGCTGGTGTAGCTCAGCGCCACAATCTAAGCTAAGCTAAATAAAGTCTTTTGTGAGAAAATTTTTCTAACCTCCTCGCCTTCTCTATTCACTCAGAGTTTGACTATAAGTCCCGCCCCCCACCAGGACTCATGTTGTGAGGTGCATTCTCACTTCACGTAAGCGCTAAATGCATTTTCTGTCTTCCTTCATCCCCGCCATTACTATCGGATTAAGTATGTAAAGCCCTTCGTTCTTTCATCTCACTAAGTTTAAGTCTGCCTTCGCCTCCTTTTCTCAGTAATCAACCATACTCTGAGTTTAGTTGACAGCTTTTTTGCTCTCTATTACAAAGCGGCTCATTTGTAATGGATCCATTGACCTAAAACTACATGTCTTATTTCCTCTTAAAGTGTAAGAGTGTTCTCATTGAAAATATATATACCAAGCAGTGACACAGCCATTTACTGTTTACCTACTAGCAAAATCACACCATTATCGATTGAGATCAGAGTACTTGCATGCATGCATGTGATCTTATACACATTATCGATTGAGATCAATGTAGAGTACTTGCATGCATGCTATCTTGTACACATTGTCCTACCGGACACTTCCAACTGTCGATATTTATGTTGTGAATTACTGTTTGTTTGTCCTTTTTTTGTTCCAACAGAGATCAAAAGCTTTCAGAAATCCTGAAGGCCACTAAAGAACCGTGAGTCTAATCGGTTCTAGACACCACAGGTTAGGGTGCACCTTAGCGAGCGCATACCGCCGTGGTAGTCCACTAAGGTCCTGACGAATGCTTCGCCTAATACCTTTAGAAGCAGAAACATGTTGACCACTCTCACATATACTAGGATGTAGCTGGTCTAATAATAACCAGTGTCTACACGTCCAACACACCCCTTTTTACTGCGTCCAGTTTTCCACCATTAAAACTATTTTTGGATAAAATTGTGACACCATTTTAACTGCACTTCCACTACTCACAACTTGCACTGACCTCACTCAATCCAGCTCCGCTGTAATTCAGGCGTCATAGCACACCAGAGAGGCACTCAGCCTCTCTGGTGGGAACCCAATGATGAAGCATGTCACCAAGTAGGTTGGTGAGTGAGGGTTCTTTTAAAACACAGTGAATCACCTTTTTGCTAGTTCTTATTCCATTTTAGGATGCACTCTTCTGTTGTTTAACTAATATAGTCCATGGGGGATCAAGAGTGGCTCCAGTAGCTTCCCTCCCTCTCTTGTTTTTGAGTTATAAACCACCTAAACATGACAACTTTGTTTCCCTTTAGAATCAGAACACTCAGAATCGTGGAAACAATAAGTAACAGTTGCACTCAGCTAATCGTGCATGCTTAGTTTCTGCAGAGCTTACACAGAAAGAGTAGACGGGTGTTTCCATAAAAGGATTTATTGAACAGTCTTATTTCTCGTGTAAGAGATATGTGCTGTTACAATCAGAAGACAGTATGCAATATATGTTATGTACAGCGTAAACAGTAGAAAGAAATTATACTGCACTGGTGTTATCTTTTAGGTATGACACATGTATTCATATACATAAATAAAATAGGCTAAAAATGCGAGTACCGGTCAATATGTGAAGAAACTGGGAGTAAAAGAAAAGAAGATAAATTCAGCCCACTAGGTTGAGATAAATCCCATCAGCCCACCGCTTTAGCGGAACATAATCATCTGGGAGTAAGGTGGATCAACTCAATGCAATGCACCCTATTTTAGGGGAACCATCACTGTGTATTTGCAATGAGTTTGCAACCTTCCACAGAAAGAATCTCAAAATATAGTGGTGCTGAGAAAGGTGTGAAATGCAGTGCAAAACAGAAGAAAAAGTGTGATAAAAATGGCTACTTGATAACACCACCCAACTTTATTTGGTGTCAAGAAAAATGCCAAGATTAAAAAGGCATGTGGAAAACTGATAGTTTGAAAAAATAACTATCTTATAGCAATAGAGTTCGACATGTTTCAGCCAAAAGGTTACAGTTACCTGGCTTTCGTCAGGACCATTTATGGTGGAATGCTACTGCAGAAATGTGTATTTACAAAAAATACTTTAACAAGAACATCATCGTGACAATACCCTACCAAAATCAAACAGTCATTGATTTGTCCAGTTGTTTAAGGGATGTCAGAGTGTTCCTGAAAAGAAAAAATATGTGTTTATAATTTGTGAAATACAAATAATTCACTCTCAGTTTCAATACAACACTTTGCCTACATATCACAAAGGCTAATAGGTCCATAAATTCTGGATCCTTAAACATTAATTTTGAGAATAAATGCACTCCCCCAGCATTATGTGGGAGTACGCCTCACCTCACCCGGCCACGGCTCGGTATTCTGAGGCCCCGCTCTGCATTAAGTGTAAGAAAACACATCCTTAAAAATGTATATGTGATCCTTCTTTTGAAAATTAAAATAAAACTTCCTTGTTAACCCTGAAGACAGACCATTAGCCTAAAAAAATAGAGACTCTTTTCAATGTGGATTACTTGACCTCAAGGTTTCAAACAAACAGTATTTGAAAACCACTCAAAAGCAAGCTCATGATATAATGTACCTGCTATGCATCAAATAAAGTAAAAGAGGGGGAAACATGGTAAAATAAGTCTCCTGCTGAGCATTAGGAGGTAAAAAGAACCACAAAACCAAAAAGACAGGAAGCTCACCTATCCGTCGGTACCCCTCTCCTTGTCCAAGCCGAAGGGGAGGTATCGATGCCTTTGTCAGTGTCCCTTAAATAGTGATGCTAATTGGCTGAATTGTAGCACATGACAGGGGGACTAATTGCAAATAGACATGCTCAAGAGAGTAGTGTAACGAAAAACTATTGTACTATTGGTACCAACTAATCACACGTCTCTGATGGTAAAGAGACTCGTGTATTGGTTGAATTGTGGCACCTGATAGGGGACTGACTGCAAATAGACATGCTCAAAAGAGTAGCGTCATGGAAGACTACTATTCTATTTGTACCAGCTAGTCACATGTCTAGAATGGTAGAGAGACTTGCATATTGGTTAACTTGTAACACCTGACCGGGGACTGTCTACAAAGACATGCTCAAGAGAATAGTGTCATGGAAGACTCCTGTTCTATTGGTACCAGCTAGTCACATGTCTAGGGTGGTAAAGAGACTAGCGTATTTGTTGATTTGTAGCACTTGATAGGGGACTAACTGCAAAAAGACATGCTCAAGAGAGTAGTGTCTAGGAGGACTACTGTTCTATTGGTATCAGTTAGTCACATGTCTAGAATGGTAGAGAAGCTGGCATATTGATTGAATTATAACACATGACAGAGGACTAACTACAAATAAACATGCTCAGGAGAGTAGTGTCATAGAAGACTACTATTCTAATGGTCCCAGCCAGTCACATGTCTGGGATGGTGGAGAGACTAGAGTCATGGGAAAAGAGAATAGTGTCATAGAAACTACTAATCTGTTGGTACCGCTCTAATTCAATGCCTAAGAAATAGTGCATTTTTACAGATTTATCTAAATATTACTGCCTACTTCTAAATCTGTTTGGTGGCCAAACATGCCTGAAATAATGATAATCAGATGTAGCAACTGATAGTGGTGTTTGATACCATTTTCTTCAAAGACACTGCTCACAATGGTACATGCATAGCGATGTTGTAAATTCGAAAATAAGATGAATCATGGATGAAAGGTATATCAAATGCCTTCATAGCGAGATCCATGGTATCTCATCATTGAGACCATCCACATCACATTTCAAGCGAAAAATCAATTTCTGTTCTTTAATGAAAAGGAATTTGGCCACATCAGTAATATGTGCAGGTATAGATGGTCGTTCAAGAACTACCCACCGCATTTCTTCTGCTTTGTGTTTCAGATTTAAAAAATGGTTAGTGAAAGCAGTTGACTGTTTGTTACAACGTATAGTGCTCTTATGCTCACTTATCCTCAGTTTTATTTTGCGTGTGGTGTAGCCAATGTACCTTAGTGAGCATGGACAAGTAATCATATAGATCACCTTGTCTGAATTGCAATTGGTATGTGTCTTAAGAATCCACGGGCGAGTTGTGCCTATATCTACTGAAGATGTTTTTCTGGTTTGGGGACAGGCATTACAACAACCACAGGGATGATGTCCTTGAACCTGAGGAAGGTCCCATAGCGTATTGGTGTTCTTAACAGTCATGTTGCCACTCTTAGGTCTGGTATGAACTAAACTATCATGCAGACTTGGACCCCTCTTGAAAGAAAAAAGCGGTAGTGGTAGTTTGTCAGACGCTACGTTAAGTATCTTCCAATGCCTCCTTATAGTTTTCTGTACTTGATTGGACAGTGTACTGAAAGTGGTCACAAAAGTAAGTCTGTCACTTTGGTCTTTTTCACAACGAGGGCTCAATAGTGCATCTCGATTATTGTTTGCAGCTTGTTTCCAAGCTTGCTTTACCAAGCCTTTCGGATAGTCTCGTTCTTTCAATTGTTCTGACAAAATCGTTGCATGTTTGTCAAACAGAGATTTTTCAGAACAGTTCCTACGCAATCTTAGGAACTGACCTACTGGTAAGTTCTCACGAAGGGATTTGGGATGATGGCTAAAAAGGCCAAAAGAGAGTTTTTTGCCATTGGTTTCTTATACAGCTCACAACCCAGTTTACCATCCTTAGGAAATATACTAACGTCCAAAAATTATAATTGGAGATGGCTGTGCTCTACGGTAAATTTCAAAAAACGATTTTGTCTGTTAAGCCATTCATGGAAATGCCTTAAGTTCATCCGGGATTGCCACGCATACTACCAAAATGTCATCTATATACCTCTTCCACAGCACCACATGATGTAAAAAGGGGTTGCTGTGGTCGAGAACATGTTGTTCCTCAAATAGATGTACATATAAATTTGCTAGGCTCAGAGCAAAAATACTCCCCATGGAAGGCCCGGAGATCTGGAGGGAGATTGGATCCTCAAACTTAAAAAAGTTTTCCATCATAGCCAGCCGGGCACATTCCATAATGAAATTGACTGGAGTAATGCTGTCCAGATCTCGTATATCCAAAAGACCTCTGATAGATTGTAAAGTTTCTTCCTGGGGTATACAAGTGTATAGTGACTCGACATCAAAACTGACCAGAAGGTCAGTAGTGATGTTAATGTCTTAACTTGACTGGCTTAACGGACAAAATCGTTTTTTGAAATTTACCGTAGAGCACAGCCATCTCCAACTATCATTTTTGGACATTAGTATATTTCCTAAGGATGGTAAACTGGGTTGTGAGCTGTATAAGAAACCAATGGCAAAAAACTCTCTTTTGGCCTTTTTTAGCCATCATCCCAAAGCCCCTCGTGAGAACTTACCAGTAGGACAGTTCCTAAGATTGTGTAGGAACTGTTCTGAAAAATCTCTGTTTGACAAACATGCAACGATTTTGTCAGAACAATTGAAAGAACGAGACTGTCCGAAACGCTTGGTAAAGCAAGCTTGGAAACGAGCTGCAAACAATAATTGAGATGCACTATTGAGCCCTCGTTGTGAAAAAAACCAAAGTGACAGACTTACTTTTGTGACCACTTTCAGTACACTGTCCAATCAAGTACAGAAAACTATAAGGAGGCATTGGAAGATACTTAACGTAGCGTCTGACAAACTACCACTACCGCTTTTTTCTTTCAAGAGGGGTCCAAGTCTGCGTGATAGTTTAGTTCATACCAGACCTAAGAGTGGCAACATGACTGTTGAGAACACCAATACGCTATGGGACCTTCCTCAGGTTCAAGGACATCATCCCTGTGGTTGTTGTAATGCCTGTCCCCAAACCAGAAAAACGACTTCAGTAGATATAGGCACAACTCGCCTATGGATTCTTAAGACACATGCCAATTGCAATTCAGACAAGGTGATCTATATGATTACTTGTCCATGCTCACTAAGGTACATTGGCTACACCACAAGCAAAATAAAACTGAGGCTAAGTGAGCATAAGAGCATTATACGTTGTAACAAACAGTCAACTGGTCTCACTAACCATTTTTTAAATCAGAAACACAAAGCAGAAGAAATGCGGTGGGTAGTTCTTGAACGACCATCTATGCCTCCACATATTACTGATGTGGCCAAATTCCTTTTCATTAAAGAACAGAAATTGATTTTTTGCTTGAAATGTGATGTGGATGGTCTCAATGATGAGATACCATGGATCTCGCTATAAAGGCATTTGATATACCTTTCATCCATGATTCATCTTATTTTCGAATTTACAACATCGCTATGCATGTACCATTGTGAGCAGTGTCTTTGAAGAAAATGGTATCAAACATCACTATCAGTTGCTACATCTGATTATCATTATTTCAGGCATGTTTGGCCACCAAACAGATTTAGAAGTAGGCAGTAATATTTAGATAAATCTGTAAAAATGCACTATTTCTTAGGTATTGAATTAGAGCGGTACCAACAGAATAGTAGTCTTCTATGACACTATTCTCTTTTCCCATGACTCTAGTCTCTCCACCATCCCAGACATGTGACTGGCTGGGACCATTAGAATATTAGTCTTCTATGACACTACTCTCCTGAGCATTTTTATTTGTAGTTAGTCCTCTGTTATGTGTTATAATTCAATCAATATGCCAGCTTCTCTACCATTCTAGACATGTGACTAACTGGTACCAATAGAACAGTAGTCCTCCTAGACACTACTCTCTTGAGCATGTCTTTTTGCAGTTAGTCTCCTATCAAGTGCTACAAATTAACAAACACGCTAGTCTTTTTACCACCCTAGACATGTGACTAGCTGGTACCAATAGAACAGGAGTCTTCCATGACACTATTCTCTTGAGCATGTCTTTGTAGACAGTCCCCGGTCAGGTGTTACAATTTAACCAATATGCAAGTCTCTCTACCATTCTAGACATGTGACTAGCTGGTACAAATAGAATAGTAGTCTTCCATGACACTACTCTTTTGAGTATGTCTATTTGCAGTCAGTCCCCTATCAGGTGCCACAATTCAACCAATACGCGAGTCTCTTTACCATCCGAGACATGTGATTAGTTGGTACCAATAGTACAATAGTTTATCGTGACACTACTCTCTTGAGCATGTCTATTTGCAATTAGTCCCCCTGTCATGTGCGACAATTCAGCCAATTAGCATCACTATTTAAGGGACACTGACAAAGGCATCAATACCTCCCCTTCGACTTGGACAAAGAGAGGGGTACCGACGGATAGGTGAGCTTCCTGTCTTTTTGGTTTTGTGGTTCTTTTTACCTCCTAATGCTCAGCAGGAGACTTATTTTACCATGTTCCCCCCTCTTTTACTTTATTTGATGCATAGCAGGTACATTATACCACGAGCTTGCTTTTGAGTGGTTTTCAAATACTGTTTGTTTGAAACCTTGAGGTCAAGTAATCCACATTGAAAAGAGTCTCTGTTTTTTTAGGCCATTGGTCTGTCTTTAGGGTTAACAAGGAAGTTTTATTTTGCTTTTCAAAAGAAGGATCACATATACATTTTTAAGGATGTGTTTTCTTACACTTAATGCAGAGCGGGGCCTCAGAATACCGAGCAGTTGCCGGGTGAGGTGAGGCGTACTCCCACATAATGCTGGGGGAGTGCATTTATTCTCAAAATGTATGTTTAAGGATCCAGAATTTAGGGACCTATTAGCCTTTGTGTTATGTAGGCAAAGTGTTGTATTGAAACTGAGAGTGAATTATTTGTATTTCACAAATTATAAACACATATTTTTTCTTTTCAGGAACACTCTGACATCCTTTAAACAACTGGACAAATCAATGACTGTTTGATTTTGGTAGGGTATTGTCACGATGATGTTCTTGTTAAAGTATTTTTTGTAAATACACATTTCTGCAGTAGCATTCCACCATAAATGGTCCTGACGAAAGCCAGGAAACTGTAACCTTTTGGCTGAAACATGTCGACCTCTATTGCTATAAGATAGTTATTTTTTCAAACTATCAGGTTTCCACATGCCTTTTTAATCTTGGCACTTTTCTTGACACCGAATAAAGTTGGGTGGTGTTATCAAGTAGCCATTTTTATCACACTTTTGCTTCTGTTTTGCACTGCATTTCACACCTTTTTCAGCACCACTATATTTTGAGATTCTTTCTCTGGAAGGTTGCAAACTCATTGCATATACACAGTGATGGTTCCCCTAAAATAGGGTGCATTGCATTGAGTTGATCCACCTTACTCCCAGATGATTATGTTCCGCCAAAGCGGTGGGCTGATGGGATTTATCTCAACCTAGTGGGCTGAATTTATCTTCTTTTCTTTTACTCCCAGTTTCTTCACATATTGACCGGTTCTCTCCCTTTTTGCTGTTTGCGTATTTCATGGGGGTTTGGAGTTTACCTGGTCGTTAAAGATTATTCCCTTTAGACCCTCCATGAATGTATTTTGTTGTTAGTAAAAATGCGAGTACTCCTACGATGCATTCTCTAACTAATTCTACCCCAGTGTACCTAAGTGTAGGACAAGGTAAAAAATATGTGCTGTATGCTATAGTCTGGTATAATAAGTTTGTATGCCAAGTTTGAATGCCAAGTTTCTACGCTAAGTTTGTATGCCAAGAGTCCCTCTAGGTTCTAGTCAGCTCCATACCTTAAGAGTGAGAGAGTTTGGAATCTTTATCCGGTTCTCAAATGCTAACACCCCGCGAAGGGAGTCAGGATAATTGAAGCTGAATTCTCTGCAAGCAGGGATGACAGCGTCTTGCCAGTGCATCAGGCCGGGACACGGGCTCCTCTAGGTTGAGGTCTCCTCCTTGCTTGCCACCGTGGCATGCAGTATCAAGTCTTGCAGCCGAGCCGTGGCTTTCCATGGTAAGAGAAGGTATATTTATACCTGGAAGGTGCTTAGGAATGTTTGCATTGACGTACAGTCGGGCAGAGGAAGACGTCATGAATGAACCCTTAGGTTATATCCTGGGCTAGGGAAACTCCCAACTGCTTTAGGGTCTGTTTTCTAAGAACTCGTTGTGACGTTGAGGTGGACGGATGTAGGTGCCCATGCCTGTATTTGGATAGCATGGCTAATGCCTAAATAAGGACTGGGATCCTATGCCTATATAAGGGCAATGCGAATTGCCCCTATATAAGGACATGTATCAGGAAAACCTATATACGGACACCTAAAGCGGAATACAACACTGTGGCGCTTACTGGAGGTACCTAAAGGGCTAGTCGGCCCCCAGAGACCGTTAGGATTGAAGAGGAATTAATCGCCCAATTTACAACGCACCAGGGGGCACGTTTGCACACTTCTTATGTCAGGCCCCGCTGCCTCCATGCACCACTGTGCAAACGCTCCCCCTGGCACATTGTAAGTTGTGAGCTATAGGCCCCTTCAATCCTGATGGTCCCTGGTGGTCAACTAGTCCACCAGGTACCTCCAGTAAGCCCCACAGGGCTGCGTTGCAGAGAAGTGTAAAAGGGGGCATGGCCTCGGACCACCTCTCTTCATTGCTGTTCTGTGGTGCTTACTGGAGGTACTTGGTGGACTAGTTTGCCCCCAGGGACCCTCAGGATCGAATGGGGCTTAATCCCCCAATTTACAACATGCCAGAGGATGCGTTTGCACACTTCTTATTTCAGGCCCCACCACCTACGTGCACCACTGTGCAAACGCGCCCCTGGTGCATTGTAAATTGGGGGATAATGCCCCTTCAATCCTGAGGGTCCCTGGTGGTCAACTAGTCCACCAGGTACCTCCAGTAAGCCCCACAGGGCTGCATTGCAGAGAAGTGTAAAAAGGGGCATGGCCCCGGACCAACTCTCTGCAACGCTGCTCTGTGGTACTTACTGGAGGTACCTGGTGGGCTAGTTGGCCCCCAGGGACCCTCAGGATTGATGGGCACTTAATCCCCCAATATACAATGCGCCAGGGGAAGCGTTTGCACACTTCTTATGTCAGGCCCTGCCACCTCCATGTATCACCATGCAAATGCACCCCTGGCACACTGTTAGTTGAGGGATTAAGTCCCCTTTAATCCTGAGGGTCCCTGGGGGCCTACTAGCCCACCAGGTACCTCCAGTAAGCGCCACAGAGCTGCGTTGTAGCGAGGTGTAAAAAGGGGCATGGCCTCAGACCACCTCTCTGCAATGCAGCACTGTGGTGCAAACTGGAGGTACCTGGTGGGCTAGATGGCCCCCAGGGACCCTCAGTATTCAAGGGGAATAAATTCCCCAACTAACAACATACCAGGAGGTGCATTTGCAGTGTTTTAGAGAAAGGGGGCGTGGCCTCCGGCGAGATGCCGGCTTATTTTTAACTTTTTTGTACAAGGAGGGGCTGTGTGTCCCCCTTTTTTAAAAACTTTTTTGGGGCCCTGTGGACTTCTTCCCCCAGGGCCTCACCCTTTTTCTAATAAAAAAAAATTTAATCGGGAAGGGAGCCGCGTAGCCCCCCTCCCGAGCCCAACTTGGGCCCTGGAGAACCCATCCCCCAGGGCATGACCAGAATTTAACTTTATATTTGGAGGGGGCACGTGGCCCCCTCCTAAGGCCAATTATGGCCCCGGGGACACCATCCCCCGGCACTGGCCTCTCCTTAATTTTTTTTTTTATTATTGGGAAGAGGGGCCGCATGGCCCCCCTCCTGGGCCAATTCTGGCCCCGGGGACCCCATCCCCCTGGGCCTGGCCGCTCCATTGGGGACCGTGGGGTAAGCCCCAATGCCCCCACGGTTCCGCCGGCTCCCTGCCTCCTGTAGGAGCCGGCATTGCTTTTCCACAAGGGCAGCTGCTAACATGCAGCTCCCCTTGTGGAAAAGCAATTGTGTTTTGCTTCATTGAAGCGAGAGCAGGTTTCCCTTCTCTCACTTCAATGAAGCAAAGCAGAGTGGGAGCTGCACGGCTCCTGCCCTGCCATAGCAAACAGCAGTGTCCTGGGGGTGGGCACCCTGTCGGTCCCCAGGGCCATTGATGGCTCAAGGAGGGTGTGGCCCCGTGGCCCCCTCCCAATGTGTTTGAAGCCCCGGGGAGGTGGTGGTCCCTAGGGCTTGAGGGTCCATAACTGACCCCCCAAATTTAAATATACAGTGCCCTGGGAAGGTGGAGGTGCCCGGGGCATGTGGGGGGGGGCTTGTGCCCTCCCCACGCATTTGTTTTTTTTAAACTGAGCCCCTGGGAGGTGTTGATCCCCGGGGCTGCGGGGGGCTGCGTGCCCCCCTGCAACTCATAAATGAAGCCCCAGTGAGGTGGCAGTCCCCAGGGCAGCGGGGGCCCCATGGGCCCCTGCAACATATTTACTCATGCCCCCGGGACCTGGCCCACCCGGGTGCTTAAATACAATGAAGCAAAAAGCCCGCACTTCATTTTGTTTATTTTCTCTGCAGGATTCGGGCACCCAGCTTGAATTCTACCGTTTTAAAAAATATATATGTTTTTTGGGCCCTGGGGGTCCTTGTGGGACCCCCTGAGCAGGCCTAGGGGGTCTGGGTTTTCCTACCCTGCCCCCTTTTCTTCATTTTACACTTTGTTTCACTGTTTTCTTGTGACTCGGTTCAGCAGAGTTACATGATGGCTGCCAACAATTCCTTGTTTGGAGTGTTGGCAGCCAATCAGAGTGAAGCTCATGCCATGGAGGGTTCGCAAACGCACTGCGTCCATAGATATCGAAACTTTTTCTATTTCTAATTTCTCAGGAACTACTGAATGTATTTACACCATTCTTTCTGAACCAAGAACTACCTTTTTGCCATATTTGGTGTAATTCCGTTCAGCAGTTTCGGGCAATAGCTTTATCTAAAGTTTCCTATGGAAATTAACATGGGGAAAACGCGTTTTGGGATCTCCCTTTTTCTCAGCCCCTGCTTGACGAATCACTTTCAAGAGAGGAGCTGACTGGAGTGGGCCACTAGTTTTGAAAATTTCGTGAAGATTCGGTAGCCGGCGCCAAAGTTATTGGGAAAAGAAAAAATGCTTTTTGAATGGAAACGAGGTCCTATAACTACCTACTGGCGACCGCCAGTAGGTAATATCCAAGAAGCAGTGATGAGTATAGGCCCCAGCTAGGCCAGCAGGACACAAGGGTTCGCTCTCCTGCAAATGGAATCTACAAGGAAGTTGGCACGGAAACTGCAAAGTACAAAGACAAAGTTTATTAACCCTTAAGGGTGGTCCTACAACCCATACAACACTCTTCAGTATTGCATAGGGTAGCACAAAGAACTTGCGTACACGGTCCCCTTTTATACACAACAGAGGGGCTCACAAGTGGGTGGATACAACATGAGGCAAAGAGTATTACCTTTTATGGTCATTTTCGATACAGAATCAATATGTGGGCGGAGTAACTAATTTCCTGAGCCCGCGAAAACATGGTCAAGCAAGGACTAACTGATAACAGATGTGGTCAAGTCTGGGCATGCGCCGGATGGACAAAGGGACTATTTATAGACTGTTACTGGGCAGATGACAAGAGCAACTAACACGAAGATAGGACTCTTCTCGTGCTACGCATGTGGAGGCATGACAATACAAAATGGAGTCCAGACTTTAGTCAACATAACGGGAGAAACTCGGTCATAAAAGGGGAATTCATATCTTTAGTGAATGCTTACTCACATCGTTATTTCAATTTTCAACAGACGACCCTTTCAGCATTTACTGAAGACATCCGGTTTATTAGAATAATCATCGTATATATCAATCTTCATCATTTCTTCTATTTCTTTAGTCAGATGTTTCTGGTAAGTGACATTGGCAATAGCTTTCTTATCAGGAATGCAGAGTGACACACATAGGGAACAGAGTAAAGGACCACATTGGATACAAATGCAACAGGAAAACAGAATTGCTACAATGATACAGAGACCAGTTAGAACCTTCCATCCCCATGTGGTAATCAATGCCCAAAACCATCCAGAAAAGGTCCAAGCGCCATTTTCTGTATGGATTTCAGCTGCAATTTTATGCAGTTTATTGATAGCATTATAAACTGATGGCGTGTGGTCAGGAATAAACACGCAACAACTACTTCCGATAATTTTACAAGCTCCACCTCGGTCAGCTAACATAACATCTAACACCATACGATTCTGCAATGCAACAATTCTAGTAATTTGTAATTCTTCCGTAAGATTCCCAAGAGCAGCAGCGGTTTGATTTGTCACAGCCTCTACAACTCTTGTTAACCTTCGAACTTTCCTACTATTTAGGGCAGCTCCAACAAAGAAAAACAATCCTAAATTAAAATCAATATACTGCTGCAGACTAGTGTCAGTCTGGTCCACGTCATCAATCGATAGAGTACGTTTATACCTATTTACAGTCACATTATTCAACAACTTCAAATCTTTATGATAAGATGCAGGTGCCAAGAATACAGGAGGTAATAGAAATGCTACATAACATACTCCAGACCAACCGGCTGGCAAACGGTAATAACCCTTATTTCCACACACAAAGTAGGTATTATGGGATGCTAAGAAGGTACTATTATTCAACCCGTCGATATTTAAGATAGTGATGCAATCACTAACACCAACAGGAATATAACCCACACTCTGGACACACAAGTCCGCTTGAGCTTGTGCCACTTGAATCACAAATCGGTCTTTCCCCACAGTGTCTCTGGTGTTCGTGAAAATATAGGGAATCGATTCATTGTCCGGTCGATACTCTTCCCATTCCCAAATTGTCCCATTCGCTTGCGGGTATCCATCTTTATCTTGATGACATTCCCTATTAAGTCTGAAGAGTAATCGTCCCACTGTAGGTTTCCGGGTGGCAAAAAGTAAAGTGTACCATGCTCTACAGGAGCCATTATGAGAGAAAGGAAGGGGTATAAACGGAGTTCTTCCTTTCTTCTGGTGAGCTGGCATCATGCCACATATCCAACAGTTCGTGGCATTGGTGACAACATGGGTATGATGCAACATCTGGATGAAAGTGTTATTCAAATAAGACTGGCGAAGCTTCAACTCCTGATACGGAAGTGTATAAAAGTAGTGCTCCTCAGGCACTGGAGTAGTCAAAACAAGTAACTTTCGAGCAGGAGTCACATCCTCCACAAACCATGTGGTTATCCCAACAATAGCTACTGTGAACATAAAACCTGTTGCACAAAGGATTTTCTTTTTCTCCATGTCAGAATGAAAAATCAATATCTTCCTGAAACTAAAAGGTTGTCAGAACTCTTCCCCTTAGGCAGCGGTTGATTTCTTCACCAGCGGGCCAAGACGGGTGTCGCTACACTAATACAGGGCTGATCCCCCCCCTTGCCTCATTGGCTCTCCGTTTCACTAACCCAAGGGCCGTTCTGACAACGTGTCCCGAAACTGAAGAATTCACTTCCTTGGTCTGAGATGACATCGCCTTCCTCCAGGAATCACGTGGTCCGGAAAGAGCTCCTCAGTGTCGTTCGGTTCCACAGCACGGCCTTTCTCTGCAGTCAGAATTTCTCGATGGTCGGTCAATACAGCAGGCTCCACCAATCCGGGCGGCACTTTGCGACAGTGCAGGGAATGGATCCAATTCTTTCGGTTGGAAACCCGCACAGCCGTCCTTGTTGCAAGTAGGACTTGCTCAGGACCAACCCATCTCGGCTCCAAGCTGTTCGTCCTTTCAAAAATCTTCACCATAACATAGTCTCCAGGTCGGAGACTGTGACCTTCGCCGGTGGACCGATCAGGGAGCGCCTCCCGGACCTGTTGATGAATAGAAACCAAGTTATCCGTTAACTGTGCCAGATAATCATTCATCATTACACAAGGTACATCATACACAGCCTTAGGTCGTGGTGGACCCCAAATATTCATTGGGCGTCCAAAAACAATCTTGTACGGTGTAAGACCAGTTCGAGAGTGCGGTATCGATCTAATTGACAATAATGCCAGCGGTAAAGCATCTGGCCAAGTCAAAGAAGTCGAAGCTTGGATCTTAGCGATCTTGAGCTTCAGTGTACCATTATACTTCTCGACCAGTCCTGCAGACTGAGGGTGAAACACTGCGTGGAACTTCTGGGTGATGCCCAGACCCTTCAGAACATACTTTATAACATCCGCTATAAAGTGGGGTCCGTTATCACTCCACAGCAGTCTACAAACGCCATATCGAGGGAAGAACTCCTTCAATAGCATCTTGGCGGTAGTCATTGCAGTATTATCTTTCGTAGGGTATGCCTCGACCCATTTACTAAAGGCACATACCACTACTAGAACATACTTCAAATTGTTACAGCGCTCAAGCTGGATGTAATCCATCTGCAAAACCTCAAAGGGTGCAGTAGGTGTCGCAAATCCTCCTGCTGGAGTTCGAGTACCCTTTCCTGGGTTGTACCTTAGGCAAATCATGCAGGTCTGCACTACCCTCTTTGCCGTGCTAGCAATCTCTGGATGCTCCCAGACTTGAGTAAGCAATTTTACAATTGCGGAAGCTCCAACATGTGCTAGCCCATGTGCCATCTGAACCATAGGTTGTACAAAAGCTGTGGGTAACTTCCATCTATCCATCTGCTTATTTCTCCAACAACCCTCATCATCCAATTCTCCATCATTGGACCATTGCTCCCGTTCTTTGTCAGAAGCGGTCCTCTGTATTTCCAGCACCTCTCTTTTCGCATCGTGCCATCTTTCTACCTGCGACTTTACTACATACATGGCAGTAGCACCGGGCTGCATCGCAGTCTCCCGTGCCACCCGGTCTGCCAAAGCATTCCCTTCTCTGACTTTATCAACCACTTTCTTATGGGCACTACATTTAATGATAGCAATTTTCCTCGGATATGTCAATGCAGTCAAAAGGTTGTGAACTAACTCTCCATGCATTATTTGTACTCCATGCGACGTTAGAAACACTCTCTCCTTCCAGAGTAGGCCGAAATCGTGCGCTACTCCGAAAGCATAGCGGCTATCTGTATAAACATTCACACACAATCCTGTGCTGAGCTCACATGCTCGTGTTAATGCTATCAGTTCCGCTGCTTGAGCTGATTTCTGTGGTATGCGTGCTGTCTCCACTATTGTTTGCAGTGTGGTAATTGCATACGCTGCTGAAGTCGTACCATCTGGTAGCTTCAGGCATGATCCATCCACCCACAATTCTCCATCTACATCTGGAAAGGGCGTATCTTGGAGATCAATACGACCCTTTGTCTGTTCCTCAGTCACAAGAATACAATCATGTGCTTTCCGTGCCTCAGACTTAGCTTCCGGGAACGGCAACAATGTAGCCGGATTTAACGTTACACACCTCTTTAACGTAATATGAGGAGCCAAAAGCGTCAGCTCATATCCCGTTAAACGGGCACTGGTCAAATGCTGCGTCTTTGTCTGATTAAGCAGGGCATCAACAGCATGGGGGACTAATACCAACAGCTTATGAGATAACACAATTCCCTCGCTTTGGCGTATTGACACAGCTGTCGCCGCAACCGAGCGAAAACAACCAGGCAATGCTCGGGCAACAGGATCAAGTACAGCTGAAAAATACGCACAAGGGCGCTGCTTGTCGCCATGCATCTGCACTAAAACTGACAATGCACATCCATCTTTCTCATGCACATACAGCGAAAAGGGTTTTGTATAATCAGGGGTCCCTAACACTGGTGCTGAACAAAGGGCCTGTCGCAATTGCTGGAAGGCAGTGTCACACTCATTTGACCAAGGAAGCGGAATAGGTGTGTCTTTTGTCAAAAGGGCTAACAATGGCTTGGCTATGTGTGAAAACCCTAATATCCATTGCCTACAAAAAGAAACAAGACCCAAAAATGCACGCACGTCCTTCTGCGTGGAAGGCACTGGCGTGTCCAAAATTACTTGAATACGATCTGGTGTGAGTGCACGCCCCTCCTTAGACAAAAGGTGACCCAGATAAGTCACCTTTGGTCTACAGAACTGCAATTTTTTCCTCGACACTTTGTGATTGTGAGATGCCAAAAAGTAAAGCAAGGATAACGTGCTTTTCTCACACAGCTCCGGAGTGTCAGCCGCCAACAAGATGTCATCGACATATTGTATGAGGGCGACTCCCTCGGGCAAAACAAAGGAGTCCAATTGTCTTTTCAAGGCTTGACTGTAAATGCTAGGGCTTTCTGTGTAGCCCTGAGGAACTCTACAAAAGCGATAAGACCTGTTATTCAGAGTGAAACCAAAAAGGTATCGGCTATCGGGATGAATAGGAATCGAAAAGAAAGCATTTTTCAAATCAATAACCGAAAACGTGGTCGCCGTTGGCGGGACCAAAGTGAGCAACGTCGTGATATCAGAAACCACTGGATACTGAGGTATCACGATCTTGTTCACCTCCCCTAAATCAATTATAAACCGATAAACTTTGGCATCCGTATCCTTCTTCAAGATGGGTAAAATTGGGCTGTTACAGACGTTGTAGGGAACTTCCTCCACTACTCCCACCTTAATCAAATCCTGCACAATCTGTATAAGGGCCTCCTCCCCCTCCTGGGAAATACGATACTGCGGGAGGCGTGGTAACACCGCCCCCTCCTGGACACTAATATGGACAGGCGGAATCACCATCTGTCCCACATCGGTATCCGAAATGGCCCACAAAGTACGAGGGAGAGTTGCTAACACAGTATCCTCTGCAACCACACACATCCGTTCAGACAGAGGGTGATTATCATTTAATATCACACGCACTCCAGCGGGGGAGCAGCGGATCGTAGCTCTGAAGTGCTTGAGCATATCAAGACCCATAATGTTGTCCGGCGTGTTCGGGGCAAGCAGAAACGGACAGGGTGCAGAAAAGGAGTCAACCTGGAATGGGAGGGGTCGAGAAAGAGGGCTTCGGGAGAGCGTACCGTCAAACCCTACCGATGTAACCATTAAGCCAGATGGGGGAGCCCTCGGAAACAATTGTTTAGACAGCGCGCTACGAGTCGCTCCTGTATCCACTAGGAACTGATCAGTAGAACCCAAAACCTTCGCTGATACATAAGGACCCTTCTGATCAACCGGCACCTCAACTGATTCTAACCCCCATCCAACGCATTCCTATGCATGCTGTGAATCATGGTACCCAGAGCGGTCAGTCCCTGACACTTGGTACTGGTTCTGTCGATCAAAGACATTAGGTCTATCTCGTTGCTGCCCGGTAGGTTCAAAACGAGCGTGATCATTAGAATTCCCTCTAAAATTCGAAAAACCCCCTCTACCTCTCGGTCCACCCTGATTATGCCCCTGACGCGATGCATACAACGCCGGGCAATCTCTGGCCCAGTGTCCCGATTGTTTACAATACGCACATTGATTCCTATTCAAATCAGATCAGCCCAAAGGAGGACCATAAGATCCTCCCCTACCTCTATTGACACCCCGACGAGGCGGACCATACACTTGCGCTAACATCACCTTCGTTTTTAAATCTTTCGACTTCTTCTTCTCCTGCCCCTTCGCCTCTTGCTCCTGACGCTCATAATACTGAGCTATAGTCAGGAGGGCTGTCGGAGACACGGTGGACCAAGAACTTTCACTCGCTTTTAGGCGGGCTGCTATTGCCGGTAATAAATTCGCCACATATTTATCAGCAAAGAGGTGTCGACCCGTATCATCCGTAAGTGACTGACCACTAAAATCATGAAATGTCTCCTCAAAGCGCGTAAAGAAATCTGCAACTGATTCATCAACTTTCTGTTTACACGAAGCTAACATATTCCAGTCAATCTTTTTAGGGGGAATGATTGTTTTTAACTTGGTCAAAATAGCAGCGGGGAGATCTAGGATAATCTGAGGTGGTTTCTGCGCGGGCTTCCTCTCCCTATCCTCATCCTCAAGCTCAGACCACCGAGCCTTAAAAGCGGCAACATCGTCCACCTTCCGTACGGATCGCCACATATCCGGTGGTAAAATAAGCCCAAAGAACAGATCTATATCTGCTAAGGTCATAGTACAAGAATTCAAGGCCCCCTCGACTTCTTCGTAAAAGGCCGCTGGATTCTTGCGGGGATCAGGCAATGCATTCTTTAATGCCATAACATCAGCCCTATGCCAGGGAGTATAAACCCAAATGTACACAAAATATCCCTTAGCATCGGCGGAGGTAATATCCGCACCTAGTTCCCGCTCCTTTAGGAGGAACATACAAAGGTGCCGCCTCTCGCATTGGTTTAGCATGCACTAGGTCGCTCTTATCTGAGTGGGAGGTAGATGATTGGACATCACCGACACGTAAATCCGACTGCTTTTCCTCCTCTGCTTTTAGGCGCGTGTTGGACTTGGCCCTTCTGGCCGGTTCACCCCGAAACATTTTGCTTAATATTGTGACTTGGTTTAGTGATTTTATTGACTTCGGCGCACTTTACCGCTGTGTCCCAGGGTAAAGTGCGTGCGTGTTGTGAGGTTGGCCTGCCCTCCCATAGGAATGCATGGGGGAATGTATGGGTCCCGGTAGTTCCTGATGCGTGGGGTGTGCAGGCCCGTGTTTGGTATGTGCGGACTCGTGGGAGTGAATGCTGCGCGTTGATGTGTGCGGCGTGCATGTACCTGGTGTGGAAGTGCCACTTCTAGAAGTGGGCACTTCAGTGTGCAGTCTGAAATGTGTGGCTTGTCTGGCGATTGGCTGGTGAGGTCAGGTGACGGACTAGGGAATTCCCCAGAGTCAGGAGGAGTCACCCAGTGGTGAATGGGGAGTTAGCATGTTAATGGCTGGGGAGGAGTGTACCTGGGTCCTGAATAGGACAGGGCTTCCCCCACACAATGCTGGCGCCGGCCCCTGTGGTGCGTCTAATGACCCTAGCCCTGCCAGTGAATAGGGAGAGGGGCTGAGCAAAACAAAGTGCTCAGGAACCTGTTGGAACTGGTTCGCCCCTTCCCTGCACCTTAGACAAAGCCTTGTACTGTATAAAAAGGGGCTGTGTCCCCTTACAGTTTGTTCTCTTGCAGGATCCACTTGAGGGGGGGCCTGCTGCTGCTGGGCGCCAGGAGAGACCGCCACTGGGGACTGCCTCCCTGCTGGAGGGCCCTGTGAGCTGGCTCTGGGCCCAGCCTTTTCCCCCTGCTCTCTGAAGGACCTTTTTGGTTGCTGGACATTGCTTATAGCGCCTGGGAGCGCTTCCTGGACTTCGTAGCGCTGTGCGCGCTGTTTTCCTGGACCTGCTATCTTTCTAGCGCTGGGAGCGCTGTGCGTGACTTTGTAGCGCTGTGTGCGCTTTGATCCTGCTAGCGGGTGCCCACCCCGCTGATTTTCGTGCCTCTGGCCGTGAGGACGACCGCGGGTGCCCACCCCGCCTTACATGATCGTTGGCGGGTGCCCACCCCGCTTATTGCCGATTTAAAGTTGCGGGAGCCTACCCCGGCGAAACAGGAAGTCAGGCGTCCCCTGGGGGCGTGTCGTGGGACGGAAGTCTCGTCCTACAACCAGGAAGCGGACGGGAGCCTACCCCGTGCTCCTGGGATCCTGACCGCGAGGGAGAAGAGAAGCGTACAGGAGCCTACCCCGCGCTCCGGCGAGACGTGCGTCTGCTTCCCTTGCAAGGCTCCCGAGTGGCGAGAGCCCTGCGAAGCCCGGAAGAGCAGCGCCGCCGTGACCGGAGCCAGGAGAGTGACAAGGACGGCCGGAGCGGGAGCGGAGGGGGACGCGAGGCACATTGTCGGTGCCTGCCCCCTCCACGCAGAGAAGCAGCCCCGGAGTCCGCCTGGATCGAGAGAGAGCAGCCAACGCGGGAGTCCCCTGCAGACAGCCTGGTGAGTGATTAAGAGGGCTGGGGGACTCCGCGCACGTGCTGGGGGGTGCGGAGGCAGTGCTCACGAGCCCAGTGAGGCTCCAACGGTTGACACAGTGTTTCTCGAGCCCCGTGAGGCTCTAGGGGGCATTTCGATTGGCGCAGAGTCCAGAGGGACTCCAACGTGTGGGGCATTGTTGCTTCTCGAGCCCAGTGAGGCTCCAACGTTGTGCAGAGCCACGAAGGCTCTAGAGGGCATATTTTTAATGGTCAGAGCCCAGAGAGGGCTCCAGAGGCACGCAGAGTGCCTGAAGTTCGTTTTCCAGCTGCCCAGCACTTAGTGGGCAGCTGCCACGTTTAGGTGGGGGACCATTCTTGTTTTAGTCTGCGCAGCTGGCGCAGCTTGACTGAACGCAGGGCGTCCTAGCCCCTTCCAGGCCAGTTGGCCCAGGGACTGCCACAGGTGGTGGCATAGGAGTTTTGCGGAATTGTGTTCCTACTTGCACCTCTGAATGTGTATTGATGCATCATGTGCCATTGCTTTTACACCTCTGAATGTTTTATGCATCATGTGTGTTCCTTCCATGCACCTCTGAATGTGTTTTGATGCGTCATGTGCCATTGCTTTACACCTCTGAATGTTTTAGGCATCATGTGTTTTCCTTCCCTACACCTCTGAATATGATGCATCATGTGTAACGTTCTATCGCCCCTACAGGTATTGTGATACGTAGGTGGTTGTTGCTTTCTCCTAGTACAGGTGGTGCTAGTGAGGTTCTAGTTCCCTGCGTAACAGTCTCCTAAAGTAGTTAGGGTTACGCAGGTGGTACTTCCCCGATACCAGTAAGTACTGGTTGTGTGCTATACAGATTATTTGTGTGCTACAGTGATTTTATATATTTTGTGTGCTAAATATCTAAAAAGTGCTAATTCCTGACAGTGGTCCAGGTGGCCCTGTCTTGTACATAATCCCTTGTAAATTCTGCCCGTGCCTGTTGGCACATTGTAAAGTGTGTATTTTTATCTAATGTGTTGTGTATAATACAAAGGTTATTTTTATAGAATACCTTGTGTGGAGTTTCCTTTGTGGTGGGCCTTGGGTGTTGTTGCTGGGTGCGCGCGCAAACCCTTTACACATCGCCTCAGAGATAAGCCTGACTGCTCGTGCCAAGCTACCAAGGGGGTGAGCAGGGGTTATCTTTGGCGTGTAACTTCCTTGCCCTGACTAGAGTGGTGGTTTCTGCCTGGCTTTGGCGCAAGCCTTAGCCAACCCGAAACCGCCAGGTCTAACATTGGTGGCAGCGGTGGGATTTGGACTTGCGTTTGCGCTGTACCGCAGCAGCGACTGGCTACACCACAAAACTCTGCATTAGATAAATCACATTTTAGGGATTATTGTTTTGAAGTTCCTTTATTTCTTCTCCTGAAGGTATCATTGTGTAATTGTGTCCAGTACATTTGTCACCCGCCCTGCGCCCAGAGTTTGGTACCTGTGTCACGTGGTGGTCAGGTTGAGGGATCAGGGGTGGTAGAAACTGCCTTACCAGTCCGAGGGGAGGGTTGGGTGTGGATGGTGTGTGGGGCACTAGACAGTGAGTGTGAGTTCTCCAGGATAGAGAGCTCACTGAAACCTTTTGTGAATTGTGTACTCCTGTGTAGCTCCGACCCCCAGGTTCCTTGTGTTGAACTCTTCTCAGGAACGTCCGCCAAAATGGAGCCGGCTTTTAACTTCTGTAGTCTGTTTAGGTACAGTAGGTTGGAGCTGGTAAGGTTCTGTGAGGAGAGGGACATAGAGGTGGGTGAGTCAGATACCCAGTCCAAACTGAGGGACAACCTGATCCTTTGGCAAAAGAAGGAGTGGGAGCGAGAGCGCAGCGAGGAAGATAGGGCCCGGGCCGCACGCCGAGAGGGTGGTGGGTCTGAGGGGAGCCCTGAGGAATCTGAGGAGGAGGAAGGTTACCTGACAGGGACGCCAGTAGAGAGTGAAGACTCCATAGATAGGGAGTCCCTTGCTGGGTCCAGTGTCAGGAGCAGCACCCCATCCCTTTCCCTGTCCCCAGAGGAGTGGGTAGATAGGAGGGAAGAGAGGGAGCATCAGCTGGCCATGGAGAAGCTCAGGTTGGAGCATGCCCGGGGGATGGCGCAGCTGACTATGGCAGAGAAGAAGCTGGAGACCGAGAGGGTCTTAGCGCAGGAGAGGATGGCGGAGGCTGAGAGGGCCTTCGCCAGGGAGAGATTAGCTCTAGAGGGTAAGTTGTCCCCAGAGCGCAGTGGTAGTTTTCTGGGCTCCCCAGGGAGGGTTGAGTCCAGTGGTGGCAGCAATAGAGAGACCAGTGCAGAGAGTCCCATTCCCAGTTCCCCCAGTATGGTACCTAGTTCCCGGGAGGAGGAATGTAGGTTGAAGTTCAGGGGTAGGAAGAAGCTGCCTCACCAGTCTTGGGAGAAGTTTGTGGAGGAATGC
Organism: Triturus cristatus; assembly: GCF_964204655.1. Lineage (NCBI taxonomy): Eukaryota > Metazoa > Chordata > Amphibia > Caudata > Salamandridae > Triturus > Triturus cristatus. The sequence continues at coordinate 1,087,323,154 of NC_140591.1, forward strand.
GAGGATGCACTGTTTGATTGGGTATGGGGTAGCACGAAGGAGGATTTTGAAAAACTGTATGATCTGCTCGTCAGAGAGCAGCTATCCAGTAGTTTTTATCCCGAGTTGCGCCAACACCTGTTAGCATGGGGGCACACTGATCCGTGGGAGCTGGCAGCGGAAGCAGACCGATGGGAACAGGCCCCCAGTTATGATGAGGAATGGGATAGTTCTTCCCACACTAGTGACTCCAGTTGTGGTTCAGGTACCTTCCAGCCCAGCGTGGTGGAAGAGGCTCCGTGTAGCCCAGCTAGGTCCCAGAGTAGCGAGGAGGGTGTAGGGGCTTACGGCCTGGCTCAGTGGAGCGGGAGTAAGTGGGTGACCGAGGGTCCCCGGACGTACGAAACCCTGCCTCAGGACTTGGGTGGTTTCAGGAGGGAACACCAAGTTGGGGACCTAGGCTGTCCTGTTAGCCCATTTGAGGAGGATCACCTAGTGAGTAGAGGACCGGGAGCGCCTGTAAACAGGGCTCCTGTGGTTCTAGTGTCTGGCAGTACCGCTCCAGTAGGGAGGGTACAGAAGTCCAGCGAGAGGAGTGGCATGGGGCTGTGTTCCCCGGTGGAGGAGCCAGTGGGTCAGGGACCAGCCGGGAGGGCTGAGTCTCCTAGAAGTGACCATGGCGACTACACGTCTGTCCTGGGGGATCTTCGCGCACTGTCAGTTGGACAGGGGACGGGAGATCTGCGCCAGGCAGACTGTCATGCAACATATGAGGCATATGTTACTCTCGGGGGGATGGCGTGTAAGTCCCCAGAAGTCCTGGAGTGCCAGGCAATTATTCCACCGAAGGTTTCAGACCGGAGGTTGGAAGGCCAGGTTCAGGAGCAGCCTGACCAGAAGGGTCTGACTACTGTAACCAGTGTCCTGACCGCTTCTTCTTCCAGAGGGACCGCCCCAGTTGGTAGGGAGCAGGACTCTGGAAGGGGGTGCAGAGGGTGGGAGAGCCCACCTCTGACCCCGGTGCAACCTGAGGGGTTAAACCCTAGGTTGGTAGACCAGTTCTCAGGGAGGGGTCCTGAGCTGGTTGGTGAGGTATGTTACGAGGGTGCCTCTCAGAGGAGGAGAGGGCGGAACCCTAGGAGAAGAGGTAGGGGGAGGAGAGCCTCACCCGCGACTTCTGGTCAGCCTGAGGGTACGGGCCCTAGGCTGGAGGATCAGTGGCAGTTTAGAACTGCCCTGATGAGGGGTAGAGTGGAGAATGGCTGCTATGTGCCAGGGGTTACTACCCCCCACTCTGTGGTTAGGCAAGGACCAGTGGCACCTGGGTGGCCTAGGGCCTGGTCTTGGCCGCGGACAGCTTGGGAGTACCAGTGGGGTAGCCCAGTTGGTCCGGAGAGTGGTTTGAGAAGAAACCCCAGGGGTTCACCGTGGCGTAGAACAGGAGGGTGTCCCGGCAGTGGCGGGCCCGCGTCCGTGTTCTATCGCCCCAAGCAGGGAAGTCCATCACGGTGGTGATTGGTCTACCCTGCGTTTTGGCTGGAAGGGGGTTGTGTTGGACTTGGCCCTTCTGGCCGGTTCACCCCGAAACTTTTTGCTTAATATTGTGACTTGGTTTAGTGATTTTATTGACTTCGGCGCACTTTACCGCTGTGTCCCAGGGTAAAGTGCGTGCGTGTTGTGAGGTTGGCCTGCCCTCCCATAGGAATGCATGGGGGAATGTATGGGTCCCGGTAGTTCCTGATGCGTGGGGTGTGCAGGCCCGTGTTTGGTATGTGCGGACTCGTGGGAGTGAATGCTGCGCGTTGATGTGTGCGGCGTGCATGTACCTGGTGTGGAAGTGCCACTTCTAGAAGTGGGCACTTCAGTGTGCAGTCTGAAATGTGTGGCTTGTCTGGCGATTGGCTGGTGAGGTCAGGTGACGGACTAGGGAATTCCCCAGTCAGGAGGAGTCACCCAGTGGTGAATGGGGAGTCATGTTAATGGCTGGGGAGGAGTGTACCTGGGTCCTGAATAGGACAGGGCTTCCCCCACACAATGCTGGCGCCGGCCCCTGTGGTGCGTCTAATGACCCTAGCCCTGCCAGTGAATAGGGAGAGGGGCTGAGCAAAACAAAGTGCTCAGGAACCTGTTGGAACTGGTTCGCCCCTTCCCTGCACCTTAGACAAAGCCTTGTACTGTATAAAAAGGGGCTGTGTCCCCTTACAGTTTGTTCTCTTGCAGGATCCACTTGAGGGGGGGCCTGCTGCTGCTGGGCGCCAGGAGAGACCGCCACTGGGGACTGCCTCCCTGCTGGAGGGCCCTGTGAGCTGGCTCTGGGCCCAGCCTTTGCCCCCTTTCTCTGAAGGACCTTTTTGGTTGCTGGACATTGCTTATAGCGCCTGGGAGCGCTTCCTGGACTTCGTAGCGCTGTGCGCGCTGTTTTCCTGGACCTGCTATCTTTCTAGCGATGGGAGCGCTGTGCATGACTTTGTAGCGCTGTGTGCGCTTTGATCCTGCTAGCGGGTGCCCACCCCGCTGATTTTCGTGCCTCTGGCCGTGAGGACGACCGCGGGTGCCCACCCCGCCTTACATGATCGTTGGCGGGTGCCCACCCCGCTTATTGCCGATTTAAAGTTGCGGGAGCCTACCACGGCGAAACAGGAAGTCAGGCGTCCCCTGGGGGCGTGTCGTGGGACGGAAGTCTCGTCCTACAACCAGGAAGCGGACGGGAGCCTACCCCGCGCTCCTGGGATCCTGACCGCGAGGGAGAAGAGAAGCGTACAGGAGCCTACCCCGCGCTCCGGCGAGACGTGCGTCTGCTTCCCTTGCAAGGCTCCCGAGTGGCGAGAGCCCTGCGAAGCCCGGAAGAGCAGCGCCGCCGTGACCGGAGCCAGGAGAGTGACAAGGACGGCCGGAGCGGGAGCGGAGGGGGGCGCGAGGCACATTGTCGGTGCCTGCCCCCTCCACGCAGAGAAGCAGCCCCGGAGTCCGCCTGGATCGAGAGAGAGCAGCCAACGCGGGAGTCCCCTGCAGACAGCCTGGTGAGTGATTAAGAGGGCTGGGGGACTCCGCGCACGTGCTGGGGGGTGCGGAGGCAGTGCTCACGAGCCCAGTGAGGCTCCAACGGTTGACACAGTGTTTCTCGAGCCCCGTGAGGCTCTAGGGGGCATTTCGATTGGCGCAGAGTCCAGAGGGACTCCAACGTGTGGGGCATTGTTGCTTCTCGAGCCCAGTGAGGCTCCAACGTTGTGCAGAGCCACGAAGGCTCTAGAGGGCATATTTTTAATGGTCAGAGCCCAGAGAGGGCTCCAGAGGCACGCAGAGTGCCTGAAGTTCGTTTTCCAGCTGCCCAGCACTTAGTGGGCAGCTGCCACGTTTAGGTGGGGGACCATTCTTGTTTTAGTCTGCGCAGCTGGCGCAGCTTGACTGAACGCAGGGCGTCCTAGCCCCTTCCAGGCCAGTTGGCCCAGGGACTGCCACAGGTGGTGGCATAGGAGTTTTGCGCAATTGTGTTCCTACTTGCACCTCTGAATGTGTGTTGATGCATCATGTGCCATTGCTTTTACACCTCTGAATGTTTTATGCATCATGTGTGTTCCTTCCATGCACCTCTGAATGTGTTTTGATGCGTCATGTGCCATTGCTTTACACCTCTGAATGTTTTAGGCATCATGTGTTTTCCTTCCCTACACCTCTGAATATGATGCATCATGTGTAACGTTCTATCGCCCCTACAGGTATTGTGATACGTAGGTGGTTGTTGCTTTCTCCTAGTACAGGTGGTGCTAGTGAGGTTCTAGTTCCCTGCGTAACAGTCTCCTAAAGTAGTTAGGGTTACGCAGGTGGTACTTCCCCGATACCAGTAAGTACTGGTTGTGTGCTATACAGATTATTTGTGTGCTACAGTGATTTTATATATTTTGTGTGCTAAATATCTAAAAAGTGCTAATTCCTGACAGTGGTCCAGGTGGCCCTGTCTTGTACATAATCCCTTGTAAATTCTGCCCGTGCCTGTTGGCACATTGTAAAGTGTGTATTTTTATCTAATGTGTTGTGTATAATACAAAGGTTATTTTTATAGAATACCTTGTGTGGAGTTTCCTTTGTGGTGGGCCTTGGGTGTTGTTGCTGGGTGCGCGCGCAAACGCTTTACACATCGCCTCAGAGATAAGCCTGACTGCTCGTGCCAAGCTACCAAGGGGGTGAGCAGGGGTTATCTTTGGCGTGTAACTTCCTTGCCCTGACTAGAGTGGTGGTTTCTGCCTTGCTTTGGCGCAAGCCTTAGCCAACCCGAAACCGCCAGGTCTAACAGCGCGCTCTCTCTTTAAGGTCACTCGCCGCATCCCGCAATACAAACAGCCGTCGAGCCGCATCAGGCGCCTTAGAGGGAGAAAAAACACCGTTACGCAATCCTTTAGCATCTAATACTACATCATCAGGCTCAAAAACTGCCGAATATTTCCGAAAAACAGAAATCACTTCATCAGAAAAGTGTCCCAAAAAATACAACTTCTCTCTATCCTGCCACTTTTCTCAAGAGTCCAACAATTCAGCGAGGGATAACTTGCCCTTAAGTGCACGAAAGGAAACTTGCCGAAGCTCACCCATGCGGTCAACCGATAACATGGACCGCGTGTCTACCTTACCCGAAGCCGATCCAGAATCCTGTGACCTCGGGGCAGACGCGCCAACATAAGGGGGCGGAGAGCGATCTAGTAAATAAAAATCATCGTCAAGATTAGTAAGGACAGGATAAAGTGGCTGACGGACAGCATATTGACCCGAGACTTGCAGCCTACGCTCTTTCTCTTGTCTCTCCGTCTGTTCTCTTTCCTCCCGACGCTTCGCTTCCTGTGCTCGCACATGATCATTCTTCCGTTGCTCTTTATCAAACTTGCGCTTTGTCACGTTTCTCTCGCTCACGCACTTCCTTCACCCATAATCGCACACATTCAAACACTTCTTGTCGAGCACGCCGTTTACACATACACTGTTCCACATACTCAATCTTACGCATATCAAATGATCCATACAAAGGCCATCGTAACTCAGGATCCTTCTTGGTGTATTTCCTCCATACTGTGCTGTACATTATAGAGGAAAGACCATGCTTCACATACATATCCCTATTAGGAGTCCCCTCTGGGGGAGCTGGAGCGGATTCCTCGAGGTTTAAACGGTTTCCAAAGCAGCAGCACCATTTACGGAGTGCGCTAAAAGCAGGCATGCTCAAAAATAATGCAAAATATGCAGTATTATCAAAAATGGCACTTAAACGTTGTGCCGTTCAAATTTACACAACTTCGGAGAAATATCTCCACATTACCTGCCTATATGTGTTGCAACGCATATATTCTCACAATAATCAATACAAGATATGACCGGTCATCACAAATCAAACTCAAATAGCCAAACCCGGCTTCAAAAACTCGGAGCAAGTACCGTACAGCGGTTCTTACCAATCAAGAGTGTCCAGATTCCAACTGCCAAGCTCCAAAATTCGCCCAAACGGCTGTCACGGCAGGACCGACAGAAGAGGTCTCAGTCGAGGACCGGCGCCACCCAGATGGTCAGCTCGGAAGGGGAGGAAGAAAACCTCGGGATGCCAGGACTAAAGTGCCTCTGGCAGTGATCACATCCCCGGCCAAATTCCTCACCTTCGTCACGACCAGTCCTTCGAGCATCCGAGTCGCCGATGAGCCCCACGTGACGGGCGCCAATTGATGAGTATAGGCCCCAGCTAGGCCAGCAGGACACAAGGGTTCGCTCTCCTGCAAATGGAATCTACAAGGAAGTTGGCACGGAAACTGCAAAGTACAAAGACAAAGTTTATTAACCCTTAAGGGTGGTCCTACAACCCATACAACACTCTTCAGTATTGCATTGGGTAGCACAAAGAACTTGCGTACACGGTCCCCTTTTATACACAACAGAGGGGCTCACAAGTGGGTGGATACAACATGAGGCAAAGAGTATTACCTTTTATGGTCATTTTCGATACAGAATCAATATGTGGGCGGAGTAACTAATTTCCTGAGCCCGCGAAAACATGGTCAAGCAAGGACTAACTGATAACAGATGTGGTCAAGTCTGGGCATGCGCCAGACGGACAAAGGGACTATTTATAGACTGTTACTGGGCAGATTACAAGAGCAACTAACACGAAGATAGGACTCTTCTCGTGCTACGCACGTGGAGGCATGACAATACAAAATGGAGTCCGGACTTTAGTCAACATAACGGGAGAAACTCGGTCATAAAAGGGGAATTCATGTCTTTAGTGAATGCTTACTCACATCGTTATTTCAATTTTCAACAGCAGGGGTTGCGATATTGTCGCGTGATGCTAGATCCCTGGTGGTGCACAGAGTATGGCGCCACCACTAGTGCTAGAAATATTGAAAACAATCTCCCCAAACCCATTTGCGATAAAGGGAGCCGGCACTCGTAGTCAAGGGAATTCACCTGTTTCTTGGTTCAAGTCACAACTGAAATTGGAACACCAGAGAGACGCATTTCAGCAGTCACACTGCCTTTATCAATCTACAGTGTGCCATATTCATGCTCTTCTTTAAGCATTTGAGTCAATAGACATAAAAGATGCACTTCTCTTAGCAGCAACTGCATAAACATAAACACATGGGAACCAAAACATATAACAATTTCAGCAAAGGATTATAACTATAGCTTCTCAGAGCTGGTAACAACAAAATAAATTCTCTAATTGAGTTTACTTCAAAACTATTTAACACTCATTGGCATAGGCTGGAAATATATAAATGTATAGTTTTTTGTTTTAGTTTTTTTTTTAAAGGGGGCATGTTGTGTAGTTCAGAACGTTTAACATGTCAATGGATTATGTCATGCCATTCTGTTGCTAGGAGTTGGATAACGTCAATACATACTTTTGTGATGGAGAATGGAATGTAGTTTAATGTTTGAATCATAATGGGTTTGGAGCTGGGAGCCAGTGGTTATGCTTCACAGCTCTTCACCAGTGGGTTGTTATATGTGAAATAAACTTCGTTCATCATAACATCGAAGAAACTGCTGCATGCTTATTCTTCAAATTCATAATCCAACACAAGTCACGATTTGCGCAGTATTGTAACCTAAAGTAACGCAGCACAGTGCAATGCCTTGTGATATCTTGAATCGAGGAGGCTTTCCATGGGTGGCAAATAGGCATTCACTTGCATCCATCCATGGATTTTGACGCAAATCCCTACCTACAAAGGGGCATATCAACAAGGGCTTTATCTCTGCTTTTTTGGCTTTAAAAGCCAAAAAAGCAGAGATAAAACTAGCGCCCTATCAACAACAGGGTGCTAACATGCAAATTTGCATGTTAGCACCCTTTTACTCTACGCTTCCCCTTGCATCTCTAATGAGATGCAAAGGGGGCGTTTCAGAGTAAAATAATAGGAGAAATGTCGCTAAGCGACATTTCTCCTATTATCAAGAATGTCGCTAACCCTGTTAGAGACAAAAAAGCAGCGCTAACCGTGGTTAACGCTGCTTTTTTACGTCTGGTATTTTTCTGACTTAGCCATGATATCCTATGGAAGGAGGATATCATGGCTAAATTTGCCTGTCCCTATCAACAAGGTAATGTGAGATTATCGCTGGGTTTTCAGCGATAATCTCACGTTAGCCTGTTAGCGTGAGGATTTTTATCGCTATTGAGATAAGCGTTGCTAATAGCACGCTATCTCAGCGATAAAAATTGACGCTAGCCGGCGATAATTATCCTAGCGCTAAGTGCGCTTAGAGATAATTATCGCCGGTTGTTGTTGATATGCCCGCAAGACTTGTAGACATGGATCTGCACCAAAATCCTGTGCCTCCCTGAGCCTGGCGTAACAAAAAGAAACATTTGTATTTCTTCTTGTTTTTAACTCTTTGCATGTGTGCAGCATTCTGCAGCATACAATCAAAGAGGAAATTGCCTTTCAGCATAGTTTTTTATGAAGGAAGGGACAGGTCCCTGCACAAAAAGTATGCTGACAAAACTGCAGACACCCTTGCATTATGGTGCAAGGCAGGGCCGGACTGCCTACCGGGCGTTTTGGCATGCTGCCGAGCTGGGGGCTGATGTCAGTGCGGTGGGGGCTAATTTCGTTGATGGAGACCCGCGTGTGCTTCGAAATAAACAAAGCAAAACGAATTTCGTTCAGCACACGCAGGTCCCCATCAACGAAATCAGCCCCCAGCTCGGCAGCATGCCAAAACGCCCAGTAGACAGCCCAGCCCTGGTGCAAGGGTGTCTGCATTGGTAGCATAAAGTGTTGCAGCGTCGGGAGAGAGCTGAACTTTGCCACTTCTTTGCAGCCACGGTTGGTAGTAGGAGTAACTGCAGGGCGGTGACGTGGGGAGGGGCAGGGTGGATGGTAGTAAACTATGGATTACGGAGGTTTACAGGTAAGTTAACATATAAATTAATAAAACGAATGTTGTCGCGTGCACAGCATCGCATTTGCCCCTCCCCCTCCCCACGTCACCGCCCTGCAGTTACTCCTACTACCGACCGCGGCTGGCTACTGCTATGTTCTCGGCCATTCACGAACTGCGGCACTGCAACTTCACTTGCTGCTCTGTGTTGCATTATTAATTTGTAAATCTGGGTCAGAGCGTTTTGACCGATGTGCTTCTGCCAGTGCAATGGAAGCCCTTTCAACAAAACAGGAATGTCAGAGGTCTGCTGGCGGGGCTTCTTTCTGCAAAACAAAATATCAATGGCCCTGAAATGCTGGGGGCTTCTTCCAGCAGGGGTTAGGGGGGCTTTATTTCAATTGTTTCCAGTTTGGGATCACGAGGATATCCAAGCTGACCCACTGGCGGAATTATGCCAACTGTGCCATTGTCAAACATTTCTGCCAGAATCTTGGCGCAACCCCTGACTTTAAGAATGAGGGGGCAGATTTATGTTGCACTTGCACCACTTTTGCGCCCCGTTGCGTCACTTTTGTGACGCAGCAGCGGCGCAAATCCTGCGCCATGGTGCGGGGTATTTACAACGTGACGCATCTGGGAGATGCGTCACGTTGTAAAGCCCTGCGCCACATGTAGGCGTTCCAGGGCAGGTGGGGGCGTTCCGACGCAGGAACGCCTCCTAAAAGTGGCTGAGTGAAATCTACAAGATTTCACTCAGTCACTTTTAGGCCCATGCTGTGTCAAAACCCTGCGCCTGCTTGAAGCAGGCGTAAGGATTGACGCAGCATTGTACAGATAGGGCCCCCCAGAGCATTGCTGGAGCTGCGTCGCGCTTGCGACGCAACTCCAGCAATGCGCCACTTTTACGGCACAGATGCGTCACGCATCTGTGCCATTTTTGCCCCATGGTGCGCCGCATTATAAATGCGGCGCATCCATGGTGGCGCATAATAACTGGCGCATCCCTGCTGATATGCAGGGATGCGCCAGTTATTATAAATCTGCCCCGAGATGATTTTGTATGAGTTTGAATAGTCATTATAGTACTTCTTAAAAGGAACACATTGTAAAACACACACTTCAACATAAAACTGGATTTATAAACTCAAAGCTTGAAGGAGATAAGGAAAGGATTCGAACAACGGAGTGGCATTCTTCGGTTGCTACTACAGAAAATATCGCGATCGATATGGATTTTCATCCTAATAGGCCTGAAATTCTATTCAGCCTGTCTGAGATTCTCATTCCTCCCATATGTTCAAAACTGTAAGCGAACACACAGCGAGTAAATGGGAAATGCTCCAGGGAAATGCCAAAATCAATGCCGCCTCATTGGAATTCTATTCAAAGACAGCGAGAAAGATTGCATTTTCCAAGTTGACTTCACATCAAAACTGGAGCTCTGCTCTGCGAACACAATGTTGATTTCTCCAGCGCAGGTTTATGACGATCGCCTCTTTGGACGCGGTGATAATCACAGAAATGCAAGTGGTGTTCGACTTGTAGCGAGAAGAGACTTCAATTTTGATCTGCAGTTCATTTGCCGAGTAAACTTCACCTCTTGGAATATTTTTCACTTTTTTTTTTTTGCTCAGCTGCCCTTAATGTCTTTGATCCAGCCCTGCAGCCGCCTGGCGCGGCTTTCGTTTATGCAATCAGGCCCAAGAGGTGCAGTGCAGTGCCGGGTATGAGTTTCCAATCTAGTGAACCTGTGTGGAGAGCTGCGCAGAGGCGGGTGGGAACATTGCAGCAGTGTGCTGTTAAGTAAGATGGAAGGATGTCTGGTTAACTGTCTGCGGCTGTGTGTTCAGAGCTTGAAGTGCCTGTGCTGGAGCAGGGTTTTCTGTCAAAACCCGAACATCAGCATATGTCATAATTAAAATTACTAATAAATAATTACCAGATATTAATTTTGTTGAAGTTTCTGACTAATCAACCATACTAATGAAAGAATTACACGTGGGGATGCATTTATGTTGCTTTATTAATATGTGAACTACGTTGGTGAGCAAATTAATTAAATAAGTGTTGCTGAAGTGCTATTTGTTACGTGTTTGCGCTTTAAAATAACGTGCTTTAATGCTTCTTTATGTCGCAGATGGCTAGATAATTACATACACATAAGGATATTAGTGGGAAATAACACTGTATAATCATTACGATGTAGTAACGTTGTTTTGTGTTTCTTTTGATTAAGATTGTCCATTCTGGCCTAGTCAAAGATGGCCGACATTTACAGCCTGCATTTGAGTAGCTGAAATACGAAGAGAGGCCTCGCTGAATATGGATGAAATCCTGACTTCGGCCTCTGTCTGTATTAAAAGTTTCCGTGAGGACAGCAGCTCCGGGCTTGTTGCCAGTTGTCACCAGATATCCTTGGAAGAGTAAAAGGCCGCAATGAACTTTGATAAACTTGCGGTGGCTTCACTATGATTCCGAGGAAGAGCATTCATGGATGTTACATTTTTTAGTTTGAGCTTCCTTCTTCCGTGTTTTTATTTTTGTGATTTTCGAGAGCGGAGGTTTTTCTAAAAATGTTGCGAGTCAACATCCTTTCCTGCTCGCTCTGCTCAACGGCTCAACGGACGTCTAGAGTTTGTTTGTAACTTTAAATATGTTAGTTTTCCTATAAATATTGTTAGACTAGAGAGGGTCTAAGGCCACTTTTTACCGAACCTATGTGCGAGAGGATCGACGCTGATTGAGAGGACGGCGACTCGGGAGACTTACTGAGAGACCTGTCCTGACCTAAATGACACTTAGCTAGAATAGGTAACTATGAGAATAATGATTTTGCTATTGATTGACTTTCATTTGAACTAATTTAGATAAAATAACCTTTGTTTGAATCACAGTGTCGGGTGGTTATTTCTTTGTCATTTATTGAATTTTCAAATATGTTCTTATTGTTTAAATCATGACTCAAGACATAACAGTTAGGTCGCATTGACCCCAGTTTAGATGCAGATTGTTTTAGGAGTTCTCTCGTATATTCAGTAAGGACAGAGTAATAGAATGAATGTTAGTGTGATGGGCCCTAGCGTATGATGAGTGTGTGTGCGTGTGACTGTAGAATTACTCTGTCCGTGGAAGTAGGGAGAATTTGTATGCTCCGATCTGCAGCACCTGAATTGGAAAGACAGCGACCCAACGATCTGGTTGGCAGGTGCTATGCGATTTCGAAAAATTCGCATTATAATGCTACATTTGCGCGACACCTACGCACCTTTAAAATATAGATCAGCAAGGTACGTTTATGTGGAATTGTTGTAAACCTTTACTCAAGCATAAATATTTACCTTCACAATATTTTGGTACTCGACATTTTGGCTGCAGCATTTTCGCTGGGGGATGGCATCAGAGGTGTGATTTGGCTCACCCACACGACCTGGCGGAAGTGATGTGAGGGGGCAGGTCAGGGAGCAGCAGTCTCTGGAGACTGTGTTGTTGCGGAGGGTCTGGTCGGCATGGCGAACCCTCAGAGCAGGACGGGTGTGCTGGGAGGGTCCATGCAGGATGACAGGTCCTGTGATTTTTTTTGCAGAGTTATATAGCGTTAACTCGACCCAAAGGTATTGGAGTGCTTTACATGAGCACTGGTTACGTTACACATTCAGGCACGGGGAGATTAAGGGGCATATTCACAAGGCGGCGATAAAAAATGATTGCCGCTTTTGCGACAGTTTTCGGCCGAAAAGCGGCGATAATTTTATCGCCTAATTAGCAAGGTCACGCTAACGCGTGAAACCTTGCTTTAGCGCACAAAATCTTAACGCCCAGCTTTGCATCTCTAATGAGATGCAAAGTGGGCGTTCCTGACCTAACATGACAGGAGAAATGTCGCTAAGCGACATTTCTCCTATCATCAAGCCCCACGCTATGAAGCATAGCGGCAAGGAAAGTAGCGATAACCCCTGTTATCACTACTTTCCTTACGCCTGCTTCAGGACTGACTTAGCCATGATATCCTATGGATGGTGGATATCATAGCTAAGTTTGTGAGTTCCTATCAACAAGCTAACGCCACATTTCGTGAGATTATTGCTGGGTTTCCAGCGATAATCTCACGTTAGGCAGTTAGCGCTAGGATTTTTATCGCTTTTGAGATAAGCGTTGCTAATAGCAGGCTATCTCAGCGATAAAAATCCACGCTAGTCGGCGATAATTATCCTCACGCTAAGAGCGCTGAGCGATAATTATCGCCGGTTGTTGCTGATATGCCCCTAAGTGATTTGTCCAGAATCACTGGATGTGTATGCGACCTCGAGGCTCAAAACCTGGTTTCCAGCACCAAAGCCGGCAGCCTAGCCGACAGGCCACATCCACTCCCCAAATTTGGAGGCGATCCATATGCCCAAGGTCAATAGGAACATGGCTGGGGGAGTCTAGGGAGCAGCAGTGGGCCCAGCAGACGGGGACCACCTTGAGACGGGCCACAGTGAGTTCTGGCCAAGCATTGGCCAAGAAAGCAACTGAGAGCTTATGTGTCTGCATGGTGCCCTAATGATTCAGAGTTGAGTCCAGGGAAATTGGGAGAGAGTCCCTTAAGAACCTAAACGTGTGTCCCTGGTGAAAGAAGGGAAGGATATTATGTCTACCAATAACCTGACACTGGGCCACCGAGGAATGAACCTAGAAAGTGCAGTGGCTTGAGGGGACTTTCTGGCTAGAAGACAGTGCCCTCTAGTGACAAGACCTGCTATGGGTGAAGACTCTGGCCCTGGATGAGAATGGAACAACAATTTGAAGTCAGGAGGCGAGTTGCTTGACACTGCACTGAGGTCAGGCAAAGAAGAACATTGATTTGTTTGACAGCTACAACCAGACGACCAAGCATGAAAGTTAACAAACCCAGGTTGCCCTGGTCAGCTGTTCTTTGAATCGTGAGGGACAGAACCCATCCCTGACGGGCCCTGAGACCCACAACAGCCACAATCTCTAAGAAGCAGGAGAGATTTACAGACTGCATGTCAGGAGGGTGGATCAGAGAAACTGTAGGTGACAAACCTCCTTTATTCATAGGGCAATCTCTGCAGATGACCGGGAGGCTTACTGCCCTTTGCTTGGGCATAGCACACTGGTACCTTTGCTTGAGGGTGCACCACCTGCGTTCCAGGGAAAGACACCTACTTCTTGATGAGAACAACAGCACAAATTATCATCATACCAGGGGTTGCGGCCTCTCCTGCCGGTGGCTGCCCACACTTGACAGTTACAACCTGCACCTCCACACAGTTCGGTGAGGTAATTACTGTGACCAGCATCCCATAGCATCCATGACACCCAATTAAATATTAATGGTTCCCTGACACTCAAGAGACATACAGAACACAGTCAATATCTATCCACAATGGGCCTCTGTCAGTCACAGCAGTAGAGCATGCAGGAGTATACAGCTTACTGACAGTGGACATGACAAGTAGTTGGATTAAGAGAGACACAAACATTAAAGACTTAGGACCTGATTTAGACCTTGGCTGATGGGATGCTCCATCACAAATGTGACAGACATCCAGTCTGCAGTATTGCAAACTGTTTAAGCAAAGAAGGCTTGGGTCCTTACACTACCTGGACTGGACCACTATAGTATTGTATAACATGAAGGGTGTCCAGATAGAACATTCATAACAAGTTAATGATTACACGTGACCTTAGACTTTACATTCCAAGGCCCGAGTGGTTTATTTCACTTTTTTTAACCATTTTTTTAAAATAAGATGAAACCATTATTTTCATGTCATCTTCTTGGGCAACACATTGTTTAAAGTGACAATTTCATACATATGAAAAATCATACACAAACAACTTACAATGCAACACAGTGGAGTGTAATGGGCAAAACATTAAACTTTTATTGAAGCATAAAAAAAATACAAGTAACCAGTCCTTGTTTTAAATTTGCACCGGGCGGACAATGCAAGTTCATTGACAGAGGCTTCTGCCTACTGTCCTGCCCGTGTCTAATGCTTAGGGAATAGTATTTTTGAAGGGTGTTATCCTATCGGGAAAAAGAAGGATGTAGGGTATTCCCTTGTGGCACACCCAGTCGTCTTATCCCATCAGCTAGAGTCAACGCGTTTCGAACCCCGTCCTGCTCGGGCATTCTCCTCAGGACTTGGACTTGTTCTTGTGAACTAATAATTAAATCATAAACTTTATTTTAGTAACATGGTCCCTGCTTCACATATGGAGCTCAGTCAACTTTTTTCATTCAATTTTGAGGTACTTAGGGGCATATCAACAAGGGCTTTATCTCTGCTTTTTTGGCTTTAAAAGCCAAAAAAGCAGAGATAAAACTAGCGCCCTATCAACAACAGGGTGCTAACACGCAAATTTGCATGTTAGCACCCTTTTACTCTACGCTTCCCCTTGCATCTCTAATGAGATGCAAAGGGGGCGTTCCAGAGTAAAATAATAGGAGAAATGTCGCTAAGCGACATTTCTCCTATTATCAAGAATGTCGCTAAACCTGTTAGAGACAAAAAAAGCAGCGCTAACCGCGGTTAACGCTGCTTTTTTACGTCTGCTAATTTTCAGACTTACCCATGATATCCTATGGAAAGAGGATATCATGGCTAAGTTTGCCTGTCCCTATCAACAAGGAAACGTGTGATTATCGCTGGGTTTCCAGCGATAATCACTCATTAGCCTGTTAGCGTGTAGATTTTTATCGCTATTGAGATAAGCGTTGCTAATAGCACGCTATCTCAGCGATAAAAATTCACGCTAGCTGGCGATAATTATCCTAGCGCTAAGAGCGCTGAGCGATAATTATCGCCGGTTGTTGTTGATATGCCCCATACTTCGTTATCAAAGTACCAGGAAGTTGATTGTCAGTAGTGAGTGCTTCTTTTAGGCATTATAACTGCAAGTATTGAGATAAACATGTGTTGTAATACATGTGGCATAACCTGTTTGGAAGGTAATTTTCAAAGTAGGGAGCACCCTGTACCTTACTCTGTTAGAGGGTACCGGATTCTTTTTGGGGACAATAAATCTCTATGAGTAGTGCGGTTCCCGTATCTTCTTTCTGTGGGGAAAAAAAGAAGAAGGGAACTGTTATTAGTTGCATAGAACTGCTTCTAAGAGCAGGCTAAGTGCAAAGGGCGTACGCTGGTAAAACTGAGCTGCTGACGGCTGCATGGAGGATTTAGCAGTCCCCACTGACTTATAATACCGCTCCTTCGTTTGAAAACATTTGACGGCTCACTTGTTTGATTATTCTCACATTCTGCAAGTTGAAATCAGACGCTTGTGATTTCAAAAACACTTGCCTTTTGTTGGAAACGGCCAGACACGGCAATGTTCGCGAGTCTCTGCTACGACTTGGCTGGTATTTGCAGCCTTGATTGCGGGATTTAAATCAACCAATTTACAAAACACAGACTGAATTTGAGTGAGTTGTCAAAGCTAATGTATTCTGAGAGTCGTAGTATAAATGGGTCTATTTAATTACAAATAAGTGGCCTTGAGACTAACGGGTCACAGTTTGGCAATTTCAGACAATTCATTAAGACCCTGTATAGCTGTATCAAATTTCACGATGAGGAATGCTTCTTTTTGAGTTAAAAGAACTTCAAGGTTGCCACCCCTCAATTTTGATTTGCTGGAACATAAAACTGTCAATTTGAAATCATTTTCAGAATGTTTTAGTGTGACAAAGTGATTAACCATGGGCGCAAAGAGGACTTTGTTCTTCAATCTGGAGCGGTGCTGTACAATCCTTTGTCTCAGTTCTTGACTCATTTTGCCTATGTACATTTTTTGACATGAACATACAATGGCAGACACCACATTTTGGTCTTACAATTTGTAAATTCATTGTGACGCCAATGTCTTTGGCCATCGGTGAAGATGGTTCTTTCTATGGTTGAATTACAGACCTGCCAAAGATATTGGCATCACAATGATTTTACAAATTGTAAGACCAAAAACGTGGTGTATGCCATTGTATGTCCATGTTAAAAAATGTACATAGTGCTCTGTACTGTTGTCATATGCTGCAATTAATATGCACTATCTTGTGTCTACTGAGTGCGTTTTCAAATTTCAATAACATTTGGTATCGAAAAAAGAAAGTGAAGAAGTGTTCCATGCTTTTTATCATAGTCAGTGGCACGGTGATAAACATTATGGGGCCCATAAGGATGGCGGGTGGACCGCACCTGATGGGCCGGCTGGGGCGATCCGCCCGCCATCCTGCCAGGAATGACCCCCCACCATATTAGGATAGCTGGGGTGTCCGCGGCGGACGGAAAGACCGCCTGTCGCTTTTCCGTCAGTCGACTCGTCGATCGGGCGGAAAAAGGCCATGAATGGTGGCGGTGTCTGCAAGACACCGCCATCCATATTATGATGCAGGCGGTCACTCGCCTTTCCATGGCGGCATTGCTGCCATAGAAAGGCTTGCGTTCCTTGCTGTTGGGGGCCTGTAGCGGGCCCCCATGTGGATGGGGGGTGGGGGCTGAACTTGGGGGTACCCATGGCATGCAAATGCACAACATGCATTTTTAACATTGCGGCGGGTGCTGCTGACAGCACCGCACGCCGCAATGTTTGAAATGCAGTATGCGACCGCCAGTGTGGTAGGCGCATCCTAATGTGTATGGCAGGACCGCCACAACATGGGCGGTCGGTCCTGTGACCCGATGCAGTGGCGGGCGGACTCATCGTAATAGGCCCCTATGCCAGCAGAAAAGTGCAATGAACTGTCTCCAGGGCCCCGTTTAACCTCGTTGAAAACCAAAGTAATGTACATGGGCGGCTTTGATGCACAGCAAAATCAAGGTGCAGTATTAGCAACTGTGAAATACAAAAAAAACAAAAGTACAATCCCCAATTCATATCATGCAAGACACTTCATCGACTGCATGTTCAATCAGTTTTAGTACTGCTGCTGACATGGAGCTGAATACTGCAAACTACAATTTCGATGCCTATCATGAGATAGTGAATCAGTTTCCATCTTTGTTTCTTGGACTGGGAGGACTTAGACAATGAAAGTGCAACTTCACATAAATGAGTATATTCATCCTGTTGCTCAACAACATAGTTGAATTGCATTTCATTTGCAAGAGGCTGTTGGGAAAAAACTTTAGGCACTGTTGAAGCACAATATCATGGAGCGATCCACTTGTCAAATGCCATGGGTATCACTCATAGTGGTAGTTCCGAAGAAGGATCGTGACTGAGCCATGTGTATCTGCATTGATATGCACCAAGAGAAAAAGGTGACTAAAAGAGAATGACATCCAGGTACGCACATTGCTGACATAATTATAGAGCTGGACGAAGCTTAAGTCTTTTCCCGCATTGATTTGAATAAAAGGTATCACCAACTCGAACTTGAAGAAAATTGCAGGTACATTACATGGGGCATGATTCACAGAACAAACTTAAGAAAAAATCCTAAACTTAGTACTATTTTGGTATTCACAGAATGCACTTACTACTTCTGGTATTCACAGAATGAACTTACTACTTTTGTGATTCACAGAATAAACTTACTACTTTTGCTATTCACAGAATGGATTTACGACTACTAACTTTACGTCCGCACTCGGGCCGGAAATTCCGGGCCGGAGGCGGAGCTTCCGGGCCGGAGGCGGAGCTTACGGCCCAGAGGTGGAGATTTTGGCCATGGCTAAATCTCCGCCACTGGCCGGAATCCCCACCTTCGGGCCGGAAGCTCCGCCCGAGTGCGGACGTAAAGTTAGTAGTCGTAAATCCATTCTGTGAATAGCAAAAGTAGGAAGTTTATTCTGTGAATCGCAAAAGTAATAAGTTCATTCTGTGAATACCAGAAGTAGTAAGTGCATTCTGTGAATACCAAAATGGTACTAAGTTTAGGATTTTGTCTTAAGTTAATTCTGTGAATCGGGCCCTACCTTTTTAACTCATGTTGGTTTATTTAGTTATAAATGGCTAGGTTTCGAAGTGTCATCAACTGCAGAACTCTTTCGGGATGTCATTTGTCTCATAATACAGCCAGGCACAAATGCTTTTGATTACAGTGATGACACACTAGTTTTGGGGCCACAGGAAAGGAACATGATAAAGCTCTTAATCAAGCTTGTTGTATACTTGCTGATGCAGTCCTCACTTTAAATGTGGCAAAGTGTGAGTTTCATAAAACCAAACTCAAGTCCTTTTGTCATATCTTTTCTGATGAAGGAATGAATCCGTATTGATAAATTTTTAGCCTTGTTATTCATTTCTCCCCCACAAGATGTAACTATGCTATTATCATTCCTTGGTAAGGCCAGTTACTGCTCAAGGTATATATGTGACTTTGCCACTGTAAGTGCCCCATTGAGAGACTTAACAAAACAAAATGTTACATTTCGATGGTCACGTGAATGTGAACAAAGCTTCAAGAAAATCAAGAATGCAATTGAGAACACAACAGAAATGGAATACTTTGATCCCTAATTACAGGCAGAGGTTGTTGTCGATGCAAGACCAGAGGGGTTGGGTGCCATACATGCTCAGCACACTGGCATCCCAATGCCCCAAGATACATTGTGGCTTCATCAACAGAACGTGCCTATTCACAACCTGAAAAAGAAAGCCTCACTGTGGTGTAGGCCTGTGATCATTTTCATGTGTTCCAATCTGGAAATGATTTCACAGTTTTTACTAACCACCAAGTATTGCTCACCATTTTTGGCAATCCTAAAGCCGAGATGTCCCCTTGCATTGAGAGGTGGGGGTTGCAATGGCAGGAGTATGATTATACAATTGTGCATTGTTCAGGAAAATATCAAAACCCTGCTGACTACTTCTCAGTTGTACATCAATAATGCAATTCCCATTGGGAGTTGTCCCCCTGCGCACCACATGGTATTACCCGTCGGTATAATGTTGCTCAATTGCAATTCACTGTTCTGGAGAACGTGGACATCGTTGAGGGGGTGAACCCCAAAAACAGACTGTTGCAGCGCGAAAACTTCTGGATCAGATTCCTCAGCACGATGCAGCCTACAGGGCTTAATGACCACATGGAATTTCTGTGCTATCTCTAAACTTTTGACTTTGAGTCTCATGGAACATTATGGGTGTCATTCATCACTATTTGATTCATATTTTCTGTATGATGTTTGGTCTTGATTAGTTTTGCTCATTACATCATGTCTGCCAACACAATCTACTTTACTTTCACTGTTTAGCCTCATGACTTATCCAAAATGGCGCTCCACGTCAGCACGTTCAGTCCGTCTTTTGTTTCTACTATCACTGTGATTTTGTTCGAGGAGCACTGAGTGAAAGTTTCACATGTTTTCGGAACGCGTGTTCGTATGCGTCCTGTGGTTGATCCATCTAATTGTAAGTACTTGGAGCGTGGGTGCTCTCACATCATACCCGCTTGTTTTGAATACTTAGGTCGATAAATTGCGTGTAATTCACGGTGATGTTGTATAGAACTATTCCACGTTTTTTCTCTAACGGCCGCATTTCGGCGAGGCAAACATGTTGTGGCCTTTAGTATGTTCTGTCTGTAATCGGACACTGTGGCCTTGGTTAATTGGGACTATTTTCTTTGGTTATTTGGGACTATCCTTTCACACGCTGTGAAGATATTATCAGTAGAGACATTTTCACATTCCCCTTTCCGTTCTATATGACTCCGATGTAGATATACTTGACATGTTATCCTAATTAGTCCATACTTTTACATTTCCGCAGAATGTATCCCTGACGAAGGGCAAGTTATGCCCGAAATGCATAGGGATGTTTGCATTAATCCTTTGGATGGAATGAAAAAATAAGTCGAATACATTTTCAATGAACTTAAATTGAAGTGGAGTACTAAAGATTTTCTTCAAAATTTCGTTTGGAGTTTGTGTTTATTTGGATATACCGACGGGTAATATCATGTGGTGCGCAGGGAGACAACTCCCAATGGGAATTGCATTATTGATGTTCATTTGAATCGCTGAGTTGTCCAGACAGCGAAGCCCCAGCTTGCACACAACAACTGTTTGAACTGTTAAAACATTGATTGACCAAGCGGTGGTGCGTGCCCAAAACTTCATTTTACTTCTCAGTTGTGCCAATACGGTGTCAAAGCACTACTTCTAAGTCAGCTGATGCTTATGTTATCTTCATAATGAATCCAGTACCTCGGCTGCATATCAGTGGACCAACTCATTGCTGCCATGAGCATTGACAGAGATTTGCTAGATTTTCAAAAATGTGCTGGAAGTTCTTTCAGTTACCCCAGAATGGATCATCTTACAAGGGTCGAACATTATCATGCCAGAGAGTATCAGACAACAACTTTTAGACTGGCCCAAAATGGTAATTGTGGAACTGTTGCTTTTTTTTTTTTTGGTTAACTATATTTTATTGGTTTGCAAGCATTCGAAGAAAACATTACGCATTACGGACATTCCCGTTTCTCGTCTGCAGAATTTACCTCCCCTCCTCCCGCAAGTCAATCCCCTACAAACATGCATGAGCCCCAGCGAGTCAGTCAATGGCCATCTGGGAGGAAAGGACTGCTAGAGATAAAACAGGGGATTGACTGGGTTAAGCGTTATGAAGGATCCCTAAACAACCTCCCTTCTAAACTCTCCCCCTTCCCACACCGCCCCCACGAACCGATGTGCTGAGTGAATGTCTCTGGAGAGCCCAATGTGTGGGTCGTCAATTAGTGGGCAAAGTGATTGGTTTCGGTCACGGCTGGTGTGTCTGTGAGCCGAAGGAGGTGAAGGTACTTTGGTCATGTCACCTCGTTCATTTCTAACGCCAGTAGGGACAATAAGGAACGCCAGGTGGTTCTAAATGCTGAGTTTGTTAGGGTGGCTTGAATGCGTTCCATGTCTACAATATACCACAATTTATGAAGCCATCCTTTGTGGGTTGGTTAGGTTTGAGTGCCCCATAAAGAGAGAATGTGTTGGACAGCTGCTCCTAGTGCAAGGCCAATCTGCCTCCCTCGTAGCGACTTCATTGGGTACCTGATTGGGTTGGGAAGTCCTAACAGTGTGTAGATTTCAGTCTCAAATTGCCTGTCGATGCCATCCAGAAATGAGCTCCAGTATCCCGTCAGTTCCATACAGTCCCAGATAAGGTGTGTCAATGTGCCCTCCGCATCACAACCCCGCCAGCACGTCGGGCTATGGTCCGGGTTCCCTTTATGTAGTCTGGCTGGAGTCAAGTACCAATATGTGGCAACTTTAACTGCAGCTTCCCTGCTAGCCATGTTACGAGCCGTGTGGTTGGCCCGGAAGGAGATATCGTACCATTCTTTCTCTGTGAGATCTCTCCCTAGTTCCCGTGCCCAATGCCTCTGCCCTGCAGAGGGAGAAATGGGAGCCGTGGACAGAGCATATTATATATCTTGGAGATCATCTTTTTGTCAGAGGATTTTGTTTGGAGCCATCACTCGTGTGTTGTGAGGTTTCGACAGACCAACAGCCGCACATCAGGAAGGAGGAGCCAGTGGCGGAGTTGGAAGTATTGGAATCGGTTTGGTGTTACGATTGCGTAAGATTGTTGGACGTCGGCAAATGAGAGAAACCCCTCCAGATCGAAGAGATGTCCCGCCGATTTGCAATCTGTGGCCCGCCATTGCAGGAATGCCCAGTCCTCTAGCCCCGGTGTAAACTCTGGGTTGTCAAATAGGGGTGTCAATGGGGAAGGGAAGGATGTGAGTCCTCTTTTGATGGCTACCGTATCCCAGACTTGTAGTATTGTGTTTTGTGATTGGGGAGCCCTTAAGATTTGGCAGTCTCTTCTGGCCTCTTCGGGAATGGCATCTGACACAGGGAGAGCTTCGCTAGTGCCTGGTCCTGAGACAGCCACCTTTTTTCAGTTTCTGGTCTGCGCCACTCTACCAAGTATCGGAGCTGAGACGCTCTGAAGTAGTCTAAAAAGTTTGGGATGCCTAGCCCTCCTTCATAAGGAGGTCTGTGGGAGAGATCTCTGCACATACTAGGGCGTGCCCCTGCCCAGATGAAGTGTTGTACCGCTTGCAGAAGTTTGTGGAGGGTCCCTGGTGGGGGCCAGGCCGGGATGGTCTGGAAAATATAGAGGGCTTTGGGTAAGATGCTCATTTTTACCGCGGCAATCTGGCCGAGGAGCAACTGTGAGTGCTTCTGCCATTGCCGAAGGTCTTTCTGGATTTGGGAGAGGAGATTTTTATAGTTCTGTGTGACTGTTCGTTGATAGAAGGGGCCAAGTCTATCCCTAGGTAGGTGATTGTGTCACAGGACCGGAGCTCCCCATACTGAGAAAGCCCCGTCCCAGGAGATTCTGCATTGTGGCCAAGGTGTAAGACCGTGGATTTCCCCACGTTTATCTTGAAGCCGGAGACTAGGCCAAAGGCGGTCAACTCCTGAAGAAAGCTGGCACCGACTGTTCGGGAGACTCCTGGTCCGCCAAGATGTCGTTGGCGTATAAGCTCACCGTATGTCTTTCCCCTCCAATTGGGATCCCTAGAATGTCAGAGTTATCCCTGAGTTTTTGTGCTAAGGGCTCGACATAAAACGCAAAGAGAAGGGGTAACAGCGGGCACCCTAGTCTCGTGCCTCTCTGGATTTCAAAAGGCCGGGAGGCCGTGCCATTCACCCTGACTGTGGCTTTGGGCCCGTTGTAGCAGCTCGCTACCCAGGCCCTGAAGCGATCTCCCATGCCAAAATGAGCCAGAGTACTGTCCAGAAAATCCCAATCGACTCTGTCGAAGGCCTTTTCTGCATCGACCGACAACAGCAGAGCATTCATCTTGGTGCGATGGGCTTTATCGATTAGATGCAGTATGCATTTGGTGTTGTCACTACTCTGGCGATTTTAGATGAAATCGGATTGGTCTGGTTCGATGATACCGGGAAAGCACGGGCCTAACCAAGCCACCAGGACCCCAGAGAACAGTTTTAAATCAAGATTAAGAAGGGAAATTGGGTGGTATGAGCTACACTGAGTCGCGTCCTTCCCTGTTTTCGGGATGACCACGATATCGGCGGCCAGCATGTCAGGGGGGATAGTCCCAGGGCCCTGGAAGGAGTTGAAAAGCCGCGTTAAGATCGGGGCAAGGAGTGGGCAGAGGGTTTTATAAAATCCAGCTGAAAAGCCATCAGGACTCGGTGATTTCAGACAGGAAATGGCACCGATCACTTCTTCGATCCTGATGGGTGCGTCTAGATCGTCTGCGTCCCCCGGGGTCAGAGCCATCGTGGCAGCTCCTTGGAGGTAGGCTTGAGGTTCTGTAGCGATCCGAACCCGTGAATTCGGTATCGTAGTACCGACACGATTTTGGTACCAATGAACCGCAAATGATCCATTATATACATGACAGTGTTTTCGCTGCGCAACTAGCATGAATTCACTGGAAAATAGGGCATTCTGTCATAAAAGTCATGGCATCCATTTTAGTTACGGCATCCATTTTGTTTCTTGCCCTCACATAGTCAATGAACGGACGATGACTCCGGCAGAGTCACCTTGTTAAGGACACGTAAGCTCGAGCCCCGAGAGAGGCTGACGCTACATGACTAGGCAGAATCAAGTTGCCTCCCCTGCCTGAGGCCAGTCCTGCTATACTGGTTCTCGTGTCCGTTGTCCTGACTGAAAGGTCGAAGACGGTAGCCATGCCCGTTTATGATCCATAAACACCTCTTATCCTACATTTCAATCCTTTGCACCTGGCTCTGCTCCTTACCTTCTGGGCTTTTACAATGGGGAGGTTACGATTTTTATGATGGGGAGGATCGGGCAAAGAATGGAAAACTGTCGAGAGGACCTGATCGAATACCGAAAACCTACGACTAATTATTGTTTGATGTCAAATTTACTGTTTGTTTGGGATACCGGGTTAGGCATGAGAAATATTTGTGTAATGTAGCCTAAAGACATTTTTCGTGTATTTAAAGAGTAACCCACTTAATGCAATTTGAACAGTCTCGTAGATTCTGCCTCTGTGTGGTTCCTATGATTTCTGTGTCCCTGCAGTAAATAAACCTTGGTCTTTGACGCCGCCATCGAGAAACCCGTGTCTCTGTTTATTTGTGCACCGGGACAGGAGGAACTCAGGGGTATTCGGGTGTTGTTTCCCTGGCACCTCTGGACGCTTAAAAAGTCCAGAACCTCAAATTGGCGCCCAACGTGGGGCGACGTCATCCGGTACCGGTCCAAAGCCTGAAAAGTTCGAGAAGTTTCGTGTGAAGATTCCGGAGGGAGGTACCCCGCTTCATCGATCCCTGCATGTCGTAAAAGTGGCCCGACGATCTCTTCCACGAGGGTTCCCGTTCCCAGACGGCTACAGAGGACCGCTGCCTTGACTGTCGCCCTGTCTTGGACCCGAGGTGCAGACCTTAGTACGGCGAGACGTAGACGGGTTCTCCTTGGTGACGTCTTCCACATTTCAGGTAAGTATTAAGTGGGCTACGCTCAGTTTGGTTGTTCCTTGTTGCTTTGGTTTGATTCGTAGATTATCATTGGTTACTCTTGTTTAGATAATCTTTGTTTTGGTATTGGTTCATTTTGGTAGGCCTAAGTTCTCTGCGCATTTTGGTTGGAATTTGTCTTTGTTGTCATGACTACCAGTAGTAACTGTTTTTTGTCCTGGTTACGTTGCAACGGGGATTCCCGGTTGGAGGATTCGTGTTTGGTCCCTCCGATTGGAACTCCTACATATGAGCTCTATTGTAAACATGGTGTTGGTCCTATTGCGTATAATGAAGTATGGGTCCGTTATACCAAAAAAGATGGTGTCCTTAGTTGGCCGCCGCATGGTAGTTTCAAAACGGAAATACTAGACAATCTAGAAATGAAGTTGTTCAAGAAAAAAGCCCGGCCGGCAATGTTTGATTCTTTTCGCGTATGGCGCAAAGAAGCCAAACAGAGAGAAATTAGGAAAACGAAGAAAGAACAGAAAGAGAAAGGGTTGACTTTAATGGAGTCTGCTAGGCAGCTGCATGTCAACGAGACTGAGAAAGCAATGGAGATGGCGAATAGAAAACATAATTTGGCAATTGATAAATGTTACCCTGTATTGCCATCATGTCCTATTAAGCCGATGGAGGATCATGAAAAGGATCCTCTGTTGTCTTACCTGTTGAATTCACCCCCACCGTATGCACAGGGTATTATAGTACCACAGTTGCTACCTGTTGTACAGCCAGCTGCTGGTCAGCCTGGAATAGTTGCTCCACTTCCTTTGATTCCAGCTCCTATCCTTCCCGTGGTTAATGTTCCTTCGGCACCCCCTCTTCCTGGGGCGCCCGTTTCGCCTTTGCCTGTCGTTTCGCAAACTGCTTTACCTGCTACTCCTACCCTTACTATTTCATCTGCTTCATCTGTTTTGTCCCCGAACCCTGTGAACATTCTGACTCCGCTTTCCGTTCGTCGGAAAATAACCGACTCTGTAACTAATATCTTAACTCCTCTCTACAGGTCTTTAATTAAGACCCCCGTTTCTGACTCTATACAGAGACGTAGCCAGTTTCCTGGTCCCCAGGAACGAGACACGTTAGATTCGACAGCTCTTAGGTGGATGTCGAAAGCTGCGAAGTATGATGCACGAAGAGTGTTAGATACCTTTATGCAATGGAATGAACCAACCCAACGTTATGTTTTTGACGTGATGTGTTCTCTTGTGCGTGAAGAATGGGAAGATGATGATTTAGACTCCGTCCCCTCTGACCTGATAAATATTCAACAGAAATTTGCCGCAGGAATGGTGATAGGTCCAGAAGTAAGGGGAGCGATAGAACTGGTTTTAGCTTATAGGGATGAGTCCCCTCTTCGAGCGACAAGAGACCCTGATGGTTCACAGATTACTACTAGGAAACGACGAGGACAATATCCAATGAGGGAAGTTCCACCGATATGGCGTGATGCAGTTCAAGCTGATGGGAACTTGGGTATTTTAGCTGCTCCGGCACATTTCCAGAGAGTGTGGATACACATCCCTTGGAAACGGGCCGAAGTATTAGCCGTAAAACAAGCGTTACCGGACCCGCGTAAAAATCCTGCTGGTTATTACAAAGAGTTAACGCAAACAGTTCAAGCGTGTGTCATGAATTTAGCAGATATTGAAATGCTATTTGGTAATGTGGTGCCACAGCCTATATGGGCTAAAATTCGGCAAGAGAACCACCCAGTCGCCTTAGGAGGTGACTGGGCAGCTATTATAGCGGCAGATGCGCAACAAGTTGGCGGTGCCAAACCTGAACCTCTGATTGCTGCTTTACCTGGCAGAATAATTACTCTAATGAAAACGCTGATGCCAGCGTTACGAGTCAATTGGGATAAATTATCGGCATGCAAGCAAAAGAAGGACGAAAGCGTCTCTGACTTCTTTACTAGATTTGAAGAGACCTTCGTAGACCACAGTGGGCAAGATATGAGTACTGAGGGAGGCCAGAGATTGTTTGTCGACAAATTCGTGTTTAATTTATTACCTGAGCTTAGTAACAAGTTAAAGGATTCTGAAAGTGCATGGGCAGTGTCGACAACAGCACAGATACTTGCAACTGCTCAGTATTACGAGAACAGAGAGAAGGAAGAGAAGGAAAAGTCAGAAAAGAAAACAAAAGATTTAAAGACTAAAGTTCTTTTGCAACAGGCGTATCCGCCTCGTTCGAATCAGTCAGATTCACAGCAGCGACCCCAGTTTCAGCCACAACCACAATTCCAGCAAGGGACGGCCCAAGGATTTAATTATAGTTTTCCGCGACAACAGTTAGCATGGAATCAGTGTGCTTATTGTAAAAAGGAGGGTCATTATAAGAATGAATGTCCAGTACTGCACCCACAAACTAGTGGTGTCCCAGCTCAGAGAGGTAATGTTGGGTTTATGCAAGCTGCTAGAGGTAGAGGACGTGGTACGATGACACCACAGGCTGATCGCCAATCGAATTATTTCGATCAGCGAAATGCACAATCTGCGCAAACAGGTAGATCTCCACAGTACCATGTTGAAGATTACTATGATCATAATGAGGAGATTCAAAGAAGCGAGCACTAGGACAGCCGCAGGCAAAGAGAGGGAGTAGTGTCAGTTCCAGTTGATCAGAGTGGACCTTATGTCACAGTAGTTACCTCAGGCGTGGTCGAACCGTTTCTGTTGGATACTGGTGCGGCAAAAAGTTCAATTATGCATGCGAAACTCCCTGGCGCACCTTTGTCTGGCTTAACGAACACTTCGGTAGGATTCTCAGGCGCCCCTGTTCACAATCCTGTTTCTAGTCCTTTGTCAATATCTGTTGGGCCATGCGAACTAGAAGCACCCCTTATCTTAACAACCGGTTGTAATGAGAATCTGCTTGGTTTAGATCTGTTGAAACGCCTGCATGCGACACTGTACTGTTCTCCTTCAGGAGTACAGCTCACATTAGGCAAGAGAGTCATCTCTCCAATGTATATGTCGATGGATAAGCTCCCACCGGAGCTGCGTTCTCTTCCTGATACTCTTTGGGCGACTGGTCCTAACGATGTAGGCCTCTTGGAAATTCCCCCTTATGTGGTAAGTCTGAAAGCTAGTGTTAAATTCCCACGAATCCCACAGTATCGGATTTCGAATGAAGGTGAACGAGCACTCTTATTGATTGTGAAAGACTTAATACAGAAAGATGTGATTGAGGAAACTAGAGGGAACGTCTGCAATAGTCCTGTTCTGCCGATTTTGAAACGTACTGACCCTTCCAAACCTCCAATTTACAGATTTGTGATTGACCTCAGAGAAGTTAACAAAATAGTGATTCCACAGTTTCCTGTAGTCCCAGATATCACCGCATTACTGACGTTGATTCCTGCCTCAGCATCATGGTTTACAGTGATCGACTTGAAAAATGCATTTTTCAGCATTCCCATAGCCGAGGAAAGTAGAGACATTTTTGGTTTCTCCTTAGGAGGTCGCAGCTTCAGGTTCAAACGCGCTCCACAAGGTTATTGTGAAAGCCCTTCAATTTACAGCCAAGCATTGAAGAGTCAATTAGATGCTCTTGTACTACCTCATGGTGTTGCTCTGATCCAATACGTAGACGATCTCTTACTGGCTGCTGATGACAAGGAAACTTGCAAAGCAGCTACAATTTCTTTATTACGTCATTTGTCAGACTTACATCACAAGGTGTCACCTTCTAAACTGCAATATTGTTGCCAAGAAGTGACCTACTTAGGTCATCTTTTGTCAAAGGAGGGAAGAAGGTTGACCCCAGAGAGAATCAAAGCAATTTCACAGATGACTGTACCAAGCACACAAAGAGAAGTGCGTGCGTTTTTGGGTATTACGTCATACTGTAGGCAATGGATCCCAAATTTTTCTCTCATGGCGAAACCATTGGTAGCCCTGACTGGAAAAGGTGTTCCGAGCCCTTTGCCATGGTCTGATGAATGTCAACAGAGCTTCTCTGACTTACGTGATGCGCTGTGTTCAGCTCCTGTGTTGGGTACTCCTGACTACAGTAAGCCATTTACTCTATATGTCCATGAAAGAGAAGGTTGTGCATTGAGTGTATTAACGCAAAATTTGGTGACAAACAGCGGCCTTGTGCATATTTCTCATCCACATTAGATCCGGTAGCCAGAGCATTGCCAAGTTGTTTGAGAGCTACAGCGGCAGCTGCAGTGTCTATTCGACAGTCTGCTGGACTAGTCATGAACAACATGTTAGTAGTCATGGTTCCACATGCTGTGGATACACTCATGAATCGAACGAAAACTCAGCACCTCACCAGTGCTAGACTATCAGGCTATGAGCTGACGCTTTTGGCAAGTCATATTCAGATTAAGCGATGCAACATATTGAATCCAGCAACACTGTTGCCGACTACTCAGGAGTCGAGTGATTCAGAGCCCCATGATTGTTGTTTCAGAACTGAGGAAGAAACAAAAGGTAGGATTGATTTAAAAGACACTCCGTTACTAGATCCAGACGGCACTTTATATGTCGATGGATCTTGTTATAAGCTACAGAATGGTGATGTGACGGCCGCGTATGCAGTTACGACTTTGAGTACGATTGTTGAGACTGCAAGAATAAGTCAGAATTCTGCCCAAGCTGCAGAATTAATTGCACTAACAAGAGCGTGTGTTTTAGCTGAGGGAAAGAGAGTGAATGTGTTTACTGATAGCCAATACGCCTTCGGCGTTGCCCACAATTTTGGGCGTCTCTGGAGAGAAAGAGGTTTTCTCACGTCCCATGGGACTAAGATCCAACATGGGCGGTTAGTCAGCGATCTATTGGAATCCCTGACTCTACCGAATGAAGTTGCAATTGTGAAGTGCAGTGCACATCGGAAGATTACGGATGATGTTGGCCGTGGAAATGCGTTTGCTGATGAGGTCGCCAAAGAGACGGCCAAGAACATGACGAGCCGAATGTATGTTGCAACGTCTGCAAGATGGATTGCGGAATCAGGAATGTGTGAGAATACGATTGAAAGTGTGAAGGCATCATCAACTGGGCGAAATCCTGTGTATACGTGCTTTCCGGGGAGGCTCCGGTCCTGTCACGGGACTGTCCGATCCAGATTGCCTCCCAGGGGTTTCGGTACCTGGGTATATATATCACTCTTGACCCGGAGGCCCGCTATGAGCGGAATTTGTTGCCCCCCCTCCAGCGCTTGAAGGAGGACGTGGTGCGCTGGCGGCGTCTGCCGCTTTCGCCGCTCGGCCGAGCGGCCTTGTTTAAAATGATGTCCTTGCCGCGCTTCCTCTACGCCCTCCAGAATACTATGGACTTGGTTCCAGCACGCTATTTCCGTGAGGTGGAGGGCCTCCAGCGGCGCCTGTTCTGGGACGGGAGGCCGCGCATTGCTCTAGCTAAATTGACGCTCCCGTGGTACGATGGGGGGGTCGCCCTCCCGGACATTAAACGGTATTACTGGGCCTCCCAACTGGCTGCAATTAATCATGGCCTTTACGGGCCCGCCTTGAACCCGGCGTTTGAGATGGACAAGATGCTCCTGCCCGGTGGCGACTACAATCGAGCGCTCTACTCTGCCGCGCCCGACTCCCGTCTGACGGGACCGACGCGTGTCATGGTGCGTGTCTGGCACGCGGCTAATGCAGCCATGGGGTGGAAGGACCGTTTGACCCGAGCGTCACCGCTGTACGCGTCTGAGAGGTTGGGCTCCCTGTGGACGTCGAAGGGCTTCGAGAAGTGGGACACGATCGGAATCAGCACGGTGGGAGATCTCTGGACGAGGGGGGGATTCAAGACTTTTGCGGCGCTGCAGACGGAGTTTCAGCTGCAGGGCAGTGAGTACTTTCGGTACCTACAAGTCCGCCATGCGCTGGGCTCCGTCTTCCCGGATGTCGCGTCCATTCCGGAGTCTTCCCCCCTGGAGGACAGAGTGCTGGATGGCCATGTCCCAGACAGCACGATCTCCCTCGTATATAAAAAACTGATCAACGACAGATCGTGCCTGCTGACTAGTCTCCGCGAGGCCTGGGTCGCCGACGGGCTAGAGCTGGACGACGAGGATTGGATTTCCGCGGTGGCCTCCCCAAAAGAGGTGGCCATCCCGGCTCGCCTTCGTTTCGTCCAGCTTAAGATCCTTCACCGGGTTTACGTGACGGGGCCAAGGCTTCTACGTATGGGCTTTGCTGGTGACGGAATGTGTAAGCGTGGCTGTGGTGCGTTGGCAACTTTCATGCATATACTGTGGGAGTGCCCAAAGGTGGAGCGATTCTGGCGTGGTGTGCATGAGGTCCTGCGTGTGGTTACGCGTGTCGCGCTGTTGCCTGAAGCGAGGAGATGCCTGCTGAATGTGTGGGAACCAAATGACTATTCGGTCCCGCAGACGCGGTGGGTGACTCTGGGATACATGATAGCTAAGCGTGATATTGCTCAATTGTGGGGATCCCAGAGGCCCCCTGCGGTGTTGGCTTGGAAAGAGCATATGGATTGGTGTATGTTTCGTGAAAAGGTGGTGTATGTGGCGAGGGGTAAGCCTGGGGCGTGGGTGAAAATCTGGGGCCCCTGGAACGCTTACCGCGGGGGTATTTGTGAGCCGCCACTGCTACCGGCTGCCTCGCCTGCTCCGTCTCCCTAGATGGCCCCCCTCCCTCGGCCGTGGGCACGCGGTCCCCCAGTCCCTGATCTACTCCCATTCCCCTCGTCAGAGTTCTGCTGCTGGTTTGGATCCCCCACTTATGGAGCACATGCTGTCACTTTGGATCGCGGGTTGCCTTGCGGGTGTGGTTTTTCGTGTTGTTTTGTTTTGAGAAAAGGGAACCGTACTGTGGGCATGGAGCTATGCGGCCTGCAACATTGATATCTCCTGTTTCGCTACTCTGCACTGCCAAGAGACTCTTACTGTATGTATGCAATATGCTTTTGTCACTCTAGCGGCCGGCCGGGTGGTTGTAGGCCCATACCTGTAAATTTTTACAGACTGCAATAAACGGTTTCAAAAAAAAAAAAAAAAAAAAAAAAAAAAAAAGAAAGTGTGAAGGCAATCCAGAATGGAGCAACTAAAAATGAGAAGAATGAATGGAAGGAGAAAACGGGTAAAATGGATTCAAGTGGATGTTGGGTCGATTTGTCTGAGCAGCAGCGTTGGATGTTACCTGATGCGTATGTACTTGCAGTAGTCACGATGGCGCATGGAGCGGCGCACATCAGTTCGAAAGGGATCTGTAAAATGTTAGCTCCAGTATGGAAGAACGATGGAATTACTAAATGTGCAGAAAGAGTGGTGAAAAATTGTATGGTATGCCTGATGCATAATCCTGGCAAGGGAACCCCAACCCCAACTGGCCATTTTGCTCCCCCTTCTTGTCCCTTTGAAGTGATTCAGTTGGATTATATCCACATGGATAGATGTAACAATCTCAAATACGTCCTAGTGGTAGTCTGTGCCTTCTCAAGATGGATTGAGGCATATCCGTTAAAGGACAACACTGCTATGTCCACTGCCAAAATCCTCCTAAAAGAATACTTCCCCAGGTATGGTATGCCACGGATTGTTTGGTCGGACAATGGAAGTGAGTTTGTAGGGAAAGTTATGAAGAGTGTGTGTGCGGGTCTGGGTATTAATCAAAAATACCACAGTGCGAATCACCCACAATCAGCGGGTTTGGTTGAAGGGTACAATGGCACCCTGAAGCTGAAACTTGCGAAAATTCAAGCTTCCACTGGTCTCTCTTGGCCAGACGCACTGCCTTTAGCTTTACTGTCCACCAGAGCGACCGTACACTCTCGAGTAGGGCTTAGCCCATATGAGATTGTGTTCGGCCGCCCTGCTAATGTTTGGGGGGTCCCTAGGCCAAAGGAATTCAAACAGATTGAATACCCAATGTTGATTGATTACCTTCATGATCTGACTGCTAAATTGAGCCTTATTCATCAACAGGTATTCGAATCCTTGCCTAAACTTCCGGAGAGTCCAGGCCACACGTTGAAACCAGGCGACCAAGTGGTAGTTCGGAACTTTGAACGCACTCGGAACCTCCAGCCAAGATTCGTGGGTCCGTTCCAGGTCCTCCTCACAACAAGAACTGCAGTACGCCTAGCTGGAAGGAAAAACTGGGTGCACGCCAGCCATACGAAGCGTGTCCCCCTTCCACTCCCCTATGATAACTGGGTTAGACAGGGAATTGGTATATCTGAGACAGAACCTGTTCCTAGGCACATCCCTTTCAGTGATGCAGAGTACATAACGGACCACCCACGAACAGAAACACAGAACTTTGACACCCCAGCAGGAACCACTCCTTTGAATCCCGAACCAAGTACTGTACAAAGTGAACATTTGTCACCTGTGGAGTCGAACATTTCCGCACCTGTAGACCAGCTATTTCAAGACCAGACAAGACCCGGAAAGTGCAGATATAATCTACGGTCTCATGTTATGAACTAATGACATTACATAATTACAATTCTGTTTGAAAACTGTTTTGATCTTACTGCATTCCATTCAGTCAGGAAGTTTGCTCAAAATTTTTATCTTTTTGTTTTTTATTATTTCTCTCACCTTGCCATCTGGGTTACCGTAGGGTCGTAACGTGTGCCTTGTTTTAATTTGCAGGGAATCAGACACTAGGTCGGTTTCTTCTGTTTTGTCTTGGGAACTCCCAGGATAAACAGAGGCAAGTTTTTAACAGGTACAAACCATCCGTTGCGAACGGTTGTAGAAGATGGAGCTTCCTGAATTACGACGGGTTAATGTCATAAATGTGCACAAGACAAAGCTATATGACATATTGTATAGCAAATGTTTTCTAATGCAATGTACTCTGACACTTCTAATTGTCTTAATAACTTTGGCAGGCGGAATTATTTTTGGTATTCAGTTGATCTTTACACCTGTTGCATCTACAGTATCTCCCCATGCTCCTGTTTCTCCGACTGTTGTTTCTCTTCATTCTTTCCATCCTTTTCCTGCCCACGAACAAGCTCGACGCTCTGAGTTTATAAATAACACTTTCATTCAACTCTTGCACCAACATCAACTAGTGGTTAATACAACAAACTGCTGGGTGTGTGGTTTGATACCACATACCATGGACAAGGGCATCCCCTATTTGGTTCTGCCTTTTAGTTATAATGGATCATTCTGGGCATTTCAGACCATGTTCGCTTATGCCCTAGAGACCTATCCTCCACGACCTCCGCGTTCCACCCGGTATAACTCTGCTAACAGAGCCTTGGTAAAAGGAATCACCGACATGGTGAGAGATGTCAATAATACTCCGTTCATTCCCAAGGATGAATTGCGAGTTTACATGGGTTGGAATGTTACGGAATATGGCATTACTCTGGGTGAGAACAAACGTAAGAGCTCAACTCCGATCTGGGTCGTACCCCACCAAGGTCAAGTCTGTTTGCAAGGAAATGGGAGGAATCCGAAAGCTCGACTAGGGAAGAGTGACTGTATCGAAACATATGTTTTTCCGTCACAGTCTTCCCCGGCATTCTTAGCTGCTAAGGGTACCTATTTTGTTTGTCAAGACAGAGCATACACATGGCTGCCTGCTGACTTCTCAGGCTCATGTTACATCGCTCAACTGCTACCTCCGACATACACTGCTGCACCGGACTATCACAAAACTAGAGTTGTGAGAGGTGTTTTCAGTAAAGAGGATACTGCTGGCCAAGAAGCAGGAGACTTTTTCAAGGGTTTCCTCCCATTCTGGGGGCCTATGGCCAACAGTAGAAACTTACGTCAACTAACACGGGTAGTTGAATCCACTATCACTGAAACGGCGGGTGCTCTTAGTAATCTGACAGCTGAGCTTCAAGCGGATCGCCTCATGACGTTACAGAACCGTATGGTCCTTGACGTGTTACTTGCAGATCGAGGTGGAGTATGTAAGATGATCCAATCAAGTTGCGGCGTTTTTATTCCAGATAATGCGCCAACAGTATACAAGGCCATCTCTAAGTTACATAAGATTTCTGACTCTATTCATGTAGAGGAAGGTGACTGGTCATTAATGGGATGGTTCTGGAGCCTGTTGTCTGCGTGGGGATGGAAGGTTCTGATAGTCACTGGTGTTGCATTAGTATTTTTATTTTCGTGCTGTCTCATTGTTCAGTGTGGTCCTGCCTTATGTAATCTCTGCATTTCTACATGCGTAAGAAGACCACCTGTTTTTAGAGATACGCCACGGGATAAAGTAATGCTCTAACAACATATCAGTGACCTGATGAACATAGAGATGGACTCTGACATAGAGTGAGTTGTTGCCTATGTAAGGGCAAAAGGACGGTCTGAGGTTCTGTAGCGATCCGAACCCGTGAATTCGGTATCGTAGTACCGACACGATTTTGGTACCAATGAACCGCAAATGATCCATTATATACATGACAGTGTTTTCGCTGCGCAACTAGCATGAATTCACTGGAAAATAGGGCATTCTGTCATAAAAGTCATGGCATCCATTTTAGTTACGGCATCCATTTTGTTTCTTGCCCTCACATAGTCAATGAACGGACGATGACCCCGGCAGAGTCACCTTGTTAAGGACACGTAAGCTCGAGCCCCGAAAGAGGCTGACGCTACATGACTAGGCAGAATCAAGCTGCCTCCCCTGCCTGAGGCCAGTCCTGCTATACTGGTTCTCGTGTCCGTTGTCCTGACTGAAAGGTCGAAGACGGTAGCCATGCCCGTTTATGATCCATAAACACCTCTTATCCTACATTTCAATCCTTTGCACCTGGCTCTGCTCCTTACCTTCTGGGCTTTTACAATGGGGAGGTTACGATTTTTATGATGGGGAGGATCGGGCAAAGAATGGAAAACTGTCGAGAGGACCTGATCGAATACCGAAAACCTACGACTAATTATTGTTTGATGTCAAATTTACTGTTTGTTTGGGATACCGGGTTAGGCATGAGAAATATTTGTGTAATGTAGCCTAAAGACATTTTTCGTGTATTTAAAGAGTAACCCACTTAATGCAATTTGAACAGTCTCGTAGATTCTGCCTCTGTGTGGTTCCTATGATTTCTGTGTCCCTGCAGTAAATAAACCTTGGTCTTTGACGCCGCCATCGAGAAACCCGTGTCTCTGTTTATTTGTGCACCGGGACAGGAGGAACTCAGGGGTCTTCGGGTGTTGTTTCCCTGGCACCTCTGGACGCTTAAAAAGTCCAGAACCTCAGGCTTCCCTGTTCCCGTTCGTGTGTGAGGTCCTACTATATAGCTTACAGTACTATTATCAGAAGACGTCTGTGATCTTGTCATCCCGGTCCACCGTCTCCCCCGTGGTGTTCCGGAGTGCTGTTATTTTTGCTCGCTGGGTGCGGGCTCTAAGTTTGCTGGCAAGGAGACACCCTGTTTTGTCTCCCCCTATATGATAGGAGTGCCGGAGTCGGAGGGCCGTGTATTCGACCCTATCCAGACCAGAGTTGCTAACTGCGCTCTTGCTGCTTTCAATTGGCGCCACACCCTGGGGTCGCAAGTGCTGCTATGTATTCTTTCTCGTTCTACCACCCGGGCTGCGAGGAGTTCCCTCTTTTCTTTACGTTCCCTGGCCTCAGTGGCAGAAATGGTGATCAGTTCCCCCCGCACCACAGCTTTGAGAGCCCCCCAGAGGGCCGCGAGAGATATGTTCGGCCTGTCATTCCTGGCGAGGTAGTCGGTGATGCATTTGTGGAGTTGCTGCGACACTCCTGCTGTTTGAAGTAGAATTTCCCGGAGTCGCCACCTCCCCAGTCGTCTGAGAATTGGGGGCACAGAAAGGGTCAATGTCACTGCGTCGTGGTCTGAAAGTGCCGCTGGTACAATGTCCACCGTTTCCACAAGTTTTTTCAGTTCTGTGGAGCCTATGAAATGATCCAATCTGGCATATGTATGGTGTGCGTTAGAATAGAAGGAGAACTGTGTGGTTTGTGGGTGAGCCACCTCCATATGTCTACCAGGCCCCTGTCCCTTAGCCATTCCCTCCCTGATTGGGATAGAGCCCCTGTTTGTCCATAGCGCTGACCAGATTGAGCTTTCTCTGCGTCCATTACCAGATTCAGTTCGCCCCCCACTACTATTCTCCTGTCTTGTGAGCAGAGGACCTCCATCAATGCCACCTTGAGAAACTGTTCCTGCCCCGAATTGGGGGCGTATAGGGTACCCACTACCAAGGGAGCACCTTCCACTCATAGCTTGCGTGCCAGTAGACAGCCTTTCACTTCTGCTACCTTGTCGCTAGGCCTGTGCCAAAATTCCGTTCCGTTCGTGGAAATTGCGATAATTTGTCATTTTTGCGTTTCGCGGAAAGCGCAAAAATGTCAAAATTTCCGCATTCCGCAGCTTAGCGATAATTTGTTTCTTGCTCGTGCTGTAAAATAATACATTCTCGGGTGCGCGCAATCGCCTTACCTGAATCCCCGCGTTCGCCGACAAGTTTTCCCGATCCGGTCGCGTTCTCCACGAGATGTTGGATTGTTGGTAGCCATTTGCGCTGTCTCGCGACAGTTCGCGCCCGCATTAACGTCATGCGTCGCATGATCACATCTTTCTTCTTGCGATCATGCACCGCGAGACAAGTGAAAACAAGATGGCCGCGCCCGTGAGCAACTGCATGGGTAAGTTGGCGAGCCGTGACCACGCAGAAAATACCGCAAACGGGCGGGAAAAAAACTTCCGCATCTTGGCGATATTTCCACGTGTTTGCGAAGATTTTTAACATTTTCGCGATAATTTGCAAAAGTGAATTTTGCAAATTCCGCCCACCCCTACTTGTCGCCCACTGTGCCCTGGAACGTCTTAGCTACCACTATGGCCACCCCGCCTTCTTATCCAGTGTGGAGGAATAGAATTGTTGGGGAAAGGCTCGGGACCTCATCCAGTGCCAGTCTTTGGGAAGGAGATGGGTCTCTTGCAAAAGGCAGACTGACGCCCCTGAGTTCTCCTAATAAGACAGGATGGCCCTCCTCTTAATGGGTTTGTTCAACCCCTTCGCATTGAGGGTGAGTATCTGTAGTGTGGAACCATGATATATGGTCAAGTGACGGCCACAAAATCAGTTGGAGAATGAGCTCTCTGTCCCCACGTTGACGCCCTTGGGCCCTGAATTAATTCAAGTGTGAGTCAGGTTCTTGTGGGGACCCAACCCGGGACAGGACATCGATCCCCCTTGCCCTCCTCCGCCCTAACCCCAACAACGCCCCACCCCCGAACGTGAAACCTCTCCCCCCTCCCCCTGGTCCATCCACCCACCTCACACCTGATCCTGCCCTAACCCCAACCAACAGACCCCAAGGTTCCATCAATGTCCAGTGCCCATCATACAAGGATGCGGGCATGTGGAGAACAGAGATCGGGGGTGTGTGTGTGGTCCAAGTGTCTCAGGCCCCCAGCCAATGCATTGTCAGTGTGATATAACCCCTCTGGGAGAATGACGGGTGGGTCTACGAAGCGGTGTTCTTCAAGACAGCATCCAGGGCTGCTTATCTTTCTTGTGCCACGGTATCAGAGTCTGGTCGCATTTCAAGGCTGGGGGAACGTCTGTGTCCCACTCTCTGCCATCCGTCTCCTGAGGATCTCTGTGTGTGGTTACGCGATTCTTCTGGGTTTCTCAGTTCCAGGTCCAGTATCTTGCGAGTGTCCTGGAGGGACCGAAACTTTGGTGGAGTTTGCCATTCCATTTAAATATCAGGCGAAAAGGGTGACCCCAGGAGTACCCCACTCCTTGTGCCCTCAGGTGATCGGTCACCTCTTTAAACGCTTTTTGTCTTTATAGTGTGATGGCGGCTAGATCTTGATAGAGAGCCACAGGATGTCCCTGGCATGTGAGGGGCTGTTTCTATCGGGCCTCTCGCAGTATGCGTTCCTTAAGAGGAAAGTCCGGGATGAAGGCGAGCATGTCTGGGGGAGGAGCTGGAGCATGTCTTGGGAGTCCCACACGGTGTGCCCGGTCAATGCGGATTTTGAAGTCCTAGGATTAACCGAGGATGTCTCGAAACAGCCCCTGAAGGTAGCGGTTGACCTCCGACCCCCCAACGCAGATGTTATTCCGTCGGGAGCGATTTTCGAGGTCTTCTGTGTGGGCCTGTAGATCCAGCTGTTGATCTCGTAGGTGGAGCACCTCTTGTTGAAGTTGTTCAATCTCTTCGCCTTTGATTTGCTCTCAGTCTTCAAGCGCCGCTACCCTCTCCCCCACTGCGTCGACATCCCGGCGGATCTCCTTTACCTCGCCCGCCACCTCGTTTTTGAGCATTTGGAAGTCCTCATGAAGGATATTTAAAAAATGATTCAAGAAAGGAGCGAGTGATCGGAACCTCTCCCTCTTCTGGATCCACGTGGGCTTTTGAGGTCGGGGACGCTCTACTCCCTTTTTCACTTGATAGGGATCTCTTGGTGAGCATCTCCTTGAGGGACCTCTCCCCTTTCTTCTTCATTGATGACATTGTTGGGTCACTTGCCAGGTGGGGATCGTCACTGGAGGTTGCCGTGGTCCTGGAGCGCATAAATAGCGGATCTGTTGGCGAAGTCAGGTGAGGTGGGTCCCTCCTTCGGCCAATGGCTTGTGTTTCCCGCTAGGCTCCACTTCCCCCAGGTCTCTGTACTCAGTCTCGGCTGCCAGCAAAGGACCCCCTTTTCACCACAGTACACAGGGGCCCGAGCCACTAGAACATATCGCCTCAGTAATGTGGACACTGTCCGCTTCGCGCCCAGCCTTGTTGTGGGCTATCTGTGTCCACTCCTCTTCGCCAGGCGAAGCTCCGGGCTGAGTTTACCCCTCTCGTGTCACAGCCACACGGATCCGCCCTCTCCCCGTCGCTCATTGTTGCCCACCAGCTCCTGCTCCGCCGGGGTCTCTCCTTCAGTATCTTCGCAGAAAGCCTTCCCGCCAGTTACCACAACGCCTTGTACTTTAGGCGGTCATGGCTGCGGGACCGTAGGTATCCGTGGCAGGGCTGTTAGGCCCCAGAGGTAGCTCCCCTTGTGTGTCCACCTGCAGAGTCCCCGCCTTTCCCACTCGTGGCCTCGCGCTGCCGCCAGGTGAGGGCACTGGCCGGGTAGCAGCCCCTCTTGCACTCCATCGCTGCACTGGTCCCTCCTCATGTCACCTTACCTGGTGGTTCTGCCCTTCCTCTTGAGTTCCCTGCAGTAGGCCCTTCCCTCCAGGCCCCGCACCTTCCCCACTACAGCGGGTGGAGTTGGAGGCCCCTCCGGCCCCTGATGCAGTGCCGGGAGCTTCCACAGTACAGCCGCGTCTATCCTGGTGCCTATGAGGTCTCTCCTGGCCTCCTCTGTCCTCCACTGATGTCAGAGGTCAACCTTCTGCTGCTCCGTGAACGACTGGGACAGTCAGTTCATGCTGGCGCCATTCTCGCATGCCTCTATGTGACCTCAGTCAGGTGCCCTGCTGTGGCCGTTGCTCAGTGCCGATCCGCACTGCGATTACTATTTCGGGCATTAGCCCGCTCCAGGTGTGGCCTCCCAGGCAAAGGTCGCTTTGTACCGCGCATACACGTGGGTGCCGGAATCGCGCCTGGTTGGTCCCGTGATCGGCACCCCCAGGCCACGCTCTTGAGGCCGGCAGTGGACTGTCGGCCCTCGCAGTCCCGGTCCCCTGCACCTCCGCTGTGGTAATGCCGCTGCGGGCACTCACCCGATGTAGCACGAGGCCAAGTCTAGGTCTGCTGCTGTCTCCGCTGCCAGAGGGCTCTGTCGCCCCCACCCGATCCTCCGCTCTACTCGGCCCCTAGCCTGGGCGCCATTTCCTCCACAGTATACAGCCTCTGGAAGATCGTGAAAGGCGGCGTCCTGGAGTGTATTTTGACCCCACTCACTCCCTGGAGAGCCGCTCCACGTCCTCTCCTCCTTCCACCTCTCTGCGGGGCTCCAAAGGGGAGTTGAAGCAAGGATTTGGCCAGACTAGGGGGCCGGGAGTGAGGAGCCTCCGAGCACCGCGTCCAGTCAGGTCCCCATCTTGGCCATGCCCCAAACTGTTGCTTTTAAACAAGCTCCATGCGATCGAGTGTGGTTCCCTCATCTTGATGAAAGAGTTGAAAAAGAGTTAAGGACAAGCCATTTGTGCAAGTGCTTGTCATTCAAAAACACCCTGTATTTGTTAAACATGTCTGATCTTCCAAAGCATGCAATTGATTTGTATGGACTCCTTGGTAATGGACATCATCTACTAGAAATTGTTGATGAATATTCCCATTTTCCCCTTGCTGAAGATTTGCTATCAACTACCCATGACTGATTCATTGAGAAATTAAAAAGTATTTTTGGAACATGGGGTTTTCCATACATTTTTAAATCTGACAATGGCCTGCCTTTCAATAGTCGAGAAATTAAAGATTCTTTTACTCAAGTAAATGTCAAGCATCAGAAAAGCGCACCTCTCTGGCCACAGGTAAATGGTATTGTCGAGAGAATTGTGAGCACCCTCAATGAGGGCCATTCAGCGTGCTGTGCTGGGAAAGCTTAAACTCAAATCCGTTCTCCAGTCTACACTTCACACCTACAGGACAACTCCCTATTCTACTGTGGGTTAAACCCCTGCTACCTTAATATTTGGGAGAGCCATAGGACCCAAATTGCCACAATGGGCCACTGAAAGATCTATTGACATTGATAAACTTTGCTCCACTGATTCGTATAATGCTAAATGAATTCATATGCGGATGGACGGTGCTGTGCTCGGACCACTGTGTTCAAAAGAGGAGACCAAGTTATTGTCAGGCAGAAACGGAAACGCAAGTCTGATGCTCCTTTTGTTGCTAACCCACCATGGGTTGTGACTAGTAAAGGACACATGGTGACTGCTTACCATCCTAGAATGTCCCTTTTGCAAGATTCTTCACATTTCAAGCACCTGCCTCAACATTCGCCAATTTCACATGTCAGAAGTGATAATTATACACCAGCAGTATCGACTACTGCTGCTCTGGAAGAACTGCTACACTGCTGTGCTGACATGCTGCCTGCTGACCTCCTTGTCTGGGTGAGAAGGACTGTACCTGCATCACTTGAACACATAACCCAGTGTGACTCAAAGGGCTAGTTGGTTGGCCTCCTGATCGGAAGCCTCCAGGACATAACAGACTTCCAACAACCTTGCATCGGCACCTGGGCACTGCCATCTCTGAGTTTTACCTGTCAAGTGGTGCCACCCCAGTCCTGGCCCCTTAGAAGTGGGCCTATGGTGCTTACTAGCAGAACCAATGCATCTTCTCTGCTGAGTGGTTCATCCTCTAGCCGAATTGAAGCATCTTCTCAGCTGAGCGAAGCATCCTTGAACACAACTGACGCATTGCTGCTGTTTCATGGATTGGGCCCCGAGCCGAAGGTTTACATCAACCATGCATCTTCGGAACCAATGCATTGCTGATGGAGCAGCGCATCGCCATTCCAGGGTCTCACATCTCTCGTAGACAGCAACTCACAGCTCTTCAGAACTGACACATCACCTCAGCTGCGCGCCGCATCCATGGCACCCTAATTTCACATCACTAGTCCCTGTCAACAGAATCCTCAACGATGAAGCAACAGGAATTTGCACCGCAGGCTCACTACATCTTGGAACCGATGCATCAATTTGGCTGCATGGAGCTTCTTTGCCATGGATCCACCTAACGCTCTGCAACCAGGATTTAAGGTACTTTATTCAGTGGGCCAAACCTGTTCCCTGTAGCCAGCCGGTACTCCATCGCGGTCAGCTTGAACTTGTGACTTTGTCCTGGTTTGAAGCGTCCAGATATCCCTTGTTGATACTTTGTACTTTTGAGCAATATTTTACCATAACACTTTAAAATTCAAAATCTCTGGTTTCCCTGATTGGATTTTTGTTTTTTTAGTTTTGTTTATTTATTAAAATCTGCTCTGTGTTTCTAAAGCTGGTGTGAGATCTTTTTTTGGTGGTGCTTTCACTGTTTTCACTGTTTGAAGTGTTGCATACATTATTTACACATTGTCTTCAAAAGCTACCAGAGAGTGAGCATAGGCTAATTTGGGGGCTGCATGTGCCTTGCCCTGACTAGGATTGTGGTTGCTGCTTGACCAGGGCTCACACCCTAGTCAACCAACAAACCAATTTCTAACAATTATCCTCTACAGATCCCATTGCTCAGCTATATTTAGGAGAGCTTTTTCAAACTTGGTCTCCCTTTTCTCTATAGCAAGCCTGAGTGTCGAGTTAAAGTGGACCTTATTTGGGTCAAAGACTCTTGGATTAGACAGCAATGTGATGAGATAAAAACCTCTGCCCTGTTAAAAGTCTCTGTTAGGGCATATGTTTTAGTTCAGAAAACTATGTCAGTTAGAACCATATCTGTTGTATATGTCTAAAATGCATCTTTTTTTGATAAACTTTAGGTGAAACTTGATTCATTTTCTATGGAGCGTACCTAAGGGATGGTCCTGTGATGTGGAGCATTATCCCTGTCTTTGTAACTCGACTTCTAAGCAAGACAATGCGCACTTTATCTTGTTCTGTTCATTTTACAAACAACTGAGACTTTGGGGCATATGTACAAAGAAGGGATGGAGTGAGGTGTTAGCCGGCATGGCTTAACGCCACTTCAGAAACGCAAGACTGCACCATATTTACAAGAATATGGTATAACCTTGCGGTTCCCCTGCACTGGCGCTACACTTAGCTGACAAGCGCCAGCGCAGACACCCTTGCACCATAGTGCAAGGGTGTCTGCATTCAGGTGAAGATTGTTTATGTGTAGGAAGGTGTTCCTTCCTGCACATAAATAATCTTTAAATGCAGTTTTGTCACTTCTATGTGTACTGCTTAATGCAGCACACATTTAAGTTACAAAATGTCATTTTCTTAATATTGTTTATGTGTAGGAATGGACACCTTCCTACACATAAACAATCCATAGCGTTATGCGTTTTCGATGTGTGCTGCACAAGGCAGCACACATGGAGAAAGCCAAAACGAGGAGAAATAAAGAATTTTTCCTAATTTCACCCAAGTTAAGGCCAGGTTTTTCCTGGTCTTAATTTTGGCGCTGCCTCCTATTTACGCCACCCTTGTAAATAGGTGGCAGCATCAAAA
The DNA here is from genome assembly GCF_964204655.1 of Triturus cristatus. Taxonomy (NCBI): domain Eukaryota; kingdom Metazoa; phylum Chordata; class Amphibia; order Caudata; family Salamandridae; genus Triturus; species Triturus cristatus. The sequence goes on from NC_140591.1 coordinate 1,087,366,962, forward strand.
TCAATGGGTGTTGCGGTGGAACGCACACTGCAACAGCCACTGCCCACCCCTTTCACGCTATGCATAGCGTGAAAGGGGGCCTTATTTACAAGGTAGCATTAAGCCACATTAAGTGGCTTAACGCTGCCTTGTAAATAAGGCAATGCACCTATCGCAACAGGAACGTCAGAAAAGTGACATTCCCTTGGCAATAGGGATTTGTACATATGCCCCTTTGTTTCTTAAGGTCATTCTTAGTCAGAAGACATTTTTTGCAAGCCAATCTTGCATTACTGTTTTTACAATTACTTGGTTATACACAGATTTTATGGTCTTTTGCTTGTTTTTTAAGCCGTTCCATCAGATTAAAGAATTCTATGAGTATCGCTTTATGAAATATTGCTTTGTAATATTTTAAACTTTTCTTATTGATTTTTAATTGCACTTGATTTTAATAGTTTTTAATCTCCTTGTACGTATTTTGCTGGTATTTATCTGTTCCTGACTTTTATTGTGTTAACAATATGAAACTGAATAAAGTATTTGATTAATTGCTTGATTGACTTTACTACTGTTAGAGTACTGCATAAATAGTTTACAGATTGCCTCTAAGTTAAGCCTGCTTGCGCTGTGCCATAACTGGCAGGGGTTGAACGGAGGTTAATTAAGTGACTTTATTGGTTCATTCTAACAAGGATTGTGGTTATTATTTGAGATGGTTACTCAATCCCCTCAACTAATACCTCCAGAATTTAAGTTATGATTTTGTGCAATTATATGACAAAAATATATGTACACATATAATATTTAAAAGTTGAAATAATGTAATCACTTTAACATTATTTCCTATTGGGTGTGATGTTAAGTGCCTGCCTCCATTATGTTCTATTGGAGCCTGTTGCAGTATCTCTGAGTGGCCTTGTGTTGTATTCGACTTACTCCAAGGCTAAGCTTTTGTATATTTACTACTGTTTTGGCACCTTTAGAGCAGTAATAACTTTAGAAGTGCCATTTGTGCTTAGCAATGGTCTTACTATTTTGTGGGTTGGTGTTTGTATCAGCATGCCCCTCCTTAAGCTACCCTAAATCCCTCCTTACCTCTACCTAAACACCACCCATTTAGTAGTAGAAATTCCCATTTTCCCACCTCCTCCCCAGTCCCTCCAAAATTTACCACTAATTTTTATCGGGACACCTTGAGGAACGCTGGGTGGTTGGAAATTTGTGTCAGACCGGTGATCTCACAACTTTCCCACAAAAAATATGAGAAACAATTGATATTTTCAGTTAAATTTCAGGTACGTTTCCAGGGGCTTCAGGGTAGGAAAACATTGGGCGATCCACACCTCCCTGGAATCCCCCGGATGTCTAGATTTCCGAAATGTGTGAGTTTGGTAGGTTTTCCTAGATGGCCACTGAGCCCGTGACCAAAAGCACATGTGCCCCCCTTGCAAAATCAGATTGTTTTGTGATAGTTAATTCTGATGTCTCCACAATAAGTTTTGGGCCCTTCCCTGCAGTGGGTACTTTGCCCACCCACACAAGTGAGGAACCGTTTTTATCAGGAGACCTGGGGGGGACGCTGTTTGGTAGGAAATTGATTTTTTTCAGCTAAATTTAAGGTCTGCAGGGGATTCTGGGTAGGAAAATATTGGGGGATCCATGCAAGTCACACCTCGCTTGACCCCGCCAGTTGTCTAGTTTTTATAAATGTCTGGGATTGGTAAGTTTCCATAGATGGCTGCCGATCCTGCGATCACAAACGCTGGTAGCTCGCTCGTAGAACAAGGTTTTTTTGTAATCGATAATTTCGAAGCCTCCGCAGTACATTTTGCTCCATTTCCTATTGCAGCCACTAGGCCTACCCACATAAGTGAGGTACCATTTTTATCGGGAGACATGGGGGAATTCTGGGTGTGCGGAAGTGTGTGGCTCCCAACAGATTGCAGAACTTTCCATCACAGAAATGCGAGGAAAATGTGTTTTGCTTTACATAGTTTAAGGTTTACAAAGCATTCTGGGTAACAGAACCTAATGAGCGCCACATAAGTCACTCCATCCTTGATTTCCCTGTGTGTCTAGGTTTTAAAGATGTATAGATTTTCTAGTTTTCCCTAGGTCCCGGCTGAGCTAGGATCCAAAGTCCACAGCTAGGCATTAAAAAATGTGATGTGTGCATGTTGCGTGTTGAGCCGTTTCTTGTCGCAGGCACTAGGCCTACTCACAAAAGTGAGGTACCATTTATATAGGGAGACTGAGGGGAACATGGAGTAGTTAACAAGTGTTATTACCAATTGACTTTCTTTGTATTTCTGCCTTCTAAATGTAAGACAATGTGTAAAAATGAAGTCATTGGAAAAATGTCCTCTAATGAACATGCTTGAATGGGTACCCACAATTTTGGAGATGTGCAAATAACCACTGCTTCTAAACTCTGGGGCAGATTTATGTTGCACTTGCGCCACTTTTGCTCCGCCGTTGCGTCACTTTTGTGACGCAGCAGCGGCGCAAATCCTGCGCCATGGTGCGGAGTATTTACAACGTGACGCATCTGGGAGATGCGTCACGTTGTAAAGCCCTGCGCCACATGTAGGCGTTCCAGGGCAGGTGGGGGCGTTCCGGGGCAGGAACGCCTCCTAAAAGTGGCTGTGTGAAATCTACAAGATTTCACTCAGTCACTTTTGAGCCCATGCTGCGTCAAAACCCTGTGTCTGCTTGAAGCAGGCGTAAGGATTGACGCAGCATTGTGCAGATAGGGCCCCCCAGAGCATTGCTGGAGCTGCGTCGCGCTTGCGACGCAACTCCAGCAATGCGCCACTTTTACGGCACAGATGCGTGACGCATCTGTGCCGTTTTTGCCCCATGGTGCGCCGCATTGTAAATGCGGCGCATTCATGATGGCGGAGCTGGGGCGCAAAATAACTGGCGCATCCCTGCTGATATGCAGGGATGCGCCAGTTATTATAAATCTGCCCCTCTGTATTTTGTTCCTACTTTAGAAATATATAGGTTTCCTTGGTAAATATTTTTCACTCTTTACATTTTACAAAATGAATTGCTCTATACCCGGTACATGATGAAAAACTATTGCAAGACGCAGCTCAGTTATTGGCTTTGGGTCCCTCGGGTTCTGGGTAAACCTACAGGTCCTACATATGTCCGCAGCTAGAAGTGTGCAGCAGACATAACGATATATTGTTTTAAAAAATCTGCCATATTTAGAAGAAGTTACAGGTACAAATTTTGGCACACATGGTTGTTTTTTCCAACTCAATTTCAATATTTGTTTATTTCAATTGTTAGTTTTTATCAAAAACACCTTGAAGGATCTACACAAATGACCCCTTGATGAATTCAAAATTGAGTCTACTTTTCAAAAATGTATAGTTCTCCAAAATACATTTTTGCTTTCACATTCATTTCTACCACTAACTGGTAGAAAGTTGAAAGCACAAAAAATAGGAAAAATAGGCAATGCCACAGTAAAATACCAAAACTGTTTAGAAAAGTTTGGTTTTCTGACAAAAGACTCCCTGTTCCCAAACCCTTTGTTGATACTTTTTTCAGGGAAAAAACAGGTGCTTCTTCTGCAGCACTTATTTTCCTATTTTTCCTAAAAGAGACAAAAATGAGCTGTATTTTTGCCCATTTCTTGGTCTCCTCTAGGGGAATCCAGAAGCCCTTGTTACCTTTGGGATTCCCAAGATGTTGGAATAAAAGGAAGCACATTTGGCATGGATAGCTCATGTGGAAGAAAAATTACAGGGGCCTAAGCGCAAACTACCCTAAATAGCAAAAAAAAGGCTTAGCACGGGGTGGGGGGAGGCCTAGCAGCAAAGGGGTTAAGTCTCTGAAACCATTATTTTCTTTGGGAAGGTGCTGCAGTATCAGTGGTTGGCCATGTTTAGTGCTGAATGTACTCCACATCTGGGCATTGACAACTTTTTTGGGGGGGCCTTTTTGGCTGTGTTTACAGAAGTGCAGTTTGTGAACAGCAATGGGCTTACTATTTTGTGGGTGGAGCATGTCCCTCCCTACACCCCTCCCTAGCCTTCCCTCAGCCTCTCCTTATGCTTCTCTTAACCCCTCCCCACCCATTTAGTCAAGAGTATTCCCCACTTTTCAGGCACTCTCCCTTCTCGATCCTTCATTTACTAGTAAAACATATTCCTATGTGTGGAAAAGTCTAAGCAGTCAGAATGGAGATTTCCGCCCATAAAAGTTAGGAGACACGGAGGCATAGACCTCTGCATGTAGGTTTGTGAATACCATTTTGAAGTGTGTTAGTCGTATTAGTATAGTATTATTACATGTTCTACAAAATGCAGTTTGCGAATAGGCCCCAAAATTGTACTTTGGTTGTGGCTTATTGTATTAGGAGCACTGAAACCAACCACAATCAAGTTACCACTTCGGTAACAATATATGGAGGTTCCTATAAATTAATGGCTTGTGTCAGTGGTGCAGGTGGTTGGCAGCCCCATACGTATTCTTTCTCTTTTTAACAAACTAAGCACTGGTCATACGTTTTCCACCATTCCATCAACTCTAGTGTTAATCAGTCATTTATATAGCTTGAGATCACTGTACCAGGTGTGCCAAATTCATAATGATACTTTTAAACACTGGACAAATTCTTATCTTTTTACACTTTAAACTTCTCTGCGAGAAATTAGTTTTTTTGTACTTGCATGTATTATAACGCTTGCAAAGGAATTTCAGAGAATATATTTGCTAAAGAAATCGGCATGGCTGGGTAAATTATCCTGCGCGATAGAAGTCAGCATGGGTTGTTAAATTACCCTTTGGGATACTGCAATACTTGCTAACTGCTGCTTATGACATATGTACATTAAAGGACTGCATGAGGTACTGAATCAGTAACTGCTGCCTGGTATGCATGGAGGCTAAAACCTACCATGGAAAATCAATCCAAGAAAAATATTTTCTGTTATACAAACAAATTTTGGGAATAAAGTAGCAACAATTTTAAAACCGAGAGTACCACATAGGGCGAGAAAAGAAAACATAGATTTGCCACATTTGTAACCTCCAATCGCACGGAGAGGGTGTAAAAACTATTTAGAAAGCCTGAGATGACATGGAGCTCTGACCTGGAATAAAGGGCATTGTTTTTGAGAGTACTGGGCACAGAATGCCAGGGAGCATTTGAGTTTCACAAGAAGGGGTGCATGAAAGCGGTAATACGATCAGATATGTTTGGGGAGGCTGTGCAAGAAACAAACTACTAAAGAAAGTACAACTGGTGATGTGAGACACAAATTATGCGCATGAGTGTGGATAGATGTAATTCGTGCCAACACTTGAAGAGTGCTATTGTTTGTAATATTGTTCAAATGACAGATCACCTGCTTTGAGATCAATTAATAGCATTAATTAGGAATCTAACCATAGAGCAGGCTGCTACAATAACCAAATTACAGGAAGAATCCGAGCAGTGTATGAGGAAGTGCGATCAAAAAAGAGGAGACATGAGGCCACATGTATGAAACCATTTTGCATTCGCAAACTGTGGTATTCGCTAAATTCGGTCGTTTGCAATTCAAAATAGCCTTTCAAGATGCATGAAAGGCTTTGTAGTTGCAATTTTAGGTAATCACAATTTTTTGCGATTACTTAAAATTGCGAATGTACCAAGCATTTTCTAATATCAAACTGTACATTTAGGAAATGCTATTACCATAGGCTCCAAGTCGATAGTAACCAAGAGCAATTTTTTAAACAAGCACAAAAATGAAATTTTCAAAGTGCCATGTAACGCACACATGTCCCTAGGACATGTGTGCGCTTACATGTGCACATTTAGTTTCGGCGGTTATTCAGGGGGGCCTAATGGCCCCTAGGCACCCTTGGTTTTCCTTCACCTAATTTGCGATTACCAATTAGGCAATCGCAAATTAGCTAATGCAAAACCATTCACACCTATGGGCCATAGGAACGAATGGAGTAGCATTACCTAATAGCGATTACCTAATTGCGTGTGTGAATCTTTAGGAATTGCTAATAGGTAATCGCTATTTTCTTACATACCATTTTGGATTCCTTAAATAACGTTTACCAAAAATTCTCTATTTAAGGAATGCAGAATACATTTTTGATACATGTGGCCCATATTTGCAAAATTAGCGAGTAATAAGGGTGAAAGTGAAGACCCATCAACAAAGTAAAGACAGAAATGATTTGGGATTGAAAGGTAAAAGAAGGACTGGAAAAAGTTCAGAAGCAAAGGGCCAGATGTACAAAGCCATTTAGCATTTCTTATCGAACCGAATCACTATTTCAGCCTGTTAAGAAATGCGAAATGGCCTTTTCAGATGTGGAAAGTTCATGGTCACAACGTGCGATTTCAACCCGGTAAAAATCTCAAATTGTGAACTCAATTTTGGAATTGCATATAGGGATGCCATGTACCATGTGCAAAATTTAAAAATGCTTTTTTTAATGTGACATGAAGCACGCATAAGCCCTTGGGGCATATGTGCACTTACATGTGCACAACGCATTTTGTGGTACCTACAGGAGGGCCTTAGGCCAGAGACATCCTTAGGTTTGGATTTCCTATTAGGAAGTCGCAATTTACGAAATGCAAACCGTTTCCTATTTTACCCACATGTGGGAATCCAATCACATTTCCTATTTGCAATTCCCTAATAGCAATTCCAACTTTGTAGGAATCGCTAGTAAATCGCAAATTTTGTATATATCAGTCTGCGTTTTCCAAATAGCGAGTCCTACGGAATCGGTATTTAGGAAATTAAAAATACGATCTTCGTGCATCTGGCCCAAAGTTCCAGATGTGACTACACAATGCAGCAGGTGTACTGAAGAACTTGCCAGTACTGGCCAACAGATGTTATGTGTAATACGAGTTGGTAGTTGCCAATATCTGTGCAGACATAAATAAAGACAAAAAGTTGAGTTATGTGAGGAGAAGTAACTAGAACTGCTAGTATAGGAAGTCGATTTCGGGGTGCTCAGTATTGGAAGCACAAGTGCCAAGGGACATGAAGAAGAAAATACTTTGAAGAAACCCCAGGGCTTTATAAATATTAATGGTGTAGAAATGCAGCAGTGACTAAACTATGTTGAGTGCAGAGTTGTGTTGCTGCAGGGGATTCACGCAAGCAAGGTACATACGCAGCGTAGGAGACAAGGAGAGCAGGAGCAGAGGAACTTACCAGGAGGATGGGCAGGTAATTGTTGTGGGGGCTGTATCTATGTGCTAATGAGTGTGTCCATGTCAATTATTGGCAGTACATCCCAGTGCAGATGTCTGTGCCTACATGTGTGTGAGTGAGTGTGCAATGTGTGGAAGTCTTCTCAGGCACATACTGCCCCTCCCTGGTCGCAGTGACTGACGTGTGATTTGCCAATTGTTTTTTTATGCCCCTGGTACACAGAAGTAATCTCTGGCAAATTGATGACCATCATTGGCAATATTTTTGCCATTCCTTAGACAGTTGTGGTCGTGCTATACTGATGATGCTACTTGGCATGTTTGGGGCCTCCTGAATCTAATCGTTTTTAAAACACAACGGGGCAGATTTATGTTTGACTTGCGCCTCATTTACGCCGCCGTTGCGTCACTTTTGTGACGCAGCAGCAGCGCAAATCCTGCGCCATGGTGCGGGGTATTTACAACGTGACGCATCTGGGAGATGCGTCACGTTGTAAAGCCCTGCGCCACATGTAGGCGTTCCAGGGCAGGTGGGGGCGTTCCGGCGCAGGAACGCCTCCTAAAAGTGGCTGAGTGAAATCTACAAGATTTCACTCAGTCACTTTTGAGCCCATGCTGCGTCAAAACCCTGCGCCTGCTTGAAGCAGGTGTAAGGATTGACGCAGCATTTTGCAGATAGGGCCCCCTAGAGCATTGCTGGAGCTGCGTCGCGCTTGCGACGCAACTCCAGCAATGCGCCACTTTTACGGCACAGATGCGTGACGCATCTGTGCCGTTTTTGCCCCATGGTGCGCCGCATTATAAATGCGACGCATCCATGGTGGCGGAGCTGGGGCGCAAAATAACTGGCGCATCCCTGCTGATATGCAGGGATGCGTCAGTTATTATAAATATGCCCCGACATTTTTAGTAGCGCAGGATGAATTGTATTATGTGAAGTAGTTCTCATTATAGAAAGACGTTGGAGATCCCCATTAAATGAATATCTGTTTATGTTCTAGAATCCCCTATTCTGGAAATAAGTAGGTGTGGGTACACAGGAATCAGACATTAAGAGAAATCCCTCTAATAAATTAATAGACTCGGCTCATGGTTTCATGGTGTGAAAATTAGGCAAATGAAAAGTACAGTGGGATTGGAAGTCCTCTTGGCAAACTTCTATAACCAGTGAAAGTCACCTAGTTCTGCACTAGTGCCTTGTAGTCCTTCCTCTTGGGTTTGCTTCAGAGTCCAAAACGAAACATTAGTGGGGACTTCCCCTATTAATGTGTGTCTCGTTATTTAGCTCAAATGTGGGGGCTTTTGCTCCTGTTAGAAAAACATGGTGGCATCTGGATTGACTACTCTTGGAAGACAACTGCACTCCATGAACACTCAAGAAGACTAGACCAGATACTACTTTACTCAACGTTTGACTGAATAAAATGGAGGATTTGGATATTGTACAGATGCATGCAACCCGGGGTTAGTAATATGTTAAAAAAGTCAAGGCAGTCTATTTCACATGGTGTTAACCCAAGGATTTAATGCAGTTTTAATGTAGGGGGTTCACTTTACTTTTGTTTTAGGAATAGGTTTAGGACTTGAAGCTTCTAGTCAGCATTTAGCACATACAGAAACAAACACCAATAAACAGAGTTCTCATAGACCTTGGATACAGTTAATCTAAGATACACCAACCCGAGTTCAAAATGGGTACCGTCGAATGCAACAGTGCTCTCTAGAAGAGCATTTTGTCTTTGGCTGAAAAGGTTGATGGTTACCGGATACATGCATAATGGACCTTCTCCTTCAGAACCTACTGTTCTGTTGAAAATGTGGTTAATCATTAGAATCCTGAAACTAAAAACCCATCCGTAAACTCCAATCCCACCAACAACACACACCTCCTTAGAAAATGTAAATGTAGCTTTTGTCCTACCAAGAGCTGGGCTTTCTGCATGTTTAAGGCACCTGCTGTAACTTGTACAAAACAACAAACTATCTCTAAATCTCCTGACCTTGTCCAGAGTATAGCAGTTTTCTACACGGACTTGCAGCCACTGGTTCCGAAACCCACCCACCAAGTTTAATATAAACTATTTTGTGTAGGCAATACCAAGCTAAGGCCGAGATTTACTAGCAGTTTACATTGTAAAAGTGATACAAACTGACACAAAGTGTTGAATTTAAATGTACTTACCAGTGCGAAAAAAGGCTAGAAAATAACCCTGATGTAAGGCAAAGTATTGCTTTGCATTACTTTGCTCTACTTTGGTAAAGAGCGCGTACCGTTGGTGGTTTATGGTCATTCCCATTCAACTATTCATGGTGTCTGATGCAAAACACTTACCTATTAAAACACTTAGACAGGATTTTGTGCCAAAAATGTACGCAACCTCAAGACAGGCATAATGTTGAGAACATTTTTCTTGTCTGTACTATATACTACACATACAAACTTGGAAAAGTTTTAAACTTTGACTAAATATAGTATTTTGTACTGGAAGTTTGTTAGAGTCTGTGGAAGTTGTGCCCATTGCACGCTCTTGCTGAACCAGAAAGTGGCAACACTATTTGGAAGAGCACATATGGCAGGGCCATTTATGAGTAGTGGAGATGCTGGGTGTAGATGCTGTGACGTTCAAGGGAATACAAAATGGCGTACTCAAGCTCACCGTTACAAAGGAGTGGGAGGTACGCTGGTGGGCGCCTACTATTCTGATCATTTATGGATTCCAAGTTTGGAAGCTTGCTGGACGCTTCGCATTGCAGATGGCCGGGAGGCAGCATATCTTTCATTCCCTGAATTATTCTGAGGAGGAGTTATGATTTGGAGCACAAGTGCGCATTGGGGGCTTACTTTGCTCTCATGGACTACCGATTAGCAGTATCTCAGCTCATTACACAGGACTGTTTAGTATCCAGACTGCTGTTTGAGCTGCACTATCGTCAGAATGTGGCTTAGTTGCAGGCTAGTATTATCAGCAGTTTGCTTTTCAAATTAACAAATATATGTATGCTCGTTAATGGGGGCATTTGTTTATGGCATCTCTAATGTGGATACGTCTGCTACTCAATTTGTCTGGGGTTGAGCAAAAAACCTAATTTATTAATCTTTGATTTCACATGAAGTTTGTTAGATATGTTTTTCACATATATGTACGAGTGGGTTAACAGTCAAATGGCATATGTAATTTTACTCTCTACCCTAGAGTTGTGGCATCTTTATGGAGGTGCTGTGATGATATGGGTATTCTATTATTATAACTGTCGGAAGCTGGCTCTTCATATAGTGTACTAAAATGAAGTACACTGTGCAGAGAGTCCAGTGGATCCCTTACTGGTACTCAAAGGTTAAAGTAGGCAGTAATAGTGCTCTTTTGTGGTAGAATGTGCTAGCAGTTAGACGTTTCAGAGGCTAGTACTAAGCATTTATTCTACTCACAGAGGCAATAAATGAGACACACACTCAAGAATGAATCCTAAACCAATGCATAAAAATATTATAGATTTTATGTACTTTTTTAGACCAAGAACTTTGATCTACAGTAAATACTTTAGGTGTTACGATTATTGAGGATTCTGAAAATGTATCACTTTTGTGAACAATACTCACCATTGAATTCAAAGGGAAAACGTGGAAAAATACATACAAAAATAAGGCAATGTTTTCACAAAGTTCACCTTCTCATTTTAGGCTTATAGAAGGACCAGGTGCAAAGTTCCAACAGTAGATTGGGAGCGACCCGGATTTGGCAGTAAGCTTGGTGCTGAAGGTGTTGGTAGCTGGTGCACTACAATGAAGGGGGCCACCTTAAAAGACACTGCACAGGAGGACTTAGAGGTAAGTCTGATGGGTCCCAGTGAAGGGAGGAGGTCACAAGTGTTACAGGACCATGGGAGCACAGCTGGTTTGTCGTTGGTGAGGCCGGGTGCAGACCAGATAGATCAGCTGGGTGTCATGCATCGAGAAGTCCTTGCAGTAAGGAGCAGTCAGCTTGGAGAGGTAATTTGAGGACAGCTTGGACACTAAGGTTGTGGATCTCAGGAGTCTAGATGTCCCACAATGGATGCTTGCTTCTTGTATTGTTGGAGTCCGCCACAGACTCTTTACCTTGCTGTTTGCTGCAGGGGGTCCGATACCACAGGTATTGACACAGTGTGACTCCAGTATGTCCTGGGGGCTCCAAACTTGGCGGGGGACAGATCTGACCCTTCAGAGCTGGTGTACCTCTTTTGGTGAGGGTGCTGTGTTGGAGTCATCGGGGAGCAGTACGTTGACAAATTGGAATCATTGGGATTGTGCCTGTGGTGTGCAGGGGAGTGATGGCTTCACTCCAAGAGAGGTTCACAGGTTGAGGATGACAGGGCACACCACAATTGTCGAAGTTCCAGAGGCAGCAGTTAGGATTTTGTCCAAATATTCTTTTGCAGCACTGCTTCAGTTGTCAGGCATTGAGTTTTCTTTGTCCTGGGCTTCTTCTTGTCTGTCGAATCCAGGTTTCAGGCCTAGGAATGTCACCTAAACACCGAATTTAGGGGCGTTACAGTGGGAGATAGGTAGGAGCCAATGGGCTACCTACCTTTAGGGTGCTTACATCCTTTAAGTTACCACTTCCTGTGGGAAGGGGAACTACTCTAGCCCTGATAGTTTGTTTCTCCACCATCCCAAGATGGTGGATTTTCAGGAGAGGGGTTGACAATACCTGCGGCACCCTAGGGGTGGTGCTGGCTAAATGCAGACCCTTCCTCTTATCTAACTAATTTTCCCTCCTGTCCTCCCACCAAATGTGGAGCAGGACATGGGGAGTTTGCATCCCTCTCTAGCTGGGGAAGCCTGGTCTGCACTTCAAAGGTGGCAACGGCTTTGAAGCTTCCCACTCTGGAAGGCCATTCCAGCCTTGAGGAGGTGTGAAGCATCCCCGCCCAAAGCAGACTTTGTCTCTGGCATCTGAGAGCGAAGGTTCTCACCCCATGAAGTCAGAAACATGTCCAGTGTTTGGTAGGCTTTAAGGGGACTCTCTAAAGGGCCTCCTGTGTGCATTTATTAATACATCTCTCACTGACATCAGTGAGGATTTATTAAGACAAGCTGTTTGGAACCAAACACCTTAGGGTACATTGAAGGTATCATAGAGCTAGGAAACTCGTAATGACAAGTATTCATCCCATGTACTCTTTATTGCTCCCCTATACACTTACAATATCCAAGAATGGCTCAGATAGTGCAGGGTCATATGTTTTCATGCAGATGGGACCAAATATGGGATTTAGTGCACCCAGTCCTAGGACCGGAAGGTCTGCAGTAGGGGTGTCTTACCTATATCTAATGCAACATGAGAGGGCATGGCACACAGGGCTGTGTGCCATCTTGACTCTGCACCAAGACATGCATCATGCAGTGGAAGTTTGCATGGTCTGGTTATGTGGTCTCTGGGGTGGCACAATTTGTGCTGCAGCCCCAGTGGACCCTCTTCAGTACCCATGTCCTAGGTACCAGGGGTACTATTTACTAGGGACTTACAAGGGTGACTGGAGTCATGCCAATCATGGTTCAGTTTTGGGAAAGAGATCCCTCATTTGGAACCGGTTAGCAGGGACCGAGTGCATTTAAATCACATCAAGCAAAAACATGGGGCTAACTAGGTCAAAAGAGGCATTTTTCTACTATAATAAAATGAGATATGGTCACACATCTGATTTAAAGCAACTTACATTTCATTTATCGCCTAACTGCTGCACTGTGTACCTTGAGCTTCCTTTCAATCAAGCTCTTGTTGTTGTTCTTTTGGTTTATAGTTATCCCTCCCAGGTATACCTTCCCTAATACAATTCCACCCATCTATCCACTCTAATCCTCTGTTCATGTTTCATCAAAGTTGAAGCTGCACGATTAACTCAGCAGTTTTTGGACAATCACAGAAATTCTGTCTCAAGATATGGGCTTACAAGGAGGGGTACTGTCAGAATCTGCGGTAGTTGTGCCCATTCCATGCTCTTACAGATGCATAAAATGGCAACAAGATGTGGAAAAACACATATGGCAGTGGGCCGTAAGGTGTGTATATGCTGGGTATAGATGTTATACTTGGGAATGAGAGCGTATTTCACTCTAAGATGGCTGCCTTCTTTACAGGACATTCAAGGGATTACAAAATGATGTAGACAAGCTCGAGGGTACAAAGGAGTGGGAGGTACGCAGGCGAGTGTCTACTATTTTGACCATTTCTGGATACCCTGTTTGGGAGCTTCGCATTGCAAATGAGAGGGGGCTGCATATCTTTAATTCCCCATGTCATTCTGAGGAGGAGTTACGGTTTGGAGCGTTGCTTTTCATATGGACATATAAATGGATGCTCGTTATTGGGGGCATTTATTTTTGACATCTAAATTGTTATCATTTTATTTGTGAGCAGCATGTGTGGGTTGAAAATAAGTCCCCTGCTAAATTCGTCTGGGATTGAGCAAAACATTTTTTTATTAATCTTTCATTTCACACCGAGTTTGTGAGATATGTTTCTTACATGTATCTAAGAGTGGGTTAACAGCCAAATGGCATATGTCATTTTACACTTCTTCTTAAAGCTGTGCCATCTCTAAGGGTGTACTGTGATGATATGGCTATTCTATGATTATAATTGAATGAAATATGGTCACACATCTTATTTAAAGCCACATATCTTTCTCTTATTTTCTAACTGATGCACTGTATACCTTGAGCTTGAGTTCAATCAAGCTCTGGTTGTTTGTTCTTTTGTCTTACAGGCCTTCCTCCCACACATACCTTCCCTAATACCCTTCCCCTTCTAGCCCCTCTGATCCTCTGTTAGTGTTTTATCAGAGTCGAAGCTGCTGGAAGGTGGGCCACCGGGGGTACTATTCCCAAGGATCTGTAGGTGTGACACAGGGAATCCTTTCAGTAAAAAACAAATGCTAGACATCACACACACACCCTTTTAGTTTGGTGCAAGGGTGTGTGTGTAGTGTAAGGCAGCCAAATGTGCACAAGAGCAGGGGGAGAGAGAGCAACACTACAATATTTTTGCAGATATGGAACAGTATTGCTCTTTATCTTTAGTGCAACACAGCACAGCAACTTTGGATGGTGCATTGTGTTGTGTGAAAAATTAATAAATGAGGCTATAATGTTGTGACTCTCCTCAGCTTTGTTTACATATACACCACTCATTGAAGCTGATACTGGATGGTGGAAAGTGTCATTAATAATAAGCAGTGCAAAATAGGTCTATTACTGGTGAGCTCGAAACAACTGAAAACATGTCTCATCAAGGAGGTGTTTCTCAATAGGGTTTGACAACAGATCCCTACTGTGAACGAATAGGCAGCAGTACCTATGGAGCAAAGTGCATTATTAAATCTGGATCATTTTCCATCAAGATGCTAAAACACATTGAGAAATTTCGTTTTGTAAACTGCCTTGTAAAACAGGCTGTGTTGTGGCCAGATTTTTATAAGTGCTAAAAAGTGGACCACACATCTCTAGAAAATGGATAGCTTCACAGCCTACAGGCCAAGAGTAAGGCCCACATTCCTTCTGGCATTACACAATAGCATTTTCTCTAATTCTGATTGCATATCATCTTCAAATTGTCAAAAGTTTTCCAAAGTTCCATTTGCACTGATATGCAGTAATTTAAGAATCAACAACCATAGTGAGAAATCAACCTGCTCTTGTAAATGACGATCCACCCTCACATTTGAAGCAACTCCAAGTACTACATAAAAAGTGCATTCTACAGGAATTTAGCCGTAGCACCAGCCTCTTGAAACTGACACCAGGGCAGAGTAAACAACTAATCCAAGTCAATGAACTGAATAAAAGACTATACAAACCAGACTGTTTCCTTAACAATTCCATCTTCTTCGGCTTTAGGTTTAGGTCAGCTGATGGTATCCAATATTGTCTTTAGAAGGTTCATTTTAGAATATCACTTCCATCATCCAAACAGATCTTCTGAAAGCAGTGAGTCTTGCCTGCATAATGGTGACAAAAGATCCAGATCTAATATATCAAGTCATCCCCTGCTACGAGGGTACTGGATTCTGGTGAAAAAGCAAATACAGAGAACCTGCCTTCAAGAGGATTGGGAGTGCCTACACCAAGTTGTGTTTGTGACTACCTCTGCTATGAAGTGTGCCAGTGTCTAGCAGTAGATCCATGCCACTCACATGTAGAAAAGAAAAGACTGTTGACTTAGCAGTGGTGCAACAACCACTGATTCACAGGGTCAGAGATCTGAAGCTCCACATTCTTTTAATTTATGTGTCTGATCTCAATGGGCATAGCATACAGCAGATGCAGTAAAACTGTTAGCATGATTTTATTGACAATGACATCAATAGTCTTGGTTGGTCTACTATTCCGCCTTCTTTGTCCAGTAGGACATGTTTCCACTGAGATGTTGAATTAACTACATATGGGAAGCTAATGTGGTGGATTTAATGATAATATTCATGTAAAAATGTTGGGTGAATAAGGTGATTTCACAGGGCTTAATAATTGCTTAGTGCTGACTTTTCTCTCTTCTGCAGGTGAATGTGCAATATATTTATAGCTACTGATCTCGTATGGATTGTCATGTGGTGTTTATGTTAGTACATTTAATAAGCAGGAGTTCCTATCACCATATCTGTTGGCTTTCAACATTTCCTTGGAGATCTTTCTGTTTCCGAAAATGCTGGGAGAAGGGTTGATGCAGCGCGGAACGTCAAATTCCCCCTTCGGCACAGACCAACTGCCTCGGCATTCAAATTCACTCAAATACATTCATTGGTGGGACCCATAACACTAAAATACTTACTCTCGGTTGACCTGTTTTCTGAGGGAAAATACGTTTCTAAACGCTGACATGAGAGGAATACCTTTACTTTACCCTAAACACATAGACATCAAACCTAAGATATCCCTCCCATATGGAGATGGATCATTTAGTTGTATTTGTGATTGATGATTAACTCATCTATCTATGCTCTACTTCTTTTCTTTTATTCTCTTCTTCAAATAATCGACACAACACATTTGTCAATTAATCAATTATTCTTTATCTAAGAAATATTGCAAGAAATGTTAGAAATCATCATCAGCATTTCAGAGCATCATATTTACCTATTCTGGCTAAAGTCGTCCTCTAAGTCAGTCAGTCAAGGAGAATTTTATTCAGCAAAGTTAGGCCGCAATTCAGTCTCTCATAGATTCAGGATAACAGCTGTCCAGCAGTGTCACCGTCCTCTCCGTCAGCATAACGTCAGGAACTCGAGTACGTCAAGAAGAGCGAGCGGTGACAGTTCTTTTCCCTACCTACTTTTATAATGAAAATAATATCAAAATGTATTGAGATCGGGGTTTAGAGAGTCTGGATTGGTCAACTTGGGGTGGAGGGGTACAGTTCTCAGGGTGTTGAATGATGAAGTCATCAAACTTGCTTGTTCCGGCTTTTAAATTGAGCTTTGTCTTTAGTCTTGGATGGGTTCCCGGAACGTCCTTGGAGGGTACATGTTCTCCCGGGGTCAGGTCCAGGCCACTGTTGCTGGCGGTGACGCCTGCGCACTTCACCCAGAACCTCGTGTTGTCAGGGCAGTCACGTTTAACGTCTCGTTCAGCCATCTTGTATAGGCCGAAATGGTCAACTTAAGCAAAAGAAACACAAAAACGTAATTAAAACATAGAAATAACAAATAGAATGTTATCCCCTTGCTAATACCCATATGTGTGTGTATTTATCTAGCAGAAGCAACACTCATAGCATTTTATACTCACTGAATATAGCACAAATCACAAATACATCACTTGAAGCAACATATAACATATAATATTCTAATTTTCTACTATTAATATGCGTACACTAGTTAATTCACAATTAATATAGCCATGCAAAGTGCAATTCCCACGTGTAATTCTCATGTTAATATAGTTGGTGAGTTATCACTTCAAACAAATTAACAATATTACAATTAATTGATTATTCATTTTAATATAAACATGGCGAATGGGGGGTATACAACATTTTGTATTACCCGCTCCAGCAATCCCCCCTTTGGTGATTATATCACCACACTAATTTAAAATTTTGTATCCCTTTTACGGAAAATTCGAATTGATTTCTTGTTTCATTCATATTTCAGTTTCCCCTGTTTCTTCTCTTTTTGCTGTTTTATACATGCTATCCTTTAACTCTTCTTGTTCAATTTCTTCAAATTCTCTTTCTTGTTTCTTATCCCTTCTCCTTAAGTTTTCTCTTTTTATTCTTTTCTGGTTTTTATTCTTTCTACAACAAATACAACCTAGTCTAATTATTAATATTAAGGAAATCACACATGTTAATGGAAATAATACTACCTAGTTTTACTACAAAGTCTTTAATAGCTTACCAATCTTCTCCCAAACACCTTCAACCTCCAGTGGTACAATTTCGTTATGCAATTCTGTAATTTTTTTAATATACATTTTCAAATCTCCACTTTCATCAGGAATGTAAGTACAACAATGTTGAACCTTCAGCATTCCACAGACTCCACCCTCTTTTGCCAATACAATATCAAGGGCAAGTCGATTTTGCATTACCATAGCACGCATGGCAACCATTTCAGTATTTATCAATAAGAATCCTCCAGCGGTGCTTGTTGACAAGCTATCCACTACTGTTGAAAGTTTTCTAATTTTGTTTGCATTCAGAGATATTCCCACTGCGGGTATCAGTGCTCCAAAAATGTCACCCACAATTTCAGTCCAAGATTCTCTCTTACTACGTGCCAAATAACTACCTAAACTATCTACACCATCTTCTCCTCTATCCATGTGAAAAATCTTTGGAAAAACCAGGCCAACATAACATGTGCCATACCAATGGTCTGGCAAACGATAATATGCCCTGTTCCCACAAATGAAATACAGTCCTGGAAAAACTGGATCTCGTCCACCTTTAAATCCCCATCCTCTCATGTATCATGGCACTCACTATTCCCTAGAAAATAATTGCCTTCTGAAACCTTCCTTTGCATTTTCAATCTCCTTTCTTCAACCATATCCAAAAATGTCTTCTCCACTTTCTTTAAACTGCAAGTCAAGTTATTTCTAAATATATATTCTAAGGTTAGTTCATTTGTCTCTAAGAAAAATTCACCTAATACCTTTGCAGGTTTTACCTTGTTTAGTTTGTTAATTGCGGGTACTTGTGAAAATATAGTATCTACATCTGAGAAATAATACTCTAATTTACCTGTTTGATAAAATAAACTAGCTATTACACTACATGTTATTCCATATGTTATAGGAAGGTGATGATAAGTCACTCCTTCAGATACAGATGCAGGTAATTGCATACATACGTAGCAATCCCTTACGTCCATAGTTTTTACATATTCATACAACAACTTTGAAAACACATTGTTAGAAAAATCTGTTATTGACCTGTCTTTATGTAAATAGTTTTTATCTATTCTACATGGAACTACCTTTTGAACTTTCCCTATATTAGTTATGTTATCACTATGTCCTACTAATATATCTACAATAACTTTAAATGAAATTAGTAGAGCAAGAATACTCCAAAGAAGCATTAATAATCCTGTACAACAACAACACATTTTGCACCATATTCTAAGAAAGGTACATCTACTTTTGCTACTTTCTATGTTTGCCATCTTTCTAAAAATGAGCCGTGTCTTTTGACTTAGCCTCTTCTACTTTACAACTAGTTTCTAACCCTAGGCTTCTAAGCACCTACGTGGTTCTACCAGTTTTTGTCTTTTTCAGTATTTTATTGTATTCCATCAGTAATTTTCTTGTCTCATTCAGTTTGCCATCTCATCATCTTTCACCTTCCTTTTGTTTTCAACATACAGGTTGTCCTGAACATCTGCTTCTTCTCCAATATCGGACAAGATAACTCTCAGGATTTCCGATTCTTCGTCTTCCTCAACCACTTCCGGTACAACCACCTCTGGATTTCCTTGGCTATCCGCCTCTTCCTTCACTTCAGGCAGGGCCACATATGTCCATTCCGGTGATTTATACTTCTGGTTAGGTTTTCATGTTCTTTTGCTTTCTTTGACTACTGTCTGTTCTTCTTCTTTCGATTTTTCCTGACTCGTTACTTCATTCACCTGTTCAGCTTTTGGCGAATTTACACGTGTCAGCCGATATCTCAGTCTCTTTATTGTGTTTGGCCACACCTCGTCTTTGGCCGCTCTTTTCAATTTACTCCCTTTATCATTCTTTTCAGTTCTCCAAACTCTCTTTCTCAGAACTCGGCCTTCTGGTATTTCATCTTCGCTTTCTTCAGACTCTGTTTCAACTTGCTTTTTACCTTCGAGTTCTTTTTCCACCTCTTTTGTTTTCCCTACTTCTGTCCCTCCTCGAATCTCCGTCACGCAATCTTCCTGCTGACTATTTGTCCCTGCTTCTAACTGGATGTTGGAGTTCCCTACACCTCCTCGGGGGTCTTCCGCAATAATCTTTCCCTCTCTCTCTGTATCTGGCACCTGTCCATCTAAAGGTGTTGTTTCAGGTGGAATTTCTCTCAATCTTTCATCTGGTACTTCCTTCTCACAGATTTCTTTTATTGTCTCTCCACTGTCCTTTTCTTAGCTCTTCCTTTGTTCTTACTTAGATGAATGGGCTCTTTGTTCTGTCTCGGAGTCAGAAATCTGCAATCTTTTCCTTAGGGAGATACTTCTGGGGACCAAAGTTAACCTTGGCTCTGTCTCCCACTTTCAGAGTTTTCTCCTTCCTTATCCTTTGGCTCTCCGTCATCTGACTCAGTACTGGATTCTGATTCATCAAGATACTCTTTCTCTTTACAATCCACTGGATTTGGAATTCTCAAAGTATGACTTGCATGGATCCAGTTCTTCAATCCAGCACACTTCACAGCTGTTGTTGTAGTCAAGATGGCTTGCCTTGGTTTTCCCCATCTGGGAACCAAACAGTTTCTTCTTCTGTGTACTTTTATCCTTACCCAGTCCCCTGGGCTTAGATCATGAGCTGGCTTCTTTTCAAGAGTGGTGGCATCCGCTCCAACCTGATGAAACACAGAATGAACTGCGTCAGCCAGGCTTTTACAGTATTCCAATACCATGTCATCAGTTATTGTCATCAGCTTGTTGACTGGTATAAATACATGTTTCATTGCGCGTCCCATGATGATTTCATGAGGACTCAAACCAGTAGTTCTGTCTGCTATTGATCTAATAGTCATGAGTACTAGAGGCAAGACATCGGGCCATTTCATACCTGTGACTAAACACATTTTCCCTATTCTGTTTTTGATAGTACCAGTCATTTGTTCTACTACACCAGAAGCCTCTGGTTGGTATGCACAATGCAGTTTTTGTCGTACATTTAATGCTTCACAAATCAATTTTATGATCTCATTATGAAAATGTCCTCCTCTGTCTTATTCAATTGTTATTGGGAACCCAAACCTAGGTATAAATTCCCTCAACAATAATTTTGCCACCATCATTCCATCATTTCTTCTTGTTGGGAACGCTTCTACCCACCTGGAGAATAGGCATACCATTACCAGGACATACCTCAACCTGTTACAAGCATGCATTTCAATGAAATCTACTTGCATTCTTTTGAAAGGTCCTCCCTCTCGGCCTATTGTTCCTAGACTCACCACTGTTTTTCTTCCTGGATTGTACTGTTGACAAATTAGACATCTTTGACAAATACTTTCTGCCACAAGCCTAAACTTGGCATTATACCAAGTCTGTTTAAAAGACCTAATCATGGCATCTCTCCCTATATGTCCCTGTCTATGATACATCCGTGCCATGGCAGACATCATGCTATCAGGCATAACTGGTCTTCCATCTCGATAGACCCACACATGATCTTTCTCTCTTGGTGCACATCCTGCTTTTACCCACTGTTTTTCTTCTTCCTCTCCTGCTTCTTCCTGCAATTGTCTTACCTCATCCCATGTTCCCACAGTGTTAGTAAACATTGGGAAACAAGAAACCAATTATTTTTCCTTTGCCTGATTGATTGAATTCTGATTTTGTGCACAATACTGTGCCATGTGATTGGCAAACTTATTTCCAGTGGCAATATAATCACCACTGCGACTATGAGCAGCACATTTTACCACAGCCAATTGCCTGGGCAGCTGTATTGCCTCAAGCAACCTTCCAACCACTTCAGCATTCTTAATGGGAGTCCCACTTGAGGTCAGGAAACCTCTTTGCAGCCAAATTTGGCTGAAATCATGGACCACCTCGTAGCCATACTGGCTATCAGTTATCACAGTCACTCTCACACTTTTCCCAATCTTACATGCTCTAGTCAGGGCGATAAGTTCAGCTACTTGGGCCGACCTTACTCCTTTCAAATAGGATGCTTCCATCACTGCTGCAACTGTACATACTTAGCACTCCATTATCTGTTCTCAAACAGGATCCATCAACAAACATGACATAATCACTTTCTGGTAAAGGGTCATCTTTTATGTCAGGTCTTGGTTTTGTTCAAAAATCAAGTACATCCAAACAATCATGATCTGCTTCATCTCTTACCTCCACATACTCTACATCAGGCAACAATGTTGAAGGATTCACATTCACGCATCTCACAAGACTCACATTTGTTGCGCCCAAAATAACCTTTTCATATTTAGTCAGTCGGCTGTGCGTCATATACTGATTACGACTCCTTGTTAAAAGAATCGCCACATCATGAGGCACAAACACTTTCACAGGGTATCCCATCACAATTCCTTCACTCTGTTCCAAACTTCGACATGTAGCAGCTACTGCTTTCAGACACCCTGGAAGGGCTACAGCTACTGGGTCCAACATAGATGAAAAATATGTAATTGGTTTCCTCAGTTTTCCATACTTCTATACTAGAACAGAGAGTGCACATCCATTTCTCTCACTGCAATACAACTCGAACTCCTTATCATAGTCAGGCATACCTTATGCTGGCACTTCACACAATCCTTCTCTTAACTTTTTGAATGCTGCCAACTCCTCTTTGTTCAGATTAATCGGATCCCTCACATCGCTTCTTGTCAGTCGTACCAAAGGTTTTGCAATCAGTGAGAAATTTCCTATCCATTGACGACAATATCCAACCATTCCCAGAAACATTCTCACTTCTCTTTGGGTCATTGGTGGACTCATTCTTTTTATGATCCTGATTCTATCTATAGTTATTTTCCTGTGTCCTTTCTCAATGCTGTGTCCCAAATATTGGACTTCTCTTTTACAAAATTGTAATTTTGATGGTGACACTTTTAGTCCTCCATCTGCCAAATGATTTAACAAAGCTACCGTGTCTACCTCACAAGCTTCACAAGTTTTCGATGCCACAAGTAGGTCATCGATATACTGGACTTGTACTGAATTTTCAGGCATTTCTAGACTCTCCAAAGACTTTTTCAATAGCTGATTGAATATCGAGGGACTTTCTGTATACCCCTGTGGAATTCGGCACTACGCCAAAATACGCTTGCCGAAACGAAATGCAAAAATTTGCTGACTGTCCTGGTGCAATGGGATGGAAAAGAAAGCATGACACAAATCAATCACTGTGTACCATTCTGCGTCATGAGGAATCTGATATAAAATCACGGATGGATTCGGTACAATGGGACAACATGGTACAACAATTTTGTTTACCGTTCTCAGATCTTGCACTATTCTGAACTTCCCACTAGGCTTTTTCAGTCCCATTATCGGTGAAATACATGGACTACTCATTATTTCTCTCAAAATTCCTTGTTTTATCATTTTCTCAATCACAGGAGTAACTCCTTCAATTATTTCAGGGGTCAATTTATATTGTGGGACATTTGGATAACATACTCCTTCTTTTACAGTTATCTTTACTGGATCTACATTCCTCATAAATCCTACATCTTCTCCTGTGAAGTCCCAAACTTCTGCTTTTACTGATTGTTTCAATTCTTTTGGTAGTTCGTCAGGGTTGAATACAGCATATGTTCCTGTAACCTCTTTCTCTCTGTTTGCCAATGTCATTTTATACAACACATCATCATCTGGCATTTCAAAGGCTATTCCATCTGGAGTACAAAATATCAAAATATAGTGCAATTCATCTTGCACAATAAATCTCTACCTAACAAGTTCACAGGACTAGTGTCACACACTACAAATCTGTGCATTTCAGAAAATTTCCCTATACTCACTTTCACTGGTTCTGTAAGGTAAGTTTTAATCTGTCTGTTGGAGACCCCAACTACTTGGATCGTTTCATCCGAGAGAGGAAGATTCTTAACATCAGCTGATGTAACAGTTGACCGAGTAGCACCAGTATCAACTAGGAAAGTAATATTTTCATTATTAACTTTTCCATCTACAAATGGGCCTGTCTGGTCTACTTCTAGAGTTGTGCCAAGTACGCACTCTTCTTCCTCCCTTCGGCACCGTCAATAACCCTCTTCTGAATCACTTTCATCGCATTGCAGCCAATACTGCGAAGCAGCGCTAGCGCGTAGCGGCTTATTTACCTGTTCTTTGTTGTAGAATCCATCCTCCTTACTATACTTCTGGCAATTTTTGTTCTGTGGAAAAGGTGGTTTTGGCACCTGATTCTGTTGTGTTACACCCTGCTGTTGTCGTTGCTGTTGACCACTCACCTCATTCTGCACCTGTGGATTCAAGGATGAATTTTCATCATTAGTACTTGGTGGATTCTTACACTCGGATTTCCAATGCCCTATCCTACCGCAATTTTGACACGGAAATTTCTTTTTAGCTTCCTCAATATTCCCTTTATTTTTCCCAGGATTAAATCTTTGTTTTGACCCAGCTTGTTCCACTAATTGTGTTTCCTGGTTCTCTGCTACTTTTACCTGTGCCCACATTGCCTTCTCTTTTAGTTTTCGCTGTTTTGTTTCAATTTCATCACTGAAATATTTAGCATGTCTCAATACTTCGTCTATTTTTTTGTTTTGCCAGTCTACCGTATGCTGTTTTATCATTTCACTAATTTCTGGACGAAGACCATATACAAACCAGTATACGAAATGACTCAAATCCTTGTCACTCAAGTTTTCATCTCCACTGAATTGTTTAAAGGGTAAAATTAACCTCTCATAATAGGCATGTACTGATTCTTTGCTTTCTTGATGTGTTCTGTCAATTTTCACCCAATCTATCTCCTTAGGGGGTACTTTGTTCTTCAAGAATGCCATAACCTGTTCGTATTTCTTCATTACCTCAGGGTCTGGAGCTCCTGTCTTAGGATCCCTTGGGTATTCCTGTGTCGGCCAATCTATTGCTATTTTACATTCTGTCCATAGATCTGCTGGTACAATTATATCAAACAAGCTATTCAAATCAATCCACAATACTTTGGATAATTTCACAAATCTGTCCACCTGTCTATACCACTCGATGGGCTTTTCACGCAGTCGAGGGATGTCATTCGTAAATGACAAAATATCCTGTCTAGTCCATGGGACATGCACATATCCTCCTCCTGGAATCTCTCTCATAGGGTATTCTGTCGCAACCTTCTCTTTCTCTCTTACAGGATAAGCTGAAAACGTTTTGTCTGAAACTTCGTCTTGCTTACGATACCATCTGCTCTTCCATTTGTCCACATCTCCCCATTTTCTCAACAAAATAATTATATCCTTAATCTGACCTATTCGTCCTGTGGTATTCATGTTTTCAATGTCTTTTTCAGTGAAATCTACTCAATGGTGTTTCAGTAAGGCTTTTACCTTTTCAATATCAATACCCATCTCATTTGCCACTTCTTCTAATCTTTCATGAAGACTTATTGCTCTCCATGTTACGCTTTTGCACAGAAATAACAATTCCTCATCTTGGTACGTTTTAAACTTCTCTGTCGGGATAGTTCCTACTATTAATTCTTCCAGTACCATTCGTAATTTAGCTACATCTATTGACTGAGATTCTTTGTCTTTCTTTTGCAAGCTTCTCAACCATTCACTCAACTCCTCTGTAGATGGTCCTACTGGCTTCTCTACATTTCCTTGTCCAAAATCTTTTTGTGTTTCTGACATAGTCTCTATCATTGTCATACGTTTCTCTGCACAGTTCTGACCTACAAACGGGTTGTTTGAAAAATTCGGTTCAATCATACTCATAGTATGTCTCCATGGATTCTCATTCTGACTCACTCTTGGTTGTTCAACCAGTTTATTACCTTTATAATGGACTGTCAAACAATGTTCACTGTCTTTTTGCTTGTCAAAAATAGGCATTACGGGACCTATCGTTACTGGTACAGTTACCGGTTCCATATTCTTAGTCAATTCTCTTATTTTCTCTGTTAATTCTAGGGTTGTTTTGGCTAATTCTGCTGAATTTTCTCTATCCAATTTTCCTCCAGACTTCTTTTCTACCTCTCTAATAGGATTGTTTCTTCCCAAATCTTGTTACTCTGGTTCCGATTTTATGATTCGTACTGTTTCTTTCATTGGGGCACTCGGAGTTAATATTTCTGGTTCTGGTCGGTATGGTGGTGGATTCTTATAGAACATATCATCAAGAACATCATCCTCGGACTCATTCACTCCATACCCTTTCGTCTCCACATTATGACTCTTTTCTACACACTTTCGTCCTTCATTCTCTCCTGCCCTTCTTACGGGAAACAAACCCTCAGTCATACTCGCATTCCGCCACCTTCTCATTCAATCATCATGCGTCTCATGTCCGTACGATCTGCCAAACAAGTACCTATATCCTCTACCATTTCTCTGTCTTTCTCGGTCATGCATTTCGTCTTCCCACTCCGTCAAAGCCTCAAATTGAGTCGGTCTAGGTCTCGGTTCTAAATTCATCATTTTCTCTCTCAAATTTCTCAAAACAGCCAAATTGAACGAACCATGTTCTGGAAAAGCTAACACTCCGTCCTTCTCTGTATACTTAACCCAGTTGTCTAACCAAATACAGGTGTGATATCCATATTTCGCAATCATTAAGGATGCAGGGGTTTTCGGTGGAGGAAGTAACTGTCCTTCCATAGTTTTGATCGGTTTGTCCTTCTTAAACCACTTCTTAATTTTACCAAACCATGACTTTTTCTCTTTTTCTGGTGGATCGTAATACATTTTCCTTTCTTTTCGTGTCTCACTAGTTTCTCCCTACAACTGTACCGCTACTCTGTCCAATCGCAGCGCGACTCACACTAACGCACCAATCCGGAGCGTCTACGTCACTGTCACAATCCTCAAATCTCAGCGCGTCTCACACTAACGCACCAATAGGGAGCGTTTTACGTCACCCTGTATTTCTCCACTCCTAGCGCGGCGCACACTATCGCACCAATCCGGAGCGTTTTGCAGTTCTGACCGACTGTCCAATCCCAGCGCGGTCGTTCTGACGTCAGCAGCCGTAGCGGCAGCTCCTGCTCTTGTCTACCCCTCCTTTACAAATCTGCTCAGTAAGTTTTGTTTCAATTTCTACAATTCTGTTAGTAACAGCATAAAAACATCTCCATTGTCCGCTTCGCTAACCAAAGAATAGCAATAGACCTTTCTCACGAGAATTCTGTCTTTCCTGATAACAGCGCTTACCTCTGCCCTACTACGGAATCGTTACTTCAGTTGATAAAGGAGCACATCCCTCTACTTCTCCCTTCTAACAAGCATTAGCTAACTGTTTCTCTAGTATTTAAGACACGTACTTGGAGACCCAATGCTCCTGAGAAATAAACCCAGAGTTTTGCAATTAACCCAAATGCTGTTTCATTCATGCCCTTTCACACTAGAAAATGTAGTACATTCACACAGAATCCTGTCTTTCCCGAGAACAGCGAACAGTCTGTTCTACTACAGAATTATGACATACGTTAACAAAGCAGCGCTTCCCTCTACTTTGTCCTTCTAGCAAGCTCAGAGAATACCTATTACCTTTCCAGTGATAAGCGTTATCGAAATGCCAGTTGGATCCCTGGTACCTAAGACCAGAATTTCACAGGTAACCTTCGCTATCATACACACTTCTCTCACACAGAAAATGTCTCTAATGGCAACACACGGCGATGTCACCGAATCTAACCCAGACAATGCATCGTGCAACTTCAATCGTTACACGTTTTCTCCTGTGTACCTACAGGATTACAACAATTCCGTCTTTCCCGAGAACAGCGCTTACCTCTGCTCTACTACGGAACCGTTACAAACTTCCGACTTCCTACATACCAGAAGTCGTGCAAACAACATAAAACTCAACACGACTCAACATAGAGTGTTAGTACATAAATCAATTTCAATAATCAATAATCAATAAGCTATTTACAAGCAATAATCACCAAACCAAAACATTAAAAACCATCGTCTTGCTACCAGAAAACTGATGCAGGCGGACGTCAAATTCCCCCTTCGGCACAGACCAACTACCTCGGCATTCCAATTCACTCAAATACATTCATTGTTGGGGCCCATAACACCAATATACTTACTCTCGGTTGACCTGTTTACTGAGGGAAAATACGTTTCTAAACGCTATCCCTCCCATACTGAGATGGATCATTTAGTTGTATTTGTGATTGATTATTAACTCATCTACTTCTTTTCTTTTAGTCTCTTCTTCAAATAATCGACACAACACATTTGTCAATTAATCAATTATTCTTTATCTAAGAAATATTGCAAGAAATGTTAGAAATCATCATCAAGCATTTCAGAGCATCATATTTACCTATTCTGGCTAAAGTCGTCCTCTAAGTCAGCCAGTCAAGGAGAATTTTATTCAGCAAAGTTAGGCCGCAATTTAGTCTCTCATAGATTCAGGATAACAGCTGTCCAGCAGTGTCACCGTCCTCTCCGTCAGCATAACGTCAGGAACTCGAGTTCGTCAAGAAGAGCGAGCGGTGACAGTTCATTTCCCTACCTACTTTTATAATGAAAATAATATCAAAATGTATCAAGATCGGGGTTTAGAGAGTCTGGATTGGTCAACTTGGGGTGGCGGGGTACAGTTCTCAGGGTGTTGAATGATGAAGTCATCAAACTTGCTTGTTCCGGCTTTTAAATTGAGCTTTGTCTTTAGTCTTGGATGGGTTCCCGGAACATCCTTGGAGGGTACATATTCTCCCGGGGTCAGGTCCAGGCCACTGTTGCTGGCGGTGACGCCTGTGCACTTCACCCAGAACCTCGTGTTGTCAGGGCAGTCCCGTTTAACGTCTCGTTCAGCCATCTTGTATAGGCCGAAATGGTCAACTTAAGCAAAAGAAACACAAAAACGTAATTAAAACATAGAAATGACTAATAGAATGTTATCCCCTTGCTAATACCCATATGTGTGTGTATTTATCTAGCAGAAGCAACACTCAGAGTGGTTTATACTCACTGAATAAAGCACAAATCACAAATACATCACTTGAAGCAACATATAACATATAATATTCTAATTTTCTACTATTAATATGCGTACACGAGTTAATTCACAATTAATATAGCCATGCAAAGTGCAATTTCCACGTGTAATTCTCTTGTTAATATAGTTGGTGAGTTATCACTTCAAACAAATTAATAATGTTACAATTAATTGATTATTCATTTTAATATAAACATGCAGAATGGGGGGTATACAAAATTTTGTATTACCCGCTCCAGCAGGGTAACCTATGGTAAATATTTGAATACAGTTTCACAAAGTAATCATAATACTAAACAGATTAAACGTGTACAGTTTGAGTAAAAAAGAGTATGAACTTGGTAAGGAATACAATGAGAGGGAAGTGAAAATTCAGTGAGGTTGTAAGAATGAATGGAAAATCAGAGAACAAATTAGGACGGAGGAAGAATTTAGATTTTCAAATTTGAATCCAAGATTGAGAATGGAGCATGAGAGGAAGGGTGAATTGTGTGTGGTGCGTTATGAACCTACAGGAGTTAGAGTCTGTGGGTGAGAGCGAGTGTGAAAGAAGTTATGCTGTTAGTGTTAATTTTCTGTTTGTGAAGAACCAATACTGAGAGGAATTTATTATGTTTGTAGTAAGACTGCTTATTTTAATCTGCTTCATAACTGAGTGGGTTCTAGCTATTTGGCTTTAGCATTTCCTAGAATCTATCATGTGAATGGAATGAATGATGCTATTGGTTTGAAGAGAGTCAAGCGTGGTTTTGGGCAGATGTTATTAAATGTATTAGGAGGTATGATCCCATCTATAGGAGTGGATATGAATGATGTGAAAATTAAAAGATTATCTACACTTGTTGGTAGGCTTGCATCTAATACTGCCTCTCCCCTAAGGCGGATTAATACAGAGATAATTGCCATGCATGCAA
Source organism: Triturus cristatus (assembly GCF_964204655.1). Classification (NCBI taxonomy): domain Eukaryota; kingdom Metazoa; phylum Chordata; class Amphibia; order Caudata; family Salamandridae; genus Triturus; species Triturus cristatus. The sequence continues at coordinate 1,087,396,383 of NC_140591.1, forward strand.
AGACCCTGCAAAATCGGCTAGGGCTAGATATCCTTGTTTCAAAGGAAGCTTGTGTTTCCAGGGCTTTGAAGGTAAGAGAGTGTTGTACCTCCATCCCTGAAACAGTAGATTTAATAATGCATATGTTTGTAATTTTACACGAAAAAAATGGCCAAGCTTTGGAATAGTATGGCTTGTGGGAAGCAGCAAGCTCCTGGGTTAGTGAGATAGGAAAGGAGTTTAGTAAAGTTGGTGAATGGATTGATAGCTTGGGAGGTCTTATGTTTAGGACAATACCTTAAATTATCACACTGATTTAATACATTGTATTGTTTCTCTTGTTCAAAGTTTCTGAGCTGACATTTCTAAATTTTGGACTTAAAAAAGTAAAGAGGATCATCTAAGAGAAGGAGAGACGAGACTGAAATGGAGGATGAAAGAGATGGAGTGTATAATCAACAGACGTTGTTGGAGGAATCCAAGTGCAAGGAGCAGAAAGTGATGCAGAGTGCATTATAGATTTTAGAATCATTGTTGGTGTGGATTTTAGTAATTAGAGAAAAATCAGAGGGAGAAGTTTGTTAGTCTATTTTGTGCATTTTACATTTTTGGGTGTTATTAACAATGTAGAGAGTGTGAATTCACTTTTACATTTACATGTACACACTGACATGATGCAACTGCATTTTAAACAAATTTGCTATGACATGTTAAAGTTCTCTTTTCTGTAAGCCTGGGCGAAGCACTACGCTACGCTCGCGTAGTTTGCGAAGTTCGCGCTACTTCGCACTACGCGAACTGCACGTAGCACAGTGCGAACACGCGTAGCGTAGTGTTGCGTAGTGCTGCGGTCATTTTTTGCTTGCTCGCGGTCCTCAACGTCAAGTTGGCGACCATGAGCAAGCAAAATGACATCCCGGCAAGACTTTTTTCTTGTTCGCGATCAGCAACATCAAGTTGGCGATCGTGAGCATGGAAAATAAACTTCCCGGCGAGATTCCCAACGCGAGGAGGTCAGGTTTCTCATTGCGAGGGGTCGCGTATGCTCGCGACCGCTCGCGATGAGAAACTACCAGTTCGCACTGTGCAAGATGCCATTTTCAATGATTGCACAGTGCCGGTTGCTTGTCCGCACTGTGCAATCATTGAAAACAACATCTTGCACAGTGCAAACATGTTACTACGCAGTTCGCGAAGTGCTACGCGTAGCTCCCGTAGTGCGAACTTCACTTTGCGTAGCTTCGCGAAGTGCTACTTCGCGAACTACGCCCACCCTTACTTTTCTGGCGTATGTTTACTAGGCCTTGGTTAGGCCTTGACGCCATCGTGTTCATAATGGATATCTCCATCTGCATGTTCACTGTTCAGTATTTCTGCAGCAAGAAGTCAAGCAGAGGTATTTTATTTTATTTTCAGCAATGTGTTCTTGCTGTTCTTGAAGAAAACCTTTCAAAATGGACTGTGTAATTTTGCAGTTTCCGAAGGCCCTTCTGCAGACTCACTGTACTGCATTAATTCACAATAGTTTACTATTGCTCATGTAACAAGTTTCTCCTGCCATCTACGGACCCCATTGGCATAGTGTGGTACAGAATCAATTCATGTAGTGGGATAGTGTTGCTGTGCTCTGATTTTGTAAAGGTGTAACTCTTTGGCTTAGACCATGATGATTTTGCAGAACATACTGTTTTCCTATAGAAGAAAACTGTATATAAACCCCAGATTTTCAGGGTGATCCAGATGACTTTCCCTATTCTCTTGCGTGCTACTAGGGGTGCTGCCCACTTTCTTTTTTATATTGCTGTTCATTTGGGACTTAGAAGTTTCCTGATTTTTCACCTTATGACTTTATGCATTAGCATTTACAATTTGTGACAAATCCTTAACATTTCTATTGTGCCCCACAACTCAGTTATTGAGTATGTACTTACTTAATTGATTGTATTTTTGACGATGTATGATGCCTTATCTCAGTACACATTGCCTCATGAAATTAAGGTTTAACATCATCTCTGATTCATCCACCCTTAGGCATGCTGTTGAGGAGTCATTATTGGGGTTTATACATTAGTAGAGGGCTAACTATTTTGGAGTCTGAACATTAAAGAGATGAAGTGGAAGGGCATGGCACCGATACGGGAATGGGTAATTTTCTCCACACAGTAGATACCCAAGGCTTACTTCCTGATCCACTAACATTGAGTTTTCACATTTATGATTGTTATTTGAGCTACCAAGCCAATCCCGAGTCCCAATGCATCTAGGCCTACCATGGTTTGATTTGGATGCATGGTGGAACAGAGCTTGCTTGGGAAAGCATCTGCAATTCTCAGGTTTAAATGTATTTGAAAGTGTGGGAAAGAGTGAGATTTTGCAAATGTGTTACCTCTTCAACTTCACATATTATTTTATAGAAACTTCACAGACTACCAATGAAAAAACATTTGTGAGAACATTTTATCACAAACTTGTTTTCACCAGTGTTCTCCCCCGGCGAAAATTGGGGAAATCAGAAAACTGTGAATGGCTAAGTTTACCCACTTCACACCACCACAGTTTCACAGAGGTTTGGGATCAATAAATAAATGTGTTGGGAAAAATTATGTCAAGTGAAAAAGTAAAAAAAATCTGAAATTTATTTAACCATATTCATGGAATATTCCATGCAAATCCTAGAATATATTCACACATTGACATGCAGAAGAACTGTATTTCATGTTTTTTGCTGAGTTATGCCTAGAATCTCTATAATGAGTCAGTTATACATACACAATTGGGAAGGAATTATGGATCTGCCTGAAGTAGGTTATTACAGAGCACAAGTGAAAATTTATGTATAAATGAAAAGTATTCTTACATAGTGCTACTGTGATCTTAATGGTATCCTGGCGCTGTTGGGTTGAAAGCAGAACTCTGCTTCAGTGGGACCCAGGTCTTCTCACTATCCTTAAATTAAGTGGGAAGGTGATGGACACCGAACATACTGGAAGCCCTTCCAGTGTCCACTGGACGGTAGGAGAACAGTAGAAAGAACAGGAGAAAATACACAACAAAACGAGCAAAAGCTCCTAACAGCAATTTAGTTCAGGAACGCAGGGACTGCACTTATACAACACATCGTTAATCAAGGAACACAGAGGGGCCTATTTATGAGAATGTCACGCAGTGCAACGCTGCAAGTCACCTTGCTGCGCTGCACTGCATGAAAGGGAAAGGGCATGAATGTGCCATATTTCCCCTGTGCTGGGACCTTTTTGGCACCCTAGCGCCAGCGTGCACTAAAACAGCCCTGGGAGGCATATTCTTCTTTCTATGTGTGCTGCAGAACGCTGCACACATAGCAAGAGGAAGTAACGAGAAGAAAACGAGATATTTCTCCTATTTACGCCTCACCTGAGAAATCGTATCTTTTTGATGCATTCCTAGGTCTACTAGTTCTGGCAAATCTGGGAATGCGTTAAAAACCATGGGAGTTGCGTGGGAACACCCATGGAATGCCTCCCCGGGGCAAAGTCGGGCAAAGCAGTGTTTTGCACTGCGTTGCCTTACTACAGATTTATGGAGCCACTCAGAGTCGTGCAGAGTGGCCATGCGTAGCTTCATAAGTCACCTGTAAGTGTTTCTCAGTGTGTAGAGATTAGCGATCTAGTTACTGATCTTCCAGTTTTCCATAACATCCAGTGTAACCATACTCTCCGCTTAAGGGTATGTAGTGGCCTGCATGAGGAAATCTGTGAAGTTTTCACACTACGACTTCTGACCCAAACCTCATCTAGCAGCCCTGATGGAAAAAAGTTTCCACCAAGTGACATTAAATCAGGTAATCTTACTACGCTGGTCAAGTTGCTGAAAGTTCGACAGAACTTTTGTGAAGTACTTTTGAGAAGTACTGGAAGTACTAATATACTGACATGATGGTTTCTTGAAGAAAGTTTCACCTAAGTACCCTATCAGCTGCTAGTTCAAGCAGCGCTGAGCGTGATAAATCCTGCCACTCCGTGCCCTCTATAATTATGCGATACCAGAGTATATATTTCTGATTTCCGCCACTAGTGGAAGACGGTCGAGCTGTAAGCAGTTAAGAATGCTTAAAACAGGCACTATATTAGGGCCATCCTATGTTTGTGACTAAGGGGGATTAGGTGCTCCCTAGGGAGCACTGCCCCATGGTCGTGTGAAAGGGAGTATTTTGCACTAGTCTTTGGTGGTACTTTTGCCCAGTCAAAGTAGAGGCATGAGAGGGAGAGAGAGAGGGGTGGAGAGAGAAAGAGGGGGGAGAGAGAGAGAGGGAGAGGAGATAGAGAGAGGGAGAGGGGGTAAAGAGAGGGAGGGAGAATAGAGAGAGAGAGAGAGGAGGGAGAAGGGGGGAGAGAGAGGGGAGGAGGTAGAGAGGGAAAGGGAGGGTGAGAGAAGGGGAGGGAGAGAGAGAGGGAGAGATGGGGAGGGTGCATGTGAGAGAGGGGGGATGGTGTGAGAGGGAGGGTGGTAGAGAGGGAGAGGGAGGGGGCGAGGGAGAGGGAAAGGGAGAGTGAGGGGGAGGTAGAAGTAGAGGGAGATGGAGAGGGAGATGGAGAGGGAAGAAGAGAGAGGGAGTGAGAGGGGGGATAGAGAGAGAAAGAGAGGGGGAGAGAGAGAGAGAGAGAGAGGGAGAGAGTGTGTGATAGAGAGAGAGAGAGAGAGACGGGAACCTACCTATGCAGCTGTCCTCTTGTCTCAGAAGATGGAGGTGGAACTATACCACTCTGCTATTGCTTTTGTGTTTTTTTTAATCTGCGTTTTTTGTTCTACAGGTGCCCGTAAAAGCCTCTACAGCATTAAACAAGTAGAAGTACTGCAAAAACTGTGTAGCTCTAAGTGTTCGAGCGGCACAAACCAGTGCATCCATGTCTGTGTTTACACTGTGCTACTTGTAGAGCAATTGCTATTCTTTTAATTATTCCTCGAGGCGGAACTGCAAATTCCCATTGAAAAACTGTATTGAAATTTCAGGAAAAACTAACCCCTATAGCATTCTGTCCAGTTTTTTGCATTGGCCTAGTCGACAGTGCTTCTTATTGCTTTATTCTCCAGTAATAACAAATATTATTGGAGGTGTAATTGTCTGAATAATTAAAAATGTGGTCTATTATTGAAAAACTCCCAATATTATACAATTGTCCCAAAACCAGTTCACAGCGGAGAACACTGAACCCCCATCATCCAATTTCCTCTTTTGTAATGTTATAGATTTAGGCCACGGGCCTTGAAAAGTAAACTTCTGGCTATTAGCCTAGTGGCCATCCTTGGCAAAATGCTTCTTCTAGCACTACGGTAGTCATTCTTGCAATAATATGGGCATCCATTGCAAAAAGGTGGTAATTCCTGACATCTTGTAGGACTCTAATGGCACCCACAAAAGGTATAACATTTGCCCCTTGCATTATTGTGGTAATCTATGAGATATTGTGGGCATACAGGGTATGAAAGTGCCAAGACACGAAGGCAAATAATTTTGAATAAACTTAAGTTCAAGCAGACTCAGAGAAAAGTGGGACCTGCACAAGTCAACGTATTTAAGATGTATGCCATTGTACAGGCATAGCCAACCCTCTTTCCAAAACCAAGAACAGACTCATGTTTGTCGTTGACTGAATTTTGGAGAAATGGTTGGGCCATACAAAACCAGCTGCATCTGTAAAAGCTTTTCTCATTGGGAGCAGTTGAGATGTATATAAGTCAAAAAGTAGAAAATTGGCTAGATTTAGCTAGATTTGTACAAGCAATGGTTCAGATTCCAAGGAGCAGATTTGCAAGCCCCTTGCAACACTTTTACACCGCTATTGCGTCACTTTTGTGACGCAGTGGCGTCGTAAACAATGCGTCACGTTGTGACACATTTACAACGTGACACATCTAGGGAGATGCAACACATTGTAAAGCCCTGCGTCAGAGTATATCTGCGTCAGGTATAATGTACACAGGGTGGGCATTCCGACGCAAGAAAGCCTCGTAAAAGTGATGCAGTGAAATCTACAAGATTTCACTTCGTCACTTCTACGATGCCACTGCGTCATAACCTTACGCCTGCACAGGCATAAGGGGTGACGCAGCTCAATAGGAATATGCCTTCCTGAACATTGCTGGAGTTGCTTCGTACTTGCGACACGACTCCAGCAATGTGTTACCTTTATGCCAACAGATGCATGACGCATCTGTCAATCCTTGCGCCACGGTGCGCCGCATTGTAAATATGACGCATCCATGGTGGCGAAAGTTTTTTTTTGTGTGACGCAATTAAACTGACGCACCTCTGCTAAACTGCAGAGATGCGTCAGTTTCGTGTAAACCGGCCCCTTAGTTTGTTGGAATCCAGGAAGATTTTTATCTAAAAATAACAATACCCTGGGACATATTATTTATGGGTTGTAATAAATAGCACCTTCTACGAGTTTTGGGGGATTAACATGCAGATTTTAGTGCTTGCACAGTAATTACCACACACTTCTACCCTGTTAAATTGCAGCAGGTTTAACCTCTCAAAATGTAATGAAGAGTGAGATATGTACCATCCCTGGTAATTACCACATACTCTGAATGATCATCCCGGTGCAAACAGGGGTTTACACAGGGGCGGGAAATTCCCACCAAATCATAATTTGAGCCATATTATGCAGAGGATAAACGGCCTATGGAAAACTTCTTTTTAAAAGTGAGATTTCTGATGCCTTATGTATTCAGTAATGTTCAACAAATAATGAAATATGTCCCTTTAAATGCTCCCGTGGCACAGCACGATCAGTATTACTACATTATATTTAACATCATGGCGAAAAATCGTGCAATTGTTTCAAAAAAGAAAATTTGATTTGATGACATTATATTGGAATGTAGAAGGTGTGCTTATTTGAAGGTTTAGTAATTACAGATCAGGAAACTGCATTTGTTTGCAAGAAACTCTCTTTCAACAGTGCCGAGTGTGCAGTGAGCTTTCTCTAATTGGCCTGTGAACCTATGCACGTATTAATTTTTCATAGCATCCTCACCTTTATAACGACCCAACTCTTTTTTCCTGTTACAAATATGTTCTAGAGTCCTGAACTAATCCCCAAAACACGCACCGATGCACATCTGAACAAAAACATCATCAATCACACAGTGTGGCGGCTTGAAATCCTAAAATTTCCTCTTAAGTAAGTTCGTTTATAGATGCTGACTTCGCCAATAATGAAGAGGATGGCTCCCTGGAGTGCATAAACTGCCGCCCAGCCACTAAATACGGTAATGATCTTAATTAATAATAAATACCGCTACAAAGCAGCTTAAAACATGCATCGGGTTATTGTACAATACTCAAATTATTACGGTCAGATTCCTGGAAAATAGTACAATAATTTGTATCTCAAAACTGGAGTTGTGACGTTCAACAACCCAGTCAAACTTACATTTTATCACTCTAATTGAGTTTTGAAATAGAAAATAAGTAATATAGAAAAAAAATCCACAGTTGACACCAGTCCCTATTTAAATTGACTTCTGTTTTCGAGACACGTTCTGTTTTTGTGCCTCACCAGCCCCATTTTTCCCCAAAAAATCATAACAATTCCTACAGATATACGTACTTGGACGAGCTTTCGGTCCATCTTCCATCCATTGACCTTCAGTGAGGAGCTGTGGGTCAGTCTACTTCAGCCACTGACTTCCTTTACACTGAGTGAGCTTTTACTCTTGCATATCCATTAAGAAATTACTTCATTTGAATGCCAGGACTGGTAGGCCGTTTTCTCCTTTCTTTTATTCTTTCTTTTTGTTTGTGCAGTAGGTAATTTTTGTGATGCCTCATTTTTACTTAGTCTTTTTGTCAAACATGTATGCCACTGTTAGATGTCTTTATATTTGTACTCTTTATTGCTTTTACTCTGCGAATGTCTATTGCATGTCCAAGCGAAAAAATATTTAAATAACATTGCAGGCTTTCCAAGGTCAGACCTATCGAATTTGCCAATGCTTGTTTTGACCTGCAATTAATGTACATAAAATTGCAAATGTCCAGTGCCCCTCCCTGAATAGTCCTTGCTATAGCTATGCCAATGTACATTTTTATTTTATTTTATGAATTTACAGTCACAGATGTATGCTATAGCTACGTACCCTTCGTGTCATCATTACTCACAAATTATACCACAAAAGAGTCTTGAGTTATTTTGCATTCTTGTAAATGAAAGGAAGATACTAGGGCCCAAATCGCAAAGATTTTTGTTGTGTCTTACTGTTTTAGTACTCTCGGGTTACTTCTGAATTCCAAGAGTGAGCCGGAAAGCTTATTCCTGATATGCAGGAGTAAGGCAGGAGTACGTCAAGAGTAAATCAGATCTACCCACACACCAGCCTTTGTGAATTGAGTCCCTGGAGTGCAATAACTTATCAGAAACAGACTTAAGAGGTTGATGTATGACTGTCAATTTGCAACACCATTGTAGTTGCACAGAAACTAGTCTACGACTTGAGTTTATACTGCATCAGATGTACTAATTCATCACACCCCATAAGCGATCAATTTTAAATTATTCAAAAGAGAAAGACATGTGTTTGCAAATTATACTGAAAGGGATCAGATTGGAGGAGGCATGTGAGGCAAAGCAGAACTCCATCCATTCATTCAGATTTGAAAACTGGTAGTTTTCATTTTTTTTATTTTTATTGCAGCCCAGTCCCTTTCCTGCAGATTTTCCCTGGACTACTGCATGCTCTACCAAGGCCAAAACTCGCATTCACGAAGAGGCAGCTGTTCATCATACTATACTACCCCCTTTGATGATCTGAAATGTCAGCAATAATCTATGACTAAAATTGAGATAGCAAAATATTGATTCTGTTTATTGTAAATCATAAGGGCGGTGCCCCATTCAGGCCCCCTTCTCTTTCCAAATCGCAAAGAGGTGCAATGTATATATTTTGAGACACAAAGAACTTTGGAAGTGCACACCCCCTTAGTGCATCAAGACTTGAGTGTAGGCCAATAAAGAACAAGTTCAGTGTGTCTTTTGGTTTGGAAAGGTGATGCAGGTCTCAACGAGTAGAAGGACATCGATGGGTGAATTCGTTCAGATTCCCTCTGAAACACAAATTTGAACTTTACCTATGACTTGCCTAAATCAGAACATTTACAAGAAAAACACAGAAAGTTATAAAGAATTAACATAGAGTTGCAGGCAAATGGAACATTGTTTGGCTTAAACATTTGATGATGGCAGGTGTTATATAAGAAGAATTTATTTATGTATTTATAGTTGTTTTGTAAACACAGTGTACAAAGCAGGACAGTTGCATAGTTTCAGTAGTAATTGTTTCTAAACATTTGCACGAGGGGAAATTGCATGCACTAAAATAGTATGATTGGCATTTAATTTGAGTTGCTATGCTCAGCGCCTTGTGACCCTCACAGGTGAGTAGCACGCTTACAATTCCCTGATTGATTGATTGATTAATTGATTATGTTGAAGAAGTTCAACATAAAACATTCAGGGAGAAGATAGAATGTGGCAGTGGAGAGAAAGCATTGATGGTGGATAAAGCTTCATCTTGAATGAGTCGAAGACATTCAAGAGGGGTTGTTCTGGAAGGCTGAGGAACTTGAATATTGTTGAATGTTCTGAGTATTGGTGGAATGTGTCAGGGAAAAGCTGGCACTGGGGTGGCAGTTGTTTTTGAAAAGTGGAGGTTATAGTGGTTGTTCTGAGGAAAGGGGAGCAGTAAGAAAGGGATTAGTCAATTTCTGTGGGCAAGAGCATATGTGTGGGTTTCTGCTGATGATCATAAAATGTATGCTGTTAAGGTCATAGGTCATAGGAAGAAAACTGTGTGAAGAGATTCAGACATCGATCAAGGATGGTCGAGATACGATCAAAGTACTCACGGATAACTTGGGGGAGGTACTGGTTGATGGGCATATCTGCATGTAATGAGCAAGTAGGAGGATAAGAGAGGCGTGCAATGTTCCATAGGGTTAGAAATTCGATTTAGACATCCATGTGCTCAACAGAGAAACAGATGAATTTGCTGTAGGATAATGGACTGATATTTGCTGATGATGAGGTTTATATAGCTATCACTTTCAGTAGGAAGGTAGACAGTATAGTACATGATGAACAGCAATAGTGTGTTTTTGGGATGGATATAGTTTGCAGTTTGATGGCAAAGTTCATGGCTCAGGGTGAGAGTCAAAGTTGTTGGCTATAAAGGTGAATCTGTTGTGCCTGAATCTGGCTTTCACCAGAAACCATGAAGGATTCAGGAAAAGTGTATTACTCTCAGAGGTAGCATGATTGGGGTAAGCTGTGGCAATGGAGTAACAAGCTTGGGGCTGGAATTGATACAAGGAAAGGCAAGGCAAAAAGGTGGACTGCGTGCAGATGTTAGAAGGCATATTGATAAGTTAAGGAAAAAATCATGAATGGGCTTGGAGACCGGAGGCTGCAGTCAAGATCACAAAAGAGGGAGACTGGTATGAAATGTTGGAGTCAGAGAGCAGCATCTCAGCAAAGAGGATCAACCAGTAGCTGGAGGCAGTGGGGAAGTCAGTTCTAAAGAGGTGATATTGTTCTCAAAAGTACACCAGAGAAGTGAATGATCCAGAAATGGCTGCACTTTTTGAAAGCGGATGGTTCAAGTTACTGGATAGTGAACTGTTTACAAAGATGGTGTGCCACTGGAGTTAATCAGAGAAAATCTACACCCAATGAGATGATAGTTGTGTAACAGTATTTAGAACATCACATATTTGTTAGGTGATATTTATTTAACAATATTCTGAAAACAGCATTTCCGTTGTATAAAGTAGGGCCCCATTACTATGAATGCAGAAAGAGCTAAGATGAATAGTGATGAGAAGTGAGGAGCATGATTCATTACCCTTTGACTAGCCATCATGCCTTTGAACTTTTTTTAGTACCTTTGCAAAATATGATACTTGGGAGTATGTTAAACTCTTGTCTCTTGTTTACTGCTGAAATCAATGCAGTAGCAAAGGCTCTCACCTTACAGCTCTACTTATTGATCTCGATACACCAAACAGCCCCTTGAGTGAAGCTGACAAGAGTTCTTGTCATAGCAATCTTTGATTACTTAAACATCTACTATAAAAGACTCCTAAATAAATTCATGGTAAAGTTCCAAGGGTTACAAAACTAGGCAGCCTAGTCTTAAACTTTATAATTGTGATTTGGCCTGCCCTTGAAGAACTCTCCAGATTCCTGGTGGAGGCACAGATGGAGGTTAGGATCCTCTTGACCATTCACTCAGCCATTCAGGCTAAAGGTCAAGAATATGTGCAGAGAAACTGGTACCACACTATGCCCCATCTAGGAACCTATGTTCTTGGACTGCACATGTGATTGGCAACCCACTCTTCGCGTGCCTTAAATAAGGAGGCAGATCCCTGATAGTACAATGCTCCAGATTGTGGAATGACTTAAAACCTGAAAACAAAAACAAAGTATGATCATTACAGGATACATATTGTATATGTAATATTCAGACTTGCGTCTAATTGAACTACACATAGAGCCTGATTCACGACTGACAAGCATTAGACATGGTTCCCATCTCATTTGAATGGATTATAACTTCCCTCATCCAAAGTAAAGCTATCGTTCCATCAAAACACTCAGGGTTCTGAAGTCATTGAAAGGCTACATGCGACTCAACTACATAACAAATAGAGAACATATGCATGGACATGGTCAGGAGACTGCAGCCACTACTGATGTCATGGAAGGGCCAAAGAAAAGGAAGAGAACCAAGCAAAAAGTTGAATTTTCTAACTCCAGTTCTTTTTGTTCATCTAAGATGCCACTGTATTGCACACCTGCCTCCAACTAATATGAATTAACTACTATTTTCTTTTGAAAGCTGGTGCTGAATCATACTGTTTTCCTGCACCGAAGACGTATTTTATCACCTTAACAGGGTAGAAAATTAGTTTTGAATGACTTTGAACTAGATAACAAGGTTGGTTTCGCCATGGTCCCTTTTGAAAGGTTACGGATTCCATTCTGGACAGGTTCACGTAAATTGTCCTAATGGGAAAAATATTTTCACTGACGCGGAGGAATTTTGCAGTGCAACTTGCACTGGAGACTAGTTCAAAAACGACATCTGGGCCAACCAGTGCTTAATTTGAGCCGGAGCTTTCCGGTGCTGTGCACCGGCACTTAATTGGTTTCCGGTGCTCGGCACCAGGACCAAATTGTCAACACCACACTTAGGGCAGTCTGCCACAAGGTGGCGCTGCTCATGTAATTTAGAGATCAGCAGATTAACAGTTATTTAGGAAAACAATATATATACAAAAATTACTAATACCTGCCTCCCCAGCCATTCCTTTACCTTTGGGGACCTAGAATAATCTCAACTGTCGCATTTACATGCGAGAGAGATGGTTAGTGGTTGTTTTGGCAGCAATGACATGGGTCATGGGTGGTGCAAGCTGCAGTGGCCTCCTGGTCAGAGCCCTGGCACTTAATATTTTTCAAAGTAAGCACTGGGGCCAACTCAACGATGAAATAAAGTTATTTTGCACGTTAGTGCAAATGGCAGCACATGAGGGGTGATACTGCGAAGTGTCAGTACAAAAGTTCCAGGAACCAGTGAAAAATTGCAATACTGGTGCAATTAAGGTAATCATGCACTGTGCTGCTTATTAGTCTAAAAAGATCTCTTGGAATAATCCAGAATAGCCAAGTTAAAAACTAGGGGCCCGATTCACAGAACTAACTTAAGACAAAATCCTAAACTTACTACCATTTTGGTATTCACAGAAGGCACTTACTCATTTTGGTATTCACAGAAGGCACTTACTCATTTCGGTATTCACAGAAGTTAGGAGTCCTAACTTTAGGACTCCTAAATGCCTTCTGTGAATACCGAAAGTCTTAAAATTAGGATTTTTCTCAGTTTAGTAGTAGTATAGTTAGGACTCCTAACTTTAGGACTCCTAAATGCCTTCTGTGAATACCGAAAGTCTTAAAATTAGGATTTTACTAAATTGAGAAAAATCTTAATTTTAAGACTTTCGGTATTCACAGAAGGCATTTAGGAGTCCTAAAGTTAGGAGTCCTAACTATACTACTACTAAACTGAGAAAAATCCTAATTTTAAGACTTTCGGTATTCACAGAAGGCATTTAGGAGTCCTAAAGTTAGGACTCCTAACTTCTGTGAATACCGAAATGAGTAAGTGCCTTCTGTGAATACCAAAATGAGTAAGTGCCTTCTGTGAATACCAAAATGGTAGTAAGTTTAGGATTTTGTCTTAAGTTAGTTCTGTGAATCGGGCCCTAGCATTGGGCAGCATACAGTCATGTTTTGCCCAAACAGATTTCACCCCTAACGTGTGCAAATTGCTCATCTATCATTGTTCAGTTCAACAGGGTTTCCAAATTAGTAGTCTGCAATTTGATCCTATTTACTTGTTTGATATCTTGGAACGGGAAATTGTACTCTAAAAGTGCATGTTAGTCCCCATTTAAATGAATGCAATTAGCTCATGTGCTTTTTGTTTGAGAGATTTGTACAAATCACTGCTGCAAACACCAGTGATATTCGCACTCTTCATAGCCCCATTTTGAGTGCAAACAGGAGTTTGTATCCAAAACGGGACCAAATGCCAATGCCAAATGCACAGACACTCCTTGTAGAATTCGATAGTTCTTTGCTGGGCAAAGGAACTGTGTGCCGTGAAGCATACACCACCAGTCCCATTATGAATGGAGTGGAGACTTACATTAGTCTGAATTGCACAAATACACACACCCTTGCACCATAGTGCAAGGGTGTGTGCATGATGTCTAGCATAGGTTCTGTGCTGGAAAGGTACAATTTCAAGACACAATTCTTTGCTTTGACAATGTTTAACACTATGTCACTTCATAAGAGTGCTCTACCATGATGTATACATGCAAATTTGGAAAGGTTTGGAGAAAATAATTATTTTCTACAACATTGCTCAAGCAGGCATCATTTTTTGATGCAAATCCCTTATCAACGTTAGTAGATAGGGATAAGCCTCAAAGTCATGGGTTAATGCATGGGAATGTATGACCGATGGCACGTCTCTTTGAAGCATAGTAGAACATAAATTGCTTTGTGTTCATTTAGGGCTAGGTTCCAATGCAATTCAGGATTTGCCTTGGAAAGTAAAACCCTAAATAACACTTTGCAGTAGGTTTGCATCACTTTTGTGTTGCAAACTAAGGGCAAAGTGTTATCAAATCTGCACCATAATCTCCGGGTGTGAAACACAACAAAATGATTGAGAGTGGGATACTAATAACATTGTTTACTACACAATTGATTCCTTTATATCAACCTTATAATTTACAAAATATTCAGGATAAAACAAGCTTCTAAACGTATGCCTTTACATTTGCATGCAGCACTTTGATAACAGTTCATAGGTCAATGTGATATGTAAGAAGGATTGTAACTTAGGAACTCCAAGTAACACAATGATCTTTGAAATATGTAGAAACCTACTGAGAGATCTACATAAAATACAAATCTCTGACCTGCATATTACACCTTGTGCTTTACAGGGGGAACATCAACCCTCTATGCTACTTTATAATGAGTGAGAACTGTGGCTAGACAATTCACAGATCTCCCCATCAAGTGTATTAACCACCAGAGATATCATGCCATTGTAATTATTCCTTGAAAAAGTTTAGGAACACAAACATCTCTGCAGAATGCTTTTATCTCGCTTCAGCATATAATGCAAATAGCAGCCCTTTGAGCTTGGCACCCAGTGTGGTGACAGCCACTGCATTGCGCTAAAGTTAGAAGGTTTCTTAACCCCCATTCAAACAGTGTTAATATATCCATAAAGGTATATAAATAAGCACCATGCATTTTCTATTAAAACTCCTATTTTAATTTGGGGTCTGAGTTGAAAAATGTACCCAATCATGTCATCTGGAAAATATTTCTTCCCTATGTTTTTTTAGTACCCTACAGCTTGCATTACTAAACCATACACATGTTGCGAGAACAGTGCACAGCTATCTAGTAGCCTTAGAGAATGTGTGATTCCTTTAGAAAAAGTGCGCATTGTAATATATTGTAGTCAGAAACTTTCAGTTTCCCCCTTAACGTCATAACCATGGGCGTAAAGATGCCACTGTGAAAAATGTACTTGACTAAAAATACACACATGGCTGGTGATCGCACCCATGACATGGGGCGACTTCAAAGCTATTTGGGCATATTTAAATACACTGACATAAGGATTTATTGCAGCTCTTGATGTCTGTGATGCAGATCTTTGGTTGCTCAACTCTGCAACTGATAAATAGCAGACAATAACTCTCCTACCTGCTGCTTGTCTTTCATTCCTTGTCTGAACTTTCTGCTTCGTGCCTTTAGGTAATTCACTGGATAGTGGCAAGTTATTTTTCTCAGCTCCTGTGGAGTTCAGGTGGAATATTTTTCAATATTATGTGCTCGGACCAACAAGAGAGTCAGCTGTGTCTCTGGAGTTAAGATCTCATACACCTCCCCTTCATATATAATGCAGATGTAGCTAAGGGGCCAAGCCATGTACTCTATTCATTAAAAACAATGCACATGCATATAGATATATATGTGATTTTACTTGTAATTTTCTCAGGAACTACTGAATGGATTTACACCATTTAACCAAAAGGCACAACTCTGAACCAAGGGCTACCTTTTTGCCAAATTTGGTGTAATTCCGTTCAGCAGTTCTGGCTGTAGCTGCGACTAAAGGTTCCTATGGAAAATTGTATGGGGAAAACATGTTTTGGGACCCCCCTTTTTTCTCAGCCCCCGCTTGACGAATCACTGCAAGACTTTCAGGATAGGAGTGGACCGGAGCTGGCCAAAAGATTTGAAAATTTCGCGAAGATTTGTCAACCGGCGCCAAAGTTATTGGGAATAGAATGTTGTGGATTTCCTATGGAAAATAGGTCCTAACTATACCGCCAGTAGGTAATATATATATATGTATATATATATTCACTGAAAAAACCATAGGTTTCGGGGGCGTTATAGTTAGCTGGACTTTTCACTCGTACAAAACCATAGAAATTCCCCCGTTATAGTTAGTTCAGCTAACTATAACTCGCGCGCCCGCAATGCACTGCTGATGACGTCACATATTACATCACTCATGACATGGTCAGTGACATCACTCATGACATCACTGATGACATCTCAAATGACATCACTGATGACATCACTGATGTCATCATCCAGTAAATGTGTGTTTTTCTGAAAATTACATATGTTTTATATATGTATATCTCAAGGTCGATGGAAGAATAAATGGGTATATAAGTGTCTAAATGGATGATTTGTTTTAGAAAAATTGATTGTATAACTGACTGATTAAGTGTATCTTAGTGAATACATGGCTTAGTGAGTAATGTTTAAATATGTAAATATCTGTATCAGTCTCTCACTTTGTGTATAAGAGGCTGCATGGGTTGGTGAGTAGCTACATGAGTGTCTATATAGGTTATTAGTTGGTTTTTGAGTATCAGTATAAGTGTCTGATGTCTGTATGGTTCGGTGGGGCGTATTAGGTAGTGCATAGGTGCATGAATGAGTGACTCACTGTTTGTATGTGTTGAAGACAGCATGTGTGCAGGACTGTATGGGTGGATGAGTGTGTGCATGGGTGTGTTAGTGAGTGAATGACTGTCTCAATAGTGTCTCTATGAGTAACTACATATGTTTTAAACTAGTATATGTGACTATTGGTGTATATAAGTGAGTATATGTGAAAGTGAGAGATTGAAAGAGTTCCTGTATGAATAAGTATGTGTTTCTATAAGTGATTGTTTAACCCCTTCAGTGCCCATGACGAGCTGGACTCGTCATGGGCCGCGGTGGCGCTGTGCCCATGACGAGTCCAGCTCGTCATAGACCCCGCCCGCTAATGCAACGGCCGGCACTGGGCGGGGAAAGGGGCGGGCACTGAAGGGGTTAAAAGACTAAGTATGTGTAAGTTTCTGTAGAAGTAAGTGTGGTGGTGGGTGTATAACTGTATATGCAGGTAAACGGATGTTTGATTCTTTATTAGCATGAGTGACTATGTGTGTGAGTAGCTTTATGGATGAGTGGCGTTGTGTAACAGGATGTATAGGTGTATGAGTACATATGATGAGTGAGTACATGTATGAGTGACTGTATAGGACTGTTGGTGAATGAGTGGATGTGGATGTGGATCTTACAATTACTGAGTAGGTTGTTGTAACTGGTATTGGTATGTCCATTGTTTTGAAAATTTTAATTTCTATTTTTGAATGTGTGTATCAAAGGTTATATTAGGAGGAGAGGAGGTCTGCCACTCTATCACAAGGATGATGTCATCAGTGATGTCATGAGTGATGTCATGAGTGATGTCACTGACCATGTCATGAGTGATGTAATATGTGACGTCATCAGCAGTGCATTGCGGGCGCGCGAGTTATAGTTAGCTGAACTAACTATAACGGGGGAATTTCTATGGTTTTGTACGAGTGAAAAGTCCAGCTAACTATAACGCCCCTGAAACCTATGGTTTTTTCAGTGAATTTCTAAGGTTTTTTAAATGCTAATTCCTAGCTATAACGTGCCTGAAACCTATGGTTTTTTCAGTGAATTTCAAAGGTTTTTTAAATGCTAATTTCTAGCTATGCCTACAGAAATAGGACATGTGAAGAAAGAAGGAAAAACGCACAGAAAGAAAAAAAAGAAATGCAGAAAGAAGCAACAGAAGTCCTCAAAGACGAAGAAAAGTGCAGGAAGAAGTATAACGTGCAGAAAGAACAAACAGAAGAGCAGAAACAAGCCTTGTTGCAAAATCATCCTGTACCCTCAACTTTTTCAGACGGATACTGGTGGTAACTGAGTCTGACTAACCAGTCCTAGAGCCAGTGCTATGTTTAAAGACACTCAGAATACAGTGAAAACACCTACATACACTAGGGCACACTATGCGGTGGGGTCCCCCTGTGATTAACATGACCTCCTCTGTAAGCCCCTAGTATATAATAGGGCAGGGGATTAAAACTACCTCTTAAAACGCACCACAGGGCGTGCTTGAACACGTCACCTCATGCCCCGTCCCCTCCCTTCCCCACTGTGTAAACACGCCCTGTAGCCATTTTAAGTTGGGAGATTAAGTCCGCTTGAATCCTGAGGGTCCCTAGGGTCCAACTAGACCACTAGGTACCTCCAGTAAGCGCCACAGAGCTGCGTTGCAGAGAGGTGTAAAAAGTGGCATGGCCTGCACCACCTCTCTGCAACGCAGAGCAGTGGTGCTTACTGGAAGCACCTGGTGGGCTAGTTGGACCCCAGGGTCCCTCAGGATTGAAAGGGAATTATTTCCCCAACTTAAAAACGCGCCACAGGGCGTGTTTGCACACGTCACCTCAGGCCCCGTCCCCTCCCTTCACCACTGTGTAAACGCGCCCTGTGGCCGTTCTGAGTTGAGAGATTAAGTCCCCTTGAATCCTAAAGGTCCCTAGGGTCAAACTAGCCCACTAGGTACCTCCAGTAAGCGCCACAGAGCTGCGTTGCATGGAGGTGCAAAAAGGGGCGTGGCCTCAGAACACCTGTCTGCAACGCAGCTCCCTGGCGCATACTGGAGATACCTGTTGGGCTAGTTGGCCCTCAGGGACCCTCAGTATTGAAGGGGAATTAATTTCTCAACTTACAACTGGCCAGGGGGCGCGTTTGCAGAGTGCTGCAAGGAGGGGGCGTGGCCTCTGGCGCGATGCCGGTCTTTTTTTTTTTTTTTTCTTAGAAGGAGGGCTGTGTGGCCCCCTTTCTTTTTCTAATTTATTAGCCCTGGGGACCCCATCCCCCAGGGCCTGCATCCTAATTGTTTTTGTTGAAAAAAATTAATTTGGCCCTCCCAAGGCCTTAATCGGCCCCGGGGACCCCAACCCCCGGGTCATGGCCTATTTTTTTTATATTCTTTAGGAGGGGGGCTGTGTTGCCCCCCTCCTCAGGCCACTTATGGCCCCGGGGTCCCCATCCCCCGGGGCCGGCCTTTGATTTTTATTATTTTAAAAAAATATATATTTATAGAAACACCTAGGACATGCTGGACAAACCGTATGTACCTATCACCATGACGATTTGCGTGATATTCATTAAAAGGCGACTATGCATACAATGAATCCACGTAGAATGTATTCACACCGCTAGTGAAGCTCTGACATGTCTGACACCCTACCGTGCCTAATCCCGGCGCCCCCGCTGGTGGGTACTCTCCAAGTAGACACCCTTGTCGTTTATTTATACAAACATGGGTAGCTATTGACGGGCATATTTAATACACATGCACACCAAGCCATTCAAAGGGGATTCAACAACAATTCGACCAAACTATGCAAGAAACCCCCTCACGGTTAATAAAACACACATCCACCGCCGGATGTGTAATACTTTTTATTTTACTCTCTGGAAAGGAGACAAACCTCAATTGAGAGTCACAGCGTGCTCCTGGCTGAACCCAATGCTGTGTTACACCCACCAGTGCCCGCCGAGTGCCACACACCTCTGTGTTGTATTCCACCAGCTAGTGCATATGCTATGACACTCTCTAGCCCATGTGCACTGTAACACCACCCCGTGAATATGTCATGCCACACTTGCCTTCGCACGGGTTATATTGCCCCATCTAACGTGCTTTCCTCGATGCCTATGTTAAAAGCACAGCGCTATGCAATACATATTATAATCTGGGATCCATCTCTTTGTCACAGTGAATATGCAATGTTACACTACCCAGCACATACTTTATATTACAACTTTAGAGACTACTTAGGTTATACAACACTGCCCTGTGCATATTACACTCCAAGGCGCATATCACATAGCAAGCGCTAGTGCCTGTGCTATCTCGCGCTCTCCAAGGAATCTGTCATTGCGCACAATGTATTGCATATTATATTTCAAGGCCCGGTTCATCTTATATCACACTTTTTGGTGCATAGTTTATACCATATACTATATCTAGTTTTCATTTTCGATCATGCTCTCAGGACTATGTTCTATATAACACTGCGTCCACCTACCCTTTTCACGAGCATTACATTTTGCGATGGGGGGTGGAGGGTCAGGGGATGTTTCTGCCAAGTGAGCCCGGAGTCACAGTCCCAAACGTCCTCTTCTTCCTGAATAAAAGTGAGATTATGCTGCATACTTGTTCATATTTTAAGTAGTTCGCACAGACACACATTTTAAAAACAATAAAGTTCCTAATACCCACCTTCTCTGAACAGTTAGCTTGCTGCCCCATCCACCTCCTCCCTATCCTCTGTTGTCTGAATCCATGGACTAGCCTCCTCCCTCCTGCCATGCATGGTCTGATGTGCTGCCACTGCCCTCCATTTAGCATGATGTACAAGTCCACTCCTCCTGCCCTCCATTGCCCAATTCTATGGCCCATCATTGACCTCCTGCTTTGCGTCTGTGCTTAGCTTGCTGCCCCTATTCTCCTTCCCCCTGCCCTCCGATGTCTTTGTGCATGCCCCTGCTCCATCCTTTTTGACCACCATGTTCCATGGACCTGCCACTCCTATCTACTCTGAGTGTTCTGTTGAGCTCCCCTCCCACCTGCCTAGCATTGTCAGATGACTGTAACCTGTCCCTGCCACCTCCACCCTGCCTGTCCACATGCCATGCCCCTATCCCCTTCCTCCTGTCCTCCATTGTCCATTTTACTGCCACACCCTTCTGCCCTCCCTGGTCTGTTGTGCTGCAACTGCTCCTCCTGCCTGCCCCGCGCGGTCTGTTGTGAGGCCCCTTCCCCTGAACTCTCTTGTCTGTGCCCAGGTCCTGACCCTCCTTTCTATCCTCCATGGTCCTTTGTGCATGCCCCTGCACCCTCCTTCTTTTCCATCATAGCCATTGTGCTGCCACTAACCCTCCTGCTTGCCATGCATGGTCTTCTGTGCTGCCATGGCCCCTCCCCCCTTCCCTGTGTGGTCAGCTTGCTGCCCCTGACCCCCTCCCACCTTCCCTCCATGGTCTGTGTGTATGCCATCATAGTCTCATTGTTGCTCTCCATGGTGTGTCTTGTTTCTAGTGCCCATCCTGCCTGACCTCCATGGTCACTTTGCTGCTCCTGCCCTGCCCCCAGCCCTCTGTTTCCATGTGCAGACACCTATTCCCTCCCTCCTGGCTTGTCTGTTCCATTGTAATGCCCCTGATCCGTCCCTCCTGCCCTTTATGGTCTGTTATGCTGCAGCTTTCTCAACTGTCTGTCCATTATGGTCAGCTTGCTACCATTGCCTCTCTCCCCTCTGTTCTCTTTTGTCCATGTGCATGGTACTGTCCCCTCCCTATTGCTTTCTATGGATTATTGTGCTGCACTCCCATCCCGCATGCCCTGTGTGGTGTATTGTGCTGCTGCAAACCCTGATGCCTGCCCTGTAGGGTCAGTTTGGTGCACCTCTCCATGTCCCTCCTGTCCTCTGTTATCCGAGTCCATGTACCTACCCCAATTCGCAAGTATGGTACATTGGATCATGGTAGGCAGGAGGAATTGGGGTAGGGACATGGACTTGGATAACAGAGGACAAGAGGGACATGGAGAGGTGCACCAAACTGACCCTACAGGGCAGGCATCAGGGTTTGCAGCAGCACAATACACCACACAGGGCATGCGGGACGGGAGTGCAGCACAACAATCCATAGAAAGCAATAGGGAGGGGACAGAACCATGCACATGGACAACAGAGAACAGAGGGGAAAGAGGCAATGGTAGCTAGCTGACCATAATGGACAGACAGGAGAGAAAGCTGCAGCATAACAGACCATAAAGGGCAGGTGGGATGGATCAGGGGCATTACAATGGAACAGACAAGCCAGGAGGGAGAGAATAGGGGTCTGCACATGGAAACAGAGGGCTGGGGGCAAGGGGGCAGGGCAGGAGCAGCAAGATGACCATGGAGGTCATGCAGGATGGGCACTAGAAACAAGACACACCATGGAGAGCAACAGTGAGACTCTGATGGCATACACACAGACCATGGAGGGAAGGTGGGAGGGGGTCAGGGGCAGCTAGCTGACCTCACAGGGAAGGTGGGAGGGGCCTTGGCAGCAGAGAAGACCATGCATGGCAAGCGGGAGGGTTAGTGGCAGTACAATGGCTATGATGGGCAAATAGAACAAGTTACTTACCTTCTTTAGCGCTTTTTCTAGTGGATACAGTATCTGCCGGTGGATTCCTCACCTTGTGAATATCCCCTGTGCCAGCAACATTCGGAAACTTTTGTAGCAGTCCATGCCAATGAGGTCGAAGACGATGTC
Organism: Triturus cristatus; assembly: GCF_964204655.1. Lineage (NCBI taxonomy): Eukaryota > Metazoa > Chordata > Amphibia > Caudata > Salamandridae > Triturus > Triturus cristatus. Next base: position 1,087,418,666 of record NC_140591.1, read on the forward strand.
ACAGAGACACGGCTCCGCTCAAGACTCCGCTGACGTCACCGGCTCCATAAGAAGACCTCGTCGGCGTGATGACGTCAGTTCTGCCCTTTTTTCCGTGCCTTCGAAGCACACGGACGGACTGACAGCAATATATACACAGTATACACAGTACATAATATACAATGCAACACACACAGTGTGGAGAATAAAAAGGAAGGCAAAAGAAATAACACAATGCCTTTGACAGAAACAAATACATTTTGAAACACCATCATTAGAATTGTAGGTATACAAGGGTGGACAATGGGGAGGCGGGTGGGACAGTGAGGAATCCACAGGCAGATACTGTATCCACCATAAAAAGCGCTACCGAAGGTAAGTAACTTGTTCCTCTAATGGATACATCAGCCAGTGGATTCCTCACCTTGTGAAAAGATTCCCACAGCAGTCCCACTCCCGGAGGAGGGTGTCCACCCTTCTATACCCGAAAGTCCTGAAGGACGGAACAAGCAAAATGTCCGTCCCTCATCACCTCGGAATCCAAGCAGTAATTCTTCGCGAAAGTGTGGAGGGAGGCCCAAGTTGCCACCCTACAAATGTCCTCCACAGGAACACCTCTAGACAAAGCAGAAGTGGAAGATTTAGCTCTAGTAGAATGAGCCCTTAAACCCTCTCGAGGTTCCTTACCAGCCGAAGAGTAGCATATCTTGATGCACAAGACAATCCATCTGGAAAGGGTGCGCTTGTGCACCTCTCTGCCTTTCCTGCAGCCAAAAAAGCCCACGAAGAGCTGGTCGTCAACTCGAAAGTCCTTTGTCCTGTCAAGGTAGAAGCTCACTGCCCTCTTAGGGTCCGGACGGTGAAGCCGCTCCTCCTCCTTGGAAGGGTGAGGGGGAGGATAGAAGGTAGGGAGGGTAATCGACTGCCCCAGGTGGAAGGGAGTTACCACTTTAGGCAGAAAAGCAGCCCTGGTCCTGAGTACCATTCTTTCAGCATGAATGGTCAAGAACGGGGGTTTTGAACTCAGAGCTTGAAGCTCACTTACCCTCCGTGCCGAGGGGATCGCAATGAGAAAAACCATCTTGAAAGACAACAGTCTCAAGGGACACTTGTGTAAGGGCTCGAAAGGAGAACCCATCAGGTAAGTTAAAACAAGATTTAAGCCCCATTGAGGCACAATTAAAGGAGTAGGAGGAAACTTATTTGTAAGGCCTTTCAGAAATCGTAAAACAATAGGCAATTTGAACAAGGATGGCTGATCCGGCAAGCAAAGGAATGCCGACAAAGCCGATAAGTATCCCTTAACAGTTTCTACAGCAAAACCTTGCTGAGCAAGAGAAAGGGCAAACTGTAGAATGTCAGATAAATGAGCCCTCAAAGGATCAATTGACTTCTCCCCACACCAGAGCACAGATTTAGACCACCTATAGGAATAGATAGATTTGGTGGAATGACGTCTGGCAGACAAAATTACATCTACCACATCTGGCGGGAGAGAAAAAGAATTCAGGTTGCCCCGTTCAATCTCCAGGCATGAAGGTGTAAGGTCTGGAGGTGGGGATGTAGAACCTGCCCCTCCGACTGCGAGAGGAGGTCTGCCCTGAGAGGGAGACGGAGCGATGTGCATGAGGAGAGGTGGAGAAGGTCTGTATACCACACCCTTCTTGGCCAATCCGGGGCGATCAATATGACTTGGGCCCGGTCTTGGCGAATCTTCCTTAGAACCCGAGGAATCAAGGGTATGGGAGGAAACGCGTAAAGGACTTGTGAGCGCCAACTCAACTGAAACGCATCCCCCAATGCTCCCTGCATCGGATACTGGAGACTGCAGAATGACGGGCAGTGAGCGTTCTCGTGAGTGGCAAACAGGTCCACACGATGGGTTCCCCACATCCAGAAAACGTGACGAACCACCTCTGGATGAAGCCTCCACTCGTGATCGGCGGAGAACTGCCGAGTGACACTGTCTGCACGTACGTTCAGAACACCGGCCAGATGATTTGCCATTAGACAAATCTGATGATTATGAGCCCAGAACCAGAGACGCAGAGCCTCTCTGCAGAGACAAAGAGACCCCACTCCTCCCTGCTTGTTGACATACCACATCGCGGCAGTGTTGTCCATCAGGACTTGAACCGACTGACCGCGAAGGGAAGGGAGAAAGGCTTTGAGTGCCAAACGTATCGCCCGCAACTCCAAAAGGTTGATGTGAAGCAACCTTTCCTCTGGAGACCAAAGACCCTTGATCTCCAGATCCCCCAGATGCGCACCCCACCCTAAAGTGGATGCATCCGTTATTACTGTGGCCACCGATGGAGGTAGATGAAAGGGCTTTCCTTGAGACAGATTGCCCTCCACGCTTCACCAAGATAGATCCACCGCAGCTTCTCTGGAGATCCTCACAGACTCCCTGAGATCTCCTTTGTGTTGATACCACTGCCTGCGGAGGCACCACTGGAGCGCCCTCATGTGCCAGCGTGCATGGTTGACCAACAGAATGCAGGAAGCAAACAGACTGAGCAGACGAAGGACCTTCAGGACTGGAACGACCGCTCCATTGTAAAACAAAGGAATCATTTCCTGTATGTCGAGAACCCTTTGTAGAGGTGGGAATGCTCGACACACAGTAGTGTCCAGTACCGCCCCTATGAACAGGTTGCGCTGAGAGGGCACCAGGTGAGATTTGGGCACGTTTATCGAAAAACCCAATTCGTACAACAGCTGAGTCGTAACCTGCAGATGATGAAGCACCTCCTCTGGCGACTCCGGTTTGATCAGCCAGTCATCCAGATAGGAGAAAACCGAAATCCCCGATCTTCTGAGATGGGCTGCCACCACTGCCATCACCTTCATGAAGACTCGAAGTGTAGTAGTAAGACCAAACGGAAGGACCCCAAAATGATAATGTTGCGACCCTACCGTAAACCGGAGATACTTCCTGTGCGACTTCAGAATGGGGATGTGGAAATACGCATCCTGCAAGTCGATCAACACCATCCAGTCCTCCTGATTCAGCGCTTGAAGAACCTGTGAAAGGGTGAGCATCTTGAACCTTTCATGCTTCAGATAAAGATTCAAGATCCTGAGGTCCAATATCGGACGCAATCTACCGTCCTTTTTCAGAATCAGGAAATAGTGGGAGTAATATCCCTGACCCTTACCCTGCTCTGGAAACACCTCTGTCGCACCTTTTTTTAGTAACGTCAGGACTTCCTCCTGTAGGAGAAGACAGTGGTCCCCTGAGCAAGCCCCTTGACAGGGAGGGTAATTTGGAGGGAATTCCCGAAAGGAAGAGCGTACCCATTTTCTACAAGATCTAGAACCCAAAGGTCTGTAGTAACCAAATCCCATTCTTGTACAAAATGGGTAAGCCGGCCCCCCACAGGACCAGCATGATCCAGAATGGTGGATCTAGGGCTGCTTTGCAGTGGTGGGAGGGGCTGAGGAGGAGGAAGAGAAGGAGAGCTGTCGGCCACGAGAGCGACCCCTGATTCTGCCTCTGTAACCCTTATACAGAGTGCTTTACTGCTGCTGCTGCTGCTGCTATGGCTGTCTGTATGTACGAAAGGTAGACCTTCCGAAGCCTGTACCTCTTGTTGAATGAGCCTCTTGGTTGAGTCTGAAGGCCCAAAGATTTAGCCGTGGCCTTACTCTCCTTAAATCTTTCCAGCGCAGCATCCGCTTTCTTGCCAAAAAGACCAGAGTCATCAAAAGGCAAGTCCAAGAGCGTTGACTGGACATCAGGGGAAAATTCCGATGATTTAAGCCACGCACTCCTCCTGGTGGCAATAGAAGATCCCATGACTCTTGCCACCGAGTTGGCTGTGTCCAATCCACTCTGGATCACCTGACGCGCCGCCGCCTGGGCATCCGAAAGGATCTCATTATAACCAACCCTATCCTCCTCAGATAGTTTTGGGGCTAGCTGTTTAGCTGAGTCCATGAGAGCATGTATATAACGTCCCAAGAGACAGGTGGCATTCATTGATTTGAGAGCCATGCTGGCCAAAGAAAAGACCTTCTTGGCCGACTGATCCATCTTTTTTGCTTCCCTGTCACTCGGGACCTGAGGAAATGAGCCCGATGATTTTCTTGCACATGCAGCCTGAACAACCAGACTCTCAGGAGACGGATGAGATGTTAAAAATTCTGGGTCTCCCGGAGCCGCCCTATACCTCCTGGCTATGACTTTGGAAACTGCCGGAGCAGAAAAGGGCTTACGCCACACCTCCATCACTGACTCTATGATGGCATCATTAAAAGGGAGCAGAGGCTCAGAAACAGCAGAAGGAGAGTGCAGACCTTCCGGTAAGATGTTCAGTTTGAACTCGGCAGAAGGTAACTGCAGAGCTAAAAATTCAGCTGCCTTTCTTATAACGGCATGGTATGGTGCCACATCCTTCGAAGTGGCATCGGAGTAATCTCCCATCCGGGTGACAAGTCCAGGCCACTAGCCTCCTTCAACTCCTCAAAAACATCATCCGACTCCATGAGTTCCCCTTCTTCTACTTCCTCCATAAGGTATCTTTGCTCGTCCAGCACCCTCTGGGCCTCCCTCCTAGACCTGATTCTGACAACCGGCGTTGGCGGCGCCTTGATCGAATCCGACGACGCCGGAGCCGGCGTCCAACGTGGATCCACAGGGGCAGCCGGCGTCGAACGGGGTCGAGTCGGCGCCGGTGAAGAAGGGAGCGGCGTCGATGTCCTCGGCGCCGGAAGATGCCAAGACGGCGTCGCCAGAAAAAATGACATGAAGGGAGCCTGAGGATAGGCTTGAGGAACTCCCAAACTGAAGGCCATAGGACCCATAGGACCCGAAGGTGCACCAAAGGGGTACATGGCTCTGGAGAATACTCCATACATCGCATTAAGATAATGCGTGGGGTCCTGACCTGGTCCAGGGAATGCAGGATATTGCTCAGGCATCACCGGACTCGGGCCTGCCGGTGCCGACGGTGTAATCAGTGGAGCCGAAGGATCACCTGGGACTGGAGGCTCCTCACACGGAACCGGGGACGAAGCTGGAGACGGAGATGGAGCTGGCGTCGGAGATGGAGCCGGGGCCAGAGCCGGGGAATGTTCCGGTGAAGCCGCAGGTGATGACAGGCCAACAGGTGAATCCGGAACAGGCGAGGGAGACACAAAGTCCTTACGGCGTCGGGAGGGCGATGTCGATCTCGGAGCCGCATCCTTATCGAGTGACGTTGAGACGAATGCTTCCTCTACTTCTTGTGCTTCCTGGATTTGGAAACATGCCCCGAAGTCGACTTCGACACCGACCTCAATCTCGACCTCGATCTCGACCTTGACCTCGATTTTCTCTGGCCCCTTGTTTCTTTCTTCATCCTCGCGATGAAAAGCTTTGCTTCCCTCTCCTTGAGAGCCTTGGAACTCATCTTGTGACAGCAAGAACATCCCTCGACATCACGGTCCGATGACAGGCACCACACGCAGTCGTCATGCGGATCCGTTATGGACATGTGTTTCCCACATTCACGACACGGCTTAAATCCTGACTTCTTCATTGACATTTCTGCAGAAGAAGACAAAGAATCCCAGCAGAAAACAAAGTAACCAGTATAGCTACAGAGAGAGTCCCGAAATCCGTTGGCGTCGACGGCGCGGAAAAAAGGGAACTGACGTCATCACGCCGACGAGGTCTTCTTATGGAGCCGGTGACGTCAACGGAGTCGCGAGCGGAGCCGTGTCTCTGTGACGTCATCTTCGATCTCATCGGCGTGGACTGCTACAAAAGTTTCCGACTGTTGCTGGCGCAGGGGATATTCACAAGGTGAGGAATCCACTGGCAGATGTATCCATCAGAAGGAGGGTGCAGGGGCATGCACAAAGGACCATGGAGGATAGAAGGGAGGGTCAGGACCTGGGCACAGACAAGAGAGTTCAAGAGAAGGAGCCTCACAACAGACCGCGCGGGGCAGGCAGGAGGAGCAGTTGCAGCACAACAGACCAGGAGGGGCAGAAGTGTGTGGCAGTAAAATGGACCATGGAGGACAGGAGGAAGGGGATAGGGGCATGGCATGTGGACAGACAGGGTGGAGGTGGCAGGGACAGGTTACAGTCATCTGACAATGCTAGGCAGGTGGGAGGGGAGTGGCAGCTCAACAGAACACTCTGTCCAGGTCCATGGAACATGGTGGGCAAAAAGGATGGAGCAGGGGCATGCACAAAGACATCGGAGAGCAGGGGGAAGGAGAATAGGGGCAGCAAGATAAGCACAGAGGCTAAGCAGGAGGTCAATGATGGGCCATAGAATTGGGTAATGGAGGGCAGGAGGAGTGGACTGGTACTTCATGCTAAATGGAGGGCAGTGGCAGCACAGCAGACCATGCATGGCAGGAGGGAGGAGGCTAGTCCAAGGATTCAGACAACAGAGGATAGGGAGGAGGTGGATGGGGCAGCAAGCTAACTGTTCAGAGAAGGTGGGTATTAGGAACTTTATTGTTTTTAAAATGTGTGTCTGTGCGAACTACTTAAAATATGAACAAGTATGCAGCATAATCTCACTTTTGTTCAGGAAGAAGAGGACATTTGTGACTGTGACTCCGGCTCACTTGGCAGAAACACGCCCTGACCCTCCACCCACCATCGCAAAATGTAATGCCCTTGAAAAGGGTAGGTGGACGCAGTGTTATATAGAACATAGTCCTGAGAGCACGATTGAAAATGAAAACTAGATATAGTATATGGCATAAACTATGCACCAAAAAGTGTGATATAAGATGAACCGGGGCGTGAAATATAATATGCAATACATTGTGCGCAATGACAGATTAATTGGAGAGCGCGAGATAGCACAGGCACTAGCGCGTGCTATGCGATATGCGCCTTGGAGTTTAATATGCACAGGGCAGTGTTGTGTAACCTAACTAGTCTCTAAAGTTGTAATATAAAATATGTGCTGGGGAGTGTAACGTTGCATATGCACTGTGACAAAGATATGGATCCCAGATTGTACTATGTATGGCATAGCGCTGTGCGTTATAACATAGGCATTGAGGAAGGCACGTTAGATGGGGCAATATAACCCGTGCGAAGGCAAGTGTGGCATGACATATTCACAGGGTGGTGTTACAGTGCACATGGGCTAGAGAGTGTCATAGCATATGCACTAGCTGGTGGAATACAACACAGAGGTGTGTGGAACTCGGCGGGCACTGGTGGGTGTAACACAGCATTGGGCTCAGCCAGGAGCACGCTGTGACTCTCAAGTGAGGTTCTTCTCCTTTCCAGAGAGTAAAATAAAAAGTATTACACATCCGGCGGTGGATGTGTGTTTTATTAACCGGGAGGGGGGTTTCTAGCATAGTTTGGTCACATTTTTGTCGAATCCCCTTTGAATGGCTTGGTGTGCGTGTGTATTAAATGTGCCTGTCAATAGCTACCCATGTTTGTATAAATAAACGACAAGGGGGTCTACTTGGAGAGTACCCACCGGCGGGGGCGCCGGGATTAGGCACGGTAGGGCGTCAGACACGTCAGAGCTTCACTAGCAGTGTAAATAGATTCCACGTGGATTCATTGTATGCATAGTCGCCTTTTAATGAATATCACGCAAATCGTCATGGTGATAGGTACATACGGTTTGTCCAGCATGTCCTAGGTGTTTCTATAAATATATATTTTTTTAAATAATAAAAAACAAAGGACGGCACTGGGGGATGGGGTCCCTGGGGCCATAAGTGGCCTGAGGAGGGGGGCAACGCGGCCCCCTTCCAAATTTATTTTTTTCAACAAAAAAAATTAGGGTGCAGGCCCTAGGGGAGGGGGGTCCCAGGTCCAAAAAATTTGAAAAAGAAGGGGGGCCACACAACCCTCCTTCTTAAAAAACTAAAATAAATAAAAGACTGGCATCGCGCCGGAGGCCACGCCTCCTCCTTGCAGCACTCTGCAAACGCGCCCCCTGGCCAGTTGTAAATTGGGGAATTAATTCCCCTTCAATACTGAGGGTCCCCGAGGGCCAACTAGCCCAACAGGTATCTCTAGTATGCGCCAGGGAGCTGTGTTGCAGACAGGTGTTCTGAGGCCACGCCCCTTTTTACACCTCTATGCAAAGCAGCTATGTGGCGCTTACTGGAGGTACCTAGTGGGATAGTTTGCCCCTAGGGACCCTCAGGATTCAAGGGGACTTAATCTCCCAACTTAAAACGGCCACAGGGCATGTTTACACAGTGGGGAAGGGAGGGGACGGGGCCTGAGGTGACGTGTGCAAACACGCCCTATGGCGCATTTTAAGTTGGGGAAATAATTGCCCTTCAATCCTGAGGGCCCCTGGGGGCTAACTTGCCCACCAGGTGCTTCCAGTAAGCGCCACTGAGCTGCGTTGCAGAGAGGTTGTCCAGGCCGTGCCACTTTTTCCACCTCTCTGCAACGCAGCTCTGTGGCGCTTACTGGAGGTACCTAGTGGGCTAGTTGGACCCTAGGGACCCTCAGTATTCAAATGAACTTAATCTCCCTACTAAAAACTGCCACAGGGCATGTTTACACAGTGGCGAAGGGAGGGGATCGGGCCTGAGTTAACGTGTGCAAACATGCCCTGTGGCGCGTTTTAAGTTGGGGAAATAATTCCCCTTCAATCCTGAGTGACCCTGGGGGCCAACTAGCCCACCAGGTGCTTCCAGTAAGCGCCACTGCGCTGCGTTGCAGAGAGGTGGTCTAGGCCATGCCCCTTTTTAAGCACGTGGCGCGTTTTAAGAGGTAGTTTTAATCCTCTGCCCTATTATATACTAGGGGCTTACAGAGGAGGTCATGCTAATCACAGGGGGACCCCAATGCATAGTGTTCCCTAGTGTATGTAGGTGTTTTCACTGTATTCTGAGTGTCTTTTAACATAGCACTGTCTCTAGGACTGGTTAGTCAGACTCAGTTACCACCAGTATCCGTCTGAAAAATCTGAGGGTACAGGATGATTTTGCAACACGGCTTCTTTCTGCTCTTCTGTTTGTTTTTTCTGCACGTTATCCTTCTTCCTGCACTTTTCTTTGTCTTTGAGGACTTCTGTTGCTTCTTTCTGCATTTATTTTTTTTCTTTCTGTGCGTTTTTTCTTCTTTCTTCACATGTCCTATCTCTGTAGGCTTAGTTAGAAATTAGCATTTAATAAACCTTTGAAATTCACTGAAAAAACCATAGGTTTCAGGCACGTTATAGTTAGGAATTAGCATTTAAAAAACCTTAAAAATTCACTGAAATAACCATAGGTTTCAAGGGTGTTATAGTTAGCTGGACATTTCACTCGTACAAAACCATTGAAATTCCCCCGTTATAGTTAGTTCAGCTAACTATAACTCGCGTGCCCGCAATGCACTGCTGATGACGTCACATATTACATCACTCATGACATGGTCAGTGACAATACTCATCACATCACTGATGACATCTCAAATGACATCACTGATGACATCACTGATGACATCATCCTTGTGATAGAGTGGCAGACCTCCTCTCCCCCTAATATAACCTTTGATACACACATTCAAAAATAGAAACTAAAATTTTCAAAACAATGGACATACCATTACCAGTTACAACAACCTATTCAGTAATTCTAAGATCCACATACACATCCACTCATTCACCAACAGTCCTATACAGTCACTAATACATGTACTCACTCATCATATGTACTCATACACCTATACATCCTGTTACACAATGCCACTCATCCATAGAGTTACTAACACACATAGTCACTCATGCTAATAAAGAATCAAACATCCATTTACTTGCATATACAGTTATATACACAACACCACACTTACTTCTACAGAAACTTACACATACTTAGTCTTTTAAACAATTACTTATAGAAACAAATACTTATTCATACAGGAACTCTTCCTATCACTCACTCTCACATATATTCACTTATATACACCAATAATCAAATATACTAGTTTAAAACATATGTAGTTACTCATAAAGACACTATTGAGACAGTCATTCACACACTAACACACCAATGCATACACTCAATCACCCATACAGTCCTGTACACATGCTGTCTTCAACACATACAAACAGTGAGTCACTCATTCATGCCCCTATGCACTACGTAATACCCCCCACCGAACCATACAGACACTCATACTGATACTAAAAAAAACAACTAATAACCTATATAGACACTCATGTAGCTACTCACCAACCCATGCAGCCACTTATACACAAAGTGAGAGACTGATACACATATTTACATATTTAAACATTACTCACTAAACCATGTATTCACTAAGATACACTTAATCAGTCAGTTATACAATCAATTTTTCAAAAACAAATCATCCATTTAGACACTTATATACCTATTTATAACATTTTTGGCCAGCTCTAGTCCGCTCCTATCTGAAAGTTTCACGGTGATTCATCTAGCAGGGGCCGAGAAAAAAGGGGGGTCCCAAAACGAGTTTTCCCCATGCAATTTCCCAAAGTACCTTTAGCCGCAGCTACAGCCCGAGCCGTTGAACGGAATTACACCAAATTTGGCAAAGAGGTAGTCCTTAGTTCAGACTCGTGCCTTTTGCTTAAATGATGCAAATCTGTTCAGTAGTTCCTGAGAAAATGACATTTAAAAGTACATATATATCTATGGCCTCGGAGGATCCGCGTACCCTATGCGCACCCAGCGCACACCCTGCCGTGCACGAGCTGTATTCTAATTGGCTGTCAACACTCCAAATCAGGCAGTGTTGACTGCCATCTTGTGCCTCGGTAGAACTGAGGCACAAGAAACCTAAGAAGCAAACGTGCAAAACACGAAAAGGGGGCAGGGTAGAAACACCCTGATCCCCTAGGCCTGCTCAGGGGGTCCCACAAGGAGACCCCAGGGCCAAAAAAAGCATTTTCTATAAATAAAAATCAGCGAGATTCGTGCACCCAGTGCGAATTTTGGCCGAAAATTTTAAAAAATGAAGCGCGGGCTCTCGTGCTTCTTTGGTAATTGGCCCCCAGGGGGGCCAAATCCCGGGGCATTTAAAAAAAATAGTGTGGGGGTCCCGATCCCCCCCACACTGCCCCAGGGACCGCCATCCCCCCAGGGCTTAATATTATTGGGTGGGGGGGCTATTAGGGCCCCCCAACCCCAGGGACCGCCACCCCCCGGGGCTTAATATTATTGGGTGGGGGGCACTCAGGACCCCAAGCCCCAGGGACCGCCACCCCCGGGGCTTCTTCAATGTGGGAGGGGGGCCACGTGGCCACCTACTGGAGCCTTGTCTAGGCCCTGGGGACCACCACCCCCCAGGGCCAGCTCCTGCAGTGTCCCGGGTGCCCACCCCCGGGACACTATAGTTTGCAATGACAGGGCATGAGCCTCGCGGCTCCTAACCAGCCATTGCAAACTGCTTTGCTTCATTGAAGCAAGAGCAGGGAAACCTGCTCTCGCTTCAATGAAGCAAAGCAGACTGTTTTTCCATATGGGGTGCAGCATGTTAGCTGCTCCCCATGTGGAAAAGCAATGCTGGCTTCCGCAGGAGGTGGGGAGCCGGCTGGGACCAGTCCCCAATGAGAGCCAGGCCCTGGGGATGGGGTCCCCGGGGACATAAGTAGCCAAGAATGGGAGCCACGCGGCCCCCCTCCCCATTAAGATAAAAAAATTTAAATGAATGGCCAGCCCTGGGGGAAGTGGCCAGAGGAGGGGAGCTACGCGGCCCCCTTCCCGTAAAATATTTTTTTAAATTTACATTTGGGGGTGAAGCCCTGGGGGATGGGGTCCCCAGTGCCACAAAAAAGTAAAAGGAAGGGGGGCCACACAGCCCCTCTTTCAAAAAATAAAAAAAGACGCAATCGTCCCTAAGCCCCGCCCCCTCACAAGCACACTCTGCAAACGCGCCATGTGGCGCGTTTTAAATTGGGGAATTAATTTCCCTTCAATACTGGGGGTCCCTGGGGGCCAACTAGCCCACCAGGTAACTCCAGTAAGAGCCACAGGGCTGCGCTGCGGAGAGGTGCTCCAGGCCACGCCCCTTTTTACACCTCTCTGCAACGCAGCCTTGTGGCGCTTACTGGAGGTACCTGGTGGGCTAGTTGGACCCCAGGGACCCTCAGGATTCAAAGGGACTTAATCCTCTAACTTAAAATGCGCCACAGGGCGTGTTTGCACAATGGTGTAGGTAGGGGCGGGGCCTGAGGTGATATGTGTGCAAACACGCCCTGTGGCACATTTTAAGTTGGGGAATTAATTTCTCTTTAATCCTGAGGTCCCCTGGGGGCCAACTAGCCCACCAGGTACCTCCAGTAAGCGCCATGGAGCTGCGTTGCAGAGTGTTGTAAAAAGGGGCGTGGCCTCTAAACACCTTTCTGCAATGCAGCTCCCTGGTGCATACTGGAGGCACCTGGTGGTCTAGTTGGCCCCCAGGGGACCTCAGGATTGAAGACAAATTAATTTCCCAATGCACACATATCACCAAAGGCCCCGCCCCCTTCCTTCACCATTGTGCAAATATTCCTCTAAAATCAGCAGAACTACAAATTCCAATTTACTCACCTCTTATCACGAGAGAACCCAGTGCTGCATCTTTCAGCCCAGCACTGACCCTGAAAAGTAATTCTAAGCGTACTTACAAGTAACTTGTATTTACTTACTTAGGAATCCATTGTGTAGTTTTCAGCAGAAAAGTTTCTAAGTGTCCATTTTTGAAACGTAAAAATATTCCTCTAAAATCAGCCAAACTACGAATTCCGATTTACTCACCTGTTATCAGGAGAGAACCCAGTGCTGCATCTTTTAGTCCAGCACTGACGCTGAAAAGTAATTCTAAGCGTACTTACCAGTAACTTTTATTTCTTTCCTTAGGAATCCAGTGTGTGGTTTTCACCAAAAAAGTTTCAAAGTGTCCATTATTGAAACGTACAAATATTCCTCTAAAATCAGCCGAACTACGAATTCCGATTTACTCACCTGTTATCAGGAGAGAACCCAGTGCTGCATCTTTTAGACCAGCACTCACCATGAAAAGTAATTCTAAGCGTACTTACCAGTAACTTGTATTTCCTTCCTTAGGAATCCAGTGTGTGGTTTTCATCAGAAAAGTTTCAAAGTGTCCATTATTGAAACTTACAAATATTCCTCTAAAATCACTCGAACTACGAATTCCGATTTACTCAGCTGTTATCAGGAGAGCACCCAGTGCTGCATATTTTAGCCCAGCGGTACAAAAGGGGGTGGTGATGGACAGAGCATCAGAACCAATCAAACACTCACACCCAGTCAACAGATCTGGGTTTGATCCATCACCGTTCTTTAGCCCACTCTGCCACCCCAGTTCAGACATGGCCATATGCAAATCAGTCTGACCCTGTGCCTCATGGGAACAGTCCAGCCCGAACTGCCAAGCCATGCCTTCCCTGGTCCGGAAACAAGCTTCCTAGGACCGGTTTCTGGCATTTCAGCCATCTTCAGCCAGGCTTGCTTGAATCCAGTGACAAAGTGAGCAAGGGACTCACGTCTGAGCATACCCTGCCAACTGATGGCGAACAAAGCGGTACAAAAGGGGGTGGTGATGGACGGAGCATCAGAACCAAGCAAACACTCACACCCAGTCAACAGATCTGGGTTGGATCCATCACCGTTCTTTAGCCCACTCTGCCACCCCAGTTCAGACATGGCCATATGCAAATCAGTCTGACCCTGTGCCTCATGGGAACAGTCCAGCTGAACTGCCAAGCCATGCCTTCCCTGGACCGGAAACAAGCTTCCTAGGACCGGTTTCTGGCATTTCAGCCATCTTCAGCCAGGCTTGCTTGAATCCAGTGACAAAGTGAGCAAGGGACTCACGTCTGAGCATACCCTGCCAACTGAAATGCCAGAAACCGGTCCTAGGAAGCTTGTTTCCGGTCCAGGGAAGGCATGGCTTGGCCAGTTCGGGCTGGACTGTTCCCATGAGGCACAGGGTCAGACAGATTTGCATATGGCCATGTCTGAACTGGGGTGGCAGAGTGGGCTAAAGACCGGTGATGGATCAAACCCGGATCTGTTGACTGGGTGTGAGTGTTTGATTGGTTCTGATGCTCCGTCCATCACCACCCCCTTTTGTACCACTTTGTTCACCATAAGTTGGCAGGGTATGCTCAGACGTGAGTCCCTTGCTCACTTTGCCACTGGATTCAAGCAAGCCTGGCTGAAGACCGCTGAAATGCCAGAAACCGGTCCTAGGAAGCTTGTTTCCAGTCCAGGGAAGGCATGGCTTGGCAGTTCGGGCTGGACTGTTCCCATGAGGCACAGGGTCAGACTGATTTGCATATGGCCATGTCTGAACTGGGGTGGCAGAGTGGGCTAAAGAACGGTGATGGATCAAACCCGGATCTGTTGACTGGGTGTGAGTGTTTGATTGGTTCTGATGCTCTGTCCATCACCACCCCCTTTTGTACCGCTTTGTTCGCCATAAGTTGGCAGGGTATGCTCAGACGTGAGTCCCTTGCTCTCTTTGCCACTGGATTCAAGCAAGCCTGGCTGAAGATGGCTGAAATGCCAGCAACCGGTCCTAGGAAGCTTGTTTCCGGTCCAGGGAAGGCATGGCTTGGCAGTTCGGGCTGGACTGTTCCCATGAGGCACAGGGTCAGACTGATTTGCATATGGCCATGTCTGAACTGGGGTGGCAGAGTGGGCTAAAGAACGGTGATGGATCAAACCCGGATCTGTTGACTGGGTGTGAGTGTTTGATTGGTTCTGATGCTCCATCCATCACCACCCCCTTTTGTACAGCTTTGTTCGCCATAAGTTGGCAGGGTATGCTCAGACGTGAGTCCCTTGCTCACTTTGCCACTGGATTCAAGCAAGACTGGCTGAAGATGGCTGAAATGCCAGAAACCGGTCCTAGGAAGCTTGTTTCCGGTCCAGGGAAGGCATGGCTTGACAGTTTGGGCTGGACTGTTCCCATGAGGCACAGGGTCAGACTGATTTGCATATGGCCATGTCTGAACTGGGGTGGCAGAGTGGGCTAAAGAACGGTGATGGATCAAACCCGGATCTGTTGACTGGGTGTAAGTGTTTGATTGGTTCTGATGCTACGTCCATCACCTCCCCCTTTTGTACCGCTTTGTTCACCATAAGTTGGCAGGGTATGCTCAGACGTGAGTCCCTTGCTCACTTTGCCACTGGATTCAAGCAAGCCTGGCTGAAGATGGCTGAAATGCCAGAAACCGGTCCTAGGAAGCTTGGTTCCGGTCTAGGGAAGGCATGGCTTGGCAGTTCGGGCTGGACTGTTCCCATGAGGCACAGGGTCAGACTGATTTGCATATGGCCATGTCTGAAATGGGGTGGCAGAGTGGGCTAAAGAACGATGATGGATCAAACCCGGATCTGTTGACTGGGTGTAAGTGTTTGATTGGTTCTGATGCTACGTCCATCACCTCCCCCTTTTGTACCACTTTGTTCACCATAAGTTGGCAGGGTATGCTCAGACGTGAGTCCCTTGCTCACTTTGCCACTGGATTCAAGCAAGCCTGGCTGAAGATGGCTGAAATGCCAGAAACCGGTCCTAGGAAGCTTGGTTCCGGTCTAGGGAAGGCATGGCTTGGCAGTTCGGGCTGGACTGTTCCCATGAGGCACAGGGTCAGACTGATTTGCATATGGCCATGTCTGAAATGGGGTGGCAGAGTGGGCTAAAGAACGATGATGGATCAAACCCGGATATGTTGACTGGGTGTGAGTGTTTGATTGGTTCTGATGCTCCGTCCATCACCACCCCCTTTTGTACCGCATCTTTTAGCCCAGCACTGACCCTGAAAAGTTATTCTAAGCGTACTTACCAGTAACTTGTATTTCCTTCCATAGGAATCCTTTGTGTGGATTTCACCAGAAACGTTTCTTTGTGTCCATTTTTCAAACGTACAAATATTCCTCTAAAATGAGCCGAACTGAGAATTCCGACTTACTCACATGTTATCAGGAGAGAACCTAGTGCTGCATCTTTTAGCCCAGCACTGACCCTGAAAAGAAATTCTAAGAGTACTTACCAGTAACTTGTATTTCCTTCCATAGGAATCCATTGTGTGGTTTTTAGCAGAAAAGTTTCTAAGTGTCCAATATTGAAACGTACAAATATTCCTCTAAAATCAGCCAATCTACGAATTCTGATTTACTCACCTGTTATCAGGAGAGAACCCAGTGCTGCATCTTTTAGACCACCACTGACTCTGAAAAGTAATTCTAAGCGTACTTACCAGTAACTTGTATTTCCTTCCATACGAATCCATTGTGTGGTTTTCACCAGAAAAGTTCCTAAGTGTCCATTTTTGAAACGTACAAATATTCCTCTAAAATCAACCGAACTACGAATTCCGATTTACTCACCTGTTATCAGGAGAGAACCCAGTGCTGCATCTTTTAGACCAGCACTGACCATGAAAAGTAATTCTAAGCGTACTTACCAGTAACTTGTATTTCCTTCCTTAGGAATCCAGTGTGTGGTTTTCATCAGAAAAGTTTCAAAGTGTCCATTATTGAAACGTACAAATATTCCTCTAAAATCACTCGAACTACGAATTCCGATTTACTCAGCTGTTATCAGGAAAGAATCCAGGGCTGCATCTTTTAGCCCAGCACTGACCCTGAAAAGTAATTCTAAGCGTACTTACCAGTAACTTTTATTTCCTTCCTTAGGAATCCATTGTGTGGTTTTGAGCAGAAAAGTTTCTAAGTGTCTATTTTGACAAACTAAAAATATTCCTAAAAAATCGTCTGTATGACTTAAAAACATTCTTTCAACTGTTTACAGGAGATTGGCCAGTGCTGGATCCAGGATCCACCACTGAGTAAGAAAAAGTAACGATAACACTACTTACCTGCTAAGTTAATTTTCTGCCATAGGATAACATAGGTGATTCTATGGGAAAAAGTTTCTAAGTGTCAACTTTTAAAATACAATAATATTCCTTAAAAATTACTACTGTAACCAAAGCGCTTTTACTCAACTGTTTACAGGAGATGTCCAAGGACTGAATCTAGGATTCAGTCCTGTGGTTAGAAAAGTAATCCATAAAGTAACTAATTGCATTTGACTAGAAATTCACATTGAGCTCAATGTTGCTTTGTGTTTGAAATTTTGTTGCCCATTGCAACAACTGTAACTACTGTACTTAAAAGTCTGTTGCCTATTTGCCAAGTATTTAAACTAAAGTAATTCATTCTGAGAAAGTATATTTTGTTTTGTAATGTATAATATAATAAAAAAAAAATATCTAAAAATAAACAGTTTAAACGATGTAGTAAATCAGTATCAAAAAAATCAGTATAACATTTACATTAAAAATTGTCATTTTCAAAACCTTTTAAATTCGCTGAAAAAACCATAGGTTACAGGCCTGATATAGTTAGAAATTAGCATTTAAAAAACCTTTGAAATTCACTGAAAAAACATAGGTTTCCGGCCTGATATAGTTAGGAATTAGCATTTAAAAATCCTTTGAAATTCACAGAAAAAAACATAGGTTTCAGGCCTGATATAATTATGAATTAGCATTTAAAAAACCTTAGAAATTCACTGAAAAAACAATAGGTTTTAGGTGTGTTATAGTTAGCTGGACATTTCACTCGAACAAAACCATTGAAATTCCTCCGATATGGTTACTTGTACTAACTACATCTCGCGCACCAACAATCCACTGCTGATGATGTCACATATTACATCATTCATGCCATGGTCAGTGACATCACTGATGACATCTCAAATGACATTTAGAGTTAAACGTACATATATATCTATGGCCTCGGAGGATCCGTGCACCTTCCCCACACCCTCCCCGGACCCTCCCGAGCACTTGCTGAATGCTAATTGGCTGCCAACACTCTGAATCAGGAAGTGTTGGCAGGCATCTTGTGCCTCGGTAGAACCGAGGCACAAGAAAACCGAAAAAAAGGCGCAAAACGCGACAAGGGGGCAGGGTAGAGACCCCCTGACCCCCTAGGCTTGCTCAGGCGGTCCCACAAGGACCCCCAAGCCCAAAAAAAAATGTTTTTGTTTTTTAAAATATCGCGCATCCCGCTGATGAAAAAAAACCCAAGCACGCGCTCTGTTTTGATTTAGCCCACGAGGGGGCCAAGTCCCGGGCAATATGGTTTTATAATGGGGGGCCCAGAGGGACCCCCAGCCCCGGTGACCGCCACCCCCTGGGGCTTTTGTAAAATACGTGGGGGGCTCTCAGCCCCCCCAGCCCCGGGGACCGCCACCCCCCGGGGCTTCAATTTCTTTGTTGGGGGGGCTCTCAGGACCCCCAGCCCCGGGGGCCGCCACCCCCTTGGGCATAAAAGATGAATAGGGGGGCTCACGGCCCCCCGCGGTCCCGGGATGGCCACCCCCTAGGGCTTTTTAAAAAAAAATATATACCCTATGTGGGGGGCCTCAAGCCCCCCACACGCCCCGGGGACCGCCACCTCCCCAGGGCTCTAAATATGTAAAATGGGGGTCCGTGAGGGACCCCCCAGCCCTGGGGACAACCACCCCCCAGGGATTTGAAAGAGGTGGGAGGGGGCAGTGCAGCCCTCCTCCTGGAGCCCTCAATGGCCCTGGGGACCGCCACCCCCCAGGGCCGGCTCCTGCAGTGTCCCGGGGTGCCCACCCCCGGGACACTGCCGTTTGCAATGACGGGGCGGGAACCTCGCGGCTCCCACCCTGTCATTGCAAACTGCTTTGCTATTTGGAATAGAGAGCAGGAAACCTGCTCTCTCTTCCAAATAGCAAAGCTGATTGCTTTTCCACATGTGGAGCAGCATGTTAGCTGTGAGAGAAGCATTTGGTAACATCTTGTATTTACTGACAGATAACTAATTTAAAACCTCTCATGTTGTCAAGTTTTAGTAGCATTAGTAGCTAGTCTTTGCTTATGCATTGATAAAATGAGTCAGGGTTTGACACTAAGGTGCAGCAGCATCTACTATTCTGTTCACTGTGGCAGAACTGAAAATTTAAAAGTTTTACCTAAGCACTGTCCTAGAAGTAGTATGATTATTTAGTCAGTTTCAAATTACCAAATAGATTGCTTCAAATGTCTATGCAGTATGCATGCAGTGTTCTAACATACTATACACTTGTCTTTTACACCTTCAATTCCCTAGTCAGTATCCATACACTTCCAGGAAACATCCTGTCACTTCCTTTGCAGTCCTCTAGAGACCCATTCAACAGCATGTACTAATCCATTCACTTTGCTAAAACCCAAACACTTATAAATTCACCAAGACACTCTCTTTCCAGTACTCTAATGATTAAGTCACTGCCTAAGTATTCATGCACTGAGCACATGGACTTCTTCAAACCCCTATCCACTATGCATGCAGTCCTCTAACCATCTACACACTTGTCTTTCACACCTTCAATTCCCCAGTCAGTATCCATTCACTTCCAGCAAACACTCTGTCACTGCCGTTGCACTCCTCTAGTGACCCATTCAGCATCATGTACTACTCCATTCACTTCGCCAAACCCTAATAAATTCACCCAGGCACTCTCCTTGCTGTACTCTAATCATTCAGTCAGTACCCAAGTACTCATCCAGTGACCCAGGCCTTAGTATATGGACTGCTTCAAACCCTTATCCACTATGCATGCAGTCCTCTAACCACGTACACAATTGTCTGTCACACCTTCAATTCCCAAGTCAGTATCCATACACTTCCAGGAAATACCCTGTCACTCCCTTTGCAGTCCTCTAGTGACCCATTCAGCACCATGTACTAATCCATTCACTGTGCTAAAACCCAAACACTTATAAATTCAGCAAGATACTATCTTTGCAGTACTCTAATCATTCAGTCAGTGCCTAAGTATTCATACACGGAGCCAGGCCTTAGCACATGGACTCCTTCAAACCCCTATGCACTATGCATGCAGTCTTCTTTCTAACCACCTAGACACATGTCTTTCACACTTTCAATTTCCTATTCAGTATCCATACAGTCCAGCACTTGTCACTGCCTTTGCACTCCTCTAGTGACCCATTCAGTACCAAGTATTAATCCATTCCCTGTGCGAAAAGCCTAGCACTTATAAATTCAGCTAGGCACTCTCCTTGCTGTACTCTAATCATTCAGTCAGTACCCAAGTAGTGATGCACTGAGCCAGGCCTTAGCACATAGACTGCTTTAAATGCCTATGCAGTATGGATGCAGTCCTCTAATCACCTACACAGTTGTGTTTCACATCTTCAATTCCCTAGTTAGTATGCATACTCTTCTAGCAAACACCCTGTGTGTCTCCTTATAGTACTGTAATCATTTAGTCAGTTAGCATGTAGTGTTTTAGTGAGGTAGGCTTTAGGGCATGAACTGCTTCAAAGTAGTATGCACTATGCATGTAGTGTTTTAACGATCGTCACACTTGTGGTTCAGGGCTATAGTTTCTTAGTCAGTTTTTATATAAAATGTGTATGTACAGTAATGGAATAGTATAAATTTGAAAGTTATTAATATACATTTATTTGTGATTCTTTTTTACAGATACAGAACAGGAGTGTTTCTCATCAGTTTGCACTCTTCTCGTGCAAGATTGTTTGGATGAAGGGTCCTTAGGTGTTTCATCATACTTGCTGTGCCGCACGAGTATTTTTGGTTAGGATCCCCTCGTAACAGAACTCTATTTGGCAAATCTTGCGAGTGATGAAGGTGGCATTGGTCTTTGTTTGCCCCTTGGGAAAAGTAAAAAATTTCCTTACCACTGAACAAAAACGTTGTGGGCGTGGTGAATTCTGCAAAAGATTTTCCTCAGATTCGGTAAATATTTTAAAGCTGCAATATTTACAGTTTTTGTAAGTTAAACTTATAAAATTTTGTTAGCTGTATGCATTTTATATATCTGTGATTTGTTTCTTGTGGTATTTTGTTGAGAATACCATGTTGTTTTTTTTTAACAATCTTTCTGATTTTCCAGGTCTGTCGTCGACATCCATGATTCCCACAGGAGTGTTCCGCCTTGTTGTTTTGTATTATTGTTGTTACATTTTGTTTATTAGTTTATTGTTCATATATATTTTAATAAAAAAATAAAGTTTGAAAATAGTTTATCGTTTACATATTTATTATTATAAAAAATAAAGTTTGAAAAAAATAATAATAACGTTTTTGGTTGTTCTCTTAACTGCTGTGTGACTCTTTCTTGTTCTTATTACTGTTATTTGATGGAGTCCACCATGGTGTTAAATTTTGGGACACTTATCGCTGGAATACTGGTGATATCTGCAGTTTGCACCAACTTCTGAATAGTGTGTTAGATTTATCTCAACTTTACTTCCATTAATGTGCTGATAATGAAATGGAGAGCAGCCGTTCCCGTGCAAAAAGACACGAGATGCACCTTTCCGATTTATTCTAAATACTAAAATCCTGTATTGAATTGCACTGAGGTATTGGCTGCACTTACAGTGTACACACAAAATCTATTAAGAAATCTCATTGTATTTATATTGATTGGGAATAGTGCGTCAGGTGCTGGATCTTGACGAGATACACTGCTCAGTTCGTATATTGTTCTGCACACGAAAAAAATCACATCACAACTTTCACACCAATTGCAATGCGAAACAAATTCCGGCGATAAGACACGTTAGCCCCAGGGATTTTACACCTTCTTTCTGCTGGTGTTAAGCAGGACAACTACCTGCACCATGAAATGGAACACAGCCAAGGGGTACACCAGAACACCCACAGGTGCCATAGAGTCAATGAGCATGATACAGGGATACCCAGGAGGGCCACAAGAGTCATCGCAACAACTTCAGGACCGCCAATGCCCCCCAAACCCGCATCTGAGCAAGTGTGTCCCTGTGGTCATTGTGTTAGCATGATAGGCACGAGCCCTGCAATACCACAGTGTGCTCTCACCTCAGCTTTGGCAGTGAGCCTGGACATGTAGCTACGCACGCATCCTCCTGCATGTACAACCGGCGTGTGTTGGTCCAGGGTACACAGGTCAGCGCAGGGGTGTGCCTATTCGGCAAGGGGAACGGGGTGTCTCGGACATGTCCGTGTACAGAAAGTGCGGTAAGTGTATCTCTGTATTCTGGTGTTGCCTGCCACAAGGGCCGCAGCAGTCGATGTTGTAAAGTGGCATGCACCACCTCCAAACAGCACTGTAATGGTGTAGTTGGAATGCAGCAGGACATGCGCGAATAGGCATTACAATGGTGTGCCGTACGAGTGCACGAGATACAACAGCTCACCGTACATAAGTGTGGGGGCTCGTGTGAGGGAGGAGCAGCTGTTTGGCAATGTAACAGACAGTGAACTCGCCCATGTGCCATGTGCTGGACATCTCATCCATGATGACCATGGTCGCAGACATCCCACAACACCAACGACTGGCCTTTGTACACATCCTGTATGAATGCAGCGTGGGTTTCACTTCTATGCTCGTTCAGTGGTGTGATGTTGGCGGTTTGTGTGACTTGTGCTCCTTGTTGGTGTGTTTCATTTTGGCCATAGTTAGTCTATATGTGTGTTGTACTTAATTGTGCATGTGTGCCATTCTGCCCATCTCCACCACTACCCCCACTCTCTGCTTCTTCCTCTTCCTAGTGCTGTTGTGTCTATAATTTTGTTGCTGCACACATAAATACATGTAAAGAATAAATTAGAATAGTTCCTTGATTCTTTTAGGTTTCAAAACTTCTCTATTGGTTTCTTTTTAATTTTCGATATGAACTGTTTTTTTAATATTCAACAACACATAGAAGTCAGAAGTGCAACGTATTCTAGCAGCACACTTTCTAGAACATTCTACAATACGTGCAGGTTAAAAGTTCATCAATTTTTTAAAACTTAACGATATTTTTTTGTAACATTTTCTTGAATATTTAATGACACGTGCAGGTTAAAATTTGACGATTGTTTTAAGTTTGAACAGTGCCTTCCAAATGCAAGTAGCAGGTGTGGTTGAGCTGAGCAAATTGTATCCTATGATATGTACTCCACGTTGAAACTGCTTTTTCTTAACCAATCACAAATATGCTTTTCCACAAAACTAATGTGCACCCTACTTTTAAAAAAGAATGCTTTTCATGATATCTTTAGAGATAAGTTATAGATAGGAATTAGCATTTGAAATTGACTGAAAAAACCATAGGTTTCAGGGGTGTTATAGTTAGGAATTGGCATTTAAAAAACCTTTGAAATTCACTGAAAAAACCAAAGGTTTCAGGGGCGTTATAGTTAGGAATTGGCATTCAAAAAACCTTAGAAATTCACTGAAAAAAACATAGGTTTCATGGGTGTTATAGTTAGCTGGACATTTCCCTCGTACAAAAACCTAGAAATTCCCTATAGTTTAGCTAACTATAACTCGCGCCCCCGCAATGCACTGCTGATGACGTCACATATTACATCACTCATGACATGGTCAGTGACATCACTGATGACATCACTGATGACATCTCAAATGACATCACTGATGACATCACTGATGACATCATCCATGTGATAAATTACTGCATCTTCTCACACCCTAATTTAACCGTTGATACACGAACTCAAAATTTCAGACGTCCATTCTCAAAACCATAGATACTCCAATACCAATAACTACATACCCACCTATTAACTCTTAGGTCTACATACACCTCCACTCATTCACATGTACAGTCACTCATACTTACAGTCACTCAGTACAAGACTATCATATGCATTTATACACCTACATAGACACTCACACACCACCAATCATCCATAGAGGTACTGTCACACCTAGTCAGTCATGCAAATAATTGATCACACTCCCATTTACTCACCTATGCAGTTATACACACTCAAGTTCACTTACTCATAAAAATAGTACCACATTCTTACGCTCTTATACAATCATTGATACAAGCACACACTCATCCATACAGCCACTCTCACAATCACACACTCTCACATATACCCACTTACATACTCTTACACGCATATATTCTGCCTTTCACATATGTAGTTGGTCACAAATGTACCACTGAGATATACATTCAATCCCTAGCACACCCATACATACACTCACTCAACCATACAGTTCATCACAGATGCACTCTTAAAACCATGCACCCATAGAATCACCCACTCACATATCTATGCACAGAGTCACACACAGCCTACCCACACAAACACTCAGGCACCCATACAGATACTCAGACAACCAATCGATAACCCATATAGACACTCATATAGCTATTCACAAAACCATGCAGCCACTTATACACCAACAGACAGAAACATACAGACATTCACACAGTTTAGTCACTAGTCTGCAGTAAGATACATTTAATGACTCACTTATAGAGTCAGTTACGCACCTAGAAAATTATCCATTCACACACTTGTACAGCCACTCCTTCTTCCACAGGCCTTTCACTATAAATATATGAAACATATTTAAAATTTACAGAAACACACAGTCACTGGATGATGTCATCAGTGATGTCATCAGTGATGTCATTTGAGATGTCATCAGTGATGTCACTGACCATGTCATGAGTGATGTAATATGTGACGTCATCAGCATAGTTAGCTGAACTAACTATAACAGGGGAATTTCTAGGGTTTTGTACGAGGGAAATGTCCAGCTAATTATAACACCCCTGAAACCTATGGTTTTTCAGTGAATTTCTAAGGTTTTTTGAATGCCAATTCCTAACTATAACGCCCCTGAAACCTTTTGTTTTTTCAGTGAATATATATATATATCACCTACTGGCGGTCGCCAGTAGTGAGTTATAGTTAGGACCTATTATCCATAGGAAATCTGTAACATTCTATGTTGAATAACTTTGGTGCCGGTTTACGAATCTTCATGAAATTTTCAAAACTCGTGGCCCGCATCATCCAGTCCTATCCTGACAGTCTTGGGATGATTCGTCAAGCAGGGGTCGAGAAAAAAGGGGGTCCCAAAATGTGTTTTCCCCATGCAATTTTCCATAGGGACCTTTAGTTGCAGCTACAGCTCGAACTGCTGAACGGAATAACACCATATTTGGCAGAAAGTTATACCTTGGTTCAGAGTCATGCCTTTTGCTTAAATGGTGTAAATCCGTTCAGTAGTTCCTGAGAAAATCAAAATCAAAATCACTTATATATATCTGGGCGGAGCCTAACCACACATCTCATCGTGAAATCTGATTGGCTGTCAACACTTCATCCAAGCAGTGTTGGCAGCCATCTTGGGACCAATATACATGATAGCACCTCATTAAAAAGCATTCCAGTTAATAGAAGGTTTTAAGACTTTAGTTACATTATAAATCATGTGTTGTTGGTACCATACTCATTTTAGGAATTGTGGTGTGTTCTAAGGTGATTTTACCATGTGAAAAAGCCTTCTGCTGAGATATCATGAATACTGTTTGAGAGAAAACTATTTTCTCATGCTTTTCCCACGGAGGTTTGGAAGGTGATCTATCAGCTAAACCGAGAACATATTTTCTGTAAATTCACATTATCTTTCTCAGTCATGTGAGAATGAAGTCTGACATTCTCAGTAAAACATGTACATCCAACAAGGGCAGAGACTGTCAGTTGATTCTTTTGTGTTCTACTGCAGCTTTCCAGAGTGTTCTAAAGAACAACTAGAGCGCTAACAGTCCTACTTATGACAAACGTATGGAACACCTGAAGCCATCTTGATTGGAATAAAGTGGTAACTCTTCCAACATTTAATTTAAAAAGGAGCAACATGAGCAGGTTCATTTTGCCATAGAAAATATGATTAGTGCTGCGGAAAGAAAAATGACGGCACATTTTGAGTGACTTCTCAAATCCTCTTCTATTTCATAAAAAAATTCTGATATGCAGACTGAAAGATGCACTTTCAATACCAGCAGCAGACTTCCCTGATGAGCAGTAGCTTTACTACAGTGATCTAATGAGCAACTAGAATGCTAACATTCTGAATTTATGGCAAATGTGTGAAACATCTGAATGCCTTCTTGATGGAATCAAAGTAAAAAACTGAAAGTATTTCCTACTGAGGAGACTGTAGTAAATGAGGAAATTAGGAAACTTCATAACAAATAAGTCTCCCAAAATGGCCACCAGAGACAAAAGTGCCCAAATGTAGCACAAATATCACCCAGATGTAGCCCAAATATAGCCCAATGACAGAATGTCCCAGAGTGTTCTAAATAACAACTAGAGCGCTAACAGTCTTACTTATGACAAAATTATGGCACACCTGAAGCCATCTTGATTGGAATAAAGTGGAAACACTTAAAACATTTAATTAATAAAGGAACAAAATGAGGGGGTTCATTTTGCCATAGATATTATGATTAGTGCTGCAGAAAGAAAAATTAGGGCACATTTTGACTTCTCAAATCCTCTTCTATTTCATTAACCCCTTCGCTGCCAGGCCTTTTCCCCTCCTGTGCCACGCCCTTTTTTGGCTATTTGGGGTAGTGCGCGCTAAGGCCCCTGTAACTTTTTGACCACATAAGGTATCCACGCCAAATTTGCATCCTTTTCTTCCAACATCATGGGGATTCTAAAGGTACTCAGGGTTTGTGGATTCTCCTAGAGGGGTCACAGAAATGAGCCAAAATACAGCAAAATTTTGTTTTTTTTTCGGAAAAATTAGAAAAACGGGCTGCAAATGAAAGCATCTGGGTTTTTCCCTGCAAATGTTATCAAAAAAGGGTTTATGGGGTTGAAATCACCATTTTCCCAGCTTTTCGGGGATACCAGACTTTTGTCAGAAACACAACATTTTTTACACAGTTTTGGCATTTTTCCGGGACA
Source organism: Triturus cristatus (assembly GCF_964204655.1). Taxonomy (NCBI): domain Eukaryota; kingdom Metazoa; phylum Chordata; class Amphibia; order Caudata; family Salamandridae; genus Triturus; species Triturus cristatus. Next base: position 1,087,445,347 of record NC_140591.1, read on the forward strand.
TAGCCTAATTTTGCTATTTTTTGTGCTTTTGACCTCCTTCCAGTTAATGGCAGAAATGGGTACAAAAGCAATAATGGATCCTGGAAAGCTATACAGAAATGTGTGGGTTTGGCAGGTTCCCCTAGGTGGCCGCCGAGCACGGGGCCAAAAACCCAGGTGACCCCCCTTGCAAAACCAGGTCGTTTTGAGGTAGGCAACTTTCATGTTGCCTCAATACGTTTTGGGGCCTTGCCTGTCGCGGGTACTTGGGCCTCCCACATGAGTGAGGCACCATTTTTATCGGGAGACCCGGGGGAACGTTGGGTGGTAGGAAAATTGTGTCAGCCCGGTGATGCCTCAACTTTCCCACACAAAAATGTGTGAAAAAGGTGATTTTTTCAGCTAAATTTGAGGTTTGCAGGGAATTCTGGGTAAGGAAACGTTGGGGGATCCACGCAAGCCATACCTCCCTGGAATCCCCCGGGTGTCTAGTTTTCAGAAATGTGTGGGTTTGGTAGGTTCCCCTAGGTGGCCGCCGAGCACGGGGCCAAAAACCCAGGTGACCCCCTTGCAAAACCAGGTCGTTTTGAGGTAGGCAATTTTCATGTCGCCTCAATACGTTTTGGGGCCTTGCCTGTCGCGGGTACTTGGGCCTCCCACACGAGTGAGGCACCGTTTTTATCAGGAGACCCGGGGGAACGCTGGGTGGTAGGAAATTTGTGTCAGCCCGGTGATGCCACAACTTTCCCACACAAAAATATGTGAAAAAGGTGATGTTTTCAGCTAAATTTGAGGTTTGCAGGGCATTCTGGGTAAGGAAACGTTGGGGGATCCACGCAAGCCATACCTCCCTGGAATCCCCCGGGTGTCTAGTTTTCAGAAATGTGTGGGTTTGGCAGGTTCCCCTAGGTGGCCGCTGAGCACCGGGCCAAAAACCCCAGTGACCCCCCTTGCAAAACCAGGTCATTTTGAGGTAGGCAATTTTCATGTCACCTCAATACGTTTTGGGCCCTTGCCTGTCGCAGGTACTTGGGCCTCCCACACGAGTGAGGCACCATTTTTATCAGGATACCCGGGGGAACGCTGGGTGGTAGGAAATTTGTGTCAGCCCTGTGATGCCACAACTTTCCCACACAAAAATGTGGGAAAAAGGTGATTTTTTCAGCTAAATTTGAGGTTTGCAGGGCATTCTGGGTAAGGAAACGTTGGGGGATCCACGCAAGCCATACCTCACTGGAATCCCCCGAGTGTCTAGTTTTCAGAAATGTGTGGGTTTGGTAGGTTCCCCTAGGTGGCCGCCGAGTACCGGGCCAAAAACCCAGGTGACCCCCCTTGCAAAACCAGGTCGTTTTGAGGTAGGCAATTTTCATGTCGCCTCAATACGTTTTGGGGCCTTGCCTGTCGCGGGTACTTGGGCCTCCCACACGAGTGAGGCACAGTTTTTATCGGGAGACCCGGGGGAACGCTGGGTGGTAGGAAATTTGTGTCAGCCCGGTGATGCCACAACTTTCCCACACAAAAATGTGTGAAAAAAGTGATTTTTTTCAGCTAAATTTGAGGTTTGCAGGGCATTCTGGGTAAGGAAACGTTGGGGGATCCACGCAAACCATACCTCCCTAGAATCCCCCGGGTGTCTAGTTTTTCTCAAATGTGTGGGTTTGGTAGGTTTCCCTAGGTGGCCGCCAAGCCCGGGGCCAAAAACTCATAGGACCCCCTTTGCAAAACCAGGTTGTTTTGTGATAGGTTATTTTGATGTCTCCTCAATAGGTTTAGGGCCCTTGCCTGACGCGGGCACTATGCCTACCCACGTGAGGTACCATTTTTCTCTGAAGACTTTGGGGAATGCAGGGTGGGTGGAATTTTGTGGACCCACGCAGATTCCAGAACTTTCCAACAAAGAAATGTGAGGAAAATGTGTTATTTTGAACACATTTTTAGGTTTGCAATGGATTCTGGGTAACAGAACCTGGTGAGAGCCAGTGAAGTCACCCCATCCAGGATTCCCCTCGGTGTCTAGTTTTAAAGAATGTACAGTTTTGCTAGGTTTGCCTACGTGCCAACTGCGCTAGGGCCCAAAATCCACAGGTATGCACATTGCTAAAAAAAAACAGAGCCCAGTGGGCTTTCTGCCGCCCTGGGGGGGAATCGGGGAAGGGGGTTTCATCCTGATATGCCCCTAAAGGGGCAGAAAGACTGTGGTTATTTTTTGTGGGGGTGAGGGCATTGGTATGACCATTTTGGGCAGCCCCCAACTCACTCAAAAAGCCTGCATACTCGCTGGCGCCTACTGGGCTTTCTGCCCCCCCAGGGGGCAGATCAGGGGCCACTGCCACCATCTGCCCTCCCGGGGGGGCAGAAAGACTGGAATTTCTCTGGGGGTGGGGTGGGGTATTACCATGCCCATTTTGGGGAGCCCCTACCCCTACACTAATAAAACAAAAAAATCCATGGTTTCTAGTGGGCATTCTGCGCCCCCAGGGGGGGCCAGATTGGGGGCTACAGCTCCCATCTGCCTCCTGGGGGGCAGAAAGACTGACATTTTTGTGGGGGGGAGAGTGGAGGCATTGGCGGGCCCGTTTCGGGCAGCTCACACCCTAAAAACACTTGCGCAAAAAAATCCCTGGTGTTTAGTGGGCTTTCTGCCCCCCCGGAAGGGGCAGATTAGGGGCCAATGCCCCATCTGCCCCCCGGGGGGGGCAGAAAGACTGTAATAATTGGGGGGTGGGGTGGGGGTATGGGCCTGCCCGTTTTGGGCAGCCCCCACCCCTATTTTTTTTTTTAACAATTCCCTGGTGTCTAGTGGGCTTTTTGCCACCCCGGGGGGGCAGTTTGGGGGCCGATGCCCCAACTGCCCCCCAGGGGGGGCAGAAAGGCTGTAATGTGGTGGGTGGGTGGGTGCATTGGCGTGCCCGTTGCGGGCAGCCCCCACCCTAAAAATAAAAATAAAAACTAATCCCTGGTGTTTAGTGGGCTTTCTGCCCCCCGAAGGGGAAGATTAGGGTCCAATGCCCCATCTGCCCCCCGGCGGGGCAGAAAGACTGTAGTAATTGGGGGGGGCATGGGCCTGCCCATTTTGGGCAGCCCCCACCCCTATTTTTTTTTTTTTTTACAATTCCCTGGTGTCTAGTGGGCTATTTGCCCCCCGGGGGGGGCAGATGGGGGCTAATGCCCCCATCTGCCCCCCAGAGGGGGGAAAAAGACAAAAAATCCCAAAAATAAACAGGGGGGAGCAAAGGCCCTTGCCCAAGGGGCCGCTCCCCCCTCCCTGGTGTCTAGTGGGTGGATCCCTGCTTGGGGATCGCCCTCCTGTGGCAATCCCCAAGCAGGGATCCACTGGGGAGGGGTACCATTGGAAAGGGGAGATTCTCCCCTTTCCAGCGATACCTCTCCCGTCTTTCTACGTGCTCAGGGGGCTGAGATAGCCTCCTGAGCACGTACAAAGTGAAACCTGAAATGAGCCTCTTGGCTCATTTCAATTTCACTTTCACTGTAATGACGTCGGCGCGACGTGCGCGCCGATTGTCATTACAGTAAAAGGGAGGGGGGGGGGGCTCAGGTGCTGGGGAAGCTCCCGAGGCTATTTTTGCAGAAAGGGAATCCCTCCGGTGCCCCATGACGAGCTGGACTCATCATGGGCACAGCGCGACTGTGCTCCATGACGAGTCCAGCTCGTCATGGGCATACAAGGGGTTAAAGAATTCTGACATGCAAACTGAAACATGCACTTTAAATACGCGCAGCAGACTTCTCTGGTGAGCAGTAGCGTTTCTACAGTGATCTGATGAGCGACTAGAGTGCTAGCATTCAAAATTTATGGCAAATGTGTGATACATCTGAATGCCTTCTTGATGGAACCAAGTAAACAAGCATTGAAAATGCAATAGGTCTCGCCCTCGCTTAAGTTAAAACAATTCTGTTTGCAATTAGGTGGCTTTTTAGCTTTGCTTGTATTAGTGTTTTTCAAACTTTCATGTACATAACATGCATATGTATGCATATATGTATATGTATATGTATGCATGCATTTATATTTCTATTTATACAGATATGCAGAATATATATATGTTTATATAATGTATGTATATATATATATATATAAACACATACATATATTTACATGCATATGCATATATATGCATATATATGTGCATATGTGTGCGTGTAGAGAGAGGTAGAGAGAGGTAGAGGTGTAGAGGTAGAGAGGTAGAGGTAGAGAGGTAGAGAGTAGTAGAGAGAGAGGTAGAGTGAGGTAGAGAGGTAGAGAGTGGAGAGTGAGTAATAGAGAGTAGAAAGTGAGTAGTAGAGAGTAGTAGAGAGTAGTAGAGAGAGTAGCAGAGAGTGAGTAGTAGGGAGTAGTAGAGTGAGTAGTAGAGAGTGAGTAGTAGAGAGTGAGTAGTAGAGAGTAGTAGATATTGAGTAGTAGAGAGTGAGTAGTAGAGATTAGTAGAGAGAGTAGTAGAGAGTGAGTAGTAGAGAGTAGTAGAGAGCGAGTAGTAGAGAGTGAGTAGTAGAGAGTGAATAGTAGAGAGTGAGTAGTAGAGAGTGAGTAGTAGAGAGTAGTAGAGTGAGTAGTAGAGAGTGACTAGTAGAGAGAGAGTAGTAGAGAGAGTAGTAGAGAGTGAGTAGTAGAGAGTAGTAGAGAGTTAGTAGTAGAGAGTGAGTAGTATAGAGAGAGTAGTAGAGTAGTAGACAGTAGTGGAGTAGTAGAGAGTGAGCAGTAGAGAGTAGTAGTAGAGAGTGAATAGTAGAGAGTGAGTAGTAGAGAGTGAGTAGTAGAGAGTAGTAGAGTGAGTAGTAGAGAGTGACTAGTAGAGAGAGAGTAGTAGAGAGAGTAGTAGAGAGTGAGTAGTAGAGAGTAGTAGAGAGTTAGTAGTAGAGAGTGAGTAGTAGAGAGAGAGTAGTAGAGTAGTAGACAGTAGTGGAGTAGTAGAGAGTGAGCAGTATAGAGTAGTAGTGAGTGAGTAGTAGAGTGAGTATTAGAGAGTAGTAGAGTGAGCAGTCGAGAGTAGTAAAGAGCGAGTAGTAAAGAGCAAGTAGTTTAGAGTGTGTAGTAGATAGTGAGTAGTAGAGAGTAGTAGAGAGTGAGTAGTAGAGAGAGTAGTAGAGAGTGAGAATTGGTGAGAGTAGTAGAGTAGTAGAGAAGAATAGAGTGTGTATAATAAAGTGAGTAGTACAGAGTGAGTAGTGGAGAGTGAAAAGTAGAGAGTGAGTAGCAGAGAGTAGTAGAGTGGGTAGTAGAGAGTGACTAGTAGAGAGAGAGTAGTAGAGAGAGAGTAGTAGAGTAGTAAAGAGTGAGTGGTAAAGAGTAACTGAGAGTAGTAGAGTGAGTAGTAGAGAGTAGTAGAGAGTGAGTAGCAGAGAGAGTAGTAGAGAGTAGTAGAGAAGTAGAGAGTGAGTAGTAGAGAGTGAGTAGTAAAGAGTAGTAGAGAGTGAGTAGTAGAGAGTGAGTAGTAGAGAGTAGCAGAGAGCGAGTAGTAGAGAGTGAGTAGTAGAGAGTAGTAGAGAGCGAGTAGTAGAGAGTGAGTAGTAGAGAGTGAATAGTAGAGAGTGAGTAGTAGAGAGTGAGTAGTAGAGAGTAGTAGAGTGAGTAGTAGAGAGTGACTAGTAGAGAGAGAGTAGTAGAGCGAGTAGTAGAGAGTGAGTAGTAGAGAGTAGTAGAGAGTTAGTAGTAGAGAGTGAGTAGTAGAGAGAGAGTAGTAGAGTAGTAGACAGTAGTGGAGTAGTAGAGAGTGAGCAGTAGAGAGTAGTAGTGAGTGAGTAGTAGAGTGAGTATTAGAGAGTAGTAGAGTGAGCAGTCGAGAGTAGTAAAGAGCGAGTAGTAAAGAGCAAGTAGTTTAGAGTGTGTAGTAGATAGTGAGTAGTAGAGAGTAGTAGAGAGTGAGTAGTAGAGAGAGTAGTAGAGAGCGAGAATTGGTGAGAGTAGTAGAGTAGTAGAGAAGTATAGAGTGTGTATAATAAAGTGAGTAGTAGAGAGTGAGTAGTAGAGAGTGAGTAGCAGAGAGCAGTAGATTGGGTAGTAGAGAGTGACTAGTAGAGAGAGAGTAGTAGAGAGAGAGTAGTAGAGTAGTAAAGAGTGAGTGGTAAAGAGTAACTGAGAGTAGTAGAGTGAGTAGTAGAGAGTAGTAGAGAGTGAGTAGCAGAGAGAGTAGAAGAGAGTAGTAGAGTGAGTAGTAGAGAGTGAGTAGTAGAGAGTGAGTAGTAGAGAGTAGTAGAGATTGAGTAGTAGAGAGTGAGTAGTAGAGAGTAGTAGAGAGAGTAGTAGAGAGTGAGTAGTAGAGAGTAGTAGAGAGTGAGTAGCAGAGAGTGAGTAGTAGAGATTGAGTAGTAGAGTGTGAGTAGTAGAGAGTATTAGAGAGAGTAGTAGAGAGTGAGTAGTAGAGAGTGAGCAGTAGAGAGAGAGTAGTAGAGAGAGTAGTAGAGAGTGAGTAGTAGAGAGTAGTAGAGAGTTAGTAGTAGAGAGTGAGTAGTAGAGAGAGAGTAGTAGAGTAGTAGACAGTAGTGGAGTAGTAGAGAGTGAGCAGTAGAGAGTAGTAGTGAGTGAGTAGTAGAGTGAGTATTAGAGAGTAGTAGAGTGAGCAGTCAAGAGTAGTAAAGAGCGAGTAGTAAAGAGCAAGTAGTTTAGAGTGTGTAGTAGATAGTGAGTAGTAGAGAGTAGTAGAGAGTGAGTAGTAGAGAGAGTAGTAGAGAGTGAGAATTGGTGAGAGTAGTAGAGTAGTAGAGAAGTATAGAGTGTGTATAATAAAGTGAGTAGTAGAGAGTGAGTAGTGGAGAGTGAGAAGTAGAGAGTAGTAGAGAGCGAGTAGTAGAGAGTGAGTAGTAGAGAGACAGTAGTAGAGAGTGAGTAGTAGAGTGAGTAGTAGTGAGTAGTAGAGAGAGAGTAGTAGAGAGTGAGTAGAGAGAGAGTAGTAGAGAGTGAGTAGTAGAGAGAGTAGTAGTGAGTAGTAGAGAGAGAGTAGTAGAGAGTGAGTAGTAGAGAGTAGTAGAGTGAGTAGTAGAGAGTGACTAGTAGAGAGAGAGTAGTAGAGCGAGTAGTAGAGAGTGAGTAGTAGAGAGTAGTAGAGAGTTAGTAGTAGAGAGTGAGTAGTAGAGAGAGAGTAGTAGAGTAGTAGACAGTAGTGGAGTAGTAGAGAGTGAGCAGTAGAGAGTAGTAGTGAGTGAGTAGTAGAGTGAGTATTAGAGAGTAGTAGAGTGAGCAGTCGAGAGTAGTAAAGAGCGAGTAGTAAAGAGCAAGTAGTTTAGAGTGTGTAGTAGATAGTGAGTAGTAGAGAGTAGTAGAGAGTGAGTAGTAGAGAGAGTAGTAGAGAGTGAGAATTGGTGAGAGTAGTAGAGTAGTAGAGAAGTATAGAGTGTGTATAATAAAGTGAGTAGTAGAGAGTGAGTAGTAGAGAGTGAGTAGTAGAGAGTGAGTAGCAGAGAGCAGTAGATTGGGTAGTAGAGAGTGACTAGTAGAGAGAGAGTAGTAGAGAGAGAGTAGTAGAGTAGTAAAGAGTGAGTGGTAAAGAGTAACTGAGAGTAGTAGAGTGAGTAGTAGAGAGTAGTAGAGAGTGAGTAGCAGAGAGAGTAGAAGAGAGTAGTAGAGTGAGTAGTAGAGAGTGAGTAGTAGAGAGTGAGTAGTAGAGAGTAGTAGAGATTGAGTAGTAGAGAGTGAGTAGTAGAGAGTAGTAGAGAGAGTAGTAGAGAGTGAGTAGTAGAGAGTAGTAGAGAGTGAGTAGCAGAGAGTGAGTAGTAGAGATTGAGTAGTAGAGTGTGAGTAGTAGAGAGTATTAGAGAGAGTAGTAGAGAGTGAGTAGTAGAGAGTGAGCAGTAGAGAGAGAGTAGTAGAGAGAGTAGTAGAGAGTGAGTAGTAGAGAGTAGTAGAGAGTTAGTAGTAGAGAGTGAGTAGTAGAGAGAGAGTAGTAGAGTAGTAGACAGTAGTGGAGTAGTAGAGAGTGAGCAGTAGAGAGTAGTAGTGAGTGAGTAGTAGAGTGAGTATTAGAGAGTAGTAGAGTGAGCAGTCAAGAGTAGTAAAGAGCGAGTAGTAAAGAGCAAGTAGTTTAGAGTGTGTAGTAGATAGTGAGTAGTAGAGAGTAGTAGAGAGTGAGTAGTAGAGAGAGTAGTAGAGAGTGAGAATTGGTGAGAGTAGTAGAGTAGTAGAGAAGTATAGAGTGTGTATAATAAAGTGAGTAGTAGAGAGTGAGTAGTGGAGAGTGAGAAGTAGAGAGTAGTAGAGAGCGAGTAGTAGAGAGTGAGTAGTAGAGAGACAGTAGTAGAGAGTGAGTAGTAGAGTGAGTAGTAGTGAGTAGTAGAGAGAGAGTAGTAGAGAGTGAGTAGAGAGAGAGTAGTAGAGAGTGAGTAGTAGAGAGAGTAGTAGTGAGTAGTAGAGAGAGAGTAGTAGAGAGTGAGTAGTAGAGTAGTAGAGAGTGAGTGGTAAAGAGTAACAGACAGTAGTAGAGTGAGTAGTAGAGAGTAGTAGAGAGTGAGTAGCAGAGAGAGTAGTAGAGAGTAGTAGAGTAGTAGAGAGTGAGTAGTAGAGAGTGATTAGTAGAGAGCGAGTAGTAGAGAGTGAGTAGTAGAGAGTGAATAGTAGAGAGTGAGTAGTAGAGAGTGAGTAGCACAGAGTAGTAGAGTGGGTAGTAGAGAGTGACTAGTAGAGAGAGAGTAGTAGAGAGAGAGTAGTAGAGTAGTAAAGAGTGAGTGGTAAAGAGTAACTGAGAGTAGTAGAGTGAGTAGTAGAGAGTAGTAGAGAGTGAGTAGCAGAGAGAGTAGTAGAGAGTAGTAGAGAAGTAGAGAGTGAGTAGTAGAGAGTGAGTAGTAGAGAGTAGTAGAGAGTGAGTAGTAGAGAGTGAGTAGTAGAGAGTAGCAGAGAGCGAGTAGTAGAGAGTGAGTAGTAGAGATCGAGTAGTAGAGAGTGAGTAGTAGAGAGTGAATAGTAGAGAGTGAGTAGTAGAGAGTGAGTAGTAGAGATCGAGTAGTAGAGAGTGAGTAGTAGAGAGTGAATAGTAGAGAGTGAGTAGTAGAGAGTGAGTAGTAGAGAGTAGTAGAGTGAGTAGTAGAGAGTGACTAGTAGAGAGAGAGTAGTAGAGAGAGTAGTAAAGAAGTGAATAGTAGAGAGTGAGTAGTAGAGAGTGAGTAGTAGAGAGTAGTAGAGTGAATAGTAGAAAGTGAGTAGTAGAGAGAGAGTAGTAGAGAGTAGTGTAGAGTGAGTAGTAGAGTAGTAGAGAGTGAGTGGTAGAGAGTAGTAGAGTGAGTAGTAGAGAGTATTAGAGAGTGAGTAGTAGAGAGTGAGTAGTAGTGAGTAATAGTAGAGAGTAGTAGTGAGTAGTAGAGAGTAGTAGAGAGTGAGCAGTTGAGAGTGAGTAGTAGAGAGTAGTAGCAAGTGAGTAGTAGAGAGTGAGTAGTAGAGAGAGAGTAGTAGACAGTAGTAGAGAGTGAGTAGTAGAGAGTGAATAGTAGAGAGTTGTAGAGAGTGAGTAGTAGAGCGTGAGTAGTAGAGAGTAGTAGAGAGTGAGTAGTAGAGTAGTAGAGAGTGAGTAGTAGAGAGTAGTAGAGAGTGAGTAGTAGAGAGTGAGCAGTAGAGAGAGAGTAGTAGAGAGTGAGTAGTAGAGTAGTAGAGAGTAGTCAGTCAGTGTCAGTCAGTGTCAGTCAGTGTCAGTCAGTCAGTGTCAGTCAATCAGTGGGAGTGTCAGTCAGTCAGTGTCAGTCAATCAGTGTCGGTCAGTGTTAATCAGTCAGTCAGTGTCAGTCAGTAAGTCAGACAGTGTCAATCAGTGTCAGTCATTGTCAGTCAGTCAGTGTCAGTCAATCAGTGTCAGTCAGTGTCAGTCAATCTGTGTCAATCAGTGTCAATCTGTCAGTGTCAGACAGTCAGTGTCAGTCAGTCAGTGTCAGCTAGAGCAGCTCTGCTGACCTGGTTCTCTGGCTCTAAAGCAGCTCTGCTGACCTTGTTCTCTCCCTCTAAAGCAGCTCTGCTGAACTGGTTTCTCTGGCTCTACAGCAGGTCTGCTGACCTGGTTCTCTGGCTCTAGAGTAGCTCTGCTGACCTAGTTCTTAGGCTACAGAGCAGCTCGGCTGATCTGGTTCTCTGGCTATAAAGCAGCTCTGCTGATCAGGTTCTATGGCTCTAAAGCAGTTCTGCTGACAAGGTTCTCTGGCTCTAGAGCAGCTCTGCTGACCTGGTTCTCTCCCTGTGGAGCAGCTCTGCTGACCTGGTTCTCACCATCAAAAGCAGCTCTACTGACCTGGGTTCTCTGGCTCTACAGCGGCTCTGCTGACATGGTTCTCTGGCTCTAGAGCAGCTCTGCTGACCTGGTTCTTAGGCTCTAGAGCAGCTCTGCTGACCTGGTTCTCTGGCTCTAAAGCAGCTCTGCAGACCTGGTTCTCTCCCTCTAAAGCATTTCTGCTGACTTGGTTTCTCTTGCTCCAATGCAGCTCTGCTGACCTGGTTCTCTGGCACTAATGCAGCTCTGCTGGCCTAGTTCTCTGGCTCTAAAGCAGCTCTGCTGACCTGGTTATCTCCCTCTAAAGCATCTCTGCCAACCTGGTTTCTCTGGCTCTACAGCAGCTCTGCTGACTTGGTTCTCTGGCTATAGAGCAGCTCTGCTGACCTAGTTCTTAGGCTCTAGAGCAGCTCTGCTGACCTGGTTCTCTGGCTCTAGAGCAGCTCTGCTGACCTAGTTCTTAGGCTGCAGAGCAGCTCTGCTGATCTGGATCTCTGGCTCTACAACAGCTCTGCTGACCTGGTTCTCTGGCTCTAAAGCAGCTCTGCTGACCAGGTTCTTTGGCTCTAAAGCAGTTCTGCTGACATGGTTCACTGGCTCAAGAGCAGCTCTGCTGACCTGGTTCTCTCCCTCTGGAGCATCTCTGCTGACCTGGTTCTCTCCCTCTAAAGCAGGTCTACTGACCTTGTTTCTCTGGCTCTACAGTGGCTCTGCTGACCTGGTTCTCTGGCTATAGAGCAGCTCTGCTGACCTGGTTCTTAGGCTCTAGAGCAGCTCTGTTGACCTGGTTCTCTGGCTCTAAAGCAGCTCTGCTGACCTGGTTCTCTGGCTCTAAAGCAGCTCTGCTGGCCTAGTTCTCTTGCTCTAACGCAGCTCTGCTGACCCGGTTCTCTCCCTCTAAAGCAGCTCTGCTGACCTGGTTTCTCTGGCTCTACAGCAGCTCTGCTGACCTGGTGGTTCTCTGGCTCTAGAGCAGCTCTGACCTAGTTCTTAGACTCTAGAGCAGCTCTGGTGACCTGGTTCTCTGGCTTTACATCAGCTCTGCTGACCTGGTTCTCTGGCTCTAAAGCAACTCCGCTGACCCGGTTCTATGGCTCTTAAGCAGTTCTGCTCACCTGGTTCTCTGGCTCTAGAGCAGCTCTGCTGACCTGGTCCCTTGGCTCTAAAGCAGACCTGCTGACCTGGTTCTCTTCCTCTAAAGCAGCTTCGGTGACCTGGTTCTCTCGCTCTAAAGCAGCTCTACTGACCTGGTTTCTCTGGCTCTACAGCAACTCTGCTTATCTGGTTCTCAGCCTCTAGAGCAGCTCTGCTGACCTGGGTCTCTGGCTCTAAAGCAGCTCTGCTGACCTGGTTCTCTGGCTCTAGAGCAGCTCTGCTGACCTGGTTCTCTGGCTCTAAAGCAGCTCTGCTGACCTGGTTCTCTCCCTCTAAATCAGCTCTGCTGACCTGGTTCTCTGCCTCTAGAGCAGCTCTGCTGACCTGGTTCTCTGGTTCTAGAGCAGCTCTGCTGACCTGGTTCTCTGGCTCTAAAGCAGCTCTGCTGACCTGGGTTTCTCCCTCTAAAGAGCTCTGCTGACCTGGTTCTCTGGCTCTAAAGCAGTTCTGCTGACCTGGTTCTCTGCCTCTAGAGCAGCTCTGCTGACCTGGTTCCATGGCTCTACAGCAGCTCTGCTGACCTGGTTCTCTGGCTCTAGAGCAGTTCTGCTTACCTGGTTCTCTGGCTCTAAAGCAGTTCTGCTGACCTGGTTCTCTCCCTCTAAATCAGCTCTGCTGACCTGGTTTCTCTGGCTCTACAGCAGCTCTGCTGACCTGGTTCTCGGCCTCTAGAACTGCTCTGCTGACCTGGGTCTCTGGCTCTATTGTAGCTTTGCTGACCTGGGTCTCTGGTTCTGGAGCAGCTCTGCTGACCTGCTTCTTAGGCTCTAGAGCATCTCTGCTGACCTGGTTCTCTGGCTCTACAACGGCTCTGCTGACCTGGTGTCTCTGGCTCTACAGCACCTCTGCTGACCTGGTTCTCTGCACTCACGATGCACGCACCCGACTTCGCGAAAATATATTAAGAAATAATATAGGTTTATTATAAGTACAAATATGTTATTTTTATGACTATCTTAGATAATCTCTTGCCCTAATATGTATATTAAAGACACATACATATCATTTTGGAACATAACATTTTTTTGTGGGAGTTGCACACCCAGCGCACCCCAGCACATATATGACATCACGCGGGACCCGCCACTGCGTAAGCATCTCGTACCATAATGCGCATGTGTTGCGAATGCGCGGGAGCAGGAGTCGCGGACTGGTCGCATACCAATCGCACACATCACGTAATATTAAATGTGTATGATGTGACTGAAAAACATGCAGTCGTCGCACACCGTATGCGGATCATTCATGACTTTTCTAAAATAGCGGCTAGAATCCGCGCACCCACCATAATGCGTACGCTTTGAGTTCGCGACTCTGACATTTTTTTGAGAAAAAACATTTTTTTTAAAGAAAATAATATAAATATATTAAAATAAAAAATGAAAACAAAAAAATTAATCAATATTTCTGTTTGAATTTTTTTAAATGTTTTTTTTGCAATTTTCAGAAAAATATATAATGTTATTTAATGAATAAAATATTTATAAATGAACAGTTAAAAAACTGTAGAAAATCAGAACAAAAAAATAGGTATAACTACTATCACACTTAAAAATTAGCATTTAAAAAGCTTTGAAATGCACTGAAAAAACCATAGGTTTCAGAGATGTTATAGTTAGAAATTTGCATTTAAAAAACCTTAGAAATTCACAGAAAAAACCATAGGTTTCAGGGGTGTTATAGTTAGCTGGCCATTTCCCTCGTAAAAAACCATAGAGATTCCTCCATTATAGTTAGTTCTGCTAAATATAACTCGCGTGCCCACAATGCACTGCTGATGATGTCACATATTGCATCATTCATGACATGTCAGTGACATCACTGATGACATCACTGATGATATCTCAAATGACATCACTGATGCCAAATCCCGGGGCATATTAAAAAAAAAGTGTGGGGGGATCCCAATCCCCCCCACACTGCCCTGGGGACCGCCACCCCCGGTGCACAAACATGAGCCCCCCCGCATCTCTGGGGCCAGCTTCCCCCGGGGCTTCTTAAACGTGGGTCGGGGGGCTCTCAGCCCCCCAGCCCCGGGGACCGCCACACCCCCGGGCTTGAAATAATTTGAGGTGGGGGGCTCTCAGGCCCCCCCAGCCCCGGGGACCGCCACCCCCCCAGGGCAACTTGTAAATGTGGGAGGGGGGCAGTGCGGCCCCCCCTCTTGGACCCTTGTATAGGCCCTGGGGACCACCACCCCCCCAGGGCCGGCTCCTGCAGTATCCCAGGGTGCCCACCCCGGGACACTGTAGTTAGCAATAACAGGGCAGGAGCATCGCGGCTCCCGCCCTGTCATTGCAAACAGCTTTGCTTCATTGAAGCGAGAGCAGGGAAACCTGCTCTCGCTTCAATGAAGCAAAGCTGATTGCTTTTCCACATGGGGAGCAGCATGTTAGCTGCTCCCCATGTGGAAAAGCAATGCCAGCTCCCGCAGGATGCTGGGAGCCGGCTGGGACCGTGGGGGGATTGGGGACCACCCACGGCAACCAACGGTGGCCAGGCCCCAGGTGATGGGATCCCCGGGGCAATAAGTGGCCTGGGAGGGGGGCCACGCGGCACCCTTCCACCATTAAAAAATAAAAAAATTAAAAATAAAAAAATGGCCGGCCCTGGGGGATGGGGTCCCCGGGGCCTTAAAGTGGCCAGAGGAGGGGGGCTACATAGCCCCCTCCATATTAAATTAAAAAAGAAAGAGAAAAATGGCCATGCCCCGGGGGATGGGGTCTCCGGGGCAAATCATGGCCTCGGGAGGGGGGCCACGCGGCCCCCTTCCCAATTTTTTTTTTTATAAATAAAAATTGGGGGCAGGACCTGGGGGATGGGGTCCCCAGGGCCAAAACAATTAGAAAAAGAAGGGGGGCTACACAGCCCCCCTCCTAAAATGGCGTGTTTGCACAGTGGTGAAGGTAGGGGGCTGGGCCTGAGGTGATATGTGTGCAAACATGCTCTGTGGCGCATTTTAAGTTGGGGAATTAATTCCTCTTCAATCCAGAGGTCCCCTAGGGGCCAACTAGCCCACCAGGTACCTCCAGTAAGTGCTACGAAGCTGCGTTTCAGAGAGTTGTGAAAAGGGGCGTGGCCTCTGAACACCTCTCTGCAACACAGTTCCCTGGTGCATACGGGAGGTACCTGGTGGGTGAGTTGGCCCCCAGGGGACCGCAGAATTGAAGAGGAATTAATTCCCCAACTTAAAACGTGCCACAGGGCGTGTTTGAATATGTCACCTCAGGCCCCGCCCCCTTCCTTCACCATTGTACAAATATTCCTCTAAAATCAGCCGAACTACGAATTCCGATTTACTCACCTGTTATCAGGAGAGAACCCAGTGCTGCATCTTTTAGAGCAGCACTTACCCTGAAAAGTAATTCTAAGCGTACTTACCAGTAACTTGTATTTCCTTCCATAGGAATCCATTGTGTGGTTTTCACCAGAAAATGTTCTAAGTGTCCATTTTTGAAATGTACAAATATTCCTCTAAAATCATCCGAACTACGAATTCCAACTTACTCACCTGTTATCAGGAGAGAACCCAGTGCTGCATCTTTTAGACCAGCACTGACTCTGAAAAGTAATTCTAAGCGTACTTACCAGTAACTTGTATTTCCTTCCATAGGAATCCATTGTGTGGTTTTCACCAGAAAAGTTTCTAAGTGTCCATTTTTGAAATGTACAAATTTTCCTCTAAAATCATCCGAACTACGAATTCTGATGTACTCACCTGTTATCAGGAGAGAAGAACCCAGTGCTGCATCTTTTAGCCCAGCACTGACCCTGAAAAGTAATTCTAAGCGTACTTACCAGTAACTTGTATTTCCTTCAATAGGAATCCATTGTGTTGTTTCACCAGAAAAGTTTCTAAGTGTCCATTTTTGAAATGTACAAATATTCCTCTAAAATCAGCCGAATTACGAATTCCGATTTACTCACCTGTTATCAGGAGAGAACCCAGTGCTGCATCTTTTAGACCAGCACTGACTCTGAAAAGTAATTCTAAGCGTACTTACCAGTAACTTGTATTTCCATCAATAGGATCCATTGTGTAGTTTTCACCAGAAAAGTTTCTAAGTGTCTATTTTTGAAACATACAAATATTCCTCTAAAATCAGCTGAATTACGAATTCTGATTTACTCACCTGTTATCAGGAGAGAACCCAGTGCTGCATCTTTTAGACCAGCACTGACACTGAAAAGTAAGTCTAAGCATACTTACCAGTAACTTGTATTTCCTTCCATAGGAATCCGTTGTGTGGTTTTCACCAGAAAAGTTTCTAAGTGTCCATTTTTTAAATGTACATATATTCCTCTAAATTCAGCCGAACTACGAATTCCTATTTACTCCCCTGTTATCAGGAGAGAACCCAGTGCTGCATCTTTTAGACCAGCACTGACTCTTACAAGTAATTCTAAGCGTACTTACCAGTAACTTGAATTTCCTTCCATAGAAATCCATTGTGTGGTTTTCACCAGAAAAGTTTCTAAGTGTCCAATTTTGAAACGTACAAATATTCCTCTAAAATCAGCCAAACTACCAATTCCGATTTACTCACCTGTTACCAGGAGAGAACCCAGAGCTGCATCTTTTAGCCCAGCACTGACCCTGAAAAGTAATTCTAAGCATACTTACCAGTAACTTGTATTTCCTTCCATAGGAATCCATTGTGTGGTTTTCACCAGGAAAGTTTCTAAGTGTCAATTTTTGAAACGTACCCATATTCCTCTAACATCAGCCGAACTAGGAATTCCGATTGACTCACCTGTTATCAGGAGAGAACCCAGTGCTGCATCTTTTAGACAAGTACTGACCCTGAAAAATAATTCTATGCTTAATTACCAGTAACTTGTATTTCCTTCCATAGAAACCCATTGTGTGGTTTTCACCAGAAATGTTTCTAAATGTCCATTTTTGAAACTTACAAATATTCGTCTAAAATCAGCCGAACTACGAATTCCGATTTACTCACCAGTTATCAGGAGAGAACCCAGTGCTGCATCTTTTAGCCCAGAACTGACCCTGAAAAGTAATTCTAAGCGTACTTACCAGTTACTTGTATTTCCTTCCATCGGAATCCATTGTGTGGTTTTCAGCAGAAAAGTTTCTAAGTGTCTATTATCACAAACTAAAAATATTCCTAAAAATGTGTCTGTATGACTTAAACACATTCTTTCAACTGTTTACAGGAGATTGACCAGTGCTGGATCCAGGATCCACCACTGAGTAAGAAAAAGTAACGATAACACTACTTACCTGCTAAGTGAATTTTCTGCCATAGGATAACATTGGTGATTCTATGTGAAATTTTTTCGAAGTGTCAACTTTTAAAATACAATAATAATCCTTAAAAATCACTACTGTAACCAAATCGCTTTTACTCAACTATTTACAGGAGATAGCCAAGGACTGAATCTAGGATCCAGTCCAGTGGTTAGAAAAGTAATCCATAAAGTAACTAATTGCATTTGACTAGAAATTCACATTGAGCTCAATGTTGATTTGTATTTGAAATGTTGTTGCCCATTGCAACAACTGTAACTACTGTACTTAAAAGTCTATTGCCTATTTGCAAAGTATTTAAACTAAAGTAATTCATTCTGAGAAAGTATATTGTGTATTGTAATGTATAATGTAATTAAAAAAATAAAATATCTAAAAATAAACAGTTTAAAAAATGTCATAAATCAGTATAAAAAAAATCTGCATAACAATTAATACATTAAAAATTCTCATTTACAAAACCTTTGAAATTCACTGAAAACACCATAGGTTTCAGGCCTGATATAGTTAGAAATTAACATTTAAAAAAAACCTTTGAAATTCACTGAAAAAACCGTAGGTTTCAGGCCTGATATAGTTATGAATTAGCATTTAAAAAACCTTAGAAATTCACTGAAAAAACAATAGGTTTTAGGGGTGTTATAGTTAGCTGGACATTTTACTCAAACAAAACCATTGAAACTCCTCCGATATAGTTAGTTGTACTAACTATATCTTGCGCGCCCGTAATCCACTGCTGATGATGTCACATATTACATCATTCATGACATGGTCAGTGACATCACTGATGACATCTCAAATGACATCACTGATGACATCAGCCAGTGAATGTGGTTTGGTTCGTTATTTAAATATGTATTATATATATAGCAATTTGCATTGAAGAATGAGTGGATATATAAATATAAATATCTGGATGGAGGATTTAGTAGCAGTGTGATTGACTGTTTACTTGACTAATTTATAGTGTCTCACTAAATATATTGGATAGTGACTAAACTGTGTGAATATCTGTATCACTTTGTCAGCACAATATCTCAATAGACTGATGTCTTTGTTGTGGCATAGTACTACCAATATAAACCCGTTCGCAAGGGCATACTAGGGCATAGATCTTTTATGTAAAAGTATGCTAACTGATGAGAAGGATCCCCATTTTAAAATTCAGGGATTCTATAAATGTGCTTCTTGCAAAGCTTGTAAGAATAGTCTGAACTGCAAACAGATAGTTTTGTCAAAATCTTTAAAACCATTTGTTATTTCCAAACATCTAAGCTGCAAGTCAGATTTCTGTGTCTATGCCCTAGTATGCCCTTGCGAACGGGTTTATATTGGTAGTACTATCAACCAGGTGAAATTGCGCATCTTAGAACACATGCGGGCAATAACAAATGAGGATAAACAGTATCCAATTGCACGGCATTTTAAGGAATGCCACAACAAAGACATCAGTCTATTGAGATATTGTGCCCTAGATAGAATTCCTTTATCCGAACGGGGAGGGAATAGAATCCAAGATTTGCGCAGGTTAGAATCCAGACTGATTATAAAGTATGATACGGTACATCCGGTGGGCATTAACAAAGACGAGGAACTGTCAGTCCACCTTGGTTGACAAAAATCTTTTTGGCCTTTTCTGAATTTCATGAACTGACATGTAAATAGAATGTAAATAGAATTATGATGAAGTAGCGTTGCCTCCTGGGATATGATGTTCAAAATGTCTTTTAAAAATTCTTTGTATATACGATACTATTTTATTGATACACATTTATTATTCTTTATAGGAGACGGAGCTTTTGCCAGAGGTTGAGAAATATGCAGCATTAGCAATCTGTTGAAAAATGAACTAAAGGATTGAATTTCAATTGAGAAATGTTTGCCCACTGGGGCTGTTAAATGAATCACATATCACAGCATACCCACTTGGGTTAACTGACGTGACCGGTTTAATTACGATGAGGAAATCGTTTATTATTCATGTTCTGCAATCATTGGACAAGTCGATAAATTTACACTTGTAATTTCATTATAGATATGTCAATGTATTGTCCATTTGAATGTGTCGAATTTTAAGTTAATATGCTGTGACCTAATCATTGAAATCCAGTATCTTCTTACCATTCAAAGATGGCGCTCATGCTAACTATATGAACCTGGCAGCATTGTAGTCCTTTGTTTATATAATTTTTTTCACACATTGTGTACTATATCATGTGACGAGTGTCAACATCATATCGACCCGTGACCAAGAAACCGGAGGGTTTCGAAACGCGTCGGGTGTTGTTTGCCACAAACCTGATCGAATAAAGCACGTTGTTATCAACTAAATTGGGGCTCGGCGCAATCTTTTTCGAGTAAAGGATTGATTGACGGAATATATATATATATACATATATATTCACTGAAAAAACCATAGGTTTCAGACATGTTATAGTTAGATATTAGCATTTAAAAAAACCTTAGAAATTCACTGAAAAAAACCATAGTTTATAGGGCTGTTATGGTTAGCTGGACATTTTACTCGTACAAAACAATTGAAATTCCTCCGTTATAGTTGGTTGTACTAACTATACCTCACGTGCCCGCAATCCACTGCTGATGATGTCACATATTACATCATTCATGATATGTTCAGGGACATCACTGATGACATCTCAAATGACATCACTGATGACATCATCCAGTGAATGTGGTTTGGTTCATTAGTTAAATATGTATCATATATATAGCAATCTACATTGAAGAATGAGTGGATATATAAATATAAATATCTGGATGGAGGATTTAGTAGCACTGTGATTGACTGTCTAAGTGGCTAATTGATAGTGTCTCACTAAATATATTGGATAGTGACTAAACTGTATGATTATCTGTATCACTTTGTCAGTTGTTGTGTAAACTGCTGCACCAGTTGGTTACTAGCTATGTGAAAGTCTATATTAGTTATTGATTAGTTAACTGAGTATTTGTATGGGAGAGTGAATGTGTGTGTGGTTCGGTGGGGGGGTGTGACTGCTGAAGGATGTGTGAATAGATGATTCAGTAGGTATATGAGGTTAAGACTACATGTTATAACAGTTGATTGGGTGAGTGAATATCTTTATGGGTGTGGCGATGAGCAAATATATGTCTCAATGGTACATGTCCAACAAACTAGAAAAATAAATGCCAGTGTATGTGTTAGTTGTTGTATATAAATAAGTATACATAAGACTCAGTGATTGTATGAGTGACTGTATGGATAACTGTATAGTTGTTATAGTGATTTTACAACACACTAAGTATGAGCTATTATCTATATGAATAGATGAAGTGGTGTTTTTATAAGTGTATAGCTAAGTAAAAGTAAGTATGATCCATTGTTTGCATAAGTGAGTAGGATGACTTCATAAGTGATTAGGATGTGTGCTGGTGTGCAATGTCGATATAGGTGTATAAGTATATTTGATAGTGTTCTATTGATCATTGACAGCATCTATGAGTGAATCTATAGGTAAGTGATTAGATGTGGGTATAGATCTAGGAATCACTGAGTGGGTGTTTAGAAACTTGTATTGGTGTGTCAATGGTTTTAAATCTGGGACTTTAACAGTGAGTAATGAAAGGTTATACTAGTGTATGATGAGGTGTATCTGATTGTCATGTGGATGATGTCATCTGTGATGTCATCAGTGATGTCATTTGAGATGTCATCAGTGTTGTCATCAGTGATGTCACTGACCATGTTATGAATGATGTAATGTGACATCATCAGCAGTGGATTTGGGGCGCGCGAGTTATAGTGAGTACAACTAACTATAACGGAGGAATTTCAATGGGTATGTACGAGTGAAATGTCCAGCTAACTATAACAGCCCTGAAATAACAGCCCTGAAACCTATGGTTTTTTCAGCGATTTTCTAAGGCTTTTTAAATGCTAATTCCTAACTATAACATGTCTGAAACCTATGGTTTTTTCAGTGAATTTCGAAGGTTTTTTAAATGATAATTTTTAATGTAATAATAGTTATATGTATTTTTTATACTGATTTTCTAAAGTTTTTTAACTGTTTATTTTTACATATTTAATTGTTTTAATTACATTACATATTTTTAATATAAATGGAAATAAAAATGTTTTTTAAAATATTGAAACTGAAATATTGTTTTTTTGTTGAATGTATAAGTGCAGAACTATAAGTGTAGTGGTTAGTTAGGGGACTGCATGCATAGTGGATAGGGGTTTGAGGCAGTCCATGTGCTAATGCCTGACTCACTGCATGAGTACTTGGATACTGACTGAATGATTAGAGTACTGCAAGGAGAGTGCCTGGGTGAATTTATTAGTGTCAGAATTAATTTTCAGGATCAGTACTGGGCTCAAAGATGCAGCACTGAGGTCTCTCCTGAAAACAGGTGAGTAAATCGGAATTTGTAGTACGGCTGATTTTAGAGGAATATTTAAAGTTCCAAAACTCCACACTTAGAAGAATTTCTAAGGGAAATCTGTCAATGTTAACCTATGGAAGGAAATTCAAGTTACTGGTAAGTACGGTTAGAATTACTTTTCAGGATCAGTAGTGGGCTCAAAGATGCAGCACTTAGGTCTCTCCATGTTCACGGGAGTACTATTAAACAGGAACAGGGGTGGGAGCACAGCGCTTCACCTCCCAGCATGGTTCGCCCCTGGCATTGTGGTAAATACAGTTTCGGTTACTTGCTTGCTTCAAGAGTGTTTCGCAAAAGTTGGCGCAGATAGTGCTGATCTCTAGACACGTGTTTCTGGTTCTTTAACCATCATCAGTTGAGATTACAGTCTTTGAAATATTGGGTTTGCTGAGTAGGCTGCCAACATCTTTCTCAGGTCAGGTACCTCTCACAGGCATGCGGGTGCTTCATCCACGAGGTCCTCAGCTCAATGACTCACGGGAGTACCATTAAACAGGAACAGGGTTGGGAGCACCCTGTTTTACCTCCCAGCAAGGTTCGCCCCTGGTATTGTGGTAAATGCAGTTTCAGTTACTTGCTTGCTTCAAGAGTGTTTGAGTGTTTCGCCACAGTTGGTGCAGATAGTGCTGATTTCTAGACACGTGTTTCTCGTTCTTTAACTGTCATCAGTAGAGATTACAGTCTTTCAAATTTGGGGTTTGCTGAGTAGGCTGCCAACATCTTTCTCAGGTCAGGTACCTCTCACAGGCATGCGGGTGCTTCATCCATGAGCTCGTCAGCTCAATGACTCACAGGATTACTTTAAATAGGAACAGGGGTGAGAGCATACCGCTTCACCTCCCTCAAGGTTCGCCCCTGCCATTGTGGTAAATGCAGTTTCAGTTACTTGCTTGCTTCAAGAGTATTCGAGTGTTTCGCTACAGTTGGCGCAGATAGTGCTGATGTCTAGACATGTGTTTCTGGTTCTTTAACCGTCATCAGTAGAGATTACAGTCTTTGAAATTTGGGGTTTGTTGAGTAGGCTGCCAACATCTTTCTCAGGTCATGTACCTCTCACACTCATGAGGGTGCTTCATTCACGATCTCGTCAGCTCAATGACTCACAGGAGTACAAGTAAACAGGAACAGGGGTGGTAGCACACCGCTTCACCTCCCAGCAAGGTTCGCCCCTGGCATTGTGGTAAATGCAGTTTCGGTTACTTGCTTGCTTCAAGGGTGTTCGAGTGTTTTGCAGCAGTTGGTGCAGATAGTGCTGATCTCTAGACACGGTTTTCTGGTTCTTTAACCGTCATCAGTAGAGATTACAGTTTTTCAAATTTGGGGTTTGCTGAGTAGGCTGCCAACATCTTTCTCAGGTCAGGTACCTCTTACAGGCATGCAGGTGCTTCATCCATGAGCTCGTCAGCTCAATGACACATGGGAGTACTTTTAAATAGGAACAAGGGTGGGAGCATACTGCTTCACCTCCCAGCAAGGTTCGCCCCTGGCATTGTGGTAAATGCATTTTCAGTTACTTGCTTGCTTCAAGAGTGTTCGAGTGTTTTGCTACAGTTGGCACAGATAGTACTGATCTCTAGACATGTATTTCTGGTTCTTTAACCGTCATAGGTAGAGATTACATTCTTTGAAATTTGGAGTTTGCTGAGTAGGCTTCCAACATCTTTCTCAGGTCAGGTACCTCTCACAGGCATGCAGGTGCTTCATCCACGATCTCGTCAGCTCAATGACTCACGGGAGTACTATTAAACAGAAACAGGGGTAGGAGCACACCGCTTCACCTCCCAGCAATGTTCGCCCCTGGCATTGTGGTAAATGCAGTTTCAGTTACTTGCTTGCTTCAAGAGCGTTCGAGTGTTTCGCCACAGTTGGCGCAGATAGTGCTGATCTCTAGACACGTGTTTCTGTTTCTTTAACCGTCATCAGTAGAGAGTACAGTCTTTCAAATGTGGGGTTTGCTGAGTAGGCTGCCAACATCTTTCTCAGGTCAGGTACCTCTCATAGGCATGCGGGTGCTTCATCCACGAGCTCGTCAGCTCAATGACTCACTGGAGTAGTATTAAACAGGAACAGGCATGGGAGCACACCGCTTCACCTCCCAGCAAGGTTCGCCCCAGGCATTGTGCTAAATGCAGTTTCAGTTACTTGCTTGCTTCAAGAATGTTCGAGTGTTTCGACACAGTTGGCGCAGATAGTGCTGAACTCTAGACACGTGTTTCTGGTTCTTTAACCTTCATCAGTAGAGATTACAGTCTTTCAAACGTGAGGTTTGCTGAGTAGGCTGCCAACATCTTTCTCAGGACAGGTACCTCTTACAGGCATGCAGGTACTTCATCCACGAGCTCGTCAGCTCAATGACTCACAGGAGTACTATTAAACAGGAACAGGGGTGGGAGTGCACCGCTTCACCTCCCAGCAAGGTTTGCCCCTGGCATTGTGGTAAATGCAGTTTCAGTTGCTTGCTTGCTTCAAGAGTGTTCAAGTGTTTCGCCACAGTTGGTGCAGATAGTGCTTATCTCTAGACACGTTTTTCTGGTTCTTTAACCGTCATCAGTAGAGATTAAAGTCCTTGAAATGTGGGGTTTGCTGAGTAGGCTGCCAATATCTTTCTCAGGTCAGGTTCCTCTTACAGGCATGTGGGTGCTTCATCCACGAGCTCGTCAGCTCAATGACTCACAGGACTACTATTAAACAGGAAAAGGGATGGGAGTGCACCGCTTCACCTCCCAGCAAGGTTTGCTCCTGCCATTGTGGGAAATGCAGTCTCAGATACTCGCTAGCTTCAAGAGTGGTCGAGTGTTTCGCCACAGTTGGCGCAGATAGTGCTGATCTCTAGACACGTGTTTCTGGTTCTTTAACCGTCATCAGTAGAGAGTACAGTCTTTCAAATGTGGGGTTTGCTGAGTAGGCTGCCAACATCTTTCTCAGGTCAGGTACCTCTCATAGGCATGCGGGTGCTTCATCCATGAGCTCGTCAGCTCAATGACTCACTGGAGTAGTATTAAACAGGAACAGGCATGGGAGCACACCGCTTCACCTCCCAGCAAGGTTCACCCCAGCATTGTGGTAAATGAAGTTTCAGTTACTTGCTTGCTTCAAGAGTGTTTGAGTGTTTCGCCACAGTTGGCGCAGATAGTGCTGAACTCTAGACACGTGTTTCTGGTTCTTTAACCGTCATCAGTAGAGATTACAGTCTTTCAAATGTGAGGTTTGCTAAGTAGGCTGTCAACATCTTTCTCAGGTCAGGTACCTCTCACAGGCATGCGGGTGCTTCATCCATGAGCTCGTCAGCTCAATGACTCACGGGAGTACTATTAAACGGGAACAGGGGTGGGAGCACACCGCTTCACCTCCCAGCAAGGTTCGCACCTGGCATTGTGGTATATGCAGTTTCAGTTACTTGCTTGCTTCAAGAGTGTTCGAGTGTTTTGCCACAGTTGGCGCAGATAGTGCTGATCTCTAGACACGTGTTTCTGGTTCTTTAACTGTCATCAGTAGAGATTATAGTCTTTGAAATGTGGGGTTTGCTGAGTAGGCTGCAAACATCTTTCTCAGGTCAGGTACCTCTCACAGGCATGCGGGTGCTTCATCCGCCAGCTCGTCAGCTCAATGACTCATTGGAGTACATTTAAACAGGAACAGGGGTGGGAGCACACCGCTTCACCTCCCAGCAAGGTTCGCCCCTGGCATTGTGGTAAATGCAGTTTCAGTTACTTGCTTGCTTCAAGAGTGTTTGAGGGTTTCGCCACAGTTGGTGCAGATAGTGATGATCTCTAGACACGTGTTTCTGGTTCTTTAACCGTCATCAGTAGAGATTACAGTCTTTCAAATTTGGGGTTTGCTGAATAGGCTGCCAACATCTTTCTCAGGTCAGGTACCTCTCACAGGCATGCGGGTGCTTCATCCATGAGCTCGTCAGCTCAATGACTCACGGGAGTACTATTAAACGGGAACAGGGGTGGGAGCACACCGCTTCACCTCCCAGCAAGGTTCGCACCTGGCATTGTGGTATATGCAGTTTCAGTTACTTGCTTGCTTCAAGAGTGTTCGAGTGTTTTGCCACAGTTAGCGCAGATAGTGCTGATCTCTAGACACGCGTTTCTGGTTCTTTAACTGTCATCAGTAGAGATTACAGTCTTTGAAATGTGGGGTTTGCTGAGTAGGCTGCAAACATCTTTCTCAGGTCAGGTACCTCTCACAGGCATGCGGGTGCTTCATCCGCCAGCTCGTCAGCTCAATGACTCACAGGAGTACTATTAAACAGGAACAGGGGTGGGAGCACTCCCCTTCACCTCCCAGCAAGGTTCGCCCCTGGCATTGCGGTAAATGCAGTTTCAGTTGCTTGCTTGCTTCAAGAGTGTTCAAGTGTTTCGCCACAGTTGGTGCAGATAGTGCTGATCTCTAGACACGTGTTTCTGGTTCTTTAACCGTCATCAGTAGAGATTACAGTTATTGAAATGTGGGGTTTGCTGAGTAGGCTGCCAATATCTTTCTCAGGTCAGGTTCCTCTCACAGGCATGCGGGTGCTTCATCCGCCAGCTCGTCAGCTCAATGACTCACAGGAGTACTTTTAAACAGGAACAGGGGTGGGAGCACACCGCTTCACCTCCCAGCAAGGTTCGCCCCTGGCATTGTGGTGAATGCAGTTTCAGATGCTTGCTTGCTTCAAGATTGTTCGAGTGTTTCGCCACAGTTGGTGCAGATAGTGCTGATCTCTAGACATGTGTTTCTGGTTCTTTAACCGTCATCAGTAGAGATTACAGTCTTTGAAATGTGGGATTTGCTGAGTAGGCTGCCAACATCTTTCTCAGGTCAGGTTCCTCTCACAGGCATGTGGGTGCTTCATCCGCCAGCTCGTCAGCTCAATGACTAACGGGAGTACTATTAAACTATTAAACAGGAACAGGGCTGGGAGACAATGATATCCTATGGAAGAAAATTCAAGTTACGGGTAAGTGTGGTTAGAATTACTTTTCATGATCAGTACTGGGCTCAAAGATGCAGCACTGAGGTCTGTCCTGATGACATGTGAGTAAATCGGAATTCGTAGTTCGGCTGATTTTAGAGGAATATTTGTAAGTTCCAAAACTCCACCCTTAGAAGAATTTCCAAGTGAAACCAGTCAATGTTAGCCTATGCAAGGAAATTCAAGTTACAGGTAAGTACGGTTAGAATTACTTTTCAGGATCAGTACTGTGCTCAAAGATGCAGCACTGAGGTCTCTCCTTATAACAGGTGAGTAAGTCGGAATTCGTAGTTCGGCTGATTTTACTTCGGTCCAGTATATATAGAGCCACTTTCCTACACCATCCCCTCCCTTCACCACTGTGCAAACATGCCCTTGGGCACGTTTTAAGTTGGGGAAATAATTCTCCTTCAATCCTGAGTGTCCGTAGAGTTCAAATATCCTATTAGGTACATCCAGTAAGCGACACAGAGCTGCGTAGCAGAGAGATGTAAAAAGGCGCAAGGCCTGCACCACCTCTCTGCAACACAGCGCAGTGGCACTTCCTGGAAGCACCTGGTGGGCTACTTGGCTCCCAGGGTCCCTCAGGATTCAAGAGGAATTTTTTCCTCAACTTAAAACGCGCCACAGGGTGTGTTTGCACACGTCACCTCAGACCCCGTCCCCTCCCTTCACCAGTGTGTAAACGCGCCCCATGACGTGTTTTAAGTCCCCTTGAATCCTGAGGGTCCCTATGGTCAAACAACTAGCCCACTAGGTACCTCCAGTAAGTGCCACAGATCTGCATTGCAGACAGGTGTAAAAAGGGGCATGGCCTTTGAACACCTCTCTGCAACACAGCTCCCTGGCGCCTACTGGAGGTACCTGATGGGCTAGTTGGCCCCCAGGGACCCTCAAGAGTGAAGAGGAATTATTTCCTCAACTTAAAACGCACCACAGGGCATGTTTGCACAATGGTGAAGGAAGGGGGTGGGGCCTGAGGTGACATGTCTGCAAGCACGTCCTGTGGCACATTTTAAGTTGGGGAATTAATTCCTCTTCAATCCTGAGGTCCCCTGGGGGCCAACTAGCCCACCATGTACCTCCAGTATGCGCCAGGGAGCTGCATTGCAGAGAGGTGTTCAGAGGCCATGCCCCTTTTTACAACACTCTGCAACGCAGCTCTGTTTTGGACCCCCAAATTAAAAAACTTAGTGCCACGGGGAGGTGGCGGTCCCCGGGGTGTGTGAGAGGGGCTCAAGCCCCCCCACACAGGTTGATATAATTATTAAAAAAGCCCCGGGGGTTGTGGTCCCCGTGGCTTGGGGGGCCTTTGAGCCCCCCACTCATATTTTCTAAAGCCCCGGGGTGGCGGTCCCCCGGGCTGGGGGACCCCTCTGGGCCCCCATAACCATAATATAATGCCCCCGGGACTTGGCCTCCCGGGATAATTATGAACTAAACGAGGGAGTCCGTGTTTCATTTTTTTTCAGCAGCGGGATGTGCGGATCCACGCATCCCACGATTTTTTAAAAATGTTTTAAACAATTTGGGCCTTGAGGGTCCTTGTGGGACCCCCTGAGCTGGCCTAGGGGTCAGGGTGAGTCTACCCTGCCCCCTTTGTGTGTTTTGCACGTTTGTGTTCTGCCTTCTTGTGCCTTGGTTCTACCGAGGCACAAGATGGCTGCCAAACTTCCTGGTTTGAAGTGTTGACAGCCAATTAGCATAAAGCTCGTGCACGGGAGGATCCGCGGCCCTAGATATATATATGTACATTTAATTGTGATTTTCTCAGCAACTACTGAACGGATTTACACCACTAGTATGAACTAAGGACTACCTCTTTGCCAAATTTGGTGTAATTCCGTTCAGCAGTTCAGGCTGTAGCTCCGGCTAAAGGTCCTATGGGAAATTGCATAGGAAAAACACGTTTTGGGACCCCCCTTTTTTCTCGGCCCCCGTTTGATGAATCATTTCAAGACTCATCAATCGGCGCCAAAGTTATTCCAAATAGAATGTTGCTGATTTCCTATTGAAAATAGGTCCTAACTATAACTATCTACTGGCGACCATTATATATATATATTCACTGAAAAAACCATAGGTTTCAGGGGTGTTATAGTTAGCTGGACTTTTCACTTGTACAAAACCATTGAAATTCCCCCGTTATAGTTAGTTCAGCTAACTATAACTCGCGCGCCCGCAATGCACTGCTGATGACGTCACATATTACATCACTCATGACATGGTCAGTGACATCACTCATGACATCACTGATGACATCTCAAATGACATCACTGATGACATCACTGATGACATCATCCAGTGAATGTGTGTTATTCTGAAAATTAAATATGTTTTATATATGTATATCTCAAGGTCGATGGAAGAATAAATGGGTATATAAGTGTCTAAATGGATGATTTGTTTTTGAAAAATTGATTGTGTAACTGACTGATTAAGTGTATCATAGTGAATACATGGCTTAGTGAGTAATGTTTAAATATGTAAATATCTGTATCAGTCTCTCACTTTGTGTATAAGTGGCTGCATGGGTTGGTGAGTAGCTACATGGGTGTCTATATAGGTTATTAGTTGGTTTTTTGAGTATCAGTCTGAGTGTCTGCATGGTTCGGTGGGGGTATTACGTAGTGCATAGGTGCATGAATGAGTGACTCACTGTTTGTATGTGTTGAACACAGTATGTGTGCAGGACTGTATGGGTGGATGAGTGTGTGTATGGGTGTGTTAGTGAGTGAATGACTGTCTCAATAGTGTCTTTATGAGTAACTACATATGTTTTAAACTAGTATATGTGACTATTGGTGTATATATGTGAGTATATGTCAGAGTGAGAGATTGAAAGAGTTCCTGTATGAATAAGTATGTGTTTCTATAAGTGATTGTTTAAAAGACTAAGTATGTGTAAGTTTCCGTAGAAGTAAGTGTGGTGGTGTGTGTATAACTGTATATGCAAGTAAATGTATGTTTGATTCTTTATTAGCATGAGTGACTATGTGTGTGAGTAACTCTATGGATGAGTGGCATTGTGTAACAGGATGTATAGGTGTATGAGTACATATGATGAGTGAGTACATGTATGAGTGACTGTATTGGACTGTTGGTGAATGAGTGGATGTGTATGTGGATCTTAGAATTACTGAAGAGGTTGTTGTAACTGGTATTGGTATGTCCATTGTTTTGAAAATTTTAGTCTCTATTTTTGAATGTGTGTATCAAAGGTTATATTAGGGTGAGAGGAGGTCTGCCACTCTATCACAAGGATGATGTCATCAGTAATGTAATCAGTGATGTCATTTGAGATGTCATCAGTGATGTCATGAGTGATGTCACTGACCATGTCATGAGTGATGTAATATGTGACGTCATCAGCAGTGCATTGCGGGCGCGCGAGTTATAGTTAGCTGAACTAACTATAACGGGGGAATTTCAATGGTTTTGTACATGTGAAAAGTCCAGCTAACTATAACACCCCTGAAACCTATGGTTTTTTCAGTGAATTTCTGAGGTTTTTTAAATGCTAATTCCTAACTATAACGTGCCTGAAACCTATGGTTTTTTCTGTTAATTTCAAAGGTTTTTTAAATGCTAATTTCTAACTATGCCTACAGAGATAGGACATGTGAAGAAAGAAGAAAAAATGCACAGAAAGAAACAAAAGAAGTGCAGAAAGAAGCAACAGAAGTCCTCAAATACGAAGATAAGTGCAGGAAGAAGGATAACGTGCAGAAAGAACAAAAAGAAGAGCAGAAAGAAGCCTTGTTGCAAAATCATCCTGTACCCTCAACTTTTTCAGACGGATACTGGTGGTAACTGAGTCTGACTAACCAGTCCTAGAGCCAGTGCTATGTTAAAAGACACTTAGAATACAGTGAAAACACCTACATACACTAGGGAACATTATGCGTTGGGGTCCCCCTGTGATTAGCCTTACCTCCTCTATAAGCCCCTAGTATATAATAGGGCATGGGGATTAAAACTACCTCTTAAAACAGGCCACAGGGCGTTTTTGCACACGTTAACTCAGGCCCCGTCCCCTCCTTTCACCATTGTGTAAACACGCCCTGTGTCTGTTTTTAGTTGGGAGATTACGTTCATTTGAGTCCTGAGGGTCTCTAGGGTCCAACTAGCCCACTAGGTATCTCCAGTAAGTGCCACAGAGCTGCGTTGCAGAGAGGTGTAAAAAGTGGCACGGCCTGGACCACCTCTCTGCAATGCAGCTCAGTGGCGCTTACTGGAAGCACTTGGTGGGCTAGTTAGCCCCCAGGGGCCCTCAGTATTGAAGGGAAATTATATCCCCAATTTAAAACGTGCCATGGTGCGTGTTTGCACACGTCACCTCAGGCCCCGTCCCCTCCCTTCACCACTGTGTAAACGCGCCCTGTGGCTGTTCTAAGTTGAGAGATTAAGTCCCCTTGAATCCTAAGGGTCCCTAGGGTCACACTAGACCACTAGGTACCTCCAGTAAGCGCCACAGAGCTGCGTTGCAGAGAGGTGTAAAAAGGGGCTTGGCCTCAGAACACCTGTCTGCAGCGCAGCTCCCTGGCGCATACTGGAGATGCCTGTTGGGGGCGCGTTTGCAGAGTGCTGCATGGAGGGGGCATGGCCTCCGGCACGATGCCAGTCTTTTATTTTTTTTATTTTTTTAAGAAGGGGGGCTGTGTGGTTCCCCTTCTTATTCTAATTTATTGGCCCTGATGACCCCATCCCCCAGGGCCTGTCTCCTAATTATATTTTTTTGACCCCAATCCCCAGGGCCGGCCACTGTTTTTTATTATTTTTAAAAAATATGTATTTATAGACACACCTAGGACATGCTGGACAAACCGTACGTACCTATCACCATGACGATTTGCGTGATATTCATTAAAAGGCGACTATGCATGCAATTAATCCACGTGGAATGTATTTACACCACTAGTGAAGCTCTGACATGTCTGATGCTCTACCGTGCCTAATCCCGGTAGACACCCTTGTCGTTTATTTATACAAACATGGGTAGCTATTGACGGGCACATTTAATACACATGCACACCAAGCCATTCAAAGGGGATTCGACAAAAATTCGACCAAAACTATGCAAGAAACCCCCCTCACAGTTAATAAAACACACATCCACTGCCAGATGTGTAATACTTTTTATTTTACTCTCTGGAAAGGGGACGAACATCACTTGCGAGTCACAGCGCGCTCCTGACAGAGCCCAATGCTGTGTTACACCCACCATTGCCTGCCGAGTGCCACACACCTCTGTATTGTATTCCACTAGCTAGTGCATATGCTATGACACTCTCTAGCCCATGTGCACTGTAACACCACCCCGTGAAAATGTCATGCCACACTTGTCTTCGCACGGGTTATATTGCCCCATCTAACGTGCCTTCCTCGATGCCTATGTTATAACGCACAGTGCTATGCCATACATATTACAATTTGGGATCCATATCTTTGTCACAGTGCATATGCAACGTTACACTCCCCAGCACATATTTTATATTACAACTTTAGAGACTAGTTAGGTTACACAACACTGCCCTGTGCATATTACACTCCAAGGCGCATATCGCATAGCACGCGCTAGTGCCTGTGCTATCTCGCGCTCTCCAATGAATCTGTCATTGCGCACAATGTATTGCATATTATATTTCACGCCTGGTTCATCTTATATCACACTTTTTGGTGCATAGTTTATACCATACACTATATCTAGTTTTCATTTTCAATCGTGCTCTCAGGACTATGTTCTATATAACACTGTGTTCACCTACCCTTTTCACGGGCATTACATTTTGCGATAGGGGGTGGAGGGTCAGGGGGTGTTTTTGCCAAGTGAGCCCGGAGTCACAGTCACTAACGTCTTCTTCTTCCTGAATAAAAGTGAGATTATGCTGCATACTTGTTCATATTTTAAGTAGTTTGCACAGACAAAATGTTTTAAAAACAATAAAGTTTCTAATACCCGCCTTCTCTGAACAGTTAGCTTGCTGCCCCATCCCCCTCCTCCCTATCCTCTGTTGTGTGAATCCATGGACTAGCCTCCTCCCTCCTGCCATGCATGGTCTGATGTGCTGCCACTGCCCTCAATTTAGTATGATGTACCAGTCCACTCCTCCTGCCCTCCATTGCCCAATTCTATGCCCCATCATTGACCTCCTGCTTAAACTCTGTGCTTAGCTTGCTGCCCCTATTCTCCTTCCCCCTGCCCTCCGATGTCTTTGTGCATGCCCCTGCTCCATCCTTTTTGCCCACCATGTCCCATGGACCTGCCACTCCTATCTACTCTGAGTGTTCTGTTGAGCTGCCACTCCCCTCCCACCTGCCTAGCATTGTCAGATGACTGTAACCTGTCCCTGCCACCTCCACCCTGCCTGTCCACATGCCATGCCTCTATCCTCTTCCTCCTGTCCTACATGGTCCATTGTACTGCCACACCCTTCTGCCCTCCCTGGTCTGTTGTGCTGCAACTGCTCCTCCTGCCTGCCCCGTGTGGTCTGTTGTGAGGCCCCTTCCCCTGAACTTTCTTGTCTGTGCACAGGTCCTGACCCTCCCTTCTATCCTCCATCGTCCTTTGTGCATGCCCCTGCACCCTCCTTCTTGCCCATCATAGCCATTGTGCTGCCACTAACCCTCCCACTTGCCATGCATGGTCTTCTGTGCTGCCATGGCCCCTCCCACCTTCCCTGTGTGGTCAGTTAGCTGCCCCTGATCCCCTCCCACCTTCCCTCCATGGTCTGTGTGTATGCCATCACAGTCTCACTGTTGCTCTTCATGTTGTGTCTTGCTTCTAGTGCCCATCCTGCCTGACCTCCATGGCCATCTTGCTGCTCCTGCCCTGCCCCCTTGCCCCCAGCCCTCTGTTTACATGTGCAGACCCCTACTCCCTCCCTCCTGGCTTGTCTGTTCCATTGTAATGCCCCTGATCCGTCCCTCCTGCCCTTTATGGTCTGTTATGCTGCAGCCTTCTCTCCTGTCAGTCCATTATGGTCAGCTAGCTACCATTGCCTCTTGCCCCTCTGTTCTCTGTTGTCCATGTGCATGGTCCTGTCCCCTCCCTCTTGCTTTCTATGGATTGTTGTGCTGCACTCCCGTCCTGCATGCCCTGTGTGGTGTATTGTGCTGCTGCAAACCCTGATGCCTGCCCTGCAGGGTCAGTTTGGTGCACCTCTCCATGTCTCTCCTGTCCTCTGTTATCCAAGTCCATGTCCCTATCCCATTTCCTTCCATGATCCAATGTACCATACTTGCGAACATTTTGAACTTGGTAAGAGGGAGATTTTGAAAAAAAACTGGGGTATTGATTTTCCCCTTTGAGTTACATTGAAAAAGAGGATATTGTAGACAGGAGACAGATCAAATAAAGCCCATTTGAGCTTAAAAACATTGGACGTTTCCTGGCTGAATCGGGTCTGTTGGCACGTATGGTTGTACTACCATTGCCTCTTCCTTCTGCCCACAATGGTCTATTACATTGCCACAGCCTTGAAGGAGGGTAGATTTTGTATCACAGGGGGCCCCTGGCCCGTTCTGTCCACACCTGAAGTATGAGACCCTTGTCCTTGCCCTGCCAGCCGCATTTGTAGGCCGTATTAAATTGACCAGCGGGTCCTGTGTTGCTATATAATTATCCTGAGACATCCTTACCACTCAGCCAGCATAAAACCCCTGTGTAGGCCCTTCTGTTCAATATGTAGGCCTCTTTGTTAAATTGACCATAGCTCTGCAATTTTAGTGTATAGCAGTCTGAAGGCAGGTCTGCGAGGCCTTCTGCTCCAAACTAGTAGCCCCCACCCTACCCGAGTGCTCCGTGCTCGGTATCAAAGTTCAACATCCCCCTGAAGCTGTCGACATACAGTAGGCTGCATCCTGGACTGGTACTTGCTTCCTGGGCAGGTTTCCCGCTTTTAAGGAAGTGGCAACCGCAGAGCGTCAAGTTAGGAGAACTGAGGAGATTTTATACATGAATATATTGAATTCCTGTACAATACCCATTATTTTCTGCTTGCTCTATGGAACTTACGATAAGCGATTGGCCTGAGAGACTGACCTTTTCACCCAGTCCATTGTCAGCATTAAGTGGGTAAATGACGAAATGTCTGGTAAAATCTGCAGACGAAGCTTTTGGGTAGCATACGTAGGTAGATGTAGCGTGCAAAGGAGCCCACAAAATGATATAAAAAGGGAGCACCCACAGATATCGACGGACAACCTCGCCGTCTGTATGTAGGTTAACAGGCTGTGCAGGTTTTCCCCAAGAACTGGGAGCTCTTGTCTTCCTTTGCTTAAAATGTCTTGCTCTGCTTTGCTTGAAGTATCTTATTCTATTTTACCTATATGAAATGTCATGTTATGTTTAACCATTGTTCTCTTTACTTTTGCATTTAAAAGATGTTGTATTGTAATTGCAGGAATGCTTGCTCTAAGAGTAAATGTGAGTGTCCCTAGGTAACATTTTCCTTGGTGTAACTTGTTTCTCATGATGCATTTATAGATGTGTTTTCTCTCTCTCTCTGTCAGTCCATTAATTGAGATACAGAGAATATCATGACAGCTGTATGATTATCTGGATTCTGTATTTTGTACTTTATGTCTCTATTCTGCGGTTTCTTTGAAGTTGCATCTTCTCATTAAACTGCCATTGTATTCGGCCTCCAATTCCATGTCTCATATGTCTGTTTTCTTCATTTTTGGAGCAAGCGTTCCTAGGCACCCCGGCTCAAATTAAGGTGCCCCTTTTGTCCCTGACTCACTCTCCTGCTCAGTTCTGTGGTGGCTCCCGGGGCTCTGGGGACCGCCCCTAGCTTCCTTGACCCGTAATAGATCTTCCCTCCAACAGCCTCTCTTGCAAGTCCTGTATTGTTGGTTTGTTGCCCCTGCCCCCCTTTCCACTGCCCTCCATAGTCTGTTGTGCTTCCACGGCCCTTCCTGCCTGCTCAGTGTGGTTAAATTGTTGCCTTTGCACCCTCCTACCTGCCTTCAATTTTCAGAGTCCGTGCCCCTGGCCTCTGCCTCTCAACAGTATCCTAATGAACAACTAGATTGCTAACATTCTATATTTATTACAAAAGTGTGGAACGCCTGACATCATCTTGATGTAATCAAAACTGTAATACCTAGAGCATTCCTTTAGAAATTACATATATGAGAGGGTCTTATTGGCATCAAAATTATGGTTAGTGCTCTAAAAGACTAAAATAAGGACATATTTTCTGAGTTTTCAAATAGCGACAAAGCACTTTTAAATTATTTGTTATCTTTATGTTTTTTTATCTAGTTGACAACTTGATTAAATGTTGCACTTAGGGGAGAGGATGTGGTGTTACTTCCAGAGCTGCAGACTTTGCAACTGGGGAACCAGGTTGAAGTTTCTGCTTCAGCTCGACATTCTGTGATTCTGGTCAAATCACTTAGTCTCCCCATGTCTACAACCAAAATGAATTTGTTCTTGTGTGATGTAACCAATGCTCATGTAAAGCACTCCAATACCTGACAAGTCTGCACTATATAACACTGCAAAAACACAAAATAATAAGTGTTTTGCACACTTCTGTCATTGGGCTATATTTGGGCTATATCTGGGTGATTTTGGGCTACATTTGGGCTCTTTTGTCTCCGGTGGCCATCTTGGGAGATTTATTTGTTATGAAGTTTCCTAATTTCCTCATGTACTGCAGTCTCCTCAGTCGGAAATGCTTTCAGTTTTTTACTTTGATTCCATCATGAAGGTATTCAGATATGTCACACATTTGCCATGAATTCTGAATGTTAGCACTCTAGTTGCTCATTAGATCACTGTAGTAAAACTACTGTTCACCATGGAAGTCTGCTCCTGGTATTAAAAGTGCATGTTTCAGTCTGCATGTCAGAATTTTTTAATGAAATAGAAGAGGATTTGAGAAGTCACTCAAAATGTGCCCTCATTTTCTTTCTTCAGCATTAATCATAATTTCTATGGCAAAATGAACCCCCTCATTGTGTTCCTTTTTAAATTAAATGTTTTAAGTGTTACCAGTTTATTCCAATCAAGATGGCTTCAGGTGTGCCATACTTTTGTCATAATGAAGACAGTAAGTGCTCTAGTTGTTTTTAAGAACATTCTTGGACATTCTGTCATTGGGCTATACTTGGGCTACATCTGGGTGATATTTGGGCTACATTTGGGCTCTTTTGTCTCTGGTGGCCATCTTGGGAGACTTATTTGTTATGAAGTTTCCTAATTTCCTCATTTACTGCAGTCTCCTCAGTAGGAAATACTTTCAGTTTTTTACTTTGATTCCATCAAGAAGGCATTCAAATGTGTCACACATTTGCCATAAAATCAGAATGTTAGCACTCTTTTTGCTCATTAGATCACTGTAGTAAAGCTACTGCTCACCAGGGAAAACTGCTGCTGGTATTGAAAGTGCATGTTTCAGTCTGCATGCCAGGATTTGAGAAGTCACTCAAAATGTGCCCTAATTTTTCTTTCTGCAGCACTAATCATACTTTTTATGGAAAAATGAACCACCTCATTTTGTTCCTTTTTAAATTAAATGTTTTAAGAGTTACCACTTTAATCCAAGCAAGATGGCTTCAGGTGTGCCATACATTTATCATAAGTAGGACGGTTAGCTCTCTAGTAGTTCTTTGGAACACTCTGGAAAGCTGCAGTAGAACACAAAGGAATCAACTGACAGTCTCTGCCCTTGTTGGATGTACATGTTTTACTGAGAATGTCAGACTTCATTCTCACATGACTGAGAAAGATAATGTGAATTTACAGAAAATAAGCTCTCAGTTTAGCTTATAGATCACCTTCCAAACCTCTGTGGTAAAAGCATGAGAAAATATTTTTCTCTCAATCATGATATCCCAGCAGAAGGCTTTTTCACATGGTGAAATCACCTTAGAACATACCACAATTCCTAAAATGAGTATGGTACCATCAACAAATGATTTATAATGTAACTAAAGTCTTAAAATCTTCTATTAACTGCAATGCTTTTTAATGAGGTGCTATCATGTATATTGGTCCCAAGATGGCTGCCAACACTTCTTGGATGAAGTGCTGACAGCCAATCAGATCTCAGGATGAGATGTGTGGTTAGGCTCCGCCCACATATATATATTGATTTAAATGCTATTTTCTCAGGAACTACTGAACAGATTTACACCAGACCTACAAAAGGCACTTCCTTGACCTGAGGACTACCTCTCTGCCAAATTTCAAGTAACTCTGTTCAGCCGTTCGGGCTGTAGCTGTGTCTAAAGGTCCTATGGAAAAATGCATGGGAAAAACACGTTTTGGGACCCCCCTTTTTTCTCAGCCCCCACTTGACGAATCCCCCCGAGACTTTCAGGGTAGGAGCGGAGCGTAGCGCCCCACCTATTTTGAAAATTTCGCGAGGATTCATCGACCGGCGCCAAAGTTATTCCAAATAGAATGTTGCGGATTTCCTATGGAAACAGGGTCCTAACTATAACTATCTACTGGCGACCGCCAGTAGATAATATATATATATATATATATATATATATATATATATATATATATATATATATATATATATATATATATATATATATATATATATATACATATATATATACATATATTATCTACTGGCAGTCGCCAGTAGATAGTTATAGTTAGGACCGTGTTTCCATAGGAAATCCGCAACATTCTATTTGGAATAACTTTGGCGCCGGTTGACGAATCCTCGCAAAATTTTCAAAATAGGTGGGGCGCTCCGCTCCACTCCTACCCCGAAAGTCTGGGGGTGATTCGTCAAGCGGGGGCCGAGAAAAAAGGGGGGTCCCAAAACACGTTTTCCCCATGCATTTTTCCATAGGACCTTTAGTCGAAGGTACAGCCCGAACGGCTGAACAGAATTACTTGAAATTTGGTAGAGAGGTAGTCCTCAGGTCAGGAAAGTGCCTTTTGCAGGTCTGGTGTCAATCTGTTCAGCAGTTCCTGAGAAAATCAAAAGTAAAATCATATATATATGTGGGTGGAGCCTAACCACACATCTCATCCTGAGATCTGATTGGCTGTCAGCACTTCATCCAAGAAGTGTTGGCAGCCATCTTGGGACCATTATACATGATAGCACCTCATTAAAAAGCTTTGCAGTTAATAGAAGGTTTTAAGACTTTAGTTACATTATAAATCATTTGTTGATGGTACCATACTCATTTTAGGAATTGTGGTATGTTCTAAGTTGATATCACCATGTGAAAAAGCCTTCTGCTGGGATATCATGATTGAGAGAAAAATATTTTCTCATGCTTTTCCCACAGAGGTTTGGAAGGTGATCTATAAGCTAAACTGAGAGCTTATTTTCTGTAAATTCACATTATCTTTCTCAGTCATGTGAGAATGAAGTCTGACATTCTCAGTAAAACATGTACATCCAACAAGGGCAGAGACTGTCAGTTGATTCCTTTGTGTTCTACTGCAGCTTCCCAGAGTGTTCCAAAGAACAACTAGAGCGCTAACAGTCCTACTTATGATAAACGTATGGCACACCTGAAGCCATCTTGCTTGTATTAAAGTGGTAACTCTTAAAACATTTAATTTAAAAAGGAACAAAATGAGGGGGTTCATTTTTCCATAAAAAGTATGATTAGTGCTGCAGAAAGAAAAATTAGGGCACATTTTGAGTGACTTCTCAAATCCGCTTCTATTTCATTAAAAAATTCTGACACGCAGACTGAAACATGCACTTTCAATACCAGCAGCTGTTTTCCCTGGTGAGCAGTAGCTTTACTACAGTGATCTAATGAGCAAAAAGAGTGCTAACATTCTGAATTTATGGCAAATGTGTGACACATCTGAATGTCTTCTTGATGGAATTAAAGTAAAAAACTTAAAGTATTTCCTACTGAGGGGACTGCAGTAAATGAGGAAATTAGGAAACTTCATAACAAATAAGTCTCCCAAGATGGCCACCAGAGACAAAAGAGCCCAAATGTAGCCCAAATATCACCCAGATGTAGCCCAAGTATAGCCCAATGACAGAATGTCCCAGAGTGTTCTTAAAAACAACTAGAGCGCTTACTGTCTTCATTATGACAAAAGTATGGCACACCTGAAGCCATCTTGATTGGAATAAACTGTTAACACTTAAAACATTTAATTTAAAAAGGAACACAATGAGGGGGTTCATTTTGCCATAGAAATTATGATCAATGCTGAAGAAAGAAAATGAGGGCACATTTTGATTGACTTCTCAAATCCTCTTCTATTTCATTAAAAAATTCTGACATGCAGACTGAAACATGCACTTTTAATACCAGGAGCAGACTTCCATGGTGAACAGTAGTTTTACTACAGTGATCTAATGAGCAACTAGAGTGCTAACATTCAGAATTTATGGCAAATGTGTGACATATCTGAATACCTTCATTATGGAATCAAAGTAAAAAACTGAAAGCATTTCCTGCTGAGGAGACTGCAGTAACTGAGGAATTAGGAAACTTCATAACAAATAAATCTCCCAAGATGGCCACCGGAGAAAAAAGAGCCCAAATATTGCCCAAAATCACCCAGATGTAGCCCAAATATAGCCCAGTGACAGAAGTGTGCAAAACACTTATAATGTTGTGTTTTTGCAGTGTTATATAGTGCAGACTTGTCAGGTATTGGAGTGCTTTACATGAGCATTGGTTACATCACACAAGAACAAATTCATTTTGGTTGTAGACATGGGGAGACTAAGTGATTTGACCAGAATCACAGAATGTCGAGCTGAAGCAGAAACTCCAACCTGGTTCCCCAGTTGCAAAGTCTGCAGTTCTGGAAGTAACACCACATCCTCTCCCCTAAGTGCAACATTTAATCAAGTGGTCAACTGGATAAAAAAAACATAAAGATAACAAATAATTTAAAAGTGCTTTGTCGCTATTTGAAAACTCAGAAAATATGTCCTTATTTTAGTCTTTTAGAGCACTAACCATAATTTTGATGCCAATAAGACTCTCTCATATATGTAATTTCTAAAGGAAATGCTCTAGGTATTACAGTTTTGATTACATCAAGATGACGTTAGGCGTTCCACACTTTTGTAATAAATATAGAATGTTAGCAATCTAGTTGTTCATTAGGATACTGTTGAGAGGCAGAGGCCAGGGGCACGGACTCTGAAAATTGAAGGCAGGTAGGAGGGTGCAAAGGCAACAATTTAACCACACTGAGCAGGCAGGAAGGTACGTGGCAGCACAACAAACTATGGAGGGCAGTGGAAAGGGGGGCAGGGGCAACAAACCAACAATACAGGACTTGCAAGAGAGGCTGTGGCAATGTATTAGACCATTGTGGGTAGAAGGAAGAGGCAATGGTAGTACAACCATACATGCCAACAGACCCGATTCAGCCAGGAAACTTCCAATGTTTTTAAGCTCAAATGGGCTTTATTTGATCTGTCTCCTGTCTACAATCTCCTCTTTTTCAATGTAACTCAAAGGGGAAAATCAATACCCCAGTTTTTTTTCAAAATCTCCCTCTTACCAAGTTCAAAATGTTCGCAAGTATGGTACATTGGATCATGGAAGGAATTGGGGTAGGGACATGGACTTGGATAACAGAGGACAGGAGGGACATGGAGAGGTGCAGCACAATACACCACACAGGGCATGCGGGACGGGAGTGCAGCACAACAATCCATAGAAAGCAAGAGGGAGGGGACAGGACCATGCACATGGACAACAGAGAACAGAGGGGCAAGAGGCAATGGTAGCTAGCTGACCATAATGGACAGACAGGAGAGAAAGCTGCAGCATAACAGACCATAAAGGGCAGGAGGGACGGATCAGGGGCCTTACAATGGAACAGACAAGCCAGGAGGGAGGGAGTAGGGGTCTGCACATGTAAACAGAGGGCTGGGGGCAAGGGGGCAGGGCAGGAGCAGCAAGATAGCCATGGTGGTCAGGCAGGATGGGCACTAGAAGCAAGACACACCATGAAGAGCAACAGTGAGACTGTGATGGCATACACACAGACCATGGAGGGAAGGTGGGAGGGGGTCAGGGGCAGCTAACTGACCACACAGGGAAGGTGGGAGGGGCCATGGCAGCACAGAAGACCATGCATGGCAAGTGGGAGGGTTAGTGGCAGCACAATGGCTATGATGGGCAAGAAGGAGGGTGCAGGGGCATGCACAAAGGACGATGGAGGATAGAAGGGAGGGTCAGGACCTGTGCACAGACAAGAAAGTTCAGGGGAAGGGGCCTCACAACAGACCGCATGGAGCAGGCAGGAGGAGCAGTTGCAGCACAACATACCAGGGAGGGCAGAAGGGGGTGGCAGTACAATGGACCATGTAGGACAGGAGGAAGAGGATAGGGGCATGGCATGTGGACAGGCAGGGTGGAGGTGGCAGGGACAGGTTACAGTCATCTGACAATGCTAGGCAGGTGGGAGGGGAGTGGCAGCTCAACAGAACACTCAGAGTAGATAGGAGTGGCAGGTCCATGGAACATGGTGGGCAAAAAGGATGGAGCAGGGGCATGCACAAAGACATCGGAGTGCAGGGGGAAGGAGAATAGGGGCAGCAAGCTAAGCACAGAGTTTAAGCAGGAGGTCAATGATGGGGCATAGAATTGGGCAATGGAGGGCAGGAGGAGTGGACTGGTACATCATACTAAATTGAGGGCAGTGGCAGCACATCAGACCATGCATGGCAGGAGGTAGGAGGCTAGTCCATGGATTCACACAACAGAGGATAGGGAGGAGCTGGATGGGGCAGCAAGCTAACTGTTCAGGGAAGTCGGGTATTAGGAACTTTATTGTTTTTTAAAACGTGTGTCTGTGCGAACTACTTAAAATATGAACATGTATGCAGCATAATCTCACTTTTTTTCAGGAAGAAGAGGACGTTTGTGACTGTGACTCCGGGCTCACTTGGCAGAAACACCCCCTGACCCTCCACCCCCTATCGCAAAATGTAATGCCCGTGAAAAGGGTAGGTGAACACAGTGTTATATAGAACATAGTCCTGAGAGCACAATTGAAAATGAAAACTAGATATAGTGTATGGTATAAACTATGCACCAAAAAGTGTGATATAAGATGAACCGGGCGTGAAATATAATATGCAATACATTGTGCACAATGACAGATTCATTGGAGAGCGTGAGATAGCACAGGCACTAGCGCGTGCTATGCGATATGCGCCTTGGAGTGTAATATGCACAGGGCAGTGTTGTGTAACCTAACTAGTCTCTAAAGTTGTAATATAAAATATGAGCTGGGGAGTGTAACGTTGCATATGCACTGTGACAAAGATATGGATCCCAGATTGTAATATGTATGGCATAGCACTGTGCGTTATAACATAGGCATCGAGGAAGGCACGTTAGATGGGGCAATATAACCCGTGCGAAGACAAGTGTGGTATGACATATTCACGGGGTGGTGTTACAGTGCACATGGGCTAGAGAGTGTCATAGCATATGCACTAGCTGGTGGAATACAACACAGAGGTGTGTGGCACTCAGCAGGCAATGGTGGGTGTAACACAGCATTGGGCTCTGCCAGGAGCGCGCTGTGACTCTCAAGTGATGTTCGTCCCCTTTCCAGAGAGTAAAATAAAAAGTATTACACATCCGGCAGTGGATGTGTGTTTTATTAACCGTGAGGGGGGCTTCTTGCATAGTTTTGGTCGAATTTTTGTCGAATCCCCTTTGAATGGCTTGGTGTGCATGTGTATTAAATGTGCCCGTCAATAGCTACCCATGTTTGTATAAATAAACGACAAGGGTGTCTACCGGGATTAGGCACGGTAGGGCATCAGATATGTCAGAGCTTCACTAGTGGTGTAAATACATTCCACGTGGATTCATTGTATGCATAGTCGCCTTTTAATGAATATCACGCAAATCGTCATGTTGATAGGTACGTACGGTTTGTCCAGCATGTCCTAGGTGTGTCTATAAATATATATTTTTTAAAAATAATAAAAAACAGTGGCCGGCCCTGGGGATTGGGGTCAAAAAAATATAATTAGGAGACAGGCCCTGGGGGATGGGGTCATCAGGGCCAATAAATTAGAATAAGAAGGGGAACCACACAGCCCCCCTTCTTAAAAAATTAAAATAAATAAAAGACTGGCATTGTGCCGGAGGCCACGCCCCCTCCTTGCAGCACTCTGCAAACGCGCCCCCTGGCGAGTTGTAAGTTGGGGAATTAATTTCTCTTCAATACTGAGGGTCCCTGAGAGCCAACTAGCCCAACAGGCATCTCCAGTATGCGCCAGGGAGCTGTGCTGCAGACAGGTGTTCTGAGGCCAAGCCCCTTTTTACACCTCTCTGCAACGCAGCTCTGTGGCGCTTACTGGAGGTACCTAGTGGTCTAGTTTGACCCTAGGGACCCTTAGGATTCAAGGGGACTGCCACAGGGCGCGTTTACACAATGGTAAAGGGAGGGGACGGGGCCTGAGGTGACGTGTGCAAACACGCACTATGGCACGTTTTAAATTGGGGATATAATTTCCCTTCAAAACTGAGGGCCCCTGGGGGCTAACTAGCCCACCAAGTGCTTCCAGTAAGCTCCACTGAGCTGCATTGCAGAGAGGTGGTCCAGGCCTTGCCACTTTTTACACCTCTCTGCAACGCAGCTCTGTGGCACTTACTGGAGGTACCTAGTGGGCTAGTTGGACCCTAGGGACCCTCAGGATTCAAATGAACTTAATCTCCCAACTAAAAACGGACACAGGGCTTGTTTACACAGTGGTGAAGGGAGGGGACGGTGCCTGAGTTAACGTGTGCAAAAACGCCCTGTGGCCTGTTTTAAGAGGTAGTTTTAATCCCCCTGCCCTATTATATACTAGGGGCTTACAGAGGAGGTCATGCTAATCACAGGGGGAACCCAACGCATAATGTTCCCTAGTGTATGTAGGTGTTTTCACTGTATTCTAAGTGACTTTTAACATAGCACTGGCTCTAGGACTGGTTAGTCAGACTCAGTTACCACCAGTATCCGTCTGAAAAAGTTGAGGGTACAGGATGATTTTGCAACAAGGCTTCTTTCTGCTCTTCTTTTTGTTCTTTCTGCACGTTATCCTTCTTCCTGCACTTTTCTTCGTCTTTGAGGACTTCTGTTGCTTCTTTCTGCACTTCTTTTTTTTCTTTCTGTGCATTGTTTCTTCTTTCTTCACATGTCCTATCTCTGTAGGCATAGTTAGAAATTAGCATTTAAAAAACCTTTGAAATTCACAGAAAAAAACATAGGTTTCAGGCACGTTATAGTTAGGAATTAGCATTTAAAAAACCTCAGAAATTCACTGTAAAAACCATAGGTTTCAGGGGTGTTATAGTTAGCTGGACTTTTCACTTGTACAAAACCATTGAAATTCCCCCGTTATAGTTAGTTCAGCTAACTATAACTCGCGTGCCCGCAATGCACTGCTGATGACGTCACATATTACATCACTCATGACATGGTCAGTGACATCACTCATGACATCACTGATGACATCTCAAATGACATCACTGATGACATCACTGATGACATCATCCTTGTGATAGAGTGGCAGACCTCCTCTCACCCTAATATAACCTTTGATACACACATTCAAAAATAGAGACTAAAAATTTCAAAACAATGGACATACCAATAACAGTTACAACAACCTCTTCAGTAATTCTAAGATCCACATACACATCCACTCATTCACCAACAGTCCTATACATTCACTCATACATGTACTCACTCATC
Source organism: Triturus cristatus (assembly GCF_964204655.1). NCBI lineage: Eukaryota > Metazoa > Chordata > Amphibia > Caudata > Salamandridae > Triturus > Triturus cristatus. The sequence goes on from NC_140591.1 coordinate 1,087,490,034, forward strand.
ATATGTACTCATACACCTATACATCCTGTTACACAATGCCACTCATCCATAGAGTTACTCACACACATAGTCACTCATGCTAATAAAGAATCAAACATACATTTACTTGCATATACAGTTATACACACACCATCACACTTACTTCTATGGAAACTTACACATACTTAGTCTTTTAAACAATCACTTATAGAAACACATACTTATTCATACAGGAACTCTTTCAATCTCTCACTCTCACATATACTCACTTATATACACCAATAGTCACATATACTAGTTTAAAACATATGTAGTTACTCATAAAGACACTATTGAGACAGTCATTCACTCACTAACACACCCATACACACACTCATCCACCCATACAGTCCTGCACACATGCTGTCTTCAACACATACAAACAGTGAGTCACTCATTCATGCACCTATGCACTACATAATACCCCCCACCGAACCATGCAGACACTCAGACTGATACTCAAAAAACCAACTAATAACCTATATAGACACCCATGTAGCTACTCAGCAACCCATGCAGCCACTTATACACAAAGTGAGAGACTGATACAGATATTTACATATTTAAACATTACTCACTAAGCCATGTATTCACTATGATACACTTAATCAGTCAGTTACACAATCAATTTTTCAAAAACAAAACATCCATTTAGACACTTATATACCCATTTATTCTTCTATCGACCTTGAGATATACATATATAAAACATATTTAATTTTCAGAAAAACACACATTCACTGGATGATGTCATCAGTGATGTCATCAGTGATGTCATTTGAGATGTCATCAGGTATGTCATGAGTGTTGTCACTGACCATGTCATGAGTAATGTAATATGTGACGTCATCAGCAGTGCATTGCGGGCGTGCGAGTTATAGTTAGCTGAACTAACTATAACAGGGGAATTTCAATGGTTTTGTACGAGTGAAAAGTCCAGCTAACTATAACGCCCCTGAAACCTATGGTTTTTTCAGTGAATATATATATATAAATCCTAATCATTCATTCATTATTGTTTTCCATTCCACCTTAGTGTAGATAGTTTTTTAACTTTAGTTCCTGACGAATCGCCTCTAGACTTGTAGAATTGCAAAGAAACATGTTGCCCAAACACACAGAAGAGCGCCACACCTGAAACATTACCTTAGCATTGCGCCTTTCCTCTTTATTTTAATCAGGGTACGAGACCCCATAATTAAAGTTATTTTTGCTGGTACTCCCAACTCTGTTTTAACTCACATAAATATCACACACCACTTATTCATCTACACTCACTAAATCTCTCACCCCCACTGCACCAAACGGATATTTGGAAAAATATCTCCGCCAAAGTTCCCCTCATCGGGAGCCCGTCAGGCCTTGCAGTGCCGGCCAGACGAGGAGCAGCCCGATAATGAAGCATGACACCCAACTGGGTGTGTGAGGGCATTACATTCCAAAGAAATGTATTCCCATCTCTTTGACTCTGTAGCCTGCTGTTCTTTGTATATTGCTGAATTCTAGATCATTCAGGAAAAGCACAACTTTAATTTTCATATTGCATATGGGCAACTGTGCTGGACCTCATGTATAAAAGCCCGTTGTCCCTCTGTTTTTGAATATTGTGTCAGCATGAGACCATGTGAGTCAGAGTGAGTCCAAAACAGACATGAGTGAGTGTGAGAAATTGTGGTGTATTGTATGCTGTGGTTGGACGAACCCACCATACAATACACTCATGAAGCCAACATGGGTCCAGTCAAGCTTGTTTGCTAAACCATAGCTCAACGCTTGGTAGCTGTGGGGCTTCGAGCAGTTAGGCTTAAACAAAATAACTAGTGCAAAGTGTGTGGAGGTGCAAAAGCACAAAAGTCAAGCAATACAAACAAATGTTACACCAACTCATAAAAATAGATTCTACTTTTATGAATGTTTAGACAACTGTTAGAAATGGGGGTCTCTAGTTGGCAAGGGTTTGCAACTTTGTCCAAGTAGGGACCCTTCTTCCTAGTCAGGGTAAGGGAATTACACTCCTAAAATAAACTCTGCTCACACCCTTGGTAGCTTGGCATGAGCAGTCAGGCTTATCTCAGAGGCAGTGTGCAAAGCATTTGCACATAACCAACAATAATACAGTGAAAACACTACAAAAGGACATCTCACCAGTTTAGAAAAATATCCAATATTTTTATATATCCAAATCAAGACCAAAATGATAAAAATCCAACATACAGTACTATAGAAATATATACTTTGGAAGATATCCTTAAAATTGCAGAAATACCTCAACAACACAGTTCGTACGAGTCAGTAGCTCCGTCCGGGGCTACCTCGATGCAAAAGCATGGACAGACTTAGTAACAGTACCTTCCTCATTGCGGCCGGCATGTTGGTGCGAGCCAGTCGTGGCAACCGTCGCGGTTGCATTGAAAAATGTAAGCGGTGCAGGGTGCAGTGCCCTCTCAATGTGGTGCAGGTAGAGGCTCGGTGACAATCATCCAGTCAGCGTCAGTGAGACGAAGGCTTACAGTGCAGTGTGAGGCGGTGCTTGATACAGTGCTGGCAGGTTGCGGTGCAAGCGACAGAGCTGGTTAGCGGGAGCTGTCGTCAGTCAGCCAGATTGCTGTGTGGGGCCAGGCAGTGCGATCTGCAACGTACGGGTGGTGCCCCCAGCCAAGATGTGGTCTTGGGTGTCAAAGTCAGCAGCAGCGACGACATCAGTAAGACAAGGATGGAGCAGTGAAGCAAGGTAGTGTGGAGTGTGGTGCCCACAGGTCACGGTGCAAGCAGAGGCTTGGCAGCGGTTTTTGTCGTAGTTGGTGAGACCAGGGTTGCGGTGCAAGATGTGGACGGTGCCTTGTGCGGTGCCGTCAGGACACAGAGCCAGGTGCGGAGTCGGTGACGGAGTCGGTTGCATTTCTCTTCACTGTGGCAACTGAAGCTGCGGTTCCAGAAGCGGTACCCAGAGGTTGGTAAAGTCATTGCAGTCCCTGAGACCTCAGAACAAGAGGCAAGCTCTATTTCAAGCCCTTGGAGATACTCAGCACAAGTAAAGAATGTTCAGTACAGTCCTTTCATTGACCAAGGCAGTTGCAGCAACTGCAGGCCAACCCAACAAAGCAACAAGTCAGCAAAGGGTCAGTTCTCTTCCTGGCAGCTCTTCCATCTCTTCTTTTTGGCAGGTTCCTTGATTCCAGCGAGTTCCAAAATGTTGGGGTCTGGGCCCCAATATCTATACTCAAAATCCCTTTGTTCTCTCAGGCAGAGAGTGTCTGTGCTTATTCCAAACCAGTTCTGTCCTCTCTCGCACAGCTTCCTGGCAGGAGGTGGAGACAGCATTGTGGAAGGCAGACCAGGCTCATTCAGGTGAAAGGAAATCTCCTCCCCTTACTCTAAATGCAGCCCAGGTCTCTTCAGGCCAGCCGTGACTCATCCGACTCTCTTGAGCTATCCCCAGCCACTGTCACTCCAAAGCCAGACAGTCAATACACATCCTAGCAAAGGCACATTGGATGGCTAAGCAAGAAAATACCTTCTTTCTAAAAGTGGTATTTTCAAACACAGAGTGTAAAAATCACCCTCACTAAAAGATGTATTTTAACATTATGAGTTTTGTCATGCTAAACTTTATTTTCCTACCTTGTTCCCAGTGGTAGTAATGTTTATAAGATGTTATAAGCAAACTCCCCATTCTATCCTCTGGGAACAGGTAGCTTTGCCATAATGAAAAGCGAAATTGGCAGTATTTCAATATCAGGACATGACACACACATCAGGGCATGTCCCACCTTTCACATACACTGCACCCTGCCCACAGGGGTACCTTGGGCCTACCTTAGGGGTGACTCACAGGTAAGAAAAGGGAAGGTTAAGGCCTCGCAAGTGGGTGCACTTGCCAAATCAACATGGCAATTACAAACTACACACAGACTCTGCATGGCAGGTCTGAGTTACCTTTACAGGGCTACTTCTGTAGGTGCAGTGCTGCAAGCCTACTAGTAGCATTTGATTTACAGGTCCTGGCACTCTCAGTGCACTTTACTAGGGACTTACCAGTAAATCAAATTTGCCTATCATGGAACACCGATCCATAACACAATTTACACCGAGAGCATATGCACTTTAGCACTGAGCAGCAGTGGTAATGTGCCCATAGTCCTAAAACCAACAAAGACAGGAAAAATAGGAGGAAGAAGCAAAACATTTGGGGATAAGCCTGCAAAAAGGGCCATTCCCAACACACACCCCTTCCAGCGTAAAGCCAGAGTAGACCAATCCATACCTCGATGGGCTTCCCTGCTTGAGGCGATAGAACATGGGACCTGGCCTGCAATGGCAAAACCAATAAAACCCACCAATGTGTTGAGGAGATATAGATATATTTTTCAATTTAAGCTTTATTTCGAAAGAAATGTCATAAAACCTGCAAAACAAGAGTGACATTACTATTGTTTTTTCTTAAAAAGAGAGTGCAAAAGTACAACGTATGTGGTTAGCATGGACATTAGTACAGCCAGCTAGTCAATTAGCTCCTTCTGTCTAAAATACATATGACTTATTAAAAATGTTGATAAAAAGAGAGTAACAATGATAAATATGTACATGATTATCCTAAAACCCAATATAAAAACAATCAATATTTCATCGACGAAGGCAAGAGCAGTGGTACAGTAATTGAAAAGACTTTCAATTTGCTTAGGCTGACAACCGGAATTTAAAAAATAAAGTGCTTGTGCGTGATAATTCTAGCATCAATACTGATGTGGCTTTAGAGTCCCTGCTGTCCTGTGTAGAATAAAAGCTGTATCTATTTTGTAAGTGCTTTCCACCTTGCGAGCCAGGCTTGACCCAAAAACTTTGCTACGCACAAGAGAAAAATGGTCTGGACTCAGACTTAAGAATGCATAGTGCGATGTGGTGGTCCCGTGTGCCAAGTTGCCGGCAAAGCGGTCTCAGCCATTTGGCCCATGGTGTTTTGTACGCCGGGCAAGCAAACAGTAAGTGGGCAATGCTTTCTGTCGGGGTCTTGCAGCTTGGGCAACTTTTCTCATGTTTGCAGACCATTTTGCTGTCACTTCGCAAACAGGAAGGAATGCATACCTAAAGTGCATATGCAGTGTTCTATCTATCGGTACCTTGATTAAATCAAGGAAGGGCTCATAATACCTCATTTGTTTGTGAGAGTAGAAATCTGTTGTCAATTTGCCCACATTGGATCTGCTAATCTCTCGCTGGTCCACCCATTCCCAGTATAGGGTTTTTAAGTTCCTCTCTCCTTGGGGGTTCCTGGCTAGCCCAGCAGCCACAAAGCCCTATCGCTGACAGCGTTCTCTAAATGTCAAGTATCCAGCCTATTTTCCCCCCAGTATCTAGGCTGATGATCTCAGTAAGGGCTTCTGCATAAGGAGAGAGCTCAGGAGTCCACCTAATGTGAGCCCAGAAAAGTAGGGGGTGTAGCCTAGCTATATCACTTATTGACCGCCTACCCATGTCCATTAGTAACAGGGTGAGGGGAATGTATTTGGGTGCTGTGACTAGGTCTCTTAGAACTGTATGTTCTGATCTGCAGAGCTCATCTAGTTTATCAAATCCCCAGACTTCTGCTCTGAAAAGGACAGCGCTAACCACCGTTGTATGGTATATCTGAAGGGCTGGAGCTACAGGCCTAGTGTGGGAAAGTTGATGTTCTTTCACTATTACTCCGGCCAAGCATTTGTGGGCTATCAGCATCTTACCTAGGTGGGGTCTCCAGGTCATTTTATCGGAAAGTCCTACACTTAGATAGTCAAAGGTGTCGACCTTTTCAAGTGGAATCCTACTTAGAAGAGGGCATTTCCAACATGGCTTGTGGGAGTTGAAGGCAATAAATTTAGTTTTGGTGCCATTTATGACTAATCCCCGATTGTCACAAAAAAGGTGGAATCTATCAATTAGGTGCTGTAGCCCTGCTGGGGTCTTGGATATCAACAGAGTGTCATCTGCAAACAACAGAGTTGGTATCTTTTTGCCCCCCAGGATGGGCGATTCTGCTGGCTCCTCCAGGAGGAAATCCACTATCCCGTTCACATATAGGGAGAACAGTGTTGGGGCCAGAACACAGCCCTGTCTTACTCATCTATTGACAGGGATGCGCTCTGTTAGTTGTCCCTGTTCCCCCACCTGACCTGGGCAAAGTTCCCCTCCTGGAGGCGGACCAGTAAGTTAAGGACAAAAGGGGTGATACCCATTTCGCCAAGCGTTACCCTTAGCCTGGATCTGAGAACCAGGTCAAAGGCAGTCTTCAGATCAATGAATGCAAGGTAGAGACTGCCTTTGCCTAGCACCACAACCTTCCAATAAATTAGAAGGAATCTGAATACTTGGACCATTGTCCCAGTCTTTGATCTAAAGCCAGCCTGGAACTGGAAAAGGATCTCCCCATATTCAGACCATGACTGAATCCTATGCAGAAGCATCCGGCCAAAGAACTTCTGCATAGCATCAATCCGACTTATTGCTCTGTAATTGGCGGGGTCATCCCCTGCTCCCTTTTTGTGTATGGGGACCACTTCAGCAGACTTCCATGAAATTGGGACAGGTGCTCCATCAGATATGGCATTTGCTAATAATAAGGTGTAGCATGCCCAGTGACTGCGATCAGCCAAAAATAGATCGCCAGGCAGACCATCTATCGATTTCTAAGCAAAATGTAAATCTCAGCTTTTTACACCAAAATTCAAAAAAGCATTGGTAACGGCAAAGCTCGGAAATTTTGTAACAAAATTCAAGATTTGTGCTTGACTACTCTGGCCCGCGTTGAGCATCCAGCTCTGACAGTAGGAAGGTCAGAGGAGCTAGTGGGGAGTAGTTGGACAGTTACCTTGACACCAAAGCAGTTTCCAGTCCAGTTCCAGGCTCTATGGTTGGACAGCATCGTACACCATCTACAGCATGCTGTAGATGCTGTAAGATGCTGAGAATGCTGAGCGGTCAACAGGGTCCTTTCTGGGTGTACTCCTTGGTCCAAGGTCCTTTTGGGGCGACTTTGGCTACAGGTGTCGATGTCCCTCGAAGTTCTCTTTGGTCCAGCAAATGCCCTGTTGCCAATGGAATACTGGCCTGCGGTCACATCAAAACAGGTAGTTTCCTTTGGTGAAGGCTAGTGTCTAGATCTGGCAGATTCAGGTGCAATGTTTGAGCACTAGGACTTAGTCATCCGGGCTGCATGTCGGCAGTCAGCTTCAGTCAAACTTATTTGGCTACTAGCTAGCCAGAAAGGGCGGCTAGCTTTTGTAGCCCTGGTAGTGTAACAGTAAGTCAGCCAACTCACTCTTGGAGTTCACATCTCTGTCTGGGACTCTGGAGCGACTTTTCCATAAGACAGGCACCTCAAGCATATGCCTCTTTGCTAGCCCAAGAATCAGCAGGTGAAGTCCAGCGGCAAGTGCAGCATCTCCTACTTTGTCCACGGAACAGCAGGGCTGTCCTTCTTTCGTCCTCTCTCCAGTCCAGATGTGATCTGAGGTCTGGGTTCCAGGGTTGCCATATTTATGCCCAGGAAATGCCCTTGGAGGATGTGGCTGTCACTAGCCAATGGGCTAGTAGGCCTTTCCCACCGGATGATGACTTCCTGCAAAGTGTGACATCTAGTTCTCCCTGAGTGCACTATTGTGTCCACTCCCAAGATGCCAGAACCCCTCTCTTGGTGTGTGGAGCTTGTTAGCCCACTCTAGAGGTGTGGCTAACTGAGGGCTACACACCCACAAAAAAAGTAGCTTGGCAGCTTGTCTCCCCTCTCTGTTCCATATACTCACACATCTACCTCAACAAAAGGAGCAGCCCGTCAAAGACAGCTTCGTTTGAAGAAGCTCAACTTTTGTGCGCACACCCTGTGTGGTTTTCTGCTAGTGAGAGGTAAAACCTCTTCCAATTACAGGCCTCAATTGTTCTCACTTATGGTAATCGTTCACACTTCTCCCCTAGAGGGCAGAAGGCTGACTTGTAGCCAGCATCTGCAAATGGCCACTGGAAAACCTGGTCAACAAAGTGAGTTCTTAAAAAGTTACATTAAATTCAATCTGAGCATCAAGTCGGCTTTAATGTAACAATTTGTATACCTTGAAGTACCAACATTAGTAATCCCATTCAGAAGTTAGCGCCACTGAGGTATCATAGGGTAGCCCTGCACTCGCCAATGGGGCTACTGTCTTTTATGCAGTAAAAAGGCAAATTTGGGGTTTTCCCTTTTTGGACATATAAAAATACATATCCTACTTTATTAATATACAGTACCCTGTCTTCGGTCTCAATAGGCCTGCTGTAGGGGCGACATATATATATTAAAAAGGGAGGTCTGGAATTTGCTATTTCTTTAAATGTCAAAGTTGAGTTAGCACTTAAAAACTGCTCTGCCAGCTTGACAGTGGCAGTCTGGGAAACACATTTTCACATTGTCACATCTTATGGTACAATACGTTCTATAGCCCTTGTGAGACACTTTAACTTACAGGCCCTGGGTACCGCTCGTACCATACACTAGGAACTTATAAGTAAAGTCTTACTAATTGGGTAAAAGCAAATCAAACATATACTTTTACAGGTCAGAACAATGGCACTGAGATCTTGTTAGCAGGCCTCAGTGAACTCTCAGTCGAAAACAACTGCAATATCCGAAACTTTGGGGGTGAGCATGCAAAAAGAGGCATTTCCTTACAGTAAGACAGCATGGGTGATTCAGAGTGATACTGAGTGAGATAGAATGAGTGATAATAAGTGGGAATGAGTAAAAGAAAGTGAGATTGAGTGGATCTGAGTGAGTCAGAGTGAGAATACGTGATTCAAAATGAGTGAGACTGATTGTGTCAGAGTGAGAATGAGTAAGACTGTATGAGAAATTGAGACCATGTCACATTGAGTCAGTCGAAGGGAATAAAAGTGCAAGTTCAAATGAGAGTGAGTGAATGTGAGTGAATGAGACAAAAGGCCTGATTTGTATGTTGGCACAGAGTTCCCTCCATTTCAAAACAGTGGTCCACCTGCCACCCGATTTAGATGCTAGTATACTTTAAGTTTGGCCACTGCACTGATTATTCTGTCACTGCCTTGGCCAAACTTCTTCAATGGTCCAATGGAGTAAGGGCTGTTGGAAAATTGACTATACGTCCAGCCAGCCAATTAGGATCGATACAGATATAGACATTTTCTTACTGTCTGTCACCATCAAGCAAACCCTGGCCGTACGAGACAGTAAAAAAAGATAGTGCCCCTCTTGCCATGGGAGATGACTCCCACAGCAAAAAAGCCATTATCTTTTTTATTTTAAAAAGGAAGATCCCATGTTAGCATTTCAAATATATCTGTAAACAAAAACTATTTGGTGAAGATCTCTGTCATGTTGCAGGAGCCTTGTCCCAAACAGTGAAAAGCATTGACAAGGTTTGCCATCCTATTTAGAAATGTGGCAGGCGGTACCTCCTCCAGGGCGGCAGAGTAATTTACTCCATCGTCCTGCTGGGACAACAGGTCAACCGACAAGATATAAACAAGGCCCTAAGTGAGAATGCGTGAGGGAGTACAACTGCGTGCAAGAAAGTGTGAGAAAACTTTGAGACCTCCATGAAGAAGTCAAGCTTGCTCACGGGAAATTGAACCAAGGATTACGCCTTTCCGCATTTAAAGGTGACCAGCTGCCACTACTACCTACAATCAACCTCTGCATTTCCTAGGACATGTTGCACTCCTTACATGTGGACCCAGTTGAAAGGAATACCTGGACTAAGAATAGGGAAGCCTAAATCAATAATGGACCTGGTTGACATGGAAAAGGCATTTGATAGCCTTGAGTTGGGGTTCCTCTATGCCGTTTTAACCAAGATGGCCCTTATACTGATCCGGTGGCAAAAGAGTCCGCATGTGGCGCATGATATCGGAACAGTACAGCGTGGAGAGGGGCACACGCCAGGGTTGTCCCCTCTCCCCACTATTGTTCGCCTTAGCCGTGGAAACCTTAGCCTGCGTGGCGAGATCTGAAAGGGCTTGCCGCGGGCTCCAATTGGAGGGGCAGAGGCACCACATAGCGTTATACGCGGACGACCTCTTACTAATCTTACGACACATAGGTGAGGACCTTCCGGGGGCAAGGTCGTTGATGGATGAGTTTGGTGCCCTGTCGGGCCTTCGAGTCAATTGACAGAAGTCCAGATTATTCCCTTTTGAATGTTTCCGCAACCTGGGAGTGCGCATCTTCCATGCCACGGAAGATATGAAAGAAGGAAATATAGAGAGAGCACTGAGTTCGCTTAAGGATAACATGGCCTTTTGGGGAAAGCTTCTCCTCTCAGTGATGGCCCGTACCCCCCTACTCAAAATGGTGACTCTCCCTAGGCTTCAGTACTTCTTCACTGCGCTGCTGGTGTGGAGCTCGGTGGCCTGGTTTCGGGAGCTGGACTCCTGCCTGTCAACGTTCATTTGGGGAGCGGGTCAGAGGAAAGTAGCCTTTAACACTTTAAAATGACCCCGATTGGAGGGGGGTCTCACCGTACCGTATACAGAAGCATACTATCTGGCAGGCCAACTGCAGAGATTTGCACAGTGGGTGGTGGGGAGCATAGACCCGGACAGGGGGGTGCCACCCTTCGCCCCGGACAAACTGCACGTGTTCCAAACACTACTAGGGACCATCAAACCTCAGCAGACCAGCAGTAATGAGTATATAGTTATAACACGGTGCTGGGGTCGGTGCATGCAGAAAACTTGAACGAAACGCCCATATTCACCGGAAATGGCAATGACGCTGCTGGGTGCCCTCCCCCATGAGAGACAATGGCGGGGAATAGACAATTGGGTACAGGAGGGAGCCACAAGGGTGACCACGACTGGGACAGGGAGCTGCTCACCTTTGAAGAATTCACCGCCGACTGGGATATCCCACAAGGGCACTTCCTACTATATGGAGCAGTTACGGGGGTCATGCAGTGACACTGGGGAACGGGCACAACTGACCCAGCTCGACAGGCCACCTGCGAATATATAAGTCTTGCTGGGGGTCTATAAAGGCATTTGCATGTCTTTATAGGGCTATAGGACGGGACTCCATACAACCACTAGAATGGTTGAGAGAGGGGGGAAGACATTACCAGACCGCTAGAAGACAAGGACTGGGAGCACATACTAGAACGGACAACCAAAGTTTCCAGAAATGCCCGCTTTAGCCTGATTAGTTTCTATACACTACATCAAGGGTATATGACCCCAGAGCGTATCAACAGATATTTTGCTAGGGAGGATGCCCGGTGCCCGAGATGTAATACACTGGGGGCGACTTACATCCACATGATATGGAACTGCATCTGGCTAATGCACTACTGGCAGGAAGTAACACAGGAGACAGCTAGGGTAGCCCATGCACACCGGAGGATGTCCTGCTTAGTTTCTTTCCTCACAAGGCCAAAACTAGGACCACGAACAGGTTCCAAGATCTTGCCTTCATACTCGCAAAGCGAGCAATCACTCATAACTGGAAGAACCCGGGAGGCCCCAGGGTACACAGCTGGAAGCGAGAGCTGGTGAAATGGGCTGTATGCGAGAGCAGGGTCCTGCTTAGAAATGCGAGAAGAGGGATCGGCAAGTTAGACAGAGCCAGGGCATGGAAAGTGCTGATGGATGACCTGCAGGGAGATGAGCAGACATCTGACGCCTCCAACCCCGAGAGACCCCAACAACAGGAGCTACCATAGAGGCAAGGCCTGGACGGAGTGTCACCGTGGATCCTGGGAGAGTGGGGACCTTTAACATATCTCCACAGAGGAGGACAGGGGCGAGGAAAGAGGCGCCTGCGAAGAGCCATGACACACTGTAAGACACAGGGGAGTAGACCCTTCGAGCTCAAGAGATGTAATGGGGAGACAGCAGTGTGGGGTGGGAGGGGGAAATAGTTAGCAATTTTGTTGGGGAAGAGGGAGGAGGGGGGACAATAAGGCCAATGTGGTATTATCATCACCAGACAATTGGTGCGACAGTTGCATATTGGACTCATAAATAGGGGGGAAGGCATGTAATGCAATGTAATAGAATGGACATGGAAATGTTTTGAATCTACATATACCATGATCTGTGGAATTGCTAATTGACAAATAAAAGGCAATAAAGTTTGTTTGAAAAAGAAATCAATAATGGACCTGGTTGATGTGCACCATTCACATGAACGCATGCATAAGTGCTAAGTCGAACAAACTGGATATAATTCTGGAGACATTTGGCACCACACAAGAATCTCTAGAAACCAACATAGATGCTTCTGCAGTTCACTCTACACTCTTGAGAGAAGACAAACAAAAGCACGCTGAAAGAGAGATTCAAACTCGGACTTCACTTAAAAACTCCAACTCCTGACAACAGAAATACAGAGGCAAATCGAGCACCTCACACATCAAATTTGCTTCTTAGAGTGGAAGGTGGAAGATGATGAAGGGTGTGCCAGGTGCAAAGTTATACATGTGGTGAGAGGTCCGGAAGAAGCAGAGGGCTATGATATGATTAAATTCATAGAAAGGTGGATTTCGAACCCAGTAGTGCCGCAGGTTTTTCATCCTTCTTCCCTTTCTGTGGAAAGAGAAGACAGTAAACTGGAGCACAGCCCACTTCTCAGTGCACCATTCAGGCCTATAATGACTAGAGCTCCCGGTTTTCCGTTTTTACGGATTTTTACATATAAATACAGACGGAAAACAAGTTTTCCTTTCTCTGTATTTATATATAAAAACGGGAAAATACTAGTACATTTTGCTGTGCTGCCGTCTGGTGTCTCCCCCTCCTTAGAGGGTTAAGTGGTGTCCGCCCGGGCTGAGACAGCTTCCCTGGCGAACACAGAGCTGCCAGCCCCACCGGAGTACTTCACAGGTCTTTGAAAGACCATTTACTTGTTAATGAGGCTTTGTTGTTATTTCCCCCCTTTCAGAGCCCCTGCTAGAGTCAGATTAGGAGCCTCTATTCACACCATTGTTGTGTGAGCTGTGGCTCTTGCACCATGTTGTGAGCACGATTACAGCACTTGGACTCGTTTTGTGAGGTGCACGGATTAGCAATGTAAATAATATGACGCCCGGTACTACACTATAGAAAGTCTGATGTAGGCTTACCCTCTTGACCGTCACTGTACAGTAGTTACATAAATTATTTTGTACAATACCCACGTATGAAAATATATTGGGGAAGGTTTTTGTTCTAAAGTTTACACGACGTTTTGTATGTGGAAAATCACTTGAAAAAATTGCGTTTTAACAATTAACTATGTACGTCACACACCGTGCCATTTAATTTTTTAAACGCTTTCATAATATCTTCAAATGTTTGTTGCATTCCAACAGGCAGGCTGCATGAAGCGAAATTAAATGTTTCATTAAACAACACAGAGTGCATGTGCATTAAATAATTACAAATGATTTTTCCAGTGCGTAATTTCAGCACAATGCGCGCTGTCACCAACAATTCGAATGTCCATTGTAAGAATTCCGCCCAGGGAGGCCAGTGGCAGGTGCCGGCTGTGGTGATGTCCATAGGGGACAAAGCTTAGCTAACGCAGCATCTGACATCTATACGTATGGATCTTTGTGCATTATTAACCTGATACAACATGAAAACTGTCACTCTGTTACATCCGGATTTTGCAGTCAGCTGCAGCCACAGTACAACAATAAAGCATTAATATTGTTAAGACACAAATGAACAATTCCCATACTAAAGGCTCGTGCTGCTGTGTCTATGCTCGATAATTCCTGCGTCTGGTATTTCTTTTTGGCCAAAGTTTAAAGGTGTCCGCATCCTGAAGTACACTGGATCCTGTCGACTCTGGTATGTTTGTACACGCGCTCGAACGAAAATGCTTCTAAAGCGTGTCACGCGCGATGTGCACTGTGTGTGAGTCAACCTGCAGTGCCAGGCGTGCATTAAACAAAAACCGAATCATCACACTTAACACAGCTCTGCACGTTTGTATCATTGGAATTCAAGCCAATAGGCTTGAATCTTTTAAACAGGAACAAAGAGTGGGGGTTAAGTTCTACCCAACAGCAATCTTCCTTTCTCCCTAAGCAGGAGTCTAATGACCCAACATGAGCTGTGTCCTGCCTGCCTCCAGGCCTTCAACAGAGATCACTGATTGGGGCTTATTTACAAGCTCCTTGCGCCGCTCGTACTTCACTTTTCCCCATATTAAATATGACGCACCAGCGTGTAGTGTAGTTCCTATATCCCTTATAGGCTCTGCGCCTTGTTTCCCTTTAGAATCGTAACATTGATTGCACTGTCTTCGTGGGTCAAAAGTGGAGCAGATGAACTGTTTTGTTACTTGCACCACACGATAAGAGTTATTTTGCATCTTTTTTTAAACTTATTTTTCTACACATTACATCACAACATCCTTGGGGGGGTCTCGCTGCTGTTGCATTAGGAGCCCCTGCAGCAGCATGAACGCAGTTTAAATGGACTATTCGTTCATTTTCCAGGGTGGCATTAATCATTTCGGACATAGGGCACAATGCTGTCCTGTACTAGCCTGTCCCTTGACAGCACGCTGGGGAACGGTGCATCTTCTTACGTCACAGGGCATGGCAAATCTTTAGCAACAGACTTGTAACAGCCAAGACGCACCACATTTTCGATGCAAGTAGTGTTACAAGAAGCTTGCCAGTCTCCCTGGAACATGCTATGGGCAGACAAAGGAGTAATAAACAAGCATTTTCAATGCAATAAGTCTCGCATTTACCCTAGTTTAAGCTATTGGCACTGTAAATGACAATGCCTTTTATTTATTATGCTTTGGTTTTTAAAACAGATAAATAAAAGGCATTGTCATTTACAATGCCAATAGCTTAAACTAGTGTAAATGCGAGACCTATTGCATTGCAAATGCTTGTTCTCTTCTGCACACACAAAACATCAATCCTCATAGTGATGGCCAGGGACAGCTTTAGCACTGGTGAAGCACAATTGGGTTGCAGCTGAAAGCAGTGTGAGTTTCTCTCAGTGGGGCAGTATGGTGTTCAGTGGGGGAAAGGATGTGGCACTCTGCCGATGACAGAAACTGCAAGGCTCTGAGACAAATGGCTTGTGATAGCACTTTTAATCATATTTGGAACATTTTACAAATGGCAAAGTTTTCAGATGAATGTATAGTGTTGACCAATAACAACTGAGCGCATGTGTGCACTGTCATTTTAAATAAATGTGGAAAAATACTAGCTGTAGCGTCGTCTTTTGCTTGTGGCAAAAATAAATGTGGATATATACAGAAAAAAAGCCCGAAAAATAAATATGGATAAATACAGACGGAAATGGCAAAAAAATAAATACCATAAAACCGGGAGCCCTAATAATGACCAAGCTACTTTACTTTAAAGATCACTATTTGATCCTGCAGGTGGCCAGATAGGACAGGCACTTTCAAATGGACAACAATAAAGTCCTAGATTCACAAAGATGTAACTTACACTTTTGAGTAAGTTACACTTTTGAGTAATTTGCTACTTTTTTCTTATTTCCAAATTCTGAGGGTAAAGTACTACACTAAAAACTGTAATAAGTCCAGCACTACACATGACCATCTACTCTTACTGTAACACACTCCTAAAGAAAATTACAGAGGTATGGAATTAAAGTAAAACACCATAGGAAATAATGTTAAATTAAATTAAATTATTTAAAATAGTTGATAATATGAATAAAAATAATTCAATGTTAAAAAATATAAAATGAATTTCTTTTTATTCTTTATTGCTAAACTAATGTTATACATTATTCAGAAATTTCAAAATGAATGTAACAATAATTGTATTCAAATATATCCTTATTAATTTTAAATATTGATATGCACCTATTTTAATATTTATTAATGCACAGTAAAAAATATGTTTCTCATGATAATTTTTTTATTTAAACTTTACCCAAATGTATTTTGAATTAATATATTTCTGTTATTAAAGATTTATTTCAAATAAAATTATCAGTACTGCAACATTTCCTTATTTTAATTTACATTTAAAATAAATATATATCATGAATGTACATTTATATTTAACATAAAAATATTTAAAAAGATAGTTTGAGATAAGTAAACTTTTTTTCCCCTATACTTTACCATCTGGAGATCGGGGGCAAATATCGAGATGGTATTGACGAAGACTCAGTTGATGATCTCTTTCCTTAATGTAACAGAACATCTGCTCCAGGACTACCTTTATATGATAAGATAAATGCTATTATTGTAAGATAATGGTGTGATTTTGATCATTTTACGATCCCATAATTCGAGCAAAAGATGAATGGCAGTGGAGATGGTGATACATTCCTGTCACACTCCTTGAAGATTGACTCGATTTTTGCTACTTTGAGAGGGAATACATAAATCCAGTGTAATGTACTCCTGTAGAAAAACTAAAAAAGCACAAAACAACTGCCATGGAAAAAGCCTATTCTAGGAAACATCTGGCATTCAGAGCAGGAACTGATGCAGCATACAAAGAACAGCCCTTGGTCAAAGATTTTGAATTTTTAGAAGGACCAATTCTGATTTTCTGTCTCAAATGAAACAGCAGGCATGTTTCCTTTCTGACATTGTTTGTATGGAGCTAAGAACATCTGCTTTAGCACTGGTGCTTCTGGTATAGCCAGAAGGCATACATGGATGAGAGATTGGAAAGCAAATCTTGGAGGTATGGCTGCATTATTAAAGATTCCTTTCTCAAGCATCTGTCTCTGAGGTGACTTATTGAAGCAAATGGTCACAAAAGGGTTCAAAGACAGTAAACATGTTTTGCCTTATAAAGAGAAGTCATATGGTTACTCCAACTAAGGAGGATGAGACTAAAACAAATATTCTTCTTGCGTTTCCAATTTGTCTGAAAGAGTGTTCAGACCAGACAATTAGATAAGGAGACCAACTGTAGTCCAAACATCTTCTAATCAGAATAAACAAGAGCAAACCTGACAACTTGAGTACAGTAGAAAATGTAGATCCAGTGAGCAGACATGACCAATATTTCTTTTTGAGCCTGGTAAATTGACATTTTATATCACTGGGTTTTGGATACAAAGTGACATGGCTATGTTGTAGACTTTATCTCTATACCTTTAGGGCCAGGATACATCTCTACACTTGTTCCCAAAGGCCAAGTCTAAGCGTTAAGACAGGGTATCACTTCATTGTTTTAGAAAAAAGCTGGGATTCCAGTTCACAAGAAAGAAAGAGGAACAGGACTTTACACTATCATTGTTTCTGCTACAGAAAGCAAAAGGAGCCTATTGCAAAGTACTGGCTCTAAAGAGGATCAAACGTTGGGTCAGAAAATCACATTTAGAGAAGGACTGTTTTCATTAGAGTCTCAAATCTTCCACAGAGTGTTTATCAAACTGATGGAACATCTGGTGGGTCCTTTCTGTGGGATGATTGCATTATTCTTTAGGTTTCAAGGAATCAAGAAGTGGAGGCAATTAAAACAGCTATCTAGGTTTTTCCAACTCATAGCCTGCTGTTCAACTGGAAAAAGTCTCAAATAAATCTCCTTCAGGATATAGAATACATCAGAGCTTGTTTGTATTAGAACTGGTTTAGTTCTCCTTCCAACTTAGAGGATACAGAAGATCGGATCTCAATTCCTAGCTCTACTTACTAAATACTGCTCTAAAAGAGCATGGTTTTCAGTTCTCAGCCTCATGGCTGTGTCTCTGTCAACAGCGCCTTGGCCAAGGGTTCTCCTGGGAAGAGTGATAAGATACTTTCTTTAATTTTGAAGTCTAGTGTGTCAGCATCTTGGCTAGAGGGCCGGCATCTAAAGAAAAGGGTGTCTCTGTTCCCTCATCCTGAACTATCTTCATAACAGATGCCTGCAGTCTCGGCTGGTGCCCAACTCTGGGAGAGAGGATGTTGTGGGGCCGATGGATGATGCAGGGAAAAAAAAAGTCTGCAAATTAGATAGAACTTAGTTGGCTTTGTTGGGATTTAAAACTGTCCTGAGGGGAAAAGTAGCACTTATCAAGACAGACAATAAAACTGACTGCAGCCAAAGGAATTGTAACCCGCCTGGACGGATTCACATTTCTGCAACAAGAAGGTGAGCAGACACCACAATTGATTGGAAGTTCTGCTGAATCCGCGGAGTAGAGGTTCATCCTGAAGCAGCCATCACAGAGGGTAAGCGACTACATCAGAACCTTAGTAAAACATGTGGTATATGTCAAACTAGAGAGAAGCATAAAAAGATAACCTGAGCACCCTGCCACTGACAAAAATCTGGCATATAACCTATTTTATATATTCTAGCTGAGTAGTCTCAAGGCGGCCTCGGAGGCGATCCAGCGGAAGTTACGTTTTTTTGATAGTCAGCTACCTAGGGAAAGGTGAATAGTTTTTGTATTTATTGTTGGAGTTGACACCTCAGTCTTATTTTTTGGTCTGAAAAGGTTTCTCAGTGCCACCGGTTTCTCAATACCGTTGGTATCTGTAAGAAGTGAGAGGTGTTGGATCCAGGGTGTGATTCGGACATTTAAGGAAAAAGATTTTGACCTGGAAGATTGCTGTGTAACTTGTGTTTGGCCAAGAGGGGCCTGTGGTTCTCAAGCTTTTCTTTTTTTCCACAAACTCTTGTCATACTGTTTTTTTTAATAAGTTTTATATAGCATGAACAAGACCTGCTAGAGTATCATAGCGCTGTACATCAACTCATAGATATTAAGCAAGTACAAAAGAAAATGATACACGAAATAAGAGGTTTCAAATGCACAAAATGCTTAGTAGTGCAGTAGGCCAGAGTTGTACACAAGGCGTTAAAGTTACTAAGGAAAGCAATTGGTTTGTTGTCCCATTTGGCTCTTCAAGAGTAATCCTTTGACTTCTTTTTTTAATGCTACTATCAGGGGGTTTGTTCTGATTTCAGGAGGGAGATAATTCCATAGTCTTGGAGCCAGGACTAGAGAAGGAGTAGTTGTAGGTTTTCTTCTTTTTGAACCTTTGCGGTACTTTGTCCTGGAGCTGATATTGACAGACTATCAGGCTCGCTTAGTCCTGTGTACCGCACAGAGCTTTCCTTGGTCACAGGATAGCATGCACCAAGAGCAGACTAAGGAATTTTTGACAAAGTCATCATTTTTTCTCTGTCAGTTTTTAGGTGTCGGTTGCTTAGACCGCTGGGCATGATACAGATGATACGCAAGGCCCTTGCGTGTGATGCAAGGTGCAATTATTGATGTAAGGTATATGTGTGATGTTGTGGTACTGTTAATCGCTGCAAACTGTGTTTCGTCTTTAGTATTGTGTTGTTGGCGATGACCCAATGTTTCATATGAAAGTGCTGTTATTTCTTACAAAATGTATTTGATGCCAAGAGTCAAAGTTGTTCAGATACTGTTTCTATTGACAAAATGTTCTTTTGTTATGTTGCAACCCTTCATATGCATTATTTGTGCTTATGAGATGTTGATGTTGCATTGTTAATGCATCTGTAGATAGCACTGAGCCAGTAGTAAAGTAATTAGAAGAAGTAACCCCATGTATATTTTCCCCCACAGTTAGATCAAAACCAAAGATTCCCTAAAAAGAAGCTAAGGTACCTTGTGCTATGAAACTGTCAAACTTATCATGTAGTCACAATTAAAACACATGCAAATCAGGCTCCCCACACAGGCTTAAACACTTAATAAGGTTTGCCAAGAATGGTATACACATATGAAGGCACATACATCTCCCTGGCTAAAGGAGAGAACTTGTGGCACTAGCACAATTGAATACATGAGAGAACACATATGAACCAAATACACAGGTCAGGAGAAAGACAGAAGAGAGGCATTATTAGAACTAAAGCCCATCTTTGAGGAAGCCCAGATCCACAGCCTGGCACTGCAAATAGCAAGCAAGGCATCAGCACCTCCCCACTATATGCATGTATAGATATGCTCTCACCCACTCTCTCCACATTAGGATACTCCAAGCCACCAGTAATAGAAACTTGTCAGCAAAACGCTAAACAATTAGGCCCAAGGAGATGCTAAGAGGCCAGCAGGCCCAGGCAGTCCAAGTGCAACCCCAGTCCTTTATGAGGGCTCTCAGAAGTTTGACCCAGAATCCGTCATGTCCAACACATAGAACCCCAGCAGCACTGAGAACAGGCACACCCACTGGTCTAGAACACATACAAGTGACAGGAACGTTTGTGGCAGTTCTAGACAGTGATACAGCTAGTGAGAGCGTGGGAGGTGGCCCCAGTTCACCAGGATCTGATGACGAGGGAGGAGCTAAAGGATTTCCCCAGGTATCTGAGGAAACCATAGAGAGCAAATTGAAGAGAAAACATAACAGGTTATTGCTGAGAGTGGAGGTAATCCAGACGGGATGTGGAAGAAAGGTGCCAGCTAAGGGCGGAAGAGAAAGAGCGTGCACACAGAAAGCACAGGAAGAAAGCAGAGCAGTGCATCCCTCACATTAGGAGATAGGGGGTAGGCAAAGGGCACCGATCGGGATAGAGTCAGAGGTAGAATAAGATGAGAGGCTTCTGACTGGGATCCAAGCCTCACCAAATTTTCAATGTAGGAGAAGGGCTGACCTAGAAATAGGAGACCAAGGTAGCCTGGTACTGACTACTGCTACAGGATGGGCCACCTGGCAGACAGATGTCGGTTAAAAGCATACCACGAACAGAGTTTGACGGGCCAAGGCCAGCCATCACAAAATCATCAAACACTAAACCAAGACCAGGGAAATCCAAATATGCCTTACATTAAGACTCAGGGAGGTTAGATAGCCTCCGCACCACTGCAACAGGGATTAGGTAGTTAAAAAAACACATGGCGAGCAACCACAGACAGGCAACTCAGTCCAACAGGGACCAGAGCCACAGCCTCGGCAGGGAGAGGTAACTGTCTGGGGAGGTAATGCTTACACACAAACACAGAATACAAATATTTAGTAAGATAAAACATCAGAGTAAAATACCGCCCATTCACCCACATCGCAAAAAATAAACTGTACCAAAACCAAAAGGAGGGCCAATGAGACAAAGTTGGGAATACAAATTTTTAGTTGCATCAAGGGTATCATGGTTGCTGTAAGTGTCCTGTTTATCGGGTATGCTCACTAAAGTTTGCCATTAAGGTGTGCCTGCAGGAGCCAAGGCCCCACTTTGCTGCTGATCTGCCAGGGCGGGTTAGCTGACTACACCACAGGAGGAGGGCAGTCTGACAAGGGGCCAGGGCGGCTCCCAGACAAATACCTAAAAACAGGCACCCAGGTCCCCACATCTAAAGTCAATAGTGGTGGGTTCTGATCATTAAATTGAAAGGTCTCTTTTCTAAGGTATTCAGCCTGGGACCAAAGTTCCTTCATGGCATGAAGTTCCAACAGCGCCCTCAAAAGACTAGAAGCCTCCAACCAAAATGGAAGCCCCCTTTTACTTCTAAAACTAAGCTGTCCTGAAGAGATGGGAGCCAGGTTTACCGTATGCCTGGGATTGTGAAGATCCCATAACCTCCACCGCACACGCACAAGAGCCAATAAGTTAAAAGGCACCTGCACTGCATTGGTCAGTCAAGAGGGTTGCCGGGTTACCCAGGCATATCAGAATTGCAAAGCCATCCCAGTCCAGTCATCATCCCTAGGAAAAAATTTCCAAGGGATCTTAGCCTTGTGCCTGGACTCCCCATGTTTTTATGATCCCAGTGGTGTTTCCTTTTCTTTCCCTTGTTTTTTTTTTCAAATCTCCAGACTGGTCGACTTGCCATACCCCTCCAAAATAGTGACAGGAGTATTCCTGCTAGTTAGAAGTCCTTTGCCATGAGCCAGGAGCCACAGTTCCAAATGCACTGAAAAGACGTGGTCTGAGGGAGAGGGGTTGCCTGGGAGAGGGGAGTCCGCAAAGTCCATCACAGCTCCAGGTGAAACTAGATCGCAGGAAGTGCTTACCGCAGTATTAAGCCTAGCAATTAGCAATTGCACCAGGCCTCACATGCACCTTCCAAAGAGTGCAGTAAGCCCTGACCTTAGACACCACAAGATGGAAGCGATCAGGGGTACATGGGGGCCCCATCGAACAACTTTCCAACCCCCTCCGCCTCATGATAAGTGAGATAGTAGATCACTCTGATCTATGGAAGTACCCAAAAACCAACAAAAGAAGGCCAAAATTTACCAAAAAAGAAGTCTCGAGAAGATATCTGGCTCCATAAGGGAGGGGAGCGTTGCATGCCTCATGCCGAGAACGGAGAAGAATATATACATGTGATCTGGGGGCATGCTGTAATCACCAGAAACACTTCACAGCAACACACTCCCTACTCTCACAGTCCCACATATGTATAGGTTGAAAGCAACCTGCACCAAATAGCGCCATCATACACACATCAGCATAGACAGGGGCTGAGAAAACTGGTGACACCCATAAAAACCTATGTTCCAACTGATATGATCCACCCCTATGATCAAGACTACTCCATAAAACATTTCCTACTAATCCAAGCACCCAGTTAGGTAAAAAGGATCATAAAATAAAATCATTTGTCTGGCCACCAATAAGCCACCTTTAAGTTTAACCATCAAAAACCATACCACAATTAGGGCCACCTTCCTATGCCTCACTAAAAATAGCATAATTGGAGTTTGGAGAACATAACCCTAATGGAAATATAGAAAACCCAACGAAAAGATCAATAACGACAGCAGACATGCAATGTTTTTGTGAATTAACAAATTAACCAAGTTCTTATCCAACAAGTTCAGCAATCGAACATCCATGTACACCACCTTTCAGCTGCCACATCATCACCCCAACGTCGATCAAAATTATAAACTGCACTGTGAACTTTTTTTAGTTGAGCTGTTGAGCTAAAAACCCCAATCACCGGAGGACCACAGACACCTCCCCTTGATCCATACCAAGACCTGTAATGTTAATTAGCAAATTATGTTTTATTGCACTTCTATGTACTCTCAGTCTAGTTTGGGTGCTGCCATAACTATTCACTGCTAAAGAACCGCCTGGCCAAATGGAGTCTGTTAAAAATCTATCACAGCGCTTGCGCAGGGATCCCTCCCATGTCACTTATAATTACACCAACCCAAACACTGGCATTGCACACGCACTATACAGTCTCCTTTTACATAACACAAGACCACCGTGGGCTCAAGACATCAGCCAGGTCATGTTACGTCTGTTCATTGATACCGCATGCAGTAGGCACATACCGACTTTACTTATCCCAACCGGTAGCCCCTGAGAAAGCAAAATGCCTTCTCCACCTTTACTTTTGCAGAATCCAGCAAAAAAAGTAGAACCCCCACAGAGTAGTAGTAAATCGGACCCATTACAAGACCAATCAAACCGCTTTATTCCTTTTCACTGAGCCTAGAGATATTCATACTGAGCTTGTCAGGATGCACAGAAAGTGCGCCAGAGGGGAGGATACTGTTTAGCCCAGAGACTTTCCAGAGAAGAGATTCTTGGAAGTAGCAAAAACTCAAACTCAATGCACAAACACATCCCCTCCAGCCTCTATTTGGGGTCCTTAGTGTAACTGGGACAGTCTTCTGGACCCCCGACATAGAGTTCCTTTGTAGGGCCCTCCAGCTTGATGATACAAGAATGGGTCGCGTAGGGCAGGGTCAAATGAAAGCATAGACACCCCATGCCAGGAAATCTGGAATACCGAGGTGGGTGGATACATTTGGCTAGAAGGTATGGGGCAACCCCTAATTGAATAGAGACTTACACTGTATTCCTTATGTTTCAGAGATAAAAGAACGCTTCCACTGGGCAAGAATGAAAAGTGTAGCACAATCCTGCACATTCCGGATTTGCAATGGGGCACCTCCACGCTGATGGATATGTACTGACAGTGCGGTTAGTTTGCCTACACTCACTTATCCCCAGATGGTGCAGACTCTGTTCTCTCATCAGTATACACACAGCAACCCTGGCCAGTCCCGGAGAAGAACTATCGGACTTATACCAGCACCCGCTAAAGAAAAGGACAACCTTGATGCATCATGCTCATGAAAAAAGAACTGTGAATTATTATGGCTGGGCTCAGTACAAAGGCATTCCGGAAGAATTCAGACAGTTCGCCGACTCACAAGTATCAGCGGGAGGGTCAATACCCTTATTCACTTTACAGATAAAAGCTAATGCCCGCTGGCTCCAGATAATGAGGTCAATAAATGCTTAAGATGATGAGCAACACTTAGCTCTGCCTAAATTCAATCAAGGAAGGACTGAGAGCAATCCACTTCATGATGATACAGCATAGCTATGTGTTAGACGTAATGACCGCAGTGGTGGGAGGGGTATGTGCCAAGATTGGTGTGTCCTGCTGCATGTTTACTCCAGAATATGGCCTGTATAATGGGACATTGACTCTTGCCATCCAAGCACTGCACCATTTCCAAAGAGACATGCGTGTGAGAGGAGGTGCCTCTAAGCAGGAGTTGATCTCAAATTGGTTTTCCTTGCTC
This sequence comes from Triturus cristatus, assembly GCF_964204655.1. NCBI lineage: Eukaryota > Metazoa > Chordata > Amphibia > Caudata > Salamandridae > Triturus > Triturus cristatus. The sequence continues at coordinate 1,087,514,500 of NC_140591.1, forward strand.
CCCCGGTGGCTTTTAGAATTGTACAAGCCGTTGTTGCTGGATTTCATCATGTTTATTTATTTTATTCATTTTTATTTATTTATTTATTTGAGTTTTAGACCCGGAGGTATCAGAGCGCTTTACATAAGGTTCCACAAATTTCAAAATTACATCAATTACAAGTTACAAGAAAACATTTCAAGAGCGTCGGAAGATGTAATAAATGTAGCTTAGAAGGGTAAGGAGGTGGGGTAAGGTGTAGGAAGGAGAAAGGATGGAGATAGGATGGATGGAGCACGAAGGGGAGTCTGCCCAAAGTCCGGCTGGGTAGGTGACGGCCGAGGGGGAAGTCCACAGCCCATCTTCTCTATAGCTATCAGGTAGCTCCACCGGGCATCAGTCAAGTGGCTAGGTCTCAAGGAGAAAACAATTAGAGAGCAAAGAGGAGGGATAAATGGAGCATAAAGGAGAAAGTGGGTGGAGTAAGTGGTATGAGGGAGAGTACAATGGAGAGATGAAGTAAGGTCTGCCCAATGTCCAGCTGGGTAGGTGACGACCGAAGGGGTAGCCCACAGCCCATCTCCTCTATAGCTATCAAGTAGCTCCACCGGTCATCGGCCAAAAATCTAGGTCTCCACAGTCAGAGGCAGGTTCATAGATTCAGTATACCGAAGGGTAGACCGGATGGGGGATATGTTCAAGGTCTGGGCGAAGTCTGTTTATTTCTCAGAGGAGTAGCAAAATTTGGCAGGGAACACTGTGGCAGTCATCTTGGCATCAGGCAGTCACAATGATTTTAAACAAGTGATCTTGCGATTGAGACGGGGGACTGGTCGTCATCCCGTTGTGCTTTTGCGTCATCACTGGGGGGCTGTTTCCGCGCTGAGAATTGCAGTTTCGGCTGCTTGCCGTCAGTGTGGCCCATTATTCTCCTCCCTCCTGTAGGCTTGATCCAGGTCCCACGGATTATTCCACCCAGAAGTACTAGCACCACTCTGAACTGACAGGTCGAGCCTCTCCCCTCTGCAGGCATAGGGTAGATAAACACCTGGGGCTGGAGAAGATGTATCCAAGTGTCAGAAAATGAAAATAAAATGTTCTTGTTTGTGTGTGGTTCCATGTAATTGAGGATTTCCTGCTGTAAAAACAAAGTCCTCAAATTGGGTAAAATTCAAGTAATTAGAAATGTAGTAATTTTCAAAACTAAAGAACAGTTCCCCAATAAAGTATCTGTCATGAAGTATGGGTTAGATAGTGTAGTTGAAAATTCAACAAGAGGCGGGAATGTTAATAATGTCAATGTAGCAAACCAAAATCTAATCTTTATTGACGAATTCACCCGTTGTGAGATCCACATCAACCCCAACTCGTAGTCAGGCAGGCTTTGAGACACAGCCCCGATTGACATATCAAAGGCTGGGTGGTACATAGTCAGCAGACAAATTGACGAACAGAAAATCCCAGATCAATCCCACAGATAGGTGCAGCAAAACCACAATGGTCTAGGGGGATTAGCCCTAATAAGGCACACATGACTGAGGGGGTGCGCATTTTCCCAAAACACCATAAAGTCAGATGCCACATGAAATTAGGAACACATGGCCAATCAGGACACAGCACACATGGTACATGCAGTGATCATGTGCTCCCCATGCCGGACATCTGAACACATTACTGTTAGATTTGGGGGTCTCTTGTTGGCAGAGGTAGGTACCTTTGACCAAATAGGGACCCTTGCGTCTAGTCAGGGTAAGGGGCTACACTCCTAAAATAACCCTTGCTCACCCCCTTGGTAGCTTAGCACGAGCAGGCAGGCTTATCTTAGAGGCAGTGTGTAAAGCATTTGTGAGCACATACAGTAATACAGTGACAACACTACAGATGGACACCATAGAAGGTTGTATTATAAAAATAAAGTATTTTTATATAGACTTATCACAAGACCAAACAACACAAATCCACAATACTGTACTCAAAAATAGACTTTAAAATGGTAGGAAATAACTCAGTTCTCTTAAGATTGTAAATGTAACACTTTACTCTCAAAGTACCTTGGATGAGTAACGCAAAGCAAACAAAAAGGGTCGCAGGGAAGGTGATGCATCGGTTCCTTACACTCAGAGGAGTGGATGCGTCGGTTCCTTACTGCTGTGCAGGAGAGTTGATGTTCGCTACCTTACTGTGTGGGGAGGTGATGTGTCGGTTTCTTACTGCTCCCCGGTACGATGCGACTAGATGGCACCTCGATGCAAAACTTCTCACTGGTGCGATGCGACAAAATGGCGTTTTGGTTACGATGCGACAACGTTGATGCAATGCGTGCATGCCCGACGGCTGTGCGGCGACTCGATGATCTTCTGAGCTGCAACAGACCCTGCGACATGCTTGTCCGGTGATGCGTCGGCGACCTCTGCGGTGGCGGCACACTTCTCTGGTGATGCGACGCACTTTGGCAATGTGATGGCGACAGCGGCGGCACGCTTCCTTGGCGATGTAACGGCAACTGCTGTGGCGGCGACATGCTTCTCGTCATTGAGTCGTGCTTCCAGCTCCCTGTGACACGCAGTCTCTCAAAAGGCCCAGCACAACAGCAGGCACTTCAATTCCCAGGAAGGGAATTCAGGGGGGAGCTTGTTGGTGAAGTCTTGAAACCCTGAAACTTCAGGCAGGAGGCAAGATAAAGTTCAAGCCCTTGGAGATTCTTCTTCAAGTTGATGAAAAGCACACTCAGTCCTCTTCTCCTTTCTTTGGCAATGAAGCAACCACTGCAGGCCAATACCCAAACACACATCACAGGGCTAGTCTCCTCCTTCAGCTTCCTGGTTCTTCTCCTCAGCAAAGGTTTGTCTTGATTCTCAGAAGTGATCTAAAGTCCTGGGGTCTGGGTCCCCCTTTTATACATCAAAATCCTTTGTCTCTGAAGGCAGAGAGTGACTTACATAGTCCAAACCAGTTCTGGGTGCATCCTGCCAGTGTACAACATCTTCCTTTGTCAGTGTGGGTCAGGGTCCTCAGACACACCACAGGAGGTGGAGCCAGCATTGTGGAAGGCAGGCACAACCCTATTCAGGCCAAGGTGCTACTCCTCCCACCACTCCTCATGCAGATAGGTCTATTCAGCGTTATGCTGACTCACCTTGTCTACTGGAGCCCCCCAGCCCATGTCACTCAGAAACCAGACATGGAATACACAACCTAGCAGAGGCAGGCTTGGATAGTTAGGCAAGAAAATACCTACTTTCTAAAAGTTGTATTTTCAAACACAGAATGTTAAAACCAACTTCACTAAAATATGTATTTTATCATTCTGAGTTCAGGCATACTAAATTCGTTTTTCTACCATGTTCCTTAGGTCAGTTATGATTATAAGGTGTTAGAATCAAACTGCTCATTCTGGCCTATGGGAGCAGGTAGCCATGCAATAGTGAAAAACAAAAATGGCTGTAATTTACTATTAGTACATGTCACACACATCAGGGCATGTCCTACGTGCAGAAAGGGGCATCTTACTGCTCAAAAAAAAATCCTAAGAGGTGTTTTCCTTTTTTTATGTGTGCTGCAGAATGCAGCACGCATAGAAAAAGAAAACAAAGAGGGGTAATAAAGATATTTCTCTTTGTTACGCCTCACCTCAGGAAGCGCAAGGATTTGGCGCTTCCCCATGTTTACATGATCTTGTAAATCTGGAGCAGCATCAAAATCCATGAGTGTTGCCTGGGAAAACCCACCGCAACACCCATGGAACACCCCCAAGCGCTGAGTAAGGTAATGCCGCATTTTTCACTGCCTTATCGTACTCCATATCTAAGAGGCCATTCAAAGCCAAACACACAAGATGATGGACGGAATGTTGGAATGTTGCACATTGACAAAACATTCACCCCCAGTCACAGATCTGGGTTTAATCCATCGTTATCTTGCTCACCACCCCACCCCAGTTCAGACATGGTCATATGCAAATCAGTCTTGACCCTGTGCCTCATGGGAACAGTTCAACCCGAACTGCAAAGCCATGCCTACCCTGGACCGGAATCAAGTATCCTAGAACCGGTTTCGTGGTTTCACCCCTCTTCAGCCAGGATAGCTTGACTCCAGTAGCATAGTGAGCACGGGACCCACGTCTGGGCATACCCTTCCCACATAGGGCGAACAGCAAAACACACAAGATGATGGACGGAATGTTGCACATTGACAAAACATTCACCCCCAGTCACAGATCTGGGTTTAATCCATTGTTATCTTGCTCACCACCCCACCCCAGTTCAGACATGGTCATATGCAAATCAGTCTTGACCCTGTGCCTCATGGGAACAGTCCAGCCCGAACTGCCAAGCCATGTCTTCCCTGGACCGAAATAAAGCATCCTAGGACCGGTTTTGGGGTTTCACCCCTCTTCAGCCAGGATAGCTTGACTCCAGTAGCGTAGTGAGCATGGGACCCACGTCTGGGCATACCCTTCACACAAAGGGCGAACAGCAAAACACACAAGATGCCGGACGGAATGTTGCACAATGACAAAACATTCAATCCCAGTCACAGATATGGGTTTAATCCATCGTTATTTTGCTCACCACACCACCCCAGTTCAGACATGGTCATATGCAAATCGGTCTCGACCCTGTGCCTCATGGGAACTGTCCAGCCCGAACTGCCAAGCCATGTTTTCCCTGGACCGGAATCAAGCATCCTAGGACCGGTTTCGAGGTTTTACCCCTCTTCAGCCAGGATAGCTTGACCCCAGTAGCATAGTGAGCACGGGACCAACGTCTGGGTATACCCTTCCCACTTAGGGCGAACAGCAAAACACACAAGATGATGGACGGAATGTTGCACATTGACAAAACATTCACCCCCAGTCACAGATCTGGGTTTAATCCATCGTTATGTTCCTCACCACGCCACCCCAGTTCAGACATGGTCATATGCAAATCAGTCTTGACCCTGTGCCTCATGGGAACAGTCCAGCCCGAACTGCCAAGCCATGTCTTCCCTGGACCGGAATCAAGCATCCTAGGACCGGTTTCGGGGTTTCACCCCTCTTCAGCCCAGACGTGGGTCCATTGCTCACTTTGCCACTGGATTCAAGATAGCCTGGCTGATGAGGGTTGTGAACCCGAAACCGGTCACAAGTCCAGGCCCACCGTGATGGAGCGTGGGCTGGCTACAGGGACCCAGTTAGTACCCCTGAACAGAATACCTTAAATCCTGGTTTTTGAATCGTTGGGTGGATCCATGTAGGAGAAGTGTCACGCATCCGAGGTGATACCTCAGTTCCGAGATGCAGAGAGGCGACGGTAGAAGGTCCTGTTGCATCAACGTGGAAGAGCTCATCGGTGGGGCTTGTGATGCAAACTGGGGTGCCTCCACGTGGTAGGGTAAACTCACAGAAGGCAGTTTCCAGGTACAGATGCAACATTGTTGGCAGCCTGTTATAATCCTGAGGCTTCAAATCAGGAGGCCAGCCAACTAGCCCTTAGAATCATTCTCTCGGTTTGAGTGATGCAGATCCAGTCCTTCTCACCTAGGCAAGAGGGCAGCAGGCAACAGATCAGCACAGCAGGGCATCAGTTCATTCAGAGCAGCAGTCCAGCAGAGTAGAAGTCCTTTTCCTCAGAGTTTTATTTTCTACCTCCTACTCTCTCCTATATTTTTCTTTAGGATAGAGAGTACCCTGAGCCCCATGACAGGACCCCCGAGTTGAGGCACCACACCTGGCAATTGTGGGTAAACCTGGTTTGGTTGTGTTTTGCATGCACACTTGTATTATGATTTATTATGCACACATTAGGGCAGGTGTTGGAAATTTGTCTTAATCTAGGTGTAAAATGCATCAACTACAACTTCATTTGGATTGATCACATTGTTTGGGTGACTGGTGGCACAACTTTCCAGCTGTCTTTGTTTTGGAACGGTAATTTAGCTGCATATTCTTCTGCAGGTTAATCAACAGTGGATCCCCTTTGAATTTGCCAGTGGACCACTGTACGGTTTTATATCATAGTATTTCATTTTGTAGCACATCATTTGGAGCAGAAGCACTTCTACTTTAGGTCTTGATGAATGCCAAAAACATGTTGCCTGAAGGTACAATGGCAGACACAGGTTTACGTTTTTTGATGACACACTTGAGCCTGTGTAATCTACACCTGTAAAATCCCTATTCTTAATCCTGACCCAGGGGTGCACGATTAAAGGTGTAAACATACCCTGTAGCCAGTTTTAAACTACTACATAAGTTGTTGCATGCTCTGCTTACCTCACCACCCTACAGCTCATCGTAGAGTTTTCTACCATATCTCTGAAAACAGTCCTTGAGCTCCTCCTTCTTAGTGAAGGAGTTGTAGCCTGCACTGTGATTAAATATCAGGGTGCGGGAAGGTTCCTAATGATGAAGCATGCCACCCATGGTGTACGAGGGGAAATGTCCCTAAGAAGGAATTTCTTATCCCAGCTAGGTTACTCTTCTTTTTTGTATTTTTTTTCTTCTTCCTGTTAAAGACCCAGCTGTTTGTGTGTTATAGTCATTGTAGCAGCACATCAGTCCTTCTTTATAGCAGATTATCTACAGGTCCAGAAGTGTACTCAAATGGTGGTGTCTGAGGTCCATCATTTATACACAGTTGTGCCTCTGAAGTGAGGAAAAGCTTCTATAGGCATGTTTTTGAAGTACACATATTCCCTGCTTTCCCTGCTATGTCTCCAGACTAACTGCAGAGGGGATGCAGCCCTGTGTGTGGAGACAGGACACAGCCTGTTCAGGTATAAGTGCAGCTGGGTCCAGCTCCTCCCTCCTATCATGCTAGTTTTGGCCCATCCAATGACTCATAAGCTCCCATTTGTGTGGCTGTCTATGAGGAATACACAATGCCCAACTGCCAACTACATCCAGTCATGTGAGCAGAGACAGGCTGCAGGCATCAAATGGCGAAGGAAAGAAAATACCAACTTTCTAAAAGGGGCATTTTCAGAATAGTAATTTAAAAACACAACTTCATTATGTTAGGATTTTAAATTAGGATTCTAGAGACATCAAACATGAACCAGTCATGTCTTCCTATTTGGAAATTGCACTTATAAAATATATTAAGGCAACTCCAAAGTTATCCCATATACCTTCAAAGTCATCCCACGGGAGAGATAGGGCTTGCAGTAGTGAAAAAGTATTTAAGAGTTTTTCACTAACAGGACATGTAGACCATGCCCCATCTTGCAAATAAACTGCACTCTGCCCTTGCAACTGTCCAGGGCCTACTTTAAGGGTGGATTATATGTATTACAAAGGACTTTTTGGGCCAGGCAAAATATCTATTTTGCCAGGCCAACATGGTAGGTGAAAACTGCACATAGAGGCCCTGCAAGTGCAGGCCTGATACATGTTTAAAGGGCTACTTAAGTGATTGGCACTGCTGTAGACCCACTAGTAGCATTTAACCTGCAAGTCCTGGGCACCTGTAATGCACTTTACTAGGGACGTATCAGTATATTAAGTGTGCCCATTGGACATAAGCCACTTTAGAACTGGTTAGCAGTGGTAAAGTGGGCAGAGTCTTTATAACAGAAAAAGCGAAGTCAGCAAAAAAACAGGTGGTCTGAAGGCAAAATGTGAAGGAGAAACCATGCGAAGGATATCATGTCGAACACATGTCCACACCCCCAGCTGAAAGTGGGGAGAACTACCCAACCCCTTGGGAGTTCTCTTCACTAATATAAAAGAACCTGCCTAGACCATCAGCACTGGTGTGGTCTGTTCCAGAATGGTGTTCCACCAAAGAGTCCATTCCGTGTAGGGAGATGGACCACCTCAACAGTTTGTGATTCTCACCCCTCATCTGCATTAATCATCTGAGAGGTCTGTGGTGTGTCTGAACCCAGAAGTGAGCTCCAAACAGGTATGTCTTTGCTTTTTCAGTGCTCAGAACACAGAAAAGGCTTCCCTCTCTATTGCACTCCAGCTCTGTTCCCTGGGAAGTAACTTCCTTCTGATGAAGGCTACAGGATGATCCAGGCTCTCTTCATTTAACTATGAGAGCACGTCCCTACTGCCATGCTCTGAGATGTCTTTATTCACAATTAATTCTTTGGAGCAGTCAGAGGCCTTGAGCACAGATGCCGTGGTAAGCTGTGCAAAGACCTCAGGTGAGCCAAGACAAAGTCATCAAAAACAGGAGATCTGAAAACAACAAATTAGGGGGAAACCATGCAAGGGTGGCCGGTCTAACAGCCATGTGTTGCTTACAGTGGCATCCCTATATACATTTAGGGAGCCCTGGCAGGACACTCAGTCTTGTGAGGACTTAGGACTCATGATTTGGGAGGGGTTTGTTTAATTTCTAGTCAGACTAGATGAAGTTTGGTTCACAGCTGGAATTTGTCTTCAAGCTAGGACCTTAAAAAATCTCTTTTTGAATCTCTATAGGGAATCCTTCTGAAATTGTCAACCGTTACATTTTCTATTAGAAATTGGGTCTCTAGTTGGCAGAGGTGTGTACCCTGTCCGTGTAGGGACCACCACTCTAGTCAGGGTAAGTCAGATATACACGCTAAATTAACCTGTGCTCCCCTTCTGGTAGTTTAGTACAGAGTAGTCAGGCTTAACATAAGAGGCAATGTGTTAAGAATTTGTGCAACACTTAAGGGCCTATTATGAAGTTTTCAATTCCTGCCGGCTAATAGTAATTACAATACAGGCAGTGGGAACTGAAACCGACCAGTCATCCCGGCTGGCTTCCGATGGGCTCAAGGAGCCCGTCGGCCAGTAAGAACTGGCCTGTAATCCATATGCATGGCGTTTTACGCCGTCTGGATTATAATGACAAGTTTCTGGCAGGCTTCCCAAGCCGGGCTTTCTGACATGGAAAGCCTGCCAGAAAGCGTGTTTGGGGGCCCATAGCAGGGCCCCCTTTTCCCTGCGGCCTCCTGTTGGGGGCCGAGGGAGCATCTATGGTGCCCCCTATTTATCCTTGCACCTTGTGGCAGGTACCTTGAGGTGCCTGCCATGGGGTGCAGGGATTAACACAATCTCCCATTTCTCTATGGGAGCTAGTGTTACGGCCTGTTTACGGCCGTAGCACAAGCTCCCATAGAGAAATGGGAGAATGCGACCACACCATGTGCGGTGGCATCGTAAGTTGGCAGTCGAGACCGCTGACCTTAGGCTGATTAGTCCCATTTCCCCCACGGTGTCGACATCATAATAGGCCCTTTATTACAGTAAAATGTGAAAACGCCACACAAAAAATTATCCACACCATGCTAGACAAATAGATCTTAATTTAATGAACAATAGAAGACCAAAACAACAAACATCCAATAAGTAGAATATCCTGAGTTCTAATCATAAATCGGCAAGCATGGCCATCTGGTCGTGCTGGACCAGGTCAAATCTGAAAAGGGAAGCCAACTGCGATGGAGCGTGGGTTGGCTACAGAAGACACGCATGCCTCCCTAAAAACAGTACCTTTCAGGAGGATGCGTTGATGGCGAGAGCTAGATGTATTGGTACAGTCATGCAGTCGGGCCAATGTGTTGTCGTCCTCGGGCCTCACAGACAGGTCCTACATTGTATTTGAACTCCTTCGAGATAGAGGCGATGCACCACCATTGGCCCTCACAGTTGGGTGCTGTAGTGTCATCGAGACCCTCACAACTAAGGCATTGTATCATCGCAGAGCCTCGCAGTCGGGGACCCGGATCATTGATGAGACATGCATGTAAATGCTCAAAGCGGCGCTGCGTCAACATCGAAGGCAAATGCGTTGGTTACAACCGCCACAAAGCAGGCAATTCATGGGTTTTTGAAGAAAACAGCTGCATAAAGTCCTTTTGAGGCCAAGTTTAAGGACGTCTTTCATGTCCCTGAGACTTCAGAACAAGAAGTAAGTCAGTAAGCCCTTGAGTAACTTGGTTCTGGGGATGTAGAGATTCAGGTCTAGTCCTTCTCACCAGCAGGCAAGGTGGAAACGGCAACAGGGCAGGCACAGCAGAGCAAGTGTCCAGTAAATCCATCAGCATCCAGCAGAGTGTAATTACTTTCAGCACAGCAGTTCTCCTTCCTGGCAGAGTGTCCTCAGGCCCTGAATGTGCTGAGTTGGTGGTGTCAGGGGTCTATGCCCAGGTATGCCTTTGAAGTGCAGGAGACTTCAAAGAGAGCCTTTGAAGAGCACAATGCCTATGCCCTTCTTGCCCTGCTTCCAAACTCACTACAGGGGGGTATGCATCTCTTTGTGTGGAGAAAGGCATAGCCCTTTTCAGGTGCATGTATCAGCTCCTCCCTCCCATCCTGACAAGTATGACCCATCACAATGTTAAGAGCCCATCTGAATATGAATGGCCCATCAGGTATACCTCAGCTCCCTTGGTGTGTGACTAGAGGGAATGCACAAAGCCAAGCTGTCACCCACCCCAGACGTGTTTTCAGAGACAGGCAGACGCACAGACTGGTTAAAGTAAGAAAATTACATCCTTCTAGAAGTGGCATTTTCAGGCTTACAACTTAAAATCTGACTCTACCATAAGTTGTGATTTTAAATTGTGCGTCCAAAGGCATCAAACTCGAAATATCAATCTTTTCCCAATTGGAAATTACACTTAGAAAATGAAGCAATGTCATCCCAATGTTAACGTATGGGAAAGATAGGCCTTGCAGTAGTGAAAAACTAATTTAAGAGTTTTTCAGTACCTGACATGTAAAACTGAAAAGTACATGTCCAAATTCTCTGTTACACTGCACCCTGGCATTGGGGCTGTCCAGGACCTACCTAAGGGGTGACTTATATGTATTAAATAGGAATGTTTGGGCCTGGTGTGAGACCGGCCTCGTGGCGTGGGCCCTCCCGACCAGCAAGTCACGCTACAAACACGCCGAACCTCGTGGGCACTGCCTTCCGGCTTCCGTGGACCAACATCCCGAGGGCCGACCAGATCCCCAACACGCATGCCCGGCCGAGGGAGAACGAAACCCCCCCCCCAAACCAGACCGAGAGGCGCCGACTCTGTCACACCTCTGGTCTCTTCCCCGAGGGAGGTTTCGATCGGCCACCAGGCCCCCGGTGAGCGGGCGCCTCTCCTGCTGGGCATCTGGAGTCCCTCCCGGACACATCTGAACAGATCAAGGGGCTGAGCGACCGGAAACCCCGACACACCGCCCCCCAGGCACCAGACCCCTCTCCGTGAGGACTCCGGACTTCAAAGAGGAGGGGGAGTATAACAAGGGGTGCTGAAGGGACGAGAGGCAGAGAAGACCTGGACTGACGAGAGCCTGCTGACCAGGTCGCGGCTCGATCGCTCACCGAACAGAAGAACGCTACCCGAACTCTGAACCATCTGAGCCCTGCTGACGTTGTCGCGGCTTCCCGAACTCTGAACCATCTGAGCCCTGCTGACGCTGTCGCGGCTCCCCGAACTCTGAACCATCTGAGCCCTGCTGACGCCGTCGCGGCTCCCCGAACTCTGAACCATCTGAGCCCTGCTGACGCCGTCGTGGCTCCCCGAAGTCTGAACCATCTGAGCCCTGCTGACGCCGTCGCGGCTCCCCGAACTACAAACCTCCGGTGCCTGCTGAGTGACTCGCGGCCCGCTCCTCCACGAGAAACGGCAGAGATTGCCAAGAGAAGCAACATCCCCTCAGCTCGAGGATTGAGAGCTGTGCGCCGGATACCTCGCAGAGACACTGATTGAAAGACTGTCCCGCTACCCCTCTCCCTCCATCACGAGATCGCTGCCACTTGTGGCATTAATATTGCACCTGCCTGCCGGATCATAAAGATCCCTGACAACTACCGATAAAAGTTTATTGCCTTATAACGACCTACTGTGTGGTGTCCCTATATCCGAAGAGAGAGTAAGCGCAGCGCGTGCGATCCTAGGTGCGAGACCCTTACAGGAAGGGCCTCCCTGCTCTTGCTCGGTCTAATTCTGGGAAAGGTGGGCCTCAGGGTGGTCGGGAACGCATTCCGCAGCCTCCCCGGGGAACGCTTTCCAACATTTGGTGGCAGGCGACGGGATCCGAGCCGACACCTAGAGATCGTGCAGTAGACGGCTTACGCACTACCAAGAAGAAATGGAAGGAGAAACTTCCCTAGGTGCCGCAGGCACCAACACAAGCACGGCATTTCAAAAAGACCAGTTAGAATCTTATACGCACCGAGAACTGAAACAATTTTGCAAAGACTTTGGAATCGCTACCACCGGACTAAGCACGAAAGAGGACTTCCAGGGGGCATTAAAAACCTGGGTCGAGGCAGAAGCTCCCCGGACACAAACAGAAGGAGAGCACCCCAACGAACCACGAAGCAGCCCGGGGAGGAATGGCGCCCCCGAGGGGGGCCTATCCCCAGAGGAACTAGCGGACCGAGAAAGAGGTCGCAACCACGAACTGGAACTAGCAAAATTAAAAATCGAAGGAGAGATAAAACTGGCTGAGAAAAAAATGGCGGTGGAACAATTACGCCTACAAGGAGAACTAGAGGAAAAGAAACGACAGAGAGAACACGAAGAAAAGAAACTCCAACTAGAGCACGAACGTAGCCTAAAAGAAATCGAGCTCAAGGCCAAGAGGGCGGAGGCCCGACCCTCAGAAACCCAACCCATCTCCTCCACCGTGGAACCGAAGGTCCACATCCCCAAAGATGTGGTGAAAGAGTACTATAAGAACGACGACATTCAGCAATGGTTCAAGGCCTACGAAGTCGCCATGACCTCCCACCGAGTCCCGCAGAAAGACTGGGGGGCTGGGCTGTGGGGCCGGTTCCTGAGTGAGGGGAGAGATACCCTGCTGGACCTGCCCTCCACCGTGATGAACTCCTACAGTCACATGAAAGAGGCCCTGGTAGCCAGATATGGGCTCACCCCTGAAATGTACCGGCTACGGTTTAGAGACTGCAAAAAGATACCCGGTACCACCTGGGTGGAGTACGTGAACTTTTACAGCCGGGCCTTGGACGGATGGATCAAGGGCAGCAAGGTCTCCACCTTTGAGGAGCTGTTCGACCTAATCGCATGGGAACACTTGGCCGCTAATTGCTTCGTAGAGCTGCGCCAGCACCTCCTGGACAGCAAACTCACAGACCCTCAGAAACTAGCCGTCGAGGCTGACCGGTGGGTGAACACCCGGACCTCCCGGGGCCCCGTGGGAGACTACGGTCGCCACAGTCAGGGACCCCCCCGCCAGAGGGGCGGAGGGAACCAAGGCCGGCAAAGGGAGCTCCCGGGGGGATCCCCGCTCAGCCCTCCCAGAGGACAATCTCCGCCCTTTCCAGCTCCGCCTCCAGCCAGCACCGGGCCACCAGGGAGGCCGGGGCCCCGAGTGAGAATCACCTGCTTCCGCTGCCAACAGACCGGACACTATGCCAGCGACCCCCAGTGTCCCCTGTACCAGCGGACCGCCACCACCACCCCGCCGGCTCGACAGATGGCCTCGGTAGCCCTGGGAGAAGAGATGGAAGACTCCGAAGAATGGGAACCAGCTGCCATGGCTTTGGTCTCCCTAGGGGACTGAGAGATGGTCCCCGGAACGCCCCTGCCCGCCAACACGAAGAAGTACCGACAGCAGGTAACGGTCAACGGTCACCGCATCGAGGGGCTCCGGGACACGAGGGCGAGTTTCACGGCGGTCCATTGTCACCTGATTGCCGAGGATCAGATCCTGCCTGACGCCTTTTGCCCCGTCATATCATCAGACAATTCCGAGAGCCTCTGCCGAATGGCCCTAGTCCCCTTCGAATGGGGGGGAGTCACCGGCAAGTTAAATGTAGCGGTCCGAACCTCCCAGCCCGTGGACTGCCTCCTGGGCAACGACCTGGAGAACTCCCCGTGGGGACAAGTGGAACGAAGGGCCCACCTCGAGATGATGGGCCTACCGGAGTGGGTATGCGCCACCACACGCTCGATGACTCTCCGGGCGCCTTCCTCCGAGGGGGGAGAGGCCATGCCCCTGAACACCGCCACCATCCCCGAGAGCCAGGAAACACCACCAGAGGCCAACAACCCCCTTCTGGACGAACCAACCGCTCCCGGCGAAGAATCCGGGCCTTCCGATCCCGAAAACCTGACCAAACTTGGGGACTTGCCGGAACTGGCACCGTGGCCCTGCGAAGGGGGCCCCTCCCGTGAGGAGTTCTGCCAAGAACAATCCACCTGCCCGTCCCTCATTGGACCCCGACAACAGGCCGAAGCCCAAGCAGCAGGCGACCGGACTGGCACCCACTGGGTATACTGGGAGAACGGACTGCTGTACAGTGAACAGAAGTCGGCCGAGTTGTGATCGGCCCGAGTACTAGTAGTAACCCTATGCTTCCGAAGTCTTCTCCTGGGCCTGGCCCATGATGTACCCCTGGCCGGACACTTAGGCCAGGATAAGACGTACCAGCGACTCGTCACCCACTTCTATTGGCCCAAGATGCGAGCAAATGTGGAGGCCCACTGCAAGTCCTGCCCCACGTGCCAGGCCAGCGGAAAGAGTGGGGGCAAGCGCAAGGCTCCGCTCCAACCCTTCCCCGTCGTCAGTACCCATTTTGAGCGGGTAGGAATCGACATTGTCGGACCACTGGACCCTAAGACCGCCCAGGGCCACCGGTTCATCCTCGTCCTGGTGGACCATGCCACCCGTTACCCCGAAGCCATCCCTCTCCGCACCGTGACGGCCCCCGTGGTGGGCCGGGCCTTGATGGGGATCTTATTCTCCCGCATGGGGTTCCCCCGCGAAGTCGTGAGTGACCGGGGTACGAACTTTATCTCCCGATATATGAAGTCCCTCTGGCAGCAGTGCAGAGTATCGTACAAATTCACCACCCCGTACCACCCCCAAGGAAACGGCCTCGTCGAGCGCTTTAACAAGACACTGAAAGGGATGATCATGGGCCTCGAGGAACCCCTACGCCGGAGGTGGGACGTCCTCCTCCCGTGTCTCCTGTTCGCCTACCGGGAGGTTCCCCAAAAATCCCTGGGATTCAGCCCATTCGAACTGTTATATGGACACCCCGTCCGAGGACCCCTGAGCCTGGTCAAGGAGGGGTGGGAAGCCACCCCCTGGGGGACCCCTCCGGACGTGTTCCGATATATCCTGGCGCTCCGCAACCAGACCCGAAAATTCAGGGAACTCGCAGAAGCAAATCTCGAGGCCAGTCAAGAAGAGATGAAGCGCTGGTATGACCAGAATGCTACGCTAGTCGAGTTTCAGCCGGGCCAACAAGTCTGGGTCATGGCCCCGGTGAGACCCTGCGCTCTCCAAGATAAATGGACTGGGCCCTTCAAGGTGATCGAGCGGAAGAGCCAAGTCACCTATCTCATCGATGTGCAGTCCCCGCGGAACCCCCTCCGGGTTCTACACGTGAACCGCCTCAAGCCCCACTTTGTGCGAACCAAATTAAGTCTACACCTGGCCACCGACGATGGGGCCGAAGAAGACACCGAGCCCCTCCCAGACCCCCTGGGGGCGAAGGAAACCGATGGATCCGTGGAGGGGGTGAGACTGTCGACCGCCCTCACAGCCCAACAGACCGACGACTGCCGCCAGCTACTAGGGCAGTTCGCGGATCTCTTCTCCCTGACCCCCGGGGTCACCAGCTGGTGTGTCCACGACGTGGACACCGGAGACAGCCCGCCAGTGAAACATCGGGCCTACCGGGTCCCTGATCGGGTCCGGACCTGCATCCAGACTGAAGTGGCAAAGATGTTAGACCTTGGGGTGATTGAGCCCTCCGACAGCCCCTGGGCCAGCCCGGTTGTCCTGGTCCCGAAAGCGACTACCCCGGGTGTTGCCCCCGAGCTGACATTCTGCGTGGACTACCGAGGCCTCAATGCGGTCACCCGAGCAGACGCTCACCCTATCCCCCGTGCCGACGAACTCATTGACCGCCTTGGGGCCGCCTGCTACCTCAGCACCTTCGACCTGACCAGTGGGTACTGGCAGATTGCCCTCACCGAGGGAGCCAAGGAGCGCTCCGCCTTCTTCACCCCGGATGGGCACTACCGCTTTAGAGTGATGCCATTCGGAATGAAAAATGCCCCGGCCACCTTCCAGCAGCTGGTGAACAGGGTCCTGGCCGGACTAGAGGGGTTCAGCGCAGCATACCTTTACGACATAGCAGTCTTCAGCTCCCAATGGACCGAGCACCTCCAGCACCTCCGTCAAGTCCTGCTGGCTCTACGCCGGGCCGGCCTCACCATCAAAGCTAGCAAATGTCAAATTGGGCACGGCTCCGTAACTTATCTGGGGCACCAGGTGGGGAGTGGGCAGGTCGCCCCCCTCCAGCCGAAGATCGACGCCATCCTGTCCTGGGAACCCCCTGCAACCCAAACGGAAGTCCGAGCCTTCCTGGGCCTCACCGGCTACTACCGCAGGTTTATTAAAAACTATGGCAGCATCGCAGGCCCTCTCACAGAACTAACCTCCAAAAAACACCCCAAGAAAATACACTGGACTCCCGCCTGCCAGAAGGCGTTCGACACCCTAAAGGCTGCAATGTGCGCGGCTCCAGTACTCAAAGCACCCGACTACGCCCAGGAGTTTGTGGTCCAGACGGACGCCTCGGAACACGGCATCGGGGCAGTCCTCTCACAATACGACGGCAAATACATAGATCAGCCCATAGCCTTCATCAGCCGAAGGTTACTGCCCCGGGAACAGCGGTGGAGCACAATTGAACGAGAGACGTTCGCCGTAGTCTGGGCCCTCAAAAAGCTACGGCCCTACCTGTTCGGAACACACTTCCGAGTGCAAACAGATCATCGACCCCTGCGGTGGTTGATGCAGATGCGAGGGGAAAACCCCAAGCTGCTACGCTGGTCCATCTCTCTCCAGGGGATGGATTTCACTGTGGAACATCGCCCCGGACTGACCACGCCAACGCGGACGGCCTGTCCCGATTCTTCCGCTTCAGCGAGGAGAACTCCCAAGTGGATGGGTAGTACTCCCTGCCTTTCAGCTGGGGGGGGCACGTGTGAGACCGGCCTCGTGGCGTGGGCCCTCCTGACCAGCAAGTCACGCTACAAACACGCCGAACCTCGTGGGCACTGCCTTCCGGCTTCCGTGGACCAACATCCCGAGGGCCGACCAGATCCCCAACACGCATGCCCGGCCGAGGGAGAACGAAACCCCCCCCCAAACCAGACCGAGAGGCGCCGACTCTGTCACACCTCTGGTCTCTTCCCCGAGGGAGGTTTCGATCGGCCACCAGGCCCCCGGTGAGCGGGCGCCTCTCCTGCTGGGCGTCTGGAGTCCCTCCCGGACACATCTGAACAGATCAAGGGGCTGAGCGACCGGAAACCCCGACACACCGCCCCCCAGGCACCAGACCCCTCTCCGTGAGGACTCCGGACTTCAAAGAGGAGGGGGAGTATAACAAGGGGTGCTGAAGGGACGAGAGGCAGAGAAGACCTGGACTGACGAGAGCCTGCTGACCTGGTCGCGGCTCGATCGCTCACCGAACATAAGAACGCTACCCGAACTCTGAACCATCTGAGCCCTGCTGACGTTGTCGCGGCTCCTTGAACTCTGAACCATCTGAGCCCTGCTGACGCTGTCGCGGCTCCCCGAACTCTGAACCATCTGAGCCCTGCTGACGCCGTCGCGTCTCCCCGAACTCTGAACCATCTGAGCCCTGCTGACGCCGTCGCGGCTCCCCGAACTACAAACCTCCGGTGCCTGCTGAGTGACTCGCGGCCCGCTCCTCCACGAGAAACGGCAGAGATTGCCAAGAGAAGCAACATCCCCTCAGCTCGAGGATTGAGAGCTGTGCGCCGGATACCTCGCAGAGACACTGATTTAAAGACTGTCCCGCTACCCCTCTCCCTCCATCACGAGATCGCTGCCACTTGTGGCATTAATATTGCACCTGCCTGCCGGATCATAAAGATCCCTGACAACTACCGATAAAAGTTTATTGCCTTATAACGACCTACTGTGTGGTGTCCCTATATCCGAAGAGAGAGTAAGCGCAGCGCGTGCGATCCTAGGTGCGAGACCCTTACAGGAAGGGCCTCCCTGCTCTTGCTCGGTCTAATTCTGGGAAAGGTGGGCCTCAGGGTGGTCGGGAACGCATTCCGCAGCCTCCCCGGGGAACGCTTTCCAACACCTGGCAATTGGGTTGCCGTGCCAGGTAGTTGAAAAACTGCACATATAGGCTCAGGAGCAGCAGGCCTCAGCCATGTTTAAAGGACTATTGAAGTGAGTGGCACAATCTGTGCTGCAGGCCCACTAGTACCATTTAATTTACAGGCCCTGGGCACATGTAGTGCACTTAACTAGAGACTTATAAGATATTAAGTATGCCAATTGTGGATAAGC
Source organism: Triturus cristatus (assembly GCF_964204655.1). Classification (NCBI taxonomy): domain Eukaryota; kingdom Metazoa; phylum Chordata; class Amphibia; order Caudata; family Salamandridae; genus Triturus; species Triturus cristatus. The sequence continues at coordinate 1,087,532,762 of NC_140591.1, forward strand.
CAATGTTACCATGTTTTAGGTAAAGAGCACTTGCACTTTAGCACTGAAAATCAGTGGTAAAGTACCCAGGATCCTAAAGCCAGTGAATACGAAGTCAGCAAACAAGGAGGTCAGAAGGCCAAAAAAGTAGGGAACGGGATGGCTGTGTTAGAAATAGGATTTCTGGTTGGCTAAGGCATGCACCAAAGCCAGGCAGAAACCACCACTCTAGTCAGGGCAAGGGAGTTACACGCTGAAGATAACCCCTGCTCACCCCCTTGGTAGCTTGGCACGAGCAGTCAGGCTTATACCAAAGGCAATGTGTAAAGCGTTTGCGCAACACATACACAGAACAGAAACACACTAGTCACACCACAAAAGAAACTCTACACAAGGTTATATAAAAAAATAGCCTTTGTATTATCATAAACACATTAGAAACATAATCACACATTTACACTGTGCCAAGTGGCACTAGGCAATATTCACAGGGGATTGTATACAGGACCAGGCCAATCGAGCCATGGTCAGAACTATCAGAACAGGTAAGTAAATGTAAACCACAACCAGTACCTACTCGTACAATAATGACATAAACATTACCACAGTCACATTAGACACCATCCTAAAATATCATAGCATGGCATTAGGCATATCCACATTAGGCCCAAACCTCATTAGCATAAACACATTACGCACTAGGCCTCACCAGCATAAACACATTATGCATAACATCCTAAGCATAAATACAACACACATTAGGTATCACAAGCATAAACATACATTATGCATCTCATTAGGCCTAAACCATATTCTGCCTAAATCACATTACGCATCAAACATATTAGGCCCAAAACTCATCAGCATAAACACATTACGCAGTAATCATGGGGCATGAATCACATGAGGCATCACATTAGGCAGGACATCTCTTAGGCATAAAAGCAGAAGTGCACCATAGCAGCATTGGCAAGGGCCTTACGCCCTAACATCACCCTAAAATGACCCCAGGCCAACTGGCCTTACACTGGGGCTCAAATGCCTTATGTCCAGAAAGTCAGGGCTCACTCCTGGGCTATCCAATTAGCTCTCTGGCTGCCAATGCGGCAAGAAGCACGGTGGGCACATGCACTGGGGGGCGTCTCACCCCTTCCTCAACAAGATAAATGGCCCCCAAACATTGCAGCTGCCCGCGCTCTCGAAGTGCAGCTGATGTAGAAATGAGCAATGGAACCTCTGTGCCTGGGGGAGCCCCACTCTGGGACTCTGAAAACAATATTGCCCCAACATTGCAGCTGCCGCTAACTGGCGGTGCAGCTGATGTAAAAATGGGCAATGGCACCACTAGTGCCTCATGAGCCCCACCGGAACTCCGAAACACAACTTGCCCCCACGGTGCAGCTGTCCTCTGTCCGGCGGGGCAGCTGTAGGAGCAGAAAACAAAGGGGGCAAACCAACACTGCCACCAACAATGTGCCCGACCGGCCCCTACTCACCGGGGCCTCTTTAGACTCCTCTGGTCCTCCATGGGCTGGGGGACAAGGCACCGTCTTCCTCTGGATGACCTGCGGGGCTCCCACTAGCACACGGGGGCCCCGCTCTCCTGCAGGCACGGTCGGCCAGGTTGCTGCATCACTCTTTCACTCACCGAGCCTCGGCATGGAGCCTGCGAGGCTCCGGTCGAACTCCTCCTGGGTGGGCCAGAACTGCGGGGTACGCTCCCGCGCTCAGTCAGGCTTCCGCCGCCTGTCTTCCAGCCCTGGTGACTTCCTCTTCCTGGCCACACCCTGAGTCAGGCAGCTTGCCTGATGGCCCTCCAATCTCAGTGGCAATTTACCGGCGGCTCTTCTCTCCTGCAGGTGGCATAAATGCAGGGTGGGCTTCAGCCTTGAACAAGGACACAATTGCGGGGTGGGCACCCGCCAAAAGTGGGGCACCAAGATGCCGGGCAGGCTCCCGCTAGAAATGGGAACCACAGTGAGGGGTGGGCTCCCGCTTTACTCCACAAGGCACACAAATGCAGGATGGGCTCCCGCCACATTTCAGAGGCACCCAAAATGCGGGGTAGACTCCCACGTCACCTCAGAAGAAAGGGGGGTGAGATCCCCATGCCGGGATTCCCTCAGGGCACCTCGCAGCCCAGCGCTGCAGAGCCCTCACGTTCCTCTATTAGGGGGAATACCCACGGCAGGATTCCCTCTGGAAATATCGCAGCCCAGCACTGCGGATCCCTCATGCTCCTTTCTCTTTGAGTTAGGAGTCCTTAAGGTCCTGGAAAATTCAGGGAAAAGGTCCAAGGGGCACAGCTGGGCCCAGGGGGGCCAGTACACAGGGTCCTCCAGCAGGGAGGCAAGCCCCCATGGCAGTTCCTCCTGGGCCCCCAGCAGCAGCATGTCCCAGTAGCACAGGAACAGCTCCAACTACAAGGGGTCACAGCCCCAACATTTATACACATATTCCTCCTTTGTCTGCGCTGGCACAGGAGTTTGAGGGGACCAGCTAGAACTGGTTCTGGAGCACTCTGTTTACAGTGCTCACACCCTTATTTGGGAGATGGGGGCTCGGCCATCAGACACACCATAGGGGGGCAGAGCCAGCATTCACTAGGGCAGGCACAATCCTATTAAGGAACGAGGGACTTCTCCTCCCACCGCTCCAAATGCAGAAGTCCCATTCAGCCCTGCGCTGACTCACCCTGTCCCTCCTAGAGCCACACACACCTCCCAGAACCCTGTCTTTGTGGTATTCAGAAAAAAGAGCACAGGAAAGGGAAAATATCCTTTCTTAAGAAGACCCCTCACTCACCAACCTAGTTGGTGACATGCTTCATCATTGGGGTCCCACCCGAATAGCCGAATGCTATCCGGGTGTGCTGCGACACCTGGTTACAGTGGAGCTGGTTATTTTGTTGTGAAAGTGAGCGAAAAAGGTGTTAATTAAAAATTGGCCAGATTTAACCCACTAAAAATATTTATTCTGGGGCAACTGGACAATATTAAAAGTTGTTAAGATGCCGTAGTTGGTTAAATTGACCTTCGGTATCTTCCAGTGAACAAAAAGTGCAAAAAAGAGTGCAGAAAAAGCGGTGTACATGTTTGAGCGCTCAGTCTGGTAGTATCGCTAGACTGCCGGACAATAAAGTTGCTAATGTTGAATAGGAAGCAAATATTGGAGAGCTACCTAAAGGGCATGATTTAAAAACGTGTACTTAAAGCAAATTGGAAGTAAAGAAAGTTGCAGACTCTCACAGAATAGGGCATTCAAGTGTGAGAGGTGTCTTGGACAGCACGAAAAGGAAAGCGGCTATACTTGCAATCATGGTGTTAACCTGAACAGGCAATACATTATGCTCACATAGAGAGGGATTTCCTCCTCCGTCTTTGTTTTATCCTCCAGGAGAGCCTCCCTAGGTTGATAGTGTGCTCTTTTCTGGCATTTTTTGAGGATTTTCTCCGGATAGCCTCTGTCAGATAGTTTGTTAGTCAGTTCTCTTGCTTGGCTGCGGTAGTCTGTGATCTTGCTACAGTTTCGACGCAGTCTCAGACATTGACCATAAGGCAAATTTTCCCTGAGAGGTCTGGGATGAAAGCTCGCAAATCTGAGTAGGTTGTATTTAGCACTGGGTTTATGGTGGGTTCTGGTTTCTAGTTGGCCATTCTCCTTGGTGATTACTACATCCAGGAATATCATTGTTTGAGGGTCCATAGTGTGGGTGAACCTTAGATTGCCATCACAAGTATTGATCCATACGATGAAGTCCCTTAGGGTTTCAACTGGTCCTTGCCAGATGGCAAGGACGTCGTCAATATATCTCTTCCAAAAAACATTAGCAACTTTATTGTCCGGCAGTCTAGCGATACTAGCAGCCTGAGTGCTCAAACCCCTGACGTGCTGACGCGGGTCTCATGACCGTGTAGCCACGCCCCCTGATCACGCAACCCAGAAGCGTCTTCACTTATCCGGCACAGCAGCTCCGATGCAATGATCCTGCAGGGAGTGGCGGCAGGTCCTGTTGATAGGCGCAGCTGTCGGTGATCAGCTCCACATAGTAAGTACCCGGTCTGGATGCGGGCGTCCCCGTTTTTTCTTCTTTTGAAATCACGCTCGTAGGGTTGTTTTGACTCTTTCTTGCCCACTTTTGATTAGATCATGTAAAGAGCCAAACACCGTGACCCCGACTCCCATGATGTACTGCCCACATGAGTTTCATTCAGCGGTGCAGCTGGAGGTACTTTATAGTGCTGATTGATTGCAAACAGGCATTGTGTGAGCCTCCTCTGCCCGGACCCAATGAGTCCTAGGACTAGGAGTCCCCTATTGCTGCCCCACCTTTTTCTTCCCGCATGGCGGATCTGCTGGAGGTACTTTATAGTGCTGATTGGGCACAGCTGGGCGTTGTGTAAGCCTTCTCTGCCAGGCAGATGGCAGTGCAGAATGTAATGCTCTGAATTTTACACAGAGTTGTAAGATGTGGGCACTTGAGCATACTGTTTCCGCGCTCAGAGAAAAAATATTAGAGGGACCATTGGTCTTAATCCTCATTCGAGAAATTACCTCTTGTTATCACTGGGATTGTAGTCAGGTTTCTACCTACCTTCTCTGATTCTAACTTATTTACCCACTCAGTAACATATCATAAAGCTGGATTCTGCTCGACAGTATACTATTAGTTCGTTATACTAAATGACCAGAGATGCATTCTTACATGTCCTGCTCTGTAGTTTAAGACCAATCAGAATAGAAAAGTATTAAAAGCAATCCTTTATGCAGCTGAAAGAATGATTATGAGCTTCAAAATAATCAATCACATCCTACATGCACTGTTTCAGCTTAAATGGCTTCCATTGCAAAACCGATCCATATTCAGATTTGGCTGCAACATATTTTTTGAGTTTAGAAATGCTTCATTAAATTGAATGTAGAACAAAAAGCATTTACAAAAATTTAAGAAGAAAAATACTTCAGTCAATCCTAGCAGATATCAATGAAATAAAGTATAATGAGATAATAATCAGGGGTGGGCGTAGTGGGCGTAGTGGGGCTACGTGGAGCAGCACATAGTGTGCCCAAATCTACGCACACTCGCGCGCTCTGCATAGCCGCACTTTTATCATGAATTTTATATTCAAGTATTTATTCATGCTTATTGCAAGATGGTAGAACTGTACTATCCTTTTATATTCATGGTACTGCTAAGCATAGATTTCTGCTACTGTCTAATCGTTGTTGCAGCTCATATATTTTACACGAGAATAACAACTGTTCCATAAACCCTTATTGAAACACCCAGACTGTTTATTCTGTGTATCTCTGAGATAACCTAAATGAGCATGAGCGACTAAGAGAAAAGTAGTACATTGGTTCTACGATCCTGGGGGATCAGGGTTGTCATATTCTAAGGTTGCCAGAAACTATTCTCTTCCCATTAAGAGGAGACACTAATGGCACTGTGAGCTAGCTTAAATGCAAATGGTCTAACATTTCTCGAGGGGATGTACGGAATCAGTCTGCTACCAATCCCACAGTTTTATGTTATCCAAACGCGCAGGTCCTGCATGGATACTATAGGAACTACACAACACTCTGTTCCAATGCACTCTACACAACTGCACTTAATGTCACAGTACTCTGTGCCACTGCACTCTACTCTGCATCACTTTACTCTACGTCACTGCTCTCTACACTACTTAACTCCACTCTACACCACTGCATTCTAACACTCTACTCTGCAACACTGCACTCTTCACCACAGAACTCTACACCACTCTACTCTGCACTACTCTACTCTACGCTACTCTACTCTGTCCCACTGCACTCTATGACACTATACTCTAGTCTGCACCACTCTATGCTACTCTACTCTGCACCACTCTACGCCACTGCACTCTATGCCACTCTTTTCTACTCTGCGCCACTGCCCTCTGCATCACTCGACTCTATGCCACTTCACTCTAAGCCACTCTACTCTGTGCCACTGCACTCTACTATGCACCACTCTAATCTATGCCACTGCATTCTATGAAGCTGCATTTTACACAACTGACTTCAATGCCACTGCACCCTACGCCACTATACTCTGTAATGCTCCATTTCAATGCACTCTACACAATTCCACTCTACGCTATAACCCTCCAGTGTAAGCCACGCTATGTGACTCCACACTATACCACTCCAATACACAACAACACTCTGCGAAACTCTAGTCTACAACTCTCTACTTCACTCTGTACCATAACACTTTACACCACTCCACGCCACGCCACTCTCCTCTATGTCACTAACTTTTAACCATGCTGAACAGCAGCCACACTGGTGTACAACATGGCTAAAACACATTGGCAAAGCCAATAGTTCCTGCATAGCCGAAACCTATTGACTTTACCAATTATGTTTCATCATTTTTAAACTTGGTAATGCAATTCACACAAATACACTCCACACCACGCCACACAATTCAACTCTACCCATTTCCATTCCACACTACATAATTCAAAAACAAACAACAGAATTTAACTCAACAACACAATTACACAACACACCACATGCACCCAATCCACACCACAAATTCCACATCATGCCACAAAATGGAACAGCACACCACATAATTAAACTCCACCACATACTTCCCCACAACACAATATACCATTCCAGATAATACTTTGACACACAATCCTACTCCTCATAATTTCAGTACACTTAATATCACATACATACTATCCACATAATTGCACTGCACTCCATGCCATAAAATTCCACTACACAATTTCACTCCCCACCACACAACTCCACAACTAACAATTCCAACACAACCAACATGATTCCACTGCAAACCACACACATCCACTCCACTCCACTCCGAAACTAAACACATGGGTAATTGTTATTGTCATTTACAACACTAATAGCTCTACCTCTCACAAATATAAGGCCTATTGCATTGCAAATGCTTGCTTATTTTTATTTTATATAGGGACATGCATGGTGTTGTGCATCTATGTTAAAGCAAATGTAAAGGAAAAACAATGGGCCACAGATGGGGTATGGATATTTTTTATGTAAACTGGGGTCCACAGATGCATTAGAAGGTAACAGTAAATTGATGAGTGAGCAATTTAGCAAGGGTGTGATCTAAACAATTCTGTGATGCTCATTAAGGGACTCCTGCTCTACAAATGCTATACCTATACAAAGAATTGGGACAATCTGAATTGTGAATAGGACGTTGAACTGCATATCCATTCAGGGGGCTAATCCTTTTGTTGCTGATTAACTATTTGAAGCTTGTTTGAACTAAACCATGTTCAGGAAATTCCAGAAAAGACATTTGAGCTTTCAATAAAAGTAAATGCATTCAATTGACAAAAGTTGTTTGTTGTGGGTGATATTACTCGAAGTTGAGGATGGGGGCATAGTATAAGGCAAATTTGGTAAAAGCCATGGCTTTAAATGGTGTTACGCGATATGTTGAGTAGGGGCTAATAGTGATCACCGGAGACATTTACCAACCTCAGTTTTAATAACACCAGGTTAATTATCAGCAGACCTGACCTGGGAGAAACTTCTTTTTTCTGTCACTATGTTCTTGTTTATAAAGAAAAAGTTAGCCCATTAAAGAGATGCGCGACTGTATGACACTATATCGAGGTCAATAATTTGGACCACAAAATATTGCATCTAGTATTTTGCCTACCACTACATAATCATGGTGACTATATTATTACTATTTTTACCTCCACATTTTCAAGCTACCCTGTTAGCCTATTGTTTCCATCTGTTATACTTATCTTTAAATCTTTACTTTAAATAGTTATTGTTTCAGCTGTTCAGCCTCATAATTAACACATAAAATATTCACATTATGTAAATACAGTTAAGACCACATAAAACAGCGACCCGCACAACATCTTTTACCTAGAGGGATCTAAAGAGGATCTAATCAACAAACTACTGACTACCCACACCCTGTCAAAGTACAAGTGCTTCGTAATAATATCAATGAATGAACATCATTTAACTACTTAAAAGAGTGGTTCAACTAAATTTATCATTTAAAATTATAAAACATAATTTCCCTAACATTTAGTTTCATCTGTATTCCAATACTATAGAACCAATGTTATAACCTTGGTGCGGCAATAAACACAGTGTGGCTTGATGTGGAAATAAACTAAATCAAAAATACTTCCACACTGACCAAATATACGACTAGTTAACAATGTGGTGCCAGGCAATTTGTGCAGGTTGCACTCATGGTTCTAAGGGAGTAACTGTTGGTGCAGATATGGTATTTACTGTCAGGGAGCCGGCATTAGGGTAGTGCAAAGTGTGCGGCCGTACAGGGCTCTGACTTGAAGGGGAGCTCTGACCTCAGGTGAGGGAGCTGTGTTTAGTAATAACTTATGATTTAAAATCAGCTGATGTAGAGTTCCTTGTGCATCCAGCTTTCAGGCATCAATAAAAATGTCACAATAACTTATGTGATTAATGTTCCTGCTATAGAGAGAGAGAGATAGGATGTTTGTCTAGTGGCAGTTGTGACTCCCCATAAAGTAGCTCAAGGGGTTAATATGCCTGCTGCAAAGAACAGATCTGTATTTAAAGTAGATAGCTGAGAGGATTAGTAAAGCAAGTATTTGCCAGAGCTTTAAAACAAATGAATGTATGTGAGAGAGGGGCCATTGAGAGATGAGGGGCCCTTTTGCCAGGTGGTATTGAGGGACTCTGAGGAGGAGGTAATGGAGGGTGCTAAAATAGATTGTCCCACCAGGCGCCAACAGTGCTAAAGCCAACTCTGTCTACTATACAGCTTGATCTGATATGTGTCTTTTGGATCACTTTTTACCTATGGCTTACTGCTCTTTCATGCAATGCAAACTTGACCATAAAAACAAGGCAATAGAATTAAAAATAAGTTGATCATCTGTGCTAAATCACAACGGTAGTACAGTACAGACCTAGTTGATCTGATTGCATACAACCCGAACAAGGGAAAAAGCCATCTTTGGAGTGCATGTACCTGCAATATATTATCCTTTCCCCCAAACAGACAGTCAAAAACTTCACTTCCTTTTTCAAGATTTGCACACATGACAAGTTATTCTATAGTAGGCAGGATTCCTAATCTGAACTCCATAAATAATGTGTGTTTCTGTTAAGGATGGAGCAAGTCCAAATACAGCATGCTACCTGGACACAGCCTACCTTCGAAGTAATCTCCCAGTAAGCTGCCTTGTTTTATTTGTGATAGCTACTTCTCCTAACCTTAGCGCATAATAGCGCCTCTCTATTAGTTCTGCAATATCCAGTCCTACTTGCCTTGGTAAGCCCATAGGTGCCCTGATGGAGCCAATCTAATTTACTTTTCACATGGGCCAGCAGATTCCTTTAATGACTCAGACCACCGGGCAATTTGACATCTTTCCGGGATTTTCAAGTAGATTATTGCTTTCTGGTTCTTCACTAACCGGACCCAGTACAACACTGGTTTAAGGCTGCCTGGTCAGTAATTTGCATGTACTCAAGTTCTGCATAAAGTGCTAATAGGTGGGTAGCAGGCCTCAATCATAACAAGGCTCTTAAAAAGATATTTTTCCACTACTTGCAAAGGTCGTAAGCTCCCTTACCCCGAGAGTTTTGCCCCATAATGTACAGCCACTGCTGATTTCTGTACTTATCAGTACTTACCATGCAATATAGTCTTTATGTGAATGCAATATATTTATAATTCCATATAATGTGTGCAACAAAGTGGGGGTATACCCAGGTGAGAATGCATCAATCCTCAGTGGAGGTCAATAATGTAGTGCACAGAAAGCAAAATGTATGCGCTCTGCACAAGGGTGGTTGGGTTCTTTAATAGGCTTAAAAAAGTAATATCACCATTGGAATATGTGGTTGAAAAGACTGAGAAAAACAATCAAGAAAAGAGTTCTGCTAGGAACAGACTTACCTATGTGTGGGAGTAGTGTCATAAAGAGATGGGAGGCAGACCAGAGGGTATTTATCTTTATTTTAATTTATTTATGGATTTATAAATTGCTGGCGAAACAAGGGTCATTTCAAAACATTTTGATAGTAGTGAAATTACAAGAGGAATGAAGGTCAGTTGTGAGATAAAACAGAGGAGTCATTCATCCAGAAGACAAGAGTAAGATATGGTTCATAGAAGAGACAATGCTTCAGTGATTTATTGAACCTGAAGATGTTGGCTTAGTACTGAGGAAAGAAGGAATCAAGTTCCACTAGGAGCCTTGAGCATGGAAGTATCTGCCACCAAACCATTTCTGTCTTATTAATTGCAAGTCAAGCTTGCTTTGGATGGCCAGCATTAGGCCATGATCATTCATGGGGCAGTGTTAGGATAATAAAGGAAGAATGTGCTCTGCAACACAGTGCCTTATTGCATTAGGCAAAGGGTTTTGACTCAGCCTTTTGTATTACTGGAAGCCAATGAAGCATCTGAGCAAGAGGGATGAAGTGGTCAATGGGCATCAATTTTAGGATGAGGCAGGCAGTCTAAACCTGGACCCTTTGAAGTACAGCCAAGGTTTTCCTATAGGTGGCAGATTTCTTTTTCATTACAGTGGACTACCCTGGATATCACTACTGCCAAGTCCAGTGTAATTCTTTGCGACTGGAGCAACAAAGGAATGAATTGTTCAGGTCACAAAGAAGGTAGAAACTGCTTTTTGAGACCTTAATCAATTGACAAATCATTGATGTGGCAACATACGTAATAACCTACAAGTTACAAATGTTTTTTGCAGAAGTTGGTAGGAGTCACTTTGCATGAGGCTAGCCCAAAGGGCACAAGTGAGGAGTGCCTTGACCAAGGAGTAATACTTCAGTCCTGAAGAAATTATACAGATCAATTTCAGGTTCATCCAGTATTGAATTCAAACTTGATACACATGACTTTAGGGTTGTTTCCTGGTTCAATGGTGACTATGAAATGAAGTTATTTAATGAGGCTAGATTATAGCTCTGAAGAATCATTGCAGGTGGTTGCATATCAATTATGAAGGGTGTAGGGAAGAGAGCTAATCTTTGTGTTACTTCACAAGTCATCTTGGTCTGGTATGATAAGAAAGATTCAAGGTTAACCTTCTCAAACCTGTTGGTTATATATACGGAGAGTGAATAGAAGGTCATTCCTTAAGAAGCAGTTAGGCACTAGCTAATTAATAAGGATATTGTGTTTATTGTGTTAATTCATATTGAACAAAAGTGGAGGATCAACACACAAGATTGAAATTAGCTCAGGTGATACAGTAGATTTTATGGGATGTTGATAAATACAGTTTCGATTCCATAATGTGGGGCAGAAACCAGACTGCAAATCCTTCAGGTAATCTTTCAAAAGAGCAGAAATTTGGCCCCAGGCTTGTGTGGGGCACACTTCCTGGACTGGGGCATAGTGGACCTTTAACTGGGTATACAGGGGGCAGACCAAGTCAGGTATTAATTAATGCACTGCCACCAGTGCAAAGATCATAGCTCCTGCCCCTCGGGTGGCATATTAGGGAAAGGTGGACAGGCTGTCTAAAGCAGCCAGTCCACCTTGCCATTTGAAGGTAGGAATCTTCCCTGCATTACAAAAGGGTTAGAGATCCCTCTGTAGGTGGGTGAGAGAGTGACTGCATGCGCCTTTAGGGCGATATCTAGGAAGCCCTTGGGAACCTCTTTCCCTCCTTCTAAGGTGTGTTCTCAGGTAAAACACTGATTGTGCACCACCTCTATGTGTCACACAGTCAGTGTGCTTCCAACCTTCTACTTTGCCTCTGTGCCAATGTTTGTAATATGGTGTGAGTGAAGAGACAAAGGGGTCTATTATAATGGCGGGTGGATCGCCAACGCCATAGGGGCGGGGGCGATCCGCCCGCCATTATCTTCCGCCTGCATGTAATTTACTCCCCTGCCTAATTATGTTGGTGGGGGTACCGCTGTGGACGGGAAGACCGTCCGCCGCTTTTCGTACGGTGGAGGAGTCGACCGGGTGGAAAAGGTTTTAATATGGTGGCGGTGTCTGTTAAACACCACCATCCATATTACAATGCACACGGGTATGTGCCTTTCCGTGGCAGTGTTTCTGCCACGGAAAGGCATGCAGTCTTTGCTAGTGGGGGCCCGTAGAGGGCCCCCTGGGAGTTGGGGGTGCACATGGGGGGTACCTATGGTACCCCCCAGCATTTGCATGCACAACATGGCAGGCACCGCATGGTGCCTGCCACATTGTGCATGCAAATGCACAACATGCCTTTTTGGCATTGCGGCGGGTGGTGGTGAAAGCACCGCCCGCCGCAATGTCAAGAATGCAGGATGCGCCAGCCACTGTGGAGGGCGCATCCTAATCACCCCCATGGGACCGCCACACCTATGGTGGGTGGTCCCTTTTTCCATCAGGATGGCGGGCGGACAAAGTACGCCCGCCATCCTAATGATGCTCAAAATGTATAATCATTTCCAATAGGTTACTTTCCCATGAGATGCCTCTGATGCTGCATGTGTGCTGGCACGATCTGTATTACAGAAAGGGTTTTTGGGCAGGTGCTGGTGGCCCCTTTTGTAATGCCAAAGTACCTTAGGGAACATAAAGTGGGCACACATGCCCATTGTGCCCTATGGGCACTTTGTGCATTAAACCCCCTGGGGTCTATTTCAGCTGCATTTTTGAAAAAGTTTAATTCATTCTCAGCATGGCTTTGCCTTTTGATTGTGTTCAGAGTATGAATTGTGTGACAGAGTGCATCTCAGCTGCTGTATCCCAGCTACATAAAGTTCACATTCCACATCTCTTGAACAGAAACTTATCTTTTGAGGTTGAACATAATTTTCAGCAATTATTAAACAATTAGCAGCTTAGAACTTGATTGTCAGAGCAATTATTCTTTGAGTTACACAAGAGAAATGTTTAACTTACCTACTGGCCCTTGAATAACAAAACATAAATTGTTATCAATGGGACTAAGATGTGCATCAAATTCAGCAAAACGTCTTCTGCTATACTCCATTCCCTTCAAAAGACCGAAGACTGTAGACTAAGACTGGCGCTTAACTAGTTGTTCATATTTTATGGGTATAAGACAGAAACAGGATGACAAATGGTTCTGGAATGTGGACTAAGAAAATAACAAACACCATTACTCCATGTGGGCAGCGAAAAAAAGAACGATTTACCACATCCAGTAAGGACTTTAGGGCTTATTTATGAGAGCTCTGCGCCACCTTTGCACCATGTTAAGTTATACATTCATGACACTGGACTCTCATAAAGATTTATGAAGCCATGCAATGCCACCCTGCGTGGCTTTGAGTGGCCTCATAAATTATGAGTAAGGCTACGAAGCGCAAATCGCTGCGTCACCTTACTTTGCACCTGGGATAGCTCCATGGATGTTGCAGTGGGTTTTGCCATGCAATACCCATGGAATGTGAACTGCCCCAGAATTACGAAAACATGTAAGCATGTAAACCTAGATGTGATTTGAATTTTATATAGCGCTAGCTAGACTCGAATTTTATCAGAGCACTTTACAGGTTATGAGTAATAGTTTACTAGAAGTACATGTGGGGATTCGTAAGGGTCAAAACAGTCAGAGGAAGAAAAACTATAGAGCAACACAACATGAGGTTGTTAAGATAGGCACAAGTGTCAATAACAATGAAGCATTAAGATAATGACATGGAAGGCCGATTGGAGACTGAAAGAGTCAGGCGATTGTCATGATGGATCCTGTTAAGCTGGTTTGGATCTTTGGGAGACATAGATCAGTTTGTGCACCTGTTGAAGTAGTCGTTGAGTAGTAGAGTTTTGAGGTGCAGTTTGAAGCAAGAAAAAGAGGGTTACATAGTAGGTCCTAAAAGAGTGAGTTCCTGATCTTATCAGCATTTCCTGTGAAGGAGCACACCTGGGATGATTTTTTCTTCAGAGTAAGAGGTATAAGAAGAAGAGAGTTAGAGCAACTCAGTGCTTGGACTCTTCCTGCTCTTGAAAGTTTGGATTCAAGGTATTCTGGGTTGTTTGATTGAAGGGCTTTGTAGGTGATACAAACTGTCTTTAAGAATGCATCTGTTTTCAATGGGAAGCCAATTGAGACACATGTGGGAAAGTGAGATGTGGTCATATCACTTATTTCCAGTAAGGAGCCTGGTACCAAAGTTGAGAACTGCTCTTGGGGCTCAAGGGGGCATTTCAGAGTTCCTGTGAGGATGGCGTTACTGTAGTCAGGTTTTGAGAGGACTAGTGTTTGCACTACCATCTTCAGATCCTCAAGAGGATTATATACGGTTTGATTTTCTTGAGGTGTTTTAGTGTCTGGAGAGGTCCTTAGGCAGACTTATTGACGTGTAACTTCATTGACATGTTTTTGCCCAGGGTTATACCCAAGGACTTAACAGAGTTGGAAAATGAAAGGGAACAGTTATGCGCATCCACACTCTTGAGCCATTCTTGGATAGGGAGAGGTTTAATTCTTGGGGAAAATAGTAGAAGTTGTGTCTTGTTTGGGTTCAGCTTAAGGTGGTTGGTGTTAAGGCATGTTGTATCCTAATTAGTGTGGTCTTAAGATGATAGAGATCACTGGGTGATTTTATTTTGTAGTAAAGTTGTTTGTCATCAACATATAGGTGATATTTGACCCTTGCTTGGTTCAAAATAGTTGTGAGGAGTTACATTGAGAGATAAAATAGGGATTTGCAGAGGAATGAACCTTGAGGTATACCTTCTGAAACTGGTGCAGGTTTTGAGAGACAATTGTTGATTTTTGTTTGTTAAGAGTGATGTGGTAACTAGTACATGAACCATCTCAAGACTGTATAGTTGATACTAGTGCGGTTCTTTAGTGTATCATGTAGAGCCGGATGATTTACGGTATCAAATGCAGCAGATATGTCTAGTAGGATTAGGAGGTAGGAGTTACCTTTATCTAAGGATTGGTGGATGTTATCAGATATGTTGAGCATAGCAGTTTCTGTGCTACAGCCTTTCCTGAATCCTGATTGGAAAATGTTGTGAAAATTGAATACCTCAATGTGTTGGTTGAGTTGTAACAGGACACACTTCTCCCCTGTTTTGGATAGGAAAGGAAGGTTGGTGATAGGTCTGAGGTTATTGAGGTCATTGGGATCTGCTACTGATTTTTAAGAATGGGTGTGACTTGGCCTAGTTTGAGGGAGTCATATACACAGCCTGATGATAGAGAGGCATTGATGATTTTAGACCAAAACAGTGAGATGATATTTTTGAGGTTCTGTGCTAGGGTGGAGGGGAGAGGATCAGTCGTGTGCGATATGGACTTCAAGTTCATGATTTGTTTGAAGACTTCTCCTTCTGCCATGTGCTTGAAGTCTGCCACTTGGCATTGTTTTTTGGTTGTAGGAGATCATTATTGTTTTTAGTTTTTCTTTGGTCGCTCTGGCCTTTGATTAAGGCTTCAGGGGTATTTTCGTGGTGACCTGTGTGTCATGGAAGCAGGTGGGCTGGGATGTCAGACCAGCATCATGGATAAGAGATCGTTCAATTTTAGCAACTTTGTCAGCAAGGAAGTTGGCTATTTCTTCATAGTGTTCTATTGTGGCTGTTGGTTCGTATTGGGAGGTAAGGGTAGTTTGCTGTTGATTATTTTGAAGAGCTCCCTTAGTCTGTTCTTCATGTGGTTGACTTGATTGCGAAAGAAAGTGGATTTTTCTCTAAAGATGTATTTCTTGTAGGAGAGTCGTTTGGACTTTAGGAGCGTGAGTTGTATCGGTGAGGGGTTCTGTCTCCATAACATTTCAGTCTGTCTTAGTTGTCTCCTCTCGTTGTTAAGGTCTAAGTTGAACTAGGATCTGGATTGTATTTTCCTGGATTGCTTTAGTTTAATCGGTGCAATTTGGTCAAGAACTTCTGTCATAGCAGAGCTATAGTGGACAGTGAGGTCATCTATGGTATGAAGATGAGTTTGCAAGTGTAATTGGGTGTTGATCATAGATTCCAGCTCCGTTAGAGGGATTTGTTTAATGTTCCTTGCTCAGTGCCTGGTTTTGTTGGAGGGGGCTGGGTGGGGGGTGGGCTTTGAGATTGAACACTATAAGATGTCAATGGGCAGGAGGGATCAAATGGAGACAAGCTCATTCTAGTAATTTCGCATCAAGAGTCGATCCTTTATTGCAAGTTTCTTTGTTGCAGAGTTGCTTGAGGTCGTTGATATCAAGAAGGTATACTCGTATATGGACTGTGGAGTCTTCAGTGTCGTTCCAGTACAGTTTGAAGTCCCCTATGAACACATCATTGGTGTCAGTTAGGGAGCGCTGTGTTATTAGGTCAGTTAGATCTTCATCATCATAGTCTTTATTCGAATTAAAAAATAATTCATACAAGACACAATCAATAACACTATTATAAAATGTCACAATTACATAAAATCTTTCCAATAAATAGATAAAAAAATTTAAGAGAAGTATTAAACGTTGAAGCAGACGAGATGATGAACCATACGCATCAATAATAAAAACAGTGATTAAAACGGGGGTGACGAACAAATGGTCATGAAATTTAAGGGCCTACCTAGATGCCTTCTCAGTACAAAGAAGGGCTTTTAGTCTAAGAGACCATGCCCACCCCAGGTATTTGGCTAGGCCTATTGAAAAAACTGGTAGGGTGCTTGTATGTAGGATTCTGATAGCTACAACAGAACTTCTTGTGCCCAGTAGTTTGCATAGAGGGGAGAGCCAATGACGTCTGGGAGCAGCGTATGCAGGGCAGACGAGCAAGAAATGACCAATGGTTTCTTCTTTGGCACCACAAACAGGACAGATACATGTGCTTTCACCAAACCACCCACAAGTTAGAGCCCTAAGTGGGAGGGAGCCTGCTCTAAGTTGGAAATAGAGTTTCCTATCCTTTGGTGATGTGATCAAATCCCAAAAAGGTTCTAGAAGGGGTGTGACCTTTGCCTCTAAAAAACGGCTGGTCATCGAGGGGGAAGTGAAAGCACCCCACACCCTGTGATTTACCTGTTCCCAATAAAGTGTTTTCAATAGCCTTTTGGCAGGGAACTCAGCGTCGACTGGGTCGTTCCATAAGCCTTCCAACCCCAAAGCTTTTAGGGATTCTCGAAGGTTCCTTAACCACTTAATTTTATGGAACTTATCGACCTGAATTACGTCCAGGATACCCGTTGCGTAAGATTGGAGCTCCGGTGTGGTCCATAATCTCCTCCAGTATAATACTGGACGGAGATTGGCCAAATCTTTGATGGCCTTTCTGCCTAGATCATAACGCAATGGGACCATTGGCGTACTTTGTGGTAAGCCTATAATAGAACGAAAAAATTTGTTTTCAACAACAGTGAGGGACGTTAATGTGTCAAAACCCCAGAGCTCTGCTCCATACAGGACTGAGTTTAGGGCCTTTGCCTCATAAACTTGTAACACTGGTTTGACAGGTTTGGTGAGGGATTTTTTATGCTCTTTAACCAGCGTTCCCGTAATCTGGGTGAGTTTCAACATGGACAATTCCAAATGTCTGTTCCACCGGTTATTGTGGGACACTTGAATGCCCAGGTATGTGAAGTCTGTTACCTCCTCCAGAATTTGGCCGTTCATTATAAGCTTACCGGGTCTGTAGCTTGTGTGTGGGTTGAAAGTCATAAGCTTGGTCTTTGAGACGTTGACCTCCAATCCGTGATCTTTGCAAAAGTTTTCAAAAATTGACAGAGCCCTTTGCATGCCGCTCGGGGTTTTAGACACTATAAGAGTGTCGTCGGCAAACATTAGTATTGGTATGGGGGCACCTGCCAATTTTGGAGCATCAGTGTTAGCCTGTAGCATATAATCAACTACTCAGTTAATGTACAAAGAAAAAAGGGTTGGGGCCATGGCACATCCTTGACGCACGCCCCACTCAACGGGAAACTCGGTGGTTGTTTCCCCCAGACCACCCCATTGTATTTTTGCAAAATTAGGCTCATGCAGTCTTCTGATTAGGGTCAGGAGTTCCAGGGGTAGACCGAGCTTTTCTAGAGCCCTCCACAACTGCTCTCGGGGGACAAGGTCAAAGGCAGCTCTTAAGTCCACAAAAGTGACGTAGAGACTGCCTTTGCCTAGTTCAACAACCTTCCAGAGCAATTGCTTAAAGCGAAACACCTGGTCCACGGTGCTGGTGGATTTACGAAAGCCCGCTTGAAGACTAGAAAGGATCTTATTTGCTTCGATCCAAGTAAGTACCTCATTCAGTACCATCCTCCCAATGACTTTTTGCATTGTGTCGATTAGGCTGATGGGCCTGCAATTCCCAGGGTGGCTTTTATCACCCTTTTTGTATACTGGGATTATAATAGCACCCCCCCAGGATTTAGGTACTGGAGCGCCTTCAGCCACAGCGTTCGCAATAAGGGTAATGTACTTGCTCCAGGGGGCTTTGTTCTCAAGGAAAAGATCGGAAGGTACACCATCCAAGCCAGGGGCCCGCCCTACAGCTACGCAGGAAAGGGCGGCTAAAACGTCCTTGGGGCTAAAAGGCCCGGGCGAATAAAAAACATATGGAATTGAGCCCGAGGTTATATAATGAGGGTCACGAGCATATTGGGGTTTGAAATAGCCCAACCAATCTTCTTGTGTGACGTGATTTGAGGGGTTCTCAGGTAAGCCTCCTCTGCCCCACTTTAGCATGTTCCAGAACAATCTGGTGTCCCAGGCGTAGCAGGCCTCCTTCAGATCCTGCCAGAACAATTCATCCCATTTTCTTTTTGCTTGGGCGAGGCTTTTCTTATAAGCAGATCTAGCTGATTGAATAAGTGGTGTACTCCCGCTAGAGAGGGCTTGAGCCAAAATGCATCTAGCACTTTTACATTGTTTATCGTACCACCTTGGTTGCTTGTACGGTGGCTTGGTACCCTTTCTTGTTTGTTTGAAGAAAAAGGCACGTAAACCCTCAAAAAATGACTCGTGTATTCTTGTCGCTTGCGCGTTTTGGTCTTTACTTTTCAAGACATCCTCAAGTTTAGCATTAATTACAGAAAGATTGTTATTAATGCGAGCTATTACTGGCTCATTAGACTTTACTGAGGTCCATTTGAGCCTCCGCATATCATTTGTTGGCACACATACCGAGGGGACCAGAGTTAGTTCCTTGATCAGTGAGCAGGGTTTGCCCCACCAGCTGTGAGAAACACAAATGGGTTATGATCAGTCTCAAGTCTTTGCTCCACCAACATGTCTATAGGATGGCACCACAGCCTCAGACAACAAAGGACATAGTCAATCCTACTAGTTGAACGGCCGTTATCAAAGGTGGATGCTCCCAGGTTGTCTCCTTTTGTTCTTCCGTTCAATGCCCGAAGGCCGTTTTCAAGGCAAAGTGCGTTAACCTGAACTGCTACCGTGGACCACCTTTTGATGGGAGGTAACGAGAGCACTGGGATACCCCAGTGTCGGTCCTCATCGGGGTCAAAGCCCCATTCTGAGTCAGAATCTAGGAGGGGTTCGAAAGTAACATTGAAGTCCCCAGCTACAATCAAATCCCTATTGGACGATTTGGATTCTATGAGTGTAGTTAGAATGTCCAACTCGCTTGACTTTTTCCCTTTCGTTCCCCGAAGATAGATGTTAAATATGTCCAGGGTGCCCTTAGGATCGAGAGTTAATCTCACTAATTGGATATCCAGGGACCCAGTGTCAATCACATCAACGCGTGAGAATAGATCCTGGCGAGCCCATATAATTAGTCCACCAGAGGGGCGGCCTTTCGGGCCTTTGGTTGCTGGAACATAAAAATTCAGATATCCCGGCATGAACCGAGCCTCAAAGGACCATGTTTCCTGAAATAGGCAGACATCATAGTTGTTAATGAAGCTGACCCATTCAGGTAAGTCAAATTTCGTCTTAATACCAGCCAGGTTCCAAGACAAAAGAGAGCCAGAGTAATTACCAGGCCGTGTAACATGGGGCACAGTGAACCGACTAAGGACATTTGCCCTCTCTCCCAGCCTAGGTGGAGGTGACAGTAGGGCCCTGGGTGTTGGATGTGATCCTGACCGAGCCAGGGAAGTAGCTGCTTGGGCGTCTATGGGTGAGCTATCGTTTGCCCCCGATGTCATAGAAGGTAAGGGAGATTTCATACTGTGAAATTGTCAGTGGCAAATCCCTGGAGTGTAAAAGTAGTTTAGGTCATGGACCTCTATTCCAGAACTAGGACCGTAAGGTGTGTATTCCGTAATAAACCTAGAAAGGCGTGGATCTTTAAAGTTGACAATGATACAATCTCCCTGGATGTTTTTAGGTTGAGAACCTATCCATTGTACCCTTCTAGCAAAAAGAATCCGACCATTCAGTTCGTTCGGAATTGGCCTATGAATATTAAGTCAATGACTTACTTTATTTTTTAGTTGCTCGAAGGTTTCATTTTTGTTGTTAGGGAGTTCGGGAACACCCGTTAATACCACAACGTAAGGAAAAGATTCTTGTGGTCAATGTATTTGAGTCGGGAGTGTCCTGGTTGCATTGCCTAGGGGAGGAATATCAACAGTCGTGCTTGGACTTTCTAAATTCATGGTGTTAATGCCCGGGGGTACATTGCTTGACCTACCCTCCCGCCTCAAGGACTGACTGTTTTGTAGCGCTCCCTCCCGCCGTGGTAGATGTTGGGTATTTAGCGGTGGCATGGAAAAATCTGTGGCTAAACCAGTACCTGTAGTAGTAAGAACAGGGGCGAGGGGAATGCCAGGTGGAGATGGTACGGCAGGGGTATAATTTGCTCCATGGGTACAATTAATTTTGGGTATATCCCTGGTACACAGCTTGACAACATTCTTAAGTGAACAAAAGTTATCCAAGATGGCTTGTTCCAATTTGTCAACTTTTGTTACAACCTTTTCGATCCTTTCCAGTAATGGAGAGATTAAGGATCGTACTATGCGTTCGAGCTGAGAGATTATGTTGTTAGTATCAGGTGGAGGGGGAGCAAGTAAACTAGTTTCGATCGTGGAGTGGTGGGCACTAGTACTTAAGGTGTCAGGGAGTACTGTGATTCTAGATGCTTTGGATATTTTCGCCTGCCTACCTCCATCCTTAGCCCCTCCCCTTTTCCTTTTCTGAGTGGCTGCACTGGTGGATATAGTGGGTCTAGCCCCTGCTCTAGTCCGAGGGCGGGGGACATTGGGAACGGGTGAAGGCGCGACTTCCTCCTCTAGCGCGACATCCGTGATAACTGGAAGATTTGTCGGCCTACCAGATGGGGATGACAAGTGCTGAGATGAATCAGACGTAGGAAGTAACGATGCCTCCTCCCGCTGCTGCTCTCTAGGAATGTTTGGTGATTTAGCGAGAGCTAGCAGACCCAATGAAGAGCGCCTACCAAGCAAGGGATCTAACGAAAGGCGTCTTTCAGTGATGGCTATCTCATGTTCCAATACCGAGACAGCACGTGTAATGAATTGGTCCATAGTCCCAGCTACTGTAGAGGGGGCCGTGAGACGCTTCCCCTTTCCAGCCATTTGGCACGGAACCAGACAGGTCAATAGATACCGACAGTCACAGTTTATCCAAATGACAGTGATCCAGAGACTTTAACTGCAACGACTTACTTCTGGCGCCTGGTGTCAGGAGGGGGGCCCAGGCCGGCCTGGTCGGCCACAGACGGCCCGCCCTTTGCCCGGGCTTAGCCCGGCACCCGCCCGCGCGCGTCCCGCGACGCGGAGGGAGCGCCTATCTTAAATGCGCCTCCGGGCGCGTAGGTAGCGTCAAAAGAGCGCCGGGGCACCTGGGATTTGCAGTTCTGGCCGCTTCCAGGCCGCGCGTGTAGTAGCGGCAGCGGCAGCCTTGAATGCTGCGTGAGGGACTGAGAGAGCACCAGCAGGGCCAGCAGCAAGAAGAGGAAAACAGCACGTCCTCGAAACAGGTAACACCCGGTCTGCAGGGATTTGAATTTCCAGCTTCCCGCTCCACCGAGGGAGCGCCGATCTTAAATGCGCCTCCGGGCGCGTAGGTAGCGTCAAAAGAGCGCCGGGGCACCTGGGATTTGCAGTTCTGGCCGCTTCCAGGCCGCGCGTGTAGTAGCGGCAGCGGCAGCCTTGAATGCTGCGTGAGGGACCGAGAGAGCACCAGCAGGGCCAGCAGCAAGAAGAGGAAAACAGCACGTCCTCGAAACAGGTAGCACCCGGTCTGCAGGGATTTGAATTTCCAGCTTCCCGCTCCACCGAGGGAGCGCCGATCTTAAATGCGCCTCCGGGCGCGTAGGTAGCGTCAAAAGAGCGCCGGGGCACCTGGAATTTGCAGTTCTGGCCGCTTCCAGGCCGCGCGTGTAGTAGCGGCAGCGGCAGCCTTGAATGCTGCGTGAGGGACCGAGAGAGCACCAGCAGGGCCAGCAGCAAGAAGAGGAAAACAGCACGTCCTCGAAACAGGTAGCACCCGGTCTGCAGGGATTTGAATTTCCAGATCTTCAGTAAATAGTATGCGATCACCAGGCAGGTGATAGATGGTGTGGAATTTGGTAGGGGTGGAGCCTTTAGTTGTGAATTCCACTACGAGGTATTCAAAGTTCGAAAAGTTCATGGTCTCTGGGGTGTTGCGTTGGATTTCTTCTTTGTGTATGATCACTAGCACTCCTCCTGTTCGTCCTGGTCAGTCCTGTCTGATGATAGAATAGCCAGAGGGTGTGAGCAGATCAGGGGTTGAATGCTCATCGAGCCAGGTTTTGTTTAGAAATGAAATGTCGATTTCATCAGCAAGTATAGTTTCAGCTAATTCTTTGGCATGTTTCACTGCTAATCTACAGTTAAGGAGCATGCAGGTTATGGAGCTAGGGCTATTATTTATAGAGAGTAGTGTCTGGGTAGTGGTGTATTGAGGGGGTGGTCTGGGCAATGAGTTAGCTTGAGGGATTCGATTTGTGCCCATGATTACTGGGATTCTGAAGGGGGATTGGGGTCTGCATACTGGTTAGTTGTGCTGTAGGATTCGCTGAGTGATTCTGCTTCCATAATAGATAAGGGCTTATGAGTTTGGTGGGCCTGTGGGAAAGGCAGCTAAAGGGAATGGAGATCCAGCAGGCATGCTGGCTATCTCTTGCTGATCCTTTATTTGGAGTCCACTTGTCTGTTATCTGGGTGAGTTTGTGTGTTAACACTTGGCCTGGAACGTGAGTTTGTTTTTTTACGTGAGAGATGTCTTTAGTTAGGGACTCAAGTTTTTGCTCACTTCAGCTCATGAACAGGGTAAGAGTGTCAGGGAGCTTCTTGTTCTGTAGGTGGGTCTTGGGCCAGTGGGAGGTGGTTGATCCTCAGTAGAGGAGAGGGCTGTGTCATCGAGATGGAAATAAAGAGGGTTTGTTTGGGCTGGGTGGGTTCTATATAGGCTGGCAGGGTTGTGTTTTGGGGGGCTCAGTGATGTATGGTCTGGAATTGGGGCTGGCACTATCATATCCAGTGTGTGCATCAAGGGACTGTTTTTTACTGTGGTCATAAGTTAGGGTAGGTGCAGTGGAGGTCAGACTGGCACTTTCAATACTCAAGCATGAGGTGGGGTGACAGTGGTGCATAATGTGGCAGAGGAGTCCTGGAGGTGAATAGGTTCTGGGTTAATGGACAAGGGTAGATGGGAGGGGGTTGGGTAGGGAACAGGACCATCTTCTGTTAGTAAGGTGAGAAGTGATGAGAAGTGTACATAAAAGATGGTGAGGTGATGATGTGATGCTTGAATTAGTATAGTCCCCGCCCTGAAGATAGATATGAGGATCGCCCCGCTAAACCTTTGGAAAGGGGCAGTGGTGAGTTTTGTTCCATGGGGGTTTTTGTAATTTATAGGTGGAGGGGACGCGCCTAAGAACCTGGTAGTTAACCCTGAAGGTCGGGAAGACCACGGACTTCATGCTGGACTGAGGGGAACGGCTCCTCTGCCCCTGCACTCTGCCTCTGCTCTGCCCCTTGTTGAGCCGTGAGGCGAACGGCAAACCTGCACAGTACTACATCCCCCAGACGCCCTGACAGCGCGCACACCATCTGCGTCACTGAGACGCCGCCTGGAGCCCTTAAAATCACCGAGGGCATACCGCAGCGCGGGACGCGCGCGGGCGAAGCCCGGGCCAAGGGCGGGCCCGTCCGCGCCCGTCGGAGCCAGAAGGAGACTGGGCTGGGCCACTCCCCTGTCATCTGCAACATGGGTAAGAGGAAGCTGGCTGCAACTCAGGTACAGGGGGGCTCAAATGCAAAAGTACCTCGTAAATCCACCTCTATTATTACCTACCTGACTACAGCGGTGGGTGTGTTGAATAATGAAATCGAGGTAGTGGAAAGGGAGTTGGGTTTAACAGCTAGAGAGGGTGTGGACTCACCACAGGTTGAACTGCCAACTATTCCATTGGAACCGGAGGTGATTGTTAATAAGGGTCCTGGAACTGGTATTGTTCCCTCGGGGACTGTTGGTTGCGATATGGGGGAGCGGGACCGGCTCTTGGAAGTAGCTACTATTGACTTGGCAAAAGGATCCAAACATCAGGCAACCAAGACAGAGGGGCCTCGTGCTTTACTTAAAATAAACGGTAAAAAACAAAAGGGGCCTAAACCAAACACAGCAAAACCCAGCCACGGCTTGGATGAAAATATACAAATAGCACTGCGGAATCTGGTCGAAGAGATTTTTTCGTCACGGTTTGAGGCTATTCTGACAAATGTTGCTAAGGATGTCATTGATACCATGAACAAGTGTGTGGCGGACCTACGGTGTAAGTGCGACCGACTAAATGTTATGATTGACTCATTTAAGTCTGACGCTAATCGTCTTTTATTGAATAGTCGGCGGTCCAATTCAGGTCCTAACACACACCTCAATGCTGATTTGGTTGAAAGTCCCCTACAAAGGAACTGCCTCTTATCTACGGTTAATATAAATCAAGAGCCACTAACGAACCATTTGGCTTCTAATGTACGAAAACCTGGTGTTGAATCACCCTCGGCTGGGGTCAAGAATTCTGGGATTCTACTCGCTGATAGAAAGAAGGTGGCATGCAACACGAATGTAGAGGACTGTAATAAGAATATAGAGCAATTGGGGAAGTTGCTTTCCCCCAATTCATCCATAATTAATTTACCTCCAGAAGCTACCCCTTTGGTAGTAGTTTTGGTGGGGGTCCCTCCTCTACCGGTTGGTGATGTTGAATCCACAGCTGCCCTATTGAGAAAAACTAAGTATTGGTGTGAGCATCATTCCTCAGGTTCAGCGGGGATTTCAGCCAATATTATTATGGCAAGGCGAGTTGGCTGGGTGGGTCATGGCCCCAAACGTGTTACTGGGGACTGCATTATTGTTAATTTTAATAACCAAAATATACCAGGAAGATTGCTATGGAATGCAACGGATCAGCTTGGCGGGGCTATTAGAGTTGTGCCCCTGGGGTTTTTTTATCCACCCTCTAGGAGAATTCTTGATCCTTTTTTTCCCTCCCATGTGGATAGGCCTGCCCCTCAAGATGGAGTTATTAGTCCACCTAAAGATAGAGTGAGTATGGTAGTGTTACCACCAGCACAACACTCATCTCTATTACCCACGCCCAGGGATACAGGGCTGTTGTCCTCTAATAGATTTTTCCCCCTTTCTCAGTTGGGCCAAAATGATTGACCACTAGGGATAGGGGCGTCTAGTGACGACTTGATTCCTATGGTTCAAGATCCAGGTGTGAGCAATGTAGATCTCATTCGTAATTGTAAAATCATTACGTGGAATATTGCTGGCCTTAATTCTAAGAAACACGATCCTATATGGCTGAATAACATAAAGCAATATGACATTATCGCCCTTCAGGAAACATGGGACATGGAGGACAACTTCTGGTTAGATGGGTATAGAACCTTCTCCCTACCGCCACGTCTATCTAAGGCTGGTAGAGCAAAGAGTGGTTTGCTGTTCCTCTTGTCCCTTAACCTTACAGGTTCTCTATCAAGACTAGAGGTTGATTCATTTAATATATTGGCTCTAGAAGTAAACCGTCCCAATAATTTTAACCTGTTATTAATTAACTTCTATAATTCAAGTGAATGTACAGATAAGAATAAGCATTTGGGAATACTGAATGATTTTTTACATGAATATAGGAGAGTTCATTCCACTAATTGTTTTGTTTTGCTTTTGGGGGATTTTAATATACACTTATGTGAACATGCTTGTCACATAGTAGATAACTTGGTCTATACTATTTCAGAGACCCCGCACTTTGAGCACTCTCCTCGAGGTGTTGCTCTAGAAAATTTTCTGTCTGATTCAGATCTTTTCGAACCCTCTTTTGCTAACTCCTCTGATCGCTATCATACATTCAAGAATGGTGAGACCATTATCGATTACATTTTTCTGACTCACAATCTTCTTGAAAAGGTTATTTTTTACAACGCTATATCATCTCCTTTTAGCGATCACAATCCCGTTCTGCTGGAATTAGCTTTAGACTGCGGGTTTTTGGAATTAAGTAGGAGAACACTTGGCCCTAAAAACCTGGTAACCCGGGATCAAGATAGGAGGCTTAAGTGGATCAAAGTGATACCAACACTATTCTTTACTGATTTATGTGTGAATACCAGGGATCTCATATCATTATGTAATGATCCCCTAACTTCGAAGGACGTAACCGTGGAAGCCTTCGTGGGTATTTGCTCGCAGATTGCTAAAGATCTGACCACTAAATCCAAGGGATCTGTCGAATTGCATGAAAAATGGTTTGACCAAAGTTGTTCGCAAGCACATAGTGCCTTAATCTCAGCATTGAAGGCCTCTCCGCAAGATAGGTCTTTGATAGCGAGATGTAGGAAACTATATAAATTGGCGATCCATAAGAGAAAATCTGAAATTAAAGCAGATACGTGGGATGCCCTGCTATCAGTCGACGTTTTAAAAGATAGTGCCAAGTTCTGGTCAATTGTAAATACCCCCTTTTTTTCAGGCTTGGCTAATAGTTGCCAGGAAACCAATGTTACAGAAGCCCAATGGTTAAATCACTTTGAAGGGATTTATGGCTCCAATGACCCCAATATTTATGAGTTTAATAATTTTTTACACCAAGGGAGATCACCTCTTATTTTTGAAATTGAGGATATAGAAAAGGCCATAAAGGACACAATGAGTAATAAAGCACCTGGCCCTGATCATGTCCCAGCGGATGTTTATAAACATAATCCTACATTCTGGGCAAAAATTCTGGCCAATGTCTTCAACGCTGTGGCTTTGATTGGGCCTCCTCCATCTTGGTGTCACTCGACAATTATCCCGATTTTTAAAAAGGGCCAACGGAGTGAACCAAGGTGTTATAGACCTATATCCCTGATTGACTCGGTAGTGAAAATTCTTGGCAAAGTGATTCTTGGAAGGATCACAGCCTGGGCAGATGATAACAAAATTATAACTAATCTACAATATGGATTTCGTAAAGGTCGTGGCACTTTAGACCAATGTTTGAATTTGTTTAAGTTAATGGGTAAATACACTATGGCCAAGGAGTGCACGTTGAACCTTGCTTTTATGGACTTGTCCTCAGCTTTTGACCTGGTCAACAGGTCAAAGCTGTGGACAATTCTATTGGAGATGGGTCTAGATCCACCTTTGGTCTACTTTTTAGTAGATCTTCATCGTAATCTTACTGCATCGATCAGGTTATCTCGGGATGGTAGTTGTTCCAAGCCCTTCAAATCTAGAAGAGGGGTAAGACAGGGCTGCATTATGGCACCTCTGTTATTTACCCTTTATATTAATGCTCTGGACAAAACCCTGGTCAAAGCATGTTTGGATATTCCGCGTGTAGGAGATACGTTAATTCCAGTTCTCCTATACGCGGATGACGCTGTCTTACTGGCTAGGACGTCGATAGGTCTACAGTGCCTACTCGATGCTTTTGGTGAATTTATGTCGTCCCTGGACCTAATTGTAAATATAGGCAAATCACATGTCATGGTAATTGGCAGGAGACCTAAAAAAATAAAAACCTTCACTTGCAATGGAGGATTAGTGTCGCTCGTCCCCTCCTTCACCTATCTTGGGGTAGTTTTTGATGAAAAAAGTACTTGGGTCCCCCAACAAAAATTAAAAAAGAACGCAGTAACCAGATCAACTTCTGCTGTTCTAGGTTTTGCGAAACGCTTGGGGGCAAGACCAATGGAGGCCATTTTAAAAATATATTCCTCCAAGTGCTTGGCCATAGCGAGCTATGGCTCCGAGATCTGGGGATATAAACCCCAACCAGATCTTCAGGTGGCTGAAAATAGTTTTCTGCAGAAACTACTCTCATTACCCCAATCTGCCCCCACTTTCTCTTTGCATCAGGAATTAGGCTTGGGCTATTTATCTGACACCCTGAGCATGGCTCCGTTACTCTGCTGGCTCAGAGTTTGGCTTAATCCAGACTTGAGTCTCAATCACGAGATACTTAGAGATTGTGTTAAATTGGATAGAGTTGATAAGATTAATTGGTTGGTATATGTTAAAACTATGTTCGCCAAATTGGGACGTCAGGAGTTATATGACCATCCGGAAAACATCAGGAAGGATGATTTGAAATGGGTAAAAAGCAATTTCATAAAATTAAAGACTATGGAAAGGGAAGGGATTGAAATACAAAAACCTTTGGTGAGGGCTCACTCCCTATTAAAAACTACTTTGTTAATAGAACCCTATCTGCTTATAGTCACTAAACCATTTCATCGCTGGCTACTGACCAGACTGCGATTTAATTTACTACACTTTATTTTAGGGGATTATCCAACCTGGTCGAAACCCGAGGATGCGGGGTTATGCTCCTGTGATAATTACTCCATCCAAGATACTCTACATTTTGTATTATTTTGCAAACACTATACGGGGGCCCGCAAGAAGTTCTTGGTTCCCTTGCTTAGACAGAAGGGTTTCTTCCGGTCCAAACCTGCCCTACTATATCTACAAATGCTCACTAATACTTATGAACTTTTTTGTATAGCATCTTTTCTTGTGGCCGCAGTTAGGGTGAAGGGTAGGACGATAGCCAGTAGGACCTTGTCGATTGATTAAAAAATGGCATGCACTTATGGCACGGATTTCCTTATGTGATTTTCTGTGTGTATACGCACTATGGCTTCTGTATCATGAATTATTTTTAAAACTGGTTTTATGATGAATGTAATAGTGTTATTTATTGTATTTTGTATGTATATATGAAATGTATATGTTGTGTGCACTTTTATGATTTTAATTAATCGAATAAAGTGGAATGAAATGAAATGAAATGAGGTGGAGGAAGAAAAATGTTTCTCCATTTTGTATGGCGTTGAAGGCAGAAAATGGAGTCAGTTTTCATGTAGCCATTGTTCATGCTGAAGTAGTATCAGCTATTAGCTTTTTATGGAAGTTGTTTGAGTAGGTTGTGCTTGACCTTTTTTTTCTATTCTTAGAGAGACTTTCTGGATATGTTCCATGAGTCGGGCCATATAACTCAAGTGTGGTGTCATGGGGCTTAGGGCAGGGGTAGGTCATCGTGACTGTTCCTGGGTACCTAACATGTTTAGGCAGAGTGCTATATGATATATACAATGTCTGGGTTTTTGGGTCAGTTTTCTGGAGGGACAGATAGGTGGCATAGGAGCAAAACCAGTGGTTGCCGAGATTAAGTCTGGGGATTCCAAACATACAGTCTAGGTTGAGTTTGACTGAGATTCAATAGATTTGTGTAATTAAAGTTGTATGCCAGGATGGGTGGATTCATGTAGGAGAATTGAGTAGATTGCCAGGTATAATGAGTTTAGTTTTACTGACAGTTTTCCCCAATGTTCCTATGTTGGTTGATCTTTTATTGCTGTAGAGTGGGAACCTAATAGCTAATGGCTGCCCCTTAGTCCTTTTTTTATCACACTTGTTTTGAGGGTGTGAGCCTGTGGTAGTCCTCTTTTTATTTTGGTTTGGATTATAGTCCTCTTTTGTTGTGAATTCCTATGGGAAGGAGGAAGAAAGAGCCTTTCACCATGTTACAACAGGTCTCAAGGGTCAGGATACTAGTTGTGTTAATGCATGAGGGCTTCCTCCTTGAGTTATGTGAAGTGCTTCACATTGAAAAATGATCCCAACAACCTCAGTCTCTTTGAGTGGAAAAACACCATTAGGGGAGGAGGACCCGGGCTGAGTGTGTGAAGCGCTGAAAAAACATCCTCCTGTGCAGCACAGTATGACTCTGGTGCCTTGCTGCGCTGCCCTACGTCAAAGTGAAAGGGCAGGAATGCACCATATTTAAGCATTACAGAGCATTCCTGTCCTTTATGCCTGCGCTAGCACAATTTTGGCAGCCTTCAGCCATACTGCAAGGGTGCCTCTGTTGCAGGCAGGATTTTTTTGTGCAGGAAGGGGCACCTTCCTGCACAAAAACAAGCCTATTAGGCACGTTCCTCTTTTTATGTTTGCTGCAGAATGCAGCACACATGGAAAGAGGACAAAAAGAGGAGAAATTAACGTATTTCTCCGTCTTACTCCTCACCTCAGGAGCAGGGGTAGCTCCTCCACGTGGGCGGAGGAGCGTCATCCCACTGCTTTCTCACAGTGCAAGAATCAGAAACACGCACTGCGAGAAAGCAGAAGGCAGGTTTTGGTTGGGGCGGGCAGGTGGGCGGTCCTGCTCCAGGCAGGGGAGGAGTGGCTAGCCCATTGTTGTGGGCGCTGACTGTTTGGTCAGCCCCAGGAGCGACCAAACCAGTCATGTACACTCTGCATTTTCTCTATGTAGGCTGCGTGCAGCCTGCATAGCGAAAATGGCCTCCCCATAAACGCCTGTGGAGTCGTTGTCCCAGCCAATCATTGGCTTAGGGGAGGGGAGGAAGGCTGCCTGCTTCCAGTGTGGAGAGGAGAGAGGACAAGTGACGCGGGACCGGCGGCGAAGGTAAGTTTAATAACAATTTAAAAAAATTAACCCCCCTCCCCGCATGACCCCCTCCCCGCGTGACCCCTACCTGCCCCCCGACCACGAGTCATGCCGGCTGCGACTGCTCAAGAGACATACGGATTTGGCTGCAAGTTTACATGTTTACATGTTTTTGTAAATATAGGGCAGCATCAAACTCCATGGGTGTTGTGTGGAAAAACCCAGTGCAATGCCCATGAAATGCCTCCCAGGCGCAGAGTAAGGCAACACAGCAATTTGCGCTGCGTCACCTTACTCATGATTTATGAGGCCACTCAAAGCTATTCAGGGTGGCTTTGCATGGCTTCACAAATATTTATGAGAGCCCTGCGACACACATGTACCACTTTATGTGGTTCAAAAGTGACATACGGCTGTCATAAATAAGCCCCTAACTCTGCATGGTGAAGTATTTACCAAACAAAGTAAAAAAAAAAGATGAACTACATGCAGATTGGGGATTTCTTCACCAAATTCCGCATGCACTGGGATTTAATTACTGTTTTTCATGCAGAACATTTTTGCAACTTTGTCCTGCCAAAATTCAATATATGGTAATTGCTTGAGACGCAGTAATTACAGCATTACTCCAAATATAGGAAAGTCTTTTTTAGGTCTGGTGCTAACTTTATTTTCATAAAATGATATGTTTTATTCATTTACTTATAGTGGCTTTCAGAGTCCCCTTAATTCACTGTTCTGTTTTTTGTGTCATTCACATTGTTGTTCCACCCCAACAGCATACATTATGGGAAAATGGGTCGGTCCACTTCAGCCACTGGCTATCTTTGCTGTGAGTGATGGCATTTTCTCCTTTAGCAAGAAGTGCATCCTCACACAAGGTTCTTTTAAGTGCCAAAGACTGCTATGTGACAATGTGTGCTTTTGAGACCCAAAAATATTTTTGCTTTTGGTCAGTGTTATTTTCTTTATAGGCCGATGAGGACCTGGCAACTTCCATGACAAAACAAAATAAGCATTGACAAAGCCAAAAGGCTGGGGGCTAATGCCAGATCTCTTGGCATTATCAATGCTTTTTTGATGTCAATGGCCTTATTTACAAGCTCTGTGCGTTGCCAGAATATAACTTTTTATGAAGTTCCAGTGGCACAGAGGGCTTAGCCATACCTACAATGCCTCGTAAGGCCACCATGCATTGCTTTTCATCGCCTTGAAGGTATGGAGTGAGGCAACACAGCGCAAGTAACTGTGTTGCCTCACACTACGATGGGGAGGCATGCCATGGGCATTACGGTAGGTGTTCAAATGTAACACCCATGGCATTCAACACATTCTCAGATTTACAACAAGCTGTAAACCTGGGATTGCGTTAAAATTCTACACCTTCCCAGGGAAGGCATATGGGACACGCAACAAGAAGTAATACCATTATATCTCCTTGTCTTTGCCTCTCCCTAGGTGTGCTGCATTCAGCAGCACATATAAAAAGAGGAAATCGACTTCACTGATTGTTTTTTTGTGTTGTAGGTTGTCCCCTCCTGCACAAAAACAATAATCTCTACAACGCAGACACCCTTGCACCCTGGTGCAAGGGTGTCTGCATTGGCGCAAGGCAGCCCTTTGAGAACCAGCGTATGGAGAAAGGACAGGAATGTGCCGTATCTTATAGATACAGCGCATTCCTGCCCTTTTCTTTTGACAGAGGCAGCACAGCAGGAAGGCTTGTGGTGCTGCCCTATGCCCAAAAATTGCAAATGAGACCCCAAGTATTTGTTAGAGAGCTGCTGTCTAAGGGGCATATTTACAAGCCCCTTGCTGCGCTGGTGCGGCACTTTTAACATGGGCAAAAGTGCGTACAGGTGGCACATGGGGCTTGTAAATAAACCCCCAGGGGCCTCATTTATGAGGCTCTACCGGCACTTTTGTGCCGCCGGAACGTCACTTTTTTGACTTTCCGGTGGCGCAATTTGCCACTGGCATATTTATAAGGCCAAAGTAAACCACCTTATGTGGCTTTCTATGGCCTTATAAATATGAGCCCCTTTCGCGCAGAAAACTGCATGAAAGGAGAATTCCTTGGGTGTTACTGGGGCGTTCCGAGCAACATCCATTGCTTTTTGACACTGCCCCAGATTTAGGAGAAACTGTGGGCCTCATTTTTGTTTTTTTTTCTGTAGGGCAGCACAGCAGGCCTTGCTGCTGAGCTGCCCTAAGGCAAAAGTAAAGGGCAGGAATGCGCCGTATCTATTAGAAACATCAAATTACTGTCCTTTTACCCTGCGCTGGCGCACAATGGCCTGCCGTGCACCAACCAGGAACCTTTGCACCATAGTCCAAGGATGCCTGCGTTGTGGGGTTGATTATTTTTTTGCAAGAAGGGAAAGCTTCCTGCACAAAATGAATCACAAAAGGCTTTTTCCTTTTTCTATGTGTGCTGCACAATGCTCTATGCATAAGTTGTTTATGCTGCTTAGGACTTGCGATTTCTCGTAAATCTGGGGCAGTGTCAAAAAACCATTGATGTTGTTGAGAACGCCCCAGCAACACCCATGAAACGCCCCTTTCACACAGTTTTCTGCATGAAAGGGGGACATATTTATAAGACCATTAAAAGCCATGTAATGTGGCTTAACTTGGCCTTATAAATATGACAGTGGCACATTGAACAACCGGAACGTCAAAAAGTATGTTCAGGTGGCGCAAAAGTATTGGTTATCAATAAGTCTAGGGCAGCACCAAAACCGTACGCCTCCCCACGGGAGGCATAAGGGAGGCACAACAAGGAGCAATATCTTTATTTCTACTAGTTTTTCCTCTTTCTATGTGTGCTGCATTCTGCAGCACGAATGAAAAGAGGAAATAGCCTCTTGTGATTGTGTTTTTTGCAGGTAGGCCTTCCTTCCTGCACAAAAATAATCATCCACGCAATGCAGGCATCCGTTCAAAATTGTGCAAAGGTGCCTGCATTGTTGCACAGCTTCCCATTGTGCTCTGGCGCAGAGGAAAAGGACAGGATTGCACCATAGCTAATAGATACTGCTCATTCCTGCCCTTTTCTTTTGCCGTACGGCAGCGCAGCAGCAAGGCCTGCTGCACTGCCCTACGGCAAAAAATCCATAAATGAGGCCCCCGGGGCCTTATTTAGAGAAGTGAGGCATCGCTGCGTTAAAGCCACGATGCGTCACTTCTCAGTGTGCCCTCCTTGCGACATGATGGATGCAGCATATTTACTGTATGACGCATCATGTTGCAAGGAATGACAGATAAATAAGTATTACTTATGTACCTCTCAGTGCAAAACTGACGCATTGCTGGGGTGTGTTTGTAATGCAACTCCTGTAATGTGTCCCTTCACAAGAGGCAAACCCCATTTGAAAGGGCCTGTGTCAGTCTTACGCCTGCTGTGAGGCAGTCGTACGATATTGACGCTGTACCGTCCTAGAAGTAGCGCAGTGAAATCTGATAGATTTCACTGCACCACTTCTTTGAGGCTTGGATGCGGGGGAACGCCCACCCTGCATACATTAAACCTGACGCATGTATAATGTAGCATGGAGGTTTACAAAGTGATGCATCTGCCTAGATGGGCCACTTTGTAAATAGGGCGCAACATGCCAGTTCGTCACAAAAAGTGATGCACCGGTGGCTTAAAGTGACGCAAGACCTCATAAATAAGGCCCCTCAATGTTTAAGGATGGCGACAGTGGCGATTTTGTTCAACTGCAAAGAATGCCCTTCCTAAAAGAAAACGTTATATGATAAAATACACGTGTATAATTCAAGTATACTGAAAGACAATACATTTTATTTTTCATACCAGTGTTTAGTAAAGCAGGATGCGGTTTACGTAAGGACGCTGATACAAAGAAGAAATCATTTTAAATGAGTTTTTTAGCTCAGCGTCTGATCTAAAGGCTACAAAAATGGACACGGCGAAGCTATAAATCTTTCTGCATTGTGGTTCCCTTTGGGCTACATCGAACCAGACCCATATGTACAATTAACAATACCGTAACGTGCAGTATAGCTAGGAGCCTAATGGGAAAGGATTTTTATTCTGAAAGTATGTTGCTGGCGCTGTCATTTAGAAGATGCTACAGTCTTTGCTGCCCTCGTGTGGCAGAATCTGATATTGAGGGAGAATACTTCTAGGAAACACAGAATAACAACATTTTAATTGTACCCAAACATTACATCTGAAACTAACATGAGCATTATAAAAACAACCTCAAATGGGTTTTGAGATGGTAGACAGAACAAAACAAAACGGTTATGAAATACCATTTATAAGATGATTGAATTAGATTTAAAGCCTTAGTGTTTAAGTTAAGAGAAACCATAACAATATCATTATAGAGAAAAGATC
Organism: Triturus cristatus; assembly: GCF_964204655.1. Taxonomy (NCBI): domain Eukaryota; kingdom Metazoa; phylum Chordata; class Amphibia; order Caudata; family Salamandridae; genus Triturus; species Triturus cristatus. The sequence goes on from NC_140591.1 coordinate 1,087,567,933, forward strand.
AAACGATTTACAGGTATTCAAAATGGTTTTTTTTAAACGTATAACTATTTTTCCTAAAAGACCTGAAACACAATTCACATCATGTTAAACGAACTAAAAACGGAGCATGATTCTATAACATAAAATTATCCCCAATATTGGTATTTCATCAAATGTCAGTATTAAAAGCGTTTATGCAGCTGCTTAGTATTTCAATAGGCACATCGTTGGACTCGCCTAAACTGGCAGTATATAGCTCCTTCGGCCATTTGATCTTTTTGTAGAGTAACAAAAATGTCATCAGCTTACAGGTCAGTTGAGGATCTGTTGTACCAAGATCTTTAATGATGGCTGAACTGCAAGTATGAATACCACTATCGTTAAAAGCTTTTCTTGATATAAAAAAACCAAATAGTTTTTAAGGAGGGGCCAACACAAATTAGATTAATAAAATCTTGCCATGCTGCGCCATATAAGCTACATGTTTTGGAGCCTTTATACTTCCATGCAGGTTGATCGGCCAAACTTGGTAATACCCCAAATCTGATTGCCATTAGCTTTCGTTTAAGGTAGGAGGAATATGTTGTACTTAGGTATTCCGCCGGCAGTATTGATGTATAGGATTGAAAAACCATCCAGGCATGGGACCATTTAGCTAATATACTTTTGTCTTCTAGTAATGAGTGATGCTTGGCTGCTTTGTTTGTCACTCTGCAAACGACTTGGAAGGAGGGGTCTGAGCCAAAGATCTGTTATATTGGTTTCCTTCACTGCAGTTTTAAAAAAATTGCCGTAACTTGAACTTGGATCGTGTTCCTGGGCTCTCCACAGGGCATCATGTAAAACATTAGATCGGTTGAGCCAAAATTTGTACCAGGTTTTAATTGCTGCATATTTTCTCCCTGTCTCCTGTTGGATAAGTCCAAATTCCAATCATACCTGAGCCGGGGAAGCATTCTGAGGTAGGCTAAAGACTTTTTTATACATCTTAATTTGCAGAGAGTCTAGAAGTTTTGCATCCTTGCCACTTAACGCTATGCTCGCGTAAGTTACTGTTGACAATAGTTTTGAGGCCATCATTGCTTCTAACAGCTTAAAAGATGGGTCCTGTATGTTTTTTTACAAGGGCACAGAATGCATAAATAAGGCCATTTCCTTTTTAGGTCGAGGACTACCGGTCTGCCGAAAGGCAGAACCGGAAGTCGGAGATTTAATGACTTGGAGAAGAGGGGCTTGATCCAGCCCCTCTTCTCCCCTGTTCTCCATTGGCTGGCCTCGTAAATGCTGACCAGCCACTGGAGAAGAGGTCAGTCACTCCGATCAGGCCCCGTCCTTTTCGGATCGGGGGCGTGTTTTTTGCAGAAAGTCTCTTTTATCTCCTCCAGCCAATGGCTGGAGGAGGTAATTAGACAAACACGCCCCCGAATCCGAAAATGCCGCTGCCGTTCTCCGAGGCATTTCTTCTTGACCTCGGAGAAAGGCAGTGGTGTGCCTTTTGCTCTGCCTTGTTTGGGAGAAGCGTGGGGGGCTTGGTGTGGAGCAGAGAGCCTCTTAGGTAGCTCTCAGCACAAGGCCCCCTCCAAGGCCCCCTCCAAGGCCCCTCCTCAACGTGGCATTAATTTGTAAATTGGCAGATGTATGAGTACAGATAGCTGGACATGGCTGGATGGAAATCAGGGAATTCTTTTTCCACCGTCACGTCCTTTAGAGCACTGGGCAGGAAGTTGGAATTCTCAACAGTTGCCAAAATTGGAGTCTAAGTTTTATTTTCAAAATTACACCAAAAAACAAACAATTAGGTTAGGTCGATGGCCATTTAGAATGCGCCACATTTTAGAAATGCTCTGTACAGCATTATGCAAATGTTGTTTCCGCGATAACCACCGGGTGAAAAGCACACACTGTCTGTCTCAACGTGATTGCGTCGCCCTGTGTGTCAGAGCCGGAGGTTGCCGTCGTTATTTTGCGGAATCTGCGAGAGTTCAGCAAGTGACCAGCATCAGCACAGGGGCCTCGCGCTCGGGTCATCAATCAATCCATCCAGATTTTAAAGGATGGGGCTCCAAATGGTGAAGGTGGCAGCGCTCCTTATTGTTTGCGCATTATTCAGTACAAGAGGCTGCGACCGCCCTCCATCTTTCATCTCCCAGCACAGGCAGCGTTGAGGCTCGCGCTCTTCTGTCCCTCCAGCAGCACCACCGCAGGACAGACAGAGGCCATTATCAATCTTCCGCAGCAGCATCGCAGCAAAGAGGCCCTTCCCGCCCATACAGCACCAGTGAGGCCCGCGTCACACCTCCGAGATGCCCACCTTCGTAATGAACACCAACGTCTGCAAGGACGCCGTCCCCGAAAACCTGCTGGGCGAGCTCACCCAGCAGCTGGCCAAAGCCACGGGCAAGCCGGCCTCGGTGAGTGCAGGCAGTGTGGGGTGGGGGGTGCAGAAGCACGCCTCTCCCTTTCTTTAGATTACATGAATGTTTATTTATTTGTCTTGAAGTTTCATTTCGGCGAGGACAAGCCCCCTCGGATGTTAGGGCACCTCGCATTAATGCAGTTTATAATTGATGAGGTACACATGGCCACCTTACCACATATTGAAGAAATAACATATGGCAGGCGCGCAACACCCATTGAACTCAAAGGGCTTCAGCCCCCCCCCCCCCCCCGCCGTGTGTGGCAGCCCGGGATGAGACTGCTTCCCGGGCAGACACAAATTCGCGCCCGAGCACTTCACAGGTCTTTAAAAAGACCATTTGCATGTTAATGAGGCCTCGCTGTTGTTTCACCCTTTCTAAAAGCCCCTTCAGCTCCACTCTGCCTAGATTCAGCCCCCCCACCCCCGAAATCAGCGCCACTCTGCCTACTGTTTAAAGATTCAGCCCCCCCCCCCGAAATTTTTGCTTAGCCCCCCCCCCCCCGAAATTTGTCTCTAGTTGCGCCTCTGACATATGGGATACAGAACGAGCTTGCAGCGCCCCAGCATCATACATTACAAAACGTTTAAACACAAACAACAAATGTTTGTGATTGTAGTTTAGTATTAAAAGTCTGAAGACCAGTCCTGTATCGAAGTCGGAGATTTAATGACTTGGAGAAGAGGGGCTTGATCCAGCCCCTCTTCTCCCCTGTTCTCCATTGGCTGGCCTCGTAAATGCTGGCCAGCCACTGAAGAAGAGGTCAGTCACTCCGATCAGGCCCCGTCCTTTTCGGATCGGGGGGCGTGTTTTTTGCAGAAAGTCTCTTTTATCTCCTCCAGCCAATGGCTGGAGGAGGTAATTAGACAAACACGCCCCCGAATCCGAAAATGCCGCTGCCTTTCTCCGAGGCATTTCTTCTTGACCTCGGAGAAAGGCAGTGGTGTGCCTTTTGCTCTGCCTTGTTTGGGAGAAGCGTGGGGGGCTTGGTGTGGAGCAGAGAGCCTCTTAGGTAGCTCTCAGCACAAGGCCTCCTCCAAGGCCCCCTCCAAGGCCCCTCCTCAACGTGGCATTAATTTGTAAATTGGCAGATGTATGAGTACAGATAGCTGGACATGGCTGGACGGAAATCAGGGAATTCTTTTTCCACCGTCACGTCCTTTAGAGCACTGGGCAGGAAGTTGGAATTCTCAACAGTTGCCAAAATTGGAGTCTAAGTTTTATTTTCAAAATTACACCAAAAAACAAACAACTAGGTTAGGTCGATGGCCATTTAGAATGCGCCACATTTTAGAAATGCTCTGTACAGCATTATGCAAATGTTGTTTCCGCTATAACCACCGGGTGAAAAGCACACACTGTCTGTCTCAACGTGATTGCGTCGCCCTGTGTGTCAGAGCCGGAGGTCGCCGTCGTTATTTTGCGGAATCTGCGAGAGTTCAGCAAGTGACCAGCAACAGCACAGGGGCCTCGCGCTCGGGTCATCAATCAATCCATCCAGATTTTAAAGGATGGGGCTCCAAATGGTGAAGGTGGCAGCGCTCCTTATTGTTTGCGCATTATTCAGTACAAGAGGCTGCGACCGCCCTCCATCTTTCATCTCCCAGCACAGGCAGCGTTGAGGCTCGCGCTCTTCTGTCCCTCCAGCAGCACCACCGCAGGACAGACAGAGGCCATTATCAATCTTCCGCAGCAGCATCGCAGCAAAGAGGCCCTTCCCGCCCATACAGCACCAGTGAGGCCCGCGTCACACCTCCGAGATGCCCACCTTCGTAATGAACACCAACGTCTGCAAGGACGCCGTCCCCGAAAACCTGCTGGGCGAGCTCACCCAGCAGCTGGCCAAAGCCACGGGCAAGCCGGCCTCGGTGAGTGCAGGCAGTGTGGGGTGGGGAGTGCAGAAGCACGCCTCTCCCTTTCTTTAGATTACATGAATGTTTATTTATTTGTCTTGAAGTTTCATTTCGGCGAGGACAAGCCCCCTCGGATGTTAGGGCGCCTCGCATTAATGCAGTTTATAATTGATGAGGTACACATGGCCCCCTTACCACATATTGAAGAAATAACATATGGCAGGCGCGCAACACCCATTGAACTCAAAGGGCTTCAGCCCCCCCCCCCCCGCCGTGTGTGGCAGCCCGGGATGAGACTGCTTCCCGGGCAGACACAAATTCGCGCCCGAGCACTTCACAGGTCTTTAAAAAGACCATTTGCATGTTAATGAGGCCTCGCTGTTTTTTCACCCTTTCTAAAAGCCCCTTCAGCTCCACTCTGCCTAGATTCAGCCCCCCGACCCCCGAAATCAGCGCCACTCTGCCTACTGTTTAAAGATTCAGCCCCCCCCCCCCCCGAAATTTTTGCTTAGCCCCCCCCCCCCCCCCCCCGAAATTTGTCTCTAGTTGCGCCTCTGACATATGGGATACAGAACGAGCTTGCAGCGCCCCAGCATCATACATTACAAAACGTTTAAACACAAACAACAAATGTTTGTGATTGTAGTTTAGTATTAAAAGTCTGAAGACCAGTCCTGTATCTTCATTACACACGAGTGCATTCTGGGAATCGTAGTCCAGGTTTAGTTCACTTGGACCCACAGACCTGAAAAAATAAAGTCTGTGCCATGCTTTTGAAGTTGATCCAATTAGTACCGTTGAGTTGGATGATGTAGCTCGTGCTGGTCACAGCACTGAAGATGGGAGATTTTAATGGTGTTCTGTACAAAACGAACGCATTCTACGATAACGGTATTAAAGTAATATAAAAACGACAGTAAACATCGCGTGTGAAAATGACGTCCTAGATTTAGACAATAGTTTCACTGTTGCCTAATTTTATCGTACTCCGTCTTTCTACCTGGGAAGACTGGTTGGCTGAGAAGGCCTAGCTGCGATTTAAACTTGGAACCTCCATAGATAAGCAATGAGCGTTTAGCTCACTGAGCCATCCAAGCTGTAATGTTTGCTTGGTTTCCAGTTTGGAGCAGGGATTGGTGCCAGTCTGCACATGTTCCGAATGGGAGCTGATGTAAATAATCTCCCATGCGTGAGGGGGCACATGGGGTGGCTGAGAGGAGTCTACAGGTGCTCAGTAATCTCCCATGCGTGACGGGGCACATGGGGTGGCTGAGAGGAGTCTAGAGGTGCTCTACAAAACATTTTTGTGAAATCTATAAGAATGATTCAATTCCGGTTTGTGGGTGGTGGTTCGGAACACTTTATGGGGTCCTTTTTCAGGGCAGCCCGTGTGCGGCCCCTGGGAGCTAGGAACAGTACAAGAGGCTGCGACCGCCCTCCATCTTTTATCTCCCAGCACAGGCAGCGTCGAGGCTCGCGCTCTTCTGTCCCTCCAGCAGCACCACCGCAGGACAGACAGAGGCCATTATCAATCTTCCGCAGCAGCATCGCAGCAAAGAGGCCCTTCCCGCCCATACAGCACCAGTGAGGCCCGCGTCACACCTCCGAGATGCCCACCTTCGTAATGAACACCAACATCTGCAAGGACGCCGTCCCCGAAAACCTGCTGGGCGAGCTCACCCAGCAACTGGCCAAAGCCACGGGCAAGCCGGCCTCGGTGAGTGCAGGCAGTGTGGGGTGGGGGTTGCCGAAGCACGCCTCTCCCTTTCTTTAGATTACATGAATGTTTATTTATTTGTCTTGAAGTTTCATTTCGGCGAGGACAAGCCCCCTCGGATGTTAGGGCGCCTCGCATTAATGCAGTTTATAATTGATGAGGTACACATGGCCACCTTACCACATATTGAAGAAATAACATATGGCAGGCGCGCAACACCCATTGAACTCAAAGGGCTTCAGCCCCCCCCTCGTGTGTGGCAGCCCGGGATGAGACCGCTTCCCGGGCAGACTCAAATTCGCGCCCGAGCACTTCACAGGTCTTTAAAAAGACCATTTGCATGTTAATGAGGCCTCGCTGTTGTTTCACCCCTTCTAAGAGCCCCTTCAGCTCCACTCTACCTAGATTCAGCCCCCCCCAACCCCCAAAATCAGCGCCACTCTGCCTACTGTTTAAAGATTCAGCCCCCCCCCTGAAATTTTTGCTTAGCCCCCCCCCCCCCAAAATTTGTCTCTAGTTGCGCCTCTGACATATGGGATACAGAACGAGCTTGCAGCGCCCCAGCATCATAAATTACAAAACGTTTAGTTTAGTATTAAAAGTCTGAAGACCAGTCCTGTATCTTCATTACACACGAGTGCATTCTGGGAATCGTAGTCCAGGTTTAGTTCACTTGGACCAACAGACCTGAAAAAATAAAGTCTGTGCCATGCTTTTGAAGTTGATCCAATTAGTACCGTTGAGTTGGATGATGTAGCTCGTGCTAGTCACAGCACTGAAGATGGGAGATTTTAATGGTGTTCTGTACAAAACAAACGCATTCTACGATAACGGTATTAAAGTAATATAACAAGCATTTACAATGCAATGGTCTCGGCATTGGTAAAGTTAGAGCTATTGGCATTGCTCATTACATTATTTTTGTTTATGTTTTTGTTTTCAAAACATTTAAAGAAACGGCATTGTCATGAGCAATGCCAATAGCTCTAACTTTAACAATGCCGAGACCGTTGCATTGTAAATGCTTGTTTTCCAGGTATTGTTTGTGAAATTTGACATTCAATCAAATGTTTATCTATACCCCCAGATATGTATATGTACTTACTATTCCTAGGCTTTTTTCTCCCAACTTATGTGGATATTGATGTCCCGGGCGATTCGTGATTAACATAGTTTTTGTTTTTGTGATGTTTATTTCCAGAGCATTGGACTTGGTGAACATTAATAGTTCGTTGAGTGCTCTTTGAAGGCCAACTCTGGTTAAGCTAAGCAGGACTATATTAGCTGCATATGAGAGATGTGTTTTGGGCAGTGTAGCCAGACGGAGGGAATGTGAATTAACATAGTCCAATCATGGTGAGAGATCTGCCATTAATAGATTAAATAGATGGGGGGCTAATACACAGCCTTGTTTTAATCTGATCTCTGTTTGTATTTTCCTTGTCAGTTTTGTGCCATTTGCTATTTTTACACTGACCCACGTGCTTGTGTACAGTTGTATTATGGGATGTAGTATTGTTTCCAGGAGGACCAATTTCTGTAATTTACTCCACAACAAACCACGGTTTACACGGTCAAACGCAACTTTAAATTCTATAAAACATATTTGTAGTTTTCTTTGCAGGCGTTTGTACTTATCCGCTATTATGACCAAGTCTAAAATGTGTGTTGTCGTGCCACACCCTTTACGGAATCCTGTTTGGCTGAATGGAATCAGACTGTTTGTATTGGACCATTCTACCAGGTCCTCCAGGATTAATGATGCATAATGTTTGGCTTCAACATCAATAAGTGCAATTAACCTGTAATTTGCCAGGTCCGACCTGTTGCCACCCTTAAAGATTGGATTGATTATCGACCCGTTCCAGCTTGTGGGATGGGTATTTGTTGTACCAATCTCCTTATAGAGCCCCGACAGCAGAGTTGCCCAGTAGTCAGGATCACTCCTGAAGATGGTCTGCGGGAGGCCATTTGGGCCAGGAGCCCCAACGATGCATCCCAATTTTATTATTCTGGATACGTTTTCTACTGAGTAGCTTTGGCTGTCAGGGGCTAATGGTATAACCAAGGTGGTACTAAAGTCTTGTGGTCCGGTAGTGTTCTTTCCCAAGTGTTTGGGCCCCAAAGTTTTGTGGTTGTTGTCTGTTTCTCTTTCAACAAATGGTGTGGGGTCTTCAAATGTTTTACTTAAGTGTGCTACCCTTCCTGCCTCAGTTACGGAGGCATTATTTATTATTTGTGTTGATGTTGTTGTACCATTTACTAGTTCTCAGAAAAGCCTGTTAGTTTGTTTAGCGCAGGAAAGTAACTTTGTCCAGAAAATCTCCTGTTTTGCTTTCTGGTCCTTCCAGAGTTGCTTTTTATATAGCTACCTGGTGTTCTTTATATAATCCCAGGCGTGATTTGGGACTTTGGGCATCTTGTTTTTTCTGACTGCCTTTCTCAATTATTTTCTAAGCAGATAGGCTTTTCCTGAGATACTTACAGTGGGCTTGTTCCTAGTTTTCCACTCATAAGTCATTTAGGGCGCATGATTTAATAGATTTTTGGTCACTTCGGGTTGAGTACTTGATTATGTATTTCTTCACAAGGGCCAACAATGGAAGCATTAGGATTGTATAATCTAGTATTGACTGGGTATTTGCACCCTGGTAAGTCCATCGAGGGGGAGTATCATCTTTTGATCTGCCAATTAATACTCGCAAGCTGAGGTGTTCCAAGGCTAGAACCAGTTTTTTCCCATTCAAATCATGTTGTTTTCCTGTCGAAGACGATTGTGGGGGAAATGACCAGAGCTCATTAGCCACTGCTAATTCCTCATCTTCATCCAGTGTATAGATTAAGTATGAATTAAAATCAGCAGTTAATATTATCTCCCAGGCTGGGTTCTCAAATCTGATTGTAGTTATTATGGACAGATATTTTTCACATTGTGACTCTTTTTTTCTTGTATTCGGATGCAGGTAGATATTAATTAGTATGGCTGTTGTTGTCGGATACTTGGACCATTGGTCCATTTTGATTACTTGTAAATCTGATGTCATACTCAACAGCTGTTCACATTTAATGTTTAGTGCCGTTGTTATATATACTGTGAGGCCACCCTTTGGTCTCCCATATCTGTGTGTTCTTGCTGCTGTTACATGATGGCGTGTGTAATTGGCCACTATCTTACGCTCCCTCAGCCAAGTCTCTTGTTCTCATAGTTCTCCCAGTGTACCGGATGAGCGTTATCCTGTATTTCTCTTTTTGTACCAGCAATATTCCAAGATAGGAGCTTTAAGGAACTATTGTGGGTGCTTCTTCTTTGTGTGGCAAGTGATTCTGTTCTTGGACCATTTAGAGCTGAGGCCATCCAGTTCCAATTGTTATTATCTTGCTGTGACTTTTGTATGTTCCTTATATTTTCGGAATCGCTCATTTTTCCTCCGGCATGTTGCAATACTGAGTACACTGAGGTGTTTTCTTTGCCTATACTAAGCCTCCTGGGTGCCTTTAGTATCGGTGATGGATAGCGGTGCTCGATGGTCTTGCTATTGTAATACCCCAAACTTCAAACTGTTGTCTGGCATTCAGGAATGAATACACTATTTCTTCATTTTTCCAGGTCAAGAGGTTATTTCCATCTGGCTATTTTCTTCTTGAGAAATGAATTTGATTGATAACAGATCTGTGGTGGTAAGATGCTTTGATGCGGAAATTTGGGCAATTAATCTCAATATGTTTCCTCTATTGAGGAGGTCTTGCTGCCCCTGGAAGATGTAATGAGGTTTTAATTTAATCTGCTTATTCAAACTGCTTGCTTGATTTATATCCAATGTTATTGTTGTGGGGAGTGAGTGTTGTAATACCTCTCTGTTTTTTTTCCCGACTCCACCATCTTTCTGCATATTTGTTTTTATTATAATCTTTTCATTCTGTGCATCTATTATTAATTGGCTTCTCTGCTCCTTCTCAGGGCTACCTTTAGTCAGCACTGTATTATTCCTTGTATCGATTGTTCGTTTCCCAACTGTAAAATCCGATATGCAATTTTTTTTGTTTCTGTCTTCCCTTATTTTCTGGGTGGATGTCATCTGTGGTTGTGCCAACGACTTCCCGCGTTACTTGATTTACCCCTAGTCTGTCATTGGATTCTCCTTGACTGGTGAGTCGAGCTTTCAGTTTTGTTCCCAATTCATGTTTGCATTGCAGCGGAACCTTTCTTATTTTTGATTCTGGTAGCTTATTATTGATTAATGCAATATATCTTGATTAGTCTGAGTTATGTCCATTGATTCATCTGTAGTAAGACGTCCTTGCATTTTCTCATTCTCACCTGGCATCGCCTGTTCTGTGTGAGAACTCTAAGGTTCTGGGCCTGTTTGCAGTTTTTTTGTTTCAAAAATATGAAACCATCACTGGTGTTTGTGTCTTTCTTTGTACACTGGTTGTTCTTTCTAGATTTTCTTGCTCATTTCCTCTGTCTCTTGGTTTGCTAACATAATTCTGTGTTAACTTGGCCATCTAATGAGGCAGGAGATTGTTTTACTTGGCCAATATCATTATCTTCAATACCTGTCCCTGCATTCGTGACCTTGAGTGGTTCGGTTGTGAGCAATACCTTTGGTAGTTCTTTCACATGCTCACTGATGCTGTGTTGAGACCTGACCCTGCTTTCAAGATCATAAGTGGATCTAATGTGACTGGTGTTTTTGATTGTCCAGCAGGGGACGTTTGTTGATTTGACTTAAGTGTCTTGCTGGAGTGATTTATATTTTTTGTCTGGCCTTCGCCAATCATTTGCCTTTCATTTAGAATGTTTTTTAGAATGGTTGGGACAGTACTCAGTTTATCAATTATTGGGCCACATGCACACTCTTTGGCAGTTATTGTTTTTGTTTCACGCTCCTTAATTATTAGGTTGGCCAATGTTTCCAGTTTCGTATTTATTCCTACAATGTATGAGGCTATTATGTTCATCAGATCAATCTGTGTGTCTAACTTATCCGATTGCATATTGAGTACTGTTATTGTAGTTTCTAACACTTTTCACAGCGATGTATATGCTGTCTAATGGTTCTCCACTTTTGTTTCTAATATAGGCCTCTCCTCCGTGCATTCTTTTGTGCTTCTATCATGTCCCTTTGCTTTATCTGCTCTTGTTGAGTTGTTCTGTGATAATCTTATTTCGATGGAGCTAGTATGCAACTTCAGTGTTAGGTTTTGTTTCTTTCTCTTCTCGTTATGCATCATCTGGCTCTGAAATTGAGTGGGCTGTTCTAATGTACTTGATATCTCGATTATTGGCTGCGAGTATGCTTTTGTTGTATCACTAAAGGCTTTGCTCTTCTGATTCTCCAATTGATTAAGAGTTTTGGCTTCTAACGCCTGAAGCAGGTCTGTATTGCTTGTTAGTGATATTGAGTGCAAGCATGAGTTGTTATGCTGCATGTTTGGAGACTGAGGGTTATCTGAGGTGTCCAAATGTATACCTTCAACTTCTGGCATTTATTAAAATGAACCCAAATTTAATACTGATTTCGGTGTGGAGTGTGGATAGTCGAAAGCATGTACTTCTGCTTGTATCACTAACTGGCTACTATTTGCCTGATCGTGGGCGGGTGCTTTTTAAATGATTTTAATGTCCTTCTGTGTGCTTTTGATCTTGGCGCCATTAGTTTTCGTTATTATTAGCTTTTGTGGTGACAGTGGGTTCCAAAGGCCCTCTAGTCATCCTGTTTCTAAAAAGATAGCTGTCGTTGGGTCTTTTAAAAATTGGAACATTCTGTTGGGAGTCATTTTTCCAAATATAGAGTATTGCGATGATTTTTTGGGTGATTCTGCTATCTCCTTTGGTTTCTTGATGACTTGTTTTAATGTTTTTTTCTGCCAATTGCTTCTGAGTCCCCCCGGCCTCATTTTTTTAAAAATCTTTAATTATGATGGAATTATTTCCGTTAGTTTTTTTCCTTGCTGCCTTTATACACAAGATTATGCTGCTTGGTCTAGGCTATTGTAGTTGCAAGCTGCTTCATTTGTTTATATTCAAATTTGGCTTTTAGCTTTGTTGTTGGTTATGGAGTGAGGCTTATGCTTTATATGCAGTCGTGTTTTACGTAATTGTTATGTTAGGTAGTTATTTACGTAGTTGTTTAGTTCCTAGAACTGTTCATAGAACCATCACTGGACCTTATGAGAGTATCTCACATTTGCGCTCTGCACAAGACACATGCCCCAGCCCCAAGTCTGCTTTATTGTCGCAACTCTGCCTTCCCTAATGGCACTAGCCACGCTCCTCGCTTATGCTTCGCTGCAATTGCAGATGCATGCTCCACCCACCGCCACAAATCCCTGCCCAGTAATGCCTGGTTTGTTGCTCAGTAATTACCCTCCTTGTGGGGATTTATGCTATATTATATTGTAAATTGTAAATTTATACTTGTATAGCGCACTACTCACCCGCAAGGGTCTCAAGGCGCTTGTACGAATACCGCTGTGGAACCCATCCTGGCTTTCCCTGTGAGGCGTCCACTCCTGGGCACCCCCAAGGTGGAGGCCAGGCATCCTTAGCGTTGTGGGGGCCATTGTGGAGATTAAGCAAGCTATTGCCCAGAGTTGCAGAGTGGGACTCCATGATTGGAATAGGCAGCGAGGCGAGAATTATCAGGTCCGTGGAATTTTTGAGCCCAAGACCCGCCGAGGCGGGGAATTGAACCCTGGTCCCGGGCTAGACCTCTGCATCAGGGTCTGCCGCTCTAATCATTGACCCACACTTCTCCATATTGTGCCAACCGAGCCAAGTCGCTGGCTCTTGATGGTGGTGTGGAGCTGATGGAAGCACTGCTCCTTTAGTATCTAGGAGTCTTTTGGTTGTGGCACTTGTGACAGCTTGCTGCGTTAGCTAATTGGCTGTGGCGTGCAGTTTATGGAATTAAAAAAAAGTGAGCGGGGTGGTGAGGTTAAGAGGTTAAGATCCAGGTGGGCGCCGGTTGTAAGCCTCCCACAAACTGCAGAAACACCCAGCCCAGCCAAAGGCAGGCTGAGATGTTTCCACTAGGCAATGGGCTCACTCATCATGACCCCCCACCTGCTCTGCCAACTCACCACCTCTCTGCCCACTCTGCCTACACTGCTCACCTGGCTCTGCTCAGCTCCCGCCAGTCCCCTTCTCTGCACTTGTGGCTCCGGGTCGCCCAGCCCCTGGTGCAGCCTGTTTTCCGCCTGTCTGCCGCAGCCACTAACCACCTCCGGCTGCTTTTGGTTCCATGTCTCATGTCTCTGTCTCCACGCTCCTCCACTGCCTGTGTTAGTGAGCCACGACTACAGCTACAGCTAAGACGGCTACGGCTGCTTGCTGCTTGCTGGTGTCCCATGGCCACCGCCTGCACTGCTCCTGCTCTGCTCCGCTTACTCCGCTGTGGATGCAGAAGTCTCACAAGGTTCGTAGGACCAGAAATGCACCCAAATTTATAGGATGAAGTATGAGCTCTGAGGCCACATAGGGCACTTATTATCGAGTTACAAAAACTCTATATAAATAAGCCACATTACTGTGCCGCATTCCTCTTTGATGCAGCATTTACTAAACATACATGTTAATAGACCCGATTAGGTGGTTGACTCCTGATTTCTCAAGGCAAAAATGACTTTATTTTAGTTGTCTCCCCCATGAATATGTGTCTGCTTCAACAGAAGTCAATAGAGGAATTATATTCCAGTGATATTTTTTTAATGTCCTTGATAGAAATTGGATTTCTGGTTGGCAGAGGTATGCATGCAGTCCAAGGAGGAATCACAATCCTAATCATTGTAAATCAGATGCGCACACTAAATTAACGTGTACTCACCCTCTGGTAGCTTGCCACAGAGCATTCAGGTTTGATTTAAGAGACAATGGGGTATATTTACAAGAATTGCCCCAAGCAGTTTTGAGATTGCTTAGCAGCAATTTTGTTACCACTATCTATTGCCCAAATCCAACACCATGTTTGTGACGTATTTACAATATTCGCTACATGGCGATGGATCAGCTAGTGACATCGAAAATTGCAGCTAAGTCTAGCGTCATGTCGATAAAAATCTTGACGTTACTGTGAAAAGAGTGATGACAGGCCAACTAGCGGCAAGATAACTCATATTAGTCAGCCGGACGTCACTTTTTTTGCACCTAACAAGGAAAATGACACACGAATACGCCGCAAACCAAAAAGAATTCCTGGATGCAGACTGGAGCAGCCTGGACCCAGTTCAGCACAAGACAACAACCCGCCCCCCCCCCCCCCAACTAGGCTAACAGCCAGAATGACCAGCCAGAGTCCCAGGGGGAAAGGAAGAGGAAAACCAGATTTAGTCAGGAGGATAATGGGATCCTGATTGCGGAGGTGATGGAGTGTCAACACCAGCTCTTCGTCAGCTCCAAGGTGTCATTGGGGACTGAAAATGCCATTTGGCAGTCCATTATCAGTAAGGTGAACTGTGCAGCAGCAGAAGTCAAGAGGACAGTGACTGACTACAAAAAGTGCTAGCATGATGCCAAGCGCAAGTCTTAGCAGAAACTGGCCAGCAATCGACAGGCAGCACTGCAGACCGGAGGTGGGAGTCCAGCCCCACCGAAGGAGCTTGATGCCTTGCAGAGACAGGTGTCCGCAATTATCGGTGAGAAGTCAGTGGTTGCAATAGAGGGACAGGACAATGATGAACATGATCAACTACATCAGAAACAGCGTCAGTAACAGCCGGGGACTTGGGCAGGGATGAGTAATGTTGTTCCCTTCCATCTACCCATGCCTCAGTGCCCACCCACTCTGTGTGCAGATAAAATGCTAGCTACACATGCATTCTGGGGTACATTCACATGTCCCTTGAGCTGTTGGTGTCATTTACAAATACATTGAAAGTCACATAACAGTTTTGTAACGGCCTAGTAATTAAGAACATATGCATACATACAATGACAACCTCAGGCTAGCTTGGGACAAGACCGAGGGACATCCCGGAAGGATGGGATTGCTTCGAGAATAGAGGGGGGAGTTAGATGTCTCCCCGCACTGACCCTGATCCCTGACCCGGATGTAAGCTGCATAAAAGGGATATTCCAGCAATCAAGGGCGAAGTCAGCGGAGACACCCAACCTAAAGTTAATTGAGACCTACTCCGATATCTTTCCCAGTAACTTTTCGCTCCCCGGGCTTTCCACAAATCTGGGGCAAATTGATAACATCAGGGAAAACTCTAGTACCCCACCTGGAAACAAATCTACCCCCTATCATCTAGACTCTGTTACACACTCTACTAATTATGTAGAGGGGTTAAAAATCTTATCATGGAACGTGGCGGGATTACCCTCCCTGCTAGATTCTGCCGATTGGGGGGAATTTATTGATGAACACGACCTCTGCCTATTCCAGGAAACATGGGCATTGAAGCCCTATCATCGTCTAGGGTATGTCACCTACTGGGAACCAGCAGTGAGGGCTAAGAGGGGTTGGCCATCAGGAGGGATGACTATCTGGGTGCGAACACACTTGGGATGCGCAATCAGGAAAGTTATCACTGATTCATCCGATATCATGTGCCTAGCCATGACTTTCCGGGATAATCATGAGCTGAGCCTGATTAATATCTATTCCCGCCCAGTGAATTACGGCCAAGTGTCTTGCACTCTTACTAGCTTAGAGAATTTCTTGAGCTCATCTACTAACCCAGACCATTACATAATTGGCGGCGACTTTAACTGCCATTATAAACCCTTGAATGGGTTGATTAGCCCAGTATCACAGGAAGAGGACCAAGCGTGGGCAATTCCCTTATGTAACACTTATACTACGAGGGCTTGGACACCTTTGGTCCTCCAACTTACCTCGATAACTTTTACCTTTTCTTTAAGGGCATGTAATGGAAGGTTTCTGGCAGATAATCCAGGTAATTCTACTTTCGAAAGGAATGGACAAGCCTCCATTATTGACTACATAATGCTCAGCATGGGATTGTGGTTGTAAAAAAATCTTTGAGGGCAATAGGGAGAAAAGATCTTTGGCTCACACCAGAGGAGTCATGCCCCACCCTTTCAAAAAAGTCTCTGGCTAAAGCCCTGGAGGAACACAATCTGATGCAGGTCCTACGGTCTACGAATAGTACCAACTTGACCTCGGCATTCCTCGAGGTGAAAAACGGTTATAGTTTTGAGCCCTCATTAGATTTGATCCACCCGGGAACCGCTAAGAAACTATTCATGCAATTTAGGCATGGATCTCTCCCTCTTTTTTCGGGAACAAACAAGTGGGTGGGATCTAGTAGACAGTCCTGCCCTGGGTGCGGTGTAGAAGAAGAGTCAGAGGTCCACGTCCTCTTCTTTTGCACAGCCTACACAAGCCCCCGTCGAAAATGGATTATCCAGCTCGCTAAAAATACGGGGGCTAGGAATTATAGAGATTTGTTTAGGCTGTTGAAGTATGACCCATTCCCCTTATTCGTTACAGTGATTTCCAAATTCTTATTTTCAATGTGGCTAACTAGAAGACGACTATTATCACGCTAAGGTATATCTTGTGTTATTCCTCTTAAATACAGTGTTTTTTCTTTTTGCTGTTTTGGTCAACGTGTTTGCTTTATGTCCTTTTATCCACATTTTTAATGTTGCACCATTTTATTATATTTACTGTTTTGTAATACTGTGATCTATGAACTTTTATGGCTGATAGCCGAAATAAAGTTTTCTGACTGACTGACTGACTGACAATGACAACCAAGCAGTCATGTGTCTTCTAACTCTGAGGCATATTAACACATAAAGTGATGAAGCATGGCGTTAGCCTTCTTGGCTTAACGCAGCACTCTGCCCTATTTTGAAATGCAGGGCTGCTCTGTATGTTTAATAACACAGCTAGGTCCTGTGTTTCACCCTGCGCTGGCACTGAATGTAGCTGCCTAGCACCAACGCAGACACTCTTGCACCATTGTGCAAGGGTGCCTGCATTGTGGTGAATGATTTATTTGTATGCAGGAAAGGACATCTACCCGCACATAAATAATTTTGCATGCTGTTTAGCTGTTTTAATATGCACTGCGCAATGCAGCACACATAACAATATAAAAAATGAGGCCAAGTGTAGCATTTTTCATTGCTGCGCAATGTCAATACCCTGTTAACACTTCTCTTGCTGTTGGCCTATCCACATATTTTCCACATCATTGGTATTACAGGGCAGCATCAACATCTTTGGCTTTTGTGGTGGAAGGTTGTTAGACATGGCATCTTTTGGTGTGTTTCCCCTGTCTTTTCTCTTTCTGACCTCCTGGTTTTGACTCTGTTTTTGCTGGTTTAATGTCTCTGCGCACTTTATCACTTCTGTCCATTGTTAAAGTTAAAGTGTTCCTATTGTAAATTGTATTATGGATTGGTGTTTCCATGATTGGCATATTTGATTTACTGGATCCCGCCTTTTACCTGCAGCTTGCTGTCTGTCTGATTTCTTGGTCCAGGGTGGACCACAACGACCAGTCTGCCGTGCCCCCTTGCGGCGCCCGGCCGCCAGCATCACTGAGCAGAGCCAGGAGGCGCTTCATTACCAGCCGTGGGCACCCGCACCGCAGGTTCTGCCTTTCGCCTGCAGCTTGCTGGCTGCCTAATTTCTTGGTCCACGGGGGACCACAATGACCAGCCTGCCTTGCCCCTTTGCGGCGCCCGTCCGCCAGCATCACTGAGCAGCACCAAGAGGCGGTTCATTACCGGCCGTGGGCTCCCGCAGTGCAAGACGCACACAGGCATGCCCGGGCAAAGCCAGGGCCAAGGACAGGCCTGTCTGCACCCGTCAGCAGCCGGAGGAGGCTGGTTTGGGCCACGTACCTAAAGTTTCTACCACTATTCACCTGGCTATATA
This sequence comes from Triturus cristatus, assembly GCF_964204655.1. Lineage (NCBI taxonomy): Eukaryota > Metazoa > Chordata > Amphibia > Caudata > Salamandridae > Triturus > Triturus cristatus. Next base: position 1,087,585,760 of record NC_140591.1, read on the forward strand.
GTAAGAGCGGCCGAAAATCTATCCATATAATATATCGAGTGAATATATCCTTTAATCCCCCCTGTGTGCGGTGTGCCACTAGCAAACCTAATTATGGGGACCGCAAGCTCACAGATGTTCCAACTGGTAGTAAAAATAAGAACGCTAGACTAAATGCACCAATAACAAATTATCTAAACACTGCGATGGGATTAATTAATAGTGAGATAGTTAATGTTGAGGAGCGCCTGGCAGCAACAAAGATTGCAATAATTAATGTGGTTGAAGATACTTTGGTGGACACAAGAACTGTGGACTTAGCTACCAATAACATTTCCCCAAAAACTACCACAGCCTTGATTCATAATATTGTGCCATGCGTATCAACATCATTATTGGAGATAACAGTATTAACAGAAGTCTCAGACCCACCTACATGCCCTGTAGATGATGGCAAACAAAAATTGAAGGGAAAAATGAAAGAAGTCACCAAAGATCCCAACAAACAACAATAGCCATCATTGCCACAAAAACAGTGGGGGCAAGAATGCAGTTCAAAGTCACGACTATCCCCATAATCTGGACTTACTTTTTAAGAAGTTGCATGGGAAAATCGATATATAAATTTGTTATCCGAAATTCTTAAAACCAAGAACGATGTTGCTAGTATTTCTAAATTAATTGGGGAATTTATAATACAGGAGGAAAATAAAAAGGGAAATGTACAATCCGCTTCAAATAACATAACAACAACGGTTAATAAACCTCAAACCACCACAAACGATCTCTTATATAATCGACAGAGGCCCTTACCGATTGTTGAAGGAAAAACCACTGATCGCCAAAGGGATAAGAAAGAAACTAACATTGGGTCATGTCTTATGACACTGGAAACACTAGAGATAAAAGAGGCAAGACCAAAGACTTTAGAAGCAGATAACTACGGGTATAAAACACTATCCACTAGGCCACTGAGGCCTTTACATCTTCCCCCCGAGGCTACACCTTATACGATCATCTTGACAAATGTACCAGAACTACAGGATGGTATTATTGAGAACTGGAAAGAATTGAAAAATAAGACTGTATTCTGGTTTAATACCCACTGCGAATATGATGTAAACACCCTGTCACAATGTATTAATATGGTACGAAGAGTACCCTGGGTGGGGAAACAACCAAAAACAAGTAAAGGGGACTGTAATGTTGTCTCCTTTCGGGATGGTTAAGACCCTGTTAGAAGAGTTACATAATGAGTGGGACATATCAGTAAATCACCAGAATGAAACCATCACTGGGGTCCCACTAGGGTACTTCTATAAGAAGGATACTAATAATTACAGCCAGTCTGGACAGGGTTCTATAAAAATGGAAAAGTGGAAACCATTGGCTTTGTTTAATAGATTCTCACCGCTTAGACGATGCAGCAATGTAGATTGACTACACGAAGATATGGTACAATATCCCGACCCCCTTGATGAGACATCAATAGAGAGATTAACTCTAGCACACAAATTGAAATATAGAAAATTGTTCTTGGTAACTTGGAATATTGCGGGTATAAATAAGAAACTGAACGATAAGACATGGCCCGCTTTTTTAAATGATTGTGATATCATCTGTATACAAGAGACCTGGCACACAGAACGGTTCCATATTGATGGTTTTTTAACTGTAGATACCCAAGCAATATCATCATGACAAGGAAGAGCAAAGGGTGGCCTAGCAGTCTTACTATCAGTAACGTTTCTCTTGATTGTCAATGCTTTGCAATAATTAACTTTTATAACAATATCTTTGATAACACCAGAAACCAAGTAATACTGACACTTGAGAGGGAGCTGGACATATTTCTAAAAGATATAAACAGTGATTGCCTTTTGATTTGAGTAGGAGATTTCAACAGTAAACAAATGTAGCATTTCAGATGGAAAGCTCTGTGGATATGGAAATGAGTTTGTGGATAGTTATCTTCATTTCCCTTATAACAACTATGGTGAGTCTGTTAATGAAGTAGTGTCTAAATACAACTTAGTACTATTAGATCAGTATGTGCCTGACGGGCATCCCCCATATAGTGACCTTTGAAGGTCATGGCCAAGGCTCAACTATTGATCATATTTTAATTTCGGCTCATGGCCAAGATCAAATAAGGAACATGGAGGTGAAAATAGTTTGTCAGTGACCACCACCCACTCCTCCTGACAATCAGAAAAGAGGACACCCATCACATTGGCCCCTGTTTAGCCCCCTTTATTTCTACCCAAGGGGCAAATGGTATATCCATTAAATTGTCAGGAGTAAATACAAAAGATTTCATGGTGGATTTAATTAACAACTGCAGACAAGATATAGTAGCCTGCAATAGGATAGACCTCACTGATAACCAGATTATGGGGTCCTTCTATAATATTACTGCAGAAATTGCAAGAGGATTGACAATTAGGAGTAGGAAAACAAAAACAAATAAAACAGTTGGTTGGTATGACACACAATGTACAAAGGCAAACCGATCATTAAAAAATGCACTAAAGATCAGACCCTGAGATAATGAACTTATTAAGAAACAGAGACTCCTATATAAACATTCCATTTTAAAAAGAAAGTGTGAAATTCAACAAAATGCTTGGGAAAAACTCTCAGGCTGGAAATACAAAAGACTAGGCTCTATTTTGGAAGACGATAAACCCCGCGTTTTTCAGAGAAAATTGTGCCACTAAAATTGGGTGCCTGGTGCAACATGAAGAATGGATACGTTTCTTTGGCCAGGTTTTTAACTCAGAAAAAAAAAACCCTATTTTAGTGAGTATGAGCAGCCCTGACGGTACCATGGAAATACCAAATAACCAAAGATTTATAACCTTTGAATCACCTATGTTAGCCCCAATCACATTGGATGAAGTGATATTGGCATTAGCAAGAAGTGCAAATGGCAAGGCCCCCGATGTTGATGGGGTTCCAATAAACATTTTTAAATATGACACTGGTTTTTGGGCCCCCTTTTACAAAACGTTTTTATCTTTATTGCAGGAGGCACAATACCAACATCATGGACTGAAAGTATATTTGTGCCAATTCTTAAAAAATGCAACAGAAGTGATGCTAAATGTTATCGCCATATTTCCCTTCTCGACACAACCTCAAAATTGATGGGTAGGATACTGTTAGAAAGATTAGAACTATGGGCTGAGAAAAATAAAATTCTTGCAGAATCACAATATGGGTTTAGAAGGGAAATAGGGACCATTGAACAATGCATTAACTTACAACTTTTGATTAGTAAATACACAATTATTAAAAAAGGGGCACCTACATCTTTGTTTCATTGATTTAACCAGTGCTTTTGACCTGCTAAATCATGCAAAATTATGGCAAACCCTGTCTCGAATGGGCACTCTAAATGACATAATTATGTATCTTTCACAGATATATAGCCGTTTGACCACAAGAGTTTGTTATGGGCCAGACGGGGAGTGCACTGCCAGTTTCAGGGAAAGGCGGGGAATTAGGCAGGGGTGTGTACTCGCCCCACTAATATTTTCACTATATATAGATGGTGTGGACGAGGAATTGCAAAAGTTAAATGCAGATGTCCCCAAAGTAGCCAAATGTGCTCTTCCAACCTTAGTTTATGCGGACAACATGGTTTTATTATCTAGAACTGCGAACGGTCTACAGACCCTTATCGGAAAATTTGCACAATATATGCAAGAAAAGGATTTAGTAATTAAGTTGAAAAAACCTTTACAGTGGTTTGTGGACATGGGAAAATAAATACCAAGAATCATCATATAAATAATGTCCCCATTGTAAAAACAAACTCTTTTGTATATCTACGGCTGATATTCACAGATGGGGGAATTAGGGAGCGCATATCGAGCAATGTGAATTAAAATTTACGAGATTAACAGAGTCAATTTTTAGATTCTCAGAAAAAATGAGCAATAAACCCATCCGGGAAATAATGACACTTTATAAAAGCAAGTGTCTTACCGGGATCTGTTATGGGGCTGCACTATGGGGAGGGACAAATTGTACAATTCTCAGTACCCAAGAAAATAAATTCCTACGAAGGCTGTTAGCCGTCCCTAGCTCTACCCTGGTATTTAGTGTGCATAAAGAATTAGATGCCCCTTACATACATGATTTTATAGGTACAATAAGCCTGAATGTTTGGTATGGCATCTGGAGTAAAGAATCTACAAAGTTTACTCAAGACATTATCAAAGACTGCATTGCCCACGATCAAGGAACAAGAATATCATGGTTAGTTTATATTAAAAATGTATTAAATGAATGTGATTTAAACATTGATTTTGAAAACTCCCACCAAATAGCTAAATATGGAAAGAAGGACCTAAAAAACAGTTTACTGGAATCACGAAATTGGTTAAGGATGGTAAATGCAAATCAGAAACCAATAACTAAAGCTTATTCAGATCGGTCATTCGGAATTGGGATACCTTTGTATCTATTGCAGATTACAAATATACAACACAGATTTTTTCTTACTAGACTAAGAATGGGATTAGTCCACTTTTTAATAGCCTTTCCAATTAAGGGCAAGTGGAATCACAACCTCCCAAAGTGCCCATGTGATGGTAGATCAGAACAGACAACCTTCATTTTATCTTATTTTGTGGTTTTTATAGAAATATCAGGAAATGCCTATTACGACCTCTGTTTTTAAAAGAGAGACTCTTCACGTACAATTCAGCTTTTGAATACATATGTAGTCTGGCAAACATTTGAGTCTGCAATGCAGTGGTCACTTTTATTCAGAAGTCAATTAAAATACGTAATAGTAACTCCCATCATGAGGCCCTGGTCTATGAAAACAATGATGCAGCCCCTGACAAATCAGCCCATATTTGACTGATAGTTACTGTAAAATTATATTTCTATGAGTCTGATATCCCGATTTTTCATTTATAATTGGATATTTATACAACGTCCTCCGCACTTGGCACTTTTGAAAATGATATCAACTGTTGTATATTATGTTTTTAACTTTTATAGGAAAATCAATTTTTAAATATTAGGTTCCTTTTTAGATAGACTACTGATGTGTTGAAACTGCAAGCACTTTATCTAAGTATTCTGTGATATAATGAAGATCTCGAGTTATCATGATTTCGTAAATAGGCACTTTAATGCATATGGCTATTAGGGCTTACTGCTTGGGGTTTCTTTTTCGTCTCGTCTGATTTTATGTATACTACATGTTTTTATTGTATGTTATGAAATACAAAGATATGTAAACTTTTTTTTACTTTACGCTGCTTTTATGGTTGTACTACATTTAACCAAATAAAGCTTGTTTGAATTTGAATTTGATTTACTGGTAAGTCCCTAGTAAAGTCCACTGAGAGTGACAGGGCCTGTAAATCGAATGCTGCTAGTGGGCCAGCAGCACTGGTTGTGCCATTCAAACGAGAAGCCTTTCTAAGGGTTTTCAGACCTGCCACTGCAGTGTCTCTTTGCAGTTGTGACTGCCATGGTGACTTGGCAAGGGCACCCACTTGGAAAGCCCTAACCATCCCTTTTATTACTTGTGAGTCAACACTAAGGTAGGCCCAAGGTACCCCTATGGGCAGGGTGCAGTGTATTTGAAATGTAGGACATGTACCGGTGTGTGTGACATGTCCTGATAGTGAAATACAGTATATTTTGTTTTTCACTATTGAAAGGCGATCTGTCCCATAGGATAGAATGGGGAAAATTTTGTAACATTTTACAAGTATATCTTCCCATTAGGACAAGATAGAGAAATGGAGTTTAGTGTGCCTGAGCTCAGAATGTAGAAATACATCTTCCAGTAAAGATGAATTTTATGTTGTGTTTGAAAATACCACTTTTAGAAAGTAGGTGTTTTTTTTGCTTAGCTATCCTGTGTGCATCTGCTGGGTTGTAGATTGACTGTCTGGCTTTGGAGTGACAGGAGCTAGAGATGTGCATTCTCTTCAGACAGCCACTGCTGGGGTCGAGGTGTGTCCTGCCTTTATTGGAAGAGTTAGACAAGGACTGAATATACTTGGGCTGCATTTTGACTAGTGGGAGGAGATTTCCTTGCAACTGAATGGGCCTGGTCTGCCTTGGACAATGCTAGCTCCACCTCCTGCCAGGAAGCTGGGCCAGAGAGGAAAGAACTGGTTTGGACTGAACACAGACTCTCTAAAATACTACAAATGGTACCAGTTCCAAAAGAAAGATAGAGGGACAGCAGCCTGTAATGGTTGTAAGAAAGGGTAGGTATCTCCAAATGAGGAATCCGTGTGTAAGAGTGGGGTGTGGTACTCCTGTATGTGTTGTGCCCTCACACACCCTTTCAGGTGTAAAGCATCATCATTGGGTACTGCTCCTCGTGGGGGTGGCACTGCAGTCCCTCACGGGCCCTACGAGAGGGCTTTCTGTTGGAGATCTTTTAGAAGTTGACGCAGTTGTGCATGTGGGTGAGTGGGCCAAGTGGTGATTTTGAGTGTTTGGTAAAATAACCCGTTGGTACCCTGATAGGTTTATTGGCGAGTCCTCTGGGTTAGGTTAAAAACAGGACGGGGATGGAGATGCACTTTATGCTGATGGAGAGGAGAGGGAGCAGATATAATCCCACTACTCTTAGCCCGTATAACAGTGTTTTTGTGATGTTTAAAAGTGAAGAGTGGTCGACATGTTTCGCTCTGTCATATGTTCCCTAATGGATCATGAAGTGCTTCATCAGGACCGTAAATAATAGTGGGGAAAGGGTAGATTCAGGGAAAGACGCCCTATATTACTACCAAACCTTCCTTGAGGTTGTGTAAACACAATATGTTTTTGAGACACGTGTTATGCGTGTACTCTGGTTCAAACCTAATGGAGACACAAAGGAGGGGAAGAGAAACAAAACAAAACATGCATCAAGGTGATGTAGGAAAATACGGTTGAGTACAGAAAATGATGATCATCGTATGGAAAATATCAACATCATACCATGCAGTGGTTATCGGTGTATGATACTGTATGACACGGCATGAGGATTGAGCAGAGTAGCTCTATATATAGAATTACTAAGGATTAGGGCAAACACTAGTGCTAGTGTTAAAAAAGCAGAGAGTTCAATGGGGGGCTAGGGCTAGGAACACACGGTGTCCTGGAGAGGCGTGGTGCTCTTGATATGACCATACACTGGTGTACCGCTCAGAATCAGCGGTGGGGGGTAGTGATAATACAGTTGTGAAAAAAGTATCTTCACTTTAGCACCTGACACATGCTATGTCTTAAGGGGAAGATGCATGGTGCAGTAGCGCTGGCGTTGCCTCAATAAAAACAGGTAGATAAAACATGAGAGGGATTAGTGGGTAGGAGCAACTTAATTGACTCAATGTGCTAAGGTTACGGATCCTGATGCATGCTACCATACATGGTGACTGAGAGTTATCGTAAGGAAAAAACAGAACTGTTGGGACGTAGTGCTGCTGGTAAAACTATGTTGTAAAATGAGTGCACCGTACGGTATCAGCGGCCAGAACTGTTGATGATACAGTAATCGATAAAAAGGAGCAATGTGGCATTGCATTGGTACTGTGTCAAAAAGCCGTACGTGTGAAGCAGCAGCGGTAGCGCAGTATGGATACAGTGTTCTGACTGTTATGTGAAACAGATTAATACAAGTCTCGATAGTGAGCTTGTGCTACAGAAAGTTAGGTACTATAATGCATACCATGTGAGTGAGGTGGCTATATTAGATACCCTTGGAGCCGGAATATAAACATGTATAAACATAGTAAAATTTACAGCAAAGGCATGTCATACCCTCCCCGAGGTGGAGTAAGGCTTCTTTGGCGGGTAGCAGTAGAGTGGGGAGAGGAGGCTGTAAGAGGGGGAGGCAAAGGGAGACAGCGCTAGTTAAAAGAAGCAGCAAAAAAGTACATGTATCGGGTTACCTTGAAATCTTGTCACGAGTAGCAGCACAAAGGAAGAGACTTACTTATCACCCTCCAACCAAATCCTGGAGACCTAAGAGCCTGCCCAGTGCGCCGGTAAAGCTGTCCATGCTGTCCCTACAGATATAGTCTAATCAAATAAAATGCTTCATGTAACAAGATGTGCGATCTTGGCATGTGAATTCAAAGGGTAGGCGGGAATCGCGAAGATCGCGGCCATCTTGGAAGGGTATCGGGTAGTGATATATAGGTTTAACTAAATGTGTGCCACAGGTACTGAGCGCAGTAGTAACTCAAGTATAGAGACATGGAGGTGTCAACATAATCTAGAACCATGTTAATGCTTCTGAACTAAAATGGGAAGAATAGTGTTGCGTCTAAAGTGCCAATGTGGATGGGAGGTGGTTGATGAAGCCGGTGTTGGCCATCTTGGAACGTCTCGGTTATGTATTGGAATGCTCTCTGTTGCTGCAAGAAGTGTCTAAAGTACATAGACATACCCAGGGGTTGTTGCTGGGTAATGTTGATCCAGAAGATGTTTACTCTGATGGATGCTGAAGTAATGATTTAAGTGGATCACGCTGATAGTAGTAACTGATACTGATTAGACTGAGTAGACTAGTGGTGCAAATGCAACACCACTAGTAATAGCAACTAGGTTATAAAAAATGTTGCTATGAATGGTTAGTAATCTTGTCGGGGGTATAATCCCCATTTGGTGCGTGGTTATTTACATTGTTTATCTCAATGATATTTACAGGGCATGGGAGGGTATAATCGGATGGCCCCTAATGCGGAGAAATATAAACAGTACCCTACTAAGTATAGGGGGTTTCAGCAATGTGTGCCTGCTGTAATGACAGACAATTGGGAAGGGATGTGTTAGAATAACTCAGGGTACCAGTTCAGTCCAAGAAGATCTTGGTTGAGGACAGGCCGTGCAAGAGCCGCATGGATAATGACCCACTACCGGTGGCAATGCCCATAGGGTCGTTGTTGTCAAATAATATTCTTGGGGCGTGTATGCACAAGACTGTCCCTCAAGTTCTGTGTCCTTTTGAAGGTGAAAGGTGGTGTGGGACCTGGATTAAAATCCCCCATCTCGAGAATTTTCCAATGTTTCTTTACAATCTTCTGGATTCTGTTAGAGATGGGTGTGAACGAGGTTACACAAGTCAAAGTGTCTGTCTTGGTCTTGTCTCTGATTTCTAAAAGGGCCTCTCTATGGTTATGCTTGGCTCTTTTCCGTGCTTGCATGGTTGCTTGATTCTCGTACTCAGTGAGTGCATTCCAATTTCTATGAAGACGTAGAAATTGGCCCACGGGAAGGTTGTCCCTTAATGCTTTGGGATGGTGGCTGTGATACAGGAGGAGACTATTCCTGTCTGTAGGTTATTTGTAGTTGGTAGTCATGAGAGTGCCATCATGTAGGGAGATCAAGAGATCTATAAAGGGAATGGATTCCTGTGACATGGTTCCTGTAAACTTGAGAAACGGGTCAATGGTGTTGATCCAGTTGAAGAAGGAGAGGCATTCCTCTTCATCCCCTTTCCAAAAGATGATGATGTCATCGATGTAGAGTCACCACAGTAGGATCTTGGTTTCAAATGGGTTGGTTGTGTTTAAGATGTGTTCTTCCTCAAAATTAGCCATATAGAGACATGCCAGGCTTGGCGCGAAGTTGCTACCCATGCTGGTGCCCTAAACTTGATGGTAAAGTTTCTTGTCAAAAGAAAAGAAGTTCTCTTTGAGGGCGATGGTAACACAGTCGCAAATGAAGTTAATCGGTGTGACATAGGGCCAAGGGTCAATGTTGTGAAGAGCTTTTTCCATGACAACTATGGTAGCGTCCTGGGGAATGTCCGTGTAAAGTGCTTTGATGTCTAATGTGACTAGAAGGTTGAAAGATCCAGGTTCCATGAAGTGTTCTATAAGGTAGAGAACCTCTGTAGTGTCTCTGAGGTATGTTGGGGTCTTGGTAACCAAAAAAGTCACAAAATTTGCTGAGGGGTTCCAACAAAGAGTCTATTCCAGATACGATGGGGCGTCCAGGTGGAGGAGTTACCCCACTGTGAATTTTGGGTAGGCAGAAGAAATATGGGGTGCGGGATTCGTTGTTGGTGAGGAATGCTGCTTCATCACGAGATATTCAGGATTCTGTTTCAGCTTCAAAGATCAGGCTCTGTATCCTGGTTGATAGCCATGGGGTAGGGTCTTCTTCAATAGGTCGATAATACCTGGTGTCTGAAAGTTGGCGTAGGCATTCAGATTCATATTTCTCCTTGTCCTGTATCACAATAGCTCCGCCTTTGTCAGCGGGTTTAAGGATGATCGTGGTGTCTTCAGCGATGTTCTTCAGTAATCTTCTTTCTCCATCTGAGAGATTGTCAAGGATGTTTGGTGCTAATGTTACTCACATCTCTCTGCCACAAGAGAACAAAGGGAAATGTGGTATAAATATTGCGACCCAGTCCCCAGGATTTTAGAAGTCGCTTGGATCAAGGAACCTGCTAAGAAGAAGAGCTGGAAGAACTGCCAGGAGGGGTACTGCCCCTTGGCTGTATTGTTGCTTTGCTGGGTTGGCCTGCAGTTGCTGCTTCTACCTCGGGTAGTGAAGGGACTGCACTGAACATTCTTCACTTGTCACTGAGTATCACCAGGGGCTTGAAATAGAGCTTGTCTCCTGTTCATAAAGTCTCAGGGATAGCAAAGACTTCACTTACCTCTGGGTAGCACCTCTGGAACTATGGGTTTCAGTTGCCACAGAGAGGGAAAGCAGCCAACATCGTCACTGACACCGCTACTGACTTCGTGTCTTGAAGGCACTGCAGACAGGACCGCTGCACTTCGCAGTGCAACTCTGGTCTCACCGACAACAACCCGCTGCTTGCACCGTGACCTGTGGGTACTGCACTCTGCATGGCCTTGCTTCACTCTGCCGCCCTGGTCTCACCAACGACGTTGCTGCCCACTGACCTCGACACCCGTGACCACACCGTGGTTTGGGGGCACCACTCGTAAGTCACATGATGCACTACCCCGTGCCACACTGCAGTCTCTGCCTACCAATGCCATCTCCCATCAGCCGGCACTGTTGCTTGCACCGTGACCTGTCAGCACTGCCATGAGTTCCGCCTCACTCTGCACAGCAGCCCTGGTCTCACCGATGCCACTGGGTGACTGTCACTGAGCTGTTGCCTGCACAGCGACTTGACGGCGCTGCACGCCGCACCGATACGCTTCACTCCGAAACCATGATGGTTGCTACAACAGGCCCACACTGAAGCGGTCAGCCGGAACCAAATATACTGTTTATGAGTCCGCTCACACTAATGCCAGTCCGCATTAACATGGTCGACTGGAACTGTCAGAATCTGTTGTTTTCAGCATCGCAGTAGCCCCAGACGGAGCTACCAGCTTTAGGGAACTGCATTTTTGAGTTATGCTTTCAAAGTGCATATTTTTGACCACTATATGTTGGTCTTTTATCATTTTGGTCTTGTTTGCAGAGATAAATATTGGTTATTTTTCCAAAACTCATGTGGTGTCCATTTGTAGTGTTTTGACTATATTACTGTTGGTTATGAGAACATGCTTTACACACTGCCACTGAGATAAGCCTGACTGTTCGTGCCAAGCTACCAAGGGGGTGAGCAGGGATTATTTCAGTTGTGGATCCCTCTTATCCTGACTAGAATAAGGGTCCCCATTTGAACAAAGGTGCAAACCATTGCCAACTAGAGACCCTCATTTCTAACATTGGTTGTCAGTGGTGAGGATAGGACTTGAGGTTTGCACTTAAACTACAGTGATTGGTGTACACTACTACCATATTGCATACCATTATGTACCACATACTGTTACTTTTTGGCCTATTTTTGATCTTGCAATTTGTTGAGAGCGTGAACTTGCTATTGCACCATGCTTGAATCAAGAACATTATCCGTTGCATCCTTGGAAGTGGCCTTTGTGGAGGAGAGGTTAGAAACCTACAATGTAAAGGAGTTGAAGGCTATCTGCAAGAACCTCAAAGTCCAAATCATGGGCCCTATCAGGAAAGAGGAGCTACGTAAAGTGCTGATGGTCTACGTAGCAGACAGACATGCCAGTGGGCAGTCTGGAGATCTCAGTGTGGAGGCGCCTATTACTAAGATGGATGTGCTTTTGGCTGGGAACCCTCCAGGCCAGGTAGCAGTTGATTGCCCCAGAGAAGCTAGATGTAGGAAGGCTGGATCTGACTGCGTGGTTATCCCCACTTTTTGCCTCGTGTTTTGACGGTTTTTGACTAGTCTGGCTGGGATCCTGCTAATCAGGACCCAGTCTATCTGCTTTCTTTCTAAAATGTAATGACATGTACTTAGGTACTTTCCAGATTGGATACTGCGGTACCCTTATAAGTCCCTAGTATATGGTGCACATGTACCCAGGGCATAGGTACCCCAGAGGCCTCCCATGGGCTGAGCATGTATTATGCCACCCATGAGAGGCCATGGAAAATGGAACTAAAGGTCTGCCTTTGCAGCCTGTGAAAGCTGGTGCTTGCACCACCTACTTTAGATATAGGTTTACTATATCTATAGGTCACTACACTTAAAACGTATAAGTCACCCCTATAGCAGGCCTTGACAATCCTGAAGGCAGGGTGCTGGATTTTACATGAGAGGGTGCCCCTCTCAGTAATGAGGTCACACTCTGTTCAATGTTGTCTTTTCAGTATCATTTATTCTTCTTTTATAAAGCAGATGACAGGACAACAGCCAACACGTTTCGTTCCATTTTAAGGAACTTCCACAGGGCAAAATATTATCAGCAAGAAGGATCCAACTGTATAAGGATAGTGGACGATCCCACATCAAGGGTTAAATGACAGTAGAATCCGGCCAAAAATAATCTGAAGAAATAAACAGAGAGTAATGCGAAGGGGTCCAACTGTACAAAATACTGATAGACGATCCCACAATACGGATGAAGTAGTAATAAACTTCAGCCAAGTTGGTCCCATTAATCTTCCTAGTGGCGACGGTGAGTATGCCCGGCCCAGTAACTGGCGATTGCCTTAGGAATTTCCTTTAAAAGGAACGAAAGGCATTGGCTGTTGTCCTGTCATCTGCTATGAAAACGAAGAATAAAAGATACTGAAAAGACTATGTTGAACAGAGTGTGACCTCATTCCTGGTGATCCCTCCATTTTTTTTACAATCCTTGTGGGACAGCTCGTATCCATCTTCTGGTTGTCTTCAACCTCTCCTGGTCCCCGTGGCTGCAGAGTCAAGGTCTCCTTCTTCGCACCTGAGGCACCCAACATCAGTGGCCATTCATCTACCGAGCCCCTGGCCACTCCTGAATGGCCCAGTGTCTGTCCCCTCTGCTTTCAGGTTCCTTCCATCAAGAATCCATCTGTGGATTCCACTGGACACTTTTCTTCTTTGTAGCAGTGGCATTTCTTTGAAGACTCCCATTGAGAACGACGGCGGTTTACGATGCCACTTCAACCCTATGCACCGACTTCCCTGGGGTGGGTAACTCTGGTACTTCAGAATCCACGGATGGAGTGGCTCTCCAACCTTCTATGTTCCAAAGGGTTTCCTTGTAACCCACTGGGAAGGGTCCTTAAACTTTAAAACTGCAACTGCAACTCTCCCATTGAATTGTACGTAGCACACAGTTGTGTTCTCACACTGCATCCATCCTCTGTGGGCACCCTACTTACTCACCTTGTGTAGTTTCTTGGGGTCCCAGCGATTCTACACTCTCTAGACATTGTCTTGACTCGAGTCGTGGTTCTTATACCACTATTTTAGAGCATGGTTTGTGTAGCATCCTGCACATCTCATGCTTCCATGACATGTTGCTAGGTGATTAGAATGTTAGGTGGTGATGTAAAAGACAGTTGATACCAAAGTCTTGACTTGAAGACAAGCAGCTTGTGGATGGGGTCTTTTATCTTGGATTAAACTTAAAATCCACCAAATCTACATTGTCTTTGAAGTGGAGTCTTACATTTGGCGACAGAAGATGGGATTACTTTGTTAATTCAAGGAAACAAGTTTAAAAGAATAAAGGACCTCAACACTACTTTCATCTCTGGTGAGAAAATCCTTCTTCACCTTGCTTGAAACAGGATGTCAAGTTTTGGCTTTTATGTACAGTTTTCCCGTGTGCTGCATTGTGGCTTTGAACTGTGATGGTCTTCTAATGGATTGATATATATTTTTTTTTTTCGCGAGTATCTCGCACCATTTTCAATGGTTGCCCTTTGAGGATTTAATTTTGCCAAGATTCTAATGTTTTTGATGGTTTAAGAGTCTCTGTGTTGGGAAGATACACTCCGTCGTTAGCATTTTTTAAAATAACAGAAACGGAGACCTTTACCGCATGATGTGTCTCGCGCTGTCATGGTTACTGCTCATCACCCGGTGTTAGCAGCATTCTTCCTCAGCCTGAAGTAAACCTTCTGCGCATGTGCTACAGCGTGACTACACATTGGCGCACTGCGTAGGGAGCCGTCTGGTATCTACGTGGAACGCAAGATTGGAACGCACTGATAACAATCGCTCGCTACCTTACGCGCACCGCGCACCATTGTGTGAAGAGGCTTGAGGCTCGGGGAAGGCAAGGTTTCGTCCATGCTTCAGCAGTGATCGGCACACTTGGCAGAAGTGCGAGTCACAGCATACACCTTCATTTTGGGGCAGTTCACGCATCGCGGATCACATCCTGTTCCCTCAGTGATCCGCACACTTCTTAATTGTTGGAAGGTATGTACAACTAACAGTGCGCTACGGTGTCTATGTATCTGCGTTGTGGAGCGCTTCATCTTGAACGGTGACTGTCCTGCGTTACACGCTGCATGTTTCTATCAACACAAGCGAGATCAACGATTCATTTAAAAATAAATAAATAAAAGAAAGGGAAAATGGAAGGAAGCATCACATGCTTTAGTATTTGCTTGTGTTTCACTTCAGTGATACGAACACTGTGAAGAGTAAATAAGACTTCTCAAGGAAAATATTTGTTTGCATTTCACCTCAGTGATACGCACCCTCTGAAGAATAAATAACACTTTTCAGGGAAAAATTTTAAACTGTGAAATTTCAACTGTGTGCAATTTTACCGATGTATGCGCTGCATTGAAGGGTCATTTTGCTTGTACACTAATATTTGATTTAAACTTGTCTTAGTAGAAATAGAAGGGGTGGAGAGTAGAAGGATTTAACGCTTGTATATGGTCAAAACTTAAAACAAGAGTGTTAGCGTGTCTTACAAAGGTCAAATAATAATTTGAAGTATTATCATATTTGCGGGTTGATTTTCAATATGCAAAACGTAACTGCACCCCCTTTCTTTTTGTCTACTCCTGGAGACCCACCAATTAAATGGCAGAAATGGCGAAAAGTGTTTGAGAGATATGCCAGGGTTTGCGGAGCCTCCTTGAGTGCCGAAAGAAAGACTGCATTACTACTTCACTGCTTGGGGTCGGACGGTCAAGATGTATTTGACCACCTTGCGGAATTAATTGATCGAAGTTTGAATGAGTATGAAATATGCATAGCCATGCTTGATAAACATCACCTGCCTAAGGTGAGTACAATACTTGAAAGGTACCACTTTGGCAGGAGATCACAAATGGAAGATGAAAGCATAGAAAATTACATAACTGCCCTTAGGAAGTTAGCTTCTTCCTGCAAGTTTGGTTCTACACTGGATGACCGTATTAGAGATCAGTTTATGTTAGGCTGTAACATTGAACGGGTTAGAGAAGAACTTTGGCAGAAGGATGAACCAAGCTTAGAAGATGTATTGGTCATTGCAAAAAGAATTTAACATTCCTTGAAGTGTGTAGAGGTTATCAAGAAGGATGGTGAAAAGAAGGAAAAAAATTCTATACAAGTAATCAAAGAAAATCCTAAAGTTAACAGTGACAAAAAGGATTATTTTAAGAAAGGTTCTCCTAACGGGACTGATGTGAAGTTTGGTCCTTCTAAAATGTTGTGCTTTCGTTGTGGTAAACTAGGTCATTTGGCAAATGATAAGCAATGCCCTGGTTGGAGAGCCACGTGTAGTAAATGTAAAAGAAAAGGTCATTTTACGATTGCGTGTAAAGGGAAAAATTATAAGGGCAAAGTTAATGAAATATACTATGATGTGGAGAATACTTGTGAATCTCTTAGTGAGGTTGACTGTGGTCAGATTCAAATCCAGGTAGTTCAGAGTGAGGAAAATAAAAGCTAACCGACTGATGAGATATGTGTTGAGGGCAAAGCTACAAGAGTACTTTTTGACTCGGGTGCTAAGATCACCATAATTTCGAAAGATTTTTATTTAAAAGAAATCAAAAATAACATCAAAATGTATTCACCTGACATTAGATCCCTTGCCTATGGAGGTGAACCTATCAAGTTATTTGGGTTTTTCTGGGGTTTGATAGAATACAAAAACAGACTCACAAGTGGGAAAATTTATGTATCACAAAAAGGTGACAGCATTTTGAGCTGGTTTCACCAGAGAGACCTTGGTGTAATTTTAGATCCAAATTCTTCTCCACCTATTTTGTTAAAGGAAAATGTTATACCTACCTCTGTGACCAGTGTAGAGACGAGTATCGAGAACCACTTTACGTGTATGCTGACAGAGCGCTTTCCCAAAGTTTTTGGTAGCAGCCTAGGTTGTCTTAAAGGTTACACTGATCATATGTGCCTGATTGAAGGGGCCAACCCAGTTTGTTGTAGGGTAAGGAGTATTCCTGTAGCTGTCAAGGAAATGGTTCACACGGAGTTAGAAAAATTGAAAAGAGAGGGTATTATTGAAGAAGTCGAAGCAACGCGATGGCTTGCTCCGGTTGTAGCCGCTAAGAAGGCTGATGGCTCTCTTCGGTTATGTGTGGACCTTAGAGAGTTGAACAAGTGCGTGGTGATTGACAAATACCTGTTACCAAAAATCGCAGACATGATGATGCTGCTAAAAGGGGCAAATGTGTTTAGTACAATAGATCTCAGGTCTGCGTATCACCAAATCAAACTGGATGAGGTTTCTAAGGACTTAACGGCGTTTATCACGCCCTTTGGAACCTTTCGTTTCTTGAGACTACCGTTTGGGTTGGTCTCGGCGGCTTCAGTGTTTCAGAGGGCATTAGAATCTGTTTTGAAGGGACAACCTGGTGTCAGGGTATACCAAGATGATATCCTAGTTTTTGGTGTAGATGATAATGGGCACGATGAGAGAGTCTTACAAGTACTGAAGAGATTGGATGAGTCGGGGTTAACAGTTAAAGTTGAAAAATGCAAGTTCAAAAGAAGATCAATAGATTATCTGGGCCACACAATTGGAGATGGGGGTGTGTTACCTAAGGAAAGTTTAGTAACTGCCATTCGGAAGATGCCTTCTCCAAGCAATAAAGAGGAGTTGTTAAGTTTTCTAGGCATGGCCAAATTTTATAGTAAATTTGTGCAAAATTTTGCTTCCCTATGTGTCTCTATGAGGACGTTGTTGCATAAAGGATGTGAGTTTGTGTGGGATGACAAATGTGAAAAGGAATTTTGTTTTCTCAAAAAGAAACTGGATTTAGCTCCTAAACTTAGCAGTTTTGACCCTGAAAAGAAATCAGTGTTGGTGACCGATGCAAGTGTAAAAGGTCTAGGTGTGGTTTTGATGCAAAGGAATAATGGTGATGATGATGTGATCTTATTCTGTCTAGGAGTTTAAGAGGTGCTGAAGTACGGTATTCAGTTATAGAGAGGGAAGCTCTAGCAGTGCACTGGTCTGTAAAGAAACTACGAAATTTGCTTTGGGGAGGTACTTTTGAGGTCAGGACGGACCACAAGCCCTTATGCGAGGTATTCAAAAATAAGGGTATAGATGCGATCTCCAGCAGAATCACGAAGTGGGTAGTCGCATTACAAGACTATGACTTTGACATCAGGTATATTCCAGGCATACAGAACAAAGTAGCTGATGCTTTGTCAAGGTTGGTTGTGTGTGATAATTCAGGTCTGGAAGAAGAGGATGAGGAGGAAGGAGAAATGGTTTGCTTCATTGAAGGGGGAATAATAGAGAAAGAAAGGTGGTTGAGGTCTGTTCTTGAAGATGATGTACTAGCGAAAGTCAAAGTTTGTTTAAAAGAGGGTTGGAATGTGAAGAGTAAGAATGAGGAAGTGGAAAAATGTTGGCATGTTAGAGATCAACTTGCGGATCAAGATGGCATTCTTGTCAGAGGGGCAAGATTAGTTCCCCCTACCTCACTTAGAGACAAATTAATCTCTTTGGCCCATGATGGGCATCTAGGTATCTCTAAAACTAAAGAGTACTTGCGGTCTTCTTACTGGTGGCCAGGAATGGATTTATTAATTGAACGGAAAATAGGAGACTGCATGCAGTGTGCACTCAGTGAGAGAGTGAGTAAACCTAGAACACAGCCCATGTTAATAAGGGACCGACCTGATGCTCCTTGGAAGGAAGTTGGACTTGACATTCTAGGCCCGATTTCTGTATCTGGTGTTGAGTGGTACATTCTGGTTTTAGTTGATCTCTTTTCACGTTGGCCAGAAATAGCTATAACACGTGGGATTGAATCTAAACATGTCAAAGATTTTTAAAAAAATGTTTTTGATAGAGAAGGCATACCTAATGTAATACTCACGGATAACGGGGTACAATTGGTCTCAAGAGAGATGGAAGAGTTTTTGTGTATTCATGGGGTCAAACACAAGAAGTCTTCTCTATATCACCCAGAGACAAATGGACTCGTAGAACTTTTCAACCGGGTCCTCAAGGAAACGATTGAAATGGCAAAATCAGCGGGCCTAGACTGGCGAGCAGAAGTCTTTAAAAAAGTTAAAGTGTATAGGCTATCACCTCATGCAGTCACAAAAAGGACACCTTTTGAGTTGTTTAGGGGTAGGTGTGCCAACTCTTTAGTTACACCTTCCTGGGTTAATGACCTACAGCCTAATCGTTTTATTGATAATGAGAAAGACGACAGGAGGTCGTTAGAATCTAAAAAAGTTGAAGAAAGGAAGATTTTGCATGATGTAAAGAAGTCAGTAAAAAAACGGTGGTGAAAGTAGGGGATTGGGTGCTAATAAAGAATCCCTGTAAGGGTAAAAGTAAAGGGGCTTTCCTGAAACCTATTCAGGTTGTTAAGTTCTTCAACAATGCAATCAAAACGGCTGATCATCGGGTTTGGAACTTGAATAGGGTGGTTGTGGTGAGAAAGGACTTTGTTACGGGGCTCAAAGAAGTTCCAAGAAATTCGGATTCTTCATCAGAGAAAAAAAAAGGAAAAATTCTTCAGGATGAGTCCTTGTCGTATGCACGAAGATCTTCAAGGCTGATGTCTGCACCGAGGCACCTAAAAGACTATGTTTGCTGAACTTAATTAATTACTCCTGTTTGGTTCAATGTTTAGTGTAACCTTTGCTTGTATTATAAGGATTACTGTTTATTGTCTGTAAAGAAGGGAGATGTGTAGCATCCTGCACATATCATGCTTCCATGACATGTTGCTAGGTGATTAGAATGTTAGGTGGTGATGTAAAAGACAGTTGATACCAAAGTCTTGACTTGAAGACAAGCAGCTTGTGGATGGGGTCTTTTATCTTGGATTAAACTTACAATCCACCAAATCTACATTGTCTTTGAAGTGGATTCTTACAGTTTGGCCTCCCCCTGGAACCCACTGTGTATTAGTATTTCTGTGCTACAGTATTGTGTTTATCTGCATGTAGCAGATACTGTGAGGTATTTAAAGTGTGATAATATTAAATATATATTCTTATAACTACTGTGTGGTTCTCCTTCCATGTAACCAATACATTAAGGTTGCATTCTGGAAAAACAAGTTGCTTAACATTCCTTCAAGACTAAGCTTGAAGGCTGTTCTCCACAGCTACCACTTGGATAGCTTTCTAAGGTTATCTTTGACCTGTTAACCTGAGGGTTGTTTGGACTGGTGCAAGGTGTCAACTTTAATTAGTGAACATCATATACCAGGTCAAATTCCCACATTGGTGTGCAGCAGTTGGCATTCAAACCTGCATTGTTTTACCAGATAAATCTTTGTATTGTTTAACCGAAAACCACTAGGTACTAGGTACATTTAATACTAGCTTTGATAAGTAAGTTCTACTGAACTTGGAGTTGGGTAAGTTAAGGGTCTAGCACACACTTTCTCCAACCTGAGAGAGTTTAGTTTCCCACTAGGTTAGGTAGGTGCACACACCACACCACACTTAGCATGTCTACTAAAGGAGAAGCCACCAGTGACTATCTGCCTTCTAGATACAGTGAGCTTTCTTTCCAAGAATTGAAAGCCCTGTGTGCCTCTAGAAATCTGAAGACAGGGAGAAGGGCCAACACTCAACGTCCAATTGAGGTGTTACGGTTAGATGACCTTAGGAAGACCCATGGTTCAGAAGTACAGGAAAGAGTGTGTGGGACAGGGAATGAAGACAGGTCAGGAGGTGAAACCTTTTATGACTTAGACTCAAACCTTGGCCAGGAGGAACAAGTTGGTTCCCACCTGGACAACTCAGATCTTCATGGAGATGAAGAAGATAGCCAAGATGGCCCCCTCTTCACTCCTCCTCGAAGAGTGCAGAGTTTACCAAGGAGATCTAGATCTCCCTATGCAGAGTCACATCACTCAGTACAGTCTGTAGGGACTTCTGTATCTAGCACGAGGGACCACGCTTATGACAGGGAGTACCAATTCCTGGAACTTGAGAAAGCTAAGCTTAGGCTCAGGCTACAGCAATAGCACTGGATAAAGAGTCCCTAGAAGTCCAGAGAGCTAGAAAATGTTGGGACTAGAGTCCCATGGTCGCAGCAACAATGTCCCTAGAGTTAAGAAACATTCTTTTGACAATAAGAACCCGAGCAAGATTTACCCTCCATACCATGTTGGGGATGACATCCATAAATGGATAACTGCTTTAGAGAGGGCCTTTAAAGTTCAGAGGGTCCCTCAAGAGCAATGGACCTCTATCTTGTGGCTCTCCTTTGCTGACAAAGGTAGAGGTAAGCTCCTCACTAATAGAGAATAGGATGGTGGCGATTACTCAGTCTTGAAGAGTGCTCTCATTGATTGGTTTGGCTTAACCACTGAACAAAACAGGATTAGGTTCGGAGACACCCAGAAGACACAGATTCAAGACTGGGTAGACTTTGTAGATTGTGCTACACAGGAACTGGAAGGTTGGATACTTGGCAGCAAGGTGCATGCCTATTTAGGATTGCACACTTTGATTATGAGGGAGCAGATCCTTATTAATTGTCAAAACCAGCTTTTGCACCAGTACCTGGTAGAGTCAGATCTGACTTCTCCCTAAGAGTTGGGAAAGAAGGCAGATAAATGGGTCAGACCCAGGGTGAAACAAAAGATATAGGGTGGTGATCAGAAGTAAGATTCTTCCAAGACCCAAGAGAAAGGTGGGGATAAATCAAAAGATAAGTCCTCGAAGGGCCCCAAAAATCCTCTTCTGGGGGTGGGTCCAAAACTCCTTCTTCCCCTAACAAGAAACCTTTTTGCTTTGTCTGTAAGAAGCCAGGCCACAGGAAAAATGATGTGCCCCAAGGCCAGCAATAAGGAAAATATTCCTTTAAACACTACTTATACACCTCCTGGTACTACAGGTAGTAATCCCCCAGGTGTTGGTAGTGCACCCAAAATTTTCGTTGGGTTTTCTTAGGGAACAGAGGTGGATCCTGGCCTAGCCTAGTCCCCCTCACAGGCCACTTTAGTCTGTGATGGTGGCATGGGGTTTGCCACTTTTACTGTCATGCTCAATTATTTGAGCAAGTACAGACAAGAGCCTCTGATCAATGGTCAGAATGCTGTAGCCTATAGGGACACAGGGGCTAGTGTCACCATGGTGACAGGAACCCTAGTGCCCAAGCCCAGCTTTTACCTGAGTTCAAGTGCCAATTGACCAATACTGAATGTGTGAGAACAGATCATCCCATGGCTATAGTCAGTCTCAGCTGGGGAGGGGTCACTGGTCCAAAAAGAGTAGCAGTGTCTCCAAACTTGCCTGTAGATTGCCTCTTTGGTAATGATTTAGAAACATCAGCCTGGCCTGAAGTAGAACTGAAGGTGCATTTACAGATGCTAGGCCTCCCTGAGAGAGTTGGTGTGACCCCCAGGGCCTCAGTCCAACCCCAGGAAACGTTTGGAGTAGTGGAGCTTGAAACAATGGTCCACTCTGCTCCACCAGAGAGCACAAGGAAGGAAGACAAGTTGTCTTCCCCCCCAGACTATAGATAAGGGTCAGCTTCCATAGGGAACTGATCCTACCCCTTGTTAAGGAACTGCCCCTAAGGTGGTCAGGTCTGCCCTGGCAGAACCACTAAGGGCAGGGGACCCTTCCAAGGAGGTGCCCAGTCTGGAGCAGGTATCCTGCCCCTCTCTACCCAGCCTCAGTCAGCCTAGGGCTGCAGAGGTCAGGGATGTCAGTGGACCCCTAGGGGCCCACTGTCCAGATGAACCCCCTCATCATCAGATTAGGGACACCCAGTCTAGTCACACTAGCCAGGTGAGTATTCCTCAACATTCTGAGGGATCCCTCTCATCCTTAGGTAGTAACATCCCCCAGATGGACTCTGATGGGCCAAGGAAGACCTGGGAAAAAGCTGTCCCTAACCTTCCCTGGCCCTCCATTGTTCCAAACAGAAGGACTCAACCCCCAGCTGTAGGTAGCCAGACGTTGACCTCTTGGCCCAGAAATTACTCAGTCATGGAACGAAAGGCCTCCATGGTGACCAGTGCTCGGAGTAAGCTGAGACAAACTCTGTTAGGGCCTCACTTCCCTACTCAAGCACCCCACCAGCCTATTTCTTTACTAAAGCAAACTACAGGTAGTTATCCCAAATTCTGTAGAGAATCCAAAACCATTCAGGTTGGGGACTCCTTAGTGGTCCACAAGACAGGAAGTATCCCTGCTAGTGCAGGACCTTCCTTATATGGCCACTTAGGAAATAAAGTCTCAACTGGACAAGGTTAGCCTAATCTCCTTTCCTTTGGTGAGATTATGTATGAAGGTAGGATCTGACTGCATGGTTACCCAAACTTTTTGCCTGGTGTTTTGCTGGTTTTTGACTAGTCTGACTGGGATCCTGCTAATCAGGACCCCAGTCTATCTGGATTTTCCCTAAAATGTAATGACATGTACTTAGGTACACTCCAGATTGGATACGGGGGTACCCGTATACGTCCCAGGTATGTGGTACACATGTACCCAGGGCATAGGTACCCAAGCGGCCTCCCATGGGCTGAAGCATGTAGTATGCCACCTATGAGAGGCCATGCAAAATGGAACCACAGGTCCGCCATTGCAGCCTGTGTAAGCTGGTGCTTGCACCACTTACTTTAGATATAGCTTTTTTATATCTATAGGTCACCGCACTTAAAACTTATAAGTCAACCCTATAGAAGGCCTTGACAATCCTGAAGGCAGGGTGCTGGGTTTTATGTGAGAGGGTGCCCCTTCTTGAGCAGAGCCCCTCTGCAGCCTTCAGGGACCATTCTCTGGGGTTGTCTGTGACACAGCCAGACATATAGGTAGAGGCGCATTATAACCTCGCGGTAAATGCTATCTGAAAAAACAGCTGAAACAAAACATGTTGTGTTTGGTATCAAACACTTTGGAACCATACCTCCTACACTGGTAACTGGTGTGAAAGGTATGATTCCACCCTTCTGAAGTGAGTCTTGTGTGGTCACTGGTCTTTCCCGTACCAGCCTTGTCGTCCTGGGCAGCCCAAAATGGTTGCTGCTGACGAGAGACACATTTCTGCCCTCCTGCTGCTGAGCCAAGCTCGAGCAGGGGAAGGCAGGACAATAGTCATTCTGTCACAGGGAGGTGTGACCACCTCCCAGACACGGTTTAGTGTATTGGGGCTGGCTGGGTGTACCTCCAAAGTGCCTGAAAGTCTTCACAAGGGACATATTTGGTGTCCCTGTGCATAGTCTAGCTCAAATCAGTTCTGGGAGCCGTTGGCTCCTGCTCTGGTGCGAAAATGGACAAAGGACATGGGAGTATCCTCCCCACTGTCCTGACCCTCCGCTGGGAGGGTCTTCTGAATCTGTCAGACCCTCTCTTGTGGGTACAAAAGGGCTTACCTGGCTGTAGACCCTAGATTTGACGTGGACAAACTTCTGAACAAGAAACCACTGAACTTCGACCGTCTGGACACTCTGGACTTCGCTGGACTTGGACTGGGCCTGACTTCATCTCCCGCTCCTTCCAAAGCATCGTCTGCACCCATGCACCATACAAGCTCCGTACAGGATCTGTGGAGCATCAAGGACATCTGAAGTGTCTCCCTTGGGGTGAAGGAGTCACTCCCCTGCATTCACAGGCACTGTATTGCAACTGACTGGTCTGCTGATCTTGAGCTCCTGTGGGCTCTGAAGGCTCCAGCAACACAGGAGATGGGTTCCAATGTTCCTTGAGGTCGAGCTGCCTTCTCACCAAGATTGAGGTCAATATCCATCAGGGGGACTGCATAACCAGAACCCCTGTGCACCGAGTACATTTGTAAGTGCATATGCTTGTTGGTGTTCGCCAATTTTGTGCATTGGGCTGACAAAAGCCCCAAACTCTGTGCATGTTTCATATGAAGGACTCCGGCCTCCTCATACTCTGTGCCCAGCTAGCCCTTGTTTTGTGAAACTGCTAGAGGTCCCCTTGCAACTCCTGTGCCTCTGGCCTGTTGGTCCATTTGAGGGACAATCTGATTTTCTTGGACTCCCCTGGTTGCTCCAGGCCTTCCCTGACTCCCATTGCTGTGGTGAGTCCTTTGGCCCTAGCTGGGTCAGACCGTAACCTTTTTTGACCTTCATCATGGGTTGCCACTGCCAAGGTTTGTTGGTGCTCCCTCTGGACACCGACCCTTCAGCACTCAAAATCCTTTGTGGGACAGCTCATATCTGGCCCCTAGTTGTCTTTGACATCTCCTGGTCCCTGTGGCTGCATAGTCAAGATCTCCTTCTTCGCACCTGAAGCACCCGACAAATTTAGTGGGCATTTGTCTACCGAGCCCCTGGTCACTCCTGAGCGACCCAAACTCTGTCCCCTCTGCTTTCAGGTTCCTTCCGTCAAGAATCCACCTGTGGATTCCACCGGACACTTTTCTTCTTTCCAGCAGTGGCATTTCTTTGAAGACTCTCATTGCAAACGACAATGGTTTCCGAAGTCACTTCAGCCGTATACACCCGCCTTCCCTGGAACAGGTAACTCTGGTACTTTGGTATCCACCGGTGGGGTGGCTCTCTAACCTTCCATGTTCCAAAGGGTTTCCTCGTAATCCACTGGGAAGGGTCCTTAAACTTTAAAATGGCAACCGCGACTCTCCCCTTGAATTGTATGTAGTATGTGGATGTGTTCTCACACTGTACCTGTCCTCCAAGGGGTCCCTACTTACTCCCCTTGGGTGGTTCCTTGGGGTCCCACCGATTCTCCACTCTCTAGACATTGTCTTGACTTGAGTTGTGGTTCTTATACCACTATTTTAGTATGTGGTTTGGTCTCCCCCTGGAGCCCACTGTGTATTAGTGCTACTTACGTTTGTTTCTGTGCTACAGTATTGTATGCTTTGTGTTTATCTGCGTGTAGCAGATACTGTGAGGTATATAAAGTGTTATAATAATAAATATATATACATATAACTAGGGTGTGGTTCTCCTTTCATTTAACCAATACATTAAGGTTGCATTCTGGTAAATCAAGCTGCTTAACATTCCTTCAAGTCTAAGCCTGAAGGCTGCTTTCCACAGCTACCACTTGGATAGTTTTCTGAGGTTATCTTTGACATCTTAAATCCATTCCATTCCATTCCAACAATCTTTATTTCATTCAGTATAGACCATAAAGAGTACATGATAAAAAAGCAGTTTGTGCAAATAAAAACACATAACGTGGACAAGTGAAAAACACATCTGTAA
This sequence comes from Triturus cristatus, assembly GCF_964204655.1. Classification (NCBI taxonomy): domain Eukaryota; kingdom Metazoa; phylum Chordata; class Amphibia; order Caudata; family Salamandridae; genus Triturus; species Triturus cristatus. The sequence goes on from NC_140591.1 coordinate 1,087,611,599, forward strand.
AATTGTGAATTAGGCAACATTAAAATACATAGTAATAAAACACAGGGTGGGAGGATCGGGGAGTCCCGGCCTACACCCCGTCCTCGACTAGCTGCCCTGTCGATTACTCTGTGGGAAGCCACTAGGGCCATAAGCAACTACCCATACACATACAGTCTTATCAAAAAAAAAAATCATCACTATTCTTAATTGTTAAAAGATAGGGAAGATTTAAAAATAGATTATAAAGGTTTAAAAAAGGAAAATACATGCAATCTGGGCTTTTTATCACTATGGTGCCAAGTTTACCAACCCCCTATGGGTATGCCACATTGAGTTTAAAAAAAGGGATACAGCAAAAATAATAGGTGGGTGGGTGTCATATTTCAGGACTCTAAACGCCTCCACACAGTGCGTATACCCTAAGTTCCTGCAGAGTGGGATGAGCTAGCGCTGTCTGGATGGTTTATAGCCGGGACAGAAAAAGAGAACATGGAGCTCTGTCTCATCCACACAATTGCAAGCGGGCACCCGAGGTGAGTGGCTTTTTGCAATTTGTTGGTAAAAGCACGAAGCAGCAGGGTCCCTGTTCTAAACTGGATGTATAGTTTCCTTGCCGAGGTGGGTTGAATGTCATCCAGAAAGGACTCAGTCTGATACTCATCTTTAATTCTTAGGAAATCAGCTGTCAGGTGTCCTATGGCCGAGTCACCCTGGACATCTGCTAATTTGAGCAACCTATAGGCTTTTACCAATTCTGAACGTGATGTTACCAGGCACGGTTCCTCAGGGTTGCTCCGTATGCTAGGTTTACCCAATCTACAGCTAAGTCCTTAATATACATAAGCCAAAGTATTTTGCCCAGACCCAGGAGACTCAATAACTCCTTTAGCTCTGTCTGATAGACAGCTAGTTCCGGGGTCACCCACAGTCTGCGCCAGAATGTTAGTGGCCTAAGTCTAATCTTGTCTGCTATCGGTCTGATTCCTAGATCCAGGCATAGGGGGATAAGGGGGGTGCCGGACGGAAGGCCTAGCATTTGCCTCATAAAATTGTTCTTAGTTTTGGTCAATCTGTCCGAGGGACGGTGACCCCATAATTCAGCCCCATACAGTGTATCGCTCCTGGCTTGCACTTTATAAAATCCCGCTATTAGGCCAGCTGGTTTGTAGCAGGAGTTTCTGTACATTTTAGCAATTCCCCCCGCAATCTGTGCTAACTTCAGGCTTGCTTTAGCCAGTTGCAGGCGCTATTCAAACGTTTCTGATAGAGTGACACCTAGGTAGTCAAAGACTGACAACCACTCAAGCAAGTTACCATTTAGGAAGGGGTTCGGGCGGGAAGTTTTGGCTGGGTTGAAGACCATACATTTGGTCTTCAGTGTGTTGATATCCAGCACCCTGGTTTTGCAAAAGATGATAAACTGTCAAGGGCCCTCTGGATGCCCATGAGCGACTTTGAGAGTAACAATGTGTTGTCTGGAAACATCATTGCTGGTACCTTAGTATGTGCCAGCTTTGGGGCATCGTTGTTCTTAACCTCATTAAGATGGGCTACCAGAGCATTGATAAAAAGGCAAAACAGGGTAGGGGCAAGCACGCACCCCAGCCTTACTCCTCTGTTTACTAGGAAGCTGGGGGGCAGTTCACCAAGCTTCCCATATCTTACTTGAGCAAAATTACCCTCATGCAGTCTCATGAGCAAAGTCAAGAGATAGGCGGGGATTTCCAGGTCTCTAAGTACAGCCCACAGTTCTCTAAGGACCAAATCAAACGCCACCTACAAAAATTAGATAGAGGCTACCACCCTCTATTAACACTGTTTTCCAGTATAGTACCTGAAGTCTGAAGATTTGGTTGATGGTAGAGATGTTTTTTCAGAAACCGGCTAGAAATGGGCTCAGAATTTCATGCTTATCCATCCACACTTGGAGGCAGTCGAGGAGGACCCTTGCAAACCGTTTCTGTGTAACATCGATTAGCTTGTAGTTGGTAGGCAGAAGGGGTGAGCCCTTTTTAAATTCTGGAAAAATGTCTGCCCAGCCCAAGTTTCCGGGATCGCCATACTTCTCATAATAGCATTAAATATTGCCCAAAAGTAGGGGCCCCATATTTTTGGTTCTGACCGGAATAGATCCCCCGGTAGCTTGTCCAGTCCTGGGAGCTTTCTTATGGTGTTTAGAACTTCTGTTAGGGTCATCCGGTGGGACTCATCATAAAGTGTATTAGTGATGTTTCATCCTTTGGGTGTCCAATATCCTCTGTGTTGTATAGAGCCTGAAAATTGGTCTTCCATACAGCCGCTGCAATATTCGTCTCTAAGTCTGGTTTCCCTTGACAACAACCTGTACACAGTATTGACCAGAACACCTTCAAGTCCTTGTTAGTTAGGGCAGTTTTAAGGGCCTTCAATCTTTCTAATTCCCAACTCCTCTTTGCTTGTTGGCTTCTATCTCGGTAGGACACCCTCATTTGTTTAATTAATTGCCTGTCCTTTAGTTTGATGGCTTCTAATAGGGCTTGTTTGGCCTTTCAGTAGGTATTTTTGAACCAGGTTTGTTTGGGCCCCTTTTTCGTCCAGCAGCTCCAACTCCATGGTCAAGGCGTTGTGATCGCTGTCCTGTCGCGGCAGAACTGCAAAGTCAACAACCCTTTGCCATAGCCTGGTCTCCACTAGAATATAATCCAGCAGGGAGGATTTACTTGTTCTGTTAAAAGTTACCTTCCCTGGTCTCTCTGATTTGGTTAATCTGTAGTGCCAGCGGGGTCCAAGCCTTAATCGGTGAGATTTGAGGGTCAGGGATTAGCCAATAGAGATCCTCCGCACTAAGGATTGTATCAATGGGATCAGCAAGGGGCTCAAATTGACAATTAAAATCACCCCCAATGACCAGCCTTATATTCGTGGGGATTGAATCAATAAAGGTGTTCAATTGGTCGATGGTCGGGGATTCACAACCGAGACTTACAGGTCGGGAATAGAGATTGATAAAGGCTATTTTCAAGCTAGAGGGAAAAGTGAGCACAGTGCACTGGATGCCGTTGGAGAAGGTATTCAACTGTTCGGCAGTACAACTCAGATGTGTCACAACCAGGGTAGATAAACCCCCTTATGGTCTGCCTCTTACCCCCAAAGTAGCGGGTACATTAACTGTGGTATATCCCATCCTCGCGATGTCTTCCCTCGCCCACGTTTCCTAAAACATTGACACTTGAGGTTTTTGTTTTGACCGGCAATGTTCCAGGATATTACCCTGAACTTATTTTCTGAGTTACAGTTGTCAAAAGGGGAATTAGTCGTATAAGTGTTAGGGAGTTGGGGGTCCTCCAGCTGGTCCAAGGGAGGAGCTTCAGATACTTCCATGGGGGCAGCTCCCCTAAATTTACTGGTGATTAAGGGGGGAGGAGTTGCAGCAGGTGGAGTACCAAGCAACTCTACTCTTGTCCCACTTGCACCATTGTCCACCAGTTGTGTCTTATTTTGCAGATCCAGTATGGCCACCCCAACCCCATAGCAAGTGATCTGTCTTGGCAGGGCTCTATTGTACTCCCCTAGGTCCCTTCCAGACCCGAGCACCTGGGTCCAGAGGCTAAGCCCCCAGTCGCTGCAAGTCAATCCACCTCTTCTAGGGCCCCAAATCTATTTGCTACTGGAAGGTTATATAACAGGGGTCTGGGGGTGGACCCACTGTATGATATTCCAATGTCCACTTATCTAAGGCATTAATGTTGTAAGCCCTAGACTGGCTGTGAAAGTGGGAACAGAAGTAGTCCAATGGGTAGGCCCTATCCCTTGTAGGTAGTTCCTGGGGTCGCGCTTCAGGCCTGCTAGAGTGCAGACAGTAAGGGCATTACTAAAGTTAATAACTACACAGTCCCCTTGCTTGTTTTTTTGTCTCATGCCCACCCAGCCAACTCTGTGGACCATTAGAATCTCCCCTGCCCTATCATAACTGAACTGCCTGTACCTAGTCAGGCAAAAAAAGCATTTGTTCCTGAGGTCCAGTTGCGTTTCTCTCTGTCTGTTGTTAATTTCAGGTACTCCTGTCAGTACGGTGACATACAGAAGTGATGCTGGGGGTAAATTTATAGTGGGGAGAGTCACTGCTTCAGACCTCCTCTCTACACCCTCCTCAAGGCCCACCCCTTCTCTACTTTACCTAGGCCCCGTTTCAGTGGGGCTACTTTTATTTGATCCCTTCGTCTGGGATACAGGATTATTATTCCCATCTTCGTTGTTAGAACTTCTGGGGTCGGTGACAATCCTAGGGACTTGGGCCTGCTGGTTGCCTGGCCTTTCTAATGGGGTCAGAGTGGATTTGACTGCCTGTTTACTATGGTGATCTGCCTTACTGGGACCCGGTGTCAAGTATGGGATCCCCCGAGGCATTGCGCTTGTCGAGAGAATTCGGGCCTGCACTATCTGTCTGTGAGCTACAGTCTTCCCCCTCCCTAGAGCCTGTATGTTATTCATACTAGTGTTGGTGTGACTATTGAGTCCCGATAGAGCAACTTTGTCAATGCTATCTAGTCATTATGCAAGTTCTTCCTTCACAATGCCTTTCAGTTGGCTCTGTAGGTCTGCTAACAAATTCTGCACCCAAGGTGGACAGCCACCGTCTGTCCGAGGGTTGGTAAGGAGTCTTGCTGTGCTCTCTACGGTTACCAGCTCATCGACACTGGGATTTGGCTCAACATTTTTCTTTCTATTGGATCCAGTCCCGCTAGCTAGTTTACGCTTCCCTTTCTTTGGGTTGCTAAGGACGATTCCCCCTTTGCGAGTTACAGGCTTTGGTGGAACTCCTTGGAGAAGAGATGGAGAGGACTCTATTGTCCTGGAAGTGGACACAGGGGTGACAGCTGGGGAAGTGGAGGCCTCAGGCGCCGGACAGAAAATGTCTGGGGTTATTGACAAGCGCCTCTCTGTCAGTTCTATTTCATTTGTTACAACCCCTATAGTCCTCTGAAGCATCCTGTCTATTGCAGTTGGTGGCATTGGGGAGGGAATTGTCACTTGGGGACGAGGCCGGAGTTTGGCTCTACATGTGGGTTTTCCCATTTTGAGAGACTAGCGAGTCTACGGGACAACCCCCCCACTAAAGATCAACCAGATAACACGTGAGTAGAATTAAAACAAGTAAAAGCTATAGTAAGAAGAGTGGGGAACCAGCATACATTCAAAGCAGCACAGTTAACGAGGACAGGGCAAATGATGAAAAGTTGACTGGCCAATAGTCGTGATGCAAAATATCACATATACTTCAAAGTCCTATATGGTGCATAAAGACTTACATAATTGCACCCATCCTACGTGGGGTCCCTACTTACTCACCTTGGGTGGTTCCTTGTGCTCCCAGCTTTTCTACGCTCTCTAGACATTGTCTTTACTTGAGTTGTGGTTCTTATACCACTAGTTTAGTATGTGATTTGGTCTCCCCCTGGAGCCTACTGCTTATTAGTGCTACTTACGTTTGTTTCTGTGCAACAGAATTGTGTGCTTTGTGTTTATCTGCGTGTAGCAGATGCTGTGAGGTATATAACGTGTTATGATAATAAATATATATTCTTATAACTAGTGTGTGGTTCTCCTTTCATCTAACCCATACATTAAGGTTGCATTCTGGTGAAACATGCTGCTTAACATTCCTTCAAGCCTAAGCCTGAAAGCTGCTTTCCACAGCTACCACTTAGATAGCTTTCTAAGGTTATCTTTGACCTCTTAAATCACCATAAGGGTTGTTTGGACTGGTGCAAGGTGCCCACTTTAATTAGTGGACATCACATACCAGGCCAACTTCTCAGACTGGAGTCCAGGCGGGGGGCCAAGGAAGTTTGAACTGAAAAAACTCCAGCTGGAGAATGAGAGGGAAGACAAAAGAATAGCCATGGTGGAAAGGAAGATGATCTTAGATCACTAGTGTGGTGTTAAGGAGCTGAAACTAATTAGTAGGTCGAGCACAGATGGTGGCAGCAATTCCTGAGTGCAGGCAGATAGAATTGTGCTCATCCCCAAGAATGTAGGCAAGGATTTCAAGGAGGGGGATGGCAAACAAAGGTGGTTTCAGGGTTATGAGGCAACTATACACATGAATGGGATTCCTGAGAAGAATTTGGGAGCGGGATTGTTGTCTCTTTCCCAGAAGAGGTGAGGGACACTTGAGTGGCTTTGGGTAAGGGGCAGAGCCTCACCTATGCTGACATGTATTAAGCCCTTCTTATTAGGTATGGTCTCACTCCTGACACTTACAGGGATCAGTTTAGGTCCAGTAGGAAAACTGATACAAATACTTGGTTGGAATGTGTGAATTATTTTTGCAGGCCACTGGATGGTTGGGTGAAGAGGGCAGTAATGTGACATAATTTCAGGGGCTCTACAATTTGATTGCATGGGAGCACTTGTCTAGCCTATGTTTTTCATAGCTGCACCAGCACTTGATTAATAGTAAGCTGACTGACCCCAGGAAGCTTGCTGTGGAAGCGGACCACTGGGTGAGTACCATGGTCCACAAGAAGGTGTATGGGGAGACTCTACCAAAAGTGGGCAGGGTCCCCCGCAGAAGAGTGGGGGGACAAGGGTAAAGCACAGGAGTTCTCTAAAGGGCCCCAAACTAATACCCAGGGTAAAGGTTCCCATCTCCCAGGAGATTCCAAGAGGGCATAGCCACCCACTGGTGTGCAGTCCAAGGTGAAGGCTAGTGTAGTTCTTGGGGAGGAGGGATATCCATGGTAGGGTGGGGATCCCATAGAAATGACCCTCGTTTCACTAGGGGACAGTGAGATGGTCCCAGGAAACCAGTTGCCTGCTAACACTAAGAAACACAGCATCAGGGTGAACATCAATGGGAAAAGGGTGGCAGCTGTCAGAGATACTGGAGCCAGTGTGACCTCAGTCAGGTGTCACCTGGTCTCTGAGGAGCAAGTAGTGCCCGGGGCATACCACCAAGTAGCTGCTGTGTACAACTCAGAGCGCCAGTGTAAGGTGGTGCAGGTTCCCTTCGAATGGAGGGGGTGCCATGTCTCTTGAGGGTAGATGTGAGCCCTACCATGCCTGTATATTTTCTGCTAGGTAATGACCTAGAGCAGTCCTTGAGGAAGGATATTGAGCTCAAGTCTCACTTAGAGATGCTTGTGTTGCCAGAGTGGGCATTCATGACAACTCGGTCTATGGCAGCCGGTAAGGGTGATGAAATGAAAATGTTTGCTATTTTGTTTGTGCTTTGTTCTCGTGTTAAGTGAGCATTCGCGGCACCATTTTATGTTCGGCCGCCATTTTGAATCATGTCGCCAGCTACATATTCTCTGACTCGAGAAGCAGGCTGTGGAAATGTTAATTGCTCCAAGGTTGGGCCTTATTCTGCTAATGAATACACTGTTCTTATTAATGCATTCCTTTTCCATAGATAGAGGCTTTCTCCCACTAGCCTAGTGATAGACATGAACAAATCAACCTTGGCATAAAAATAATGTGTGCCCGGTCTCATAGTCGAGACTCATCTTATTGTACTTTTTTGTTTTAGCTGCACCTGCTGGTAGATTTACATTATGGGCGGGACATTCTTGGTTCAGTAAAGTACAAAATATGCTTGGTTTGTATTCTCTACTGTGTGACTGACTCTTCATTTATATGGAAGGCTGAGAGGTAGTCGCAAGTGACCCAGTGGCCCTAATTGGGTCACTTCCTTCAGTTGGAGCCCGAACAGGGACTCCATTGGGTGACCCATCCTCGCCCACGGACGTGTGTGGAGATCGGGGCCATCGTTGGGTCGAACGGGTGGACCAGGGATCCCTGCATGAGAGAGTCCTGAACTCGCAGCTTCCCCATCTTTCTGGCCTGGCGGTGCCTCGTCCAGAAGTCATCCTGACTGGGGTCCTGAACGGCGAAACATTGGATTTGACCATTTGGTACAAAGAGTCGGCAGTGGTGAACAAATTTGTTTGACCTGTGTGCACCAGGTGAGTTTTTTTGGTTCTTTGTGGATATGGTACCATTTTGGTTTGTCTTTGGTACGGTCTGAGGACCGATTTTGGTTAGCATCTGGTACAGTCTGAGGATCGATTTGGATACACTGGCAACATACTGAATTTGGCTTACTTTTGAATATGCCGGTGTTCAGTCGCTTTTTGGTTTGTTGTTGTTGTTGTTGTTGTTCTGCTGATGCTCGACTGAAAGAAAGTCAGCCAGCGCCTCCGGAAGGCACTCAGAAGTTTGATATGGCCCCATTATGTTTAGTACTTTATGGCACAAATATACGAGGGACAATGCCGAGTTGCAGTGGCGGTTGACAGGTACTTTTGATGAACAAACAATTGGGTTTTTACAGGAGAAGTTGTTTGCGAGAAGCAGGCATTCTATGTTTGATTCCCTCAGAACATGGCAAAAAGAGGCTAAACAGAGGCAAATGAAAGCAGAGAAAGAGTCCCGGAAGGGGCGAATGCAAACATTGACTAAGAAAGCTGTAGCTCATGATAGAGAGAAGCAGGAGATAGGAATTCAATGTGAAGATAGGAGGTTTCAATTGAATATTGATAAATCTTATGTAGCCCAAGAAGAAAATGATGCTTTTGTGGAAGACTTGCTAGATGCTCGACCCCAACCTCCATATGCCCCACAGAGGGTATATCCTGCTCTTCCCCAACATGCTCAGCTACCCGGTTCTTCTGTCTCTGCTGTTTCTGCTTCTGTTAATGTTGATCAGACTGCCTTAGCTACGGCACCTCCTGTCCTTTCTTTGTCTTTGCCGTCTGTGGCAAATGCGATTGTTAGCTCTTCTGCAACACCTATTGCTTCGGCATCCCTTTCGCCAGCTCTTACACCCATGACCCAGCCAGCAGTGATGTTAATGCCCACTACCTCCGTTATCACTCCCACTGTGTTCCTCCATTCCCCGACATTACAGAGTGGTGGGACTCCAGTATGTGGCCCTGAGGATAGAGACTGGATGAAATTTAAGGAACGATTGGGCGAACGTTGGTACGATCTGATATGGGGGAGGCAGAGAAACAGGTAGTGGCTAATCAGGCTGAACAGTGGGCCCGAAACCCCATTTATGGTGTGGAGGATGTGTGGAGTGTGACGAAAGATTATGAGCCTTTTTGTACAACAGCCTGCTCCCAAGCACATGTCGGCTACTGTGATCGGACTTTGGAAGCACTGTTTCAATGATGCAGCACCACAGATTATATATTAAGGAGCACGTATACATTGCTGACATGGCACCTGGTCAAGTTTTTAGTAATGTCGCGACGTTGGTTGTTATCGGGGTAGGCTGCTTGAGAAGAGTCCGAAGACAATATCTCAGTTTCCAATAAGGTAGGTCTACCCCATATATCACCCTGAAATACCAGAGCTGCAGGATCAGCATAATGTTGTTACTAGACCAGGGGTAGCGGCCGGTTTCCATGAACAGTGGGTTTATACTCCATGGAAAAGGAGTGAGATCTTGTCCCTTAAGACTCAGTTACCTGACCCTAGGAAAAATCCTACTGCATTTTACAAAGAATTGACTGAGGCAGCCTCTTCAACTGTAATGACGCTTGTGGATACTGAAATGTTCTTTGGTTTGTTGGTTCTGGTTGATATTTTGAGACAAGTATTCACACAAGATCATGCTGTGGTATTGGGTGGTACCTGGGATCAAATTAAAGTATGGGACCAGGAGAGGAAGCCTGGTGAGAAGCCTAAAGCAGAAATACTTGCTTTGCCCGGTCGTATCATTACATAGATGGATTTTCTTATCCTGCCCAGAAAGGTTGATTGGGATAAGCTCTCGGCTTTTCATCAGAAGAAAGATGAGAGTATGTCTGATTTTTTCACTTGGTTTGAAGGTGTGTTTCTCAATTATAGTGGGCAGGACTTGTCAATCGAAGGTGGTGTGCATTTGTTTGTTAATAGATTAGTTTCAAACATGCTCCCCGAGATTGCGACTTGATTACAGGCTTCCGAGAGTACCTGGTCCACATCTTCTCCTTCTATTATCTTTAATATGGCTCAGTATTACGAGCACAGGGACAATGAGGATAAGGAGAAAATGGAAAAGAAGCAGAAGGATTTGAGGAAGAAGGTGTTGTTGTAGCAGGCTTCTCAAGGGAATGGTAGAGGACGTGGTGGTTTTGCCCAACAGCTTCCCTGTACTAGCAGTAATACTACGCCGGTGGGGCTGAATCAGTGTCCGTATTGTAAGTAGGAGGGACAGTGGCGCAGCAAGTGTCCTGTACTTCTGCAGGAGGTGGCGGTCCCAAGAGGACAAGGGTCTCGCGGATGGGGTCAGAACGCTGTGGCATCTCAGGGTCGTACTGATAAGAACAACTTTGACGATCCTTGGGGCAAACAGTATTATCATGATGACAGTGATATAGATGAGGTAACCGGGATGTCTTACAGCTAGGACAGCCGGGGACAGGGTGAAGGACCAGTTTTGTTACCTGTAGACCAGTGAGGTCTGCAAACCAGACAGCTGGTGATCAGTCTGGATCACACTGGATCTACTGGGAGAATGGTTTCCTGTACAGCGAGCCTAAAATCACTGAGCCTGGGTCAGCCCGTGTGCTGGTGGTACCCCAGCGCTTCAGGACCTTCCTACTGAGTCTGGCTCACGATGTGCCTTTGGCCGGACATTTGGGGCAGGACAAGACCTTTGACAGGATTGTCACCCACTTCTTTTGGCCCCACTGCGAAGGCAGTCAGATGCACATTGCTGGTCTTGACAAACTTGCAAGGCAAGTGGCAGAGTGGGAGGAAGTGTAAGTCTCCACTCCAACCTTTTCCAGTTGTAGGAACACCTTTTGAAAGGGTTGGGAGGGATATTGTGGGGCCACAGGATCCCAAGACACCCATGGGCAACAGGTAAATCCTGGTCTTGGTGGACCATGCCACCTGGTACCCTGAGGCTATCCCTCTCAGGACAACAATGGTGCAAGTGGTGGGCCGAGTTTTAATGTGGATCTTTTTGCGAGTGGACTTCCCCAGAGAGGTGGTATCTGACCGTTGGATCAATTTCATATCCAAGTATATGACATCCTGTGGGAGGAGTTTGGTGTGACCTACAAGATCACCACTTCTTACCACCGAAAAGGTAAAGGTTTGGTGGAGACATTCAACCAAAGATTAAAGGGCATGATCAAGGGTCTAACAGAACCCATGAGGTGTAAGTGGGATGTACTCTTACCATGCCTTCACTTTGCATATAGGAAAGCACCACAGAAGTCATAAGGGTTAAGTCCATATGAGCTTCTGTATGGGTACCCTGTGAGAGGACCTCTAAGTTCTCTCCCCCTGGTATGCTTCCAGGTTCACCTGAGTGAGTTTCCTGAAGCGTGAAGTTTGGTTCCTGAAGGCCAGCATGTAGCTAAATACATCCTGGGGAGTTTCCCTGGGAGCTGTCTACCAGCCTTCCTTGACCAGAAATGCTGGTACGACCAGAATGCCACTCTGGTAGACTTTCAGCCTGGCCAGGAAGTGTGGGGCATGGCCCCAGTCAAACCTTGTGTCTTGTAAGACAAGTGGACTGGGACTTTTGAGGTGGTGAATTTCAAGAGTAATGTCATCTGCCCGGTGAATTTGCAGACTACCAGGAATCCTTTGAGGCTCCTTCATGTGAACTGCTTCAAGCCTCACCTTAAGAGATCCGAATTGAGCATGCTCTTGGCTACAGATGATGGTGTGGAAGAGGAGAGTGAACCTCTCCCTGACCTCCTGTCTACCAGGGAGCACGATGGCTCATTGGAAGGTATGATCCTCTCCCCTCCACTGACACCAGAGCAGCAGAGTGACTGTCACCAATTGTTGGGGCAGTTTGCCACACTTTTCTCCCTGACCCCAGGAGTTACTCACCGCTGTACCCACGACTTGGACACTGGTGACAGACATCCTGTGAAACACAAGATTTGCAGGTTAACTGTCCGGGTTAGAGCCAGTATCAAAGAGGAGGTCTCTTGGCGTTAGGGGTGATAGAGCCCTCCAACAGTCCTTGAGTTAGCCCAGTGGTCTTGGTCCCAAAAGTTGCTATACCCCATGCCAATCCTGAACTGCGGTTCTGTCTGGACTACCGTGGGCTCAACGTCATTACCAGGACTGATGCGCACCCCATCTCCAGAGCTGATGAGCTCATTGATAAATTGAGAGCTGCCAAGTTCCTCAGCATTTTGATTTGACGTCTGGGTAGTGGCAGATTGCCTAAACCGAGTGGCCCATGGAGAGGTCAGCATTTTCAACCCCAGAGGGGTAATACCAGTTTTGGGTGATGCCCTTCGGGTTGAAGAATGCCCCTGCCACCTTCCGGAGGTTGGTCAACCAGGTGTTGGCTGGGCTGGAGGATTTCAGTGCCGCTTACCTGGAAGACATTGCAGTGTTCAGTTGCAGCTGAGAAGAACACTTGCAACACCTCTGGGAAGTGTTAAAGACTCTGCAGAGGGCAGGCCTCATGGTCAAGGCCAGTAATTGCTAGATCGGGCAGGGCTTTCTGGTGTACGTATGGCACCAGGTAGGAAGGTGCCAGGTTGCACCCCTACGGCCTAAGATTGACACAATTCTGGCCTGGGAGCGCCCCCAAGACCCAGGCAGAGGTGAGAGCCTTTTTAGGACTCACCGGCTTCTATGGGAGATTTATCAAGGGCTATGGCACCATTGTGTTCCCCTTGATAAAGCTAACTGCCAGGAAGCAGCCCAGGAAGGTGATCTGGACTGATGCCTGCCAGAAAACCTTTGATGCCCCAAAGGTAGCCATTTGCACAGTGCCAGTGCTCAAGGCACCTGACTTCTCCAAAGTTTTTATAGTGCATACTGATGCTTCAGAGCATGGTGTGGGAGCGGTGCTCTCACAACTGAACAATGAGGGACTAGACCAGCCTCTAGTCATCCTTAGCAGGAGACAACTCCCTAGGAAACTGAGTTGGAGTGCCACAGAGCGAGAAGCTTTTGCTGTGGAATGGACCTTGAAGAAGCTAAGACCCTATCTGTTTGGGACTCACTTCCAAATTCAGATAGACCACAGACTCCTCAGATGGTTGATGCAAATGAGGGTAAGAAGCCAAAGCTGTTGAGGTAGTCCATCTCCCTACAGGTAATAGACTTTATGGTGGAACACCACCCTGGCACAGAATACACCAATGCTGATGGTCTGTCCAGGTTCTTCCTCCTTAGTGAAGAGAACTACAAAGAGGTAGGGTAGTTCTATCTACTTTCAGTTGGAGGGGACATGTTTTAGACCTGGCATCTTTTGGCATATTTCCCCTGTCTTTTTGCTTTCTAATCTCCTGGTTTTTGCTGGTGTAATGTCTCTGCGCACTTTTTCACTGCTGTCCAGTGTTAAAGGGCAAGTGCTCCCATTGTAAATAGTATTGTGTAATGGTGTTTCCATGATTGGCTTATTTGATATACTGGTCAGTCCCTAGTAAAGTGTACTGAGAGTGCCAGGACCTGTAAATCAAATGTTGCTTGTGAGCCTGCAGCACTGATTGTACCACCCAAATGAGCAGCATTTCAAAGGGTTCTCAGACCTGCCAATGCAGTGTCTGTACACAGTTGTGACTGCCATGGTGACTAGGCCTGCGCTAAATTTCCGTTCCGCTCGCGGAAATTGCGATAATTTGACATTTTCGCGTTCCGCGGAGAGCACGAAAATGTCAAAATTTCCGCATTCCGCAGCTTAGCGATAATTTGTTTCTTGCTCGCGCTGTAAAATAATACATTCTCACGCGCGCGCGATCGCCTTACCTTAATCCCCGCGTTCGCCGACAAGTTTTCCCGATCCGGTCGCGTTCTCCACGAGATGTTGGATTGTTGGTAGCCATTTGCGCTGTCTCGCGACAGTTCGCGCCCGCAGTAATGTCATTGGTCGCGTGATCACGTCTTTCTTCTCGCGATCATTCACCGCGAGAAGAGTGAAAACAAGATGGCCGCGCCCGCAAGCAACCGCATAGGTAAGTTGGCGAGCCGCGACCATGCAGAAAATACCGCGAACGGGCAGGAAAAAAACTTCCGCATCTTTGCGATATTTCCGCGTGTTTGTGGAGATTTTTAACATTTTCGCGATAATTTGCGAAAGTCACTTTCGCAAATTCCGCCCACCCCTAATGGTGACTTGGCAAATGCACCTAAGTGCCAAGCCCAAACCTTGCCTTTTATTACCTTTGAGTCAACCCTAAGGTATGCCCAAGTTACCCCTATGAGAAGGGTACAGTTTATTTGAAAGGTAGAACATGTACCGGTGTGTGTGACAAGACCTTATAGTGAAATACAGTATTTTTTGTTTTTCACTATTTAAAGGCTGTGGGCCCGATTCACAGAACTAACTTAAGACAAAATCCTGAACTTACTACCATTTTCGTATTCACAGAAGTCACTTACTCATTTTGATATTCACAGAAGACACTTACTCACTTCGGTATTCACAGAAGTTAGGAGTCCTAACTTTAGGACTCCTAAATGCCTTCTGTGAATACCGAAAGTCTTAAAATTAGGATTTTTCTCAGTTTAGGAGTCCTAAAGTTAGGACTCCTAACTTTACTACTACTAAACTGAGAAAAATCCTAATTTTAAGGCTTTCGGGAGTCACAGAAGGCATTTAGGAGTCCTAAAGTTAAGAGTCCTAACTTTAGGACTACTAAATTGAGAAAAATCCTTATTTTAAGACTTTCGGTATTCACGGAAGGCATTTAGGAGTCCTAAAGTTAGGAGTCCTAACTATACTACTACTAAACTGAGAAAAATACTAATTTTAAGGCTTTCGGGAGTCACAGAAGGCATTTAGGAGTCCTAAAGTTAGGAGTCCTAACTTTAGGACTACTAAATTGAGAAAAATCCTTATTTTAAGAATTTCGGTATTCACAGAAGGCATTTATGAGTCCTAAAGTTAGGAGTCCTAACTATACTACTACTAAACTGAGAAAAATACTAATTTTAAGGCTCTCGGGAGTCACAGAAGGCATTTAGGAGTCCTAAAGTTAGGAGTCCTAACTTTAGGACTACTAAATTGAGAAAAATCCTTATTTTAAGACTTTCGGTATTCACAGAAGGCATTTAGGAGTCCTAAAGTTAGGAGTCCTAACTATACTACTACTAAACTGAGAAAAATCCTAATTTTAAGACTTTCGGTATTCACAGAAGGCATTTAGGAGTCCTAAAGTTAGGACTCCTAATTTCTGTGAATACCGAAATGAGTAAGTGCCTTCTGTGAATACCAAAATGGTAGTAAATTTAGGATTTTGTCTTAAGATAGTTCTGTGAATCGGGCCCTATGTGTCCCATAGGATAGAATGGGGAATACTTGGTAACATTTTACGAGTATATCTTCCCATTGGGAAAAAATAGAGAAATGTAATTTAATATGCCTATACTCAGAATGTAGAAATGCATCTTTTAGTGAAATTATTTTTTTGTTCCGTGATTGAACATACCACATTTAGAAAGTAGGTATTTCCTTGCTTAGCCATCCTGTGTGCCTCTGACGGGTTGTTGGTTGACTGTCTGGCTTTGGAGTGGCGGGCTGGGGATGTGCATTCTCTTGAGACAGCTATTGGGGGAGTCTAGGTGTGTCCTGCCTTTCCTGGATGAGTCAGGCCTGGGCTGAATAGGCCTGGGCTGCATTTACAGTAGTGGGACGAGATTTCCTTGCACCTGAATGGACCTGGTCTGCCTTGGACAATCCTGTCTCCACCTCCTGCCAGGAAGCCAGGCCAGAGAGGACACAACTGGTTTGGAATGAGCACAGACACTCTCTGCCAGAAGTGAACAAAGGGAAATTGGTTTTTGAAAGGGAAATGTGGTATACATATTGGGGTACAGACCCCAGGATTTTAGTACTCACATGGATCAAGGAACCTGCCAAGAAGAACTGGAAGAACTGCCGGGAGGAGTACTGCTCCTTTGCTGTGTTGCTTTTCTCTGTTGGTCTGCAGTTGCTGCTTCTGCCTTGGGAAGTGAAAGGCAGTGAAAGGACTGGACTGAACTTTTTTCACTTGTCGCTGAGTATCTCCAAGGGCATGAAGTAAAGCTTGCCTCCTGTTCACGAAAACTTAGGGACAGCAAAACTTCACTTACCCCTGGGTATCACCTCTGGAATCATGGGTTTCAGGTGCCACAGAGGGGGAAAGCAGCAAACATCATCACCAACATCTCTACTGGCTCCTTGTCTGGAAGGCACTGCAGAAGGCACTGCTGCACTTCGCACCGCAACCCTGGTCTCACCGGTGACAACGACCACCTCCACCACCGAGCATGCACCGTGACCTGTGGGCACTGCACTCCACACCGCCTTGCTTCACTCTGCCTCCCTGGTCTCATCAACGATGTCACTGCCCGCTGATCCCGACACCTGTAACCACACAGTGGTTTGGGGACACCGCTCGTAAGTCACATGATGCACCGTCCTGTCCCACACTGCAGTCCGGACCTACCAATGCCAGCTCCCATCAGTCATCACTGTCGCTTGCACTTTGACCTGTCAGCACCAGCACAAGGCCCCTGGATGACCATCACCGAGGCGTTGCTTGCACTGTAACTTGAGGGCACGCACACCGCACCGCTATGCTTCACACCACAACAGCGATAATTGCCATGACCATCCCACACAGACGGGGTCGGCCGGAACCAAAGTTACTGTTAAAGAGTCTGCTGACACTAACTGCGGTCGGCTGGAACTGTTGGATTTGGTTGTTTTCAGCACCGCGGTAGCCCCGGACGGAGCTACCGGCTTCAAAGAACTGCATTTTTCTGACTAATGTATGTTGGTCTTTTATTGTTTTGTTCTTGTTTGCACAGATAAATATTTGTTGTTTTTCTAAAACTGGTTTGATGTCCTTTTGTAGTGTTTTTTCACTGTATTACTGTTGGTTATGTGCAAATGCTTTACACACCGCCTCTGAGATAAGTCTGACTGCTCATGCCAAGCTACCAATTTAATCAGGGTTATTTAAGTAGTGTATCCCCCTTATCCTGACTAGAAGGAAGGGTCCCTATTTGGACAAAGGTGGAAACCATTGCCAACTAGTGATCCCTATTCCTAACAGAGGTCCACTGCAACATCCATTGCCTACCACTCTCATGCTAAGTATAGCAGAAAACTTTGCCTCATTCACAAGGCAGTGTAAAACCACATCAATTGGGACAACACTCTGGGGCCGATTCCTATGGCCGGTTGGACAGCTGTCCGTAGCCTTACCGTGCGACCGACACATACCCGGAGCCGGTCCGTCCTGTAGAGTAAGTACGATGCGCATAACTGCCAAAAACACGACCGACACGTAAGCTGTGAATCAAGCCCCATTCTCCGTCTGAGCCGTAACTCCTAAAGAGGAACCGAGTCGCCCAGAAGCAGTATCCATAGCAGTTTCCGGCATGACAAGTATGATGCATTCTTCCTATGCGCCGGACTGGTCGTCACGTACGGCACATCACAGCATCCGGAAAACAAGCATATCAGCTACGATTCGCGCCACAAATAAATACATGGCTACGAGATGGACCAGCTTGACGCGGGTACGAGACGGAGCAAGAAGCAGCGTGTACGACACGAACACATCATGAATCCCATTGCGCAGGTCATACCAGTATTCTACATCTATGACCGGATCAGGGACCGACGCCGACGGCGCAGACGGTAAGTCAGACACCTACAACACAAACAAACAACACGTACACGCAAAATGGCACACACACACAGGGAATCCACATCCTGGCCACTAACAACAGCCCACCATAGGGGTTGCATGGCCAGCACCACTAACACCTCCACCCATAGGGGGCCTGTTGCCCATTACTACTGCCACCCCCACCAATAGGAACTATGTTGGCCATCACCCCTGCCACCCACACCCATAGTGCTTATGTTGCCCATCAACCCTGCCACCCCCACTCACAGGGGACCTGTTGCCCATCACCCCTGCCACCCCCACTCACAGGGGACCTGTTGCCCATCACTACTGCCACCCCCACCCATAGGGACTATGTTGCCCATCACTCCTGCCACCCCCACTCACAGGGCTTATGTTGCCCATCACCCCTGCCACCCCCAGCCATAGGGCTTATATTGCCTATCACCCATGCCACCCCCAGCCATAGGGCTTATATTGCCCATCAACCCTGCCACCCCAACTCACAGGGGACCTGTTGCCCATCACCCCTGCCACCCCCAGCCATAGGGCTTATGTTGCCCATCACTACTGCCACCCCCACACATAGTGCTTATGTTGCCCATCACCCCTGCCACCCACACCCATAGTGCTTATGTTGCCCATCACCCCTGCCACGCCCACTCACAGGGGACCTGTTGCTCATCACCCCTGCCACCCCCACTCACAGGGGACCTGTTTCCCATCACTACTGCCACTCCATCCATAGGACTATGTGGCCCATCACCCCTGCCACCCCCACTCACAGGGCTTATGTTGCCCATCACCCCTGCCACCTACACTCACAGGGGACCTGTTGCCCATCACCTCTGCCTGAAGGACTGGGCTATTCTAAGGCCCAGCGGTGCCAGGGAACAACACCTGAAACCTTCGTGGGTTACCTGTTCCGGCGTACCAAACACAGAGACTCGGGACACTTCCGGCGGCGTCAAAGATCAGCGTTTATTTACTGCAGGGATCCAGAAATCGCAAGAAGTACACAACGTGTAGGTTCTGGGAGACTGCTTCAAATTGCACAAGTGGATCGCTCCTTTTATACACATTTTGGTCATAGAACAACATGGCAGACAAAGGTTACAGTTTAGTTCCCACAGTAAACTTCAAAAGGGTCGCATTCACGTTTCAGAAACCCGGAATACAATTTCAGCTTCATTGCCGGTTCCCAACTGTAAAAGCAGATCCTCCCCACATTAAGCACATTCCATTCTGGCTGTAAACACATTAAGAGGAAGGACAGAAACAGATGCAAAGGAAGAACAGGGATGCACAACAGATTAGAAACGAGTGTAGAGGGTAATAACGGAAACCAGATCGCAGAATCAAAGACCTCGTGACTAAATGCAAGCATGACTGAAACAATAGACCAATACGGCAAGATGAGCCCTGAGCGGGGCCATCTGCCTCTGCCGTGTCATTTCCCTCATCATAAAAGACACCCTCAAAGGAACACGTGTCCTCCATGGAAACTTGGGAATCCCAGGGTCACAAAGCGGACAAGGTCCGTTCGCTGGCTACTTGAGGGCAAGAGACAAAATGGATGCCGCATCTAAAATGGAACCCGGGGGTTCGAATGGACATACCGGGGAATGAGACGATCCGTACATAGCAGCGTAGCGAAAACGCGTACACCCACTAAACTCGTCATTTGCGGTTCGCTGATACCAGATTCGTCCATATTCAAAACACACCCAAAAAGTGTCGTTCCAATTCACACGGAACCTCAGACGCTCCTTTTGCCCTCATGTAGGCAAGCACTAATCGAGATCAGAGTCGATTTCGATATTCATCAGATCGTTCAGCTGTTGCTGGAACATCATTCTATCCATCAATGTCTCCTTGGTAACAGATGGCCGTCTTATACACGCTGTAGCACAAAGACTACATAAGGCAGGACCACACTGCACACAAAGACAACACGTGAATAGGAACGTTACAACAACCCCTACAATCATCAGAATCTTCCAACCCCAAGTGGATAGCAGGCCCCAGAACCATCCTAGAAGTGTCCAATTACCCTCGTCCACGTGTATGGACTCAGAAATTTTATGCAACTTCGAAATGGCTTGGTAAACAGTTGGAGCGTTGTCAGGAATGAAAATGCAACAGCTCGAATGGATAACTTTGCACACACCACCTCTATCTGCAAGAACAACATCGAGAACCATACGGTTCTGTAACGTCATAAGTCTATCCGCCTGCAGTTCTGCTGTTAAATTACCAAGAGCGCTCGCGGTTATATTAGCAGTCATCTCTACCACACGGGTCAACTGTCTCAGGTTTCTACTATTTACCATAGGTCCCCAAAACGGCAAGAAACCCTTAAAGAAGTCTCCTGCTTCTTGACCGGCAGTGTCCTCTTCACTAATAACGCCTCTCACAACTCTAGTCTTGTGATAGTCCGAGGCAACTGAAAGGGTCGGTGGCAAAAGATTCGCGATATAACAGGTTCCCGAGAAGTCACGGGGCAACCATGTATATGCACGTTCATAACATACGAAATAGGTACCCTTGGCAGTCAGAAAAACAGGGGAAGAGAGCATCGGGAGAACATACGTGTCAGTGCAAGCACTGTTCCCGAGTTGCGCTCTCGGATTTCGACCAAGACCCTTCAAGCAGAAATTACCGAGGTGGGGTACGATCCATATTGGAGATGAGCTCTTGAGCTGTCTATCACCCACTGACGTACTATATTCAGCTTCACTCAGGTCCTTATAGGCTTGCACCTCTTCATCTGGAATAAGCGATGCATCAAAAACATCTCTATCTAAATCCGCAATCGCTATTGCCAAAGGCTTGTGGTATGGACCAGGACCAAAGTTTGCAGAGCGTGGTTCTCGACTGGGGTAGGAATCTAGTGCACTACGGAACATAGTTTGGAATGCTCGAGCTGACCCTTGGGAGCTATACGGAAGAACCAGATACGGAATACCCCTATCCATGGTATGTGGCATTAACCCACACACCCAACAGTTGGTAGTGTTCATTACCAACTGATGCTGATGTAGGAGCTGAACGAAGGAGTTATTCATGAATTCCGCACGTCTAACCT
The DNA here is from genome assembly GCF_964204655.1 of Triturus cristatus. Lineage (NCBI taxonomy): Eukaryota > Metazoa > Chordata > Amphibia > Caudata > Salamandridae > Triturus > Triturus cristatus. The sequence goes on from NC_140591.1 coordinate 1,087,632,251, forward strand.
GTTCATGTTGTGGCAGAGGATGAAAGGAATGTGGTGAAACAGTGGTAGTAGAACTTAGTTTAGGAGAAAGAGTAGGTGAAATGGAAGGCAACAACGACTGTATTCCGAAATACACTCCACCCACCAATAGCAGAGATATAGTCAGTAATAACAGAAGTACCTGGAACAAAAAACACTTTGTTCGTACAATCTTGTGCAATTTTGATCTTTGCGCCGACATCCTTTCTACTTCCAACAGCTTAGAGAACGCCATCCTCTAAAAACCGTCCATACGTACTTGACGCACTTCGTTCTGAGTAGCGATTATCAATTCCCAGGAGTTCCCAGGAGTCGATAAAAAGTAACCAACCTAGTGTCAGGAACCTGCTAAACAGAAAGGAGTACCCGCACGGCCCTACGGTTAACCCGGATGATAGGTTTCCCTAAACACGCAGTTTAATACAAATCTCTTCAGCCGTGAAAAACATACATAAAAACTCAAAAATGCAGAAAAGGATGTCATTGTTCGTAATGTTCTTGGCAACGGGAAAGGAAAAATATAAGGAAAATTTTATTAGTCTCTGTTACGTGGACGAAGAAAATATCGATCTCTTCCAGGTCGAGTCTGCTCGTCAAACAATTGTTCAGCTGGTAAAACAGTGTTCAGTCGATTGGATGATGATTCAGACCTCGAATTCTCTTCAACTGACGACTCAACAGGTGTGTCTGACTGCGATGGCAATGAATTGTCTCTTACAGGCTGGGCATCGCTGAACGGCACAAAACATACAGGAGTCTCAGTTTCCGTTGCCGCTATACCAGTTCTCACCCAACTATCGGTCGGGAGAGGGATCGGCACCTTTTTGGTATGGCCGGCGTGTACCCAATTCTTTCTGCCTTCCAACCGAACTGCAGTCCTCGTGGCCAACAGCACCTGGTAGGGTCCCACGAATCTCGGCTCCAGGTTACGCTTTCGACCAAAATTTCGGGTAACAACCCAGTCGCCTGGTTGGAGCCGATGTCCAGGACCCTCTGTCTGTGCTGGCAAAGCTTTAAAGACCTGTTGATGAATGGACCTTAGTTTAATAGTCAGATCATGAAGATAATCAATTAGCATTGGATACTCAAGACTATCAAAGGCCTTAGGTCTCGGGACTCCCCAAATATTCGCAGGGCGGCCGAACACAATCTCATAGGGGCTGAGCCCTACTCGAGAGTGCACGGTCGCTCTGGTCGATAAGAGAGCCAGAGGCAAGGCATCAGGCCATGACAAACCAGTCGTAGCCTGTATCTTTGCAAGTTTCAGCTTCAGAGTACCATTGTACCCCTCAACTAGACCCGCTGCCTGGGGATGATTGGCACTATGGAATTTCTGTCGAATTCCAAGGCCCTTACACACACTCTGCATCACACTTCCCACAAACTCGCTTCCATTATCTGACCACACAATCCTTGGCATTCCATACCGTGGAAAGTATTCCTTCAGTAGGACTTTCGCTGTGGATAGAGCAGTATTATCCTTAAGAGGATAGGCCTCGATCCATCTGGAGAACGCACAAACCACAACCAAAACGTACTTCAGATTGTTGCATCTCTCCATATGGATGAAGTCCAGTTGGATAACCTCAAAGGGACAGGTAGGAGGAGCAAAATGACCAGGTGGTGTGGGGGTGCCCTTACCAGGATTATGCATCAAACACACCATACAGTTTTTAACCACCCTTTCAGCACACTTAGCAATACCATCATTCTTCCATACAGGGGACAATAACTTACATATACCTTTCGCACTAATGTGTGACAACCCATGAGCCATAGTCACGACAGCTAATACATACGCATCCGGTAACATCCACCTCTGCCGTTCAGTCAAATCAACCCAACATCCATGCATGTCCAACTTGCCCGTACTTTCTTTCCACTTGGTTCTTTCAGTTTCAGTGGCCTCATTCTGAATTGATTTCACACTCTCAACAGTGTCTTCACACATACCAGTCTCCGTCGGCCATCTCACTGATCCCGAAACATACATTCGGGTTGCAAGATTCTTGGCCGTTTCCTTAGCAATCTCATCTGCAAATGCATTACCACGACCAACATCATCCGTAACCTTTTGATGTGCACTACATTTAACAATCGCTACCTGTCTAGGCAATGTAAGTGCATCCAAAAGATCATTCACGAGCTGCCCGTGTTGGATCTTCGTACCATGCGATGTCATAAATCCTCTTTCTCTCCACAATCGCCCAAAACTATGCGCAACACCGAACGCATACTGACTGTCGGTGAACACATTCACTCGTTTTCCTTTAGACAAAACACACGCTCTTGTTAACGCAATCAATTCTGCTGCTTGCGCTGAATTCTGACTCAATCTCGCGGTTTCCACAACCGTGCTCAATGTCACTACAGCATATGCAGTTGTCACATCACCATTCGGCAATTTAAAGCACGAACCATCCACATACAGAGTGCCATCAGGATCTGCCAACGGAGTGTTTTTCAGGTCTACACGACCCTTCGTTTCTTCCTCAGTTCGTAAATAACAATCATGTGGTGGTACACCATCTAATTCCATGTTAATCGGCAACAATGTCGCCGGATTCAGCACATTACAACGCTGGATCTGTATATGACTTGCCAAAAGCGTCAACTCATACCCGGACAACCTTGCACTCGTCAGATGTTGAGTTTTTGTCCGATTCAGGAGAGTGTCAACTGCATGCGGAACCATCACTATGAGCATATTATCCATGACCAGACCTGCAGATTGTCGAATAGACACTGCAGCTGCCGCCGTCGCTCTCAAGCAACTGGGCAACGCCCTAGCTACCGGGTCTAAAGTCGAGGAAAAATACGCACATGGACGCTGCTTACCACCAAACTGTTGCGTCAAAACGCTCAACGCACAACCTTCTCTCTCGTGAACGTATAGTGTAAATGGCTTACTGTAGTCAGGAGTACCTAACACAGGAGCCGAACACAGCGCGTCACGTAGTTCAGAAAAACTTTTCTGACATTCTTCCGTCCATGGCAAAGGAGTCGAGACATCCTTGCACGTGAGAGCTATCAATGGCTTCGCTAACAGTGAAAAATTTGGAATCCACTGTCTGCAGTATGACGTGATACCCAAAAAGGCACGCACATCTCTCTGAGTTGTTGGCACAGTCATTCGAGCAATTGCTGCAATTCTTTCAGGGGTCAATCTCCTTCCCGCCTTTGACAATAAGTGACCTAGATAGGTTACTTCTTGACAACAATATTGTAGTTTAGAAGGTGACACTTTATGATGTAAGTCACATAGGTGCTGTAACAGTGACACTGTAGCAGTTTTGCAAATCTGTTCAGTGTCAGCAGCTACCAACAGATCATCGACGTACTGAATCAAAGCCGCACCAGCCGGCAACACAAACGCATCAAGTTGACCCTTAAGAGCCTGGCTGTAGATCGATGGACTCTCACAGTAGCCCTGAGGGGCGCGCTTAAACCTGAAGCTGCGACCACCTAATGAGAAACCGAATAAATCCCTGCTTTCCTCAGCAATTGGAATGCTAAAGAACGCATTCTTAAGATCGATTACCGAGAACCATGATGCAGAAGCTGGAATCAGAGTCAGTAAAGCTGTAATGTCAGGCACCACGGGAAACTGCGGAACAACAATTTTATTGACCTCCCGTAAGTCAATAACAAAACGATACACAGGAGGCTGAGAGTGAGGTTCCGTGTGAATTGGAACGACACTTTTGGGTGTTTTGAATATGGACGAGTCTGGTATCAGCGAACCGCAAATGGCGAGTTTAGTGGGTGTACGTGTTTTCGCTACGCTGCTATGTACGGATCGTCTCATTCCCCGGTATGTCCATTCGAACCCCCGGGTTCCATTTTAGATGCGGCATCCATTTTGTCTCTTGCCCTCAAGTAGCCAGCGAACGGACCTTGTCCGCTTTGTGACCCTGGGATTCCCAAGTTTCCATGGAGGACACGTGTTCCTTTGAGGGTGTCTTTTATGATGAGGGAAATGACACGGCAGAGGCAGATGGCCCCGCTCAGGGCTCATCTTGCCGTATTGGTCTATTGTTTCAGTCATGCTTGCATTTAGTCACGAGGTCTTTGATTCTGCTATCTGGTTTCCGTTATTACCCTCTACACTTGTTTCTAATCTGTTGTGCATCCTTGTTCTTCCTTTGCATCTGTTTCTGTCCTTCCTCTTAATGTGTTTACAGCCAGAATGGAATGTGCTTAATGTGGGGATGATCTGCTTTTACAGTTGGGAACCGGCAATGAAGCTGAAATTGTATTCCGGGTTTCTGAAACGTGAATGCGACCCTTTTGAAGTTTACTGTGGGAACTAAACTGTAACCTTTGTCTGCCATGTTGTTCTATGACCAAAATGTGTATAAAAGGAGCGATCCACTTGTGCAATTTGAAGCAGTCTCCCAGAACCTACACGTTGTGTACTTCTTGTGACTTCTGTATCCCTGCAGTAAATAAACGCTGATCTTTGACGCCGCCGGAAGTGTCCCGAGTCTCTGTGTTTCGTACGCCGGAACAGGTAACCCACGAAGGTTTCAGGTATTGTCCCCTGGCACCGCTGGGTCTTAGAATAACCCAGTCCTTCAGTTGGCGCCCACGTGGGGCGACATCAGCGGTACCGGTTCAAGCCCGACGATCGTGAGGAACTTCGTGTGAAATCTCCGAGGGAAGGTGCACCCCGCTTCATCGATCCAGTTGTCGAAATAAGTGGCCCGAAGACTTTTCCCGCGAAGATTCCCGCCTCCTGACGGCTGCGACGGGCTGATACCCTGACTGTCGACCTGTTTTGGCGCCTGGCGTAGTCCTTTGTACGGCGAGACGATAGACGGGCCTTCCTGGTGACGCCATTGCTCTTTCAGTTAAGTATTTGTGGGTCGCTCCCAGAGTTCTTGGTTAAACTTGGTTGTTTGCATGGTTCCATTGCATTTGTGGTTCTTAGTTGTTGGTTCTTAGTTGTTGGGTTTTATTTGACGATTGCAATTGCCAAAAACCGAGGGTCTTGCATTTTTTGCGAGGACATCGTTATTCGATAGCCCTTGAAGTTTGTAAACTCGGTTAGTGTGCACGATGCCTGGCCGTAGTACTTTGTTTGGTTTCCTTAAATGTTGCAGCACGGATTCCCGACTAGAGGATTCATGCCCGATACCTCCGGTTGGAACTCCAATTTATGAGCTCTATAGTCGCCATGGCGTGGGTCCTATTGTGTATAATGACTATTGGATCCGTTATACTAAAAATGATGGTGTTCTTAGTTGGCCATCACATGGTAGTTTCGAAACTGCAATCCTAGATAATCTTGAAGCTAAATTGTTTAAGAAGAAGGCTAGGCCGGCCATGTTTGATTCCTTTCGGTTATGGCGCAAAGAGGCCAAGCAGAAAGAAATCAAACAGATAAAGAAAAATCAGAGAGAAGGTGTCATTACGGTGATGCGAAATGCAGAACAGTATCAGCGGGACAAAGATGAGAAGGAGCAGGAAGTTAGTGCTCGACTTCATCATATGGCGGTGGATAGATGTTATCCGGCATTACCGTCTGTTTCTGATAAACCTGGAGAGGAGGTGATAGAGGATCCCCTATTATCTTATCTCTTGAAATCACCACCTCCCTATGCTCCAGATATTGTGGGTCCGGTGATTCCTCCTGTTCCTCAACCTGTTGTTCTGGCGGCTGCTGGTCAGCCTGCCGTTCCTCCTGTTCTTCTGAATCCCCTTGTGCCACAGATTGTCCATCCTCCTTTATCGGCTCCTTTCCCTACTGCTCCTTTACCGGTACCTCACCAGCCTCTCGTTACCGTTACTCCTGTTACCCCGACTACTGCTACTGTTTCTTCGCTTCCTCCTACTACTGTTGCTCCTGTACCTTCTTCTTCATCCCCTTCCGTTCGTAGTCGACTATTTAATGCTGTCGCTACTCTCTATTCCCCGTTTTTTGGACCCGTACTTGGGTCAAATCTTTCTGATGTTGCTCAGAGGCGCAGTCAAATTCCTGATGGTAGGGAACGTGAGTCGTTAGTGAAAATGGCGCGTAAATGGATTCGGCATCCTGCGAAGTATTCGTCGCGCATAGTTTTCGAGACGTTTTTCCAGTTTAATGAGCCTACACAGAGATTCGTGTATGAGGAAATGTGTAAATTCTTACGAGAAGAGTGGGATACTGATGCGGTAGATAATGTACCGTCCGAGATAATTGAGCTTCAGAATCAGTTTTCGACTGGTACGATTGTAGGTGATAACGTTCGATATGCTCTAGAGCGGTTATTATCTTTTCGCTCTGCGGTACAACCTCGAGCATTGTTTAAGGATAAAACTGCGGAGTGGATGGCACAACCTGGTCATTATCCTATGCGGGAAGTTCCCCCAGTATGGATGCCAGGTAATCCTAATGCTAATCCTGCTATTCCACCTCACTTTCAGAGAGTTTGGATACACCTCCCATGGAAGCGATCGGAAGTTTTGCAGGTGAAGCAAACCTTGCCCGACCCCCGTAAAAATCCTGCAGGTTATTATAAGGAATTGTCCCAATTAGTGGCCGCTACTGTTATGAATCTTGCAGATATCGACATGTTGTTTGGTAACGTAGTACCTCAACCGATTTGGGCGAAAATTCGCCAAGAGGATCACGCAGCTGAGTTAGGCGGTGATTGGGCTGCTCTTGTGGCGGCTGACACACAGCAAGTTGGTGGGGCTAAACCTGAACAGCTCATTGAGAATTTGCCTCAGAGGATCATTACACTTATGAAGACACTTATGCCCGCCATACGTGTTAATTGGGACAAATTGTCTGCGTGCAAACAAAAGAAAGATGAGAGTGTCTCCGATTTCTTTACGAGATTTGAGGAGGCATTTATTGATCATAGTGGTCAGGATATGAGCTCTGAGGGAGGTCAGCGATTGTTTGTTGATAAATTTGTATCTAATTTATTGCCTGAACTGAGTATCAAGTTGAAAAATTCTGAAAGTTCGTGGGCCGTCTCTACAACTGCTCAGATATTAGCAACGGCCCAATACTATGAAAATAGAGAGAAGGAAGAAAGCGAACGCGCAGATAAGAAAACGAAGGATCTCAAAACTAAGGTTTTCTTGCAGCGCGCTCGAATCAAAATGACTCGCAGCAGTCACATCGGTCACAACCACAGTTTTCTAGATCACAGCTCTGTACCGACTCCTCTACGCCTCGTTTTGTGTTGGGGTATAATCAATGTGCATATTGTAGGGGTGAGGGTCATTTGAAGTTTAATTGTCCAGTGCTGCGTGAACGTAACAATGGTGTTTCGGCTCGAGGAAGTCGCAGTGGTCCTCAACAAGCATCACGTGGTAGAGGTCGCGGTGTTACTCAGAATCAGAACGAGCGTCTTGCCACTTCATCAGATTCGCAAAATTGTTTTGATCGGCGCGATCTTCCGTCTGGACGATCTGCACAGTATCATGTGGACGACTATTACGTCGAGCATGATGTTGACGCGGATGGTACTTACTAGGATAGCCATAGACAAAGAAAGGGAGTAGTATCATTTCCGGTTGATCAGAGAGGGCCTTATGTTGCAGTTGCCACATTGGGCGTAGTTGAGCCTTTTCTGTTGGACACTGGTGCAGCGAAAAGTTCCACCATGCGTTCGAAACTCCCTGGCGCACCCTTGTCTGGCTTAACGAATGTTTCCGTTGGATTCTCTGGCGCCCCCGTTACCAATCCGGTTTCTAGCCCTTTGCCCCTTACAATTGGGTCTCGAGAGTTAGAAGCTCCTTTGATTTTGACTACTGGTTGTGGTGAGAATCTTTTGGGTTTGGATTTATTGAAGCGGTTACATGCGACTTTGTACTGCTCTCCTGCGGGAGTAGAGTTGACGCTAGGTCAGAGAGTGATCTCTCCTATGTATCTGTCGACTGATAAGCTCCCACCGGAATTGAGTTCTCTTCCTGATTCTTTGTGGACGACAGGCCCCAATGACGTGGGCCTGCTGGACATACCACCGTATGTTGTTCAATTGAAGTCAAGCGTGCGATTGCCACGCATTCCCCAGTATCGTATTTCTCTTGATGGTGAACGAGCACTTTTAGCGATCATTTACGATTTGATCGATAAAGATGTTATCGAGGAAACGCGGGGTAACGTGTGTAATAGTCCTGTGTTGCCTATTTTGAAATGAACTGATCCCTCTCAGCCTCCTGTGTATCGTTTTGTTATTGACTTACGGGAGGTCAATAAAATTGTTGTTCCGCAGTTTCCCGTGGTGCCTGACATTACAGCTTTGCTGACTTTGATTCCAGCTTCTGCATCATGGTTCTCGGTAATCGATCTTAAGAATGCGTTCTTTAGCATTCCGATTGCTGAGGAAAGCAGAGATTTATTCGGTTTCTCATTAGGTGGTCGCAGCTTCAGGTTTAAACGCGCACCTCAGGGCTACTGTGAGAGTCCATCGATCTACAGCCAGGCTCTTAAGGGTCAACTTGATGCGTTTGTGTTGCCGGCTGGTGCGGCTTTGATTCAGTACGTCGATGATCTGTTGGTAGCTGCTGACACTGAACAGATTTGCAAAACTGCTACAGTGTCACTGTTACAGCACCTATGTGACTTACATCATAAAGTGTCACCTTCTAAACTACAATATTGTTGTCAAGAAGTAACCTATCTAGGTCACTTATTGTCAAAGGCGGGAAGGAGATTGACCCCTGAAAGAATTGCAGCAATTGCTCGAATGACTGTGCCAACAACTCAGAGAGATGTGCGTGCCTTTTTGGGTATCACGTCATACTGCAGACAGTGGATTCCAAATTTTTCACTGTTAGCGAAGCCATTGATAGCTCTTACGTGTAAGGATGTCTCGATTCCTTTGCCATGGACGGAAGAATGTCAGAAAAGTTTTTCTGAACTACGTGACGCGCTGTGTTCGGCTCCTGTGTTAGGTACTCCTGACTACAGTAAGCCATTTACACTATACGTTCACGAGAGAGAAGGTTGTGCGTTGAGCGTTTTGACGCAACAGTTTGGTGGTAAGCAGCATCCATGTGCGTATTTTTCCTCGACTTTAGGCCCGGTAGCTAGGGCGTTGCCCAGTTGCTTGAGAGCGACGGCGGCAGCTGCAGTGTCTATTCGACAATCCGCAGGTCTGGTCATGGATAATATGCTCATAGTGATGGTTCCGCATACAGTTGACACTCTCCTGAATCGGACAAAAACTCAACATCTGACGAGTGCAAGGTTGTCCGGGTATGAGTTGACGCTTTTGGCAAGTCATATACAGATCAAGCGTTGTAATGTACTGAATCCGGCGACATTGTTGCCGATTAACATGGAATTAGATGGTGTACCACCACATGATTGTTATTTACGAACTGAGGAAGAAACGAAGGGTCGTGTAGACCTGAAAAACACTCCGTTGGCAGATCCTGATGGCACTCTGTATGTGGATGGTTCGTGCTTTAAATTGCCGAATGGTGATGTGACAACTGCATATGCTGTAGTGACATTGAGCACGGTTGTGGAAACCGCGAGATTGAGTAAGAATTCAGCGCAAGCAGCAGAATTGATTGCGTTAACAAGAGCGTGTGTTTTGTCTAAAGGAAAACGAATGAATGTGTTCACCGACAGTCAGTATGCGTTCGGTGTTGCGCATAGTTTTGGGCGATTGTGGAGAGAAAGAGGATTTATGACATCGCATGGTACGAAGATCCAACACGGGCAGCTCGTGAATGATCTTTTGGATGCACTTACATTGCCTAGACAGGTAGAGATTGTTAAATGTAGTGCACATCAAAAGGTTACGGATGATGTTGGTCGTGGTAATGCATTTGCAGATGAGATTGCTAAGGAAACGGCCAAGAATCTTGCAACCCGAATGTATGTTTCGGGATCAGTGAGATGGCCGACGGAGACTGGTATGTGTGAAGACACTGTTGAGAGTGTGAAATCAATTCAGAATGAGGCCACTGAAACTGAAAGAACCAAGTGGAAAGAAAGTACGGGCAAGTTGGACATGCATGGATGTTGGGTTGATTTGACTGAACGGCAGAGGTGGATGTTACCGGATGCGTATGTATTAGCTGTCGTGACTATGGCTCATGGGTTGTCACACATTAGTGCGAAAGGTATATGTAAGTTATTGTCCCCTGTATGGAAGAATGATGGTATTGCTAAGTGTGCTGAAAGGGTGGTTAAAAACTGTATGGTGTGTTTGATGCATAATCCTGGTAAGGGCACCCCCACACCACCTGGTCATTTTGCTCCTCCTACCTGTCCCTTTGAGGTTATCCAACTGGACTTCATCCATATGGAGAGATGCAACAATCTGAAGTACGTTTTGGTTGTGGTTTGTGCGTTCTCCAGATGGATCGAGGCCTATCCTCTTAAGGATAATACTGCTCTATCCACAGCGAAAGTCCTACTGAAGGAATACTTTCCACGGTATGGAATGCCAAGGATTGTGTGGTCAGATAATGGAAGCGAGTTTGTGGGAAGTGTGATGCAGAGTGTGTGTAAGGGCCTTGGAATTCGACAGAAATTCCATAGTGCCAATCATCCCCAGGCAGCGGGTCTAGTTGAAGGGTACAATGGTACCCTGAAGCTGAAACTTGCAAAGATACAGGCTACGACTGGTTTGTCATGGCCTGATGCCTTGCCTCTGGCTCTCTTATCGACCAGAGCGACCGTGCACTCTCGAGTAGGGCTCAGCCCCTATGAGATTGTGTTTGGCCGCCCTGCGAATATTTGGGGAGTCCCGAGACCCAAGGCCTTTGATAGTCTTGAGTATCCAATGCTAATTGATTATCTTCATGATCTGACTATTAAACTAGGGTCCATTCATCAACAGGTCTTTGAAGCTTTGCCAGCACAGACAGAGGGTCCTGGACATCGGCTCCAACCAGGCGACTGGGTTGTTACCCGAAATTTTGGTCGAAAGCGTAACCTGGAGCCGAGATTCGTGGGACCCTACCAGGTGCTGTTGGCCACGAGGACTGCAGTTCGGTTGGAAGGCAGAAAGAATTGGGTACACGCCGGCCATACCAAAAAGGTGCCGATCCCTCTCCCGACCGATAGTTGGGTGAGAACTGGTATAGCGGCAACGGAAACTGAGACTCCTGTATGTTTTGTGCCGTTCAGCGATGCCCAGCCTGTAAGAGACAATTCATTGCCATCGCAGTCAGACACACCTGTTGAGTCGTCAGTTGAAGAGAATTCGAGGTCTGAATCATCATCCAATCGACTGAACACTGTTTTACCGGCTGAACAATTGTTTGACGAGCAGACTCGACCTGGAAGAGATCGATATTTTCTTCGTCCACGTAACGGAGACTAATAAAATTTTCCTTATATTTTTCCTTTCCCGTTGCCAATAACATTACGAACAATTACATCCTTTTCTGCATTTTTGAGTTTTTATGTATGTTTTTCACGGCAGAAGAGATTTGTATTAAACTGCGTGTTTAGGGAAACCTATCATCCGGGTTAACCGTAGGGCCGTGCAGGTACTCCTTTCTGTTTAGCAGGTTCCTGACACTAGGTTGGTTACTTTTTATCGACTCCTGGGAACTCCTGGGAATTGATAATCGCTACTCAGAACGAAGTGCGTCAAGTACGTACGGACGGTTTTTAGAGGATGGCGTTCTCTAAGCTGTTGGAAGTAGAAAGGATGTCGGCGCAAAGATCAAAATTGCACAAGATTGTACGAACAAAGTGTTTTTTGTTTCAGGTACCTCTGTTATTACTGACTGTATCTCTGCTATTGGTGGGTGGAGTGTATTTCGGAATACAGTCGTTGTTGCCTTCCATTTCACCTACTCTTTCTCCTAAACTAAGTTCTACTACCACTGTTTCACCACATTCCTTTCATCCTCTGCCACAACATGAACAGGTTAAACGTGCGGAATTCATGAATAACTCCTTCGTTCAGTTCCTACATCAGCATCAGTTGGTAATGAACACTACCAACTGTTGGGTGTGTGGGTTAATGCCACATACCATGGATAGGGGTATTCCGTATCTGGTTCTTCCGTATAGCTCCCAAGGGTCAGCTCGAGCATTCCAAACTATGTTCCGTAGTGCACTAGATTCCTACCCCAGTCAAGAACCACGCTCTGCAAACTTTGGTCCTGGTCCATACCACAAGCCTTTGGCAATAGCGATTGCGGATTTAGATAGAGATGTTTTTGATGCATCGCTTATACCAGATGAAGAGGTGCAAGCCTATAAGGACCTGAGTGAAGCTGAGTATAGTACGTCAGTGGGTGATAGACAGCTCAAGAGCTCATCTCCAATATGGATCGTACCCCACCTCGGTAATTTCTGCTTGAAGGGTCTTGGTCGAAATCCGAGAGCGCAACTCGGGAACAGTGCTTGCACTGATACGTATGTTCTCCCGATGCTCTCTTCCCCTGTTTTTCTGACTGCCAAGGGTACCTATTTCGTATGTGATGAACGTGCATATACATGGTTGCCCCGTGACTTTTCGGGTACCTGTTATATTGCGAATCTTTTACCACCGACCTTTTCAGTTGCCTCGGACTATCACAAGACAAGAGTTGTGAGAGGCGTTATTAGCGAAGAGGACACTGCCGGTCAAGAAGCAGGAGACTTCTTTAAGGGTTTCTTGCCGTTTTGGGGACCTATGGTAAATAGTAGAAACCTGAGACAGTTGACCCGTGTGGTAGAGATGACTGCTAATATAACCGCGAGCGCTCTTGGTAATTTAACAGCAGAACTGCAGGCGGATAGACTTATGACGTTACAGAACCGTATGGTTCTCGATGTTGTTCTTGCAGATAGAGGTGGTGTGTGCAAAGTTATCCATTCGAGCTGTTGCATTTTCATTCCTGACAACGCTCCAACTGTTTACCAAGCCATTTCGAAGTTGCATAAAATTTCTGAGTCCATACACGTGGACGAGGGTAATTGGACACTTCTAGGATGGTTCTGGGGCCTGCTATCCACTTGGGGTTGGAAGATTCTGATGATTGTAGGGGTTGTTGTAACGTTCCTATTCACGTGTTGTCTTTGTGTGCAGTGTGGTCCTGCCTTATGTAGTCTTTGTGCTACAGCGTGTATAAGACGGCCATCTGTTACCAATGAGACATTGATGGATAGAATGATGTTCCAGCAACAGCTGAACGATCTGATGAATATTGAAATCGACTCTGATCTCGATTAGTGCTTGCCTACATGAGGGCAAAAGGAGCGTCTGAGGTTCCGTGTGAATTGGAACGACACTTTTGGGTGTTTTGAATATGGACGAGTCTGGTATCAGCGAACCGCAAATGGCGAGTTTAGTGGGTGTACGTGTTTTCGCTACGCTGCTATGTACGGATCGTCTCATTCCCCGGTATGTCCATTCGAACCCCCGGGTTCCATTTTAGATGCGGCATCCATTTTGTCTCTTGCCCTCAAGTAGCCAGCGAACGGACCTTGTCCGCTTTGTGACCCTGGGATTCCCAAGTTTCCATGGAGGACACGTGTTCCTTTGAGGGTGTCTTTTATGATGAGGGAAATGACACGGCAGAGGCAGATGGCCCCGCTCAGGGCTCATCTTGCCGTATTGGTCTATTGTTTCAGTCATGCTTGCATTTAGTCACGAGGTCTTTGATTCTGCGATCTGGTTTCCGTTATTACCCTCTACACTCGTTTCTAATCTGTTGTGCATCCTTGTTCTTCCTTTGCATCTGTTTCTGTCCTTCCTCTTAATGTGTTTACAGCCAGAATGGAATGTGCTTAATGTGGGGATGATCTGCTTTTACAGTTGGGAACCGGCAATGAAGCTGAAATTGTATTCCGGGTTTCTGAAACGTGAATGCGACCCTTTTGAAGTTTACTGTGGGAACTAAACTGTAACCTTTGTCTGCCATGTTGTTCTATGACCAAAATGTGTATAAAAGGAGCGATCCACTTGTGCAATTTGAAGCAGTCTCCCAGAACCTACACGTTGTGTACTTCTTGTGACTTCTGTATCCCTGCAGTAAATAAACGCTGATCTTTGACGCGGCCGGAAGTGTCCCGAGTCTCTGTGTTTCGTACGCCGGAACAGGTAACCCACGAAGGTTTCAGGTGTTGTCCCCTGGCACCGCTGGGTCTTAGAATAACCCAGTCCTTCAGTAGGGATCAGTTCGTTTCAAAATAGGCTACACAGGACTATTACACACGTTACCCCGCGTTTCCTCGATAACATCTTTATCGATCAAATCGTAAATGATCGCTAAAAGTGCTCGTTCACCATCAAGAGAAATACGATACTGGGGAATGCGTGGCAATCGCACGTTTGACTTCAATTGAACAACATACGGTGGTATGTCCAGCAGGCCCACGTCATTGGGGCCTGTCGCCCACAAAGAATCAGGAAGAGAACTCATTTCCGGTGGGAGCTTATCAGTCGACAGATACATAGGAGAGATCACTCTCTGACCTAGCGTCAACTCTACTCTCGCAGGGGAGCAGTACAAAGTCGCATGTAACCGCTTCAATAAATCCAAGCCCAAAAGATTCTCACCACAACCAGTAGTCAAAATCAAAGGAGCTTCTAACTCTCGAGACCCAATTGTAAGGGGCAAAGGACTAGAAACCGGATTGCTAACGGGGGCGCCAGAGAATCCAACGGAAACATTCGTTAAGCCAGACAAGGGTGCGCCAGGGAGTTTCGAACGCATGATGGAACTTTTCGCTGCACCAGTGTCCAACAGAAAAGGCTCAACTACGCCCAATGTGGCAACTGCAACATAAGGCCCTCTCTGATCAACCGGAACTGATACTACTCCCTTTCTTTGTCTATGGCTATCCTAGTAAGTACCATCCGCGTCAACATCATGCTCGACGTAATAGTCGTCCACATGATACTGTGCAGATCGCCCAGACGGAAGATCGCGCCGATCAAAACAATTTTGCGAATCTGATGAAGTGGCAAGACGCTCGTTCTGATTCTGAGTAACACCGCGACCTCTACCACGTGATGCTTGTTGAGGACCACTGCGACTTCCTCGAGTCGAAACACCATTGTTACGGTCACGCAGCACTGGACAATTAAACTTCAAATGACCCTCACCCCTACAATATGCACATTGATTATACCCCAACACAAAACGAGGCGTAGAGGAGTCGGTACGTAGCTGTGATCTAGAAAACTGTGGTTGTGACTGATGTGACTGCTGCGAGTCATTTTGATTCGAGCGCGGAGGATACGCTTGCTGCAATAAAACCTTAGTTTTGAGATCCTTCGTTTTCTTATCTGCGCGTTCGCTTTCTTCCTTCTCTCTATTTTCATAGTATTGGGCCGTTGCTAATATCTGAGCAGTTGTAGAGACGGCCCATGAACTTTCAGAATTTTTCAACTTGATACTCAGTTCAGGCAATAAATTAGATACAAATTTATCAACAAACAATCGCTGACCTCCCTCAGAGCTCATATCCTGACCACTATGATCAATAAATGCCTCCTCGAATCTCGTAAAGAAATCGGAGACACTCTCATCTTTCTTTTGTTTGCACGCAGACAATTTGTCCCAATTAACACGTATGGCGGGCATAAGTGTCTTCATAAGTGTAATAATCCGCTGAGGCAAATTCTCAATGAGCTGTTCAGGTTTAGCCCCACCAACTTGCTGTGCGTCAGCCGCCACAAGAGCAGCCCAATCACCGCCTAACTCAGCTGCGTGATCCTCTTGGCGAATTTTCGCCCAAATCGGTTGAGGTACTACGTTACCAAACAACATGTCGATATCTGCAAGATTCATAACAGTAGCGGCCACTAGTTGGGACAACTCCTTATAATAACCTGCAGGATTTTTACGGGGGTCGGGCAAGGTTTGCTTCACCTGCAAAACTTCCGATCGCTCCCATGGGAGGTGTATCCATACTCTCTGAAAGTGAGGTGGAATAGCAGGATTAGCATTAGGATTACCTGGCATCCATACTAGGGGAACTTCCGGCATAGGATAATGACCAGGTTGTGCCATCCACTCCGCAGTTTCATCCTTAAACAATGCTCGAGGTTGTACCGCAGAGCGAAAAGATAATAACCGCTCTAGAGCATATCGAACGTTATCACCTACAATCGTACCAGTCGAAAACTGATTCTGAAGCTCAGTTATCTCGGACGGTACATTATCTACCGCATCAGTATCCCACTCTTCTCGTAAGAATTTACACATTTCTTCATACACGAATCTCTGTGTAGGCTCATTAAACTGGGAAAACGTCTCGAAAACTATGCGCGACGAATACTTCGCAGGATGCCGAATCCATTTACGCGCCATTTTCACTAACGACTCACGTTCCCTACCATCAGGAATTTGACTGCGCCTCTGAGCAACATCAGAAAGATTTGACCCAAGTACGGGTCCAAAAAACGGGGAATAGAGAGTAGCGACAGCATTAAATAGTCGACTACGAACGGAAGGGGATGAAGAAGAAGGTACAGGAGCAACAGTAGTAGGAGGAAGCGAAGAAACAGTAGCAGTAGTCGGGGTAACAGGAGTAACGGTAACGAGAGGCTGGTGAGGTACCGGTAAAGGAGCAGTAGGGAAAGGAGCCGATAAAGGAGGATGGACAATCTGTGGCACAAGGGGATTCAGAAGAACAGGAGGAACGGCAGGCTGACCAGCAGCCGCCAGAACAACAGGTCGAGGAACAGGAGGAATCACCGGACCCACAATATCTGGAGCATAGGGAGGTGGTGATTTCAAGAGATAAGATAATAGGGGATCCTCTATCACCTCCTCTCCAGGTTTATCAGAAACAGACGGTAATGCCGGATAACATCTATCCACCGCCATATGATGAAGTCGAGCACTAACTTCCTGCTCCTTCTCATCTTTGTCCCGCTGATACTGTTCTGCATTTCGCATCACCGTAATGACACCTTCTCTCTTATTTTTCTTTATCTGTTTGATTTCTTTCTGCTTGGCCTCTTTGCGCCATAACCGAAAGGAATCAAACATGGCCGGCCTAGCCTTCCTCTTAAACAATTTAGCCTCAAGATTATCTAGGATTGCAGTTTCGAAACTACCATGTGATGGCCAACTAAGAACACCATCATTTTTAGTGTAACGGATCCAATAGTCATTATACACAATAGGACCCACGCCATGGCGACTATAGAGCTCATAAATTGGAGTTCCAACCGGAGGTATCGGGCATGAATCCTCTAGTCGGGAATCCGTGCTGCAACATTTAAGGAAACCAAACAAAGTACTACGGCCAGGCATCGTGCACACTAACCGAGTTTACAAACTTCTAGGGCTATCGAATAACGATGTCCTCGCAAAAATGCAAGACCCTCGGTTTTTGGCAATTGCAATCGTCAAATAAAACCCAACAACTAAGAACCAACAACTAAGAACCACAAATGCAATGGAACCATGCAAACAACCAAGTTAAACCAAGAACTCTGGGAGCGACCCACAAATACTTAACTGAAAGAGCAATGGCGTCACCAGGAAGGCCCGTCTATCATCTCGCCATACAAAGGACTACGCCAGGCGCCAAAACAGGTCGACAGTCAGGGTATCAGCCCGTCGCAGCCGTCAGGAGGCGGGAATCTTCGCGGGAAAAGTCTTCGGGCCACTTATTTCGACAACTGGATCGATGAAGCGGGGTGCACCTTCCCTCGGAGATTTCACACGAAGTTCCTCACGATCGCCGGGCTTGGACCGGTACCGCTGATGTCGCCCCACGTGGGCGCCAACTGAAGGACTGGGCTATTCTAAGGCCCAGCGGTGCCAGGGGACAACACCTGAAACCTTCGTGGGTTACCTGTTCCGGCGTACCAAACACAGAGACTCGGGACACTTCCGGCGGTGTCAAAGATCAGCGTTTATTTACTGCAGGGATACAGAAATCGCAAGAAGTACACAACGTGTAGGTTCTGGGAGACTGCTTCAAATTGCACAAGTGGATCGCTCCTTTTATACACATTTTGGTCATAGAACAACATGGCAGACAAAGGTTACAGTTTAGTTCCCACAGTAAACTTCAAAAGGGTCGCATTCACGTTTCAGAAACCCGGAATACAATTTCAGCTTCATTGCCGGTTCCCAACTGTAAAAGCAGATCCTCCCCACATTAAGCACATTCCATTCTGGCTGTAAACACATTAAGAGGAAGGACAGAAACAGATGCAAAGGAAGAACAGGGATGCACAACAGATTAGAAACGAGTGTAGAGGGTAATAACGGAAACCAGATCGCAGAATCAAAGACCTCGTGACTAAATGCAAGCATGACTGAAACAATAGACCAATACGGCAAGATGAGCCCTGAGCGGGGCCATCTGCCTCTGCCGTGTCATTTCCCTCATCATAAAAGACACCCTCAAAGGAACACGTGTCCTCCATGGAAACTTGGGAATCCCAGGGTCACAAAGCGGACAAGGTCCGTTCGCTGGCTACTTGAGGGCAAGAGACAAAATGGATGCCGCATCTAAAATGGAACCCGGGGGTTCGAATGGACATACCGGGGAATGAGACGATCCGTACATAGCAGCGTAGCGAAAACGCGTACACCCACTAAACTCGTCATTTGCGGTTCGCTGATACCAGATTCGTCCATATTCAAAACACACCCAAAAAGTGTCGTTCCAATTCACACGGAACCTCATGCCACCCCCACTCACAGGGCTTATGTTGCCCATCACCCCTGCCACCCCCACTCACAGGGGACCTGTTGCCCATCACTACTGCCACCCCCACCCATAGGGACTTTGTTGCCCATCACCCCTGCCACCCCCACTCACAGGCCTTATGTTGCCCATCACCCCTGCCACCCCCAGCCATAGGGATTATATTGCCCATCACCCCTGCCACCCCCACTCACAGGGGACCTGTTGCCCATCACCCCTGCCACTCCCAGCCATAGGGCTTATGTTGCCCATTACCCCTGCCACCCCCACTCACAGGGGACCTGTTGCCCATCACCCCAGCCACCCCCAACCATTGGGCTTATGTTGCCCATCACTACTGCCACCCCCACCCATAGGGACTATGTTGCCGATCACCCCTGCCACCCACACCCATATTGCTTATGTTGCTCATCACCCCTGCCACTCCCACTCACAGGGGACCTGTTGCCCATCACTACTGCCACCCCCACCCATGGGGACTATGTTGCCCATCACCCCTGCCACCCCCACTCACAGGGCTTATGTTACCCATCACCCCTGCCATCCCCAGCCATAGGGCTTATATTGCCCATCACCCCTGCCACCCCCACTCACAGGAGACCTGTTGCCCATCACCCCTGCCACCCCCAGCCATAGGGCTTATGTTGCCCATCACTACTGACACCCACACCCAATGGGACAATGTTGCCCATCACCCCTGTCAACCCCACTCACAGGGCTTATGTTGCCCATCACCCCTGCAACCCCACTCACAGGGGACCTGTTGCCCATCACCCCTGCCACCCCCACTCACAGGGGACCTGTTGCCATCACCCCTGCACCCCCACTCACAGGGGACCTGTTGCCTATCACCCCTGCCACCCCCACTCACAGGGGACCTGTTGCCTATCACTACTGCCACCTCCACCCATTGGGACTATGGTGCCCATCACCCCTGCTAACTCCACTCACAGGGCTTATGTTGGCCATCACCCCTGCCACCCACATCCATAGTGCTTATGTTGCCCATCACCCCTGCCACCCCCACTCACAGGGGACCTGTTGCCCATCACCCCTGCCACCCCTACTCACAGGGGACCTGTTGCCCATCACTACTGCCACCCCCACCCATAGGGACTATGGGGCACATGCATCAAGCAAACCAAAAGCGATTCCTTAATAGCGAGAAATAAGGAATCGTTATTAAGGAATCGCTTTTGGGCATGCATCAACAGATTCGGTAAATTCTAGCGATTCCTTAAAAATCGCTATTTTTACCGATTAATCAATAGCGGGGCATGCAAACTCCGAATAGCTAATAGCGAGTTCGGTAATACCGAATTAGCTAATAGCGAATTCGGTATTAGCGAAATCGCAAATGACCGCGTCGCACCGGGAACGTGCAGATGACATCACCAACCAGGAAATACTGCAGCCCCACCCACATTGCCTCGACAGAGGAGCAAACAGGAGCTGTGACTGAAGACTGCCTGTGCAGAGTGAAGCCACAACAACTGAGCCATCCTCAAAACAAATACCTGATGGAGAAGGAAGCACCATCCAGCGCTGAGGCTGCACGCAAGCGCAAGTTCTCCGACAGGGAGCTGGAGCACCTGATAGAGGGAGTCAGCAGCAAGCACGATCGCCTCTTCGGTAAGCTGTCCCTCAAGGTGCCTGAGGCGGAGAAGCGCCGCATTTGGCTGCGCATCCGGAAGAGGGTGAATGCTGTAGGTGTGACGCCCCGCGGCATCGACGACCTCAAGAAAAGGTGGTACGACCTGCGGAAGCGTGCAAAGGAGAGGATTTCAGAGAGGCTCCGGGACGCAAGCAGAACTGGAGGCGGCCCTTCCACGGTCCAAGCAAACACTGCCCTGGAGGAGCTGGTGGAAGGAACAATCGAGCGGGAAGCCGTCGTGGGAGTGACCCAGATGGACACGTCCGGCGCAGCCACAAGTGCCCAAGGTAAGATGCCTGCCTGTGCCCATACCCAGCATAGCGTAAATCCATTTCCATGCCCCCAGCAGGATCTGAGTGTGTATGCAGCTTTGGCACATACAGCTTTACTCCTAACACTAGTGCATCATGGAAGTTGTAGTCTAGTCAGCCCAGTGTGCATGTACAATCGTACATGCAATGACCATTCACCACATCAGTTGAACATGGATAGAGACTGTTTATTTAGTGGATCACAGAGGGACATGTATGTGTACAACACTACGTAGGTGTAACTATCCCACTAACCATGCACTGTTTCACACACAGATGTATCTCCTGGGGATTAGGACGACAGCGGGCAGCTGATAATATCCGAGATACCTGTGGATTCCGACCTGGAGACAGCGCAGGATGCGCATACATCACCTCCACCTGCCACCCCACCAGCACCAGCGCCACCAGCACCAACCACACCCGCTGCAGCTACAACAGCCACAAAAGCGCAGAGGCGCAGGTCCCAAGCTGCGCCCTTGCAGGTGATGGAAACACCCTCCACACAATTAGGACACAGTCTGCGCACCATCACACCACCTGATGCACCACCTGGACGCGCAAGACTCACACAGCGGCGCAGGGCTCGGCCAAGTTCCGTCTCCTCAGGCGACCTGGATCTCCCACACACTTCTGCCATCGAGGAGAGGATGCTGCGTGTACAGCGCCTGCAGGGACGACACATGGCAAACATTAGCTGCAATATCGTGCGCCTTTCTAGAGAAATGCGTGCCATGACTGCGGCGGTTACGGACATGAGCACGGTGGTTAGGGACATGACCACTGTGGTGGCAGAGGGCAATGCTCACCTCAGGGAAGACATCCATGAGCTCACCCGTGCCATGAGGGAGGGCCATGAGTGCGAGAAGAGGAGGCACCGACAGCAATTGGTGCGTTCCGCCACCGCTACAAAGGCGATCACACGTCACAGCAACAGTACCGCAGTGTTGGCACGCCGCTCTGTGGGGCCGATTCACAGAACAAACTTAAGACAAAATCCTAAACTTAGTACCATTTTGGTATTCACAGAATGCACTTACTACTTCTGGTATTCACAGAATGAACTTACTACTTTTGCGATTCACAGAATAAACTTACTACTTTTGCTATTCACAGAATGGATTTACGACTACTAAACTTACGTCCGCACTCGGGCGGGAAATTCCGGCCCAGAGGCGGAGCTTCCGGCCCGGAGGCGGAGCTTCCGGCCCAGAGGCGGAGCTTCCGCCCGGAGGCGGGGCTTCCGGGCCAGAGGCGGAGCTTCCGGACCACAGGTGGAGATTTTGGCCATGGCTAAATCTCCGCCACTGGCCGGAATCCCCACCTTCTGGCCGGAAGCTCCGCCTCCGGCCCGGAAGCCCCGCCTCCGGCCCGGAAGCCCCGCCTCCGGGCTGGAAGCTCCGCCTCCGGCCCGGAAGCCCCGCCTCTGGCCCGGAAGCCCCGCCTCCAGGCCGGAAGCTCCGCCTCCGGCCCGGAATTCCCGGCCCGAGTGCGGACGTAAGTTTAGTAGTCGTAAATCCATTCTGTGAATAGAAAAAGTAGTAAGTTTATTCTGTGAATCGAAAAAGTAGTAAGTTCATTCTGTGAATACCAGAAGTAGTAAGTGCATTCTGTGAATATCAAAATGGTACTAAGTTTAGGATTTTGTCTTAAGTTTGTTCTGTGAATCGGGCCCTGTGTCCTTGCAGGTGGACCTTGGGCACTTCTGCGGGGATGTTGCCAAGGCACTAGGGCAGATGACCACTGCTGTTGAACACCTACAGAGCAGCACATGCAGTGCTGCTGCTTTGGGAGGGGATGACGCCAGTGAGGCTGCCTCCAGTGTCAGCAGCGTGTCACTGGCAGAGGCCAGCACCAGGCGCCGCAGTTCGTGGGCCTCCACGGGGACAGGCCGTGGTGAGGCATTGGAGACACCTGAGCGGAGGCTTGGGGTACGTGGCAAGCGCCACTAGACAGATACAAAGACATGCCGGACCATGGTGGGGCAACCATGGACCTCCCCTTTCTGAGTCTGCACAGGCGTGACTTTAACGCACATTTGATTTTACTTTTTTCCTGTGGAGCATTATTTCCATTGCTTGTTTTGTTGCACATACCGCAGTGCTACTGTGCATTAAACAGTTGCACCCCAAACAAACTTGTAATGTTTCATTCTCACCTGATTCAGAAATGATGTTGCATGATGTATGTCCGCCTCCTGTGGCCCTCTGCTGTGTTAGGGACGTGTGCCTGTCGTTGTTGGGCGGGTGGTTAGTCATCCCGGTGGTGGTCATTCCTGTCAACCTCTATAGGTATCCCCCTTCTGGTCGCAATGTTGTGCAGCATTGCACATACAGCAATAATCCGGCAGCAGGTTTCAGGTTTGTATAGCAAGGCGCCGCCAGTCTTATGTAGGATTCTAAAGCGACTCTTCAGAATCCCAAATGTCCTCTCTATGACATTCCTAGTGCTTATGTGTGCTGCGTTGTAGCGTTGTTCCTGTGGGGTTTTTGGATTGATGTATGGGGTGAGTATATATTCACGCAGGGCGTAAGCACTGTCACCTAGAAGATAGAAGCAAAGACTTAGCATTGGTGATGTCCATACATGTGTGGTGTTGGTGTGGGGAAGCGTAATTTGTACGTATCAAGCAGGAGTCCCTCTCCAAATTCTCCGTTGATTAGATGCCTGTGGATTCCACTGGGGCGGAATATGTAGGAGTCGTGTGTGCTCCCCGGGAATTGTGCCACTAGGTCCGTTATGATGTGATTGGCATCGCACACAACCTGCACGCTGATTGAGTGGTAGGACTTGCGGTTCCGGAATATGTACTCATTTGCTGCGGGTGGACATATGGGGATATGCGTACAGTCGATGCATCCAATTACATGGGGGAATTGTGCCACCTGGTAGAATGCCTGTTTGTTGCGGTCCAACTGCTGTGGGGTTGTGGGGAAGCTGATGTGGGTGTGTAGCATTGTCAGCATGGCATCTAGGTATTCCTTGAAGAAGCGTGAGAGTGCGCTTTGCGATACGCCTCCGGCTACCGCAATTACCCCCTGGAAACTCCCTGAGGCCAGTAGGTGCAGGCTGCATAGGACCTGGACGTGCGCAGGGATTGCATTGGTCCGGTGTGTCTGGTGCTGCAGTAATGGTTCCAGGTCTGCAATGAGGCGCATGATCATGGCACGATTGAGTCGATACTTCTCGTACACCTCGTCCTCATTCTGCCCGAGCAAGGTGATGCGCAGTCTGAAAACTCTCTCCTGGACCCTTCTCCTGCGCTGTCCTGCTGCATTGATACGCATCCTCCTTGCAAGCACGTAGAGGGCTGCCATTTTGTGGTAGCCAACAAGGTCTCCTGGGCCACATTTAAGGGTTTGGTGATTGGCACAATCAGTTGCACATGTTGAAAGTGTTTTTTTTTATTCACATGACTTTTTTTTAACTTTACCTCCAGGTTCTGATTCCCCTTATTTAGCTCAAGCAAAATGGCGATTTTTGGGGTTTCCGTTATTTGCGACTTTTGTTGCATTGGGGTGTGATTCGTTATTTGCCATTGGCACTTTCCGGGAGCTAATAGTGATTTCGGTATCTGCTAATTCTGTATTTAGCGATTCGGTAATTTTGCTTTTTGGTTATTTGCGATTCGGTATTTTACCGGATTTTTTTTGCGATTCGTTATTGGCTCACATTTTGGGTTCATGCATTGGAAATGGTTTTTTTTTATTCGCTAACGGGTGTTATTAGCGATTCGGTATTTTACCGACTGGATTTTTGCTTGATGCATGAGGCTGTATGTTGCCCATCACCTCTGCCACCCCCACTCACAGGGCTTATGTTGCCCATCACCCCAGCCACCCCAGCCATAGGGCTTATATTGCCCATCACCCCTGCCACCCCCACTCACAGGGGACCTGTTGCCCATCACCTCTGCCACCCCCAGCCATAGGGCTCATGTTGCCCATCACTACTTCCATCCCCACCCATAGGGACTATGTTGCCCATCACCCCTGCCACCCCCACTCACAGGGCTTATGTTGCCCATCACCCCTGCCACCCCCACTCACAGGGGACCTGTTGCCCATCACCCCTGCCACCCCCACTCACAGGGGACCTGTTGCCCATCATTACTGCCACCCCCACCCATAGGGACTATGTTGCCCATCACCCCTGCCACCCCCACTCACAGGGCGTATGTTGCCCATCACACCTGCCACCCCCACTCACAGGGCTTATGTTGCCCATCACCCTTGCCACCCCCACTCACAGGGGACCTGTTGCCCATCACCCCTGCCACCCCCACTCACAGGGCTTATGATGCCCATCACCCCAGCCACCCCAGTCATAGGGCTTATATTGCCCATCACCCCTGCCACCCCCACTCACAGGGGACCTGTTGCCCATCACCTCTGCCACCCCCAGCCATAGGGCTTATGTTGCCCATCACCACTGCCACCCCCACCCATAGGGACTATGTTGCCCACCACCCCTGCCACCCCCACTCACAGGGCTTATGTTGCCCATCACCCCTGCCACCCCCACTCACAGGGGACCTGTTGCCCATCACCCCTGCCACCCCCACTCACAGGGGACCTGTTGCCCATCATTACTGCCACCCCCACCCATAGGGACTATGTTGCCCATCACCCCTGCCACCCCCACTCACAGGGCGTATGTTGCCCATCACCCCTGCCACCCCCACTCACAGGGCTTATGTTGCCCATCACCCCTGCCACCCCCACTCACAGGGGACCTGTTGCCCATCACCCCTGCCAACCCCACTCACAGGGCTTATGTTGCCCATCACCCCTGCCACCCCCACTCACAGGGCTTATGTTGCCAATCACCCCTGCCATCCCCACT
The DNA here is from genome assembly GCF_964204655.1 of Triturus cristatus. Classification (NCBI taxonomy): domain Eukaryota; kingdom Metazoa; phylum Chordata; class Amphibia; order Caudata; family Salamandridae; genus Triturus; species Triturus cristatus. The sequence goes on from NC_140591.1 coordinate 1,087,657,662, forward strand.
CACAGGGGACCTGTTGCCTATCACCCCTGCCACCCTCACTCACAGGGCTTATGTTGCCCATCACCCCTGCCACTCCCACTCACAAAGGACCTGTTGCCCAACACCCCTGCCACCCCCACTCACAGGGCTTATGTTGCCCATCACCCCTGCCACCCCCACTCACAGGGGACCTGTTGCCCATCACCCCTGCCACTCACACCCATAGTGCTTATGTTGCCCATCACCCCTGCCACCCCCAGCCATAGGATGGGTGATGCGCAACACATCCAGCATACGCAAACATCAGGTATGTCCACAAAATACATCTCCAATGACATCATGACAACAGTGTGTAGTCTGTGACAAATGCCCACAACAGTGATTATGGCTACGAGCATACAATGTAAGTAACAGCACATGTGTGACCAAAACATGAGTGTGACATACACAAGGCAAGCATCACCATAGCACTGTGGCAATGTAAAAAGAACACCCCCTCACGGTGTAGAGCAGAAGTTAAGTGGGGGCTCACAAAATGCAGCAGATGTGGAGCATTGTGGTGATGGGGACCAAATTGACCAAAGGGTAAGTGTCATCATGGTCAAAGCTGCAAATAACAAACAGCATGTATGATCCCTGCTCCCAACACATCAAACACTTCTGGGGCAAACTAGTGGTTGTGTTCCATACACACAGAGATGTGGTGAGGCTAACAGTGCTGTGAAAACATAACACTCTCGGCCATGTGCAGACAAGCACCACACATGGGGGCTGACAATGCACACAGCATACAATGACACAACAGCAGAAGTGAGCATCACCAAGCATGCACACATCTCGAAAATACCTCAAAACACCTCTCCTTGACTTTTCCATGTGTAAATCCCTGTATCCGTTGTCTCAAGTGCCTCCACTTTATGCCACACTTGTAAATAGGTAGCAGTGGCAACATCAATGGGGATGCAGCGGAATGTCCACCTCAAAACACAGCACCAACACTTACACACAACATGTAGTGTGTAAGGGGGCCTTATCCACAATATGGCATTGAGCCACGGGAAGTAGCTTAGCAGTCTATTGTAAATAAGGTGAAGCACACAGCACCACAGGAAGGTCTGAATAGATGATGTACCAGTAGCAGTATGGGCTTGTATATATATATATATATCACTGAAAAAAACCAAAGGTTTCAGGGGCGTTATAGTTAGGAATTGGCATTTAAAAAACCTTAGAAATTCACTAAAAAAAACATAGGTTTCAGGGGTGTTATAGTTAGCTGGACATTTCCCTCGTACAAAACCCTAGAAATTCCCCTGCTATAGTTAGTTCTATCTGCACACAATCTACATATTTCACAACTGCAATTTACTGTCAATGCCTGACTGATATAATGAAAGCATAAGCCATAACTGTCTTCTAATGCTACTAAAACTTGACAACATAACATGTTTTACAACACTTATCTGTCAGCAAATACACGATGTTACCAAACACTTCTCTCACAGTGGTTCCCAAATGCACACAGACTCACAGTGTGATTCTAGACAAACAACACTATCCCTAGGAGTTTACCAAAACTCATTCACTACTCTGGAAGAGTTAATGGTACTGCACACAATCTACATATTAAAAGTACACCACATCAGCGTCAAAACATGACTCATTTAATCAACGCATAAGCAGAGACTGGATTCTAATCCTACTAAAACTTCACAACATGACAGGTTTTAAAACAGTTATCTGTCAGCAAATACATGATGTTACCAAATGCTTCTCTCACAGTGATCCCAAATACACACTAACTCACAGTGTGATTCTAGACAAGCAGCACTAACCCTATGAGTTTAACAAAACTCCTTCACTACAATGCAAGTGGTAAGGGAACTGCACACAATCTACATATTTCAGAACTGCAATTTACTGACAATGCCTGACTCATATAATGAAAGCATAAGCCATAACTGTCTTCTAATGCTACTAAAACTTGACAACATGACATGTTTTACAACACTTATCTGTCAGCAAATACACGATGTTACCAAACACTTCTCTCACAGTGGTTCCCAAATGCACACAGACTCACAGTGTGATTGTAGACAAGCAACACTATCCCTAGGAGTTTACCAAAACTCATTCACTACAGTGGAAGTGGTAAAGGAACTGCACACAATCTACATATTTTACGACTACACTTTAATGTCAATGCCTGACTAATTTAATCAACGCATAAGCAAAGACTGGCTTCTAATGCTACTAAAACTTGACAACATGACAGGTTTTAAAAAAAGTTATCTGTCAGTAAATACACGATGTTACCAAATGCTTCTCTCACAATCCTTACCCAAATGCACACAGACTCACAGTGTGATTTTAGACTATCAACACCATCCTAGGAGTTTACCAAAACTCATTCACTAGTCTAGAAGAGTTAATGGTACTGAACACAATCTACATATTTAAGTATAGCACATCAGTGTCAAAGCATGACTCATTTAATCAACGCATAACCAAAGACTGGATTCTAATGCTACTAAAACTTCACAACATGACAGGTTTTAAAAAAGTTATCTGTAAGCAAATACATGATATCACCAAATGCTTCTCTCACACTGATCCCAAATACACACTAACTCACACTGTGATTCTAGACATGCACCACTATCCCTAGGAGTTTACCAAAACTCATTCACTACAGTGCAACTGGTAAGGGAACTGAACACAATCTACATATTTCAGGACTGCACTTTCCTGTCTAAGCCTGACTCATTTAATCAAATCATAAGCATAACTGTCTTCTAATGCTACTAAAACTTCACAACATGACAAGTTAAAACAGTTAGCTGTCAGCAAATGCTTCTCTCACAGTGGTTCCCAAATGCACACAGACTCACTGTGTGATTCTAGACAAACAACACTATCCCTTGCACTATATCAAAACACATTTCTTCATCTAGAAGTAGTACTACATTTTAGTATAGAAACATAACATAACTCATTTCACAAATTCATAAACAATGACTGGTTTCTAATTCTACCAAAATATAAAAACTGCACAGTTATCTGTTTACAAACACATGAAAAACACAAATGCTTATCACAGAATGGTTTCTACATGCACACACACTGTAGAGAAAAAAAGTACTCCCTACACTTTAGCATGAAAAATACAGTAGTCTGATTAAAATCAAAAATAGTCTACATACATCCCCTAACAATTAAATAACTCATCTTTCAAGTTCTTTTGTAGATTTGGAAGTATATAAATCACTCACCATATTTTCTTTTACAGAATCTCTGCACTGTGCACCTCTCAGCAAAAGCAAAGAATGAAAAAGTTTCCCTTTTATTTTCCACACATATACATGTAAACATCAAATCACAATCCTTCGCACATAAACTCAAAAGCAAACATACATTTCTATTGGTTAAACATTTCAACCCTTTCTAACTGAAATACATTTCAACCCTTCCCCCAATCTGCCTTCTGCCTGTTACCATAGAAACAGGTCATGGAACACTGCACTGAGCTCACAGGTCACAAGTTCAGCACACAATGTTCCTACACAAGACAGGAAGTGTGCTTGACTTTTCAACATATCAGCTTATCATATATTATGTTCCTTACAATCTGTTTTTGTTAACCAATAACAATCATACCTTTAAAAAACAGAAATATACACCCTACCTTTCAGTGTAAAAAGTTGTCATATAACCAATGATTTCTTGTCGTTTTTCAAAAAACGTTGCAGTGGATCCGCGAACCCACCGCGAGAGGATCCGTGCATTCAACGCGATAGGATGCACGCACCATGCGCGCATTTCGCCGTTTTTTTTTTTACAGAGTTATAGTTAGCTGAACTTACTATAACGGGGGAATTTCAATCGTTTTGTACGAGTGAAAAGTCCAGCTAACTATAACGCCCCTGAAACCTATGGTTTTTTCAGTGAATTTCTAAGGTTTTTTAAATGCTAATTCCTAACTATAACGTGCCTGAAACCTATGGTTTTTTCAGTGAATATATATATATATATATATTCAATGAAAAAACCAAAGGTTTCACACATGTTATAGTTAGCTGGACATTTCACTCGTAAAAAACCATTGAAATTCCCCCGTTATAGTTAGTTCAGCTAACTATAACTCGCGCGCCCGCAATGCACTACTGATGACGTCACATATTACATCACTCATGACATGGTCACTGACATCACTCATGACATCACTGATGACATCTCAAATGACATCACTGATGACATCACTGATGACATCATCCTTGTGATAGAGTGGCAGACCTCCTCTCCCCCTAATATAACCATTGAAACACACATTCAAAAATAGAAACTAAAATGTTCAAAATAATGAACATATCAATATCAGTTACAACAACCTATTCAGTAATTCTAAGAACCACATACACATACAGTAATTCACCAACAGTCCTCTACAGTCACTCATACATGTACTCACTCATCATATGTACTCATACACCTGTACATCCCGTTACACAATGCCACTCATCCATAGAGTAACTCACACACATAGTCACTCATGCTAATAAAGAATCAATCATCCATTTACTTGCATATACAGTTATACACACACCACCACACTTACTTCTACAGAAACTTACATATACTTACTCTTTTAAACAATCACTTATAGAAACACATACTTATTCATACAGGAACTCTTCCAATCTCTCACTCTCACATATACTCACTTATATACACCAATAGTCACATATACTAGTTTAAAACATATGTAGTTACTCATAAAGACACTATTGAGACAGTCATTCTCTCACTAACACACCCATGCACACACTCATCCACCCATACAGTCCTGCACACATGCTGTATTCAACACATACAAACAGTGAGTCACTCATTCATGCACCTATGCACTAAGTAATACCCCCCACCGAACCATACAGAAACTCAGACACTCATAGTGATAAAAAACCAACTAATAACCTATATAGACACTCATGTAGCTACTCACCAACCCATGCAGCCACTTATACACAAAGTAAGAAACTGATACAGATATTTAAATATTTAAAGATTACTCAGTAAGCCATGTATTTACTATGATACACTTAAACAGTCAGTTACACAAAAAAAATTCCAAAAAAAAGTATCCATTTAGACACTTATATACCCATTTATTCTTCCTTTGACCTTGAGATATACATAAATATAAAAAATATATAATTTTCATAAAAACACACAATCACTGGATGATGTCATCAGTGATGTCATCAGTGATGTCATTTGAGATGTCATCAGTGATGTCATGAGTGATGTCAGTGACCATGTCATGAGTGATGTAATATGTGACGTCATCAGTAGTGCATTGCGGGCGCGCGAGTTATAGTTAGCTGAACTAACTATAACGGGGGAATTTCAATGGTTTTTTACGAGTGAAATGTCCAGCTAACTATAACATGTGTGAAACCTTTGGTTTTTTCATTGAATTTCTAAGGTTTTTTAAATGCTAATTCCTAACTATAACGTGTGTGAAACCCATGGTTTTTTCAGTGAATTTCAAAGGTTTTTTAAATGCTAATTTCTAACTATGCCTACAGAGATAGGACATGTGAAGAAAGAAGAAAAAATGCACAGAAAGAAACAAAAGAAGTGCAGAAAGAAGCAACAGAAGTCCTCAAATACGAAGATAAGTGCAGGAAGAAGGATAACGTGCAGAAAGAACAAAAAGAAGAGCAGAAAGAAGCCTTGTTGCAAAATCATCCTGTACCCTCAACTTTTTCAGACGGATACTGGTGGTAACTGAGTCTGACTAACCAGTCCTAGAGCCAGTGCTATGTTAAAAGACACTTAGAATACAGTGAAAACACCTACATACACTAGGGAACATTATGCGTTGGGGTCCCCCTGTGATTAGCATGACCTCCTCTGTAAGCCCCTAGTGTATAATAGGGCATGGGGATTAAAACTACCTCTTAAAACAGGCCACAGGGCATTTTTGCACACATTAACTCAGGCCCCGTCCCCTCCCTTCACCACTGTGTAAACACGCCCTGTGTCCATTTTTAGTTGGGAGATTAAGTTCATTTGAATCCTGAGGGTCCCTAGGGTCCAACTAGCCCACTAGGTACCTCCAGTAAGTGCCACAGAGCTGCGTTGCAGAGAGGTGTAAAAAGTGGCACGGCCTGGACCACCTCTCTGCAATGCAGCTCAGTGGCGCTTACTGGAAGCACTTGGTGGGCTAGTTAGCCCCCAGGGGCCCTCAGTATTGAAGGGAAATTATATCCCCAATTTAAAACATGCCATAGTGCGTGTTTGCACACGTCACCTCAGGCCCCGTCCCCTCCCTTCACCACTGTGTAAACGCGCCCTGTGGCTGTTCTAAGTTGAGAGTCCCCCTGAATCCTAAGGGTCCCTAGGGTCAAACTAGACCACTAGGTACCTCCAGTAAGCGCCACAGAGCTGCGTTGCAGAGAGGTGTAAAAAGGGGCTTGGCCTCAGAACACCTGGCTGCAGCGCAGCTCCCTGGCGCATACTGGAGATGCCTGTTGGGGGCGCGTTTGCAGAGTGCTGCACGGAGGGGGCATGGCCTCCGGCACGATGCCAGTCTTTTATTTATTTTAGTTTTTTAAGAAGGGGGGCTGTTTGGTTCCCCTTCTTATTCTAATTTATTGGCCCTGATGACCCCATCCCCCAGGGCCAGTCTCCTAATTATATTTTTTTGACCCCAATCCCCAGGGCCGGCCACTGTTTTTTATTATTTTTAAAAAATATATATTTATAGACACACCTAGGACATGCTGGACAAACCGTACGTACCTATCACCATGACGATTTGCGTGATATTCATTAAAAGGCGACTATGCATGCAATGAATCCACGTGGAATGTATTTACACCACTAGTGAAGCTCTGACATGTCTGATGCCCTACCGTGCCTAATCCTGGTAGACACCCTTGTCGTTTATTTATGCAAACATGGGTAGCTATTGACGGGCACATTTAATACACATGCACACCAAGCCATTCAAAGGGGATTCGACAAAAATTCGACCAAAACTATGCAAGAAACCCCCCTCACGGTTAATAAAACACACATCCACTGCCGGATGTGTAATACTTTTTATTTTACTCTCTGGAAAGGGGACGAACATCACTTGAGAGTCACAGCGTGCTCCTGACAGAGCCCAATGCTGTGTTACACCCACCATTGCCTGCCGAGTGCCACACACCTCTGTGTTGTATTCCACTAGCTAGTGCATATGCTATGACACTCTCTAGCCCATGTGCACTGTAACACCACCCCGTGAATATGTCATGCCACACTTGTCTTCGCACGGGTTATATTGCCCCATCTAACGTGCCTTTCTCGATGCCTATGTTATAACGCACAGTGCTATGCCATACATATTACAATCTGGGATCCATATATTTGTCACAGTGCATATGCAACGTTACACTCCCCAGCACATATTTTATATTACAACTTTAGAGACTAGTTAGGTTACACAACACTGCCCTGTGCATATTACACTCCAAGGCGCATATCGCATAGCACGCGCTAGTGCCTGTGCTATCTCGCGCTCTCCAATGAATCTGTCATTGCGCACAATGTATTGCAAATTATATTTCACGCCCGGTTCATCTTATATCACACTTTTTGGTGCATAGTTTATACCATACACTATATCTAGTTTTCATTTTCAATCGTGCTCTCAGGACTATGTTCTATATAACACTGTGTTCACCTACCCTTTTCACGGGCATTACATTTTGCGATAGGGGGTGGAGGGTCAGGGGGTGTTTCTGCCAAGTGAGCCCGGAGTCACAGTCACAAACGTCCTCTTCTTCCTGAATAAAAGTGAGATTATGCTGCATACTTGTTCATATTTTAAGTAGTTCGCACAGACACAATGTTTTAAAAACAATAAAGTTCCTAATACCCGCCTTCTCTGAACAGTTAGCTTGCTGCCCCATCCCCTTCCTCCCTATCCTCTGTTGTGTGAATCCATGGACTAGCCTCCTCCCTCCTGCCATGCATGGTCTGATGTGCTGCCACTGCCCTCAATTTAGTATGATGTACCAGTCCAGTCCTCCTGCCCTCCATTGCCCAATTCTATGCCCCATCATTGACCTCCTGCTTAAACTCTGTGCTTAGCTTGCTGCCCCTATTCTCCTTCCCCCTGCCCTCCGATGTCTTTGTGCATGCCCCTGCTCCATCCTTTTTGCCCACCATGTCCCATGGACCTGCCACTCCTATCTACTCTGAGTGTTCTGTTGAGCTGCCACTCCCCTCCCACCTGCCTAGCATTGTCAGATGACTGTAACCTGTCCCTGCCACCTCCACCCTGCCTGTCCACATACCATGCCCCTATCCTCTTCCTCCTGTCCTACATGGTCCATTGTACTGCCACACCCTTCTGCCCTCCCCGGTCTGTTGTGCTGCAACTGCTCCTCCTGCCTGCCCCGTGTGGTCTGTTGTGAGGTCCCTTCCCCTGAACTTTCTTGTCTCTGCACAGGTCCTGACCCTCCCTTCTATCCTCCATTGTCCTTTGCGCATGCCCCTCCACCCTCCTTCTTGCCCATCATAGCCATTGTGCTGCCACTAACCCTCCCACTTGCCATGCATGGTCTTCTGTGCTGCCATGGCCCCTCCCACCTTCCCTGTGTGGTCAGTTAGCTGCCCCTGACCCCCTCCCACCTTCCCTCCATGGTCTGTGTGTATGCCATCACAGTCTCACTGTTGCTCTTCATGGTGTGTCTTGCTTCTAGTGCCCATCCTGCCTGACCTCCATGACTATCTTGCTGCTCCTGCCCTGCCCCCTTGCCCCCAGCCCTACTCCCTCCCTCCTGGCTTGTCTGTTCCATTGTAATGCCCCTGATCCGTCCCTCCTGCCCTTTATGGTCTGTTATGCTGCAGCTTTCTCTCCTGTCTGTCCATTATGGTCAGCTAGCTACCATTGCCTCTTGCCCCTCTGTTCTCTGTTGTCCATGTGCATGGTCCTGTCCCCTCCCTCTTGCTTTCTATGGATTGTTGTGCTGCACTCCCGTCCTGCATGCCCTGTGTGGTGTATTGTGCTGCTGCAAACCCTGATGCCTGCCCTGCAGGGTCAGTTTGGTGCACCTCTCCATGTCCCTCCTGTCCTCTGTTATCCAAGTCCATGTCCCTATCCCATTTCCTTCCATGATCCAATGTACCATACTTGCGAACATTTTGAACTTGGTAAGAGGGAGATTTTGAAAAAAAACTGGGGTATTGATTTTCCCCTTTGAGTTACATTGAAAAAGAGGATATTGTAGACAGGAGACAGATCAAATAGAGCCCATTTGAGCTTAAAAACATTGGACGTTTCCTGGCTGAATTGGGTCTGTTGGCATGTATGGTTGTACTACCATTGCCTCTTCCCTCTGCCCACAATGGTCTATTACATTGCCACAGCCTTGAAGGAGGGTAGATTTTGTATCACAGGGGGCCCCTGGCCCGTTCTGTCCACACCTGAAGTATGAGACCCTTGTCCTTGCCCTGCCAGCTGCATTTGTAGGCCGTATTAAATTGACCAGCGGGTCCTGTATTGCTATATAATTATCCTGAGACATCCTTACCACTCAGCCAGCATAAAACCCCTGTGTAGGCCCTTCTGTTCAATATGTAGGCCTCTTTGTTAAATTGACCATAGCTCTGCAATTTTAGTGTATAGCAGTCTGAAGGCAGGTCTGCGAGGCCTTCTGATCCAAACTAGTAGCCCCCACCCTACCCGAGTGCTCCGTGCTCGGTATCAAAGTTCAACATCCCCCTGAAGCTGTCGACATACAGTAGGCTGCATCCTGGACTGGTACTTGCTTCCTGGGCAGGTTTCCCGCTTTTAAGGAAGTGGCAACCGCAGAGCGTCAAGTTAGGAGAACTGAGGAGATTTTATACATGAATATATTGAATTCCCGTACAATACCCATTATTTTCTGCTTGCTCTATGGAACTTACGATAAGCGATTGGCCTGAGAGACTGACCTTTTCACCCAGTCCATTGTCAGCATTAAGTGGGTAAATGACGAAATGTCTGGTAAAATCTGCAGTCGAAGCTTTTGGGTAGCATACGTAGGTAGATGTAGCGTGCAAAGGAGCCCACAAAATGATATAAAAAGGGAGCACCCACAGATATCGACGGACTACCTCGCCGTCTGTATGTAGGTTAACAGGCAGTGCAGGTTTTCCCCAAGAGCTGGGAGCTCTTGTCTTCCTTTGCTTAAAATGTCTTGCTCTGCTTTGCTTGAAGTATCTTATTCTATTTTACCTATATGAAATGTCATGTTATGTTTAACCATTGTTCTCTTTACTTTTGCATTTAAAAGATTTTGTATTGTAATTGCAGGAATGCTTGCTCTAAGAGTAAACGTGAGTGTTCCTAGGTAACATTTTCCTTGGTGTAACTTGTTTCTCATGATGCATTTATAGATGTGTTTTCTCTCTCTCTCTGTCAGTACATTAATTGAGATACAGAGAATATTATGACAGCTGTATGATTATCTGGATTCTGTTTTTTGTACTTTATGTCTCTATTCTGCGGTTTCTTTGAAGTTGCATCTTCTCATTAAACTGCCATTGTATTCTGCCTCCAATTCCATGTCTCATATGTCTGTTTTCTTCATTTTTGGAGCAAGCGTTCCTAGGCACCCCGGCTCAAATTAAGGTGCCCCTTTTGTCCCTGACTCACTCTCCTGCTCAGTTTTGTGGTGGCTCCCGGGGATCTGGGGACCGCCCCTAGCTTCCTTGACCCGTAATAGATCTTCCCTCCAACAGCCTCACTTGCAAGTCCTGTATTGTTGGTTTGTTGCCCCTGCCCCCCTTTCCACTGCCCTCCATAGTCTGTTGTGCTTCCACGGCCCTTCCTGCCTGCTCAGTGTGGTTAAATTGTTGCCTTTGCACCCTCCTACCTGCCTTCAATTTTCAGAGTCCGTGCCCCTGGCCTCTGCCTCTCAACAGTATCCTAATGAACAACTAGATTGCTAACATTCTATATTTATTACAAAAGTGTGGAACGCCTGACATCATCTTGATGTAATCAAAACTGTAATACCTAGAGCATTTCCTTTAGAAATTACATATATGAGAGGGTCTTATTGGCATCAAAATTATGGTTAGTGCTCTAAAAGACTAAAATAAGGACATATTTTCTGAGTTTTCAAATAGCGACAAAGCACTTTTAAATTATTTGTTATCTTTATGTTTTTTTATCCAGTTGACCACTTGATTAAATGTTGCACTTAGGGGAGAGGATGTGGTGTTACTTCCAGAACTGCAGACTTTGCAACTGGGGAACCAGGTTGAAGTTTCTGCTTCAGCTCGACATTCTGTGATTCTGGTCAAATCACTTAGTCTCCCCATGTCTACAACCAAAATGAATTTGTTCTTGTGTGATGTAACCAATGCTCATGTAAAGCACTCCAATACCTGACAAGTCTGCACTATATAACACTGCAAAAACACAAAATAATAAGTGTTTTGCACACTTCTGTCATTGGGCTATATTTGGGCTACATCTGGTTGATTTTGGGCTACATTTGGGCTCTTTTGTCTCCGGTGGCCATCTTGGGAGATTTATTTGTTATGAAGTTTCCTAATTTCCTCATGTACTGCAGTCTCCTCAGTAGGAAATGCGTTCAGTTTTTTACTTTGATTCCATCATGAAGGTATTCAGATATGTCACACATTTGCCATAAATTCTGAATGTTAGCACTCTAGTTGCTCATTAGATCACTGTAGTAAAACTACTCCACCATGGAAGTCTGCTCCTGGTATTAAAAGTGCATGTTTCAGTCTGCATGTCAGAAATTTTTAATGAAATAGAAGAGGATTTGAGAAGTCACTCAAAATGTGCCCTCATTTTCTTTCTTCAGTATTAATCATAATTTCTATGGCAAAATGAACCTCCTCATTGTGTTCCTTTTTAAATTAAATGTTTTAAGTGTTACCAGTTTATTCCAATCAAGATGGCTTCAGGTGTGCCATACTTTTGTCATAATGAAGACAGTAAGCGCTCTAGTTGTTTTTAAGAACATTCTGGGACATTCTGTCATTGGGCTATACTTGGGCTACATCTGGGTGATATTTGGGCTACATTTGGGCTCTTTTGTCTCTGGTGGCCATCTTGGGAGACTTATTTGTTATGAAGTTTCCTAATTTCCTCATTTACTGCAGTCTCCTCAGTAGGAAATACTTTCAGTTTTTTACTTTGATTCCATCAAGAAGGCATTCAGATGTGTCACACATTTGCCATAAATTCAGAATGTTAGCACTCTTTTTGCTCATTAGATCACTGTAGTAAAGCTACTGCTCACCAGGGAAAACTGCTGCTGGTATTGAAAGGGCATGTTTCAGTCTGCATGTCAGAATTTTTTAATGAAATAGAAGAGGATTTGAGAAGTCACTCAAAATGTGCCCTAATTTTTCTTTCTGCAGCACTAATCATACTTTTTATGGAAAAATGAACCCCCTCATTTTGTTCCTTTTTAAATTAAATGTTTTAAGAGTTACCACTTTAATCCAAGCAAGATGGCTTCAGGTGTGCCATACGTTTATCATACGTAGGACTGTTAGCGCTCTAGTAGTTCTTTGGAACACTCTGGGAAGCTGCAGTAGAACACAAAGGAATCAACTGACAGTCTCTGCCCTTGTTGGATGTACATGTTTTACTGAGAATATCAGACTTCATTCTCACATGACTGAGAAAGATAATGTGAATTTACAGAAAATAAGCTCTCAGTTTAGCCTATAGATCACCTTCCAAACCTCTGTGGTAAAAGCATGAGAAAATATTTTTCTCTCAATCATGATATCCCAGCAGAAGGCTTTTTCACATGGTGAAATCACCTTAGAACATACCACAATTCCTAAAATGAGTATGGTACCATCAACAAATGATTTATAATGTAACTAAAGTCTTAAAACCTTCTATTAACTGCAATGCTTTTTAATGAGGTGCTATCATGTATATTTGTCCCAAGATGGCTGCCAACACTTCTTGGATGAAGTGCTGACAGCCAATCAGATCTCAGGATGAGATGTGTGGTTAGGCTCCGCCCACATATATATATGCTTTTAAATGCTATTTACTCAGGAAATACTGAACAGATTTACACCAGACCTGCAAAAGGCACTTCCTTGACCTTATGGCTACCTCTCTGCCAAATTTCTAGTAATTCTGTTCAGCCGTTCGGGCTGTAGCTCGTTCTAAAGGTCCTATGGAAAAATGCATGGGAAAAACGCGTTTTGGGACCCCCCTTTTATCTCAGCCCCCGCTTGACGAATCCCCCCGAGACTTTCAGGGTAGGAGCGGAGCGTAGCGCCCCACCTATTTTGAGAAATTCGCGAGGATTCATCGACCGGCGCCAAAGTTATTCAAAATAGAATGTTGCGGATTTCCTATGGAAAAGGGGTCCTAACTATAACTACCTACTGGCGACCGCCAGTAGGTAATATATATATATATATATTCACTGAAAAAACCATAGGTTTCAGGGGCGTTATAGTTAGCTGGACTTTTCACTCGTACAAAACCATTGAAATTCCCCCGTTATAGTTAGTTCAGCTAACTATAACTCGCGTGTCCGCAATGCACTGCTGATGACGTCACATATTACATCACTCATGACATGGTCAGTGACATCACTCATGACATCACTGATGACATCTCAAATGACATCACTGATGACATCATCCAGTGAATGTGTGTTTTTCTGAAAATTACATATGTTTTATATATGTATATCTCAAGGTCGATGGAAGAATAAATGGGTATATAAGTGTCTAAATGGATGATTTGTTTTTGAAAAATTGATTGTATAACTGACTGATTAAGTGTATCTTAGTGAATACATGGCTTAGTGAGTAATGTTTAAATGTGTTAATATCTGTATCAGTCTCTCACTTTGTGTATAAGTGGCTGCATGGGTTGGTGAGTAGCTACATGAGTGTCTATATAGGTTATTAGTTGGTTTTTTGAGTATCAGTGTGAGTGTCTGAGTGTCTGTATGGTTCGGTGGGGGGTATTACGTAGTGCATAGGTGCATGAATGAGTGACTCACTGTTTGTATGTGTTGAAGACAGCATGTGTGCAGGACTGTATGGGGGGATGAGTGTGTGCATGGGTGTGTTAGTGAGTGATAGACTGTCTCAATAGTGTCTTTATGAGTAACTACATATGTTTTAAACTAGTATATGTGACTATTGGTGTATATAAGTGAGTATTTGCGAGAGTGAGAGTTTGAAAGAGTTCCTGTATGAATAAGTATGTGTTTCTATAAGTGATTGTTTAAAAGACTAAGTATCCGTAAGTTTCTGTAGAAGTAAGTGTGGTGGTGTGTGTATAACTGTATATGCAAGTAAATGGATGTTTGATTCTTTATTAGCATGAGTGACTATGTGTGTGAGTAACTCTATGGATGAGTGGCGTTGTGTAACAGGATTTATAGGTGTGTGAGTACATATGATGAGTGAGTACATGTATGAGTGATTGTATAGGACTGTTGGTGAATGAGTGGATGTGTATGTGGGTCTTAGAATTACTGAATAGGTTGTTGTAACTGGTATTGGGATGTCCATTGTTTTGAACATTGTAGTTTCTATTTTTGAATGTGTGTATCAAAGGTTATATTAGGGGTAGAGGAGGTCTGCCATTCTATCACAAGGATGATGGCATCAGTGATGTCATTAGTGATGTCATTTGAGATGTCATCAGTGATGTCATGAGTGATGTCACTGACCATGTCATGAGTGATGTAATATGTGACGTCATCAGCAGTGCATTGCGGGCGCGCGAGTTATAGTTAGCTGAACTAACTATAACTGGGGAATTTCTATGGTTTTGTATGAGTGAAAAGTCCAGCTAACTATAACGCCCCTGAAACCTATGGTTTTTTCAGTGAATTTCTAAGGTTTTTTAAATGCTAATTCCTAACTATAATGTGCCTGAAACTTATGGTTTTTTCAGTGAATTTCAAAGGTTTTTTAAATGCTAATTTCTAACTATGCATACAGAGATAGGACATGTGAAGAAAGAAGAAAAAACGCACAGAAAGAAAAAAAAGAAATGCAGAAAAATGCAACAGAAGTCCTCAAAGACGAAGAAAAGTGCAGGAAGAAGGATAACTTGCAGAAAGAACAAACAGAAGAGCAGAAAGAAGCCTTGTTGCAAATCATCCTGTACCCTCAACTTTTTTAGACGGATACTGGTGGTAACTGAGTCTGACTAACCAGTCCTAGAGCCAGTGCTATGTTAAAAGACACTCAGAATACAGTGAAAACACCTACGTACACTAGGGAAACACTATGCGTTGGGGTCCCCCTGTGATCAGCATGACCTCCTCTGTAAGCCCCTAGTATATAATAGGGCAGGGGATTAAAACTACCTCTTAAAACGCGCCACAGGGTGTGTTTGCACAAGTCACCTCAGGCCCCGTCCCCTCACTGCCCCACTGTGTAAACACGCCCTGTGGCCGTTTTAAGTTGGGAGATTAAGTCCCCTTGAATCTTGAGGGTCCCTAGGGTCGAACTAGACCACTAGGTACCTCCAGTAAGCGCCACAGAGCTGCGTTGCAGAGAGATGTAAAAAGGGGCATGGCCTAGACCACCTCTCCGCAACGCAGCGGAGTGGTGCTTACTGGAAACACCTGGTGGGCTAGTTGGCCCCCAGGGTCCCTCAGGTTTGACGGGGAATTATTTCCCCAACTTAAAACGCGCCAAAGGGCTTGTTTGCACACGTTAACTCAGGCCCCGTCCCCTCCCTTCACCACTGTCTAAACACGGCCTGTGGCCGGTTTTTAGTTGGGAGATTAAGTTCATTTGAATCCTGAGGGTCCCTAGGGTCCAACTAGCCCACTAGGTACCTCCAGTATGCGCCACAGAGCTGCGTTGCAGAGAGGTGTAAAAAGTGGTACGGCCTGGACCACCTCTCTGCAACGCAGCTCAGTGGCGCTTACTGGAAGCACCTTGTGGGCTAGTTAGCCCCCAGGGCCCTCAGGATTGAAGGGGAATTATTTCCCCAACTTAAAACGCGCCACAGGGCTTGTTTGCACATGTTAACTCAGGCCCCGTCCCCTCCCTTCACCACTGTGTAAACACGCCCTGTGGCCGTTTTTAGTTGGGAGATTAAGTTAATTTGAATCCTGAGGGTCCCTATGGTCCAACTTGCCCACTAGGTACCTCCAGTATGCGCCACAGAGCTGTGTTGCCGAGAGGTGTAAAAAGTGGCACGGCCTGGACCACCTCTCTGCAATGCAGCTCAGTGGCGCTTACTGGAAGCACCTGGTGGGCTAGTTAGCCCCCAGGGGCCCTCAGGATTGAAGGGGAATTATTTCCTCAACATAAAAAGCGCCATAGGGCGTGTTTGCACACGTCACCTCAGGCCCCGTCCCCTTCCTTCCCCACTGTGTAAACATGCCCTGTGGCCATTTTGTAAGTTGGGAGACTAAGTCCCCTTGAATCCTGAGGATCCCTAGGGGCAAAATAGCCCACTAGGTACGTCCAGTAAGCGCCATTGCAGAGAGGTGTAAAAAGGGGCACGGCCTGCACCACCTCTCTGCAACGCAGAGCAGTGGCACTTACTGGAAGCACCTGGTGGGTTAGTTGGCCCCCAGGGTCCCTCAGGATTGAAAGGGAATTATTTCCCCAACTTAAAACGCGCCACAGGGCGTGTTTGCACACGTCACCTCAGGCCCCGTCCCCTCCCTTCACCACTGTGTAAACGCGCACTGTGGCCGTGCTAAGTTAAGAGATTAAGTCCCCTTGAATCCTAAGGGTCCCTGGGGCAAACTAGCCCACTAGGTACCTCCAGTAAGCGCCACAGAGCTGCGTTGCATAGAGGTGTAAAAAGGGGCGTGGCCTCAGAACACCTGTCTGCAACGCAGCTCCCTGGCGCACACTGGAGATACCTGTTGGGCTAGTTGGCCCTCAGGGACCCTCAGTATTGAAGGGGAATTAATTCCCCAACTTACAACTGGCCAGGGGGCACGTTTGCAGAGTGCTGCAAGGAGGGGGCGTGGCCTCCAGCGCGATGCCGGTCTTTTATTTATTTTATTTTTTTAAGAAGGAGGGCTGTGTGGCCCCCCTTCTTTTTCTAATTTACTGGCCCTGGGGACCCTATCCCCCAGGGCCTGCACCCTAATTTTTTTTGTTGAAAAAAATAAATTTGTCCCTCCCAAGGCCTTAATCGGCCCCGGGGACCCCAACCCCCGGGTCATGGCCTTTTTTTAATTTAAATTCTTTAGGAGGGAGCTGCGTTGCCCCCCTCCTCAGGCCACTTATGGCTCCGGGGACCCCATCCCCCAGGGCCGGACTTTGTTTTTTATTATTTTAAAAATATATATATTTATAAAAACACCTAGGACATGTTGGACAAACCGTATGTACCTATCACCATGACGATTTGCGTGATATTCATTAAAAGGCGACTATGCATAGAATGAATTCACATGGAATGTATTTACACCGCTAGTGAAGCTCTGACGTGTCTGACGCCCTACCGTGCCTAATCCCGGCGCCCCCGCCGGTGGGTACTCTCCAAGTAGACACCCTTGTTGTTTATTTATACAAACATGGGTAGCTATTGACGGGCACATTTAATATACACGCACACCAAGCCATTCAAAGGGGATTCGACAAAAATTCGACCAAACTATGCAAGAAACCCCCCTCACGGTTAATAAAAAACACATCCACCGCCGAATGTGTAATACTTTTTATTTTACTCTCTGGAAAGGAGACGAACCTCACTTGAGAGTCACAGCGTGCTCCTGGCTGAGCCCAATGCTGTGTTACACCCACCAGTGCCCGCCGATTGCCTCACACCTCTGTGTTGTATTCCACCAGCTAGTGCGTATGCTATGACACTCTCTAGCCCATGTGCACTGTAACACCACCCCCTGAATATGTCATGCCACACTTGCCTTCGCACAGGTTATATTGCCCCATCTAACGTGCCTTCTCGATGTGTATGTTATAACGCACAGCACTATGCCATACATATTACAATCTGGGATCCATATCTTTGTCACAGTGCATATGCAATGTTACACTCCCCAGCACATATTTTATATTACAACTTTGGAGACTAGTTATGTTACACAACACTGCCCTGTGCATAATACACTCCAAGGCGCATATCGCATAGCACGCGCTAGTGCCTGTGCTATCTCGCGCTCTCCAATGAATCTGTCATTGCGCACAATGTATTGCATATTATATTTCACGCCCGGTTCATCTTATATCACACTTTTTGGTGCATAGTTTATACCATATACTACATCTAGTTTTCATTTTCAATTGTGATCTCAGGACTATGTTCTATATAACACTGCGTCCACCTACCCTTTTCACGGGCATTACATTTTGCGATGGGGGTGGAGGGTCAGTGGGTGTTTCTGCCAAGTGAGCCCGGAGTCACAGTCACAAACGTCCTCTTCTTCCTGAATAAAAGTGAGATTATGCTGCATACTTGTTCATATTTTAAGTAGTTCGCACAGACACACATTTTAAAAACAATAAAGTTCCTAATACCCACCTTCTCTGAACAGTTAGCTTGCTGCCCCATCCACCTTCTCCCTATCCTCTGTTGTCTGAATCCATGGACTAGCCTCCTCCCTCCTGCCATGCATGGTCTGATGTGCTGCCACTACCCTCCATTTAGCATGATGTACCAGTCCACTCCTCCTGCCCTCCATTGCCCAATTATATGGCCCATCATTGACCTCCTGCTTAGCCTCTGTGCTTAGCTTGCTGCCCCTATTCTCCTTCCCCCTGCCCACCGATGTCTTTGTGCATGCCCCTGCTCCATCCTTTTTGCCCACTATGTTCCATGGACCTGCCACTCCTATCTACTCTGAGTGTTCTGTTGAGCTGCCACTCCCCTCCCACCTGCCTAGCATTGTCAGATGACTGTAACCTGTCCCTGTCACCTCCACCCTGCCTGTCCACATGCCATGCCCCTATCCCCTTCCTCCTGTCCTCCATGGTCTATTTTACTGCCACACCCTTCTGCCCTCCCTGATCTGTTGTGCTGCAACTGCTCCTCCTGCCTTGCCCCGCGCGGTCTGTTGTGAGGCCCCTTCCCCTGAACTCTCTTGTCTGTGCCCAGGTCCTGACCCTCCCTTCTATCCTCCATGGTCCTTTGTGCATGCCCCTGCACCCTCCTTCTTGCCCATCATAGCCATTGTGCTGGCACTAACCCTCCCGCTTGCCATGCTTGGTCTTCTGTGCTGCCATGGCCCCTCCCACCTTCCCTCCATGGTCCGTGTGTATGCCACCATAGTCTCATTGTTGCTCTCCATGGTGTGTCTTGTTTCTAGTGCCCTTCCTGCCTGACCTCCATGGTCATCTTGCTGCTCCTGCCCTGCCACCTTGCCCCCAGCCCTCTGTTTCCATGTGCAGACCCCTATTCCCTCCCTCCTGGCTTGTCTGTTCCATTGTAATGCCCCTGATCAATCCCTCCTGCCCTTTATGGTCTGTTATGCTGCAGCTTTCTCTCCTGTCTGTCCATTTTGGTCAGCTAGCTACCATTGCCTCTTTGCCATCTGTTCTCTGTTGTCCATGTGCATGGTCCTGTCCCCTCCCTATTGCTTTCTATGGATTGTTGTGCTGCACTCCCGTCCCGCATGCCCTGTGTGGTATATTGTGCTGCTGCAAACCCTGATGTCTGCCCTGTAGGGTCAGTTTGGTGCACCTCTCCATATCCCTCCTGTCCTCTGTTATCCGAGACCATGTCCCTACCCCAATTCCTCCTGCCTACCACGATTCAATCTACCATACTTGCGAACATTTTGAACTTGGTAAGAGGGAGATTTTGAAAAAAACTGGGGTATTGATTTTCCCCTTTGAGTTACATTGAAAAAGAGGAGATTGTAGACAGGAGACAGATCAAATAAAGCCCATTTGAGCTTAAAAACATTGGACGTTTCCTGGCTGAAATGGGTCTGTTGGCATGTATGGTTGTACTACCACTGCCTCTTCCTTCTGCCCACAATGGTCTATTATATTGCCACAGCCTCTCTTGCCAGTCCTGTATTGTTGGTTTGTTGCCCCTGCCCCCCTTTCCACTGCCCTCCATAGTCTGTTGTGCTGCCACTGCCCTTCCTTCCTGCCCAGTGTGGTCAAATTGTTGCCTCTGCACTCTCCTACCTGCCTTCAATTTTCAGAGTCCGTGCCCCTGGCCTCTGCCTCTCAACAGTATCCCAATGAACAACTAGATTGCTAACATTCTATATTTATTACAAAAGTGCGGAACGCCTGACGTCATCTTGATGTAATCAAAACTGTAATACCTAGAGTATTTCCTTTAGAAATTACATATATGAGATTGTCTTATTTGCATCAAAATTATGGTTACTGCTCTAAAAAACTAAAATGAGGACATATTTTCTGAGGTTTCAAATAGCGAGAAAGAACTTTTAAATTATTTGTAATCTTTATGTTTTTTTATCCAGTTGACCACTTGATTAAATGTTGCACCTAGGGGAGAGGATGTGGTGTTACTTCCAGAGCTGCAGACTTTGCAACTGGGGAACCAGGTTGGAGTTTCTGCTTCAGCTCAACATTCTGTGATTGTGGTCAAATCACTTAATCTCCCCATGTCTACAACCAAAATGAATTTGATCTTGTGTGATGTAACCAATGCTCATGTAAAGCATTCCAATACCTGAAAAGTCTGCACTATTAAAACTGCAAATACACAAAAAATAAGTGTTTTGCACACTTCTGTCATTGGGCTACATGTGGGATACATCTGGGTGATATTTGTGCTGCATTTAGGCTCTTTTGTGTCTGGTGGCCATCTTGGGAGATTTATTTGTTATGAAGTTTCCCAATTTCCTCATTTACTGCAGTCTCCTCAGTAGGAAATGCTTTCAGTTTTTTACTTTGATTCCATCAAGAAGGTATTCAGATATGTCACAGATTTGCCAGAAATTCTGAATGTTAGCACTCTAGTTGCTCATTAGATCACAGTAGTAAAGCTACTGCTCACCACGGAAGTCTGCAGCTGGTATTAAAAGTGCATGTTTCAGTCTGCATATCAGAATTTTTTAATGAAATAGAGGAGGATTTGAGAAGTCACTCAAAATGTGCCCTAATTTTTCTTTCTTCAGCACTAATCATAATTTCTATGGCAAAATGAACCCCCTCATTGTGTTCCTTCTTAAATTAAATGTTTTAAGTGTTACCAGTTTATTCCAATCAAGATGGCTTCAGGTGTGCCATACTTTCGTCATAAGTAAGACAGTAAGCGCTCTAGTTGTTCTTTAGAACACTCTGGGAAGCTGCAATAGAACACAAAGGAATCAACTGACAGTCTCTGCCCTTGTTGGATGTACATGTTTTACTGAGAATGTCAGACTTCATTCTCACATGACTGAGAAAGATAATGTGAATATACAGAAAATATGCTCTCAGTTAGCTTATAGATCACCTTCCAAACCTCTGTGGGAAAAGCATGAGAAAATAGTTTTCTCTCAAACATGATTCATGATATCACAGCAGAAGGATTTTTCACATGGTAAAATCAGCTTAGAACACACCACAATTCCTAAAATGAGTATGGTACCATCAACAAATGATTTATAACGTAACTAAAGTCTTAAAACCTTCTATTAACTGCAATGCTTTTTAATGAGGTGCTATCATGTATATTGGTCCCAAGATGGCTGCCAACACTTCTTGGAAGAAGTGCTGACAGCCAATCAGATCTCACGATGAGATGTGTGGTTAGGCTCCGCCCAGATATATATGTGATTTTACTTTTGATTTTCTCAGGAACTACTGAACGGATTTACAACATTTAAGCAAAAGGCACATGCCTGACCTGAGCACTACCTCTTTGCCAAATTTCAAGTAATTCTGTTCAGCCGTTCGGGCTGTACCTTCGACTAAAGGTCTTATGGGAAAATGCAAGGGGAAAACACGTTTTGGGACCTCCCCTTTTTTCTCAGCCCCCGCTTGACGAATCACCCCGAGACTTCCAGGGTAGGAGCTGAGCGCCCCATTAGTTTTGAAAATTTCGCGAGGATCCGTCAACTGGCATCAAAGTTATTCAAAATAGAATTTTCAGATGTCCTATGGAAACACGGTCCTAACTATAACTATCTACTGGCGACCGCCAGTAGATAATATATATATATATATATATATATATTCACTGAAAAAACCATAGGTTTCACACACGTTATAGTTAGGAATTAGCATTTAAAAAACCTTGCAAATTCACTGAAAAAACCATAGGTTTCAGACATGTTATAGTTAGCGGAAATTTTACTGATAAAAAACCAATGAAATTCCCCCGTTATAGTTAGTGCAGGCAACTATAACTCACGCGACCGCAATCTTCTGCTGATGACATATGTGTCTTTATGAAAAAAAAATATTTGTAATATATGTATAGCTAAAAATTTATGGAAGAAGACATGGGCAAATAAGTGTCTAAATACAGTATTAGCATCAGCAGAGGATTGCGGTCGCGTGAGTTATAGTTGCCTGCACTAACTATAACGGGGGAATTTCATTGGTTTTTTATCAGTAAAATTTCCGCTAACTATAACATGTCTGAATCCTATGGTTTTTTCAGTGAATATATATATATATATATATATATTCACTTAAAAACCATAGGTTTCACACATGTTATAGTTAGCTGGACATTTCACTCGTAAAAACCATTGAAATTCCCCCGTTATAGTTAGTTCAGATAACTATAACTCGCGCGCCCGCAATCCACTGCTGATGACGTCACATATTACATCACTCATGACATGGTCAGTGGCATCACTCATGACATCACTGATGACATCATCCTTGTGATAGAGTGGCGGGCGCGCGAGTTATAGTTATCTGAACTAACTATAACGGGGGAATTTCAATGGTTTTTTACGAGTGAAATGTCCAGCTAACTATAACATGTGTGAAACCTATGGTTTTTTAAGTGAATTTGCAAGGTTTTTTAAATGCTAATTCCTAACTATAACGTGTGTGAAACCTATGGTTTTTTAAGTGAATTTGTAAGGTTTTTTAAATGCTAAGTTATGTTTTATTATATTTTTTATATATTTATTTTACAATAAGCTACCTATGTATATAGTTATAGATTGACTGTATCCTGTAATATGGAATGGCTCGTTTAAAATGTTTTTTTTTAAGGTTTTGCTCCGTGCGCGCGATTTTTTGAAAAAAAAAATGTTTTTTCACCCTTCGGGGTCTTTCAGGGACCCCCTGACAAAGGCTAGAGGGTCAGGAACTCTCTACCCTGCCCCCTTTTCACGTTCTCCACCTTTCTTTTTCACTGTCACACACAAAACACACAAAATGGCGATCGACACTTCCTGATTTCGACCGATTCGAATGTTGACTGACATGTAACCACCAATCAGAATTACGCTCGCGCACGTTATGGTGCGCGCACGGTGCGTGCACGGTGCGCGCCTAAAGATATTTATGTACTTTTAACTGCAATTTTCTCAGGAACTACTGAACAGATTGACACCATATATGCAAAAGGCACATGCCTGACCTGAAGACTACCTCTTTACCAAATTTCAAGTAATTCTGTTCAGCCGTTCGGGCTGTACCTTCGACTAAAGGTCCTATGGGAAAATGCATGGGGAAAACGCGTTTTGGGACCCCCCTTTTTTCTCAGCCCCTGCTTGACGAATCACCCCGAGACTTTCAGGGTAGGAGCTGAGCGGAGCGCCCCATTAGTTTTGAAAATTTCACGAGGATTCGTCAACCGGCGCCAAAGTTATTCAAAATAGAATTTTCAGATTTCCTATGGAAACACGGTCCTAACTATAACTATCTACTGGCGACCGCCAGTAGATAATATATATATATATATATATATATATATATATATATATATATATATATATATTCCAACCAAATCCGACTTCTTATCAAAATCAGACACCGACACTGGAGATGCTTTTCAGCCATCCGGCTTGGGTATTTATTCTTCGCGTAACGCGTTTCGGGACCACTCCCTTGATCACACAATATATATATATATATATATTCACTGAAAAAACCATAGGTTTCACACATGTTATAGTTAGCTGGACATTTTACTGATAAAAAACCAATGAAATTCCCCCGTTATAGTTACTGTAGGCAACTATAACTCACGCGACCGCAATCCTCTGCTGATGCTAATACTGTATTTAGACACTTATTTGCCCATGTCTTCTTCCATTAAATTTTAGCTATACATATATTACAAATATTCTTTTTTCATAAAGACACATATGTCATCAGCAGAGGATTACGGTCGCGTGAGTTATAGTTGCCTACAGTAACTATAACGGGGGAATTTCATTGGTTTTTTATCAGTAAAATGTCCAGCTAACTATAACATGTGTGAAACCTATGGTTTTTTCAGTGAATTAGCAAGGTTTTTTAAATGCTAATTCCTAACTATAACGTGTGTGAAACCTATGGTTTTTTCAGTGAATTTGTACGGTTTTTTAAATGCTAATTTATTTATGTATTATTTTTTATATATTTATTTTACAATAAACTACGTATTAAAAATTATTATTATTTTTTTTTTTGGTTTTCACCCTGCGAATTATTTATTTTTTTTTTTGCAAAAAAAAAAAATTTTTTTTTGTGTTTTTCAGGGTGCGCGCACTGTGCGCGCACCCCCGCGATTTTTAAAAAAAAAAAATTTTTTTTTTGCCTTCGGGGTCCTTCAGGGACCCCCTGACAAAGGCTAGGGGGTCAGGAACTCTCTACCCTGCCCCCTTTTCACGTTCGCCACCTTCCTTTTTCACTCTCGCACTGAAAACAAACAAAATGGCGGCCGACACTTCCTGATTTCGACCGATTCGAACGTTGACTAACATGTAACCACCAATCAGAATTACGCTCGCGCACGTTAGGGTGCTCGCACGGTGCTCGCACGGTGCGCGCACCCTGCGCGCATATATATATATATATGCTTTTAAATGCTATTTTCTCCGGAAATACTGAACAGATTTACACCAGACCTACAAAAGGCACTTCCTTGACCTAGGGACTACCTCTCTGCCAAATTTTGAGTAATTCTGTTCAGCCATTCGGGCTGTAGCTCGTTCTAAAGGTCCTATGGAAAAATGCATGGGAAAAACGCGTTTTGGGACCCCCCTTTTATCTCAGCCCCCGCTTGACGGATCCCCCCGAGACTTTCAGGGTAGGAGCGGAGCGTAGCGCCCCACCTATTTTGAGAAATTCGCGAGGATTCGTCGACCGGCGCCAAAGTTATTCAAAATAGAATGTTGAGGTTTTCCTATGGAAACGTGGTCCTAACTATAACTACCTACTGGCGACCGCCAGTAGGTAATATATATATATATATATATATATATATATATATATATATATATATATATATATATGGATATCACTCACTGTTGTCATACAGGGCAAATGTCCAAAACATAAACAGCTAAAATCTAACATTCATGGACATTGTAAATTGACATACAAAGCTGCGTGTAACAGGTGTACCATGTATCACAGGTGAATGGAAAGTGTCATGTATGAGGAAGAAATGTCACCTCCTGGTCAGTAGCTTGTTCCACTCATCAACTATGAAGATGATGTTGATGAAGAACCATCAACCGTGACACCCTCCAAAAGCTGCTCAACTCGGTAGGCAGCCAATCTCTGGACCCAGGGAAATCCAGCATCAGTGTGGCATCGCCATATGCCCTGCCAAATATCCAGCAGGCACCATCTACAAACACGGCCACAAACCTGGACTCAGGGGACCCACAGTTACAATTTCAATGCAATGTGGTAGGAGTCCAGCGTGAGATGGCAGAGTAGGTGTGAGCAGGGTTGGAGACCTTGGCAGCCAAACTAGAGGGGATCCGAGGGTACCTCAGTCCCAATAGGGACAACTCAGCTGCTATCATTTGCACCTACAGTCCGCTCCATGGCCTCCAGCAGCCCCTGGTTGACATCACTGGTGTCATGATGCAGAGGCAACAACAACTGTCCTGCAAAGTGGCACCAGAGATGTGGCCAGAGTTGGGGGAAATTAGAAAGGTCTTGGAGATTATGGAGAGGAAGGAAGCAGGATTCCCACATGTCTGCCTTGTCTGCCTATCCCCGTAATGTTGCTGGAGTCCTGCCAAAGTAGCACCAGTAATGTGGCCAAAGAGTTGGGGGCAATTGGAAAGATATTGAAGACCATGGAGCGGAAGCAGGATTCCCACATGACTGCCATGGCTGCCTACCACTGTGATGTTGCTGGAGTCCTGCAAGCCCTGCAGCTCATCCTTGCGGCAGTGATGCCTAATCTGTTGCCACAGATGAATGCTGCTGTACGTACAGCATTCACATCTTCTGCCCGTGATGTGTCTGTGTCTCCCTGGGCTGCCTCTAATCCAACATCACCCTCAAAGGAGACACCACACACATCAGAGGAGGAATATGTGGATGGCACATCTTTCATAGAAAGAAGCCAGTGGTAGCATTCGTATGTGTCAAATGGGCATGTTCTGCTTAGCCCTGTGCTTAGCATCATGGCTGGGAACATCACCAACTACTGTCCTCATATTGACTATGCTACGCTCACTTTAGACATTTTATGGACTGTCAATGTGGCCATTGATCCTCAAGGACACTGCAATCATCCTCCTGACTGAAGATTTCTGATTCCTCTACATTTCTCATGACATGTTCCCCCACAAGGACTCTGTCTGGACATCCCCTGGCTATGTATGTACAAAATCAATTTTGGGGATGTTGTCAAAATAACTGGTCCAGTGTGACAATTCCTACTTTCAAATGTAAATAAATACACTTTCATTTGCTTGACTTGTGTTGACTGTGACCATCAAACTGGACATGTAAATAAATGCACTTTCATTTGCTTGACTTGTGTTGTCTGTGACCATCAAACTGGAGTTCTGTCAGCAGTGTCTAAGCAGTGTAGCCAGTACAACAAATACAAAGTACATTCCAAAAATGGGGTCTGCAGAGTGTGGGTCCTTGATAGGCAGTGAGATGACAGAACATGTGTGAATGACACAACGGCTCAAATTTCCATGGCCCTATTACCACTCAAACTTAACTTTTACCAATGTTCAGGTGGTGATAGGGCCTTGGATTACAATTCAAGGCACACAAAGCAACTTGAAGTGGCTTAACAGCGCCTTGCTAATAAGGCACACTTTGACCCTATACTTAGGGGCGGATTCCGGCCGCAAATCGTACCGACCGACACGGACCGGCGCAGTACGACCTGTGCAGTACAATGCAAAGTGTGTGAATTACAACCGACACGTATGGAATACAAGCCGTACGACCGAGCCGTAGGGAAAACAGTGATTCAGCCGGAAAACCGGCGCGAGTTGCACCGACTGACACATACCCGAAATGAAACCGACCGACACGTACCCTCGATGTCCAATCCACGCAGTATGATGCAATGCATGTAAACCCAGACCGACTCGCACGGAGCCCAAGCCGCATGACCGACACTCACAGAAAACAGGGAGCCCATGCAATAGAGATCTCCACGTCCGACGCGTATGAAACACAGAAGAAAGTCAGCGTGAACGAGGCGGAGAAACCCGCACGAGCCAACATCAGCGTCTCCTTCATGCCTAGAAAACCCAAAGGAAAAAAGACAAAAAAAGGACCAAACAAGCAATGACAAAGCCAATGAATATAAAAAAAAAAACAAACCCGGGACAAAGACACAACCACAAGTCCACTTATATAAAGGACATCAATCATTACCTTGATCCTTTGCAAATAGGAGACAACAGCCAGTAGCAAACACCATCACACCGCAAACACAGACACACTCACAACTCACCATCACACAACTCACACACCATTAGCACATCACCAAAAACACACACACACAGCTAGCAAAACCAACACTAACCCACCCTCACTTGCACCCTCACACACACATCACTCACCACCACCACCCATCACCATGCCCCCAAAGAAGAATCCAAAGTTCACAGATGATGAGTTAGAAGTGCTGGTAGACGAGATCATCAGAGTAGAGCCACATTTGTTTGGTACATTGGTCCAAAGGACCCCCATGTCACAGAAAACCAAGATGTGGGCGAGGATTGTGGACAAGGTGAACGCACAAGCACAAACTAGGTGCAGAAAGGACGATATCCAGAACAGGTCGCATGACGTGCACAGGAGGGCCAAGAAACTCATCGAGAAAGATCATGCCTTGAGTTAGTGCACTGGAGGTAGCCCTCCTGCCAAACCAGTCTACTTCAGGACCTGGGAGGAGAAGGTGCGGGACATCTTACCACAAGAGTGCATCCATGGTCTAGCAGACATACCAGAGCCTGGTGAGTACACAACCAACATACTCAGTATTGTGTGGCAAGGGGACAGTGAAACCATGCACCGTTAGCAAAGCCACAGTAACCAATAGATAATCATCCCAAGATGTCTATGCTAGTCAGACAAACACAATACCTGCCATCTCATAGTGACTTGGAACTGTGTCATGACATGTACAAACCTACCAACAAATAAAGCAAGGTAGTGGCACAAAGCCAAATAAACACTGTCAGACAGTTTGCCAACACAAGCACACTACCTCACAGTGCAGCTGACTGACAGGAAGGAACAGTGGGTATTCAGGTAAAGTGAGTGTAGCCAAAAGCATGATGGGGTTTGTAGTCACAGATAATGCTCCCCCTCCCAATTGGCCCATCAAGATCTCTCAGAAACATGCACACATCACAGGGAGTGGAAAATGACTGACAAGATGTCTGACACTGTGTCCTGCTGTGGGGAGCACAAGGCCCTGGTAGGGGTTGTGCGCAAATCAGAAGCAGGACACCACTGACTGACATCCTGAAAGACAACTTGCACGCCCTCCAATGGAAGCACGTTTCATGGTGGGATGTCTGGCCAGGTGGGAAGGAGGAATGACAGCTCTGACCATACTTATCAGCATGTGGAGACACACCCCCACCTCAACACAAACTCCACACAACTCACCGGGTTGAATGCATTGACCCACACCTCAGTGAAATATCAGCAAAAGATACACCGTACTGGGTGCTGCTGTGTGAAGCACAGGGGCTCTCTTTGGACTTGTAGCCAAACAAACACCAGGATTTCACAGTCAGCCATCTTGCCTTGCTGTCACACCCCCTCACAGGGAAGCAGAGTCAAGAGGAAGGGAGTATGGGCATGCTGGGAAGGGGGGTGTAGCCAAGAGCCTGATGGGAGTTGCAGTCACAGACAATCCCCAGCCACCCACATGGCCCAGGAAGCTCACACTGAACCATGCTTGCCTCACAGGGAGTGGGAAGGGACTGACAGGATGTCTGACACTAGGCTCTGTTGTGGGGAGCACAATGCCATGCTGGGAACTGGGCAGCAACAAACACCAGGACTGCACAGTCAGCCATCTTGCCATTGCTGTCACACCCCCTCACAGGGAAGCAGAGTCAAGAGGAAGGGAGTATGGGCATGCTGGGAAGGGGGGTGTAGCCAAGAGCCTCATGGGGGTTGCAGTCACAGACAATCCCCAGCCACCCACATGGCCCAGCAAGCTCACACTGAACCATGCTTGTCTCACAGGGAGTGGGAATGGACTGACAGAATGTCTTACACTGGGCTCTGTTGTGGGGAGCACAAAGCCATGCTGGGAACTGGGCAGCAACAAACACCAGGACTGCACAGTCAGCCATCTTGCCATTGCTGTCACACCCCCTCTCAGGGAAGCAGAGTTAAGAGGAAGGGAGTATGGGCATGCTGGGAAGGGGGGTGTAGCCACGAACCTGATGGGAGTTGCAGTCACAGACAATCCTCAGCCACCTACATGGCCCAGCAAGCTCACACTGAACCATGCTCGCCTCGCAGGGAGTGGGAAGGGACTGACAAGATGTCTGACACTTGGCCTGCGAAATGATGTGGCTGACAATCACACATATGCACTGGCCAAACAAAACCCAGTCGCACACAGAGCCATTGCAACCATATGTTCAAACTCATTGTCTGGGGATGCAGTGTCCAGAGGTGCCCCCGGCTGGGCTGGGGAGGTGTGTCTTGCAGATGACAAGTGTGGAGAGCCATATATGGTACATTGCACAATACACACAGGAACTCACATATACATCATTGACAGGGGACATCTGACAGTGAATGGAATGGACAAACCAATATAGCCGACACCATAGCATGTCTGCATTCACACTCGGTGCTGTTGTGAGCTGCATTCCACTCCTACATCGTGCTGAAACATATGCATCCTTCACACAACACACCACTCACTGACATAGACACTGTAGACACAACGTCTAACCTGGACTGCATTGGAGGAGACATGCTACTCACAGCAGCCAAACGGCAACACATACGAGCATGGCATCTAGGTATTTCTTGAAGAAGCGTGAGAGTGCGCTTTGCGATACGCCTCCGGCTACCGCAATTACCCCCTGGAAACTCCCTGAGGCCAGTAGGTGCAGGCTGCATAGGACCTGGACGTGCGCAGGGATTGCATTGGTCCGGTGTGTCTGGTGCTGCAGTAATGGTTCCAGGTCTGCAATGAGGCGCATGATCATGGCACGATTGAGTCGATACTTCTCGTACACCTCGTCCTCATTCTGCCCGAGCAAGGTGATGCGCAGTCTGAAAACTCTCTCCTGGACCCTTCTCCTGCGCTGTCCTGCTGCATTGATACGCATCCTCCTTGCAAGCACGTAGAGGGCTGCCATTTTGTGGTAGCCAACAGGGTCTCCTAGGCCACATTTAAGGGTTTGGTGATTGGCACAATCAGTTGCACATGTTGAAAGTGTTTTTTTTTATTCACATGACTTTTTTTTAACTTTACCTCCAGGTTCTGATTCCCCTTATTTAGCTCAAGCAAAATAGCGATTTTTGGGGTTTCCGTTATTTGCGACTTTTGTTGCATTGGGGTGTGATTCGTTATTTGCCATTGGCACTTTCCGGGAGCTAATAGTGATTTCGGTATCTGCTAATTCTGTATTTAGCGATTCGGTAATTTTGCTTTTTGGTTATTTGCGATTCGGTATTTTACCGGATTTTTTTTGCGATTCGTTATTGGCTCACATTTTGGGTTCATGCATTGGAAATCGGTTTTTTTTATTCGCTAACGGGTGTTATTAGCGATTCGGTATTTTACCGACTGGATTTTTGCTTGATGCATGAGGCTGTATGTTGCCCATCACCCCTGCCACCCCCACTCACAGGGCTTATGTTGCCCATCACCCCAGCCACCCCAGCCATAGGGCTTATATTGCCCATGAACCATTGTTCATATATATTTACGAGGCCCAGGTTCCTTGGGTTAAAGGGTTACCCCTGTGTACTTAACTCTCACCCCCACTCACAGGGCTTATGTTGCCCATCACCCCTGCCACCCCCACTCACAGGGGACCTGTTGCCCATCACCCCTGCCACCCCCACTCACAGGGGACCTGTTGCCCATCATTACTGCCACCCCCACCCATAGGGACTATGTTGCCCATCACCCCTGCCACCCCCACTCACAGGGCGTATGTTGCCCATCACACCTGCCACCCCCACTCACAGGGCTTATGTTGCCCATCGCCCTTGCCACCCCCACTCACAGGGGACCTGTTGCCCATCACCCCTGCCACCCCCACTCACAGGGCTTATGTTGCCCATCACCCCAGCCACCCCAGTCATAGGGCTTATATTGCCCATCACCCCTGCCACCCCCACTCACAGGGGACCTGTTGCCCATCACCTCTGCCACCCCCAGACATAGGGCTTATGTTGCCCATCACCACTGCCACCCCCACCCATAGGGACTATGTTGCCCACCACCCCTGCCACCCCCACTCACAGGGCTTATGTTGCCCATCACCCCTGCCACCCCCACTCACAGGGGACCTGTTGCCCATCACCCCTGCCACCCCCACTCACAGGGGACCTGTTGCCCATCATTACTTCCACCCCCACCCATAGGGACTATGTTGCCCATCACCCCTGCCACCCCCACTCACAGGGCGTATGTTGCCCATCACCCCTGCCACCCCCACTCACAGGGCTTATGTTGCCCATCACCCCTGCCACCCCCACTTACAGGGGACCTGTTGCCCATCACCCCTGCCAACCCCACTCACAGGGCTTATGTTGCCCATCACCCCTGCCACCCCCACTCACAGGGCTTATGTTGCCAATCACCCCTGCCATCCCCACTCACAGGGGACCTGTTGCCTATCACCCCTGCCACCCTCACTCACAGGGCTTATGTTGCCCATCACCCCTGCCACTCCCACTCACAAAGGACCTGTTGCCCAACACCCCTGCCACCCCCACTCACAGGGCTTATGTTGCCCATCACCCCTGCCACCCCCACTCACAGGGGACCTGTTGCCCATCACCCCTGCCACTCACACCCATAGTGCTTATGTTGCCCATCACCCCTGCCACCCCCAGCCATAGGATGGGTGATGCGCAACACATCCAGCATACGTAAACATCAGGTATGTCCACAAAATACATCTCCAATGACATCATGACAACAGTGTGTAGTCTGTGACAAATGCCCACAACAGTGATTATGGCTACGAGCATACAATGTAAGTAACAGCACATGTGTGACCAACACATGAGTGTGACATACACAAGGCAAGCATCACCATAGCACTGTGGCAATGTAAAAAGAACACCCCCTCACGGTGTAGAGCAGAAGTTAAGTGGGGGCTCACAAAATGCAGCAGATGTGGAGCATTGTGGTGATGGGGACCAAATTGACCAAAAGGTAAGTGTCATCATGGTCAAAGCTGCAAATAACAAACAGCATGTATGATCCCTGCTCCCAACACATCAAACACCTCTGGGGCAATCTAGTGGTTGTGTTCCATACACACAGAGATGTGGTGAGGCTAACAGTGCTGTGAAAACATAACACTCTCGGCCATGTGCAGACAAGCACCACACATGGGGGCTGACAATGCACACAGCATACAATGACACAACAGCAGAAGTGAGCATCACCAAGCATGCACACATCTCGAAAATACCTCAAAACACCTCTCCTTGACTTTTCCATGTGTAAATCCCTGTATCCGTTGTCTCAAGTGCCTCCACTTTATGCCACACTTGTAAATAGGTAGCAGTGGCAACATCAATGGGGATGCAGCGGAATGTCCACCTCAAAACACAGCACCAACACTTACACACAACATGTAGTGTGTAAGGGGGCCTTATCCACAATATGGCATTGAGCCACGGGAAGTAGCTTAGCAGTCTATTGTAAATAAGGTGAAGCACACAGCACCACAGGAAGGTCTGAATAGATGATGTACCAGTAGCAGTATGGGCTTGTATATATATATATATATCACTGAAAAAAACCAAAGGTTTCAGGGGCGTTATAGTTAGGAATTGGCATTTAAAAAACCTTAGAAATTCACTAAAAAAAACATAGGTTTCAGGGGTGTTATAGTTAGCTGGACATTTCCCTCGTACAAAACCCTAGAAATTCCCCTGTTATAGTTAGTTCTAACTGCACACAATCTACATATTTCACAACTGCAATTTACTGTCAATGCCTGACTGATATAATGAAAGCATAAGCCATAACTGTCTTCTAATGCTACTAAAACTTGACAACATAACATGTTTTACAACACTTATCTGTCAGCAAATACACGATGTTACCAAACACTTCTCTCACAGTGGTTCCCAAATGCACACAGACTCACAGTGTGATTCTAGACAAACAACACTATCCCTAGGAGTTTACCAAAACTCATTCATTACTCTGGAAGAGTTAATGGTACTGCACACAATCTACATATTAAAAGTACACCACATCAGCGTCAAAACATGACTCATTTAATCAACGCATAAGCAGAGACTGGATTCTAATCCTACTAAAACTTCACAACATGACAGGTTTTAAAACAGTTATCTGTCAGCAAATACATGATGTTACCAAATGCTTCTCTCACAGTGATCCCAAATACACACTAACTCACAGTGTGATTCTAGACAAGCAGCACTAACCCTATGAGTTTAACAAAACTCCTTCACTACAATGCAAGTGGTAAGGGAACTGCACACAATCTACATATTTCAGAACTGCAATTTACTGACAATGCCTGACTCATATAATGAAAGCATAAGCCATAACTGTCTTCTAATGCTACTAAAACTTGACAACATGACATGTTTTACAACACTTATCTGTCAGCAAATACACGATGTTACCATACACTTCTCTCACAGTGGTTCCCAAATGCACACAGACTCACAGTGTGATTGTAGACAAGCAACACTATCCCTAGGAGTTTACCAAAACTCATTCACTACAGTGGAAGTGGTAAAGGAACTGCACACAATCTACATATTTTACGACTACACTTTAATGTCAATGCCTGACTAATTTAATCAACGCA
The DNA here is from genome assembly GCF_964204655.1 of Triturus cristatus. Lineage (NCBI taxonomy): Eukaryota > Metazoa > Chordata > Amphibia > Caudata > Salamandridae > Triturus > Triturus cristatus. Next base: position 1,087,692,032 of record NC_140591.1, read on the forward strand.
TAAGCAAAGAATGGCTTCTAATGCTACTAAAACTTGACAACATGACAGGTTTTAAAAAAAGTTATCTGTCAGTAAATACACGATGTTACCAAATGCTTCTCTCACAATCCTTACCCAAATGCACACAGACTCACAGTGTGATTTTAGACAATCAACACCATCCTAGGAGTTTACCAAAACTCATTCACTAGTCTAGAAGAGTTAATGGTACTGAATACAATCTACATATTTAAGTATAGCACATCAGTGTCAAAGCATGACTCATTTAATCAACGCATAACCAAAGACTGGATTCTAATGCTACTAAAACTTCACAACATGACAGGTTTTAAAAAAGTTATCTGTAAGCAAATACATGATATCACCAAATGCTTCTCTCACACTGATCCCAAATACACACTAACTCACACTGTGATTCTAGACATGCACCACTATCCCTAGGAGTTTACCAAAACTCATTCACTACAGTGCAACTGGTAAGGGAACTGAACACAATCTACATATTTCAGGACTGCACTTTCCTGTCTAAGCCTGACTCATTTAATCAAATCATAAGCATAACTGTCTTCTAATGCTACTAAAACTTCACAACATGACAAGTTAAAACAGTTAGCTGTCAGCAAATGCTTCTCTCACAGTGGTTCCCAAATGCACACAGACTCACTGTGTGATTCTAGACAAACAACACTATCCCTTGCACTATATCAAAACACATTTCTTCATCTAGAAGTAGTACTACATTTTAGTATAGAAACATAACATAACTCATTTCACAAATTCATAAACAATGACTGGTTTCTAATTCTACCAAAATATAAAAACTGCACAGTTATCTGTTTACAAACACATGAAAAACACAAATGCTTATCACAGAATGGTTTCTACATGCACACACACTGTAGAGAAAAAAAGTACTCCCTACACTTTAGCATGAAAAATACAGTAGTCTGATTAAAATCAAAAATAGTCTACATACATCCCCTAACAATTAAATAACTCATCTTTCAAGTTCTTTTGTAGATTTGGAAGTATATAAATCACTCACCATAATTTCTTTTACAGAATCTCTGCACTGTGCACCTCTCAGCAAAAGCAAAGAATGAAAAAGTTTCCTTTTTATTTTCCACACATATACATGTAAACATCAAATCACAATCCTTCGCACATAAACTCAAAAGCAAACATACATTTCTATTGGTTAAACATTTCAACCCTTTCTAACTGAAATACATTTCAACCCTTCCCCCAATCTGCCTTCTGCCTGTTACCATAGAAACAGGTCATGGAACACTGCACTGAGCTCACAGGTCACAAGTTCAGCACACAATGTTCCTACACAAGACAGGAAGTGTGCTTGACTTTTCAACATATCAGCTTATCATATATTATGTTCCTTACAATCTGTTTTTGTTAACCAATAACAATCATACCTTTAAAAAACAGAAATATACACCCTACCTTTCAGTGTAAAAAGTTGTCATATAACCAATGATTTCTTGTCGTTTTTCAAAAAACGTTGCAGTGGATCCGCGAACCCACCGCGAGAGGATCCGTGCATTCAACGCGATAGGATGCACGCACCATGCGCGCATTTCGCCTTTTTTTTTTTACAGAGTTATAGTTAGCTGAACTTACTATAACGGGGGAATTTCAATCGTTTTGTACGAGTGAAAAGTCCAGCTAACTATAACGCCCCTGAAACCTATGGTTTTTTCAGTGAATTTCTAAGGTTTTTTAAATGCTAATTCCTAACTATAACGTGCTGAAACCTCACTTTGTGTATAAGTGGCTGAATGGGTTCGTGAGTAGCTACATGAGTGTCTATATAGGTTATTAGTTGGTTTTTTGAGTATCAGTATGGGTGTCTGTATGGTTCGGTGGGGGGTATTACGTAGTGCATAGGTGCATGAATGAGTGACTCACTGTTTGTATGTGTTGAAGACAGCATGTGTGCAGGACTGTATGGGTGGATGAGTGTGTGCATGGGTGTGTTAGTGAGTGATAGACTGTCTCAATAGTGTCTTTATGAGTAACTACATATGTTTTAAACTAGTATATGTGACTATTGGTGTATATAAGTGAGTATTTGCGAGAGTGACAGTTTGAAAGCGTTCCTGTATGAATAAGTATGTGTTTCTATAAGTGATTGTTTAAAAGACTAAGTATCTGTAAGTTTCTGTAGAAGTAAGTGTGGTGGTGTGTGTATAACTGTATATGCAAGTAAATGGATGTTTTATTCTTTATTAGCATGAGTGACTATGTGTGTGAGTAACTCTATGGATGAGTGGCGTTGTGTAACAGGATTTATAGGTGTGTGAGTACATATGATGAGTGAGTACATGTATGAGTGATTGTATAGGACTGTTGGTGAATGAGTGGATGTGTATGTGGGTCTTAGAATTACTGAATAGGTTGTTGTAACTGGTATTGGGATGTCCATTGTTTTGAACATTGTAGTTTCTATTTTTGAATGTGTGTATCAAAGGTTATATTAGGGGAAGAGGAGGTCTGCCATTCTATCACAAGGATGATGGCATCAGTGATGTCATTAGTGATGTCATTTGAGATGTCATCAGTGATGTCATGAGTGATGTCACTGACCATGTCATGAGTGATGTAATATGTGACGTCATCAGCAGTGCATTGCGGGCGCGCGAGTTATAGTTAGCTGAACTAACTATAACTGGGGAATTTCTATGGTTTTGTATGAGTGAAAAGTCCAGCTAACTATAACGCCCCTGAAACCTATGGTTTTTTCAGTGAATTTCTAAGGTTTTTTAAATGCTAATTCCTAACTATAATGTGCCTGAAACTTATGGTTTTTTCAGTGAATTTCAAAGGTTTTTTAAATGCTAATTTCTAACTATGCATACAGAGATAGGACATGTGAAGAAAGAAGAAAAAACGCACAGAAAGAAAAAAAAGAAATGCAGAAAAATGCAACAGAAGTCCTCAAAGATGAAGAAAAGTGCAGGAAGAAGGATAACGTGCAGAAAGAACAAACAGAAGAGCAGAAAGAAGCCTTGTTGCAAAATCATCCTGTACCCTCAACTTTTTTAGACGGATACTGGTGGTAACTGAGTCTGACTAACCAGTCCTAGAGCCAGTGCTATGTTAAAAGACACTCGGAATACAGTGAAAACACCTACATACACTAGGGAACACTATGCGTTGGGGTCCCCCTGTGATCAGCATGACCTCCTCTGTAAGCCCCTAGTATATAATAGGGCAGGGGATTAAAACTACCTCTTAAAACGCGCCACAGGGTGTGTTTGCACAAGTCACCTCAGGCCCCGTCCCCTCACTGCCCCACTGTGTAAACACGCCCTGTGGCCGTTTTAAGTTGGGAGATTAAGTCCCCTTGAATCTTGAGGGTCCCTAGGGTCGAACTAGACCACTAGGTACCTCCAGTAAGCGCCACAGAGCTGCGTTGCAGAGAGATGTAAAAAGGGGCATGGCCTAGACCACCTCTCCGCAACGCAGCGGAGTGGTGCTTACTGGAAACACCTGGTGGGCTAGTTGGCCCCCAGGGTCCCTCAGGTTTGACGGGGAATTATTTCCCCAACTTAAAACGCGCCAAAGGGCTTGTTTGCACACGTTAACTCAGGCCCCGTCCCCTCCCTTCACCACTGTCTAAACACGGCCTGTGGCCGGTTTTTAGTTGGGAGATTAAGTTCATTTGAATCCTGAGGGTCCCTAGGGTCCAACTAGCCCACTAGGTACCTCCAGTATGCGCCACAGAGCTGCGTTGCAGAGAGGTGTAAAAAGTGGTACGGCCTGGACCACCTCTCTGCAACGCAGCTCAGTGGCGCTTACTGGAAGCACCTTGTGGGCTAGTTAGCCCCCAGGGCCCTCAGGATTGAAGGGGAATTATTTCCCCAACTTAAAACGCGCCACAGGGCTTGTTTGCACATGTTAACTCAGGCCCCGTCCCCTCCCTTCACCACTGTGTAAACACGCCCTGTGGCCGTTTTTAGTTGGGAGATTAAGTTAATTTGAATCCTGAGGGTCCCTATGGTCCAACTTGCCCACTAGGTACCTCCAGTATGCGCCACAGAGCTGTGTTGCCGAGAGGTGTAAAAAGTGGCACGGCCTGGACCACCTCTCTGCAATGCAGCTCAGTGGCGCTTACTGGAAGCACCTGGTGGGCTAGTTAGCCCCCAGGGGCCCTCAGGATTGAAGGGGAATTATTTCCCCAACATAAAAAGCGCCATAGGGCTTGTTTGCACACGCCACCTCAGGCCCCGTCCCCTTCCTTCCCCACTGTGTAAACATGCCCTGTGGCCATTTTGTAAGTTGGGAGATTAAGTCCCCTTGAATCCTGAGGATCCCTAGGGGCAAAATAGCCCACTAGGTACGTCCAGTAAGCGCCATTGCAGAGAGGTGTAAAAAGGGGCATGGCCTGCACCACCTCTCTGCAACGCAGAGCAGTGGCACTTACTGGAAGCACCTGGTGGGTTAGTTGGCACCCAGGGTCCCTCAGGATTGAAAGGGAATTATTTCCCCAACTTAAAACGCGCCACAGGGCGTGTTTGCACACGTCACCTCAGGCCCCGTCCCCTCCCTTCACCACTGTGTAAACGCGCACTGTGGCCGTGCTAAGTTAAGAGATTAAGTCCCCTTGAATCCTAAGGGTCCCTGGGGCAAACTAGCCCACTAGGTACCTCCAGTAAGCGCCACAGAGCTGCGTTGCATAGAGGTGTAAAAAGGGGCGTGGCCTCAGAACACCTGTCTGCAACGCAGCTCCCTGGCGCACACTGGAGATACCTGTTGGGCTAGTTGGCCCTCAGGGACCCTCAGTATTGAAGGGGAATTAATTCCCCAACTTACAACTGGCCAGGGGGCACGTTTGCAGAGTGCTGCAAGGAGGGGGCGTGGCCTCCAGCGCGATGCCGGTCTTTTATTTATTTTATTTTTTTAAGAAGGAGGGCTGTGTGGCCCCCCTTCTTTTTCTAATTTACTGGCCCTGGGGACCCTATCCCCCAGGGCCTGCACCCTAATTTTTTTTGTTGAAAAAAATAAATTTGTCCCTCCCAAGGCCTTAATCGGCCCCGGGGACCCCAACCCCCCGGGTCATGGTCTTTTTTTAATTTAAATTCTTTAGGAGGGGGCTGCGTTGCCCCCCTCCTCAGGCCACTTATGGCTCCGGGGACCCCATCCCCCAGGGCCGGCCTTTGTTTTTTATTATTTTAAAAATATATATATTTATAGAAACACCTAGGACATGTTGGACAAACCGTATGTACCTATCACCATGACGATTTGCGTGATATTCATTAAAAGGCGACTATGCATAGAATGAATCCACTTGGAATGTATTTACACCGTTAGTGAAGCTCTGACGTGTCTGACGCCCTACCGTGCCTAATCCCGGCGCCCCCGCCGGTGGGTACTCTCCAAGTAGACACCCTTGTTGTTTATTTATACAAACATGGGTAGCTATTGACGGGCACATTTAATATACACGCACACCAAGCCATTCAAAGGGGATTCGACAAAAATTCGACCAAACTATGCAAGAAACCCCCCTCACGGTTAATAAAAAACACATCCACCGCCGAATGTGTAATACTTTTTATTTTACTCTCTGGAAAGGAGACGAACCTCACTTGAGAGTCACAGCGTGCTCCTGGCTGAGCCCAATGCTGTGTTACACCCACCAGTGCCCGCCGATTGCCTCACACCTCTGTGTTGTATTCCACCAGCTAGTGCGTATGCTATGACACTCTCTAGCCCATGTGCACTGTAACACCACCCCGTGAATATGTCATGCCACACTTGCCTTCGCACAGGTTATATTGCCCCATCTAGCGTGCCTTCTCGATGTGTATGTTATAACGCACAGCACTATGCCATACATATTACAATCTGGGATCCATATCTTTGTCACAGTGCATATGCAATGTTACACTCCCCAGCACATATTTTATATTACAACTTTGGAGACTAGTTATGTTACACAACACTGCCCTGTGCATAATACACTCCAAGGCGCATATCGCATAGCACGCGCTAGTGCCTGTGCTATCTCGCGCTCTCCAATGAATCTGTCATTGCGCACAATGTATTGCATATTATATTTCACGCCCGGTTCATCTTATATCACACTTTTTGGTGCATAGTTTATACCATATACTACATCTAGTTTTCATTTTCAATTGTGATCTCAGGACTATGTTCTATATAACACTGCGTCCACCTACCCTTTTCACGGGCATTACATTTTGCGATGGGGGTGGAGGGTCAGCGGGTGTTTCTGCCAAGTGAGCCCGGAGTCACAGTCACAAACGTCCTCTTCTTCCTGAATAAAAGTGAGATTATGCTGCATACTTGTTCATATTTTAAGTAGTTCGCACAGACACACATTTTAAAAACAATAAAGTTCCTAATACCCACCTTCTCTGAACAGTTAGCTTGCTGCCCCATCCACCTCCTCCCTATCCTCTGTTGTCTGAATCCATGGACTAGCCTCCTCCCTCCTGCCATGCATGGTCTGATGTGCTGCCACTACCCTCCATTTAGCATGATGTACCAGTCCACTCCTCCTGCCCTCCATTGCCCAATTATATGGCCCATCATTGACCTCCTGCTTAGCCTCTGTGCTTAGCTTGCTGCCCCTATTCTCCTTCCCCCTGCCTCCCTGATCTGTTGTGCTGCAACTGCTCCTCCTGCCTGCCCCGCGCGGTCTGTTGTGAGGCCCCTTCCCCTGAACTCTCTTGTCTGTGCCCAGGTCCTGACCCTCCCTTCTATCCTCCATGGTCCTTTGTGCATGCCCCTGCTCCATCCTTTTTGCCCACTATGTTCCATGGACCTGCCACTCCTATCTACTCTGAGTGTTCTGTTGAGCTGCCACTCCCCTCCCACCTGCCTAGCATTGTCAGATGACTGTAACCTGTCCCTGTCACCTCCACCCTGCCTGTCCACATGCCATGCCCCTATCCCCTTCCTCCTGTCCTCCATGGTCTATTTTACTGCCACACCCTTCTGCCCTCCCTGATCTGTTGTGCTGCAACTGCTCCTCCTGCCTTGCCCCGCGCGGTCTGTTGTGAGGCCCCTTCCCCTGAACTCTCTTGTCTGTGCCCAGGTCCTGACCCTCCCTTCTATCCTCCATGGTCCTTTGTGCATGCCCCTGCACCCTCCTTCTTGCCCATCATAGCCATTGTGCTGGCACTAACCCTCCCGCTTGCCATGCTTGGTCTTCTGTGCTGCCATGGTCCCTCCCACCTTCCCTCCATGGTCCGTGTGTATGCCACCATAGTCTCATTGTTGCTCTCCATGGTGTGTCTTGTTTCTAGTGCCCTTCCTGCCTGACCTCCATGGTCATCTTGCTGCTCCTGCCCTGCCACCTTGCCCCCAGCCCTCTCTTTCCATGTGCAGACCCCTATTCCCTCCCTCCTGGCTTGTCTGTTCCATTGTAATGCCCCTGATCAGTCCCTCCTGCCCTTTATGGTCTGTTATGCTGCAGCTTTCTCTCCTGTCTGTCCATTTTGGTCAGCTAGCTACCATTGCCTCTTTCCCATCTGTTCTCTGTTGTCCATGTGCATGGTCCTGTCCCCTCCCTATTGCTTTCTATGGATTGTTGTGCTGCACTCCCGTCCCGCATGCCCTGTGTGGTATATTGTGCTGCTGCAAACCCTGATGTCTGCCCTGTAGGGTCAGTTTGGTGCACCTCTCCATATCCCTCCTGTCCTCTGTTATCCGAGACCATGTCCCTACCCCAATTCCTCCTGCCTACCACGATTCAATCTACCATACTTGCGAACATTTTGAACTTGGTAAGAGGGAGATTTTGAAAAAAACTGGGGTATTGATTTTCCCCTTTGAGTTACATTGAAAAAGAGGAGATTGTAGACAGGAGACAAATCAAATAAAGCCCATTTGAGCTTAAAAACATTGGACGTTTCCTGGCTGAAACGGGTCTGTTGGCATGTATGGTTGTACTACCACTGCCTCTTCCTTCTGCCCACAATGGTCTATTATATTGCCACAGCCTCTCTTGCCAGTCCTGTATTGTTGGTTTGTTGCCCCTGCCCCCCTTTCCACTGCCCTCCATAGTCTGTTGTGCTGCCACTGCCCTTCCTTCCTGCCCAGTGTGGGCAAATTGTTGCCTCTGCACTCTCCTACCTGCCTTCAATTTTCAGAGTCCGTGCCCCTGGCCTCTGCCTCTCAACAGTATCCCAATGAACAACTAGATTGCTAACATTCTATATTTATTACAAAAGTGTGGAACGCCTGACGTCATCTTGATGTAATCAAAACTGTAATACCTAGAGTATTTCCTTTAGAAATTACATATATGAGAGGGTCTTATTTGCATCAAAATTATGGTTACTGCTCTAAAAAACTAAAATGAGGACATATTTTCTGAGTTTTCAAATAGCGACAAAGAACTTTTAAATTATTTGTAATCTTTAGGTTTTTTTATCCAGTTGACCACTTGATTAAATGTTGCACCTAGGGGAGAGGATGTGGTGTTACTTCCAGAGCTGCAGACTTTGCAACTGGGAAACCAGGTTGGAGTTTCTGCTTCAGCTCAACATTCTGTGATTGTGGTCAAATCACTTAATCTCCCCATGTCTACAACCAAAATGAATTTGATCTTGTGTGATGTAACCAATGCTCATGTAAAGCATTCCAATACCTGAAAAGTCTGCACTATATAAAACTGCAAATACACAAAAAATAAGTGTTTTGCACACTTCTGTCATTGGGCTACATGTGGGATACATCTGGGTGATATTTGTGCTGCATTTAGGCTCTTTTGTGTCTGGTGGCCATCTTGGGAGATTTATTTGTTATGAAGTTTCCCAATTTCCTCATTTACTGCAGTCTCCTCAGTAGGAAATGCTTTCAGTTTTTTACTTTGATTCCATCAAGAAGGTATTCAGATATGTCACAGATTTGCCATAAATTCTGAATGTTAGCACTCTAGTTGCTCATTAGATCACAGTAGTAAAGCTACTGCTCACCACGGAAGTCTGCAGCTGGTATTAAAAGTGCATGTTTCAGTCTGCATATCAGAATTTTTTAATGAAATAGAGGAGGATTTGAGAAGTCACTCAAAATGTGCCCTAATTTTTCTTTCTTCAGCACTAATCATAATTTCTATGGCAAAATGAACCCCCACATTGAGTTCCTTCTTAAATTAAATGTTTTAAGTGTTACCAGTTTATTCCAATCAAGATGGCTTCAGGTGTGCCATACTTTTGTCATAAGTAAGACAGTAAGCGCTCTAGTTGTTCTTTAGAACACTCTGGGAAGCTGCAGTAGAACACAAAGGAATCAACTGACAGTCTCTGCCCTTGTTGGATGTACATGTTTTACTGAGAATGTCAGACTTCATTCTCACATGACTGAGAAAGATAATGTGAATATACAGAAAATATGCTCTCAGTTAGCTTATAGATCACCTTCCAAACCTCTGTGGGAAAAGCATGAGAAAATAGTTTTCTCTCAAACATGATTCATGATATCACAGCAGAAGGATTTTTCACATGGTAAAATCACCTTAGAACACACCACAATTCCTAAAATGAGTATGGTACCATCAACAAATGATTTATAATGTAACTAAAGTCTTAAAACCTTCTATTAACTGCAATGCTTTTTAATGAGGTGCTATCATGTATATTGGTCCCAAGATGGCTGCCAACACTTCTTGGATGAAGTGCTGACAGCCAATCAGATCTCACGATGAGATGTGTGGTTAGGCTCCGCCCAGATATATATGTGATTTTACTTTTGATTTTCTCAGGAACTACTGAACGGATTTACACCATTTAAGCAAAAGGCACATGCCTGACCTGAGCACTACCTCTTTACCAAATATCAAGTAATTCTGTTCAGCCGTTCGGGCTGTACCTTCGACTAAAGGTCCTATGGGAAAATGCAAGGGGAAAACACGTTTTGGGACCTCCCCTTTTTTCTCAGCCCCCGCTTGACGAATCACCCCGAGACTTCCAGGGTAGGAGCTGAGCGCCCCATTAGTTTTGAAAATTTCGCGAGGATCCGTCAACTGGCGTCAAAGTTATTCAAAATAGAATTTTCAGATTTCCTATGGAAACACGGTCCTAACTATAACTATCTACTGGCGACCGCCAGTAGATAATATATATATATATATATATATATATATATATATATATATATATATATATATTACCTACTGGCGGTCGCCAGTAGGTAGTTATAGTTAGGACCCCTTTTCCATAGGAAATCCTCAACATTCTATTTTGAATAACTTTGGCGCCGGTCGACGAATCCTCGCGAATTTCTCAAAATAGGTGGGGCGCAACGCTCCGCTCCTACCCTGAAAGTCTCGGGGGGATTCGTCAAGCGGGGGCTGAGATAAAAGGGGGGTCCCAAAACGCGTTTTTCCCATGCATTTTTCCATAGGACCTTTAGACAGGGCTACAGCCCGAACGGCTGAACAGAATTACTAGAAATTTGGTAGAGAGGTAGTCCCTAGGTCAAGGAAGTGCCTTTTGTAGGTTTGGTGTAAATCTGTTCAGTAGATTCTGAGAAAATAGCCTTTAAATCAATATATATATCTGAGCCAGCTTACGGTACGCGTACCGAAAGCTTACCGTACGCGTACGGTGGCGTGCGCGAGCGCGATTCTGATTGGCTGTTAGATCTTAGTAAACATTCGAATCGGCCGAAACCAGGAAGCGGCGGCCGCCATTTTGTGTGTTTCACTCAGAAAAAAAAAGAGTGAAAACAAGAAAAGGGGGCAAGGAGGAGAGTTACAGACCCCCTTACATTTGTGAGGGGGTCAAAGAAGGACTGTAAAGTACAAAGAAAACATTTATTGATTTTTAAAAAAATCACGGGGTACGCGTACGGTAAGCTTACGGTAAGCGTACGGAAGAAAAAATAAATTAAAAAAGAAATGAAATGCAGATTTAAGAGTTTAGATATTAGGGAGCTCTAAAAAGAGCCGTTGTGTTTATGAAGTGATTTTTTAAGTGGTACCTACAAGTAAGTACCGATGCAGAGTCTAAGGTTCAAGAGGAAGACTCTGTTCCCTTCATCATTGAAGTGCACACCATCTCCTCTATAAATGTCTTGCATGTCATAACGCAAGTTGTTGTGGTAAATGGCACCCATACCATAGTCACGGAGGAAAGCAGAAACAGATTTGTTGACGTGCTTTCTTGCTTTGTCAATTTGCGGACAGAAATGATTGGACCAGTTCCATTTTTGCCTTTGGCATATGTTGGAAAACACAAAGGCAGTTTTAGGGAAAAGTGAAAACAGTTGTGCAAAGGTGTCCTTCATAAGCATTTCCAGACCTACCCCAGTCAAAGTGCCTAGGTCATTGCCACCACAGTGCACTATTATGAGGTCAGGGTGTTGGATTTGCATGAAGGATTTCACCAATGGCATCAATTGGTGCCACTTTAACCCTCTCTGACCAATCCATTTAATGTCTACATTTGGCAAAGCAAGGTCTCTCAACATACCTGTTTTCTCTGCAAACTTTTCACTCCAGAAGACATAGCTGTGCCCTACAATCCACACTGTGAACATCTTCAAAGGAGAACTGGATGCACTCAGGAGGTGTCTTTCAGTAGAATGGCAATATGAAAAGAAAGACAGTTTGGAAATGGAGGCATACATATTTTTTTCAAAACAAAAAGAACTGATTGGCTGTTTCATACCATTCTAGAATAAAAACTAGGCTGTATGTGTAAATTAATAGAAGCATGTTTTGTATTGGTACAAAAAAATGTGTTACCAAAGAACAGTACTATGGATTTGCTGTTAGGTTTGAAAAGTCAAGCACTCTTGCTCTGTGGAATTGAAACATTGTGTGGCGAACTTCTGACCTAACTCCACACAGCAGTGTTCCATGAGCTGTTGCTATGGTAGCAGGCAGAAGTCAAGTTGGGGGAAGGGTACTAGGCAGAACTCAAGTTGGGGGCAGGGTACTTTTGGAAAAGGGTTGGTTTTCAACCAATAGAAATGTGTGATTACATTTGAAAAAAAGGGGGAAGCACTGAGATTTGAAACTTACATGTATATGTGTGGAAAAATAGAGGGAAAGTTTGCCATTATCTGGTTCTGCTGAGAGGAGAGAGGTGTAGAGAACAGAGATCCTGGCTCTGATAATCTGCTGTTTGAGTGCCACATTTCTTTCACAACTAACTAATTTTAAAGGTGAGTTTAGAGTTAGAGAGGGGATGTATATGGTAAATTAAGAAATGAATAATAGAATTGGAATTCCTTTTGTAGAAGTTGTGTTTATTATTTTCTGTTTTGGGAGAAATTTAAATGTGAGGAACATGTAAAATAATATAGACTATTTTTTCATGATAAATTAAGGTGTACTGGTAAAAATAAGGAATACTTTAAGGGTTTGAGGTTGCAGTCAGTAATGCAAATACATTCAGCATCACTAAGGCTGGTTGCCCTTGCTGGAGTGTAGGCAGTCACCGAGGATACAAAAATCAAAAAAGTGGATTCATAATGTGTCAGTCTGTAAAAGTGATTTTCACTTGCCAAAAAAAAAGAGCAGTAAGTGTGCATTCAAATTGGCAAAGAAATTTCGTTTTGGGACTAATGTGAAAACATGACTCTGTGTGGAAATAGGAATTACAGGCAGAGATTTATTGCGTTTTGCTCTGGTGATTTCACAGTAGCATTAGTAGGAAAAAGGGGGAGCGATTTTTTGGGGGAAGAAGCAGACTCTTAGCACACACCCAGCTGCTTGCCATGTATAATCATGCACAGTATTTACAAGTGAGTGGGGTTTTCAGGTTGCAGTCAGTAATGCAAATACATTCAGCATCACTAAGGCTGGTTGCCCTTGCTGGAGTGTAGGCAGTCACCGAGGATACACATGGTGGTGGTCTGAAAAAGCAGTCTGGACATGTGCAATTAAAAAAATCTAAAAAGTGGATTCATAATGTGTCAGTCTGTAAAAGTGATTTTCACTTGCCAAAAAAAAAGAGCAGTAAGTGTGCATTTAAATTGGCATAGAAATTTCGTTTTGGGACTAATGTGAAAACATGACTCTGTGTGCAAATAGGAATTACAGGCAGAGATTTATTGCGTTTTGCTCTGGTGATTTCACAGTAGCATTAGTAGGAAAAAGAGGGAGCGATTTTTTGGGGGAAGAAGCAGACTCTTAGCACACACCCAGCTCCTTTCCATGTATAATCATGCACAGTATTTAGAAGCGAGTGGGGTTTTGAGGTTTCAGTCTGTAATGCAAATACATTCAGCATTACTAAGGCTGGTTGCCCTTGCTGGAGTGTAGGCAGTCACCGAGGATACACATGGTGGTGGTCTGAAAAAGCAGTCTGGACATGGGCTTTTTAAAAAAACTGAAAAGTGGTTTCATAATGTGTCAGTCTGTAAAAGTGATTTTCACTTGCCAAAAAAAAAGAGCAGTAAGTGTGCAATCAAATTGGCAAAGAAATTTCGTTTTGGGACTAATGTGAAAACATGACTCTGTGTGCAAATAGGAATTACAGGCAGAGATTTATTGCGTTTTGCTCTGGTGATTTCACAGTTGCATTAGTAGGAAAAAGGGGGAGCGATTTTTTGGTGCAGAAGCAGACTCTTAGCACACACCCAGCTGCTTGCCATGTATAATCATGCACAGTATTTACAAGCGAGTGGGGTTTTCAGGTTTCAGTCTGTAATGCAAATACATTCAGCATCACTAAGGCTGGTTGCCCTTGCTGGAGTGTAGGCAGTCACTGAGGATACACATGGTGGTGGTCTGAAAAAGCAGTCTGGTCATGGGCTTTTTAAAAAAACTGAAAAGTGGTTTCATAATGTGTTAGTCTGTAAAAGTGATTTTAACTTGCGAAAAAAAAAGAGCAGTAAGTGTGCATTCAAATTGGCAAAGAAATTTCGTTTTGGGACTAATGTGAAAACATGACTCTGTGTGGAAATAGGAATTACAGGCAGAGATTTATTGCGTTTTGCTCTGGTGATTTCACAGTTGCATTAGTAGGAAAAAGGGGGAGCGATTTTTTGGGGGAAGAAGCAGACTCTTAGCACACACCCAGCTCCTTTCCATGTATAATCATGCACAGTATTTAGAAGCGAGTGGGGTTTTCAGGTTTCAGTCTGTAATGCAAATACATTCAGCATCACTAAGGCTGGTTGCCCTTGCTGGTATGTAGGCAGTCACCCAGGATACACATGGTGGTGGTCTGAAAAAGCAGTCTGGTCATGGGCTTTTTAAAAAAACTGAAAAGTGGTTTCATAATGTGTTAGTCTGTAAAAGTGATTTTAACTTGCGAAAAAAAAAGTGCAGTAAGTGTGCATTCAAATTGGCAAAGAAATTTCGTTTTGGGACTAATGTGAAAACATGACTCTGTGTGGAAATAGGAATTACAGGCAGAGATTTATTGCGTTTTGCTTTGGTGATTTCACAGATGCATTAGTAGGAAAAAGGGGGAGCGATTTTTTGGGGGAAGAAGCAGACTCTTAGCACACACCCAGCTCCTTTCCATGTATAATCATGCACAGTATTTAGAAGCGAGTGGGGTTTTCAGGTTTCAGTCTGTAATGCAAATACATTCAGCATCACTAAGGCTGGTTGCCCTTGCTGGAGTGTAGGTAGTCACCGAGGATACACATGGTGGTGGTCTGAAAAAGCAGTCTGGACATGGGCTTTTTAAAAAAACTGAAAAGTGGTTTCATAATGTGTCAGTCTGTAAAAGTGATTTTCACTTGCCAAAAAAAAAGAGCAGTAAGTGTGCAATCAAATTGGCAAAGAAATTTCGTTTTGGGACTAATGTGAAAACATGACTCTGTGTGCAAATAGGAATTACAGGCAGAGATTTATTGCGTTTTGCTCTGGTGATTTCACAGTTGCATTAGTAGGAAAAAGGGGGAGCGATTTTTTGGGGGAAGAAGCAGACTCTTAGCACACACCCAGCTGCTTGCCATGTGGAATCATGCACAGTATTTACAAGCGAGTGGGGTTTTCAGGTTTCAGTCTGTAATGCAAATACATGCAGCATCACTAAGGCTGGTTGCCCTTGCTGGAGTGTAGGCAGTCACCCAGGATACACATGGTGGTGGTCTGAAAAAGCAGTCTGGACATGGGCTTTTTAAAAAAACTGAAAAGTGGTTTCATAATGTGTCAGTCTGTAAAAGTGATTTTCACTTGCCAAAAAAAAAGAGCAGTAAGTGTGCAATCAAATTGGCAAAGAAATTTCGTTTTGGGACTAATGTGAAAACATGACTCTGTGTGCAAATAGGAATTACAGGCAGAGATTTATTGCGTTTTGCTCTGGTGATTTCACAGTTGCATTAGTAGGAAAAAGGGGGAGCGATTTTTTGGTGCAGAAGCAGACTCTTAGCACACACCCAGCTGCTTGCCATGTATAATCATGCACAGTATTTACAAGCGAGTGGGGTTTTCAGGTTTCAGTCTGTAATGCAAATACATTCAGCATCACTAAGGCTGGTTGCCCTTGCTGGAGTGTAGGCAGTCACTGAGGATACACATGGTGGTGGTCTGAAAAAGCAGTCTGGTCATGGGCTTTTTAAAAAAACTGAAAAGTGGTTTCATAATGTGTTAGTCTGTAAAAGTGATTTTAACTTGCGAAAAAAAAAGAGCAGTAAGTGTGCATTCAAATTGGCAAAGAAATTTCGTTTTGGGACTAATGTGAAAACATGACTCTGTGTGGAAATAGGAATTACAGGCAGAGATTTATTGCGTTTTGCTCTGGTGATTTCACAGTTGCATTAGTAGGAAAAAGGGGGAGCGATTTTTTGGGGGAAGAAGCAGACTCTTAGCACACACCCAGCTCCTTTCCATGTATAATCATGCACAGTATTTAGAAGCGAGTGGGGTTTTCAGGTTTCAGTCTGTAATGCAAATACATTCAGCATCACTAAGGCTGGTTGCCCTTGCTGGTATGTAGGCAGTCACCCAGGATACACATGGTGGTGGTCTGAAAAAGCAGTCTGGTCATGGGCTTTTTAAAAAAACTGAAAAGTGGTTTCATAATGTGTTAGTCTGTAAAAGTGATTTTAACTTGCGAAAAAAAAAGTGCAGTAAGTGTGCATTCAAATTGGCAAAGAAATTTCGTTTTGGGACTAATGTGAAAACATGACTCTGTGTGGAAATAGGAATTACAGGCAGAGATTTATTGCGTTTTGCTTTGGTGATTTCACAGTTGCATTAGTAGGAAAAAGGGGGAGCGATTTTTTGGGGGAAGAAGCAGACTCTTAGCACACACCCAGCTCCTTTCCATGTATAATCATGCACAGTATTTAGAAGCGAGTGGGGTTTTCAGGTTTCAGTCTGTAATGCAAATACATTCAGCATCACTAAGGCTGGTTGCCCTTGCTGGAGTGTAGGTAGTCACCGAGGATACACATGGTGGTGGTCTGAAAAAGCAGTCTGGACATGGGCTTTTTAAAAAAACTGAAAAGTGGTTTCATAATGTGTCAGTCTGTAAAAGTGATTTTCACTTGCCAAAAAAAAAGAGCAGTAAGTGTGCAATCAAATTGGCAAAGAAATTTCGTTTTGGGACTAATGTGAAAACATGACTCTGTGTGCAAATAGGAATTACAGGCAGAGATTTATTGCGTTTTGCTCTGGTGATTTCACAGTTGCATTAGTAGGAAAAAGGGGGAGCGATTTTTTGGGGGAAGAAGCAGACTCTTAGCACACACCCAGCTGCTTGCCATGTGGAATCATGCACAGTATTTACAAGCGAGTGGGGTTTTCAGGTTTCAGTCTGTAATGCAAATACATGCAGCATCACTAAGGCTGGTTGCCCTTGCTGGAGTGTAGGCAGTCACCCAGGATACACATGGTGGTGGTCTGAAAAAGCAGTCTGGACATGGGCTTTTTAAAAAAACTGAAAAGTGGTTTCATAATGTGTCAGTCTGTAAAAGTGATTTTAACTTGCCAAAAAAAAAGAGCAGTAAGTGTGCATTCAAATTGGCAAAGAAATTACGTTTTGTGACTATTGTGAAAAGAAATGTAGTAATATATTTAAATAAAATAAAGGAATTTTTTTTTAGTTTTTTTCAGGTATTGCTGAAGAGCAGTGGACAAAATTTAAGATGCCTACAAAATCCAGAGTTCAAAAAACGCACAAAAAAAACCTTTATTTGAAGACAACTAGAGGACCAAAGTTAGTAGAAGATGCTCATGTTGGGAAAAAGAAAAAATCTTCTGGTAAGCAGAAAAAACTATATATAAAAAATATATTCAAAAGAATGAAAAATGTACAAAATGTCTGTACTCGAAAGGATGTTTTGAACAAAAAACGAGAGGATAAAATTGACAATTTAGTTAATGCAAATATACCTTCAGCAACTGAAAAGATTTATATAAATAGAAAAACTGCGTTTAAAGAGATACGTAGAAAAATGTTTCAGAGAAGAGTTATGTCCAATTTGATGAAGGATGTGAAGAAATATAAGAAAAAGACAAAGTTTTATAAAAGAAAAAAAGAAATAGAAGCCATTGCAGCAAAGGCATTAGAATTAAAAAGGAAACTATTCATTTTAATTTTGAATAGGATGCGTACATTAGACAAAATGGTTAATGTACTGAAATCACATAGCAAAAGGAAAAGAGTAGTGAACAGAACAAACTTTTGTAAAGTGTTTTTAGGAAAGTGGATGCATAGTTCAAGTAGTGAACCTTTTTTTAATGAAGAGAGCTATTTTCAAAGTAATAGTTTGCTGCATGCAGTTGACACCAGAGGTCGTTCTTACGAAGTAAAAAATGGTTGCATAATGGAGAAGGAGATAATGGTTCCAAGAGATGAGGTACAAGTGATGGCAGATGAGGCTATGGGGAGACGTCCTAAAGCCCCAGTGTACACTTGGAATTGTAGTAGTATTTGCACTGTGCGTCAGGAATCTATTGACAAATTTCGAGAGTTTCTAAGAGAATATAGTAAAAAAAGTATAAAACAGAAGATTAAGGTGCTTCAAAGTCTGGATCCATGCAGAGTGAGAGAGAATACTGGTTTGCAGGGTCATTCTCTGGCTTGTCTATCTAGAAAAGTGTGCAATAGTGTTTTCCATCATTTTAGGATGCTGGCTGTTCATCATACTGAAATGAGAAAGTTTGTGAGACGGTTGTATTTTGCCAAAAGTCCAGCAATAAAGTTAAATGAATTGAATAGGGCTCTGTTCCGAGGAACGGTATCAGATGTAGAGAAGGTTGTTGATGAAATTCAGTTTTGTTACTTTGGTCCTGAACAAAACAGTGCAGAGAAGGACACAGTAAATGAGGAAGAAGTGGAAGAGAATGTAGAACCCTCTGTAAGTAACACATTTAATGATCACATAACAAAATTTGCAATAGTCTCTAATGAAAGACCAAATTTTACTTGTATTTGTTGCCGCAGAACTCATTATAGAAAACAAACTAGGAATGTTGATCTCTACAGAAAGAGTGAAAATGAAGATAATTATAAGTGGAAGGATTTTGCCACATATATATTTCTAGAAAATTGTTTTGATTTGGGTGAAGATCAGCGTATTTGTAAATACTGTTACAACAAGTTAGAGGAAAATAGAATGCCGACCAGAGCTGTACATAATAATTTAGAATTGGATGCTATTCCTGCTGAACTTTCTGAATTAAATACATATGAGTCTATACTCATTCAATGTGTTCATCCGTTCCAGACCATAGTACGTATGGAGCCCAAAACTGGTAAATTACCTCCTTCTGATTTACTGAGAGGTTTAAAAGGAAGAGTGGTGTATTTGCCCTTGGATTTGAAAAAAAATATGGAAACTATTGATGCGGATACTTTGGAAACTGAACCATTAGTTATTCGGGTTAATGGTGTACCTACAAAGAATAAGAAGATTTGGCAGGAGCTGGTAGATGTGCGGAAAGTACAAAGAGCAAATTTGTATTTGAAAAGGAATAACAAATGGTATGAATCAATTTATATAGAAGAAGAAGAAGAAGAAGATTTACAAGAAGACACAGAAACACCAACTGGACAAATTGAAAAAGTGGACAAGTCAAAGGAAGAAGAAATTTATGAACATTTTAGCATACATCCTCTTCATTCAAAAGAAGTTATGGGAGATAATATTGATCTCTTTCAGATGAAGAAAGCAAAAGGAACTCCCGTGAGTGTATGGGAGGAGAGCTTGGAAGCTCGATGTTTTCCCCAGCTGTTTCCTAAAGGAAAAGGAGGACGATACGATGAACGTCCAGAACAGATTCCAGCTTCTGAGTATCGGACTACAAGACTATATGCTGAAGATCCCAGATTTCGACAAAGTATTCCTTATTTGTTCCATCTTTTATTTGAAAGCGACTTGTCTGCACTGTCTTATGCAGTAAATCACATTTTAAAAAGTGGAGTACATTTACAAAATGTGTCTGCTAAGGATTTTATGGAGAAAGTGCAGCACCGAGATGATCATTTGGAAACACAACTGATCAATCTGATGGCTTGTCAGCGTGGGACAAATGAATATTGGTACCGACGCCATGGTGAACTAAAATGCATGTTACGCAATTTAGGAACACCAACATGGTTCGTTACCCTAAGCTGTGCGGAGTACGCTTGGGATGATTTACTGGATTTTCTACGAGAGGCAAATTCAAACATTAAAAACATCGAATACAAGACAGCAGGAGAACTGTGCTCATTGGATCCGGTTAATGTTTGCAGATATTTCAATCATAGATTTGAGGCTATGATGTCCTTCATCTGCAATAAAAAAAATCCACCTCTTGGAGAAGTAGTAGATTTCTTTTGGAGAAAAGAGTACCAGGCAAGAGGTGCTCCTCATATTCATATGCTGTTGTGGATCAAGGATGCCCCAAAGTTTGGAACAGATACTGATGAAGCAGTGTTATCTTTCATTGAAGAATATGCAACATGTGCTATACCAAAAAGCACAGAAGAGAAAAAGTTAAAGGAGCAAGTTTTACGTTTCCAAAGTCATCGGTGTGGAAAATACTGTCAACGGAAATACAAGAGCAAAGATAAATACTACACTAAATGTCGATTTGGATTTCCTAGACCTGTTCTTTCAAATGGAAGAGTCAACAGTTTTATGTCAGCTGTGAGACATACTATCACAAGAAAATCACCTAAGAATACCTACAACCTAAAAAGAAAAGAAGAATCAAAAAATATAAATGACTACAACCCAGTCATTTTTTCCATGTGGAACGCTAACATGGATATACAGTATGTAGCTGACAATTCCATTGCTGTTGCTCGATATGTAACGTCTTACATTACGAAATCAGAAAAAACAGAATTGAAGGAAATGTGGGAAGAGATTTCTCACGAGAAGACTGTCAGTAAGAAGCTGTACAGTTTCAGTTTGAAGATGTTATCGCATCGAGAAATTGGATCCTACGAATGTTCAGATAGGTTATCTTCTGCAAGTCTCTACTCGAAGTCAAGAAGAATAATTTGGGCAAGTTTAGGCCTTGCAGCAATGAGAAATCGGGTACTGAAATCTGTTGGAGAAATTGAATATTTGGCCGAGAATGACCCAGAAAGTACAGATATTTTGAAATCAAACATGTTGGACACATATTATCCCAAGAGAAGTCAACATCTGGAGAACATGTGTCTCTATGAAGTGCTGCAGAACTACATTTATTCACGGAAAGCCGCAGAAGACATCAACAATGGAAAATATAAAGTCGTTGGTGAGGAAGGATGTTTGGTGAAGCAAACAAAAGGAAGTTTGATAAATCACAGGAAGCTGAGTTGCGACACTACTGACAAGAAGGAATTTTACTACTTGGCTCTTTTACAGTTGTTTAAACCATGGCGTACAGAGGATGAACTACTGGGAGAATTTCAAAGCTATGAAGATTCTTTTAATGCTTGCAAAGACAGCATACAATGCAGTACATTCTCAAGTTATCTGCAAATGTTAAATGAAGAAATTGAACAGGAAACTACAATTGCAGCAGAAATAGCTAGAGACAGTTCTCAGGACAGCCAAAGTTCAGGAACACTCAGTCAAGATCCCCTAGGACAACCAATCGTTGAAAATGAAGCATCAATAGCCATGAATGAAGTGGAAACGGCTATGAATAAAGCTCATGAAGAATTTATAGACTTAGAAAATTTGGAAAGACAACTGAATCAAGAGCAGCAACAAATTTATGAAGAGATCAGAAACAAAATTGATCACGGATTTCTACATGAAAAAAAAGAGTGCTCATGCACATCATTTCATCCAATCAGGATGTATGTAAGCGGACAAGCTGGAACTGGAAAACGTTTCCTTATAAAAGTCATCAGAAGCTACCTACAGCAAAAAACAGATTCTACTTTGTCTTGTGTGGTTACTGCTCCAACTGGGTTAGCAGCATATAACATAAAGGAATCACTTTACATCGTTTGCTAATGTTACCAGTGGAGCATGAGAACAAAATACAATACAACAAGCTAACTGGAGAAGCATCCTTGGAAGTTTCAAGAGTATTGAAGAAGATGCAAGTTCTCATTATTGATGAGGTGAGCATGGTATCAAACTTAATGCTTGCCTTTGTGCATTTAAGAATGCAGCAAATTTTGAAGACAGACTATGACATGTTATTTGGTGGAAAACACGTCATAGTTTTTGGAGATCTTTTGCAACTTACTCCAGTTAAAGGACAACCAGTGTTTAATACTGTCACACATGAAGACACAAAGAAGTCATTGGGAAGCATCGGAAATACAAATATTTGGTCCTTCTTTGAGTACAAGGAACTTACTACTAATATGAGGCAAGCAAGCGATGAAGAATATGGAAGTATTCTGAAAGATATCAGAATTGGACTACTCACAGAAGTTGGCAAAAAAGCATTACAGAGTCGGCTGCTACATAATTTATTTCCAAAGGAAGAAATAGTTGCAGAGAAAATATACAAGAACATTGCAGAAAACAAAAGTGTCATCTGCTTAATGCCAACTCTACGTGAATGCTCAATATTTAATGAGGAGCTTTTGAAATTGGAAAAGGAAGAGATCAGGAAATTGGAAGCAGTGGACAAAATTGAGGATGGAAGAATTGCTGTAACAGTAACAGGCAAACTGAAAAATAAATTGGACTCACTAGAGAAGAACATCTCCAAAACAGCTGGATTAGAAAAAAATCTATATGTTTGCATGAACTGTAGAGTATTTTTAAGAAGAAATTTGGATGTTGAAAAAGGTTTAGTTAATGGAGCTATGGGAAGAGTTGTGGGTTTTATTAATTATCAGAAAAAAGATGGAATTGAATGTTTAAAAATAAAATTTGATCAGATAGAAGAAGTTAAAGATATTTGTCGTTGTACAGTTCGTTTCATGCTTGTGAAAGACTTATATGTACGTAGGAAGCAGTTTCCGTTTTCTCTAGCATATGCTGTAACTATTCACAAGTCTCAAGGATTGACTGTAGATTGTGCATTTGTGAACATTGGTTCAACTGTGTTCAAAGAAGGTATGGCATATGTTGCTTTGTCACGAGTGAAAACATTATCAGGTTTATTCATGATAGACTTTGATGATTCAAAAGTTAGTGCTGATACAAACTGTGTAAAGGAGTATAATAGATTAAGAAGAAGCTATGCTCCTCATTTAGGTCAGTATCCTGTGTTGGAGAAACGTGTAGTTTCTCGTAAAAGAAAAAATGAGAATATCTGTAATGAAGATGTAGAGAAGAGGAAAAAAAAGAGGAGTGATGTAATTGCAAGCAAAAAGAAAAAGGAAAATGAAGAACAGGTTGTAGGATGTCATTTTGAAAATAGCTCTGGTGTCAACTGCTACGCAAATGTAGTGCTGAATGTTGCATTTTATCTGGAAAGTTTGCAAGACCAGATAATAGTAAATCAGGGAAAAAGATTCTGTTCTGAGCTGAGTCTCCTTTTTCAAAAGCTGAGTAAAGATAAAACTCAAATAGAAAGTGCTACTGAAATTAGAAAACTTTTAGATATATGTTCAGGACGAACACAGTTTTCTCAAAATGAACAGCAAGATGCACACGAATTTTTGATGTATTTTCTTCAAGTACTGGAAGTAGAAGAAGTTGCAATTGATATTTTATTTGGTCTCTCTTATAAATGGGAACATAGTTGTGAAAACTGTTATAATATATGTGGCTCTAATGTTGATAATGAAAGGTTTATTTATTTGACATTGCCAGAGAGTAAAACAGTCACTTTTGCAAAATTAGTTAAAGATGCTAATCATAGCATGAAATGCGGTGAGTGTAAATCTGACATGTTTTCAACATTAATTTTAAAGGAATACGGACAGTATGTAATTTTAATGATGCAACGATGTAGAGCTGATGGTTCAAAATTGGATACTTTAATAAAGAAGTTTACAGGACAGCAATTATCAATTTCAGGAAAAACTTTTGTAACTGTTGCAATAATTTTCCATGATGGACCTACTGTTACTTCTGGACATTACACAGTTTATCTTAAATGTGAAAAAGGCTGGACACTGTGTAATGATTCCCAATTGATTTTCAAACAACGTTTGCCTTTTGATTTAGCAAATTCCTATCTAATCTTCCTGAAACCTAAATTTTAGAGAGACTTGGCAAGATCTGGACAAAATAATTTTACCATTTTACTGGATTACCATTGGAATTTTCTAAAAAAAAGATTTTTTAAATTATCATTTGGCCTAATGGAAAGATAACCAATTGTAATGTGGACTTTTTTAATTTTTAATGAAACTTTCAAAAACCAATAATTTAGAGATAATCGGTTACATCTGCACAATTTAAATTTTGGAATGTTATTGGAGTGCCATTGGAAATTTTTTCAAAAATGATTTTAAAAATTACTATTTGGCCATGCGGAAAAGTAACCAATTCTATTGTGGACTTAATAAATTATTCAAAAAATTTTCGTGAACCAAAATGTTACAGAGAATCGGTGAGATCTGGACAGATTAAACTTTAGAATTTTATTGGATTACCGTTGGAAATTTAATCCAAAAAAAATTTTAAAATTACTATTTGGCCTAAAGGAAATGGAATCAGATGTATTGTGGAGTTATTTGAGATATAATATTGTGATTATACTTCTGAAACAAACATATCAGACGGTATTTTAAAGAAATAAGTATTGGTATTAGATGATATTTTTTTAGAATATTATGAATTTCTATAATGTTAAGTTTAAGTAAAAAGAGATTCTGGGCTTTTTTAATACAATCTTTGAGATTGTTATTTTTTTTTGCCCGCTGTAAAATGATGAATGCAATTGCTTTCACAATTTATAGTGAAATGCAATATATTCTGAAAACAGCAAAAATAAGGCAAACATATTTTTTGAAAAATATGTAAATATGTGTACTGTATTATAAAATGTTTTTAAAATATTAATACTTTTTTCTTTTTTTTCAGATTGATATAGAAAATTTTCGAAAACTAGAACCATTTTTAAAGCAATTTTTTTTTAAAACAAATGAATAAATATTTTTTTGAGTGGGTATGGTAAGTCAATAATAATAATTGTAGTCTCTCAAGGACCTTGTAATGTGATAATTGATTTTTAGTGTTTTTTTAAAAAAAAAAAAAAAAATTACGCGCACCGTACGCGTACGGTAAAAAAAAAAAAAAAAAAAGTTTTTAAAAACATATATAAAAAATAGATGAAAGGTAAGGTTGGCTCTTAAAAGAGCCGTTGTGTTCATGCAGGGACAGAGGAAAGAAAGATTGGGAATATTAGACGGTACGACAAGTGTGCTGATCTATTTTACTGTTCACTAGGGAAACACTGGTCTCCCTATAAGTAATTAGATCGTGACAATGGGCGCACCGTACTTCAACCCTCGCAAACCGAGGGTTAATTTCCAGAGGGCCAGCAAAAGGAGATGCTCCCCCCACAGATGAAGGGCTCACCTGACCTGCAGAAGAAGGAGTCAGCCCTGCAGATGATGGTCCAGGCTGAGCTGCTGTGGATGTGCTTGGTTCACTTACTGAAGGGTTACCTCCAGTAAGTCGAGCATGTGTCCTCTTGTGTACATCCTTGAGGTGCCTCATCATGGTATGATTCCCAAAGGAATACTTCCTGTCAGGATTACCTCTTGAAAGTACACGCTTACACAGCCTACAAGTTACTAAGGGTGCATTTACCTTTTGCTGGCCTTCAGGAAAAGTAAAATAATCCCATACATAAGAAGTCTTTTGTTTCCTCGCTCTCTGCCTCAAGGTAGTGCTGCTAGTGCTAGCCTCACTCTCAGAAGGGCTCTGCTGGTCTGCCATCGTATCACAAAGACAACCCAGCTCCTTCTCCTAAGGGATCACAAGCAGAAATGAGAGGAATGGGTGTGGTGTAGAAGAGTTCTAGAACTGAAAGTAGTTTCAACCAATCAAAAGTTGTGTTTCATGATCACATGACCTACCGTACGCTTACGGTACGCTTACGGTACGCTTACGGCAAAAGTGCGCATGCGCGTAAAAAAGACACGCGCTTGCGCGCATGCGCATAACAGTCACTACCCGACACTTCAACGTAACGTGCGCGTGTAGCGTACGCGTCCCACGCGGAGTACGCGCGGCTACGCAAATTGCGTAACTATACGCAAACAGCGTAGATAAATTACGGGCGTTGCGTAAACCGTACGCTTACCGTAAGCTTACGGTACGCGTACTAAAAAAAAAGGAAAAAATGAACTGCAAAAAATTATAACATGTTTATTTTATGAAATATATTTAAAAAAACATATTAAAGAATTTTAATAATTTAACCATAGTCTTTATAAAAGGTTAGAACATTAAATTAAAAATATGTTTAAAAAAATAGAAGAAAAAAAAAAAATTAGCATTTAAAAAACCTTGCTAATTCAATGAAAAAACCATAGGTTTCACACACGTTATAGTTAGGAATTAGCATTTAAAAAACCTTAGAAATTCAATGAAAAAACCAAAGGTTTCACACACGTTATAGTTAGCTGGACATTTTACTCGTAAAAAACCATTGAAATTCCCCCGTTATAGTTAGTTAAGCTAACTATAACTCGCGCGCCCGCAATGCACTGCAGATGACGTCACATATTACATCACTCATGACATGGTCAGTGACATCACTCATGACATCACTGATGACATCTCAAATGACATCACTGATGACATCACTGATGACATCATCCTTGTGATAGAGTGGCAGACCTCCTCTCACCCTAATATAACCTTTGATACACACATTTATAAATAGAGACTACAATTTTCAAAACAAAGGACATACCAATACCAGTTACAACAACCTCTTCAGTAATTCTAAGATCCACATACACATCCACTCATTCACCAACAGTCCTATACAGTCACTCATACATGTACTCACTCATCATATGTACTCATACACCTATACATCCTGTTACACAATGCTACTCATCCGTAGAGTTACTCACACACATAGTCACTCATGCTAATAAAGAATCAAACATCCATTTACTTGCATATACAGTTATACACACACCACCACACTTACTTCTACGGAAACTTGCACATACTTAGTCTTTTAAACAATCACTTATAGAAACACATACTTATTCACACAGGAACTCTTTCAATCTCTCACTCTCACATATACTCACTTATATACACCAATAGTCACATATACTAGTTTAAAACATATGTAGTTACTCATAAAGACACTGTAGAGACAGTCATTCACTCACTAACACACCCATACACACACTCATCCACCCATGCAGTCCTGCATACATACTATCTTCAACACATACAAACAGTGAGTCACTCATTCATGCACCTATGCACTACGTAATACCCCCCACCGAACCATACAGATACTCAGACTCATACTCAAAAAAACAACTAATAACCTATATAGACACCCATGTAGCTGCTCACCAACCCATGCAGCCACTTATACACAAAGTGAGAGACTGATACAGATATATACATATTTAAACATTACTCACTAAGCCATGTATTCACTATGATACACCTAATCAGTCAGTTACACAATCAATTTTTCAAAAACATATCATCCATTTAGACACTTATATACCCATTTATTCTTCCATCGACCTTGAGATATACATATATAAAACATATTTAATTTTCAGAAAAACACACATTCACGGGATGATGTCATCAGTGATGTAATCAGTGATGTCATTTGAGATGTCATCAGTGATGTCATGAGTGATGTCACTGACCATGTCATGAGTGATGTAATATGTGACGTCATCAGCAGTGCATTGCGGGCGCGCGAGTTATAGTTAGCTTAACTAACTATAACGGGGGAATTTCAATGGTTTTTTACGAGTAAAATGTCCAGCTAACTATAACGTGTGTGAAACCTTTGGTTTTTTCATTGAATTTCTAAGGTTTTTTAAATGCTAATTCCTAACTATAACGTGTGTGAAACCTATGGTTTTTTCATTGAATATATATATATATATGGATATCACTCACTGTTGTCATACAGGGCAAATGTCCAAAACATAAACAGCTAAAATCTAACATTCATGGACATTGTAAATTGACATACAAAGCTGCGTGTAACAGGTGTACCATGTATCACAGGTGAATGGAAAGTGTCATGTATGAGGAAGAAATGTCACCTCCTGGTCAGTAGCTTGTTCCACTCATCAACTATGAAGATGATGTTGATGAAGAACCATCA
The DNA here is from genome assembly GCF_964204655.1 of Triturus cristatus. NCBI lineage: Eukaryota > Metazoa > Chordata > Amphibia > Caudata > Salamandridae > Triturus > Triturus cristatus. The sequence continues at coordinate 1,087,719,618 of NC_140591.1, forward strand.
ACCGTGACACCCTCCAAAAGCTGCTCAACTCGGTAGGCAGCCAATCTCTGGACCCAGGGAAATCCAGCATCAGTGTGGCATCTCCATATGCCCTGCCAAATATCCAGCAGGCACCATCTACAAACACGGCCACAAACCTGGACTCAGGGGACCCACAGATACAATTTCAATGCAATGTGGTAGGAGTCCAGCGTGAGATGGCAGAGTAGGTGTGAGCAGGGTTGGAGACCTTGGCAGCCAAACTAGAGGGGATCCGAGGGTACCTCAGTCCCAATAGGGACAACTCAGCTGCTATCATTTGCACCTACAGTCCGCTCCATGGCCTCCAGCAGTCCCTGGTTGACATCACTGGTGTCATGATGCAGAGGCAACAACAACTGTCCTGCAAAGTGGCACCAGAGATGTGGCCAGAGTTGGGGGAAATTAGAAAGGTCTTGGAGATTATGGAGAGGAAGGAAGCAGGATTCCCACATGGCTGCCTTGTCTGCCTATCCCCGTAATGTTGCTGGAGTCCTGCCAAAGTAGCACCAGTAATGTGGCCAAAGAGTTGGGGGCAATTGGAAAGATCTTGAAGACCATGGAGCGGAAGCAGGATTCCCACATGACTGCCATGGCTGCCTACCACTGTGATGTTGCTGGAGTCCTGCGAGCCCTGCAGCTCATCCTTGCGGCAGTGATGCCTAATCTGTTGCCACAGATGAATGCTGCTGTACGTACAGCATTCACATCTTCTGCCCGTGATGTGTCTGTGTCTCCCTGGGCTGCCTCTAATCCAACATCACCCTCAAAGGAGACACCACACACATCAGAGGAGGAATATGTGGATGGCACATCTTTCATAGAAAGAAGCCAGTGGTAGCATTCTTATGTGTCAAATGGGCATGTTCTGCTTAGCCCTGTGCTTAGCATCATGGCTGGGAACATCACCAACTACTGTCCTCATATTGACTATGCTACGCTCACTTTAGACATTTTATGGACTGTCAATGTGGCCATTGATCCTCAAGGACACTGCAATCATCCTCCTGACTGAAGATTTCTGATTCCTCAACATTTCTCATGACATGTTCCCCCACAAGGACTCTGTCTGGACATCCCCTGGCTATGTATGTACAAAATCAATTTTGGGGATGTTGTCAAAATAACTGGTCCAGTGTGACAATTCCTACTTTCAAATGTAAATAAATACACTTTCATTTGCTAGACTTGTGTTGACTGTGACCATCAAACTGGACATGTAAATAAATGCACTTTCATTTGCTTGACTTGTGTTGTCTGTGACCATCAAACTGGAGTTCTGTCAGCAGTGTCTAAGCAGTGTAGCCAGTACAACAAATACAAAGTACATTCCAAAAATGGGGTCTGCAGAGTGTGGGTCCTTGATAGGCAGTGAGATGACAGAACATGTGTGAATGACACAACGGCTCAAATTTCCATGGCCCTATTACCACTCAAACTTAACTTTTACCAATGTTCAGGTGGTGATAGGGCCTTGGATTACAATTCAAGGCACACAAAGCAACTTGAAGTGGCTTAACAACGCCTTGCTAATAAGGCACACTTTGACCCTATACTTAGGGGCGGATTCCGGCCGCAAATCGTACCGACCGACACGGACCGGCGCAGTACGATCTGTGCAGTACAATGCAAAGTGTGTGAATTACAACCGACACGTATGGAATACAAGCCGTATGACCGAGCCGTAGGGAAAACAGTGATTCAGCCGGAAAACCGGCGCGAGTTGCACCGACTGACACATACCCGAAATGAAACCGACCGACACGTACCCTCGATGTCCAATCCGCGCAGTATGATGCAATGCATGTAAACCCAGACCGACTCGCACGGAGCCCAAGCCGCATGACCGACACTCACAGAAAACAGGGAGCCCATGCAATAGAGATCTCCACGTCCGACGCGTATGAAACACAGAAGAAAGTCAGCGTGAACGAGGCGGAGAAGCCCGCACGAGCCAACATCAGCGTCTCCTTCATGCCTAGAAAACCCAAAGGAAAAAAGACAAAAAAAGGACCAAACAAGCAATGACAAAGCCAATGAATATAAAAAAAAAAAAAAACGGGACAAAGACACAACCACAAGTCCACTTATATAAAGGACATCAATCATTACCTTGATCCTTTGCAAATAGGAGACAACAGCCAGTAGCAAACACCATCACACCGCAAACACAGACACACTCACAACTCACCATCACACAACTCACACACCATTAGCACATCACCAAAAGCACACACACACAGCTAGCAAAACCAACACTAACCCACCCTCACTTGCACCCTCACACACACATCACTCACCACCACCACCCATCACCATGCCCCCAAAGAAGAATCCAAAGTTCACAGATGATGAGTTAGAAGTGCTGGTAGACGAGATCATCAGAGTAGAGCCACATTTGTTTGGTACATTGGTCCAAAGGACCCCCATGTCACAGAAAACCAAGATGTGGGCGAGGATTGTGCACAAGGTGAACGCACAAGCACAAACTAGGTGCAGAAAGGACGATATCCAGAACAGGTCGCATGACGTGCACAGGAGGGCCAAGAAACTCATCGAGAAAGATCATGCCTTGAGTTAGTGCACTGGAGGTAGCCCTCCTGCCAAACCAGTCTACTTCAGGACCTGGGAGGAGAAGGTGCGGGACATCTTACCACAAGAGAGCATCCATGGTCTAGCAGACATACCAGAGCCTGGTGAGTACACAACCAACATACTCAATATTGTGTGGCAAGGGGACAGTGAAACCATGCACCGTTAGCAAAGCCACAGTAACCAATAGATAATCATCCCAAGATGTCTATGCTAGTCAGACAAACACAATACCTGCCATCTCATAGTGACTTGGAACTGTGTCATGACATGTACAAACCTACCAACAAATAAAGCAAGGTAGTGGCACAAAGCCAAATAAACACTGTCAGACAGTTTGCCAACACAAACACACTACCTCACAGTGCAGCTGACTGACAGGAAGGAATAGTGGGTATTCAGGTAAAGTGAGTGTAGCCAAAAGCATGATGGGGTTTGTAGTCACAGATAATGCTCCCCCTCCCAATTGGCCCATCAATATCTCTCAGAAACATGCACACATCACAGGGAGTGGAAAATGACTGACAAGATGTCTGACACTGTGTCCTGCTGTGGGGAGCACAAGGCCCTGGTAGGGGTTGTGGGCAAATCAGAAGCAGGACACCACTGACTGACATCCTGAAAGACAACTTGCACGCCCTCCAATGGAAGCACGTTTCATGGTGGGATGTCTGGCCAGGTGGGAAGGAGGAATGACAGCTCTGACCATACTTATCAGCATGTGGAGACACACCCCCACCTCAACACAAACTCCACACAACTCACCGGGTTGAATGCATTGACCCACACCTCAGTGAAATATCAGCAAAAGATACACCGTACTGGGTGCTGCTGTGTGAAGCACAGGGGCTCTCTTTGGACTTGTAGCCAAACAAACACCAGGATTTCACAGTCAGCCATCTTGCCTTGCTGTCACACCCCCTCACAGGGAAGCAGAGTCAAGAGGAAGGGAGTATGGACATGCTGGGAAGGGGGGTGTAGCCAAGAGCCTGATGGGAGTTGCAGTCACAGACAATCCCCAGCCACCCACATGGCCCAGCAAGCTCACACTGAACCATGCTTGCCTCACAGGGAGTGGGAAGGGACTGACAGGATGTCTGACACTAGGCTCTGTTGTGGGGAGCACAATGCCATGCTGGGAACTGGGCAGCAACAAACACCAGGACTGCACAGTCAGCCATCTTGCCATTGCTGTCACACCCCCTCACAGGGAAGCAGAGTCAAGAGGAAGGGAGTATGGGCATGCTGGGAAGGGGGGTGTAGCCAAGAGCCTCATGGGGGTTGCAGTCACAGACAATCCCCAGCCACCCACATGGCCCAGCAAGCTCACACTGAACCATGCTTGTCTCACAGGGAGTGGGAATGGACTGACAGAATGTCTTACACTGGGCTCTGTTGTGGGGAGCACAAAGCCATGCTGGGAACTGGGCAGCAACAAACACCAGGACTGCACAGTCAGCCATCTTGCCATTGCTGTCACACCCCCTCTCAGGGAAGCAGAGTTAAGAGGAAGGGAGTATGGGCATGCTGGGAAGGGGGGTGTAGCCACGAACCTGATGGGAGTTGCAGTCACAGACAATCCTCAGCCACCTACATGGCCCAGCAAGCTCACACTGAACCATGCTCGCCTCGCAGGGAGTGGGAAGGGACTGACAAGATGTCTGACACTTGGCCTGCGAAATGATGTGGCTGACAATCACACATATGCACTGGCCAAACAAAACCCAGTCGCACACAGAGCCATTGCAACCATATGTTCAAACTCATTGTCTGGGGATGCAGTGTCCAGAGGTGCCCCCAGCTGGGCTGGGGAGGTGTGTCTTGCAGATGACAAGTGTGGAGAGCCATATATGGTACATTGCACAATACACACAGGAACTCACATATACATCATTGACAGGGGACATCTGACAGTGAATGGAATGGACACACCAATATAGCCGACACCATAGCATGTTTGCATTCACACTCGGTGCTGTTGTGAGCTGCATTCCACTCCTACATCGTGCTGAAACATATGCATCCTTCACACAACACACCACTCACTGACATAGACACTGTAGACACAACGTCTAACCTGGACTGCATTGGAGGAGACATGCTACTCACAGCAGCCAAACTGCAACACATACGAGCATGGCATCTAGGTATTTCTTGAAGAAGCGTGAGAGTGCGCTTTGCGATACGCCTCCGGCTACCGCAATTACCCCCTGGAAACTCCCTGAGGCCAGTAGGTGCAGGCTGCATAGGACCTGGACGTGCGCAGGGATTGCATTGGTCCGGTGTGTCTGGTGCTGCAGTAATGGTTCCAGGTCTGCAATGAGGCGCATGATCATGGCACGATTGAGTCGATACTTCTCGTACACCTCATCCTCATTCTGCCCGAGCAAGGTGATGCGCAGTCTGAAAACTCTCTCCTGGACCCTTCTCCTGCGCTGTCCTGCTGCATTGATACGCATCCTCCTTGCAAGCACGTAGAGGGCTGCCATTTTGTGGTAGCCAACAGGGTCTCCTGGGCCACATTTAAGGGTTTGGTGATTGTCACAATCAGTTGCACATGTTGAAAGTGTTTTTTTTTATTCACATGACTTTTTTTTTACTTTACCTCCAGGTTCTGATTCCCCTTATTTAGCTCAAGCAAAATAGCGATTTTTGGGGTTTCCGTTATTTGCGACTTTTGTTGCATTGGGGTGTGATTCGTTATTTGCCATTGGCACTTTCTGGGAGCTAATAGTGATTTCGGTATCTGCTAATTCTGTATTTAGCGATTCGGTAATTTTGCTTTTTGGTTATTTGCGATTCGGTATTTTACCGGATTTTTTTTGCGATTCTTTATTGGCTCACATTTTGGATTCATGCATTGGAAATCGTTTTTTTTTATTCGCTAACGGGTGTTATTAGCGATTCGGTATTTTACCGACTGGATTTTTGCTTGATGCATGAGGCTGTATGTTGCCCATCACCCCTGCCACCCCCACTCACAGGGCTTATGTTGCCCATCACCCCAGCCACCCCAGCCATAGGGCTTATATTGCCCATCACCCCTGCCACCCCCACTCACAGGGGACCTGTTGCCCATCACCTCTGCCACCCCCAGCCATAGGGCTCATGTTGCCCATCACTACTTCCATCCCCACCCATAGGGACTATGTTGCCCATCACCCCTGCCACCCCCACTCACAGGGCTTATGTTGCCCATCACCCCTGCCACCCCCACTCACAGGGGACCTGTTGCCCATCACCCCTGCCACCCCCACTCACAGGGGACCTGTTGCCCATCATTACTGCCACCCCCACCCATAGGGACTATGTTGCCCATCACCCCTGCCACCCCCACTCACAGGGCGTATGTTGCCCATCACACCTGCCACCCCCACTCACAGGGCTTATGTTGCCCATCACCCTTGCCACCCCCACTCACAGGGGACCTGTTGCCCATCACCCCTGCCACCCCCACTCACAGGGCTTATGTTGCCCATCACCCCAGCCACCCCAGTCATAGGGCTTATATTGCCCATCACCCCTGCCACCCCCACTCACAGGGGACCTGTTGCCCATCACCTCTGCCACCCCCAGCCATAGGGCTTATGTTGCCCATCACCACTGCCACCCCCACCCATAGGGACTATGTTGCCCACCACCCCTGCCACCCCCACTCACAGGGCTTATGTTGCCCATCACCCCTGCCACCCCCACTCACAGGGGACCTGTTGCCCATCACCCCTGCCACCCCCACTCACAGGGGACCTGTTGCCCATCATTACTGCCACCCCCACCCATAGGGACTATGTTGCCCATCACCCCTGCCACCCCCACTCACAGGGCGTATGTTGCCCATCACCCCTGCCACCCCCACTCACAGGGCTTATGTTGCCCATCACCCCTGCCACCCCCACTCACAGGGGACCTGTTGCCCATCACCCCTGCCAACCCCACTCACAGGGCTTATGTTGCCCATCACCCCTGCCACCCCCACTCACAGGGCTTATGTTGCCAATCACCCCTGCCATCCCCACTCACAGGGGACCTGTTGCCTATCACCCCTGCCACCCTCACTCACAGGGCTTATGTTGCCCATCACCCCTGCCACTCCCACTCACAAAGGACCTGTTGCCCAACACCCCTGCCACCCCCACTCACAGGGCTTATGTTGCCCATCACCCCTGCCACCCCCACTCACAGGGGACCTGTTGCCCATCACCCCTGCCACTCACACCCATAGTGCTTATGTTGCCCATCACCCCTGCCACCCCCAGCCATAGGATGGGTGATGCGCAACACATCCAGCATACGCAAACATCAGGTATGTCCACAAAATACATCTCCAATGACATCATGACAACAGTGTGTAGTCTGTGACAAATGCCCACAACAGTGATTATGGCTACGAGCATACAATGTAAGTAACAGCACATGTGTGACCAACACATGAGTGTGACATACACAAGGCAAGCATCACCATAGCACTGTGGCAATGTAAAAAGAACACCCCCTCACGGTGTAGAGCAGAAGTTAAGTGGGGGCTCACAAAATGCAGCAGATGTGGAGCATTGTGGTGATGGGGACCAAATTGACCAAAAGGTAAGTGTCATCATGGTCAAAGCTGCAAATAACAAACAGCATGTATGATCCCTGCTCCCAACACATCAAACACTTCTGGGGCAAACTAGTGGTTGTGTTCCATACACACAGAGATGTGGTGAGGCTAACAGTGCTGTGAAAACATAACACTCTCGGCCATGTGCAGACAAGCACCACACATGGGGGCTGACAATGCACACAGCATACAATGACACAACAGCAGAAGTGAGCATCACCAAGCATGCACACATCTCGAAAATACCTCAAAACACCTCTCCTTGACTTTTCCATGTGTAAATCCCTGTATCCGTTGTCTCAAGTGCCTCCACTTTATGCCACACTTGTAAATAGGTAGCAGTGGCAACATCAATGGGGATGCAGCGGAATGTCCACCTCAAAACACAGCACCAACACTTACACACAACATGTAGTGTGTAAGGGGGCCTTATCCACAATATGGCATTGAGCCACGGGAAGTAGCTTAGCAGTCTATTGTAAATAAGGTGAAGCACACAGCACCACAGGAAGGTCTGAATAGATGATGTACCAGTAGCAGTATGGGCTTGTATATATATATATATCACTGAAAAAAACCAAAGGTTTCAGGGGCGTTATAGTTAGGAATTGGCATTTAAAAAACCTTAGAAATTCACTAAAAAAAACATAGGTTTCAGGGGTGTTATAGTTAGCTGGACATGTCCCTCGTACAAAACCCTAGAAATTCCCCTGTTATAGTTAGTTCTAACTGCACACAATCTACATATTTCACAACTGCAATTTACTGTCAATGCCTGACTGATATAATGAAAGCATAAGCCATAACTGTCTTCTAATGCTACTAAAACTTGACAACATAACATGTTTTACAACACTTATCTGACAGCAAATACACGATGTTACCAAACACTTCTCTCACAGTGGTTCCCAAATGCACACAGACTCACAGTGTGATTCTAGACAAACAACACTATCCCTAGGAGTTTACCAAAACTCATTCACTACTCTGGAAGAGTTAATGGTACTGCACACAATCTACATATTAAAAGTACACCACATCAGCGTCAAAACATGACTCATTTAATCAACGCATAAGCAGAGACTGGATTCTAATCCTACTAAAACTTCACAACATGACAGGTTTTAAAACAGTTATCTGTCAGCAAATACATGATGTTACCAAATGCTTCTCTCACAGTGATCCCAAATACACACTAACTCACAGTGTGACTCTAGACAAGCAGCACTAACCCTATGAGTTTAACAAAACTCCTTCACTACAATGCAAGAGGTAAGGGAACTGCACACAATCTACATATTTCAGAACTGCAATTTACTGACAATGCCTGACTCATATAATGAAAGCATAAGCCATAACTGTCTTCTAATGCTACTAAAACTTGACAACATGACATGTTTTACAACACTTATCTGACAGCAAATACACGATGTTACCAAACACTTCTCTCACAGTGGTTCCCAAATGCACACAGACTCACAGTGTGATTGTAGACAAGCAACACTATCCCTAGGAGTTTACTAAAACTCATTCACTACAGTGGAAGTGGTAAAGGAACTGCACACAATCTACATATTTTACGACTACACTTTAATGTCAATGCCTGACTAATTTAATCAACGCATAAGCAAAGACTGGCTTCTAATGCTACTAAAACTTGACAACATGACAGGTTTTAAAAAAAGTTATCTGTCAGTAAATACACGATGTTACCAAATGCTTCTCTCACAATCCTTACCCAAATGCACACCAGACTCACAGTGTGATTTTAGACAATCAACACCATACTAGGAGTTTACCAAAACTCATTCACTAGTCTAGAAGAGTTAATGGTACTGAACACAATCTACATATTTAAGTATAGCACATCAGTGTCTAAGCATGACTCATTTAATCAACGCATAACCAAAGACTGGATTCTAATGCTACTAAAACTTCACAACATGACAGGTTTTAAAAAAGTTATCTGTAAGCAAATACATGATATCACCAAATGCTTCTCTCACACTGATCCCAAATACACACTAACTCACACTGTGATTCTAGACATGCACCACTATCCCTAGGAGTTTACCAAAACTCATTCACTACAGTGCAACTGGTAAGGGGACTGAACACAATCTACATATTTCAGGACTGCACTTTCCTGTCTAAGCCTGACTCATTTAATCAAATCATAAGCATAACTGTCTTCTAATGCTACTAAAACTTCACAACATGACAAGTTAAAACAGTTAGCTGTCAGCAAATGCTTCTCTCACAGTGGTTCCCAAATGCACACAGACTCACTGTGTGATTCTAGACAAACAACACTATCCCTTGCACTATATCAAAACACATTTCTTCATCTAGAAGTAGTACTACATTTTAGTATAGAAACATAACATAACTAATTTCACAAATTCATAAACAATGACTGGTTTCTAATTCTACCAAAATATAAAAACTGCACAGTTATATGTTTACAAACACATGAAAAACACAAATGCTTATCACAGAATGGTTTCTACATGCACACACACTGTAGAGAAAAAAAGTACTCCCTACACTTTAGCATGAAAAATACAGTAGTCTGATTAAAATCAAAAATAGTCTACATACATCCCCTAACAATTAAATAAATCATCTTTCAAGTTCTTTTGTAGATTTGGAAGTATATAAATCACTCACCATAATTTCTTTTACAGAATCTCTGCACTGTGCACCTCTCAGCAAAAGCAAAGAATGAAAAAGTTTCCCTTTTATTTTCCACACATATACATGTAAACATCAAATCACAATCCTTCGCACATAAACTCAAAAGCAAACATACATTTCTATTGGTTAAACATTTCAACCCTTTCTAACTGAAATACATTTCAACCCTTCCCCCAATCTGCCTTCTGCCTGTTACCATAGAAACAGGTCATGGAACACTGCACTGAGCTCACAGGTCACAAGTTCAGCACACAATGTTCCTACACAAGACAGGAAGTGTGCTTGACTTTTCAACATATCAGCTTATCATATATTATGTTCCTTACAATCTGTTTTTGTTAACCAATAACAATCATACCTTTAAAAAACAGAAATATACACCCTACCTTTCAGTGTAAAAGTTGTCATATAACCAATGATTTCTTGTCGTTTTTCAAAAAACGTTGCAGTGGATCCGCGAACCCACCGCGAGAGGATCCGTGCATTCAACGCGATAGGATGCACGCACCATGCGCGCATTTCGCCGTTTTTTTTTTTACAGAGTTATAGTTAGCTGAACTTACTATAACGGGGGAATTTCAATCGTTTTGTACGAGTGAAAAGTCCAGCTAACTATAACGCCCCTGAAACCTATGGTTTTTTCAGTGAATTTCTAAGGTTTTTTAAATGCTAATTCCTAACTATAACGTGCCTGAAACCTATGGTTTTTTCAGTGAATATATATATATATATATATATATATTCACTGAAAAAACCATAGGTTTCAGGGGCGTTATAGTTAGCTGGACTTTTCACTCGTACAAAACCATTGAAATTCCCCTGTTATAGTTAGTTCAGCTAACTATAACTCGCGTGCCCGCAATGCACTGCTGATGACGTCACATATTACATCACTCATGACATGGTCAGTGACATCACTCATGACATCACTGATGACATCTCAAATGACATCACTGATGACATCATCCAGTGAATGTGTGTTTTTCTGAAAATTACATATGTTTTATATATGTATATCTCAAGGTCGATGGAAGAATAAATGGGTATATAAGTGTCTAAATGGATGATTTGTTTTTGAAAAAATGATTGTATAACTGACTGATTAAGTGTATCTTAGTGAATACATGGCTTAGTGAGTAATGTTTAAATGTGTTAATATCTGTATCAGTCTCTCACTTTTTGTATAAGTGGCTGAATGGGTTGGTGAGTAGCTACATGAGTGTCTATATAGGTTATTAGTTGGTTTTTTGAGTATCAGTATGAGTGTCTGAGTGTCTGTATGGTTCGGTGGGGGGTATTACGTAGTGCATAGGTGCATGAATGAGTGACTCACTGTTTGTATGTGTTGAAGACAGCATGTTTGCAGGACTGTATGGGTGGATGAGTGTGTGCATGGGTGTGTTAGTGAGTGATAGACTGTCTCAATAGTGTCTTTATGAGTAACTACATATGTTTTAAACTAGTATATGTGACTATTGGTGTATATAAGTGAGTATTTGCGAGAGTGAGAGTTTGAAAGAGTTCCTGTATGAATAAGTATGTGTTTCTATAAGTGATTGTTTAAAAGACTAAGTATCTGTAAGTTTCTGTAGAAGTAAGTGTGGTGGTGTGTGTATAACTGTATATGCAAGTAAATGGATGTTTGATTCTTTATTAGCATGAGTGACTATGTGTGTGAGTAACTCTATGGATGAGTGGCGTTGTGTAACAGGATTTATAGGTGTGTGAGTACATATGATGAGTGAGTACATGTATGAGTGATTGTATAGGACTGTTGGTGAATTAGTGGATGTGTATGTGGGTCTTAGAATTACTGAATAGGTTGTTGTAACTGGTATTGGGATGTCCATTGTTTTGAACATTGTAGTTTCTATTTTTGAATGTGTGTATCAAAGGTTATATTAGGGGAAGAGGAGGTCTGCCATTCTATCACAAGGATGATGGCATCAGTGATGTCATTAGTGATGTCATTTGAGATGTCATCAGTGATGTCATGAGTGATGTCACTGACCATGTCATGATTGATGTAATATGTGATGTCATCAGCAGTGCATTGCGGGCGCGCGAGTTATAGTTAGCTGAACTAACTATAACTGGGGAATTTCTATGGTTTTGTATGAGTGAAAAGTCCAGCTAACTATAACGCCCCTGAAACCTATGGTTTTTTCAGTGAATTTCTAAGGTTTTTTAAATGCTAATTCCTAACTATAATGTGCCTGAAACTTATGGTTTTTTCAGTGAATTTCAAAGGTTTTTTAAATGCTAATTTCTAACTATGCATACAGAGATAGGACATGTGAAGAAAGAAGAAAAAACGCACAGAAAGAAAAAAAAGAAATGCAGAAAAATGCAACAGAAGTCCTCAAAGACGAAGAAAAGTGCAGGAAGAAGGATAACGTGCAGAAAGAACAAACAGAAGAGCAGAAAGAAGCCTTGTTGCAAAATCATCCTGTACCCTCAACTTTTTTAGACGGATACTGGTGGTAACTGAGTCTGACTAACCAGTCCTAGAGCCAGTGCTATGTTAAAAGACACTCAGAATACAGTGAAAACACCTACATACACTAGGGAACACTATGCGTTGGGGTCCCCCTGTGATCAGCATGACCTCCTCTGTAAGCCCCTAGTATATAATAGGGCAGGGGATTAAAACTACCTCTTAAAACGGGCCACAGGGTGTGTTTGCACAAGTCACCTCAGGCCCCGTCCCCTCACTGCCCCACTGTGTAAACACGCCCTGTGGCCGTTTTAAGTTGGGAGATTAAGTCCCCTTGAATCTTGAGGGTCCCTAGGGTCGAACTAGACCACTAGGTACCTCCAGTAAGCGCCACAGAGCTGCGTTGCAGAGAGATGTAAAAAGGGGCACGGCCTAGACCACCTCTCCGCAACGCAGCGGAGTGGTGCTTACTGGAAACACCTGGTGGGCTAGTTGGCCCCCAGGGTCCCTCAGGTTTGACGGGGAATTATTTCCCCAACTTAAAACGCGCCAAAGAGCTTGTTTGCACACGTTAACTCAGGCCCCGTCCCCTCCCTTCACCACTGTCTAAACACGGCCTGTGGCCGGTTTTTAGTTGGGAGATTAAGTTCATTTGAATCCTGAGGGTCCCTAGGGTCCAACTAGCCCACTAGGTACCTCCAGTATGCGCCACAGAGCTGCGTTGCAGAGAGGTGTAAAAAGTGGTACAGCCTGGACCACCTCTCTGCAACGCAGCTCAGTGGCGCTTACTGGAAGCACCTTGTGGGCTAGTTAGCCCCCAGGGCCCTCAGGATTGAAGGGGAACTATTTCCCCAACTTAAAACGCGCCACAGGGCTTGTTTGCACATGTTAACTCAGGCCCCGTCCCCTCCCTTCACCACTGTGTAAACACGCCCTGTGGCCGTTTTTAGTTGGGAGATTAAGTTAATTTGAATCCTGAGGGTCCCTATGGTCCAACTTGCCCACTAGGTACCTCCAGTATGCGCCACAGAGCTGTGTTGCCGAGAGGTGTAAAAAGTGGCATGGCCTGGACCACCTCTCTGCAATGCAGCTCAGTGGCGCTTACTGTAAGCACCTGGTGGGCTAGTTAGCCCCCAGGAGCCCTCAGGATTGAAGGGGAATTATTTCCCCAACATAAAAAGCGCCATAGGGCGTGTTTGCACACGTCACCTCAGGCCCCGTCCCCTTCCTTCCCCACTGTGTAAACATGCACTGTGGCCATTTTGTAAGTTGGGAGATTAAGTCCCCTTGAATCCTGAGGATCCCTAGGGGCAAAATAGCCCACTAGGTACGTCCAGTAAGCGCCATTGCAGAGAGGTGTAAAAAGGGGCACGGCCTGCACCACCTCTCTGCAACGCAGAGCAGTGGCACTTACTGGAAGCACCTGGTGGGTTAGTTGGCCCCCAGGGTCCCTCAGGATTGAAAGGGAATTATTTCCCCAACTTAAAACGCGCCACAGGGCGTGTTTGCACACGTCACCTCAGGCCCCGTCCCCTCCCTTCACCACTGTGTAAACGCGCACTGTGGCCGTGCTAAGTTAAGAGATTAAGTCCCCTTGAATCCTAAGGGTCCCTGGGGCAAACTAGCCCACTAGGTACCTCCAGTAAGCGCCACAGAGCTGCGTTGCATAGAGGTGTAAAAAGGGGCGTGGCCTCAGAACACCTGTCTGCAACGCAGCTCCCTGGCGCACACTGGAGATACCTGTTGGGCTAGTTGGCCCTCAGGGACCCTCAGTATTGAAGGGGAATTAATTCCCCAACTTACAACTGGCCAGGGGGCACGTTTGCAGAGTGCTGCAAGGAGGGGGCGTGGCCTCCAGCGCGATGCCGGTCTTTTATTTATTTTATTTTTTTAAGAAGGAGGGCTGTGTGGCCCCCCTTCTTTTTCTAATTTACTGGCCCTGGGGACCCTATCCCCCATGGCCTGCACCCTAATTTTTTTGTTGAAAAAAATAAATTTGTCCCTCCCAAGGCCTTAATCGGCCCCGGGGACCCCAACCCCCCGGGTCATGGCCTTTTTTTAATTTAAATTCTTTAGGAGGGGGCTGCGTTGCCCCCCTCCTCAGGCCACTTATGGCTCCGGGGACCCCATCCCCCAGGGCCGGCCTTTGTTTTTTATTATTTTAAAAATATATATATTTATAGAAACACCTAGGACATGTTGGACAAACCGTATGTACCTATCACCATGACGATTTGCGTGATATTCATTAAAAGGCGACTATGCATAGAATGAATCCACATGGAATGTATTTACACCGCTAGTGAAGCTCTGACGTGTCTGACGCCCTACCGTGCCTAATCCCGGCGCCCCCGCCGGTGGGTACTCTCCAAGTAGACACCCTTGTTGTTTATTTATACAAACATGGGTAGCTATTGACGGGCACATTTAATATACACGCACACCAAGCCATTCAAAGGGGATTCGACAAAAATTCGACCAAACTATGCAAGAAACCCCCCTCACGGTTAATAAAAAACACATCCACCGCCGAATGTGTAATACTTTTTATTTTACTCTCTGGAAAGGAGACGAACCTCACTTGAGAGTCACAGCGTGCTCCTGGCTGAGCCCAATGCTGTGTTACACACACCAGTGCCCGCCGATTGCCTCACACCTCTGTGTTGTATTCCACCAGCTAGTGCGTATGCTATGACACTCTCTAGCCCATGTGCACTGTAACACCACCCCGTGAATATGTCATGCCACACTTGCCTTCGCACAGGTTATATTGCCCCATCTAACGTGCCTTCTCGATGTGTATGTTATAACGCACAGCACTATGCCATACATATTACAATCTGGGATCCATATCTTTGTCACAGTGCATATGCAATGTTACACTCCCCAGCACATATTTTATATTACAACTTTGGAGACTAGTTATGTTACACAACACTGCCCTGTGCATAATACACTCCAAGGCGCATATCGCATAGCACGCGCTAGTGCCTGTGCTATCTCGCGCTCTCCAATGAATCTGTCATTGCGCACAATGTATTGCATATTATATTTCACGCCCGGTTCATCTTATATCACACTTTTTGGTGCATAGTTTATACCATATACTACATCTAGTTTTCATTTTCAATTGTGATCTCAGGACTATGTTCTATATAACACTGCGTCCACCTACCCTTTTCACGGGCATTACATTTTGCGATGGGGGTGGAGGGTCAGCGGGTGTTTCTGCCAAGTGAGCCCGGAGTCACAGTCACAAACGTCCTCTTCTTCCTGAATAAAAGTGAGATTATGCTGCATACTTGTTCATATTTTAAGTAGTTCGCACAGACACACATTTTAAAAACAATAAAGTTCCTAATACCCACCTTCTCTGAACAGTTAGCTTGCTGCCCCATCCACCTCCTCCCTATCCTCTGTTGTCTGAATCCATGGACTAGCCTCCTCCCTCCTGCCATGCATGGTCTGATGTGCTGCCACTACCCTCCATTTAGCATGATGTACCAGTCCACTCCTCCTGCCCTCCATTGCCCAATTATATGGCCCATCATTGACCTCCTGCTTAGCCTCAGTGCTTAGCTTGCTGCCCCTATTCTCCTTCCCCCTGCCCACCGATGTCTTTGTGCATGCCCCTGCTCCATCCTTTTTGCCCACTATGTTCCATGGACCTGCCACTCCTATCTACTCTGAGTGTTCTGTTGAGCTGCCACTCCCCTCCCACCTGCCTAGCATTGTCAGATGACTGTAACCTGTCCCTGTCACCTCCACCCTGCCTGTCCACATGCCATGCCCCTATCCCCTTCCTCCTGTCCTCCATGGTCCATTTTACTGCCACACCCTTCTGCCCTCCCTGATCTGTTGTGCTGCAACTGCTCCTCCTGCCTGCCCCGCGCGGTCTGTTGTGAGGCCCCTTCCCCTGAACTCTCTTGTCTGTGCCCAGGTCCTGACCCTCCCTTCTATCCTCCATGGTCCTTTGTGCATGCCCCTGCACCCTCCTTCTTGCCTATCATAGCCATTGTGCTGGCACTAACCCTCCCGCTTGCCATGCTTGGTCTTCTGTGCTGCCATGGCCCCTCCCACCTTCCCTCCATGGTCCGTGTGTATGCCACCATAGTCTCATTGTTGCTCTCCATGGTGTGTCTTGTTTCTAGTGCCCTTCCTGCCTGACCTCCATGGTCATCTTGCTGCTCCTGCCCTGCCACCTTGCCCCCAGCCTTCTGTTTCCATGTGCAGACCCCTATTCCCTCCCTCCTGGCTTGTCTGTTCCATTGTAGTGCCCCTGATCAGTCCCTCCTGCCCTTTATGGTCTGTTATGCTGCAGCTTTCTCTCCTGTCTGTCCATTTTGGTCAGCTAGCTACCATTGCCTCTTTCCCATCTGTTCTCTGTTGTCCATGTGCATGGTCCTGTCCCCTCCCTATTGCTTTCTATGGATTGTTGTGCTGCACTCCCGTCCCGCATGCCCTGTGTGGTATATTATGCTGCTGCAAACCCTGATGTCTGCCCTCTAGGGTCAGTTTGGTGCACCTCTCCATATCCCTCCTGTCCTCTGTTATCCGAGACCATGTCCCTACCCCAATTCCTCCTGCCTACCACGATTCAATCTACCATACTTGCGAACATTTTGAACTTGGTAAGAGGGAGATTTTGAAAAAAACTGGGGTATTGATTTTCCCCTTTGAGTTACATTGAAAAAGAGGAGATTGTAGACAGGAGACAGATCAAATAAAGCCCATTTGAGCTTAAAAACATTGGACGTTTCCTGGCTGAAACGGGTCTGTTGGCATGTATGGTTGTACTACCACTGCCTCTTCCTTCTGCCCACAATGGTCTATTATATTGCCACAGCCTCTCTTGCCAGTCCTGTATTGTTGGTTTGTTGCCCCTGCCCCCCTTTCCACTGCCCTCCATAGTCTGTTGTGCTGCCACTGCCCTTCCTTCCTGCCCAGTGTGGTCAAATTGTTGCCTCTGCACTCTCCTACCTGCCTTCAATTTTCAGAGTCCGTGCCCCTGGCCTCTGCCTCTCAACAGTATCCCAATGAACAACTAGATTGCTAACATTCTATATTTATTACAAAAGTGTGGAACGCCTGACGTCATCTTGATGTAATCAAAACTGTAATACCTAGAGTATTTCCTTTAGAAATTACATATATGAGAGGGTCTTATTTGCATCAAAATTATGGTTACTGCTCTAAAAAACTAAAATGAGGACATATTTTCTGAGTTTTCAAATAGCGACAAAGAACTTTTAAATTATTTGTAATCTTTATGTTTTTTTATCCAGTTGACCACTTGATTAAATGTTGCACCTAGGGGAGAGGATGTGGTGTTACTTCCAGAGCTGCAGACTTTGCAACTGGGGAACCAGGTTGGAGTTTCTGCTTCAGCTCAACATTCTGTGATTGTGGTCAAATCACTTAATCTCCCCATGTCTACAACCAAAATGAATTTGATCTTGTGTGATGTAACCAATGCTCATGTAAAGCATTCCAATACCTGAAAAGTCTGCACTATATAAAACTGCAAATACACAAAAAATAAGTGTTTTGCACACTTCTGTCATTGGGCTACATGTGGGATACATCTGGGTGATATTTGTGCTGCATTTAGGCTCTTTTGTGTCTGGTGGCCATCTTGGGAGATTTATTTGTTATGAAGTTTCCCAATTTCCTCATTTACTGCAGTCTCCTCAGTAGGAAATGCTTTCAGTTTTTTACTTTGATTCCATCAAGAAGGTATTCAGATATGTCACAGATTTGCCATAAATTCTGAATGTTAGCACTCTAGTTGCTCATTAGATCACAGTAGTAAAGCTACTGCTCACCACGGAAGTCTGCAGCTGGTATTAAAAGTGCATGTTTCAGTCTGCATATCAGAATTTTTTAATGAAATAGAGGAGGATTTGAGAAGTCACTCAAAATGTGCCCTAATTTTTCTTTCTTCAGCACTAATCATAATTTCTATGGCAAAATGAACCCCCTCATTGTGTTCCTTCTTAAATTAAATGTTTTAAGTGTTACCAGTTTATTCCAATCAAGATGGCTTCAGGTGTGCCATACTTTTGTCATAAGTAAGACAGTAAGCGCTCTAGTTGTTCTTTAGAACACTCTGGGAAGCTGCAGTAGAACACAAAGGAATCAACTGACAGTCTCTGCCCTTGTTGGATGTACATGTTTTACTGAGAATGTCAGACTTCATTCTCACATGACTGAGAAAGATAATGTGAATATACAGAAAATATGCTCTCAGTTAGCTTATAGATCACCTTCGAAAACCTCTGTGGGAAAAGCATGAGAAAATAGTTTTCTCTCAAACATGATTCATGATATCACAGCAGAAGGATTTTTCACATGGTAAAATCACCTTAGAACACACAACAATTCCTAAAATGAGTATGGTACCATCAACAAATGATTTATAATGTAACTAAAGTCTTAAAACCTTCTATTAACTGCAATGCTTTTTAATGAGGTGCTATCATGTATATTGGTCCCAAGATGGCTGCCAACACTTCTTGGATGAAGTGCTGACAGCCAATCAGATCTCACGATGAGATGTGTGGTTAGGCTCCGCCCAGATATATATGTGATTTTACTTTTGATTTTCTCAGGAACTACTGAACGGATTTACACCATTTAAGCAAAAGGCACATGCCTGACCTGAGCACTACCTCTTTGCCAAATTTCAAGTAATTCTGTTCAGCCGTTTGGGCTGTACCTTCAACTAAAGGTCCTATGGGAAAATGCAAGGGGAAAACACGTTTTGGGACCTCCCCTTTTTTCTCAGCCCCCGCTTGACGAATCACCCCGAGACTTCCAGGGTAGGAGCTGAGCGCCCCATTAGTTTTGAAAATTTCGCGAGGATCCGTCAACTGGCGTCAACGTTATTCAAAATAAAATTTTCAGATTTCCTATGGAAACACGGTCCTAACTATAACTATCTACTGGCGACCGCCAGTAGATAATATATATATATATATATATATATATATATAGATATATATATATATATATATGGATATCACTCACTGTTGTCATACAGGGCAAATGTCCAAAACATAAACAGCTAAAATCTAACATTCATGGACATTGTAAATTGACATACAAAGCTGCGTGTAACAGGTGTACCATGTATCACAGGTGAATGGAAAGTGTCATGTATGAGGAAGAAATGTCACCTCCTGGTCAGTAGCTTGTTCCACTCATCAACTATGAAGATGATGTTGATGAAGAACCATCAACCGTGACACCCTCCAAAAGCTGCTCAACTCGGTAGGCAGCCAATCTCTGGACCCAGGGAAATCCAGCATCAGTGTGGCATCTCCATATGCCCTGCCAAATATCCAGCAGGCACCATCTACAAACACGGCCACAAACCTGGACTCAGGGGACCCACAGATACAATTTCAATGCAATGTGGTAGGAGTCCAGCGTGAGATGGCAGAGTAGGTGTGAGCAGGGTTGGAGACCTTGGCAGCCAAACTAGAGGGGATCCGAGGGTACCTCAGTCCCAATAGGGACAACTCAGCTGCTATCATTTGCACCTACAGTCCGCTCCATGGCCTCCAGCAGTCCCTGGTTGACATCACTGGTGTCATGATGCAGAGGCAACAACAACTGTCCTGCAAAGTGGCACCAGAGATGTGGCCAGAGTTGGGGGAAATTAGAAAGGTCTTGGAGATTATGGAGAGGAAGGAAGCAGGATTCCCACATGGCTGCCTTGTCTGCCTATCCCCGTAATGTTGCTGGAGTCCTGCCAAAGTAGCACCAGTAATGTGGCCAAAGAGTTGGGGGCAATTGGAAAGATCTTGAAGACCATGGAGCGGAAGCAGGATTCCCACATGACTGCCATGGCTGCCTACCACTGTGATGTTGCTGGAGTCCTGCAAGACCTGCAGCTCATCCTTGCGGCAGTGATGCCTAATCTGTTGCCACAGATGAATGCTGCTGTACGTACAGCATTCACATCTTCTGCCCGTGATGTGTCTGTGTCTCCCTGGGCTGCCTCTAATCCAACATCACCCTCAAAGGAGACACCACACACATCAGAGGAGGAATATGTGGATGGCACATCTTTCATAGAAAGAAGCCAGTGGTAGCATTATTATGTGTCAAATGGGCATGTTCTACTTAGCCCTGTGCTTAGCATCATGGCTGGGAACATCACCAACTACTGTCCTCATATTGACTATGCTACGCTCACTTTAGACATTTTATGGACTGTCAATGTGGCCATTGATCCTCAAGGACACTGCAATCATCCTCCTGACTGAAGATTTCTGATTCCTCTACATTTCTCATGACATGTTCCCCCACAAGGACTCTGTCTGGACATCCCCTGGCTATGTATGTACAAAATCAATTTTGGGGATGTTGTCAAAATAACTGGTCCAGTGTGACAATTCCTACTTTCAAATGTAAATAAATACACTTTCATTTGCTTGACTTGTGTTGACTGTGACCATCAAACTGGACATGTAAATAAATGCACTTTCATTTGCTTGACTTGTGTTGTCTGTGACCATCAAACTGGAGTTCTGTCAGCAGTGTCTAAGCAGTGTAGCCAGTACAACAAATACAAAGTACATTCCAAAAATGGGGTCTGCAGAGTGTGGGTCCTTGATAGGCAGTGAGATGACAGAACATGTGTGAATGACACAACGGCTCAAATTTCCATGGCCCTATTACCACTCAAACTTAACTTTTACCAATGTTCAGGTGGTGATAGGGCCTTGGATTACAATTCAAGGCACACAAAGCAACTTGAAGTGGCTTAACAGCGCCTTGCTAATAAGGCACACTTTGACCCTATACTTAGGGGCTGATTCCGGCCGCAAATCGTACCGACCGACACGGACCGGCGCAGTACGACCTGTGCAGTACAATTCAAAGTGTGTGAATTACAACCGACACGTATGGAATACAAGCCGTACGACCGAGCCGTAAGGAAAACAGTGATTCAGCCGGAAAACTGGCGCGAGTTGCACCGACTGACACATACCCGAAATGAAACCGACCGACACGTACCCTCGATGTCCAATCCGCGCAGTATGATGCAATGCATGTAAACCCAGACCGACTCGCACGGAGCCCAAGCCGCATGACCGACACTCACAGAAAACAGGGAGCCCATGCAATAGAGATCTCCACGTCCGACGCGTATGAAACACAGAAGAAAGTCAGCGTGAACGAGGCGGAGAAGCCCGCACGAGCCAACATCAGCGTCTCCTTCATGCCTAGAAAACCCAAAGGAAAAAAGACAAAAAAAGGACCAAACAAGCAATGACAAAGCCAATGAATATAAAAAAAAAAAAAACCCGGGACAAAGACACAACCACAAGTCCACTTATATAAAGGACATCAATCATTACCTTGATCCTTTGCAAATAGGAGACACCAGCCAGTAGCAAACACCATCACACCGCAAACACAGACACACTCACAACTCACCATCACACAACTCACACACCATTAGCACATCACCAAAAGCACACACACACAGCTAGCAAAACCAACACTAACCCACCCTCACTTGCACCCTCACACACACATCACTCACCACCACCACCCATCACCATGCCCCCAAAGAAGAATCCAAAGTTCACAGATGATGAGTTAGAAGTGCTGGTAGACGAGATCATCAGAGTAGAGCCACATTTGTTTGGTACATTGGTCCAAAGGACCCCCATGTCACAGAAAACCAAGATGTGGGCGAGGATTGTGGACAAGGTGAACGCACAAGCACAAACTAGGTGCAGAAAGGACGATATCCAGAACAGGTCGCATGACGTGCACAGGAGGGCCAAGAAACTCATCGAGAAAGATCATGCCTTGAGTTAGTGCACTGGAGGTAGCCCTCCTGCCAAACCAGTCTACTTCAGGACCTGGGAGGAGAAGGTGCGGGACATCTTACCACAAGAGAGCATCCATGGTCTAGCAGACATACCAGAGCCTGGTGAGTACACAACCAACATACTCAATATTGTGTGGCAAGGGGACAGTGAAACCATGCACCGTTAGCAAAGCCACAGTAACCAATAGATAATCATCCCAAGATGTCTATGCTAGTCAGACAAACACAATACCTGCCATCTCATAGTGACTTGGAACTGTGTCATGACATGTACAAACCTACCAACAAATAAAGCAAGGTAGTGGCACAAAGCCAAATAAACACTGTCAGACAGTTTGCCAACACAAACACACTACCTCACAGTGCAGCTGACTGACAGGAAGGAATAGTGGGTGTTCAGGTAAAGTGAGTGTAGCCAAAAGCATGATGGGGTTTGTAGTCACAGATAATGCTCCCCCTCCCAATTGGCCCATCAAGATCTCTCAGAAACATGCACACATCACAGGGAGTGGAAAATGACTGACAAGATGTCTGACACTGTGTCCTGCTGTGGGGAGCACAAGGCCCTGGTAGGGGTTGTGCGCAAATCCGAAGCAGGACACCACTGACTGACATCCTGAAAGACAACTTGCACGCCCTCCAATGGAAGCACGTTTCATAGTGGGATGTCTGGCCAGGTGGGAAGGAGGAATGACAGCTCTGACCATACTTATCAGCATGTGGAGACACACCCCCACCTCAAAACAAACTCCACACAACTCACCGGGTTGAATGCATTGACCCACACCTCAGTGAAATATCAGCAAAAGATACACCGTACTGGGTGCTGCTGTGTGAAGCACAGGGGCTCTCTTTGGACTTGTAGCCAAACAAACACCAGGATTTCACAGTCAGCCATCTTGCCTTGCTGTCACACCCCCTCACAGGGAAGCAGAGTCAAGAGGAAGGGAGTATGGGCATGCTGGGAAGGGGGGTGTAGCCAAGAGCCTGATGGGAGTTGCAGTCACAGACAATCCCCAGCCACCCACATGGCCCAGCAAGCTCACACTGAACCATGCTTGCCTCACAGGGAGTGGGAAGGGACTGACAGGATGTCTGACACTAGGCTCTGTTGTGGGGAGCACAATGCCATGCTGGGAACTGGGCAGCAACAAACACCAGGACTGCACAGTCAGCCATCTTGCCATTGCTGTCACACCCCCTCACAGGGAAGCAGAGTCAAGAGGAAGGGAGTATGGGCATGCTGGGAAGGGGGGTGTAGCCAAGAGCCTCATGGGGGTTGCAGTCACAGACAATCCCCAGCCACCCACATGGCCCAGCAAGCTCACACTGAACCATGCTTGTCTCACAGGGAGTGGGAATGGACTGACAGAATGTCTTACACTTGGCTCTGTTGTGGGGAGCACAAAGCCATGCTGGGAACTGGGCAGCAACAAACACCAGGACTGCACAGTCAGCCATCTTGCCATTGCTGTCACACCCCCTCTCAGGGAAGCAGAGTTAAGAGGAAGGGAGTATGGGCATGCTGGGAAGGGGGGTGTAGCCACGAACCTGATGGGAGTTGCAGTCACAGACAATCCTCAGCCACCTACATGGCCCAGCAAGCTCACACTGAACCATGCTCGCCTCGCAGGGAGTGGGAAGGGACTGACAAGATGTCTGACACTTGACCTGCGAAATGATGTGGCTGACAATCACACATATGCACTGGCCAAACAAAACCCAGTCGCACACAGAGCCATTGCAACCATATGTTCAAACTCATTGTCTGGGGATGCAGTGTCCAGAGGTGCCCCCGGCTGGGCTGGGGAGGTGTGTCTTGCAGATGACAAGTGTGGAGAGCCATATATGGTACATTGCACAATACACACAGGAACTCACATATACATCATTGACAGGGGACATCTGACAGTGAATGGAATGGACACACCAATATAGCCGACACCATAGCATGTTTGCATTCACACTCGGTGCTGTTGTGAGCTGCATTCCACTCCTACATCGTGCTGAAACATATGCATCCTTCAAACAACACACCACTCACTGACATAGACACTGTAGACACAACGTCTAACCTGGACTGCATTGGAGGAGACATGCTACTCACAGCAGCCAAACTGCAACACATACGAGCATTGAAAAGCCAGAGTGCTACCTTGCCCAATCCATGTCACCATGGAGAACATTGACAAGTGAAATCACATATGCACATACAAAACTCAGCACCAGACTCATTAACGATGGTGACATCATCACTTGTATGAAATGAGATGGGAACTAGGAACACTGGAAAAAAACACTTCCTCCAAAGAGATCACAGGCATACCGGACTGTGACTATGTCGTACCAATACATCAATGTGGCACACAAAGACTAGCAAAATCTGCTACCACACATGCCCCAATAGTACAACATATCCCCAGTGGAATAGCACGTATGTCCTTTTTAAAGCTCACATGTGTACAGGGATGACACACCTGTGACAGCAACGTGATGGCTCTTAAGTATTAATGGTCATGTACAGACAAATCTATCCATGAACTGGGCATGCACATACTTCAAAATGCACATTGAAATGTTTCATTTTGGCTCAGCAATGCGCAACAACAATATCAATCTCTGTCCGTGACAACCCGCAACAAAGCAGTGTACAGGCAGGCATCCATTCGCACAGATGAAAATGTCATGTTTGTGAATCATTGATACCTGTAGAAACCTAACTTACATTGTGTGTCTCCTCCTGTTAGATTTGGGAGGCTCTGGTTGGCACAGGTAGGTACTTGTGACAAGCAGGGACCCTCTCCTCTAGTCAGGATAAGGGGATTACCCTCTTAAAATAACCCCTGCTCACCCTCTAGGTAGCTTGGCGCGAGCAGACAAGACTTATCTCAGATGCGTTATAGGTTAAGCATTTGTGACCATATACAGTAACTCAGTGACAACACCACAAATGGACACCACGCTAGATTCATATCAAAAATAGTGATCTTTTATGTAAAGACTTAGCACAAGACCAAATAACTAGGGGTGGGCAGAATTTGCGAAATTCTCTTTCGCAAACTATCGCGAAAATGTTGAAAATCTCCGCAAACACGCCGGAAATATCGCGAACACGCAGAAGTTTTTTTCCCGCTTGTTTGCGGTATTTTTTGTGTGATCGCGGCTCGCCAACTTACCCATGTGGTTGCTCACGGTCGCGGCCATCTTGTTTTCACTTGTCCCGCCCTCTCGCGATGCTTACTTCCTGTTCCGGGTCGAGCAGTGCATGTTCGCGCCTGTTCGCGGTAGATATTTCCTGTACGCGAATGCTTTTACTTGATCGCGTTGCTTTTTGCTTGCTCGGGGAGAAAATATCGCGCGAACTTGCGCACATGGTCGCAATGGGCGCGGCCATCTTGTTTTTCACTCTATTGCATGGTTCTGGGGCCTGATTTTGAATCCTCCCTGCATCTTTTCAATCCTTTGTTTGAAGCCACTTTTTTTTATCTTTCTTATTTATTATTTCTCTAACTATTTTCCTGCTTCTATATTTTTGTTTTTTGTCTACTTTTTTTTTGTTTTTTAGCTACTTTTTCACTCTTTCTATTGCCTGCTATTTATTTCTTTTACTTCTTTAATTTTATTACCTTTTCTTTCCCGCCCCGTCCCAGAACCATGTCAAAGGGTAGGGCTCGTTGTCGCAGCCAGAGTCGCGACCGCCTTCCTTGCGGAAGGCGGCGCCCACAAGGGGTGCAGGCACGGGCCTTATTTGGGGTTGTGGAGTTGGCTGCACTCATTTTTTTTGTGCAGCGCCACCTCCTCTCAACACTGGCCTGGGTCCGGGTACGGCCTACAGGAGCGTTGACAGCGGTGGGGGAAGGTGCGCCAGGCAGTGTTGCGCTGCTCTGGGGTCTGGCGCACCCAGACGCAGTTGACGCACCGGTGGTCCGACATCCTGGACCGTGAGCAGGACCTGCTGGACCTGCTAGGAGTGGGGGTCCCGGGTCTTGGTGAGTAACTATTTAATTATTACTACTTTGTGTCTGTTCTTCTGCTCTGTTTTATATATTGTGAATATCTTTTTTTTCTTTCAGCCAGCTAGAATGTTGCAACTTACATTCCAGGTTAATTACATTTAAAATTCTTCTGTGATTATGACACAGGTGCTCCTCTGCGCTACTACTAATCTTACTTGTTTACAACTTTGCGTTTGCGCTCGCTTAGCGTGATTCTGTAAGAGTTTATTTTAGAGAAATTAAGTTACGTAATGCTACAGTGACTCTAGTCCACTCCTTACTTTGTCCTGTCACTAAGAGATAGGGGTGGATTGATACTTAGGTTTAGGTACTTTGTATGAGTTTCTAATTTGTTAGTGGTATGCATGATGCCCCCTCAGTTACGTAACTTGCTGCTAGTACGCCAGTCTTTATTAGAACCATTTCTAGTTTGTTCAATGAGTGGTGGTAATTGGTTTAGCACTAGCAGAACATCAGCATCAATCAATCAACCCAAAATTTGGTGTATACAAAAAATGTAGTTTTGTGTCCTCCATTTGACCATATGCATTGTTGAGGAATAAAAGAAGTGGAAATGCATACTTAATGTACAATTGGCATGCCTGGAATAGGTGGGCTAGGTCGGGTGGTACGTCGTACTTAGGCTTAGTTGTAACTTAGTATTCTGGAATCAGAATGGAAGACTGGATTACTGTTGATAAATAGTAACTTAGGTAGTCGATCAGTGAATCCCCCGATACTACTTGTTGACCAGATGAGATTGGTCAATTTAGTTATTGCAATTGTTGTTTACATAAGTGTTTTTGACCGTTCTTTAAAAATATTGTATTTGTTTGACACCATCCATCAATGTTTGTCTCTTTCTTATATCTTTCCTGTTCATCAGCACCCAGGGGCAGACAGACAGGGAGTGGGCAGTCGGCAGGACACCAGTCAGAACACCACCACCAGGAGGACACCAACGAGGGCTCCTCTGCTGGCCCCAGTAAGTCTTCTTGTTTTTAATAATATTTCTTATTCCATAACTTTTACTGCACCATATTGTTCACAAACTATTGTTTCAGTTTCCCAATGCTATTTTTTACCAACAATTATCCTTCGATCTGTACGGTTTCAAAAATCTTGTTATCCCTGCCTCTGCTATGATGACTCTCTGTACTACTACTACTATCAGTCTGTCTGTACTGTAGTAGCTAAGCTTGCCCAGTTGGCCAGTGCCACTCTTTATTTGAAAGGTTGTAATAAAACTCAGATTCACCAGTAGCTCTAGCAATTGAGTCCAGTCCTTTGGGTCGTCCTCTTGTACTACTTCTAGTCTTATTGATCTTGAGTCTTTGTTAATCTTGAGGCTTTGACAATTCACAGCAACAAATGCCCAACCAGATTTATTACTATTTTTATATGATAGCCTATAGGACATACTACTACTTTTGTAGGGATCTTGCACATACAGACCTTTGCACAAGAAAATAGGATGTTGGTGATGGTAGGTTGGACCTTCCTCACACAACTCAATCAGAAATTCAGAACCCACCACAATCCCCTGCTCGACTATAGTACTGTCTTGTCATAACTATTAGGTCTCCGAACCCTCCCCCCAAGATACCCAACAAGTAGACAACCCAGAACATAACATAACACACCCAACCTCTCAGTCGTGGAAGCAATGTACATGCACACCCTTCCTTTAATTTGCTCACTCGTGTAAGTTAGTCCACACCACATACCACCAATTCTATGTAAGTTCAAAATGTTTATTTTGAATTGAGAAGCTCTGTACATTGTTCTATTATATAATGCAGCACCAACCGGAAAATCAATAACATTAAAGCAATAAACATTGTTACACTTACTTACAGTTGGGAATTAAATCATGATAACTGAACAGGCAGCACCACCATCCCCTAGGAATTTAGTTTATATAAATTTATAAATGAAGATCTCTGAAGGGACCCCTCACCTTAGAATAACCTAGTACTGGTAGATATTGCATCATTCATAAGCTCTGCAAAGCTCTGGTTCGTAGAAGGGAATATTCCGTCTGTAATGCGAAAAATGAAACGGTGCGCGTTAGTATATTGCAACTTGCAAGCATTTCTCAGCCGTGCCAAAAATTGAAGCATTTGGATACGCAATATGGACTAACAGTACACCAGTACTTCATAAAAAAGTTGCTTGTTAATTTTTTTGTTGACCGCTTGTACGCAGCACGTAGACAGTAGCAGTGTGAGGCAGGTCATGTGGGCTCAAATGTGTCTTATACAAAAAGCTGCAAGGTAACGTCACATGTGCAAAATCAAAAGACACAAAGGTAAAATGGTTGCATGACTCGGACTAACTAAGCAAAGGCTAGAATGACCCTAGGGGGGACCATATATGAATGAATGAATGAAATTAAATTTATAACGCGCAAAAAACTTAGCCCAAAGGGCATCAAGGCGCCCTAATATAACTATTAGTGTCTACTCTACTACTACCTGATTTGTCCTAGTGATGTATGTTAGTATTAACTCATTTTTCAATCTTGCTACTGATCAATAGGGGGAGGTGTATATGACGCCTAATAAATGTGTATTGTTTTCTAGGCGCACTACCGACCACCATTGCCGGGGCCAGCGAAGGCGACGCGGAGGGAGAGGATGCGGCAGTTGCTGCAGATACCGACGATGGAGCGGTAGGGGGAGTGGCAGCACCAGTGGCTGGCGGTGGTAAGTTAGATTCATAATCCTTAACTATTGTTGACAGTACACTCACTGCAAGGGTGTACAGTATGTATACTGTACTGTTGAGACTTAGGGCCCCATTAGGATGGCGGGCGTATTGCCCCCGCCGGGCCGGCGGTATTCACCGTTGACACCGCAGGGGCAAACCTCCTGCCATCCCTGTAGAAAAGAGTCAGACCCCCCACATGTCGACCAGGTGGAAAAGGGTTCAATATGGAGGTGGTATCTCTCTGAACACACCGCCAGCCATATAATCTGCATTTTGGAATGCCTTTGCGTGGCGGCATTGCCGTCTGCCACGGAAAGGCATGCAGACATTGCAGACTATGCTTGGAGGCCCCCATGGAGGGTACCTATGTTATGGTACCCCCCCGCCTTTCAAAGCAAAACGTGACAGGCTCCGCGCGGGGCCTGTCATGTTGTGCATGGTAAAGCAGCACAACATGTATTTTTAGCATTGCTTTCGGCACCGCCAACCAGAATGTAAAAAAAACAGGATGCGCCAGCCACTGTGCCGGACGCATCCTCCTAATTGTCCCCACGGGACCTCTACCCT
Organism: Triturus cristatus; assembly: GCF_964204655.1. Classification (NCBI taxonomy): domain Eukaryota; kingdom Metazoa; phylum Chordata; class Amphibia; order Caudata; family Salamandridae; genus Triturus; species Triturus cristatus. The sequence continues at coordinate 1,087,749,086 of NC_140591.1, forward strand.
TTTCAGTGTGAGGATGGCGGGTGGACAAAGTCCACACGCAATCCGATGTCCTAAGTAAGTATGAGTTGTTGTGAACGTTCGAAGAGTGAACTAGAAGACTAGAATCCCTTTAATTGGCATAGGAGCGGGAGTATTGAGTAACCAATGGCCTCATCTATCTGATTTCAACTCCGCTTTGAAAGTTTTATGGAGAAGAGCACCTGGTGCACTGTTCAACTAAAAAGTGAAAGACGGGTGGAAGGAAGAAGGACGGGCGAGATTTAAAATGTTATGTACTACTGTGCTTTATAGTGCTACTCTACCATGCCACTATGTGTAATAATAATTAACTTGTCTTACTGTTTTTCTAAGAGTATATTTTACAATTGTCTTGTTTTTTTCTTTTCTTGAGTCAGTCTTTAGTGTGTACAGAAAGATAGATTACTAGTACACTTTGACTTCACTTTGTGCACAACAAACAAACAAAGAAAACACAAACACCAATCGCTCAGAGTCAGGTGTCCAATGCATGCCATTAATTGTCATTACCTGTTCCTTCTCATCTTAAGTTAACAGGCCGTCTATTTCGCCATCATCATCATGGACGGTGCTGTTGTGTCAATCATACTCATAGCGCAGATTGAGTGAGTACCCTTCCTGTATTGAATTAAAAGCAATGTATCACCAAGCTGCAGGAGATGTACAAATGTCTTATTTGCAAGAAGGCGAAAATTCACCTTGAGTTAAGTTTAGTGTGTACTGTAGAAAGATGATTAGTGCACAATTACATAACTTCATGCACAACAAACACAACAAAATCACTAAGTCTGCGACTCTGCGTCCAATGCATGGTATCAATCATTACCTGTTCCATCTTATTTTCAGTTAATGGGCAGTCTCTCTCGGCTCTTAAAGGAGGATAGCTATAGTAGTCATCTGATTCATGCTCCACTTCTTTTGGCGGGACTAGGAAAGTTTTAAGTTTTTTCTTCTATTTACCATCATCCAATCATCATTCATGAGGGCAATGGATTTGGGCGGGAGATTCAGTATGATGGAGCGGAGGAGCTGGATTCGGAGGACTGTACTGTCAAATTGCAGACACCTGAAACTTATATATTAAATAAGAAGAGTAGAATACGGTGGTAATGGATTTGTGGTGATTCACAAGTTTGTAACCGGAACGACAGACACACAAATAAAGGGGGAAAAAAGGGAGGCAGACAGTAAGTGCAAGCCTAATTGTCAGGGAAGTATAGCTCGTCCTCAAACTCTGGGGGGTCAGCCAGTAGTAGGTAATCATGATGTGACACACTACTTCCGTCACCTGAGCCGCTGTCCTCATCTTCCTCCATTGTTTCATGTATTGTGTAATTCGGCTGTATGAAGAGCTGATTCATTTTGATCATTGTTAACCTCTCCACGTTTTTGGGCGAGAGACTGGTCCTTCTCAATGTTACAATGGAACCAGCAGCACTGAAAACACTTTCGGAAGAGACACTTGCGACTTGGCAAGCCAGATAGCTTATCCCGTCATAACTAGTAAGTGTCCGTTTGCCCCGCCCCCCAAAATGGAGTCTCTGCGTTTCAGAGTCTCGGCGTAGTAAGCACAGAGGTCCGGCTGGCGGCCCCTGTGAAAAATAGGGAGCTTCTGTTGGCGGCCCACTGCGAGGTCCGGCTGAAACACTGCGTTTTCGGAACTCGCCGCGACATTTGTTTCTTTTTTTTTTCCGAACCGGCAGTCGGGCGGCATGAGATGCTGCTGGCAGAAGGTTAAAGGTGGAGAGGCTGCAAGCTGCAGATAGCAGCTGAAAAGGTCGTAGAGGCGCAGGCTGTGGAGGGTGAAGAGGCACAGCTGTCAGCTTCTCTTACGGACCAGCATTGTACCAACAGGAGGTGCCAGTTGTTGAGGCGTGAATGGTGCAGAGAGTCAAGCAACAGGAAAAACGCCTAGAGCTTTCACGGAGGCAGGCTGCAGGCTAAGGAGGCCGGAGTGGTGAAAGGGTGAAGGAGGTACAGAGCCTGAGGTTGGAGCCAGGAGGTAGGAGGAATGGAACCTCAAACGCGGCAGGGGCCGCGAGTGAACCTCAAACACGGCAGGGGCTGCAAGTGAGCCTCAAACACAGCAGGGGCCACGAGTGATTCCCGATCGCGGCAGGGGCCGCAAGTGTTTCCCCGAACGCGGCAGGGGCCGTGAGAGAACTTCGAACGGGGCAGGGGCTGCAAATGATTCGCGAATTTGGCAGGGGCGTGAGTGAGCCTCGAGCACAGCAGGGGCCGCGAGTGAGCCTCGAACGCAGCAGGGGCCGCTAGTGATTCCCAAAGTGCAGAACTACTGCTCCGCTCAGCAAGGCGAGGCAAGGCAAGGCAAGGAGGAGACTTGCGGGCTAAGGAGGCAGGAGGATTTTCTGGGGCAAAGCAAAGCACTGATATTGAGACACCGGCGGGACTGCGAGGACTGCGGGACTGCGAGAACTGTGAGGACCAGCAGCCCGCGCGGCGACGTTGCGTCCTCTTCTCGCCCACCACCCGGACGTGTGGTAAAGTTGTAGCCCGGTGGAGACCGGACCGGACTGGGCCAGCCTTCTTACGCCATCCCTGGAACCAGCTGTAGCTACCAGTAAGTACCTCTGGTGGAGGAAACAGTTTTAAAAAAAAATTGTTTTTTTAAAGTACGTTTGTAATATGGCCGCACGGGAGTCTAGAATTAAAGCCCACAACAACAAACTCACAGGAACTTTGGACAATTTTATCTTGAGAGCCAATTCAGTGATTGATCAGGGTATTGTGCTAATGGAACATACGGTGTCACAGGATCTTGCTATGGCCAAAAGATCCTCATTGGGGCATTTTGCGAACGCTCGCACACCCGAGGTTGCAAGGGATGTGAATATTGACAACTCCCTATTAACCGTCCAAATCCAATCACCTACTCAGGGAGCAGCGGAAACTACCTCCCCTGCTCACTTGATCCAGCAGGACTTTTCAGTGCAATTGGATGCCCCCACCTCGATTAAAACCCCAGAAAGACCTAATACCCGCAAGCATCAGGGTAATCGTATGGGTACTATTCCTAAGAAGAGACAGCCAACTGCAAATAAGGCGGGAGCTAGGGCAGCCAAATCAGCTAAAGGCCACAGCAAAAACTTAACTCCATCAAGCCCAAGCCCAAGCCCAAAGGATGCTGAGGCACAAATGACAGTTGTTGCATCGGAAAAAAAACCTTGCATTTGGGAAGCTCTGGAGGTGATACTCTGTCAGGTGCAGGTCTATCCAGGGAAGAACCACCGACATGGGAGGACTCCTTATGCATGAAAATCACTGCACTCCTGGGTGCCACACTACGTCCACTAGAAGAGAGACTTGCCAATATTGAAAGGCAACTATCTAACTTTGAACAAGTAATAGTGGGTACCCTAAATAATCTGACTAATAATGCATTGGCTCAGGGCAAATCGAATTTGTCGATCCTAGTTGGGGGGGCTGTGACGCACGACAATCCTCCCACCTCTGTGACACAACAAGCTGTTGTTAATCACATTGCTTCCACGGGGGAGCAAACGCATCATCTTATAAACTGGGAGTGGGACCCAGGGCTGCCCAGCATACAGTGTCCGGCAGTGTAGGAGGGTCACAGTTCAGTACTACCTCACACAAAGGGCGGGCCACTGTAGTTACAGGTATAGATACAGGTATAAGTAAGAGACCTCGAATTGAGCCCACAGTGGAACTGCCACAAGAAGTGAGTCCCTATCTAATTGTTTTAACAGGGGTCCCAGAAATTAGTATGCCGAATGTTGAATCTTACATTTCTTTGAAAAACAAAGCCATACATTGGCTTAACATGCATAGACCCCTTCCCCCACACATGACTACTGAAATATCTATGGTCCGAAGGGTGGGATGGGTAGGGCGCACACCCAAAACTTTAATTGGCGATTGTGTTCTGGTCAATTTTAGGGACCAAAATATCGTAGACCACATATGCAAATGGAGCTCAGTTAGCACAGGCACAAAAATTGAAGTTAGGCCTCTTTCCTATTTCTATCCTAGCAATCAACTGAGAGACCCAGACGAAGCCTGGTCGCTCGCATCACACTGTCGAGTGGGGAGGGGTAAACAGGCATGGCCACCACCCATCTGCCCAGAATCAGATCCCATGTTACAATAGGTTCAGCGTCCTGGACCAGGTCGACTGACTGACTTTGGCTGGGCAGGATATGCAGGATGAGGTTCTGACTCATGATGAGGCTGCCGGGGATGGCCCGGTTGTGGTGGAGAGAGACCAGGTATGTGAGCCGACAGGAGCTCAGAACCCCTTAATAGGTAGTATTAGGAGTGGTGTTATATCTGCATTGGGCAGCGTAGTTGATGATCACCTACCAGAATCATCCTTAGCTACCACCAGTCATGATAATCCCCTAGGGAGAGACGATATCTTGCCCGACAGTACTTGTCCTAGTGTGCGGAACACAAAATGCATGTCTATATTGTCATGGAATGTGGCAGGCTTACCAAATAAATTAGCTTGTCCGGAGTGGGGTACTTTTGTGGACAATAGCGATATATGTTTATTCCAAGAAACTTGGGCCAGGGAGGATCAACATAGAGTGGGCTTTGCGGCATTTAATATCGCCGCACGGTGGGGAGGAAAGGGACGCCCATCAGGGGGCCTTACAATCTGGGTTGGGCTACATCTGGGCTGCTCGGGCGAGATCATCCCGACTTACTCTGATGACATTCAGCGCCTTCTCTTGTCCTGGCCAACCCCCTACAAACTTGCCATCGTGAATGTTTACTCACGGCCGACAAGTGTGTCAAATGAGTCCAAAACAATTGAAGAGTTGTCATCCTTCCTTGGTTCCCTTAGCAGGGATATACATTATCTGGTCGTAGGGGACCTAAACTGTCACTATGAGCCACTCCGTGGCTTAAATGAGGGAGTTCTGATGGGGAGGACGAACACTGGGGAATCCCGCCATGCCAGTCCCCATATCCGAAGTCCTGGTCCCCACTGGCCATCCAGATCACAACCCTAACTTTGAACAACTCTATCAGGGCCTGTAATGGTCGTACGCCATCTGATACCCCGTCAAGGTGTACCTTCAATAAGAGGGGTCACAAATCAAGACTAGACTATATTATGGTGGAGACATGCTTATGGTCGAAGGTTGTTGACTTCGTGGTAATGCCTAGGGTGGACAGCGACCATAACGCACTAAGCCTGAGGATAGAGTGCCCACGGCCTAGAGCAAATGAAAAGGAATCTGGCCCGGACGTGGTCGAAGGTCTGACCATAACGAATAATAGACGCAGAGTCAAGTGGGAGAGACTGGTGGTATTACGAGACGCACTGCCTAAATTATATAGCTCAATTTTACCCTATTTTACGAAGGTGGGCTCTCTGATCTCCTAGCCTCTGGCACTAGACTTTAATGATAACATGCAGTGTGTGCATCAGGGCTTAGTAGCCTGTTTAGCGGAATTTTTTAACCCCCCTGGGTTTAATAGGAGGCGCAGGGTGCCTGTATCCACATGGTATAATGCCTCATGCAGGAAGGTAAAATCAGAGCTTATTGTGGCCCTTAAAGATGGGAGAGACAAAATTCGCACCCTAAGATCACAATACAAAGAAACAATGAATCTCGCTAGGGAGGAGTGGGATATGGAGAAATGGTCCAACCTTTCCTCCTCATTGGACATGAGAGATGAACGCAGATTTTGGGCAATAGTTAGCACGGGGTCAGGAGAGCCTAGATCTGCAATAGAACCCAATATTGAGGCGGGGGTCTGGGAGCTCCATTTCAAGACCTTATATGCGGCAGTCACAGGTCTAGAAAGTCCACTGGCACACACATCTAGCTTGGGGGTACAAGATGACCATGAGTGTACAGTGGAGGAGGTCTCCACTGCCATAGGGAAGTTGGCCATGGGTAAGGCTCCCGGCTTATATAGACTCCCCGGTGATTTATTTAGGGATCAACCGGCGATCTGGGTCCCTTACCTATGTGCCCTTCTCAACGCAATTCTGAGAGGTATGGAGGTACCTGGTACTTGGCTGGGAGCAGAGATTGTCCCAATCTTCAAGAAGGGCTCTCTTCTGCTTCCAACCAACTACAGGCCTATTAGCCTCATTGACATTCCCCAAAAAATCTTCTCCCGTCTAATCCTGGACCGCTTACAGGAGTGGATCGAGGAGTATGATATCCTCAGTCCTTATCAGGCCGGATTTAGGAGGAACACATCGACCATGGACCATATTTTCCGTCTTATAATGTTATTCTGGAAGACGGTAACTCTAGAGGGTGGCAGCCTCTACATGGTCTTTGTGGACCTCCGGTCCGCGTTCGATTTAGTACCCAGGGCCAAACTGTGGGCGTCGCTTTTGGAAATGGGAGTTCCCAACGCAATACTGACGGTGCTGATTAGGCTACATGCACAAAACTATGCACAGGTCAGATGTGGGAGGGAGGGGGTGCTGTCGTCCTGGTTTCCAGTTTGCAGGGGGGTCAGGCAGGGGTGCGTTTTGGCACCAACCCTGTTCTGCCTCTATGTGAATGGCGTTATATCGCATCTGGACGCGGTTCCCAATAACGATGCACCCAGATTGGCAGGCAGGAGGGTGCAGGCGATAATGTTTGCCGACGATACCCTCCTGCTTTCCAAGTCCCCTTTGGGGATCCAACGAGTGTTGGATGGCTTTACAGACTTTTGCAGATGCCGCGGACTAGAAATCAATGCTGGTAAGACTAAATTTATGATTTTCAGCCCCCCCGGCATCGGCCCGCCCAACACCAGTTCTGGGTTCGGTTAGACTTGAGAGGGTACAGACTTTTTAATATCTAGGGGTAACGATCAACGAAAATCTTTCCTGGGGCCCCCAACAGGCGAAATCACAACTTAAACTCTCCCAATTAGTGGGCGGCATCCTCAAAATGTCTAATACATCTACAATCAAGCCAGTGAGCCCCGCACTGGAGATTTACAAAGTGAAGGCGAGGGCATCGGCTCTTTATGGTGGGAACTCTGGGGGTACACCTGTAGGCCCGAAATTCTTAATGTAGAGAACAAGTTTATGAGGCAGCTACTTCCACTCCCCCAAAGTACACCCCTCCTTCCGCTGAGATTGGACTTAGGACTGAGTTTTATCCAGGATGAGCTAGCTCTGAAACCTCTTCGGTTTTGGCGCAGGCTATGGATAACTCCAGAACTGTCCAATTATAGGCTTGAATTAAAGGATGTGTTGAACCATGGTAGTGCAGCGAAAATCCCCAGGCTTGCATTTGTGAAAAAGGAACTGGGGAAAATGGGATTATCGGACCTCTGGTATGAGCCAGAACAGGCATGCAGGGGGGTTTCATGCAAAACGCTTGCGAAGTCCTTCATGGACTGCAAACAAAATATATGGTTGCATGACTCCAAAGCTTGCCCTCTGACAACAACTTTTTTAACACTTAAACACTCATATGCTTTCGAGGAGTTCTTGAATTTCATTTACCCAGTTGGAGCTAGGAAGTTATACATCCAATGGAGATTCGCAACACTACCACTAAGGGCATTCACAAGTAAGTGGTCTGCACCAATGAGCAACTCTTGCCCTGGATGTGGTGCGATTAAGGAGGATGAACTACACATGCTCTTTTTTTGCCCTGCCTACAGAAAAGCCAGAAAGTACTGGTTGGTACCCTTGTGCAGGAACATGGGCTTTGATAAATGTTTTGTTGCAATGAGAGTCCTTAAAACTGACACTTCACCGCACATAGTTTTCGCACTCTCAAAGTTCCTGCTAGCTATGTGGTCCAAGAGATGTTCTCTCATCACAGCGGCACCCAGGGGTGATTGTATATCATGATTGCATATCCTGCTTGCTAATCTGATTTTATGAAATGTTTATTTTATCTTTTGTGGTTTTATACATTTTTTAACTGTTTTAACTGTAATTTTTTATGACTGAAAAAATGTTGAAATAAAGATCAAATGATGATGTAACCGGAACGACAGACACACAAATAAAGGGGGAAAAAACGGAGGAAGACAGTAAGTGCAAGCCTAATTGTCAGTCAGGGAAGTATAGCTCGTCCTCAAACTCTGGGGGGTCAGCCAGTAGTAGGTAATCATGATGTGACACACTACTTCCGTAAACGGAACCGCTGTCCTCATCTTCCTCCATTGTTTCATGTATTGTGTAAATCGGTGGTATGAAGTGCTGATTCATTTTGATCATTGTTAACCTCTCCACGTTTTTGGGTGAGAGACTGGTCCTTCTCAATGTTACAATGGAACCAGCAGCACTGAAAACACGTTCGGAAGAGACACTTGCGACATGGCAAGCCAGATAGCTTATCGCCAGCCTGTGAGCAGTGGCCATTCAGACCTTTTCCTATACCAATACTGCAATGGGTTTTGATCAATGTACACCTCTGTTGGGTCATCCAGAAAGGCCTGGACCATCCGCTCAATGTTCAGGGGTGCTGCTGGTAAGCTTTCGGGCTCTTTTCTCTGTGCATCAGCAGTGTGCTTATTAAAGCCTAACTGTACATACCAATCGTCTAACGATTCTACAGGGCCTAATGATCCAGTTATTGTTGCTGTTGTCGATAGTGATGGTGAGTGTTGTGATCCAAACGCACTGCCCTCAGCCGACAAAGCTGCACTTGATCCTGCATGCCCTGCTGCAGTACTTCTTGTGGGTTGATCTTGCGGGCTTTTAATTAGCAGCCGTTCATTTTCCAACTTACTGGCTGCCTCAGCTATACAAGGTTTGTAGTGGGCAACATCAATCTCTGAAAAGGCAAAGAATGTCTTCAGTCCAAATTTTGCACGTGGATCCAGAATTGTGGCACAAATGTAATGTTCTTGTGACAAAATCTTATTTTCTATCCTTGTATTTTCAGCTAAGCGACGGGTTAAGCTCTCCACCAAGTCATAGGCTTCCCTTTTGTCCTCTACACCTTTGTATGATTCAGAAACCTTCTTCAGCTGATGCTCTAGTATTTGCAATAATGGGATAGCTTGGCCCATTGTACAGTCCTCCTTGCTGACTTCACGTGTGAAGACATCAAAAGGACGAAGCATCTCAGGCAGGCATTTAATTAGGCTCCATTGCTCCATCTCAAGGTTCATGCCTTTAACAGTAGCATCCCCTCTTTTCCAGACATATTCATGGAGTGACCTGTACTGCTCATACAGACGATCAAGCATGTAATACATTGAGTTCCAACGTGTTGCCACCTCCTGGATGAGCGCCTTGACTGGCATCCCATTTTGACGTTGGATGATCCTCAGCTGCTTCCGAGCTTCAAAAGAATGGCTGAAATGAGTGCATATTCTTTGGCAGATGGCCAGTAAGTTGCTGACTATGGGTTCTTTTCTCAGAAAGTCTTGAACTATAATGTTTATGCAGTGCGCCAAACACGGAACCCTGAAATAGGAACCAAGATCCATGGCCTTAAGTACATTACTGCCATTGTCTGTGCCAACAAAACCCATACTAAGCCCTCATGGGCACAGCCATTCAAAAACCTTGCTGCGAAACTCTTGCAAAATGTTTACAGCCATATGAGATTTCTCCATGGCGAACATGGCTACAGTTGCATGTTTCCGAGTACCTTTAAAAATCGCAGCTGTGTCAACAGCACCTTGTGCAGATAGCTTATCTCTAACCCCCACAAAAGAGACCAAGTGTGCAGTGATGCACATGTAATCTGTGGCTTGGCAACTGGTCCACATGTCTGTTGTCAGGTGGATATTGTGAACAGCACTCTGCTGCAAATCTTGTCCAACCAATTCCAGTACATCATGATGTAGTGCCGGAACAGTAATTCTTGCGAAATAGGACCGGCTGGGAACCTTCCATTTAGGGCAGATGGCTGACACAAATTCAAGGAAACCCACCTCTTCCACAAATGAAAAAGGAAGAAGGTCCAGCGCTAACATTTTAGCCAGCTTCGCATTGTACAACCGTGCCATTGGGTGGTTGCGTTGGAACTGCCCCTCCAACCTAAGCATGCTCTCAATGGTAGGCTGGATTACTTTCCTTTGTGGTGCTGATTTCATTAACCCACTTAGGCTCAATGTCACAGTTTGTCTTATTGCGGTACTCGGTCGCCTTGGTGTCTCAGCCTGACTCTGAGTATGGCTCTTACTGCGGTGCCACTCAGATGTTATTGAGTTGGATGTGGGCGGTACCACTGCACTACTGGGGACAGGGCTAGAAATACCTCCCTCTTCTTCACCGTCCACCGCAATAATATCACTCCCTGATTCTTCCTGACCAACTTCAATGGGTTGAGTTTTTCTACTTTCTTTTAACTGAAGTAGGTGATTCTCCCACCAGATAGTGTGGTGTATTCTGAGATGACTTGCTTGGCCTTCGGCACCATAGTTTATACCAAGTTTACCCCGCCGAACACCTTGTCGACAAATTGAGCATAGAGCAACGTTCTCCTCCTTGGTGCTAACAGAAAAGAAGTCCCAAACTGGGGAGGAGAACTTTCTGGCACTGCTGGATGTGCCACTTTCAATACCAGATGAACTGGAGGGTGTGCTTGGAATGTGAGCCTGTGCACCTAGACTGTGACTTTTACTACCACTACCTACTGAGATGGTTGAGCTGGATGTAGGTTCCTGCCGGGCCTTGGAAAATATGGCTAGCGAGATTGATTCCTCTACGGACATCACACGGAGGAATACGTATTGACCTAGGGGCCACGAATGGGTGAGCGCCGCTGCTCGGGTATACAGCAGTATCATCACTGATAGAAGGAGACTTGTTCCTCTCTTCTGAAATTAGAATATAAGTGTTGAAACAGCAGTCTGAATCTCCCTAAATATCGGGTGTACTATTTGACCCCTATCCTTGGAGGAATAAAAAGCCCAAGTTTGGATGTAATTTTTCATCCGCCACATCTTTATGCATACTGGATCCTATACGGACGACTGTATGTTTTACACTGTCCCCAGAAATACAGTCCTGATGAGACCCGGTATTTAAAAGTGGGTCGAAACGCCATCGACAACAAAATAAGAGACAGCCTTGACTGAATTATTGTATATTGTATATAAACTGTCCTTATAATAATTTTTCCAATAACCTTCCACATTCCTGTTTTTCTTGTTTTGTCACATTATAAAAGGTTATGGTTCTTTTCACTGGGGCTCACTTTGCACTGTGAATGTAAGAAAGAGAGGTATTGTGTATATATAAAATGTTTTTATATGTGATTTAAAAAAGTGTATATTAAATAAAGACCTCGGCTGAGGCTTGGTAGATTTCAATAATTCAAAAGGGTCGTGTGTAGGCTTACTGTGTTTATTATTGATTTGGTCTTATTTAATTTTTACCCTTTATTGTTCTTGACTTACATGTGCGAGATTAACTCAAAAGCAACCATTGATGTTGTATGTAACAGATGATTATTTTCAAATCAGTTCCTTGTGAACGTTGTTTTGTAGTACATTGTACTTACCCGGTTCACAGGGACATAAGGGTCGCTCTTGTGATTTAGAATATTGGAAAATATGGCAGCTGGAGGTAGTGGTGGTGTTACCTGTGTTGGTGATATCCGTGCTACATCTCGCTCAGTAGCAGCCTTTCTGGATAGGGTGAGAATGTTGGTCTCCAATCCCTTTGGGGTGGGAGTAATGTGCGTGATGACTGGCTCGTCTTCATCAACATCACCCCCTCTTCTACATCTACCTCAATAACTCTAAGTTCTTCTGGGACCTTCCTTTTCAGAAGCATTGTCTTGTGGCATATATCACTCTCAGACTGAGCTGGTGGGTGCCAAGTGGCATCACGATCATCAGAAGCGGAGCTTTAAGAAGAAGATGATGGACTAAGCCTCCTTTTCCTTGCTGGTGGTCTGGAAGACAAGAGATCTTCTGAAACAGTGGTTTGACTTTGCTCCACTTTGTCTGCAGGAAGCTTGATTTCCTGAAATGCCCCTACGTCAAGAGCAACAACTACTATGGTGGGCTGTTGCGGCTGCTGCTGTTCTTGTTGCGGCTGCTGCTGTTCTTGTTGCGGCTGCTGCTGTTCTTGTTGCGGCTACACACTTATCTTCTGAGTTTGCCCCTACGTTGATTGTGTACTACTTTGCGATAATGACATTTCAACATCGCTGCTCATTAGTAGACTGGCTACCTCTGCGACACTAAAGCCCTTGGGCCTAGGTTGGTGGGGTTGGGCCGCTGGTGCTGAGGTGCTGCTCCCAGCTTGGTTCCTGGACAACGCTGCTGCAGGCGTAACTTTTTTGGTGCCAAAAAAAAACATTGGCCGGCACACCACCAGTCGTGGTTAATGGCGCTTCCTTTTTCTGTTCCTTCTTCTCACCGGCAACTTTCTTGGTACTGGACCTGGTACCTTTCTTTGGGGCCATCTTCTTCAGATGTCAGGCAGGATGCAGATGCAAAACAGGTTCTGGTCACACGTGGACGTGATGCGCAGCAGGACTTCTGTCTGGCTGGCAGTACAACGGGTAGCCGGGTGATGCTGATGACACCTCCCCCTCTGGCTTTTTGTGCACCTAAAAGCAAATAAGCCAGGAGAAGAACATCAGTGAAATATTGCATTTGTTGTTGTGGTTCAGTTACTTAGTACTGTACTAGTACAAACAAAAGATAGTCTAGCCATTTAGGGCTTTTTTTCAACAAGGGCTATGTTATACTACTGTGTACAGTCACACACTACACTCTCAGGAAGGATAGGAAAGTTAATAAGAACCACCAAAATAAAAATGTAATGGAAGTGGGGTGGACCCTATTTGCCATAAAATGATTTGAGCATCTCAGCATCCATTGAGCCTCTGCTGGCAAAGGGGGTGGATGGATGGAAGCAGTAAGCCAATAGGAAAACCACGCAGGCCTATATGTCAAAAGCAGGACAGTAATAACTCCCAACACAAAAAAGGCCACCAGCCACATGGACACTCACAAATCACAAACAAGCAGGGGGCCTGGGAAACACCAGGAGCTGACAAAAGGCCTATAAAAGCCAGGTAAAGGATGCATGCTAAAGCACACTGCTCTGTCTTTTTAATGCAACAAAATGCAAATACGAACATTTACAGGCCCCAAAAAGGTCTGCTGCAGGGTGCATGCATTGCACACCAACACACACCAGACACACACAACAAAAGAATGTCTTTAAGACAACCAACATCAGAAAGCCCACCCTAAAAAAACACACTTCCCCAACTCAATCCAATGCCATCCATGCCCTAAATGATGTCTAAATGCAACAGACCACACAGAAAACACTTGATTAATAAAGCTGTGGCTACCTGCTCTGATCCTACTGGATGAAAGCAGGCCTGTTGGCAGACAAGGCCAGGCAAGCTTGCAGGCCTAGGCTTCAAAATGGCCACCAGCCACATGGCCAGGCCCAACAACATCAGAAAGCCCATCACAAAAAAAACACACTTCCCCAACTCAATCCAATGCCATCCATGCCCTAAATGATGTCTAAATTCAACAGACCACACACAACAAAACACTTGATTAATAAAGCTGTGGCTACCTGCTCTGATCCTACTGGATGAAAGCAGGCCTGTTGGCAGACAAGGCCAGGCAAACTTGCAGGCCTAGGCTTCAAAATGGCCACCAGCCACATGGCCAGGCCCAACAACATCAGAAAGCCCATTACAAAAAAAACACACTTCCCCAACTCAATCCAATGCCATCCATGCCCTAAATGATGTCTAAATTCAACAGACCACACACAACAAAACACTTGATTAATAAAGCTGTGGCTACCTGCTCTGATCCTACTGGATGAAAGCAGGCCTGTTGGCAGACAAGGCCAGGCAAACTTGCAGGCCTAGGCTTCAAAATGGCCACCAGCCACATGGCCAGGCCCAACAACAGCAGAAAGCCCACCCAAAAAACACACTTCCCCAACTCAATCCAATGCCATCCATGCCCTAAATAATGTCTAAATTCAACAGACCACACCGAAAACACTTGATTAATAAAGCTGTGGCTACCTGCTCTGATCCAACTGGATGAAAGCAGGCCTGTTGGCAGACAAGGCCAGGCAAGCTTGCAGGCCTAGGATTCAAATGGCCACCAGCCACATGGCCAGGCCCAACAACATCAGAAAGCCCACCCCAAAAAAACACATTTTCCAACTAATTCCAATGCCATCCAGGCCCTAAATGATGCTTGAAAATGAAATACATTAAAAAAACACCAAAGGAACAGTTGCTTCATCATGCACACACGCATGAGGCCATGACTAGCTCGGGCCTACTACTGACTACTACTACCCACAACATTTTTAAAAAAAGGAATGATGATAGTTACCAAAAATAAATTGTAGTTACAACAACTGCATTGCCCCCAATCAAACAGACACAACAACCACTTACTTGTAAAATATCCAATTCAAAAATTCTCAAATCCAATTGCAATGATGCAGCAGACAAAAAGAGTGATCTTTCTAGCTCAAAATCCAAAGGCAGGATGAGCAGGAGATGGACAAAGCACTGGGCGGAGCCTACTGGACAGGAACAGGAAGTTGGAGATTCTGTGTCACTTCCTCCCTCTACCCACCTTTTTAGAAAAGGACTCCTTGCACAAAAAAGGACAGCCAAATGTCAATCTGAGGAGTTGTTTTCATCCAAAATCATCATTTGCAGAAGGGTTCATGCTGCTAGAGCTGATATTCTTCTCCAAATTGAAATTTTACATGTTCGAGTTCTCGAGCTTCACATTACTTCCGCCGGATGTCGATGGCGTGTCCAAAATGACTTGATTGCATTCTCTTGCTCCCTGTCGCGTTGGATATGACGTGTTTGGGGTCTCTTTCTCCTTTTCGCGTTCGATTAGACGTGCCCGCATCCTCACGCTCTCGCTCGCGGTGGAGAATGACGTGTTCGAGATCTCAATCTTCTCATACTCTCGCGGTGCATGATCGTGAGAAGAAAGACGTGATCGTGCGACAAATGATGTGATCGCGCGACAAATGACGTTAATGCGGGCGTGAACTGTCGCGTGACAGCGCAAAATGGCTACCAACACTCCAACATCTCGTGGAGAACGCGACCGGGTCGGGAAAACTTGTCGGCGAACGCGGGGATTCAGGTAAGGCGATCGCGCGCACGCAAGAATGTATTTTTTTACAGCGCGAGCAAGAAAAAAATTACCGGTAAGATGCAGATTGCGGAAATTTTCACATTTTCACGCTTTCCGCGGAACGTGAAAATGCCAAATTATCGAAATTTCCACGAGCAGAACGGAATTTTGGCCCAGGCCTACAAATAACGACAAAAATGACATTCACAGTTCAAGAATATGGTTTCAAAAAGAGTTCTGAGTTTAGCAACAAAATCATCCACCTTAGCTTCACTTTTAGCCAACAGTACCTGGTGATGCGATAAAAGTTCTTGGCGGCGCTCAGGCGTCAAAAAACAAGCAACGGCGTCAGTCCTGAGACCCTGGGGAGACGATGCGACAACCCTGCGGCATGTAGCAGGCGTGGGCGACGAATCCGATCTGTATGGAGAGTGATGCGATATTTGTATGGATTTCAAGGCGTAGCTTTTCCGGTAGAAATCTACTCGCTAAGGCAAGATGTGACAAAATTCGGCCCCGCTAACGAGCGGGGCGGCAATTTCAGCAGCGATGATCTTGGTTGGCTCTGCGACGATATTCGCAGTGATAAAATTCGACACGCTAACGAGCGGTGTGATGATCTTGGCTGGCTCTGTGACGATTTCACCCAGCACCGGCAGGCTCTGCGACGATGTTCGCAGCGATAGAATTCTGCCCGCTAACGAGCGGAGCGGGGATCTTGGCTGGCTCTGCGACGATGTCCGCAGCAATCAAATTCGGCCTGCTAACGAGCGGGGCGACGATTTCACCAGTGATGAACTGGCTCAGCAGCAGCAGGCTCGGCGACGATGTTCGCAGCGATAAAATACTGCACGCTAACAAGCGGTGTGACGGAAATTTTCTCGCTAAGCCGGCTGTGCGTGAAAAAGTGGAGATCCTTGGCTTCTTTCTTCTTGGTCAGCTTCCCAACAGCAGGCACAACTTCCATAGGCCCCACAATTGGATCCAGCACTCTAGGAAGGGCAGAACTCAAACAGCAGAGTTCAGGGGGAAGCTGGGGGTGAAGTCCTTTTGTTCCTGGGACTTCTTAATAAGGGTGGGCGTAGTGGGCGTAGTGGGGCTACGTGAAGCAGCACGTAGTGTGCCCAAATCTACGCACACTACGCGCTTCGCGTAGCCCCACTACGTGCCACCCACCTCCCGCCCGCCCTCCTTTTAAATAATATCAGCAATGTAAGATAAATTAAAGTAAAGCGACTTACCGTAAGCGCGGCGTCTCCGGGGCTCCCTCTTCTTCGTTTCTAATCTCTTCTGACAAATGCGCATGCGCGGACGCCCGCGCATGCGCATTTCTCGCAAGAAATGCGCATGCGCGGGTGTCCGCGCATGCGCATTTGCCAGAAGAAATTAGAAACGAGAAAGAGGGAGCCCCGGAGACGCCGCGCTTACGGTAAGTCGCTTTACTTTAATTTATTTTTCATTGCTGATATTATTAAAAGGAGGGCAGGCGGGAGGTGGGTGGCAGGTGGCAGGCAGCTACGCTTCGCCCTCGGCGTGTGCGTAGCACTGCCCTGCTTCGCCTACTTCGGAAAGTGCGAAGAAGGCAGCGCTACGTACACTACGTGGGCGAAGCGTAGTGCTACGCCCGGGGTTACTTCTTAACAGGAGACCAGCCCTACTCAGGCCCTTGGAGATCTTTTAAGCACAAGTTGAAACAAAGTCTTTTTGTAGTCTTCCTCCTCTCCTTCAGCAGCAAGGCAACCACTGCAGGCCAATATCCCAGGTCAGGGACAGTACTCCTCCTTACAGCTTTCCCAGTTCCTTCTCTTCAAGCAGAGGTTTCTTCTTGTCAAGCAGGTTCTAATTTCTTGGGAGCAGGGTCCCAATACTTATACCCCTAATTCCTTTGTTCCTCTGGGGTAGAGGGGCCTTTGCCCAGCCAGAACCAGTTCCTGAGCACTTTGTTGACATGTCTTTGACTTTCCATTCAGGGTGCAGGGCAGAGACATCAGACGCTCCACAGGAGGTGGAGCCAGCATTGTGGTGGCAGAGCACAGCCCGATTCAGAGTCCAGGTGCACTCCTCCCACCCATCTGGATGTAAATCTCTCTATTCACCACCAGGCTACCTAGCCCTGCCCTCTGGAATCCCCCAGTCCTGTCACTCACAGAAACCAGACAGCAGATACACATCATAGCAGCTGAAATGGTTAGGCAAGCAAATACCAGCTTTCTAAAAGCGGCATTTGCAAACACAGAATATTAAAATAAACTTTATTGAAAGATGTATTTTATTATTCTTAGTTCAGGCATCCTAAACTCGAATTTGTAGCATGTTCCCTGGGTCTGTTAGGATCATAGAATGTAACAATTCTAACAGCTAATTCTGGCCTATGAGAACAGGTAGCCTTGCAATAGTGAAAAATGAAAATGGCTGTAACTCACTATTAGGACATGACACACACATCAGGGCTTGTCCTACCTTGTGCTTTCAATGCACCCTGCCCTTGGGCCTACCATAGGGGTGACTCACATGAAGTAAAGGGAAGGTTTTAGGGACTGGCAAGTGGGTGCACTTGCCCAGTCAGCATGACAGTACCAGACGGCACGCAGGTTCTGCAATGGCAGAACTTAGACACATTTTACAAGGCTGTTTCTGTGGGTGGCACAACCAGTGCTGCAAGCCCACTAGCAGCATTTGGATTTACAAGCCCTGGGTACTCCTGGTGCACTTTACTGGGGTCTGACAGTAAACCAAATAAGCCAATAATGGAATCCAACCAACATATACATTTTATACAGGGAGCACTGGCACTGTGGCACTGGTTGGCAGTGGCACAGTGCTCTGAGCAGCTAACACCAGCAAAACACATGAGGCACAGCAACAAAAAGTGGAAGGGAGACTCACGCCAAGGTGCCAGGTCTAACACCTCCAAACACAGGTGGTGCTGGGGACACAGCACCAAATGAAGAGGATTCCCAGTCCCAGACTCTGGTGGACACAGAGCTCTCTGGTCTGACTCTCTCACTGTCCTCTTCGGATGACGTCGACCAACATGGCACCTCTGGTGTGAGTCATCATGCAGCACCAGCAGCACCAACATCTGCACCCCCTGTACCCACGCCTCCAGCATCTGGAAACAGACAGGGTACCCTCGCCAACACGGACAGACCAAGCCCACAGAACACCGACAGCACAGGGACACAGGACCCCCCGGAAGCTTCAGCCAACACTACCAGCAACACCACCCAAGGGGACCCAGTGTCACCTGTGCGTGCCGCCGCTGGTCCTGCCCGTGTGGATAGGGGTGCTGGGAGGGGTGGGAGGCAGAGTGCGTGCCTTGCAGAGGGGTCTGGACTGCATGATGACCCCCAACTGGCACGCATCATAGATGCGTACCAGGATGGCACCGGAGGATTTGGCCAGGTAGTGGGGATCCTCAAGGACATACAACAGGAGCAGGCTGTCCACCATGCCTGCATGGAGGCAAAGTGGGATGCACTTACTGTGGTGCATCGGGACATACTACAATGCCTCTGCTAGATCAGCACAAACATGTCCACACCTCCCTGTCTGACCACAACGTCTGCTGCCACACCATCTGCCAGTGCCACAGGGAGGGAGGAGGACTCTGGCGGAGGGTCCCCTGCACCACAGAGGCCTGCACCTGAGGATCCCCCCCAAGAAGAAGAGAGGTCGTCCGAAGAAGGACATGTGAGAGGCAGCTGTCCCTGCACATCCCCAAGGTCCTCTAAACCTGTTCTGGACAATGTTCTTTGTGCTCAACACGTTCATCTTGTCCGATCGGACACAACTTGCCCACATGACATGGAGGGTTCATGTTGGTCCAATGTAGCAGATAACTGTGGACTTTACTCTGGACATTTCATCTACCAACACTTCCAACTCTACTGTGAACTTTGGATTCAAAACCCAATGTACAGCACCCACCATCCTGTGCACTATCCTCACACATGTTCGTAGATAAACTCACCAGTACACAATACTTGCCTCTGTTGTGATTCCAACTTGTCATGTGTCATGGAGATGTTGATCTTCTAAACAACACAGTGCATGCCAAATACTACAACAATGTGACCACCATTATGTGAGTCATGGTGATGTGACACGTGAGGGAGACACACCACTATGGCACCTCAGCACATACTCACCATGGCCATGTTACTCAACCCACACAATGATGTTGACCTGAAACACATTGGTATGCACAGACACAACACCTATCCACAGTCAGTGGTAACAAGTCCACAAGTGAGGTAAGCAAATGTCACTCAGATGTGGGAAGACATACAACGGACCTAACAAAGCATAGCACAGGTTCATTTCACAACAGCAACATGTTTATTCTAAAATAGTTGCAAGGCAATTGTACGTTACGGTGGACACACGGTCACAGACTGTCTGAGAATTGAAGTCCAGGGGTGTGTGGCACATCACTTAATGGCAATTGACTACTCCCACACTGGTGTTGGATTCTGGGTGTTGGGGGTTAGTGTTGACCAAACAACAGGCAAAGTATCATGGGAAGGACAGACACGGGACACAGTCAAAAGCACAGCAGAACAGGAGAGAAATGCAATACACATGCAAAAAACATGTCACAAGAAACCTACACAGAAACAAGTTAGCAGTACTACACTATTGTGGAGTACAGACCAGCTGAATGGACACATCACTGCATGTATCCAGTCAAGTGGCACACAGACACACTCAGACAGCAATAGAGCAGCCACAACACATTTCAGGCTAACTCCATACATTGACATAACAACCCTGTAAACTCACATTCAGGTGAAGAAGTTGTTGATGAGCTGTGTGCGGACGTCACCCTCATCATAATCATCAGTGGCATTGTGTCCCAGGCCGGGATCCTCTACAGGTGGCGGAGGTCGGTCAACGTCATCCTGGATGAGAAGCACCTTCTTCCGCACTGCCATGTTGTGTAGCATGCAGCATACAAGGATCATTTTGCACACCTTTGCAGGGTCATATGGGAGGGCCCCTCCGGTCTTGTCCAGGCAGCGGGAGCGGCTTTTCAGGAGACCAAATGTACGCAAAATCACCCTCCTGCTCCGACCATGTGCCTCATTGTAGCGCATCTTGGCTGTTCTCACAGGGTTCCTGAGTGGTGTCAGCAACCATGGCATGTTGGGGTATCCGGAGACACCTACACACAGACAATTGAACAATTAGCTGAGTTTTGTAGGAGTGCGGAATACAACATTGCCAAACACACACAGTGGTAAACAGTCAGTACACACCGACAAGCCAGGCACGCTGGTCTGGCATCTGTTACATCAGCATTGCAATGCGACTACTCCTCATGATGTAGGCATCGTGTTCAGAACCGGGGAAACATGCACACACATGTGTGATACACATGTCTGCAAGACATACCACCAGAGCATTGATGGAGTGGAAATGTTTCCTGTTCCGGTATTCCTGCTCATGTGCCTGAGATGGTATCAGGGCCACATGTGTACCATCAATAGATCCGATGACGTTCGGCATCCCCCCCAGTGTATAAAAGACATCCTTTATCTCAGGAAGTTGAGCTGGGCTAGGGAACTTGATGTACAGGTCAAGGAAATGCAACATCCCCTCCAAGACATCGCGTCGCACACGATTAAACATTGTTTGCGACATACCACCAGCAGTAGCCACAGTGTACTGGAAGGTACCAGTAGCAAAGAAGTGCAGGGCTGCCATCACCTTCACCTCTGGGGTCAGTCCTGTAGGGTATGTCCGGCCAGGTAGCAGATGTGGCACCAACTGCTCCGCCAACTCCTCAATCAGTGGTCTGGTGAAGCGGTACCGTCGGATGCAGTCACGTTCCTGCATGGTTTCAAGGTCTGAGAACAGTCTATGGACTTCTGGTGCCCTGCAGAACAGAGATGCACAAAGGAAGATTGTCGGTTCATCCACCTATGTGGCCATGACTAAGCAAAATATCACATGATACATCATGACAATACACAATGTACTGAGGTGTGTGCTGTTGGGCATGGACACATTTCACCTACATGGACATCTCCTCACATCTCAAGTCCACATGTCCACGTAAGTCCCATGTAGTGCAATGGCCAATCATTGGGCTGTGTCACCCTACCTATGTACTGCTGTGACGTTACAAACACACACCACAGTGACAAGTGAGGCCTGATGTCTCCCAGGCATCACAGATCTTTGCCATGCAGATACCCAGGTTCCCTGTATTGCCACATCGACACTGGCATGACATGGCGTATCACGTACACGCCACAAGGCAACCGTGAGACCCACAGGTAGTGGCCACTGTTGTCTCTGCAGGCCCTACATGTACGTCTCTTAGACACACACACAACATCAAGGTTGCTGCACAAACCACATGGATGTGGAGACTGTCTCCCATTGGGCACATTTGATCAGCCACATCTGAGACACAACATGCACATAGACTGTGGGTGTACATCAGAATTGTGGCTACAGGTCTCACTGTGACGACATGCCATCACCCCCAGGACTCAGGGTGTATGTGACATGTCCCAAACATATCCAACCTGCAACTGTGTCCATGACTCATGCCCATAACTGTACAGGTGCACATCACAGTGGTAATGTGCAAAACACACAAAGGATTCTGTCCCCATGAACACGTGCACAGCCTGGGAGTGGCAGCACAAAAGTGCCACCCAACAAACCAAATGTTGCCCCCCATCACACAGGGAATGCAGCCTTACATACCATGGGGCACTGTGTGGCCAATGCTGTAGTGTGGTAGGTGTGCACATGTGTCCCTGGCAAGTAATTGTGTGTTGAAGACGTCAAATAGTCACACCAATGAGGTCCGACGCGGGTGACAATGCGTACGCATTGCACGGTTCATGTCCGAGCCATGTGTACGCTTTGCAATTGACTGCAATGAGGTCCGACGTGGGTGACAATGCGTACGCATTGCAAGGTTCATGTCCGAGCCATGCGTACGCTTTGCCATTGACTGCAATGAGGCCTGACACGGGTGACAATGCGTACGCATTGCAAGGTTCATGACCGAGACGTGCGTACGCTTTGCCATTGACTGCAATGAGGTCCGACACAGGTGACAATGCATAAGCATTGCACGGTTCATGGCCGAGCCGTGCGTACGCTTTGCCATTGACTGCAATGAGGTCTGATGTGGGTGACAATGCGTACGCATTGCAAGGTTCATGTTCAAGCCGAGCGTTCACTTTGCCATTCCACTCCACAACGCCGGACCAGCCTACCTGAACAGCAGACTCAGCTTCTACACCCCCACCTACCAGCTCCGCTCCGCCAGCCTCGCACTTGCAGATGTCTCCCGCATCCAACGTACGACCGCCGGTGGAAGATCCTTCTCTTACCTCGCCGCCAGAACCTGGAACACCCTCCCAACCCACCTACGACAGACCCAAGACCTACTCGCCTTCAGAAGACTCCTCAAGACCTGGCTCTTCGAGCAGTAGCGGCACCCCCCCACCCCTCAGCGCCTTGAGACCCTCACGGGTAAGTAGTGCGCTTTACAAGTACATTGATTGATTGATTGATTGCCATTGACTGCAATGAGGTCCGACGCGGTGACTATCATGCCTGCGTGTTGGGCAGGCATGGTCCAAGACAGGCGTATGCCTTGGCCATTGAATCGTATGGAGACGGGTGCATGTGTACTTTCAAAATACTCGTTGTACAGTCAGTTGACCGAGTCGGGCGCACCCATTGGCTCTGGACTGTCATGGAGACGGATGCAGATTCAAAACTTGTACGAGTTGTCCGATGGAAATTCGGTTGGATGCCTACAACAATGTTGCAATTCCTAGGGTTTTATGGAGGTGAAGATTTGAACGATGCGGAAGACGTGTACGAGTCGTACATTTCCATGGATTTGCCAGATTCATAGAATGCAACGATGTTGGACCTATCACTGGGGACACATGGCACAGAGTCTGCCTCTGCAGCACAGATATAAGGCTGGCTGTCCCCCAGGGAGCTCACTTACCTACACTACATGCTACTGGACCACATCCCTGCTACCACGGCTGCTGTCTCTGCATCCTCTGGCTACTGCTGTGGCACAAGTAATTGTGTGTTGAAGACGTCAAATAGTCACACCAATGAGGTCCGACGCGGGTGACAATGCGTACGCATTGCATGGTTTATGTCCGAGCCGTGTGTACGCTTTGCCATTGACTGCAATGAGGCTTGACGCGGGTGACAATGCGTACGCATACCAAGGTTCATTTCCGAGCCGTGTGTACACTTTGCCATTGACTGCGATGAGGCCCGAAGCAGGTGAAAATGCGTACGCATTGCGAGGTTCATGTCCGAGCCGTGCGTATGCTTTGCCATTGACTGCAATGAGGTCCGACGCGGGTGACAATGCGCACGCATTGCACGGTTCATGTCCGAGCCGTGCGTACGCTTTGCCATTGACTGCAATGAGGCCAGACGCGGGTGATAATGAGTACGCACCGCAAGGTTCATGTCCGAGCCGTGCGTACGCTTTGCCATTGACTGCAATGAGGCCCGACTCGGGTGACAATGCATACACATTGCAAGGTTCATGTCTGAGCCGTGCGTACACTTTGCCATTGACTGCAATGAGGTCCGACATGGGTGACAATGCGTACGCATTGCAAGGTTCATGTCTGAGCCTTGCATACGCTTTGCCATTGACTGCAATGAGGCCTGACATGGGTGACAATGCGTACGCATTGCAAGGTTCATGACCGAGACGTGCGTACGCTTTGCCATTGACTGCAATGAGGTCTGACGCGGGTGACAATGCGTAAGCATTGCACGGTTCATGGCCGAGCCGTGCGTACGCTTTGCCAGTGACTGCAATGAGGTCTGACGTGGGTGACAATGCGTACGCATTGCAAGGTTCATGTCCGAGCCGAGCATTCGCTTTGCCATTGACTGCAATGAGGTCCAACGCGGTGACTATCATGCATGCGTTTTGGGCAGGCATAGTCCGAGACAGGCGTAAGCCTTGGCCATTGAATCATATGGAGACGGGTGCATGTGTATTTTCAAAATACTCGTTGTACAGTCAATTGACCGAGTCGGGCACACCCATTGGCTCTGGACTGTCATGGAGACGGATGCAGATTCAAAACTTGTACGAGTTGTCCGATGGAAATTCAGTTGGATGCCTACAACAATGTTGCAATTCATAGGGTTTTATGGAGGTGAAGATTTGAACGATGCGGAAGACGTGTACGAGTCGTACATTTCCATGGATTTGCCAGATTCATAGAATGCAACCGTGTTGGACCTATCACTGGGGCAAACACAACAGTTGATTGACAGAATGCAGAACAATGTCATACATTCACCCCAGTACAGAGATCTGGGCCTAAATCCATCGTTTTTTTGCTCACCATGCCATTCCAGTTTGAACCCAGCCATATCCAAATCAGTCTTGACCCTGTGCCTCATGGGAACAGTCCAGCCCGAACTGCCAAGCCAGGTCCTCCCTGGACTGGAACCAAGCATCCTAGGACCGGTTTCGGGGTTTCACCCCTCTTCAGCCAGGATAGCTTGATTCCAGTGGCATGGAGAGCACGGGACTCACGTCTGAGCATACCCGTCCCACTCGGGGTGACAAATGCAAACACAACAGTTGATGGACAGAATGCAGAACAATGTCATACATTCACCCCAGTACAGAGATCTGGGCCTAAATCCATCGTTTTTTTGCTCACCATGCAATTCCAGTTTGAACCCAGCCATATCCAAATCAGTCTTGACCCTGTGCCTCATGGGAACAGTCCAGCCCGAACTGCCAAGCCAGGTCCTCCCTGGACTGGAACCAAGCATCCTAGGACACTTTTCGGGGTTTCACCCCTCTTCAGCCAGGATAGCTTGATTCCAGTGGCATGGAGAGCACGGGACTCACGTCTGAGCATACCCGTCCCACTCGGGGTGACAAATGCAAACACAACAGTTGATGGACAGAATGCAGAACAATGTCATACATTCGATGGATTAAACCCAGATCTGTGACTGGGGTGAATGTTTTGCCATTGTGCAACATTCCGTCCATCATCTTGTGTGTTTTGCGGACCTATCACTGGGGACACATGGCACAGAGTCTGCCTCTGCAGCACAGATATAAGGCTGACCGTCCCCCAGGGAGCACACTTGCCTGCACTGCATGCTACTGGACCATATCCCTGCTACCACGGCTGCTGTCTCTGCATCCTCTGGCTACTGCTGTGGCACATACTCTGGAGAGGGCCCCAGCCTTCACTGAGGAGGAGAACCAGGCCCTGCTGGATGGGCACCTTCCACAGTACAGCAAGCTGTGTGGGAAACCAGGGGAGCAGGTGAGTGTGCATTCCACTGCCTTCCTAATTATGCATGTTGTCTGACTAGCAGTACTAGCAGTGTGTACACCAGTGGCAAGCATACTCACTGAGGGCCCAATTCACAGAACTAACTTAAGACACAATCCTAAACTTACTACTATTTTGGTATTCACAGAAGGCACTTACTCATTTTGGTATTCACAGAAGGCACTTACTCATTTCTGTCGAAAGTCTTAAAATTAGGATTTTTCTGAGTTTAGTAGTAGTATAGTTAGGACCCCTAACTTTAGGACTCCTAAATGCCTTCTGTGAATACCGAAAGTCTTAAAATTAGGATTTTTCTCAATTTAGCAGTAGTAAAGTTAGGACTCCTAACTTTAAGACTCCTAAATGCCTTCTGTGAATACCGAAAGCCTCAAATTAGGATTTTTCTCAGTTTAGTTGTAGTAAAGTTAAGAGTCCTAACTTTAGGACTCCTAAACTGAGAAAAATCCTAATTTTAAGACTTTCAGTATTCACAGAAGGCCTTTAGGAGTCCTAAAGTTAGGACTCCTAACTTCTGTGAATACCGAAGTGAGTAAGTGTCTTCTGTGAATACCAAAATGAGTAAGATTCTTCTGTGAATACGAAAATGGTAGTAAGTTTAGGATTTTGTCTTAAGTTAGTTCTGTGAATCGGGCCCTGAGTACTTTCATCCCCCAAAGTGTGTAGGTACATGTATTGAACAGGTGTTCTGCGGCTAAGGTGCATTTGTGCCAGCTTAAACTTCCCAGGCATTGTTAACATGTCAGACATGCAGGGCATTTGTCCTTTTCCATGGGTGCACAACCTGTGTCACTCATTTTCCTTTGTGATGATGACATGTATATCCAACTGTGTGCAGCACAAATATGGGGCGTGTGTGTTAATGGACTTTTAACTTTGTCATCCTCACAGGTTGATGCCCACCAGAAGCAGGAGATATGGCTGACCATCACCCGGGCCGTTCGATTGGTAGGGGGCTACAAGCGCCGGATCCGCAACTGCCAGAAGAGGTGGCAGGACCTTCGGGGCTGGACCCGGAGGATCGCAAGGGTCCAGCTGAAGCTGTCACCTCCTCGCAGGAGGGACGGACACCGGACCCTGACCCCCCACATGCTCCGTATACTGGCGGTAGTCTTCCCGGACCTGGATGGGCAGCTGAAGGGCAGACAGCAGCAAGGAGGGGGTAAGTCCATGCCTAATCTGTGTACTGTGTCTGACATGCTAGTTGCAGTCTTTTGGCCTGGTCACACTTCCACATTACGTAGGTCTTGTAGTCTAATTCTCATGTCCCTCAATTGTGTGATGTACCCTCCTCATCTGATCCACAGGTGTGGCCCCTACAGTCTGTTGCTTGTGTCACTAGGGCACTGTGTCCCTGCAGTCAGCTATGCTTCAGCTTCCGGACAGCATCTGTTCCCGTGACTCTGTTGTGTGTTTCATGGGTGGGTCAATTGTTTACCCAATGCCTGAGATCTGAAATGTGATCTGTGTGTGCCCTTGATATGTGTTCCAATTGCTGGTCTGACTCGCCACATGTGGCTAGGGTATTTCAAACAAACCCATGCAGCACGGGACTCCATTTTGTGTGCCTCAGGATTATGTATATCAAGTGTGTCACACTTGCTTAGCCACCTGACTTCTGTCCATGGCTAAACACTGTTTCACGTAGACCTGGGCAGTCGTGCCTACTCAAGGGCATTTAGAAAATTCTGTAATCCCACTCCTGTGTATCAACTTACAGGTTGTGCTTAGTGACATGTGCCTTCAGGTGTCAGCCTCTGTGTCATTGTGGTGTGGCTTCCTGTTATATACAACTGTGGTGTTCATGAGTTTGAGGGTCAGCAGGACATCTGAGATGTGACCATGAGAGACAAGACCTGTGTGACATATAGGTGTGTGATCATTTGACAGTGCACAATGGTGTATGCAACTGTGCACTTTAGGCAGCTGGGTTACATGCACAGAAGACTGTGATGTGCTAATGTACAGAGAGTTGTGTACACAGAGACTCATATGTCTGATTTGTATGATGTGGGGTCTTTTGGGTCCGGGATATGTTGTTTGGAGGGGATGGGCAAGTGCACTTGTCAGCTGCAGAGTTTGCTTTACCCCTGAGCTATGATTGTGCCACAGTGCATACTGTTGTTGTCTGGATGCCCTGCCCCTGTGACAGGAGACAGTGTTGACTGACTTTCCATGCATGCCAGTGCCATGGCATTTAACTTGCTATGAGTGATCCTGCATTGTGTTCAAGTGTGCTCCATGCACCCCATTGTGGCATTGACTATCAGGACATGAGAACATCATAGTGTGTGTTACTGGCATGCATCACAAGCATGTGAAATGAGTCTCTGCCCATCCCTTCATCCGGACACCTGTACTGAGTCAGTGGCAAGAGATGTGCTGTGTGTATAGTGACATACTCCTACATGTTCACTTGCATGTCCAACAAATGTGTGGGTGGTATATGTAAGCACATTGGGGTATTAGCATCCAACATGCAACATACATATGGGTACAGGTCCAGGAGGGATATGAGTTCCATGGTTTATGGTGCGAATGACAATTGGCTTATTCTAAACAGTGTGGGCACTTTGAGCAGTGTTCAGCTGATGATGCCAGGGTTTGCCATGTGATGTGATGTACTCACTGTGGTGTGTGCAGTCAGTGCAGGTGACTGATGTTGTTCTCTTTTTTCCTATTTCTATCCAGATACATCCACGACCACAGGAGGGAACAGCTCCACGGACCAGGAGGAGCCACAGAGCCTGACTGGGACAGAATGCGAGGAGTCGAGGGACCCAGTGGCACAGAGGGTGAGTGGAGCCACACCGTGGAGTCCTCAGCACCATCCACCCCAGCTGAGGGCCACAGCAGCTCAGAGGATGACTCCCTTGTGGAGGCGGGTGTCAGCAGCCACCAAACCCCAGGTAGTGAGGCTGTCCCCGCCACCGCCCCCACCACCACCATCACCACCATCTCATCGGCTCCTGTCCCAGAGGTCCGTGGAGGCTCCCTTGGTGCCAGGCACCGCACCCCCTGCCCCTGTGTCCTCTGCTGCCCTGAGTAAGGAGTCTGTGGACTTACTCAGACAGATCCATGTAGGGCAGACATCAATGCTGAGTGTCCTCCATGCACACACCAGTCTGTTGACACAACTGGTGTCATTCATGGAGGGCATTTTATCGGGCATGTCTGCCCTACAGAGGACCAATCAGTCCATGGCTTCCTCCCTGACGGCAGCAGTGTCCTTCCTCCAACAGGCCCGCTCCCCTCCTACCCCTGCACCACCCACAATTCCTAGCACCCTACCTGTCCCAAGCACACACACACCTGCACATTCTCACAAAGCGACAGACACGGGCAGCACACAAACACCCAAACCAAGGTCTAGACGTGCACACAAGCAAGTGCAGGGGACTGATACCACACTCACAGGGGATGGTTTGCAGACACACACACATTCATCCACAACCACTCCGCAGTCCTCCGATACCTCTCCCTCCCAGCCCCCTTCCCTTGCCTCATCTGCAACCCCATCTCCACAGAAGCTCTTCCTCTCTGACCTTGGCCTCTTCCCCACCAACCCAGCAGATCCATCTTACAAGGGGAAGAGGAAGTCCCCACACACAGAGGGAGTGCCCCTCACACCCGGACACCCTCCCCCAGGAGCAGTCAGACTGAGGCCCCCACCCGCAAGTCCCCCCGGAGCCGGAAGGGTAAGACCCCACCCCTGCCCCGCAGCCCCACCGTGAAGTCTCCGTCCTCCATACCCCAGGCCACCACTCCAGAGGTTCCTCCGCCACACCCTGCCCCAGGTTCCCCCACCCATAGATACACCAGCCCCAAAATGATGAGGCCCTCCCCCCCTACCATTTGCTCTTCCACCCCTGGTCAGACAATTAGTGCCACTGATGTGGGGACCGTGTCCCCCCTCTGTCCTGCCGACCTCACCTGAACCCCATTCCACTCCCATAGAGTTAGGCATTGCAGTGGAGTCCACGACCACCCCGTCTGACTTGGGCACTGCAGTGGGGACCCAGTCCACTCCATTTGACCTGCCCACTGCAGTTGTGCCGTCACCCACCCCATCTGACTTGTGCCCCACAGTTGTGACTGCACCCACTACTTCAGTCAGCTCCACTGCAGTTGCCAGTGACTCTGCTGCATCCACCACCCCTAGACTGCCTCCTTCTGCTGCACCCTGATCCTGTCCCTGTGGTGCCTGGCCTGCCCTCATGTATGCCCCTCCGAGGGGATGTCCCCTGTCCTTACCAGTGCAGGCAAGCAACATGTGACGGTTGTCACTCAATTTCACTTCTTATCATTTGATAATGGACTGGCCATTGGCCTTTGTTCTGAACAGACTTTTAATTTTTCATCTGCTGAATAAAGCTTTATTCTTTATCCTTGTGAATTTGATTTACTGTACATTATGTTGATGATGTTTAGCATGTACTTGCAGTTGTAATGCTGTATTTCAAATGTTGAATACTGAGGTGT
Source organism: Triturus cristatus (assembly GCF_964204655.1). Classification (NCBI taxonomy): domain Eukaryota; kingdom Metazoa; phylum Chordata; class Amphibia; order Caudata; family Salamandridae; genus Triturus; species Triturus cristatus. The sequence continues at coordinate 1,087,778,974 of NC_140591.1, forward strand.
TGATGTGAGGTACTCCATGTGGTCCATGAAAGGTGTATCCTATTCTGATCGTTATCCATATCATCCTTTGCAGCTAAATGGGTGTATCATGATTAATAATTAGTGGACACTCTGTAAACATTTCATTTGCATGGTCACATCTGTGGCTTACACACATGCACATATGATGTGCTTCCCATTGTCCAATGTGTCTATTTCCCTGACTGTGGGCGCATCTCCACTGGACATGTAAGTGTGGGAATCATTGGTGTAGGAGCAACTGGGTCCTCTGTACAACTTGCTGGACATATGTATTGAGTATGTGCAGATAACTTAAGGGACAGTGCCGTACCCAGGCTGTTGTGATCAGAGCCTTCATTGTGTGGTAACTGATGGCTGACTGACCAAGTGTTCTGCTCACATGACTGAGACCTGCTGGGGCTATGTTTGGCACAGCTGAGCTTCCACAGGAGTGGAGCCCCCTCACGTAAGGGTGTTGTTCTGTGACATTGCCTGGGCCCATGGTGTGTGTTGTGTGAGCATGTCTGTGTGTGTCCACATCCCTTTTCATACACAGGCAGTGTTCCCTTGATATGTTCCTGTGGTTGATGCTTGCTGAGTGGTACTGTGTTCATCCCACAACTTTGCCACGGGCTACCAGATGTGTGGGTGCATGACACACTACTGTTAATTTGTGTTTCATCATTGGGATTTGTCAGTTCTGAGTGGTGATGATGTTGTCAGACGCAGATGGGACACAGTCAGGGGTCCCCAAGGCACTTGTTTGTTCGCAATATCATGTAGTTGTCCCTAGGTGGTACCTTTCAGTGATTGAGATATGTGTATGTGTGTGTGACTGATCCCACTTGTGCGGTTCAGGGATGCAATGTTTGCAGGTGTCAGCATGTGTGCCTTGTGGTTCTCAATGGCTTCTGCATTGTCCTGGGACTGTGGCAGGTATTCTGCAGGTTACGTGAGCTTTGATGTCATGGCCATGTACCGCATACTGTGCAGTATGTCTGTCAGGGTTGTAAACTGGCATTATGTGATGAGTCTGTGCACCTTAGTTCCTCCCAACATTACTGTGTTTGTCATGGGTGCATGTGCAATGTTACCTGTCCATGTGGGCTTCACAGATGCACATTGGTGCAGTTCAGGGTGTGTGGTGTTGAGGGTGGACTGATGTAAATGTTTGCATGGATGGGCCCCTAGCTTCCGTTTGTCCATGGATTACGGGCCATGCTGAGTGATTTGTGCTTGTGTAGGTGTGATGTACATTTGTGGAACAGGACACATGCCTGGGGTTCACAGTTTGTACGGCATCTACCTTTGTCAGCACAGTGGAGGTGTCATGCATGCTTGTGTCACCCCAATGTCTTGTCCCTGGGGGTAGAGCTGCTGTGTGTCAGTCTCTTGCTGTGTTATCTGCTGTTCATTCCAGCTTGTGTCACATGTGTCTGTTGTGCTCCCTTTCATCTCACAATGCCTGATTGCCCACTAAGGGGGGGCCCATTGATGTTTTACTTTTGTATGGCACTGTGTCCACATCTGTGTCACTGTGGTTCAGCCCCCCTCATGTGTGTGTAGTTGCCTGCGGATACTGAGACATACACACACATGTTGTGTCAGATGTGCAGTGTGAGGTTGCATGTTTGTGTTTGTGCATATGCACCAGTGCATTGGTATTGCTGTTGTGGGCCATTGTCTGGATGTTGTTTTTGTGATTTACCCTGCTGTCCCTGTGAGTCATATCACATCATTGTGCACATTCATCCTGGTTGTTAGGTGCCATTGCTGGCATGGAATGGGAGTTTATGACCTGACACCTACAGTCTACACAGGATGTTTTGATTTGAGTGTCTATTTCCGAGATGTGTATGCTTTGTGATGGTCACTTCTGCTTTTGTGTCATTGCACACTGTATGCATTTTCTGCCCCCATGGATGGTGCTTGTCTGTACATGGCCGAGAGTATGTTAGGTTATCACAGCACTGTTAGCCTCACCACATCTCTGTGGGTATGGGACACAACCACTACTTTATCCCAAAAGGGTTTCATGTGTTGGGACCAGAAATCATACATGCTGTTTGGCATTTGCAGCTTTGTCCATGATGACACTTACCTTTTGGTCACTGTGATGAGGAGGGTTTTGGACCCCATCACCACAATGCTGGAATGCTGGGCAACAAGTCTCCTGTGGGTGGGGGTGGCAGCAGTGATGGACAACAGGTCCCCTATGGGTGGGGTGGCAGTAGTGCTGGGCAACAGGTCCCCTATGGGTGGGGGTGGCAGTAGTGATGGGCAACATAAGCCCTATGGGTGGGGGTGGCAGGAGTGATGGGCAACATAGTCCCTGTGGGTGGGGGTGGCAGTAGTGAGGGGCAACAGGTCCCCTATGGGTGGGGGTGGCAGTAATGATGGGCAACATTAGCCATATGGGTGGGGGTGGCAGTAGTGATGTGCAACATAAGCCCTATGGGTGGGGGTGGCAGTAGTGCTGGACAACAGGTCCCCTATGGGTGGGGGTGGCAGTAGTGGTGGGCAACAGGTCCCCTATGGAGAAGTGTGGCTCACTGGTAAGAGAAGGCATACCCTGAAGCAGAGGTCAGACCCGGGACCAGGTTTCAATTCCGGACGCGGCAGGGTCTGAGCCCAAGTGTCCACGGACTCGATAATTCTCACTTCGGTGCCTACTCGAATCATGGGTTCACACTCTGCAACTCTGGGCAATAGCTTGCTTAATCTCCACTACGGCCCCCCCCGCGGCGGGATGCCTGGCTTTCACCTTGGTGATGCCCAGTACGGGTTATCTCACAGGGAAAAAGCCAGGACGGGTTCCCAATGCAAGCGCCGAGATGCCCAAGGGTAAGTCAAGCGCTATATAAGAACACACATACATACATACATACATACATACCCTATGGGTGGGGGTGGCAGTAGTGCTGGGCAACAGGTCCCCTATTGGTGGGTGTGGCAGTAGTGCTGGGTAACAGGTCCCCTATTGGTGGGTGTGGCAGTAGTGATAGACAACATAAGCCCTATGGGTGGGGGAGGCAGGAGTGATGGCAACATAGTCCCTGTGGGTGGGGGTGGCAGTAGTGAGGGGCAACATAAACCCTATGGGTGGGGGTGGCAGTAGTGATGGGCAACATAGTCACTATGGGTGGGGGTGGCAGTAGTGAGGGGCAACATAAGCCCTATGGGTGGGGCTAGCAGGAGTGATGGGCAACATTAGCCCTATGGGTGGGGGTGGCATAAGTGATGGAAGGAAGGAAGAAATGCAGGCCATCGCCGACTGGATGAGAAACAGCCGACTGAAGCTGAATTCGGACAAGACAGAGGTCCTCATCCTCAGACCCACCCCCTCTGCCTGAGACGACTCCTGGTGGCTGACTGCACTAGGAGCACCCCCCACTCCCACTGACCACACACGCAACCTAGGGGTCATCCTCGACTCCACCCTCTCCATGACGAAAAAAGGTCAACGCTGTCTCCTCCTCCTGCTTCAACACCCTCCGCATGCTTCACAGGATCTTCAAGTGGATCCCCACCGAAATGAGAAGGACGGTCTCCCAGGCCCTCGTCAGCAGTAGACTGGACTACGGCAACATACTCTATGCAGGAGCCCCAGCCAAACTCCTGAAACGGATCCAACATATCCAGAATGCCTCCACCCGCCTGATCCTCGACATCCCCCACCGCAGCCACATCACACCCCACCTGAGAGACCTGCACTGGCTCCCCATCAACAAGAGGATAACCTTCAAGCTCCTCACCCACTCACACAAGGCACTCCACAACACCGGACCAGCGTACCTCAACAGCCGACTTAGCCTCTACACCCCCACCCGCCAGCTCTGCTCCACAGACCACGCCCTCGCCACCGTCTCCCGCATCTAAAGAGTGACCGCCGGCGGCAGATCATTCTCCCACCTCTCCGCCAAGACATGGAACACCCTCTCCATCCACCTGTGGCAGACTGAAGACCTCCTAACCTTCAGGAGACGTCTCAAGACCTGGCTCTTCGAACAGTAGCAGCCTCCCCCCCTCCAGCACCTTGAGGCCCTCATGGGTATGTAGTGCGCTTTATAAATACCATGATTGATTGATTGATTGATTGGGCAACAGGTCCCCTATGGGTGGGGGAGGCAGGAGTGCTGGGCAGCAGGTCTCCTATGGGTGGGGGTGGCAGTAGTGATGCTCAACATGAGCCCTATGGGTGGGGGTGGTAGTGGTACTGGCCATACAACCCCTATGGTGGCCTGTTGTTAGTGGCCAGGATATGGATCTCCTGTGTGTGTGTGACAGTTTGTGGGTACGTGTCATTTGTTTTTGTGGTGGGTGTCTGACTTACCATCTGCGACGTCCGCGTCTGTTCCTGATCCGGTCATAGATGTAGAGTACTGGTATGACCTGCGCAATGGGATTCATGATGTGTTCATCTCGTACACGCTGCTTGTTCCACCGTCTCGTACCCATTGCAAACTGGTCCATCTTGTAGCCGTGGATTGATTTATGGCGCGAATTGTACTTGATATGCTTCTTTTCCAGATGCTGTGACGTGCCGTAGGTGGTGACCCGTCCGGCGCATAGGAAGTACGCATCGTACTTGTCCGGGCGGAAACTGCCATGGATACTGCTTCCGGGCGACTCAGTTGGGTGTTAGGAGTTACGGCTTGGACGGAGAATGAAGCTTGAATCACAGCCTACGTGTCGGTCGGATTTTTGGCAGTTATGCGCATCGTACTTCATCAACTGGACGGACCGAGTACGGGTCGGTCGCAAGGTAATGCTACGAACAGCTCTCGGAGAGCTGTCCGACCCGGATCGGAATCGACCGCTTAGTGTCAATGTGGTGGACAATGGGTGTTGTGATGGGTGGTCAGTCAAAACACACTTAGATAGACTATTCACCATATTTCCAAGGATGATGCACAAATGGGGCAGAACGAGGAGAAATACTGTGTGACTAAAACTTTTTGGATATATCTATGTGTGCAACATTTTGCAGTACACATATAGACTGCAAACACCATGAATGGCAGTTTATGTGCAGCAGGGGGAACCTTCCAGCACATAGTCAAACATTTCCACAATGCAGGCTCCCTTGCACTAGGATGCAAGAGTGCGTGCATTTGCACAATGCAGCTATACATTACACACGTCCATAGAGAAAAGCAGTGCTGTGCTGTAAGGTCTTACCACAGCACAGTCCTGTACTTCTATAGTATAGGAACGCAGGATTAGCCTTCTTGCCCTAACGCTGCCCTACACCACTGTAGTTGTAAATATGCAAAAACGGCTCAAAAACATTGACTGCAAAAGCAAGTGGACCACTACATTGATAAACTGTCAATGTCCCATCAAAGTATATACACAAACCAGTCCATCCAAAAGTATAATGTGAAAACATGTCAACCATTTGAAACAGCTCTTTGGGGTGATAAGCAAAAGTAGTGATTGTCATAGTTCAAGACGCAGGCATCTAAGTACCACCCAATATACCTACATCTGGGAAACAACGATGTGGGAGCTCAATGCCTATATTGTGTTGAGCACACTGTCCCCACGCAAGGACAGAACTAACCTTTTCTATCCTACAAATCATGCATGTATGATAGTCTCAATCAAGAGGCAGTATGACATTAGACTGACCCAAGATGATGACCTTTCTCACATTTTTGGATCCAAAAAACATTAGTGCAAATTATCCAAATTTCATAAAATACTAACTCAAAAGCTCGCTGATTCACATTAAACATTATTGACACCGCACATTAGAAAACACTATAACTTTATTATAAACAATTAAGTACCTAAACTAAACATACATGTACAATGTAAAGATTCTGCCCTGACCTACAGTATTCTGCCTTATGCTTATTCTCCTAAACAATAACCTAAATTTCCATATCTTAACCTATACACATAACAACATATATTAAACATCAACCCCCTTCCTCCTTAAGGCACATGTGAAGACAGGACAAAGACAACTAAACCTAAACATACACTACCTAAACATATTTCCTAAACAAATATATATTTTGTTAGGATAGAAATATATGTTCATTTATTGAAACATGAACAAAAACATTACCTTCCCACCCAAAGGAAAAGGAAACGGAACCCAAAACACCAAGTAAAACTCTAAACTAATGTAAAACTTTAACTACACCTATCACTAACCTAAACTTACAGGTATCTCTACATTGAACAACATATGAAAATGAATCCAGTTAAAAAAAAGGATTAGGGGGACTGTACAAGGGGTTTTGTCCAAACCCAACAGTCTCAGAGAGGGATCCCCAGGGCTCCCTTAATGTCCTTTGGTGGTTGACCACCCCCGCCATTTGTTGTTCCAAAGTGGCTACCTCTACATTTAGGTTCAACAGTATAAGTTGGTCATCCAAGGTGAAAGCAGTAACCTGTCTCTATGTGGCAGGTGGGGCTTGGGCAGCTGGTTGGGCAACTGCAGGTGGTGGGTCAGGTGGTGCCGGAGCAGAAAATTGGCCAGCTGACGTTGGTGCGTGAGGTTGAGCAGGTGAGGCAGGTACATAATGTTGGACAACTGTTGATTATACAGAATATAGGGTTGACTGTTGTGCACCAGATGTGCTAGGCAGGTTGTGTCTGTCCCTCTGGTGCCTGAAAGCACACCACTTTGTCCGGCTGGTTTTGGGGCACTCTAGGCGAAGGCATTCTAGGGTCCTGCTGCCCTCTCCTCATAGTACCTCTGCTCCACACAATGGTAGCCCTTGGCTACTCAGCAGATATGCATGTACCTCTCCTTTCTCATTTTAAATATTTTGGCAGCCTCAGGTAACATGTTGTCTGTAATGAAAAACACACATGGCAAGATGTAAGAAACAAGAAAAAGAACACAGTTAAGCAAGATTTTTCAACACTCAAGTGTACAACAACATGCATTTACACTCTAATAAATGGTTTGTAACATGAAGCATGATCTACAAGTCACATGTGAAGCAAAACTCAGCTCATAACATGAAAATGATACTGGAAGATTAATATTTGTTATGGCACATACCAATGACAGAGTCCAACAGTATCAGTGGAAGGTCACCTAACTTGAAATAGGACATTGACACAAACGTAAGCAGAGTCTACCAATGAAATGTACTGAAGGAGACTGAGTTACAGGCCCAATGCAGACCCAGGGCATGACATTTTCCCAAACTCATAGGATGAACTGGTTGTAATAGGGAAATACTAGTAAGCACCAAAATGTTACTCCTATACAACAGTCACCCAACTTAATGCCTCAAAGCACAACATAGTTGGATATGTCTCCACAGCTACATATCCAGGATTCACGCTGCATGCATCTACTTGAAACATGTGAGTACATGTATGTAACAAGGCAGCTAGTTGTAACACAAGGGAAAAATGGTGGAAAGTGTTGTTGGGCACATCACAAATGTACAAACCTTGTGTTTCCTTAATCCAGCTAGTTGAACGTCTGGGTTAGACCACTCATCAAACATTGTCATGTACAACAGATCCCATCTTGTGTATGAGACTTGCTCATTGTAAGTATAATTGTCACTGACAAGTGTAGCTGCAATGCTCTGATCCTCACTGACTTCTACATCATATCAGTGTGTACATTGATTCCCTTTCTGGTCATACACTTCACCAACATCCCTCTAGCATATTATTGCCTTTATGTACATTGTGAAACAGAGATGCAGAGGCTGAAGTAACATACATGATTTGCACATATAGACACGGTGAAAGTGGGACAGGAGCTTCACAAGATTTGCATAATCCTAGAGCTTCCACAGCCTGCACCATGGTTATTATTTCATCTCTAGTCATACAACATGTACTAATGGTGCCATGTACACATGCTACACTACCAAGAAGGCATATTTCCTTGGGAGATGAAAAAGAAGTTGCAGTTGAATCCACAACACTACACCCATTGCAGATACATGGTGCAACTATTTCACACAGTATTAAGTTCTCGCAAAGCACCATCAGGTCACAGCATCAATTGCCAAGTTGAAGGATGGACCCAATGGGTACCATAGTACTGTACATCAGTGTAAAAAAATGCATGGAGACATCCTTTGAGAAGACTGGTGTAGGGTGGTGCCATGGAAATTTAGTTGACAATCTGCTCCAACGTGTAAAGCATGGAAGCAAGGAATGCGCTATTGTAAGGGGCACTCCTGCATTTTTCAAATACAACTGTGCCATCTTTTGCTGCCTAGCACCTACGCAGGCACCCTTGCACAATGGTGCAAGAGTGCCTGCTTTATCGCTAGGCGGCTACTTTTGCACCAGCACAGGGCGAAATGCAAGATTGAGACGTATTTCAGTAAGTACTGTGCATGTCTGGGTTTAAGAAGTGGCAAAGGACTGAGTTAAGACAAGAAGGTGAATGCTCGCTCCTTCACTTCATTTTAAATATGCCTCAACATCTTCTCATGATGATGCATCATCATTGGAGAGGGGATGTCCATGTCATGGGCACCCAGAGTGGGATCAACAACATACCAAACCAATCATCACAAACACTCATTTTTAGAAAGCAAAATACATGGACAACGGCACACACCAGTGGCGTGTGGGGTCACTGAAGGCATCAACGTCCCCTTGGGTGAATAATGGAGGGCCAGCTGGAACACAAGAAATAGCTGCATGTGTCATGTTCAGTATTGAAGTCATCTACATGCAAAATATAAAAAAATGTCAAAGATGTGCCATTTCATGTTGCCTAGATGAAAGGATGTCAATTGACTGACTGACACACAACACATGCTCAATGCAGGATTGCGGAGTATGAGACAATCTTATAACAATAGATGATTATCTTGTGACTAGAATTTGAGAATGTCAGTCACAACAAACCTTGCTCAACCACCTATTAACAGCGGAGTGTCAGAAAACACCAAACCTACATCACTTGTATGTCAGAGACTGCCAGGTCTTGTATTTCTTCATGCCACAAGCACATCAGACTCTAGGGGGCTATTTACAAGGCCCTTAGGCCACCTGTGTGTCACTTTTAAAATGGGAAAAAGTGATGCACCATCGGTGCAAAGGGCTTGTAAATAAACCCCTGAGTTTTCAGTCTACTGCTGAACTACCATACTTGGATGTCTGTTAACAATTTCAAAATACCAATGCTGAAAGTGGTTTTGTGTGTGCACTGCTGGTGTAATAATTTGAAAAGTGATGCAGTGCAAAATAGGATGGCTTGAGCAACCTTGTTAATATGGCCCTTACCACTGCAGTGCACTACAGCAAAGGGTCAGGCAATACATTCAATTGTGGGTATAGAAATAAAGTAGCTATATTTTATGACCCAAAACCTGATGAGCAAGTCTGTGCCTAAATCTGTTCTAACAACTCTAAGTCGGAGGCATTTGGATGAACCTGTAAGTTCAAACATTCACTAATCAACAGGTCATGTGCTCAACTTATCCATATTTATATCTGCAACACACAAATTAGCAGTATTTTGCATTGTGCTAGACTTTTTAAGCAGGAAGGGGTACTTTACTGCACATTTCAAGTCATCACTACATGATTGTTAGAATCCGGGTTCTCTGGTTGGCAGAGGTAGGTACTTGTGTCAAGCAGGGAACCTTTCCTCCAGTCAGGGTAAGGGGTTACACTCCAACAATAACCCCTGCTCACCCTCTAGGTAGCTTGGCTCTCAGAGCGTTTAGGTTAAGCATTTGTAAACACACACACAGTAACTTAGTGACAACCCCACAAATGGACTCCACACTGGGATATATAAAAAATAGTACTTTATATATATAGAGTAGGCTTAGCACAAGACCAGAAAACGTTTAAACGGCCCACAATAATTATTAGACAAAGAGTTCTTGGGTTTAGAGTAGTTTTACAGTTCTGTGCACTTCGTTCCGTTCCGTAAGCTTCGTATGCGGTAAAAACTGCTTGGGAATGGGTCTCACATGCACTGTAGGTGCTTCGGGATGAAGCGTACACCCTACGGTGCGAAGAGGCACAGTACCTTTATCTTCTGGTGAGTTTGTCACGGATGCTGTGCTGACATCAAGTGAGATGTACGGTGCGTTGTCCTCCTGGTGCGGTGCGTACTACGGTACGTTGGACCTTGGGTGTGCAGGGCTTATGGGGACGGTGCGTAGGTACGGTGCTTTCAATGTTCGTCGTGGCGTTCGCGCTGTACCATGAGATCGGAAATCTTGATTTGAAGTGCTGGACACAAGCGAACAGTACGCTTGGCTCAGGGGAGACGTACGCGACTACCGTACGCACCGCAGCCTTCCCAAAGCAGGGGAAAGGAGTGTACGCTGGGCAGTATGGTTCGTAGGGGATGGAAGCAAGTACGGGTCGCAGTCCTTCCGTTACGGTGCAAGCTACGGCTCGTAGGGGCCTGTTAGTCGCGTTGCTCAGGCCGGACGATACCTTCCTTTGCGGTGCAGGCTTCCAGGGGGGGTCGCTTCGATCGTCGAGGCATACACAGCCGTTCGCTTCAGGATTACGGGGAAAACGGTCCGTTTTCCGGTGCGCTCTCATGGCGGTGAAGTCCACTGGTCCTGGGACTTCGTTCAGGGGGCAAGGTCACTCACAAGCCCTTGGAGATCTTCAGCACAAGTCAAATAAAAGTTTCTTTGGTCTTTTCTTCCTCTTCTTCAGCAGCAAGTCAACCACTGCAGGCCAATCCCCCAGGTCAGGGACAGTACTCCTCCATGCAGCTTTCCCAGTTCCTTTTCGTCGGACAGAGGTTTCTTCTTGGCAGGACAGGATCTAGTTTCTTAGGAGCAGGGCTCCTACATTTATACACCATTTCTTTTGTTCTTGCAGGCCAGGAGGGCCCTTGCCTAGTTCGGTCCGGTTTCTGAGCACTTTGTTGACATGATGCAGGCTTCTTCTTTCAGTGTGCAGGGCAGAGTCTTCAGACGCTCGACAGGGGGTTGAGTCAGCATTGTGGTGGCAGAGCACAGCCCTATTCAGAGTCCAGGTGTACTCCTCCCACCCATCTATATGTCAATCTCTCTATTCACCACCAGGCTACCTAGCCCTGCCCCTCTGGGATTCCCCAGCCCTGTCACTCACACAAGTCAGACAGCAGATACACATCAGCGCAGAGGCGGGCTGAAATGGTTAGGCAAGCAAAGGCCATCTTTCTAAAAGTGGCGTTTGCAAACACAGAACATTAAAATAAACCTTGCTAACAGATGTATTTTATTATTCCGAGTTCAGGCATACTAAACTCGATTTTCTACCATGTTCCCTGGGTCTGTTAGGATCATAGGATGTAACAATTCCAACAGCCCATTCTGGCCTATGAGAACAGGGTGGCCTTACAATAGTGAAAAAAGAAAATGGCTGTAATTCACTATTAGGACATGCCACACACATCAGGGCTTGTCCTACCTTATGCTTACAATGCACACTGCCCTTGGGCCTACCATAGGGGTGACTAACCTGAAGTTAAGGGAAGGTTTAGGGACTGGCAAGTGGGTGCACTTGCCAGTCAGCATGACAGTACCAGGCTGCACACAGGTTCTGCAGTGGCAGACCTTAGACACTCTTTACCAGGTCACTTCTGTGGGTGGCACAACCAGTGCTGCAAGCCCACCAGCGGCATTTGTATTTACCAGCCCTGGGCACTCCTGGTGCACTGTACTGGGGTCTGATAGTAAACCAAATAAGCCAATCATGGAATCCAACCAACATATACATTTTAAATAGGGAGCACTTGCAATGTGGCACTGGTTGGCAGTGGCACAGCCCTTTGAGCAGCTAACACCAGCAAAACACATGAGGCACAGCGACAAAAAGTGGAAGGGAGACTCATGCCAAGGTGCCAGGTCTAACACGTGTCCCCTCCAGCTGAAATGTGGGGAGAACTACCCTACCCCAGGGAGTTCCTCATCACTAAGGCGGAAAAATCTGGACAGACCGTCAGCATTGGCGTGATCTGTACCAGGGCGATGTTCACCGTGAAATCCAACCCCTGTAGGGAAATGGACCACCTCAACAGCTTAGGATTCTCACCCCTCATATGCATCAACCATCTGAGGGGCCTGTGGTCTGTCTGAACCTGGAAGTGAGACCCAAACAGGTAGGGTCTTAGCCTCTTCAGTGCCCAGACCACAGCAAATGCCTCACGCTCAATAGCACTCCATCTCTGTTCCTGTGGAAGTAACCTCCTGCTAAGGAAGGCTACAGGTTGATCTAGGCCGTCTTCATTAATCTGTGAAAGAACAGCCCCCACACCATGCTCTGAAGCGTCTGTCTGAAAGATAAACTCTTTGGAGAAGTTGGGAGCCAAGAGCACGGGCGCCGTGCACATAGCTTTCAGGGCCTCAAAAGCTTTCTGACAGGTGTCAGTCCAAATCACTTTCCTGGGCTGCTTCCTAGAAGTCAGTGTTGTCAAGGGGGCAACAATGTTGCCATAACTCTTGACAAACCTCCTGTAGTACCCGGTGAGACCTAGGAAGGCTCTCACCTCTGTCTGGGTTTTGGGCGACTCCCAATTCAGGATGGTTTCTATCTTGGGTTGAAGGGGCACCACCTGGCCGCTCCCAACCTGGTGCCCCAAGTCAACCACAGAACCCTGCCCGATCTGGCACTTACTCGCCTTGATCGTGAGGCCTGCCCTCTGCAGCGCCATCAACACTTCCCAGAGGTGGCGCAGGTGTTCCTCCCAAGTGGAGTTGAACACTGCAATGTCATCCAGGTAGGGAGCACTGAACGAATCCAGTCCAGCCAACACCTGGTTGACCAACCTCTGGAAGGTGGCAGGGGCATTCTTCATCCCAAAGGGCATAACCCGGAACTGGTAGTGCCCATCTGGGGTGGAAAATGCTGACCTCTCTTTGGCCCCATCGGTCAAGGCGATCTGCCAGTACCCAGACGTTAAATCAAACGTGCTGAGGTAGTTGGCAGCCCCTAGCCGATCTATGAGCTCATCAGCTCTGGGGATGGGGTGTGCATCAGTCCTGGTGACTAAATTGAGTCCTCTGTAGTCCACACAGAACCGGAGTTCGAGTGTGGCTCCCGGCGCTGCAGCCTTTGGGATCAAGACCACTGGGCTGGCCCAAGGACTGTTGGAGGACTCAATGACCCCGAGTGCAAACATCTTGGCGACCTCTTCCTTGATGCATGCCCTCACCCTGTCACATACCCCGTAGGCCTTGTGCCTCACAGGTGTACTATCCCCAGCGTCCACATCATGACCGCCCCAATCAGTGACACCGGTAACCAGGGAAAACAGATCAGAAAATTGTCCCAGCAGCTGGCGACAATCATTCTGTTACTAAGGGGCCAGGGCGGAAGAGAGGATGACACCATCCACTGACCCAACTTGCTCCTGGGCTGACAGGAGGTCAGGAAGAGGCTTGGTCTCCTCTTCCATCCCAGCATCTGTTGCCAAGAGCATGCCCACTTGGGACCTCTCCAAGTGGGGCTTGAGGCGGTTGACATGAAGGACCCTTAAGGGGTTCCTTGGAGACCGCAAGTCCACCAAATAGGTAACAGGACTCTTCCGCTCCACAACCTCAAAGGGACCGGTACACTTATCCTGGAGTGCACAAGGCTCCACGGGGGCTTAGACCCACACCTTCTGTCCAGGCTGAAGCTCTACCAGAGTGGCATTCTGGTCGTACCACCGCTTCATCTCCTCCTGGCTGGCTTCCAGATTTGCCTCAGCAAGTTGCCTGAATCGCCTAGCCTGATTCCTGAAGGCCAGCATGTAGCTATATACATTCTGGGGAGGTTTCCTGGGAGATTGCTCCCAGCCTTCCTTCACTAGACTTAGAGATCCTCTCACTGGGTGGCCATACAGGAGCTCAAAGGGGCTGAACCCTAGAGACTTCTGTGGCACCTCACGGTACGCACAGAGAAGGCATGGCAAGAGGACGTCCCGCTTACGCCTCATGGGTTCTTCCAGACCCATTATCATGCCCTTGAGGGTACGGTTGAATCTCTCAACCAACCCGTTTCCTTGGGGGTGGTAAGGTGTGGTGAACTTGTAGGTTACACCACACTCATGCCAAAGGGATTTCATATACTTGGATATGAAATTGGTATCTCGGTCAGACACCACCTCTAGAGGGAATCCCACTCTGGAGAAAATTCCCATCAGTGCACGTCCCACCACGGGCGTCGTCACTGTCCTCAGAGGGATGCCTTCTGGGTACCGGGTGGCATGGTCCACCAGGACCAGGATAAACCTGTTGCCCATGGCTGTCCTGGGGTCCAGTGGCCCCACAATGTCAATCCCCACTCGCTGGAATGGGGTACCGACCACAGGGAATGGCTGGAGAGGAGCCTTCTGCTTCCTCCCACTCTTTCCACTTGCCTGGCAAGTCTGACAGGTCCTGCAGTGAGTGTCTGAACTCCTGCGCATTTGGGGCCAATAAAAGTGGGTGACAAGCCTTTCAAAGGTCTTGTCCTGCCCCAAATGTCCTGCCAATGGCACATCGTGAGCCAGCCCCATTAGGAAGGCTCTGAAGTCCTGGGGTACCACCAGCGCACAGGCTGACCCAGGCTCAGAAACCTTAGGGTCTGTATATAGGACGTTGTTCTCCCAGTAAATTAAATGTGACCCAGACTGATCACCTGTGGCCTGGTCTGCAGCCTGCTGCCGCACACCCACGAGAGAAGGGCATTCTTTCTGTGCTTTACAAAAGTCCTCCCTGGAGGGGCCTCCTTCCTGCTGCAAATGGGTCAGCTCAGACAGGTCCCCCAGTTCAGCTATCTGTTCCCCAGTAGGCTCCAGGGCATCCCCCTCAAGGTCTGCTTCCTCCTGGGCCGTGGGAACTTCGGGGGCCGATTTTCCGGGCCCCCTGCCTCTTCTCTCTAAGGCCAGTTCCTGGGCCTCCCTCTCAGGCTCCAGGACCTCTTGAGCACCTCTACTTGCTGCCATGGACCGTGTGGTGACACACGCCCAATCCGGCATACTCAACATCTCCAGGTGAACACACCGCTCCACCTTAGCCCAAGGTGAGCTCTCCAAATCGTTCCCTAACAGACAGCCAACTGGCATGGCGGGCCTCACAGCTACCTGAAGAGTACCAGAGACCCCCCCCACTCTAAGGGAACCTGAGCCACCTTGCAGTGACTCTTTGTGTTGTCAGCGGCAACAACTGGATAGAATGCTCCTGGGACAACCTGCTCTTGAGACACCAGGTGGCATTTGACAGCTGTCACACTGGCTCCTGTATCTCTTAGAGCTTCCACCCTACGGCCATTAATGGTCACCCACTGCCTGTATTTCTTAGTGTTATCAGGCAGTTGGGTTTGGGGGACCATCTCACAGTCTCCTAATGAGACAAGGGACATCTCTGCGGGACCCCACCCACCTTGGACTGCCATCTCCTCCCCCAAGGCTACACTAGCCATCTGCCGGGGTGGAGCACCAGTGGGTGCTGGTTTACAATACAAAAGACACTTTAAATCAGAGGCAAAATGCCCGGTGGTACCACACTTGTAACATTTTATGGGCCCCTTTTGAACAGGTGGACCTGTGGGGGCTCTGATCGGTTTCTGGGGTGGGGGAGGCTGAGAACCTTTCCCTTGGTTCTCTTGGGGATTACTTTGGGGCCTTTTTGGGAACTCCCTCTGGTTACCCCTGTCCCCCCCCCACTCTTCTGCTGGGGACCCTGCCCACCTTTGACGGAATCTCCATTGGACCCTTGTGGACCCTGGTACTGACCCAGCGGTCCGCCTCCTCAGCAAGCTTTCTAGGGTTAGTCAGCCTACTATCAATCAGGTGCTGGCGTAGCTCAGGAAAACAATTACTAGACAAGTGCTCCCATGCCATTAAATCAAGAAGCCCTTGAAAATCATCAACCTTGCTACCCTTCACGCAACCATACAGGGCTCTGCAAAAAAAAGTTACATACTCAACATACGTACTGTTTGGAATCTTTGTGCAACCCCTGAACCTTTGCCTATACAACTCAGGGGTCAACCCATACCTAGTCATCAAAGCTGTTTTCATATGGGGGTAAGAATTATAATCATCTGATGGCAAATATAGCAGTGTGTCCCGCCCCCCACTAAGGAACCGTCCCCACAACCCCGCTCCCCAATCCTTCTCAGGGACCCGGTGGGAAGACATGGCTACCTAATAGGCTTTGAACCACTGCCCTATGTCATCATTCTTAAAAATCTCTTTTACCCCATCCTTTGGTATGTATACCCTTGATTCTGTCTGCACTGACGGTGTGCTGCCACAAGAGGGAGTAGACTCTACACTCTTAGCCTTTAGGTCTAATTCCCTCAACTTCATTTCATGCTCCATTTGGATTCTTCTCTCTTCCAGAACCAGCTTTTTGCTCTCCAGCTCCAGTTGCCCATTCAATTTAAGTGTTGCCATTTCCATTTCATGCATCCTGGTTTCTTTCCTGTCTGCCAACTCTTCTGGCGACAGGCCTCTGCCAAAACTATGGACGATTCCTGCTGGTTCAATTATTTCTGCCTCCTCATGTGATCTTGACTCAGTCCAGGCCCTCAGCGCCTTGAGTAGATCTGCCTTGAGCTTACATCCAACAATGGGGACTTTTAACTTTTTACAGAAGCCCTTCAGCTGGGCCTTGGTGTAGCTCTCTAGTCTCTCCTCTTCCCATTCAAAATCTTCAATTTCAGAGACTACAGATGCTGCTCTCTCCACAACGACTGAACCAGGCATGATTTCTTAGAAAATGGCGATTTCCAGCAAAACGAAAATTAAAAAAGTATGTGGTTGCGCTATTGGTCTGCCTTCACTATGTGGTGTTCACCCATCACTGTATATGTATTACAAATGCAAATTCAGAATCCTCACCACTGACCACCAATGTTAGAATCTGTTTTCTCTGGTTGGCACAGGTAGGTACTTGTGTCAAGCAGGGAACCTTTCCTCCAGTAAGGGTAAGGGGTTACACTCCAACAATAACCCCTGCTCACCCTCTAGGTAGCTTGGCGCGAGCAGACAAGGCCTATCTCAGAGCGTTTAGGTTAAGCATTTGTAAACACACACACAGTAACTTAGTGACAACCCCACAAATGGACTCCACACTGGGATATATAAAAAATAGTACTTTATATATATAGATTAGGCTTAGCACAAGACCAGATAACGTTTAAACGGCCCACAATACTTATTAGACAAAGAGTTCTTGGGTGTAGCGTAGTTTTACAGTTCTGTGTGCTTCGTTCCTTTCCATACGCTTCGTACGTGGTAAAAACTGCTTGGGAACGGGTCTCACACGCACTGTAGGCGCTTCAGGATGAAGCGTACACCCTACGGTGCGAACAGGCACAGTACCTTTATCTTCTGGTGAGTTTGTCACGGATGCTGCGCTGACATCAAGCACGATGTACGGTGTGTTGTCCTCCTGGTGCGGTGCGTACTACGGTGTGTTGGACCTTGGGTGTGCAGGGCTTCAGGGGACGGTGCGTAGGTACGGTGCTTTCAATGTTCGTCACGGCGTTCGCGCTGTACCATGAGATCGGCAATCTTGATTTGAAGTGCTGAACACAAGCGAACAGTATGCTCTGCTCAGGGGAGATGTACGTGACTACCGTACGCACCGCAGCCTTCCCAAAGCAGGAAAAAGGAGCGTACGCTGGGCAGTACGGTTCGTAGGGGATGGAAGCAAGAATGGATCGCAGTCCGTCCGTTATGGTGCGAGCTACGGCTAGTAGGGGCCTGTTAGTCGCGTTGCACAGGCCGGACAATACCTTCCTTTGCGGTGCGAGCTACGGCTCGTAGAGGGACCTTAGTCACTTTGTTCAGGCCGGACAGCTTGGTGCAGGCTTCCAGGGGGGGTACGCTTCGATCGTCGAGGCATACACAGCAGTTCGCTTCAGGATTACGGGGAAAACGGTCCGTTTTCCGGTGCGCTCTCACGGCGGTGAAGTCCACTGGTCCTGGGACTTCGTTCAGGGAGCAAGCTCACTCACAAGCCCTTGGAGATCTTCAGCACAAGTCAAATAAAAGTTTCTTTGGTCTTTTCTTCCTCTTCTTCAGCAGCAAGGCAACCACTGCAGGCCAATCCCCCAGGTCAGGGACAGTACTCCTCCATGCAGCTTTCCCAGTTCCTTCTCGTCGGACAGAGGTTTCTTCTTGGCAGGACAGGATCTAGTTTCTTAGGAGCAGGGCTCCTACATTTATACACCATTTCTTTTGTTCTTGCAGGCCAGGGGGGCCCTTGCCTAGTTCGGTCCGTTTTCTGAGCACTTTGTTGACATGATGCAGGATTCTTCTTTCAGTGTGCATGGCAGAGTCTTCAGATGCTCCACAGGGGGTGGAGCCAGCATTGTGGTGGCAGACCACAGCCCTATTCAGAGTCCAGGTGTACTGTGTACTCCTCCCACCCATCTATATGTCAATCTCTCTATTCACCACCAGGCTAGCGAGCCCTGCCCCTCTGGGATTCCCCAGCCCTGTCACTCACACAACCCAGACAGCAGATACACATCAGCGCAGAGGCGGGCTGAAATGGTTAGGCAAGCAAAGGCCATCTTTCTAAAAGTGGCGTTTGCAAACACAGAACATTAAAATAAACCTTGCTAACAGATGTATTTTATTATTCTGAGCTCAGGCATACTAAACTCGATTTTCTACCATGTTCCCTGGGTCTGTTAGGATCATAGGATGTAACAATTCCAACAGCCCATTCCGGCCTATGAGAACAGGGTAGCCTTACAATAGTGAAAAACGAAAATGGCTGTAATTCACTATTAGGACATGCCACACACATCAGGGCTTGTCCTACCTTATGCTTACAATGCACCCTGCCCTTGGGCCTACCATAGAGGTGACTCACCTGAAGTTAAGGGAAGGTTTAGGGACTGGCAAGTGGGTGCACTTGCCAGTCAGCATGACAGTACCAGACTGCACGCAGGTTCTGCAGTGGCAGACCTTAGACACACTTTACCAGGCCGCTTCTGTGCGTGGCATAACCAGTGCTGCAAGCCCACCAGCGGCATTTGTATTTACCAGCCCTGGGCACTCCTGGTGCACTTTACTGGGGTCTGACAGTAAACCAAATAAGCCAATCATGAAATCCAACCAACATATATATTTAAATAGCGAGCACTTGCACTGTGGCACTGGTTGGCAGTGGCACAGCGCTCTGAGCAGCTAACACCAGCAAAACACTTGAGGCACAGCGACAAAAAGTGGAAGGGAGACTCACGCAAAGGTGCCAGGTCTAACACTGATGAAGAGCAAAATGTATGTGTGTGAAAGTAGTAAAGCAATGTAGGTCAGCATAGAGGTTTTTCCTTAGTTACTGTTGTTTCCCCCTCCTCTTGGACCTGGAATTATATAGGTGGTACCTGTCTTTTCTTATGACTTTGGTTTTATATAGCAGGAATGGAAAAATTAACATTTAAGTAAAATGCGGACAAACTTTTGCTGCTAAGTGATAGTCGATCTGCAAATGTACCATATTTCATGCTATTGCATTCCTAGTACCACTCTACGGCTGTGGCATGTGACCTGTGTTGTGTATGTGACTTGCTTTTATCTGATGTGTTTTGAGCCAAGACAAAATAGGCTGTCAACATTCACACCTTCACACAATAATGCAACACCATATTTAACATTGTTTGATAGGCAATGCATGCATTAGTCGTAGTCATACTGGTTTCCATTGGTTGTATGTATGTCTATATATGGGGCTTACATACCCTATTGCAGTACGGTGTATACCACTGTCATGGGGTTGAGACATGCAGTAACCCGTACAACAAGCATTCACTACTTGTGATGAAGATTTTAATGACTGCATACAATGCAAATTTTATCAACTGAATCTCATTGTAGTATTTGCTAAGGTGGAGTAAATTACATGACCATTTACACAGGTTTGTGCGAAGGAACTCAACATGACTTTACGCCACATTGTCCATTTTATCCTTGCCACACCAGTCCACTACAGTTACTGGGTGTGACATTGGTTTGGATTTGGACAGTTAAGCACAACTTGCAGAACTTTTGATGCTTTTCTAGAATGATATGACTGAGTGGCTGGCCTCAGTTACATTGATTAATCATACGCATATTGTCTTGACGGTGAGCAGTCTAAATATCGAAAATTTAATTTCGACCTACAATAATATCGAGTCTAGAATATCGAAGGGACAGATAATCGATGTCAAGAATATCGATGGACAGAATATCGACCCTAAGGTAAGTAATATCGATTTTTTTTATATCGATGTTAGTAATATCGAAGTTAGTAATATCGATATGAAATATATCGATGTTACTAATATCGATGTCACTAATATCGATATGTATAATATTGCTATGTATTTTATTATGTATGTAATATGTATGTGTTAATTATTTTTTGTTAAGTGTTCAACTGGTTTTAAAATATATGTAAACAATTTTTATGTGTTAATAATGTTTTTTTTAAGTTAATTTTGTGTTTTAGTACCGTAGCGAGTTGTGGGTTTATAGGGGAATAGGGTGGGAAGTCATTTAATTATATGAATTTAATAATACATTTTTGGGAATTATAAATTAATTTTAAATAATTTTTGCGTTTAAATTCTGTAGCGGGTTGTGGGTTTATAGGGGATTAGGGTGGGAAGTAATTTAATTATATGAAATAAATATAAATTTTTAGGAATTATAAATTAATTTAAAATAATTTTTGCATTTAAATTCTGTAGCGGGTTGTGGGTTTATAGGGGAATAGGTTGGGAAGTAATTTAATTGTAATTAAGTAATATTTTTATTTATTTATTGGTATTGATAATTATATTTGTGTTAATTAAGTATTAATTGATAATTAATTTTTATTAATTGGTATTTAGTTTTTATTAATTGATTAATTGATAATTATGTTAACTGCATTATTTTATTATTTGAGAGTTTCGTGCATTTATAGGGGAATAGTGTTGGAAGTAATTGAAATCTAATTAAGTAATTATTACATTTGTTGCTGGGTATTGATAATTAAATAATTGGAGATTAATTATTAATTGGTAAATATTTTAAATTATAATATTTTGGTTATGAAAATTGGGTTATTGTTGATTAATAATCAATTTTGTTATTAGATATGTTTAAATATTATTTATTGATATTTCTAATTAATATATTAATAAGTAATTATTAATTGGTAATTAACGTATAATAATTATTATTTTTGGTATAAAAAATATGTAATTGTGTAATATTTTTTAATTGGTAATTAAAGTTTGATAATTATTTTTTGGTATAAAAAATGTAATTGTTCAATATTTTTTAATTGGTAATTAATATTCGTTAATTATTATTTATTGGTATTTATTAATAATTTATTGCTAATTAATTATTTATTGGTAGTTATGTTTTTAATAAATATCTATTGGTATTTGTAAGTAATTTTGAGTTATTTAATAATTACATTATTAATCATTTTAAAGAATTATTGTATTTCAATTCAATTCAATTCAATTTAATTCAAATAGCTTTATTGCGGTTGAATTTACCATAAAAGCACATAGCAAAAAAAACAAAACGAGAAAACAGACAATCCGATTCATGGATGCAGTTACACAACATTACATGATTTAAAAAGAATCAATCCGTTAAAAATATAAATAATTCCATGATTTAAAAAGTTATCATAACAATACAATCCTAAAAAAAACTAAAATATTTCTTGCTCTCTTGAATTCGATTTGGCTAGTCTTAAGTTAAAATAACATTATTGATCAAATTCCTTCGAACAATCCACATTAAATGTAGGAATTTGGCTACTGTACAGACAATTAGTGGATTAGTGTCTGTTTTTAGTATCCTAAAAAAGGCCAAATAATGTTTTATGCCCAGGTTCTTACACAACTGTATTATCCATGGCTTCCTGATAAAAGCATAAGCAGGACAAAATAAGATGACATGGACCAGGGTTTCATCCTCAGTAGTGCAGCCTGGGCAGGGTCGTACAGCTCCCCCCTTCCACCTATCGGATACAGAGAAAAATGGCAGTGTACCATATCTAAACTGTAGATACAGTTTCTTGGCTAGTGTTGGTTGGATTAAATCAATCGCAGACTCAAAGCTTTAAACGGATTTTACATCCAGAAAATTATCAGTTAAGCTTGAGGATTTTACTGAGCGAAAATGGTTACTTAGGTTATTTTCCCTGACCACACTATTCAGAAACTTCTTTGTATTTATAAGTGTGTTATTTTTAATTTCTAAGCTATCCAACACTTTCCCTACTGTTGCACTCTCTGGAGTTAGAATAGTAATTTTTACCCCTACGCTATCCAACACTTTCCCTACTGTTGCACTCTCTGGAGTTGGAATAGTAATTTTTACCCCTACGCTATCCAACACTTTCCCTACTGTTGCACTCTCTGGAGTTGGAATAGTAATTTTTACCCCTATGCTATCCAACACTTTCCGTACTGTTGCACTGTCTGGAGTGGGAATAGTAATTTTTATCCCTACGAAATCCAACACTTTCTCTACTGTTGCACTCCCTGGAGTTGGAATAGTAATTTTTACCCTTACGTTATCCAACACTTTCCCTACTGTTGCACTGTATGGAGTGGGAATTGGAATTTTTACCCCTACGCCATCCAACATTTTCCCTACGGTTGCACTGTCTGGAGTGGGAATACTAATTTTTACCCCTACGCCATCCAACACTTTCCCTACTGTTGCACTCTTTGGAGTTGGAATAGTTATTTTTACCCCTACGCTCTCCAACACTTTCCTTACTGTTGCACTCACTGGAGTTGGAATAATAATTTATACCTCTACGTTATCCAACACTTTCCCTACTGTTACACTATCTGGAGTGGATATAGTAATTTTTAGCCCTCCGCTATCCAAAATTTTCCTTTCTGTTGTTTTTTGGAGCTGGAGTAGTAGTTGTATTGTCTCTGCTATTTAATATTTTGTTTATTATTTTAGCTAATGTAGTATATAGTTAATTTTAACAATATTTAAATTAAATGTAATTTTTTTAATTTGTTATATATAATTATTTAATTTTTATTTATGTTATTTTTTTATGTGTGTAATGTTTTTGCAATTTTTAATATTTTTAAATAATTAATAATTTATTAAAATAATTATAAAAACATTATTAAGTAAGTATATATATTATATATTGAGGTGCCGATTACGATCCGGTAAAAACCGGGTACGAACCGTCGGTCGGAGCGTTTTCTCCGTCCGACTCGTACCCGGTTGTAAAACTTTACAAACATGGAATTACGATTCGCACGGAAACACCATTTCCGTACGAATCGTAAAAAACACCGACCGACGAAAATATACATACGAATGTGATCGGGGAATGCTGCGACGTGACGTCGGGATGCTTTCAGGCAGCGTTTCACGACCCAGGAAGTAGGATTCGAACCGACAGCAGTCCGGCCGGCAATATTTTCACGGCACCCAAAAAGTGCCGGAAAAGCGAAGTACGCGGCGAAACGACCAGAGTAGGTGGCCCGGTACGCGCCGTACCCCCCCCAGCCCCCGCATGTACGTGCCGACCCCCCCAGCCCCCGTATGTACGCACCGACCCCCCCAGCCCCCGTATTTACGCGCCGACCCCCCCGCCCCCGTATGTACGCGCCGACCCCCCCAGCCCCCGTATGTACGCGCCGAACCCCCTCAGCCCCCGTATGAACGCGCCGACCCCCCCCAGCCCCCGTATGTACGCGCCGACCTCCCCAGGCCCCGCATGTACGCGCCGACCCCCCCCAGCCCCCGTACGTTCAAGTCGTACCCCCCGTGTATGTACACCCATGTCGACTCCCCCCGTGTATGTACACCCGTGTACGTGTCGTACCCC
This sequence comes from Triturus cristatus, assembly GCF_964204655.1. Taxonomy (NCBI): domain Eukaryota; kingdom Metazoa; phylum Chordata; class Amphibia; order Caudata; family Salamandridae; genus Triturus; species Triturus cristatus. Next base: position 1,087,802,730 of record NC_140591.1, read on the forward strand.
CGTGTATGTACACCCGTGTGTACATACACGGGGGGTACGACACGTACACGGGTGTACATACACAGGGGGGTACGACACGTACACGGGTGTACATACACGGGGGGTACAACACGTACACGGGTGTACATACACGGGGGGTTCGACACGTACACGGGTGTACATACACGGGGGTACGACTCGAACGTACGGGGGCTGGGGGGGGTCGGCGTGTACATACGGGGGCTGGGGGGGGTCGGCGCGTACATACGGGGGCTGGGGGGGATTCCACTCGTACATAGGAGGGCTGAGGGGAGTGTCGGGCGCGTATGCGGGCACATGTCTCCATGGTTGCTATGGGAGTTCGGTGCGGACGGTGTTTTTTCCATACGGTTGTAACATCGGACGCACAGGATGGATCGTAATTCCGCGGTCGGACTTCACTTTTCACATTTGTACGGTAAATTGTCCGTGGACGTGTCGGACACATTTTCCGACCCGAGGACGTGTGGGGAATAATTCCCAATGCGATTCGTATGGACTTTTTCCCATGCGAATCGTGATTGGCAGTTTGTACGGCACTTGTACGATTCATACGGTAAAAAGACCGGATACGAGTCATACGGGGAATTTTTTTACCGGATCGTAATCGGCACCTATATGTATATGTTTAATTATTTTTTTATTAAATTATATTGATTAATTATTATTTTTTACATCATGAAATATATTTAATTATGTTTATTTTATTTATAAGTATTATTATGTTTATTTTACATATTTTTTGTAACCTAAAAAACCCGATATTTTTAAAAACGATATTTTTGACATCGATATTTTATTTTCGATATTTTTGTACTTACCATGTTGTAGATAGGATGTCGATATTCTTGACATCGATATTTTTGTTGTGATATTTTTGTAGGTCGAATTTCTGACCTTCGAAATTTTGTCAGAGATCCTGTCTTGACTTCTAATCTCTTATTCGTAGATGGACTTGATGTGCCTTGGGCACAACACTACAAGCACATCATTTTTCACAATGATGGTCAATCTGCATTCTGTACTTCAGATGCACAAAGAATTTTAACATTCCAGCTCATTGTTTAGTTAGTGTCATATACTCTGCATGGTGATCGCTCTGTGTGACACTATTAGTTAGACTACTCCAGTTTTCCTGATTGTTCACCTTCTAATTTCAAAAGCCAAGCATACAAGGTATTGGTCAAAGTATTATTTATTATAATACATCTTAACGTAAAAATATTGGTGCAAAGCTATATGTAAAAACTAAATTTGAGGTGACATTGTGTGAATGAATTGTTGATTATTGCATCCCTCCTCAAACTTGCTGCTTCAGAAGTAGAAGTTTGGCTCTGATCCACTTCTTCCTCCACCCAATCATCAGGATTTTGCATCTCTTCTATGTCATTAGACAGAGATGTACTACTCCCAACAGAAATGTTGTGGAGCCTGCAACATGCAGGTATTATTTTGCATACTAAGCCCAGGGTATACAGGAGCCTTCCACCTAAAATGTCCAGGGACTGAAACATGAATTTCAGCACTATAAATGTCCTTTCGACTGTGGCCCTGGTGTGGCCCAGTGCCACCTTGTAGTCCCTCTGTGCCTGTGGGTGTGTATAATTTTGATTGGTGTCATCACCCATGGCATTAGCACATAGCTTTGGTCAGCTGAAACAGAAAATGGAGAAAAGGTAAAAAAATTCTCTTATCATGATGTGTTTCAGAATTACATTATTTGACTTAGGTGCCGATCACTATCCTGTAAAAACCGGGTACGAACCGTCGGACGGAGCATATTCTCCGTCCGACGCGTACCCGGTCTAAAAAATATACAAACATGGAATTACGATTCGCACGGAAATACCATTTCCGCACGAATCGTACAAAACCCCGACCGACTAAAATAAACATACAAATGTGATCCGGGAAAGCGCCGACGTGACGTCGGGACGCACGCAGCCTGCCATTCACGAACCAGGAATTACGATTCGCACCGACGTCATCCCGCACGGTGAATATTTTCCGGCAGCCAAAAACTGCCGGGAAATCAGGACGACGCGAACAAGGAGTACCTGCACGCGATGGACAGACATGGACCCGAACCTACGTGTCATCCCGGCCCTCATAGCAGTCGACCTCCTCTACAGGTTACGACGCAGACGCCGCAGAAGGTCAGAACAACAAAGGGAGGGGGGAAAGGGGGGGGGGCAGGACCAAGGGCAGGCCACAAAACCCCCACCAAAGTCACACAGCACACATGCCCTGGACATACCTGACCCCCAGGCCCTGGTCACTACGAGGGGGTGGGGGCATGTCCAGCAAAGCCAGCGTCCGCCACAACGGAAGTGCTTGACAACGCGAACCGGCAACACAACAATACAGGTACGTCCCGTACCCACGCCTTAAGAGCGTGGGTATGAGTCGTACCACGCCCACACCTACGTCACCCCAACAATGGCGGGACGGCTGTACCCACGTGGCAAAGGCCTGGGTACGGCCCGCACAAGCATCACATAGCGTGGGGACGGATATGTACGGACCGTACCCCCACCCCCGTATGCATGGAGCGTACCCCCAACCCCAACAGTGTAAGTACGACTCGTACCCTCACCCGTGTATGTATGGAGCGTACCCCCCACCCCAACAGTGTAAGTACGACCCGTACCCTCACCCGCGTACGTATGGAGCGTACCCCCACCCCAACAGTGTAAGTACGACCCGTACCCTCACCCGCGTACGTATGGAGCGTACCCCCACCCCAACAGTGTAAGTATGACCCGTACCCTCACACGCGTACGTATGGAGCGTACCCACCACCCCAACAGTGTAAGTACGACCCGTACCCACACCCGCGTACGTATGGAGCGTACCCCCAACCCCAACAGTGTAAGTACGACCTGTACCCTCACCCGCGTACGTATGGAGCGTACCCCCATCCCAACAGTGTAAGTACGACCCGTACCCTCACACGCGTACGTATGGAGCGTACCCCCCACCCCAACAGTGTAAGTACGACCCGTACCCACACCCGCGTACGTATGGAGCGTACCCCCACCCCAACAGTGTAAGTACGACCCGTACCCTCACCCGCATACATATGGAGCGTACCCCCCACCCCAACAGTGTAAGTACGACCCGTACCCACACCCACGTACGTATGGAGCGTACCCCCACCCCAACAGTGTAAGTACGACCCATACCCTCACCCGCGTACGTATGGAGCGTACCCCCCACCCCAACAGTGTAAGTACGACCCGTACCCTCACCCGCGTACGTATGGAGCGTACCCCCACCCCAACAGTGTAAGTACAACCCGTACCCTCACACGCGTACGTATGGAGCGTACCCCCACCCCAACCGTGTATGTACGGACCGTACCCCCACCTCGTATGCATGGAGCAAACCCACACCCGTGTATGTTCTAAGCGTACATATCCTGAAATAGGAGGGGTGTGTGCAGAGTCCTCCCAGCAGTGCCCAGACACAGGAGGGGTGGGTGCAGAGTCCTCCCAGCAGTGCCCAGAGACAGGAGGGGTGGGTGTAGAGTCCTCCCAGCAGTGCCCAGTCACAAGAGTGGTGTGTGCAGAGTCCTCCCAGCAGTGCCCAGACACAGGAGGGGTGTGTGCCTATCACTCCCAGCAGTGCCCAGAGACAGGAGGGGTGGGTGTAGAGTCCTCCCAGCAGTGCCCAGTCACAAGAGTGGTGTGGGCAGAGTCCTCCCAGCAGTGCCCAGACACAGGAGGGGTGTGTGTCTGTCACTCCTAGCAGTGCCCATAGACAGGAGGGGTGGGTGTAGAGTCCTCCCAGCAGTGCCCAGATGCAGGAGGGGTGGGTGCAGAGTCCTCCCAGCAGTGCCCAGTCACAAGAGTGGTGTGTGCAGAGTCCTCCCAGCAGTGCCCAGACACAGGAGGGGTGTGTGCCTATCACTCCCAGCAGTGCCCAGCGACAGGAGGGGTGGGTGCAGAGTCCTCCCAGCAGTGCCCAGACGCAGGAGGGGTGGGTGTAGAGTCCTCCCAGCAGTGCCCAGTCACAAGAGTGGTGTGTGCAGAGTCCTCCCAGCAGTGCCCAGACACAGGAGGGGTGTGTGCCTATCACTCCCAGCAGTGCCCAGAGACAGGAGGGGTGGGTGTAGAGTCCTCCCAGCAGTGCCCAGACGCAGGAGGGGTGGGTGCAGAGTCCTCCCAGCAGTGCCCAGTCACAAGAGTGGTGTGTGCAGAGTCCTCCCAGCAGTGACCAGTCACAAGAGTGGTGTGTGCCTATCACTCCCAGCAGTGCCCAGAGACAGGAGGGGTGGGTGTAGAGTTCTCCCAGCAGTGCCCAGACGCAGGAGGGGTGGGTGCAGAGTCCTCCCAGCAGTGCCCAGACACAGGAGGGGTGGGTGCAGAGTCCTCCCAGCAGTGCCCAGTCACAAGAGTGGTGTGTGCAGAGTCCTCCCAGCAGTGCCCAGACACAGGAGGGGTGTGTGCCTATCACTCCCAGCAGTGCCCAGAGACAGGAGGGGTGGGTGCAGAGTCCTCTCAGCAGTGCCCAGACGCAGGAGGGGTGGGTGTAGAGTCCTCCCAGCAGTGCCCAGTCACAAGAGTGGTGTGTGCAGAGTTCTCCCAGCAGTGCCCAGACACAGGAGGGGTGTGTGCCTATCACTCCCAGCAGTGCCCAGAGACAGGAGGGGTGGGTGTAGAGTCCTCCCAGCAGTGCCCAGACGCAGGAGGGGTGGGTGCAGAGTCCTCCCAGCAGTGCCCAGTCACAAGAGTGGTGTGTGCAGAGTCCTCCCAGCAGTGCCCAGTCACAAGAGTGGTGTGTGCAGAGTCCTCCCAGCAGTGCCCAGACACAGGAGGGGTGTGTGCCTATCACTCCCAGCAGTGCCCAGACGCAGGAGGGGTGGGTGCAGAGTCCTCCCAGCAGTGCACAGAGACAGGAGGGGTGGGTGTAGAGTCCTCCCAGCAGTGCCCAGTCACAAGAGTGGTGTGTGCAGAGTCCTCCCAGCATTGCCCAGACGCAGGAGGGGTGGGTGCAGAGTCCTCCCAGCAGTGCCCAGACGCAGGAGGGGTGTGTACAGAGTCCTCCCAGCAGTGCCCAGTCACAAGAGTGGTGTGTGCAGAGTCCTCCCAGCAGTGCCCAGACACATGAGGGGTGTGTGCCTATCACTCCCAGCAGTGCCCAGACACAGGAGGGGTGTGTGCCTATCACTCCCAGCAGTGCCCAGAGACAGGAGGGGAGGGTGCAGAGTCCTCCCAGCAGTGCCCAGACGCAGGAGGGGTGGGTGTAGAGCCCTCCCAGCAGTGCCCAGTCACAAGAGTGGTGTGTGCAGAGTCCTCCCAGCAGTGCCCAGACACAGGAGGGGTGTGTGCCTATCACTCCCAGCAGTGCCCAGAGACAGGAGGGGTGGGTGTAGAGTCCTCCCAGCAGTGCCCAGTCACAAGAGTGGTGTGTGCAGAGTCCTCCCAGCAGTGCCCAGACACAGGAGGGGTGTGTGCCTATCACTCCCAGCAGTGCCCAGAGACAGGAGGGGTGGGTGTAGAGTCCTCCCAGCAGTGCCCAGTCACAAGAGTGGTGTGGGCAGAGTCCTCCCAGCAGTGCCCAGACACAGGAGGGGTGTGTGCCTGTCACTCCTAGCAGTGCCCAGAGACAGGAGGGGTGGGTGTAGAGTCCTCCCAGCAGTGCCCAGATGCAGGAGGGGTGGGTGCAGAGTCCTCCCAGCAGTGCCCAGTCACAAGAGTGGTGTGTGCAGAGTCCTCCCAGCAGTGCCCAGACACAGGAGGGGTGTGTGCCTATCACTCCCAGCAGTGCCCAGACAGGAGGGGTGGGTGCAGAGTCCTCCCAGCAGTGCCCAGACGCAGGAGGGGTGGGTGTAGAGTCCTCCCAGCAGTGCCCAGTCACAAGAGTGGTGTGTGCAGAGTCCTCCCAGCAGTGCCCAGACACAGGAGGGGTGTGTGCCTATCACTCCCAGCAGTGCCCAGAGACAGGAGGGGTGGGTGTAGAGTCCTCCCAGCAGTGCCCAGACGCAGGAGGGGTGGGTGCAGAGTCCTCCCAGCAGTGCCCAGTCACAAGAGTGGTGTGTGCAGAGTCCTCCCAGCAGTGACCAGTCACAAGAGTGGTGTGTGCCTATCACTCCCAGCAGTGCCCAGAGACAGGAGGGGTGGGTGTAGAGTCCTCCCAGCAGTGCCCAGACGCAGGAGGGGTGGGTGCAGAGTCCTCCCAGCAGTGCCCAGACACAGGAGGGGTGGGTGCAGAGTCCTCCCAGCAGTGCCCAGTCACAAGAGTGGTGTGTGCAGAGTCCTCCCAGCAGTGCCCAGACACAGGAGGGGTGTGTGCCTATCACTCCCAGCAGTGCCCAGAGACAGGAGGGGTGGGTGCAGAGTCCTCTCAGCAGTGCCCAGACGCAGGAGGGGTGGGTGTAGAGTCCTCCCAGCAGTGCCCAGTCACAAGAGTGGTGTGTGCAGAGTTCTCCCAGCAGTGCCCAGACACAGGAGGGGTGTGTGCCTATCACTCCCAGCAGTGCCCAGAGACAGGAGGGGTGGGTGTAGAGTCCTCCCAGCAGTGCCCAGACGCAGGAGGGGTGGGTGCAGAGTCCTCCCAGCAGTGCCCAGTCACAAGAGTGGTGTGTGCAGAGTCCTCCCAGCAGTGCCCAGTCACAAGAGTGGTGTGTGCAGAGTCCTCCCAGCAGTGCCCAGACACAGGAGGGGTGTGTGCCTATCACTCCCAGCAGTGCCCAGACGCAGGAGGGGTGGGTGCAGAGTCCTCCCAGCAGTGCACAGAGACAGGAGGGGTGGGTGTAGAGTCCTCCCAGCAGTGCCCAGTCACAAGAGTGGTGTGTGCAGAGTCCTCCCAGCATTGCCCAGACGCAGGAGGGGTGGGTGCAGAGTCCTCCCAGCAGTGCCCAGACGCAGGAGGGGTGTGTGCAGAGTCCTCCCAGCAGTGCCCAGTCACAAGAGTGGTGTGTGCAGAGTCCTCCCAGCAGTGCCCAGACACAGGAGGGGTGTGTGCCTATCACTCCCAGCAGTGCCCAGACACAGGAGGGGTGTGTGCCTATCACTCCCAGCAGTGCCCAGAGACAGGAGGGGTGGGTGTAGAGTCCTCCCAGCAGTGCCCAGACGCAGGAGGGGTGGGTGCAGAGTCCTCCCAGCAGTGCCCAGTCACAAGAGTGGTGTGTGCAGAGTCCTCCCAGCAGTGCCCAGTCACAAGAGTGGTGTGTGCAGAGTCCTCCCAGCAGTGCCCAGACACAGGAGGGGTGTGTGCCTATCACTCCCAGCAGTGCCCAGACGCAGGAGGGGTGGGTGCAGAGTCCTCCCAGCAGTGCACAGAGACAGGAGGGGTGGGTGTAGAGTCCTCCCAGCAGTGCCCAGTCACAAGAGTGGTGTGTGCAGAGTCCTCCCAGCATTGCCCAGACGCAGGAGGGGTGGGTGCAGAGTCCTCCCAGCAGTGCCCAGACGCAGGAGGGGTGTGTGCAGAGTCCTCCCAGCAGTGCCCAGTCACAAGAGTGGTGTGTGCAGAGTCCTCCCAGCAGTGCCCAGACACAGGAGGGGTGTGTGCCTATCACTCCCAGCAGTGCCCAGACACAGGAGGGGTGTGTGCCTATCACTCCCAGCAGTGCCCAGAGACAGGAGGGGAGGGTGCAGAGTCCTCCCAGCAGTGCCCAGACGCAGGAGGGGTGGGTGTAGAGCCCTCCCAGCAGTGCCCAGTCACAAGAGTGGTGTGTGCAGAGTCCTCCCAGCAGTGCCCAGACACAGGAGGGGTGTGTGCCTATCACTCCCAGCAGTGCCCAGAGACAGGAGGGGTGGGTGTAGAGTCCTCCCAGCAGTGCCCAGACGCAGGAGGGGTGGGTGCAGAGTCCTCCCAGCAGTGCCCAGACACAGGAGGGGTGGGTGCCTAACACTCACAGCAGTGCCCCTGCAAAGAAAAGGGTGGAGTACCACAGATCCAATGCCCACAAATGTCAGTCAGGTGCACAAAGATCCTGCAGTACATGTACCACATGTGTGCGAGGCTGGGAGTATACACATGCATAGCGCCAAAAAGAATACATGTACACATGAAGTCATGGCAACAGTCTACATACACAAGTACAGTGACCACCAAGGACGCCACGAATGATGCAGGTGGAGACATCGCTCAGCATGCATGGGCCAAGTCTAACGAGTCAGGTTACACAGAGGAAGGAACACACCTTGGGACGATGTCACCATGCAGTAACTGCTTACATGAACAAAGTTATGTAGCCAACAGCTTGTGATGGCACACAGATACCAGGATCCACCCTATGACCAGCACTAGACGACAATTCCCACACACCCAACACATAATCACCACCCAAAATAATGGGGCAAGTCGACCAACAGCAATACCAGACAGATTTATTTTTCCTTAGTGTACTAAGGAAAAATAAATTGCTTTAATCAGCTCCAAAAATATGTATGTCCCTTGAAAGTTCAAAAAGTACAATGCCCATAGGGCAATCCAAAGTTCCAATCCAGGTGGGGGACACAGTGGGACGCGTGTCCCCTAGCTTGCCTGCACAGTCAGACTCCTTCGTCTTCCAGAGCGGGGAGGGCATCATGTGGTGGGGAAGGACCAGGCACCGCAGGGACATGAGGGCGAAGGGTAGGCGTCGTGGGTGCAGGGATGGAGGACTCCACCACAGGGGGTGGGGCAGGGCCAAAGGCGGAGGCCAGGATGGTGCTGCACACCTTAGCAAGGTCCTCCAGCGACTCCCCTGCACCCGAAGGAACCACAGGCCCCAAGGAGGGGGGGGGCGGAGGGATGGGTTGCAGCGCCACTGGGGGAGGGTGTGGACAGGGGGGGGACTCAACCACCCTGACCGGGGACTCCCTTGACCGCTTGCGGGGTGGTGTCACAGTGGGGCTCAGGGACAGAGCGGCCTTTGCCGGATATGTGGCCAGGAGAGCTGAGGGGAGGGGATTTGGAGGGAGTGGATTTGGTAGAATGCGGACTCCCACTCTGGCTGCGTGACTTACGTTTTCCCCCTGACCCAGTGGGTGTGCCTACTTCACCCTGTGTGTGCGTGCCAGGAGGTGTGCGTATGACCTTCCCTGCTGGTGTGGTGCCTGTGTCTGTTGTGGTGGGTGCATGCTGACGTCTGGGTGTACGTGGGACAGGCATGGGAGTGGGAAGTGTGGATGGGTCAGGGGTACGGGGTTGGACGTAGCGCTGCAGGAGACCCACTGCTGCAGTCAGTGTCGAGTCAATGGACCTCAGCAAGTTGCGTTGGTCAGCCTGCGATGAAAAAATGCCCTCCAAGTATGCCTCCATGTTGTTCAGCACTTGGCTGTGGCCATGGAGGACATTAAGCATCGCAGCCTGACCAACCTGCAACTGCCGCTGGATGTCCACAGACTCGGCATTGGCGGCAGCAGTGGAGACAGGGGCAGGGGGTGCGGTGCCTGGCAGGAAGGAGACATGTGGTGACCGGGCACGCTGGGAAGGGACATGAGCAAGTGGGAGGCGGCTGATGGCAATGGAGGGGGCGGGCTGAGATGTTGTGCTGCTGTCAGCTGCTGGTGCAGCCTCCGCCCACTCGGAGAGATCATCCTCGGACCCGTCAGCTTCATATTCTGTCGTGCCAGTGGACAGGTCCTCTGCCTCACTCTCCTCTGCCTCAGTTCCACTCAATGTGCCAGCCACGATGTCAACGCTGGCACTGGTGCTCGGTCCCTCCGCTCCGTCTGTGCTCATGTCTCCCTCCGTGTCCCCCGACGATGCTGTGGGCAAGGTGAAGAGACAGCAATTAATCATACACCTGTATACATATGTCACATGAGTCCAATCTACATGGGTTACAGTGCATAGCCTGAAAAGAAAGATCAGTAACATCTACAAAACAAGGTACAGATGTAGGGCATGCAACACACAGTTGGTTGACCCACCATGCCACTGAAAAACCATGGAGAGCATGACACAATAGCAAATGACATGAAATGGAGTTTGACAGAGGAGCCATTCCCTGGCGACAATCCAGCACTGCATCTGCACCACACAGAGTTGCCGAAAATAGGGATAAGCAGGGACCATATCCATGAACTTGAGGCACATGCTGCATTGGTAATACTGAAAACATGCACAACATGACTGGCTCACTGCACCTTGAGTGTATGTCCAGACAAACATCACACACTGGCCAGACCTAGCAAGGAGACATCAGGATTTGACATGTAGGCTTTGCCCGCACCAACCACCCCCTACATGAGACAATTTGTTGAGACACAGGAAGAACTTACATCTCTTAGTCTGGGTGAAATACACAGGGGCTGCATAAATGCAAGATTGGACGCCAAATACCCAAGGTGCGCCTGTCCAAATAATCATGTACAAATGGTCATCATCAGATGATTGTGACAAGACACACAGGCACTGGCCACCGTGAGTATGAACAAGGAAAATCAGGTCAGGCTGTACAGTGGACACTTGTACTACATTTTACGTCAATATACATGGTGCCAGGGGACAATGGCACAGAGCACAACCTATGCTGTAGACACTGAGAGTGTCCACGTTTTGTGATGACACACATGACACCTAGGAAAATATGCCCTAGGGGACAGTAGTGGCCACACAACTCCATGGTCCTGAATGGGAATTACTGCAACACACGCCACCATCCCTGCACTATGCGTATCGCACACTCATGCACATCATGTCACAGGCCACAACATAGGACATGCGTGCTGTAAGGCATGACACTTGAGAGACTAACTCCCATGTCTGGACTCAGCATCAGTGCCAACTGACATGGAACCCACATGTACTGAACTGGACAGGGCACAGGCAAGGTCCCAAAACCTGTTACACACCACCCCCACACATGATGCTACAGGCATAGTTCACGTGGAGAAAGTGCCAGCCTACATTACCTTGTGAAGGAGTGACTACACACAGACCAGGGAACACATTGCAAGGAGGGGAAGGGAGGCAGGAGAGCACCGCTATACTGTGGGTAACTGGATCTGCACAGCACCTTTAAACCCTGGCAGTGTATCCATGCAACTGTGCACTTACAAATGCTGGTGACACACAACAAACACACATGTACCTACACCCTTACTGCTGCTGCTTCTCCTGTAAGCACCTGTCCAAGTCTGGAAATACCACCGCCAGCACACGCTTGTGGATGTGGGTCACACGGCGGCGCCCGCGGTTCATATGGGTCTCAGGTGAGTCCCCCATCAGGACCCGTGCGATCCTCCGCGTCCAGCACCGGATATCCTGCCAGCGTTTCCTCACCTGGGCCAGGCGCTGCTTGCGACCCTCCGTCCTCCTCACGGCACTGACGGCGTTCATCCATATCTGCTTCTTGGCAGAGGCGCCTACCTGTGAGGATGAACCAGTGACACTACATCAATACACCTGGCACATGTCACAGAGACACATATTAGAACAAATTTGCTGTTTACAACAAGGCATATTATGCATCCAACGCATTGCACCTTTGTCATAGGGACATGATCCTCTGGGGAAGGGCAAAAGCAGTACATGCCATTGAAAGTACACAGGTGGAATGAGGGCAACGACACAATTAATGATCCAGGCTCACACTGTGCATCAGAAGGTACACCAGGATAATGTGCAGCCCCTCTAAGCAGTCACATGCCACAGGCCACTGACGCTACCGCAGCAGAGTACACAGACACACACAGGCACAGGACATTCACCTACCATTGCCAAATGCAGCGACAAACCTCACTCTGCACATGTGCCACTAGACGGGGGAGGGGGCTCACAGGTGTGGGGTTGGCTCTGCACGTCAGACACACAGCACTGCTCCTTGCTCACATCACATGGGCAGGGTATATCCATCCCTCATGCAGCCCGGGTGCCACACTCCACATATGCACCCACCCACATGACAGGGGACTTACACACACACCGATGTCCAGGGTACGAACACATCATGTGGACACTCTCAGCACAGGTACACAGAACTAACACACATCTGTGGGTACAGTCACCTGTCACACTGGGCTGACCACATAATAAAGTGAGGACTGTAGAGGCTACATTCCCAGGAGGACAAGACAGGCAGAATGTGGCATGCACCATGCAGTGATTGTCACAGTAAACACAATGCAAGTGAGGACGGCAGACATGCACCACAGCATGCACTGGCTGGGAGACATCAGGCATTCCCCCCCCTGGGACCTCCCTACAGTACATAGCATGTGTGTCACACCTGGACACAATGCCAGAAGTCACAGTCACAAACAAGGGACACAGTCTGTGCCAGTAGACTCTGCACTCACCTGATACCCTGGTCGCCCATACAGCAGGGGGTACTGTGGGAGGATCACATCCAGCAAAGCCAGGTTCTCCTCCAGGGTGAAAGGCTGTGACCTCTCCACAGACCTTGACATGGTTCCAGGGAATCAGTAGCAGCAGCTGGGTCGTCGAATCCAAAGATGTGCAGGCAAGTGCTCCCTCATGGGACCTGGCTGCCTTATATCTGCCTTGCTGGCCTGTTTCATGCACAGGAGTACAGAGTGATTGGTCACTCACATTTGCATCCTATGTTTCCTCCAATCCCTTCAAACCTAGCACAGTCAGTGGGTTCTTATTGTGTTTTTTTCTTGAGCATGATGTCAACTCCAGAACCACATTGCAACAAAGTAGATTCATTCAAATTGACTACTGCTGTGCACCTGCTGAAAAAAATTCAAACTTTAAACTTGGTCTCCATGACAACCAGCATGCATGTAGGCCTTTATACTTGTCCCTCATGTGTCCCCTATGTAATTTCGAGTTTCACACACAGGTACGGTGCGTACCGGGGCCCTAGGGCACCACAAATGTATAGCAACGGCCCGTACAGGCGTGTGTACGGTTTGTATCACCATGGGTGTGCTCGCGTATGCGTACCCATAGTGATAGTGAGCGCACGCACGCGTGTACGGTCCGTACCACTATGAGTACGCATACGCGAGAACACCCATAGTGATAGTGAGCGTACAGGCGTGTGTACGGTCCGTACCACTATGAGTACGCATACGCGAGAACACCCATAGTGGTACGGACCGTACACACGCCTGTACGCTCACTATCACTATGGGTACACATACGGCAGCACTCCCATAGTGATAGGGAACGTACACAGGCCCTCTGAGCGAATGTACGGTGCCTTTCACACATCACAGTGGTGACAGGCAGCACACAGGAAGGATTAGGGCTGACATACTTGTCCATGGATGGACATCAAGGCATTGTCTGGGCAGTACTACATGTGTGGGGCACAGGTGTGAAAGGCTGTGATGTGGCACATTACTCCTGAGTTGAGAAGGCACCAGATGTATGATGAGATGTGTACAGATGTTATGTGTGACGGTGCAATGTGTGCCAGGCATGCCCTTAACTCCTTTGACATGTGTGCATGTCGTACTGCACACTTGGGATGAGCGTCACTGGCATGGCACAGTCAACTACACACGCAAGTATCCCCTGATGCCCGCTACAGGGGTTACCACACCAGACATGTGACTACCCATGGAGCACGATGTGACTATGTCATGTATGTGTGGGGTGTTACCATTAGCTTGATGTTGGTGCTCCCTCAAAAGCATCAGCTGTTGCAGCAAACAACATGTGTCTGTGTGTAGATGGACATGGCACACTGTTACGCACACCAGGCCACATGTGGTATCGGATGTGAGGTGCGTATGTATGCATGGGACATTGAGTAGCGTAACAAGGACATGTCTGCATCCTCTCTATGAATGTGTGGTGAGTCATTACATGTACACCTTATTGGCAAGGTGTGTGGGCTGTCCTAGTGTAATGTCATGTGACCTGTGGCTCTAGTGTTCCGCTACCAGTCTCTGCAATCGACATCCTACTTCTGCTGATGTGTTGATGTATGTCACTCCTGTGTTGCGTCTGGCTGTTCACTTACACTGGGACACAGCTAATCCCATGCCATGGCATGTGGAGGTTCACAATCTCCGTGTGTAGCTGGGTCTTGGTAGGAGTGTCACCTGGCAGCCATACGTGTCCCTGGCATGTGGCACATACCTGATTCCGTATGTCGCATATGTGTATTGACAGATTAACAAGTGCTCAGCACCAAAAAATTGTTGTTGTAGTGCACTCACTCTTCCTTGTCACTTCCAAATTACTGCAGAGCGCCGCCTCTTCCCCGAGCAATTCCGGACTTGGCTGACATGCGGGAAAATGACTGTATCCGGTGCTACCGCTTCCCCCAACCGTTGATTGTGGAGTTGATGGCGAGGCTGGCACCACACCTGCAACCGCTGCAGAGGTATCCTACGGCACTGACACCCAAGCTGAAGGTAATGGCAGCCCTACATTTTCTAGCCACGGGTACCTTTCAAAATACCATTGCTCATGTTGGTGGCATGTCCCAGAGCATGTTCTGCCGTGTGCTGCATGATTTCTTAGAGGCCATGTTGCTTCACCTGGATGAGTTCATCCATTTCCCAACCCCTGAAATGTTGACTGGGGTCAAGCGTGGATTCTATGCCCTGGGAGGGATGCCCCATGTCATTGGGTCCATAGATGGGACACATGTGGCTTTGGTACCACCACAGGCACAGGAGGTAGCGTACAGGAATCGCAAGCACTACCACTCCATCAATGCCCTTGTGGTGTGTCTGTCCAACATGGTGATTTCACATGTCTGTGCTCGTTTTCCAGGATCAGCACACGATGCCTACATCATGAGGCGTAGCAGGGTGCCTGAAATGATGACGCAGCTGCGCAACGAACGAGCATGTGTTGTTGGTGGGTACACTCTGTCTGTCCTGTATTTTGCGTAGACTTCCAGCACGACCGCTTCTCCTGTCCTACTTATGTCCATGTGCTTTCCATGTAGGGGACGCTGGCTATCCCAACATGCCATGGCTGATCACACCTCTCCGCAACCCCATCACGCCGGCCCAGCTCCGCTACAATACCGCCCATGGCCGGACAAGGCGAGTGATAGAGAGGACATTTGGCCTCCTGAAGAGCCGATTCAGATGCCTCCACAAGACCGGCGGCGCCCTCCCATATGCCCCGGCAAAGGTCTGCAAAATCTTCATGGTGTGCTGCATGCTGCACAACATGGCAGTTGAGAAAGCTGTGCCACTCATCCTGGATCAAGATGATCAGGACCATCCACCCGTGGAGGACCAAGGTCTTGGCAATGGGGCTAGTGATGTGGAGGATGTGGTTCCGCAAGAGGACATCCGGACTCGGCTCATACGCGACTTCTTTGCTTAGTGGTGAGTACCAGTGTCTGTGTGTGCATGCATTGGTCCCCGTGTGGCATGTGTTGCGATGTGTGTGTCCATCTGCATGTATGGCACGTGAGTCAGAGGTGTGTGTGGATGTGTCACTGGAGTGATGATGCCAGTGATGTGTATTTCCACAGTCATAATTGTGACCTAGCATGTTGTCATCCTTACATGTGTCGAGTACATGCACATGCAAGTGGCTGTGCTTTTTGTGGCTGACTTCTTGTGTGTCTCTCATCCCCAGGTACTTGCGCATGCCGTCTGCTGGTTGCATTGTTGTGGCACTGCTATTCCTCATGGACATGTCATCGTGTGCTGACTCAGCGTTACACGCACGGACAAGGTTGGAAGTCTCCTTAGGGTAAGGGATGCATCAGGGGTGTATTGGGTGTGGCAGTTGTTTACGATGTGTGCACACTGCCCCTGTCGATGTTTGGTTCCTCTGCAGACATGTCGCATCACCATGGGACACATGACATGCAGCTGGGTACACCTGAATAGATGGTCAGACTTGTTGACTGTCATCAGTGATGGGATTGTGGATTGTGATGATGGCATCAATGTGTGTTACACTGCCCTCGGACACATACGGTTTGCATTGGCTTGACATGGTGTGGGACTTCCACATCAGCGCATCAATGGTGTATGGCAGTCTCTCCGTGAGCAGCAGGGGGTGTTTAGCTGTTAGCCGACACTTGCCTCTGCAATCCCGAATACATGACTAATAAAGGTGTCCCTATGCCTCAAAGGTGCCTCTTCTCAGTCAATGCTGGTGTGTTGCCACGGTGCATCCGGCATGTCTGGCATGGTTTTCCGTGATAGTGGCTATGTGTCTATGTGTAGAGTAGCAAGATGCAAGCTGTTTGTGTGGGATTAGACTGTGTATTGTGCATGATGTCCATGACTGTGTGGGTATTGAGACATGTGCCATCCCCATGCATCCAACGTTGGCCAGGCCACCATTCTCTGCATCCACCTGACTCAAGCTTGCAGGACATGGTTCTGCCACCTGTCCACACATACCTGGGTGCCCCACAGGACACTCCACATGATCCCTGACCTCTGCGCATGGCTGTCGCTGTACTCAAAATGTCTGTCGGCACGGTTGTGCGGCCACCCCCTCAGCTGGTTGGGCCCATCACGGGTGTGTATGGTGCTCCATGTCTGTCTTGCCTAATACAATTTGACCCATGTGTGTCCTGTGCCAGACTCAGGCCCCAGGGTGTGGATGGTTGAAGTCAAATGAGAACTCAGGCATGGTTAGACTTTACAAGACACATGTAAGGTAATAATGCAAAATGTAGGCATCTTCTCTTTATGGTGTAACTTTTTATTTTGATTGGGGTACGGGGCGGGGTATGACATGAGAGGCTTTCCGGGTGTGTGGAATCCGAAGTTCACTAGGGGAGTTGGTGTCCTTGCCATTTGAAATCCTCAGAGTCCATGCCACAGTCTTTGTCAACATTGGTCAGACAGTGACCAGCAAGTCCATGTGGCAGAGAATGTCTTTTGCTGCTCTGCTGCTGTTGGTCCAGTGGGCCAGGTGCCAGGCCAGGTGTCCTGGGAGATGGTGCTGTTGCGCTGACCCTCACGGTCTTTTCCGTGGACGACCCGCCCTCCTGCGGGGACCCTCAGAAGCAGGCCGTGACGATGTTTGGGATGCTCCGTCGGATGTCTCCTCCTCCTCCTCCTGATCCCTTCCTGTGGGTGGTGATGTTCTACGCCTGATGGCACAGGGAGGGTTGCCCATGTTGTCGGCTATCCGACGGAGTGTACTGTGATTTCCCCTGAACACCGTCACAAGCTCAGCCTGTCTGTCCTCCATCCGCCCTTGGTGTCGCAGTAGACAGGCATGTTGCTCCGCAAGTTGCTAGGCCTGCTGGGTCTTGATCTCCTCGAGGATGGACACAACCTGGGCCATACCCGTGGTGTCCTGCCGGTATGTCTCCAGGATGTTTCTGACATGGGAATATACCCGTTCCGCAGCCAACTGGTCAGGCTCGCGCCTCCGCCGTCCTCCACTCCCACCACCCCTGCCCACTTGCGCCTGGCCTGCCCTTGTGGGCACATTGGGTCTCCGGGACCCCTGAGGGGTGGCATTGGCGTTGTCGCCTGCCTCCTCCTGGGTGCCCGGTACACAGTGTCCCTCCTGGCCAGCCTGGCTGCATTGTGGTGGTGGGGCAGGGATCCTGGGTGTCTCCTGGAATGTGGCAGGAGTGGGGGTGGTGGTTGGCCCAGTTGTACCTGACGCAGTTGCTGCAGGTGGTTGGACACCAGAGGGGCCAGGTTGGTCGGGGTCGGGTTCGTCCACAGAGTGGTGAGAGTCCTCGCTGCCGGTGGGTCCGTCATCCCGCCGAGCCGGGTCCTGTGAGTCTTTCCCCCCAGTGTTGGGGGGTGATCCACGACGTTGACCTGTGTGTGAGAGAGACAATGTTAATTTTGTTCCATGCAACATCCATGTTTCATTGGTTTCTAAGTTGGCACATTTCCTCTGGGAATTTGGATATGTCTTGCATTCCACTCACAGTGCACTTGTGCATGTGTATGTCCCTTGGCCACAGCTTTTGCGACTTTACCTATGTGTGGCACAGTCTTACTTGCTGCGTCAATTGTGACTGCAGTCAGCAGTGGAGTGAGCAGGTGTGGCGAGCCATGCATTGGCGCCTTCCGTGTTGCACTGTACGTGGGCACATGGAGTTGTTCCACACACTTAGATAATGCAGGTGGCTGGCGTTGTGCTCGTGCACAGGTTGAGACATGGCCCAGTGTTTTGCCATGGAGAAGAGGGGGGATTCAGGCACTGGCCACCCTTGTCTACATGCACGCAGTCCACCTGCTGACGAGCAGACATTCCCACACCCCCCAAGGCTGAATTGGTCTCCCTGTGTGTCCCTTTCTCACTCCCTCTCTGTCCCCCTCTCCCTCCCTCTGTGTGTCACCCTCTGTCACCTCAGCCAAGCTTCCTAGGCACACACTTTTTGCAGATCTTTGACTGGCCCTTGGCTTGGTCATGTGAGTTTGTTTCTGATCTGCAGGCACCCATTGGGTGTAGTGTCTGTGTCTGCGCTGCTGCTGTGGCGGTGTGTGCTGCCACTCATTCACAGTGTTGGCTGTTCATTAGCTGCTGTCATGTGCAAATATGTGCCGTCACCCCCATGTCTTAATGCAAGGCGTCCGCCATTTGCTGGCAAGTATTTCCTGTGTGGGGACACACTGTTTGTCTGGCTGTGACCTAGGCCATATGGGCAGGGGGCATTGTTGTCTGCTTCTGAGTTGCACTATGTGATTTTTGTGGCCCACACTCCCGCCACCCGCCTTACCGTGTCTTGTGTTGTTGTTTTCTGTGGCCTGTGACTTTGCATTGTCCAGCTGGATGCATGGGGCATGGTGGCGCCAGTGGCATGTGCGTGTTCATGGAGTGTGGTTGAGTCATGTGATAGCTTGGGGTGGTTGCGTGCCTGTTTGTGAGTTTGGTTGTGGATGACGTTCCCCCATGTGAGGTGAGTTGTTTGTGTACTCACCCGGGTCTCGCAGTCCGTCTAATCCGTCCACTGACACCACCGGCAGTATGGCCATCACCCTCTCCTCCCAGGGATGGTAGTGTACGGTTCTGCGGGGCGGCCCTCCTCCAGTGACGTTGGCCTGGTTGTGGTCGTCGGTCATTTTGGCTCGGACCCTCCTCCGCAGATCGTACCACCTGGCTTGGCATTCATGCCTGGTCCTTCTGGTGGCCGCAACAGCATTCACAGCATCAACAATCCTCTGCCACATGGCTGTTTTTTCGGTCATGCAGGTCTGTCTGACCAATGTTCCAAAGAGGTGTGGCTCGACTCTGAGGATTTCGTCGACAAGGACCTCCAACTCGCTGCTAGTGAACTTTGGATTCTTGTTAGTGGGCATGGTGAGGGGTGTGGGTGTGGATGGGGGGTGTGGATGGTTGTGGGTGTGAGGGTGTGGTTGTGCAGGTGTGTGTG
Source organism: Triturus cristatus (assembly GCF_964204655.1). Lineage (NCBI taxonomy): Eukaryota > Metazoa > Chordata > Amphibia > Caudata > Salamandridae > Triturus > Triturus cristatus. The sequence continues at coordinate 1,087,821,940 of NC_140591.1, forward strand.
TGAATGTGATGAGGGGGTGTTTTTGAAGGTGTGTGTGTGAAGGTGTGCAAGTGTAAGGTGTAGTAATGGTTCTAGTATGGTGCTGTAGGTTGTCTGTGGGGTCTGGCAGCAGTGAGTCTGTTGCAAAGGCTCATGGTTTGTGTGTGTGGGCCCTTTTTATTGGTCCATTGGTGGGTGTGGCTGTGTTTGAAGTTTGGGTGGGTGTGTTATAAGGAGTGGTTGTGTTTTGGGCCTCTGTTTGGGATTTTGGCAGTTGCAGGTCAGTGAATGTGTTGTTTTTGTGCTTGTTGGACATGTTTTGTGGCTTCATGCCATTCGAATGGTGTATTCTTGTGTTGTTTTGCTTTGTCCTGGTTGTGTACGTGCGTTTTAGTGTGTGTACGGTGTGTACTTCGGGAATTTTGGTGTACAGTGCTGTCCTTGTGTCTGGCTTGGTACGACTCGTACATGCGCGATGTTGTGTGAAGGTGCTGGTGTTGGGGCCTGGGGTGCGCTCCGTACTTAGAATGTTGGGGTGGGGGTACGCTCCATGCATACGCGGGTGGGGGTACGTGTCGTACATACACTGTTGGGGTGGGGGTACGCTCCATACGTACGCGGGTGAGGGTACGGGTCGTACATACACGGTTGGGGTGGGGGTACGGTCCGTACATACACGGTTGGGGTGGGGGTACGCTCCATGCATACGCGGGTGAGGGTACGGGTCGTACATACACTGTTGGGGTGGGGGTACGCTCCATACATACGCGGGTGAGGGTACGGGTCGTACATACACGGTTGAGGTGGGGGTACGCTCCATGCATACGCGGGTGAGGGTACGGGTCGTACATACACTGTTGGGGTGGGGGTACGCTCCATACATACGCGGGTGAGGGTACAGGTCATACATACACGGTTGGGGTGGGGGTACGGGTCGTACATACACTGTTGGGGTGGGGGTACGCTCCATACGTACGCGGGTGAGGGTACGGGTCGTACATACACGGTTGGGGTGGGGGTACGGGTCGTACATACACTGTTGGGGTGGGGGTACGCTCCATACGTACGCGGGTGAGGGTACGGGTTGTACATACACGGTTGGGGTGGGGGTACGGTCCGTACATACATGGTTGGGGTGGGGGTACGCTCCATGTATACGCGGTGAGGGTACGGGTCGTACATACACTGTTGGGGTGGGGGTACGCTCCATACGTATGCGGGTGAGGGTACGGGTCGTACATACACGGTTGGGGTGGGGGTACGCTCCATGCATACGCGGGTGAGGGTACGGGTCGTACGTACACTGTTGGGGTGGGGGTACGCTCCATACGTACGCGGGTGAGGGTACGGGTCGTACATACACGGTTGGGGTGGGGGTACGGGTCATACATACACTGTTGGGTTGGGGGTACGGGTCGTACATACACTGTTGGGGTGGGGGTACGCTCCATACGTATGCGGGTGAGGGCACGGGTCGTACATACACGGTTGGGGTGGGGGTACGGGTCGTACATACACTGTTGGGGTGGGGGTATGCTCCATACGTACGCGGGTGAGGGTACGGGTCGTACATACATGGTTGGGGTGGGGGTACGGGTCGTACATACACTGTTGGGGTGGGGGTACGCTCCATACGTACGCAGGTGAGGGTACGGTCCGTACATACACGGTTGGGGTGGGTGTACGGGTCGTACATACACTGTTGGGGTGGGGGTACGCTCCATACGTACGCGGGTGAGGATACGGGTCGTACATACACGGTTGGGGTGGGGGTATACACTGTTGGGGTGGGGGTACGCTCCATACGTACGCGGGTGAGGGTACGGTCCGTACATACACAGTTGGGGTGGGGGTACGGGTCGTACATACACTGTTGGGGTGGGGGTACGCTCCATACGTACGTGGGTGAGGGTACGGGTCGTACATACACGGGTGTACATACACGGGTGGGGATTCGACTCGTACATAGGAGGGCTGGGGGGAGTGTTGGGCGCGTATGCGGGCACATGTCTCCATGGTTGCTATGGGAGTTCGGTGCGGACGGTGTTTTTTCCATACGGTTGTAACATCGGACGCACGGGATGGATCGTAATTCCGCGGTCGGACTTCACTTTTCACATTTGTACAGTAAATCGTCCGGGGACGTGTCGGAGACATTTTCCGACCCGAGGACGTGTGGGGAATAATTCCCAATGCGATTCGTATGGACTTTTTCCCATGCGAATCGTAATTGGCAGTTTGTACGGCACTTCTACGATTCGTACGGTAAAAAGAACGGATACGAGTCGTACGGGGAATTTTTTTACCGGATCGTGATCGGCACCAAAGTGTCCAATGAACAGCATTCTACATCCACCTTGCACACAATGGTGTACATGCAATTAAACTGCATCTATGCTATTAACTTGCCAACTGCTAACAGCATACACATTACTGCACTGCCATTTTTAACAGTTCTCTGTGATACCTACATAGTGTTATAGTCAGCAAAGTGCAAACAACTTTTAGGATGTGACCCCTCAACAATGTTGAAGTGTACTTAATGACACTTGTCTCGCATGGCTCACTTTTTTGGATGCATGGGTTCCTTTAAAAAAATGTTTCACTCATCCTTATGATCACTTAACACATGGTAGTAGCTGCAGGAGTTACTTCCATTTGGTACAAAATGTAGTTATATTTTTGTTCTAGATGTACAAGTTTCAATGTGTTAGACATGGATATGAAAGTGGATGTAATTGACCATGTGAGTTTTTATCTACACATGTTGGTGCACACTGGCTACTTTTGGGACGCCATACATATATATGTATGGAGGCTACACAGAAATATTGGACAAGTAGACTGAATACACTGCGAGGCAAGACACATTGGTGCCAGTATATGCCATATCTTTAACACTATTTGTTATCCATTTATTGTGTGGTTTCCCTGGCACCAGCAGTGCTGATTAGCACTATGACACACACAATATGCCCTTAGAGATGTTGTTTTTAGTTTTAATAGGAGATGTGTTGTGTGTATGAGGGTGAACCTTACTGCACAGTCTGGCTTTTTGGATGAAAGCTAGTGTGATTACATTTCTTTCAATTATTTGACTGTTGTGTACATTGTATGTGATATGTTTCTTTGATTTGTAATGCTAAGCAGCATTTTGAGCGTGACTATTTCAGTACTAGTGTTTGTGATTCATTTGCTTGCTCATAGTAGTGTGTAATGTGATCTCTCCTCTTGCCCATGGGAAAGACGTATGGGACACAGAGTTCACAACAGGGATGGTTTGGTTTCTCATTGTGTAGTTATAGTTTTTTTAAACTTTATTTATCATTTTCAAACGAAACAAAAAGATAACAAACAGGTCACATTCGGTCATATCTGAAGTACATGTGGAGAACAAGTTAGCATATTCAAATAATCACATGACAGCAACAAGGCACAGCAGTCGTGGTGTGTCCAGGTAAGTGTTACGTTGCAGCTTTAAGACACTTTCAATAAGAGGGAATTTGATTTAGAACACAGGGAAGTGAAGACGCTACAGTGTTTTCTTCACGTGTGTAACATATTGTATTGATCGGATATTCAGACATGTCAGGAGTGGATTAGGTGTCTGCTGCCGCCCATGCATTGAACGGTGCCCAAATGTCTTTGGGACGTGATGTAGTAGGCATCAGCTCCCAGTACGCTGCTATCATCTCCTGGCAATACGTCACGTCTTTTATCCACTTGTTGATGTTGGGTGCATGGGGTGATCCCCAATGTATTGCAATGTGTCGCTTGGCCAGGAGGAACATCATGGCTGACAGGCGTCCCACGCGTGGAGGGTGTCAGCAATGTGGCCTAGAATGATAGTGAGGGGGCTGTGGGCATGCTGGAAGCCCATCACTTCATGAATAATGTCAAACACCCTGTCCCAAAACAATTAAATGGGGCCGCAGCTCTATGACAAGTGTAGAAAGGTGGCTTGTGTATCAGGGCAATGCTAGCATGCATCATTCTGGCGCAGTCCGTTTTCTGTAGTTGCACTGGCGTACAATATAATCAGTGTAAGTATTTGAAGTGTATGAGCCGCAGTTTATAATTTGCAGAGAGGCGCTTGAGTTGAGTGCAGCAATAGGCCCATTGTTTGTCTGTGGGTGGTGGGTCTAAGTCTAAGGACCACTGCGTCAGAGCGTTTGGAGTCGAGATTGGGCTGGTCTGCTGTGTAATGTTATAAACGCAGGTTACAAGCTTTTTGGGCGAGGGGTTCTCTAATATGTTTTCCAACTGAAGCAGGGGCATAGGTGCAGTGGGAAATGAACTGTGCATTTGTCGGCAGTTAGCCCTGAGTTGGTGGTAAAGTAGGAGTTCCAAGGGGGGACACGCACATCTTCCAGGTTTTCTGGCCGAGGCATAAACTCCTCCGCCAGATACAGTCCAGCAAAAGTGGATAGCCCAATTCGTCGGGCTCTTTGTATAGAGCCGACATCCTGTATTGGAGTGAAGCTTGGGTGGTGGGCTAGGGGCGTGGATGGTGGTAAAGCTGTGGTAATTGCACCCGACGTCGAAGTCCATCCCAAGCCCAGCATAAGTTTTAATTTCAGCATTGTGCCTTTTGTAGATGTAATAGATAGCAGCTGGTAGAGGAGCTGGGAAAGTGACATCCCTCTCCACCGCTACATGGGGTTTAAATGGTATGGGGTGGACCCAGTAGTGGAGGTATTGGGCCTGAGCACTCAGAGTGTGGAGTTCAAAGTCCTGCGCCCCCAGAGCCCCTTGTGTTAATGGTATTGTCAGGACCTCCCAGGAGATGCGGGGTTGTTTATCCGCCCAGACCAGAGAGATTAAAAGAGAGCGTAATCGTCTGAAAAAGGCCTGTGTGAGGGAAATGGGAAGTTTGGCAAAGAGATATAGGAACTTGGGCATTATGATCATTTTAGCGAGTGGTGTCCTGCCAGCAAGTGACAGCGGTAGTTTGGTCCAAAAGGGAATCCTGCCCTCCAGCCAGGTGATAAGGTGGCCCTAATTCAGACTCTAGATATCCTGAATCTCGCCAGAGAGCCATATCCCAAGGTATTTGACTGCTGGATCTGCCCAAGTGAACGGGAAGTCAAGGTTCAATTAAGTTGGAGATGGTTTTAAGGCGAGGACGGTCGATTTGGACTGGTTAACCTGTACACCTGACATGCATCCGGTTAGGAGGATTTCCCATAGCGCGGGGTTAAGATTTGCAGCGGGCTCCTTGATGTATAGTGTAATATCATTAGCATATGTTGATATGATCAAGCCCTATCTGTGAGGCCAAGTCCCCTGGCTGTGTGGTGTTGGCGCATCCTGGCAGCGAGAGGCTCCATAGCTATAGCGAATAATAAAGGAGACGAAGGGCATCCCTGCCTAGTGCCTCGGGTCACAGGAACAGGCTCCAACAGCAAATTATTCACCTTAAGTCTTGTAGTCGGGTTAGTATATAGTAGGTGGATTAGTTTAAAGAAATTAGGTCTAATGCCAATCCTGGGGAGTATAGTAAAAAGATACGGTGACTCAAGGGAATCAAATGCTTTCATAGCATCTAAAAATGCAGAAAGCTCTGGTAGGTTAGGGTCTAACTGATGAAGTATAGAGAAAAAAGTATGCAGGTGGTGGGAGGTGGATCTGCCAGGAATGAAGCTGGATTTATCCTATTTGGAGATGATGGGCAAGAGTGACTGCATTCTGTTTGTGATCAATTTGGCCAGTATTTTCGTGTCAATGTTAATAAGGGAAAACGGGCGATAGGAATTGCTCTGGCAAGGAATCACACTTGTTTGCCAGTTTATCTGGCTTCAGGATTGTCACGATCCCAGCCTCACGCATCACCGGAGTAAAGGTGGCCAATTTCAAGGGACTCTTGATATACTTCTAATAATTGAGGGGCCAGTTCTGTAGCATAGGAATTATAAAAAGTGGCTGAAAGGCCGTCTAGGCCGGGAGCTTTGTATCCAGGAAGGCTGTTAATGACCTGAATGATGTCCTCTTTGGTGAATGGTATGTCTAGATATTCGTCAGCCAGATCAGCTCGACTGAGTCTAGGTAGGACTGCAATTCCGCATGCGGGTGGGTTTGGGTCGCACTGTATAGGGATTCCTAAAATATTTTCATTCTGTCTAGGGTGGCCGACTGTCCACGTGCAGAGCTGGAGTCATCTTCCAAGAACTCAGTAATATAAGCAGATGCGCTGTGTTGTTTGAGTGTGCAGACCAGGACTTTACCTGGGCGACCCCCCTCTCTGTATGTGCAGGCTTTGGCATTCCTACCAAGAAAATTTGTTTCGTGAACCGGTTTGTCATCGTACTCCGAGATTTTACTATGAATGGTGGCGAGGTGCGACTTTAAGCCTGTTTGGAAGTATAATGTTTCCGCCTGTTGTATTTCCTTCTCTATTTGGTCCAGAGTGGATCGTATGGATTTCAGCACCCCTGATGCAGACCTCCCATATTACAGCTTTAAAGGCTTCCCAGAGTGTGGAGGGGGAATCAACATATTTGACATTGGTAGTGAAGTATTGCTGAAGCTCCTCATGGACCTCCTCATGGAATATGGAGTCGCGCAATGCGTGCGGTAGTAGGTGCCAACTAAAGGCACACGGCTTAGATAGCGGTATGGTCCAATTTAGCTGAACAGGGGACTGGTCAGACAGTGTATGTGGTGTGTGTTTGATGTTAGTGGTCCAGGAGGCTATGTCCTGGGTGACCAGCCAGAAATCCAGCCGAGATGAGGCATAGAGACAGGAAGAAATACACGTACCCTCCCGAGTATCTGGGTGCCATAAGCGCCAGACATCTATAAGGCCATGTTCCACTGCCATGGTGTTGAGTACTTCTGTAGTTTTAACGTGCAGCTGCCTAGATGTGCCTACTCGGTACAGTGAGTCTTGCATGCTTTGAAGTCTCCTCCCAGATAATTGTGTCATCTCCAAGTAAAGTTATCTTGGTCCAAATGGTTTCAAAGAGGGCAGGGTCATCAGTGTTATGACCATAGATGGCCACTAGGATCAGTGGTGTTGTGTGAAGCATGCCTTTCAACAGTATGCAACAACCGTCAGGGTTGACACAGGATTCAATAGTGGTCCAGCCCACATTTGGACGAATCAATATTGCAGTGCTTCAGGCATAGTTGGAATATGTGGCGGAATGTATCTCCCCTGAGTACCTATTGTATAGCTTGGGGTCTGCGGCGTGCATGAGATGTGTTTCTTGAAGGAAACAGATATCTGTTTTGTGTCTAATCAAATAAGCGTGAATGAGTCTTGCCTTTCTGTAGTTATTTAGACCTCTTATGTTCCAAGTTAGGAATGATACTTCAGCCATACAATGTGATGAATAGCGTGATGAGGTAACCACTAGTATCTGGTAAGCGGTCTGCTAAATGTGTTGAATGTAGCGCAGCTTTTAGACTTGTGCATTGCTGTAGATAGTGAAAGCTGTGTCTTGTAGTGCACAGAAAGGCGTAGAGAGTGCATGACCTAGTATTGCCTGTAACTTGCTAACTTAACATGCTTAAAATCAAGCACCTCCCCCTCCCACTCCAACCCCCAACTTGGTTGAGAACCCACTACCTCCCCCCGCCCAAACATTCCCAAATCAATAAGGGACCAAATGAGCCCTGGGAGATCTCCCTGCGGGGGCATGAGTTGCCGGCAAACTGCCCTGCACTGAAGGCAGGGTGGCCGGGCGTACTTATCAGTGCAGGAGGACGGTTGAAGAGTGCAAAACAAGAACAATTATTATATTGATGATGGGGACTAGGCTACTGGAAAACAGAAAAGGGAAACAGCGGTGCAATTGGGATAGAGTACATAGTGCAGTGTGTCCTGGGGTTATGGTCCCATGCTCAATCGTTGTCACTTAGTCTATCTCTTGCCTCCACAGCCAGGGCCATCCAGGGGGAGGACAGACCCGGGAAAATATGTTTGGCGAATTTAAGAGCTGAATTAGCGTCAGTGAAAAAGTGTGCTTGGAAGTCATGGGATATCTAGAGCTTTGCCGGATAGAGCATCGCATAGGATATTTCAGTGCGTTGAAGAAGGTGTTTTGCAGGTAAGAACTCTTTATGTGCAGCCTGAACCATGGGAGTAGAGTCCGGGAAGATAGATATGCGGTTGCCTTGGTGCGTTGTAGGGCCATGTTCTCTTACTGCTTTCAAGATTGAGTCTCTGTCGCGGCAGTTTAGTACTCACGTGATGATAGGTCTGGGTTTACGCCCAACAAGTGGTTTAGGGCCAAGCGAGCGGTGTGCATGTTCAATTGCAAAGACTGCAGAGAGGGAATTGCTGTAGTGTCTGGAATTCCAGCGATGCATAGATTATTGGGCCAAGAGCGCGCTTCCACATATTCATTTTTTGCCTTTATTAATGTAAGAACTCATTCCATGTTTAGGAGGTACTCTTTGGATTCCAACTGATACTCATGGGCTTCTTCTGCACGGTTCTCCAGGACGTCTAACTGGGATTCATGAGCATTCACTTGGCACTTTACTGTATCGAGACTTGCCGTTAAAGTGTCACGTTGGGAGTCCATGGATCTGAGTTTGGAGCGCACCTCCAACATAATGGCGCTCAAGTCGTCTTCCTGTTTGTCACCTGTCTGAGAAGGTTCACCATCAGGCTCAGGGCCTGCGTCCCCAGCACAGGTTGTGCGCTTGTTTTCGAAGGGCAGTTTGGATTGTTTGGGGTCATTTTTCCCCATGACAAGGTGTGTTAGCGGCCAGACGGCCAGTCGCTGTGGCACACACTGGGACCCCGCTGGACCTCAGGCACAGGAGTCAATGGCCGCAAGAGCAGGTGACCTGGCACTACTCTTGCCTGCTAAGCACTTGGCCCACTGTCTGGTCAAGCAGCACTCAATGGGCCAGAGCGGGGTTGCCGGAGTAATACCCCCGAGGGGAGGTACGGATCGTAGCAACCCCAGAGGTGACAGCAGCACGTCCTCACCTAGAGTGCCAAACCGCGCCCCAAACCGGCACCTCCAGTGCACCAGCACCGAGCCCCGCATCGCTGTTTTCCAGGGCCCACACTTTCCACACCCAGCCCCGGGTATGTGCGCAGCCTGTGGCCCGCAGTGGTCCCCCACCAGTAACCGCCCCAGGAGGCAGGGCTCCCTCCACCCAACTCATGGAATAAGGGAATGGGGCCTACCGGCCTACTCACAGGACTTCAAGACCAGGTCTCAGGGATTTGCTGTGTTTTCTTTCACAGTAGCCGCTCCCGCAGAGCAGTCAGGTCCCAGATCCACTAGGCCCAGCAGCGGCCGAAGTCAGCTCCTCCTCGGCTCTCCGTCACGGCTGACAGCACCTTAGGCAATGTATGCTACCTCAGCCCAAAGGTACGAGCAGGGCATACGAGGTCTATGCAGACCGGCCCGGTAGGCCACCGGTGATCGCCGATGTCGTTAGCAGGTGGGGACTGCAGTGACCCTCACTTGGTCATGGCAGCCTTCAGGCCGCGGTGTATATCAGCGGCACTTCTCTGTGGCCGTCACGGCCACGCAAATCCACCCGGTGACTTTCCCCACAGCAGCAGTTGGGACAGGGAAGGATTGTGCCTCATGGATGGCGCAATAATTGCTTTAGTGGTTGTACAGGGCAGCCCAGGACAGGAAGGCCATTTTGCAGATGCCACCACTCAGGCCCGTCTCGGCCTCGAGGGCTCTCCGCTGCACGATGTATGCAGCTACCTCACCCTTTCGACTTTCAGTTCGATGAAGGCATGGATTTGTGCCACGTCATGCGCTCAATTAAGCACAGTAGGGCAACAGATGCTGGACCTCCGTTTTGCAAAGGATGATGCAGGACGATGTGCCCGGCCAGCAGAGCCTCTTCAGAAGGTGGCCATCTTGCTGCTCAGCCAAGCCACGCCCCCTTGTGTAGTAATAGATATATGAATTGTGATTACATAAATGTCCTGGACAATATATATGGATATGCACATGGTTCCTCATGTTGTTTGGTCTGCCACTGTATATCACTGATTGTGTAGACGGCTGAGCTAACCTGATGCTGAGCTATGTATTGGTATGTGCTTTACTTTAACATACCTAACCTCCATGTTATTTCGGGGGCAAAATAATGAATAAATTATATATTTGCCTGACTGAGCTGCCTCCATTGCCACATTGTTGATGTGTAATCTTGTTGTCTGGATCTGACATTTGGTTATGTAGTACATATGTCACAAACCTTGCAATGTAAGTAGAGTTACTCCCTCTTACAATATCGGATACAGGTTCCAGGTACTAATCATGGTGTAGATGAGGATGACCCCTATGCTTCTGTATCCTCAGCTGAGATTATGTAAGGTAGCACAGCACGTGCACACTGTGACAAAGATGCACTACATTGGATGTGTATGGTGAGGTTGTGGTCTCCAATTATCTTTAATGTTGAGGGGTATCAAATTGTCCATGGAAGACAATGTTGCCATTTGCAAATGGTGTGATGTCCTTTGTAGTGGGATGCCTTAATGCTTACCTATTGGTATTTGCAATTTCTTGATATAACCATGTAGGAAAATGGCCGTGCCATCCATCATAGCATCATGCTAGATAACAGTCCCTCATCCCAAGAGACTGGTTCCTGTGGCTCACAATGTCTTATTGAATTTCAACATGTCTAACGGCAAGGCATAGGCTAGCACACGCTATACCAGATTGTACATGGGAGATTGGGGCAGATGTGTTTTACATCCCATTCTTTAGAGTTATCTGTGGCTGGACTGTCATTGGAAGGCCAAAGGAGAAAATTGACAACACTGGAAGCATTCAATATTAGGCTACGATTGTGCAACAATGGGATTTTGACATGTGACCAAAAACAGGAATTATGATTCATTGAAGTATCAACTTTTGCTAGTTACAAAGATATTGCAACAGCAGGACAGATTGATAACAGACAGAATGAGTGGAGAAGGAAAGGCAATTCAAGCAAGATTGAACTTAAGTACACATGCAACACAGGTCATAGTTTACTAAAAGGAGGGTGTGGTATGGAAAGGCTTAAGCTTGGAAAATGGTGTAGGTAATACACATCTTAGTACAAATATAAATTTATATGATCACAAAAGGAATTAGAGTAAGTAAGTTGGACAGCTGACAATTAAGATTTGATGTTGAACTGAGTGATAAATGGAAGAACAAGGGAATGAAAGAAGTCAAAGAAAGATTGGATGAATGCAAGAAAAATGAAAGGTAATGTAGGATGGTATGAAGGGGCAATGGAGGGGTTGGAGGAGGATTATCGGACAGGACACACCAAAGTTGAGTCGATTGATAAATTGAGAGGCAGCTAAAGAAAATAAGAACATGAAATGAGAAGGGCAGAAAGCTAGAAGGAAAATGAAATATTTAAGGAATGGACCAAAGTGAGGTATGAATTGAAAAAGTAGACGAGGCACATGGAACTGGAGGACAAAAATAAAATGTTGGAAAGACATCCTGATTTAAATTAGGTAGGGTATTAAGTAGAAAACTATCACTGGCAGATGTGCAGTTTTGCACGTAACTTAAATTGTACAGCTGTAATAACCATCATTGTCAAGCATTGGACTAAGGGGAGCTAAGACCATGGGCACTTGAATGGTAAGTGTTGAGATCAATTACTTTTGGGGATATTTATTCCTGAGTGACAAAGTGGGTGGCAATTCAATTTTCTGCCTACTCGCCTGGTGGGACTTGTTAAGTATATGTTGTACTTTTAAAATTATATGTTTGTGGATTGAAGTTGGCACAGAAACAATATATGCACACTTCCATTTTCACTGATTTCAGGGAGGAAAATGATTCTAAACACACTTATTTTAGTTCCAAAAGTGATAATTCACATGAAATAGATATTTACAGTCAAAAGATTGACAATTTAAATGTCACCATTACTGACAATCTGGAGAAAGTGCGAGAGGTCCGGAATCATCGTTTTGTAACAGAAAATTTCTTTTTTGTACTAAAAAAATGTATTCAAAATGTCAATTGGATTTTGCCTCATGTTGAATATTCACTTTTTAAAGCCTCACACTGACCAAAATTGCCATTTTTACAGACTTTTCCTCCTACTCAGAACCTTCTATTTTCACTGATTTCAGGCAGGAAAATGATTCTAAACACACTTATTTTAGTTCCAAAAGTGATAATTCACATGAAACAGTTATTTACAGTCAAAAGATTGAAAATTTAAATTTCACCATTACTGACAATCTGGAGAAAGGCGAGAGGTCCGGAATCATCGTTTTGTAACAGAAAATTAATTTTTTGTACTAAAAAAAATTATTCAAAATGTCAATTGGATTTTGCCTCATGTTGAATAACCACTTTTTAAAGCCTCACAGTGAACAAAATTGCCATTTTTACAGACTGTTCCTCCTACTCAGAAGCTTCTATTTTTATTGATTTCAGGCAGGAAACTGACTCTAAACACACTTATTTTAGTTCCAAAAGTGATAATTTACATGCAATAGTTATTTACAGTCAAAAGATTAAACATTAAAATGTAATCAATACTGACCATCTCGAGAAAGTTTGACAGGTCCTGGCTCATCGCTTTTTATCAGAAAATAGATTTTTTGAACTCTACAAAAAATGATTCAAAATGTCAATTGGATCGTGCCTCGTGTTGAATAACCACTTTTTAAAGCCTCACAGTGACCAAAATTGCAATTTTTACAGTCTTTGCCACCTACTCAGAAATTTCTATTTTCACTGATTTCGGGCAGGAAAATTACTCTAAACACACTCATATTAGTGCCAAAAGTGAAAATTCACATGAAATAGTTATTTACAGTCAAACGAGTAAACAATAAAATTTCACCATTTCTGACCATCTGGAGAAAGTTCGCCAGATCCAGGGTCATCGTTTTTCATTAGAAAATTGATTTTTTTGAACCCTACAAAAAATGATTAAAATATCAATTGGATCGTGTCTCATGTAGAATAACCACTTTTTAAAGCCTCACAGTGACCCAATTTGCCATTTTTACAGACTTTTCCTCCTACTCAGAACCTTCTATTTTCACTGATTTCAGGCAGGAAAATGACTCTAAACACACTTATTTTAGTTTCAAAAGTGATAATTCACATGAAATAGTTATTTACAGTCAAACGATTAAACATTAAAATGTCATCAATATTGACCATCTGGACAGGTCATTGTTTTTCAACAGAAAATTACTTTTTTGTACTAAAACAAATATCAAAAATGCAAATTGGATTTTGCCTCATGTTGAATAACCACTTTTTAAAAGCATCACACTGACCAAAATTGGCATTTTTACAGACTTTTCTTCCTACTGACAACCTTCTATTTTCACTGATTTCAGGAAGGGAACTGACTCTAAACACATGTATTTTAGTTCCAAAAGTGATCATTCTCATGAAATAGTTATTTACAATCAAAAGATTAAACATTAAAATGTCACCATTCCTGACCATCTGGAGAAAGTTCGACAGGTCATCGTTTTTCATCAGAAAATTGATTTTCAGGACTGTACAAAAAATTATTCAAAATATCAATTAGATTGTGCCTCATGTTGAATAACCACTTTTTAAAGCCTCACAGTTTCTACAATTGCCATGTTACAGACTTTTTCTCCTACTCAGAAGCTCCTATTTTAACCAATTTCAGACAGGAACATTACTCCAAACACAGCAATTTTAGGTCCAAAAGTGATCATTCAATTCCAACATTTATTTACAGTGAAAAGATTAAACATTAAAAAATCAACATTACTGACAATCTGGAGAAAGTTCAACAGACCCGGTGTCAAAGTTTTTCATCAGAAAATTGGTTTTTGGACCGTACAAAAAATTATTCAAATTGTCAATTGGATCGTGCCTCACGTTGAATAACTACTTATAAAGCTGTCTAAAATTGCCCTTATTCGAGACTTTTCCTCCTACTCAGAAGCTTCTTTTTTTTAAAATTTCAGGCAGTAAAATGACTCTAAACACACCAATTTTAGTTCCAAAAGTGATAATTCACTTCCAACAGTCATTTTTTAATTTATTTTTTATTGAATTTTCTGATAAACGTACATAACAGTCGTCACATCCAGGACAGTTTTGCAGAAATAATACATTGTAAGGATCTATAAAACACATTACCCAATAACGCACAGTGGAGCGGTCATCGGCACATAAACATCATATATACAATGCAAGAGTCAAGTCAGCGATTCTCTTGGAGTAAGTTAGGGTGGTCACGCAGGTATACTGTAAGTGGCTCCCATATATCTGATGATTTTGACATAGTTGTCAGTTCCTCAGCATATAATACAAAATTGTCTCTGCAGTATGCAGCAACTTGTATCCAATTCGCCAATGTGGGGGTTAGTTTACTGTCCCAGTTCATTGCCACCCTACGTTTTGCCAAGAGCAGCAGTATGGCGGTAATTTCTTTTCCATCGATTTCCCAGCTATATTCAACCCCGATAAACATAACTGTGGTGTGCATACTAATGTACAGGAGATCAACATACCCAAATGGTGAGTCACAAGTTCCCAATATTTTTTTATCTTATCACAATTTCATGCTAGGTGTGCGAAGTCCACCTGATCAGCCCCACATCTCTTACATCACGCATCGTCCCGTTGCCCATATTTATGTAATTTGGCTGGAGTGTAGTAGGCTTGATGAATATACTGGTAGTGGTTAATGCGGAGATTGCCGCTAGGTGTAAGAAGCGTAATTAGTGCACAGCATGACACCCAGTCTTCATCCGTCAGGGGGGAGTCTAAAAGTTTGTTCCAGCAGTCCCGGGCATTATGTGTTTGTGTCCCAATTTCCGCTTGAATAAGCTTATATAGTCTTGATATAATGTTAGTATGAGTGGGCGTGGCTATCAACATCTGCAATGGCTTTAGAGTGAGGGGCTCCACTGGAAATGTGGGGTACAGTTCCCTTATGGCTGCCCTCAATCTGTGATAAATAAATCTGAATAGCAAAGTCTGATTGCTAATGTAGGACAGGTCATCTAAGGAGATGAAAAGGCCATCCTGGTACAGATCACCCATCCGTGTTATCCCTATTTGTTCTAGGATCTTAATGCTATTTTTTTCTTGTGTTACTGATAGTTCGGGGTGATGAGCCAATGGCAGATTTGGGGCATATATCGGGGTTTTGCCCGCTTTTTGGCTAATGCCGTGCCAGGCTTCCGATGTCGTCCGCACTGTGTTTATTTCTCGCAGTGATAGGTGATGTCGAGTGTGTGTAACTATGCTAGATAGTGGTATTGGATCTGCATCCCCTTCTTCCACTGCTAAGTGTGGCACATATCTCACCGGGTGATACCAATAGTGTGCGTATTGTGCCTGTGCGCATAAATAGTATAAATGGATATCCGGGACTGCAAAACCTCCCGACTCATACGGAAGAGACATGGTGCAAAGACTGATGAGAGCCTGCTTCCCGGTCCACATCAACCTGCTGAGATTAGATCGTATCCGTTTAAAAATTGGGGCTGGTGGTTTTATTGGTATATTAATGAAAAGATATAATAGTTTGGGTAACAGTACCATCTTTATTAATGATATTCTGTCAGCTAATGATAAAGGCAGTGCGATCCACCTGGTTATTTGTGTTTCTATGCAGTCTATTGTGGCTCCATAATTATACCTCAATACTAATTCCGCATCTCGGTGCACCCAGATCCCTGACCAAAATTGCCATTTTACAGACTTTTCCTCCTACTCAGAACCTTCTATTTTCACTGATTTCAGGCAGGAAAATGACTCTAAACATACTTATTTTAGTTCCAAAAGTGATCATTCTCATGAAATAGTTATTTACAGTCAAAAGATTAAACATTAAAATGTCACCATTCCTGACCATCAGGAGAAAGTTCTACAGGTCCAGGGTCATCGTTTTTCAACAGAAAATTTCTTTTTTGTACTAAAGAAAATTATTCAAAATGTCAATTGGATTTTGCCTCATGTTGAATAATAACTTTTTAAAGTGTCACAGTGACTAAAATTGCCATTTTTATAGACATTTCCTCCTACTCAGAACCTTCTATTTTCACTGATTTCGGGCAGCAAAATGACTCACAACACACTTATTTTAGTTCAAAAACTGATAATTCACATGCATTAGTTATTTACAGTCAAAAGATTAAACCTTAAAATGTAATCAATATTGACCATCTGGGGACAGTGCGACTGGTCCGGGGGTCATTGTTTTTCAAAAGAAAAATGCTTTTTGGTACTAAAAAAATTATTCAAAATGCCAATTGGATTTTGCCTCATGTTGAAAGACCACTTTTTAAAGCCTCACACTGACCAAAATTGCAATTTTTACAAACTTTTCCTCCTAATCAGAACCTTCTATTTTCACTGATTTCAGGCAGGAAAATGACTCTAAACACACTTATTTTATTTCCAAAAGTGAACATTCTCATGAAATAGTTATTTACAGTCAAAAGATTAAACATTAAAATGTCACCATTCCTGGCCATCAGGAGAAAGTTCTACAGGTCTGGGGTCATCGTTTTTCATCAGAAAATGTATCTTTTGGACTCTCCAAAAAATGATTCAAAATGTCGATTGGATTGTGCCTCATGTTGAATATCCATTTATCAAAGCCTCACAGTGACCAAAATTGCCATTATTATAGACTTCTATTTTCACTGATTTCGGGCAGGAAAATGAATCTAAACACACTTATTTTAGTTCCAAAAGAGATAATTCACGTGAAATCGTTATTTACAGTTAAAAGATGAACATTAAAATTTTACTATTACTGACCATCTGGAGAAAGTGCGATAGATCCGGGGTCATCGTTTTTCAACACAAAAAATTGATTTTTTAGACTCTACAAAAAATGATTCAAAATGTCAATTGGATTTTGCCTCATGTTGAATAACCACTTTTTAAAGCCTCACAGTGAGTAAAATTGCCATTTTTACACACTTTTCCTCCTACTCAGAAGCTTCTATTTTCAGTGATTTCAGGCAGGAAAATGACTCTAAACATACTTATTTTAGTTCCAAAAGTGATAATTCACATGAAATAGTTATTTAGGAATAAAAGATTAAACATTAAAATTTCAACATTACTGACAATCTGCAGAAAGTGCGACAGGTCCGGAATCATCGTTTTGTAACAGAAAATTTCTTTTTTGTACTAAAAAAAATTCTTCAAAATCTCAATTGGATTTTGCCTCATGTTGAATAACCACTTTTTAAAGTCTCACAGTGATCCAAATTGCCATATTTAAAGACTTTTCCTCCTACTCAGAAGCTTCTATTTTCACTGATTTCGGGCAGGAAAAGGACTCTAAACACAGTTATTTTAGTTACAAAAGTGATAATTCACATGAAATAGTTATTTACAGTCAAAATATTGAACATTAAAATTTCAGCATTATTGACCATCTGGAGAAAGTGCGACAGGTCGGGGTCATCGGTTTTTCAACACAAAATTGATTTTTTGTTCTAAAAAAAATGATTCAAAATGTCAATTGGATTTTGCCTCATGTTAAATAACCACTTTTTAAAGTGTTCCAGTGCCCAAAATTACCATTTTTACAGACTTTTCCTCCTACTCAGAACCTTCTGTTTTCACTGATTTCAGGCAGAAAATTGACTCAAAATACACTTTTTTTTAGTTTCAAAAGTGATAATTGTCATGAAATAGTTATTTACAGTCAAAAGATTAAACATTAAAATGTAATCAATACTGACCATCTCAAGAAAGTTTGACAGGTCCTGGCTCATCGCTTTTTATCAAAAAATTGATTTTTTGAACTCTACAAAAAATGATTCAAAATGTCAACTGGATCGAGCCTCATGCTGAATAGCAACTTTTTAAAGCCTCACAGTGACCAAAATTGCCATTTTTACAGACTTTTCCACCTACTCAGAAACTATTATTATCACTGATTTTGGGCAGGAAAATTATTCTAAACACACTCATTTTAGTTCCAAAAGTGAAAATTCACATGAAATAGTTATTTACAGTCAAACGATTAAACATTAAAATTTCAGCATTACTGACCATCTGGAGAAAGTGCGACAGGTCTGGGGTCATCGTTTTTCAACAGAAAATGTCTTTTTTGTACTAAAAAAAAAGATTAAAAATGTCAATTGGATTTTTCCTCATGTTGAATAATAACTTTTTAAAGTGTCACAGTGACTAAAATTGCAATTTTTATGGACATTTCCTCCTACTCAGAACCTACTATTTTCACTGATTTCGGGCAGCAAAATGGCTCACAACACACTTATTTTAGTTCCAAAACTGATAATTCACATGCATTAGTTATTTACAGTCAAAAGATTAAACATTAAAATGTAATCAATATTGACCACCTGGAGAAAGTGCGACAGGTCCGGGGGTCATCGTTTTTTCAAAAGAAAAATGCTTTTTGGTACTAAAAAAATGATTCAAAATGCCAATTGGATTTTGCCTCATATTGAAAGACCACTTTTTAAAGCCTCACACTGACCAAAATTGCCATTTTTACAGACTTTTCTTCCTACTCAGAACCTTCTATTTTCACTGATTTCAGGCAGGAAAATGACTCTAAACACACTTATTTTATTTCAAAAAGTGATCATTCTCATGAAATAGTTATTTACAGTCAAAAGATTAAACATTAAAATGTCACCATTCCTGGCCATCAGGAGAAAGTTCTACAGGTCCGGGGTCATCGTTTTTCATCAGAAAAAGTATCTTTTGGACTCTACAAAAAATGATTCAAAATGTCGATTGGATTGTGCCTCATGTTGAATATCCATTCTTTAAAGCCTCACAGTGACCAAAATTGCCATTATTATAGACTTTTTCTCCTACTCAGAAGCTTCTATTTTCACTGATTTCAGGCAGGAAAATGAATCTAAACACACTTATTTTAGTTCCAAAAGAGATAATTCACGTGAAATCGTTATTTACAGTTAAAAGATTGAACATTAAAATTTCACCATTACTGACCATCTGGAGAAAGTGCGATAGATCCGGGGTCATCGTTTTTCAACACATAATTGATTTTTTAGACTCTACAAAATATGATTCAAAATGTCAATTGGATTTTGCCTCATGTTGAATAACCACTTTTTAAAGTCTCACAGTGACTAAAATTGCCATTTTTATACACTTTTCCTCCTACTCAGAAGCTTCTATTTTCAGTGATTTCAGGCAGGAAAATGACTCTAAACATACTTATTTTAGTTCCAAAAATGATAATTCACATGAAATAGTTATTTACAAATAAAAGATTAAACATTAAAATTTCAACATTACTGACAATCTGGAGAAAGTGTGACAGGTCCGAAATCATCGTTTTGTAACAGAAAATTTCTTTTTTGTACTAAAAAAAATTATTCAAAATCTCAATTGAATTTTGCCTCATGTTGAATAACCACTTTTTAAAGCCTCACAGTGATCAAAATTGCCATATTTACAGACTTTTCCTCCTACTCAGAACCTTCAATTTTTCTCTGATTTCAGGCAGGAAAATGACTCTAAACAAAATTATTTTATTTCCAAAAGGGATTATTCTCATAAAATAGTTATTTACAGTCAAAAGATTAAACATTAAAATGTCACCATTCCTGACCATCAGGAGAAAGTTCTACAGGTCCGGGGCCATCGTTTTTCAACAGAAAATTTATTTTTTGTACTAAAAAAAATTATTCAAAATGTCAATTGGATTCTGCCTATTGTTGAATAATAACTTTTTAAAGTGTCACAGTGACTAAAATTGCCATTTTTATAGACATTTCCTCCTACTCAGAACCTTCTATTTTCACTGATTTCGGGCAGCAAAATGACTCACAACACACTTATTTTAGTTCCAAAACTGATAATTCACATGCATTAGTTATTTACAGTCAAAAGATTAAACATTAAAATGTAATCAATATTGACCATCTGGGGACAGTGCGACAGGTCCGGGGGTCATCGTTTTTCAAAAGAAAATTGCTTTTTGGTACAAAAAAATGATTTAAAATGCCAATTGGATTTTGCCTCATGTTGAAAGACCATTTTTTAAAGCCTCACACTGACCAAAATTGCCATTTTTACAGACTTTTCCTCCTACTCAGAACCTTCTATTTTCACTGATTTCAGGCAGGAAAATTACTCTAAACACACGTATTTTATTTCCAAAAGTGATCATTCTAATGAAATAGTTATTTACAGTCAAAAGATTAAACATTAAAATGTCACCATTCCTGGCCATCAGGCGAAAGTTCTACAGGTCCGGGGTCATCGTTTTTTATTAGAAAATGTATCTTTTGGACTCTACAAAAAATGATTCAAAATGTCGATTGGATTGTGCCTCATGTTGAATAACCATTTTTTAACGCATCACAGTGACCAAAATTGCCATTATTATAGACTTTTTCTCCTACTCAGAAGCTTCTATTTTCACTGATTTCGGGCAGGAAAATGAATCTAAACACAGTTATTTTAGCTCCAATAGAGATAATTCACGTGAAATCGTTATTTACAGTTAAAAGATTGAACATTCAAATTACACCATTACTGACCATCTGTAGAAAGTGCGATAGATCCGGGGTCATCGTTTTTCAACACAAAATTGATTTTTTAGACACTACAAAAAATGATTCAAAATGTTAATTGGATTTTGCCTCATGTTGAATAACCACTTTTTAAAGCCTCACAGTGACTAAAATTGCCATTTTTACAAACTTTTCCTCCTACTCAGAACCTTCTATTTTCACTGATTTCAGGCAGGAAAATGACTTTAAACACACGTATTTTAGTTCCAAAAGTGATCATTCTCATGAAATAGTTATTTACAGTCAAAAGATTAAACATTAAAATGTCACCATTCCTGACCAACAGTAGAAAGTTCTACAGGGCCGGGGTCATCGTTTTTCATCAGAAAATGTATCTTTTGGACTCTACAAAAAATAATTCGAAATGTCGATTGGATTGTGCCTCATGTTGAATAACCATTTTTTAAAGCATCACAGTGACCAAAATTGCTATTATTATAGACTTTTTCTCCTACTCAGAAGCTTCTATTTTCACTGATTTCTGGCAGGAAATTGACTCTAAACACACTTATTTTAGTTCCAAAAGAGATAATTCACGTGAAATCGTTATTTACAGTTAAAAGATTGAACATTAAAATTTCACCATTACTGACCATCTGGAGAAAGTGCGACAGATCCGGGGTCATCATTTTTCAATACAAAATTGATTTTTTAGACTCTACAAAAAATGATTCAAAATGTCAATTGGATTTTGCCTCATGTTGAATAACCACTTTTTAAAGTCTCACACTGACCAAAATTGCCATTTTTACAGACTTTTCCTCCTACTCAGAACCTTCTATTTTCACTGATTTTAGGCAGGAAAATGACTCTAAACACACTTATTTTAGTTCCAAAAGTGATAATTCACATGAAATAGTTATTTACAGTCAAAAGATTGAACATTAAAATTTCAGCATTACTGACCATCTGGAGAAAGTGCGACAGGTCCGGAATCATCGTTTTGTAACAGAAAATTTATTTTTGGTACTAAAAAAATTATTCAAAATGCCTATTGGATTTTGCCTTATTTTATTTCCAAAAGTGATCATAGTTATTTACAGTCAAAAGATTAAACATTAAAATGTCACCTTTCCTGGCCATCAGGAGAAAGTTCTACAGGTCCAGGGTCATCGTTTTTCATCAGAAAATGTATCTTTTGGAGTCTACAAAAAATTATTCAAAATCTCAATTGTATTTTGCCTCATGTTGAATGACCACTTTTTAAAGCCTCAATGTGACCAAAATTGCCATTTTTACAGACTTTTTCTCCTACTCAGAAGCTTCTATTTCTACCAATTTCAGGCATTAAAATGACTCTAAACACACTTATTTTAGTTACAAAAGTGATAATTCACATGCAATAGTCATTTACAGTCAAAAACTTAAACAATAAAAAATTACCAATTCTGACCATCTGGAGAAAGTTTGACAGGTCACGGGACACTATTTTTCATCAGAAAATTGATTTTTTTGACTTTAGAAAAATGTATTCAAAATGTCATTTGGACTGTGTCTCATGTTGAATGACTACTTTTTAAAGCCTCAATGTGACCACAATTGCCATTTTTACAGACTTTTTCTCCTACTCAGAAGCTTCTATTTCGACCAATTTCAAGCATTAAATGACTCTAAACACACTTATTTTAGTTCCAAAATTGATAATTCACATGCAATAGTCATTTACAGTCAAAAAATTTAACTTAAAAAAATTACAATTTCTGACCATCTGGAGAAAGTTCGACAGGTCTCGGGTCACCGTTTTTCATCAGAAAATGGATTTTTTGGACTGTAGAAAAATGTATTCAAAATGTCATTTGGATTGACACTCATGTTGAATATCTACTTTTTAAAGCCTCAATGTGACCAAAATTGCCATTTTTACAGACTTTTTCTCCTACTCAGAAGCATCTATTTCGACCAATTTCAGGCATTAAAATTACTCTAAACACACCTATTTTAGTTCCAAAAGTGTTAATTCACATGCAATAGTCATTTACATTCAAAAAATTAAACATAAAAAAATTACAATTTCTGACCATCTGGAGAAAGTTCGACAGGTCACGGGACACTATTTTTCATCAGAAAATTGATTTTTTTGACTTTAGAAAAATGTATTCAAAATGTCATTTGGATTGTGTCTCATGTTGAATAACTATTTTTTAAAGCCCCAATTTGACCAAAATTGGCATTTTTACAGACTTTTTCTCCTACTCAAAAGCTTCTATTTCGACCAATTTCAGGCATTTAACTGACTCTAAACACACTTATGTTAGTTCCAAAAGTGATAATTAACATGCAATAGTCATTTACAGTCAAAAAATGTAACTTAAAAAAATTACAATTTCTGACCATCTGGAGAAAGTTCGACAGGTCACGGGTCATCGTTTTTCATCAGAAAATGTTTTTTTAGTACTGTAGAAAAATGTATTCAACATGTCATTTTGATTGTGCCTCATGTTGAATAACTACTTTTTAAAGCCTCAATGTGACCAAAATTGCCATTTGTACAGACTTTTTCTCCTACTCAAAAGCATCTATTTCGACCAATTTCAGGCATTAAAATTACTCTAAACACACTTATTTTAGTTACAATTCTGACCATCTGGAGAAAGTTCGACAGGTCACGGGACACTGTTTTTCATCGGAAAATTGATTTTTTTGCCTTTGGAAAAATGTATTCAAAATGTCATTTGGATTGAGCCTCATGTTGAATAACTACTTTTTAAAGCCCCAATTTGACCAAAATTGCCATTTTTACAGACTTTTTCTCCTACTCAAAAGCTTCTATTTCGACCAATTTCAGGCATTTAAATGACTCTAAACAAACTTATTTTAGTTCCAAAAGTGATAATTAACATGCAATAGTCATTTACAGTCAAAAAATTAAACATAAAAAAATTACAATTTCTGACCATCTGGAGAAAGTTCGACAGGTCACGAGTCACTGTTTTTCATCAGAAAATGGATTTTTTGGACTGTAGAAAAATGTATTCAAAATTTCATTTGGATTGAGACTCATATTGAATAACTACTTTTTAAAGCCTCAATGTGACCAAAATTGCCATTTTTACAGACTTTTTCTCCTACTCAGAAGCTTCTATTTCTACAAATTTCAGGCATTAAAATGACTCTAAACACACTTATTTTAGTTACAAAAGTGATAATTCACATGCAATAGTCATTTACAGTCAAAAACTTAAACAATAAAAAATTACCAATTCTGACCATCTGAAGAAAGTTCGACAGATCACGGGACACTATTTTTCATCAGAAAATTAATTTTTTTGGCTTTAGAAAAATGTATTCAAAATGTCATTTGGACTGTGTCTCATGTTGAATAACTACTTTTTAAAGCCTCAATGTGACCAAAATTGCCATTTTTACAGACTTTTTCTCCTACTCAGAAGCTTCTATTTCGACCAATTTCAAGCATTAAATGACTCTAAACACACTTATTTTAGTTCCAAAAGTGATAATCCACATGCAATAGTCATTTACAGTCAAAAAATTTAACTTAAAAAAATTACAATTTCTGACCATCTGGAGAAAGTTCGACAGGTCTCGGGTCACCGTTTTTCATTAGAAAATGGATTTTTTGGACTGTAGAAAAATGTATTCAAGATGTCATTTGGATTGACACTCATGTTGAATATCTACTTTTTAAAGCCTCAATGTGACCAAAATTGCCATTTTTCCAGACTTTTTCTCCTACTCAGAAGCATCTATTTCGACCAATTTCAGGCATTAAAATTACTCTAAACACACTTATTTTAGTTACAATTCTGACCATCTGGAGAAAGTTCGACAGATCACGGGACACTATTTTACATCAGAAAATTGATTTTTTTGACTTTAGAAAAATGTATTCAAAATGTCATTTGGACTGTGTCTCATGTTGAATAACTACTTTTTAAAGCCTCAATGTGACCAAAATTGCCATTTTTACAGACTTTTTCTCCTACTCAGAAGCTTCTATTTCGACCAATTTCAAGCATTAAATGACTCTAAACACACTTATTTTAGTTCCAAAAGTGATAATTCACATGCAATAGTCATTTACATTAAAAAAAATTAACATAAAAAAATTACAATTTCTGACCATCTGGAGAAAGTTCAACAGGTCACGGGACACTGTTTTTCATCAGAAAATGGATTTTTTGGACTGTTGAAAAATGTATTCAAAATGTCATTTGGATTGTGTCTCATGTTGAATAACTACTTTTTAAAGCCCCAATTTGACCAAAATTGCCATTTTTACAGAATTTTTCTCCTACTAAAAAGCTTCTATTTCGACCAATTTCAGGCATTAAAATTACTCTAAACACACTTATTTTAGTTACAATTCTGACCATCTGGAGAAAGTTCGACAGGTCACGGGACACTGTTTTTCATCGGAAAATTGATTTTTTTGCCTTTGGAAAAATGTATTCAAAATGTCATTTGGATTGAGCCTCATGTTGAATAACTACTTTTTAAAGCCCCAATTTGACCAAAATTGCCATTTTTACAGACTTTTTCTCCAACTCAAAGCTTCTATTTCGACCAATTTCAGGCATTTAAATTACTCTAAACACACTTATGTTAGTTCCAAAAGTGATAATTCACATGCAATAGTCATTTACAGTCAAAAAATTTTACTTAAAAAAATTACAATTTCTGACCATCTGGAGAAAGTTCGACAGGTCTCGGGTCACCGTTTTTCATCAGAAAATTGATTTTTTGGACTGTAGAAAAATGTATTCAAAATGTCATTTGAAATGACACTCATGTTGAATATCTACTTTTTAAAGCCTCAATGTGACCAAAATTGCCAATTTTACAGACTTTTTCTCCTACTCAGAAGCATCTATTTCGACCAATATCAGGCATTAAAATTACTCTAAACACACTTATTTTAGTTCCAAAAGTGATAATTCACATGCAATAGTCATTTACATTAAAAAAATTCACCATTAAAAAAAATTAAAATTTCTGACCATCTGGAGAAAGTTCGACAGGTCACGGGACACTGTTTTTCATCAGAAAATGGATTTTTTGGACTGTAGAAAAATGTATTCAAAATGTCATTTGGATTGTGTCTCATGTTGAATAACTACTTTTTAAAGCCCCAATTTGACCAAAATTGCCATTTTTACAGACTTTTTCTCCTACTCAAAAGCTTCTATTTCGACCAATTTCTGGCATTTAAATGACTCTAAACACACTTATGTTAGTTCCAAAAGTGATAATTAACATGCAATAGTCATTTACAGTCAAAAAATTAAACATAAAAAAATTACAATTTCTGACCATCTGGAGAAAGTTCGACAGGTCACGGGTCACCGTTTTTCATCAGAAAATTGATTTTTTTGGACTGTAGGAAGATGTATTCAAAATGTCATTTGGATTGAGACTCATGTTGAATATCTACTTTTTAAAGCCTCAATGTGACCAAAATTGCCATTTTTACAGACTTTTTCTCCTACTCAGAAGCATCTATTTCGACCAATTTCAGGCATTAAAACTACTCTAAACACACTTATTTTAGTTACAATTCTGACCATCTGGAGAAAGTTCGACAGGTCACGGGACACTGTTTTTCATAAGAAAATTGATTTTTTTGCCTTTGGAAAAATGTATTCAAAATGTCATTTGGATTGAGCCTCATGTTGAATAACTACTTTTTAAAGCCCCAATTTGACCAAAATTGCCATTTTTACAGACTTTTTCTCCTACTCAAAAGCTTCTATTTCGACCAATTTCAGGGATTTAAATGACTCTAAACAAACTTATTTTAGTTCCAAAAGTGATAATTAACATGCAATAGTCATTTACAGTCAAAAAATTAAACATAAAAAAATTACAATTTCTGACCATCTGGAGAAAGTTCGACAGGTCACGAGTCACTGTTTTTCATCAGAAAATGGATTTTTTGGACTGTAGAAAAATGTATTCAAAATTTCATTTGGATTGAGACTCATGTTGAATAACTACTTTTTAAAGCCTCAATGTGACCAAAATTGCCATTTTTACAGACTTTTTCTCCTACTCAGAAGCTTCTATTTCTACCAATTTCAGGCACTAAAATGACTCTAAACACACTTATTTTAGTTACAAAAGTGATAATTCACATGCAATAGTCATTTACAGTCAAAAACTTAAACAATAAAAAATTACCAATTCTGACCATCTGGAGAAAGTTCGACAGGTCACGGGACACTATTTTTCATCAGAAAATTATTTTTTTTTACTTTAGAAAAATTTATTCAAAATGTGATTTGGACTGTGTCTCATGTTGAATAACTAGTTTTTAAAGCCTCAATGTGACCAAAATTGCCATTTTTACAGACTTTTTCTCCTACTCAGAAGCTTCTATTTCGACCAATTTCAAGCATTAAATGACTGTAAACACACTTATTTTAGTTGCAAAAGTGACCATCTGGAGAAAGTTCGACAGGTCACGGGACACTGTTTATCATCAGAAAATTGATTTTTTTGCCTTTGGAAAAATGTATTCAAAATGTCATTTGGATTGAGCCTCATGTTGAATAACTACTTTTTAAAGCCCCAATTTGACCAAAATTGCCATTTTTACAGACTTTTTCTCCTACTCAAAAGCTTCTATTTCGACCAATTTCAGGCATTTAAATGACTCTAAACAAACTTATTTTAGTTCCAAAAGTGATAATTAACATGCAATAGTCATTTACAGTAAAAAAATAAACATAAAAAAATTACAATTTCTGACCATCTGGAGAAAGTTCGACAGGTCACGAGTCACTGTTTTTCATCAGAAAATGGATTTTTTGGACTATAGAAAAATGTATTCACAATTTCATTTGGATTGAGACTCATGTTGAATAACTACTTTTTAAAGCCTCAATGTGACAAAATTGCCATTTTTACAGACTTTTTCTCCTACTCAGAAGCTTCTATTTCTACCAATTTCAGGCACTAAAATGACTCTAAACACACTTATTTTAGTTACAAAAGTGATAATTCACATGCAATAGTCATTACCAGTCAAAAACTTAAACAATAAAAAATTACCAATTCTGACCATCTGGAGAAAGTTTGACAGGTCTCGGGTCACCTTTTTTCATCAGAAAATGGATTTTTTGGACTATAGAAAAATGTATTCAAAATGTCATTTGGATTGACACTCATGTTGAATATCTACTTTTTAAAGCCTCAATGTGACCAAAATTGCCATTTTTACAGACTTTTTCTCCTACTCAGAAGCATCTATTTCGACCAATTTCAGGCATTAAAATTACTCTAAACACACTTATTTTAGTTACAATTCTGACCATCTGGAGAAAGTTCGACAGGTCACGGGACACTGTTTATCATCAGAAAATTGATTTTTTTGCCTTTGGAAAAATGTATTCAAAATGTCATTTGGATTGAGCCTCATGTTGAATAACTACTTTTTAAAGCCCCAATTTGACCAAAATTGCCATTTTTACAGACTTTTTCTCCTACTCAAAAGCTTCTATTTCGACCAATTTCAGGCATTTAAATGACTCTAAACAAACTTATTTTAGTTCCAAAAGTGATAATTAACATGCAATAGTCATTTACAGTAAAAAAATAAACATAAAAAAATTACAATTTCTGACCATCTGGAGAAAGTTCGACAGGTCACGAGTCACTGTTTTTCATCAGAAAATGGATTTTTTGGACTATAGAAAAATGTATTCACAATTTCATTTGGATTGAGACTCATGTTGAATAACTACTTTTTAAAGCCTCAATGTGACAAAATTGCCATTTTTACAGACTTTTTCTCCTACTCAGAAGCTTCTATTTCTACCAATTTCAGGCACTAAAATGACTCTAAACACACTTATTTTAGTTACAAAAGTGATAATTCACATGCAATAGTCATTACCAGTCAAAAACTTAAACAATAAAAAATTACCAATTCTGACCATCTGGAGAAAGTTCGACAGGTCACGGGACACTATTTTTCATCAGAAAATTGATTTTTTTGACTTTAGAAAAATGTATTTAAAATGTCATTTGGACTGTGTCTCATGTTGAATAACTACTTTTTAAAGCCTCAATGTGACCAAAATTGCCATTTTTACAGACTTTTTCTCCTACTCAGAAGCTTCTATTTCGACCAATTATAAGCATTAAATGACTCTAAACACACTTATTTTAGTTCCAAAAGTGATAATTCACATGCAATAGTCATTTACAGTCAAAAAATGTAACTTAAAAAAATTACAATTTCTGACCATCTGGAGAAAGTTTGACAGGTCTCGGGTCACCGTTTTTCATCAGAAAATGGGTTTTTTGGACTGTAGAAAAATGTATTCAAAATGTCATTTGGATTGACACTCATGTTGAATATCTACTTTTTAAAGCCTCAATGTGACCAAAATTGCCATTTTTACAGACTTTTTCTCCTACTCAGAAGCATCTATTTCGACTAATTTCAGGCATTAAAATTACTCTAAACACACTTATTTTAGTTCCAAAAGTGATAATTCACATGCAATAGTCATTTACATTCAAAAAATTCACCATTAAAAAAAATTAAAATTTCTGACCATCTGGAGAAAGTTCGACAGGTCACGGGACGCTGTTTTTCATCAGAAAATGGATTTTTTGGACTGTAGAAAAATGTATTCAAAATGTCATTTGGATTGTGTCTCATGTTGAATAACTACTTTTTAAAGCCCCAATTTGACCAAAATTGCCATTTTTACAGACTTTTTCTCCTACTCAAAAGCTTCTATTTCGACCAATTTCAGGCATTTAAATGACTCTAAACACACTTATGTTAGTTCCAAAAGTGATAATTAACATGCAATAGTCATTTACAGTCAAAAAATTAAACATAAAAAAATTACAATTTCTGACCATCTGGAGAAAGTTCGACAGGTCACGGGTCACCGTTTTTCATCAGAAAATGGATTTTTTGGGACTGTAGGAAGATGTATTCAAAATGTCATTTGGATTGAGACTCATGTTGAATATCTACTTTTTAAAGCCTCAATGTGACCAAAATTGCCATTTTTACAGACTTTTTCTCCTACTCAGAAGCATCTATTTCGACCAATTTCAGGCATTAAAACTACTCTAAACACACTTATTTTAGTTACAATTCTGACCATCTGGAGAAAGTTCGACAGGTCACGGGACACTGTTTTTCATAAGAAAATTGATTTTTTTGCCTTTGTAAAAATGTATTCAAAATGTCATTTGGATTGAGACTCATGTTGAATAACTACTTTTTAAAGCCTCAATGTGACCAAAATTGCCATTTTTACAGACTTTTTCTCCTACTCGGAAGCTTCTATTTCTACCAATTTCAGGCACTAAAATGACTCTAAACACACTTATTTTAGTTCCAAAAGTGATAATTCACATGCAATAGTCATTTACATTCAAAAAATTAAACTTAAAAAAATTACAATATCTGACCATCTGGAGAAAGTTCGACAGGTCACGGGTCACCGTTTTTCATCAGCAAATTGATTTTTTTGGACTGTAGGAAAATGTATTCAAAATGTCATTTGGATTGAGACTCATGTTGAATATCTACTTTTTAAAGCCTCAATGTGACCAAAATTGCCATTTTTACAGACTTTTTCTCCTACTCAGAAGCTTCTATTTCGACCAATATCAGGCATTAAAATTACTCTAAACACACTTATTTTAGTTCCAAAAGTGATAATTCACATGCAATAGTCATTTACATTCAAAAAATTCACCATTAAAAAAAATTAAAATTTCTGACCATCTGGAGAAAGTTCGACAGGTCACGGGACGCTGTTTTTCATCAGAAAATGGATTTTTTGGACTGTAGAAAAATGTATTCAAAATGTCATTTGGATTGTGTCTCATGTTGAATAACTACTTTTTAAAGCCCCAATTTGACCAAAATTGCCATTTTTACAGACTTTTTCTCCTACTCAAAAGCTTCTATTTCAACCAATTTCTGGCATTTAAATGACTCTAAACACACTTATGTTAGTTCCAAAAGTGATAATTAACATGCAATAGTCATTTACAGTCAAAAAATTAAACATAAAAAAATTACAATTTCTGACCATCTGGAGAAAGTTCGACAGGTCACGGGTCACCGTTTTTCATCAGAAAATTGATTTTTTTTGGACTGTAGGAAGATGTATTCAAAATGTCATTTGGATTGAGACTCATGTTGAATATCTACTTTTTAAAGCCTCAATGTGACCAAAATTGCCATTTTTACAGACTTTTTCTCCTACTCAGAAGCATCTATTTCGACCAATTTCAGGCATTAAAACTACTCTAAACACACTTATTTTAGTTACAATTCTGACCATCTGGAGAAAGTTCAACAGGTCACGGGACACTATTTTTCATCAGAAAATTGATTTTTTTTACTTTAGAAAAATGTATTTAAAATGTCATTTGGACTGTGTCTCATGTTGAATAACTACTTTTTAAAGCCTCAATGTGACCAAAATTGCCATTTTTACAGACTTTTTCTCCTACTCAGAAGCATCTATTTCGACCAATTTCAGGCATTAAAATTACTCTAAACACACTTATTTTAGTTACAATTCTGACCATCTGGAGAAAGTTCGACAGGTCACGGGACACCGTTTTTCATCAGAAAATGGATTTTTTTGGACTGTAGGAAGATGTATTCAAAATGTCATTTGGATTGAGACTCATGTTGAATATCTACTTTTTAAGGCCTCAATGTGACCAAAATTGCCATTTTTACATACTTTTTCTCCTACTTAGAAGCATCTATTTCGACCAATTTCAGGCATTAAAATTACTCTAAACACACTTATTTTAGTTACAATTCTGACCATCTGGAGAAAGTTCGACAGGTCACGGGACACTGTTTTTCATAAGAAAATTGATTTTTTTGCCTTCGGAAAAATGTATTCAAAATGTCATTTGGATTGAGCCTCATGTTGAATAACTACTTTTTAAAGCCCCAATTTGACCAAAATTGCCATTTTTACAGACTTTTTCTCCTGCTCAAAAGCTTCTATTTCGACCAATTTCAGGCATTTAAATGACTCTAAACAAACTTATTTTAGTTCCAAAAGTGATAATTAACATGCAATAGTCATTTACATTCAAAAAATTAAACATAAAAAAATTACAATTTCTGACCATCTGGAGAAAGTTCGACAGGTCACTAGTCACTGTTTTTCATCAGAAAATGGATTTTTTGGACTGTAGAAAAATGTATTCAAAATGTCATTTGGATTGAGCCTCATGTTGAATAACTACTTTTTAAAGCCTCAATGTGACCAAAATTGCCATTTTTACAGACTTTTTCTCCTACTCAGAAGCTTCTATTTCTACCAATTTCAGGCATTAAAATGACTCTAAACACACTTATTTTAGTTACAAAAGTGATAATTCACATGCAATAGTCATTTACAGTCAAATACTTAAACAATAAAAAATTACCAATTTTGACCATCTGGAGAAAGTTCGACAGGTCACAGGACACTATTTTTCATCAGAAAATTATTTTTTTTGACTTTAGAAAAATGTATTCAAAATGTCATTTGGACTGTGTCTCATGTTGAATAACTACTTTTTAAAGCCTCAATGTGACCAAAACTGCCATTTTTACAGACTTTTTCTCCTACTCAGAAGCTTCTATTTCAACCAATTTCAAGCATTAAATGACTCTAAACACACTTATTTTAGTTCCAAAAGTGATAATTCACATGCAATAGTCATTTACAGTCAAAAAATTTAACTTAAAAAAATTACAATTTCTGACCATCTGGAGAAAGTTTGACAGGTCTCGGGTCACCGTTTTTCATCAGAAAAAAGATTTTTTGGACTATAGAAAAATGTATTCAAAATGTCATTTGGATTGACACTCATGTTGAACATCTACTTTTTAAAGCCTCAATGTGACCAAAATTGCCATTTTTACAGACTTTTTCTCCTACTCAGAAGCATCTATTTCGACCAATTTCAGGCATTAAAATGACTCTAAACACACCTACTTAATTCCAAAAGTGATAATTCACATGCAATAGTCATTTACATTTAAAAAATTAAACATAAAAAAATTACAATTTCTGACCATCTGGAGAAAGTTTGACAGGTCACGGGACACTGTTTTTCATCAGAAAATGGATTTTTTGAACTGTAGAAAAATGTATTCAATATGTCATTTGGATTGTGTCTCATGTTGAATAACTACTTTTTAAAGCCCCAATTTGACCAAAATTGCCATTTTTACAGACTTTTTCTCCTACTCAAAAGCTTCTATTTCGACCAATTTCAGGCATTTAAATGACTCTAAACACACTTATGTTAGTTCCAAAAGTGATAATTAACATGCAATAGTCATTTACAGTCAAACAATGTAACTTAAAAAAATTACAATTTCTGACCATCTGGAGAAAGTTTGACAGGTCACGGGTCATTGTTTTTCATCAGAAAATGTTTTTTTAGTACTGTAGAAAAATGTATTCAAAATGTCATTTGGATTGTGCCTCATGTTGAATAACTACTTTTTAAAGCCTCAATGTGACCAAAATTGCCATTTTTACAGACTTTTTCTCCTGCTCAGAAGCTTCTATTTCGATCAATTTCAGGCATTAAAATGACTCTAAACACACTTATTTTACTTCCAAAAGTGATAATTAACATGCAATAGTCATTTACAGTCCAAAAATTAAACATAAAAAAATTACATTTTCTGACCATCTGGAGAAAGTTCGACAGGTCACGAGTCACTGTTTTTCATCAGAAAATTGATTTTTTGGACTGTAGAAAAATGTATTCAAAATTTCATTTGGATTGAGACTCATGTTGAATAACTACTTTTTAAAGCCTCAATGTGACCAAAATTGCCATTTTTACAGACTTTTTCCCCTACTCAGAAGCATCTATTTCGACCAATATCAGGCATTAAAATTACTCTAAACACACTTATTTTAGTTCCAAAAGTGATAATTCACATGCAATAGTCATTTACATTCAAAAAATTCACCATTAAAAAAAATTAAAATTTCTGACCATCTGGAGAAAGTTCGACAGGTCACGGGACACTGTTTTTCATCAGAAAATGGATTTTTTGGACTGTAGAAAAATGTATTCAAAATGTCATTTGGATTGTGTCTCATGTTGAATAACTACTTTTTAAAGCCTCAATGTGACCAAAATTGCCATTTTTACAGACTTTTTCTCCTACTCAGAAGCTTCTATTTCTACCAATTTCAGGCATTAAAATGACTCTAAACACACTTATTTTAGTTACAAAAGTGATAATTCACATGCAATAGTCATTTACAGTCAAATACTTAAACAATAAAAAATTACCAATTTTGACCATCTGGAGAAAGTTCGATAGGTCACAGGACACTATTTTTCATCAGAAAATTATTTTTTTTGACTTTAGAAAAATGTATTCAAAATGTCATTTGGACTGTGTCTCATGTTGAATAACTACTTTTTAAAGCCTCAATGTGACCAAAACTGCCATTTTTACAGACTTTTTCTCCTACTCAGAAGCTTCTATTTCAACCAATTTCAAGCATTAAATGACTCTAAACACACTTATTTTAGTTCCAAAAGTGATAATTCACATGCAATAGTCATTTACAGTCAAAAAATTTAACTTAAAAAAATTACAATTTCTGACCATCTGGAGAAAGTTTGACAGGTCTCGGGTCACCGTTTTTCATCAGAAAAAAGATTTTTTGGACTATAGAAAAATGTATTCAAAATGTCATTTGGATTGACACTCATGTTGAACATCTACTTTTTAAAGCCTCAATGTGACCAAAATTGCCATTTTTACAGACTTTTTCTCCTACTCAGAAGCATCTATTTCGACCAATTTCAGGCATTAAAATTACTCTAAACACACCTATTTAGTTCCAAAAGTGATAATTCACATGCAATAGTCATTTACATTCAAAAAATTAAACATAAAAAAATTACAATTTCTGACCATCTGGAGAAAGTTCGACAGGTCACGGGACACTGTTTTTCATCAGAAAATGGATTTTTTGAACTGTAGAAAAATGTATTCAATATGTCATTTGGATTGTGTCTCATGTTGAATAACTACTTTTTAAAGCCCCAATTTGACCAAAATTGCCATTTTTACAGACTTTTTCTCCTACTCAAAAGCTTCTATTTCGACCAATTTCAGGCATTTAAATGACTCTAAACACACTTATGTTAGTTCCAAAAGTGATAATTAACATGCAATAGTCATTTACAGTCAAACAATGTAACTTAAAAAAATTTCAATTTCTGACCATCTGGAGAAAGTTTGACAGGTCACGGGTCATCGTTTTTCATCAGAAAATGTTTTTTTAGTACTGTAGAAAAATGTATTCAAAATGTCATTTGGATTGTGCCTCATGTTGAATAACTACTTTTTAAAGCCTCAATGTGACCAAAATTGCCATTTTTACAGACTTTTTCTCCTGCTCAGAAGCTTCTATTTCGATCAATTTCAGGCATTAAAATGACTCTAAACACACTTATTTTACTTCCAAAAGAGATAATTAACATGCAATAGTCATTTACAGTCCAAAAATTAAACATAAAAAAATTACATTTTCTGACCATCTGGAGAAAGTTCGACAGGTCACGAGTCACTGTTTTTCATCAGAAAATGGATTTTTTGGACTGTAGAAAAATGTATTCAAAATTTCATTTGGATTGAGACTCATGTTGAATAACTACTTTTTAAAGCCTCAATGTGACCAAAATTGCCATTTTTACAGACTTTTTCTCCTACTCAGAAGCATCTATTTCGAAAAATTTCAGGCATTAAAATTACTCTAAACACACCTATTTTAGTTCCAAAAGTGTTAATTCACATGCAATAGTCATTTACATAAAAAAAATTAAACATAAAAAAATTACAATTTCTGACCATCTGGAGAAAGTTCGACAGGTCACGGGACACTGTTTATCATCAGAAAATGGATTTTTTGTACTGTGGAAAAATGTATTCAAAATGTCATTTGGACTGTGTCTCATGTTGAATAACTACTTTTTAAAGCCTCAATGTGACCAAAATTGCCATTTTTACAGACTTTTTCTCCTACTCAAAAGCTTCTATTTCGACCAATTTCAGGCATTTAAATGACTCTAAACACACTTATGTTAGTTCCAAAAGTGATAATTAACATGCAATAGTCATTTACAGTCAAAAAATGTAACTTAAAAAAATTACAATTTCTGACCATCTGGAGAAAGTTCGACGGGTCACGGGTCATCGTTTTTCATCAGAAAATGTTTTTTTAGTACTGTAGAAAAATGTATTCAAAATGTCATTTGGATTGTGCCTCATGTTGAATAACTACTTTTTAAAGCCTCAATGTGACCAAAATTGCCATTTTTACAGACTTTTTCTCCTACTCAGAAGCATCTATTTCGACCAATTTCAGGCATTAAAATTACTCTAAACACACTTATTTTAGTTACAATTCTGACCATCTGGAGAAAGTTCGACAGATCACGGGACACTATTTTTCATCAGAAAATTGATTTTTTTGACTTTAGAAAAATGTATTCAAAATGTCATTTGGATTGTGTCTCATGTTGAATAACTACTTTTTAAAGCCTCAATGTGACCAAAATTGACATTTTTACAGACTTTTTCTCCTACTCAGAAGCTTCTATTTCGACCAATTTCAAGCATTAAATGACTCTAAACACACTTATTTTAGTTCCAAAAGTGATAATTCACATGCAATAGTCATTTACAGTCAAAAAATTTAACTTAAAAAAATTACAATTTCTGACCATCTGGAGAAAGTTCGACAGGTCTCGGGTCACCGTTTTTCATCAGAAAATTGATTTTTTGGACTGTAGAAAAATGTATTCAAAATGTCATTTGGATTGACTCTCATGTTGAATATCTACTTTTTAAAGCCTCAATGTGACCAAAATTGCCATTTTTACAGACTTTTTCTCCTACTCAGAAGCTTCTATTTCGACCAATATCAGGCATTAAAATTACTCTAAACACACTTATTTTAGTTCCAAAAGTGATAATTAACATGCAATAGTCATTTACAGTCAAAAAATTAAACATAAAAAAATTACAATTTCTGACCATCTGGAGAAAGTTCGACAGGTCACGGGTCACCGTTTTTCATCAGAAAATTGATTTTTTTGGACT
Organism: Triturus cristatus; assembly: GCF_964204655.1. Taxonomy (NCBI): domain Eukaryota; kingdom Metazoa; phylum Chordata; class Amphibia; order Caudata; family Salamandridae; genus Triturus; species Triturus cristatus. Next base: position 1,087,858,536 of record NC_140591.1, read on the forward strand.
GTAGGAAGATGTATTCAAAATGTCATTTGGATTGAGCCTCATGTTGAATAACTACTTTTTAAAGCCTCAATGTGACCAAAATTGCCATTTTTACAGACTTTTTCTCCTACTCAGAAGCTTCTATTTCTACCAATTTCAGGCATTAAAATGACTCTAAACACACTTATTTTAGTTACAAAAGTGATAATTCACATGCAATAGTCATTTACAGTCAAATACTTAAACAATAAAAAATTACCAATTTTGACCATCTGGAGAAAGTTCGACAGGTCACAGGACACTATTTTTCATCAGAAAATTATTTTTTTTTACTTTAGAAAAATGTATTCAAAATGTCATTTGGACTGTGTCTCATGTTGAATAACTACTTTTTAAAGCCTCAATGTGACCAAAACTGCCATTTTTACAGACTTTTTCTCCTACTCAGAAGCTTCTATTTCAACCAATTTCAAGCATTAAATGACTCTAAACACACTTATTTTAGTTCCAAAAGTGATAATTCACATGCAATAGTCATTTACAGTCAAAAAATTTAACTTAAAAAAATTACAATTTCTGACCATCTGGAGAAAGTTTGACAGGTCTCGGGTCACCGTTTTTCATCAGAAAAAAGATTTTTTGGACTATAGAAAAATGTATTCAAAATGTCATTTGGATTGACACTCATGTTGAACATCTACTTTTTAAAGCCTCAATGTGACCAAAATTGCCATTTTTACAGACTTTTTCTCCTACTCAGAAGCATCTATTTCGACCAATTTCAGGCATTAAAATGACTCTAAACACACCTACTTAATTCCAAAAGTGATAATTCACATGCAATAGTCATTTACATTTAAAAAATTAAACATAAAAAAATTACAATTTCTGACCATCTGGAGAAAGTTTGACAGGTCACGGGACACTGTTTTTCATCAGAAAATGGATTTTTTGAACTGTAGAAAAATGTATTCAATATGTCATTTGGATTGTGTCTCATGTTGAATAACTACTTTTTAAAGCCCCAATTTGACCAAAATTGCCATTTTTACAGACTTTTTCTCCTACTCAAAAGCTTCTATTTCGACCAATTTCAGGCATTTAAATGACTCTAAACACACTTATGTTAGTTCCAAAAGTGATAATTAACATGCAATAGTCATTTACAGTCAAACAATGTAACTTAAAAAAATTACAATTTCTGACCATCTGGAGAAAGTTTGACAGGTCACGGGTCATTGTTTTTCATCAGAAAATGTTTTTTTAGTACTGTAGAAAAATGTATTCAAAATGTCATTTGGATTGTGCCTCATGTTGAATAACTACTTTTTAAAGCCTCAATGTGACCAAAATTGCCATTTTTACAGACTTTTTCTCCTGCTCAGAAGCTTCTATTTCGATCAATTTCAGGCATTAAAATGACTCTAAACACACTTATTTTACTTCCAAAAGTGATAATTAACATGCAATAGTCATTTACAGTCCAAAAATTAAACATAAAAAAATTACATTTTCTGACCATCTGGAGAAAGTTCGACAGGTCACGAGTCACTGTTTTTCATCAGAAAATTGATTTTTTGGACTGTAGAAAAATGTATTCAAAATTTCATTTGGATTGAGACTCATGTTGAATAACTACTTTTTAAAGCCTCAATGTGACCAAAATTGCCATTTTTACAGACTTTTTCCCCTACTCAGAAGCATCTATTTCGACCAATATCAGGCATTAAAATTACTCTAAACACACTTATTTTAGTTCCAAAAGTGATAATTCACATGCAATAGTCATTTACATTCAAAAAATTCACCATTAAAAAAAATTAAAATTTCTGACCATCTGGAGAAAGTTCGACAGGTCACGGGACACTGTTTTTCATCAGAAAATGGATTTTTTGGACTGTAGAAAAATGTATTCAAAATGTCATTTGGATTGTGTCTCATGTTGAATAACTACTTTTTAAAGCCTCAATGTGACCAAAATTGCCATTTTTACAGACTTTTTCTCCTACTCAGAAGCTTCTATTTCTACCAATTTCAGGCATTAAAATGACTCTAAACACACTTATTTTAGTTACAAAAGTGATAATTCACATGCAATAGTCATTTACAGTCAAATACTTAAACAATAAAAAATTACCAATTTTGACCATCTGGAGAAAGTTCGATAGGTCACAGGACACTATTTTTCATCAGAAAATTATTTTTTTTGACTTTAGAAAAATGTATTCAAAATGTCATTTGGACTGTGTCTCATGTTGAATAACTACTTTTTAAAGCCTCAATGTGACCAAAACTGCCATTTTTACAGACTTTTTCTCCTACTCAGAAGCTTCTATTTCAACCAATTTCAAGCATTAAATGACTCTAAACACACTTATTTTAGTTCCAAAAGTGATAATTCACATGCAATAGTCATTTACAGTCAAAAAATTTAACTTAAAAAAATTACAATTTCTGACCATCTGGAGAAAGTTTGACAGGTCTCGGGTCACCGTTTTTCATCAGAAAAAAGATTTTTTGGACTATAGAAAAATGTATTCAAAATGTCATTTGGATTGACACTCATGTTGAACATCTACTTTTTAAAGCCTCAATGTGACCAAAATTGCCATTTTTACAGACTTTTTCTCCTACTCAGAAGCATCTATTTCGACCAATTTCAGGCATTAAAATTACTCTAAACACACCTATTTAGTTCCAAAAGTGATAATTCACATGCAATAGTCATTTACATTCAAAAAATTAAACATAAAAAAATTACAATTTCTGACCATCTGGAGAAAGTTCGACAGGTCACGGGACACTGTTTTTCATCAGAAAATGGATTTTTTGAACTGTAGAAAAATGTATTCAATATGTCATTTGGATTGTGTCTCATGTTGAATAACTACTTTTTAAAGCCCCAATTTGACCAAAATTGCCATTTTTACAGACTTTTTCTCCTACTCAAAAGCTTCTATTTCGACCAATTTCAGGCATTTAAATGACTCTAAACACACTTATGTTAGTTCCAAAAGTGATAATTAACATGCAATAGTCATTTACAGTCAAACAATGTAACTTAAAAAAATTTCAATTTCTGACCATCTGGAGAAAGTTTGACAGGTCACGGGTCATCGTTTTTCATCAGAAAATGTTTTTTTAGTACTGTAGAAAAATGTATTCAAAATGTCATTTGGATTGTGCCTCATGTTGAATAACTACTTTTTAAAGCCTCAATGTGACCAAAATTGCCATTTTTACAGACTTTTTCTCCTGCTCAGAAGCTTCTATTTCGATCAATTTCAGGCATTAAAATGACTCTAAACACACTTATTTTACTTCCAAAAGAGATAATTAACATGCAATAGTCATTTACAGTCCAAAAATTAAACATAAAAAAATTACATTTTCTGACCATCTGGAGAAAGTTCGACAGGTCACGAGTCACTGTTTTTCATCAGAAAATGGATTTTTTGGACTGTAGAAAAATGTATTCAAAATTTCATTTGGATTGAGACTCATGTTGAATAACTACTTTTTAAAGCCTCAATGTGACCAAAATTGCCATTTTTACAGACTTTTTCTCCTACTCAGAAGCATCTATTTCGAAAAATTTCAGGCATTAAAATTACTCTAAACACACCTATTTTAGTTCCAAAAGTGTTAATTCACATGCAATAGTCATTTACATAAAAAAAATTAAACATAAAAAAATTACAATTTCTGACCATCTGGAGAAAGTTCGACAGGTCACGGGACACTGTTTATCATCAGAAAATGGATTTTTTGTACTGTGGAAAAATGTATTCAAAATGTCATTTGGACTGTGTCTCATGTTGAATAACTACTTTTTAAAGCCTCAATGTGACCAAAATTGCCATTTTTACAGACTTTTTCTCCTACTCAAAAGCTTCTATTTCGACCAATTTCAGGCATTTAAATGACTCTAAACACACTTATGTTAGTTCCAAAAGTGATAATTAACATGCAATAGTCATTTACAGTCAAAAAATGTAACTTAAAAAAATTACAATTTCTGACCATCTGGAGAAAGTTCGACGGGTCACGGGTCATCGTTTTTCATCAGAAAATGTTTTTTTAGTACTGTAGAAAAATGTATTCAAAATGTCATTTGGATTGTGCCTCATGTTGAATAACTACTTTTTAAAGCCTCAATGTGACCAAAATTGCCATTTTTACAGACTTTTTCTCCTACTCAGAAGCATCTATTTCGACCAATTTCAGGCATTAAAATTACTCTAAACACACTTATTTTAGTTACAATTCTGACCATCTGGAGAAAGTTCGACAGATCACGGGACACTATTTTTCATCAGAAAATTGATTTTTTTGACTTTAGAAAAATGTATTCAAAATGTCATTTGGATTGTGTCTCATGTTGAATAACTACTTTTTAAAGCCTCAATGTGACCAAAATTGACATTTTTACAGACTTTTTCTCCTACTCAGAAGCTTCTATTTCGACCAATTTCAAGCATTAAATGACTCTAAACACACTTATTTTAGTTCCAAAAGTGATAATTCACATGCAATAGTCATTTACAGTCAAAAAATTTAACTTAAAAAAATTACAATTTCTGACCATCTGGAGAAAGTTCGACAGGTCTCGGGTCACCGTTTTTCATCAGAAAATTGATTTTTTGGACTGTAGAAAAATGTATTCAAAATGTCATTTGGATTGACTCTCATGTTGAATATCTACTTTTTAAAGCCTCAATGTGACCAAAATTGCCATTTTTACAGACTTTTTCTCCTACTCAGAAGCTTCTATTTCGACCAATATCAGGCATTAAAATTACTCTAAACACACTTATTTTAGTTCCAAAAGTGATAATTAACATGCAATAGTCATTTACAGTCAAAAAATTAAACATAAAAAAATTACAATTTCTGACCATCTGGAGAAAGTTCGACAGGTCACGAGTCACTGTTTTTCATCAGAAAATGGATTTTTTGGACTGTAGAAAAATGTATTCAAAATGTCATTTGGATTGTGTCTCATGTTGAATAACTACTTTTTAAAGCCCCAATTTGACCAAAATTTCCCTTTTTACAGACTTTTTCTCCTACTCAAAAGCTTCTATTTCGACCAATTTCTGGCATTTAAATGACTCTAAACACACTTATGTTAGTTCCAAAAGTGATAATTAACATGCAATAGTCATTTACAGTCAAAAAATTAAACATAAAAAAATTACAATTTCTGACCATCTGGAGAAAGTTCGACAGGTCACGAGTCACTGTTTTTCATCAGAAAATGGATTTTTTGGACTGTAGAAAAATGTATTCAAAATTTCATTTGGATTGAGACTCATGTTGAATAACTACTTTTTAAAGCCTCAATGTGACCAAAATTGCCATTTTTACAGACTTTTTCTCCTACTCAGAAGCTTCTATTTCTACCAATTTCAGGCACTAAAATGACTCTAAACACACTTATTTTAGTTACAAAAGTGATAATTCACATGCAATAGTCATTTACAGTCAAAAACTTAAACAATAAAAAATTACCAATTCCAACCATCTGGAGAAAGTTCGACAGGTCACGGGACACTATTTTTCATCAGAAAATTATTTTTTTTTACTTTAGAAAAATTTATTCAAAATGTCATTTGGACTGTGTCTCATGTTGAATAACTACTTTTTAAAGCCTCAATGTGACCAAAATTGCCATTTTTACAGACTTTTTCTCCTACTCAGAAGCTTCTATTTCGACCAATTTCAAGCATTAAATGACTCTAAACACACTTATTTTAGTTGCAAAAGTGATAATTCACATGCAATAGTCATTTACAGTCAAAAAATTTAACTTAAAAAAATTACAATTTCTGACCATCTGGAGAAAGTTTGACAGGTCTCGGGTCACCTTTTTTCATCAGAAAATGGATTTTTTGGACTATAGAAAAATGTATTCAAAATGTCATTTGGATTGACACTCATGTTGAATATCTACTTTTTAAAGCCTCAATGTGACCAAAATTGCCATTTTTACAGACTTTTTCTCCTACTCAGAAGCATCTATTTCGACCAATTTCAGGCAATAAAATTACTCTAAACACTCCTATTTTAGTTCCAAAAGTGATAATTCACATGCAATAGTCATTTACATTCAAAAAATTAAACTTAAAAAAATTACAATATCTGACCATTTGGAGAAAGTTCGACAGGTCACGGGTCACCGTTTTTCATCAGAAAATTGATTTTTTTGGACTGTAGGAAAATGTATTCAAAATGTCATTTGGATTGAGACTCATGTTGAATATCTACTTTTTAAAGCCTCAATGTGACCAAAATTGCCATTTTTACAGACTTTTTCTCCTACTCAAAAGCTTCTATTTCGACCAATTTCAGGCATTTAAATGACTCTAAACAAACTTATTTTAGTTCCAAAAGTGATAATTAACATGCAATAGTCATTTACAGTAAAAAAATAAACATAAAAAAATTACAATTTCTGACCATCTGGAGAAAGTTCGACAGGTCACGAGTCACTGTTTTTCATCAGAAAATGGATTTTTTGGACTATAGAAAAATGTATTCACAATTTCATTTGGATTGAGACTCATGTTGAATAACTACTTTTTAAAGCCTCAATGTGACAAAATTGCCATTTTTACAGACTTTTTCCCCTACTCAGAAGCTTCTATTTCTACCAATTTCAGGCACTACAATGACTCTAAACACACTTATTTTAGTTACAAAAGTGATAATTCACATGCAATAGTCATTACCAGTCAAAAACTTAAACAATAAAAAATTACCAATTCTGACCATCTGGAGAACGTTCGACAGGTCACGGGACACTATTTTTCATCAGAAAATTGATTTTTTTGACTTTAGAAAAATGTATTTAAAATGTCATTTGGACTGTGTCTCATGTTGAATAACTACTTTTTAAAGCCTCAATGTGACCAAAATTGCCATTTTTACAGACTTTTTCTCCTACTCAGAAGCTTCTATTTCGACCAATTTCAAGCATTAAATGACTCTAAACACACTTATTTTAGTTCCAAAAGTGATAATTCACATGCAATAGTCATTTACATTCAAAAAATTCACCATTAAAAAAAATTAAAATTTCTGACCATCTGGAGAAAGTTTGACAGGTCTCGGGTCACCGTTTTTCATCAGAAAATGGGTTTTTTGGACTGTAGAAAAATGTATTCAAAATGTCATTTGGATTGACACTCATGTTGAATATCTACTTTTTAAAGCCTCAATGTGACCAAAATTGCCATTTTTACAGACTTTTTCTCCTACTCAGAAGCATCTATTTCGACTAATTTCAGGCATTAAAATTACTCTAAACACACTTATTTTAGTTCCAAAAGTGATAATTCACATGCAATAGTCATTTACATTAAAAAAATTCACCATTAAAAAAAATTAACATTTCTGACCATCTGGAGAAAGTTCGACATGTCACGGGACAATGTTTTTCATCAGAAAATGGATTTTTTGGACTGTAGAAAAATGTATTCAAAATGTCATTTGGATTGTGTCTCATGTTGAATAACTACTTTTTAAAGCCCCAATTTGACCAAAATTGCCATTTTTACAGACTTTTTCTCCTACTCAAAAGCTTCTATTTCGACCAATTTCAGGCATTTAAATGACTCTAAACACACTTATGTTAGTTCCAAAAGTGATAATTAACATGCAATAGTCATTTACAGTCAAAAAATTAAACATAAAAAAATTACAATTTCTGACCATCTGGAGAAAGTTCGACAGGTCACGGGTCACCGTTTTTCATCAGAAAATGGATTTTTTTGGACTGTAGGAAGATGTATTCAAAATGTCATTTGGATTGAGACTCATGTTGAATATCTACTTTTTAAAGCCTCAATGTGATCAAAATTGCCATTTTTACATACTTTTTCTCCTACTCAGAAGCATCTATTTCGACCAATTTCAGGCATTAAAATTACTCTAAACACACTTATTTTAGTTACAATTCTGACCATCTGGAGAAAGTTCGACAGGTCACAGGACACTGTTTTTCAAAAGAAAATTGATTTTTTTGCCTTTGGAAAAATGTATTCAAAATATCATTTGGATTCAGCCTCATGTTGAATAACTACTTTTTAAAGCCCCAATTTGACCAAAATTGCCATTTTTACAGACTTTTTCTCCTACTCAAAAGCTTCTATTTCGACCAATTTCAGGCATTTAAATGACTCTAAACAAACTTATTTTAGTTCCAAAAGTGATAATTAACATGCAATAGTAATTTACAGTAAAAAAATAAACATAAAAAAATCACAATTTCTGACCATCTGGAGAAAGTTCGACAGGTCACGAGTCACTGTTTTTCATCAGAAAATGGATTTTTTGGACTATAGAAAAATGTATTCACAATTTCATTTGGATTGAGACTCATGTTGAATAACTACTTTTTAAAGCCTCAATGTGACCAAAATTGCCATTTTTACAGACTTTTTCTCCTACTCAGAAGCTTCTATTTCTACCAATTTCAGGCACTAAAATGACTCTAAACACACTTATTTTAGTTACAAAAGTGATAATTCACATGCAATAGTCATTTACAGTCAAAAACTTAAACAATAAAAAATTACCAATTCCAACCATCTGGAGAAAGTTCGACAGGTCACGGGACACTATTTTTCATCAGAAAATTATTTTTTTTTACTTTAGAAAAATTTATTCAAAATGTCATTTGGACTGTGTCTCATGTTGAATAACTACTTTTTAAAGCCTCAATGTGACCAAAATTGCCATTTTTACAGACTTTTTCTCCTACTCAGAAGCTTCTATTTCTACCAATTTCAGGCACTAAAATGACTCTAAACACACGTATTTTAGTTACAAAAGTGATAATTCACATGCAATAGTCATTACCAGTCAAAAACTTAAACAATAAAAAATTACCAATTCTGACCATCTGGAGAAAGTTCGACATGTCACGGGACAATGTTTTTCATCAGAAAATGGATTTTTTGGACTGTAGAAAAATGTATTCAAAATGTCATTTGGATTGTGTCTCATGTTGAATAACTACTTTTTAAAGCCCCAATTTGACCAAAATTGCCATTTTTACAGACTTTTTCTCCTACTCAAAAGCTTCTATTTCGACCAATTTCAGGCATTTAAATGACTCTAAACACACTTATGTTAGTTCCAAAAGTGATAATTAACATGCAATAGTCATTTACAGTCAAAAAATTAAACATAAAAAAATTACAATTTCTGACCATCTGGAGAAAGTTCGACAGGTCACGGGTCACCGTTTTTCATCAGAAAATGGATTTTTTTGGACTGTAGGAAGATGTATTCAAAATGTCATTTGGATTGAGACTCATGTTGAATATCTACTTTTTAAAGCCTCAATGTGATCAAAATTGCCATTTTTACATACTTTTTCTCCTACTCAGAAGCATCTATTTCGACCAATTTCAGGCATTAAAATTACTCTAAACACACTTATTTTAGTTACAATTCTGACCATCTGGAGAAAGTTCGACAGGTCACAGGACACTGTTTTTCAAAAGAAAATTGATTTTTTTGCCTTTGGAAAAATGTATTCAAAATATCATTTGGATTCAGCCTCATGTTGAATAACTACTTTTTAAAGCCCCAATTTGACCAAAATTGCCATTTTTACAGACTTTTTCTCCTACTCAAAAGCTTCTATTTCGACCAATTTCAGGCATTTAAATGACTCTAAACAAACTTATTTTAGTTCCAAAAGTGATAATTAACATGCAATAGTAATTTACAGTAAAAAAATAAACATAAAAAAATCACAATTTCTGACCATCTGGAGAAAGTTCGACAGGTCACGAGTCACTGTTTTTCATCAGAAAATGGATTTTTTGGACTATAGAAAAATGTATTCACAATTTCATTTGGATTGAGACTCATGTTGAATAACTACTTTTTAAAGCCTCAATGTGACCAAAATTGCCATTTTTACAGACTTTTTCTCCTACTCAGAAGCTTCTATTTCTACCAATTTCAGGCACTAAAATGACTCTAAACACACGTATTTTAGTTACAAAAGTGATAATTCACATGCAATAGTCATTACCAGTCAAAAACTTAAACAATAAAAAATTACCAATTCTGACCATCTGGAGAAAGTTCGACAGGTCACGGGACACTGTTTTTCATCAGAAAATGGATTTTTTGGACTGTAGAAAAATGTATTCAAAATGTCATTTGGATTGTGTCTCATGTTGAATAACTACTTTTTAAAGCCCCAATTTGACCAAAATTGCCCTTTTTACAGACTTTTTCTCCTACTCAAAAGCTTCTATTTCGACCAATTTCAGGCATTTAAATGACTCTAAACACACTTATGTTAGTTCCAAAAGTGATAATTAACATGCAATAGTCATTTACAGTCAAAAAATTAAACATAAAAAAATTACAATTTCTGACCATCTGGAGAAAGTTTGACAGGTCACGGGTCATCGTTTTTCATCAGAAAATGTTTTTTTAGTACTGTAGAAAAATTTATTCAAAATGTCATTTGGATTGTGCCTCATGTTGAATAACTACTTTTTAAAGCCTCAATGTGACCAAAATTGCCATTTTTACAGACTTTTTCTCCTACTCAGAAGCTTCTATTTCGATCAATTTCAGGCATTAAAATGACTCTAAACACACTTATTTTACTTCCAAAAGTGATAATTAACATGCAATAGTCATTTACAGTCCAAAAATTAAACGTAAAAAAATTACATTTTCTGACCATCTGGAGAAAGTTCGACAGGTCACGAGTCACTGTTTTTCATCAGAAAATGGATTTTTTGGACTGTAGAAAAATGTATTCAAAATTTCATTTGGATTGAGACTCATGTTGAATAACTACTTTTTAAAGCCTCAATGTGACCAAAATTGCCATTTTTACAGACTTTTTCTCCTACTCAGAAGCTTCTATTTCTACCAATTTCAGGCATTAAAACGACTCTAAACACACTTATTTTAGTTACAAAAGTGATAATTCACATGCAATAGTCATTTACAGTCAAAAACTTAAACAATAAAAAATTACCAATTCTGACCATCTGGAGAAAGTTCGACAGGTCACGGGACACTATTTTTCATCAGAAAATTGATTTTTTTGACTTTTGAAAAATTTATTCAAAATGTCATTTGGACTGTGTCCCATGTTGAATGACTACTTTTTAAAGCCTCAATGTGACCACAATTGCCATTTTTACAGACTTTTTCTCCTACTCAGAAGCTTCTATTTCGACCAATTTCAAGCATTAAATGACTCTAAACACACTTATTTTAGTTCCAAAAGTGATAATTCACATGCAATAGTCATTTACAGTCAAAAAATTTAACTTAAAAAAATTACAATTTCTGACCATCTGGAGAAAGTTCGACAGGTCTCGGGTCACCGTTTTTCATCAGAAAATGGATTTTTTGGACTGTAGAAAAATGTATTCAAAATGTCATTTGGATTGACACTCATGTTGAATATCTACTTTTTAAAGCCTCAATGTGACCAAAATTGCCATTTTTACAGACTTTTTCTCCTACTCAGAAGCATCTATTTCGACCAATTTCAGGCATTAAAATTACTCTAAACACACCTATTTTAGTTCCAAAAGTGTTAATTCACATGCAATAGTCATTTACATTCAAAAAATTAAACATAAAAAAATTACAATTTCTGACCATCTGGAGAAAGTTCGACAGGTCACGGGACACTGTTTATCATCAGAAAATGGATTTTTTGTACTGTGGAAAAATGTATTCAAAATGTCATTTGGATTGTGTCTCATGTTGAATAACTATTTTTTAAAGCCCCAATTTGACCAAAATTGCCATTTTTACAGACTTTTTCTCCTACTCAAAAGCTTCTATTTCGACCAATTTCAGGCATTTAAATGACTCTAAACACACTTATGTTAGTTCCAAAAGTGATAATTAACATGCAATAGTCATTTACAGTCAAAAAATGTAACTTTAAAAAATTACAATTTCTGACCATCTGGAGAAAGTTCGACGGGTCACGGATCATCGTTTTTCATCAGAAAATGTTTTTTTAGTACTGTAGAAAAATGTATTCAAAATGTCATTTGGATTGTGCCTCATGTTGAATAACTACTTTATAAAGCCTCAATGTGACCAAAATTGCCATTTTTACAGACTTTTTCACCTACTCAGAAGCATCTATTTCGACCAATTTCAGGCATTAAAATTACTCTAAACACACTTATTTTAGTTACAATTCTGACCATTTGGAGAAAGTTCGACAGATCACGGGACACTATTTTTCATCAGAAAATTGATTTTTTTGACTTTAGAAAAATGTATTCAAAATGTCATTTGGATTGTGTCTCATGTTGAATAACTACTTTTTAAAGCCTCAATGTGACCAAAATTGCCATTTTTACAGACTTTTTCTCCTACTCAGAAGCTTCTATTTCGACCAATTTCAAGCATTAAATGACTCTAAACACACTTATTTTAGTTCCAAAAGTGATAATTCACATGCAATAGTCATTTACAGTCAAAAAATTTAACTTAAAAAAATTACAATTTCTGACCATCTGGAGAAAGTTCGACAGGTCTCGGGTCACCGTTTTTCATCAGAAAATGGATTTTTTGGACTGTAGAAAAATGTATTCAAAATGTCATTTGGATTGACACTCATGTTGAATATCTACTTTTTAAAGCCTCAATGTGACCAAAATTGCCATTTTTACAGACTTTTTCTCCTACTCAGAAGCTTCTATTTCGACCAATTTCAAGCATTAAATGACTCTAAACACACTTATTTTAGTTCCAAAAGTGATAATTCACATGCAATAGTCATTTACAGTCAAAAAATTTAACTTAAAAAATTACAATTTCTGACCATCTGGAGAAAGTTCGACAGGTCTCGGGTCACCGTTTTTCATCAGAAAATGGATTTTTTGGACTGTAGAAAAATGTATTCAAAATGTCATTTGGATTGACACTCATGTTGAATATCTACTTTTTAAAGCCTCAATGTGACCAAAATTGCCATTTTTACAGACTTTTTCTCCTACTCAGAAGCATCTTTTTCGACTAATTTCAGGCATTAAAATTACTCTAAACACACTTATTTTAGTTCCAAAAGTGATAATTCACATGCAATAGTCATTTACATTAAAAAAATTCACCATTAAAAAAAATTAAAATTTCTGACCATCTGGAGGAAGTTCGACAGGTCACGGGACACTGTTTTTCATCAGAAAATGGATTTTTTGGACTGTAGAAAAATGTATTCAAAATGTCATTTGGATTGTGTCTCATGTTGAATAACTACTTTTTAAAGCCCCAATTTGACCAAAATTGCCATTTTTACAGACTTTTTCTCCTACTCAAAAGCTTCTATTTCGACCAATTTCAGGCATTTAAATGACTCTAAACACACTTATGTTAGTTCCAAAAGTGATAATTAACATGCAATAGTCATTTACAGTCAAAAAATTAAACATAAAAAAATTACAATTTCTGACCATCTGGAGAAAGTTCGACAGGTCACGGGTCACCGTTTTTCATCAGAAAATGGATTTTTTTTGGACTGTAGGAAGATGTATTCAAAATGTCATTTGGATTGAGACTCATGTTGAATATCTACTTTTTAAAGCCTCAATGTGACCAAAATTGCCATTTTTACATACTTTTTCTCCTACTCAGAAGCATCTATTTCGACCAATTTCAGGCATTAAAATTACTCTAAACACACTTATTTTAGTTACAATTCTGACCATCTGGAGAAAGTTCGACAGGTCACGGGACACTGTTTTTTATAAGAAAATTGATTTTTTTGCCTTCGGAAAAATGTATTCAAAATGTCATTTGGATTGAGCCTCATGTTGAATAACTACTTTTTAAAGCCTCAATGTGACCAAAATTGCCATTTTTACAGACTTTTTCTCCTACTCAGAAGCTTCTATTTCTACCAATTTCAGGCATTAAAATGACTCTAAACACACTTATTTTAGTTACAAAAGTGATAATTCACATGCAATAGTCATTTACAGTCAAATACTTAAACAATAAAAAATTACCAATTTTGACCATCTGGAGAAAGTTCGACAGGTCACGGGACACTATTTTTCATCAGAAAATTATTTTTTTTGACTTTAGAAAAATGTATTCAAAATGTCATTTGGACTGTGTCTCATGTTGAATAACTACTTTTTAAAGCCTCAATGTGACCAAAACTGCCATTTTTACAGACTTTTTCTCCTACTCAGAAGCTTCTATTTCAACCAATTTCAAGCATTAAATGACTCTAAACACACTTATTTTAGTTCCAAAAGTGATAATTCACATGCAATAGTCATTTACAGTCAAAAAATTTTACTTAAAAAAATTACAATTTCTGACCATCTGGAGAAAGTTTGACAGGTCTCGGGTCACCGTTTTTCATCAGAAAAAAGATTTTTTGGACTATAGAAAAATGTATTCAAAATGTCATTTGGATTGACACTCATGTTGAATATCTACTTTTTAAAGCCTCAATGTGACCAAAATTGCCATTTTTACAGACTTTTTCTCCTACTCAGAAGCATCTATTTCGACCAATTTCAGGCATTAAAATTACTCTAAACACACCTATTTTAGTTCCAAAAGTGTTAATTCACATGCAATAGTCATTTACATTCAAAAAATTAAACATAAAAAAATTACAATTTCTGACCATCTGGAGAAAGTTTGACAGGTCACGGGACACTGTTTATCATCAGAAAATGGATTTTTTGTACTGTGGAAAAATGTATTCAAAATGTCATTTGGATTGTGTCTCATGTTGAATAACTATTTTTTAAAGCCCCAATTTGACCAAAATTGCCATTTTTACAGACTTTTTCTCCTACTCAAAAGCTTCTATTTCGACCAATTTCAGGCATTAAAATTACTCTAAACACACTTATTTTACTTACAATTCTGACCATCTGGAGAAAGTTCGACAGATCACGGGACACTATTTTTCATCAGAAAATTGATTTTTTTGACTTTAGAAAAATGTATTCAAAATGTCATTTGGATTGTGTCTCATGTTGAATAACTACTTTTTAAAGCCTCAATGTGACCAAAATTGACATTTTTACAGACTTTTTCTCCTACTCAGAAGCTTCTATTTCGACCAATTTCAAGCATTAAATGACTCTAAACACACTTATTTTAGTTCCAAAAGTGATAATTCACATGCAATAGTCATTTACAGTCAAAAAATTTACCTTAAAAAAATTACAATTTCTGACCATCTGGAGAAAGTTCGACAGGTCACGGGTCACCGTTTTTCATCAGAAAATTGATTTTTTTGGACTGTAGGAAGATGTATTCAAAATGTCATTTGGATTGAGACTCATGTTGAATATCTACTTTTTAAAGCCTCAATGTGACCAAAATTGCCATTTTTACAGACTTTTCCTCCTACTCAGAAGCTTCTATTTCTACCAATTTCAGGCACTAAAATGACTCTAAACACACTTATTTTAGTTACAAAAGTGATAATTCACATGCAATAGTCATTTACAGTCAAAAACTTAAACAATAAAAAATTACCAATTCTGACCATCTGGAGAAAGTTCGACAGGTCACAGGACACTATTTTTCATCAGAAAATTATTTTTTTTGACTTTAGAAAAATTTATTCAAAATGTCATTTGGACTGTGTCTCATGTTGAATAACTACTTTTTAAAGCCTTAATGTGACCAAAATTGCCATTTTTACAGACTTTTTCTCCTACTCAGAAGCTTCTATTTCGACCAATTTCAAGCATTAAATGACTCTAAACACACTTATTTTAGTTCCAAAAGTGATAATTCACATGCAATAGTCATTTACAGTCAAAAAATTTAACTTAAAAAAATTACAATTTCTGACCATCTGGAGAAAGTTTGACAGGTCTCGCGTCACCTTTTTTCATCAGAAAATGGTTTTTTTGGACTATAGAAAAATGTATTCAAAATGTCATTTGGATTGACACTCATGTTGAATATCTACTTTTTAAAGCCTCAATGTGACCAAAATTGCCATTTTTACAGACTTTTTCTCCTACTCAGAAGCATCTATTTCGACCAATTTTTAGGCATTAAAATTACTCTAAACACATTTATTTTAGTTACAATTCTGACCATCTGGAGAAAGTTCGACATGTCACGGGACACTGTTTTTCATCAGAAAATTGATTTTTTTGCCTTTGGAAAAATGTATTCAAAATGTCATTTGGATTGAGCCTCATGTTGAATAACTACTTTTTAAAGCCCCAATTTGACCAAAATTGCCATTTTTACAGACTTTTTCTCCTACTCAAAAGCTTCTATTTCGACCAATTTCAGGCATTTAAATGACTCTAAACACACTTATGTTAGTTCCAAAAGTGATAATTAACATGCAATAGTCATTTACAGTCAAAAAATGTAACTTAAAAAAATTACAATTTCTGACCATCTGGAGAAAGTTTGACAGGTCACGGGTCATCGTTTTTCATCAGAAAATGTTTTTTTAGTACTGTATAAAAATGTATTCAAAATGTCATTTGGATTGTGCCTCATGTTTTATAACTACTTTTTAAAGCCTCAATGTGACCAAAATTGCCATTTTTACAGACTTTTTCTTCTACTCAGAAGCTTCTATTTCGATCAATTTCAGGCATTAAAATGACTCTAAACACTCTTATTTTACTTCCAAAAGTGATAATTAACATGCAATAGTCATTTACAGTCCAAAAATGAAACATAAAAAAATTACAATTTCTGACCATCTGGAGAAAGTTCGACAGGTCACGGGTCACCGTTTTTCATCAGAAAATGGATTTTTTTGGACTGTAGGAAAATGTATTCAAAATGTCATTTGGATTGAGTCTCATGTTGAATATCTACTTTTTAAAGCCTCAATGTGACCAAAATTGCCATTTTTACAGACTTTTTCTCCTACTCAGAAGCATCTATTTCGACCAATTTCAGGCATTAAAATTACTCTAAACACACTTATTTTAGTTACAATTCTGACCATCTGGAGAAAGTTCGACAGGTCACGGGACACTGTTTTTCATCGGAAAATTGATTTTTTTGCCTTTGGAAAAATGTATTCAAAATGTCATTTGGATTGAGCCTCATGTTGAATAACTACTTTTTAAAGCCCCAATTTGACCAAAATTGCCATTTTTACAGACTTTTTCTCCTACTCAAAAGCTTCTATTTCGACCAATTTCAGGCATTTAAATGACTCTAAACAAACTTATTTTAGTTCCAAAAGTGATAATTAACATGCAATAGTCATTTACAGTCAAAAAATTAAACATAAAAAAATTATAATTTCTGACCATCTGGAGAAAGTTCGACAGGTCACGAGTCACTGTTTTTCATCAGAAAATTGATTTTTTGGACTGTAGAAAAATGTATTCAAAATTTCATTTGGATTGAGACTCATATTGAATAACTACTTTTTAACGCCTCAATGTGACCAAAATTGCCAATTTTACAGACTTTTTCTCCTACTCAGAAGCTTCTATTTCTACAAATTTCAGGCATTAAAATGACTCTAAACACACTTATTTTAGTTACAAAAGTGATAATTCACATGCAATAGTCATTTACAGTCAAAAACTTAAACAATAAAAAATTACCAATTCTGACCATCTGAAGAAAGTTCGACAGATCACGGGACACTATTTTTCATCAGAAAATTGATTTTTTTGACTTTAGAAAAATGTATTCAAAATGTCATTTGGACTGTGTCTCATGTTGAATAACTACTTTTTAAAGCCTCAATGTGACCAAAATTGCCATTTTTACAGACTTTTTCTCCTACTCAAAAGCTTCTATTTCGACCAATTTCAAGCATTAAATGACTCTAAACACACTTATTTTAGTTCCAAAAGTGATAATTCACATGCAATAGTCATTTACAGTCAAAAAATTTAACTTAAAAAAATTACAATTTCTGACCATCTGGAGAAAGTTTGACAGGTCACGGGTCATCGTTTTTCATCAGAAAATGTTTTTTTAGTACTGTATAAAAATGTATTCAAAATGTCATTTGGATTGTGCCTCATGTTGAATAACTACTTTTTAAAGCCTCAATGTGACCAAAATTGCCATTTTTACAGACTTTTTCTTCTACTCAGAAGCTTCTATTTCGATCAATTCCAGGCATTAAAATGACTCTAAACACTCTTATTTTACTTCCAAAAGTGATAATTAACATGCAATAGTCATTTACAGTCCAAAAATGAAACATAAAAAAATTACAATTTCTGACCATCTGGAGAAAGTTCGACAGGTCACGGGTCACCGTTTTTCATCAGAAAATGGATTTTTTTGGACTGTAGGAAAATGTATTCAAAATGTCATTTGGATTGAGTCTCATGTTGAATATCTACTTTTTAAAGCCTCAATGTGACCAAAATTGCCATTTTTACAGACTTTTTCTCCTACTCAGAAGCATCTATTTCGACCAATTTCAGGCATTAAAATTACTCTAAACACACTTATTTTAGTTACAATTCTGACCATCTGGAGAAAGTTCGACAGGTCACGGGACACTGTTTTTCATCGGAAAATTGATTTTTTTGCCTTTGGAAAAATGTATTCAAAATGTCATTTGGATTGAGCCTCATGTTGAATAACTACTTTTTAAAGCCCCAATTTGACCAAAATTGCCATTTTTACAGACTTTTTCTCCTACTCAAAAGCTTCTATTTCGACCAATTTCAGGCATTTAAATGACTCTAAACAAACTTATTTTAGTTCCAAAAGTGATAATTAACATGCAATAGTCATTTACAGTCAAAAAATTAAACATAAAAAAATTATAATTTCTGACCATCTGGAGAAAGTTCGACAGGTCACGAGTCACTGTTTTTCATCAGAAAATTGATTTTTTGGACTGTAGAAAAATGTATTCAAAATTTCATTTGGATTGAGACTCATATTGAAT
The DNA here is from genome assembly GCF_964204655.1 of Triturus cristatus. Classification (NCBI taxonomy): domain Eukaryota; kingdom Metazoa; phylum Chordata; class Amphibia; order Caudata; family Salamandridae; genus Triturus; species Triturus cristatus. The sequence continues at coordinate 1,087,877,422 of NC_140591.1, forward strand.
AACTACTTTTTAACGCCTCAATGTGACCAAAATTGCCAATTTTACAGACTTTTTCTCCTACTCAGAAGCTTCTATTTCTACAAATTTCAGGCATTAAAATGACTCTAAACACACTTATTTTAGTTACAAAAGTGATAATTCACATGCAATAGTCATTTACAGTCAAAACCTTAAACAATAAAAAATTACCAATTCTGACCATCTGAAGAAAGTTCGACAGATCACGGGACACTATTTTTCATCAGAAAATTGATTTTTTTGACTTTAGAAAAATGTATTCAAAATGTCATTTGGACTGTGTCTCATGTTGAATAACTACTTTTTAAAGCCTCAATGTGACCAAAATTGCCATTTTTACAGACTTTTTCTCCTACTCAAAAGCTTCTATTTCGACCAATTTCAAGCATTAAATGACTCTAAACACACTTATTTTAGTTCCAAAAGTGATATTTCACATGCAATAGTCATTTACAGTCAAAAAATTTAACTTAAAAAAATTACAATTTCTGACCATCTGGAGAAAGTTCGACAGGTCTCGGGTCACCGTTTTTCATTAGAAAATGGATTTTTTGGACTGTAGAAAAATGTATTCAAAATGTCATTTGGATTTACACTCATGTTGAATATCTACTTTTTAAAGCCTCAATGTGACCAAAATTGCCATTTTTACAGACTTTTTCTCCTACTCAGAAGCATCTATTTCGACCAATTTCAGGCATTTAAATTACTCTAAACACACTTATTTTAGTTCCAAAAGTGATAATTCACATGCAATAGTCATTTACATTCAAAAAATTAAACATAAAAAAATTACAATTTCTGACCATCTGGAGAAAGTTCGACAGGTCACGGGACACTGTTTTTCATCAGAAAATTGATTTTTTGGACTGTAGAAAAATGTATACAAAATGTCATTTAGATTGAGACTCATGTTGAATTACTACTTTTTAAAGCCTCAATGTGACCAAAACTGCCATTTTTACAGACTTTTTCTCCTACTCAAAAGCTTCTATTTCGACCAATTTCAGGCATTTAAATGACTCTAAACACACTTATTTTAGTTACAAAAGTGATAATTCACATGCAATAGTCATTTACAGTCAAAAACTTACACAATAAAAAATTACCAATTCTGACCATCTGGAGAATGTTCGACAGGTCACGGGACACTATTTTTCATCAGAAAATTGATTTTTTTGACTTTAGAAAAATGTATTCAAAATGTCATTTGGACTGTGTCTCATGTTGATTAACTACTTTTTAAAGCCTCAATGTGACCAAAATTGCCATTTTTACAGACTTTTTCTCCTACTCAGAAGCTTCTATTTCGACCAATTTCAAGCATTAAATGACTCTAAACACACTTATTTTAGTTCCAAAAGTGATAATTCACATGCAATAGTCATTTACAGTCAAAAAATTTAACTTAAAAAAATTACAATTTCTGACCATCTGGAGAAAGTTCGACAGGTCTCGGGTCACCGTTTTTCATCAGAAAATGGATTTTTTGGACTGTAGAAAAATGTGTTCAAAATGTTATTTGGATTGACACTCATGTTGAATATCTACTTTTTAAAGCCTCAATGTGACCAAAATTGCCATTTTTACAGACTTTTTCTCCTACTCAGAAGCATCTATTTCGACCAATTTCAGGCATTAAAATTACTCTAAACACACTTATTTTAGTTCCAAAAGTGATAATTCACATGCAATAGTCATTTACATTCAAAAAATTTAACATAAAAAAATTACAATTTCTGACCATCTGGAGAAAGTTCGACAGGTCACGGGACACTGTTTTTCATCAGAAAATTGATTTTTTGGACTGTAGAAAAATGTATTCAAAATGTCATTTGGATTGTGTCTCATGTTGAATAACTACTTTTTAAAGCCCCAATTTGACCAAAATTGCCATTTTTACAGACTTTTTCTCCTACTCAAAAGCTTCTATTGCGACCAATTTCAGGCATTTAAATGACTCTAAACACACTTATTTTAGTTCCAAAAGTGATAATTAACATGCAATAGTCATTTACAGTCAAAAAATCAAACATAAAAAAATTACAATTTCTGACCATCTGGAGAAAGTTCGACAGGTCACCGTTTTTCATCAGAAAATTGATTTTTTGGACTGTAGAAAAATGTATTCAAAATGTCATTTGGATTGAGACTCATGTTGAATTACTACTTTTTAAAGCCTCAATGTGACCAAAACTGCCATTTTTACAGACTTTTTCTCCTACTCAAAAGCTTCTATTTCGACCAATTTCAGGCATTTAAATGACTCTAAACACACTTATTTTAGTTACAAAAGTGATAATTCACACGCAATAGTCATTTACAGTCAAAAACTTACACAATAAAAAATTACCAATTCTGACTATCTGGAGAAAGTTCGACAGGTCACAGGACACTATTTTTCATCAGAAAATTGATTTTTTTTACTTTAGAAACATTTATTCAAAATGTCATTTGGACTGTCTCTCATGTTGAATAAATACTTTTTAAAGCCTCAATGTGACCAAAATTGCCATTTTTACAGACTTTTTCTCCTACTCAGAAGCTTCTATTTCGACCAATTTCAAGCATTAAATGACTCTAAACACACTTATTTTAGTTACAAAAGTGATAATTCACATGCAATAGTCATTTACAGTCAAAAAATGTAACTTAAAAAAATTACAATTTCTGATTATCTGGAGAAAGTTCGACAGGTCACGGGTCATCGTTTTTCATTAGAAAATGGATTTTTTGGACTGTAGAAAAATGTATTCAAAATGTCATTTGGATTGACACTCATGTTGAATATCTACTTTTTAAAGCCTCAATGTGACCAAAATTGCCATTTTTACAGACTTTTTCTCCTACTCAGAAGCATCTATTTCGACCAATTTCAGGCATTAAAATTACTCTAAACACACCTATTTTAGTTCCAAAAGTGATAATTCACATGTAATAGTCATTTACATTCAAAAAATTTAACTTAAAAAAATTACAATATCTGACCATCTGGAGAAAGTTCGACAGGTCACGGGTCACCGTTTTTCATCAGAAAATAGATTTTTTTGGACTGTAGGAAAATGTATTCAAAATGTCATTTGGATTGAGACTCATGTTGAATATCTACTTTTTAAAGCCTCAATGTGACCAAAATTGCCATTTTTACAGACTTTTTCTCCTACTCAGAAGCTTCTATTTCGACCAATTTCAGGCATTTAAATGACTCTAAACAAACTTATTTTAGTTCCAAAAGTGATAATTAACATGCAATAGTCATTTACAGTAAAAAAATAAACATAAAAAAATTACAATTTCTGACCATCTGGAGAAAGTTCGACAGGTCACGAGTCACTGTTTTTCATCAGAAAATGGATTTTTTGGACTATAGAAAAATGTATTCACAATTTCATTTGGATTGAGACTCATGTTGAATAACTACTTTTTAAAGCCTCAATGTGACCAAAATTGCCATTTTTACAGACTTTTTCTCCTACTCAGAAGCATCTATTTCGACCAATTTCAGGCATTAAAATTACTCTAAACACAGTTATTTTAGTTACAATTCTGACCATCTGGAGAAAGTTCGACAGGTCACGGGACACTGTTTTTCATCAGAAAATTGATTTTTTGGACTGTAGAAAAATGTATACAAAATGTCATTTAGATTGAGACTCATGTTGAATTACTACTTTTTAAAGCCTCAATGTGACCAAAACTGCCATTTTTACAGACTTTTTCTCCTACTCAAAAGCTTCTATTTCGACCAATTTCAGGCATTTAAATGACTCTAAACACACTTATTTTAGTTACAAAAGTGATAATTCACATGCAATAGTCATTTACAGTCAAAAACTTACACAATAAAAAATTACCAATTCTGACCATCTGGAGAATGTTCGACAGGTCACGGGACACTATTTTTCATCAGAAAATTGATTTTTTTGACTTTAGAAAAATGTATTCAAAATGTCATTTGGACTGTGTCTCATGTTGATTAACTACTTTTTAAAGCCTCAATGTGACCAAAATTGCCATTTTTACAGACTTTTTCTCCTACTCAGAAGCTTCTATTTCGACCAATTTCAAGCATTAAATGACTCTAAACACACTTATTTTAGTTCCAAAAGTGATAATTCACACGCAATAGTCATTTACAGTCAAAAAATTTAACTTAAAAAAATTACAATTTCTGACCATCTGGAGAAAGTTCGACAGGTCTCGGGTCACCGTTTTTCATCAGAAAATGGATTTTTTGGACTGTAGAAAAATGTGTTCAAAATGTTATTTGGATTGACACTCATGTTGAATATCTACTTTTTAAAGCCTCAATGTGACCAAAATTGCCATTTTTACAGACTTTTTCTCCTACTCAGAAGCATCTATTTCGACCAATTTCAGGCATTAAAATTACTCTAAACACACTTATTTTAGTTCCAAAAGTGATAATTCACATGCAATAGTCATTTACATTCAAAAAATTTAACATAAAAAAATTACAATTTCTGACCATCTGGAGAAAGTTCGACAGGTCACGGGACACTGTTTTTCATCAGAAAATTGATTTTTTGGACTGTAGAAAAATGTATTCAAAATGTCATTTGGATTGTGTCTCATGTTGAATAACTACTTTTTAAAGCCCCAATTTGACCAAAATTGCCATTTTTACAGACTTTTTCTCCTACTCAAAAGCTTCTATTGCGACCAATTTCAGGCATTTAAATGACTCTAAACACACTTATTTTAGTTCCAAAAGTGATAATTAACATGCAATAGTCATTTACAGTCAAAAAATCAAACATAAAAAAATTACAATTTCTGACCATCTGGAGAAAGTTCGACAGGTCACCGTTTTTCATCAGAAAATGGATTTTTTTGGACTGTAGAAAAATGTATACAAAATGTCATTTGGATTGAGACTCATGTTGAATTACTACTTTTTAAAGCCTCAATGTGACCAAAACTGCCATTTTTACAGACTTTTTCTCCTACTCAAAAGCTTCTATTTCGACCAATTTCAGGCATTTAAATGACTCTAAACACACTTATTTTAGTTACAAAAGTGATAATTCACACGCAATAGTCATTTACAGTCAAAAACTTACACAATAAAAAATTACCAATTCTGACTATCTGGAGAAAGTTCGACAGGTCACAGGACACTATTTTTCATCAGAAAATTGATTTTTTTTACTTTAGAAACATTTATTCAAAATGTCATTTGGACTGTCTCTCATGTTGAATAAATACTTTTTAAAGCCTCAATGTGACCAAAATTGCCATTTTTACAGACTTTTTCTCCTACTCAGAAGCTTCTATTTCGACCAATTTCAAGCATTAAATGACTCTAAACACACTTATTTTAGTTACAAAAGTGATAATTCACATGCAATAGTCATTTACAGTCAAAAAATGTAACTTAAAAAAATTACAATTTCTGATTATCTGGAGAAAGTTCGACAGGTCACGGGTCATCGTTTTTCATTAGAAAATGGATTTTTTGGACTGTAGAAAAATGTATTCAAAATGTCATTTGGATTGACACTCATGTTGAATATCTACTTTTTAAAGCCTCAATGTGACCAAAATTGCCATTTTTACAGACTTTTTCTCCTACTCAGAAGCATCTATTTCGACCAATTTCAGGCATTAAAATTACTCTAAACACACCTATTTTAGTTCCAAAAGTGATAATTCACATGTAATAGTCATTTACATTCAAAAAATTAAACTTAAAAAAATTACAATATCTGACCATCTGGAGAAAGTTCGACAGGTCACGGGTCACCGTTTTTCATCAGAAAATAGATTTTTTTGGACTGTAGGAAAATGTATTCAAAATGTCATTTGGATTGAGACTCATGTTGAATATCTACTTTTTAAAGCCTCAATGTGACCAAAATTGCCAATTTTACAGACTTTTTCTCCTACTCAGAAGCTTCTATTTCTACAAATTTCAGGCATTAAAATTACTCTAAACACAGTTATTTTAGTTACAATTCTGACCATCTGGAGAAAGTTCGACAGGTCACGGGACACTGTTTTTCATCGCAAAATTGATTTTTTTGCCTTTGGAAAAATGTATTCAAAATGTCATTTGGATTGAGCCTCATGTTGAATAACTACTTTTTAAAGCCCCAATTTGACCAAAAATGCCATTTTTACAGACTTTTTCTCCTACTCAAAAGCTTCTATTTCGACCAATTTCAGGCATTTAAATGACTCTAAACAAACTTATTTTAGTTCCAAAAGTGATAATTAACATGCAATAGTCATTTACAGTCAAAAAATTAAACATAAAAAAATTATAATTTCTGACCATCTGGAGAAAGTTCGACAGGTCACGAGTCACTGTTTTTCATCAGAAAATTGATTTTTTGGACTGTAGAAAAATGTATTCAAAATTTCATTTGGATTGAGACTCATATTGAATAACTACTTTTTAACGCCTCAATGTGACCAAAATTGCCAATTTTACAGACTTTTTCTCCTACTCAGAAGCTTCTATTTCTACAAATTTCAGGCATTAAAATGACTCTAAACACACTTATTTTAGTTACAAAAGTGATAATTCACATGCAATAGTCATTTACAGTCAAAAACTTAAACAATAAAAAATTACCAATTCTGACCATCTGAAGAAAGTTCGACAGATCACGGGACACTATTTTTCATCAGAAAATTGATTTTTTTGACTTTAGAAAAATGTATTCAAAATGTCATTTGGACTGTGTCTCATGTTGAATAACTACTTTTTAAAGCCTCAATGTGACCAAAATTGCCATTTTTACAGACTTTTTCTCCTACTCAGAAGCTTCTATTTCGACCAATTTCAAGCATTAAATGACTCTAAACACACTTATTTTAGTTCCAAAAGTGATATTTCACATGCAATAGTCATTTACAGTCAAAAAATTTAACTTAAAAAAATTACAATTTCTGACCATCTGGAGAAAGTTCGACAGGTCTCGGGTCACCGTTTTTCATTAGAAAATGGATTTTTTGGACTGTAGAAAAATGTATTCAAAATGTCATTTGCATTGACACTCATGTTGAATATCTACTTTTTAAAGCCTCAATGTGACCAAAATTGCCATTTTTACAGACTTTTTCTCCTACTCAGAAGCATCTATTTCGACCAATTTCAGGCATTTAAATTACTCTAAACACACTTATTTTAGTTCCAAAAGTGATAATTCACATGCAATAGTCATTTACATTCAAAAAATTAAACATAAAAAAATTACAATTTCTGACCATCTGGAGAAAGTTCGACAGGTCACGGGACACTGTTTTTCATCAGAAAATTGATTTTTTGGACTGTAGAAAAATGTATACAAAATGTCATTTAGATTGAGACTCATGTTGAATTACTACTTTTTAAAGCCTCAATGTGACCAAAACTGCCATTTTTACAGACTTTTTCTCCTACTCAAAAGCTTCTATTTCGACCAATTTCAGGCATTTAAATGACTCTAAACACACTTATGTTAGTTACAAAAGTGATAATTCACATGCAATAGTCATTTACAGTCAAAAACTTACACAATAAAAAATTACCAATTCTGACCATCTGGAGAATGTTCGACAGGTCACGGGACACTATTTTTCATCAGAAAATTGATTTTTTTGACTTTAGAAAAATGTATTCAAAATGTCATTTGGACTGTGTCTCATGTTGAATAACTACTTTTTAAAGCCTCAATGTGACCAAAATTGCCATTTTTACAGACTTTTTCTCCTACTCAGAAGCTTCTATTTCGACCAATTTCAAGCATTAAATGACTCTAAACACACTTATTTTAGTTCCAAAAGTGATAATTCACATGCAATAGTCATTTACAGTCAAAAAATTTAACTTAAAAAAATTACAATTTCTGACCATCTGGAGAAAGTTCGACAGGTCTCGGGTCACCGTTTTTCATCAGAAAATGGATTTTTTGGACTGTAGAAAAATGTATTAAAAATGTTATTTGGATTGACACTCATGTTGAATATCTACTTTTTAAAGCCTCAATGTCACCAAAATTGCCATTTTTACAGACTTTTTCTCCTACTCAGAAGCATCTATTTCGACCAATTTAAGGCATTAAAATTACTCTAAACACACTTATTTTAGTTCCAAAAGTGATAATTCACATGCAATAGTCATTTACATTCAAAAAATTTAACATAAAAAAATTACAATTTCTGACCATCTGGAGAAAGTTCGACAGGTCACGGGACACTGTTTTTCATCAGAAAATTGATTTTTTGGACTGTAGAAAAATGTATTCAAAATGTCATTTGGATTGTGTCTCATGTTGAATAACTACTTTTTAAAGCCCCAATTTGACCAAAATTGCCATTTTTACAGACTTTTTCTCCTACTCAAAAGCTTCTATTGCGACCAATTTCAGGCATTTAAATGACTCTAAACACACTTATTTTAGTTCCAAAAGTGATAATTCACATGCAATAGTCATTTACAGTCAAAAAATTTAACTTAAAAAAATCACAATTTCTGACCATCTGGAGAAAGTTTGACAGGTCTCGCGTCACCTTTTTTCATCAGAAAATGGATTTTTTGGACTATAGAAAAATGTATTCAAAATGTCATTTGGATTGACACTCATGTTGAATATCTACTTTTTAAAGCCTCAATGTGACCAAAATTGCCATTTTTACAGACTTTTTCTCCTACTCAGAAGCATCTATTTCGACCAATTTCAGGCATTAAAATTACTCTAAACACATTTATTTTAGTTACAATTCTGACCATCTGGAGAAAGTTCGACATGTCACGGGACACTGTTTTTCATCAGAAAATTGATTTTTTTGCCTTTGGAAAAATGTATTCAAAATGTCATTTGGATTGAGCCTCATGTTGAATAACTACTTTTTAAAGCCCCAATTTGACCAAAATTGCCATTTTTACAGACTTTTTCTCCTACTCAAAAGCTTCTACTTCGACCAATTTCAGGCATTTAAATGACTCTAAACACACTTATGTTAGTTCCAAAAGTGATAATTAACATGCAATAGTCATTTACAGTCAAAAAATGTAACTAAAAAAAATTACAATTTCTGACCATCTGGAGAAAGTTTGACAGGTCACGGGTCATCGTTTTTCATCAGAAAATGTTTTTTTAGTACTGTATAAAAATGTATTCAAAATGTCATTTGGATTGTGCCTCATGTTGAATAACTACTTTTTAAAGCCTCAATGTGACCAAAATTGCCATTTTTACAGACTTTTTCTTCTACTCAGAAGCTTCTATTTCGATCAATTTCAGGCATTAAAATGACTCTAAACACTCTTATTTTACTTCCAAAAGTGATAATTAACATGCAATAGTCATTTACAGTCCAAAAATGAAACATAAAAAAATTACAATTTCTGACCATCTGGAGAAAGTTCGACAGGTCACGGGTCACCGTTTTTCATCAGAAAATGGATTTTTTTGGACTGTAGGAAAATGTATTCAAAATGTCATTTGGATTGAGTCTCATGTTGAATATCTACTTTTTAAAGCCTCAATGTGACCAAAATTGCCATTTTTACAGACTTTTTCTCCTACTCAGAAGCATCTATTTCGACCAATTTCAGGCATTAAAATTACTCTAAACACACTTATTTTAGTTACAATTCTGACCATCTGGAGAAAGTTCGACAGGTCACGGGACACTGTTTTTCATCGGAAAATTGATTTTTTTGCCTTTGGAAAAATGTATTCAAAATGTCATTTGGATTGAGCCTCATGTTGAATAACTACTTTTTAAAGCCCCAATTTGACCAAAATTGCCATTTTTACAGACTTTTTCTCCTACTCAAAAGCTTCTATTTCGACCAATTTCAGGCATTTAAATGACTCTAAACAAACTTATTTTAGTTCCAAAAGTGATAATTAACATGCAATAGTCATTTACAGTCAAAAAATTGAACATAAAAAAATTATAATTTCTGACCATCTGGAGAAAGTTCGACAGGTCACGAGTCACTGTTTTTCATCAGAAAATTGATTTTTTGGACTGTAGAAAAATGTATTCAAAATTTCATTTGGATTGAGACTCATATTGAATAACTACTTTTTAACGCCTCAATGTGACCAAAATTGCCAATTTTACAGACTTTTTCTCCTACTCAGAAGCTTCTATTTCTACAAATTTCAGGCATTAAAATGACTCTAAACACACTTATTTTAGTTACAAAAGTGATAATTCACATGCAATAGTCATTTACAGTCAAAAACTTAAACAATAAAAAATTACCAATTCTGACCATCTGAAGAAAGTTCGACAGATCACGGGACACTATTTTTCATCAGAAAATTGATTTTTTTGACTTTAGAAAAATGTATTCAAAATGTCATTTGGACTGTGTCTCATGTTGAATAACTACTTTTTAAAGCCTCAATGTGACCAAAATTGCCATTTTTACAGACTTTTTCTCCTACTCAAAAGCTTCTATTTCGACCAATTTCAAGCATTAAATGACTCTAAACACACTTATTTTAGTTCCAAAAGTGATAATTCACATGCAATAGTCATTTACATTCAAAAAATTAAACATAAAAAAATTACAATTTCTGACCATCTGGAGAAAGTTCGACAGGTCACGGGACACTGTTTTTCATCAGAAAATTGATTTTTTGGACTGTAGAAAAATGTATACAAAATGTCATTTAGATTGAGACTCATGTTGAATTACTACTTTTTAAAGCCTCAATGTGACCAAAACTGCCATTTTTACAGACTTTTTCTCCTACTCAAAAGCTTCTATTTCGACCAATTTCAGGCATTTAAATGACTCTAAACACACTTATTTTAGTTACAAAAGTGATAATTCACATGCAATAGTCATTTACAGTCAAAAACTTACACAATAAAAAATTACCAATTCTGCCCATCTGGAGAATGTTCGACAGGTCACGGGACACTATTTTTCATCAGAAAATTGATTTTTTTGACTTTAGAAAAATGTATTCAAAATGTCATTTGGACTGTGTCTCATGTTGATTAACTACTTTTTAAAGCCCCAATTTGACCAAAAATGCCATTTTTACAGACTTTTTCTCCTACTCAAAAGCTTCTATTTCGACGAATTTCAGGCATTTAAATGACTCTAAACAAACTTATTTTAGTTCCAAAAGTGATAATTAACATGCAATAGTCATTTACAGTCAAAAAATTAAACATAAAAAAATTATAATTTCTGACCATCTGGAGAAAGTTCGACAGGTCACGAGTCACTGTTTTTCATCAGAAAATTGATTTTTTGGACTGTAGAAAAATGTATTCAAAATTTCATTTGGATTGAGACTCATATTGAATAACTAATTTTTAACGCCTCAATGTGACCAAAATTGCCATTTTTACAGACTTTTTCTCCTACTCAGAAGCTTCTATTTCGACCAATTTCAAGCATTAAATGACTCTAAACACACTTATTTTAGTTCCAAAAGTGATATTTCACATGCAATAGTCATTTACAGTCAAAAAATTTAACTTAAAAAAATTACAATTTCTGACCATCTGGAGAAAGTTCGACAGGTCTCGGGTCACCGTTTTTCATTAGAAAATGGATTTTTTGGACTGTAGAAAAATGTATTCAAAATGTCATTTGCATTGACACTCATGTTGAATATCTACTTTTTAAAGCCTCAATGTGACCAAAATTGCCATTTTTACAGACTTTTTCTCCTACTCAGAAGCATCTATTTCGACCAATTTCAGGCATTTAAATTACTCTAAACACACTTATTTTAGTTCCAAAAGTGATAATTCACATGCAATAGTCATTTACATTCAAAAAATTAAACATAAAAAAATTACAATTTCTGACCATCTGGAGAAAGTTCGACAGGTCACGGGACACTGTTTTTCATCAGAAAATTGATTTTTTGGACTGTAGAAAAATGTATACAAAATGTCATTTAGATTGAGACTCATGTTGAATTACTACTTTTTAAAGCCTCAATGTGACCAAAACTGCCATTTTTACAGACTTTTTCTCCTACTCAGAAGCTTCTATTTCGACCAATTTCAGGCATTTAAATGACTCTAAACAAACTTATTTTAGTTCCAAAAGTGATAATTAACATGCAATAGTCATTTACAGTAAAAAAATAAACATAAAAAAATTACAATTTCTGACCATCTGGAGAAAGTTCGACAGGTCACGAGTCACTGTTTTTCATCAGAAAATGGATTTTTTGGACTATAGAAAAATGTATTCACAATTTCATTTGGATTGAGACTCATGTTGAATAACTACTTTTTAAAGCCTCAATGTGACCAAAATTGCCATTTTTACAGACTTTTTCTCCTACTCAGAAGCATCTATTTCGACCAATTTCAGGCATTAAAATTACTCTAAACACAGTTATTTTAGTTACAATTCTGACCATCTGGAGAAAGTTCGACAGGTCACGGGACACTGTTTTTCATCGCAAAATTGATTTTTTTGCCTTTGGAAAAATGTATTCAAAATGTCATTTGGATTGAGCCTCATGTTGAATAACTACTTTTTAAAGCCCCAATTTGACCAAAAATGCCATTTTTACAGACTTTTTCTCCTACTCAAAAGCTTCTATTTCGACCAATTTCAGGCATTTAAATGACTCTAAACAAACTTATTTTAGTTCCAAAAGTGATAATTAACATGCAATAGTCATTTACAGTCAAAAAATTAAACATAAAAAAATTATAATTTCTGACCATCTGGAGAAAGTTCGACAGGTCACGAGTCACTGTTTTTCATCAGAAAATTGATTTTTTTGACTTTAGAAAAATGTATTCAAAATGTCATTTGGACTGTGTCTCATGTTGAATAACTACTTTTTAAAGCCTCAATGTGACCAAAATTGCCATTTTTACAGACTTTTTCTCCTACTCAGAAGCTTCTATTTCGACCAATTTCAAGCATTAAATGACTCTAAACACACTTATTTTAGTTCCAAAAGTGATATTTCACATGCAATAGTCATTTACAGTCAAAAAATTTAACTTAAAAAAATTACAATTTCTGACCATCTGGAGAAAGTTCGACAGGTCTCGGGTCACCGTTTTTCATTAGAAAATGGATTTTTTGGACTGTAGAAAAATGTATTCAAAATGTCATTTGCATTGACACTCATGTTGAATATCTACTTTTTAAAGCCTCAATGTGACCAAAATTGCCATTTTTACAGACTTTTTCTCCTACTCAGAAGCATCTATTTCGACCAATTTCAGGCATTTAAATTACTCTAAACACACTTATTTTAGTTCCAAAAGTGATAATTCACATGCAATAGTCATTTACATTCAAAAAATTAAACATAAAAAAATTACAATTTCTGACCATCTGGAGAAAGTTCGACAGGTCACGGGACACTGTTTTTCATCAGAAAATTGATTTTTTGGACTGTAGAAAAATGTATACAAAATGTCATTTAGATTGAGACTCATGTTGAATTACTACTTTTTAAAGCCTCAATGTGACCAAAACTGCCATTTTTACAGACTTTTTCTCCTACTCAAAAGCTTCTATTTCGACCAATTTCAGGCATTTAAATGACTCTAAACACACTTATGTTAGTTACAAAAGTGATAATTCACATGCAATAGTCATTTACAGTCAAAAACTTACACAATAAAAAATTACCAATTCTGACCATCTGGAGAATGTTCGACAGGTCACGGGACACTATTTTTCATCAGAAAATTGATTTTTTTGACTTTAGAAAAATGTATTCAAAATGTCATTTGGACTGTGTCTCATGTTGAATAACTACTTTTTAAAGCCTCAATGTGACCAAAATTGCCATTTTTACAGACTTTTTCTCCTACTCAGAAGCTTCTATTTCGACCAATTTCAAGCATTAAATGACTCTAAACACACTTATTTTAGTTCCAAAAGTGATAATTCACATGCAATAGTCATTTACAGTCAAAAAATTTAACTTAAAAAAATTACAATTTCTGACCATCTGGAGAAAGTTCGACAGGTCTCGGGTCACCGTTTTTCATCAGAAAATGGATTTTTTGGACTGTAGAAAAATGTATTAAAAATGTTATTTGGATTGACACTCATGTTGAATATCTACTTTTTAAAGCCTCAATGTGACCAAAATTGCCATTTTTACAGACTTTTTCTCCTACTCAGAAGCATCTATTTTGACCAATTTCAGGCATTTAAATTACTCTAAACACACTTATTTTAGTACTAAAAGTGATAATTCACATGCAATAGTCATTTACATTCAAAAAATTAAACATAAAAAAATTACAATTTCTGACCATCTGGAGAAAGTTCGACAGGTAACGGGACACTGTTTTTCATCAGAAAATTGATTTTTTGGACTGTAGAAAAATGTATACAAAATGTCATTTAGATTGAGACTCATGTTGAATTACTACTTTTTAAAGCCTCAATGTGACCAAAACTGCCATTTTTACAGACTTTTTCTCCTACTCAGAAGCTTCTATTTCGACCAATTTCAGGCATTTAAATGACTCTAAACAAACTTATTTTAGTTCCAAAAGTGATAATTAACATGCAATAGTCATTTACAGTAAAAAAATAAACATAAAAAAATTACAATTTCTGACCATCTGGAGAAAGTTCGACAGGTCACGAGTCACTGTTTTTCATCAGAAAATGGATTTTTTGGACTATAGAAAAATGTATTCACAATTTCATTTGGATTGAGACTCATGTTGAATAACTACTTTTTAAAGCCTCAATGTGACCAAAATTGCCATTTTTACAGACTTTTTCTCCTACTCAGAAGCATCTATTTCGACCAATTTCAGGCATTAAAATTACTCTAAACACAGTTATTTTAGTTACAATTCTGACCATCTGGAGAAAGTTCGACAGGTCACGGGACACTGTTTTTCATCGCAAAATTGATTTTTTTGCCTTTGGAAAAATGTATTCAAAATGTCATTTGGATTGAGCCTCATGTTGAATAACTACTTTTTAAAGCCCCAATTTGACCAAAAATGCCATTTTTACAGACTTTTTCTCCTACTCAAAAGCTTCTATTTCGACCAATTTCAGGCATTTAAATGACTCTAAACAAACTTATTTTAGTTCCAAAAGTGATAATTAACATGCAATAGTCATTTACAGTCAAAAAATTAAACATAAAAAAATTATAATTTCTGACCATCTGGAGAAAGTTCGACAGGTCACGAGTCACTGTTTTTCATCAGAAAATTGATTTTTTTGACTTTAGAAAAATGTATTCAAAATGTCATTTGGACTGTGTCTCATGTTGAATAACTACTTTTTAAAGCCTCAATGTGACCAAAATTGCCATTTTTACAGACTTTTTCTCCTACTCAGAAGCTTCTATTTCGACCAATTTCAAGCATTAAATGACTCTAAACACACTTATTTTAGTTCCAAAAGTGATATTTCACATGCAATAGTCATTTACAGTCAAAAAATTTAACTTAAAAAAATTACAATTTCTGACCATCTGGAGAAAGTTCGACAGGTCTCGGGTCACCGTTTTTCATTAGAAAATGGATTTTTTGGACTGTAGAAAAATGTATTCAAAATGTCATTTGCATTGACACTCATGTTGAATATCTACTTTTTAAAGCCTCAATGTGACCAAAATTGCCATTTTTACAGACTTTTTCTCCTACTCAGAAGCATCTATTTCGACCAATTTCAGGCATTTAAATTACTCTAAACACACTTATTTTAGTTCCAAAAGTGATAATTCACATGCAATAGTCATTTACATTAAAAAAATTAAACATAAAAAAATTACAATTTCTGACCATCTGGAGAAAGTTCGACAGGTCACGGGACACTGTTTTTCATCAGAAAATTGATTTTTTGGACTGTAGAAAAATGTATACAAAATGTCATTTAGATTGAGACTCATGTTGAATTACTACTTTTTAAAGCCTCAATGTGACCAAAACTGCCATTTTTACAGACTTTTTCTCCTACTCAAAAGCTTCTATTTCGACCAATTTCAGGCATTTAAATGACTCTAAACACACTTATGTTAGTTACAAAAGTGATAATTCACATGCAATAGTCATTTACAGTCAAAAACTTACACAATAAAAAATTACCAATTCTGACCATCTGGAGAATGTTCGACAGGTCACGGGACACTATTTTTCATCAGAAAATTGATTTTTTTGACTTTAGAAAAATGTATTCAAAATGTCATTTGGACTGTGTCTCATGTTGAATAACTACTTTTTAAAGCCTCAATGTGACCAAAATTGCCATTTTTACAGACTTTTTCTCCTACTCAGAAGCTTCTATTTCGACCAATTTCAAGCATTAAATGACTCTAAACACACTTATTTTAGTTCCAAAAGTGATAATTCACATGCAATAGTCATTTACAGTCAAAAAATTTAACTTAAAAAAATTACAATTTCTGACCATCTGGAGAAAGTTCGACAGGTCTCGGGTCACCGTTTTTCATCAGAAAATGGATTTTTTGGACTGTAGAAAAATGTATTAAAAATGTTATTTGGATTGACACTCATGTTGAATATCTACTTTTTAAAGCCTCAATGTGACCAAAATTGCCATTTTTACAGACTTTTTCTCCTACTCAGAAGCATCTATTTCGACCAATTTCAGGCATTAAAATTACTCTAAACACACTTATTTTAGTTCCAAAAGTGATAATTCACATGCAATAGTCATTTACATTCAAAAAATTTAACATAAAAAAATTACAATTTCTGACCATCTGGAGAAAGTTCGACAGGTCACGGGACACTGTTTTTCATCAGAAAATTGATTTTTTGGACTGTAGAAAAATGTATTCAAAATGTCATTTGGATTGTGTCTCATGTTGAATAACTACTTTTTAAAGCCCCAATTTGACCAAAATTGCCATTTTTACAGACTTTTTCTCCTACTCAAAAGCTTCTATTGCGACCAATTTCAGGCATTTAAATGACTCTAAACACACTTATTTTAGTTCCAAAAGTGATAATTAACATGCAATAGTCATTTACAGTCAAAAAATCAAACATAAAAAAATTACAATTTCTGACCATCTGGAGAAAGTTCGACAGGTCACCGTTTTTCATCAGAAAATGGATTTTTTTGGACTGTAGAAAAATGTATACAAAATGTCATTTGGATTGAGACTCATGTTGAATTACTACTTTTTAAAGCCTCAATGTGACCAAAACTGCCATTTTTACAGACTTTTTCTCCTACTCAAAAGCTTCTATTTC
This sequence comes from Triturus cristatus, assembly GCF_964204655.1. Lineage (NCBI taxonomy): Eukaryota > Metazoa > Chordata > Amphibia > Caudata > Salamandridae > Triturus > Triturus cristatus. The sequence goes on from NC_140591.1 coordinate 1,087,894,618, forward strand.
GACCAATTTCAGGCATTTAAATGACTCTAAACACACTTATTTTAGTTACAAAAGTGATAATTCACACGCAATAGTCATTTACAGTCAAAAACTTACACAATAAAAAATTACCAATTCTGACTATCTGGAGAAAGTTCGACAGGTCACAGGACACTATTTTTCATCAGAAAATTGATTTTTTTTACTTTAGAAACATTTATTCAAAATGTCATTTGGACTGTCTCTCATGTTGAATAAATACGTTTTAAAGCCTCAATGTGACCAAAACTGCCATTTTTCAGACTTTTTCTCCTACTCAAAAGCTTCTATTTCGACCAATTTCAGGCATTTAAATGACTCTAAACACACTTATTTTAGTTACAAAAGTGATAATTCACACGCAATAGTCATTTACAGTCAAAAACTTACACAATAAAAAATTACCAATTCTGACTATCTGGAGAAAGTTCGACAGGTCACGGGACACTATTTTTCATCAGAAAATTGATTTTTTTTACTTTAGATACATTTATTCAAAATGTCATTTGGACTGTCTCTCATGTTGAATAAATACTTTTTAAAGCCTCAATGTGACCAAAATTGCCATTTTTACAGACTTTTTCTCCTACTCAGAAGCTTCTATTTCGACCAATTTCAAGCATTAAATGACTCTAAACACACTTATTTTAGTTACAAAAGTGATAATTCACATGCAATAGTCATTTACAGTCAAAAAATGTAACTTAAAAAAATTACAATTTCTGATTATCTGGAGAAAGTTCGACAGGTCACGGGTCATCGTTTTTCATTAGAAAATGGATTTTTTGGACTGTAGAAAAATGTATTCAAAATGTCATTTGGATTGACACTCATGTTGAATATCTACTTTTTAAAGCCTCAATGTGACCAAAATTGCCATTTTTACAGACTTTTTCTCCTACTCAGAAGCATCTATTTCGACCAATTTCAGGCATTAAAATTACTCTAAACACACCTATTTTAGTTCCAAAAGTGATAATTCACATGTAATAGTCATTTACATTCAAAAAATTAAACTTAAAAAAATTACAATATCTGACCATCTGGAGAAAGTTCGACAGGTCACGGGTCACCGTTTTTCATCAGAAAATAGATTTTTTGGACTGTAGGAAAATGTATTCAAAATGTCATTTGGATTGAGACTCATGTTGAATATCTACTTTTTAAAGCCTCAATGTGACCAAAATTTCCATTTTTACAGACTTTTTCTCCTACTCAGAAGCATCTATTTCGACCAATTTCAGGCATTAAAATTACTCTAAACACACTTATTTTAGTTACAATTCTGACCATCTGGAGAAAGTTCGACAGGTCACGGGACACTGTTTTTCATCAGAAAATTGATTTTTTTGCCTTTGGAAAAATGTATTCAAAATGTCATTTGGATTGAGCCTCATGTTGAATAACTACTTTTTAAAGCCCCAATTTGACCAAATTGCCATTTTTACAGACTTTTTCTCCTACTCAAAAGCTTCTATTTCGACCAATTTCAGGCATTTAAATGACTCTAAACAAACTTATTTTAGTTCCAAAAGTGATAATTAACATGCAATAGTCATTTACAGTAAAAAATAAACATAAAAAAATTACAATTTCTGACCATCTGGAGAAAGTTCGACAGGTCACGAGTCACTGTTTTTCATCAGAAAATGGATTTTTTGGACTATAGAAAAATGTATTCACAATTTCATTTGGATTGAGACTCATGTTGAATAACTAGTTTTTAAAGCCTCAATGTGACCAAAATTGCCATTTTTACAGACTTTTTCTCCTACTCAGAAGCTTCTATTTCTACCAATTTCAGGCACTAAAATGACTCTAAACACACTTATTTTAGTTACAAAAGTGATAATTCACATGCAATAGTCATTACCAGTCAAAAACTTACACAATAAAAAATTACCAATTCTGACCATCTGGAGAAAGTTCGACAGGTCACGGGACACTATTTTTCATCAGAAAATTGATTTTTTTGACTTTAGAAAAATGTATTCAAAATGTCATTTGGACTGTGTCTCATGTTGAATAACTACTTTTTAAAGCCTCAATGTGACCAAAATTGCCATTTTTACAGACTTTTTCTCCTACTCAGAAGCTTCTATTTCGACCAATTTCAAGCATTAAATGACTCTAAACACACTTATTTTAGTTCCAAAAGTGATATTTCACATGCAATAGTCATTTACAGTCAAAAAATGTAACTTAAAAAAATTACAATTTCTGACCATCTGGAGAAAGTTCGACAGGTTTCGGGTCACCGTTTTTCATTAGAAAATGGATTTTTTGGACTGTAGAAAAATGTATTCAAAATGTCATTTGGATTGACACTCATGTTGAATATCTACTTTTTAAAGCCTCAATGTGACCAAAATTGCCATTTTTACAGACTTTTTCTCCTACTCAGAAGCATCTATTTCGACCAATTTCAGGCATTAAAATTACTCTAAACACACTTATTTTAGTTCCAAAAGTGATAATTCACATGCAATAGTCATTTACATTAAAAAAATGTAACATAAAAAAATTACAATTTCTGACCATCTGGAGAAAGTTCGACAGGTCACGGGACACTGTTTTTCATCAGAAAATTGATTTTTTGGACTGTAGAAAAATATATTCAAAATGTCATTTGGATTGTGTCTCATGTTGAATAACTACTTTTTAAAGCCCCAATTTGACCAAAATTGCCATTTTTACAGACTTTTTCTCCTACTCAAAAGCTTCTATTGCGACCAATTTCAGGCATTTAAATGACTCTAAACACACTTATTTTAGTTCCAAAAGTGATAATTAACATGCAATAGTCATTTACAGTCAAAAAATCAAACATAAAAAAATTACAATTTCTGACCATCTGGAGAAAGTTCGACAGGTCACCGTTTTTCATCAGAAAATGGATTTTTTTGGACTGTAGAAAAATGTATACAAAATGTCATTTGGATTGAGACTCATGTTGAATTACTACTTTTTAAAGCCTCAATGTGACCAAAACTGCCATTTTTACAGACTTTTTCTCCTACTCAAAAGCTTCTATTTCGACCAATTTCAGGCATTTAAATGACTCTAAACACACTTATTTTAGTTACAAAAGTGATAATTCACACGCAATAGTCATTTACAGTCAAAAACTTACACAATAAAAAATTACCAATTCTGACTATCTGGAGAAAGTTCGACAGGTCACGGGACACTATTTTTCATCAGAAAATTGTTTTTTTTTACTTTAGAAACATTTATTCAAAATGTCATTTGGACTGTCTCTCATGTTGAATAAATACTTTTTAAAGCCTCAATGTGACCAAAATTGCCATTTTTACAGACTTTTTCTCCTACTCAGAAGCTTCTATTTCGACCAATTTCAAGCATTAAATGACTCTAAACACACTTATTTTAGTTACAAAAGTGATAATTCACATGCAATAGTCATTTACAGTCAAAAAATGTAACTTAAAAAAATTACAATTTCTGATTATCTGGAGAAAGTTCGACAGGTCACGGGTCATCGTTTTTCATTAGAAAATGGATTTTTTGGACTGTAGAAAAATGTATTCAAAATGTCATTTGGATTGACACTCATGTTGAATATCTACTTTTTAAAGCCTCAATGTGACCAAAATTGCCATTTTTACAGACTTTTTCTCCTACTCAGAAGCATCTATTTCGACCAATTTCAGGCATTAAAATTACTCTAAACACACCTATTTTAGTTCCAAAAGTGATAATTCACATGTAATAGTCATTTACATTCAAAAAATTAAACTTAAAAAAATTACAATATCTGACCATCTGGAGAAAGTTCGACAGGTCACGGGTCACCGTTTTTCATCAGAAAATAGATTTTTTTGGACTGTAGGAAAATGTATTCAAAATGTCATTTGGATTGAGACTCATGTTGAATATCTACTTTTTAAAGCCTCAATGTGACCAAAATTGCCATTTTTACAGACTTTTTCTCCTACTCAGAAGCATCTATTTCGACCAATTTCAGGCATTAAAATTACTCTAAACACACTTATTTTAGTTACAATTCTGACCATCTGGAGAAAGTTCGACAGGTCACGGGACACTGTTTTTCATCAGAAAATTGATTTTTTTTGCCTTTGGAAAAATGTATTCAAAATGTCATTTGGATTGAGCCTCATGTTGAATAACTACTTTTTAAAGCCCCAATTTGACCAAAATTGCCATTTTTACAGACTTTTTCTCCTACTCAAAAGCTTCTATTTCGACCAATTTCAGGCATTTAAATGACTCTAAACAAACTTATTTTAGTTCCAAAAGTGATAATTAACATGCAATAGTCATTTACAGTAAAAAAATTAAACATAAAAAAATTACAATTTCTGACCATCTGGAGAAAGTTCGACAGGTCACGAGTCACTGTTTTTCATCAGAAAATGGATTTTCTGGACTATAGAAAAATGTATTCAAAATGTCATTTGGATTGACACTCATGTTGAATATCTACTTTTTAAAGCCTCAATGTGACCAAAATTGCCATTTTTACAGACTTTTTCTCCTACTCAGAAGCATCTATTTCGACTAATTTCAGGCATTAAAATTACTCTAAACACACTTATTTTAGTTCCAAAAGTGATAATTCACATGCAATAGTCATTTACATTCAAAAAATTCACCATTAAAAAAAATTAAAATTTCTGATCATCTGGAGAAAGTTCGACAGGTCACGGGACACTGTTTTTCATCAGAAAATAGATTTTTTGGACTGTAGAAAAATGTATTTAAAATGTCATTTGGATTGTGTCTCATGTTGAATAACTACTTTTTAAAGCCCCAATTTGACCAAAATTGCCATTTTTACAGACTTTTTCTCCTACTCAAAAGCTTCTATTTCGACCAATTTCAGGCATTTAAATGACTCTAAACACACTTATGTTAGTTTCAAAAGTGATAATTAACATGCAATAGTCATTTACAGTCAAAAAATTAAACATAAAAAAATTACAATTTCTGACCATCTGGAGAAAGTTCGACAGGTCACGGGTCACCGTTTTTCATCAGAAAATGGATTTTTTTGGACTGTAGGAAGATGTATTCAAAATGTCATTTGGATTGAGACTCATGTTGAATATCTACTTTTTAAAGCCTCAATGTGACCAAAATTGCCATTTTTACATACTTTTTCTCCTACTCAGAAGCATCTATTTCGACCAATTTCAGGCATTAAAATTACTCTAAACACACTTATTTTAGTTACAATTCTGACCATCTGGAGAAAGTTCGACAGGTCACGGGACACTGTTTTTCATAAGAAAATTGATTTTTTTGCCTTCGGAAAAATGTATTCAAAATGTCATTTGGATTGAGCCTCATGTTGAATAACTACTTATTAAAGCCCCAATTTGACCAAAATTGCCATTTTTACAGACTTTTTCTCCTACTCAAAAGCTTCTATTTCGACCAATTTCAGGCATTTAAATGACTCTAAACAAACTTATTTTAGTTCCAAAAGTGATAATTAACATGCAATAGTCATTTACATTAAAAAAAAATAACAAAATAAAAAATTACAATTTCTGACCATCTGGAGAAAGTTCGACAGGTCACTAGTCACTGTTTTTCATCAGAAAATGGATTTTTTGGACTGTAAAAAATTGTATTCAAAATTTCATTTGGATTGAGACTCATGTTGAATAACTACTTTTTAAAGCCTCAATGTGACGAAAATTGCCATTTTTACAGACTTTTTCTCCTACTCAGAAGCTTCTATTTCTACCAATTTCAGGCATTAAAATGACTCTAAACACACTTATTTTAGTTACAAAAGTGATAATTCACATGCAATAGTCATTTACAGTCAAATACTTAAACAATAAAAAATTACCAATTCTGACCATCTGGAGAAAGTTCGACAGGTCACGGGACACTATTTTTCATCAGAATTTTTTTTTTTTTGACTTTAGAAAAATGTATTCAAAATGTCATTTGGACTGTGTCTCATGTTGAATAACTACTTTTTAAAGCCTCAATGTGACCAAATCTGCCATTTTTACAGACTTTTTCTCCTACTCAGAAGCTTCTATTTCAACCAATTTCAAGCATTAAATGACTCTAAACACACTTATTTTAGTTCCAAAAGTGATAATTCACATGCAATAGTCATTTACAGTCAAAAAATTTAACTTTAAAAAATTACAATTTCTGACCATCTGGAGAAAGTTTGACAGGTCTCGGGTCACCGTTTTTCATCAGAAAAAAGATTTTTTGGACTATAGAAAAATGTATTCAAAATGTCATTTGGATTGACACTCATGTTGAATATCTACTTTTTAAAGCCTCAATGTGCCAAAATTGCCATTTTTACAGACTTTTTCTCCTACTCAGAAGCATCTATTTCGACCAATTTCAGGCATTAAAATTACTCTAAACACACCTATTTTAGTTCCAAAAGTGATAATTCACATGCAATAGTCATTTACATTAAAAAAATTAATCATAAAAAAATTACAATTTCTGACCATCTGGAGAAAGTTCGACAGGTCACGGGACACTGTTTTTCATCAGAAAATGGATTTTTTGGACTGTAGAAAAATGTATTCAATATGTCATTTGGATTGTGTCTCATGTTGAATAACTACTTTTTAAAGCCCCAATTTGACCAAAATTGCCATTTTTACAGACTTTTTCTCCTACTCAAAAGCTTCTATTTCGACCAATTTCAGGCATTTAAATGACTCTAAACACACTTATGTTAGTTCCAAAAGTGATAATTAACATGCAATAGTCATTTACAGTCAAAAAATGTAACTTAAAAAAATTACAATTTCTGACCATCTGGAGAAAGTTTGACAGGTCACGGGTCATCGTTTTTCATCAGAAAATGTTTTTTTAGTACTGTATAAAAATGTATTCAAAATGTCATTTGGATTGTGCCTCATGTTGAATAACTACTTTTTAAAGCCTCAATGTGACCAAAATTGCCATTTTTACAGACTTTTTCTTCTACTCAGAAGCTTCTATTTCGATCAATTTCAGGCATTAAAATGACTCTAAACACTCTTATTTTACTTCCAAAAGTGATAATTAACATGCAATAGTCATTTACAGTCCAAAAATTAAACATAAAAAAATTACAATTTCTGACCATCTGGAGAAAGTTCGACAGGTCACGGGTCACCGTTTTTCATCAGAAAATGGATTTTTTTGGACTGTAGGAAAATGTATTCAAAATGTCATTTGGATTGAGACTCATGTTGAATATCTACTTTTTAAAGCCTCAATGTGACCAAAATTGCCATTTTTACAGACTTTTTCTCCTACTCAGAAGCATCTATTTCGACCAATTTCAGGCATTAAAATTACTCTAAACACACTTATTTTAGTTACAATTCTGACCATCTGGAGAAAGTTCGACAGGTCACGGGACACTGTTTTTCATCGGAAAATTGATTTTTTTGCCTTTGGAAAAATGTATTCAAAATGTCATTTGGATTGAGCCTCATGTTGAATAACTACTTTTTAAAGCCCCAATTTGACCAAAATTGCCATTTTTACAGACTTTTTCTCCTACTCAAAAGCTTCTATTTCGACCAATTTCAGGCATTTAAATGACTCTAAACAAACTTATTTTAGTTCCAAAAGTGATAATTAACATGCAATAGTCATTTACAGTCAAAAAATTAAACATAAAAAAATTATAATTTCTGACCATCTGGAGAAAGTTCGACAGGTCACGGGACACTATTTTTCATCAGAAAATTGATTTTTTTTACTTTAGATACATTTATTCAAAATGTCATTTGGACTGTCTCTCATGTTGAATAAATACTTTTTAAAGCCTCAATGTGACCAAAATTGCCATTTTTACAGACTTTTTCTCCTACTCAGAAGCTTCTATTTCGACCAATTTCAAGCATTAAATGACTCTAAACACACTTATTTTAGTTACAAAAGTGATAATTCACATGCAATAGTCATTTACAGTCAAAAAATGTAACTTAAAAAAATTACAATTTCTGATTATCTGGAGAAAGTTCGACAGGTCACGGGTCATCGTTTTTCATTAGAAAATGGATTTTTTGGACTGTAGAAAAATGTATTCAAAATGTCATTTGGATTGACACTCATGTTGAATATCTACTTTTTAAAGCCTCAATGTGACCAAAATTGCCATTTTTACAGACTTTTTCTCCTACTCAGAAGCATCTATTTCGACCAATTTCAGGCATTAAAATTACTCTAAACACACCTATTTTAGTTCCAAAAGTGATAATTCACATGTAATAGTCATTTACATTCAAAAAATTAAACTTAAAAAAATTACAATATCTGACCATCTGGAGAAAGTTCGACAGGTCACGGGTCACCGTTTTTCATCAGAAAATAGATTTTTTGGACTGTAGGAAAATGTATTCAAAATGTCATTTGGATTGAGACTCATGTTGAATATCTACTTTTTAAAGCCTCAATGTGACCAAAATTTCCATTTTTACAGACTTTTTCTCCTACTCAGAAGCATCTATTTCGACCAATTTCAGGCATTAAAATTACTCTAAACACACTTATTTTAGTTACAATTCTGACCATCTGGAGAAAGTTCGACAGGTCACGGGACACTGTTTTTCATCAGAAAATTGATTTTTTTGCCTTTGGAAAAATGTATTCAAAATGTCATTTGGATTGAGCCTCATGTTGAATAACTACTTTTTAAAGCCCCAATTTGACCAAATTGCCATTTTTACAGACTTTTTCTCCTACTCAAAAGCTTCTATTTCGACCAATTTCAGGCATTTAAATGACTCTAAACAAACTTATTTTAGTTCCAAAAGTGATAATTAACATGCAATAGTCATTTACAGTAAAAAATAAACATAAAAAAATTACAATTTCTGACCATCTGGAGAAAGTTCGACAGGTCACGAGTCACTGTTTTTCATCAGAAAATGGATTTTTTGGACTATAGAAAAATGTATTCACAATTTCATTTGGATTGAGACTCATGTTGAATAACTACTTTTTAAAGCCTCAATGTGACCAAAATTGCCATTTTTACAGACTTTTTCTCCTACTCAGAAGCTTCTATTTCTACCAATTTCAGGCACTAAAATGACTCTAAACACACTTATTTTAGTTACAAAAGTGATAATTCACATGCAATAGTCATTACCAGTCAAAAACTTACACAATAAAAAATTACCAATTCTGACCATCTGGAGAAAGTTCGACAGGTCACGGGACACTATTTTTCATCAGAAAATTGATTTTTTTGACTTTAGAAAAATGTATTCAAAATGTCATTTGGACTGTGTCTCATGTTGAATAACTACTTTTTAAAGCCTCAATGTGACCAAAATTGCCATTTTTACAGACTTTTTCTCCTACTCAGAAGCTTCTATTTCGACCAATTTCAAGCATTAAATGACTCTAAACACACTTATTTTAGTTCCAAAAGTGATATTTCACATGCAATAGTCATTTACAGTCAAAAAATGTAACTTAAAAAAATTACAATTTCTGACCATCTGGAGAAAGTTCGACAGGTTTCGGGTCACCGTTTTTCATTAGAAAATGGATTTTTTGGACTGTAGAAAAATGTATTCAAAATGTCATTTGGATTGACACTCATGTTGAATATCTACTTTTTAAAGCCTCAATGTGACCAAAATTGCCATTTTTACAGACTTTTTCTCCTACTCAGAAGCATCTATTTCGACCAATTTCAGGCATTAAAATTACTCTAAACACACTTATTTTAGTTCCAAAAGTGATAATTCACATGCAATAGTCATTTACATTAAAAAAATGTAACATAAAAAAATTACAATTTCTGACCATCTGGAGAAAGTTCGACAGGTCACGGGACACTGTTTTTCATCAGAAAATTGATTTTTTGGACTGTAGAAAAATATATTCAAAATGTCATTTGGATTGTGTCTCATGTTGAATAACTACTTTTTAAAGCCCCAATTTGACCAAAATTGCCATTTTTACAGACTTTTTCTCCTACTCAAAAGCTTCTATTGCGACCAATTTCAGGCATTTAAATGACTCTAAACACACTTATTTTAGTTCCAAAAGTGATAATTAACATGCAATAGTCATTTACAGTCAAAAAATCAAACATAAAAAAATTACAATTTCTGACCATCTGGAGAAAGTTCGACAGGTCACCGTTTTTCATCAGAAAATGGATTTTTTTGGACTGTAGAAAAATGTATACAAAATGTCATTTGGATTGAGACTCATGTTGAATTACTACTTTTTAAAGCCTCAATGTGACCAAAACTGCCATTTTTACAGACTTTTTCTCCTACTCAAAAGCTTCTATTTCGACCAATTTCAGGCATTTAAATGACTCTAAACACACTTATTTTAGTTACAAAAGTGATAATTCACACGCAATAGTCATTTACAGTCAAAAACTTACACAATAAAAAATTACCAATTCTGACTATCTGGAGAAAGTTCGACAGGTCACGGGACACTATTTTTCATCAGAAAATTGTTTTTTTTTACTTTAGAAACATTTATTCAAAATGTCATTTGGACTGTCTCTCATGTTGAATAAATACTTTTTAAAGCCTCAATGTGACCAAAATTGCCATTTTTACAGACTTTTTCTCCTACTCAGAAGCTTCTATTTCGACCAATTTCAAGCATTAAATGACTCTAAACACACTTATTTTAGTTACAAAAGTGATAATTCACATGCAATAGTCATTTACAGTCAAAAAATGTAACTTAAAAAAATTACAATTTCTGATTATCTGGAGAAAGTTCGACAGGTCACGGGTCATCGTTTTTCATTAGAAAATGGATTTTTTGGACTGTAGAAAAATGTATTCAAAATGTCATTTGGATTGACACTCATGTTGAATATCTACTTTTTAAAGCCTCAATGTGACCAAAATTGCCATTTTTACAGACTTTTTCTCCTACTCAGAAGCATCTATTTCGACCAATTTCAGGCATTAAAATTACTCTAAACACACCTATTTTAGTTCCAAAAGTGATAATTCACATGTAATAGTCATTTACATTCAAAAAATTAAACTTAAAAAAATTACAATATCTGACCATCTGGAGAAAGTTCGACAGGTCACGGGTCACCGTTTTTCATCAGAAAATAGATTTTTTTGGACTGTAGGAAAATGTATTCAAAATGTCATTTGGATTGAGACTCATGTTGAATATCTACTTTTTAAAGCCTCAATGTGACCAAAATTGCCATTTTTACAGACTTTTTCTCCTACTCAGAAGCATCTATTTCGACCAATTTCAGGCATTAAAATTACTCTAAACACACTTATTTTAGTTACAATTCTGACCATCTGGAGAAAGTTCGACAGGTCACGGGACACTGTTTTTCATCAGAAAATTGATTTTTTTTGCCTTTGGAAAAATGTATTCAAAATGTCATTTGGATTGAGCCTCATGTTGAATAACTACTTTTTAAAGCCCCAATTTGACCAAAATTGCCATTTTTACAGACTTTTTCTCCTACTCAAAAGCTTCTATTTCGACCAATTTCAGGCATTTAAATGACTCTAAACAAACTTATTTTAGTTCCAAAAGTGATAATTAACATGCAATAGTCATTTACAGTAAAAAAATTAAACATAAAAAAATTACAATTTCTGACCATCTGGAGAAAGTTCGACAGGTCACGAGTCACTGTTTTTCATCAGAAAATGGATTTTCTGGACTATAGAAAAATGTATTCAAAATGTCATTTGGATTGACACTCATGTTGAATATCTACTTTTTAAAGCCTCAATGTGACCAAAATTGCCATTTTTACAGACTTTTTCTCCTACTCAGAAGCATCTATTTCGACTAATTTCAGGCATTAAAATTACTCTAAACACACTTATTTTAGTTCCAAAAGTGATAATTCACATGCAATAGTCATTTACATTCAAAAAATTCACCATTAAAAAAAATTAAAATTTCTGATCATCTGGAGAAAGTTCGACAGGTCACGGGACACTGTTTTTCATCAGAAAATAGATTTTTTGGACTGTAGAAAAATGTATTTAAAATGTCATTTGGATTGTGTCTCATGTTGAATAACTACTTTTTAAAGCCCCAATTTGACCAAAATTGCCATTTTTACAGACTTTTTCTCCTACTCAAAAGCTTCTATTTCGACCAATTTCAGGCATTTAAATGACTCTAAACACACTTATGTTAGTTTCAAAAGTGATAATTAACATGCAATAGTCATTTACAGTCAAAAAATTAAACATAAAAAAATTACAATTTCTGACCATCTGGAGAAAGTTCGACAGGTCACGGGTCACCGTTTTTCATCAGAAAATGGATTTTTTTGGACTGTAGGAAGATGTATTCAAAATGTCATTTGGATTGAGACTCATGTTGAATATCTACTTTTTAAAGCCTCAATGTGACCAAAATTGCCATTTTTACATACTTTTTCTCCTACTCAGAAGCATCTATTTCGACCAATTTCAGGCATTAAAATTACTCTAAACACACTTATTTTAGTTACAATTCTGACCATCTGGAGAAAGTTCGACAGGTCACGGGACACTGTTTTTCATAAGAAAATTGATTTTTTTGCCTTCGGAAAAATGTATTCAAAATGTCATTTGGATTGAGCCTCATGTTGAATAACTACTTATTAAAGCCCCAATTTGACCAAAATTGCCATTTTTACAGACTTTTTCTCCTACTCAAAAGCTTCTATTTCGACCAATTTCAGGCATTTAAATGACTCTAAACAAACTTATTTTAGTTCCAAAAGTGATAATTAACATGCAATAGTCATTTACATTAAAAAAAAATAACAAAATAAAAAATTACAATTTCTGACCATCTGGAGAAAGTTCGACAGGTCACTAGTCACTGTTTTTCATCAGAAAATGGATTTTTTGGACTGTAAAAAATTGTATTCAAAATTTCATTTGGATTGAGACTCATGTTGAATAACTACTTTTTAAAGCCTCAATGTGACGAAAATTGCCATTTTTACAGACTTTTTCTCCTACTCAGAAGCTTCTATTTCTACCAATTTCAGGCATTAAAATGACTCTAAACACACTTATTTTAGTTACAAAAGTGATAATTCACATGCAATAGTCATTTACAGTCAAATACTTAAACAATAAAAAATTACCAATTCTGACCATCTGGAGAAAGTTCGACAGGTCACGGGACACTATTTTTCATCAGAATTTTTTTTTTTTTGACTTTAGAAAAATGTATTCAAAATGTCATTTGGACTGTGTCTCATGTTGAATAACTACTTTTTAAAGCCTCAATGTGACCAAATCTGCCATTTTTACAGACTTTTTCTCCTACTCAGAAGCTTCTATTTCAACCAATTTCAAGCATTAAATGACTCTAAACACACTTATTTTAGTTCCAAAAGTGATAATTCACATGCAATAGTCATTTACAGTCAAAAAATTTAACTTTAAAAAATTACAATTTCTGACCATCTGGAGAAAGTTTGACAGGTCTCGGGTCACCGTTTTTCATCAGAAAAAAGATTTTTTGGACTATAGAAAAATGTATTCAAAATGTCATTTGGATTGACACTCATGTTGAATATCTACTTTTTAAAGCCTCAATGTGCCAAAATTGCCATTTTTACAGACTTTTTCTCCTACTCAGAAGCATCTATTTCGACCAATTTCAGGCATTAAAATTACTCTAAACACACCTATTTTAGTTCCAAAAGTGATAATTCACATGCAATAGTCATTTACATTAAAAAAATTAATCATAAAAAAATTACAATTTCTGACCATCTGGAGAAAGTTCGACAGGTCACGGGACACTGTTTTTCATCAGAAAATGGATTTTTTGGACTGTAGAAAAATGTATTCAATATGTCATTTGGATTGTGTCTCATGTTGAATAACTACTTTTTAAAGCCCCAATTTGACCAAAATTGCCATTTTTACAGACTTTTTCTCCTACTCAAAAGCTTCTATTTCGACCAATTTCAGGCATTTAAATGACTCTAAACACACTTATGTTAGTTCCAAAAGTGATAATTAACATGCAATAGTCATTTACAGTCAAAAAATGTAACTTAAAAAAATTACAATTTCTGACCATCTGGAGAAAGTTTGACAGGTCACGGGTCATCGTTTTTCATCAGAAAATGTTTTTTTAGTACTGTATAAAAATGTATTCAAAATGTCATTTGGATTGTGCCTCATGTTGAATAACTACTTTTTAAAGCCTCAATGTGACCAAAATTGCCATTTTTACAGACTTTTTCTTCTACTCAGAAGCTTCTATTTCGATCAATTTCAGGCATTAAAATGACTCTAAACACTCTTATTTTACTTCCAAAAGTGATAATTAACATGCAATAGTCATTTACAGTCCAAAAATTAAACATAAAAAAATTACAATTTCTGACCATCTGGAGAAAGTTCGACAGGTCACGGGTCACCGTTTTTCATCAGAAAATGGATTTTTTTGGACTGTAGGAAAATGTATTCAAAATGTCATTTGGATTGAGACTCATGTTGAATATCTACTTTTTAAAGCCTCAATGTGACCAAAATTGCCATTTTTACAGACTTTTTCTCCTACTCAGAAGCATCTATTTCGACCAATTTCAGGCATTAAAATTACTCTAAACACACTTATTTTAGTTACAATTCTGACCATCTGGAGAAAGTTCGACAGGTCACGGGACACTGTTTTTCATCGGAAAATTGATTTTTTTGCCTTTGGAAAAATGTATTCAAAATGTCATTTGGATTGAGCCTCATGTTGAATAACTACTTTTTAAAGCCCCAATTTGACCAAAATTGCCATTTTTACAGACTTTTTCTCCTACTCAAAAGCTTCTATTTCGACCAATTTCAGGCATTTAAATGACTCTAAATAAACTTATTTTAGTTCCAAAAGTGATAATTAACATGCAATAGTCATTTACAGTCAAAAAATTAAACATAAAAAAATTATAATTTCTGACCATCTGGAGAAAGTTCGACAGGTCACGAGTCACTGTTTTTCATCAGAAAATGGATTTTTTGGACTGTAGAAAAATGTATTCAAAATTTCATTTGGATTGAGACTCATATTGAATAACTACTTTTTAACGCCTCAATGTGACCAAAATTGCCATTTTTACAGACTTTTTCTCCTACTCAGAAGCTTCTATTTCTACAAATTTCAGGCATTAAAATGACTCTAAACACACTTATTTTAGTTACAAAAGTGATAATTCACATGCAATAGTCATTTACAGTCAAAAACTTAAACAATAAAAAATTACCAATTCTGACCATCTGAAGAAAGTTCGACAGATCACGGGACACTATTTTTCATCAGAAAATTGATTTTTTTGACTTTAGAAAAATGTATTCAAAATGTCATTTGGACTGTGTCTCATGTTGAATAACTACTTTTTAAAGCCTCAATGTGACCAAAATTGCCATTTTTACAGACTTTTTCTCCTACTCAGAAGCTTCTATTTCGACCAATTTCAAGCATTAAATGACTCTGAACACACTTATTTTAGTTCCAAAAGTGATATTTCACATGCAATAGTCATTTACAGTCAAAAAATTTAACTTAAAAAAATTACAATTTCTGACCATCTGGAGAAAGTTCGACAGGTCTCGGGTCACCGTTTTTCATTAGAAAATGGATTTTTTGGACTGTAGAAAAATGTATTCAAAATGTCATTTGGATTGACACTCATGTTGAATATCTACTTTTTAAAGCCTCAATGTGACCAAAATTGCCATTTTTACAGACTTTTTCTCCTACTCAGAAGCATCTATTTCGACCAATTTCAGGCATTTAAATTACTCTAAACACACTTATTTTAGTTCCAAAAGTGATAATTCACATGCAATAGTCATTTACATTCAAAAAATTAAACATAAAAAAATTACAATTTCTGACCATCTGGAGAAAGTTCGACAGGTCACGGGACACTGTTTTTCATCAGAAAATTGATTTTTTGGACTGTAGAAAAATGTATACAAAATGTCATTTGGATTGAGACTCATGTTGAATTACTACTTTTTAAAGCCTCAATGTGACCAAAACTGCCATTTTTACAGACTTTTTCTCCTACTCAAAAGCTTCTATTTCGACCAATTTCAGGCATTTAAATGACTCTAAACACACTTATTTTAGTTACAAAAGTGATAATTCACATGCAATAGTCATTTACAGTCAAAAACTTACACAATAAAAAATTACCAATTCTGACCATCTGGAGAATGTTCGACAGGTCACGGGACACTATTTTTCATCAGAAAATTGATATTTTTGACTTTAGAAAAATGTATTCAAAATGTCATTTGGACTGTGTCTCATGTTGAATAACTACTTTTTAAAGCCTCAATGTGACCAAAATTGCCATTTTTACAGACTTTTTCTCCTACACAGAAGCTTCTATTTCGACCAATTTCAAGCATTAAATGACTCTAAACACACTTATTTTAGTTCCAAAAGTGATAATTCACATGCAATAGTCATTTACAGTCAAAAAATTTAACTTAAAAAAATTACAATTTCTGACCATCTGGAGAAAGTTCGACAGGTCTCGGGTCACCGTTTTTCATCAGAAAATGGATTTTTTGGACTGTAGAAAAATGTATTCAAAATGTTATTTGGATTGACACTCATGTTGAATATCTACTTTTTAAAGCCTCAATGTGACCAAAATTGCCATTTTTACAGACTTTTTCTCCTACTCAGAAGCATCTATTTCGACCAATTTCAGGCATTAAAATTACTCTAAACACACTTATTTTAGTTCCAAAAGTGATAATTCACATGCAACAGTCATTTACATTCAAAAAATTTAACATAAAAAAATTACAATTTCTGACCATCTGGAGAAAGTTCGACAGGTCACGGGACACTGTTTTTCATCAGAAAATTGATTTTTTGGACTGTAGAAAAATGTATTCAAAATGTCATTTGGATTGTGTCTCATGTTGAATAACTACTTTTTAAAGCCCCAATTTGACCAAAATTGCCATTTTTACAGACTTTTTCTCCTACTCAAAAGCTTCTATTGCGACCAATTTCAGGCATTTAAATGACTCTAAACACACTTATTTTAGTTCCAAAAGTGATAATTAACATGCAATAGTCATTTACAGTCAAAAAATCAAACATAAAAAAATTACAATTTCTGACCATCTGGAGAAAGTTCGACAGGTCACCGTTTTTCATCAGAAAATGGATTTTTTTGGACTGTAGAAAAATGTATATAAAATGTCATTTGGATTGAGACTCATGTTGAATTACTACTTTTTAAAGCCTCAATGTGACCAAAACTGCCATTTTTACAGACTTTTTCTCCTACTCAAAAGCTTCTATTTCGACCAATTTCAGGCATTTAAATGACTCTAAACACACTTATTTTAGTTCCAAAAGTGATAATTAACATGCAATAGTCATTTACAATCAAAAAATTAAACATAAAAAATTGACAATTTCTGACCATCTGGAGAAAGTTCGACAGGTCACCGTTTTTCATCAGAAAATGGATTTTTTTGGACTGTAGAAAAATGTATACAAAATGTCATTTGGATTGAGACTCATGTTGAATTACTACTTTTTAAAGCCTCAATGTGACCAAAATTGCCATTTTTACAGACTTTTTCTCCTACTCAGAAGCATCTATTTCGACCAATTTCAGGCATTAAAAATACTCTAAACACTCTTATTTTAGTTACAATTCTGACCATCTGGAGAAAGTTCGACAGGTCACGGGACACTATTTTTCATCAGAAAATTGATTTTTTTGACTTTAGAAAAATGTATTCAAAATGTCATTTGGACTGTGTCTCATGTTGAATAACTACTTTTTAAAGCCTCAATGTGACCAAAATTGCCATTTTTACAGACTTTTTCTCCTTCTCAGAAGCTTCTATTTCGACCAATTTCAAGCATTAAATGACTCTAAACACACTTATTTTAGTTCCAAAAGTGATAATTCACATGCAATAGTCATTTACAGTCAAAAAATTTAACTTAAAAAAATTACAATTTCTGACCATCTGGAGAAAGTTCGACAGGTCTCGGGTCACCGTTTTTCATCAGAAAATGGATTTTTTGGACTGTAGAAAAATGTATTCAAAATGTTATTTGGATGGACACTCATGTTGAATATCTACTTTTTAAAGCCTCAATGTGACCAAAATTGCCATTTTTACAGACTTTTTCTCCTACTCAGAAGCATCTATTTCGACCAATTTCAGGCATTAAAATTACTCTAAACACACTTATTTTAGTTACAATTCTGACCATCTGGAGAAAGTTCGACAGGTCACGGGACACTGTTTTTCATCAGAAAATTGATTTTTTTGCCTTTGGAAAAATGTATTCAAAATGTCATTTGGATTGAGCCTCATGTTGAATAACTACTTTTACAGCCCCAATTTGACCAAAATTGCCATTTTTACAGACTTTTTCTCCTACTCAAAAGCTTCTATTTCGACCAATTTCAGGCATTTAAATGACTCTAAACAAACTTATTTTAGTTCCAAAAGTGATAATTAACATGCAATAGTCATTTACAGTAATAAAATAAACATAAAAAAATTACAATTTCTGACCATCTGGAGAAAGTTCGACAGGTCACGAGTCACTGTTTTTCATCAGAAAATGGATTTTTTGGACTATAGAAAAATGTATTCACACTTTCATTTGGATTGAGACTCATGTTGAATAACTACTTTTTAAAGCCTCAATGTGACCAAAATTGCCATTTTTACAGACTTTTTCTCCTACTCAGAAGCTTCTATTTCTACCAATTTCAGGCACTAAAATGACTCTAAACACACTTATTTTAGTTACAAAAGTGATAATTCACATGCAATAGTCATTTACAGTCAAAAACTTACACAATAAAAAATTACCAATTCTGACCATCTGGAGAATGTTCGACAGGTCACGGGACACTATTTTTCATCAGAAAATTGATTTTTTTGACTTTAGAAAAATGTATTCAAAATGTCATTTGGACTGTGTCTCATGTTGAATAACTACTTTTTAAAGCCTCAATGTGACCAAAATTGCCATTTTTA
This sequence comes from Triturus cristatus, assembly GCF_964204655.1. Classification (NCBI taxonomy): domain Eukaryota; kingdom Metazoa; phylum Chordata; class Amphibia; order Caudata; family Salamandridae; genus Triturus; species Triturus cristatus. Next base: position 1,087,913,643 of record NC_140591.1, read on the forward strand.
CAGACTTTTTCTCCTACTCAGAAGCTTCTATTTCGACCAATTTCAAGCATTAAATGACTCTAAACACACTTATTTTAGTTCCAAAAGTGATAATTCACATGCAATAGTCATTTACAGTCAAAAAATTTAACTTAAAAAAATTACAATTTCTGACCATCTGGAGAAAGTTCGACAGGTCTCGGGTCACCGTTTTTCATCAGAAAATGGATTTTTTGGACTGTAGAAAAATGTATTCAAAATGTTATTTGGATTGACACTCATGTTGAATATCTACTTTTTAAAGCCTCAATGTGACCAAAATTGCCATTTTTACAGACTTTTTCTCCTACTCAGAAGCATCTATTTCGACCAATTTCAGGCATTAAAATTACTCTAAACACACTTATTTTAGTTCCAAAAGTGATAATTCACACGCAACAGTCATTTACATTCAAAAAATTTAACATAAAAAAATTACAATTTCTGACCATCTGGAGAAAGTTCGACAGGTCACGGGACACTGTTTTTCATCAGAAAATTGATTTTTTGGACTGTAGAAAAATGTATTCAAAATGTCATTTGGATTGTGTCTCATGTTGAATAACTACTTTTTAAAGCCCCAATTTGACCAAAATTGCCATTTTTACAGACTTTTTCTCCTACTCAAAAGCTTCTATTGCGACCAATTTCAGGCATTTAAATGACTCTAAACACACTTATTTTAGTTCCAAAAGTGATAATTAACATGCAATAGTCATTTACAGTCAAAAAATCAAACATAAAAAAATTACAATTTCTGACCATCTGGAGAAAGTTCGACAGGTCACCGTTTTTCATCAGAAAATGGATTTTTTTGGACTGTAGAAAAATGTATATAAAATGTCATTTGGATTGAGACTCATGTTGAATTACTACTTTTTAAAGCCTCAATGTGACCAAAACTGCCATTTTTACAAACTTTTTCTCCTACTCAAAAGCTTCTATTTCGACCAATTTCAGGCATTTAAATGACTCTAAACACACTTATTTTAGTTACAAAAGTGATAATTCACACGCAATAGTCATTTACAGTCAAAAACTTACACAATAAAAAATTACCAATTCTGACTATCTGGAGAAAGTTCGACAGGTCACGGGACACTATTTTTCATCAGAAAATTGATTTTTTTTACTTTAGAAACATTTATTCAAAATGTCATTTGGACTGTCTCTCATGTTGAATAAATACTTTTTAAAGCCTCAATGTGACCAAAATTGCCATTTTTACAGACTTTTTCTCCTACTCAGAAGCTTCTATTTCGACCAATTTCAAGCATTAAATGACTCTAAACACACTTATTTTAGTTACAAAAGTGATAATTCACATGCAATAGTCATTTACAGTCAAAAAATGTAACTTAAAAAAATTACAATTTCTGACCATCTGGAGAAAGTTTGACAGGTCTCGGGTCACCGTTTTTCATCAGAAAATGGGTTTTTTGGACTGTAGAAAAATGTATTCAAAATGTCATTTGGATTGACACTCATGTTGAATAACTACTTTTTAAAGCCCCAATTTGACCAAAATTGCCATTTTTACAGACTTTTTCTCCTACTCAAAAGCTTCTTTTTCGACCAATTTCAGGCATTTAAATGACTCTAAACAAACTTACGTTAGTTCCAAAAGTGATAATTAACATGCAATAGTCATTTACAGTCAAAAAATTAAACATAAAAAAATTACAATTTCTGACCATCTGGAGAAAGTTCGACAGGTCACGGGTCACCGTTTTTCATCAGAAAATGGATTTTTTTGGACTGTATGAAGATGTATTCAAAATGTCATTTGGATTGAGACTCATGTTGAATATCTACTTTTTAAAGCCTCAATGTGACCAAAATTGCCATTTTTACATACTTTTTCTCCTACTCAGAAGCATCTATTTCGACCAATTTCAGGCATTAAAATTACTCTAAACACACCTATTTTAGTTACAATTCTGACCATCTGGAGAAAGTTCGACAGGTCACGGGACACTGTTTTTCATCAGAAAATTGATTTTTTGGACTGTAGAAAAATGTATTCAAAATGTCATTTGGATTGTGTCTCATGTTGAATAACTACTTTTTAAAGCCCCAATTTGACCAAAATTGCCATTTTTACAGACTTTTTCTCCTACTCAAAAGCTTCTATTGCGACCAATTTCAGGCATTTAAATGACTCTAAACACACTTATTTTAGTTCCAAAAGTGATAATTAACATGCAATAGTCATTTACAGTCAAAAAATCAAACATAAAAAAATTACAATTTCTGACCATCTGGAGAAAGTTCGACAGGTCACGGGACACTGTTTTTCATCAGAAAATTGATTTTTTGGACTGTAGAAAAATGTATTCAAAATGTCATTTGGATTGTGTCTCATGTTGAATAACTACTTTTTAAAGCCCCAATTTGACCAAAATTGCCATTTTTACAGACTTTTTCTCCTACTCAAAAGCTTCTATTGCGACCAATTTCAGGCATTTAAATGACTCTAAACACACTTATTTTAGTTCCAAAAGTGATAATTAACATGCAATAGTCATTTACAGTCAAAAAATCAAACATAAAAAAATTACAATTTCTGACCATCTGGAGAAAGTTCGACAGGTCACCGTTTTTCATCAGAAAATGGATTTTTTTGGACTGTAGAAAAATGTATATAAAATGTCATTTGGATTGAGACTCATGTTGAATTACTACTTTTTAAAGCCTCAATGTGACCAAAACTGCCATTTTTACAGACTTTTTCTCCTACTCAAAAGCTTCTATTTCGACCAATTTCAGGCATTTAAATGACTCTAAACACACTTATTTTAGTTACAAAAGTGATAATTCACACGCAATAGTCATTTACAGTCAAAAACTTACACAATAAAAAATTACCAATTCTGACTATCTGGAGAAAGTTCGACAGGTCACGGGACACTATTTTTCATCAGAAAATTGATTTTTTTTACTTTAGAAACATTTATTCAAAATGTCATTTGGACTGTCTCTCATGTTGAATAAATACTTTTTAAAGCCTCAATGTGACCAAAATTGCCATTTTTACAGACTTTTTCTCCTACTCAGAAGCTTCTATTTCGACCAATTTCAAGCATTAAATGACTCTAAACACACTTATTTTAGTTCCAAAAGTGATAATTCACATGCAATAGTCATTTACAGTCAAAAAATTTAACTTAAAAAAATTACAATTTCTGACCATCTGGAGAAAGTTCGACAGGTCTCGGGTCACCGTTTTTCATTAGAAAATGGATTTTTTGGACTGTAGAAAAATGTATTCAAAATGTCATTTGGATTGACACTCATGTTGAATATCTAATTTTTAAAGCCTCAATGTGACCAAAATTGCCATTTTTACAGACTTTTTCTCCTACTCAGAAGCATCTATTTCGACCAATTTCAGGCATTTAAAGTACTCTAAACACACTTATTTTAGTTCCAAAAGTGATAATTCACATGCAATAGTCATTTACATTCAAAAAATTAAACATAAAAAAATTACAATTTCTGACCATCTTGAGAAAGTTCGACAGGTCACGGGACACTGTTTTTCATCAGAAAATTGATTTTTTGGACTGTAGAAAAATGTATACAAAATGTCATTTGGATTGAGACTCATGTTGAATTACTACTTTTTAAAGCCTCAATGTGACCAAAACTGCCATTTTTACAGACTTTTTCTCCTACTCAAAAGCTTCTATTTCGACCAAATTCAGGCATTTAAATTACTCTAAAGACATTTATTTTAGTTACAATTCTGACCATCTGGAGAAAGTTTGACAGATCACGGGACACTATTTTTCATCAGAAAATTGATTTTTTTGACTTTAGAAAAATGTATTCAAAATGTCATTTGGACTGTGTCTCATGTTGAATAACTACTTTTTAAAGCCTCAATGTGACCAAAATTGCCATTTTTACAGACTTTTTCTCCTACTCAGAAGCTTCTATTTCGACCAATTTCAAGCATTAAATGACTCTAAACACACTTATTTTAGTTCCAAAAGTGATAATTCACATGCAATAGTCATTTACATTCAAAAAATTAAACATAAAAAAATTACAATTTCTGACCATCTGGAGAAAGTTCGACAGGTCACGGGTCACCGTTTTTCATCAGAAAATGGATTTTTTTGGACTGTAGGAAGATGTATTCAAAATGTCATTTGGATTGAGACTCATGTTGAATATCTACTTTTTAAAGCCTCAATGTGACCAAAATTGCCATTTTTACATACTTTTTCTCCTACTCAGAAGCATCTATTTCGACCAATTTCAGGCATTAAAATTACTCTAAACACACCTATTTTAGTTACAATTCTGACCATCTGGAGAAAGTTCGACAGGTCACGGGACACTGTTTTTCATAAGAAAATTGATTTTTTTGCCTTCGGAAAAATGTATTCAAAATGTCATTTGGATTGAGCCTCATGTTGAATAACTACTTATTAAAGCCCCAATTTGACCAAAATTGCCATTTTTACAGACTTTTTCTCCTACTCAAAAGCTTCTATTTCGACCAATTTCAGGCATTTAAATGACTCTAAACAAACTTATTTTAGTTCCAAAAGTGATAATTAACATGCAATAGTCATTTACATTAAAAAAAATTAACAAAATAAAAAATTACAATTTCTGACCATCTGGAGAAAGTTCGACAGGTCACTAGTCACTGTTTTTCATCAGAAAATGGATTTTTTGGACTGTAGAAAATTGTATTCAAAATTTCATTTGGATTGAGACTCATGTTGAATAACTACTTTTTAAAGCCTCAATGTGACCAAAATTGCCATTTTTACAGACTTTTTCTCCTACTCAGAAGCTTCTATTTCTACCAATTTCAGGCATTAAAATGACTCTAAACACACTTATTTTAGTTACAAAAGTGATAATTCACATGCAATAGTCATTTACAGTCAAATACTTAAACAATAAAAAATTACCAATTCTGACCATCTGGAGAAAGTTCGACAGGTCACGGGACACTATTTTTCATCAGAATTTTTTTTTTTTTGACTTTAGAAAAATTTATTCAAAATGTCATTTGGACTGTGTCTCATGTTGAATAACTACTTTTTAAAGCCTCAATGTGACCAAAACTGCCATTTTTACAGACTTTTTCTCCTACTCAGAAGCTTCTATTTCAACCAATTTCAAGCATTAAATGACTCTAAACACACTTATTTTAGTTCCAAAAGTGATAATTCACATGCAATAGTCATTTACAGTCAAAAAATTTAACTTTAAAAAATTACAATTTCTGACCATCTGGAGAAAGTTTGACAGGTCTCGGGTCACCGTTTTTCATCAGAAAAAAGATTTTTTGGACTATAGAAAAATGTATTCAAAATGTCATTTGGATTGACACTCATGTTGAATATCTACTTTTTAAAGCCTCAATGTGCCAAAATTGCCATTTTTACAGACTTTTTCTCCTACTCAGAAGCATCTATTTCGACCAATTTCAGGCATTAAAATTACTCTAAACACACCTATTTTAGTTCCAAAAGTGATAATTCACATGCAATAGTCATTTACATTAAAAAAATTAAACATACAAAAATTACAATTTCTGACCATCTGGAGAAAGTTCGACAGGTCACGGGACACTGTTTTTCATCAGAAAATGGATTTTTTGGACTGTAGAAAAATGTATTCAATATGTCATTTGGATTGTGTCTCATGTTGAATAACTACTTTTTAAAGCCCCAATTTGACCAAAATTGCCATTTTTACAGACTTTTTCTCCTACTCAAAAGCTTCTATTTCGACCAATTTCAGGCATTTAAATGACTCTAAACACACTTATGTTAGTTCCAAAAGTGATAATTAACATGCAATAGTCATTTACAGTCAAAAAATTGTAACTTAAAAAAATTACAATTTCTGACCATCTGGAGAAAGTTTGACAGGTCACGGGTCACCGTTTTTCATCAGAAAATGGATTTTTTTGGACTGTAGGAAAATGTATTCAAAATGTCATTTGGATTGTGCCTCATGTTGAATAACTACTTTTTAAAGCCTCAATGTGACCAAAATTGCCATTTTTACAGACTTTTTCTTCTACTCAGAAGCTTCTATTTCGATCAATTTCAGGCATTAAAATGACTCTAAACACTCTTATTTTACTTCCAAAAGTGATAATTAACATGCAATAGTCATTTACAGTCCAAAAATTAAACATAAAAAAATTACAATTTCTGACCATCTGGAGAAAGTTCGACAGGTCACGGGTCACCGTTTTTCATCAGAAAATGGATTTTTTTGGACTGTAGGAAAATGTATTCAAAATGTCATTTGGATTGAGACTCATGTTGAATATCTACTTTTTAAAGCCTCAATGTGACCAAAATTGCCATTTTTACAGACTTTTTCTCCTACTCAGAAGCATCTATTTCGACCAATTTCAGGCATTAAAATTACTCTAAACACACTTATTTTAGTTACAATTCTGACCATCTGGAGAAAGTTCGACAGGTCACGGGACACTGTTTTTCATCGGAAAATTGATTTTTTTGCCTTTGGAAAAATGTATTCAAAATGTCATTTGGATTGAGCCTCATGTTGAATAACTACTTTTTAAAGCCCCAATTTGACCAAAATTGCCATTTTTACAGACTTTTTCTCCTACTCAAAAGCTTCTATTTCGACCAATTTCAGGCATTTAAATGACTCTAAACAAACTTATTTTAGTTCCAAAAGTGATAATTAACATGCAATAGTCATTTACAGTCAAAAAATTAAACATAAAAAAATTATAATTTCTGACCATCTGGAGAAAGTTCGACAGGTCACGAGTCACTGTTTTTCATCAGAAAATGGATTTTTTGGACTGTAGAAAAATGTATTCAAAATTTCATTTGGATTGAGACTCATATTGAATAACTACTTTTTAACGCCTCAATGTGACCAAAATTGCCATTTTTACAGACTTTTTCTCCTACTCAGAAGCTTCTATTTCTACAAATTTCAGGCATTAAAATGACTCTAAACACACTTATTTTAGTTACAAAAGTGATAATTCACATGCAATAGTCATTTACAGTCAAAAACTTAAACAATAAAAAATTACCAATTCTGACCATCTGAAGAAAGTTCGACAGATCACGGGACACTATTTTTCATCAGAAAATTGATTTTTTTGACTTTAGAAAAATGTATTCAAAATGTCATTTGGACTGTGTCTCATGTTGAATAACTACTTTTTAAAGCCTCAATGTGACCAAAATTGCCATTTTTACAGACTTTTTCTCCTACTCAGAAGCTTCTATTTCGACCAATTTCAAGCATTAAATGACTCTAAACACACTTATTTTAGTTCCAAAAGTGATATTTCACATGCAATAGTCATTTACAGTCAAAAAATTTAACTTTAAAAAATTACAATTTCTGACCATCTGGAGAAAGTTCGACAGGTCTCGGGTCACCGTTTTTCATTAGAAAATGGATTTTTTGGACTGTAGAAAAATGTATTCAAAATGTCATTTGGATTGACACTCATGTTGAATATCTACTTTTTAAAGCCTCAATGTGACCAAAATTGCCATTTTTACAGACTTTTTCTCCTACTCAGAAGCATCTATTTCGACCAATTTCAGGCATTTAAATTACTCTAAACACACTTATTTTAGTTCCAAAAGTGATAATTCACATGCAATAGTCATTTACATTCAAAAAATTAAACATAAAAAAATTACAATTTCTGACCATCTGGAGAAAGTTCGACAGGTCACGGGACACTGTTTTTCATCAGAAAATTGATTTTTTGGACTGTAGAAAAATGTATACAAAATGTCATTTGGATTGAGACTCATGTTGAATTACTACTTTTTAAAGCCTCAATGTGACCAAAACTGCCATTTTTACAGACTTTTTCTCCTACTCAAAAGCTTCTATTTCGACCAATTTCAGGCATTTAAATGACTCTAAACACACTTATTTTAGTTACAAAAGTGATAATTCACATGCAATAGTCATTTACAGTCAAAAACTTACACAATAAAAAATTACCAATTCTGACCATCTGGAGAATGTTCGACAGGTCACGGGACACTATTTTTCATCAGAAAATTGATTTTTTTGACTTTAGAAAAATGTATTCTAAATGTCATTTGGACTGTGTCTCATGTTGAATAACTACTTTTTAAAGCCTCAATGTGACCAAAATTGCCATTTTTACAGACTTTTTCTCCTACTCAGAAGCTTCTATTTCGACCAATTTCAAGCATTAAATGACTCTAAACACACTTATTTTAGTTCCAAAAGTGATAATTCACATGCAATAGTCATTTACAGTCAAAAAATTTAACTTAAAAAAATTACAATTTCTGACCATCTGGAGAAAGTTCGACAGGTCATGGGACACTGTTTTTCATCAGAAAATTGATTTTTTGGACTGTAGAAAAATGTATTCAAAATGTCATTTGGATTGTGTCTCATGTTGAATAACTACTTTTTAAAGCCCCAATTTGACCAAAATTGCCATTTTTACAGACTTTTTCTCCTACTCAAAAGCTTCTATTGCGACCAATTTCAGGCATTTAAATGACTCTAAACACACTTATTTTAGTTCCAAAAGTGATAATTAACATGCAATAGTCATTTACAGTCAAAAAATCAAACATAAAAAAATTACAATTTCTGACCATCTGGAGAAAGTTCGACAGGTCACGGGACACTGTTTTTCATCAGAAAATTTATTTTTTGGACTGTAGAAAAATGTATATAAAATGTCATTTGGATTGAGACTCATGTTGAATTACTACTTTTTAAAGCCTCAATGTGACCAAAACTGCCATTTTTACAGACTTTTTCTCCTACTCAAAAGCTTCTATTTCGACCAATTTCAGGCATTTAAATGACTCTAAACACACTTATTTTAGTTACAAAAGTGATAATTCACACGCAATAGTCATTTACAGTCAAAAACTTACACAATAAAAAATTACCAATTCTGACTATCTGGAGAAAGTTCGACAGGTCACGGGACACTATTTTTCATCAGAAAATTTATTTTTTTTACTTTAGAAACATTTATTCAAAATGTCATTTGGACTGTCTCTCATGTTGAATAAATACTTTTTAAAGCCTCAATGTGACCAAAATTGCCATTTTTACAGACTTTTTCTCCTACTCAGAAGCTTCTATTTCGACCAATTTCAAGCATTAAATGACTCTAAACACACTTATTTTAGTTACAAAAGTGATAATTCACATGCAATAGTCATTTACAGTCAAAAAATGTAACTTAAAAAAATTACAATTTCTGATTATCTGGAGAAAGTTCGACAGGTCACGGGTCATCGTTTTTCATTAGAAAATGGATTTTTTGGACTGTAGAAAAATGTATTCAAAATGTCATTTGGATTGACACTCATGTTGAATATCTACTTTTTAAAGCCTCAATGTGACCAAAATTGCCATTTTTACAGACTTTTTCTCCTACTCAGAAGCATCTATTTCAACCAATTTCATGCATTAAAATTACTCTAAACACACTTATTTTAGTTACAATTCTGACCATCTGGAGAAAGTTCGACAGGTCACGGGACACTGTTTTTCATCAGAAAATTGATTTTTTTGCCTTTGGAAAAATGTATTCAAAATGTCATTTGGATTGAGCCTCATGTTGAATAACTACTTTTTAAAGCCCCAATTTGACCAAAATTGCCATTTTTACAGACTTTTTCTCCTACTCAAAAGCTTCTATTTCGACCAATTTCAGGCATTTAAATGACTCTAAACAAACTTATTTTAGTTCCAAAAGTGATAATTAACATGCAATAGTCATTTACAGTAAAAAAATAAACATAAAAAAATTACAATTTCTGACCATCTGGAGAAAGTTCGACAGGTCACGAGTCACTGTTTTTCATCAGAAAATGGATTTTTTGGACTATAGAAAAATGTATTCACACTTTCATTTGGATTGAGACTCATGTTGAATAACTACTTTTTAAAGCCTCAATGTGACCAAAATTGCCATTTTTACAGACTTTTTCTCCTACTCAGAAGCTTCTATTTCTACCAATTTCAGGCACTAAAATGACTCTAAACACACTTATTTTAGTTACAAAAGTGATAATTCACATGCAATAGTCATTTACAGTCAAAAACTTACACAATAAAAAATTACCAATTCTGACCATCTGGTGAATGTTCGACAGGTCACGGGACACTATTTTTCATCAGAAAATTGATTTTTTTGACTTTAGAAAAATGTATTCAAAATGTCATTTGGACTGTGTCTCATGTTGAATAACTACTTTTTAAAGCCTCAATGTGACCAAAATTGCCATTTTTACAGACTTTTTCTCCTACTCAGAAGCTTCTATTTCGACCAATTTCAAGCATTAAATGACTCTAAACACACTTATTTTAGTTCCAAAAGTGATAATTCACATGCAATAGTCATTTACAGTCAAAAAATTTAACATAAAAAAATTACAATTTCTGACCATCTGGAGAAAGTTCGACAGGTCACGGGACACTGTTTTTCATCAGAAAATTGATTTTTTGGACTGTAGAAAAATGTATTCAAAATGTCATTTGGATTGTGTCTCATGTTGAATAACTACTTTTTGAAGCCCCAATTTGACCAAAATTGCCATTTTTACAGACTTTTTCTCCTACTCAAAAGCTTCTATTGCGACCAATTTCAGGCATTTAAATGACTCTAAACACACTTATTTTAGTTCCAAAAGTGATAATTAACATGCAATAGTCATTTACAGTCAAAAAATCAAACATAAAAAAATTACAATTTCTGACCATCTGGAGAAAGTTCGACAGGTCACCGTTTTTCATCAGAAAATGGATTTTTTTGGACTGTAGAAAAATGTATATAAAATGTCATTTGGATTGAGACTCATGTTGAATTACTACTTTTTAAAGCCTCAATGTGACCAAAACTGCCATTTTTACAGACTTTTTCTCCTTCTCAAAAGCTTCTATTTCGACCAATTTCAGGCATTTAAATGACTCAAACACACTTTTTTTAGTTACAAAAGTGATAATTCACACGCAATAGTCATTTACAGTCAAAAACTTACACAATAAAAAATTACCAATTCTGACTATCTGGAGAAAGTTCGACAGGTCACGGGACACTATTTTTCATCAGAAAATTGATTTTTTTTACTTTAGAAACATTTATTCAAAATGTCATTTGGACTGTCTCTCATGTTGAATAAATACTTTTTAAAGCCTCAATGTGACCAAAATTGCCATTTTTACAGACTTTTTCTCCTACTCAGAAGCTTCTATTTCGACCAATTTCAAGCATTAAATGACTCTAAACACACTTATTTTAGTTACAAAAGTGATAATTCACATGCAATAGTCATTTACAGTCAAAAAATGTAACTTAAAAAAATTACAATTTCTGATTATCTGGAGAAAGTTCGACAGGTCACGGGTCATCGTTTTTCATTAGAAAATGGATTTTTTGGACTGTAGAAAAATGTATTCAAAATGTCATTTGGATTGACACTCATGTTGAATATCTACTTTTTAAAGCCTCAATGTGACCAAAATTGCCATTTTTACAGACTTTTTCTCCTACTCAGAAGCATCTATTTCGACCAATTTCAGGCATTAAAATTACTCTAAACACACCTATTTTAGTTCCAAAAGTGATAATTCACATGTAATAGTCATTTACATTCAAAAAATTAAACTTAAAAAAATTACAATATCTGACCATCTGGAGAAAGTTCGACAGGTCACGGGTCACCGTTTTTCATCAGAAAATAGATTTTTTTGGACTGTAGGAAAATGTATTCAAAATGTCATTTGGATTGAGACTCATGTTGAATATCTACTTTTTAAAGCCTCAATGTGACCAAAATTGCCATTTTTACAGACTTTTTCTCCTACTCAGAAGCTTCTATTTCGACCAATTTCAGGCATTTAATTGACTCTAAACAAACTTATTTTAGTTCCAAAAGTGATAATTAACATGCAATAGTCATTTACAGTAAAAAAATAAACATAAAAAAATTACAATTTCTGACCATCTGGAGAAAGTTCGACAGGTCACGAGTCACTGTTTTTCATCAGAAAATGGATTTTTTGGACTATAGAAAAATGTATTCACACTTTCATTTGGATTGAGACTCATGTTGAATAACTACTTTTTAAAGCCTCAATGTGACCAAAATTGCCATTTTTACAGACTTTTTCTCCTACTCAGAAGCTTCTATTTCTACCAATTTCAGGCACTAAAATGACTCTAAACACACTTATTTTAGTTACAAAAGTGATAATTCACATGCAATAGTCATTACCAGTCAAAAACTTAAACAATAAAAAATTACCAATTCTGACCATCTGGAGAAAGTTCGACAGGTCACGGGACACTATTTTTCATCAGAAAATTGATTTTTTTGACTTTAGAAAAATGTATTTAAAATGTCATTTGGACTGTGTCTCATGTTGAATAACTACTTTTTAAAGCCTCAATGTGACCAAAATTGCCATTTTTACAGACTTTTTCTCCTACTCAGAAGCTTCTATTTCGACCAATTTCAAGCATTAAATGACTCTAAACACACTTATTTTAGTTCCAAAAGTGATAATTCACATGCAATAGTCATTTACAGTCAAAAAATGTAACTTAAAAAAATTACAATTCCTGACCATCTGGAGAAAGTTTGACAGGTCTCGGGTCACCGTTTTTCATCAGAAAATGGTTTTTTTGGACTGTAGAAAAATGTATTCAAAATGTCATTTGGATTGACACTCATGTTGAATATCTACTTTTTAAAGCCTCAATGTGACCAAAATTGCCATTTTTACAGACTTTTTCTCCTACTCAGAAGCATCTATTTCGACTAATTTCAGGCATTAAAATTACTCTAAACACACTTATTTTAGTTCCAAAAGTGATAATTCACATGCAATAGTCATTTACATTCAAAAAATTAAACATTAAAAAATTACAATTTCTGACCATCTGGAGAAAGTTCGACAGGTCATGGGACACTGTTTTTCATCAGAAAATTGATTTTTTGGACTGTAGAAAAATGTATACAAAATGTCATTTGGATTGAGACTCATGTTGAATATCTACTTTTTAAAGCCTCAATGTGACCAAAATTGCCATTTTTACAGACTTTTTCTCCTACTCAAAAGCTTCTATTTCGACCAATCTCAGGCATTTAAATGACTCTAAACACACTTATTTTAGTTACAAAAGTGATAATTCACATGCAATAGTCATTTACAGTCAAAAACTTACACAATAAAAAATTACCAATTCTGACCATCTGGAGAATGTTCGACAGGTCACGGGACACTATTTTTCATCAGAAAATTGATTTTTTTGACTTTAGAAAAATGTATTCAAAATGTCATTTGGACTGTGTCTCATGTTGAATAACTACTTTTTAAAGCCTCAATGTGACCAAAATTGCCATTTTTACAGACTTTTTCTCCTACTCAGAAGCTTCTATTTCGACCAATTTCAAGCATTAAATGACTCTAAACACACTTATTTTAGTTCCAAAAGTGATAATTCACATGCAATAGTCATTTACAGTCAAAAAATTTATCTTAAAAAAATTACAATTTCTGACCATCTGGAGAAAGTTCGACAGGTCTCGGGTCACCGTTTTTCATCAGAAAATGGATTTTTTGGACTGTAGATAAATGTATTCAAAATGTTATTTGGATTGGCACTCATGTTGAATATCTACTTTTTAAAGCCTCAATGTGACCAAAATTGCCATTTTTACAGACTTTTTCTCCTACTCAGAAGCTTCTATTTCGACCAATTTCAGGCATTAAAATGACTCTAAACACACTTATTTTAGTTACAAAAGTGATAATTCACATGCAATAGTCATTTACATACAAAAAATTTAACATAAAAAAATTACAATTTCTGACCATCTGGAGAAAGTTCGACAGGTCACGGGACACCGTTTTTCATCAGAAAATGGATTTTTTTGGACTGTAGAAAAATGTATACAAAATGTCATTTGGATTGAGACTCATGTTGAATAACTACTTTTTAAAGCCTCAATGTGACCAAAACTGCCATTTTTAAAGACTTTTTCTCCTACTCAGAAGCTTCTATTTCTACCAATTTCAGGCATTAAAATGACTCTAAACACACTTATTTTAGTTACAAAAGTGATAATTCACATGCAATAGTCATTTACAGTCAAAAACTTAAAAAATAAAAAATTACCAATTCTGACCATCTGGAGAAAGTTCGACAGGTCACGGGACACTATTTTTCATCAGAAAATTGATTTTTTCGACTTTAGAAAAATTTATTCAAAATGTCATTTGGACTGTGTCTCATGTTGAATGACTACTTTTTAAAGCCTCAATGTGACCACAATTGCCATTTTTACAGACTTTTTCTCCTACTCAGAAGCTTCTATTTCGACCAATTTCAAGCATTAAATGACTCTAAACACACTTATTTTAGTTCCAAAAGTGATAATTCACATGCAATAGTCATTTACAGTCAAAAAATTTAACTTAAAAAAATTACAATTTCTGACCATCTGGAGAAAGTTCGACAGGTCTCGGGTCACCGTTTTTCATCAGAAAATGGATTTTTTGGACTGTAGAAAAATGTATTCAAAATGTCATTTGGATTGACACTCATGTTGAATATCTACTTTTTAAAGCCTCAATGTGACCAAAATTGCCATTTTTAGAGACTTTTTCTCCTACTCAGAAGCATCTATTTCGACCAATTTCAGGCATTAAAATTACTCTAAACACACCTATTTTAGTTCCAAAAGTGTTAATACACATGCAATAGTCATTTACATTCAAAAAATTAAACATAAAAAAATTACAATTTCTGACCATCTGGAGAAAGTTCGACAGGTCACGGGACACTGTGGACACTGTTTATCATCAGAAAATGGATTTTTTGTACTGTGGAAAAATGTATTCAAAATGTCATTTGGATTGTGTCTCATGTTGAATAACTATTTTTTAAAGCCCCAATTTGACCAAAATTGCCATTTTTACAGACTTTTTCTCCTACTCAAAAGCTTCTATTTCGACCAATTTCAGGCATTTAACTGACTCTAAACACACTTATGTTAGTTCCAAAAGTGATAATTAACATGTAATAGTCATTTACAGTCAAAAAATGTAACTTAAAAAAATTACAATTTCTGACCATCTGGAGAAAGTTCGACAGGTCACGGGTCATCGTTTTTCATCAGAAAATGTTTTTTTAGTACTGTAGAAAAATGTATTCAAAATGTCATTTGGATTGTGCCTCATGTTGAATACCTACTTTTTAAAGCCTCAATGTGACCAAAATTGCCATTTTTACAGACTTTTTCTCCTACTCAGAAGCTTCTATTTCGATCAATTTCAGGCATTAAAATGACTCTAAACACACTTATTTTACTTCCAAAAGTGATAATTAACATGCAATAGTCATTTACAGTCCAAAAATTAAACATAAAAAAATTACAATTTCTGACCATCTGGAGAAAGTTCGACAGGTCACGGGTCACCGTTTTTCATCAGAAAATGGAATTTTTTGGACTGTAGGAAAATGTATTCAAAATGTCATTTGGATTGAGACTCATGTTGAATATCTACTTTTTAAAGCCTCAATGTGACCAAAATTGCCATTTTTACAGACTTTTTCTCCTGCTCAGAAGCATCTATTTCGACCAATTTCAGGCATTAAAATTACTCTAAACACACTTATTTTAGTTACAATTCTGACCATCTGGAGAAAGTTCGACAGGTCACGGGACACTGTTTTTCATCGGAAAATTGATTTTTTTGCCTTTGGAAAAATGTATTCAAAATGTCATTTGGATTGAGCCTCATGTTGAATAACTACTTTTTAAAGCCCCAATTTGACCAAAATTGCCATTTTTACAGACTTTTTCTCCTACTCAAAAGCTTCTATTTCGACCGATTTCAGGCATTTAAATGACTCTAAACAAACTTATTTTAGTTCCAAAAGTGATAATTAACATGCAATAGTCATTTACATTCAAAAAATTAAACATAAAAAAATTACAATTTCTGACCATCTGGAGAAAGTTCGACAGGTCACGAGTCACTGTTTTTCATCAGAAAATGGATTTTTTGGACTGTAGAAAAATGTATTCAAAATTTCATTTGGATTGAGACTCATATTGAATAACTACTTTTTAAAGCCTCAATGTGACCAAAATTGCCATTTTTACAGACTTTTTCTCCTACTCAGAAGCTTCTATTTCTACAAATTTCAGGCATTAAAATGACTCTAAACACATTTATTTTAGTTACAAAAGTGATAATTCACATGCAATAGTCATTTACAGTCAGAAACTTAAACAATAAAAAATTACCAATTCTGACCATCTGAAGAAAGTTCGACAGATCACGGGACACTATTTTTCATCAGAAAATTAATTTTTTTGACTTTAGAAAAATGTATTCAAAATGTCATTTGGACTGTGTCTCATGTTGAATAACTACTTTTTAAAGCCTCAATGTGACCAAAATTGCCATTTTTACAGACTTTTTCTCCTACTCAGAAGCTTCTATTTCGACCAATTTCAAGCATTAAATGACTCTAAACACACTTATTTTAGTTCCAAAAGTGATAATCCACATGCAATAGTCATTTACAGTCAAAAAATTTAACTTAAAAAAATTACAATTTCTGACCATCTGGAGAAAGTTCGACAGGTCTCGGGTCACCGTTTTTCATTAGAAAATGGATTTTTTGGACTGTAGAAAAATGTATTCAAAATGTCATTTGGATTGACACTCATGTTGAATATCTACTTTTTAAAGCCTCAATGTGACCAAAATTGCCATTTTTACAGACTTTTTCTCCTACTCAGAAGCATCTATTTCGACCAATTTCAGGCATTAAAATTACTCTAAACACACTTATTTTAGTTACAATTCTGACCATCTGGAGAAAGTTCGACAGATCACGGGACACTATTTTTCATCAGAAAATTGATTTTTTTGACTTTAGAAAAATGTATTCAAAATGTCATTTGGACTGTGTCTCATGTTGAATAACTACTTTTTAAAGCCTCAATGTGACCAAAATTGCCATTTTTACAGACTTTTTCTCCTACTCAGAAGCTTCTATTTCGACCAATTTCAAGCATTAAATGACTCTAAACACACTTATTTTAGTTCCAAAAGTGATAATTCACATGCAATAGTCATTTACAGTCAAAAAATTTAACTTAAAAAAATTACTATTTCTGACCATCTGGAGAAAGTTCGACAGGTCTCGGGTCACCGTTTTTCATTAGAAAATGGATTTTTTGGACTGTAGAAAAATGTATTCAAAATGTCATTTGGATTGACACTCATGTTGAATATCTACTTTTTAAAGCCTCAATGTGACCAAAATTGCCATTTTTACAGACTTTTTCTCCTACTCAGAAGCATCTATTTCGACCAATTTCAGGCATTAAAATTACTCTAAACACACTTATTTTAGTTACAATTCTGACCATCTGGAGAAAGTTCGACAGATCACGGGACACTATTTTTCATCAGAAAATTGATTTTTTTGACTTTAGAAAAATGTATTCAAAATGTCATTTGGACTGTGTCTCATGTTGAATAACTACTTTTTAAAGCCTCAATGTGACCAAAATTGCCATTTTTACAGACTTTTTCTCCTACTCAGAAGCTTCTATTTCGACCAATTTCAAGCATTAAATGACTCTAAACACACTTATTTTAGTTCCAAAAGTGATAATTCACATGCAATAGTCATTTACAGTCAAAAAATTTAACTTAAAAAAATGACAATTTCTGACCATCTGGAGAAAGTTCGACAGGTCTCGGGTCACCGTTTTTCATTAGAAAATGGATTTTTTGGACTGTAGAAAAATGTATTCAAAATGTCATTTGGATTGACACTCATGTTGAATATCTACTTTTTAAAGCCTCAATGTGACCAAAATTGCCATTTTTACAGACTTTTTCTCCTACGCAGAAGCATCTATTTCGACCAATTTCAGGCATTTAAATTACTCTAAACACACTTATTTTAGTTCCAAAAGTGATAATTCACATGCAATAGTCATTTACATTCAAAAAATTAAACATAAAAAAATTACAATTTCTGACCATCTTGAGAAAGTTCGACAGGTCACGGTACACTGTTTTTCATCAGAAAATTGATTTTTTGGACTGTAGAAAAATGTATACAAAATGTCATTTGGATTGAGACTCATGTTGAATTACTACTTTTTAAAGCCTCAATGTGACCAAAACTGCCATTTTTACAGACTTTTTCTCCTACTCAAAAGCTTCTATTTCGACCAATTTCAGGCATTTAAATGACTCTAAACACACTTATTTTAGTTACAAAAGTGATAATTCACATGCAATAGTCATTTACAGTCAAAAACTTACACAATAAAAAATTACAATTTCTGACCATCTTGAGAAAGTTCGACAGGTCACGGTACACTGTTTTTCATCAGAAAATTGATTTTTTGGACTGTAGAAAAATGTATACAAAATGTCATTTGGATTGAGACTCATGTTGAATTACTACTTTTTAAAGCCTCAATGTGACCAAAACTGCCATTTTTACAGACTTTTTCTCCTACTCAAAAGCTTCTATTTCGACCAATTTCAGGCATTTAAATGACTCTAAACACACTTATTTTAGTTACAAAAGTGATAATTCACATGCAATAGTCATTTACAGTCAAAAACTTACACAATAAAAAATTACCAATTCTGACCATCTGGAGAATGTTCGACAGATCACGGGACACTATATTTCATCAGAAAATTGATTTTTTTTACTTCAGAAAAATGTATTCAAAATGTCATTTGGACTGTGTCTCATGTTGAATAACTACTTTTTAAAGCCTCAATGTGACCAAAATTGCCATTTTTACAGACTTTTTCTCCTACTCAGAAGCTTCTATTTCGACCAATTTCAAGCATTAAATGACTCTAAACACACTTATTTCAGTTCCAAAAGTGATAATTCACATGCAATAGTCATTTACAGTCAAAAAATTTAACTTAAAAAAATTACAATTTCTGACCATCTGGAGAAAGTTCGACAGGTCTCGGGTCACCGTTTTTCATTAGAAAATGGATTTTTTGGACTGTAGAAAAATGTATTCAAAATGTCATTTGGATTGACACTCATGTTGAATATCTACTTTTTAAAGCCTCAATGTGACCAAAATTGCCATTTTTACAGACTTTTTCTCCTACTCAGAAGCATCTATTTCGACCAATTTCAGGCATTAAAATTACTCTAAACACACTTATTTTAGTTACAATTCTGACCATCTGGAGAAAGTTCGACAGATCACGGGACACTATTTTTCATCAGAAAATTGATTTTTTTGACTTTAGAAAAATGTATTCAAAATGTCATTTGGACTGTGTCTCATGTTGAATAACTACTTTTTAAAGCCTCAATGTGACCAAAATTGCCATTTTTACAGACTTTTTCTCCTACTCAGAAGCTTCTATTTCGACCAATTTCAAGCATTAAATGACTCTAAACACACTTATTTTAGTTCCAAAAGTGATAATTCACATGCAATAGTCATTTACAGTCAAAAAATTTAACTTAAAAAAATTACAATTTCTGACCATCTGGAGAAAGTTCGACAGGTCTCGGGTCACCGTTTTTCATTAGAAAATGGATTTTTTGGACTGTAGAAAAATGTATTCAAAATGTCATTTGGATTGACACTCATGTTGAATATCTACTTTTTAAAGCCTCAATGTGACCAAAATTGCCATTTTTACAGACTTTTTCTCCTACTCAGAAGCATCTATTTCGACCAATTTCAGGCATTTAAATTACTCTAAACACACTTATTTTAGTTCCAAAAGTGATAATTCACATGCAATAGTCATTTACATTCAAAAAATTAAACATAAAAAAATTACAATTTCTGACCATCTTGAGAAAGTTCGACAGGTCACGGTACACTGTTTTTCATCAGAAAATTGATTTTTTGGACTGTAGAAAAATGTATACAAAATGTCATTTGGATTGAGACTCATGTTGAATTACTACTTTTTAAAGCCTCAATGTGACCAAAAATTCCATTTTTACAGACTTTTTCTCCTACTCAAAAGCTTCTATTTCGACCAATTTCAGGCATTTAAATGACTCTAAACACACTTATTTTAGTTACAAAAGTGATAATTCACATGCAATAGTCATTTACAGTCAAAAACTTACACAATAAAAAATTACCAATTCTGACCATCTGGAGAATGTTCGACAGATCACGGGACACTATATTTCATCAGAAAACTGATTTTTTTTACTGTAGAAAAATGTATTCAAAATGTCATTTGGACTGTGTCTCATGTTGAATAACTACTTTTTAAAGCCTCAATGTGACCAAAATTGCCATTTTTACAGACTTTTTCTCCTACTCAGAAGCTTCTATTTCGACCAATTTCAAGCATTAAATTACTCTAAACACACTTATTTTAGTTCCAAAAGTGATAATTCACATGCAATAGTCATTTACAGTCAAAAAATTTAACTTAAAAAAATTACAATTTCTGACCATCTGGAGAAAGTTTGACAGGTCTCGGGTCACCGTTTTTCATTAGAAAATGGATTTTTTGGACTGTAGAAAAATGTATTCAAAATGTCATTTGGATTGACACTCATGTTGAATATCTACTTTTTAAAGCCTCAATGTGACCAAAATTGCCATTTTTACAGACTTTTTCTCCTACTCAGAAGCATCTATTTCGACCAATTTCAGGCATTTAAATTACTCAAAACACACCTATTTTAGTTCCAAAAGTGATAATTCACATGCAATAGTCATTTACATTCAAAAAATTAAACATAAAAAAATTACAAATTCTGACCATCTTGAGAAAGTTCGACAGGTCACGGTACACTGTTTTTCATCAGAAAATTGATTTTTTGGACTGTAGAAAAATGTATACAAAATGTCTTTTGGATTGAGACTCATGTTGAATTACTACTTTTTAAAGCCTCAATGTGACCAAAACTGCCATTTTTACAGACTTTTTCTCCTACTCAAAAGCTTCTATTTCGACCAATTTCAGGCATTTAAATGACTCTAAACACACTTATTTTAGTTACAAAAGTGATAATTCACATGCAATAGTCATTTACAGTCAAAAACTTACACAATAAAAAATTACCAATTCTGACCATCTGGAGAATGTTCGACAGATCACGGGACACTATATTTCATCAGAAAATTGATTTTTTTTACTTTAGAAAAATGTATTCAAAATGTCATTTGGACTGTGTCTCATGTTGAATAACTACTTTTTAAAGCCTCAATGTGACCAAAATTGCCATTTTTACAGACTTTTTCTCCTACTCAGAAGCTTCTATTTCGACCAATTTCAAGCATTAAATGACTCTAAACACACTTATTTTAGTTCCAAAAGTGATAATTCACATGCAATAGTCATTTACAGTCAAAAAATTTAACTTAAAAAAATTACAATTTCTGACCATCTGGAGAAAGTTCGACAGGTCTCGGGTCACCGTTTTTCATTAGAAAATGGATTTTTTGGACTGTAGAAAAATGTATTCAAAATGTCATTTGGATTGACACTCATGTTGAATATCTAATTTTTAAAGCCTCAATGTGACCAAAATTGCCATTTTTACAGACTTTTTCTCCTACTCAGAAGCATCTATTTCGACCAATTTCAGGCATTTAAAGTACTCTAAACACACTTATTTTAGTTCCAAAAGTGATAATTCACATGCAATAGTCATTTACATTCAAAAAATTAAACATAAAAAAATTACAATTTCTGACCATCTTGAGAAAGTTCGACAGGTCACGGGACACTGTTTTTCATCAGAAAATTGATTTTTTGGACTGTAGAAAAATGTATACAAAATGTCATTTGGATTGAGACTCATGTTGAATTACTACTTTTTAAAGCCTCAATGTGACCAAAACTGCCATTTTTACAGACTTTTTCTCCTACTCAAAAGCTTCTATTTCGACCAAATTCAGGCATTTAAATTACTCTAAAGACATTTATTTTAGTTACAATTCTGACCATCTGGAGAAAGTTTGACAGATCACGGGACACTATTTTTCATCAGAAAATTGATTTTTTTGACTTTAGAAAAATGTATTCAAAATGTCATTTGGACTGTGTCTCATGTTGAATAACTACTTTTTAAAGCCTCAATGTGACCAAAATTGCCATTTTTACAGACTTTTTCTCCTACTCAGAAGCTTCTATTTCGACCAATTTCAAGCATTAAATGACTCTAAACACACTTATTTTAGTTCCAAAAGTGATAATTCACATGCAATAGTCATTTACATTCAAAAAATTAAACATAAAAAAATTACAATTTCTGACCATCTGGAGAAAGTTCGACAGGTCACCGTTTTTCATCAGAAAATGGATTTTTTTGGACTGTAGAAAAATGTATTCAAAATGTCATTTGGATTGACACTCATGTTGAATATCTACTTTTTAAAGCCTCAATGTGACCAAAATTGCCATTTTTACAGACTTTTTCTCCTACTCAGAAGCATCTATTTCGACCAATTTCAGGCATTTAAATTACTCTAAACACACTTATTTTAGTTCCAAAAGTGATAATTCACATGCAATAGTCATTTACATTCAAAAAATTAAACATAAAAAAATTACAATTTCTGACCATCTTGAGAAAGTTCGACAGGTCACGGGACACTGTTTTTCATCAGAAAATTGATTTTTTGGACTGTAGAAAAATGTATACAAAATGTCATTTGGATTGAGACTCATGTTGAATTACTACTTTTTAAAGCCTCAATGTGACCAAAACTGCCATTTTTACAGACTTTTTCTCCTACTCAAAAGCTTCTATTTCGACCAAATTCAGGCATTTAAATGACTCTAAACACACTTATTTTAGTTACAAAAGTGATAATTCACATGCAATAGTCATTTACAGTCCAAAACTTACACAATAAAAAATTACCAATTCTGACCATCTGGAGAATGTTCGACAGGTCACGGGACACTATTTTTCATCAGAAAATTGATTTTTTTGACTTTAGAAAAATGTATTCAAAATGTCATTTGGACTGTGTCTCATGTTGAATAACTACTTTTTAAAGCCCCAATTTGACCAAAATTGCCATTTTTACAGACTTTTTCTCCTACTCAAAAGCTTCTATTTCGACCAATTTCAGGCATTTAAATGACTCTAAACACACTTATGTTAGTTCCAAAAGTGATAATTAACATGCAATAGTCATTTACAGTTAAAAAATGTAACTTAAAAAAATTACAATTTCTGACCATCTGGAGAAAGTTTGACAGGTCACGGGTCATCGTTTTTCATCAGAAAATGTTTTTTTAGTACTGTTGAAAAATGTATTCAAAATGTCATTTGGATTGTGCCTCATGTTGAATAACTACTTTTTAAAGCCTCAATGTGACCAAAATTGCCATTTTTACAGACTTTTTCTCCTACTCAGAAGCATCTATTTCAACCAATTTCAGGCATTTAAATTACTCTAAACACACTTATTTTAGTTCCAAAAGTGATAATTCACATGCAATAGTCATTTACATTCAAAAAATTAAACATAAAAAAATTACAATTTCTGACCATCTGGAGAAAGTTCGACAGGTCATGGGACACTGTTTTTCAACAGAAAATTGATTTTTTGGACTGTAGAAAAATGTATACAAAATGTCATTTGGATTGAGACTCATGTTGAATATCTACTTTTTAAAGCCTCAATGTGACCAAAATTGCCATTTTTACAGACTTTTTCTCCTACTCAAAAGCTTCTATTTCGACCAATCTCAGGCATTTAAATGACTCTAAACACACTTATTTTAGTTACAAAAGTGATAATTCACATGCAATAGTCATTTACAGTCAAAAACTTACACAATAAAAAATTACCAATTCTGACCATCTGGAGAATGTTCGACAGGTCACGGGACACTATTTTTCATCAGAAAATTGATTTTTTTGACTTTAGAAAAATGTATTCAAAATGTCATTTGGACTGTGTCTCATGTTGAATAACTACTTTTTAAAGCCTCAATGTGACCAAAATTGCCATTTTTACAGACTTTTTCTCCTACTCAGAAGCATCTATTTCAACCAATTTCAGGCATTTAAATTACTCTAAACACACTTATTTTAGTTCCAAAAGTGATAATTCACATGCAATAGTCATTTACATTCAAAAAATTAAACATAAAAAAATTACAATTTCTGACCATCTGGAGAAAGTTCGACAGGTCATGGGACACTGTTTTTCAACAGAAAATTGATTTTTTGGACTGTAGAAAAATGTATACAAAATGTCATTTGGATTGAGACTCATGTTGAATATCTACTTTTTAAAGCCTCAATGTGACCAAAATTGCCATTTTTACAGACTTTTTCTCCTACTCAAAAGCTTCTATTTCGACCAATCTCAGGCATTTAAATGACTCTAAACACACTTATTTTAGTTACAAAAGTGATAATTCACATGCAATAGTCATTTACAGTCAAAAACTTACACAATAAAAAATTACCAATTCTGACCATCTGGAGAATGTTCGACAGGTCACGGGACACTATTTTTCATCAGAAAATTGATTTTTTTGACTTTAGAAAAATGTATTCAAAATGTCATTTGGACTGTGTCTCATGTTGAATAACTACTTTTTAAAGCCTCAATGTGACCAAAATTGCCATTTTTACAGACTTTTTCTCCTAGTCAGAAGCTTCTATTTCGACCAATTTCAGGCATTAAAATGACTCTAAACAAACTTTTTTTAGTTCCAAAAGTGATCATTAACATGCAATAGTCATTCACAGTCAAAAAATTAAACATAAAAAAATTACATTTTCTGACCATCTGGAGAAAGTTCGACAGGTCACGAGTCACTGTTTTTCATCAGAAAATGGATTTTTTGGACTGTAGAAAAATGTATTCAAAATTTCATTTGGATTGAGACTCATGTTGAATAACTACTTTTTAAAGCCTCAATGTGACCAAAATTGCCATTTTTAAAGACTTTTTCTCCTACTCAGAAGCTTCTATTTCTACCAATTTCAGGCATTAAAATGACTCTAAACACACTTATTTGAGTTACAAAAGTGATAATTCACATGCAATAGTCATTTACAGTCAAAAACTTAAACAATAAAAAATTACCAATTCTGACCATCTGGAGAAAGTTCGACAGGTCACGGGACACTATTTTTCATCAGAAAATTGATTTTTTCGACTTTAGAAAAATTTATTCAAAATGTCATTTGGACTGTGTCTCATGTTGAATGACTACTTTTCAAAGCCTCAATGTGACCACAATTGCCATTTTTACAGACTTTTTCTCCTACTCAGAAGCTTCTATTTCGACCAATTTCAAGCATTAAATGACTCTAAACACACTTATTTTAGTTCCAAAAGTGATAATTCACATGCAATAGTCATTTACAGTCCAAAAATTAAACATAAAAAAATTACAATTTCTGACCATCTGGAGAAAGTTCGACAGGTCACGGGTCACCGTTTTTCATCAGAAAATGGATTTTTTTGGACTGTAGGAAAATGTATTCAAAATGTCATTTGGATTGAGACTCATGTTGAATATCTACTTTTTAAAGCCTCAATGTGACCAAAATTGCCATTTTTACAGACTTTTTCTCCTACTCAGAAGAATCTATTTCGACCAATTTCAGGCATTAAAATTACTCTAAACACACTTATTTTAGTTACAATTCTGACCATCTGGAGAAAGTTCGACAGGTCACGGGACACTGTTTTTCATCGGAAAATTGATTTTTTTGCCTTTGGAAAAATGTATTCAAAATGTCATTTGGATTGAGCCTCATGTTGAATAACTACTTTTTAAAGCCCCAATTTGAACAAAATTGCCATTTTTACAGACTTTTTCTCCTACTCAAAAGCTTCTATTTCGACCAATTTCAGGCATTTAAATGACTCTAAACAAACTTATTTTAGTTCCAAAAGTGATAATTAACATGCAATAGTCATTTACATTCAAAAAATTAAACATAAAAAAATTACAATTTCTGACCATCTGGAGAAAGTTCGACAGGTCACGAGTCACTGTTTTTCATCAGAAAATGGATTTTTTGGACTGTAGAAAAATGTATTCAAAATGTCATTTGGATTGACACTCATGTTGAATATCTACTTTTTAAAGCCTCAATGTGACCAAAATTGCCATTTTTAGAGACTTTTTCTCCTCAGAAGCATCTATTTCGACCAATTTCAGGCATTAAAATTACTCTAAACACACCTATTTTAGTTCCAAAAGTGTTAATTCACATGCAATAGTCATTTACATTCAAAAAATTAAACATAAAAAAATTACAATTTCTGAACATCTGGAGAAAGTTCGACAGGTCACGGGACACTGTTTATCATCAGAAAATGGATTTTTTGTACTGTGGAAAAATGTATTCAAAATGTCATTTGGATTGTGTCTCATGTTGAATAACTATTTTTTAAAGCCCCAATTTGACCAAAATTGCCATTTTTACAGACTTTTTCTCCTACTCAAAAGCTTCTATTTCGACCAATTTCAGGCATTTAAATGACTCTAAACACACTTATGTTAGTTCCAAAAGTGATAATTAACATGCAATAGTCATTTACAGTCAAAAAATGTAACTTAAAAAAATTACAATTTCTGACCATCTGGAGAAAGTTCGACAGGTCACGGGACACTGTTTTTCATCGGAAAATTGATTTTTTTGCCTTTGGAAAAATGGATTCAAAATGTCATTTGGATTGAGACTCATATTGAATAACTACTTTTTAAAGCCTCAATGTGACCAAAATTGCCATTTTTACAGACTTTTTCTCCTACTCAGAAGCTTCTATTTCGACCAAATTCAGGCATTTAAATGACTCTAAACACACTTATTTTAGTTACAAAAGTGATAATTCACATGCAATAGTCATTTACAGTCAAAAACTTACACAATAAAAAATTACCAATTCTGACCATCTGGAGAATGTTCGACAGGTCACGGGACACTATTTTTCATCAGAAAATTGATTTTTTTGACTTTAGAAAAATGTATTCAAAATGTCATTTGGACTGTGTCTCATGTTGAATAACTACTTTTTAAAGCCCCAATTTGACCAAAATTGCCATTTTTACAGACTTTTTCTCCTACTCAAAAGCTTCTATTTCGACCAATTTCAGGCATTTAAATGACTCTAAACACACTTATGTTAGTTCCAAAAGTGATAATTAACATGCAATAGTCATTTACAGTTAAAAAATCTAACTTAAAAAAATTACAATTTCTGACCATCTGCAGAAAGTTTGACAGGTCACGGGTCATCGTTTTTCATCAGAAAATGTTTTTTTAGTACTGTTGAAAAATGTATTCAAAATGTCATTTGGATTGTGCCTCATGTTGAATAACTACTTTTTAAAGCCTCAATGTGACCAAAATTGCCATTTTTACAGACTTTTTCTCCTACTCAGAAGCATCTATTTTGACCAATTTCAGGCATTTAAATTACTCTAAACACACATATTTTAGTTCCAAAAGTGATAATTCACATGCAATAGTCATTTACAGTCAAAAACGTACACAATAAAAAATCACCAATTCTGACCATCTGGAGAATGTTCGACAGGTCACGGGACACTATTTTTCATCAGAAAATTGATTTTTTTGACTTTAGAAAAATGTATTCAAAATGTCATTTGGACTGTGTCTCATGTTGAATAACTACTTTTTAAAGCCTCAATGTGACCAAAATTGCCATTTTTACAGACTTTTTCTCCTACTCAGAAGCTTCTATTTCGACCAATTTCAAGCATTAAATGACTCTAAACACACTTATTTTAGTTCCAAAAGTGATAATTCACATGCAATAGTCATTTACAGTCAAAAAATGTTACTTAAAAAAATTACAATTTCTGACCATCTGGAGAAAGTTCGACAGGTCACGGGACACCGTTTTTCATCAGAAAATGGATTTTTTTGGACTGTAGAAAAATGTATACAAAATGTCATTTGGATTGAGACTCATGTTGAATTACTACATTTTAAAGCCTCAATGTGACCAAAACTGCCATTTTTACAGACTTTTTCTCCTACTCAAAAGCTTCTATTTCGATCAATTTCAGGCATTTAAATTACTCTAAACACACTTATTTTAGTTACAATTCTGACCATCTGGAGAAAGTTCGACAGGTCACGGGACACTGTTTTTCATCAGAAAATTGATTTTTTTGCCTTTGGAAAAATGTATTCAAAATGTCATTTGGATTGAGCCTCATGTTGAATAACTACTATATAAAGCACCAATTTGACCAAAATTGCCATTTTTACAGACTTTTTCTCCTACTCAAAAGCTTCTATTTCGACCAATTTCAGGCATTTAAATGACTCTAAACAAACTTTTTTTAGTTCCAAAAGTGATCATTAACATGCAATAGTCATTCACAGTCAAAAAATTAAACATAAAAAAATTACATTTTCTGACCATCTGGAGAAAGTTCGACAGGTCACGAGTCACTGTTTTTCATCAGAAAATTGATTTTTTGGACTGTAGAAAAATGTATTCAAAATTTCATTTGGATTAAGACTCATGTTGAATAACTACTTTTTAAAGCCTCAATGTGACCAAAATTGCCATTTTTAAAGACTTTTTCTCCTACTCAGAAGCTTCTATTTCTACCAATTTCAGGCATTAAAATGACTCTAAACACACTTATTTTAGTTACAAAAGTGATAATTCACATGCAATAGTCATTTACAGTCAAAAACTTAAACAATAAAAAATTACCAATTCTGACCATCTGGAGAAAGTTCGACAGGTCACGGGACACTATTTTTCATCAGAAAATTGATTTTTTCGACTTTAGAAAAATGTATTCAAAATGTCATTTGGACTGTGTCTCATGTTGAATGACTACTTTTTAAAGCCTCAATGTGACCACAATTGCCATTTTTACAGACTTTTTCTCCTACTCAGAAGCTTCTATTTCGACCAATTTCAAGCATTAAATGACTCTAAACACACTTATTTTAGTTCCAAAAGTGATAATTCACATGCAATAGTCATTTACAGTCAAAAAATGTAACTTAAAAAAATTACAATTTCTGACCATCTGGAGAAAGTTCGACAGGTCTCGGGTCACCGTTTTTCATCAGAAAATGGATTTTTTGGACTGTAGAAAAATGTATTCAAAATGTCATTTGGATTGTGCCTCATGTTGAATAACTACTTTTTAAAGCCTCAATGTGACCAAAATTGCCATTTTTACAGACTTTTTCTCCTACTCAGAAGCTTCTATTTCGACCAATTTCAAGCATTAAATGACTCTAAACACACTTATTTTAGTTCCAAAAGTGTTAATTCACATGCAATAGTAATTTACATTCAAAAAATTAAACATAAAAAAATTACAATTTCTGACCATCTGGAGAAAGTTCGACAGGTCACGGGACACTGTTTATCATCAGAAAATGGATTTTTTGTACTGTGGAAAAATGTATTCAAAATGTCATTTGGATTGTGTCTCATGTTGAATAACTATTTTTTAAAGCCCCAATTTGACCAAAATTGCCATTTTTACAGACTTTTTCTCCTACTCAAAAGCTTCTATTTCGACCAATTTCAGGCATTTAAATGACTCTAAACACACTTATGTTAGTTCCAAAAGTGATAATTAACATGCAATAGTCATTTACAGTCAAAAAATGTAACTTAAAAAAATTACAATTTCTGACCATCTGGAGAAAGTTCGACAGGTCACGGGTCATCGTTTTTCATCAGAAAATGTTTTTTTAGTACTGTAGAAAAATGTATTCAAAATGTCATTTGGATTGTGCCTCATGTTGAATAACTACTTTTTAAAGCCTCAATGTGACAAAAATTGCCATTTTTACAGACTTTTTCTCCTACTCAGAAGCTTCTATTTCGATCAATTTCAGGCATTAAAATGACTCTAAACACACTTATTTTACTTCCAAAAGTGATAATTAACATGCAATAGTCATTTACAGTCCAAAAAATTAAACATAAAAAAATTACAATTTCTGACCATCTGGAGAAAGTTCAACAGGTCACGGGTCACCGTTTTTCATCAGAAAATGGATTATTTTGGACTGTAGGAAATTGTATTCAAAATGTCATTTGGATTGAGACTCATGTTGAATATCTACTTTTTAAAGCCTCAATGTGACCAAAATTGCCATTTTTACAGACTTTTTCTCCTACTCAGAAGCATCTATTTCAACCAATTTCAGGCATTAAAATTACTCTAAACACACTTATTTTAGTTACAATTCTGACCATCTGGAGAAAGTTCGACAGGTCACGGGACACTGTTTTTCATCGGAAAATTGATTTTTTTGCCTTTGGAAAAATGTATTCAAAATGTCATTTGGATTGAGCCTCATGTTGAATAACTACTTTTTAAAGCCCCAATTTGAACAAAATTGCCATTTTTACAGACTTTTTCTCCTACTCAAAAGCTTCTATTTCGACCAATTTCAGGCATTTAAATGACTCTAAACAAACTTATTTTAGTTCCAAAAGTGATAATTATCATGCAATAGTCATTTACATTAAAAAAATTAAACATAAAAAAATTACAATTTCTGACCATCTGGAGAAAGTTCGACAGGTCACGAGTCACTGTTTTTCATCAGAAAATGGATTTTTTGGACTGTAGAAAAATGTATTCAAAATTTCATTTGGATTGAGACTCATATTGAATAACTACTTTTTAAAGCCTCAATGTGACCAAAATTGCCATATTTACAGACTTTTTCTCCTACTCAGAAGCTTCTATTTCGACCAAATTCAGGCATTTAAATGACTCTAAACAAACTTATTTTAGTTCCAAAAGTGATAATTAACATGCAATAGTCATTTACAGTCAAAAAATTAAACATAAAAAAATTACAATTTCTGACCATCTGGAGAAAGTTCGACAGGTCACGAGTCACTGTTTTTCATCAGAAAATGGATTTTTTGGACTGTAGAAAAATGTATTCAAAATTTCATTTGGATTGACACTCATGTTGAATATCTACTTTTTAAAGCCTCAATGTGACCAAAATTGCCATTTTTACAGACTTTTTCTCCTACTCAGAAGCATCTATTTCGACCAATTTCAGGCATTTAAATTACTCTAAACACACTTATTTTAGTTCCAAAAGTGATAATTCACATGCAATAGTCATTTACATTCAAAAAATTAAACATAAAAAAATTACAATTTCTGACCATCTTGAGAAAGTTCGACGGGTCACGGGACACTGTTTTTCATCAGAAAATGGATTTTTTGGACTGTAGAAAAATGTATTCAAAATGTCATTTGGATTGTGTCTCATGTTGAATAACTACTTTTTAAAGCCCCAATTTGACCAAAATTGCCATTTTTACAGACTTTTTCTCCTACTCAAAAGCTTCTATTTCGACCAATTTCAGGCATTTAAATGACTCTAAACACACTTATTTTAGTTCCAAAAGTGATAATTAACATGCAATAGTCATTTACAATCAAAAAATTAAACATAAAAAATTGACAATTTCTGACCATCTGGAGAAAGTTCGACAGGTCACCGTTTTTCATCAGAAAATTGATTTTTTTGGACTGTAGAAAAATGTATACAAAATGTCATTTGGATTGAGACTCATGTTGAATTACTACTTTTTAAAGCCTCAATGTGACCAAAATTGCCATTTTTACAGACTTTTTCTCCTACTCAGAAGCATCTATTTCGACCAATTTCAGGCATTAAAATTACTCTAAACACTCTTATTTTAGTTACAATTCTGACCATCTGGAGAAAGTTCGACAGGTCACGGGACACTATTTTTCATCAGAAAATTGATTTTTTTGACTTTAGAAAAATGTATTCAAAATGTCATTTGGACTGTGTCTCATGTTGAATAACTACTTTTTAAAGCCTCAATGTGACCAAAATTGCCATTTTTACAGACTTTTTCTCCTACTCAGAAGCATCTATTTCGACCAATTTCAGGCATTAAAATTACTCTAAACACACTTATTTTAGTTACAATTCTGACCATCTGGAGAAAGTTCGACAGGTCACGGGACACTGTTTTTCATCGGAAAATTGATTTTTTTGCCTTTGGAAAAATGTATTCAAAATGTCATTTGGATTGAGCCTCATGTTGAATAACTACTTTTTAAAGCCCCAATTTGACCAAAATTGCCATTTTTACAGACTTTTTCTCCTACTCAGAAGCTTCTATTTCGACCAATTTCAAGCATTAAATGACTCTAAACACACTTATTTTAGTTCCAAAAGTGATAATTCACATGCAATAGTCATTTACAGTCAAAAAATTTAACTTAAAAAAATTACAATTTCTGACCATCTGGAGAAAGTTTGACAGGTCACGGGACACTGTTTTTCATCAGAAAATGGATTTTTTGGACTGTAGAAAAATGTATTAAAAATGTCATTTGGATTGTGTCTCATGTTGAATAACTACTTTTTAAAGCCCCAATTTGACCAAAATTGCCATTTTTACAGACTTTTTCTCCTACTCAAAAGCTTCTATTTCGACCAATTTCAGGCATTTAAATGACTCTAAACACACTTATTTTAGTTCCAAAAGTGATAATTAACATGCAATAGTCATTTACAATCAAAAAATTAAACATAAAAAATTGACAATTTCTGACCATCTGGAGAAAGTTCGACAGGTCTCGGGTCACCGTTTTTCATCAGAAAATGGATTTTTTGGACTGTAGAAAAATGTATTCAAAATGTCATTTGGATTGACACTCATGTTGAATATCTACTTTTTAAAGCCTCAATGTGACCAAAATTGCCATTTTTACAGACTTTTTCTCCTATTAAGAAGCATCTATTTCGACCAATTTCAGGCATTTAAATTACTCTAAACACACTTATTTTAGTTCCAAAAGTGATAATTCACATGCAATAGTAATTTACATTCAAAAAATTAAACATAAAAAAATTACAATTTCTGACCATCTTGAGAAAGTTCGACAGGTCACGGGACACTGTTTTTCATCAGAAAATTGATTTTTTGGACTGTAGAAAAATGTATACAAAATGTCATTTGGATTGAGACTCATGTTGAATTACTACTTTTTAAAGCCTCAATGTGACCAAAACTGCCATTTGTACAGACTTTTTCTCCTACTCAAAAGCTTCTATTTCGACCAAATTCAGGCATTTAAATGACTCTAAACACACTTATTTTAGTTACAAAAGTGATAATTCACATGCAATAGTCATTTACAGTCAAAAACTTACACAATAAAAAATTACCAATTCTGACCATCTGGAAAATGTTCGACAGGTCACGGGACACTATTTTTCATCAGAAAATTGATTTTTTTGACTTTAGAAAAATATATTCAAAATGTCATTTGGACTGTGTCTCATGTTGAATAACTACTTTTCAAAGCCTCAATGTGACCAAAATTGCCATTTTTACAGACTTTTTCTCCTACTCAGAAGCTTCTATTTCGACCAATTTCAAGCATTAAATGACTCTAAACACACTTATTTTAGTTCCAAAAGTGATAATTCACATGCAATAGTCATTTACAGTCAAAAAATTTAACTTAAAAAAATTACAATTTCTGACCATCTGGAGAAAGTTCGACAGGTCTCGGGTCACCGTTTTTCATCAGAAAATGGATTTTTTGGACTGTAGAAAAATGTATTCAAAATGTTATTTGGATTGACACTCATGTTGAATATCTACTTTTTAAAGCCTCAATGTGACCAAAATTGCCATTTTTACAGACTTTTTCTCCTACTCAGAAGCATCTATTTCGACCAATTTCAGGCATTAAAATTACTCTAAAAACACTTATTTTAGTTCCAAAAGTGATAATTCACATGCAATAGTCATTTACATTAAAAAAAATTAACATAAAAAAATTACAATTTCTGACCATCTGGAGAAAGTTCGACAGGTCACGGGACACTGTTTTTCATCAGAAAATGGATTTTTTGGACTGTAGAAAAATGTATTCAAAATGTCATTTGGATTGTGTCCCATGTTGAATAACTACTTTTTAAAGCCCCAATTTGACCAAAATTGCCATTTTTACAGACTTTTTCTCCTACTCAAAAGCTTCTATTTCGACCAATTTCAGGCATTTAAATGACTCTAAACACACTTATTTTAGTTCCAAAAGTGATAATTAACATGCAATAGTCATTTACAATCAAAAAATTAAACATAAAAAATTGACAATTTCTGACCATCTGGAGAAAGTTCGACAGGTCACCGTTTTTCATCAGAAAATGGATTTTTTTGGACTGTAGAAAAATGTATACAAAATGTCATTTGGATTGAGACTCATGTTGAATTACTACTTTTTAAAGCCTCAATGTGACCAAAATTGCCATTTTTACAGACTTTTTCTCCTACTCAGAAGCATCTATTTCGACCAATTTCAGGCATTAAAATTACTCTAAACACACTTATTTTAGTTACAATTCTGACCATCTGGAGAAAGTTCGACAGGTCACGGGACACTGTTTTTCATCGGAAAATTGATTTTTTTGCCTTTGGAAAAATGTATTCAAAATGTCATTTGGATTGAGCCTCATGTTGAATAACTACTTTTTAAAGCCCCAATTTGACCAAAATTGCCATTTTTACAGACTTTTTCTCCTACTCAGAAGCTTCTATTTCGACCAATTTCAAGCATTAAATGACTCTAAACACACTTATTTTAGTTCCAAAAGTGATAATTCACATGCAATAGTCATTTACAGTCAAAAAATGTAACTTAAAAAAATTACAATTTCTGACCATCTGGAGAAAGTTCGACAGGTCTCGGGTCACCGTTTTTCATTAGAAAATGGATTTTTTGGACTGTAGAAAAATGTATTCAAAATGTCATTTGGATTGACACTCATGTTGAATATCTACTTTTTAAAGCCTCAATGTGACCAAAATTGCCATTTTTACAGACTTTTTCTCCTACTCAGAAGCATCTATTTCGACCAATTTCAGGCATTTAAATTACTCTAAACACACTTATTTTAGTTCCAAAAGTGATAATTCACATGCAATAGTCATTTACATTCAAAAAATTAAACATAAAAAAATTACAATTTCTGACCATCTTGAGAAAGTTCGACAGGTCACGGGACACTGTTTTTCATCAGAAAATTGATTTTTTGGACTGTAGAAAAATGTATACAAAATGTCATTTGGATTGAGACTCATGTTGAATTACTACTTTTTAAAGCCTCAATGTGACCAAAACTGCCATTGTTACAGACTTTTTCTCCTACTCAAAAGCTTCTATTTCGACCAAATTCAGGCATTTAAATGACTCTAAACACACTTATTTTAGTTACAAAAGTGATAATTCACATGCAATAGTCATTTACAGTCAAAAACTTACACAATAAAAAATTACCAATTCTGACCATCTGGAGAATGTTCGACAGGTCACGGGACACTATTTTTCATCAGAAAATTGATTTTTTTGACTTTAGAAAAATATATTCAAAATGTCATTTGGACTGTGTCTCATGTTGAATAACTACTTTTCAAAGCCTCAATGTGACCGAAATTGCCATTTTTACACACTTTTTCTCCTACTCAGAAGCTTCTATTTCGACCAATTTCAAGCATTAAATGACTCTAAACACACTTATTTTAGATCCAAAAGTGATAATTCACATGCAATAGTCATTTACAGTCAAAAAATTTAACTTAAAAAAATTACAATTTCTGACCATCTGGAGAAAGTTCGACAGGTCTCGGGTCACCGTTTTTCATCAGAAAATGGATTTTTTGGACTATAGAAAAATGTTTTCAAAATGTTATTTGGATTGACACTCATGTTGAATATCTATTTTTTAAAGCCTCAATGTGACCAAAATTGCCATTTTTACAGACTTTTTCTCCTTCTCAGAAGCATCTATTTCGACCAATTTCAGGCATTAAAATTACTCTAAACACACTTATTTTAGTTCCAAAAGTGATAATTCACATGCAATAGTCATTTACATTAAAAAAATTTAACATAAAAAAATTACAATTTCTGACCATCTGGAGAAAGTTTGACAGGTCACGGGACACTGTTTTTCATCAGAAAATGGATTTTTTGGACTGTAGAAAAATGTATTAAAAATGTCATTTGGATTGTGTCTCATGTTGAATAACTACTTTTTAAAGCCCCAATTTGACCAAAATTGCCATTTTTACAGACTTTTTCTCCTACTCAAAAGCTTCTATTTCGACCAATTTCAGGCATTTAAATGACTCTAAACACACTTATTTTAGTTCCAAAAGTGATAATTAACATGCAATAGTCATTTACAATCAAAAAATTAAACATAAAAAATTGACAATTTCTGACCATCTGGAGAAAGTTCGACAGGTCACCGTTTTTCATCAGAAAATGGATTTTTTGGGACTGTAGAAAAATGTATACAAAATGTCATTTGGATTGAGACTCATGTTGAATTACTACTTTTTAAAGCCTCAATGTGACCAAAATTGCCATTTTTACAGACATTTTCTCCTACTCAGAAGCATCTATTTCGACCAATTTCAGGCATTAAAATTACTCTAAACACACTTATTTTAGTTACAATTCTGACCATCTGGAGAAAGTTCGACAGGTCACGGGACACTGTTTTTCATCGGAAAATTGATTTTCTTGCCTTTGGAAAAATGTATTCAAAATGTCATTTGGATTGAGCCTCATGTTGAATAACTACTTTTTAAAGCCCCAATTTGACCAAAATTGCCATTTTTACAGACTTTTTCTCCTACTCAGAAGCTTCTATTTCGACCAATTTCAAGCATTAAATGACTCTAAACACACTTATTTTAGTTCCAAAAGTGATAATTCACATGCAATAGTCATTTACAGTCAAAAAATTTAACTTAAAAAAATTACAATTTCTGACCATCTGGAGAAAGTTCGACAGGTCTCGGGTCACCATTTTTCATCAGAAAATGGATTTTTTGGACTGTAGAAAAATGTATTCAAAATGTCATTTGGATTGACACTCATGTTGAATATCTACTTTTTAAAGCCTCAATGTGACCAAAATTGCCATTTTTACAGACTTTTTCTCCTACTCAGAAGCATCTATTTCGACCAATTTCAGGCATTTAAATTACTCTAAACACACTTATTTTAGTTCCAAAAGGGATAATTCACATGCAATAGTCATTTACATTCAAAAAATTAAACATAAAAAAATTACAATTTCTGACCATCTTGAGAAAGTTCGACAGGTCACGGGACACTGTTTTTCATCAGAAAATTGATTTTTTGGACTGTAGAAAAATGTATACAAAATGTCATTTGGATTGAGACTCATGTTGAATTACTACTTTTTAAAGCCTCAATGTGACCAAAACTGCCATTTTTACAGACTTTTTCTCCTACTCAAAAGCTTCTATTTCGACCAATTTCAAGCATTAAATGACTCTAAACACACTTATTTTAGTTCCAAAAGTGATAATTCACATGCAATAGTCATTTACAGTCAAAAATTTAACTTAAAAAAATTACAATTTCTGACCATCTGGAGAAAGTTCGACAGGTCTCGGGTCACCGTTTTTCATCAGAAAATGGATTTTTTGGACTGTAGAAAAATGTATACAAAATGTCATTTGGATTGAGACTCATGTTGAATTACTACTTTTTAAAGCCTCAATGTGACCAAAATTGCCATTTTTACAGACTTTTTCTCCTACTCAGAAGCATCTATTTCGACCAATTTCAGGCATTTAAATTACTCTAAACACACTTATTTTAGTTCCAAAAGTGATAATTCACATGCAATAGTCATTTACATTCAAAAAATTAAACATAAAAAAATTACAATTTCTGACCATCTTGAGAAAGTTCGACGGGTCACGGGACACTGTTTTTCATCAGAAAATGGATTTTTTGGACTGTAGAAAAATGTATTCAAAATGTCATTTGGATTGTGTCTCATGTTGAATAACTACTTTTTAAAGCCCCAATTTGACCAAAATTGCCATTTTTACAGACTTTTTCTCCTACTCAAAAGCTTCTATTTCGACCAATTTCAGGCATTTAAATGACTCTAAACACACTTATTTTAGTTCCAAAAGTGATAATTAACATGCAATAGTCATTTACAATCAAAAAATTAAACATAAAAAATTGACAATTTCTGACCATCTGGAGAAAGTTCGACAGGTCACCGTTTTTCATCAGAAAATTGATTTTTTTGGACTGTAGAAAAATGTATACAAAATGTCATTTGGATTGAGACTCATGTTGAATTACTACTTTTTAAAGCCTCAATGTGACCAAAATTGCCATTTTTACAGACTTTTTCTCCTACTCAGAAGCATCTATTTCGACCAATTTCAGGCATTAAAATTACTCTAAACACTCTTATTTTAGTTACAATTCTGACCATCTGGAGAAAGTTCGACAGGTCACGGGACACTATTTTTCATCAGAAAATTGATTTTTTTGACTTTAGAAAAATGTATTCAAAATGTCATTTGGACTGTGTCTCATGTTGAATAACTACTTTTTAAAGCCTCAATGTGACCAAAATTGCCATTTTTACAGACTTTTTCTCCTACTCAGAAGCATCTATTTCGACCAATTTCAGGCATTAAAATTACTCTAAACACACTTATTTTAGTTACAATTCTGACCATCTGGAGAAAGTTCGACAGGTCACGGGACACTGTTTTTCATCGGAAAATTGATTTTTTTGCCTTTGGAAAAATGTATTCAAAATGTCATTTGGATTGAGCCTCATGTTGAATAACTACTTTTTAAAGCCCCAATTTGACCAAAATTGCCATTTTTACAGACTTTTTCTCCTACTCAGAAGCTTCTATTTCGACCAATTTCAAGCATTAAATGACTCTAAACACACTTATTTTAGTTCCAAAAGTGATAATTCACATGCAATAGTCATTTACAGTCAAAAAATTTAACTTAAAAAATTACAATTTCTGACCATCTGGAGAAAGTTCGACAGGTCTCGGGTCACCGTTTTTCATCAGAAAATGGATTTTTTGGACTGTAGAAAAATGTATTCAAAATGTTATTTGGATTGACACTCATGTTGAATATCTACTTTTTAAAGCCTCAATGTGACCAAAATTGCCATTTTTACAGACTTTTTCTCCTACTCAGAAGCATCTATTTCGACCAATTTCAGGCATTTAAATTACTCTAAACACGCTTATTTTAGTTCCAAAAGGGATAATTCACATGCAATAGTCATTTACATTAAAAAAATTAAACATAAAAAAATTACAATTTCTGACCATCTTGAGAAAGTTCGACAGGTCACGGGACACTGTTTTTCATCAGAAAATTGATTTTTTGGACTGTAGAAAAATGTATACAAAATGTCATTTGGATTGAGACTCATGTTGAATTACTACTTTTTAAAGCCTCAATGTGACCAAAACTGCCATTTTTACAGACTTTTTCTCCTACTCAAAAGCTTCTATTTCGACCAAATTCAGGCATTTAAATGACTCTAAACACACTTATTTTAGTTACAAAAGTGATAATTCACATGCAATAGTCATTTACAGTCAAAAACTTACACAATAAAAAATTACCAATTCTGACCATCTGGAGAATGTTCGACAGGTCACGGGACACTATTTTTCATCAGAAAATTGATTTTTTGGACTGTAGAAAAATGTATACAAAATGTCATTTGGATTGAGACTCATGTTGAATTACTACTTTTTAAAGCCTCAATGTGACCAAAACTGCCATTTTTACAGACTTTTTCTCCTACTCAAAAGCTTCTATTTCGACCAAATTCAGGCATTTAAATGACTCTAAACACACTTATTTTAGTTACAAAAGTGATAATTCACATGCAATAGTCATTTACATTAAAAAAAATTAACATAAAAAAATTACAATTTCTGACCATCTGGAGAAAGTTCGACAGGTCACGGGACACTGTTTTTCATCAGAAAATGGATTTTTTGGACTGTAGAAAAATGTATTCAAAATGTCATTTGGATTGTGTCTCATGTTGAATAACTACTTTTTAAAGCCCCAATTTGACCAAAATTGCCATTTTTACAGACTTTTTCTCCTACTCAAAAGCTTCTATTTTGACCAATTTCAGGCATTTAAATGACTCTAAACACACTTATTTTAGTTCCAAAAGTGATAATTAACATGCAATAGTCATTTACAATCAAAAAATTAAACATAAAAAATTGACAATTTCTGACCATCTGGAGAAAGTTCGACAGGTCACCGTTTTTCATCAGAAAATGGATTTTTTTGGACTGTAGAAAAATGTATACAAAATGTCATTTGGATTGAGACTCATGTTGAATTACTACTTTTTAAAGCCTCAATGTGACCAAAATTGCCATTTTTACAGACTTTTTCTCCTACTCAGAAGCATCTATTTCGACCAATTTCAGGCATTAAAAATACTCTAAACACTCTTATTTTAGTTACAATTCTGACCATCTGGAGAAAGTTCGACAGGTCACGGGACACTATTTTTCATCAGAAAATTGATTTTTTTGACTTTAGAAAAATGTATTCAAAATGTCATTTGGATTGAGCCTCATGTTGAATAACTACTTTTTAAAGCCCCAATTTGACCAAAATTGCCATTTTTACAGACTTTTTCTCCTACTCAGAAGCTTCTATTTCGACCAATTTCAAGCATTAAATGACTCTAAACACACTTATTTTAGTTCCAAAAGTGATAATTCACATGCAATAGTCATTTACAGTCAAAAAATTTAACTTAAAAAAATTACAATTTCTGACCATCTGGAGAAAGTTCGACAGGTCTCGGGTCACCGTTTTTCATCAGAAAATGGATTTTTTGGACTGTAGAAAAATGTATTCAAAATGTTATTTGGATTGACACTCATGTTGAATATCTACTTTTAAAGCCTCAATGTGACCAAAATTGCCATTTTTACAGACTTTTTCTCCTACTCAGAAGCATCTATTTCGACCAATTTCAGGCATTAAAATTACTCTAAAAACACTTATTTTAGTTCCAAAAGTGATAATTCACATGCAATAGTCATTTACATTAAAAAAAATTAACATAAAAAAATTACAATTTCTGACCATCTGGAGAAAGTTCGACAGGTCACGGGACACTGTTTTTCATCAGAAAATTGATTTTTTGGACTGTAGAAAAATGTATTCAAAATGTCATTTGGATTGTGTCTCATGTTGAATAACTTCTTTTTAAAGCCCCAATTTGACCAAAATTGCCATTTTTACAGACTTTTTCTCCTACTCAAAAGCTTCTATTTGGACCAATTTCAGGCATTTAAATGACTCTAAACACACTTATTTTAGTTCCAAAAGTGATAATTAACATGCAATAGTCATTTACAATCAAAAAATTAAACATAAAAAATTGACAATTTCTGACCATCTGGAGAAAGTTCGACAGGTCACCGTTTTTCATCAGAAAATGGATTTTTTTGGACTGTAGAAAAATGTATACAAAATGTCATTTGGATTGAGACTCATGTTGAATTACTACTTTTTAAAGCCTCAATGTGACCAAAATTGCCATTTTTACAGACTTTTTCTCCTACTCAGAAGCATCTATTTCGACCAATTTCAGGCATTAAAAATACTCTAAACACTCTTATTTTAGTTACAATTCTGACCATCTGGAGAAAGTTCGACAGGTCACGGGACACTATTTTTCATCAGAAAATTGATTTTTTTGACTTTAGAAAAATGTATTCAAAATGTCATTTGGACTGTGTCTCATGTTGAATAACTACTTTTTAAAGCCTCAATGTGACCAAAATTGCCATTTTTACAGACTTTTTCTCCTTCTCAGAAGCTTCTATTTCGACCAATTTCAAGCATTAAATGACTCTAAACACACTTATTTTAGTTCCAAAAGTGATAATTCACATGCAATAGTCATTTACAGTCAAAAAATTAAACATAAAAAAATTACAATTTCTGACCATCTGGAGAAAGTTCGACAGGTCACGAGTCACTGTTTTTCATCAGAAAATGGATTTTTTGGACTGTAGAAAAATGTATTCAAAATTTCATTTGGATTGAGACTCATATTGAATAACTACTTTTTAAAGCCTCAATGTGACCAAAATTGCCATTTTTACAGACTTTTTCTCCTACTCAGAAGCTTCTATTTCGACCAATTTCAGGCATTTAAATGACTCTAAACACACTTATTTTAGTTCCAAAAGTGATAATTAACATGCAATAGTCATTTACAATCAAAAAATTAAACATAAAAAATTGACAATTTCTGACCATCTGGAGAAAGTTCGACAGGTCACCGTTTTTCATCAGAAAATGGATTTTTTTGGACTGTAGAAAAATGTATTCAAAATGTCATTTGGATTGACACTCATGTTGAATATCTACTTTTTAAAGCCTCAATGTGACCAAAATTGCCATTTTTACAGACTTTTTCTCCTACTCAGAAGCATCTATTTCGACCAATTTCAGGCATTTAAATTACTCTAAACACACTTATTTTAGTTCCAAAAGGGATAATTCACATGCAATAGTCATTTACATTCAAAAAATTAAACATAAAAAAATTACAATTTCTGACCATCTTGAGAAAGTTCGACAGGTCACGGGACACTGTTTTTCATCAGAAAATTGATTTTTTGGACTGTAGAAAAATGTATACAAAATGTCATTTGGATTGAGACTCATGTTGAATTACTACTTTTTAAAGCCTCAATGTGACCAAAACTGCCATTTTTACAGACTTTTTCTCCTACTCAAAAGCTTCTATTTCGACCAAATTCAGGCATTTAAATGACTCTAAACACACTTATTTTAGTTACAAAAGTGATAATTCACATGCAATAGTCATTTACAGTCAAAAACTTACACAATAAAAAATTACCAATTCTGACCATCTGGAGAATGTTCGACAGGTCACGGGACACTATTTTTCATCAGAAAATTGATTTTTTGGACTGTAGAAAAATGTATACAAAATGTCATTTGGATTGAGACTCATGTTGAATTACTACTTTTTAAAGCCTCAATGTGACCAAAACTGCCATTTTTACAGACTTTTTCTCCTACTCAAAAGCTTCTATTTCGACCAAATTCAGGCATTTAAATGACTCTAAACACACTTATTTTAGTTACAAAAGTGATAATTCACATGCAATAGTCATTTACATTAAAAAAAATTAACATAAAAAAATTACAATTTCTGACCATCTGGAGAAAGTTCGACAGGTCACGGGACACTGTTTTTCATCAGAAAATGGATTTTTTGGACTGTAGAAAAATGTATTCAAAATGTCATTTGGATTGTGTCTCATGTTGAATAACTACTTTTTAAAGCCCCAATTTGACCAAAATTGCCATTTTTACAGACTTTTTCTCCTACTCAAAAGCTTCTATTTTGACCAATTTCAGGCATTTAAATGACTCTAAACACACTTATTTTAGTTCCAAAAGTGATAATTAACATGCAATAGTCATTTACAATCAAAAAATTAAACATAAAAAATTGACAATTTCTGACCATCTGGAGAAAGTTCGACAGGTCACCGTTTTTCATCAGAAAATGGATTTTTTTGGACTGTAGAAAAATGTATACAAAATGTCATTTGGATTGAGACTCATGTTGAATTACTACTTTTTAAAGCCTCAATGTGACCAAAATTGCCATTTTTACAGACTTTTTCTCCTACTCAGAAGCATCTATTTCGACCAATTTCAGGCATTAAAAATACTCTAAACACTCTTATTTTAGTTACAATTCTGACCATCTGGAGAAAGTTCGACAGGTCACGGGACACTATTTTTCATCA
Organism: Triturus cristatus; assembly: GCF_964204655.1. Taxonomy (NCBI): domain Eukaryota; kingdom Metazoa; phylum Chordata; class Amphibia; order Caudata; family Salamandridae; genus Triturus; species Triturus cristatus. The sequence goes on from NC_140591.1 coordinate 1,087,957,436, forward strand.
GAAAATTGATTTTTTTGACTTTAGAAAAATGTATTCAAAATGTCATTTGGACTGTGTCTCATGTTGAATAACTACTTTTTAAAGCCTCAATGTGACCAAAATTGCCATTTTTACAGACTTTTTCTCCTTCTCAGAAGCTTCTATTTCGACCAATTTCAAGCATTAAATGACTCTAAACACACTTATTTTAGTTCCAAAAGTGATAATTCACATGCAATAGTCATTTACAGTCAAAAAATTAAACATAAAAAAATTACAATTTCTGACCATCTGGAGAAAGTTCGACAGGTCACGAGTCACTGTTTTTCATCAGAAAATGGATTTTTTGGACTGTAGAAAAATGTATTCAAAATTTCATTTGGATTGAGACTCATATTGAATAACTACTTTTTAAAGCCTCAATGTGACCAAAATTGCCATTTTTACAGACTTTTTCTCCTACTCAGAAGCTTCTATTTCGACCAATTTCAGGCATTTAAATGACTCTAAACACACTTATTTTAGTTCCAAAAGTGATAATTAACATGCAATAGTCATTTACAATCAAAAAATTAAACATAAAAAATTGACAATTTCTGACCATCTGGAGAAAGTTCGACAGGTCACCGTTTTTCATCAGAAAATGGATTTTTTTGGACTGTAGAAAAATGTATACAAAATGTCATTTGGATTGAGACTCATGTTGAATTACTACTTTTTAAAGCCTCAATGTGACCAAAATTGCCATTTTTACAGACTTTTTCTCCTACTCAGAAGCATCTATTTCGACCAATTTCAGGCATTAAAATTACTCTAAACACACTTATTTTAGTTACAATTCTGACCATCTGGAGAAAGTTCGACAGGTCACGGGACACTGTTTTTCATCGGAAAATTGATTTTTTTGCCTTTGGAAAAATGTATTCAAAATGTCATTTGGATTGAGCCTCATGTTGAATAACTACTTTTTAAAGCCCCAATTTGACCAAAATTGCCATTTTTACAGACTTTTTCTCCTACTCAGAAGCTTCTATTTCGACCAATTTCAAGCATTAAATGACTCTAAACACACTTATTTTAGTTCCAAAAGTGATAATTCACATGCAATAGTCATTTACAGTCAAAAAATTTAACTTAAAAAAATTACAATTTCTGACCATCTGGAGAAAGTTCGACAGGTCTCGGGTCACCATTTTTCATCAGAAAATGGATTTTTTGGACTGTAGAAAAATGTATTCAAAATGTCATTTGGATTGACACTCATGTTGAATATCTACTTTTTAAAGCCTCAATGTGACCAAAATTGCCATTTTTACAGACTTTTTCTCCTACTCAGAAGCATCTATTTCGACCAATTTCAGGCATTTAAATTACTCTAAACACACTTATTTTAGTTCCAAAAGGGATAATTCACATGCAATAGTCATTTACATTCAAAAAATTAAACATAAAAAAATTACAATTTCTGACCATCTTGAGAAAGTTCGACAGGTCACGGGACACTGTTTTTCATCAGAAAATTGATTTTTTGGACTGTAGAAAAATGTATACAAAATGTCATTTGGATTGAGACTCATGTTGAATTACTACTTTTTAAAGCCTCAATGTGACCAAAACTGCCATTTTTACAGACTTTTTCTCCTACTCAAAAGCTTCTATTTCGACCAAATTCAGGCATTTAAATGACTCTAAACACATTTATTTTAGTTACAAAAGTGATAATTCACATGCAATAGTCATTTACAGTCAAAAACTTGCACAATAAAAAATTACCAATTCTGACCATCTGGAGAATGTTCGACAGGTCACGGGACACTATTTTTCATCAGAAAATTGATTTTTTTGACTTTAGAAAAATATATTCAAAATGTCATTTGGACTGTGTCTCATGTTGAATAACTACTTTTCAAAGCCTCAATGTGACCAAAATTGCCATTTTTACAGACTTTTCTCCTACTCAGAAGCTTCTATTTCGACCAATTTAAAGCATTAAATGACTCTAAACACACTTATTTTAGTTCCAAAAGTGATAATTCACATGCAATAGTCATTTACAGTCAAAAAATTTAACTTAAAAAAATTACAATTTCTGACCATCTGGAGAAAGTTCGACAGGTCTCGGGTCACCGTTTTTCATCAGAAAATGGATTTTTTGGACTGTAGAAAAATGTATTCAAAATGTTATTTGGATTGACACTCATGTTGAATATCTACTTTTTAAAGCCTCAATGTGACCAAAATTGCCATTTTTACAGACTTTTTCTCTTACTCAGAAGCATCTATTTCGACCAATTTCAGGCATTAAAATTACTCTAAAAACACTTATTTTAGTTCCAAAAGTGATAATTCACATGCAATAGTCATTTACATTAAAAAAATTTAACATAAAAAAATTACAATTTCTGACCATCTGGAGAAAGTTCGACAGGTCACGGGACACTGTTTTTCATCAGAAAATGGATTTTTTGGACTGTAGAAAAATGTATTCAAAATGTCATTTGGATTGTGCCTCATGTTGAATAACTACTTTTTAAAGCCCCAATTTGACCAAAATTGCCATTTTTACAGACTTTTTCTCCTACTCAAAAGCTTCTATTTCGACCAATTTCAGGCATTTAAATGACTCTAAACACACTTATTTTAGTTCCAAAAGTGATAATTAACATGCAATAGTCATTTACAATCAAAAAATTAAACATAAAAAATTGACAATTTCTGACCATCTGGAGAAAGTTCGACAGGTCACCGTTTTTCATCAGAAAATGGATTTTTTTGGACTGTAGAAAAATGTATACAAAATGTCATTTGGATTGAGACTCATGTTGAATAACTACTTTTTAAAGCCTTAATGTGACCAAAATTGCCATTTTTACAGACTTTTTCTCCTACTCAGAAGCATCTATTTCGACCAATTTCAGGCATTAAAATTACTCTAAACACACTTATTTTAGTTACAATTCTGACCATCTGGAGAAAGTTCGACAGGTCACGGGACACTGTTTTTCATCGGAAAATTGATTTTTTTGCCTTTGGAAAATGTATTCAAAATGTCATTTGGATTGAGCCTCATGTTGAATAACTACTTTTTAAAGCCCCAATTTGACCAAAATTGCCATTTTTACAGACTTTTTCTCCTACTCAGAAGCTTCTATTTCGACCAATTTCAAGCATTAAATGACTCTAAACACACTTATTTTAGTTCCAAAAGTGATAATTCACATGCAATAGTCATTTACAGTCAAAAAATTTAACTTAAAAAAATTACAATTTCTGACCACCTGGAGAAAGTTCGACAGGTCTCGGGTCACCGTTTTTCATCAGAAAATGGATTTTTTGGACTGTAGAAAAATGTATTCAAAATGTTATTTGGATTGACACTCATGTTGAATATCTACTTTTTAAAGCCTCAATGTGACCAAAATTGCCATTTTTACAGACTTTTTCTCCTACTCAGAAGCATCTATTTCGACCAATTTCAGGCATTAAAATTACTCTAAACACACTTATTTTAGTTCCAAAAGTGATAATTCACATGCAATAGTCATTTACATTAAAAAAATTTAACATAAAAAATTACAATTTCTGACCATCTGGAGAAAGTTCGACAGGTCACGGGACACTGTTTTTCATCAGAAAATGGATTTTTTGGACTGTAGAAAAATGTATTCAAAATGTCATTTGGATTGTGTCTCATGTTGAATAACTACTTTTTAAAGCCCCAATTTGACCAAAATTGCCATTTTTACAGACTTTTTCTCCTACTCAAAAGCTTCTATTTCGACCAATTTCAGGCATTTAAATGACTCTAAACACACTTATTTTAGTTCCAAAAGTGATAATTAACATGCAATAGTCATTTACAATCAAAAAATTAAACATAAAAAATTGACAATTTCTGACCATCTGGAGAAAGTTCGACAGGTCACCGTTTTTCATCAGAAAATGGATTTTTTTGGACTGTAGAAAAATGTATACAAAATGTCATTTGGATTGAGACTCATGTTGAATAACTACTTTTTAAAGCCTTAATGTGACCAAAATTGCCATTTTTACAGACTTTTTCTCCTACTCAGAAGCATCTATTTCGACCAATTTCAGGCATTAAAATTACTCTAAACACACTTATTTTAGTTACAATTCTGACCATCTGGAGAAAGTTCGACAGGTCACGGGACACTGTTTTTCATCGGAAAATTGATTTTTTTGCCTTTGGAAAATGTATTCAAAATGTCATTTGGATTGAGCCTCATGTTGAATAACTACTTTTTAAAGCCCCAATTTGACCAAAATTGCCATTTTTACAGACTTTTTCTCCTACTCAGAAGCTTCTATTTCGACCAATTTCAAGCATTAAATGACTCTAAACACACTTATTTTAGTTCCAAAAGTGATAATTCACATGCAATAGTCATTTACAGTCAAAAAATTTAACTTAAAAAAATTACAATTTCTGACCACCTGGAGAAAGTTCGACAGGTCTCGGGTCACCGTTTTTCATCAGAAAATGGATTTTTTGGACTGTAGAAAAATGTATTCAAAATGTTATTTGGATTGACACTCATGTTGAATATCTACTTTTTAAAGCCTCAATGTGACCAAAATTGCCATTTTTACAGACTTTTTCTCCTACTCAGAAGCATCTATTTCGACCAATTTCAGGCATTAAAATTACTCTAAACACACTTATTTTAGTTCCAAAAGTGATAATTCACATGCAATAGTCATTTACATTAAAAAAATTTAACATAAAAAATTGACAATTTCTGACCATCTGGAGAAAGTTCGACAGGTCACCGTTTTTCATCAGAAAATGGATTTTTTTGGACTGTAGAAAAATGTATACAAAATGTCATTTGGATTGAGACTCATGTTGAATAACTACTTTTTAAAGCCTCAATGTGACCAAAATTGCCATTTTTACAGACTTTTTCTCCTACTCAGAAGCATCTATTTCGACCAATTTCAGGCATTAAAATTACTCTAAACACTCTTATTTTAGTTACAATTCTGACCATCTGGAGAAAGTTCGACAGGTCACGGGACACTGTTTTTCATCGGAAAATTGATTTTTTTGCCTTTGGAAAAATGTATTCAAAATGTCATTTGGATTGAGCCTCATGTTGAATAACTACTTTTTAAAGCCCCAATTTGACCAAAATTGCCATTTTTACAGACTTTTTCTCCTACTCAAAAGCTTCTATTTCGACCAATTTCAGGCATTTAAATGACTCTAAACAAACTTATTTTAGTTCCAAAAGTGATAATTAACATGCAATAGTCATTTACAGTCAAAAAATTAAACATAAAAAAATTACAATTTCTGACCATCTGGAGAAAGTTCGACAGGTCACGAGTCACTGTTTTTCATCAGAAAATGGATTTTTTGGACTGTAGAAAAATGTATTCAAAATTTCATTTGGATTGACACTCATGTTGAATATCTACTTTTTAAAGCCTCAATGTGACCAAAATTGCCATTTTTACAGACTTTTTCTCCTACTCAGAAGCATCTATTTCGACCAATTTCAGGCATTTAAATTACTCTAAACACACTTATTTTAGTTCCAAAAGTGATAACTCACATGCAATAGTCATTTACATTCAAAAAATTAAACATAAAAAAATTACAATTTCTGACCATCTTGAGAAAGTTCGACAGGTCACGGGACACTGTTTTTCATCAGAAAATTGATTTTTTGGACTGTAGAAAAATGTATACAAAATGTCATTTGGATTGAGACTCATGTTGAATTACTACTTTTTAAAGCCTCAATGTGACCAAAACTGCCATTTTTACAGACTTTTTCTCCTACTCAAAAGCTTCTATTTCGACCAAATTCAGGCATTTAAATGACTCTAAACACACTTATTTTAGTTACAAAAGTGATAATTCACATGCAATAGTCATTTACAGTGAAAAACTTACACAATAAAAAATTACCAATTCTGACCATCTGGAGAATGTTCGACAGGTCACGGGACACTATTTTTCATCAGAAAATTGATTTTTTTGACTTTAGAAAAATGTTTTCAAAATGTCATTTGGACTGTGTCTCATGTTGAATAACTACTTTTTAAAGCCTCAATGTGACCAAAATTGCCATTTTTACAGACTTTTTCTCCTACTCAGAAGCTTCTATTTCGACCAATTTCAAGCATTAAATGACTCTAAACACACCTATTTTAGTTACAATTCTGACCATCTGGAGAAAGTTCGACAGGTCACGGGACACTGTTTTTCATCGGAAAATTGATTTTTTTGCCTTTGGAAAAATGTATTCAAAATGTCATGTGGATTGAGCCTCATGTTGAATAACTACTTTTTAAAGCCCCAATTTGACCAAAATTGCCATTTTTACAGACTTTTTCTCCTACTCAGAAGCTTCTATTTCTACAAATTTCAGGCATTAAAATGACTCTAAACACACTTATTTTAGTTACAATTCTGACCATCTGAAGAAAGTTCGACAGATCACGGGACACTATTTTTCATCAGAAAACTGATTTTTTTGACTTTAGAAAAATGTTTTCAAAATGTCATTTGGACTGTGTCTCATGTTGAATAACTACTTTTTAAAGCCTCAATGTGACCAAAATTGCCATTTTTACAGACTTTTTCTCCTACTCAGAAGCTTCTATTTCGACCAATTTCAAGCATTAAATGACTCTAAACACACTTATTTTAGTTCCAAAAGTGATAATTCACAAGCAATAGTCATTTACAGTCAAAAAATTTAACTTAAAAAAATACAATTTCTGACCATCTGGAGAAAGTTCGACAGGTCTCGGGTCACCGTTTTTCATTAGAAAATGGATTTTTTGGACTGTAGAAAAATGTATTCAAAATGTCATTTGGATTGACACTCATGTTGAATATCTACTTTTTAAAGCCTCAATGTGACCAAAATTGCCATTTTTACAGACTTTTTCTCGAACTCAGAAGCATCTATTTCGACCAATTTCAGGCATTTAAATTACTCTAAACACACTTATTTTAGTTCCAAAAGTGATAATTCACATGCAATAGTCATTTACATTCAAAAAATTAAACATAAAAAAATTACAATTTCTGACCATCTGGAGAAAGTTCGACAGGTCACGGGACACTGTTTTTCATCAGAAAATGGATTTTTTGGACTGTAGAAAAATGTATTCAAAATGTCATTTGGATTGTGTCTCATGTTGAATAACTACTTTTTAAAGCCCCAATTTGACCAAAATTGCCATTTTTACAGACTTTTTCTCCTACTCAAAAGCTTCTATTTCGACCAATTTCAGGCATTTAAATGACTCTAAACACACTTATTTTAGTTCCAAAAGTGATAATTAACATGCAATAGTCATTTACAATCAAAAAATTAAACATAAAAAATTGACAATTTCTGACCATCTGGAGAAAGTTCGACAGGTCACCGTTTTTCATCAGAAAATGGATTTTTTTGGACTGTAGAAAAATGTATACAAAATGTCATTTGGATTGAGACTCATGTTGAATTACTACTTTTTAAAGCCTTAATGTGACCAAAATTGCCATTTTTACAGACTTTTTCTCCTACTCAGAAGAATCTATTTCGACCAATTTCAGGCATTAAAATTACTCTAAACACACTTATTTTAGTTACAATTCTGACCATCTGGAGAAAGTTCGACAGGTCACGGGACACTGTTTTTCATCGGAAAATTGATTTTTTTGCCTTTGGAAAATGTATTCAAAATGTCATTTGGATTGAGCCTCATGTTGAATAACTACTTTTTAAAGCCCCAATTTGACCAAAATTGCCATTTTTACAGACTTTTTCTCCTACTCAGAAGCTTCTATTTCGACCAATTTCAAGCATTAAATGACTCTAAACACACTTATTTTAGTTCCAAAAGTGATAATTCACATGCAATAGTCATTTACAGTCAAAAAATTTAACTTAAAAAAATTACAATTTCTGACCACCTGGAGAAAGTTCGACAGGTCTCGGGTCACCGTTTTTCATCAGAAAATGGATTTTTTGGACTGTAGAAAAATGTATTCAAAATGTTATTTGGATTGACACTCATGTTGAATATCTACTTTTTAAAGCCTCAATGTGACCAAAATTGCCATTTTTACAGACTTTTTCTCCTACTCAGAAGCATCTATTTCGACCAATTTCAGGCATTAAAATTACTCTAAACACACTTATTTTAGTTCCAAAAGTGATAATTCACATGCAATAGTCATTTACATTAAAAAAATTTAACATAAAAAAATTACAATTTCTGACCATCTGGAGAAAGTTCGACAGGTCACGGGACACTGTTTTTCATCAGAAAATGGAGTTTTTGGACTGTAGAAAAATGTATTCAAAATGTCATTTGGATTGTGTCTCATGTTGAATAACTACTTTTTAAAGCCCCAATTTGACCAAAATTGCCATTTTTACAGACTTTTTCTCCTACTCAAAAGCTTCTATTTCGACCAATTTCAGGCATTTAAATGACTCTAAACACACTTATTTTAGTTCCAAAAGTGATAATTAACATGCAATAGTCATTTACAATCAAAAAATTAAACATAAAAAATTGACAATTTCTGACCATCTGGAGAAAGTTCGACAGGTCACCGTTTTTCATCAGAAAATGGATTTTTTTGGACTGTAGAAAAATGTATACAAAATGTCATTTGGATTGAGACTCATGTTGAATTACTACTTTTTAAAGCCTCAATGTGACCAAAATTGCCATTTTTACAGACTTTTTCTCCTACTCAGAAGCATCTATTTCGACCAATTTCAGGCATTAAAATTACTCTAAACACTCTTATTTTAGTTACAATTCTGACCATCTGGAGAAAGTTCGACAGGTCACGGGACATGTTTTTCATCGGAAAATTGATTTTTTTGCCTTTGGAAAAATGTATTCAAAATGTCATTTGGATTGAGCCTCATGTTGAATAACTACTTTTTAAAGCCCCAATTTGACCAAAATTGCCATTTTTACAGACTTTTTCTCCTACTCAAAAGCTTCTATTTCGACCAATTTCAGGCATTTAAATGACTCTAAACAAACTTATTTTAGTTCCAAAAGTGATAATTAACATGCAATAGTCATTTACAGTCAAAAAATTAAACATAAAAAAATTACAATTTCTGACCATCTGGAGAAAGTTCGACAGGTCACGAGTCACTGTTTTTCATCAGAAAATGGATTTTTTGGACTGTAGAAAAATGTATTCAAAATTTCATTTGGATTGACACTCATGTTGAATATCTACTTTTTAAAGCCTCAATGTGACCAAAATTGCCATTTTTACAGACTTTTTCTCCTACTCAGAAGCATCTATTTCGACCAATTTCAGGCATTTAAATTACTCTAAACACACTTATTTTAGTTCCAAAAGTGATAACTCACATGCAATAGTCATTTACATTCAAAAAATTAAACATAAAAAAATTACAATTTCTGACCATCTTGAGAAAGTTCGACAGGTCACGGGACACTGTTTTTCATCAGAAAATTGATTTTTTGGACTGTAGAAAAATGTATACAAAATGTCATTTGGATTGAGACTCATGTTGAATTACTACTTTTTAAAGCCTCAATGTGACCAAAACTGCCATTTTTACAGACTTTTTCTCCTACTCAAAAGCTTCTATTTCGACCAAATTCAGGCATTTAAATGACTCTAAACACACTTATTTTAGTTACAAAAGTGATAATTCACATGCAATAGTCATTTACAGTGAAAAACTTACACAATAAAAAATTACCAATTCTGACCATCTGGAGAATGTTCGACAGGTCACGGGACACTATTTTTCATCAGAAAATTGATTTTTTTGACTTTAGAAAAATGTTTTCAAAATGTCATTTGGACTGTGTCTCATGTTGAATAACTACTTTTTAAAGCCTCAATGTGACCAAAATTGCCATTTTTACAGACTTTTTCTCCTACTCAGAAGCTTCTATTTCGACCAATTTCAAGCATTAAATGACTCTAAACACACTTATTTTAGTTACAATTCTGACCATCTGGAGAAAGTTCGACAGGTCACGGGACACTGTTTTTCATCGGAAAATTGATTTTTTTGCCTTTGGAAAAATGTATTCAAAATGTCATGTGGATTGAGCCTCATGTTGAATAACTACTTTTTAAAGCCCCAATTTGACCAAAATTGCCATTTTTACAGACTTTTTCTCCTACTCAAAAGCTTCTATTTCGACCAATTTCAGGCATTTAATTGACTCTAAACAAACTTATTTTAGTTCCAAAAGTGATAATTAACATGCAATAGTCATTTACAGTCAAAAAATTAAACATAAAAAAATTACAATTTGTGACCATCTGGAGAAAGTTCGACAGGTCACGAGTCACTGTTTTTCATCAGAAAATGGATTTTTTGGACTGTAGAAAAATGTATTCAAAATTTCATTTGGATTGAGACTCATATTGAATAACTACTTTTTAAAGCCTCAATGTGACCAAAATTGCCATTTTTACAGACTTTTTCTCCTACTCAGAAGCTTCTATTTCTACAAATTTCAGGCATTAAAATGACTCTAAACACACTTATTTTAGTTACAATTCTGACCATCTGAAGAAAGTTCGACAGATCACGGGACACTATTTTTCATCAGAAAACTGATTTTTTTGACTTTAGAAAAATGTTTTCAAAATGTCATTTGGACTGTGTCTCATGTTGAATAACTACTTTTTAAAGCCTCAATGTGACCAAAATTGCCATTTTTACAGACTTTTTCTCCTACTCAGAAGCTTCTATTTCGACCAATTTCAAGCATTAAATGACTCTAAACACACTTATTTTAGTTCCAAAAGTGATAATTCACAAGCAATAGTCATTTACAGTCAAAAAATTTAACTTAAAAAAATTACAATTTCTGACCATCTGGAGAAAGTTCGACAGGTCTCGGGTCACCGTTTTTCATTAGAAAATGGATTTTTTGGACTGTAGAAAAATGTATTCAAAATGTCATTTGGATTGACACTCATGTTGAATATCTACTTTTTAAAGCCTCAATGTGACCAAAATTGCCATTTTTACAGACTTTTTCTCGAACTCAGAAGCATCTATTTCGACCAATTTCAGGCATTTAAATTACTCTAAACACACTTATTTTAGTTCCAAAAGTGATAATTCACATGCAATAGTCATTTACATTAAAAAAATTAAACATAAAAAAATTACAATTTCTGACCATCTGGAGAAAGTTCGACAGGTCACGGGACACTGTTTTTCATCAGAAAATGGATTTTTTGGACTGTAGAAAAATGTATTCAAAATGTCATTTGGATTGTGTCTCATGTTGAATAACTACTTTTTAAAGCCCCAATTTGACCAAAATTGCCATTTTTACAGACTTTTTCTCCTACTCAAAAGCTTCTATTTCGACCAATTTCAGGCATTTAAATGACTCTAAACACACTTATTTTAGTTCCAAAAGTGATAATTAACATGCAATAGTCATTTACAATCAAAAAATTAAACATAAAAAATTGACAATTTCTGACCATCTGGAGAAAGTTCGACAGGTCACCGTTTTTCATCAGAAAATGGATTTTTTTGGACTGTAGAAAAATGTATACAAAATATCATTTGGATTGAGACTCATGTTGAATTACTACTTTTTAAAGCCTTAATGTGACCAAAATTGCCATTTTTACAGACTTTTTCTCCTACTCAGAAGAATCTATTTCGACCAATTTCAGGCATTAAAATTACTCTAAACACACTTATTTTAGTTACAATTCTGACCATCTGGAGAAAGTTCGACAGGTCACGGGACACTGTTTTTCATCGGAAAATTGATTTTTTTGCCTTTGGAAAATGTATTCAAAATGTCATTTGGATTGAGCCTCATGTTGAATAACTACTTTTTAAAGCCCCAATTTGACCAAAATTGCCATTTTTACAGACTTTTTCTCCTACTCAAAAGCTTCTATTTCGACCAATTTCAGGCATTTAAATGACTCTAAACAAACTTATTTTAGTTCCAAAAGTGATAATTAACATGCAATAGTCATTTACAGTCAAAAAATTAAACATAAAAAAATTACAATTTCTGACCATCTGGAGAAAGTTCGACAGGTCACGAGTCACTGTTTTTCATCAGAAAATGGATTTTTTGGACTGTAGAAAAATGTATTCAAAATTTCATTTGGATTGACACTCATGTTGAATATCTACTTTTTAAAGCCTCAATGTGACCAAAATTGCCATTTTTACAGACTTTTTCTCCTACTCAGAAGCATCTATTTCGACCAATTTCAGGCATTTAAATTACTCTAAACACACTTATTTTAGTTCCAAAAGTGATAATTCACATGCAATGGTCATTTACAGTGAAAAACTTACACAATAAAAAATTACCAATTCTGACCATCTGGAGAATGTTCGACAGGTCACGGGACACTATTTTTCATCAGAAAATTGATTTTTTTGACTTTAGAAAAATGTTTTCAAAATGTCATTTGGACTGTGTCTCATGTTGAATAACTACTTTTTAAAGCCTCAATGTGACCAAATTGCCATTTTTACAGACTTTTTCTCCTACTCAGAAGCTTCTATTTCGACCAATTTCAAGCATTAAATGACTCTAAACACACTTATTTTAGTTACAATTCTGACCATCTGGAGAAAGTTCGACAGGTCACGGGACACTGTTTTTCATCGGAAAATTGATTTTTTTGCCTTTGGAAAAATGTATTCAAAATGTCATGTGGATTGAGCCTCATGTTGAATAACTACTTTTTAAAGCCCCAATTTGACCAAAATTGCCATTTTTACAGACTTTTTCTCCTACTCAAAAGCTTCTATTTCGACCAATTTCAGGCATTTAATTGACTCTAAACAAACTTATTTTAGTTCCAAAAGTGATAATTAACATGCAATAGTCATTTACAGTCAAAAAATTAAACATAAAAAAATTACAATTTGTGACCATCTGGAGAAAGTTCGACAGGTCACGAGTCACTGTTTTTCATCAGAAAATGGATTTTTTGGACTGTAGAAAAATGTATTCAAAATTTCATTTGGATTGAGACTCATATTGAATAACTACTTTTTAAAGCCTCAATGTGACCAAAATTGCCATTTTTACAGACTTTTTCTCCTACTCAGAAGCTTCTATTTCTACAAATTTCAGGCATTAAAATGACTCTAAACACACTTATTTTAGTTACAATTCTGACCATCTGAAGAAAGTTCGACAGATCACGGGACACTATTTTTCATCAGAAAACTGATTTTTTTGACTTTAGAAAAATGTTTTCAAAATGTCATTTGGACTGTGTCTCATGTTGGATAACTACTTTTTAAAGCCTCAATGTGACCAAAATTGCCATTTTTACAGACTTTTTCTCCTACTCAGAAGCTTCTATTTCGACCAATTTCAAGCATTAAATGACTCTAAACACACTTATTTTAGTTCCAAAAGTGATAATTCACAAGCAATAGTCATTTACAGTCAAAAAATTTAACTTAAAAAAATTACAATTTCTGACCATCTGGAGAAAGTTCGACAGGTCTCGGGTCACCGTTTTTCATTAGAAAATGGATTTTTTGGACTGTAGAAAAATGTATTCAAAATGTCATTTGGATTGACACTCATGTTGAATATCTACTTTTTAAAGCCTCAATGTGACCAAAATTGCCATTTTTACAGACTTTTTCTCCTACTCAGAAGCATCTATTTCGACCAATTTCAGGCATTAAAATTACTCTAAACACACTTATTTTAGTTACAATTCTGACCATCTGGAGAAAGTTCGACAGGTCACGGGACACTGTTTTTCATCGGAAAATTGATTTTTTTGCCTTTGGAAAATGTATTCAAAATGTCATTTGGATTGAGCCTCATGTTGAATAACTACTTTTTAAAGCCCCAATTTGACCAAAATTGCCATTTTTACAGACTTTTTCTCCTACTCAGAAGCTTCTATTTCGACCAATTTCAAGCATTAAATGACTCTAAACACACTTATTTTAGTTCCAAAAGTGATAATTCACATGCAATAGTCATTTACAGTCAAAAAATTTAACTTAAAAAAATTACAATTTCTGACCACCTGGAGAAAGTTCGACAGGTCTCGGGTCACCGTTTTTCATCAGAAAATGGATTTTTTGGACTGTAGAAAAATGTATTCAAAATGTTATTTGGATTGACACTCATGTTGAATATCTACTTTTTAAAGCCTCAATGTGACCAAAATTGCCATTTTTACAGACTTTTTCTCCTACTCAGAAGCATCTATTTCGACCAATTTCAGGCATTAAAATTACTCTAAACACACTTATTTTAGTTCCAAAAGTGATAATTCACATGCAATAGTCATTTACATTAAAAAAATTTAACATAAAAAATTACAATTTCTGACCATCTGGAGAAAGTTCGACAGGTCACGGGACACTGTTTTTCATCAGAAAATGGATTTTTTGGACTGTAGAAAAATGTATTCAAAATGTCATTTGGATTGTGTCTCATGTTGAATAACTACTTTTTAAAGCCCCAATTTGACCAAAATTGCCATTTTTACAGACTTTTTCTCCTACTCAAAAGCTTCTATTTCGACCAATTTCAGGCATTTAAATGACTCTAAACACACTTATTTTAGTTCCAAAAGTGATAATTAACATGCAATAGTCATTTACAATCAAAAAATTAAACATAAAAAATTGACAATTTCTGACCATCTGGAGAAAGTTCGACAGGTCACCGTTTTTCATCAGAAAATGGATTTTTTTGGACTGTAGAAAAATGTATACAAAATGTCATTTGGATTGAGACTCATGTTGAATAACTACTTTTTAAAGCCTTAATGTGACCAAAATTGCCATTTTTACAGACTTTTTCTCCTACTCAGAAGCATCTATTTCGACCAATTTCAGGCATTAAAATTACTCTAAACACACTTATTTTAGTTACAATTCTGACCATCTGGAGAAAGTTCGACAGGTCACGGGACACTGTTTTTCATCGGAAAATTGATTTTTTTGCCTTTGGAAAATGTATTCAAAATGTCATTTGGATTGAGCCTCATGTTGAATAACTACTTTTTAAAGCCCCAATTTGACCAAAATTGCCATTTTTACAGACTTTTTCTCCTACTCAGAAGCTTCTATTTCGACCAATTTCAAGCATTAAATGACTCTAAACACACTTATTTTAGTTCCAAAAGTGATAATTCACATGCAATAGTCATTTACAGTCAAAAAATTTAACTTAAAAAAATTACAATTTCTGACCACCTGGAGAAAGTTCGACAGGTCTCGGGTCACCGTTTTTCATCAGAAAATGGATTTTTTGGACTGTAGAAAAATGTATTCAAAATGTTATTTGGATTGACACTCATGTTGAATATCTACTTTTTAAAGCCTCAATGTGACCAAAATTGCCATTTTTACAGACTTTTTCTCCTACTCAGAAGCATCTATTTCGACCAATTTCAGGCATTAAAATTACTCTAAACACACTTATTTTAGTTCCAAAAGTGATAATTCACATGCAATAGTCATTTACATTAAAAAAATTTAACATAAAAAATTGACAATTTCTGACCATCTGGAGAAAGTTCGACAGGTCACCGTTTTTCATCAGAAAATGGATTTTTTTGGACTGTAGAAAAATGTATACAAAATGTCATTTGGATTGAGACTCATGTTGAATAACTACTTTTTAAAGCCTCAATGTGACCAAAATTGCCATTTTTACAGACTTTTTCTCCTACTCAGAAGCATCTATTTCGACCAATTTCAGGCATTAAAATTACTCTAAACACTCTTATTTTAGTTACAATTCTGACCATCTGGAGAAAGTTCGACAGGTCACGGGACACTGTTTTTCATCGGAAAATTGATTTTTTTGCCTTTGGAAAAATGTATTCAAAATGTCATTTGGATTGAGCCTCATGTTGAATAACTACTTTTTAAAGCCCCAATTTGACCAAAATTGCCATTTTTACAGACTTTTTCTCCTACTCAAAAGCTTCTATTTCGACCAATTTCAGGCATTTAAATGACTCTAAACAAACTTATTTTAGTTCCAAAAGTGATAATTAACATGCAATAGTCATTTACAGTCAAAAAATTAAACATAAAAAAATTACAATTTCTGACCATCTGGAGAAAGTTCGACAGGTCACGAGTCACTGTTTTTCATCAGAAAATGGATTTTTTGGACTGTAGAAAAATGTATTCAAAATTTCATTTGGATTGACACTCATGTTGAATATCTACTTTTTAAAGCCTCAATGTGACCAAAATTGCCATTTTTACAGACTTTTTCTCCTACTCAGAAGCATCTATTTCGACCAATTTCAGGCATTTAAATTACTCTAAACACACTTATTTTAGTTCCAAAAGTGATAACTCACATGCAATAGTCATTTACATTCAAAAAATTAAACATAAAAAAATTACAATTTCTGACCATCTTGAGAAAGTTCGACAGGTCACGGGACACTGTTTTTCATCAGAAAATTGATTTTTTGGACTGTAGAAAAATGTATACAAAATGTCATTTGGATTGAGACTCATGTTGAATTACTACTTTTTAAAGCCTCAATGTGACCAAAACTGCCATTTTTACAGACTTTTTCTCCTACTCAAAAGCTTCTATTTCGACCAAATTCAGGCATTTAAATGACTCTAAACACACTTATTTTAGTTACAAAAGTGATAATTCACATGCAATAGTCATTTACAGTGAAAAACTTACACAATAAAAAATTACCAATTCTGACCATCTGGAGAATGTTCGACAGGTCACGGGACACTATTTTTCATCAGAAAATTGATTTTTTTGACTTTAGAAAAATGTTTTCAAAATGTCATTTGGACTGTGTCTCATGTTGAATAACTACTTTTTAAAGCCTCAATGTGACCAAAATTGCCATTTTTACAGACTTTTTCTCCTACTCAGAAGCTTCTATTTCGACCAATTTCAAGCATTAAATGACTCTAAACACACTTATTTTAGTTACAATTCTGACCATCTGGAGAAAGTTCGACAGGTCACGGGACACTGTTTTTCATCGGAAAATTGATTTTTTTGCCTTTGGAAAAATGTATTCAAAATGTCATGTGGATTGAGCCTCATGTTGAATAACTACTTTTTAAAGCCCCAATTTGACCAAAATTGCCATTTTTACAGACTTTTTCTCCTACTCAGAAGCTTCTATTTCTACAAATTTCAGGCATTAAAATGACTCTAAACACACTTATTTTAGTTACAATTCTGACCATCTGAAGAAAGTTCGACAGATCACGGGACACTATTTTTCATCAGAAAACTGATTTTTTTGACTTTAGAAAAATGTTTTCAAAATGTCATTTGGACTGTGTCTCATGTTGAATAACTACTTTTTAAAGCCTCAATGTGACCAAAATTGCCATTTTTACAGACTTTTTCTCCTACTCAGAAGCTTCTATTTCGACCAATTTCAAGCATTAAATGACTCTAAACACACTTATTTTAGTTCCAAAAGTGATAATTCACAAGCAATAGTCATTTACAGTCAAAAAATTTAACTTAAAAAAATACAATTTCTGACCATCTGGAGAAAGTTCGACAGGTCTCGGGTCACCGTTTTTCATTAGAAAATGGATTTTTTGGACTGTAGAAAAATGTATTCAAAATGTCATTTGGATTGACACTCATGTTGAATATCTACTTTTTAAAGCCTCAATGTGACCAAAATTGCCATTTTTACAGACTTTTTCTCGAACTCAGAAGCATCTATTTCGACCAATTTCAGGCATTTAAATTACTCTAAACACACTTATTTTAGTTCCAAAAGTGATAATTCACATGCAATAGTCATTTACATTCAAAAAATTAAACATAAAAAAATTACAATTTCTGACCATCTGGAGAAAGTTCGACAGGTCACGGGACACTGTTTTTCATCAGAAAATGGATTTTTTGGACTGTAGAAAAATGTATTCAAAATGTCATTTGGATTGTGTCTCATGTTGAATAACTACTTTTTAAAGCCCCAATTTGACCAAAATTGCCATTTTTACAGACTTTTTCTCCTACTCAAAAGCTTCTATTTCGACCAATTTCAGGCATTTAAATGACTCTAAACACACTTATTTTAGTTCCAAAAGTGATAATTAACATGCAATAGTCATTTACAATCAAAAAATTAAACATAAAAAATTGACAATTTCTGACCATCTGGAGAAAGTTCGACAGGTCACCGTTTTTCATCAGAAAATGGATTTTTTTGGACTGTAGAAAAATGTATACAAAATGTCATTTGGATTGAGACTCATGTTGAATTACTACTTTTTAAAGCCTTAATGTGACCAAAATTGCCATTTTTACAGACTTTTTCTCCTACTCAGAAGAATCTATTTCGACCAATTTCAGGCATTAAAATTACTCTAAACACACTTATTTTAGTTACAATTCTGACCATCTGGAGAAAGTTCGACAGGTCACGGGACACTGTTTTTCATCGGAAAATTGATTTTTTTGCCTTTGGAAAATGTATTCAAAATGTCATTTGGATTGAGCCTCATGTTGAATAACTACTTTTTAAAGCCCCAATTTGACCAAAATTGCCATTTTTACAGACTTTTTCTCCTACTCAGAAGCTTCTATTTCGACCAATTTCAAGCATTAAATGACTCTAAACACACTTATTTTAGTTCCAAAAGTGATAATTCACATGCAATAGTCATTTACAGTCAAAAAATTTAACTTAAAAAAATTACAATTTCTGACCACCTGGAGAAAGTTCGACAGGTCTCGGGTCACCGTTTTTCATCAGAAAATGGATTTTTTGGACTGTAGAAAAATGTATTCAAAATGTTATTTGGATTGACACTCATGTTGAATATCTACTTTTTAAAGCCTCAATGTGACCAAAATTGCCATTTTTACAGACTTTTTCTCCTACTCAGAAGCATCTATTTCGACCAATTTCAGGCATTAAAATTACTCTAAACACACTTATTTTAGTTCCAAAAGTGATAATTCACATGCAATAGTCATTTACATTAAAAAAATTTAACATAAAAAAATTACAATTTCTGACCATCTGGAGAAAGTTCGACAGGTCACGGGACACTGTTTTTCATCAGAAAATGGAGTTTTTGGACTGTAGAAAAATGTATTCAAAATGTCATTTGGATTGTGTCTCATGTTGAATAACTACTTTTTAAAGCCCCAATTTGACCAAAATTGCCATTTTTACAGACTTTTTCTCCTACTCAAAAGCTTCTATTTCGACCAATTTCAGGCATTTAAATGACTCTAAACACACTTATTTTAGTTCCAAAAGTGATAATTAACATGCAATAGTCATTTACAATCAAAAAATTAAACATAAAAAATTGACAATTTCTGACCATCTGGAGAAAGTTCGACAGGTCACCGTTTTTCATCAGAAAATGGATTTTTTTGGACTGTAGAAAAATGTATACAAAATGTCATTTGGATTGAGACTCATGTTGAATTACTACTTTTTAAAGCCTCAATGTGACCAAAATTGCCATTTTTACAGACTTTTTCTCCTACTCAGAAGCATCTATTTCGACCAATTTCAGGCATTAAAATTACTCTAAACACTCTTATTTTAGTTACAATTCTGACCATCTGGAGAAAGTTCGACAGGTCACGGGACATGTTTTTCATCGGAAAATTGATTTTTTTGCCTTTGGAAAAATGTATTCAAAATGTCATTTGGATTGAGCCTCATGTTGAATAACTACTTTTTAAAGCCCCAATTTGACCAAAATTGCCATTTTTACAGACTTTTTCTCCTACTCAAAAGCTTCTATTTCGACCAATTTCAGGCATTTAAATGACTCTAAACAAACTTATTTTAGTTCCAAAAGTGATAATTAACATGCAATAGTCATTTACAGTCAAAAAATTAAACATAAAAAAATTACAATTTCTGACCATCTGGAGAAAGTTCGACAGGTCACGAGTCACTGTTTTTCATCAGAAAATGGATTTTTTGGACTGTAGAAAAATGTATTCAAAATTTCATTTGGATTGACACTCATGTTGAATATCTACTTTTTAAAGCCTCAATGTGACCAAAATTGCCATTTTTACAGACTTTTTCTCCTACTCAGAAGCATCTATTTCGACCAATTTCAGGCATTTAAATTACTCTAAACACACTTATTTTAGTTCCAAAAGTGATAACTCACATGCAATAGTCATTTACATTCAAAAAATTAAACATAAAAAAATTACAATTTCTGACCATCTTGAGAAAGTTCGACAGGTCACGGGACACTGTTTTTCATCAGAAAATTGATTTTTTGGACTGTAGAAAAATGTATACAAAATGTCATTTGGATTGAGACTCATGTTGAATTACTACTTTTTAAAGCCTCAATGTGACCAAAACTGCCATTTTTACAGACTTTTTCTCCTACTCAAAAGCTTCTATTTCGACCAAATTCAGGCATTTAAATGACTCTAAACACACTTATTTTAGTTACAAAAGTGATAATTCACATGCAATAGTCATTTACAGTGAAAAACTTACACAATAAAAAATTACCAATTCTGACCATCTGGAGAATGTTCGACAGGTCACGGGACACTATTTTTCATCAGAAAATTGATTTTTTTGACTTTAGAAAAATGTTTTCAAAATGTCATTTGGACTGTGTCTCATGTTGAATAACTACTTTTTAAAGCCTCAATGTGACCAAAATTGCCATTTTTACAGACTTTTTCTCCTACTCAGAAGCTTCTATTTCGACCAATTTCAAGCATTAAATGACTCTAAACACACTTATTTTAGTTACAATTCTGACCATCTGGAGAAAGTTCGACAGGTCACGGGACACTGTTTTTCATCGGAAAATTGATTTTTTTGCCTTTGGAAAAATGTATTCAAAATGTCATGTGGATTGAGCCTCATGTTGAATAACTACTTTTTAAAGCCCCAATTTGACCAAAATTGCCATTTTTACAGACTTTTTCTCCTACTCAAAAGCTTCTATTTCGACCAATTTCAGGCATTTAATTGACTCTAAACAAACTTATTTTAGTTCCAAAAGTGATAATTAACATGCAATAGTCATTTACAGTCAAAAAATTAAACATAAAAAAATTACAATTTGTGACCATCTGGAGAAAGTTCGACAGGTCACGAGTCACTGTTTTTCATCAGAAAATGGATTTTTTGGACTGTAGAAAAATGTATTCAAAATTTCATTTGGATTGAGACTCATATTGAATAACTACTTTTTAAAGCCTCAATGTGACCAAAATTGCCATTTTTACAGACTTTTTCTCCTACTCAGAAGCTTCTATTTCTACAAATTTCAGGCATTAAAATGACTCTAAACACACTTATTTTAGTTACAATTCTGACCATCTGAAGAAAGTTCGACAGATCACGGGACACTATTTTTCATCAGAAAACTGATTTTTTTGACTTTAGAAAAATGTTTTCAAAATGTCATTTGGACTGTGTCTCATGTTGAATAACTACTTTTTAAAGCCTCAATGTGACCAAAATTGCCATTTTTACAGACTTTTTCTCCTACTCAGAAGCTTCTATTTCGACCAATTTCAAGCATTAAATGACTCTAAACACACTTATTTTAGTTCCAAAAGTGATAATTCACAAGCAATAGTCATTTACAGTCAAAAAATTTAACTTAAAAAAATTACAATTTCTGACCATCTGGAGAAAGTTCGACAGGTCTCGGGTCACCGTTTTTCATTAGAAAATGGATTTTTTGGACTGTAGAAAAATGTATTCAAAATGTCATTTGGATTGACACTCATGTTGAATATCTACTTTTTAAAGCCTCAATGTGACCAAAATTGCCATTTTTACAGACTTTTTCTCGAACTCAGAAGCATCTATTTCGACCAATTTCAGGCATTTAAATTACTCTAAACACACTTATTTTAGTTCCAAAAGTGATAATTCACATGCAATAGTCATTTACATTAAAAAAATTAAACATAAAAAAATTACAATTTCTGACCATCTGGAGAAAGTTCGACAGGTCACGGGACACTGTTTTTCATCAGAAAATGGATTTTTTGGACTGTAGAAAAATGTATTCAAAATGTCATTTGGATTGTGTCTCATGTTGAATAACTACTTTTTAAAGCCCCAATTTGACCAAAATTGCCATTTTTACAGACTTTTTCTCCTACTCAAAAGCTTCTATTTCGACCAATTTCAGGCATTTAAATGACTCTAAACACACTTATTTTAGTTCCAAAAGTGATAATTAACATGCAATAGTCATTTACAATCAAAAAATTAAACATAAAAAATTGACAATTTCTGACCATCTGGAGAAAGTTCGACAGGTCACCGTTTTTCATCAGAAAATGGATTTTTTTGGACTGTAGAAAAATGTATACAAAATATCATTTGGATTGAGACTCATGTTGAATTACTACTTTTTAAAGCCTTAATGTGACCAAAATTGCCATTTTTACAGACTTTTTCTCCTACTCAGAAGAATCTATTTCGACCAATTTCAGGCATTAAAATTACTCTAAACACACTTATTTTAGTTACAATTCTGACCATCTGGAGAAAGTTCGACAGGTCACGGGACACTGTTTTTCATCGGAAAATTGATTTTTTTGCCTTTGGAAAATGTATTCAAAATGTCATTTGGATTGAGCCTCATGTTGAATAACTACTTTTTAAAGCCCCAATTTGACCAAAATTGCCATTTTTACAGACTTTTTCTCCTACTCAAAAGCTTCTATTTCGACCAATTTCAGGCATTTAAATGACTCTAAACAAACTTATTTTAGTTCCAAAAGTGATAATTAACATGCAATAGTCATTTACAGTCAAAAAATTAAACATAAAAAAATTACAATTTCTGACCATCTGGAGAAAGTTCGACAGGTCACGAGTCACTGTTTTTCATCAGAAAATGGATTTTTTGGACTGTAGAAAAATGTATTCAAAATTTCATTTGGATTGACACTCATGTTGAATATCTACTTTTTAAAGCCTCAATGTGACCAAAATTGCCATTTTTACAGACTTTTTCTCCTACTCAGAAGCATCTATTTCGACCAATTTCAGGCATTTAAATTACTCTAAACACACTTATTTTAGTTCCAAAAGTGATAATTCACATGCAATGGTCATTTACAGTGAAAAACTTACACAATAAAAAATTACCAATTCTGACCATCTGGAGAATGTTCGACAGGTCACGGGACACTATTTTTCATCAGAAAATTGATTTTTTTGACTTTAGAAAAATGTTTTCAAAATGTCATTTGGACTGTGTCTCATGTTGAATAACTACTTTTTAAAGCCTCAATGTGACCAAATTGCCATTTTTACAGACTTTTTCTCCTACTCAGAAGCTTCTATTTCGACCAATTTCAAGCATTAAATGACTCTAAACACACTTATTTTAGTTACAATTCTGACCATCTGGAGAAAGTTCGACAGGTCACGGGACACTGTTTTTCATCGGAAAATTGATTTTTTTGCCTTTGGAAAAATGTATTCAAAATGTCATGTGGATTGAGCCTCATGTTGAATAACTACTTTTTAAAGCCCCAATTTGACCAAAATTGCCATTTTTACAGACTTTTTCTCCTACTCAAAAGCTTCTATTTCGACCAATTTCAGGCATTTAATTGACTCTAAACAAACTTATTTTAGTTCCAAAAGTGATAATTAACATGCAATAGTCATTTACAGTCAAAAAATTAAACATAAAAAAATTACAATTTGTGACCATCTGGAGAAAGTTCGACAGGTCACGAGTCACTGTTTTTCATCAGAAAATGGATTTTTTGGACTGTAGAAAAATGTATTCAAAATTTCATTTGGATTGAGACTCATATTGAATAACTACTTTTTAAAGCCTCAATGTGACCAAAATTGCCATTTTTACAGACTTTTTCTCCTACTCAGAAGCTTCTATTTCTACAAATTTCAGGCATTAAAATGACTCTAAACACACTTATTTTAGTTACAATTCTGACCATCTGAAGAAAGTTCGACAGATCACGGGACACTATTTTTCATCAGAAAACTGATTTTTTTGACTTTAGAAAAATGTTTTCAAAATGTCATTTGGACTGTGTCTCATGTTGGATAACTACTTTTTAAAGCCTCAATGTGACCAAAATTGCCATTTTTACAGACTTTTTCTCCTACTCAGAAGCTTCTATTTCGACCAATTTCAAGCATTAAATGACTCTAAACACACTTATTTTAGTTCCAAAAGTGATAATTCACAAGCAATAGTCATTTACAGTCAAAAAATTTAACTTAAAAAAATTACAATTTCTGACCATCTGGAGAAAGTTCGACAGGTCTCGGGTCACCGTTTTTCATTAGAAAATGGATTTTTTGGACTGTAGAAAAATGTATTCAAAATGTCATTTGGATTGACACTCATGTTGAATATCTACTTTTTAAAGCCTCAATGTGACCAAAATTGCCATTTTTACAGACTTTTTCTCCTACTCAGAAGCATCTATTTCGACCAATTTCAGGCATTTAAATTACTCTAAACACACTTATTTTAGTTCCAAAAGTGATAATTCACATGCAATAGTCATTTACATTCAAAAAATTAAACATAAAAAAATTACAATTTCTGACCATCTTGAGAAAGTTCGACAGGTCACGGGACACTGTTTTTCATCAGAAAATGGATTTTTTGGACTGTAGAAAAATGTATTCAAAATGTCATTTGGATTGTGTCTCATGTTGAATAACTACTTTTTAAAGCCCCAATTTGACCAAAATTGCCATTTTTACAGACTTTTTCTCCTACTCAAAAGCTTCTATTTCGACCAATTTCAGGCATTTAAATGACTCTAAACACACTTATTTTAGTTCCAAAAGTGATAATTAACATGCAATAGTCATTTACAATCAAAAAATTAAACATAAAAAATTGACAATTTCTGACCATCTGGAGAAAGTTCGACAGGTCACCGTTTTTCATCAGAAAATGGATTTTTTTGGACTGTAGAAAAATGTATACAAAATGTCATTTGGATTGAGACTCATGTTGAATTACTACTTTTTAAAGCCTCAATGTGACCAAAATTGCCATTTTTACAGACTTATTCTCCTACTCAGAAGCATCTATTTCGACCAATTTCAGGCATTTAAATTACTCTAAACACACTTATTTTAGTTCCAAAAGTGATAATTCACATGCAATAGTCATTTACATTCAAAAAATTAAACATAAAAAAATTACAATTTCTGACCATCTTGAGAAAGTTCGACAGGTCACGGGACACTGTTTTTCATCAGAAAATTGATTTTTTGGACTGTAGAAAAATGTATACAAAATGTCATTTGGATTGAGACTCATGTTGAATTACTACTTTTTAAAGCCTCAATGTGACCAAAACTGCCATTTTTACAGACTTTTTCTCCTACTCAAAAGCTTCTATTTCGACCAAATTCAGGCATTTAAATGACTCTAAACACACTTATTTTAGTTACAAAAGTGATAATTCACATGCAATAGTCATTTACAGTGAAAAACTTACACAATAAAAAATTACCAATTCTGACCATCTGGAGAATGTTCGACAGGTCACGGGACACTATTTTTCATCAGAAAATTGATTTTTTTGACTTTAGAAAAATGTTTTCAAAATGTCATTTGGACTGTGTCTCATGTTGAATAACTACTTTTTAAAGCCTCAATGTGACCAAAATTGCCATTTTTACAGACTTTTTCTCCTACTCAGAAGCTTCTATTTCGACCAATTTCAAGCATTAAATGACTCTAAACACACTTATTTTAGTTACAATTCTGACCATCTGGAGAAAGTTCGACAGGTCACGGGACACTGTTTTTCATCGGAAAATTTATTTTTTTGCCTTTGGAAAAATGTATTCAAAATGTCATGTGGATTGAGCCTCATGTTGAATAACTACTTTTTAAAGCCCCAATTTGACCAAAATTGCCATTTTTACAGACTTTTTCTCCTACTCAAAAGCTTCTATTTCGACCAATTTCAGGCATTTAATTGACTCTAAACAAACTTATTTTAGTTCCAAAAGTGATAATTAACATGCAATAGTCATTTACAGTCAAAAAATTAAACATAAAAAAATTACAATTTGTGACCATCTGGAGAAAGTTCGACAGGTCACGAGTCACTGTTTTTCATCAGAAAATGGATTTTTTGGACTGTAGAAAAATGTATTCAAAATTTCATTTGGATTGAGACTCATATTGAATAACTACTTTTTAAAGCCTCAATGTGACCAAAATTGCCATTTTTACAGACTTTTTCTCCTACTCAGAAGCTTCTATTTCTACAGATTTCAGGCATTAAAATGACTCTAAACACACTTATTTTAGTTACAATTCTGACCATCTGAAGAAAGTTCGACAGATCACGGGACACTATTTTTCATCAGAAAACTGATTTTTTTGACTTTAGAAAAATGTTTTCAAAATGTCATTTGGACTGTGTCTCATGTTGAATAACTACTTTTTAAAGCCTCAATGTGACCAAAATTGCCATTTTTACAGACTTTTTCTCCTACTCAGAAGCTTCTATTTCGACCAATTTCAAGCATTAAATGACTCTAAACACACTTATTTTAGTTCCAAAAGTGATAATTCACAAGCAATAGTCATTTACAGTCAAAAAATTTAACTTAAAAAAATTACAATTTCTGACCATCTGGAGAAAGTTCGACAGGTCTCGGGTCACCGTTTTTCATTAGAAAATGGATTTTTTGGACTGTAGAAAAATGTATTCAAAATGTCATTTGGATTGACACTCATGTTGAATATCTACTTTTTAAAGCCTCAATGTGACCAAAATTGCCATTTTTACAGACTTTTTCTCGAACTCAGAAGCATCTATTTCGACCAATTTCAGGCATTTAAATTACTCTAAACACACTTATTTTAGTTCCAAAAGTGATAATTCACATGCAATAGTCATTTACATTCAAAAAATTAAACATAAAAAAATTACAATTTCTGACCATCTTGAGAAAGTTTGACAGGTCACGGGACACTGTTTTTCATCAGAAAATTGATTTTTTGGACTGTAGAAAAATGTATACAAAATGTCATTTGGATTGAGACTCATGTTGAATTACTACTTTTTAAAGCCTCAATGTGACCAAAACTGCCATTTTTACAGACTTTTTCTCCTACTCAAAAGCTTCTATTTCGACCAATTTCAGGCATTTAAATGACTCTAAACACACTTATTTTAGTTACAAAAGTGATAATTCACATGCAATAGTCATTTACAGTCAAAAACTTACACAATAAAAAATTACCAATTCTGACCATCTGGAGAATGTTCGACAGATCACGGGACACTATTTTTCATCAGAAAATTGATTTTTTTGACTTTAGAAAAATGTATTCAAAATGTCATTTGGACTGTGTCTCATGTTGAATAACTACTTTTTAAAGCCTCAATGTGACCAAAATTGCCATTTTTACAGACTTTTTCTCCTACTCAGAAGCTTCTATTTCGACCAATTTCAAGCATTAAATGACTCTAAACACACTTATTTTAGTTCCAAAAGTGATAATTCACATGCAATAGTCATTTACAGTCAAAAAATTTAACTTAAAAAAATTACAATTTCTGACCATCTGGAGAAAGTTCGACAGGTCTCGGGTCACCGTTTTTCATTAGAAAATGGATTTTTTGGACTGTAGAAAAATGTATTCAAAATGTCATTTGGATTGACACTCATGTTGAATATCTACTTTTTAAAGCCTCAATGTGACCAAAATTGCCATTTTTACAGACTTTTTCTCCTACTCAGAAGCATCTATTTCGACCAATTTCAGGCATTTAAATTACTCTAAACACACTTATTTTAGTTCCAAAAGTGATAATTCACATGCAATAGTCATTTACATTCAAAAAATTAAACATAAAAAATTGACAATTTCTGACCATCTGAAGAAAGTTCGACAGGTCACCGTTTTTCATCAGAAAATGGATTTTTTGGACTGTAGAAAAATGTATTCAAAATGTCATTTGGATTGACACTCATGTTGAATATCTACTTTTTAAAGCCCCAATGTGACCAAAATTGCCATTTTTACAGACTTTTTCTCCTACTCAGAAGCATCTATTTCGACCAATTTCAGGCATTAAAATGACTCTAAACACACTTATTTTAGTTCCAAAAGTGATAATTCACATGCAATAGTCATTAACATTAAAAAAATTAAACATAAAAAAATTACAATTTCTGACCATCTGGAGAAAGTTCGACAGGTCACGAAACACTGTTTTTCATCAGAAAATTGATTTTTTGGACTGTAGAAAAATGTATACAAAATGTCATTTGGATTGAGACTCATGTTGAATTACTACTTTTTAAAGCCTCAATGTCACCAAAACTGCCATTTTTACAGACTTTTTCTCCTACTCAAAAGCTTCTATTTCGACCAATTTCAGGCATTTAAATGACTCTAAACACACTTATTTTAGTTACAAAAGTGATAATTCACATGCAATAGTCATTTACAGTGAAAAACTTACACAATAAAAAATTACCAATTCTGACCATCTGGAGAATGTTCGACAGGTCACGGGACACTATTTTTCATCAGAAAATTGATTTTTTTGACTTTAGAAAAATGTTTTCAAAATGTCATTTGGATTGTGTCTCATGTTGAATAACTACTTTTTAAAGCCTCAATGTGACCAAAATTGCCATTTTTACAGACTTTTTCTCCTACTCAGAAGCTTCTATTTCGACCAATTTCAAGCATTAAATGACTCTAAACACACTTATTTTAGTTACAATTCTGACCATCTGGAGAAAGTTCGACAGGTCACGGGACACTGTTTTTCATCGGAAAATTGATTTTTTTGCCTTTGGAAAAATGTATTCAAAATGTCATGTGGATTGAGCCTCATGTTGAATAACTACTTTTTAAAGCCCCAATTTGACCAAAATTGCCATTTTTACAGACTTTTTCTCCTACTCAAAAGCTTCTATTTCGACCAATTTCAGGCATTTAATTGACTCTAAACAAACTTATTTTAGTTCCAAAAGTGATAATTAACATGCAATAGTCATTTACAGTCAAAAAATTAAACATAAAAAAATTACAATTTGTGACCATCTGGAGAAAGTTCGACAGGTCACGAGTCACTGTTTTTCATCAGAAAATGGATTTTTGGGACTGTAGAAAAATGTATTCAAAATTTCATTTGGATTGAGACTCATATTGAATAACTACTTTTTAAAGCCTCAATGTGACCAAAATTGCCATTTTTACAGACTTTTTCTCCTACTCAGAAGCTTCTATTTCTACAAATTTCAGGCATTAAAATGACTCTAAACACACTTATTTTAGTTACAATTCTGACCATCTGAAGAAAGTTCGACAGATCACGGGACACTATTTTTCATCAGAAAACTGATTTTTTTGACTTTAGAAAAATGTATTCAAAATGTCATTTCGACTGTGTCTCATGTTGAATAACTACTTTTTAAAGACTCAATGTGACCAAAATTGCCATTTTTACAGACTTTTTCTCCTACTCAGAAGCTTCCATTTCGACCAATTTCAAGCATTAAATGACTCTAAACACACTTATTTTAGTTCCAAAAGTGATAATTCACAAGCAATAGTCATTTACAGTCAAAAAATGTAACTTAAAAAAATTACAATTTCTGACCATCTGGAGAAAGTTCGACAGGTCTCGGGTCACCGTTTTTCATTAGAAAATGGATTTTTTGGACTGTAGAAAAATGTATTCAAAATGTCATTTGGATTGACACTCATGTTGAATATCTACTTTTTAAAGCCTCAATGTGACCAAAATTGCCATTTTTACAGACTTTTTCTCGAACTCAGAAGCATCTATTTCGACCAATTTCAGGCATTTAAATTACTCTAAACACACTTATTTTAGTTCCAAAAGTGATAATTCACATGCAATAGTCATTTACATTCAAAAAATTAAACATAAAAAAATTACAATTTCTGACCATCTTGAGAAAGTTTGACAGGTCACGGGACACTGTTTTTCATCAGAAAATTGATTCTTTGGACTGTAGAAAAATGTATACAAAATGTCATTTGGATTGAGACTCATGTTGAATTACTACTTTTTAAAGCCTCAATGTGACCAAAACTGCCATTTTTACAGACTTTTTCTCCTACTCAAAAGCTTCTATTTCGACCAATTTCAGGCATTTAAATGACTCTAAACACACTTATTTTAGTTACAAAAGTGATAATTCACATGCAATAGTCATTTACAGTCAAAAACTTACACAATAAAAAATTACCAATTCTGACCATCTGGAGAATGTTCGACAGATCACGGGACACTATTTTTCATCAGAAAATTGATTTTTTTGACTTTAGAAAAATGTATTCAAAATGTCATTTGGACTGTGTCTCATGTTGAATAACTACTTTTTAAAGCCTCAATGTGACCAAAATTGCCATTTTTACAGACTTTTTCTCCTACTCAGAAGCTTCTATTTCGACCAATTTCAAGCATTAAATGACTCTAAACACACTTATTTTAGTTCCAAAAGTGATAATTCACATGCAATAGTCATTTACAGTCAAAAAATTTAACTTAAAAAAATTACAATTTCTGACCATCTGGAGAAAGTTCGACAGGTCTCGGGTCACCGTTTTTCATTAGAAAATGGATTTTTTGGACTGTAGAAAAATGTATTCAAAATGTCATTTGGATTGACACTCATGTTGAATATCTACTTTTTAAAGCCTCAATGTGACCAAAATTGCCATTTTTACAGACTTTTTCTCCTACTCAGAAGCATCTATTTCGACCAATTTCAGGCATTTAAATTACTCTAAACACACTTATTTTAGTTCCAAAAGTGATAATTCACATGCAATAGTCATTTACATTCAAAAAATTAAACATAAAAAAATTACAATTTCTGACCATCTTGAGAAAGTTCGACAGGTCATGGGACACTGTTTTTCATCAGAAAATTGATTTTTTGGACTGTAGAAAAATGTATACAAAATGTCATTTGGATTGAGACTCATGTTGAATTACTACTTTTTAAAGCCTCAATGTGACCAAAACTGCCATTTTTACAGACTTTTTCTCCTACTCAAAAGCTTCTATTTCGACCAATTTCAGGCATTTAAATGACTCTAAACACACTTATTTTAGTTACAAAAGTGATAATTCACATGCAATAGTCATTTACAGTCAAAAAATTTAACTTAAAAAAATTACAATTTCTGACCATCTGGAGAAAGTTCGACAGGTCTCGGGTCACTGTTTTTCATTAGAAAATGGATTTTTTGGACTGTAGAAAAATGTATTCAAAATGTCATTTTGATTGACACTCATGTTGAATATCTACTTTTTAAAGCCTCAATGTGACCAAAATTGCCATTTTTACAGACTTTTTCTCCTACTCAGAAGCATCTATTTCGACCAATTTCAGGCATTAAAATTACTCTAAACACACTTATTTTAGTTACAATTCTGACCATCTGGAGAAAGTTCGACAGGTCACGGGACACTGTTTTTCATCGGAAAATTGATTTTTTTGCCTTTGGAAAATGTATTCAAAATGTCATTTGGATTGAGCCTCATGTTGAATAACTACTTTTTAAAGCCCCAATTTGACCAAAATTGCCATTTTTACAGACTTTTTCTCCTACTCAGAAGCTTCTATTTCGACCAATTTCAAGCATTAAATGACTCTAAACACACTTATTTTAGTTCCAAAAGTGATAATTCACATGCAATAGTCATTTACATTAAAAAAAATTAACATAAAAAAATTACAATTTCTGACCATCTGGAGAAAGTTCGACAGGTCACGGGACACTGTTTTTCATCAGAAAATGGATTTTTTGGACTGTAGAAAAATGTATTCAAAATGTCATTTGGATTGTGTCTCATGTTGAATAACTACTTTTTAAAGCCCCAATTTGACCAAAATTGCCATTTTTACAGACTTTTTCTCCTACTCAAAAGCTTCTATTTCGACCAATTTCAGGCATTTAAATGACTCTAAACACACTTATTTTAGTTCCAAAAGTGATAATTAACATGCAATAGTCATTTACAATTAAAAAATTAAACATAAAAAATTGACAATTTCTGACCATCTGGAGAAAGTTCGACAGGTCACCGTTTTTCATCAGAAAATGGATTTTTTTGGACTGTAGAAAAATGTATACAAAATGTCATTTGGATTGAGACTCATGTTGAATTACTACTTTTTAAAGCCTCAATGTGACCAAAATTGCCATTTTTACAGACTTTTTCTCCTACTCAGAAGCATCTATTTCGACCAATTTCAGGCATTAAAATTACTCTAAACACTCTTATTTTAGTTACAATTCTGACCATCTGGAGAAAGTTCGACAGGTCACGGGACACTGTTTTTCATCGGAAAATTGATTTTTTTGCCTTTGGAAAAATGTATTCAAAATGTCATTTGGATTGAGCCTCATGTTGAATAACTACTTTTTAAAGCCCCAATTTGACCAAAATTGCCATTTTTACAGACTTTTTCTCCTACTCAAAAGCTTCTATTTCGACCAATTTCAGGCATTTAAATGACTCTAAACAAACTTATTTTAGTTCCAAAAGTGATAATTAACATGCAATAGTCATTTACAGTCAAAAAATTAAACATAAAAAAATTACAATTTCTGACCATCTGGAGAAAGTTCGACAGGTCACGAGTCACTGTTTTTCATCAGAAAATGGATTTTTTGGACTGTAGAAAAATGTATTCAAAATTTCATTTGGATTGACACTCATGTTGAATATCTACTTTTTAAAGCCTCAATGTGACCAAAATTGCCATTTTTACAGACTTTTTCTCCTACTCAGAAGCATCTATTTCGACCAATTTCAGGCATTTAAATTACTCTAAACACACTTATTTTAGTTCCAAAAGTGATAATTCACATGCAATAGTCATTTACAGTGAAAAACTTACACAATAAAAAATTACCAATTCTGACCATCTGGAGAATGTTCGACAGGTCACGGGACACTATTTTTCATCAGAAAATTGATTTTTTTGACTTTAGAAAAATGTTTTCAAAATGTCATTTGGACTGTGTCTCATGTTGAATAACTACTTTTTAAAGCCTCAATGTGACCAAAATTGCCATTTTTACAGACTTTTTCTCCTACTCAGAAGCTTCTATTTCGACCAATTTCAAGCATTAAATGACTCTAAACACACTTATTTTAGTTACAATTCTGACCATCTGGAGAAAGTTCGACAGGTCACGGGACACTGTTTTTCATCGGAAAATTGATTTTTTTGCCTTTGGAAAAATGTATTCAAAATGTCATGTGGATTGAGCCTCATGTTGAATAACTACTTTTTAAAGCCCCAATTTGACCAAAATTGCCATTTTTACAGACTTTTTCTCCTACTCAAAAGCTTCTATTTCGACCAATTTCAGGCATTTAATTGACTCTAAACAAACTTATTTTAGTTCCAAAAGTGATAATTAACATGCAATAGTCATTTACAGTCAAAAAATTAAACATAAAAAAATTACAATTTGTGACCATTTGGAGAAAGTTCGACAGGTCACGAGTCACTGTTTTTCATCAGAAAATGGATTTTTTGGACTGTAGAAAAATGTATTCAAAATTTCATTTGGATTGAGACTCATATTGAATAGCTACTTTTTAAAGCCTCAATGTGACCAAAATTGCCATTTTTACAGACTTTTTCTCCTACTCAGAAGCTTCTATTTCTACAAATTTCAGGCATTAAAATGACTCTAAACACACTTATTTTAGTTACAATTCTGACCATCTGAAGAAAGTTCGACAGATCACGGGACACTATTTTTCATCAGAAAACTGATTTTTTTGACTTTAGAAAAATGTTTTCAAAATGTCATTTGGACTGTGTCTCATGTTGAATAACTACTTTTTAAAGCCTCAATGTGACCAAAATTGCCATTTTTACAGACTTTTTCTCCTACTCAGAAGCTTCTATTTCGACCAATTTCAAGCATTAAATGACTCTAAACACACTTATTTTAGTTCCAAAAGTGATAATTCACAAGCAATAGTCATTTACAGTCAAAAAATTTAACTTAAAAAAATTACAATTTCTGACCATCTGGAGAAAGTTCGACAGGTCTCGGGTCACCGTTTTTCATTAGAAAATGGATTTTTTGGACTGTAGAAAAATGTATTCAAAATGTCATTTGGATTGACACTCATGTTGAATATCTACGTTTTAAAGCCTCAATGTGACCAAAATTGCCATTTTTACAGACTTTTTCTCGAACTCAGAAGCATCTATTTCGACCAATTTCAGGCATTTAAATTACTCTAAACACACTTATTTTAGTTCCAAAAGTGATAATTCACATGCAATAGTCATTTACATTCAAAAAATTAAACATAAAAAAATTACAATTTCTGACCATCTGGAGAAAGTTCGACAGGTCACGGGACACTGTTTTTCATCAGAAAATGGATTTTTTGGACTGTAGAAAAATGTATTCAAAATGTCATTTGGATTGTGTCTCATGTTGAATAACTACTTTTTAAAGCCCCAATTTGACCAAAATTGCCATTTTTACAGACTTTTTCTCCTACTCAAAAGCTTCTATTTCGACCAATTTCAGGCATTTAAATGACTCTAAACACACTTATTTTAGTTCCAAAAGTGATAATTAACATGCAATAGTCATTTACAATCAAAAAATTAAACATACAAAATTGACAATTT
Organism: Triturus cristatus; assembly: GCF_964204655.1. Lineage (NCBI taxonomy): Eukaryota > Metazoa > Chordata > Amphibia > Caudata > Salamandridae > Triturus > Triturus cristatus. The sequence continues at coordinate 1,087,992,102 of NC_140591.1, forward strand.
CTGACCATCTGGAGAAAGTTCGACAGGTCACCGTTTTTCATCAGAAAATGGATTTTTTTGGACTGTAGAAAAATGTATACAAAATGTCATTTGGATTGAGACTCATGTTGAATTACTACTTTTTAAAGCCTTAATGTGACCAAAATTGCCATTTTTACAGACTTTTTCTCCTACTCAGAAGCATCTATTTCGACCAATTTCAGGCATTAAAATTACTCTAAACACACTTATTTTAGTTACAATTCTGACCATCTGGAGAAAGTTCGACAGGTCACGGGACACTGTTTTTCATCGGAAAATTGATTTTTTTGCCTTTGGAAAATGTATTCAAAATGTCATTTGGATTGAGCCTCATGTTGAATAACTACTTTTTAAAGCCCCAATTTGACCAAAATTGCCATTTTTACAGACTTTTTCTCCTACTCAGAAGCTTCTATTTCGACCAATTTCAAGCATTAAATGACTCTAAACACACTTATTTTAGTTCCAAAAGTGATAATTCACATGCAATAGTCATTTACAGTCAAAAAATTTAACTTAAAAAAATTACAATTTCTGACCACCTGGAGAAAGTTCGACAGGTCTCGGGTCACCGTTTTTCATCAGAAAATGGATTTTTTGGACTGTAGAAAAATGTATTCAAAATGTTATTTGGATTGACACTCATGTTGAATATTTACTTTTTAAAGCCTCAATGTGACCAAAATTGCCATTTTTACAGACTTTTTCTCCTACTCAGAAGCATCTATTTCGACCAATTTCAGGCATTAAAATTACTCTAAACACACTTATTTTAGTTCCAAAAGTGATAATTCACATGCAATAGTCATTTACATTAAAAAAATTTAACATAAAAAAATTACAATTTCTGACCATCTGGAGAAAGTTCGACAGGTCACGGGACACTGTTTTTCATCAGAAAATGGATTTTTTGGACTGTAGAAAAATGTATTCAAAATGTCATTTGGATTGTGTCTCATGTTGAATAACTACTTTTTAAAGCCCCAATTTGACCAAAATTGCCATTTTTACAGACTTTTTCTCCTACTCAAAAGCTTCTATTTCGACCAATTTCAGGCATTTAAATGACTCTAAACACACTTATTTTAGTTCCAAAAGTGATAATTAACATGCAATAGTCATTTACAATCAAAAAATTAAACATAAAAAATTGACAATTTCTGACTATCTGGAGAAAGTTCGACATGTCACCGTTTTTCATCAGAAAATGGATTTTTTTGGACTGTAGAAAAATGTATACAAAATGTCATTTGGATTGAGACTCATGTTGAATTACTACTTTTTAAAGCCTCAATGTGACCAAAATTGCCATTTTTACAGACTTTTTCTCCTACTCAGAAGCATCTATTTCGACCAATTTCAGGCATTTAAATTACTCTAAACACACTTATTGTAGTTCCAAAAGTGATAATTCACATGCAATAGTCATTTACATTCAAAAAATTAAACATAAAAAAATTACAATTTCTGACCATCTTGAGAAAGTTCGACAGGTCACGGGACACTGTTTTTCATCAGAAAATTGATTTTTTGGACTGTAGAAAAATGTATACAAAATGTCATTTGGATTGAGACTCATGTTGAATTACTACTTTTTAAAGCCTCAATGTGACCAAAACTGCCATTTTTACAGACTTTTTCTCCTACTCAAAAGCTTCTATTTCGACCAAATTCAGGCATTTAAATGACTCTAAACACACTTATTTTAGTTACAAAAGTGATAATTCACATGCAATAGTCATTTACAGTGAAAAACTTACACAATAAAAAATTACCAATTCTGACCATCTGGAGAATGTTCGACAGGTCACGGGACACTATTTTTCATCAGAAAATTGATTTTTTTGACTTTAGAAAAATGTTTTCAAAATGTCATTTGGACTGTGTCTCATGTTGAATAACTACTTTTTAAAGCCTCAATGTGACCAAAATTGCCATTTTTACAGACTTTTTCTCCTACTCAGAAGCTTCTATTTCGACCAATTTCAAGCATTAAATGACTCTAAACACACTTATTTTAGTTACAATTCTGACCGTCTGGAGAAAGTTCGACAGGTCACGGGACACTGTTTTTCATCGGAAAATTGATTTTTTTGCCTTTGGAAAAATGTATTCAAAATGTCATGTGGATTGAGCCTCATGTTGAATAACTACTTTTTAAAGCCCCAATTTGACCAAAATTGCCATTTTTACAGACTTTTTCTCCTACTCAAAAGCTTCTATTTCGACCAATTTCAGGCATTTAATTGACTCTAAACAAACTTATTTTAGTTCCAAAAGTGATAATTAACATGCAATAGTCATTTACAGTCAAAAAATTAAACATAAAAAAATTACAATTTGTGACCATCTGGAGAAAGTTCGACAGGTCACGAGTCACTGTTTTTCATCAGAAAATGGATTTTTTGGACTGTAGAAAAATGTATTCAAAATTTCATTTGGATTGAGACTCATATTGAATAACTACTTTTTAAAGCCTCAATGTGACCAAAATTGCCATTTTTACAGACTTTTTCTCCTACTCAGAAGCTTCTATTTCTACAAATTTCAGGCATTAAAATGACTAAACACACTTATTTTAGTTACAATTCTGACCATCTGAAGAAAGTTCGACAGATCACGGGACACTATTTTTCATCAGAAAACTGATTTTTTTGACTTTAGAAAAATGTTTTCAAAATGTCATTTGGACTGTGTCTCATGTTGAATAACTACTTTTTAAAGCCTCAATGTGACCAAAATTGCCATTTTTACAGACTTTTTCTCCTACTCAGAAGCTTCTATTTCGACCAATTTCAAGCATTAAATGACTCTAAACACACTTATTTTAGTTCCAAAAGTGATAATTCACAAGCAATAGTCATTTACAGTCAAAAAATTTTACTTAAAAAAATTACAATTTCTGACCATCTGGAGAAAGTTCGACAGGTCTCGGGTCACCGTTTTTCATTAGAAAATGGATTTTTTGGACTGTAGAAAAATGTATTCAAAATGTCATTTGGATTGACACTCATGTTGAATATCTACTTTTTAAAGCCTCAATGTGACCAAAATTGCCATTTTTACAGACTTTTTCTCGAACTCAGAAGCATCTATTTCGACCAATTTCAGGCATTTAAATTACTCTAAACACACTTATTTTAGTTCCAAAAGTGATAATTCACATGCAATAGTCATTTACATTCAAAAAATTAAACATAAAAAAATTACAATTTCTGACCATCTTGAGAAAGTTTGACAGGTCACGGGACACTGTTTTTCATCAGAAAATTGATTTTTTGGACTGTAGAAAAATGTATACAAAATGTCATTTGGATTGAGACTCATGTTGAATTACTACTTTTTAAAGCCTCAATGTGACCAAAACTGCCATTTTTACAGACTTTTTCTCCTACTCAAAAGCTTCTATTTCGACCAATTTCAGGCATTTAAATGACTCTAAACACACTTATTTTAGTTACAAAAGTGATAATTCACATGCAATAGTCATTTACAGTCAAAAACTTACACAATAAAAAATTACCAATTCTGACCATCTGGAGAATGTTCGACAGATCACGGGACACTATTTTTCATCAGAAAATTGATTTTTTTGACTTTAGAAAAATGTATTCAAAATGTCATTTGGACTGTGTCTCATGTTGAACAACTACTTTTTAAAACCTCAATGTGACCAAAATTGCCATTTTTACAGACTTTTTCTCCTACTCAGAAGCTTCTATTTCGACCAATTTCAAGCATTAAATGACTCTAAACACACTTATTTTAGTTCCAAAAGTGATAATTCACATGCAATAGTCATTTACAGTCAAAAAATTTAACTTAAAAAAATTACAATTTCTGACCATCTGGAGAAAGTTCGACAGGTCTCGGGTCACCGTTTTTCATTAGAAAATGGATTTTTTGGACTGTAGAAAAATGTATTCAAAATGTCATTTGGATTGACACTCATGTTGAATATCTACTTTTTAAAGCCTCAATGTGACCAAAATTGCCATTTTTACAGACTTTTTCTCCTACTCAGAAGCATCTATTTCGACCAATTTCAGGCATTTAAATTACTCTAAACACACTTATTTTAGTTCCAAAAGTGATAATTCACATGCAATAGTCATTTACATTCAAAAAATTAAACATAAAAAAATTACAATTTCTGACCATCTTGAGAAAGTTCGACAGGTCATGGGACACTGTTTTTCATCAGAAAATTGATTTTTTGGACTGTAGAAAAATGTATACAAAATGTCATTTGGATTGAGACTCATGTTGAATTACTACTTTTTAAAGCCTCAATGTGACCAAAACTGCCATTTTTACAGACTTTTTCTCCTACTCAAAAGCTTCTATTTCGACCAATTTCAGGCATTTAAATAACTCTAAACACACTTATTTTAGTTCCAAAAGTGATAATTAACATGCAATAGTCATTTACAATCAAAAAATTAAACATAAAAAATTGACAATTTCTGACCATCTGAAGAAAGTTCGACAGGTCACCGTTTTTCATCAGAAAATGGATTTTTTGGACTGTAGAAAAATGTATTCAAAATGTCATTTGGATTGACACTCATGTTGAATATCTACTTTTTAAAGCCCCAATGTGACCAAAATTGCCATTTTTACAGACTTTTTCTCCTACTCAGAAGCATCTATTTCGACCAATTTCAGGCATTAAAATGACTCTAAACACACTTATTTTAGTTCCAAAAGTGATAATTCACATGCAATAGTCATTAACATTAAAAAAATTAAACATAAAAAAATTACAATTTCTGACCATCTGGAGAAAGTTCGACAGGTCACGAAACACTGTTTTTCATCAGAAAATTGATTTTTTGGACTGTAGAAAAATGTATACAAAATGTCATTTGGATTGAGACTCATGTTGAATTACTACTTTTTAAAGCCTCAATGTCACCAAAACTGCCATTTTTACAGACTTTTTCTCCTACTCAAAAGCTTCTATTTCGACCAATTTCAGGCATTTAAATGACTCTAAACACACTTATTTTAGTTACAAAAGTGATAATTCACATGCAATAGTCATTTACAGTGAAAAACTTACACAATAAAAAATTACCAATTCTGACCATCTGGAGAATGTTCGACAGGTCACGGGACACTATTTTTCATCAGAAAATTGATTTTTTTGACTTTAGAAAAATGTTTTCAAAATGTCATTTGGATTGTGTCTCATGTTGAATAACTACTTTTTAAAGCCTCAATGTGACCAAAATTGCCATTTTTACAGACTTTTTCTCCTACTCAGAAGCTTCTATTTCGACCAATTTCAAGCATTAAATGTCTCTAAACACACTTATTTTAGTTACAATTCTGACCATCTGGAGAAAGTTCGACAGGTCACGGGACACTGTTTTTCATCGGAAAATTGATTTTTTTGCCTTTGGAAAAATGTATTCAAAATGTCATGTGGATTGAGCCTCATGTTGAATAACTACTTTTTAAAGCCCCAATTTGACCAAAATTGCCATTTTTACAGACTTTTTCTCCTACTCAAAAGCTTCTATTTCGACCAATTTCAGGCATTTAATTGACTCTAAACAAACTTATTTTAGTTCCAAAAGTGATAATTAACATGCAATAGTCATTTACAGTCAAAAAATTAAACATAAAAAAATTACAATTTGTGACCATCTGGAGAAAGTTCGACAGGTCACGAGTCACTGTTTTTCATCAGAAAATGGATTTTTTGGACTGTAGAAAAATGTATTCAAAATTTCATTTGGATTGAGACTCATATTGAATAACTACTTTTTAAAGCCTCAAAGTGACCAAAATTGCCATTTTTACAGACTTTTTCTCCTACTCAGAAGCTTCTATTTCTACAAATTTCAGGCATTAAAATGACTCTAAACACACTTATTTTAGTTACAATTCTGACCATCTGAAGAAAGTTCGACAGATCACGGGACACTATTTTTCATCAGAAAACTGATTTTTTTGACTTTAGAAAAATGTATTCAAAATGTCATTTGGACTGTGTCTCATGTTGAATAACTACTTTTTAAAGACTCAATGTGACCAAAATTGCCATTTTTACAGACTTTTTCTCCTACTCACAAGCTTCTATTTCGACCAATTTCAAGCATTAAATGACTCTAAACACACTTATTTTAGTTCCAAAAGTGATAATTCACAAGCAATAGTCATTTACAGTCAAAAAATTTAACTTAAAAAAATTACAATTTCTGACCATCTGGAGAAAGTTCGACAGGTCTCGGGTCACCGTTTTTCATTAGAAAATGGATTTTTTGGACTGTAGAAAAATGTATTCAAAATGTCATTTGGATTGACACTCATGTTGAATATCTACTTTTTAAAGCCTCAATGTGACCAAAATTGCCATTTTTACAGACTTTTTCTCGAACTCAGAAGCATCTATTTCGACCAATTTCAGGCATTTAAATTACTCTAAACACACTTATTTTAGTTCCAAAAGTGATAATTCACATGCAATAGTCATTTACATTCAAAAAATTAAACATAAAAAAATTACAATTTCTGACCATCTTGAGAAAGTTTGACAGGTCACGGGACACTGTTTTTCATCAGAATATTGATTTTTTTGGACTGCAGAAAAATGTATACAAAATGTCATTTGGATTGAGACTCATGTTGAATTACTACTTTTTAAAGCCTCAATGTGACCAAAACTGCCATTTTTACAGACTTTTTCTCCTACTCAAAAGCTTCTATTTCGACCAATTTCAGGCATTTAAATGACTCTAAACACACTTATTTTAGTTACAAAAGTGATAATTCACATGCAATAGTCATTTACAGTCAAAAACTTACACAATAAAAAATTACCAATTCTGACCATCTGGAGAATGTTCGACAGATCACGGGACACTATTTTTCATCAGAAAATTGATTTTTTTGACTTTAGAAAAATGTATTCAAAATGTCATTTGGACTGTGTCTCATGTTGAATAACTACTTTTTAAAGCCTCAATGTGACCAAAATTGCCATTTTTACAGACTTTTTCTCCTACTCAGAAGCTTCTATTTCGACCAATTTCAAGCATTAAATGACTCTAAACACACTTATTTTAGTTCCAAAAGTGATAATTCACAAGCAATAGTCATTTACAGTCAAAAAATTTAACTTAAAAAAATTACAATTTCTGACCATCTGGAGAAAGTTCGACAGGTCTCGGGTCACCGTTTTTCATTAGAAAATGGATTTTTTGGACTGTAGAAAAATGTATTCAAAATGTCATTTGGATTGACACTCATGTTGAATATCTACTTTTTAAAGCCTCAATGTGACCAAAATTGCCATTTTTACAGACTTTTTCTCGAACTCAGAAGCATCTATTTCGACCAATTTCAGGCATTTAAATTACTCTAAACACACTTATTTTAGTTCCAAAAGTGATAATTCACATGCAATAGTCATTTACATTCAAAAAATTAAACATAAAAAAATTACAATTTCTGACCATCTGGAGAAAGTTCGACAGGTCACGGGACACTGTTTTTCATCAGAAAATGGATTTTTTGGACTGTAGAAAAATGTATTCAAAATGTCATTTGGATTGTGTCTCATGTTGAATAACTACTTTTTAAAGCCCCAATTTGACCAAAATTGCCATTTTTACAGACTTTTTCTCCTACTCAAAAGCTTCTATTTCGACCAATTTCAGGCATTTAAATGACTCTAAACACACTTATTTTAGTTCCAAAAGTGATAATTAACATGCAATAGTCATTTACAATCAAAAAATTAAACATAAAAAATTGACAATTTCTGACCATCTGGAGAAAGTTCGACAGGTCACCGTTTTTCATCAGAAAATGGATTTTTTTGGACTGTAGAAAAATGTATACAAAATGTCATTTGGATTGAGACTCATGTTGAATTACTACTTTTTAAAGCCTTAATGTGACCAAAATTGCCATTTTTACAGACTTTTTCTCCTACTCAGAAGCATCTATTTCGACCAATTTCAGGCATTAAAATTACTCTAAACACACTTATTTTAGTTACAATTCTGACCATCTGGAGAAAGTTCGACAGGTCACGGGACACTGTTTTTCATCGGAAAATTGATTTTTTTGCCTTTGGAAAATGTATTCAAAATGTCATTTGGATTGAGCCTCATGTTGAATAACTACTTTTTAAAGCCCCAATTTGACCAAAATTGCCATTTTTACAGACTTTTTCTCCTACTCAGAAGCTTCTATTTCGACCAATTTCAAGCATTAAATGACTCTAAACACACTTGTTTTAGTTCCAAAAGTGATAATTCACATGCAATAGTCATTTACAGTCAAAAAATTTAACTTAAAAAAATTACAATTTCTGACCACCTGGAGAAAGTTCGACAGGTCTCGGGTCACCGTTTTTCATCAGAAAATGGATTTTTTGGACTGTAGAAAAATGTATTCAAAATGTTATTTGGATTGACACTCATGTTGAATATCTACTTTTTAAAGCCTCAATGTGACCAAAATTGCCATTTTTACAGACTTTTTCTCCTACTCAGAAGCATCTATTTCGACCAATTTCAGGCATTAAAATTACTCTAAACACACTTATTTTAGTTCCAAAAGTGATAATTCACATGCAATAGTCATTTACATTAAAAAAATTTAACATAAAAAAATTACAATTTCTGACCATCTGGAGAAAGTTCGACAGGTCACGGGACACTGTTTTTCATCAGAAAATGGATTTTTTGGACTGTAGAAAAATGTATTCAAAATGTCATTTGGATTGTGTCTCATGTTGAATAACTACTTTTTAAAGCCCCAATTTGACCAAAATTGCCATTTTTACAGACTTTTTCTCCTACTCAAAAGCTTCTATTTCGACCAATTTCAGGCATTTAAATGACTCTAAACACACTTATTTTAGTTCCAAAAGTGATAATTAACATGCAATAGTCATTTACAATCAAAAAATTAAACATAAAAAATTGACAATTTCTGACCATCTGGAGAAAGTTCGACATGTCACCGTTTTTCATCAGAAAATGGATTTTTTTGGACTGTAGAAAAATGTATACAAAATGTCATTTGGATTGAGACTCATGTTGAATTACTACTTTTTAAAGCCTCAATGTGACCAAAATTGCCATTTTTACAGACTTTTTCTCCTACTCAGAAGCATCTATTTCGACCAATTTCAGGCATTTAAATTACTCTAAACACACTTATTGTAGTTCCAAAAGTGATAATTCACATGCAATAGTCATTTACATTCAAAAAATTAAACATAAAAAAATTACAATTTCTGACCATCTTGAGAAAGTTCGACAGGTCACGGGACACTGTTTTTCATCAGAAAATTGATTTTTTGGACTGTAGAAAAATGTATACAAAATGTCATTTGGATTGAGACTCATGTTGAATTACTACTTTTTAAAGCCTCAATGTGACCAAAACTGCCATTTTTTCAGACTTTTTCTCCTACTCAAAAGCTTCTATTTCGACCAAATTCAGGCATTTAAATGACTCTAAACACACTTATTTTAGTTACAAAAGTGATAATTCACATGCAATAGTCATTTACAGTGAAAAACTTACACAATAAAAAATTACCAATTCTGACCATCTGGAGAATGTTCGACAGGTCACGGGACACTATTTTTCATCAGAAAATTGATTTTTTTGACTTTAGAAAAATGTTTTCAAAATGTCATTTGGACTGTGTCTCATGTTGAATAACTACTTTTTAAAGCCTCAATGTGACCAAAATTGCCATTTTTACAGACTTTTTCTCCTACTCAGAAGCTTCTATTTCGACCAATTTCAAGCATTAAATGACTCTAAACACACTTATTTTAGTTACAATTCTGACCATCTGGAGAAAGTTCGACAGGTCACGGGACACTGTTTTTCATCGGAAAATTGATTTTTTTGCCTTTGGAAAAATGTATTCAAAATGTCATGTGGATTGAGCCTCATGTTGAATAACTACTTTTTAAAGCCCCAATTTGACCAAAATTGCCATTTTTACAGACTTTTTCTCCTACTCAAAAGCTTCTATTTCGACCAATTTCAGGCATTTAATTGACTCTAAACAAACTTATTTTAGTTCCAAAAGTGATAATTAACATGCAATAGTCATTTACAGTCAAAAAATTAAACATAAAAAAATTACAATTTGTGACCATCTGGAGAAAGTTCGACAGGTCACGAGTCACTGTTTTTCATCAGAAAATGGATTTTTTGGACTGTAGAAAAATGTATTCAAAATTTCATTTGGATTGAGACTCATATTGAATAACTACTTTTTAAAGCCTCAATGTGACCAAAATTGCCATTTTTACAGACTTTTTCTCCTACTCAGAAGCTTCTATTTCTACAAATTTCAGGCATTAAAATGACTAAACACACTTATTTTAGTTACAATTCTGACCATCTGAAGAAAGTTCGACAGATCACGGGACACTATTTTTCATCAGAAAACTGATTTTTTTGACTTTAGAAAAATGTTTTCAAAATGTCATTTGGACTGTGTCTCATGTTGAATAACTACTTTTTAAAGCCTCAATGTGACCAAAATTGCCATTTTTACAGACTTTTTCTCCTACTCAAAAGCTTCTATTTCGACCAATTTCAAGCATTAAATGACTCTAAACACACTTATTTTAGTTCCAAAAGTGATAATTCACAAGCAATAGTCATTTACAGTCAAAAAATTTTACTTAAAAAAATTACAATTTCTGACCATCTGGAGAAAGTTCGACAGGTCTCGGGTCACCGTTTTTCATTAGAAAATGGATTTTTTGGACTGTAGAAAAATGTATTCAAAATGTCATTTGGATTGACACTCATGTTGAATATCTACTTTTTAAAGCCTCAATGTGACCAAAATTGCCATTTTTACAGACTTTTTCTCGAACTCAGAAGCATCTATTTCGACCAATTTCAGGCATTTAAATTACTCTAAACACACTTATTTTAGTTCCAAAAGTGATAATTCACATGCAATAGTCATTTACATTCAAAAAATTAAACATAAAAAAATTACAATTTCTGACCATCTTGAGAAAGTTTGACAGGTCACGGGACACTGTTTTTCATCAGAAAATTGATTTTTTGGACTGTGGAAAAATGTATACAAAATGTCATTTGGATTGAGACTCATGTTGAATTACTACTTTTTAAAGCCTCAATGTGACCAAAACTGCCATTTTTACAGACTTTTTCTCCTACTCAAAAGCTTCTATTTCGACCAATTTCAGGCATTTAAATGACTCTAAACACACTTATTTTAGTTACAAAAGTGATAATTCACATGCAATAGTCATTTACAGTCAAAAACTTACACAATAAAAAATTACCAATTCTGACCATCTGGAGAATGTTCGACAGATCACGGGACACTATTTTTCATCAGAAAATTGATTTTTTTGACTTTAGAAAAATGTATTCAAAATGTCATTTGGACTGTGTCTCATGTTGAACAACTACTTTTTAAAACCTCAATGTGACCAAAATTGCCATTTTTACAGACTTTTTCTCCTACTCAGAAGCTTCTATTTCGACCAATTTCAAGCATTAAATGACTCTAAACACACTTATTTTAGTTCCAAAAGTGATAATTCACATGCAATAGTCATTTACAGTCAAAAAATTTAACTTAAAAAAATTACAATTTCTGACCATCTGGAGAAAGTTCGACAGGTCTCGGGTCACCGTTTTTCATTAGAAAATGGATTTTTTGGACTGTAGAAAAATGTATTCAAAATGTCATTTGGATTGACACTCATGTTGAATATCTACTTTTTAAAGCCTCAATGTGACCAAAATTGCCATTTTTACAGACTTTTTCTCCTACTCAGAAGCATCTATTTCGACCAATTTCAGGCATTTAAATTACTCTAAACACACTTATTTTAGTTCCAAAAGTGATAATTCACATGCAATAGTCATTTACATTCAAAAAATTAAACATAAAAAAATTACAATTTCTGACCATCTTGAGAAAGTTCGACAGGTCATGGGACACTGTTTTTCATCAGAAAATTGATTTTTTGGACTGTAGAAAAATGTATACAAAATGTCATTTGGATTGAGACTCATGTTGAATTACTACTTTTTAAAGCCTCAATGTGACCAAAACTGCCATTTTTACAGACTTTTTCTCCTACTCAAAAGCTTCTATTTCGACCAATTTCAGGCATTTAAATAACTCTAAACACACTTATTTTAGTTCCAAAAGTGATAATTAACATGCAATAGTCATTTACAATCAAAAAATTAAACATAAAAAATTGACAATTTCTGACCATCTGAAGAAAGTTCGACAGGTCACCGTTTTTCATCAGAAAATGGATTTTTTGGACTGTAGAAAAATGTATTCAAAATGTCATTTGGATTGACACTCATGTTGAATATCTACTTTTTAAAGCCCCAATGTGACCAAAATTGCCATTTTTACAGACTTTTTCTCCTACTCAGAAGCATCTATTTCGACCAATTTCAGGCATTAAAATGACTCTAAACACACTTATTTTAGTTCCAAAAGTGATAATTCACATGCAATAGTCATTAACATTAAAAAAATTAAACATAAAAAAATTACAATTTCTGACCATCTGGAGAAAGTTCGACAGGTCACGAAACACTGTTTTTCATCAGAAAATTGATTTTTTGGACTGTAGAAAAATGTATACAAAATGTCATTTGGATTGAGACTCATGTTGAATTACTACTTTTTAAAGCCTCAATGTCACCAAAACTGCCATTTTTACAGACTTTTTCTCCTACTCAAAAGCTTCTATTTCGACCAATTTCAGGCATTTAAATGACTCTAAACACACTTATTTTAGTTACAAAAGTGATAATTCACATGCAATAGTCATTTACAGTGAAAAACTTACACAATAAAAAATTACCAATTCTGACCATCTGGAGAATGTTCGACAGGTCACGGGACACTATTTTTCATCAGAAAATTGATTTTTTTGACTTTAGAAAAATGTTTTCAAAATGTCATTTGGATTGTGTCTCATGTTGAATAACTACTTTTTAAAGCCTCAATGTGACCAAAATTGCCATTTTTACAGACTTTTTCTCCTACTCAGAAGCTTCTATTTCGACCAATTTCAAGCATTAAATGTCTCTAAACACACTTATTTTAGTTACAATTCTGACCATCTGGAGAAAGTTCGACAGGTCACGGGACACTGTTTTTCATCGGAAAATTGATTTTTTTGCCTTTGGAAAAATGTATTCAAAATGTCATGTGGATTGAGCCTCATGTTGAATAACTACTTTTTAAAGCCCCAATTTGACCAAAATTGCCATTTTTACAGACTTTTTCTCCTACTCAAAAGCTTCTATTTCGACCAATTTCAGGCATTTAATTGACTCTAAACAAACTTATTTTAGTTCCAAAAGTGATAATTAACATGCAATAGTCATTTACAGTCAAAAAATTAAACATAAAAAAATTACAATTTGTGACCATCTGGAGAAAGTTCGACAGGTCACGAGTCACTGTTTTTCATCAGAAAATGGATTTTTTGGACTGTAGAAAAATGTATTCAAAATTTCATTTGGATTGAGACTCATATTGAATAACTACTTTTTAAAGCCTCAAAGTGACCAAAATTGCCATTTTTACAGACTTTTTCTCCTACTCAGAAGCTTCTATTTCTACAAATTTCAGGCATTAAAATGACTCTAAACACACTTATTTTAGTTACAATTCTGACCATCTGAAGAAAGTTCGACAGATCACGGGACACTATTTTTCATCAGAAAACTGATTTTTTTGACTTTAGAAAAATGTATTCAAAATGTCATTTGGACTGTGTCTCATGTTGAATAACTACTTTTTAAAGACTCAATGTGACCAAAATTGCCATTTTTACAGACTTTTTCTCCTACTCAGAAGCTTCTATTTCGACCAATTTCAAGCATTAAATGACTCTAAACACACTTATTTTAGTTCCAAAAGTGATAATTCACAAGCAATAGTCATTTACAGTCAAAAAATTTAACTTAAAAAAATTACAATTTCTGACCATCTGGAGAAAGTTCGACAGGTCTCGGGTCACCGTTTTTCATTAGAAAATGGATTTTTTGGACTGTAGAAAAATGTATTCAAAATGTCATTTGGATTGACACTCATGTTGAATATCTACTTTTTAAAGCCTCAATGTGACCAAAATTGCCATTTTTACAGACTTTTTCTCGAACTCAGAAGCATCTATTTCGACCAATTTCAGGCATTTAAATTACTCTAAACACACTTATTTTAGTTCCAAAAGTGATAATTCACATGCAATAGTCATTTACATTCAAAAAATTAAACATAAAAAAATTACAATTTCTGACCATCTTGAGAAAGTTTGACAGGTCACGGGACACTGTTTTTCATCAGAATATTGATTTTTTTGGACTGCAGAAAAATGTATACAAAATGTCATTTGGATTGAGACTCATGTTGAATTACTACTTTTTAAAGCCTCAATGTGACCAAAACTGCCATTTTTACAGACTTTTTCTCCTACTCAAAAGCTTCTATTTCGACCAATTTCAGGCATTTAAATGACTCTAAACACACTTATTTTAGTTACAAAAGTGATAATTCACATGCAATAGTCATTTACAGTCAAAAACTTACACAATAAAAAATTACCAATTCTGACCATCTGGAGAATGTTCGACAGATCACGGGACACTATTTTTCATCAGAAAATTGATTTTTTTGACTTTAGAAAAATGTATTCAAAATGTCATTTGGACTGTGTCTCATGTTGAATAACTACTTTTTAAAGCCTCAATGTGACCAAAATTGCCATTTTTACAGACTTTTTCTCCTACTCAGAAGCTTCTATTTCGACCAATTTCAAGCATTAAATGACTCTAAACACACTTATTTTAGTTCCAAAAGTGATAATTCGCATGCAATAGTCATTTACAGTCAAAAAATTTAACTTAAAAAAATTACAATTTCTGACCATCTGGAGAAAGTTCGACAGGTCTCGGGTCACCGTTTTTCATTAGAAAATGGATTTTTTGGACTGTAGAAAAATGTATTCAAAATGTCATTTGGATTGACACTCATGTTGAATATCTACTTTTTAAAGCCTCAATGTGACCAAAATTGCCATTTTTACAGACTTTTTCTCCTACTCAGAAGCATCTATTTCGACCAATTTCAGGCATTTAAATTACTCTAAACACACTTATTTTAGTTCCAAAAGTGATAATTCACATGCAATAGTCATTTACATTCAAAAAATTAAACATAAAAAAATTACAATTTCTGACCATCTTGAGAAAGTTCGACAGGTCATGGGACACTGTTTATCATCAGAAAATTGATTTTTTGGACTGTAGAAAAATGTATACAAAATGTCATTTGGATTGAGACTCATGTTGAATTACTACTTTTTAAAGCCTCAATGTGACCAAAACTGCCATTTTTACATACTTTTTCTCCTACTCAAAAGCTTCTATTTCGACCAATTTCAGGCATTTAAATGACTCTAAACACACTTATTTTAGTTACAAAAGTGATAATTCACATGCAATAGTCATTTACAGTCAAAAACTTACACAATAAAAAATTACCAATTCTGACCATCTGGAGAATGTTCGACAGGTCACGGGACACTATTTTTCATCAGAAAATTGATTTTTTTGACTTTAGAAAAATGTTTTCAAAATGTCATTTGGACTGTGTCTCATGTTGAATAACTACTTTTTAAAGCCTCAATGTGACCAAAATTGCCATTTTTACAGACTTTTTCTCCTACTCAGAAGCTTCTATTTCGACCAATTTCAAGCATTAAATGACTCTAAACACACTTATTTTAGTTCCAAAAGTGATAATTCACATGCAATAGTCATTTACAGTCAAAAAATTTAACTTAAAAAAATTACAATTTCTGACCATCTGGAGAAAGTTCGACAGGTCTCGGGTCACCGTTTTTCATTAGAAAATGAATTTTTTGGACTGTAGAAAAATGTATTCAAAATGTCATTTGGATTGACACTCATGTTGAATATTTACTTTTTAAAGCCTCAATGTGACCAAAATTGCCATTTTTACAGACTTTTTCTCCTACTCAGAAGCATCTATTTCGACCAATTTCAGGCATTTAAATTACTCTAAACACACTTATTTTAGTTCCAAAAGTGATAATTCACATGCAATAGTAATTTACATTCAAAAAATTAAACATAAAAAAATTACAATTTCTGACCATCTTGAGAAAGTTCGACAGGTCATGGGACACTGTTTTTCATCAGAAAATTGATTTTTTGGACTGTAGAAAAATGTATACAAAATGTCATTTGGATTGAGACTCATGTTGAATTACTACTTTTTAAAGCCTCAATGTGACCAAAACTGCCATTTTTACAGACTTTTTCTCCTACTCAAAAGCTTCTATTTCGACCAATTTCAGGCATTTAAATGACTCTAAACACACTTATTTTAGTTCCAAAAGTGATAATTCACATGCAATAGTCATTTACATTCAAAAAATTAAACATAAAAAAATTACAATTTCTGACCATCTTGAGAAAGTTTGACAGGTCATGGGACACTGTTTTTCATCAGAAAATTGATTTTTTGGACTGTAGAAAAATGTATACAAAATGTCATTTGGATTGAGACTCATGTTGAATTACTACTTTTTAAAGCCTCAATGTGACCAAAACTGCCATTTTTACAGACTTTTTCTCCTACTCAAAAGCTTCTATTTCGACCAATTTCAGGCATTTAAATGACTCTAAACACACTTATTTTAGTTCCAAAAGTGATAATTCACATGCAATAGTCATTTACATTCAAAAAATTAAACATAAAAAAATTACAATTTCTGACCATCTTGAGAAAGTTCGACAGGTCATGGGACACTGTTTTTCATCAGAAAATTGATTTTTTGGACTGTAGAAAAATGTATACAAAATGTCATTTGCATTGAGACTCATGTTGAATTACTACTTTTTAAAGCCTCAATGTGACCAAAACTGCCATTTTTACAGACTTTTTCTCCTACTCAAAAGCTTCTATTTCGACCAATTTCAGGCATTTAAATGACTCTAAACACACTTATTTTAGTTCCAAAAGTGATAATTCACATGCAATAGTCATTTACAGTCAAAAAATTTAACTTAAAAAAATTACAATTTCTGACCATCTGGGGAAAGTTCGACAGGTCTCGGGTCACCGTTTTTCATTAGAAAATGGATTTTTTGGACTGTAGAAAAATGTATTCAAAATGTCATTTGGATTGACACTCATGTTGAATATCTACTTTTTAAAGCCTCAATGTGACCAAAATTGCCATTTTTACAGACTTTTTCTCCTACTCAGAAGCATCTATTTCGACCAATTTCAGGCATTTAAATTACTCTAAACACACTTATTTTAGTTCCAAAAGTGATAATTCACATGCAATAGTCATTTACATTCAAAAAATTAAACATAAAAAAATTACAATTTCTGACCATCTTGAGAAAGTTCGACAGGTCATGGGACACTGTTTTTCATCAGAAAATTGATTTTTTGGACTGTAGAAAAATGTATACAAAATGTCATTTGGATTGAGACTCATGTTGAATTACTACTTTTTAAAGCCTCAATGTGACCAAAACTGCCATTTTTACAGACTTTTTCTCCTACTCAAAAGCTTCTATTTCGACCAATTTCAGGCATTTAAATGACTCTAAACACACTTATTTTAGTTACAAAAGTGATAATTCACATGCAATAGTCATTTACAGTCAAAAACTTACACAATAAAAAATTACCAATTCTGACCATCTGGAGAATGTTCGACAGGTCACGGGACACTATTTTTCATCAGAAAATTGATTTTTTTGACTTTAGAAAAATGTATTCAAAATGTCATTTGGACTGTGTCTCATGTTGAATAACTACTTTTCAAAGCCTCAATGTGACCAAAATTGCCATTTTTACAGACTTTTTCTCCTACTCAGAAGCTTCTATTTCGACCAATTTCAAGCATTAAATGACTCTAAACACACTTATTTTAGTTCCAAAAGTGATAATTCACATGCAATAGTCATTTACAGTCAAAAAATTTAACTTAAAAAAATTACAATTTCTGACCATCTGGAGAAAGTTCGACAGGTCTCGGGTCACCGTTTTTCATTAGAAAATGGATTTTTTGGACTGTAGAAAAATGTATTCAAAATGTCATTTGGATTGACACTCATGTTGAATATCTACTTTTTAAAGCCTCAATGTGACCAAAATTGCCATTTTTACAGACTTTTTCTCCTACTCAGAAGCATCTATTTCGACCAATTTCAGGCATTTAAATTACTCTAAACACACTTATTTTAGTTCCAAAAGTGATAATTCACATGCAATAGTCATTTACATTCAAAAAATTAAACATAAAAAAATTACAATTTCTGACCATCTTGAGAAAGTTCGACAGGTCACGGTACACTGTTTTTCATCAGAAAATTGATTTTTTGGACTGTAGAAAAATGTATACAAAATGTCATTTGGATTGAGACTCATGTTGAATTACTACTTTTTAAAGCCTCAATGTGACCAAAACTGCCATTTTTACAGACTTTTTCTCCTACTCAAAAGCTTCTATTTCGACCAATTTCAGGCATTTAAATGACTCTAAACACACTTATTTTAGTTACAAAAGTGATAATTCACATGCAATAGTCATTTACAGTCAAAAACTTACACAATAAAAAATTACCAATTCTGACCATCTGGAGAATGTTCGACAGATCACGGGACACTATTTTTCATCAGAAAATTGATTTTTTTGACTTTAGAAAAATGTATTCAAAATGTCATTTGGACTGTGTCTCATGTTGAATAACTACTTTTTAAAGCCTCAATGTGACCAAAATTGCCATTTTTACAGACTTTTTCTCCTACTCAGAAGCTTCTATTTCGACCAATTTCAAGCATTAAATGACTCTAAACACACTTATTTTAGTTCCAAAAGTGATAATTCACATGCAATAGTCATTTACAGTCAAAAAATTTAACTTAAAAAAATTACAATTTCTGACCATCTGGAGAAAGTTCGACAGGTCTCGGGTCACCGTTTTTCATTAGAAAATGGATTTTTTGGACTGTAGAAAAATGTATTCAAAATGTCATTTGGATTGACACTCATGTTGAATATCTACTTTTTAAAGCCTCAATGTGACCAAAATTGCCATTTTTACAGACTTTTTCTCCTACTCAGAAGCATCTATTTCGACCAATTTCAGGCATTTAAATTACTCTAAACACACTTATTTTAGTTCCAAAAGTGATAATTCACATGCAATAGTCATTTACATTCAAAAAATTAAACATAAAAAAATTACAATTTCTGACCATCTTGAGAAAGTTCGACAGGTCATGGGACACTGTTTTTCATCAGAAAATTGATTTTTTGGACTGTAGAAAAATGTATACAAAATGTCATTTGGATTGAGACTCATGTTGAATTACTACTTTTTAAAGCCTCAATGTGACCAAAACTGCCATTTTTACAGACTTTTTCTCCTACTCAAAAGCTTCTATTTCGACCAATTTCAGGCATTTAAATGACTCTAAACACACTTATTTTAGTTACAAAAGTGATAATTCACATGCAATAGTCATTTACAGTCAAAAACTTACACAATAAAAAATTACCAATTCTGACCATCTGGAGAATGTTCGACAGGTCACGGGACACTATTTTTCATCAGAAAATTGATTTTTTTGACTTTAGAAAAATGTATTCAAAATGTCATTTGGACTGTGTCTCATGTTGAATAACTACTTTTCAAAGCCTCAATGTGACCAAAATTGCCATTTTTACAGACTTTTTCTCCTACTCGGAAGCTTCTATTTCGACCAATTTCAAGCATTAAATGACTCTAAACACACTTATTTTAGTTCCAAAAGTGATAATTCACATGCAATAGTCATTTACAGTCAAAAAATTTAACTTAAAAAAATTACAATTTCTGACCATCTGGAGAAAGTTCGACAGGTCACGGGTCACCGTTTTTCATTAGAAAATGGATTTTTTGGACTGTAGAAAAATGTATTCAAAATGTCATTTGGATTGACACTCATGTTGAATATCTACTTTTTAAAGCCCCAATGTGACCAAAATTGCCATTTTTACAGACTTTTTCTCGAACTCAGAAGCATCTATTTCGACCAATTTCAGGCAATAAAATGACTCTAAACACACTTATTTTAGTTCCAAAAGTGATAATTCACATGCAATAGTCATTAACATTAAAAAAATTAAACATAAAAAAATTACAATTTCTGACCATCTGGAGAAAGTTCGACAGGTCACAGGACACTGCTTTTCATCAGAAAATTGATTTTTTGGACTGTAGAAAAATGTATACAAAATGTCATTTGGATTGAGACTCATGTTGAATTACTACTTTTTAAAGCCTCAATGTCACCAAAACTGCCATTTTTACAGACTTTTTCTCCTACTCAAAAGCTTCTATTTCGACCAATTTCAGGCATTAAATGACTCTAAACACACTTATTTTAGTTACAAAAGTGATAATTCACATGCAATAGTCATTTACAGTCAAAAAATTTAACTTAAAAAAATTACAATTTCTGACCATCTGGAGAAAGTTCGACAGGTCACGGGTCACCGTTTTTCATTAGAAAATGGATTTTTTGGACTGTAGAAAAATGTATTCAAAATGTCATTTGGATTGACACTCATGTTGAATATCTACTTTTTAAAGCCCCAATGTGACCAAAATTGCCATTTTTACAGACTTTTTCTCGAACTCAGAAGCATCTATTTCGACCAATTTCAGGCAATAAAATGACTCTAAACACACTTATTTTAGTTCCAAAAGTGATAATTCACATGCAATAGTCATTAACATTAAAAAAATTAAACATAAAAAAATTACAATTTCTGACCATCTGGAGAAAGTTCGACAGGTCACAGGACACTGCTTTTCATCAGAAAATTGATTTTTTGGACTGTAGAAAAATGTATACAAAATGTCATTTGGATTGAGACTCATGTTGAATTACTACTTTTTAAAGCCTCAATGTCACCAAAACTGCCATTTTTACAGACTTTTTCTCCTACTCAAAAGCTTCTATTTCGACCAATTTCAGGCATTTAAATGACTCTAAACACACTTATTTTAGTTACAAAAGTGATAATTCACATGCAATAGTCATTTACAGTGAAAAACTTACACAATAAAAAATTACCAATTCTGACCATCTGGAGAATGTTCGACAGGTCACGGGACACTATTTTTCATCAGAAAATGGATTTTTTTGACTTTAGAAAAATGTTTTCAAAATGTCATTTGGACTGTGTCTCATGTTGAATAACTACTTTTTAAAGCCTCAATGTGACCAAAATTGCCATTTTTACAGACTTTTTCTCCTACTCAGAAGCTTCTATTTCGACCAATTTCAAGCATTAAATGACTCTAAACACACTTATTTTAGTTCTAAAAGTGATAATTCACATGCAATAGTCATTTACAGTCAAAAAATTTAACTTAAAAAAATTTACAATTTCTGACCATCTGGAGAAAGTTCGACAGGTCTCGGGTCACCGTTTTTCATTAGAAAATGGATTTTTTGGACTGTAGAAAAATGTATTCAAAATGTCATTTGGATTGACACTCATGTTGAATATCTACTTTTTAAAGCCCCAATGTGACCAAAATTGCCATTTTTACAGACTTTTTCTCGAACTCAGAAGCATCTATTTCGACCAATTTCAGGCAATAAAATGACTCTAAACCCACTTATTTTAGTTCCAAAAGTGATAATTCACATGCAATAGTCATTAACATTAAAAAAATTAAACATAAAAAAATTACAATTTCTGACCATCTGGAGAAAGTTCGACAGGTCACAGGACACTGCTTTTCATCAGAAAATTGATTTTTTGGACTGTAGAAAAATGTATACAAAATGTCATTTGGATTGAGACTCATGTTGAATTACTACTTTTTAAAGCCTCAATGTCACCAAAACTGCCATTTTTACAGACTTTTTCTCCTACTCAAAAGCTTCTATTTCGACCAATTTCAGGCATTTAAATGACTCTAAACACACTTATTTTAGTTACAAAAGTGATAATTCACATGCAATAGTCATTTACAGTGAAAAACTTACACAATAAAAAATTACCAATTCTGACCATCTGGAGAATGTTCGACAGGTCACGGGACACTATTTTTCATCAGAAAATTGATTTTTTTGACTTTAGAAAAATGTTTTCAAAATGTCATTTGGACTGTGTCTCATGTTGAATAACTACTTTTTAAAGCCTCAATGTGACCAAAATTGCCATTTTTACAGACTTTTTCTCCTACTCAGAAGCTTCTATTTCGACCAATTTCAAGCATTAAATGACTCTAAACACACTTATTTTAGTTCCAAAAGTGATAATTCACATGCAATAGTCATTTACAGTCAAAAAATTTAACTTAAAAAAATTTACAATTTCTGACCATCTGGAGAAAGTTCGACAGGTCTCGGGTCACCGTTTTTCATTAGAAAATGAATTTTTTGGACTGTAGAAAAATGTATTTAAAATGTCATTTGGATTGACACTCATGTTGAATATTTACTTTTTAAAGCCTCAATGTGACCAAAATTGCCATTTTTACAGACTTTTTCTCCTACTCAGAAGCATCTATTTCGACCAATTTCAGGCATTTAAATTACTCTAAACACACTTATTTTAGTTCCAAAAGTGATAATTCACATG
Source organism: Triturus cristatus (assembly GCF_964204655.1). Classification (NCBI taxonomy): domain Eukaryota; kingdom Metazoa; phylum Chordata; class Amphibia; order Caudata; family Salamandridae; genus Triturus; species Triturus cristatus. The sequence continues at coordinate 1,088,014,838 of NC_140591.1, forward strand.
CAATAGTAATTTACATTCAAAAAATTAAACATAAAAAAATTACAATTTCTGACCATCTTGAGAAAGTTCGACAGGTCATGGGACACTGTTTTTCATCAGAAAATTGATTTTTTGGACTGTAGAAAAATGTATACAAAATGTCATTTGGATTGAGACTCATGTTGAATTACTACTTTTTAAAGCCTCAATGTGACCAAAACTGCCATTTTTACAGACTTTTTCTCCTACTCAAAAGCTTCTATTTCGACCAATTTCAGGCATTTAAATGACTCTAAACACACTTATTTTAGTTCCAAAAGTGATAATTCACATGCAATAGTCATTTACAGTCAAAAAATTTAACTTAAAAAAATTACAATTTCTGACCATCTGGAGAAAGTTCGACAGGTCTCGGGTCACCGTTTTTCATTAGAAAATGGATTTTTTGGACTGTAGAAAAATGTATTCAAAATGTCATTTGGATTGACACTCATGTTGAATATCTACTTTTTAAAGCCTCAATGTGACCAAAATTGCCATTTTTACAGACTTTTCTCCTACTCAGAAGCATCTATTTCGACCAATTTCAGGCATTTAAATTACTCTAAACACACTTATTTTAGTTCCAAAAGTGATAATTCCCATGCAATAGTCATTTACATTCAAAAAATTAAACATAAAAAAATTACAATTTCTGACCATCTTGAGAAAGTTCGACAGGTCATGGGACACTGTTTTTCATCAGAAAATTGATTTTTTGGACTGTAGGAAAATGTATACAAAATGTCATTTGGATTGAGACTCATGTTGAATTACTACTTTTTAAAGCCTCAATGTGACCAAAACTGCCATTTTTACAGACTTTTTCTCCTACTCAAAAGCTTCTATTTCGACCAATTTCAGGCATTTAAATGACTCTAAACACACTTATTTTAGTTACAAAAGTGATAATTCACATGCAATAGTCATTTACAGTCAAAAACTTACACAATAAAAAATTACCAATTCTGACCATCTGGAGAATGTTCGACAGATCACGGGACACTATTTTTCATCAGAAAATTGATTTTTTTGACTTTAGAAAAATGTATTCAAAATGTCATTTGGACTGTGTCTCATGTTGAATAACTACTTTTTAAAGCCTCAATGTGACCAAAATTGCCATTTTTACAGACTTTTTCTCCTACTCAGAAGCTTCTATTTCGACCAATTTCAAGCATTAAATGACTCTAAACACACTTATTTTAGTTCCAAAAGTGATAATTCACATGCAATAGTCATTTACAGTCAAAAAATTTAACTTAAAAAAATTACAATTTCTGACCATCTGGAGAAAGTTCGACAGGTCTCGGGTCACCGTTTTTCATTAGAAAATGGATTTTTTGGACTGTAGAAAAAAGTATTCAAAATGTCATTTGGATTGACACTCATGTTGAATATCTACTTTTTAAAGCCTCAATGTGACCAAAATTGCCATTTTTACAGACTTTTTCTCCTACTCAGAAGCATCTATTTCGACCAATTTCAGGCATTTAAATTACTCTAAACACACTTATTTTAGTTCCAAAAGTGATAATTCACATGCAATAGTCATTTACATTCAAAAAATTAAACATAAAAAAATTACAATTTCTGACCATCTTGAGAAAGTTCGACAGGTCATGGGACACTGTTTTTCATCAGAAAATTGATTTTTTGGACTGTAGAAAAATGTATACAAAATGTCATTTGGATTGAGACTCATGTTGAATTACTACTTTTCAAAGCCTCAATGTGACCAAAATTGCCATTTTTACAGACTTTTTCTCCTACTCGGAAGCTTCTATTTCGACCAATTTCAAGCATTAAATGACTCTAAACACACTTATTTTAGTTCCAAAAGTGATAATTCACATGCAATAGTCATTTACAGTCAAAAAATTTAACTTAAAAAAATTACAATTTCTGACCATCTGGAGAAAGTTCGACAGGTCTCGGGTCACCGTTTTTCATTAGAAAATTGATTTTTTGGACTGTAGAAAAATGTATTCAAAATGTCATTTGGATTGACACTCATGTTGAATATCTACTTTTTAAAGCCACAATGTGACCAAAATTGCCATTTTTACAGACTTTTTCTCCTACTCAGAAGCATCTATTTCGACCAATTTCAGGCATTTAAATTACTCTAAACACACTTATTTTAGTTCCAAAAGTGATAATTCACATGCAATAGTCATTTACATTCAAAAAACTAAACATAAAAAAATTACTATTTCTGACCATCTTGAGAAAGTTCGACAGGTCACGGTACACTGTTTTTCATCAGAAAATTGATTTTTTGGACTGTAGAAAAATGTATACAAAATGTCATTTGGATTGAGACTCATGTTGAATTACTACTTTTTAAAGCCTCAATGTGACCAAAACTGCCATTTTTACAGACTTTTTCTCCTACTCAAAAGCTTCTATTTCGACCAATTTCAGGCATTTAAATGACTCTAAACACACTTATTTTAGTTACAAAAGTGATAATTCACATGCAATAGTCATTTACAGTCAAAAAATGTAACTTAAAAAAATTACAATTTCTGACCATCTGGAGAAAGTTCGACAGGTCACGGGTCACCGTTTTTCATTAGAAAATGGATTTTTTGGACTGTAGAAAAATGTATTCAAAATGTCATTTGGATTGACACTCATGTTGAATATCTACTTTTTAAAGCCCCAATGTGACCAAAATTGCCATTTTTACAGACTTTTTCTCGAACTCAGAAGCATCTATTTCGACCAATTTCAGGCAATAAAATGACTCTAAACACACTTATTTTAGTTCCAAAAGTGATAATTCACATGCAATAGTCATTAACATTAAAAAAATTAAACATAAAAAAATTACAATTTCTGACCATCTGGAGAAAGTTCGACAGGTCACAGGACACTGCTTTTCATCAGAAAATTGATTTTTTGGACTGTAGAAAAATGTATACAAAATGTCATTTGGATTGAGACTCATGTTGAATTACTACTTTTTAAAGCCTCAATGTGACCAAAATTGCCATTTTTACAGACTTTTCTCCTACTCAGAAGCATCTATTTCGACCAATTTCAGGCATTTAAATTACTCTAAACACACTTATTTTAGTTCCAAAAGTGATAATTCACATGCAATAGTCATTTACAGTCAAAAAATTTAACTTAAAAAAATTACAATTTCTGACCATCTGGAGAAAGTTCGACAGGTCTCGGGTCACCGTTTTTCATTAGAAAATGGATTTTTTGGACTGTAGAAAAATGTATTCAAAATGTCATTTGGATTGACACTCATGTTGAATATCTACTTTTTAAAGCCTCAATGTGACCAAAATTGCCATTTTTACAGACTTTTCTCCTACTCAGAAGCATCTATTTCGACCAATTTCAGGCATTTAAATTACTCTAAACACACTTATTTTAGTTCCAAAAGTGATAATTCACATGCAATAGTCATTTACATTCAAAAAATTAAACATAAAAAAATTACAATTTCTGACCATCTTGAGAAAGTTCGACAGGTCATGGGACACTGTTTTTCATCAGAAAATTGATTTTTTGGACTGTAGGAAAATGTATACAAAATGTCATTTGGATTGAGACTCATGTTGAATTACTACTTTTTAAAGCCTCAATGTGACCAAAACTGCCATTTTTACAGACTTTTTCTCCTACTCAAAAGCTTCTATTTCGACCAATTTCAGGCATTTAAATGACTCTAAACACACTTATTTTAGTTACAAAAGTGATAATTCACATGCAATAGTCATTTACAGTCAAAAACTTACACAATAAAAAATTACCAATTCTGACCATCTGGAGAATGTTCGACAGATCACGGGACACTATTTTTCATCAGAAAATTGATTTTTTTGACTTTAGAAAAATGTATTCAAAATGTCATTTGGACTGTGTCTCATGTTGAATAACTACTTTTTAAAGCCTCAATGTGACCAAAATTGCCATTTTTACAGACTTTTTCTCCTACTCAGAAGCTTCTATTTCGACCAATTTCAAGCATTAAATGACTCTAAACACACTTATTTTAGTTCCAAAAGTGATAATTCACATGCAATAGTCATTTACAGTCAAAAAATTTAACTTAAAAAAATTACAATTTCTGACCATCTGGAGAAAGTTCGACAGGTCTCGGGTCACCGTTTTTCATTAGAAAATGGATTTTTTGGACTGTAGAAAAAAGTATTCAAAATGTCATTTGGATTGACACTCATGTTGAATATCTACTTTTTAAAGCCTCAATGTGACCAAAATTGCCATTTTTACAGACTTTTTCTCCTACTCAGAAGCATCTATTTCGACCAATTTCAGGCATTTAAATTACTCTAAACACACTTATTTTAGTTCCAAAAGTGATAATTCACATGCAATAGTCATTTACATTCAAAAAATTAAACATAAAAAAATTACAATTTCTGACCATCTTGAGAAAGTTCGACAGGTCATGGGACACTGTTTTTCATCAGAAAATTGATTTTTTGGACTGTAGAAAAATGTATACAAAATGTCATTTGGATTGAGACTCATGTTGAATTACTACTTTTCAAAGCCTCAATGTGACCAAAATTGCCATTTTTACAGACTTTTTCTCCTACTCGGAAGCTTCTATTTCGACCAATTTCAAGCATTAAATGACTCTAAACACACTTATTTTAGTTCCAAAAGTGATAATTCACATGCAATAGTCATTTACAGTCAAAAAATTTAACTTAAAAAAATTACAATTTCTGACCATCTGGAGAAAGTTCGACAGGTCTCGGGTCACCGTTTTTCATTAGAAAATTGATTTTTTGGACTGTAGAAAAATGTATTCAAAATGTCATTTGGATTGACACTCATGTTGAATATCTACTTTTTAAAGCCACAATGTGACCAAAATTGCCATTTTTACAGACTTTTTCTCCTACTCAGAAGCATCTATTTCGACCAATTTCAGGCATTTAAATTACTCTAAACACACTTATTTTAGTTCCAAAAGTGATAATTCACATGCAATAGTCATTTACATTCAAAAAACTAAACATAAAAAAATTACTATTTCTGACCATCTTGAGAAAGTTCGACAGGTCACGGTACACTGTTTTTCATCAGAAAATTGATTTTTTGGACTGTAGAAAAATGTATACAAAATGTCATTTGGATTGAGACTCATGTTGAATTACTACTTTTTAAAGCCTCAATGTGACCAAAACTGCCATTTTTACAGACTTTTTCTCCTACTCAAAAGCTTCTATTTCGACCAATTTCAGGCATTTAAATGACTCTAAACACACTTATTTTAGTTACAAAAGTGATAATTCACATGCAATAGTCATTTACAGTCAAAAAATGTAACTTAAAAAAATTACAATTTCTGACCATCTGGAGAAAGTTCGACAGGTCACGGGTCACCGTTTTTCATTAGAAAATGGATTTTTTGGACTGTAGAAAAATGTATTCAAAATGTCATTTGGATTGACACTCATGTTGAATATCTACTTTTTAAAGCCCCAATGTGACCAAAATTGCCATTTTTACAGACTTTTTCTCGAACTCAGAAGCATCTATTTCGACCAATTTCAGGCAATAAAATGACTCTAAACACACTTATTTTAGTTCCAAAAGTGATAATTCACATGCAATAGTCATTAACATTAAAAAAATTAAACATAAAAAAATTACAATTTCTGACCATCTGGAGAAAGTTCGACAGGTCACAGGACACTGCTTTTCATCAGAAAATTGATTTTTTGGACTGTAGAAAAATGTATACAAAATGTCATTTGGATTGAGACTCATGTTGAATTACTACTTTTTAAAGCCTCAATGTCACCAAAACTGCCATTTTTACAGACTTTTTCTCCTACTCAAAAGCTTCTATTTCGACCAATTTCAGGCATTTAAATGACTCTAAACACACTTATTTTAGTTACAAAAGTGATAATTCACATGCAATAGTCATTTACAGTGAAAAACTTACACAATAAAAAATTACCAATTCTGACCATCTGGAGAATGTTCGACAGGTCACGGGACACTATTTTTCATCAGAAAATTGATTTTTTTGACTTTAGAAAAATGTTTTCAAAATGTCATTTGGACTGTGTCTCATGTTGAATAACTACTTTTTAAAGCCTCAATGTGACCAAAATTGCCATTTTTACAGACTTTTTCTCCTACTCAGAAGCTTCTATTTCGACCAATTTCAAGCATTAAATGACTCTAAACACACTTATTTTAGTTCTAAAAGTGATAATTCACATGCAATAGTCATTTACAGTCAAAAAATTTAACTTAAAAAAATTTACAATTTCTGACCATCTGGAGAAAGTTCGACAGGTCTCGGGTCACCGTTTTTCATTAGAAAATGGATTTTTTGGACTGTAGAAAAATGTATTCAAAATGTCATTTGGATTGACACCAATGTTGAATATCTACTTTTTAAAGCCCCAATGTGACCAAAATTGCCATTTTTACAGACTTTTTCTCGAACTCAGAAGCATCTATTTCGACCAATTTCAGGCAATAAAATGACTCTAAACACACTTATTTTAGTTCCAAAAGTTATAATTCACATGCAATAGTCATTAACATTAAAAAAATTAAACATAAAAAAATTACAATTTCTGACCATCTGGAGAAAGTTCGACAGGTCACAGGACACTGCTTTTCATCAGAAAATTGATTTTTTGGACTGTAGAAAAATGTATACAAAATGTCATTTGGATTGAGACTCATGTTGAATTACTACTTTTTAAAGCCTCAATGTCACCAAAACTGCCATTTTTACAGACTTTTTCTCCTACTCAAAAGCTTCTATTTCGACCAATTTCAGGCATTTAAATGACTCTAAACACACTTATTTTAGTTACAAAAGTGATAATTCACATGCAATAGTCATTTACAGTGAAAAACTTACACAATAAAAAATTACCAATTCTGACCATCTGGAGAATGTTCGACAGGTCACGGGACACTATTTTTCATCAGAAAATTGATTTTTTTGACTTTAGAAAAATGTTTTCAAAATGTCATTTGGACTGTGTCTCATGTTGAATAACTACTTTTTAAAGCCTCAATGTGACCAAAATTGCCATTTTTACAGACTTTTTCTCCTACTCAGAAGCTTCTATTTCGACCAATTTCAAGCATTAAATGACTCTAAACACACTTATTTTAGTTCCAAAAGTGATAATTCACATGCAATAGTCATTTACAGTCAAAAAATTTAACTTAAAAAAATTTACAATTTCTGACCATCTGGAGAAAGTTCGACAGGTCTCGGGTCACCGTTTTTCATTAGAAAATGAATTTTTTGGACTGTAGAAAAATGTATTTAAAATGTCATTTGGATTGACACTCATGTTGAATATTTACTTTTTAAAGCCTCAATGTGACCAAAATTGCCATTTTTACAGACTTTTTCTCCTACTCAGAAGCATCTATTTCGACCAATTTCAGGCATTTAAATTACTCTAAACACACTTATTTTAGTTCCAAAAGTGATAATTCACATGCAATAGTAATTTACATTCAAAAAATTAAACATAAAAAAATTACAATTTCTGACCATCTTGAGAAAGTTCGACAGGTCATGGGACACTGTTTTTCATCAGAAAATTGATTTTTTGGACTGTAGAAAAATGTATACAAAATGTCATTTGGATTGAGACTCATGTTGAATTACTACTTTTTAAAGCCTCAATGTGACCAAAACTGCCATTTTTACAGACTTTTTCTCCTACTCAAAAGCTTCTATTTCGACCAATTTCAGGCATTTAAATGACTCTAAACACACTTATTTTAGTTCCAAAAGTGATAATTCACATGCAATAGTCATTTACAGTCAAAAAATTTAACTTAAAAAAATTACAATTTCTGACCATCTGGAGAAAGTTCGACAGGTCTCGGGTCACCGTTTTTCATTAGAAAATGGATTTTTTGGACTGTAGAAAAATGTATTCAAAATGTCATTTGGATTGACACTCATGTTGAATATCTACTTTTTAAAGCCTCAATGTGACCAAAATTGCCATTTTTACAGACTTTTCTCCTACTCAGAAGCATCTATTTCGACCAATTTCAGGCATTTAAATTACTCTAAACACACTTATTTTAGTTCCAAAAGTGATAATTCACATGCAATAGTCATTTACATTCAAAAAATTAAACATAAAAAAATTACAATTTCTGACCATCTTGAGAAAGTTCGACAGGTCATGGGACACTGTTTTTCATCAGAAAATTGATTTTTTGGACTGTAGGAAAATGTATACAAAATGTCATTTGGATTGAGACTCATGTTGAATTACTACTTTTTAAAGCCTCAATGTGACCAAAACTGCCATTTTTACAGACTTTTTCTCCTACTCAAAAGCTTCTATTTCGACCAATTTCAGGCATTTAAATGACTCTAAACACACTTATTTTAGTTACAAAAGTGATAATTCACATGCAATAGTCATTTACAGTCAAAAACTTACACAATAAAAAATTACCAATTCTGACCATCTGGAGAATGTTCGACAGATCACGGGACACTATTTTTCATCAGAAAATTGATTTTTTTGACTTTAGAAAAATGTATTCAAAATGTCATTTGGACTGTGTCTCATGTTGAATAACTACTTTTTAAAGCCTCAATGTGACCAAAATTGCCATTTTTACAGACTTTTTCTCCTACTCAGAAGCTTCTATTTCGACCAATTTCAAGCATTAAATGACTCTAAACACACTTATTTTAGTTCCAAAAGTGATAATTCACATGCAATAGTCATTTACAGTCAAAAAATTTAACTTAAAAAAATTACAATTTCTGACCATCTGGAGAAAGTTCGACAGGTCTCGGGTCACCGTTTTTCATTAGAAAATGGATTTTTTGGACTGTAGAAAAATGTATTCAAAATGTCATTTGGATTGACACTCATGTTGAATATCTACTTTTTAAAGCCTCAATGTGTCCAAAATTGCCATTTTTACAGACTTTTTCTCCTACTCAGAAGCATCTATTTCGACCAATTTCAGGCATTTAAATTACTCTAAACACACTTATTTTAGTTCCAAAAGTGATAATTCACATGCAATAGTCATTTACATTCAAAAAATTAAACATAAAAAAATTACAATTTCTGACCATCTTGAGAAAGTTTGACAGGTCACGGGACACTGTTTTTCATCAGAAAATTGATTTTTTGGACTGTAGAAAAATGTATACAAAATGTCATTTGGATTGAGACTCATGTTGAATTACTACTTTTTAAAGCCTCAATGTGACCAAAACTGCCATTTTTACAGACTTTTTCTCCTACTCAAAAGCTTCTATTTCGACCAATTTCAGGCATTTAAATGACTCTAAACACACTTATTTTAGTTACAAAAGTGATAATTCACATGCAATAGTCATTTACAGTCAAAAACTTACACAATAAAAAATTACCAATTCTGACCATCTGGAGAATGTTCGACAGATCACGGGACACTATTTTTCATCAGAAAATTGATTTTTTTGACTTTAGAAAAATGTATTCAAAATGTCATTTGGACTGTGTCTCATGTTGAATAACTACTTTTTAAAGCCTCAATGTGACCAAAATTGCCATTTTTACAGACTTTTTCTCCTACTCAGAAGCTTCTATTTCGACCAATTTCAAGCATTAAATGACTCTAAACACACTTATTTTAGTTCTAAAAGTGATAATTCACATGCAATAGTCATTTACAGTCAAAAAATTTAACTTAAAAAAATTTACAATTTCTGACCATCTGGAGAAAGTTCGACAGGTCTCGGGTCACCGTTTTTCATTAGAAAATGGATTTTTTGGACTGTAGAAAAATGTATTCAAAATGTCATTTGGATTGACACTCATGTTGAATATCTACTTTTTAAAGCCCCAATGTGACCAAAATTGCCATTTTTACAGACTTTTTCTCGAACTCAGAAGCATCTATTTCGACCAATTTCAGGCAATAAAATGACTCTAAACACACTTATTTTAGTTCCAAAAGTGATAATTCACATGCAATAGTCATTAACATTAAAAAAATTAAACATAAAAAAATTACAATTTCTGACCATCTGGAGAAAGTTCGACAGGTCACAGGACACTGCTTTTCATCAGAAAATTGATTTTTTGGACTGTAGAAAAATGTATACAAAATGTCATTTGGATTGAGACTCATGTTGAATTACTACTTTTTAAAGCCTCAATGTCACCAAAACTGCCATTTTTACAGACTTTTTCTCCTACTCAAAAGCTTCTATTTCGACCAATTTCAGGCATTTAAATGACTCTAAACACACTTATTTTAGTTACAAAAGTGATAATTCACATGCAATAGTCATTTACAGTGAAAAACTTACACAATAAAAAATTACCAATTCTGACCATCTGGAGAATGTTCGACAGGTCACGGGACACTATTTTTCATCAGAAAATTGATTTTTTTGACTTTAGAAAAATGTTTTCAAAATGTCATTTGGACTGTGTCTCATGTTGAATAACTACTTTTCAAAGCCTCAATGTGACCAAAATTGCCATTTTTACAGACTTTTTCTCCTACTCAGAAGCTTCTATTTCGACCAATTTCAAGCATTAAATGACTCTAAACACACTTATTTTAGTTCCAAAAGTGATAATTCACATGCAATAGTCATTTACAGTCAAAAAATTTAACTTAAAAAAATTTACAATTTCTGACCATCTGGAGAAAGTTCGACAGGTCTCGGGTCACCGTTTTTCATTAGAAAATGAATTTTTTGGACTGTAGAAAAATGTATTTAAAATGTCATTTGGATTGACACTCATGTTGAATATTTACTTTTTAAAGCCTCAATGTGACCAAAATTGCCATTTTTACAGACTTTTTCTCCTACTCAGAAGCATCTATTTCGACCAATTTCAGGCATTTAAATTACTCTAAACACACTTATTTTAGTTCCAAAAGTGATAATTCACATGCAATAGTAATTTACATTCAAAAAATTAAACATAAAAAAATTACAATTTCTGACCATCTTGAGAAAGTTCGACAGGTCATGGGACACTGTTTTTCATCAGAAAATTGATTTTTTGGACTGTAGAAAAATGTATACAAAATGTCATTTGGATTGAGACTCATGTTGAATTACTACTTTTTAAAGCCTCAATGTGACCAAAACTGCCATTTTTACAGACTTTTTCTCCTACTCAAAAGCTTCTATTTCGACCAATTTCAGGCATTTAAATGACTCTAAACACACTTATTTTAGTTCCAAAAGTGATAATTCACATGCAATAGTCATTTACAGTCAAAAAATTTAACTTAAAAAAATTACAATTTCTGACCATCTGGAGAAAGTTCGACAGGTCTCGGGTCACCGTTTTTCATTAGAAAATGGATTTTTTGGACTGTAGAAAAATGTATTCAAAATGTCATTTGGATTGACACTCATGTTGAATATCTACTTTTTAAAGCCTCAATGTGACCAAAATTGCCATTTTTACAGACTTTTCTCCTACTCAGAAGCATCTATTTCGACCAATTTCAGGCATTTAAATTACTCTAAACACACTTATTTTAGTTCCAAAAGTGATAATTCACATGCAATAGTCATTTACATTCAAAAAATTAAACATAAAAAAATTACAATTTCTGACCATCTTGAGAAAGTTCGACAGGTCATGGGACACTGTTTTTCATCAGAAAATTGATTTTTTGGACTGTAGGAAAATGTATACAAAATGTCATTTGGATTGAGACTCATGTTGAATTACTACTTTTTAAAGCCTCAATGTGACCAAAACTGCCATTTTTACAGACTTTTTCTCCTACTCAAAAGCTTCTATTTCGACCAATTTCAGGCATTTAAATGACTCTAAACACACTTATTTTAGTTACAAAAGTGATAATTCACATGCAATAGTCATTTACAGTCAAAAACTTACACAATAAAAAATTACCAATTCTGACCATCTGGAGAATGTTCGACAGATCACGGGACACTATTTTTCATCAGAAAATTGATTTTTTTGACTTTAGAAAAATGTATTCAAAATGTCATTTGGACTGTGTCTCATGTTGAATAACTACTTTTTAAAGCCTCAATGTGACCAAAATTGCCATTTTTACAGACTTTTTCTCCTACTCAGAAGCTTCTATTTCGACCAATTTCAAGCATTAAATGACTCTAAACACACTTATTTTAGTTCCAAAAGTGATAATTCACATGCAATAGTCATTTACAGTCAAAAAATTTAACTTAAAAAAATTACAATTTCTGACCATCTGGAGAAAGTTCGACAGGTCTCGGGTCACCGTTTTTCATTAGAAAATGGATTTTTTGGACTGTAGAAAAATGTATTCAAAATGTCATTTGGATTGACACTCATGTTGAATATCTACTTTTTAAAGCCTCAATGTGACCAAAATTGCCATTTTTACAGACTTTTTCTCCTACTCAGAAGCATCTATTTCGACCAATTTCAGGCATTTAAATTACTCTAAACACACTTATTTTAGTTCCAAAAGTGATAATTCACATGCAATAGTCATTTACATTCAAAAAATTAAACATAAAAAAATTACAATTTCTGACCATCTTGAGAAAGTTCGACAGGTCATGGGACACTGTTTTTCATCAGAAAATTGATTTTTTGGACTGTAGAAAAATGTATACAAAATGTCATTTGGATTGAGACTCATGTTGAATTACTACTTTTCAAAGCCTCAATGTGACCAAAATTGCCATTTTTACAGACTTTTTCTCCTACTCGGAAGCTTCTATTTCGACCAATTTCAAGCATTAAATGACTCTAAACACACTTATTTTAGTTCCAAAAGTGATAATTCACATGCAATAGTCATTTACAGTCAAAAAATTTAACTTAAAAAAATTACAATTTCTGACCATCTGGAGAAAGTTCGACAGGTCTCGGGTCACCGTTTTTCATTAGAAAATGGATTTTTTGGACTGTAGAAAAATGTATTCAAAATGTCATTTGGATTGACACTCATGTTGAATATCTACTTTTTAAAGCCACAATGTGACCAAAATTGCCATTTTTACAGACTTTTTCTCCTACTCAGAAGCATCTATTTCGACCAATTTCAGGCATTTAAATTACTCTAAACACACTTATTTTAGTTCCAAAAGTGATAATTCACATGCAATAGTCATTTACATTCAAAAAACTAAACATAAAAAAATTACTATTTCTGACCATCTTGAGAAAGTTCGACAGGTCACGGTACACTGTTTTTCATCAGAAAATTGATTTTTTGGACTGTAGAAAAATGTATACAAAATGTCATTTGGATTGAGACTCATGTTGAATTACTACTTTTTAAAGCCTCAATGTGACCAAAACTGCCATTTTTACAGACTTTTTCTCCTACTCAAAAGCTTCTATTTCGACCAATTTCAGGCATTTAAATGACTCTAAACACACTTATTTTAGTTACAAAAGTGATAATTCACATGCAATAGTCATTTACAGTCAAAAAATGTAACTTAAAAAAATTACAATTTCTGACCATCTGGAGAAAGTTCGACAGGTCACGGGTCACCGTTTTTCATTAGAAAATGGATTTTTTGGACTGTAGAAAAATGTATTCAAAATGTCATTTGGATTGACACTCATGTTGAATATCTACTTTTTAAAGCCCCAATGTGACCAAAATTGCCATTTTTACAGACTTTTTCTCGAACTCAGAAGCATCTATTTCGACCAATTTCAGGCAATAAAATGACTCTAAACACACTTATTTTAGTTCCAAAAGTGATAATTCACATGCAATAGTCATTAACATTAAAAAAATTAAACATAAAAAAATTACAATTTCTGACCATCTGGAGAAAGTTCGACAGGTCACAGGACACTGCTTTTCATCAGAAAATTGATTTTTTGGACTGTAGAAAAATGTATACAAAATGTCATTTGGATTGAGACTCATGTTGAATTACTACTTTTTAAAGCCTCAATGTCACCAAAACTGCCATTTTTACAGACTTTTTCTCCTACTCAAAAGCTTCTATTTCGACCAATTTCAGGCATTTAAATGACTCTAAACACACTTATTTTAGTTACAAAAGTGATAATTCACATGCAATAGTCATTTACAGTGAAAAACTTACACAATAAAAAATTACCAATTCTGACCATCTGGAGAATGTTCGACAGGTCACGGGACACTATTTTTCATCAGAAAATTGATTTTTTTGACTTTAGAAAAATGTTTTCAAAATGTCATTTGGACTGTGTCTCATGTTGAATAACTACTTTTTAAAGCCTCAATGTGACCAAAATTGCCATTTTTACAGACTTTTTCTCCTACTCAGAAGCTTCTATTTCGACCAATTTCAAGCATTAAATGACTCTAAACACACTTATTTTAGTTCTAAAAGTGATAATTCACATGCAATAGTCATTTACAGTCAAAAAATTTAACTTAAAAAAATTTACAATTTCTGACCATCTGGAGAAAGTTCGACAGGTCTCGGGTCACCGTTTTTCATTAGAAAATGGATTTTTTGGACTGTAGAAAAATGTATTCAAAATGTCATTTGGATTGACACCAATGTTGAATATCTACTTTTTAAAGACCCAATGTGACCAAAATTGCCATTTTTACAGACTTTTTCTCGAACTCAGAAGCATCTATTTCGACCAATTTCAGGCAATAAAATGACTCTAAACACACTTATTTTAGTTCCAAAAGTTATAATTCACATGCAATAGTCATTAACATTAAAAAAATTAAACATAAAAAAATTACAATTTCTGACCATCTGGAGAAAGTTCGACAGGTCACAGGATACTGCTTTTCATCAGAAAATTGATTTTTTGGACTGTAGAAAAATGTATACAAAATGTCATTTGGATTGAGACTCATGTTGAATTACTACTTTTTAAAGCCTCAATGTCACCAAAACTGCCATTTTTACAGACTTTTTCTCCTACTCAAAAGCTTCTATTTCGACCAATTTCAGGCATTTAAATGACTCTAAACACACTTATTTTAGTTACAAAAGTGATAATTCACATGCAATAGTCATTTACAGTGAAAAACTTACACAATAAAAAATTACCAATTCTGACCATCTGGAGAATGTTCGACAGGTCACGGGACACTATTTTTCATCAGAAAATTGATTTTTTTGACTTTAGAAAAATGTTTTCAAAATGTCATTTGGACTGTGTCTCATGTTGAATAACTACTTTTTAAAGCCTCAATGTGACCAAAATTGCCATTTTTACAGACTTTTTCTCCTACTCAGAAGCTTCTATTTCGACCAATTTCAAGCATTAAATGACTCTAAACACACTTATTTTAGTTCCAAAAGTGATAATTCACATGCAATAGTCATTTACAGTCAAAAAATTTAACTTAAAAAAATTTACAATTTCTGACCATCTGGAGAAAGTTCGACAGGTCTCGGGTCACCGTTTTTCATTAGAAAATGAATTTTTTGGACTGTAGAAAAATGTATTTAAAATGTCATTTGGATTGACACTCATGTTGAATATTTACTTTTTAAAGCCTCAATGTGACCAAAATTGCCATTTTTACAGACTTTTTCTCCTACTCAGAAGCATCTATTTCGACCAATTTCAGGCATTTAAATTACTCTAAACACACTTATTTTAGTTCCAAAAGTGATAATTCACATGCAATAGTAATTTACATTCAAAAAATTAAACATAAAAAAATTACAATTTCTGACCATCTTGAGAAAGTTCGACAGGTCATGGGACACTGTTTTTCATCAGAAAATTGATTTTTTGGACTGTAGAAAAATGTATACAAAATGTCATTTGGATTGAGACTCATGTTGAATTACTACTTTTTAAAGCCTCAATGTCACCAAAACTGCCATTTTTACAGACTTTTTCTCCTACTCAAAAGCTTCTATTTCGACCAATTTCAGGCATTTAAATGACTCTAAACACACTTATTTTAGTTCCAAAAGTGATAATTCACATGCAATAGTCATTCACAGTCAAAAAATTTAACTTAAAAAAATTACAATTTCTGACCATCTGGAGAAAGTTCGACAGGTCTCGGGTCACCGTTTTTCATTAGAAAATGGATTTTTTGGACTGTAGAAAAATGTATTCAAAATGTCATTTGGATTGACACTCATGTTGAATATCTACTTTTTAAAGCCTCAATGTGACCAAAATTGCCATTTTTACAGACTTTTCTCCTACTCAGAAGCATCTATTTCGACCAATTTCAGGCATTTAAATTACTCTAAACACACTTATTTTAGTTCCAAAAGTGATAATTCACATGCAATAGTCATTTACATTCAAAAAATTAAACATAAAAAAATTACAATTTCTGACCATCTTGAGAAAGTTCGACAGGTCATGGGACACTGTTTTTCATCAGAAAATTGATTTTTTGGACTGTAGGAAAATGTATACAAAATGTCATTTGGATTGAGACTCATGTTGAATTACTACTTTTTAAAGCCTCAATGTGACCAAAACTGCCATTTTTACAGACTTTTTCTCCTACTCAAAAGCTTCTATTTCGACCAATTTCAGGCATTTAAATGACTCTAAACACACTTATTTTAGTTACAAAAGTGATAATTCACATGCAATAGTCATTTACAGTCAAAAACTTACACAATAAAAAATTACCAATTCTGACCATCTGGAGAATGTTCGACAGATCACGGGACACTATTTTTCATCAGAAAATTGATTTTTTTGACTTTAGAAAAATGTATTCAAAATGTCATTTGGACTGTGTCTCATGTTGAATAACTACTTTTTAAAGCCTCAATGTGACCAAAATTGCCATTTTTACAGACTTTTTCTCCTACTCAGAAGCTTCTATTTCGACCAATTTCAAGCATTAAATGACTCTAAACACACTTATTTTAGTTCCAAAAGTGATAATTCACATGCAATAGTCATTTACAGTCAAAAAATTTAACTTAAAAAAATTACAATTTCTGACCATCTGGAGAAAGTTCGACAGGTCTCGGGTCACCGTTTTTCATTAGAAAATGGATTTTTTGGACTGTAGAAAAATGTATTCAAAATGTCATTTGGATTGACACTCATGTTGAATATCTACTTTTTAAAGCCTCAATGTGACCAAAATTGCCATTTTTACAGACTTTTTCTCCTACTCAGAAGCATCTATTTCGACCAATTTCAGGCATTTAAATTACTCTAAACACACTTATTTTAGTTCCAAAAGTGATAATTCACATGCAATAGTCATTTACATTCAAAAAATTAAACATAAAAAAATTACAATTTCTGACCATCTTGAGAAAGTTCGACAGGTCATGGGACACTGTTTTTCATCAGAAAATTGATTTTTTGGACTGTAGAAAAATGTATACAAAATGTCATTTGGATTGAGACTCATGTTGAATTACTACTTTTTAAAGCCTCAATGTGACCAAAACTGCCATTTTTACAGACTTTTTCTCCTACTCAAAAGCTTCTATTTCGACCAATTTCAGGCATTTAAATGACTCTAAACACACTTATTTTAGTTACAAAAGTGATAATTCACATGCAATAGTCATTTACAGTCAAAAACTTACACAATAAAAAATTACCAATTCTGACCATCTGGAGAATGTTCGACAGGTCACGGGACACTATTTTTCATCAGAAAATTGATTTTTTTGACTTTAGAAAAATGTATTCAAAATGTCATTTGGACTGTGTCTCATGTTGAATAACTACTTTTCAAAGCCTCAATGTGACCAAAATTGCCATTTTTACAGACTTTTTCTCCTACTCAGAAGCTTCTATTTCGACCAATTTCAAGCATTAAATGACTCTAAACACACTTATTTTAGTTCCAAAAGTGATAATTCACATGCAATAGTCATTTACAGTCAAAAAATTTAACTTAAAAAAATTACAATTTCTGACCATCTGGAGAAAGTTCGACAGGTCTCGGGTCACCGTTTTTCATTAGAAAATGGATTTTTTGGACTGTAGAAAAATGTATTCAAAATGTCATTTGGATTGACACTCATGTTGAATATCTACTTTTTAAAGCCTCAATGTGACCAAAATTGCCATTTTTACAGACTTTTTCTCCTACTCAGAAGCATCTATTTCGACCAATTTCAGGCATTTAAATTACTCTAAACACACTTATTTTAGTTCCAAAAGTGATAATTCACATGCAATAGTCATTTACATTCAAAAAATTAAACATAAAAAAATTACAATTTCTGACCATCTTGAGAAAGTTTGACAGGTCACGGGACACTGTTTTTCATCAGAAAATTGATTTTTTGGACTGTAGAAAAATGTATACAAAATGTCATTTGGATTGAGACTCATGTTGAATTACTACTTTTTAAAGCCTCAATGTGACCAAAACTGCCATTTTTACAGACTTTTTCTCCTACTCAAAAGCTTCTATTTCGACCAATTTCAGGCATTTAAATGACTCTAAACACACTTATTTTAGTTACAAAAGTGATAATTCACATGCAATAGTCATTTACAGTCAAAAACTTACACAATAAAAAATTACCAATTCTGACCATCTGGAGAATGTTCGACAGATCACGGGACACTATTTTTCATCAGAAAATTGATTTTTTTGACTTTAGAAAAATGTATTCAAAATGTCATTTGGACTGTGTCTCATGTTGAATAACTACTTTTTAAAGCCTCAATGTGACCAAAATTGCCATTTTTACAGACTTTTTCTCCTACTCAGAAGCTTCTATTTCGACCAATTTCAAGCATTAAATGACTCTAAACACACTTATTTTAGTTCCAAAAGTGATAATTCACATGCAATAGTCATTTACAGTCAAAAAATTTAACTTAAAAAAATTACAATTTCTGACCATCTGGAGAAAGTTCGACAGGTCTCGGGTCACCGTTTTTCATTAGAAAATGAATTTTTTGGACTGTAGAAAAATGTATTCAAAATGTCATTTGGATTGACACTCATGTTGAATATCTACTTTTTAAAGCCTCAATGTGACCAAAATTGCCATTTTTACAGACTTTTTCTCCTACTCAGAAGCATCTATTTCGACCAATTTCAGGCATTTAAATTACTCTAAACACACTTATTTTAGTTCCAAAAGTGATAATTCACATGCAATAGTCATTTACATTCAAAAAATTAAACATAAAAAAATTACAATTTCTGACCATCTTGAGAAAGTTCGACAGGTCATGGGACACTGTTTTTCATCAGAAAATTGATTTTTTGGACTGTAGAAAAATGTATACAAAATGTCATTTGGATTGAGACTCATGTTGAATTACTACTTTTTAAAGCCTCAATGTGACCAAAACTGCCATTTTTACAGACTTTTTCTCCTACTCAAAAGCTTCTATTTCGACCAATTTCAGGCATTTAAATGACTCTAAACACACTTATTTTAGTTACAAAAGTGATAATTCACATGCAATATTCATTTACAGTCAAAAACTTACACAATAAAAAATTACCAATTCTGACCATCTGGAGAATGTTCGACAGGTCACGGGACACTATTTTTCATCAGAAAATTGATTTTTTTGACTTTAGAAAAATGTATTCAAAATGTCATTTGGACTGTGTCTCATGTTGAATAACTACTTTTCAAAGCCTCAATGTGACCAAAATTGCCATTTTTACAGACTTTTTCTCCTACTCAGAAGCTTCTATTTCGACCAATTTCAAGCATTAAATGACTCTAAACACACTTATTTTAGTTCCAAAAGTGATAATTCACATGCAATAGTCATTTACAGTCAAAAAATTTAACTTAAAAAAATTACAATTTCTGACCATCTGGAGAAAGTTCGACAGGTCTCGGGTCACCGTTTTTCATTAGAAAATGGATTTTTTGGACTGTAGAAAAATGTATTCAGAATGTCATTTGGATTGACACTCATGTTGAATATCTACTTTTTAAAGCCTCAATGTGACCAAAATTGCCATTTTTACAGACTTTTTCTCCTACTCAGAAGCATCTATTTCGACCAATTTCAGGCATTTAAATTACTCTAAACACACTTATTTTAGTTCCAAAAGTGATAATTCACATGCAATAGTCATTTACATTCAAAAAATTAAACATAAAAAAATTACAATTTCTGACCATCTTGAGAAAGTTCGACAGGTCATGGGACACTGTTTTTCATCAGAAAATTGATTTTTTGGACTGTAGAAAAATGTATACAAAATGTCATTTGGATTGAGACTCATGTTGAATTACTACTTTTTAAAGCCTCAATGTGACCAAAACTGCCATTTTTACAGACTTTTTCTCCTACTCAAAAGCTTCTATTTCGACCAATTTCAGGCATTTAAATGACTCTAAACACACTTATTTTAGTTACAAAAGTGATAATTCACATGCAATAGTCATTTACAGTCAAAAACTTACACAATAAAAAATTACCAATTCTGACCATCTGGAGAATGTTCGACAGGTCACGGGACACTATTTTTCATCAGAAAATTGATTTTTTTGACTTTAGAAAAATGTATTCAAAATGTCATTTGGACTGTGTCTCATGTTGAATAACTACTTTTCAAAGCCTCAATGTGACCAAAATTGCCATTTTTACAGACTTTTTCTCCTACTCAGAAGCTTCTATTTCGACCAATTTCAAGCATTAAATGACTCTAAACACACTTATTTTAGTTCCAAAAGTGATAATTCACATGCAATAGTCATTTACAGTCAAAAAATTTAACTTAAAAAAATTACAATTTCTGACCATCTGGAGAAAGTTCGACAGGTCTCGGGTCACCGTTTTTCATTAGAAATTGGATTTTTTGGACTGTAGAAAAATGTATTCAAAATGTCATTTGGATTGACACTCATGTTGAATATCTACTTTTTAAAGCCTCAATGTGACCAAAATTGCCATTTTTACAGACTTTTTCTCCTACTCAGAAGCATCTATTTCGACCAATTTCAGGCATTTAAATTACTCTAAACACACTTATTTTAGTTCCAAAAGTGATAATTCACATGCAATAGTCATTTACATTCAAAAAATTAAACATAAAAAAATTACAATTTCTGACCATCTGGAGAAAGTTCGACAGGTCACAGGACACTGCTTTTCATCAGAAAATTGATTTTTTGGACTGTAGAAAAATGTATACAAAATGTCATTTGGATTGAGACTCATGTTGAATTACTACTTTTTAAAGCCTCAATGTCACCAAAACTGCCATTTTTACAGACTTTTTCTCCTACTCAAAAGCTTCTATTTCGACCAATTTCAGGCATTTAAATGACTCTAAACACACTTATTTTAGTTACAAAAGTGATAATTCACATGCAATAGTCATTTACAGTGAAAAACTTACACAATAAAAAATTACCAATTCTGACCATCTGGAGAATGTTCGACAGGTCACGGGACACTATTTTTCATCAGAAAATTGATTTTTTTGACTTTAGAAAAATGTTTTCAAAATGTCATTTGGACTGTGTCTCATGTTGAATAACTACTTTTTAAAGCCTCAATGTGACCAAAATTGCCATTTTTACAGACTTTTTCTCCTACTCAGAAGCTTCTATTTCGACCAATTTCAAGCATTAAATGACTCTAAACACACTTATTTTAGTTACAATTCTGACCATCTGGAGAAAGTTCGACAGGTCACAGGACACTGTTTTTCATCGGAAAATTGATTTTTTTGCCTTTGGAAAAATGTATTCAAAATGTCATTTGGATTGAGCCTCATGTTGAATAACTACTTTTTAAAGCCCCAATTTGACCAAAATTGACATTTTTACAGACTTTTTCTCCTACTCAAAAGCTTCTATTTCGACCAATTTCAGGCACTTAAATGACTCTAAACAAACTTATTTTAGTTCCAAAAGTGATAATTAACATGCAATAGTCATTTACAGTCAAAAAATTAAACATAAAAAAATTACAATTTGTGACCATCTGGAGAAAGTTCGACAGGTCACGAGTCACTGTTTTTCATCAGAAAATGGATTTTTTGGACTGTAGAAAAATGTATTCAAAATTTCATTTGGATTGAGACTCATGTTGAATAACTACTTTTGAAAGCCTCAATGTGACCAAAATTGCCATTTTTACAGACTTTTTCTCCTACTCAGAAGCTTCTATTTCTACCAATTTCAGGCATTAAAATGACTCTAAACACACGTATTTTAGTTACAAAAGTGATAATTCACATGCAATAGTCATTTACAGTCAAAAACTTAAACAATAAAAAATTACCAATTCTGACCATCTGGAGAAAGTTCGACAGGTCACGGGACACTATTTTTCATCAGAAAATTGATTTTTTTGACTTTAGAAAAATTTATTCAAAATGTCATTTGGACTGTGTCTCATGTTGAATGACTACTTTTTAAAGCCTCAATTTGACCAAAATTGCCATTTTTACTGACTTTTTCTCCTACTCAAAAGCTTCTATTTCGGCCAATTTCAGGCATTTAAATGACTCTAAACACACTTATTTTAGTTCCAAAAGTGATAATTAACATGCAATAGTCATTTACAGTCAAAAAATTAAACATAAAAAATTTACAATTTCTGACCATCTGGAGAAAGTTCGACAGGTCACCGTTTTTCATCAGAAAATGGATTTTTTTGGACTATAGAAAAATGTATACAAAATGTCATTTGGATTGTGTCTCGTGTTGAATAACTACTTTTTAAAGCCCCAATTTGACCACAATTGACATTTTTACAGACTTTTTCTCCTACTCAAAAGCTTCTATTTCGACCAATTTCAGGCATTTAAATGACTCTAAACACACTTATTTTAGTTACAAAAGTGATAATTCACATGCAATAGTCATTTACAGTCAAAAACTTACACAATAAAAAATTACCAATTCTGACCATCTGGAGAATGTTCGACAGGTCATGGGACACTATTTTTCATCAGAAAATTGATTTTTTTGACTTTAGAAAAATGTATTCAAAATGTCATTTGGACTGTGTCTCATGTTGAATAACTACTTTTTAAAGCCTCAATGTGACCAAAATTGCCATTTTTACAGACTTTTTCTCCTACTCAGAAGCTTCTATTTCGACCAATTTCAAGCAATAAATGACTCTAAACACACTTATTTTAGTTCCAAAAGTGATAATTCACATGCAATAGTCATTTACAGTCAAAATATTTAACTTAAAAAAATTACAATTTCTGACCATCTGGAGAAAGTTCGACAGGTCTCGGGTCACCGTTTTTCATCAGAAAATGGATTTTTTGGACTGTAGAAAAATGTATTCAAAATGTTATTTGGATTGACACTCATGTTGAATATCTACTTTTTAAAGACTCAATGTGACCAAAATTGCCATTTTTACAGACTTTTTCTCCTACTCAGAAGCATCTATTTCGACCAATTTCAGGCATTCAAATTACTCAAAACACACTTATTTTAGTTCCAAAAGTGATAATTCACATGCAATAGTCATTTACATTCAAAAAATTTAACATAAAAAAATTACAATTTCTGACCATCTGGAGAAAGTTCGACAGGTCACGGGACACTGTTTTTCATCAGAAAATGGATTTTTTGGACTGTAGAAAAATGTATTCAAAATGTCATTTGGATTGTGTCTCATGTTGAATAACTACTTTTTAAAGCCCCAATTTGACCAAAATTGCCATTTTTACAGACTTTTTCTCCTACTCAAAAGCTTCTATTTCGGCCAATTTCAGGCATTTAAATGACTCTAAACACACTTATTTTAGTTCCAAAATTGATAATTAACGTGCAATAGTCATTTACAGTCAAAAAATTAAACATAAAAAAATTACAATTTCTGACCATCTGGAGAAAGTTCGACAGGTCACCGTTTTTCATCAGAAAATGGATTTTTTTGGACTATAGAAAAATGTATACAAAATGTCATTTGGATTGAGACTCATGTTGAATTACTACTTTTTAAAGCCTCAATGTGACCAAAACTGCCATTTTTACAGACTTTTTCTCCTACTCAAAAGCTTCTATTTCGACCAATTTCAGGCATTTAAATGACTCTAAACACACTTATGTTAGTTCCAAAAGTGATAATTCACATGCAATAGTCATTTACAGTCAAAAACTTAAACAATAAAAAATTACCAATTCTGACCATCTGGAGAAAGTTCGACAGGTCACGGGACACTATTTTTCATCAGAAAATTGATTTTTTTGACTTTAGAAAAATTTATTCAAAATGTCATTTGGACTGTGTCTCATGTTGAATGACTACTTTTTAAAGCCTCAATTTGACCAAAATTGCCATTTTTACAGACTTTTTCTCCTACTCAAAAGCTTCTATTTCGGCCAATTTCAGGCATTTAAATGACTCTAAACACACTTATTTTAGTTACAAAAGTGATAATTCACATGCAATAGTCATTTACATTCAAAAAATTTAACATAAAAAATTTACAATTTCTGACCATCTGGAGAAAGTTCGACAGGTCACGGGACACTGTTTTTCATCAGAAAATGGATTTTTTGGACTGTAGAAAAATGTATTCAAAAAGTCATTTGGATTGTGTCTCATGTTGAATAACTACTTTTTAAAGCCCCAATTTGACCAAAATTGCCATTTTTACAGACTTTTTCTCCTACTCAAAAGCTTCTATTTCGGCCAATTTCAGGCATTTAAATGACTCTAAACACACTTATTTTAGTTCCAAAAGTGATAATTAACATGCAATAGTCATTTACAGTCAAAAAATTAAACATAAAAAAATTACAATTTCTGACCATCTGGAGAAAGTTCGACAGGTCACCGTTTTTCATCAGAAAATGGATTTTTTTGGACTATAGAAAAATGTATACAAAATGTCATTTGGATTGTGTCTCGTGTTGAATAACTACTTTTTAAAGCCCCAATTTGACCACAATTGCCATTTTTACAGACTTTTTCTCCTACTCAAAAGCTTCTATTTCGACCAATTTCAGGCATTTAAATGACTCTAAACACACTTATTTTAGTTACAAAAGTGATAATTCACATGCAATAGTCATTTACAGTCAAAAACTTACACAATAAAAAATTACCAATTCTGACCATCTGGAGAATGTTCGACAGGTCATGGGACACTATTTTTCATCAGAAAATTGATTTTTTTGACTTTAGAAAAATGTATTCAAAATGTCATTTGGACTGTGTCTCATGTTGAATAACTACTTTTTAAAGCCTCAATGTGACCAACATTGCCATTTTTACAGACTTTTTCTCCTACTCAGAAGCTTCTATTTCGACCAATTTCAAGCAATAAATGACTCTAAACACACTTATTTTAGTTCCAAAAGTGATAATTCACATGCAATAGTCATTTACAGTCAAAATATTTAACTTAAAAAAATTACAATTTCTGACCATCTGGAGAAAGTTCGACAGGTCTCGGGTCACCGTTTTTCATCAGAAAATGGATTTTTTGGACTGTAGAAAAATGTATTCAAAATGTTATTTGGATTGACACTCATGTTGAATATCTACTTTTTAAAGACTCAATGTGACCAAAATTGCCATTTTTACAGACTTTTTCTCCTACTCAGAAGCATCTATTTCGACCAATTTCAGGCATTAAAATTACTCAAAACACACTTATTTTAGTTCCAAAAGTGATAATTCACATGCAATAGTCATTTACATTCAAAAAATTTAACATAAAAAAATTACAATTTCTGACCATCTGGAGAAAGTTCGACAGGTCACGGGACACTGTTTTTCATCAGAAAATGGATTTTTTGGACTGTAGAAAAATGTATTCAAAATGTCATTTGGATTGTGTCTCATGTTGAATAACTACTTTTTAAAGCCCCAATTTGACCAAAATTGCCATTTTTACAGACTTTTTCTCCTACTCAAAAGCTTCTATTTCGGCCAATTTCAGGCATTTAAATGACTCTAAACACACTTATTTTAGTTCCAAAATTGATAATTAACGTGCAATAGTCATTTACAGTCAAAAAATTAAACATAAAAAAATTACAATTTCTGACCATCTGGAGAAAGTTCGACAGGTCACCGTTTTTCATCAGAAAATGGATTTTTTTGGACTATAGAAAAATGTATACAAAAT
This sequence comes from Triturus cristatus, assembly GCF_964204655.1. Lineage (NCBI taxonomy): Eukaryota > Metazoa > Chordata > Amphibia > Caudata > Salamandridae > Triturus > Triturus cristatus. The sequence continues at coordinate 1,088,040,848 of NC_140591.1, forward strand.
GTCATTTGGATTGAGACTCATGTTGAATTACTACTTTTTAAAGCCTCAATGTGACCAAAACTGCCATTTTTACAGACTTTTTCTCCTACTCAAAAGCTTCTATTTCGACCAATTTCAGGCATTTAAATGACTCTAAACACACTTATGTTAGTTCCAAAAGTGATAATTCACATGCAATAGTCATTTACAGTCAAAAACTTAAACAATAAAAAATTACCAATTCTGACCATCTGGAGAAAGTTCGACAGGTCACGGGACACTATTTTTCATCAGAAAATTGATTTTTTTGACTTTAGAAAAATTTATTCAAAATGTCATTTGGACTGTGTCTCATGTTGAATGACTACTTTTTAAAGCCTCAATTTGACCAAAATTGCCATTTTTACAGACTTTTTCTCCTACTCAAAAGCTTCTATTTCGGCCAATTTCAGGCATTTAAATGACTCTAAACACACTTATTTTAGTTACAAAAGTGATAATTCACATGCAATAGTCATTTACATTCAAAAAATTTAACATAAAAAATTTACAATTTCTGACCATCTGGAGAAAGTTCGACAGGTCACGGGACACTGTTTTTCATCAGAAAATGGATTTTTTGGACTGTAGAAAAATGTATTCAAAAAGTCATTTGGATTGTGTCTCATGTTGAATAACTACTTTTTAAAGCCCCAATTTGACCAAAATTGCCATTTTTACAGACTTTTTCTCCTACTCAAAAGCTTCTATTTCGGCCAATTTCAGGCATTTAAATGACTCTAAACACACTTATTTATTTCCAAAAGTGATAATTAACATGCAATAGTCATTTACAGTCAAAAAATTAAACATAAAAAAATTACAATTTCTGACCATCTGGAGAAAGTTCGACAGGTCACCGTTTTTCATCAGAAAATGGATTTTTTTGGACTATAGAAAAATGTATACAAAATGTCATTTGGATTGTGTCTCGTGTTGAATAACTACTTTTTAAAGCCCCAATTTGACCACAATTGCCATTTTTACAGACTTTTTCTCCTACTCAAAAGCTTCTATTTCGACCAATTTCAGGCATTTAAATGACTCTAAACACACTTATTTTAGTTACAAAAGTGATAATTCACATGCAATAGTCATTTACAGTCAAAAACTTACACAATAAAAAATTACCAATTCTGACCATCTGGAGAATGTTCGACAGGTCATGGGACACTATTTTTCATCAGAAAATTGATTTTTTTGACTTTAGAAAAATGTATTCAAAATGTCATTTGGACTGTGTCTCATGTTGAATAACTACTTTTTAAAGCCTCAATGTGATCAACATTGCCATTTTTACAGACTTTTTCTCCTACTCAGAAGCTTCTATTTCGACCAATTTCAAGCAATAAATGACTCTAAACACACTTATTTTAGTTCCAAAAGTGATAATTCACATGCAATAGTCATTTACAGTCAAAATATTTAACTTAAAAAAATTACAATTTCTGACCATCTGGAGAAAGTTCGACAGGTCTCGGGTCACCGTTTTTCATCAGAAAATGGATTTTTTGGACTGTAGAAAAATGTATTCAAAATGTTATTTGGATTGACACTCATGTTGAATATCTACTTTTTAAAGACTCAATGTGACCAAAATTGCCATTTTTACAGACTTTTTCTCCTACTCAGAAGCATCTATTTCGACCAATTTCAGGCATTAAAATTACTCAAAACACACTTATTTTAGTTCCAAAAGTGATAATTCACATGCAATAGTCATTTACATTCAAAAAATTTAACATAAAAAAATTACAATTTCTGACCATCTGGAGAAAGTTCGACAGGTCACGGGACACTGTTTTTCATCAGAAAATTGATTTTTTGGACTGTAGAAAAATGTATTCAAAATGTCATTTGGATTGTGTCTCATGTTGAATAACTACTTTTTAAAGCCCCAATTTGACCAAAATTGCCATTTTTACAGACTTTTTCTCCTACTCAAAAGCTTCTATTTCGGCCAATTTCAGGCATTTAAATGACTCTAAACACACTTATTTTAGTTCCAAAATTGATAATTAACGTGCAATAGTCATTTACAGTCAAAAAATTAAACATAAAAAAATTACAATTTCTGACCATCTGGAGAAAGTTCGACAGGTCACCGTTTTTCATCAGAAAATGGATTTTTTTGGACTATAGAAAAATGTATACAAAATGTCATTTGGATTGAGACTCATGTTGAATTACTACTTTTTAAAGCCTCAATGTGACCAAAACTGCCATTTTTACAGACTTTTTCTCCTACTCAAAAGCTTCTATTTCGACCAATTTCAGGCATTTAAATGACTCTAAACACACCTATTTAAGTTACAAAAGTGATAATTCACATGCAATAGTCATTTACAGTCAAAAAATGTAACTTCAAAAAAGTACAATTTCTGACCATCTGGAGAAAGTTCGACAGGTCACGGGTCATCGTTTTTTATCAGAAAATGTTTTTTTAGTACTGTAGAAAAATGTATTCAAAATGTCATTTGGATTGTGCCTCATGTTGAATAACTACTTTTTAAAGCCTCAATGTGACCAAAATTGCCATTTTTACAGACTTTTTCTCCTACTCAGAAGCTTCTATTTCGATCAATTTCAGGCATTTAAATGACTCTAAACAAACTTATTTTAGTTCCAAAAGTGATAATTAACATGCAATAGTCATTTACAGTCAAAAAATTAAACATAAAAAAATTACAATTTCTGACCATCTGGAGAAAGTTCGACAGGTCACGAGTCACTGTTTTTCATCAGAAAATGGATTTTTTGGACTGTAGAAAAATGTATTCAAAATTTCATTTGGATTGAGACTCATGTTGAATAACTACTATTTAAAGCACCAATTTGACCAAAATTGCCATTTTTACAGACTTTTTCTCCTACTCAAAAGCTTCTATTTCGACCAATTTCAGGCATTTAAATGACTCTAAACAAACTTATTTTAGTTCCAAAAGTGATAATTAACTTGCAATAGTCATTTACAGTCAAAAAATTAAACATAAAAAAATTACAATTTCTGACCATCTGGAGAAAGTTCGACAGGTCACGGGTCACCGTTTTTCATCAGAAAATTGATTTTTTTGGGACTGTAGGAAAATGTATTCAAAATATCATTTGGATTGAGACTCATGTTGAATATCTACTTTTTAAAGCCTCAATGTGACCAAAATTGCCATTTTTACAGACTTTTTCTCCTACTCAGAAGCATCTATTTCTACCAATTTCAGGCATTAAAATGACTCTAAACACACTTATTTTAGTTACAAAGTGATAATTCACATGCAATAGTCATTTACAGTCAAAAACTTAAACAATAAAAAATTACCAATTCTGACCATCTGGAGAAAGTTCGACTGGTCACGGGACACTATTTTTCATCAGAAAATTTATTTTTTTGACTTTAGAAAAATTTATTCAAAATGTCATTTGGACTGTGTCTCATGTTGAATGACTACTTTTTAAAGCCTCAATGTGACCACAATTGCCATTTTTACAGACTTTATCTCCTACTCAGAAGCTTCTATTTCGACCAATTTCAAGCATTAAATGACTCTAAACACACTTATTTTAGTTCCAAAAGTGATGATTCACATGCAATAGTCATTTACAGTCAAAAAATGTAACTTAAAAAAATTACAATTTCTGACCATCTGGAGAAAGTTCGACAGGTCACGGGTCATCGTTTTTCATCAGAAAATGTTTTTTTAGTACTGTAGAAAAATGTATTCAAAATGTCATTTGGATTGTGCCTCATGTTGAATAACTACTTTTTAAAGCCTCAATGTGACCAAAATTGCCATTTTTACAGACTTTTTCTCCTACTCAGAAGCTTCTATTTCGATCAATTTCAGGCATTAAAATGACTCTAAACACACTTATTTTACTTCCAAAAGTGATAATTAACATGCAATAGTCATTTACAGTCCAAAAATTAAACATAAAAAAATTACAATTTCTGACCATCTGGAGAAAGTTCGACAGGTCACGGGTCACCGTTTTTCATCAGAAAATGGATTTTTTTGGACTGTAGGAAAATGTATTCAAAATGTCATTTGGATTGAGACTCATGTTGAATATCTACTTTTTAAAGCCTCAATGTGACCAAAATTGCCATTTTTACAGACTTTTTCTCCTACTCAGAAGCATCTATTTCGACCAATTTCAGGCATTAAAATTACTCTAAACACACTTATTTTAGTTACAATTCTGACCATCTGGAGAAAGTTCGACAGGTCACGGGACACTGTTTTTCATCGGAAAATTGATTTTTTTACCTTTGGAAAAATGTATTCAAAATGTCATTTGGATTGAGCCTCATGTTGAATAACTACTTTTTAAAGCCCCAATTTGAGCAAAATTCCATTTTTACAGACTTTTTCTCCTACTCAAAAGCTTCTATTTCGACCAATTTCAGGCATTTAAATGACTCTAAACACACTTATTTTAGTTACAAAAGTGATAATTCACATGCAATAGTAATTTACAGTCAAAAACTTACACAATAAAAAATTACCAATTCTGACCATCTGGAGAATGTTCGACAGGTCAGGGGACACTATTTTTCATCAGAAAATTGATTTATTTGACTTTAGAAAAATGTATTCAAAATGTCATTTGGACTGTGTCTCATGTTGAATAACTACTTTTTAAAGCCTCAATGTGACCAAAATTGCCATTTTTACAGACTTTTTCTCCTACTCAGAAGCTTCTATTTCGACCAATTTCAAGCATTAAATGACTCTAAACACACTTATTTTAGTTCCAAAAGTGATAATTAACATGCAATAGTCATTTACAGTCAAAAAATTAAACATAAAAAAATTACAATTTGTGACCATCTGGAGAAAGTTCGACAGGTCACGAGTCACTGTTTTTCATCAGAAAATGGATTTTTTGGACTGTAGAAAAATGTATTCAAAATTTCATTTGGATTGAGACTCATGTTGAATAACTACTTTTGAAAGCCTCAATGTGACCAAAATTGCCATTTTTACAGACTTTTTCTCCTACTCAGAAGCTTCTATTTCTACCAATTTCAGGCATTAAAATGACTCTAAACACACGTATTTTAGTTACAAAAGTGATAATTCACATGCAATAGTCATTTACAGTCAAAAACTTAAACAATAAAAAATTACCAATTCTGACCATCTGGAGAAAGTTCGACAGGTCACGGGACACTATTTTTCATCAGAAAATTGATTTTTTTGACTTTAGAAAAATTTATTCAAAATGTCATTTGGACTGTGTCTCATGTTGAATGACTACTTTTTAAAGCCTCAATTTGACCAAAATTGCCATTTTTACTGACTTTTTCTCCTACTCAAAAGCTTCTATTTCGGCCAATTTCAGGCATTTAAATGACTCTAAACACACTTATTTTAGTTCCAAAAGTGATAATTAACATGCAATAGTCATTTACAGTCAAAAAATTAAACATAAAAAATTTACAATTTCTGACCATCTGGAGAAAGTTCGACAGGTCACCGTTTTTCATCAGAAAATGGATTTTTTTGGACTATAGAAAAATGTATACAAAATGTCATTTGGATTGTGTCTCGTGTTGAATAACTACTTTTTAAAGCCCCAATTTGACCACAATTGACATTTTTACAGACTTTTTCTCCTACTCAAAAGCTTCTATTTCGACCAATTTCAGGCATTTAAATGACTCTAAACACACTTATTTTAGTTACAAAAGTGATAATTCACATGCAATAGTCATTTACAGTCAAAAACTTACACAATAAAAAATTACCAATTCTGACCATCTGGAGAATGTTCGACAGGTCATGGGACACTATTTTTCATCAGAAAATTGATTTTTTTGACTTTAGAAAAATGTATTCAAAATGTCATTTGGACTGTGTCTCATGTTGAATAACTACTTTTTAAAGCCTCAATGTGACCAAAATTGCCATTTTTACAGACTTTTTCTCCTACTCAGAAGCTTCTATTTCGACCAATTTCAAGCAATAAATGACTCTAAACACACTTATTTTAGTTCCAAAAGTGATAATTCACATGCAATAGTCATTTACAGTCAAAATATTTAACTTAAAAAAATTACAATTTCTGACCATCTGGAGAAAGTTCGACAGGTCTCGGGTCACCGTTTTTCATCAGAAAATGGATTTTTTGGACTGTAGAAAAATGTATTCAAAATGTTATTTGGATTGACACTCATGTTGAATATCTACTTTTTAAAGACTCAATGTGACCAAAATTGCCATTTTTACAGACTTTTTCTCCTACTCAGAAGCATCTATTTCGACCAATTTCAGGCATTAAAATTACTCAAAACACACTTATTTTAGTTCCAAAAGTGATAATTCACATGCAATAGTCATTTACATTCAAAAAATTTAACATAAAAAAATTACAATTTCTGACCATCTGGAGAAAGTTCGACAGGTCACGGGACACTGTTTTTCATCAGAAAATGGATTTTTTGGATTGTAGAAAAATGTATTCAAAATGTCATTTGGATTGTGTCTCATGTTGAATAACTACTTTTTAAAGCCCCAATTTGACCAAAATTGCCTTTTTTACAGACTTTTTCTCCTACTCAAAAGCTTCTATTTCGGCCAATTTCAGGCATTTAAATGACTCTAAACACACTTATTTTAGTTCCAAAATTGATAATTAACGTGCAATAGTCATTTACAGTCAAAAAATTAAACATAAAAAAATTACAATTTCTGACCATCTGGAGAAAGTTCGACAGGTCACCGTTTTTCATCAGAAAATGGATTTTTTTGGACTATAGAAAAATGTATACAAAATGTCATTTGGATTGAGACTCATGTTGAATTACTACTTTTTAAAGCCTCAATGTGACCAAAACTGCCATTTTTACAGACTTTTTCTCCTACTCAAAAGCTTCTATTTCGACCAATTTCAGGCATTTAAATGACTCTAAACACACTTATGTTAGTTCCAAAAGTGATAATTCACATGCAATAGTCATTTACAGTCAAAAACTTAAACAATAAAAAATTACCAATTCTGACCATCTGGAGAAAGTTCGACAGGTCACGGGACACTATTTTTCATCAGAAAATTGATTTTTTTGACTTTAGAAAAATTTATTCAAAATGTCATTTGGACTGTGTCTCATGTTGAATGACTACTTTTTAAAGCCTCAATTTGACCAAAATTGCCATTTTTACAGACTTTTTCTCCTACTCAAAAGCTTCTATTTCGATCAATTGCAGGCATTAAAATGACTCTAAACACACTTATTTTAGTTCCAAAAGTGATAATTCACATGCAATAGTCATTTACAGTCAAAAAATTAAAGTAAAAACAATTACCAATTCTGACCATCTGGAGAAAGTGCAACAGGTCACGGGACACTGTTTTTCATCAGAAAATTCATTTTTTTGCCTTTGGAAAAATGTATTCAAAATGTCATTTGGATTGAGCCTCATGTTGAATAACTACTTTTTAAAGCCCCAATTTGAGCAAAATTCCATTTTTACAGACTTTTTCTCCTACTCAAAAGCTTCTATTTCGGCCAATTTCAGGCATTTAAATGACTCTAAACACACTTATTTTAGTTCCAAAATTGATAATTAACGTGCAATAGTCATTTACAGTCAAAAAATTAAACGTAAAAAAATTACAATTTCTGACCATCTGGAGAAAGTTCGACAGGTCACCGTTTTTCATCAGAAAATGGATTTTTTTGGACTATAGAAAAATGTATACAAAATGTCATTTGGATTGAGACTCATGTTGAATTACTACTTTTTAAAGCCTCAATGTGACCAAAACTGCCATTTTTACAGACTTTTTCTCCTACTCAAAAGCTTCTATTTCGACCAATTTCAGGCATTTAAATGACTCTAAACACACCTATTTAAGTTACAAAAGTGATAATTCACATGCAATAGTCATTTACAGTCAAAAAATGTAACTTCAAAAAAGTACAATTTCTGACCATCTGGAGAAAGTTCGACAGGTCACGGGTCATCGTTTTTTATCAGAAAATGTTTTTTTAGTACTGTAGAAAAATGTATTCAAAATGTCATTTGGATTGTGCCTCATGTTGAATAACTACTTTTTAAAGCCTCAATGTGACCAAAATTGCCATTTTTACAGACTTTTTCTCCTACTCAGAAGCTTCTATTTCGATCAATTTCAGGCATTTAAATGACTCTAAACAAACTTATTTTAGTTCCAAAAGTGATAATTAACATGCAATAGTCATTTACAGTCAAAAAATTAAACATAAAAAAATTACAATTTCTGACCATCTGGAGAAAGTTCGACAGGTCACGAGTCACTGTTTTTCATCAGAAAATGGATTTTTTGGACTGTAGAAAAATGTATTCAAAATTTCATTTGGATTGAGACTCATGTTGAATAACTACTATTTAAAGCACCAATTTGACCAAAATTGCCATTTTTACAGACTTTTTCTCCTACTCAAAAGCTTCTATTTCGACCAATTTCAGGCATTTAAATGACTCTAAACAAACTTATTTTAGTTCCAAAAGTGATAATTAACTTGCAATAGTCATTTACAGTCAAAAAATTAAACATAAAAAAATTACAATTTCTGACCATCTGGAGAAAGTTCGACAGGTCACGGGTCACCGTTTTTCATCAGAAAATTGATTTTTTTGGGACTGTAGGAAAATGTATTCAAAATATCATTTGGATTGAGACTCATGTTGAATATCTACTTTTTAAAGCCTCAATGTGACCAAAATTGCCATTTTTACAGACTTTTTCTCCTACTCAGAAGCATCTATTTCTACCAATTTCAGGCATTAAAATGACTCTAAACACACTTATTTTAGTTACAAAGTGATAATTCACATGCAATAGTCATTTACAGTCAAAAACTTAAACAATAAAAAATTACCAATTCTGACCATCTGGAGAAAGTTCGACTGGTCACGGGACACTATTTTTCATCAGAAAATTTATTTTTTTGACTTTAGAAAAATTTATTCAAAATGTCATTTGGACTGTGTCTCATGTTGAATGACTACTTTTTAAAGCCTCAATGTGACCACAATTGCCATTTTTACAGACTTTTTCTCCTACTCAGAAGCTTCTATTTCGACCAATTTCAAGCATTAAATGACTCTAAACACACTTATTTTAGTTCCAAAAGTGATGATTCACATGCAATAGTCATTTACAGTCAAAAAATGTAACTTAAAAAAATTACAATTTCTGACCATCTGGAGAAAGTTCGACAGGTCACGGGTCATCGTTTTTCATCAGAAAATGTTTTTTTAGTACTGTAGAAAAATGTATTCAAAATGTCATTTGGATTGTGCCTCATGTTGAATAACTACTTTTTAAAGCCTCAATGTGACCAAAATTGCCATTTTTACAGACTTTTTCTCCTACTCAGAAGCTTCTATTTCGATCAATTTCAGGCATTAAAATGACTCTAAACACACTTATTTTACTTCCAAAAGTGATAATTAACATGCAATAGTCATTTACAGTCCAAAAATTAAACATAAAAAAATTACAATTTCTGACCATCTGGAGAAAGTTCGACAGGTCACGGGTCACCGTTTTTCATCAGAAAATGGATTTTTTTGGACTGTAGGAAAATGTATTCAAAATGTCATTTGGATTGAGACTCATGTTGAATATCTACTTTTTAAAGCCTCAATGTGACCAAAATTGCCATTTTTACAGACTTTTTCTCCTACTCAGAAGCATCTATTTCGACCAATTTCAGGCATTAAAATTACTCTAAACACACTTATTTTAGTTACAATTCTGACCATCTGGAGAAAGTTCGACAGGTCACGGGACACTGTTTTTCATCGGAAAATTGATTTTTTTACCTTTGGAAAAATGTATTCAAAATGTCATTTGGATTGAGCCTCATGTTGAATAACTACTTTTTAAAGCCCCAATTTGAGCAAAATTCCATTTTTACAGACTTTTTCTCCTACTCAAAAGCTTCTATTTCGACCAATTTCAGGCATTTAAATGACTCTAAACACACTTATTTTAGTTACAAAAGTGATAATTCACATGCAATAGTAATTTACAGTCAAAAACTTACACAATAAAAAATTACCAATTCTGACCATCTGGAGAATGTTCGACAGGTCAGGGGACACTATTTTTCATCAGAAAATTGATTTATTTGACTTTAGAAAAATGTATTCAAAATGTCATTTGGACTGTGTCTCATGTTGAATAACTACTTTTTAAAGCCTCAATGTGACCAAAATTGCCATTTTTACAGACTTTTTCTCCTACTCAGAAGCTTCTATTTCGACCAATTTCAAGCATTAAATGACTCTAAACACACTTATTTTAGTTCCAAAAGTGATAATTCACATGCAATAGTCATTTACAGTCAAAAAATTTAACTTAAAAAAATTACAATTTCTGACCATCTGGAGAAAGTTCGACAGGTCTCGGGTCACCGTTTTTCATCAGAAAATGGATTTTTTGGACTGTAGAAAAATGTATTCAAAATGTCATTTGGATTGTGTCTCATGTTGAATAACTACTTTTTAAAGCCCCAATTTGACCAAAATTGCCATTTTTACAGACTTTTTCTCCTACTCAAAAGCTTCTATTTCGGCCAATTTCAGGCATTTAAATGACTCTAAACACACTTATTTTAGTTCCAAAAGTGTTAATTAACATGCAATAGTCATTTACAGTCAAAAAATTAAACATAAAAAAATTACAATTTCTGACCATCTGGAGAAAGTTCGACAGGTCACCGTTTTTCATCAGAAAATGGATTTTTTTGGACTATAGAAAAATGTATACAAAATGTCATTTGGATTGTGTCTCGTGTTGAATAACTACTTTTTAAAGCCCCAATTTGACCACAATTGCCATTTTTACAGACTTTTTCTCCTACTCAAAAGCTTCTATTTCGACCAATTTCAGGCATTTAAATGACTCTAAACACACTTATTTTAGTTACAAAAGTGATAATTCACATGCAATAGTCATTTACAGTCAAAAACTTACACAATAAAAAATTACCAATTCTGACCATCTGGAGAATGTTCGACAGGTCATGGGACACTATTTTTCATCAGAAAATTGATTTTTTTGACTTTAGAAAAATGTATTCAAAATGTCATTTGGACTGTGTCTCATGTTGAATAACTACTTTTTAAAGCCTCAATGTGACCAAAATTGCCATTTTTACAGACTTTTTCTCCTACTCAGAAGCTTCTATTTCGACCAATTTCAAGCAATAAATGACTCTAAACACACTTATTTTAGTTCCAAAAGTGATAATTCACATGCAATAGTCATTTACAGTCAAAATATTTAACTTAAAAAAATTACAATTTCTGACCATCTGGAGAAAGTTCGACAGGTCTCGGGTCACCGTTTTTCATCAGAAAATGGATTTTTTGGACTGTAGAAAAATGTATTCAAAATGTTATTTGGATTGACACTCATGTTGAATATCTACTTTTTAAAGACTCAATGTGACCAAAATTGCCATTTTTACAGACTTTTTCTCCTACTCAGAAGCATCTATTTCGACCAATTTCAGGCATTAAAATTACTCTAAACACACTTATTTTAGTTCCAAAAGTGATAATTCACATGCAATAGTCATTTACATTAAAAAAATTTAACATAAAAAAATTACAATTTCTGACCATCTGGAGAAAGTTCGACAGGTCACGGGACACTGTTTTTCATCAGAAAATGGATTTTTTGGACTGTAGAAAAATGTATTCAAAATGTCATTTGGATTGTGTCTCATGTTGAATAACTACTTTTTAAAGCCCCAATTTGACCAAAATTGCCATTTTTACAGACTTTTTCTCCTACTCAAAAGCTTCTATTTCGGCCAATTTCAGGCATTTAAATGACTCTAAACACACTTATTTTAGTTCCAAAATTGATAATTAACATGCAATAGTCATTTACAGTCAAAAAATTAAACTTAAAAAAATTACAATTTCTGACCATCTGGAGAAAGTTCGACAGGTCACGGGTCATCGTTTTTCATCAGAAAATGTTTTTTTAGTACTGTAGAAAAATGTATTCAAAATGTCATTTGGATTGTGCCTCATGTGGAATAACTACTTTTTAAAGCCTCAATGTGACCAAAATTGCCATTTTTACAGACTTTTTCTCCTACTCAGAAGCATCTATTTCGACCAATTTCAGGCATTAAAATTACTCTAAACAAACTTATTTTAGTTACAATTCTGACCATCTGGAGAAAGTTCGACAGGTCACGGGACACTGTTTTTCATCAGAAAATTGATTTTTTTGCCTTTGAAAAAATGTATTCAAAATGTCATTTGGATTGAGCCTCATGTTAAATAACTTCTATTTAAAGCACCAATTTGACCAAAATTGCCATTTTTACAGACTTTTTCTCCTACTCAAAAGCTACTATTTCGACCAATTTCAGGCATTTAAATGACTCTAAACAAACTTATTTTAGTTCCAAAAGTGATAATTAATATGCAATAGTCATTTACAGTCAAAAAATTAAACATAAAAAAATTACAATTTCTGACCATCTGGAGAAAGTTCAACAGGTCACGAGTCACTGTTTTTCATCAGAAAATGGATTTTTTGGACTGTAGAAAAATGTATTCAAAATGTCATTTGGACTGTGTCTCATGTTGAATGACTACTTTTTAAAGCCTCAATGTGACCACAATTGCCATTTTTACAGACTTTTTCTCCTACTCAGAAGCTTCTATTTCGACCAATTTCAAGCATTAAATGACTCTAAACACACTTATTTTAGTTCCAAAAGTGATAATTCACATGCAATAGTCATTTACAGTCATAAAATTTAACTTAAAAAAATTGCAATTTCTGACCATCTGGAGAAAGTTCGACAGGTCTCGGGTCACAGTTTTTCATCAGAAAATGGATTTTTTGGACTGTAGAAAAATGTATTCAAAATGTCATTTGGATTGACACTCATGTTGAATATCTACTTTTTAAAGCCTCAATGTGACCAAAATTGCCATTTTTACAGACTTTTTCTCCTACTCAGAAGCATCTATTTCGACCAATTTCAGGCATTAAAATTACTCTAAACACACCTATTTTAGTTCCAAAAGTGTTAATTCACATGCAATAGTCATTTACATTAAAAAAATTAAACATAAAAAAATTACAATTTCTGACCATCTGGAGAAAGTTTGACAGGTCACGGGACACTGTTTATCTTCAGAAAATGGATTTTTTGTACTGTGGAAAAATGTATTCAAAATGTCATTTGGATTGTGTCTCATGTTGAATAACTACTTTTTAAAGCCCCAATTTGACCAAAATTGCCATTTTTACAGACTTTTTCTCCTACTCAAAAGCTTCTATTTCGACCAATTTCAGGCATTTAAATGACTCTAAACACACTTATGTTAGTTCCAAAAGTGATAATTAACATGCAATAGTCATTTACAGTCAAAAAATTAAACATAAAAAAATTACAATTTCTGACCATCTGGAGAAAGTTCGACAGGTCACGGGTCACCGTTTTTCATCAGAAAATTGATTTTTTTGGACTGTAGGAAAATGTATTCAAAATATCATTTGGATTGAGACTCATGTTGAATATCTACTTTTTAAAGCCTCAATGTGACCAAAATTGCCATTTTTACAGACATTTTCTCCTACTCAGAAGCATCTATTTCGACCAATTTCAGGCATTAAAATTACTCTAAACACACTTATTTTAGTTACAATTCTGACCATCTGGAGAAAGTTCGACAGGTCACGGGACACTGTTTTTCATCAGAAAATTGATTTTTTTGCCTTTGGAAAAATGTATTCAAAATGTCATTTGGATTGAGCCTCGTGTTGAATAACTACTTTTTAAAGCCCCAATTTGACCAAAATTGCCATTTTTACAGACTTTTTCTCCTACTCAAAAGCTTCTATTTCGACCAATTTCAGGCATTTAAATGACTCTAAACAAACTTATTTTAGTTCCAAAAGTGATAATTAACATGCAATAGTCATTTACAGTCAAAAAATTAAACATAAAAAAATTACAATTTTTGACCATCTGGAGAAAGTTCGACAGGTCACGAGTCACTGTTTTTCATCAGAAAATGGATTTTTTGGACTGTAGAAAAATGTATTCAAAATTTCATTTGGATTGAGACTCATGTTGAATAACTACTTTTGAAAGCCTCAATGTGACCAAAATTGCCATTTTTACAGACTTTTTCTCCTACTCAGAAGCATCTATTTCTACCAATTTCAGGCATTAAAATGACTCTAAACACACGTATTTTAGTTACAAAAGTGATAATTCACATGCAATAGTCATTTACAGTCAAAAACTTAAACAATAAAAAATTACCAATTCTGACCATCTGGAGAAAGTTCGACAGGTCACGGGACACTATTTTTCATCAGAAAATTGATTTTTTTGACTTTAGAAAAATTTATTCAAAATGTCATTTGGACTGTGTCTCATGTTGAATGACTACTTTTTAAAGCCTCAATGTGACCACAATTGCCATTTTTACAGACTTTTTCTCCTTCTCAGAAGCTTCTATTTCGACCAATTTCAAGCATTAAATGACTCTAAACACACTTATTTTAGTTCCAAAAGTGATAATTCACATGCAATAGTCATTTACAGTCAAAAAATGTAACTTAAAAAAATTACAATTTCTGACCATCTGGAGAAAGTTCGACAGGTCTCGGGTCACCGTTTTTCATCAGAAAATTGATTTTTTGGACTGTAGAAAAATGTATTCAAAATGTCATTTGGATTGACACTCATGTTGAATATCTACATTTAAAGCCTCAATGTGACCAAAATTGCCATTTTTACAGACTTTTTCTCCTACTCAGAAGCATCTATTTCGACCAATTTCAGGCATTAAAATTACTCTAACACACCTATTTTAGTTCCAAAAGTGTTAATTCACATGCAATAGTCATTTACATTCAAAAAATTAAACATAAAAAAATTACAATTTCTGACCATCTGGAGAAAGTTCGACAGGTCATGGGACACTGTTTATCATCAGAAAATTGATTTTTTGTACTGTAGAAATATGTATTCAAAATGTCATTTGGATTGTGTCTCGTGTTGAATAACTACTTTTTAAAGCCCCAATTTGACCAAAATTGCCATTTTTACAGACTTTTTCTCCTACTCAAAAGCTTCTATTTCGACCAATTTCAGGCATTTAAATGACTCTAAACAAACTTATTTTAGTTCCAAAAGTGATAATTAACATGCAATAGTCATTTACAGTCAAAAAATTAAACATAAAAAAATTACAATTTCTGACCATCTGCAGAAAGTTCGACAGGTCACCGTTTTTCATCAGAAAATTGATTTTTTTGGACTGTAGAAAAATGTATACAAAATCTCATTTGGATTGAGACTCATGTTGAATTACTACTTTTTAAAGCCTCAATGTGACCAAAACTGCCATTTTTACAGACTTTTTCTCCTACTCAAAAGCTTCTATTTCGACCAATTTCAGGCATTTAAATGACTCTAAACACAATTATTTTAGTTCCAAAAGTGATAATTCACATGCAATAGTCATTTACAGTCAAAAAATGTAACTTAAAAAAATTACAATTTCTGACCATCTGGAGAAAGTTCGACAGGTCACGGGTCATCGTTTTTCATCAGAAAATGTTTTTTTAGTACTGTAGAAAAATGTATTCAAAATGTCATTTGGATTGTGCCTCATGTTGAATAACTACTTTTTAAAGCCTCAATGTGACCAAAATTGCCATTTTTACAGACTTTTTCTCCTACTCAGAAGCTTCTATTTCGATCAATTTCAGGCATTTAAATTACTCTAAACACACTTATTTTAGTTACAATTCTGACCATCTGGAGAAAGTTCGACAGGTCACGGGACACTGTTTTTCATCAGAAAATTGATATTTTTGCCTTTGGAAAAATGTATTCAAAATGTCATTTGGATTGAGCCTCATGTTGAATAACTACTATTTAAAGCACCAATTTGACCAAAATTGCCATTTTTACAGACTTTTTCTCCTACTCAAAAGCTACTATTTCGACCAATTTCAGGCATTTAAATGACTCTAAACAAACTTATTTTAGTTCCAAAAGTGATAAATAACATGCAATAGTCATTTACAGTCAAAAAATAAAACATAAAAAAATTACAATTTCTGACCATCTGGAGAAAGTTCGACAGGTCACGAGTCACTGTTTTTCATCAGAAAATGGATTTTTTGGACTGTAGAAAAATGTATTCAAAATTTCATTTGGATTGAGACTCATGTTGAATAACTACTTTTTAAAGCCTCAATGTGACCAAAATTGCCATTTTTACAGACTTTTTCTCCTACTCAGAAGCATCTATTTCTACCAATTTCAGGCATTAAAATGACTCTAAACACACTTATTTTAGTTACAAAGTGATAATTCACATGCAATAGTCATTTACAGTCAAAAACGTAAACAATAAAAAATTACCAATTCTGACCATCTGGAGAAAGTTCGACTGGTCACGGGACACTATTTTTCATCAGAAAATTGATTTTTTTGACTTTAGAAAAATTTATTCAAAATGTCATTTGGACTGTGTCTCATGTTGAATGACTACTTTTTAAAGCCTCAATGTGACCACAATTGCCATTTTTACAGACTTTTTCTCCTACTCAGAAGCTTTTATTTCGACCAATTTCAAGCATTGAATGACTCTAAACACACTTATTTTAGTTCCAAAAGTGATAATTCACATGCAATAGTCATTTACAGTCATAAAATTTAACTTAAAAAAATTACAATTTCTGACCATCTGGAGAAAGTTCGACAGGTCTCGGGTCACCGTTTTTCATCAGAAAATGGATTTTTTGGACTGTAGAAAAATGTATTCAAAATGTCATTTGGATTGACACTCATGTTGAATATCTACTTTTTAAAGCCTCAATGTGACCAAAATTGCCATTTTTACAGACTTTTTCTCCTACTCAGAAGCATCTATTTCGACCAATTTCAGGCATTAAAATTACTCTAAACACACCTATTTTAGTTCCAAAAGTGTTAATTCACATGCAATAGTCATTTACATAAAAAAAACTTAAACATAAAAAAATTACAATTTCTGACCATCTGGAGAAAGTTCGACAGGTCACGGGTCACCGTTTTTCATCAGAAAATTGATTTTTTTGGACTGTAGGAAAATGTATTCAAAATATCATTTGGATTGAGACTCTTGTTGAATATCTACTTTTTAAAGCCTCAATGTGACCAAAATTGCCATTTTTACAGACATTTTCTCCTACTCAGAAGCATCTATTTCGACCAATTTCAGGCATTAAAATTACTCTAAACACACTTATTTTAGTTACAATTCTGACCATCTGGAGAAAGTTTGACAGGTCACGGGACACTGTTTATCATCAGAAAATTGATTTTTTGTACTGTGGAAAAATGTATTCAAAATGTCATTTGGATTGTGTCTCATGTTGAATAACTACTTTTTAAAACCCCAATTTGACCAAAATTGCCATTTTTACAGACTTTTTCTCCTACTCAAAAGCTTCTATTTCGACCAATTTCAGGCATTTAAATGACTCTAAACACACTTATGTTAGTTCCAAAAGTGATAATTAACATGCAATAGTCATTTACAGTCAAAAAATTAAACATAAAAAAATTACAATTTCTGACCATCTGGAGAAAGTTCGACAGGTCACGGGTCACCGTTTTTCATCAGAAAATTGATTTTTTTGGACTGTAGGAAAATGTATTCAAAATATCATTTGGATTGAGACTCTTGTTGAATATCTACTTTTTAAAGCCTCAATGTGACCAAAATTGCCATTTTTACAGACTTTTTCTCCTACTCAGAAGCATCTATTTCGACCAATTTCAGGCATTAAAATTACTCTAAACACACCTATTTTAGTTCCAAAAGTGTTAATTCACATGCAATAGTCATTTACATAAAAAAAACTTAAACATAAAAAAATTACAATTTCTGACCATCTGGAGAAAGTTCGACAGGTCACGGGTCACCGTTTTTCATCAGAAAATTGATTTTTTTGGACTGTAGGAAAATGTATTCAAAATATCATTTGGATTGAGACTCTTGTTGAATATCTACTTTTTAAAGCCTCAATGTGACCAAAATTGCCATTTTTACAGACATTTTCTCCTACTCAGAAGCATCTATTTCGACCAATTTCAGGCATTAAAATTACTCTAAACACACTTATTTTAGTTACAATTCTGACCATCTGGAGAAAGTTTGACAGGTCACGGGACACTGTTTATCATCAGAAAATTGATTTTTTGTACTGTGGAAAAATGTATTCAAAATGTCATTTGGATTGTGTCTCATGTTGAATAACTACTTTTTAAAACCCCAATTTGACCAAAATTGCCATTTTTACAGACTTTTTCTCCTACTCAAAAGCTTCCATTTCGACCAATTTCAGGCATTTAAATGACTCTAAACACACTTATGTTAGTTCCAAAAGTGATAATTAACATGCAATAGTCATTTACAGTCAAAAAATTAAACATAAAAAAATTACAATTTCTGACCATCTGGAGAAAGTTCGACAGGTCACGGGTCACCGTTTTTCATCAGAAAATTGATTTTTTTGGACTGTAGGAAAATGTATTCAAAATATCATTTGGATTGAGACTCTTGTTGAATATCTACTTTTTAAAGCCTCAATGTGACCAAAATTGCCATTTTTACAGACATTTTCTCCTACTCAGAAGCATCTATTTCGACCAATTTCAGGCATTAAAATTACTCTAAACACACTTATTTTAGTTACAATTCTGACCATCTGGAGAAAGTTCGACAGGTCACGGGACACTGTTTTTCATCAGAAAATTGATTTTTTTGCCTTTGGAAAAATGTTTTCAAAATGTCATTTGGACTGTGTCTCATGTTGAATGACTACTTTTTAAAGCCTCAATGTGACCACAATTGCCATTTTTACAGACTTTTTCTCCTTCTCAGAAGCTTCTATTTCGACCAATTTCAAGCATTAAATGACTCTAAACACACTTATTTTAGTTCCAAAAGTGATAATTCACATGCAATAGTCATTTACAGTCAAAAAATGTAACTTAAAAAAATTACAATTTCTGACCATCTGGAGAAAGTTCGACAGGTCTCGGGTCACCGTTTTTCATCAGAAAATTGATTTTTTGGACTGTAGAAAAATGTATTCAAAATGTCATTTGGATTGACACTCATGTTGAATATCTACATTTAAAGCCTCAATGTGACCAAAATTGCCATTTTTACAGACTTTTTCTCCTACTCAGAAGCATCTATTTCGACCAATTTCAGGCATTTAAATTACTCTAAACACACTTATTTTAGTTACAAAAGTGATAATTCACATGCAATAGTCATTTACAGTCAAAAACTTACACAATAAAAAATTACCAATTCTGACCATCTGGAGAATGTTCGACAGGTCATGGGACACTATTTTTCATCAGAAAATTGATTTTTTTGACTTTAGAAAAATGTATTCAAAATGTCATTTGGACTGTGTCTCATGTTGAATGACTACTTTTTAAAGCCTCAATGTGACCACAATTGCCATTTTTACAGACTTTTTCTCCTACTCAGAAGCTTCTATTTCTACCAATTTCAAGCATTAAATGACTCTAAACACACTTATTTTAGTTCCAAAAGTGATAATTCACATGCAATAGTCATTTACAGTCAAAACATTTAACTTAAAAAAATTACAATTTCTGACCATCTGGAGAAAGTTCGACAGGTCTCGGGTCACCGTTTTTCATCAGAAAATTGATTTTTTGGACTGTAGAAAAATGTATTCAAAATGTCATTTGGATTGACACTCATGTTGAATATCTACTTTTAAAGCCTCAATGTGACCAAAATTGCCATTTTTACAGACGTTTTCTCCTACTCAGAAGCATCTATTTCGACCAATTTCAGGCATTAAAATTACTCTAAACACACCTATTTTAGTTCCAAAAGTGTTAATTCACATGCAATAGTCATTTACATTCAAAAAATTAAACATAAAAAAATTACAATTTCTGACCATCTGGAGAAAGTTCGACAGGTCACGGGACACTGTTTATCATCAGAAAATTGATTTTTTGTACTGTAGAAATATGTATTCAAAATGTCATTTGGATTGTGTCTCGTGTTGAATAACTACTTTTTAAAGCCCCAATTTGACCAAAATTGCCATTTTTACAGACTTTTTCTCCTACTCAAAAGCTTCTATTTCGACCAATTTCAGGCATTTAAATGACTCTAAACACACTTATGTTAGTTCCAAAAGTGATAATTAACATGCAATAGTCATTTACAGTCAAAAAATTAAACATAAAAAAATTACAATTTCTGACCATCTGGAGAAAGTTCGACAGGTCATGGGTCACCGTTTTTCATCAGAAAATTGATTTTTTTTGGACTGTAGGAAAATGTATTCAAAATATCATTTGGATTGAGACTCATGTTGAATATCTACTTTTTAAAGCCTCAATGTGACCAAAATTGCCATTTTTACAGACATTTTCTCCTATTCAGAAGCATCTATTTCGACCAATTTCAGGCATTAAAATTACTCTAAACACACTTATTTTAGTTACAATTCTGACCATCTGGAGAAAGTTCAACAGGTCACGGGACACTGTTTTTCATCAGAAAATTGATTTTTTTTGCCTTTGGAAAAATGTATTCAAAATGTCATTTGGATTGAGCCTCATGTTGAATAACTACTTTTTAAAGCCCCAATTTGACCAAAATTGCCATTTTTACAGACTTTTTCTCCTACTCAAAAGCTTCTATTTCGACCAATTTCAGGCATTTAAATGACTCTAAACAAACTTATTTTAGTTCCAAAAGTGATAATTAACATGCAATAGTCATTTACAGTCAAAAAATTAAACATAAAAAAATTACAATTTCTGACCATCTGCAGAAAGTTCGACAGGTCACCGTTTTTCATCAGAAAATGGATTTTTTTGGACTGTAGAAAAATGTATACAAAATCTCATTTGGATTGAGACTCATGTTGAATTACTACTTTTTAAAGCCTCAATGTGACCAAAACTGCCATTTTTACAGACTTTTTCTCCTACTCAAAAGCTTCTATTTCGACCAATTTCAGGCATTTAAATGACTCTAAACACACCTATTTTAGTTACAAAAGTGATAATTCACATGCAATAGTCATTTACAGTCAAAAAATGTAACTTAAAAAAATTACAATTTCTGACCATCTGGAGAAAGTTCGACAGGTCACGAGTCATCGTTTTTCATCAGAAAATGTTTTTTTAGTACTGTAGAAAAATGTATTCAAAATGTCATTTGGATTGTGCCTCATGTTGAATAACTACTTTTTAAAGCCTCAATGTGACCAAAATTGCCATTTTTACAGACTTTTTCTCCTACTCAGAAGCTTCTATTTCGATCAATTTCAGGCATTTAAATTACTCTAAACACACTTATTTTAGTTACAATTCTGACCATCTGGAGAAAGTTCGACAGGTCACGGGACACTGTTTTTCATCAGAAAATTGATATTTTTGCCTTTGGAAAAATGTATTCAAAATGTCATTTGGATTGAGCCTCATGTTGAATGACTACTATTTAAAGCACCAATTTGACCAAAATTGCCATTTTTACAGACTTTTTCTCCTACTCAAAAGCTACTATTTCGACCAATTTCAGGCATTTAAATGACTCTAAACAAACTTATTTTAGTTCCAAAAGTGATAATTAACATGCAATAGTCATTTACAGTCAAAAAATTAAACATAAAAAAATTACAATTTCTGACCATCTGGAGAAAGTTCGACAGGTCACGAGTCACTGTTTTTCATCGGAAAATGGATTTTTGGACTGTAGAAAAATGTATTCAAAATTTCATTTGGATTGAGACTCATGTTGAATAACTACTTTTTAAAGCCTCAATGTGACCAAAATTGCCATTTTTACAGACTTTTTCTCCTACTCAGAAGCATCTATTTCTACCAATTTCAGGCATTAAAATGACTCTAAACACACTTATTTTAGTTACAAAGTGATAATTCACATGCAATAGTCATTTACAGTCAAAAACTTAAACAATAAAAAATTACCAATTCTGACCATCTGGAGAAAGTTCGACTGGTCACGGGACACTATTTTTCATCAGAAAATTGATTTTTTTTACTTTAGAAAAATTTATTCAAAATGTCATTTGGACTGTGTCTCGTGTTGAATGACTACTTTTTAAAGCCTCAATGTGACCACAATTGCCATTTTTACAGACTTTTTCTCCTACTCAGAAGCTTCTATTTCGACCAATTTCAAGCATTAAATGACTCTAAACACACTTATTTTAGTTCCAAAAGTGATAATTCACATGCAATAGTCATTTACAGTCATAAAATTTAACTTAAAAAAATTGCAATTTCTGACCATCTGGAGAAAGTTCGACAGGTCTCGGGTCACAGTTTTTCATCAGAAAATGGATTTTTTGGACTGTAGAAAAATGTATTCAAAATGTCATTTGGATTGACACTCATGTTGAATATCTACTTTTTAAAGCCTCAATGTGACCAAAATTGCCATTTTTACAGACTTTTTCTCCTACTCAGAAGCATCTATTTCGACCAATTTCAGGCATTAAAATTACTCTAAACACACCTATTTTAGTTCCAAAAGTGTTAATTCACATGCAATAGTCATTTACATTAAAAAAATTAAACATAAAAAAATTACAATTTCTGACCATCTGGAGAAAGTTTGACAGGTCACGGGACACTGTTTATCTTCAGAAAATGGATTTTTTGTACTGTGGAAAAATGTATTCAAAATGTCATTTGGATTGTGTCTCATGTTGAATAACTACTTTTTAAAGCCCCAATTTGACCAAAATTGCCATTTTTACAGACTTTTTCTCCTACTCAAAAGCTTCTATTTCGACCAATTTCAGGCATTTAAATGACTCTAAACACACTTATGTTAGTTCCAAAAGTGATAATTAACATGCAATAGTCATTTACAGTCAAACAATTAAACATAAAAAAATTACAATTTCTGACCATCTGGAGAAAGTTCGACAGGTCACGGGTCACCGTTTTTCATCAGAAAATTGATTTTTTTGGACTGTAGGAAAATGTATTCAAAATATCATTTGGATTGAGACTCATGTTGAATATCTACTTTTTAAAGCCTCAATGTGACCAAAATTGCCATTTTTACAGACATTTTCTCCTACTCAGAAGCATCTATTTCGACCAATTTCAGGCATTAAAATTACTCTAAACACACTTATTTTAGTTACAATTCTGACCATCTGGAGAAAGTTCGACAGGTCACGAGTCACTGTTTTTCATCGGAAAATTGATTTTTTGGACTGTGGAAAAATGTATTCAAAATTTCATTTGGATTGAGACTCATGTTGAATAACTACTTTTTAAAGCCTCAATGTGACCAAAATTGCCATTTTTACAGACTTTTTCTCCTACTCAGAAGCATCTATTTCTACCAATTTCAGGCATTAAAATGACTCTAAACACACTTATTTTAGTTACAAAGTGATAATTCACATGCAATAGTCATTTACAGTCAAAAACTTAAACAATAAAAAATTACCAATTCTGACCATCTGGAGAAAGTTCGACTGGTCACGGGACACTATTTTTCATCAGAAAATTGATTTTTTTTACTTTAGAAAAATTTATTCAAAATGTCATTTGGACTGTGTCTCATGTTGAATGACTACTTTTTAAAGCCTCAATGTGACCACAATTGCCATTTTTACAGACTTTTTCTCCTACTCAGAAGCTTCTATTTCGACCAATTTCAAGCATTAAATGACTCTAAACACACTTATTTTAGTTCCAAAAGTGATAATTCACATGCAATAGTCATTTACAGTCATAAAATTTAACTTAAAAAAATTGCAATTTCTGACCATCTGGAGAAAGTTCGACAGGTCTCGGGTCACAGTTTTTCATCAGAAAATGGATTTTTTGGACTGTAGAAAAATGTATTCAAAATGTCATTTGGATTGACACTCATGTTGAATATCTACTTTTTAAAGCCTCAATGTGACCAAAATTGCCATTTTTACAGACTTTTTCTCCTACTCAGAAGCATCTATTTCGACCAATTTCAGGCATTAAAATTACTCTAAACACACCTATTTTAGTTCCAAAAGTGTTAATTCACATGCAATAGTCATTTACATTAAAAAAATTAAACATAAAAAAATTACAATTTCTGACCATCTGGAGAAAGTTTGACAGGTCACGGGACACTGTTTATCTTCAGAAAATGGATTTTTTGTACTGTGGAAAAATGTATTCAAAATGTCATTTGGATTGTGTCTCATGTTGAATAACTACTTTTTAAAGCCCCAATTTGACCAAAATTGCCATTTTTACAGACTTTTTCTCCTACTCAAAAGCTTCTATTTCGACCAATTTCAGGCATTTAAATGACTCTAAACACACTTATGTTAGTTCCAAAAGTGATAATTAACATGCAATAGTCATTTACAGTCAAACAATTAAACATAAAAAAATTACAATTTCTGACCATCTGGAGAAAGTTCGACAGGTCACGGGTCACCGTTTTTCATCAGAAAATTGATTTTTTTGGACTGTAGGAAAATGTATTCAAAATATCATTTGGATTGAGACTCATGTTGAATATCTACTTTTTAAAGCCTCAATGTGACCAAAATTGCCATTTTTACAGACATTTTCTCCTACTCAGAAGCATCTATTTCGACCAATTTCAGGCATTAAAATTACTCTAAACACACTTATTTTAGTTACAATTCTGACCATCTGGAGAAAGTTCGACAGGTCACGGGACACTGTTTTTCATCAGAAAATTGATTTTTTTGCCTTTGGAAAAATGTATTCAAAATGTCATTTGGATTGAGCCTCGTGTTGAATAACTACTTTTTAAAGCCCCAATTTGACCAAAATTGCCATTTATACAGACTTTTTCTCCTACTCAAAAGCTTCTATTTCGACCAATTTCAGGCATTTAAATGACTCTAAACAAACGTATTTTAGTTCCAAAAGTGATAATTAACATGCAATAGTCATTTACAGTCAAAAAATTAAACATAAAAAAATTACAATTTTTGACCATCTGGAGAAAGTTCGACAGGTCACGAGTCACTGTTTTTCATCAGAAAATGGATTTTTTGGACTGTAGAAAAATGTATTCAAAATTTCATTTGGATTGAGACTCATGTTGAATAACTACTTTTGAAAGCCTCAATGTGACCAAAATTGCCATTTTTACAGACTTTTTCTCCTACTCAGAAGCTTCTATTTCTACCAATTTCAGGCATTAAAATGACTCTAAACACACGTATTTTAGTTACAAAAGTGATAATTCACATGCAATAGTCATTTACAGTCAAAAACTTAAACAATAAAAAATTACCAATTCTGACCATCTGGAGAAAGTTCGACAGGTCACGGGACACTATTTTTCATCAGAAAATTGATTTTTTTGACTTTAGAAAAATTTATTCAAAATGTCATTTGGACTGTGTCTCATGTTGAATGACTACTTTTTAAAGCCTCAATGTGACCACAATTGCCATTTTTACAGACTTTTTCTCCTACTCAGAAGCTTCTATTTCGACCAATTTCAGGCATTAAAATTACTCTAACACACCTATTTTAGTTCCAAAAGTGTTAATTCACATGCAATAGTCATTTACATTCAAAAAATTAAACATAAAAAAATTACAATTTCTGACCATCTGGAGAAAGTTCGACAGGTCACGGGACACTGTTTATCATCAGAAAATTGATTTTTTGTACTGTAGAAATATGTATTCAAAATGTCATTTGGATTGTGTCTCGTGTTGAATAACTACTTTTTAAAGCCCCAATTTGACCAAAATTGCCATTTTTACAGACTTTTTCTCCTACTCAAAAGCTTCTATTTCGACCAATTTCAGGCATTTAAATGACTCTAAACACACTTATGTTAGTTCCAAAAGTGATAATTAACATGCAATAGTCATTTACAGTCAAAAAATTATACATAAAAAAATTACAATTTCTGACCATCTGGAGAAAGTTCGACAGGTCATGGGTCACCGTTTTTCATCAGAAAATTGATTTTTTTTGGACTGTAGGAAAATGTATTCAAAATATCATTTGGATTGAGACTCATGTTGAATATCTACTTTTTAAAGCCTCAATGTGACCAAAATTGCCATTTTTACAGACATTTTCTCCTACTCAGAAGCATCTATTTCGACCAATTTCAGGCATTAAAATTAATCTAAACACACTTATTTTAGTTACAATTCTGACCATCTGGAGAAAGTTCGACAGGTCACGGGACACTGTTTTTCATCAGAAAATTGATTTTTTTGCCTTTGGAAAAATGTATTCAAAATGTCATTTGGATTGAGCCTCATGTTGAATAACTACTTTTTAAAGCCCCAATTTGACGAAAATTGCCATTTTTACAGACTTTTTCTCCTACTCAAAAGCTTCTATTTCGACCAATTTCAGGCATTTAAATGACTCTAAACAAACTTATTTTAGTTCCAAAAGTGATAATTAACATGCAATAGTCATTTACAGTCAAAAAATTAAACATAAAAAAATTACAATTTCTGACCATCTGCAGAAAGTTCGACAGGTCACCGTTTTTCATCAGAAAATGGATTTTTTTGGACTGTAGAAAAATGTATACAAAATCTCATTTGGATTGAGACTCATGTTGAATTACTACTTTTTAAAGCCTCAATGTGACCAAAACTGCCATTTTTACAGACTTTTTCTCCTACTCAAAAGCTTCTATTTCGACCAATTTCAGGCATTTAAATGACTCTAAACACAATTATTTTAGTTCCAAAAGTGATAATTCACATGCAATAGTCATTTACAGTCAAAAAATGTAACTTAAAAAAATTACAATTTCCGACCATCTGGAGAAAGTTCGACAGGTCATGGGTCATCGTTTTTCATCAGAAAATGTTTTTTTAGTACTGTAGAAAAATGTATTCAAAATGTCATTTGGATTGTGCCTCATGTTGAATAACTACTTTTTAAAGCCTCAATGTGACCAAAATTGCCATTTTTACAGACTTTTTCTCCTACTCAGAAGCTTCTATTTCGATCAATTTCAGGCATTTAAATTACTCTAAACACACTTATTTTAGTTACAATTCTGACCATCTGGAGAAAGTTCGACAGGTCACGGGACACTGTTTTTCATCAGAAAATTGATATTTTTGCCTTTGGAAAAATGTATTCAAAATGTCATTTGGATTGAGCCTCATGTTGAATAACTACTATTTAAAGCACCAATTTGACCAAAATTGCCATTTTTACAGACTTTTTCTCCTACTCAAAAGCTACTATTTCGACCAATTTCAGGCATTTAAATGACTCTAAACAAACTTATTTTAGTTCCAAAAGTGATAATTAACATGCAATAGTCATTTAAAGTCAAAAAATTAAACATAAAAAAATTACAATTTCTGACCATCTGGAGAAAGTTCGACAGGTCACGAGTCACTGTTTTTCATCAGAAAATGGATTTTTTGGACTGTAGAAAAATGTATTCAAAATTTCATTTGGATTGAGACTCATGTTGAATAACTACTTTTTAAAGCCTCAATGTGACCAACATTGCCATTTTTACAGACTTTTTCTCCTACTCAGAAGCATCTATTTCTACCAATTTCAGGCATTAAAATGACTCTAAACACACTTATTTTAGTTACAAAGTGATAATTCACATGCAATAGTCATTTACAGTCAAAAACTTAAACAATAAAAAATTACCAATTCTGACCATCTGGAGAAAGTTCGACTGGTCACGGGACACTATTTTTCATCAGAAAATTGATTTTTTTGACTTTAGAAAAATTTATTCAAAATGTCATTTGGACTGTGTCTCATGTTGAATGACTACTTTTTAAAGCCTCAATGTGACCACAATTGCCATTTTTACAGACTTTTTCTCCTACTCAGAAGCTTCTATTTCGACCAATTTCAAGCATTAAATGACTCTAAACACACTTATTTTAGTTCCAAAAGTGATAATTCACATGCAATAGTCATTTACAGTCATAAAATTTAACATAAAAAAAATTACAATTTCTGACCATCTGGAGAAAGTTCGACAGGTCTCGGGTCACCGTTTTTCATCAGAAAATGGATTTTTTGGACTGTAGAAAAATGTATTCAAAATGTCATTTGGATTGACACTCATGTTGAATATCTACTTTTTAAAGCCTCAATGTGACCAAAATTGCCATTTTTACAGACTTTTTCTCCTACTCAGAAGCATCTATTTCGACCAATTTCAGGCATTAAAATTACTCTAAACACACCTATTTTAGTTCCAAAAGTGTTAATTCACATGCAATAGTCATTTACATTCAAAAAATTAAACATAAAAAAATTACAATTTCTGACCATCTGGAGAAAGTTCGACAGGTCACGGGTCACCGTTTTTCATCAGAAAATTGATTTTTTTGGACTGTAGGAAAATGTATTCAAAATATCATTTGGATTGAGACTCTTGTTGAATATCTACTTTTTAAAGCCTCAATGTGACCAAAATTGCCATTTTTACAGACATTTTCTCCTACTCAGAAGCATCTATTTCGACCAATTTCAGGCATTAAAATTACTCTAAACACACTTATTTTAGTTACAATTCTGACCATCTGGAGAAAGTTTGACAGGTCACGGGACACTGTTTATCATCAGAAAATTGATTTTTTGTACTGTGGAAAAATGTATTCAAAATGTCATTTGGATTGTGTCTCATGTTGAATAACTACTTTTTAAAACCCCAATTTGACCAAAATTGCCATTTTTACAGACTTTTTCTCCTACTCAAAAGCTTCTATTTCGACCAATTTCAGGCATTTAAATGACTCTAAACACACTTATGTTAGTTCCAAAAGTGATAATTAACATGCAATAGTCATTTACAGTCAAAAAATTAAACATAAAAAAATTACAATTTCTGACCATCTGGAGAAAGTTCGACAGGTCACGGCTCACCGTTTTTCATCAGAAAATTGATTTTTTGGGACTGTAGGAAAATGTATTCAAAACATCATTTGGATTGAGACTCTTGTTGAATATCTACTTTTTAAAGCCTCAATGTGACCAAAATTGCCATTTTTACAGACATTTTCTCCTACTCAGAAGCATCTATTTCGACCAATTTCAGGCATTAAAATTACTCTAAACACACTTATTTTAGTTACAATTCTGACCATCTGGAGAAAGTTCGACAGGTCACGGGACACTGTTTTTCATCAGAAAATTGATTTTTTTGCCTTTGGAAAAATGTATTCAAAATGTCATTTGGACTGTGTCTCATGTTGAATGACTACTTTTTAAAGCCTCAATGTGACCACAATTGCCATTTTTACAGACTTTTTCTCCTTCTCAGAAGCTTCTATTTCGACCAATTTCAAGCATTAAATGACTCTAAACACACTTATTTTAGTTCCAAAAGTGATAATTCACATGCAATAGTCATTTACAGTCAAAAAATGTAACTTAAAAAAATTACAATTTCTGACCATCTGGAGAAAGTTCGACAGGTCTCGGGTCACCGTTTTTCATCAGAAAATTGATTTTTTGGACTGTAAAAAAATGTATTCAAAATGTCATTTGGATTGACACTCATGTTGAATATCTACATTTAAAGCCTCAATGTGACCAAAATTGCCATTTTTACAGACTTTTTCTCCTACTCAGAAGCATCTATTTCGACCAATTTCAGGCATTTAAATTACTCTAAACACACTTATTTTAGTTACAAAAGTGATAATTCACATGCAATAGTCATTTACAGTCAAAAACTTACACAATAAAAAATTACCAATTCTGACCATCTGGAGAATGTTCGACAGGTCATGGGACACTATTTTTCATCAGAAAATTGATTTTTTTGACTTTAGAAAAATGTATTCAAAATGTCATTTGGACTGTGTCTCATGTTGAATGACTACTTTTTAAAGCCTCAATGTGACCACAATTGCCATTTTTACAGACTTTTTCTCCTACTCAGAAGCTTCTATTTCTACCAATTTCAAGCATTAAATGACTCTAAACACACTTATTTTAGTTCCAAAAGTGATAATTCACATGCAATAGTCATTTACAGTCAAAAAATTTAACTTAAAAAAATTACAATTTCTGACCATCTGGAGAAAGTTCGACAGGTCTCGGGTCACCGTTTTTCATCAGAAAATTGATTTTTTGGACTGTAGAAAAATGTATTCAAAATGTCATTTTGATTGACACTCATGTTGAATATCTACATTTAAAGCCTCAATGTCACCAAAATTGCCATTTTTACAGACTTTTTCTCCTACTCAGAAGCATCTATTTCGACCAATTTCAGGCATTAAAATTACTCTAAACACACCTATTTTAGTTCCAAAAGTGTTAATTCACATGCAATAGTCATTTACATTCAAAAAATTAAACATAAAAAAATTACAATTTCTGACCATCTGGAGAAAGTTCGACAGGTCACGGGACACTGTTTATCATCAGAAAATTGATTTTTTGTACTGTAGAAATATGTATTCAAAATGTCATTTGGATTGTGTCTCGTGTTGAATAACTACTTTTTAAAGCCCCAATTTGACCAAAATTGCCATTTTTACAGACTTTTTCTCCTACTCAAAAGCTTCTATTTCGACCAATTTCAGGCATTTAAATGACTCTAAACACACTTATGTTAGTTCCAAAAGTGATAATTAACATGCAATAGTCATTTAAAGTCAAAAAATTAAACATAAAAAAATTACAATTTCTGACCATCTGCAGAAAGTTCGACAGGTCACCGTTTTTCATCAGAAAATGGATTTTTTTGGACTGTAGAAAAATGTATACAAAATCTCATTTGGATTGAGACTCATGTTGAATTACTACTTTTTAAAGCCTCAATGTGACCAAAACTGCCATTTTTACAGACTTTTTCTCCTACTCAAAAGCTTCTATTTCGACCAATTTCAGGCATTTAAATGACTCTAAACACACCTATTTTAGTTACAAAAGTGATAATTCACATGCAATAGTCATTTACAGTCAAAAAATGTAACTTAAAAAAATTACAATTTCTGACCATCTGGAGAAAGTTCGACAGGTCACGGGTCATCGTTTTTCATCAGAAAATGTTTTTTTAGTACTGTAGAAAAATGTATTCAAAATGTCATTTGGACTGTGCCTCATGTTGAATAACCACTTTTTAACGCCTCAATGTGACCAAAATTGCCATTTTACAGACTTTTTCTCCTACTCAGAAGCATCTATTTTGACCAATTTCAGGCATTAAAATTACTCTAAACACACTTATTTTAGTTACAATTCTGACCATCTGGAGAAAGTTTGACAGGTCACGGGACACTGTTTATCATCAGAAAATTGATTTTTTGTACTGTGGAAAAATGTATTCAAAATGTCATTTGGATTGTGTCTCATGTTGAATAACTACTTTTTAAAACCCCAATTTGACCAAAATTGCCATTTTTACAGACTTTTTCTCCTACTCAAAAGCTTCTATTTCGACCAATTTCAGGCATTTAAATGACTCTAAACACACTTATGTTAGTTCCAAAAGTGATAATTAACATGCAATAGTCATTTACAGTCAAAAAATTAAACATAAAAAAATTACAATTTCTGACCATCTGGAGAAAGTTCGACAGGTCACGGCTCACCGTTTTTCATCAGAAAATTGATTTTTTGGGACTGTAGGAAAATGTATTCAAAATATCATTTGGATTGAGACTCTTGTTGAATATCTACTTTTTAAAGCCTCAATGTGACCAAAATTGCCATTTTTACAGACATTTTCTCCTACTCAGAAGCATCTATTTCGACCAATTTCAGGCATTAAAATTACTCTAAACACACTTATTTTAGTTACAATTCTGACCATCTGGAGAAAGTTCGACAGGTCACGGGACACTGTTTTTCATCAGAAAATTGATTTTTTTGCCTTTGGAAAAATGTATTCAAAATGTCATTTGGACTGTGTCTCATGTTGAATGACTACTTTTTAAAGCCTCAATGTGACCACAATTGCCATTTTTACAGACTTTTTCTCCTTCTCAGAAGCTTCTATTTCGACCAATTTCAAGCATTAAATGACTCTAAACACACTTATTTTAGTTCCAAAAGTGATAATTCACATGCAATAGTCATTTACAGTCAAAAAATGTAACTTAAAAAAATTACAATTTCTGACCATCTGGAGAAAGTTCGACAGGTCTCGGGTCACCGTTTTTCATCAGAAAATTGATTTTTTGGACTGTAAAAAAATGTATTCAAAATGTCATTTGGATTGACACTCATGTTGAATATCTACATTTAAAGCCTCAATGTGACCAAAATTGCCATTTTTACAGACTTTTTCTCCTACTCAGAAGCATCTATTTCGACCAATTTCAGGCATTTAAATTACTCTAAACACACTTATTTTAGTTACAAAAGTGATAATTCACATGCAATAGTCATTTACAGTCAAAAACTTACACAATAAAAAATTACCAATTCTGACCATCTGGAGAATGTTCGACAGGTCATGGGACACTATTTTTCATCAGAAAATTGATTTTTTTGACTTTAGAAAAATGTATTCAAAATGTCATTTGGACTGTGTCTCATGTTGAATGACTACTTTTTAAAGCCTCAATGTGACCACAATTGCCATTTTTACAGACTTTTTCTCCTACTCAGAAGCTTCTATTTCTACCAATTTCAAGCATTAAATGACTCTAAACACACTTATTTTAGTTCCAAAAGTGATAATTCACATGCAATAGTCATTTACAGTCAAAAAATTTAACTTAAAAAAATTACAATTTCTGACCATCTGGAGAAAGTTCGACAGGTCTCGGGTCACCGTTTTTCATCAGAAAATTGATTTTTTGGACTGTAGAAAAATGTATTCAAAATGTCATTTTGATTGACACTCATGTTGAATATCTACATTTAAAGCCTCAATGTGACCAAAATTGCCATTTTTAGAGACTTTTTCTCCTACTCAGAAGCATCTATTTCGACCAATTTCAGGCATTAAAATTACTCTAAACACACCTATTTTAGTTCCAAAAGTGTTAATTCACATGCAATAGTCATTTACATTCAAAAAATTAAACATAAAAAAATTACAATTTCTGACCATCTGGAGAAAGTTCGATAGGTCACGGGACACTGTTTATCATCAGAAAATTGATTTTTTGTACTGTAGAAATATGTATTCAAAATGTCATTTGGATTGTGTCTCGTGTTGAATAACTACTTTTTAAAGCCCCAATTTGACCAAAATTGCCATTTTTACAGACTTTTTCTCCTACTCAAAAGCTTCTATTTCGACCAATTTCAGGCATTTAAATGACTCTAAACACACTTATGTTAGTTCCAAAAGTGATAATTAACATGCAATAGTCATTTAAAGTCAAAAAATTAAACATAAAAAAATTACAATTTCTGACCATCTGCAGAAAGTTCGACAGGTCACCGTTTTTCATCAGAAAATGGATTTTTTTGGACTGTAGAAAAATGTATACAAAATCTCATTTGGATTGAGACTCATGTTGAATTACTACTTTTTAAAGCCTCAATGTGACCAAAACTGCCATTTTTACAGACTTTTTCTCCTACTCAAAAGCTTCTATTTCGACCAATTTCAGGCATTTAAATGACTCTAAACACACCTATTTTAGTTACAAAAGTGATAATTCACATGCAATAGTCATTTACAGTCAAAAAATGTAACTTAAAAAAATTACAATTTCTGACCATCTGGAGAAAGTTCGACAGGTCACGGGTCATCGTTTTTCATCAGAAAATGTTTTTTTAGTACTGTAGAAAAATGTATTCAAAATGTCATTTGGATTGTGCCTCATGTTGAATAACTACTTTTTAAAGCCTCAATGTGACCAAAATTGCCATTTTTACAGACTTTTTCTCCTACTCAGAAGCTTCCATTTCGATCAATTTCAGGCATTTAAATTACTCTAAACACACTTATTTTAGTTACAATTCTGACCATCTGGAGAAAGTTCGACAGGTCACGGGACACTGTTTTTCATCAGAAAATTGATATTTTTGCCTTTGGAAAAATGTATTCAAAATGTCATTTGGATTGAGACTCATGTTGAATTACTACTTTTTAAAGCCTCAATGTGACCACAATTGCCATTTTTACAGACTTTTTCTCCTACTCAGAAGCTTCTATTTCGACCAATTTCAAGCATTAAATGACTCTAAACACACTTATTTTAGTTCCAAAAGTGATAATTCACATGCAATAGTCATTTACAGTCATAAAATGTAACTTAAAAAAATTACAATTTCTGACCATCTGGAGAAAGTTCGACAGGTCTCGGGTCACCGTTTTTCATCAGAAAATGGATTTTTTGGACTGTAGAAAAATTTATTCAAAATGTCATTTGGACTGTGTCTCATGTTGAATGACTACTTTTTAAAGCCTCAATGTGACCACAATTGCCATTTTTACAGACTTTTTCTCCTACTCAGAAGCTTCTATTTCGACCAATTTCAAGCATTAAATGACTCTAAACACACTTATTTTAGTTCCAAAAGTGATAATTCACATGCAATAGTCATTTACAGTCATAAAATGTAACTTAAAAAAATTACAATTTCTGACCATCTGGAGAAAGTTCGACAGGTCTCGGGTCACCGTTTTTCATCAGAAAATGGATTTTTTGGACTGTAGAAAAATGTATTCAAAATGTCATTTGGATTGACACTCATGTTGAATATCTACTTTTTAAAGCCTCAATGTGACCAAAATTGCCATTTTTACAGACTTTTTCTCCCACTCAGAAGCATCTATTTCGACCAATTTCAGGCATTAAAATTACTCTAAACACACCTATTTTAGTTCCAAAAGTGTTAATTCACATGCAATAGTCATTTACATTCAAAAAATTAAACATAAAAAAATTACAATTTCTGACCATCTGGAGAAAGTTCGACAGGTCACGGGACACTGTTTATCATCAGAAAATTGATTTTTTGTACTGTAGAAATATGTATTCAAAATGTCATTTGGATTGTGTCTCGTGTTGAATAACTACTTTTTAAAGCCCCAATTTGACCAAAATTGCCATTTTTACAGACTTTTTCTCCTACTCAAAAGCTTCTATTTCGACCAATTTCAGGCATTTAAATGACTCTAAACACACTTATGTTAGTTCCAAAAGTGATAATTAACATGCAATAGTCATTTAAAGTCAAAAAATTAAACATAAAAAAATTACAATTTCTGACCATCTGCAGAAAGTTCGACAGGTCACCGTTTTTCATCAGAAAATGGATTTTTTTGGACTGTAGAAAAATGTATACAAAATCTCATTTGGATTGAGACTCATGTTGAATTACTACTTTTTAAAGCCTCAATGTGACCAAAACTGCCATTTTTACAGACTTTTTCTCCTACTCAAAAGCTTCTATTTCGACCAATTTCAGGCATTTAAATGACTCTAAACACACCTATTTTAGTTACAAAAGTGATAATTCACATGCAATAGTCATTTACAGTCAAAAAATGTAACTTAAAAAAATTACAATTTCTGACCATCTGGAGAAAGTTCGACAGGTCACGGGTCATCGTTTTTCATCAGAAAATGTTTTTTTAGTACTGTAGAAAAATGTATTCAAAATGTCATTTGGATTGTGCCTCATGTTGAATAACTACTTTTTAAAGCCTCAATGTGACCAAAATTGCCATTTTTACAGACTTTTTCTCCTACTCAGAAGCTTCCATTTCGATCAATTTCAGGCATTTAAATTACTCTAAACACACTTATTTTAGTTACAATTCTGACCATCTGGAGAAAGTTCGACAGGTCACGGGACACTGTTTTTCATCAGAAAATTGATATTTTTGCCTTTGGAAAAATGTATTCAAAATGTCATTTGGATTGAGACTCATGTTGAATTACTACTTTTTAAAGCCTCAATGTGACCACAATTGCCATTTTTACAGACTTTTTCTCCTACTCAGAAGCTTCTATTTCGACCAATTTCAAGCATTAAATGACTCTAAACACACTTATTTTAGTTCCAAAAGTGATAATTCACATGCAATAGTCATTTACAGTCATAAAATGTAACTTAAAAAAATTACAATTTCTGACCATCTGGAGAAAGTTCGACAGGTCTCGGGTCACCGTTTTTCATCAGAAAATGGACTTTTTGGACTGTAGAAAAATTTATTCAAAATGTCATTTGGACTGTGTCTCATGTTGAATGACTACTTTTTAAAGCCTCAATGTGACCACAATTGCCATTTTTACAGACTTTTTCTCCTACTCAGAAGCTTCTATTTCGACCAATTTCAAGCATTAAATGACTCTAAACACACTTATTTTAGTTCCAAAAGTGATAATTCACATGCAATAGTCATTTACAGTCATAAAATGTAACTTAAAAAAATTACAATTTCTGACCATCTGGAGAAAGTTCGACAGGTCTCGGGTCACCGTTTTTCATCAGAAAATGGATTTTTTGGACTGTAGAAAAATGTATTCAAAATGTCATTTGGATTGACACTCATGTTGAATATCTACTTTTTAAAGCCTCAATGTGACCAAAATTGCCATTTTTACAGACTTTTTCTCCCACTCAGAAGCATCTATTTCGACCAATTTCAGGCATTAAAATTACTCTAAACACACCTATTTTAGTTCCAAAAGTGTTAATTCACATGCAATAGTCATTTACATTCAAAAAATTAAACATAAAAAAATTACAATTTCTGACCATCTGGAGAAAGTTCGACAGGTCACGGGTCACCGTTTTTCATCAGAAAATTGATTTTTTTGGACTGTAGGAAAATGTATTCAAAATATCATTTGGATTGAAACTCTTGTTGAATATCTACTTTTTAAAGCCTCAATGTGACCAAAATTGCCATTTTTACAGACATTTTCTCCTACTCAGAAGCATCTATTTCGACCAATTTCAGGCATTAAAATTACTCTAAACACACTTATTTTAGTTACAATTCTGACCATCTGGAGAAAGTTTGACAGGTCACGGGACACTGTTTATCATCAGAAAATTGATTTTTTGTACTGTGGAAAATGTATTCAAAATGTCATTTGGATTGTGTCTCATGTTGAATAACTACTTTTTAAAACCCCAATTTGACCAAAATTGCCATTTTTACAGACTTTTTCTCCTACTCAAAAGCTTCTATTTCGACCAATTTCAGGCATTTAAATGACTCTAAACACACTTATGTTAGTTCCAAAAGTGATAATTAACATGCAATAGTCATTTACAGTCAAAAAATTATACATAAAATAATTACAATTTCTGACCATCTGGAGAAAGTTCGACAGGTCACGGGTCACCGTTTTTCATCAGAAAATTGATTTTTTTGGACTGTAGGAAAATGTATTCAAAATATCATTTGGATTGAGACTCTTGTTGAATATCTACTTTTTAAAGCCTCAATGTGACCAAAATTGCCATTTTTACAGACATTTTCTCCTACTCAGAAGCATCTATTTCGACCAATTTCAGGCATTAAAATTACTCTAAACACACTTATTTTAGTTACAATTCTGACCATCTGGAGAAAGTTCGACAGGTCACGGGACACTGTTTTTCATCAGAAAATTGATTTTTTTGCCTTTGGAAAAATGTATTCAAAATGTCATTTGGACTGTGTCTCATGTTGAATGACTACTTTTTAAAGCCTCAATGTGACCACAATTGCCATTTTTACAGACTTTTTCTCCTTCTCAGAAGCTTCTATTTCGACCAATTTCAAGCATTAAATGACTCTAAACACACTTATTTTAGTTCCAAAAGTGATAATTCACATGCAATAGTCATTTACAGTCAAAAAATGTAACTTAAAAAAATTACAATTTCTGACCATCTGGAGAAAGTTCGACAGGTCTCGGGTCACCGTTTTTCATCAGAAAATGGATTTTTTGGACTGTAGAAAAATGTATTCAAAATGTCATTTGGATTGACACTCATGTTGAATATCTACTTTTTAAAGCCTCAATGTGACCAAAATTGCCATTTTTACAGACATTTTCTCCTACTCAGAAGCATCTATTTCGACCAATTTCAGGCATTAAAATTACTCTAAACACACTTATTTTAGTTACAATTCTGACCATCTGGAGAAAGTTCGACAGGTCACGGGACACTGTTTTTCATCAGAAAATTGATTTTTTTGCCTTTGGAAAAATTTATTCAAAATGTCATTTGGATTGAGCCTCATGTTGAATAACTACTTTTTAAAGCCCCAATTTGACCAAAATTGCCATTTTTACAGACTTTTTCTCCTACTCAAAAGCTTCTATTTCGACCAATTTCAGGCATTTAAATGACTCTAAACAAACTTATTTTAGTTCCAAAAGTGATAATTAACATGCAATAGTCATTTACAGTCAAAAAATTAAACATAAAAAAATTACAATTTTTGACCATCTGGAGAAAGTTCGACAGGTCACGAGTCACTGTTTTTCATCAGAAAATGGATTTTTTGGACTGTAGAAAAATGTATTCAAAATTTCATTTGTATTTTTTTTTTTTTTTTTTAATTTTTTATTAGCATCATGAGTAACATCAGCTACATATATAAACAAAGTCAGTTAACTCATATAAGATAAAGCATCAATCAAAAACAGTACTGAAAAGCAATATTTCCGTTAAATTGTTAAGACATAATTACTCCCCAAATTTCCTGTATCTTTCGTTTTTGCCTCAGTCCCTTAGTCATCGCTAAAGTGTTTTCCATATCGTAAATGTCTTTAACCAGAAGCCACCATTCCATGACCGTGGGGGGATGGCTTTGTATCCAGGCCCTGGCAATAGTTAATCTAGCACATGTGAAAAGTATATTCATCAAATCACGAGATCTATTTTTTACCCCAACAACTCCGATCAAAATATCCAATGGCGTAAGTATAATGGGCCTAGCCAATTTAGTCGAGATAACACCAACTACATCCTTCCAGAAAATGGATAGCTCGGGGCATAAAAAAAACATGTGAACAATATTTGCCCCCTTAAGTGCACATTTAGGACATTTTGTACGGTCATTCGGATCGTTCAGATCATTATTAAAAGCCCATTTTAGTATCCTGTCTGGTGAGTAATACAATTGAAACACAGTTTTAAACAGCTGTAACTTCAGACTAGATGATTGAACTGCATTATTTAGGCTATTTAATGAGGAAGTTATTAAGTCTGATGTTACATTCACACCCAACTTTGTGCTCCACTTTTCTGCCACCTTACTAATATCATCCTTATTTAAGATAGAGAAAGTCTTATAACCACACCTGATCAGTGCCTTGTCAGAATCCCTATACATACAGCTCCAGATTTCGGATTCAGATATACTATCAAGGCCTATTCTATGGGTAATATAATCCTTGATCTGATTATATTTAAACCACGCCCTTTCTGGTACTTTATTCATCATCTTTAACTTTTCAAAATCAAAAAATCCAGTATGGTCATACAAATCTCCCAAATTATTTATGCCATTATCCGAGAGCATAGAAGTAGCTAGATCGTGAAAAACACCTGGCAACCCTGGGTTATACCAGAGTGGTGTTTTGGTGTGAAATAGGGAGATGTTATTCCTAACAAGAATAGATCGCCAGATGCTCACTGTGTCCCGAATCGTCTTGAACCGTACTCGTTTAAAGTAGTTGGGGTCATTAAGTCTGTACAGAAACATAGTAGCGTCATCCCCTAATGTAAATTTGTGAAAATAAAGACATTTGTCAGAAATAAGTAGGCTACGAAAACGAGTTAAAAAAGCAGCCCAATAATATAATTTAAAGTCTGGTAGCCCGAGTCCACCTTGGTCATAGGGGAGTTTGAGCAAAGATATCGCCCGCCGTGCTTTCTTATACCCCCATATGAAGCTGCTGATGATGCCCTCCAGTCTGCTAAAGTAAGTGTTTCATTTGTATTGAGACTCATGTTGAATAACTACTTTTGAAAGCCTCAATGTGACCAAAATTGCCATTTTTACAGACTTTTTCTCCTACTCAGAAGCTTCTATTTCTACCAATTTCAGGCATTAAAATGACTCTAAACACACTTATTTTAGTTCCAAAAGTGATAATTCACATGCAATAGTCATTTACAGTCAAAAAATGTAACTTAAAAAAATTACAATTTCTGACCATCTGGAGAAAGTTCGACAGGTCTCGGGTCACCGTTTTTCATCAGAAAATTGATTTTTTGGACTGTAGAAAAATGTTTTCAAAATGTCATTTGGATTGAGACTCATGTTGAATATCTACATTTAAAGCCTCAATGTGACCAAAATTGCCATTTTTACAGACTTTTTCTCCTACTCAGAAGCATCTATTTCGACCAATTTCAGGCATTAAAATTACTCTAAACACACCTATTTTAGTTCCAAAAGTGTTAATTCACATGCAATCGTCATTTACATTCAAAAAATTAAACATAAAAAAATTACAATTTCTGACCATCTGGAGAAAGTTCGACAGGTCACGGGACACTGTTTATCATCAGAAAATTGATTTTTTGCCTTTGGAAAAATGTATTCAAAATGTCATTTGGATTGAGCCTCATGTTGAATAACTAATTTTTAAAGCCCCAATTTGACCAAAATTGCCATTTTTACAGACTTTTTCTCCTACTCAAAAGCTTCTATTTCGACCAATTTCAGGCATTTAAATGACTCTAAACAAACTTATTTTAGTTCCAAAAGTAATAAATTAACATGCAATAGTCATTTACAGTCAAAAAATTAAACATAAAAAAGTTACAATTTTTGACCATCTGGAGAAAGTTCGACAGGTCACGAGTCACTGTTTTTCATCAGAAAATGGATTTTTTGGACTGTAGAAAAATGTATTCAAAATTTCATTTGGATGAAGACTCATGTTGAATAACTACTTTTTAAAGCCTCAATGTGACCAAAATTGCCATTTTTACAGACTTTTTCTCCTACTTAGAAGCTTCTATTTCAACCAATTTCAAGCATTAAATGACTCTAAACACACTTATTTTAGTTACAAAAGTGATTCCCATGCAATAGTCATTTACAGTCAAAAAATGTAACTTAAAAAAATTACAATTTCAGACCATCTGGAGAAAGTTCAACAGGTCACGGGTCATCGTTTTTCATCAGAAAGTTTTTTGTTAGTACTGTAGAAAAATGTACGCAAAATGTCATTTGGATTGTGCCTCATGTTGAATAACTACTTTTTAAAGCCTCAATGTGACCAAAATTGCCATTTTTACAGACTTTTTCTCCTACTCAGAAGCTTCTATTTTGACCTATTTCAGGCATTTAAATGACTCTAAACACAGTTATTTTAGTTCCAAAAGTGATAATTAACATGCAATAGTCATTTACAGTCCAAAAATTAAACATAAACAAATTACAATTTCTGACCATCTGGAGAAAGTTTGACAGGTCACGGGTCACCGTTTTTCATCAGAAAATGGATTTTTTTGGACTGTAGGAAAATGTATTCAAAATGTCATTTGGATTGAGACTCATGTTGAATATCTACTTTTTAAAGCCTCAATGTGACCAAAATTGCCATTTTTACAGACTTTTTCTCCTACTCAGAAGCATCTATTTCGACCAATTTCAGGCATTAAAATTACTCTAAACACACCTATTTTAGTTCCAAAAGTGTTAATTCACATGCAATAGTCATTTATATTCAAAAAATTAAACATAAAAAAATTACAATTTCTGACCATCTGGAGAAAGTTCGACAGGTCACGGGACACTGTTTATCATCAGAAAATGGATTTTTTGTACTGTGGAAAAATGTATTCAAAATGTCATTTGGATTGTGCCTCATGTTGAATATCTACTTTTTAAAGCCTCAATGTGACCAAAATTGCCATTTTTACATACATTTTCTCCTACTCAGAAGCATCTATTTCGACCAATTTCAGGCATTAAAATTACTCTGAACACACTTATTTTAGTTACAAAGTGATAATTCACATGCAATAGTCATTTACAGTCAAAAACTTAAACAATAAAAAATTACCAATTCTGACCATCTGGAGAAAGTTCGACAGGTCACGGGACACTATTTTTCATCAGAAAATTGATTTTTTTGACTTTAGAAAAATGTATTCAAAATGTCATTTGGATTGTGTCTCGTGTTGAATAACTACTTTTTAAAGCCCCAATTTGACCACAATTGCCATTTTTACAGACTTTTTCTCCTACTCAAAAGCTTCTATTTCGACCAATTTCAGGCATTTAAATGACTCTAAACACACTTATGTTAGTTCCAAAAGTGATAATTAACATGCAATAGTCATTTACAGTCAAAAAATTAAACATAAAAAAATTACAATTTCTGACCATCTGGAGAAAGTTCGACAGGTCACGGGTCACCGTTTTTCATCAGAAAATTGATTTTTTTTGAACTGTAGGAAAATGTATTCAAAATATCATTTGGATTGAGACTCATGTTGAATATCTACTTTTTAAAGCCTCAATGTGACCAAAATTGCCATTTTTACATATATTTTCTCCTACTCAGAAGCATCTATTTCGACCAATTTCAGGCATTAAAATTACTCTGAACACACTTATTTTAGTTACAATTCTGACCATCTCGAGAAAGTTCGACAGGTCACGGGACACTGTTTTTCATCAGAAAATTGATTTTTTTGCCTTTGGAAACATTTATTGAAAATGTCATTTGGATTGAGCCTCATGTTGAATAACTACTTTTTAAAGCCCCAATTTGACCAAAATTGCCATTTTTACAGACTTTTTCTCCTACTCAAAAGCTTCTATTTCGACCAATTTCAGGCATTTAAATGACTCTAAACACACTTATTTTAGGTCCAAAAGTGTTAATTCACATGCAATAGTCATTTACATTCAAAAAATTAAACATAAAAAAATTACAATTTCTGACCATCTGGAGAAAGTTCGACAGGTCACGGGACACTGTTTATCATCAGAAAATGGATTTTTTGTACTGTGGAAAAATGTATTCAAAATGTCATTTGGATTGTGTCTCATGTTGAATAACTACTTTTTAAAGCCTCAATGTGACCAAAATTGCCATTTTTACAGACTTTTTCTCCTACTCAGAAGCTTCTATTTCTACCAATTTCAGGCATTAAAATGACTCTAAACACACTTATTTTAGTTACAAAAGTGATAATTCACATGCAATAGTCATTTACAGTCAAAAACTTAAACAATAAAAAATTACCAATTCTGACCATCTGGAGAAAGTTCGACAGGTCACGGGACACTATTTTTCATCAGAAAATTGATTTTTTTGACTTTAGAAAAATTTATTCAAAATGTCATTTGGACTGTGTCTCATGTTGAATAACTACTTTTTAAAGCCTCAATGTGACCAAAATTGCCATTTTTACAGACTTTTTCTCCTACTCAGAAGCTTCTTTCGACCAATTTCAAGCATTAAATGACTCTAAACACACTTATTTTAGTTCCAAAAGTGATAATTAACATGCAATAGTCATTTACAGTCAAAAAATTAAACATAAAAAAATTACAATTTCTGACCATCTGGAGAAAGTTCGACAGGTCACGGCTCACCGTTTTTCATCAGAAAATTGATTTTTTGGGACTGTAGGAAAATGTATTCAAAATATCATTTGGATTGACACTCTTGTTGAATATCTACTTTTTAAAGCCTCAATGTGACCAAAATTGCCATTTTTACAGACATTTTCTCCTACTCAGAAGCATCTATTTCGACCAATTTCAGGCATTAAAATTACTCTAAACACACTTATTTTAGTTACAATTCTGACCATCTGGAGAAAGTTCGACAGGTCACGGGACACTGTTTTTCATCAGAAAATTGATTTTTTTGCCTTTGGAAAAATGTATTCAAAATGTCATTTGGACTGTGTCTCATGTTGAATGACTACTTTTTAAAGCCTCAATGTGACCACAATTGCCATTTTTACAGACTTTTTCTCCTTCTCAGAAGCTTCTATTTCGACCAATTTCAAGCATTAAATGACTCTAAACACACTTATTTTAGTTCCAAAAGTGATAATTCACATGCAATAGTCATTTACAGTCAAAAAATGTAACTTAAAAAAATTACAATTTCTGACCATCTGGAGAAAGTTCGACAGGTCTCGGGTCACCGTTTTTCATCAGAAAATTGATTTTTTGGACTGTAAAAAAATGTATTCAAAATGTCATTTGGATTGACACTCATGTTGAATATCTACATTTAAAGCCTCAATGTGACCAAAATTGCCATTTTTACAGACTTTTTCTCCTACTCAG
This sequence comes from Triturus cristatus, assembly GCF_964204655.1. Classification (NCBI taxonomy): domain Eukaryota; kingdom Metazoa; phylum Chordata; class Amphibia; order Caudata; family Salamandridae; genus Triturus; species Triturus cristatus. Next base: position 1,088,085,118 of record NC_140591.1, read on the forward strand.
AAGCATCTATTTCGACCAATTTCAGGCATTTAAATTACTCTAAACACACTTATTTTAGTTACAAAAGTGATAATTCACATGCAATAGTCATTTACAGTCAAAAACTTACACAATAAAAAATTACCAATTCTGACCATCTGGAGAATGTTCGACAGGTCATGGGACACTATTTTTCATCAGAAAATTGATTTTTTTGACTTTAGAAAAATGTATTCAAAATGTCATTTGGACTGTGTCTCATGTTGAATGACTACTTTTTAAAGCCTCAATGTGACCACAATTGCCATTTTTACAGACTTTTTCTCCTACTCAGAAGCTTCTATTTCTACCAATTTCAAGCATTAAATGACTCTAAACACACTTATTTTAGTTCCAAAAGTGATAATTCACATGCAATAGTCATTTACAGTCAAAAAATTTAACTTAAAAAAATTACAATTTCTGACCATCTGGAGAAAGTTCGACAGGTCTCGGGTCACCGTTTTTCATCAGAAAATTGATTTTTTGGACTGTAGAAAAATGTATTCAAAATGTCATTTTGATTGACACTCATGTTGAATATCTACATTTAAAGCCTCAATGTCACCAAAATTGCCATTTTTACAGACTTTTTCTCCTACTCAGAAGCATCTATTTCGACCAATTTCAGGCATTAAAATTACTCTAAACACACCTATTTTAGTTCCAAAAGTGTTAATTCACATGCAATAGTCATTTACATTCAAAAAATTAAACATAAAAAAATTACAATTTCTGACCATCTGGAGAAAGTTCGACAGGTCACGGGACACTGTTTATCATCAGAAAATTGATTTTTTGTACTGTAGAAATATGTATTCAAAATGTCATTTGGATTGTGTCTCGTGTTGAATAACTACTTTTTAAAGCCCCAATTTGACCAAAATTGCCATTTTTACAGACTTTTTCTCCTACTCAAAAGCTTCTATTTCGACCAATTTCAGGCATTTAAATGACTCTAAACACACTTATGTTAGTTCCAAAAGTGATAATTAACATGCAATAGTCATTTAAAGTCAAAAAATTAAACATAAAAAAATTACAATTTCTGACCATCTGCAGAAAGTTCGACAGGTCACCGTTTTTCATCAGAAAATGGATTTTTTTGGACTGTAGAAAAATGTATACAAAATCTCATTTGGATTGAGACTCATGTTGAATTACTACTTTTTAAAGCCTCAATGTGACCAAAACTGCCATTTTTACAGACTTTTTCTCCTACTCAAAAGCTTCTATTTCGACCAATTTCAGGCATTTAAATGACTCTAAACACACCTATTTTAGTTACAAAAGTGATAATTCACATGCAATAGTCATTTACAGTCAAAAAATGTAACTTAAAAAAATTACAATTTCTGACCATCTGGAGAAAGTTCGACAGGTCACGGGTCATCGTTTTTCATCAGAAAATGTTTTTTTAGTACTGTAGAAAAATGTATTCAAAATGTCATTTGGACTGTGCCTCATGTTGAATAACCACTTTTTAACGCCTCAATGTGACCAAAATTGCCATTTTTACAGACTTTTTCTCCTACTCAGAAGCATCTATTTTGACCAATTTCAGGCATTAAAATTACTCTAAACACACTTATTTTAGTTACAATTCTGACCATCTGGAGAAAGTTTGACAGGTCACGGGACACTGTTTATCATCAGAAAATTGATTTTTTGTACTGTGGAAAAATGTATTCAAAATGTCATTTGGATTGTGTCTCATGTTGAATAACTACTTTTTAAAACCCCAATTTGACCAAAATTGCCATTTTTACAGACTTTTTCTCCTACTCAAAAGCTTCTATTTCGACCAATTTCAGGCATTTAAATGACTCTAAACACACTTATGTTAGTTCCAAAAGTGATAATTAACATGCAATAGTCATTTACAGTCAAAAAATTAAACATAAAAAAATTACAATTTCTGACCATCTGGAGAAAGTTCGACAGGTCACGGCTCACCGTTTTTCATCAGAAAATTGATTTTTTGGGACTGTAGGAAAATGTATTCAAAATATCATTTGGATTGAGACTCTTGTTGAATATCTACTTTTTAAAGCCTCAATGTGACCAAAATTGCCATTTTTACAGACATTTTCTCCTACTCAGAAGCATCTATTTCGACCAATTTCAGGCATTAAAATTACTCTAAACACACTTATTTTAGTTACAATTCTGACCATCTGGAGAAAGTTCGACAGGTCACGGGACACTGTTTTTCATCAGAAAATTGATTTTTTTGCCTTTGGAAAAATGTATTCAAAATGTCATTTGGACTGTGTCTCATGTTGAATGACTACTTTTTAAAGCCTCAATGTGACCACAATTGCCATTTTTACAGACTTTTTCTCCTTCTCAGAAGCTTCTATTTCGACCAATTTCAAGCATTAAATGACTCTAAACACACTTATTTTAGTTCCAAAAGTGATAATTCACATGCAATAGTCATTTACAGTCAAAAAATGTAACTTAAAAAAATTACAATTTCTGACCATCTGGAGAAAGTTCGACAGGTCTCGGGTCACCGTTTTTCATCAGAAAATTGATTTTTTGGACTGTAAAAAAATGTATTCAAAATGTCATTTGGATTGACACTCATGTTGAATATCTACATTTAAAGCCTCAATGTGACCAAAATTGCCATTTTTACAGACTTTTTCTCCTACTCAGAAGCATCTATTTCGACCAATTTCAGGCATTTAAATTACTCTAAACACACTTATTTTAGTTACAAAAGTGATAATTCACATGCAATAGTCATTTACAGTCAAAAACTTACACAATAAAAAATTACCAATTCTGACCATCTGGAGAATGTTCGACAGGTCATGGGACACTATTTTTCATCAGAAAATTGATTTTTTTGACTTTAGAAAAATGTATTCAAAATGTCATTTGGACTGTGTCTCATGTTGAATGACTACTTTTTAAAGCCTCAATGTGACCACAATTGCCATTTTTACAGACTTTTTCTCCTACTCAGAAGCTTCTATTTCTACCAATTTCAAGCATTAAATGACTCTAAACACACTTATTTTAGTTCCAAAAGTGATAATTCACATGCAATAGTCATTTACAGTCAAAAAATTTAACTTAAAAAAATTACAATTTCTGACCATCTGGAGAAAGTTCGACAGGTCTCGGGTCACCGTTTTTCATCAGAAAATTGATTTTTTGGACTGTGGAAAAATGTATTCAAAATGTCATTTTGATTGACACTCATGTTGAATATCTACATTTAAAGCCTCAATGTGACCAAAATTGCCATTTTTAGAGACTTTTTCTCCTACTCAGAAGCATCTATTTCGACCAATTTCAGGCATTAAAATTACTCTAAACACACCTATTTTAGTTCCAAAAGTGTTAATTCACATGCAATAGTCATTTACATTCAAAAAATTAAACATAAAAAAATTACAATTTCTGACCATCTGGAGAAAGTTCGACAGGTCACGGGACACTGTTTATCATCAGAAAATTGATTTTTTGTACTGTAGAAATATGTATTCAAAATGTCATTTGGATTGTGTCTCGTGTTGAATAACTACTTTTTAAAGCCCCAATTTGACCAAAATTGCCATTTTTACAGACTTTTTCTCCTACTCAAAAGCTTCTATTTCGACCAATTTCAGGCATTTAAATGACTCTAAACACACTTATGTTAGTTCCAAAAGTGATAATTAACATGCAATAGTCATTTAAAGTCAAAAAATTAAACATAAAAAAATTACAATTTCTGACCATCTGCAGAAAGTTCGACAGGTCACCGTTTTTCATCAGAAAATGGATTTTTTTGGACTGTAGAAAAATGTATACAAAATCTCATTTGGATTGAGACTCATGTTGAATTACTACTTTTTAAAGCCTCAATGTGACCAAAACTGCCATTTTTACAGACTTTTTCTCCTACTCAAAAGCTTCTATTTCGACCAATTTCAGGCATTTAAATGACTCTAAACACACCTATTTTAGTTACAAAAGTGATAATTCACATGCAATAGTCATTTACAGTCAAAAAATGTAACTTAAAAAAATTACAATTTCTGACCATCTGGAGAAAGTTCGACAGGTCACGGGTCATCGTTTTTCATCAGAAAATGTTTTTTTAGTACTGTAGAAAAATGTATTCAAAATGTCATTTGGATTGTGCCTCATGTTGAATAACTACTTTTTAAAGCCTCAATGTGACCAAAATTGCCATTTTTACAGACTTTTTCTCCTACTCAGAAGCTTCCATTTCGATCAATTTCAGGCATTTAAATTACTCTAAACACACTTATTTTAGTTACAATTCTGACCATCTGGAGAAAGTTCGACAGGTCACGGGACACTGTTTTTCATCAGAAAATTGATATTTTTGCCTTTGGAAAAATGTATTCAAAATGTCATTTGGATTGAGACTCATGTTGAATTACTACTTTTTAAAGCCTCAATGTGACCACAATTGCCATTTTTACAGACTTTTTCTCCTACTCAGAAGCTTCTATTTCGACCAATTTCAAGCATTAAATGACTCTAAACACACTTATTTTAGTTCCAAAAGTGATAATTCACATGCAATAGTCATTTACAGTCATAAAATGTAACTTAAAAAAATTACAATTTCTGACCATCTGGAGAAAGTTCGACAGGTCTCGGGTCACCGTTTTTCATCAGAAAATGGATTTTTTGGACTGTAGAAAAATTTATTCAAAATGTCATTTGGACTGTGTCTCATGTTGAATGACTACTTTTTAAAGCCTCAATGTGACCACAATTGCCATTTTTACAGACTTTTTCTCCTACTCAGAAGCTTCTATTTCGACCAATTTCAAGCATTAAATGACTCTAAACACACTTATTTTAGTTCCAAAAGTGATAATTCACATGCAATAGTCATTTACAGTCATAAAATGTAACTTAAAAAAATTACAATTTCTGACCATCTGGAGAAAGTTCGACAGGTCTCGGGTCACCGTTTTTCATCAGAAAATGGATTTTTTGGACTGTAGAAAAATGTATTCAAAATGTCATTTGGATTGACACTCATGTTGAATATCTACTTTTTAAAGCCTCAATGTGACCAAAATTGCCATTTTTACAGACTTTTTCTCCCACTCAGAAGCATCTATTTCGACCAATTTCAGGCATTAAAATTACTCTAAACACACCTATTTTAGTTCCAAAAGTGTTAATTCACATGCAATAGTCATTTACATTCAAAAAATTAAACATAAAAAAATTACAATTTCTGACCATCTGGAGAAAGTTCGACAGGTCACGGGTCACCGTTTTTCATCAGAAAATTGATTTTTTTGGACTGTAGGAAAATGTATTCAAAATATCATTTGGATTGAAACTCTTGTTGAATATCTACTTTTTAAAGCCTCAATGTGACCAAAATTGCCATTTTTACAGACATTTTCTCCTACTCAGAAGCATCTATTTCGACCAATTTCAGGCATTAAAATTACTCTAAACACACTTATTTTAGTTACAATTCTGACCATCTGGAGAAAGTTTGACAGGTCACGGGACACTGTTTATCATCAGAAAATTGATTTTTTGTACTGTGGAAAATGTATTCAAAATGTCATTTGGATTGTGTCTCATGTTGAATAACTACTTTTTAAAACCCCAATTTGACCAAAATTGCCATTTTTACAGACTTTTTCTCCTACTCAAAAGCTTCTATTTCGACCAATTTCAGGCATTTAAATGACTCTAAACACACTTATGTTAGTTCCAAAAGTGATAATTAACATGCAATAGTCATTTACAGTCAAATCAAAAAATTATACATAAAATAATTACAATTTCTGACCATCTGGAGAAAGTTCGACAGGTCACGGGTCACCGTTTTTCATCAGAAAATTGATTTTTTTGGACTGTAGGAAAATGTATTCAAAATATCATTTGGATTGAGACTCTTGTTGAATATCTACTTTTTAAAGCCTCAATGTGACCAAAATTGCCATTTTTACAGACATTTTCTCCTACTCAGAAGCATCTATTTCGACCAATTTCAGGCATTAAAATTACTCTAAACACACTTATTTTAGTTACAATTCTGACCATCTGGAGAAAGTTCGACAGGTCACGGGACACTGTTTTTCATCAGAAAATTGATTTTTTTGCCTATGGAAAAATGTATTCAAAATGTCATTTGGACTGTGTCTCATGTTGAATGACTACTTTTTAAAGCCTCAATGTGACCACAATTGCCATTTTTACAGACTTTTTCTCCTTCTCAGAAGCTTCTATTTCGACCAATTTCAAGCATTAAATGACTCTAAACACACTTATTTTAGTTCCAAAAGTGATAATTCACATGCAATAGTCATTTACAGTCAAAAAATGTAACTTAAAAAAATTACAATTTCTGACCATCTGGAGAAAGTTCGACAGGTCTCGGGTCACCGTTTTTCATCAGAAAATGGATTTTTTGGACTGTAGAAAAATGTATTCAAAATGTCATTTGGATTGACACTCATGTTGAATATCTACTTTTTAAAGCCTCAATGTGACCAAAATTGCCATTTTTACAGACATTTTCTCCTACTCAGAAGCATCTATTTCGACCAATTTCAGGCATTAAAATTACTCTAAACACACTTATTTTAGTTACAATTCTGACCATCTGGAGAAAGTTCGACAGGTCACGGGACACTGTTTTTCATCAGAAAATTGATTTTTTTGCCTTTGGAAAAATGTATTCAAAATGTCATTTGGATTGAGCCTCATGTTGAATAACTACTTTTTAAAGCCCCAATTTGACCAAAATTGCCATTTTTACAGACTTTTTCTCCTACTCAAAAGCTTCTATTTCGACCAATTTCAGGCATTTAAATGACTCTAAACAAACTTATTTTAGTTCCAAAAGTGATAATTAACATGCAATAGTCATTTACAGTCAAAAAATTAAACATAAAAAAATTACAATTTTTGACCATCTGGAGAAAGTTCGACAGGTCACGAGTCACTGTTTTTCATCAGAAAATGGATTTTTTGGACTGTAGAAAAATGTATTCAAAATTTCATTTGTATTTTTTTTTTTTTTTTTTAATTTTTTATTAGCATCATGAGTAACATCAGCTACATATATAAACAATGTCAGTTAACTCATATAAGATAAAGCATCAATCAAAAACAGTACTGAAAAGCAATATTTCCGTTAAATTGTTAAGACATAATTACTCCCCAAATTTCCTGTATCTTTCGTTTTTACCTCAGTCCCTTAGTCATCGCTAAAGTGTTTTCCATATCGTAAATGTCTTTAACCAGAAGCCACCATTCCATGACCGTGGGGGGATGGCTTTGTATCCAGGCCCTGGCAATAGTTAATCTAGCACATGTGAAAAGTATATTCATCAAATCACGAGATCTATTTTTTACCCCAACAACTCCGATCAAAATATCCAATGGCGTAAGTATAATGGGCCTAGCCAATTTAGTCGAGATAACACCAAATACATCCTTCCAGAAAATGGATAGCTCGGGGCATAAAAAAAACATGTGAACAATATTTGCCCCCTTAAGTGCACATTTAGGACATTTTGTACGGTCATTCGGATCGTTCAGATCATTATTAAAAGCCCATTTTAGTATCCTGTCTGGTGAGTAATACAATTGAAACACAGTTTTAAACAGCTGTAACTTCAGACTAGATGATTGAACTGCATTATTTAGGCTATTTAATGAGGATGTTATTAAGTCTGATGTTACATTCACACCCAACTTTGTGCTCCACTTTTCTGCCACCTTACTAATATCATCCTTATTTAAGATAGAGAAAGTCTTATAACCACACCTGATCAGTGCCTTGTCAGAATCCCTATACATACAGCTCCAGATTTCGGATTCAGATATACTATCAAGGCCTATTCTATGGGTAATATAATCCTTGATCTGATTATATTTAAACCACGCCCTTTCTGGTACTTTATTCATCATCTTTAACTTTTCAAAATCAAAAAATCCAGTATGGTCATACAAATCTCCCAAATTATTTATGCCATTATCCGAGAGCATAGAAGTAGCTAGATCGTGAAATACACCTGGCAACCCTGGGTTATACCAGAGTGGTGTTTTGGTGTGAAATAGGGAGATGTTATTCCTAACAAGAATAGATCGCCAGATGCTCACTGTGTCCCGAATCGTCTTGAACCGTACTCGTTTAAAGTAGTTGGGGTCATTAAGTCTGTACAGAAACATAGTAGCGTCATCCCCTAATGTAAATTTGTGAAAATAAAGACATTTGTCAGAAATAAGTAGGCTACGAAAACGAGTTAAAAAAGCAGCCCAATAATATAATTTAAAGTCTGGTAGCCCGAGTCCACCTTGGTCATAGGGGAGTTTGAGCAAAGATATCGCCCGCCGTGCTTTCTTATACCCCCATATGAAGCTGCTGATGATGCCCTCCAGTCTGCTAAAGTAAGTGTTTCATTTGTATTGAGACTCATGTTGAATAACTACTTTTGAAAGCCTCAATGTGACCAAAATTGCCATTTTTACAGACTTTTTCTCCTACTCAGAAGCTTCTATTTCTACCAATTTCAGGCATTAAAATGACTCTAAACACACTTATTTTAGTTCCAAAAGTGATAATTCACATGCAATAGTCATTTACAGTCAAAAAATGTAACTTAAAAAAATTACAATTTCTGACCATCTGGAGAAAGTTCGACAGGTCTCGGGTCACCGTTTTTCATCAGAAAATTGATTTTTTGGACTGTAGAAAAATGTTTTCAAAATGTCATTTGGATTGAGACTCATGTTGAATATCTACATTTAAAGCCTCAATGTGACCAAAATTGCCATTTTTACAGACTTTTTCTCCTACTCAGAAGCATCTATTTCGACCAATTTCAGGCATTAAAATTACTCTAAACACACCTATTTTAGTTCCAAAAGTGTTAATTCACATGCAATCGTCATTTACATTCAAAAAATTAAACATAAAAAAATTACAATTTCTGACCATCTGGAGAAAGTTCGACAGGTCACGGGACACTGTTTATCATCAGAAAATTGATTTTTTGCCTTTGGAAAAATGTATTCAAAATGTCATTTGGATTGAGCCTCATGTTGAATAACTAATTTTTAAAGCCCCAATTTGACCAAAATTGCCATTTTTACAGACTTTTTCTCCTACTCAAAAGCTTCTATTTCGACCAATTTCAGGCATTTAAATGACTCTAAACAAACTTATTTTAGTTCCAAAAGTAATAAATTAACATGCAATAGTCATTTACAGTCAAAAAATTAAACATAAAAAAGTTACAATTTTTGACCATCTGGAGAAAGTTCGACAGGTCACGAGTCACTGTTTTTCATCAGAAAATGGATTTTTTGGACTGTAGAAAAATGTATTCAAAATTTCATTTGGATGAAGACTCATGTTGAATAACTACTTTTTAAAGCCTCAATGTGACCAAAATTGCCATTTTTACAGACTTTTTCTCCTACTTAGAAGCTTCTATTTCAACCAATTTCAAGCATTAAATGACTCTAAACACACTTATTTTAGTTACAAAAGTGATTCCCATGCAATAGTCATTTACAGTCAAAAAATGTAACTTAAAAAAATTACAATTTCAGACCATCTGGAGAAAGTTCAACAGGTCACGGGTCATCGTTTTTCATCAGAAAGTTTTTTGTTAGTACTGTAGAAAAATGTACGCAAAATGTCATTTGGATTGTGCCTCATGTTGAATAACTACTTTTTAAAGCCTCAATGTGACCAAAATTGCCATTTTTACAGACTTTTTCTCCTACTCAGAAGCTTCTATTTTGACCTATTTCAGGCATTTAAATGACTCTAAACACAGTTATTTTAGTTCCAAAAGTGATAATTAACATGCAATAGTCATTTACAGTCCAAAAATTAAACATAAACAAATTACAATTTCTGACCATCTGGAGAAAGTTTGACAGGTCACGGGTCACCGTTTTTCATCAGAAAATGGATTTTTTTGGACTGTAGGAAAATGTATTCAAAATGTCATTTGGATTGAGACTCATGTTGAATATCTACTTTTTAAAGCCTCAATGTGACCAAAATTGCCATTTTTACAGACTTTTTCTCCTACTCAGAAGCATCTATTTCGACCAATTTCAGGCATTAAAATTACGCTAAACACACCTATTTTAGTTCCAAAAGTGTTAATTCACATGCAATAGTCATTTATATTCAAAAAATTAAACATAAAAAAATTACAATTTCTGACCATCTGGAGAAAGTTCGACAGGTCACGGGACACTGTTTATCATCAGAAAATGGATTTTTTGTACTGTGGAAAAATGTATTCAAAATGTCATTTGGATTGTGCCTCATGTTGAATATCTACTTTTTAAAGCCTCAATGTGACCAAAATTGCCATTTTTACATACATTTTCTCCTACTCAGAAGCATCTATTTCGACCAATTTCAGGCATTAAAATTACTCTGAACACACTTATTTTAGTTACAAAGTGATAATTCACATGCAATAGTCATTTACAGTCAAAAACTTAAACAATAAAAAATTACCAATTCTGACCATCTGGAGAAAGTTCGACAGGTCACGGGACACTATTTTTCATCAGAAAATTGTTTTTTTTGACTTTAGAAAAATGTATTCAAAATGTCATTTGGATTGTGTCTCGTGTTGAATAACTACTTTTTAAAGCCCCAATTTGACCACAATTGCCATTTTTACAGACTTTTTCTCCTACTCAAAAGCTTCTATTTCGACCAATTTCAGGCATTTAAATGACTCTAAACACACTTATGTTAGTTCCAAAAGTGATAATTAACATGCAATAGTCATTTACAGTCAAAAAATTAAACATAAAAAAATTACAATTTCTGACCATCTGGAGAAAGTTCGACAGGTCACGGGTCACCGTTTTTCATCAGAAAATTGATTTTTTTTGAACTGTAGGAAAATGTATTCAAAATATCATTTGGATTGAGACTCATGTTGAATATCTACTTTTTAAAGCCTCAATGTGACCAAAATTGCCATTTTTACATACATTTTCTCCTACTCAGAAGCATCTATTTCGACCAATTTCAGGCATTAAAATTACTCTGAACACACTTATTTTAGTTACAATTCTGACCATCTCGAGAAAGTTCGACAGGTCACGGGACACTGTTTTTCATCAGAAAATTGATTTTTTTGCCTTTGGAAACATTTATTGAAAATGTCATTTGGATTGAGCCTCATGTTGAATAACTACTTTTTAAAGCCCCAATTTGACCAAAATTGCCATTTTTACAGACTTTTTCTCCTACTCAAAAGCTTCTATTTCGACCAATTTCAGGCATTTAAATGACTCTAAACACACTTATTTTAGTTCCAAAAGTGTTAATTCACATGCAATAGTCATTTACATTCAAAAAATTAAACATAAAAAAATTACAATTTCTGACCATCTGGAGAAAGTTCGACAGGTCACGGGACACTGTTTATCATCAGAAAATGGATTTTTTGTACTGTGGAAAAATGTATTCAAAATGTCATTTGGATTGTGTCTCATGTTGAATAACTACTTTTTAAAGCCTCAATGTGACCAAAATTGCCATTTTTACAGACTTTTTCTCCTACTCAGAAGCTTCTATTTCTACCAATTTCAGGCATTAAAATGACTCTAAACACACTTATTTTAGTTACAAAAGTGATAATTCACATGCAATAGTCATTTACAGTCAAAAACTTAAACAATAAAAAATTACCAATTCTGACCATCTGGAGAAAGTTCGACAGGTCACGGGACACTATTTTTCATCAGAAAATTGATTTTTTTGACTTTAGAAAAATTTATTCAAAATGTCATTTGGACTGTGTCTCATGTTGAATAACTACTTTTTAAAGCCTCAATGTGACCAAAATTGCCATTTTTACAGACTTTTTCTCCTACTCAGAAGCTTCTTTCGACCAATTTCAAGCATTAAATGACTCTAAACACACTTATTTTAGTTCCAAAAGTGATAATTAACATGCAATAGTCATTTACAGTCAAAAAATGTAACTTAAAAAAATTACAATTTCTGACCATCTGGAGAAAGTTCGACAGGTCTCGGGTCACCGTTTTTCATCAGAAAATTGATTTTTTGGACTGTAGAAAAATGTATTCAAAATGTCATTTGGATTGACACTCATGTTGAATATCTACATTTAAAGCCTCAATGTGACCAAAATTGCCATTTTTACAGACTTTTTCTCCTACTCAGAAGCATCTATTTCGACCAATTTCAGGCATTTAAATTACTCTAAACACACTTATTTTAGTTACAAAAGTGATAATTCACATGCAATAGTCATTTACAGTCAAAAACTTACACAATAAAAAATTATCAATTCTGACCATCTGGAGAATGTTCGACAGGTCATGGGACACTATTTTTCATCAGAAAATTGATTTTTTTGACTTTAGAAAAATGTATTCAAAATGTCATTTGGACTGTGTCTCATGTTGAATGACTACTTTTTAAAGCCTCAATGTGACCACAATTGCCATTTTTACAGACTTTTTCTCCTACTCAGAAGCTTCTATTTCTACCAATTTCAAGCATTAAATGACTCTAAACACACTTATTTTAGTTCCAAAAGTGATAATTCACATGCAATAGTCATTTACAGTCAAAAAATTTAACTTAAAAAAATTACAATTTCTGACCATCTGGAGAAAGTTCGACAGGTCTCGGGTCACCGTTTTTCATCAGAAAATTGATTTTTTGGACTGTAGAAAAATGTATTCAAAATGTCATTTGGATTGACACTCATGTTGAATATCTACATTTAAAGCCTCAATGTGACCAAAATTGCCATTTTTACAGACTTTTTCTCCTACTCAGAAGCATCTATTTCGACCAATTTCAGGCATTAAAATTACTCTAAACACACCTATTTTAGTTCCAAAAGTGTTAATTCACATGCAATAGTCATTTACATTCAAAAAATTAAACATAAAAAAATTACAATTTCTGACCATCTGGAGAAAGTTCGACAGGTCACGGGACACTGTTTATCATCAGAAAATTGATTTTTTGTTCTGTAGAAAAATGTATTCAAAATGTCATTTGGATTGTGTCTCGTGTTGAATAACTACTTTTTAAAGCCCCAATTTGACCAAAATTGCCATTTTTACAGACTTTTTCTCCTACTCAAAAGCTTCTATTTCGACCAATTTCAGGCATTTAAATGACTCTAAACACACTTATGTTAGTTCCAAAAGTGATAATTAACATGCAATAGTCATTTACAGTCAAAAAATTAAACATAAAAAAATTACAATTTCTGACCATCTGGAGAAAGTTCGACAGGTCACGGGTCACCGTTTTTCATCAGAAAATTGATTTTTTTTGGACTGTAGGAAAATGTATTCAAAATATCATTTGGATTGAGACTCATGTTGAATATCTACTTTTTAAAGCCTCAATGTGACCAAAATTGCCATTTTTACAGACATTTTCTCCTACTCAGAAGCATCTATTTCGACCAATTTCAGGCATTAAAATTACTCTAAACACACTTATTTTAGTTACAATTCTGACCATCTGGAGAAAGTTCGACAGGTCACGGGACACTGTTTTTCATCAGAAAATTGATTTTTTTGCCTTTGGAAAAATGTATTCAAAATGTCATTTGGATTGAGCCTCATGTTGAATAACTACTTTTTAAAGCCCCAATTTGACCAAAATTGCCATTTTTACAGACTTTTTCTCCTACTCAAAAGCTTCTATTTCGACCAATTTCAGGCATTTAAATGACTCTAAACAAACTTATTTTAGTTCCAAAAGTGATAATTAACATGCAATAGTCATTTACAGTCAAAAAATTAAACATAAAAAAATTACAATTTTTGACCATCTGGAGAAAGTTCGACAGGTCACGAGTCACTGTTTTTCATCAGAAAATGGATTTTTGGGACTGTAGAAAAATGTATTCAAAATTTCATTTGGATTGAGACTCATGTTGAATAACTACTTTTTAAAGCCTCAATGTGACCAAAATTGCCATTTTTACAGACTTTTTCTCCTACTCAGAAGCTTCTATTTCAACCAATTTCAAGCATTAAATGACTCTAAACACACTTATTTTAGTTCCAAAAGTGATAATTCACATGCAATAGTCATTTACAGTCAAAAAATGTAACTTAAAAAAATTACAATTTCTGACCATCTGGAGAAAGTTGCACAGGTCACCGTTTTTCATCAGAAAATTGATTTTTTGGGACTGTAGAAAAATGTATACAAAATGTCATTTGGATTGAGACTCATGTTGAATTACTACTTTTTAAAGCCTCAATGTGACGAAAACTGCCATTTTTACAGACTTTTTCTCCTACTCAGAAGCTTCTATTTCGACCAATTTCAAGCATTAAATGACTCTAAACACACTTATTTTAGTTACAAAAGTGATACTTCACATGCAATAGTCATTTACAGTCAAAAAATGTAACTTAAAAAAATTACAATTTCTGACCATCTGGAGAAAGTTCAACAGGTCACGGGTCATCGTTTTTCATCAGAAAATGTTTTTTTAGTACTGTAGAAAAATGTATTCAAAATGTCATTTGGATTGTGCCTCATGTTGAATAACCACTTTTTAACGCCTCAATGTGACCAAAATTGCCATTTTTACAGACTTTTTCTCCTACTCAGAAGCTTCTATTTCGACCAATTTCAGGCATTTAAATGACTCTAAACACAGTTATTTTAGTTCCAAAAGTGATAATTAACATGCAATAGTCATTTACAGTCCAAAAATTAAACATAAAAAAATTACAATTTCTGACCATCTGGAGAAAGTTTGACAGGTCACGGGTCACCGTTTTTCATCAGAAAATGGTTTTTTTTGGACTGTAGGAAAATGTATTCAAAATGTCATTTGGATTGAGACTCATGTTGAATATCTACTTTTTAAAGCCTCAATGTGACCAAATTGCCATTTTTACAGACTTTTTCTCCTACTCAGAAGCATCTATTTCGACCAATTTCAGGCATTAAAATTACTCTAAACACACTTATTTTAGTTACAAAAGTGATAATTCACATGCAATAGTCATTTACAGTCAAAAACTTACACAATAAAAAATTACAAATTCTGACCATCTGGAGAATGTTCGACAGGTCCCGGGACACTGTTCTTCATCAGAAAATTGATTTTTTGGACTTTAGAAAAATGTATTTAAAATGTCATTTGGATTGTGTCTCATGTTGAATAACTACTTTTTAAAGCCCCAATTTGACCAAAATTGCCATTTTTACAGACTTTTTCTCCTACTCAAAAGCTTCTATTTCGACCAATTTCAGGCATTTAAATGACTCTAAACATACTTATTTTAGTTCCAAAAGTGATAATCAACATGCAATAGTCATTTACAGTCAAAAAATTAAACATAAAAAAATTACAATTTCTGACCATCTGGAGAAAGTTCGACAGGTCACCGTTTTTCATCAGAAAATGCATTTTTTTGGACTGTAGAAAAATGTATTCAAAATGTCATTTGGACTGTGTCTCATGTTGAATAACTACTTTTTAAAGCCTCAATGTGACCAAAATTGCCATTTTTACAGACTTTTTCTCCTACTCAGAAGCTTCTATTTCGACCAATTTCAAGCATTAAATGACTCTAAACCAGGGGTCTTCAAACTGTGGGGCGCGACCCCCAGGGGGGCCGTGGAGTGATGCAAAGGGGGTCGCGCCTTCCCAGTCACACTTCTGCCCAGGCCCAAGGGCTTCAGCCCCCCTCCACCTCTTCCCCCGTCCTGTGTCTCAGCCCGGGCTGCTGCAGTGAAACTTGAGCTGCTGGGGGCTCAGCTGGGCAGTGTCTGGAGTCTTATCTCCGGCACCCCCTGTGTTTTTCACAGGTCTTTAAAGACCATTTGCATTTGTACATGCCTTTGCAAACTGGTTACAGAGGCTTAGGTTGTTTTCCTGGTTCCAGTACCCCCTGGGTCCCCACTCAGCCTATTCCTTTCATTTGTATTTTACATTTACTGCTGTAGTGTGAGAATGCATTCAAGGAAAGGAATACAAAGTAGGTTTGCCAAAAGAAAAATGCCTGCCGTATTTTGTTTAAAGAGCCTGCAAAGATCTCCTCTTGGTACTAAATAGACTTAGAAATAAAAAAGTATGTATGCATTCGTTATGTGACTTTTCTGTCTTTGTTCTCTTTAATTATCAGTCATGGATCATTGAGGCAGCCCTAGAACACAATTAAACGTGCTTTCTATTTATATTTGCTGTTGGAAGTATGCACAGATTAGTGCTGAAAATACCGCTTTAGGTGACTTCTTTTTTTTGTACCGACTGGGCCATCAAAATAATCTGCTGGCAACCCTAACCATAGGACTGGAAGTTTGTTACAGGATCAGCACATTATTTATTTCCTTCACCCTCGATCCCCGATTAATGCCGCAATAGTTTAACTTAGATCTTAAACTCTACGCAATAACATGCGGAGTTACTTCATGGGTCTGGGAATGCACCCGCATTCAGACAACTCATTCCTCATTCTCGCCCTTCATTTTCACGCTCACCCTGCACCCACAGCGATCACAATGCACTCACACTGATCACCATACACTTGCACCATTCACCCGCTCACCTTGCACTCACAGTGATCACTCTGCACTCACAATGCACTTGTGCTGCTCACCCTATACCTCAACCTGCAGTCACACGAGTACACTACTCATCCTGCACTCATGTGACACTTCAATCACCTGTCCCCCTCACTACTCAATTTGCAACTCACTCAAACAAGCCCATCAGTAATCATACATTCATTCATCCCATTCTGAACTTGCATCCGCACCCAAATTCATACGCCACCTCACTCACCCTGCAGTCACTCCTCTTGTCCTACTCTCACTGTTGCATCGCTCACCGTGCACTCACATGGGCACTCTTGTCACCCACACAGTGCAGAGGGTTAATGTGCCTGCTAAAAAGAATATGTACCATGCAGATCCCAGAAATGAGTGTGAGTAAACTATGAGTAGTGCTATAAAAAATGAAATGTTTGTCAGAAAGGTGCTATAGAGAGATGCGGTGCATTGTTGGTGAGTGGCAGTGAAGAAATTCATGGAGAAGGAGGAAACGGGGGTGAGGCATCTAAAAAGATTGATGCACCAGGTGCGACCAGCGTTAGGACCAGCCCTGACTGGGAGTGTTAGCCCCCCCCCCCTGAAGTTCTGGTCTAGTGGCTCCCCTGCTTCTGCCTATTATTATTTACATTTGTAGTGCACTACTGTTACAAAAAGATGTCCTGGGACTAAAAACCATCTACTGCCTGAAGGCAAATGAGAAACACATAGAAGGAGAAGGAGAACCAGCCAAATGGGGTAACCTACAGAGCATAGAGAAAGGTTTTTATATCTTCCTAAAGGATAATAGATTCTTGGTGGAGCGAAGCAAAGGAGGGTGCACGTTCCATAACTGTGCGGCCTGCACCAAAACAGCGAGACAGACAATTCATGCCTTCTTGAATTAGGAAACAATAAGCAGAGTGGCACCTGCCGAGAGGAGCATACGGGTCCAACCCGTATGCTTGGTGATGAGAGGGTATGAGTAGAAATGTGAATTGCCGAAGAGAAGTCTGGACACACAAGAAGTGAGTGTAATCCAAAGGTGAGGGCTACTGTTAGAACAAAGGGGAGATGTGAAAGAGGAATGGGGGGACTGCAGAGGTGTAAGATACAAATAGACAAAAATTTGAATGGAGAGACGAGGTGAATGAGAAGTGCTGAGGGGCACGGGAGGTGACAGGGCCAGAGAGGCCATGAGATAAATGTGAGAGACTGTTAGAGATGAGGACAGTGAAAAGACAAAATGGCAAGAGGTGATTAAAGGTGAAGTGAGAGGTTGAATGGGGAGAATTCAGAAGTTGTAAAAAGGGGTGAAAGAAAATGGCCTGCAAAGTGAGAGAGGGATCCGGGGTTAGGATAGGAGAGAGGGATGGAAGGGAGGGAGGGGGTGAGAGGAAAGCTGCATGGGTAAACTGCTTAACTCTGCACAAGACCCCCAGGGTTTTAAGGGACCCCCGCTACTCCCGTCCAGGGTCAGGTGAGCCTCTAATGTGGCAGCACGTATTCCTGCAGAGTGGAAGGGCCTTCACAAAGGTTGACTTGAAATCTTTCTGATGATAATTGCTGTATTTTGGTTATAAATGGATACTGATTGGGTGAAATCTTTCCTCAGCGTTACTGTGTGTAACAAATGTCAAAATAATGAAGCAATGCTATCCCAAAATACGCGGCATCACATAACCTCATTTACATTTTCATCCCACGCGATTTAGTCAACAGGTTTAGACATTTTTGTCAGGAGGGGGTCCTTACGCCTCAAAATGTTGACAGGGGGGTCTCGGCATCCAAAAGTTTGAAGACCTCTGCTCTAAACACACTTATTTTAGTTACAAAAGTGATACTTCACATGCAATTGTCATTTACAGTCAAAAAATGTAACTTAAAAAAATTACAATTTCTGACCATCTGGAGAAAGTTCCACTTTTTAACGCCTCAATGTGACCAAAATTGCCATTTTTACAGACTTTTTCTCCTACTCAGAAGCATCTATTTTGACCAATTTCAGGCATTAAAATTACTCTAAACACACTTATTTTAGTTACAATTCTGACCATCTGGAGAAAGTTCGACAGGTCACGGGACACTGTTTTTCATCAGAAAATTGATTTTTTTGCCTTTGGAAAAATGTATTCAAAATGTCATTTGGATTGAGCCTCATGTTGAATAACTACTTTTTAAAGCCCCAATTTGACCAAAATTGCCATTTTTACAGACTTTTTCTCCTACTCAAAAGCTTCTATTTCGACCAATTTCAGGCATTTAAATGACTCTAAACAAACTTATTTTAGTTCCAAAAGTGATAATTAACATGCAATAGTCATTTACAGTCAAAAAATTAAACATAAAAAAATTACAATTTTTGACCATCTGGAGAAAGTTCGACAGGTCACGAGTCACTGTTTTTCATCAGAAAATGGATTTTTTGGACTGTAGAAAAATGTATTCAAAATTTCATTTGGATTGAGACTCATGTTGAATAACTACTTTTTAAAGCCTCAATGTGACCAAAATTGCCATTTTTACAGACTTTTTCTCCTACTCAGAAGCTTCTATTTCAACCAATTTCAAGCATTAAATGACTCTAAACACACTTATTTTAGTTCCAAAAGAAATAATTCACATGCAATAGTCATTTACAGTCAAAAAATTTAACTTAAAAAAATTACAATTTCTGACCATCTGGAGAAAGTTGCACAGGTCACCGTTTTTCATCAGAAAATTGATTTTTTGGGACTGTAAGAAAAATGTATACAAAATGTCATTTGGATTGAGACTCATGTTGAATTACTACTTTTTAAAGCCTCAATGTGACCAAAATTGCCATTTTTACAGACTTTTTTTCCTACTCAGAAGCTTCTATTTCTACCAATTTCAGGCATTTAAATGACTCTAAACACACTTATTTTAGTTACAAAAGTGATAATTCACATGCAATAGTCATTTACAGTCAAAAACTTAAACAATAAAAAATTACCAATTCTGACCATCTGGAGAAAGTTCGACAGGTCACGGGACACTATTTTTCATCAGAAAATTGATTTTTTTGACTTTAGAAAAATGTATTCAAAATGTCATTTGGACTGTGTCTCATGTTGAATAACTACTTTTTAAAGCCTCAATGTGACCAAAATTGCCATTTTTACAGACTTTTTCTCCTACTCAGAAGCTTCTATTTCGAACAATTTCAAGCATTAAATGACTCTAAACACACTTATTTAGTTCCAAAAGTGATAATTCACATGCAATAGTCATTTACAGTCAAAAAATTTAATTTAAAAAAATTACAATTTCTGACCATCTGGCGAAAGTTCGACAGGTCTCGGGTCACCGTTTTTCATCAGAAAATTTATTTTTTGGACTGTAGAAAAATGTATTCAAAATGTCATTTGGATTGACACTCATGTTGAATATCTACTTTTTAAAGCCTCAATGTGACCAAAATTGCCATTTTTACAGACTTTTTCTCCTACTCAGAAGCTTCTATTTCGACCAATTTCAGGCATTAAAATTACTCTAAACACACTTATTTTAGTTACAATTCTGACCATCTGGAGAAAGTTCGACAGGTCTCGGGACACTGTTTTTCATCAGAAAATTGATTTTTTTGCCTTTGGAAAAATGTATTCAAAATATCATTTGGATTGAGCCTCATGTTGAATAACTACTTTTTAAAGCCCCAATTTGATCAAAATTGCCATTTTTACAGACTTTTTCTCCTACTCAAAAGCTTCTATTTCAACCAATTTCAGGCATTTAAATGACTCTAAACAAACTTATTTTAGTTCCAAAAGTGATAATCAACATGCAATAGTCATTTACAGTCAAAAACTTAAACAATAAAAAATTACCAATTCTGACCATCTGGAGAAAGTTCGACAGGTCACGGGACACTATTTTTCATCAGAAAATTGATTTTTTTGACTTTAGAAAAATGTATTCAAAATGTCATTTGGATTGAGCCTCATGTTGAATAACTACTTTTTAAAGCCCCAATTTGATCAAAATTGCCATTTTTACAGACTTTTTCTCCTACTCAAAAGCTTCTATTTCAACCAATTTCAGGCATTTAAATGACTCTAAACAAACTTATTTTAGTTCCAAAAGTGATAATTAACATGCAATAGTCATTTACAGTCAAAAAATTAAACATAAAAAAATTACAATTTCTGATCATCTTGAGAAAGTTCGACAGGTCACGAGTCACTGTTTTTCATCAGAAAATGGATTTTTTGGACTGTAGAAAAATGTATTCAAAATTTCATTTGGATTGAGACTCATGTTGAATAACTACTTTTTAAAGCCTCAATGTGACCAAAATTGCCATTTTTACAGACTTTTTCTCCTACTCAGAAGCTTCTATTTCTTCAAATTTCAGGCATTAAAATGACTCTAAACACACTTATTTTAGTTACAAAAGTGATAATTCACATGCAATAGTCATTTACAGTCAAAAACTTAAACAATAAAAAATTACCAATTCTGACCATCTGGCGAAAGTTCGACAGGTCACGGGACACTAATTTTCATCAGAAAATTGATTTTTTTGACTTTAGAAAAATGTATTCAAAATGTCATTTGGACTGTGTCTCATGTTGAATGACTACTTTTTAAAGCCTCAATGTGACCACAATTGCCGTTTTTACAGACTTTTTCTCCTACTCAGAAGCTTCTATTTCGACCAATTTCAGGCATTTAAATGACTCTAAACACAGTTATTTTAGTTCCAAAAGTGATAATTAACATGCAATAGTCATTTACAGTCCAAAAATTAAACATAAAAAAATTACAATTTCTGACCATCTGGAGAAAGTTTGACAGGTCACGGGTCACCGTTTTTCATCAGAAAATGGTTTTTTTTGGACTGTAGGAAAATGTATTCAAAATGTCATTTGGATTGAGACTCATGTTGAATATCTACTTTTTAAAGCCTCAATGTGACCAAATTGCCATTTTTACAGACTTTTTCTCCTACTCAGAAGCATCTATTTCGACCAATTTCAGGCATTAAAATTACTCGAAACACACTTATTTTAGTTACAATTCTGACCATCTGGAGAAAGTTCGACAGGTCACGGGACACTGTTTTTCATCAGAAAATTGATTTTTTTGCCTTTGAAAAAATGTATTCAAAATGTCATTTGGATTGAGCCTCATGTTGAATAACTACTTTTTAAAGCCTCAATGTGACCAAAATTGCCATTTTTACAGACTTTTTCTCCTACTCAAAAGCTTCTATTTCGACCAATTTCAGGCATTTAAATGACTCTAAACAAACTTATTTTAGTTCCAAAAGTGATAATTAACATGCAATAGTCATTTACAGTCAAAAAATTAAACATAAAAAAATTACAATTTCTGACCATCTGGAGAAAGTTCGACAGGTCACGAGTCACTGTTTTTCATCAGAAAATGGATTTTTTGGACTGTAGAAAAATGTATTCAAAATTTCATTTGGATTGAGACTCATATTGAATAACTACTTTTTAAAGCCTCAATGTGACCAAAATTGCCATTTTTACAGACTTTTTCTCCTACTCAGAAGCTTCTATTTCTACCAATTATAGGCATTTAAATGACTCTAAACACACTTATTTTAGTTACAAAAGTGATAATTCACATGCAATAGTCATTTACAGTCAAAAACTTAAACAATAAAAAATTACCAATTCTGACCATCTGGAGAAAGTTCGACAGGTCACGGGACACTATTTTTCATCAGAAAATTGATTTTTTTGACTTTAGAAAAATGTATTCAAAATGTCATTTGGATTGAGACTCATATTGAATAACTACTTTTTAAAGCCTCAATGTGACCAAAATTGCCATTTTTATAGACTTTTTCTCCTACTCAGAAGCTTCTATTTCGAACAATTTCAAGCATTAAATGACTCTAAACACACTTATTTAGTTCCAAAAGTGATAATTCACATGCAATAGTCATTTACAGTCAAAAAATTTAATTTAAAAAATTTACAATTTCTGACAATCTGGCGAAAGTTCGACAGGTCTCGGGTCACCGTTTTTCATGAGAAAATTGATTTTTTGCCTTTGGAAAAATGTATTCAAAATGTCATTTGGATTGAGCCTCATGTTGAATAACTACTTTTTAAAGCCCCAATTTGACCAAAATTGCCATTTTTACAGACTTTTTCTCCTACTCAAAAGCTTCTATTTCGACCAATTTCAGGCATTTAAATGACTCTAAACAAACTTATTTTAGTTCCAAAAGTGATAATGAACATGCAATAGTCATTTACAGTCAAAAAATTAAACATAAAAAAATTACTATTTCTGACCATCTGGAGAAAGTTCGACAGGTGACCGTTTTTCATCAGAAAATTGATTTTTTGGGACTGTAGAAAAATGTATACAAAATGTCATTTGGATTGAGACCCATGTTGAATTACTACTTTTTAAAGCCTCAATGTGACCAAAACTGCCATTTTTACAGACTTTTTCTCCTACTCAAAAGCTTCTATTTCAACCAATTTCAGGCATTTAAATGACTCTAAACACACTTATTTTAGTTACAATTCTGACAATCTGGAGAAAGTTTGACAGGTCACGGGACACTGTTTTTCATCAGAAAATTGATTTTTTTGCCTTTGGAAAAATATATTCAAAATGTCATTTGGATTGAGCCTCATGTTGAATAACTACTTTTTAAAGCCCCAATTTGACCAAAATTGCCATTTTTACAGACTTTTTCTCCTACTCAAAAGCTTCTATTTCGACCAATTTCAGGCATTTAAATGACTCTAAACAAACTTATTTTAGTTCCAAAAGTGATAATTAACATGCAATAGTCATTTACAGTCAAAAAATTAAACATAAAAAAATTACAATTTCTGATCATCTGGAGAAAGTTCGACAGGTCACGAGTCACTGTTTTTCATCAGAAAATGGATTTTTTGGACTGTAGAAAAATGTATTCAAAATTTCATTTGGATTGAGACTCATGTTGAATAACTACTTTTTAAAGCCTCAATGTGACCAAAATTGCCATTTTTACAGACTTTTTCTCCTACTCAGAAGCTCCTATTTCTACCAATTTCAGGCATTAAAATGACTCTAAACACACTTATTTTAGTTACAAAAGTGATAATTCACATGCAATAGTCATTTACAGTCAAAAAATGTAATTTAAAAAAATTACAATTTCTGACCATCTGGCGAAAGTTCGACAGGTCTCGGGTCACCGTTTTTCATCAGAAAATTGATTTTTTGGACTGTAGAAAAATGTATTCAAAATGTCATTTGGATTGACACTCATGTTGAATATCTACTTTTTAAAGCCTCAATGTGACCAAAATTGCCATTTTTACAGACTTTTTCTCCTACTCAGAAGCTTCTATTTCGACCAATTTCAAGCATTAAATGACTCTAAACACACTTATTTTAGTTACAATTCTGACCATCTGGAGAAAGTTCGACAGGTCACGGGACACTGTTTTTCATCAGAAAATTGATTTTTTTGCCTTTGGAAAAATGCATTCAAAATGTCATTTGGATTGAGCCTCATGTTGAATAACTACTTTTTAAAGCCCCAATTTGACCAAAATTGCCATTTTTACAGACTTTTTCTCCTACTCAAAAGCTTCTATTTCGACCAATTTCAGGCATTAAAATTACTCTAAACACACTTATTTTAGTTACAAAAGTGATAATTCACATGCAATAGTCATTTACAGTCAAAAACTTAAACAATAAAAAATTACCAATTCTGACCATCTGGAGAAAGTTCGACAGGTCACGGGACACTATTTTTCATCAGAAAATTGATTTTTTTGACTTTAGAAAAATGTATTCAAAATGTCATTTGGACTGTGTCTCATGTTGAATAACTACATTTTAAAGCCTCAATGTGACCAAAATTGCCATTTTTACAGACTTTTTCTCCTACTCAGAAGCTTCTATTTCGAACAATTTCAAGCATTAAATGACTCTAAACACACTTATTTTAGTTCCAAAAGTGATAATTCACATGCAATAGTCATTTACAGTCAAAAAATTTAATTTAAAAAAATTACAATTTCTGACCATCTGGCGAAAGTTCGACAGGTCTCGGGTCACCATTTTTCATCAGAAAATTGATTTTTTGGACTGTAGAAAAATGTATTCAAAATGTCATTTGGATTGACACTCATGTTGAATATCTACTTTTTAAAGCCTCAATGTGACCAAAATTGCCATTTTTACAGACTTTTTCTCCTACTCAGAAGCATCTATTTCGACCAATTTCAGGCATTAAAATTACTCTAAACACACTTATTTTAGTTTCAATTCTGACCATCTGGAGAAAGTTCGACAGGTCACGGGACACTGTTTTTCATCAGAAAATTGATTTTTTTGCCTTTGGAAAAATGTATTCAAAATGTCATTTGGATTGAGCCTCATGTTGAATAACTACTTTTTAAAGCCCCAATTTGACCAAAATTGCCATTTTTACAGACTTTTTCTCCTACTCAAAAGCTTCTATTTCGACCAATTTCAGGCATTTAAATGACTCTAAACAAACTTATTTTAGTTCCAAAAGTGATAATGAACATGCAATAGTCATTTACAGTCAAAAAATTAAACATAAAAAAATTACAATTTCTGACCATCTGGAGAAAGTTCGACAGGTGACCATTTTTCATCAGAAAATTGATTTTTTGGGACTGTAGAAAAATGTATACAAAATGTCATTTGGATTGAGACTCATGTTGAATTACTACTTTTTAAAGCCTCAATGTGACCAAAACTGCCATTTTTACAGACTTTTTCTCCTACTCAAAAGCTTCTATTTCAACCAATTTCAGGCATTTAAATGACTCTAAACAAACTTATTTTAGTTCCAAAAGTGATAATTAACATGCAATAGTCATTTACAGTCAAAAAATTAAACATAAAAAAATTACAATTTCTGATCATCTGGAGAAAGTTCGACAGGTCACGAGTCACTGTTTTTCATCAGAAAATGGATTTTTTGGACTGTAGAAAAATGTATTCAAAATTTCATTTGGATTGAGACTCATGTTGAATAACTACTTTTTAAAGCCTCAATGTGACCAAAATTGCCATTTTTACAGACTTTTTCTCCTACTCAGAAGCTCCTATTTCTACCAATTTCAGGCATTAAAATGACTCTAAACACACTTATTTTAGTTACAATTCTGACAATCTGGAGAAAGTTCGACAGGTCACGGGACACTGTTTTTCATCAGAAAATTGATTTTTTTGCCTTTGGAAAAATATATTCAAAATGTCATTTGGATTGAGCCTCATGTTGAATAACTACTTTTTAAAGCCCCAATTTGACCAAAATTGCCATTTTTACAGACTTTTTCTCCTACTCAAAAGCTTCTATTTCGACCAATTTCAGGCATTTAAATGACTCTAAACAAACTTATTTTAGTTCCAAAAGTGATAATTAACATGCAATAGTCATTTACAGTCAAAAAATTAAACATAAAAAAATTACAATTTCTGATCATCTGGAGAAAGTTCGACAGGTCACGAGTCACTGTTTTTCATCAGAAAATGGATTTTTTGGACTGTAGAAAAATGTATTCAAAATTTCATTTGGATTGAGACTCATGTTGAATAACTACTTTTTAAAGCCTCAATGTGACCAAAATTGCCATTTTTACAGACTTTTTCTCCTACTCAGAAGCTCCTATTTCTACCAATTTCAGGCATTAAAATGACTCTAAACACACTTATTTTAGTTACAAAAGTGATAATTCACATGCAATAGTCATTTACAGTCAAAAAATTTAATTTAAAAAAATTACAATTTCTGACCATCTGGCGAAAGTTCGACAGGTCTCGGGTCACCGTTTTTCATGAGAAAATTGATTTTTTGGACTGTAGAAAAATGTATTCAAAATGTCATTTGGATTGACACTCATGTTGAATATCTACTTTTTAAAGCCTCAATGTGACCAAAATTGCCATTTTTACAGACTTTTTCTCCTACTCAGAAGCTTCTATTTCGACCAATTTCAGGCATTAAAATTACTCTAAACACTTTTTTTAGTTACAATTCTG
Organism: Triturus cristatus; assembly: GCF_964204655.1. Lineage (NCBI taxonomy): Eukaryota > Metazoa > Chordata > Amphibia > Caudata > Salamandridae > Triturus > Triturus cristatus. The sequence goes on from NC_140591.1 coordinate 1,088,111,726, forward strand.
ACCATCTGGAGAAAGTTCGACAGGTCACGGGACACTGTTTTTCATCAGAAAATTGATTTTTTTGCCTTTGGAAAAATGTATTCAAAATGTCATTTGGATTGAGCCTCATGTTGAATAACTACTTTTTAAAGCCCCAATTTGACCAAAATTGCCATTTTTACAGACTTTTTCTCCTACTCAAAAGCTTCTATTTCGACCAATTTCAGGCATTTAAATGACTCTAAACAAACTTATTTTAGTTCCAAAAGTGATAATGAACATGCAATAGTCATTTACAGTCAAAAAATTAAACATAAAAAAATTACAATTTCTGACCATCTGGAGAAAGTTCGACAGGTGACCGTTTTTCATCAGAAAATTGATTTTTTGGGACTGTAGAAAAATGTATACAAAATGTCATTTGGATTGAGACTCATGTTGAATTACTACTTTTTAAAGCCTCAATGTGACCAAAACTGCCATTTTTACAGACTTTTTCTCCTACTCAAAAGCTTCTATTTCAACCAATTTCAGGCATTTAAATGACTCTAAACACTTATTTTAGTTACAATTCTGACAATCTGGAGAAAGTTCGACAGGTCACGGGACACTGTTTTTCATCAGAAAATTGATTTTTTTGCCTTTGGAAACATGTATTCAAAATGTCATTTGGATTGAGCCTCATGTTGAATAACTACTTTTTAAAGCCCCAATTTGACCAAAATTGCCATTTTTACAGACTTTTTCTCCTACTCAAAAGCTTCTATTTCGACCAATTTCAGGCATTTAAATGACTCTAAACAAACTTATTTTAGTTCCAAAAGTGATAATTAACATGCAATAGTCATTTACAGTCAAAAAATTAAACATAAAAAAATTACAATTTCTGATCATCTGGAGAAAGTTCGACAGGTCACGAGTCACTGTTTTTCATCAGAAAATGGATTTTTTGGACTGTAGAAAAATGTATTCAAAATTTCATTTGGATTGAGACTCATGTTGAATACCTACTTTTTAAAGCCTCAATGTGACCAAAATTGCCATTTTTACAGACTTTTTCTCCTACTCAGAAGCTCCTATTTCTACCAATTTCAGGCATTAAAATGACTCTAACCACACTTATTTTAGTTACAAAAGTGATAATTCACATGCAATAGTCATTTACAGTCAAAAAATTTAATTTAAAAAAATTACAATTTCTGACCATCTGGCGAAAGTTCGACAGGTCTCGGGTCACCGTTTTTCATCAGAAAATTGATTTTTGGGACTGTAGAAAAATGTATTCAAAATGTCATTTGGATTGACACTCATGTTGAATATCTACTTTTTAAAGCCTCAATGTGACCAAAATTGCCATTTTTACAGACTTTTTCTCCTACTCAGAAGCTTCTATTTCGACCAATTTCAGGCATTAAAATTACTCTAAACACACTTATTTTAGTTACAATTCTGACCATCTGGAGAAAGTTCGACAGGTCACGGGACACTGTTTTTCATCAGAAAATTGATTTTTTTGCCTTTGGAAAAATGCATTCAAAATGTCATTTGGATTGAGCCTCATGTTGAATAACTACTTTTTAAAGCCCCAATTTGACCAAAATTGCCATTTTTACAGACTTTTTCTCCTACTCAAAAGCTTCTATTTCGACCAATTTCAGGCATTAAAATTACTCTAAACACACTTATTTTAGTTACAAAAGTGATAATTCACATGCAATAGTCATTTACAGTCAAAAACTTAAACAATAAAAAATTACAATTTTTGACCATCTGGAGAAAGTTCGACAGGTCTCGGGTCACCGTTTTTCATCAGAAAATTGATTTTTTGGACTGTAGAAAAATGTATTCAAAATGTCATTTGGATTGACACTCATGTTGAATATCTACTTTTTAAAGCCTGAATGTGACCAAAATTGCCATTTTTACAGACTTTTTCTCCTACTCAGAAGCATCTATTTCGACCAATTTCAGGCATTAAAATTACTCTAAACACACCTATTTTAGTTCCAAAAGTGTTAATTCACATGCAATAGTCATTTACATTCAAAAAATTAAACATAAAAAAATTACAATTTCTGACCATCTGGAGAAAGTTCGACAGGTCACGGGACACTGTTTATCATCAGAAAATTGATTTTTTGTACTGTAGAAAAATGTATTCAAAATTTTATTTGGATTGAGACTCATATTGAATAACTACTTTTTAAAGCCTCAATGTGACCAAAATTGACATTTTTACAGACTTTTTCTCCTACTCAGAAGCTTCTATTTCGACCAATTTCAGGCATTTAAATGACTCTAAACACACTTATTTTAGTTACAAAAGTGATAATTCACATGCAATAGTCATTTACAGTCAAAAACTTAAACAATAAAAAATTACCAATTCTGACCATCTGGAGAAAGTTCGACAGGTCACAGGACACTATTTTTCATCAGAAAATTGATTTTTTTTGACTTTAGAAAAATGTATTCAAAATGTCATTTGGACTGTGTCTCATGTTGAATAACTACTTTTTAAAGCCTCAATGTGACCAAAATTGCCATTTTTACAGACTTTTTCTCCTACTCAGAAGCTTCTATTTCGAACAATTTCAAGCATTAAATGACTCTAAACACACTTATTTTAGTTCCAAAAGTGATAATTCACATGCAATAGTCATTTACAGTCAAAAAATTTAATTTAAAAAAATTACAATTTCTGACCATCTGGCGAAAGTTCGACAGGTCTCGGGTCACCATTTTTCATCAGAAAATTGATTTTTTGGACTGTAGAAAAATGTATTCAAAATGTCATTTGGATTGACACTCATGTTGAATATCTACTTTTTAAAGCCTCAATGTGACCAAAATTGCCATTTTTACAGACTTTTTCTCCTACTCAGAAGCATCTATTTCGACCAATTTCAGGCATTAAAATTACTCTAAACACACTTATTTTAGTTACAATTCTGACCATCTGGAGAAAGTTCGACAGGTCACGGGACACTGTTTTTCATCAGAAAATTGATTTTTTTGCCTTTGGAAAAATGTATTCAAAATGTCATTTGGATTGAGCCTCATGTTGAATAACTACTTTTTAAAGCCCCAATTTGACCAAAATTGCCATTTTTACAGACTTTTTCTCCTACTCAAAAGCTTCTATTTCGACCAATTTCAGGCATTAAAATTACTCTAAACACACTTATTTTAGTTACAAAAGTGATAATTCACATGCAATAGTCATTTATAGTCAAAAACTTAAACAATAAAAAATTACCAATTCTGACCATCTGGAGAAAGTTCGACAGGTCACGGGACACTATTTTTCATCAGAAAATTGATTTTTTTGACTTTAGAAAAATTTATTCAAAATGTCATTTGGACTGTGTCTCATGTTGAATGACTACTTTTTAAAGCCTCAATGTGACCACAATTGCCATTTTTACAGACTTTTTCTCCTACTCAGAAGCTTCTATTTCGACCAATTTCAGGCATTAAAATTACTCTAAACACTTTTTTTAGTTACAATTCTGACCATCTGGAGAAAGTTCGACAGGTCACGGGACACTGTTTTTCATCAGAAAATTGATTTTTTTGCCTTTGGAAAAATGTATTCAAAATGTCATTTGGATTGAGCCTCATGTTGAATAACTACTTTTTAAAGCCCCAATTTGACCAAAATTGCCATTTTTACAGACTTTTTCTCCTACTCAAAAGCTACTATTTCGACCAATTTCAGGCATTTAAATGACTCTAAACAAACTTATTTTAGTTCCAAAAGTGATAATGAACATGCAATAGTCATTTACAGTCAAAAAATTAAACATAAAAAAATTACAATTTCTGACCATCTGGAGAAAGTTCGACAGGTGACCGTTTTTCATCAGAAAATTGATTTTTTGGGACTGTAGAAAAATGTATACAAAATGTCATTTGGATTGAGACTCATGTTGAATTACTACTTTTTAAAGCCTCAATGTGACCAAAACTGCCATTTTTACAGACTTTTTCTCCTACTCAAAAGCTTCTATTTCAACCAATTTCAGGCATTTAAATGACTCTAAACACACTTATTTTAGTTACAATTCTGACAATCTGGAGAAAGTTCGACAGGTCACGGGACACTGTTTTTCATCAGAAAATTGATTTTTTTGCCTTTGGAAACATGTATTCAAAATGTCATTTGGATTGAGCCTCATGTTGAATAACTACTTTTTAAAGCCCCAATTTGACCAAAATTGCCATTTTTACAGACTTTTTCTCCTACTCAAAAGCTTCTATTTCGACCAATTTCAGGCATTTAAATGACTCTAAACAAACTTATTTTAGTTCCAAAAGTGATAATTAACATGCAATAGTCATTTACAGTCAAAAAATTAAACATAAAAAAATTACAATTTCTGATCATCTGGAGAAAGTTCGACAGGTCACGAGTCACTGTTTTTCATCAGAAAATGGATTTTTTGGACTGTAGAAAAATGTATTCAAAATTTCATTTGGATTGAGACTCATGTTGAATAACTACTTTTTAAAGCCTCAATGTGACCAAAATTGCCATTTTTACAGACTTTTTCTCCTACTCAGAAGCTCCTATTTCTACCAATTTCAGGCATTAAAATGACTCTAAACACACTTATTTTAGTTACAAAAGTGATAATTCACATGCAATAGTCATTTACAGTCAAAAAATTTAATTTAAAAAAATTACAATTTCTGACCATCTGGCGAAAGTTCGACAGGTCTCGGGTCACCGTTTTTCATCAGAAAATTGATTTTTTGGACTGTAGAAAAATGTATTCAAAATGTCATTTGGATTGACACTCATGTTGAATATCTACTTTTTAAAGCCTCAATGTGACCAAAATTGCCATTTTTACAGACTTTTTCTCCTACTCAGAAGCTTCTATTTCGACCAATTTCAGGCATTAAAATTACTCTAAACACACTTATTTTAGTTACAATTCTGACCATCTGGAGAAAGTTCGACAGGTCACGGGACACTGTTTTTCATCAGAAAATTGATTTTTTTGCCTTTGGAAAAATGCATTCAAAATGTCATTTGGATTGAGCCTCATGTTGAATAACTACTTTTTAAAGCCCCAATTTGACCAAAATTGCCATTTTTACAGACTTTTTCTCCTACTCAAAAGCTTCTATTTCGACCAATTTCAGGCATTAAAATTACTCTAAACACACTTATTTTAGTTACAAAAGTGATAATTCACATGCAATAGTCATTTACAGTCAAAAACTTAAACAATAAAAAATTACAATTTTTGACCATCTGGAGAAAGTTCGACAGGTCTCGGGTCACCGTTTTTCATCAGAAAATTGATTTTTTGGACTGTAGAAAAATGTATTCAAAATGTCATTTGGATTGACACTCATGTTGAATATCTACTTTTTAAAGCCTGAATGTGACCAAAATTGCCATTTTTACAGACTTTTTCTCCTACTCAGAAGCATCTATTTCGACCAATTTCAGGCATTAAAATTACTCTAAACACACCTATTTTAGTTCCAAAAGTGTTAATTCACATGCAATAGTCATTTACATTCAAAAAATTAAACATAAAAAAATTACAATTTCTGACCATCTGGAGAAAGTTCGACAGGTCACTGGACACTGTTTATCATCAGAAAATTGATTTTTTGTACTGTAGAAAAATGTATTCAAAATTTTATTTGGATTGAGACTCATATTGAATAACTACTTTTTAAAGCCTCAATGTGACCAAAATTGACATTTTTACAGACTTTTTCTCCTACTCAGAAGCTTCTATTTCTACCAATTTCAGGCATTTAAATGACTCTAAACACACTTATTTTAGTTACAAAAGTGATAATTCACATGCAATAGTCATTTACAGTCAAAAACTTAAACAATAAAAAATTACCAATTCTGACCATCTGGAGAAAGTTCGACAGGTCACGGGACACTATTTTTCATCAGAAAATTGATTTTTTTGACTTTAGAAAAATGTATTCAAAATGTCATTTGGACTGTGTCTCATGTTGAATAACTACTTTTTAAAGCCTCAATGTGACCAAAATTGGCATTTTTACAGACTTTTTCTCCTACTCAGAAGCTTCTATTTCGAACAATTTCAAGCATTAAATGACTCTAAACACACTTATTTTAGTTCCAAAAGTGATAATTCACATGCAATAGTCATTTACAGTCAAAAAATTTAATTTAAAAAAATTACAATTTCTGACCATCTGGCGAAAGTTCGACAGGTCTCGGGTCACCATTTTTCATCAGAAAATTGATTTTTTGGACTGTAGAAAAATGTATTCAAAATGTCATTTGGATTGACACTCATGTTGAATATCTACTTTTTAAAGCCTCAATGTGACCAAAATTGCCATTTTTACAGACTTTTTCTCCTACTCAGAAGCATCTATTTCGACCAATTTCAGGCATTAAAATTACTCTAAACACACTTATTTTAGTTACAATTCTGACCATCTGGAGAAAGTTCGACAGGTCACGGGACACTGTTTTTCATCAGAAAATTGATTTTTTTGCCTTTGGAAAAATGTATTCAAAATGTCATTTGGATTGAGCCTCATGTTGAATAACTACTTTTTAAAGCCCCAATTTGACCAAAATTGCCATTTTTACAGACTTTTTCTCCTACTCAAAAGCTTCTATTTCGACCAATTTCAGGCATTAAAATTACTCTAAACACACTTATTTTAGTTACAAAAGTGATAATTCACATGCAATAGTCATTTACAGTCAAAAACTTAAACAATAAAAAATTACCAATTCTGACCATCTGGAGAAAGTTCGACAGGTCACGGGACACTATTTTTCATCAGAAAATTGATTTTTTTGACTTTAGAAAAATTTATTCAAAATGTCATTTGGACTGTGTCTCATGTTGAATGACTTCTTTTTAAAGCCTCAATGTGACCACAATTGCCATTTTTACAGACTTTTTCTCCTACTCAGAAGCTTCTATTTCAACCAATTTCAGGCATTAAAATTACTCTAAACACTTTTTTTAGTTACAATTCTGACCATCTGGAGAAAGTTCGACAGGTCACGGGACACTGTTTTTCATCAGAAAATTGATTTTTTTGCCTTTGGAAAAATGTATTCAAAATGTCATTTGGATTGAGCCTCATGTTGAATAACTACTTTTTAAAGCCCCAATTTGACCAAAATTGCCATTTTTACAGACTTTTTCTCCTACTCAAAAGCTTCTATTTCGACAAATTTCAGGCATTTAAATGACTCTAAACAAACTTATTTTAGTTCCAAAAGTGATAATGAACATGCAATAGTCATTTACAGTCAAAAAATTAAACATAAAAAAATTACAATTTCTGACCATCTGGAGAAAGTTCGACAGGTGACCGTTTTTCATCAGAAAATTGATTTTTTGGGACTGTAGAAAAATGTATACAAAATGTCATTTGGATTGAGACTCATGTTGAATTACTACTTTTTAAAGCATCAATGTGACCAAAACTGCCATTTTTACAGACTTTTTCTCCTACTCAAAAGCTTCTATTTCAACCAATTTCAGGCATTTAAATGACTCTAAACAAACTTATTTTAGTTCCAAAAGTGATAATTAACATGCAATAGTCATTTACAGTCAAAAAATTAAACATAAAAAAATTACAATTTCTGATCATCTGGAGAAAGTTCGACAGGTCACGAGTCACTGTTTTTCATCAGAAAATGGATTTTTTGGACTGTAGAAAAATGTATTCAAAATTTCATTTGGATTGAGACTCATGTTGAATAACTACTTTTTAAAACCTCAATGTGACCAAAATTGCCATTTTTACAGACTTTTTCTCCTACCCAGAAGCTCCTATTTCTACCAATTTCAGGCATTAAAATGACTCTAAACACACTTATTTTAGTTACAATTCTGACAATCTGGAGAAAGTTCGACAGGTCACGGGACACTGTTTTTCATCAGAAAATTGATTTTTTTGCCTTTGGAAAAATGTATTCAAAATGTCATTTGGATTGAGCCTCATGTTGAATAACTACTTTTTAAAGCCCCAATTTGACCAAAATTGCCATTTTTACAGACTTTTTCTCCTACTCAAAAGCTTCTATTTCGACCAATTTCAGGCATTTAAATGACTCTAAACAAACTTATTTTAGTTCCAAAAGTGATAATTAACATGCAATAGTCATTTACAGTCAAAAAATTAAACATAAAAAAATTACAATTTCTGATCATCTGGAGAAAGTTCGACAGGTCACGAGTCACTGTTTTTCATCAGAAAATGGATTTTTTGGACTGTAGAAAAATGTATTCAAAATTTCATTTGGATTGAGACTCATGTTGAATAACTACTTTTTAAAGCCTCAATGTGACCAAAATTGCCATTTTTACAGACTTTTTCTCCTACTCAGAAGCTCCTATTTCTACCAATTTCAGGCATTAAAATGACTCTAAACACACTTATTTTAGTTACAAAAGTGATAATTCACATGCAATAGTCATTTACAGTCAAAAAATTTAATTTAAAAAAATTACAATTTCTGACCATCTGGCGAAAGTTCGACAGGTCTCGGGTCACCGTTTTTCATCAGAAAATTGATTTTTTGGACTGTAGAAAAATGTATTCAAAATGTCATTTGGATTGACACTCATGTTGAATATCTACTTTTTAAAGCCTCAATGTGACCAAAATTGCCATTTTTACAGACTTTTTCTCCTACTCAGAAGCTTCTATTTCGACCAATTTCAGGCATTAAAATTACTCTAAACACACTTATTTTAGTTACAATTCTGACCATCTGGAGAAAGTTCGACAGGTCACGGGACACTGTTTTTCATCAGAAAATTGAGTTTTTTGCATTTGGAAAAATGCATTCAAAATGTCATTTGGATTGAGCCTCATGTTGAATAACTACTTTTTAAAGCCCCAATTTGACCAAAATTGCCATTTTTACAGACTTTTTCTCCTACTCAAAAGCTTCTATTTCGACCAATTTCAGGCATTAAAATTACTCTAAACACACTTATTTTAGTTACAAAAGTGATAATTCACATGCAATAGTCATTTACAGTCAAAAACTTCAACAATAAAAAATTACAATTTTTGACCATCTGGAGAAAGTTCGACAGGTCTCGGGTCACCGTTTTTCATCAGAAAATTGATTTTTTGGACTGTAGAAAAATGTATTCAAAATGTCATTTGGATTGACACTCATGTTGAATATCTACTTTTTAAAGCCTGAATGTGACCAAAATTGCCATTTTTACAGACTTTTTCTCCTACTCAGAAGCATCTATTTCGACCAATTTCAGGCATTAAAATTACTCTAAACACACCTATTTTAGTTCCAAAAGTGTTAATTCACATGCAATAGTCATTTACATTCAAAAAATTAAACATAAAAAAATTACAATTTCTGACCATCTGGAGAAAGTTGGACAGGTCACGGGACACTGTTTATCATCAGAAAATTGATTTTTTGTACTGTAGAAAAATGTATTCAAAATTTTATTTGGATTGAGACTCATATTGAATAACTACTTTTTAAAGCCTCAATGTGACCAAAATTGCCATTTTTACAGACTTTTTCTCCTACTCAGAAGCTTCTATTTCTACCAATTTCAGGCATTTAAATGACTCTAAACACACCTATTTTAGTTACAAAAGTGATAATTCACATGCAATAGTCATTTACAGTCAAAAACTTAAACAATAAAAAATTACCAATTCTGACCATCTGGAGAAAGTTCGACAGGTCACGGGACACTATTTTTCATCAGAAAATTGATTTTTTTGACTTTAGAAAAATGTATTCAAAATGTAATTTGGACTGTGTCTCATGTTGAATAACTACTTTTTAAAGCCTCAATGTGACCAAAATTGCCATTTTTACAGACTTTTTCTCCTACTCAGAAGCTTCTATTTCGAACAATTTCAAGCATTAAATGACTCTAAACACACTTATTTTAGTTCCAAAAGTGATAATTCACATGCAATAGTCATTTACAGTCAAAAAATTTAATTTAAAAAAATTACAATTTCTGACCATCTGGCGAAAGTTCGACAGGTCTCGGGTCACCATTTTTCATCAGAAAATTGATTTTTTGGACTGTAGAAAAATGTATTCAAAATGTCATTTGGATTGACACTCATGTTGAATATCTACTTTTTAAAGCCTCAATGTGACCAAAATTGCCATTTTTACAGACTTTTTCTCCTACTCAGAAGCATCTATTTCGACCAATTTCAGGCATTAAAATTACTCTAAACACACTTATTTTAGTTACAATTCTGACCATCTGGAGAAAGTTCGACAGGTCACGGGACACTGTTTTTCATCAGAAAATTGATTTTTTTGCCTTTGGAAAAATGTATTCAAAATGTCATTTGGATTGAGCCTCATGTTGAATAACTACTTTTTAAAGCCCCAATTTGACCAAAATTGCCATTTTTACAGACTTTTTCTCCTACTCAAAAGCTTCTATTTCGACCAATTTCAGGCATTAAAATTACTCTAAACACACTTATTTTAGTTACAAAAGTGATAATTCACATGCAATAGTCATTTACAGTCAAAAACTTAAACAATAAAAAATTACCAATTCTGACCATCTGGAGAAAGTTCGACAGGTCACGGGACACTATTTTTCATCAGAAAATTGATTTTTTTGACTTTAGAAAAATTTATTCAAAATGTCATTTGGACTGTGTCTCATGTTGAATGACTACTTTTTAAAGCCTCAATGTGACCACAATTGCCATTTTTACAGACTTTTTCTCCTACTCAGAAGCTTCTATTTCGACCAATTTCAAGCATTAAATGACTCTAAACACATTTATTTTAGTTCCAAGAATGATAATTCACATGCAATAGTCATTTACAGTCAAAAAATTTAACTTAAAAAAATTACAATTTCTGACCATCTGGAGAAAGTTCGACAGGTCTCGGGTCACCGTTTTTCATCAGAAAATTGATTTTTTGGACTGTAGAAAAATGTATTCAAAATGTCATTTGGATTGACACTCATGTTGAATATCTACTTTTTAAAGCCTCAATGTGACCAAAATTGCCATTTTTACAGACTTTTTCTCCTACTCAGAAGCATCTATTTCGACCAATTTCAGGCATTAAAATTACTCTAAACACACCTATTTTAGTTCCAAAAGTGTTAATTCACATGCAATAGTCATTTACATTAAAAAAATTAAACATAAAAAAATTACAATTTCTGACCATCTGGAGAAAGTTCGACAGGTCACGGGACACTGTTTATCATCAGAAAATTGATTTTTTGTACTGTAGAAAAATGTATTCAAAATGTCATTTGGACTGTGTCTCATGTTGAATAACTACTTTTTAAAGCCTCAATGTGACCAAAATTGCCATTTTTACAGACTTTTTCTCCTACTCAGAAGCTTCTATTTCGAACAATTTCAAGCATGAAATGACTCTAAACACACTTATTTTAGTTCCAAAAGTGATAATTCACATGCAATAGTCATTTACAGTCAAAAAATTTAACTTAAAAAAATTACAATTTCTGACCATCTGGAGAAAGTTCGACAGGTCTCGGGTCACCGTTTTTCATCAGAAAATGGATTTTTTGGACTGTAGAAAAATGTATTCAAAATGTCATTTGGATTGACACTCATGTTGAATATCTACTTTTTAAAGCCTCAATGTGACCAAAATTGCCATTTTTACAGACTTTTTCTCCTACTCAGAAGCATCTATTTCGACCAATTTCGAGCATTAAAATTACTCTAAACGCACCTATTTTAGTTCCAAAAGTGATAATTCACATGCAATAGTCATTTACAGTAAAAAAATAAAGTTAAAAAAATTACAATTTCTGACCATCTGGCGAAAGTTCGACAGGTCTCGGGTCACCGTTTTTCATCAGAAAATTGATTTTGTGGACTGTAGAAAAATGTATTCAAAATGTCATTTGGATTGACACTCATGTTGAATATCTACTTTTTAAAGCCTCAATGTGACCAAAATTGCCATTTTTACAGACTTTTTCTCCTACTCAGAAGCTTCTATTTCGACCAATTTCAGGCATTAAAATTACTCTAAACACCCTTATTTTAGTTACAATTCTGACCATCTGGAGAAAGTTCGACAGGTCACGGGACAGTGTTTATCATCAGAAAATTGATTTTTTGTACTGTAGAAAAATGTATTCAAAATTTCATTTGGATTGAGACTCATATTGAATAACTACTTTTTAAAGCCTCAATGTGACCAAAATTGCCATTTTTACAGACTTTTTCTCCTACTCAGAAGCTTCTATTTCTACCAATTTCAGGCATTTAAATGACTCTAAACACACTTATTTTAGTTACAAAAGTGATAATTCATATGCAATAGTCATTTACAGTCAAAAACTTAAACAATAAAAAATTACCAATTCTGACCATCTGGAGAAAGTTCGACAGGTCACGGGACACTATTTTTCATCAGAAAATTGAATTTTTTGACTTTAGAAAAATGTATTCAAAATGTCATTTGGACTGTGTCTCATGTTGAATGACTACTTTTTAAAGCCTCAATGTGCCCACAATTGCCATTTTTACAGACTTTTTCTGCTACTCAGAAGCTTCTATTTCGACCAATTTCAAGCATTAAATGACTCTAAACACACTTATTTTAGTTCCAAAAGTGATAATTCACATGCAATAGTCATTTACAGTCAAAAAATGTAATTTAAAAAAATTACAATTTCTGACCATCTGGCGAAAGTTCGACAGGTCTCGGGTCACCGTTTTTCATCAGAAAATTGATTTTTTGGACTGTAGAAAAATGTATTCAAAATGTCATTTGGATTGACACTCATGTTGAATATCTACTTTTTAAAGCCTCAATGTGACCAAAATTGCCATTTTTACAGACTTTTTCTCCTACTCAAAAGCTTCTATTTCGACCAATTTCAGGCATTAAAATTACTCTAAACACACTTATTTTAGTTACAATTCTGACCATCTGGAGAAAGTTCGACAGGTCACGGGACACTGTTTTTCATCAGAAAATTGATTTTTTTGCCTTTGGAAAAATGTATTCAAAATTTCATTTGGATTGAAACTCATGTTGAATAACTACTTTTTAAAGCCTCAATGTGACCAAAATTGCCATTTTTACAGACTTTTTCTCCTACTCAGAAGCTTCTATTTCGACCAATTTCAAGCATTAAATGACTCTAAACACACTTATTTTAGTTCCAAAAGTGATAATTCACATGCAATAGTAATTTACAGTCAAAAAATTTAACTTAAAAATTTACAATTTCTGACCATCTGGAGAAAGTTCGACAGGTCATGGGACACTATTTTTCATCAGAAAATTGATTTTTTTGACTTTAGAAAAATTTATTCAAAATGTCATTTGGACTGTGTCTCATGTTGAATGACTACTTTTTAAAGCCTCAATGTGACCACAATTGCCATTTTTACAGACTTTTTCTCCTACTCAGAAGCTTCTATTTCGACCAATTTCAAGCATTAAATGACTCTAAGCACACTTATTTTAGTTCCAAAAGTGATAATTCACATGCAATAGTCATTTACAGTCAAAAAATTTAATTTAAAAAAATTACAATTTCTGACCATCTGGCAAAAGTTCGAGTCACCGTTTTTCATCAGAAAATTGATTTTTTGGACTGTAGAAAAATGTATTCAAAATGTCATTTGGATTGACACTCATGTTGAATATCTACTTTTTAAATCCTCAATGTGACCAATATTGCCATTTTTACAGACTTTTTCTCCTACTCAAAAGCTTCTATTTCGACCAATTTCAGGCATTAAAATTACTCTAAACACACTTATTTTAGTTACAATTCTGACCATCTGGACAAAGTTCGACAGGTCTCGGGTCACCGTTTTTCATCAGAAAATTGATTTTTTGGACTGTAGAAAAATGCATTCAAAATGTCATTTGGATTGAGCCTCATGTTGAATAATTACTTTTTAAAGACCCAATTTGACCAAAATTGCCATTTTTACAGATTTTTTATCCTACTCAAAAGCTTCTATTTCGACAAATTTCAGGTATTAAAATGACTCTCAACACACTTATTTTAGTTCCAAAAGTGATAATTAACATGCAATAGTCATTTACATTCAAAAAATTAAACATAAAAAAATTACAATTTCTGACCATCTGGAGAAAGTTCGACAGGTCACGGGACACTGTTTATCATCAGAAAATTGATTTTTTGTACTGTAGAAAAATGTATTCAAAATGTCATTTGAATTGTGTCTCATATTGAATAACTACTTTTTAAAGCCCCAATTTGACCAAAATTGCCATTTTTACAGACTTTTTCTCCTACTCAAAAGCTTCTATTTCGACCAATTTCAGGCATTTAAATGACTCTAAACACAATTATTTTAGTTCCAAAAGTGATAATTAACACTCAATAGTCATTTACAGTCAAAAAATTAAACATAAAAAAATTACAATTTCTGACCATCTGGAGAAAGTTCGACAGGTCACGGGTCACCGTTTTTCATCAGAAAATTGATTTTTTTTGGACTGTAGGAAAATGTATTCAAAATATCATTTGGATTGAGACTCATGTTGAATATCTACTTTTTAAAGCCTCAATGTGACCAAAATTGCCATTTTTACAGACATTTTCTCCTACTCAGAAGCATCTATTTCGACCAATTTCAGGCATTAAAATTATTTTAAACACACTTATTTTAGTTACAATTCTGACCATCTGGAGAAAGTTCGACAGGTCACGGGACACTGTTTTTCATCGGAAAATTGATTTTTTTGCCTTTGGAAAAATGTATTCAAAATGTCATTTGGATTGTGCCTCATGTTGAATAACTACTTTTTAAAGCCTCAATGTGACCAAAATTGCCATTTTTACAGACTTTTTCTCCTACTCAGAAGCTTCTATTTCGATGAATTTCAGGCATTAAAATGACTCTAAACAAACTTATTTTAGTTCCAAAAGTGATAATTAACATGCAATAGTCATTTACAGTAAAAAAATTACACAATAAAAAATTACCAATTCTGACCATCTGGAGAAAGTTCGACAGGTCACGGGACACTATTTTTCATCAGAAAATGGATTTTTTGGACTGTTGAAAAATGTATTCAAAATGTGACCAAAATTGCCATTTTTACAGACTTTTTCTCCTACTCAGAAGCTTCTATTTCGACCAATTTCAAGCATTAAATGACTCTAAACACACTTATTTTAGTTCCAAAAGTGATAATTCACATGCAATAGTAATTTACAGTCAAAAAATTTAACTTAAAAAAATTACAATTTCTGACCATCTGGAGAAAGTTCGACAGGTCATGGGACACTATTTTTCATCAGAAAATTGATTTTTTTGACTTTAGAAAAATGTATTCAAAATGTCATTTGGACTGTGTCTCATGTTGAATAACTACTTTTTAAAGCCTTAATGTGACAAAAACTGCCATTTTTACAGAATTTTTCTCCTACTCAAAAGCTTCTATTTCGACCAATTTCAGGCATTTAAATGACTCTAAACACACTTATTTTAGTTACAAAAGTGATAATTCACATGCAATAGTCATTTACAGTCAAAAACTTACACAATAAAAAATTACCAATTCTGACCATCTGGAGAAAGTTCGACAGGTCACGGGACACTATTTTTCATCAGAAAATTGATTTTTTTTTACTTTAGAAAAATGTATTCAAAATGTCATTTGGACTGTGTCTCATGTTGAATAACTACTTTTTAAAGCCTCAATGTGACCAAAATTGCCATTTTTACAGACTTTTTCTCCTACTCAGAAGCTTTTATTTCGACCAATTTCAAGCATTGAATGACTCTAAACACACCTATTTTAGTTACAAAAGTGATAATTCACATGCAATAGTCATCTACAGTCAAAAAATGTAACTTACAAAAATTACAATTTCTGACCATCTGGAGAAAGTTCGACAGGTCACAGGTCATCGTTTTTCATCAGATAATGTTTTTTCAGTACTGTAGAAAAATGTATTCAAAATGCCATTTGGATTGTGCCTCATGTTGAATAACTACTTTTTAAAGCCTCAATGTGACCAAAATTGCCATTTTTACAGACTTTTTCTCCTACTCAGAAGCTTCTATTTCGATCAATTTCAGGCATTAAAATGACTCTAAACACACTTATTTTAGTTCCAAAAGTGTTAATTAACATGCAATAGTCATTTACAGTCAAAAAATTAAACATAAAAAAATTACAATTTCTGACCATCTGGAGAAAGTTCAACAGGTCACGGGTCACCATTTTTCATCAGAAAATGGATTTTTTTGGACTGTAGGAAAATGTATTCAAAATGTCATTTGGATTGAGACTCATGTTGAATATCTACTTTTTAAAGCCTCAATGTGACCAAAATTGCCATTTTTACAGACTTTTTCTCCTACTCAGAAGCATTTATTTCGACCAATTTCAGGCATTAAAATTACTCTAAACACACTTATTTTAGTTACAATTCTGACCATCTGGAGAAAGTTTGACAGGTCACGGGACACTGTTTTTCATCAGAAAATTGATTTTTTTGACTTTGGAAAAATGTATTCAAAATGTCATTTGGATTGAGCCTCATGTTGAATAACTACTTTTTAAAGCCCCAATTTGACCAAAATTGCCATTTTTACAGACTTTTTCTCCTACTCAAAAGCTTCTATTTCGACCAATTTCAGGCATTTAAATGACTCTAAACACACTTATTTTAGTTCCAAAAGTGATAATTAACATGCAATAGTCATTTACATTCAAAAAATTAAACATAAAAAAATTACAATTTCTGACCATCTGGAGAAAGTTCGACAGGTCACGGGACACTGTTTATCATCAGAAAATTGATTTTTTGTACTGTAGAAAAATGTATTCAAAATGTCATTTGGATTGTGTCTCATATTGAATAACTACTTTTTAAAGCCCCAATTTGACCAAAATTGCCATTTTTACAGACTTTTTCTCCTACTCAAAGCTTCTATTTCGACCAATTTCAGGCATTTAAATGACTCTAAACACACTTATGTTAGTTCCAAAAGTGATAATTAACACTCAATAGTCATTTACAGTCAAAAAATTAAACATAAAAAAATTACAATTTCTGACCATCTGGAGAAAGTTCGACAGGTCACGGGTCACCGTTTTTCATCAGAAAATTGATTTTTTTTGGACTGTAGGAAAATGTATTCAAAATATCATTTGGATTGAGACTCATGTTGAATATCTACTTTTTAAAGCCTCAATGTGACCAAAATTGCCATTTTTACAGACATTTTCTCCTACTCAGAAGCATCTATTTCGACCAATTTCAGGCATTAAAATTATTTTAAACACACTTATTTTAGTTACAATTCTGACCATCTGGAGAAAGTTCGACAGGTCACGGGACACTGTTTTTCATCGGAAAATTGATTTTTTTGCCTTTGGAAAAATGTATTCAAAATGTCATTTGGATTGTGCCTCATGTTGAATAACTACTTTTTAAAGCCTCAATGTGACCAAAATTGCCATTTTTACAGACTTTTTCTCCTACTCAGAAGCTTCTATTTCGACCAATTTCAAGCATTAAATGACTCTAAACACACTTATTTTAGTTCCAAAAGTGATAATTCACATGCAATAGTAATTTACAGTCAAAAAATTTAACTTAAAAAAATTACTATTTCTGACCATCTGGAGAAAGTTCGACAGGTCATGGGACACTATTTTTCATCAGAAAATTGATTTTTTTGACTTTAGAAAAATGTATTCAAAATGTCATTTGGACTGTGTCTCATGTTGAATAACTACTTTTTAAAGCCTCAATGTGACAAAAACTGCCATTTTTACAGAATTTTTCTCCTACTCAAAAGCTTCTATTTCGACCAATTTCAGGCATTTAAATGACTCTAAACACACTTATTTTAGTTACAAAAGTGATAATTCACATGCAATAGTCATTTACAGTCAAAAACTTACACAATAAAAAATTACCAATTCTGACCATCTGGAGAAAGTTCGATAGGTCACGGGACACTATTTTTCATCAGAAAATTGATTTTTTTTTACTTTAGAAAAATGTATTCAAAATGTCATTTGGACTGTGTCTCATGTTGAATAACTACTTTTTAAAGCCTCAATGTGACCAAAATTGCCATTTTTACAGACTTTTTCTCCTACTCAGAAGCTTTTATTTCGACCAATTTCAAGCATTGAATGACTCTAAACACACCTATTTTAGTTACAAAAGTGATAATTCACATGCAATAGTCATTTACAGTCAAAAAATGTAACTTACAAAAATTACAATTTCTGACCATCTGGAGAAAGTTCGACAGGTCACGGGTCATCGTTTTTCATCAGATAATGTTTTTTCAGTACTGTAGAAAAATGTATTCAAAATGCCATTTGGATTGTGCCTCATGTTGAATAACTACTTTTTAAAGCCTCAATGTGACCAAAATTGCCATTTTTACAGACTTTTTCTCCTACTCAGAAGCTTCTATTTCGATCAATTTCAGGCATTAAAATGACTCTAAACACACGTATTTTAGTTCCAAAAGTGTTAATTAACATGCAATAGTCATTTACAGTCAAAAAATTAAACATAAAAAAATTACAATTTCTGACCATCTGGAGAAAGTTCAACAGGTCACGGGTCACCGTTTTTCATCAGAAAATGGATTTTTTTGGACTGTAGGAAAATGTATTCAAAATGTCATTTGGATTGAGACTCATGTTGAATATCTACTTTTTAAAGCCTCAATGTGACCAAAATTGCCATTTTTACAGACTTTTTCTCCTACTCAGAAGCATTTATTTCGACCAATTTCAGGCATTAAAATTACTCTAAACACACTTATTTTAGTTACAATTCTGACCATCTGGAGAAAGTTTGACAGGTCACGGGACACTGTTTTTCATCAGAAAATTGATTTTTTTGACTTTGGAAAAATGTATTCAAAATGTCATTTGGATTGAGCCTCATGTTGAATAACTACTTTTTAAAGCCCCAATTTGACCAAAATTGCCATTTTTACAGACTTTTTCTCCTACTCAAAAGCTTCTATTTCGACCAATTTCAGGCATTTAAATGACTCTAAACACACTTATTTTAGTTCCAAAAGTGATAATTAACATGCAATAGTCATTTACAGTCAAAAAATTAAACATAAAAAAATTACAATTTCTGACCATCTGGGGAAAGTTCGACAGGTCAGCGTTTTTCTTCAGAAAATTGATTTTTTTGGACTGTAGAAAAATGTATACAAAATGTCATTTGGATTGAGACTCATGTTGAATTACTACTTTTTAAAGCCTCAATGTGACCAAAACTGCCATTTTTACAGACTTTTTCTCCTACTCAAAAGCTTCTATTTCGACCAATTTCAGGCATTAAAATGACTCTAAACACACTTATTTTAGTGACAAAAGTGATAATTCACATGCAATAGTCATTTACAGTCAAAAACTTAAACAATAAAAAATTACCAATTCTGACCATCTGGAGAAAGTTCGACAGGTCACGGGACACTATTTTTCATCAGAAAATTGATTTTTTTTACCTTAGAAAAATATATTCAAAATGTCATTTGGATTGAGACTCATGTTGAATAACTACTTTTTAAAGCCTCAATGTGACCAAAATTGCCATTTTTTCAGACTTTTTCTCCTACTCAGAAGCTTCTATTTCTACCAATTTCAGGCATTAAAATGACTCTAAACACATTTATTTTAGTTACAAAAGTGATAATTCACATGTAATAGTCATTTACAGTCAAAAACTTAAACAATAAAAAATTACAAATTCTGACCATCTGGAGAAAGTTCGACAGGTCATGGGACACTATTTTTCATCAGAAAATTGATTTTTTTGAGTTTAGAAAAATGTATTCAAAATGTCATTTGGACTGTGTCTCATGTTAAATTACTACTTTTTAAAGCCTCAATGTGACCAAAATTGCCATTTTTACAGACTTTTTCTCCTACTCAGAAGCTTCTATTTCAACCAATTTCAAGCATTAAATGACTCTAAACACACTTATTTTAGTTCCAAAAGTGATAATTCACATGCAATAGTCATTTACAGTCAAAAACTGTAACTTAAAAAAATTACAATTTCTGACCATCTGGAGAAAGTTCGAAAGGTCACGGGTCACCGTTTTTCATCAGAAAATGGATTTTTTGGACTGTAGGAAAATGTATTCAAAATGTTATTTGGATTGAGACTCATGTTGAATATCTACTTTTTAAAGCCTCAATGTGACCAAAATTGCCATTTTTACAGACTTTTTCTCCTACTCAGAAGCATCTATTTCGACCAATTTCAGGCATTAAAATTACTCTAAACACACTTATTTTAGTTACAATTCTGACCATCTGGAGAAAGTTCGACAGGTCACGGGACACTGTTTTTCATCAGAAAATCGATTTTTTTGCCTTTGGAAAAATGTATTCAAAATGTCATTTGGATTGAGCCTCATGTTGAATAACTACTTTTTAAAGACCCCATTTGACCAAAATTGCCATTTTTACAGACTTTTTCTCCTACTCAAAAGATTCTATTTCGACCAATTTCAGGCATTTAAATGACTCTAAACAAACTTATTTTAGTTCCAAAAGTGATAATTAACATGCAATAGTCATTTACAGTCAAAAAATTAAACATAAAAAAATTACAATTTCTGACCATCTGGAGAAAGTTTGACAGGTCACGAGTCACCGTTTTTCATCAGAAAATGGATTTTTTGGACTGTAGAAAAATTTATTCAAAATTTCATTTGGATTGAAACTCATGTTGAATAACTACTTTTTAAAGCCTCAATGTGACCAAAATTGCCATTTTTACAGACTTTTTCTCCTACTCAGAAGCTTCTATTTCGACCAATTTCAAGCATTAAATGACTCTAAACACACTTATTTTAGTTCCAAAAGTGATAATTCACATGCAATAGTAATTTACAGTCAAAAAATTTAACTTAAAAAAATTACAATTTCTGACCATCTGGAGAAAGTTGGACAGGTCATGGGACACTATTTTTCATCAGAAAATTGATTTTTTTGACTTTAGAAAAATGTATTCAAAATGTCATTTGGACTGTGTCTCATGTTGAATAACTACTTTTTAAAGCCTCAATGCGACCAAAATTGCAATTTTTACAGACTTTTTCTCCTACTCAGAAGCTTCTATTTCGACCAATTTCAGGCATTAAAATGACTCTAAACACACTTATTTTAGTTCCAAAAGTGATAATTCACATGCAATAGTCATTTACAGTCAAAAAATTAAAGTAAAAACAATTACCAATTCTGACCATCTGGAGAAAGTTCGACAGGTCACGGGACACTGTTTTTCATCAGAAAATTCATTTTTTTGCCTTTGGAAAAATGTATTCAAAATGTCATTTGGATTGAGCCTCATGTTGAATAACTACTTTTTAAAGCCCCAATTTGACCAAAATTGCCATTTTTACAGACTTTTTCTCCTACTCAGAAGCTTCTATTTTGACCAATTTCAAGCATTAAATGACTCTAAACACACCTATTTTAGTTCCAAAAGTGTTAATTCACATGCAATAGTCATTTACATTCAAAAAATTAAACATAAAAAAATTACAATTTCTGACCATCTGGAGAAAGTTCGACAGGTCACGGGACACTGTTTATCATCAGAAAATAGATTTTTTGTACTGTGGAAAAATGTATTCAAAATGTCATTTGGATTGTGTCTCATGTTGAATAACTACTTTTTAAAGCCCCAATTTGAGCAAAATTGCCATTTTTACAGACTTTTTCTCCTACTCAAAAGCTTCTATTTCGACCAATTTCAGGCATTTAAATGACTCTAAACACACTTATGTTAGTTCCATAAGTGATAATTAACATGCAATAGTCATTTACAGTCAAAAAATGTAACTTAAAAAAATTAAAATTTCTGACCATCTGGAGAAAGTTCGACAGGTCACGGGTCATCGTTTTTCATCAGAAAATGTTTTTTTAGTACTGTAGAAAAATGTATTCAAAATGTCATTTGGATTGTGCCTCATGTTGAATAACTACTTTTTAAAGCCTCAATGTGACCAAAATTGCCATTTTTACAGACTTTTTCTCCTACTCAGAAGCATCTATTTCGACCAATTTCAGGCATTAAAATTACTCTAAACACACGTATTTTAGTTACAATTCTGACCATCTGGAAAAAGTTCGACAGGTCACGGGACACTGTTTTTCATCAGAAAATGGATTTTTTTGGACTGTAGGAAAATGTATTCAAAATGTCATTTGGATTGAGACTCATGTTGAATAACTACTTTTTAAAGCCTCAATGTGACCAAAATTGCCATTTTTACAGACTTTTTCTCCTACTCAGAAGCTTCTATTTCGATCAATTTCAGGCATTAAAATGACTCTAAACACACTATTTTAGTTCCAAAAGTGATAATTCACATGCAATAGTCATTTACAGTCAAAAAATTAAAGTAAAAACAATTACCAATTCTGACCATCTGGAGAAAGTTCGACAGGTCACGGGACACTGTTTTTCATCAGAAAATTCATTTTTTTGCCTTTGAAAAAATGTATTCAAAATGTCATTTGGATTGAGCCTCATGTTGAATAACTACTTTTTAAAGCCCCAATTTGACCAAAATTGCCATTTTTACAGACTTTTTCTCCTACTCAGAAGCTTCTATTTCGACCAATTTCAAGCATTAAATGACTCTAAACACACCTATTTTAGTTCCAAAAGTGTTAATTCACATGCAATAGTCATGTACATTCAAAAAATTAAACATAAAAAAATTACAATTTCTGACCATCTGGAGAAAGTTCGACAGGTCACGGGACACTGTTTATCATCAGAAAATGGATTTTTTGTACTGTGGAAAAATGTATTTAAAATGTCATTTGGATTGTGCCTCATGTTGAATAACTACTTTTTAAAGCCTCAATGTGACCAAAATTGCCATTTTTACAGACTTTTTCTCCTACTCAGAAGCTTCTATTTCGATCAATTTCAGGCATTAAAATGACTCTAAACACACTTATTTTACTTCCAATAGTGATAATTAACATGCAATAGTCATTTACAGTCCAAAAATTAAACATGAAAAAAATTACAATTTCTGACCATCTGGAGAAAGTTCGACAGCTCACGAGTCACTGTTTTTCATCAGAAAATTGATTTTTTGGACTGTAGAAAAATGTATTCAAAATGTCATTTGGATTGAGACTCATGTTGAATATCTACTTTTTAAAGCCTCAATGTGACCAAAATTGCCATTTTTACAGACTTTTTCTCCTACTCAGAAGCTTCTATTTCTACAAATTTCAGGCATTAAAATGACTCTAAACACACTTATTTTAGTTACAAAAGTGATAATTCACATGCAATAGTCATTTACAGTCAAAAACTTCAACAATTAAAAATTACCAATTCTGACCATCTGAAGAAAGTTCGACAGATCACGGGACACTATTTTTCATCAGAAAATTGATTTTTTTGACTTTAGAAAAATGTATTCAAAATGTCATTTGGACTGTGTCTCATGTTGAATAACTACTTTTTAAAGCCTCAATGTGACCAAAATTGCCATTTTTACAGACTTTTTCTCCTACTCAGAAGCATCTATTTCGACCAATTTCAGGCATTAAAATTACTCTAAACACACTTATTTTAGTTACAATTCTGACCATCTGGAGAAAGTTCGACAGGTCACGGGACACTGTTTTTCATCAGAAAATCGATTTTTTTGCCTTTGGAAAAATGTATTCAAAATGTCATTTGGATTGAGCTTCATGTTGAATAACTACTTTTTAAAGACCCCATTTGACCAAAATTGCCATTTTTACAGACTTTTTCTCCTACTCAAAAGATTCTATTTCGACCAATTTCAGGCATTTAAATGACTCTAAACAAACTTATTTTAGTTCCAAAAGTGATAATTAACATGCAATAGTCATTTACAGTCAAAAAATTAAACATAAAAAAATTACAATTTCTGACCATCTGGAGAAAGTTTGACAGGTCACGAATCACCGTTTTTCATCAGAAAATGGATTTTTTGGACTGTAGAAAAATTTATTCAAAATTTCATTTGGATTGAAACTCATGTTGAATAACTACTTTTTAAAGCCTCAATGTGACCAAAATTGCCATTTTTACAGACTTTTTCTCCTACTCAGAAGCTTCTATTTCGACCAATTTCAAGCATTAAATGACTCTAAACACACTTATTTTAGTTCCAAAAGTGATAATTCACATGCAATAGTAATTTACAGTCAAAAAATTTAACTTAAAAAAATTACAATTTCTGACCATCTGGAGAGAGTTGGACAGGTCATGGGACACTATTTTTCATCAGAAAATTGATTTTTTTGACTTTAGAAAAATGTATTCAAAATGTCATTTGGACTGTGTCTCATGTTGAATAACTACTTTTTAAAGCCTCAATGCGACCAAAATTGCAATTTTTACAGACTTTTTCTCCTACTCAGAAGCTTCTATTTCGACCAATTTCAGGCATTAAAATGACTCTAAACACACTTATTTTAGTTCCAAAAGTGATAATTCACATGCAATAGTCATTTACAGTCAAAAAATTAAAGTAAAAACAATTACCAATTCTGACCATCTGGAGAAAGTTCGACAGGTCACGGGACACTGTTTTTCATCAGAAAATTCATTTTTTTGCCTTTGGAAAAATGTATTCAAAATGTCATTTGGATTGAGCCTCATGTTGAATAACTACTTTTTAAAGCCCCAATTTGACCAAAATTGCCATTTTTACAGACTTTTTCTCCTACTCAGAAGCTTCTATTTTGACCAATTTCAAGCATTAAATGACTCTAAACACACCTATTTTAGTTCCAAAAGTGTTAATTCACATGCAATAGTCATTTACATTCAAAAAATTAAACATAAAAAAATTACAATTTCTGACCATCTGGAGAAAGTTCGACAGGTCACGGGACACTGTTTATCATCAGAAAATGGATTTTTTGTACTGTGGAAAAATGTATTCAAAATGTCATTTGGATTGTGTCTCATGTTGAATAACTACTTTTTAAAGCCCCAATTTGAGCAAAATTGCCATTTTTACAGACTTTTTCTCCTACTCAAAAGCTTCTATTTCGACCAATTTCAGGCATTTAAATGACTCTAAACACACTTATGTTAGTTCCATAAGTGATAATTAACATGCAATAGTCATTTACAGTCAAAAAATGTAACTTAAAAAAATTAAAATTTCTGACCATCTGGAGAAAGTTCGACAGGTCACGGGTCATCGTTTTTCATCAGAAAATGTTTTTTTAGTACTGTAGAAAAATGTATTCAAAATGTCATTTGGATTGTGCCTCATGTTGAATAACTACTTTTTAAAGCCTCAATGTGACCAAAATTGCCATTTTTACAGACTTTTTCTCCTACTCAGAAGCATCTATTTCGACCAATTTCAGGCATTAAAATTACTCTAAACACACGTATTTTAGTTACAATTCTGACCATCTGGAGAAAGTTCGACAGGTCACGGGACACTGTTTTTCATCAGAAAATGGATTTTTTTGGACTGTAGGAAAATGTATTCAAAATGTCATTTGGATTGAGACTCATGTTGAATAACTACTTTTTAAAGCCTCAATGTGACCAAAATTGCCATTTTTACAGACTTTTTCTCCTACTCAGAAGCTTCTATTTCGATCAATTTCAGGCATTAAAATGACTCTAAACACACTATTTTAGTTCCAAAAGTGATAATTCACATGCAATAGTCATTTACAGTCAAAAAATTAAAGTAAAAACAATTACCAATTCTGACCATCTGGAGAAAGTTCGACAGGTCACGGGACACTGTTTTTCATCAGAAAATTCATTTTTTTGCCTTTGAAAAAATGTATTCAAAATGTCATTTGGATTGAGCCTCATGTTGAATAACTACTTTTTAAAGCCCCAATTTGACCAAAATTGCCATTTTTACAGACTTTTTCTCCTACTCAGAAGCTTCTATTTCGACCAATTTCAAGCATTAAATGACTCTAAACACACCTATTTTAGTTCCAAAAGTGTTAATTCACATGCAATAGTCATGTACATTCAAAAAATTAAACATAAAAAAATTACAATTTCTGACCATCTGGAGAAAGTTCGACAGGTCACGGGACACTGTTTATCATCAGAAAATGGATTTTTTGTACTGTGGAAAAATGTATTTAAAATGTCATTTGGATTGTGCCTCATGTTGAATAACTACTTTTTAAAGCCTCAATGTGACCAAAATTGCCATTTTTACAGACTTTTTCTCCTACTCAGAAGCTTCTATTTCGATCAATTTCAGGCATTAAAATGACTCTAAACACACTTATTTTACTTCCAATAGTGATAATTAACATGCAATAGTCATTTACAGTCCAAAAATTAAACATGAAAAAAATTACAATTTCTGACCATCTGGAGAAAGTTCGACAGCTCACGAGTCACTGTTTTTCATCAGAAAATTGATTTTTTGGACTGTAGAAAAATGTATTCAAAATGTCATTTGGATTGAGACTCATGTTGAATATCTACTTTTTAAATCCTCAATGTGACCAAAATTGCCATTTTTACAGACTTTTTCTCCTACTCAGAAGCTTCTATTTCTACAAATTTCAGGCATTAAAATGACTCTAAACACACTTATTTTAGTTACAAAAGTGATAATTCACATGCAATAGTCATTTACAGTCAAAAACTTCAACAATTAAAAATTACCAATTCTGACCATCTGAAGAAAGTTCGACAGATCACGGGACACTATTTTTCATCAGAAAATTGATTTTTTTGACTTTAGAAAAATGTATTCAAAATGTCATTTGGACTGTGTCTCATGTTGAATAACTACTTTTTAAAGCCTCAATGTGACCAAAATTGCCATTTTTACAGACTTTTTCTCCTACTCAGAAGCATCTATTTCGACCAATTTCAGGCATTAAAATTACTCTAAACACACTTATTTTAGTTACAATTCTGACCATCTGGAGAAAGTTCGACAGGTCACGGGACACTGTTTTTCATCAGAAAATCGATTTTTTTGCCTTTGGAAAAATGTATTCAAAATGTCATTTGGATTGAGCTTCATGTTGAATAACTACTTTTTAAAGACCCCATTTGACCAAAATTGCCATTTTTACAGACTTTTTCTCCTACTCAAAAGATTCTATTTCGACCAATTTCAGGCATTTAAATGACTCTAAACAAACTTATTTTAGTTCCAAAAGTGATAATTAACATGCAATAGTCATTTACAGTCAAAAAATTAAACATAAAAAAATTACAATTTCTGACCATCTGGAGAAAGTTTGACAGGTCACGAATCACCGTTTTTCATCAGAAAATGGATTTTTTGGACTGTAGAAAAATTTATTCAAAATTTCATTTGGATTGAAACTCATGTTGAATAACTACTTTTTAAAGCCTCAATGTGACCAAAATTGCCATTTTTACAGACTTTTTCTCCTACTCAGAAGCTTCTATTTCGACCAATTTCAAGCATTAAATGACTCTAAACACACTTATTTTAGTTCCAAAAGTGATAATTCACATGCAATAGTAATTTACAGTCAAAAAATTTAACTTAAAAAAATTACAATTTCTGACCATCTGGAGAGAGTTGGACAGGTCATGGGACACTATTTTTCATCAGAAAATTGATTTTTTTGACTTTAGAAAAATGTATTCAAAATGTCATTTGGACTGTGTCTCATGTTGAATAACTACTTTTTAAAGCCTCAATGCGACCAAAATTGCAATTTTTACAGACTTTTTCTCCTACTCAGAAGCTTCTATTTCGACCAATTTCAGGCATTAAAATGACTCTAAACACACTTATTTTAGTTCCAAAAGTGATAATTCACATGCAATAGTCATTTACAGTCAAAAAATTAAAGTAAAAACAATTACCAATTCTGACCATCTGGAGAAAGTTCGACAGGTCACGGGACACTGTTTTTCATCAGAAAATTCATTTTTTTGCCTTTGGAAAAATGTATTCAAAATGTCATTTGGATTGAGCCTCATGTTGAATAACTACTTTTTAAAGCCCCAATTTGACCAAAATTGCCATTTTTACAGACTTTTTCTCCTACTCAGAAGCTTCTATTTTGACCAATTTCAAGCATTAAATGACTCTAAACACACCTATTTTAGTTCCAAAAGTGTTAATTCACATGCAATAGTCATTTACATTCAAAAAATTAAACATAAAAAAATTACAATTTCTGACCATCTGGAGAAAGTTCGACAGGTCACGGGACACTGTTTATCATCAGAAAATGGATTTTTTGTACTGTGGAAAAATGTATTCAAAATGTCATTTGGATTGTGTCTCATGTTGAATAACTACTTTTTAAAGCCCCAATTTGAGCAAAATTGCCATTTTTACAGACTTTTTCTCCTACTCAAAAGCTTCTATTTCGACCAATTTCAGGCATTTAAATGACTCTAAACACACTTATGTTAGTTCCATAAGTGATAATTAACATGCAATAGTCATTTACAGTCAAAAAATGTAACTTAAAAAAATTTAAATTTCTGACCATCTGGAGAAAGTTCGACAGGTCACGGGTCATCGTTTTTCATCAGAAAATGTTTTTTTAGTACTGTAGAAAAATGTATTCAAAATGTCATTTGGATTGTGCCTCATGTTGAATAACTACTTTTTAAAGCCTCAATGTGACCAAAATTGCCATTTTTACAGACTTTTTCTCCTACTCAGAAGCATCTATTTCGACCAATTTCAGGCATTAAAATTACTCTAAACACACGTATTTTAGTTACAATTCTGACCATCTGGAGAAAGTTCGACAGGTCACGGGACACTGTTTTTCATCAGAAAATGGATTTTTTTGGACTGTAGGAAAATGTATTCAAAATGTCATTTGGATTGAGACTCATGTTGAATAACTACTTTTTAAAGCCTCAATGTGACCAAAATTGCCATTTTTACAGACTTTTTCTCCTACTCAGAAGCTTCTATTTCGATCAATTTCAGGCATTAAAATGACTCTAAACACACTATTTTAGTTCCAAAAGTGATAATTCACATGCAATAGTCATTTACAGTCAAAAAATTAAAGTAAAAACAATTACCAATTCTGACCATCTGGAGAAAGTTCGACAGGTCACGGGACACTGTTTTTCATCAGAAAATTCATTTTTTTGCCTTTGAAAAAATGTATTCAAAATGTCATTTGGATTGAGCCTCATGTTGAATAACTACTTTTTAAAGCCCCAATTTGACCAAAATTGCCATTTTTACAGACTTTTTCTCCTACTCAGAAGCTTCTATTTCGACCAATTTCAAGCATTAAATGACTCTAAACACACCTATTTTAGTTCCAAAAGTGTTAATTCACATGCAATAGTCATGTACATTCAAAAAATTAAACATAAAAAAATTACAATTTCTGACCATCTGGAGAAAGTTCGACAGGTCACGGGACACTGTTTATCATCAGAAAATTGATTTTTTGTACTGTGGAAAAATGTATTTAAAATGTCATTTGGATTGTGCCTCATGTTGAATAACTACTTTTTAAAGCCTCAATGTGACCAAAATTGCCATTTTTACAGACTTTTTCTCCTACTCAGAAGCTTCTATTTCGATCAATTTCAGGCATTAAAATGACTCTAAACACACTTATTTTACTTCCAATAGTGATAATTAACATGCAATAGTCATTTACAGTCCAAAAATTAAACATGAAAAAAATTACAATTTCTGACCATCTGGAGAAAGTTCGACAGCTCACGAGTCACTGTTTTTCATCAGAAAATTGATTTTTTGGACTGTAGAAAAATGTATTCAAAATGTCATTTGGATTGAGACTCATGTTGAATATCTACTTTTTAAAGCCTCAATGTGACCAAAATTGCCATTTTTACAGACTTTTTCTCCTACTCAGAAGCTTCTATTTCTACAAATTTCAGGCATTAAAATGACTCTAAACACACTTATTTTAGTTACAAAAGTGATAATTCACATGCAATAGTCATTTACAGTCAAAAACTTCAACAATTAAAAATTACCAATTCTGACCATCTGAAGAAAGTTCGACAGATCACGGGACACTATTTTTCATCAGAAAATTGATTTTTTTGACTTTAGAAAAATGTATTCAAAATGTCATTTGGACTGTGTCTCATGTTGAATAACTACTTTTTAAAGCCTCAATGTGACCAAAATTGCCATTTTTACAGACTTTTTCTCCTACTCAGAAGCTTCTATTTCGACCAATTTCAAGCATTAAATGACTCTAAACACACTTATTTTAGTTCCAAAAGTGATAATTCACATGCAATAGTCATTTACAGTCAAAAAATTTAACTTAAAAAAATTACAATTTCTGACCATCTGGAGAAAGTTCGACAGGTCTCGGGTCACCGTTTTTCATTAGAAAATGGATTTTTTGGACTGTAGAAAAATGTATTCAAAATGTCATTTGGATTGAGACTCATGTTGAATATCTACTTTTTAAAGCCTCAATGTGACCAAAATTGCCATTTTTACAGACTTTTTCTCCTACTCAGAAGCATTTATTTGGACCAATTTCAGGCATTTAAATTACTCTAAACACACTTATTTTAGTTCCAAAAGTGATAATTCACATGCAATAGTCATTTACATTCAAAAAATTAAACATAAAAAAATTACAATTTCTGACTATCTGGAGAAAGTTCGACAGGTCACGGGACACTGTTTTTCATCAGAAAATTGATTTTTTGGACTGTAGAAAAATGTATACAAAATGTCATTTGGATTGAGACTCATGTTGAATTACTACTTTTTAAAGCCTCAATGTGACCAAAACTGCCATTTTTACAGACTTTTTCTCCTACTCAAAAGCTTCTATTTCGACCAATTTCAGGCATTTAAATGACTCTAAACACACTTATTTTAGTTACAAAAGTGATAATTCACATGCAATAGTCATTTACAGTCAAAAACTTACACAATAAAAAATTACCAATTCTGACCATCTGGAGAATGTTAGACAGGTCACGGGACACTATTTTTCATCAGAAAATTGATTTTTTTGACTTTAGAAAAATGTATTCAAAATGTCATTCGGACTGTGTCTCATGTTGAATAACTACTTTTTAAAGCCTCAATGTGACCAAAATTGCCATTTTTACAGACTTTTTCTCCTACTCAGAAGCTTCTATTTCGACCAATTTCAATCATTAAATGACTCTAAACACACTTATTTTAGTTCCAAAAGTGATAATTCACATGCAATAGTCATTTACATTAAAAAAATTGAACATAAAAAAATTACAATTTCTGACCATCTGGAGAAAGTTCGACAGGTCACGGGGTCACCGTTTTTCATCGGAAAATTGATTTTTTTGGACTGTAGGAAAAAATATTCAAAATATCATTTGGATTGAGACTCATGTTGAATATCTACTTTTTAAAGCCTCAATGTGACCAAAATTGCCATTTTTACAGACTTTTTCTCCTACTCAAAAGATTCTATTTCGACCAATTTCAGGCATTTAAATGACTCTAAACAAACTTATTTTAGTTCCAAAAGTGATAATTAACATGCAATAGTCATTTACAGTCAAAAAATTAAACTTAAAAAAATTACAATTTCTGACCATCTGGAGAAAGTTCGACAGGTCATGGGACACTATTTTTCATCAGAAAATTGATTTTTTTGACTTTAGAAAAATGTATTCAAAATGTCATTTGGACTGTGTCTCATGTTGAATAACTACTTTTTAAAGCCTCAATGTGACCAAAATTGCAATTTTTACAGACTTTTTCTCCTACTCAGAAGCTTCTATTTCGACCAATTTCAGGCATTAAAATGACTCTAAACACACTTATTTTAGTTACAATTCTGACCATCTGGAGAAAGTTCGACAGGTCACGGGACACTGTTTTTCATCAGAAAATCGATTTTTTTGCCTTTGGAAAAATGTATTCAAAATGTCATTTGGATTGAGCCTCATGTTGAATAACTACTTTTTAAAGCCCCCATTTGACCAAAATTGCCATTTTTACAGACTTTTTCTCCTACTCAAAAGATTCTATTTCGACCAATTTCAGGCATTTAAATGACTCTAAACAAACTTATTTTAGTTCCAAAAGTGATAATTAACATGCAATAGTCATTTACAGTCAAAAAATTAAACTTAAAAAAATTACAATTTCTGACCATCTGGAGAAAGTTCGACAGGTCATGGGACACTATTTTTCATCAGAAAATTGATTTTTTTGACTTTAGAAAAATGTATTCAAAATGTCATTTGGACTGTGTCTCATGTTGAATAACTACTTTTTAAAGCCTCAATGTGACCAAAATTGCAATTTTTACAGACTTTTTCTCCTACTCAGAAGCTTCTATTTCGACCAATTTCAGGCATTAAAATGACTCTAAACACACTTATTTTAGTTCCAAAAGTGATAATTCACATGCAATAGTCATTTACAGTCAAAAAATTAAAGTAAAAACAATTACCAATTCTGACCATCTGGAGAAAGTTCGACAGGTCACGGGACACTATTTTTCATCAGAAAATTGATTTTTTGACTTTAGAAAAATTTATTCAAAATGTCATTTGGACTGTGTCTCATGTTGAATGACTACTTTTTAAAGCCTCAATGTGACCACAATTGCCAATTTTACAGACTTTTTTTCCTACTCAGAAGCTTCTATTTCGACCAATTTCAAGCATTAAATGACTCTAAACACACTTATTTTAGTTCCAAAAGTGATAATTCACATGCAATAGTCATTTACAGTCAAAAAATGTAGCTTAAAAAAATTACAATTTCTGACCATCTGGAGAAAGTTCGACAGGTCTCGGGTCACCGTTTTTCATCAGAAAATTGGTTTTTTGTACTGTAGAAAAATGTATTCAAAATGTCATTTGGATTGACACTCATGTTGAATAACTGCTTTTTAAAGCCTCAATGTGACCAAAATTGCCATTTTTACAGACTTTTTCTCCTACTCAGAAGCTTTTATTTCGACCAATTTCAAGCATTAAATGACTCTAAACACACCTATTTTAGTTACAAAAGTGATAATTCACATGCAATAGTCATTTACAGTCAAAAAATGTAACTTACAAAAATTACAATTTCTGACCATCTGGAGAAAGTTCGACAGGTCACGGGTCATCGTTTTTCATCAGAAAATGTTTTTTTAGTACTGTAGAAAAATGTATTCAAAATGCCATTTGGATTGTGCCTCATGTTGAATAACTACTTTTTAAAGCCTCAATGTGACCAAAATTGCCATTTTTACAGACTTTTTCTCCTACTCAAAAGCTTCTATTTCGACCAATTTCAGGCATTTAAATGACCCTAAACACACTTATTTTAGTTCCAAAAGTGATAATTAACATGCAATAGTCATTTACAGTCAAAAAATTAAACATAAAAAAATTACAATTTCTGACCATCTGGAGAAAGTTCAACAGGTCACGGGTCACTGTTTTTCATCAGAAAATGGATTTTTTTGGACTGTAGGAAAATGTATTCTAAATGTCATTTGGATTGAGACTCATGTTGAATATCTACTTTTTAAAGCCTCAATGTGACCAAAATTGCCATTTTTACAGACTTTTTCTCCTACTCAGAAGCATTTATTTCGACCAATTTCAGGCATTAAAATTACTCTAAACACACTTATTTTAGTTACAATTCTGACCATCTGGAGAAAGTTTGACAGGTCACGGGACACTGTTTTTCATCAGAAAATTGATTTTTTTGCCTTTGGAAAAATGTATTCAAAATGTCATTTGGATTGAGCCTCATGTTGAATAACTACTTTTTAAAGCCCCAATTTGACCAAAATTGCCATTTTTACAGACTTTTTCTCCTACTCAAAAGCTTCTATTTCGACCAATTTCAGGCATTAAAATGACTCTAAACACACTTATTTTAGTGACAAAAGTGATAATTCACATGCAATAGTCATTTACAGTCAAAAACTTAAACAATAAAAAATTACAAATTCTGACCATCTGGAGAAAGTTTGACAGGTCATGGGACACTATTTTTCATCAGAAAATTGATTTTTTTGAGTTTAGAAAAATGTATTCAAAATGTCATTTGGACTGTGTCTCATGTTAAATTACTACTTTTTAAAGCCTCAATGTGACCAAAATTGCCATTTTTACAGACTTTTTCTCCTACTCAGAAGCTTCTATTTCGACCAATTTCAAGCATTAAATGACTCTAAACACACTTATTTTAGTTCCAAAAGTGATAATTCACATGCAATAGTCATTTACAGTCAAAAACTGTAACTTAAAAAAATTACAATTTCTGACCATCTGGAGAAAGTTCGAAAGGTCACGGGTCACCGTTTTTCATCAGAAAATGGATTTTTTGGACTGTAGGAAAATGTATTCAAAATGTCATTTGGATTGAGACTCATGTTGACTATCTACTTTTTAAAGCCTCAAAGTGACCAAAATTGCCATTTTTACAGACTTTTTCTCCTACTCAGAAGCATCTATTTCGACCAATTTCAGGCATTAAAATTACTCTAAACACACTTATTTTAGTTACAATTCTGACCATCTGGAGAAAGTTCGACAAATCACGGGACACTGTTTTTCATCAGAAAATCGATTTTTTTGCCTTTGGAAAAATGTATTCAAAATGTCATTTGGATTGAGCCTCATGTTGAATGACTACTTTTTAACGCCCCCATTTGACCAAAATTGCCATTTTTACAGACTTTTTCTCCTACTCAAAAGATTCTATTTCGACCAATTTCAGGCATTTAAATGACTCTAAACAAACTTATTTTAGTTCCAAAAGTGATAATTAACATGCAATAGTCATTTACAGTCAAAAAATTAAACATAAAAAAATTACAATTTCTGACCATCTGGAGAAAGTTTGACAGGTCACGAGTCACCGTTTTTCATCAGAAAATGGATTTTTTGGACTGTAGAAAAGTTTATTCAAAATTTCATTTGGATTGAAACTCATGTTGAATAACTACTTTTTAAAGCCTCAATGTGACCAAAATTGCCATTTTTACAGACTTTTTCTCCTACTCAGAAGCTTCTATTTCGACCAATTTCAAGCATTAAATGACTCTAAACACACTTATTTTAGTTCCAAAAGTGATAATTCACATGCAATAGTCATTTACAGTCAAAAACTGTAACTTAAAAAAATTACAATTTCTGACCATCTGGAGAAAGTTCGAAAGGTCACGGGTCACCGTTTTTCATCAGAAAATGGATTTTTTGGACTGTAGGAAAATGTATTCAAAATGTCATTTGGATTGAGACTCATGTTGAATATCTACTTTTTAAAGCCTCAAAGTGACCAAAATTGCCATTTTTACAGACTTTTTCTCCTACTCAGAAGCATCTATTTCGACCAATTTCAGGCATTAAAATTACTCTAAACACACTTATTTTAGTTACAATTCTGACCATCTGGAGAAAGTTCGACAGGTCACGGGACACTGTTTTTCATCAGAAAATCGATTTTTTTGCCTTTGGAAAAATGTATTCAAAATGTCATTTGGATTGAGCCTCATGTTGAATGACTACTTTTTAACGCCCCCATTTGACCAAAATTGCCATTTTTACAGACTTTTTCTCCTACTCAAAAGATTCTATTTCGACCAATTTCAGGCATTTAAATGACTCTAAACAAACTTATTTTAGTTCCAAAAGTGATAATTAACATGCAATAGTCATTTACAGTCAAAAAATTAAACATAAAAAAATTACAATTTCTGACCATCTGGAGAAAGTTTGACAGGTCACGAGTCACCGTTTTTCATCAGAAAATGGATTTTTTGGACTGTAGAAAAGTTTATTCAAAATTTCATTTGGATTGAAACTCATGTTGAATAACTACTTTTTAAAGCCTCAATGTGACCAAAATTGCCATTTTTACAGACTTTTTCTCCTACTCAGAAGCTTCTATTTCGACCAAGTTCAAGCATTAAATGACTCTAAACACACTTATTTTAGTTCCAAAAGTGATAATTCACATGCAATAGTAATTTACAGTCAAAAAATTTAACTTAAAAAAATTACAATTTCTGACCATCTGGAGAAAGTTCGACAGGTCATGGGACACTATTTTTCATCAGAAAATTGATTTTTTTGA
Source organism: Triturus cristatus (assembly GCF_964204655.1). NCBI lineage: Eukaryota > Metazoa > Chordata > Amphibia > Caudata > Salamandridae > Triturus > Triturus cristatus. The sequence continues at coordinate 1,088,147,792 of NC_140591.1, forward strand.
CTTTAGAAAAATGTATTCAAAATGTCATTTGGACTGTGTCTCATGCTGAATAACTACTTTTTAAAGCCTCAATGTGACCAAAATTGCAATTTTTACAGACTTTTTCTCCTACTCAGAAGCTTCTATTTCGACCAATTTCAGGCATTAAAAGGACTCTAAACACACTTATTTTAGTTCCAAAAGTGATAATTCACATGCAATAGTCATTTACAGTCAAAAAATTAAAGTAAAAACAATTACCAATTCTGACCATCTGGAGAAAGTTCGACAGGTCACGGGACACTATTTTTCATCAGAAAATTGAATTTTTTGACTTTAGAAAAATTTATTCAAAATGTCATTTGGACTGTGTCTCATGTTGAATGACTACTTTTTAAAGCCTCAATGTGACCACAATTGCCATTTTTACAGACTTTTTCTCCTACTCAGAAGCTTCTATTTCGATCAATTTCAGGCATTATAATGACTCTAAACACACTATTTTAGTTCCAAAAGTGATAATTCACATGCAATAGTCATTTACAGTCAAAAAATTAAAGTAAAAACAATTACCAATTCTGACCGTCTGGAGAAAGTTCGACAGGTCACGGGACACTGTTTTTCATCAGAAAATTCATTTTTTTGCCTTTGAAAAAATGTATTCAAAATGTCATTTGGATTGAGCCTCATGTTGAATAACTACTTTTTAAAGCCCCAATTTGACCAAAATTGCCATTTTTACAGACTTTTTCTCCTACTCAGAAGCTTCTATTTCGACCAATTTCAAGCATTAAATGACTCTGAACACACCTATTTTAGTTCCAAAAGTGTTAATTCACATGCAATAGTCATGTACATTCAAAAAATTAAACATAAAAAAATTACAATTTCTGACCATCTTGAGAAAGTTCGACAGGTCACCGGACACTGTTTATCATCAGAAAATGGATTTTTTTTACTGTGGAAAAATGTATTCAAAATGTCATTTGGATTGTGTCTCATGTTGAATAACTACTTTTTAAAGCCCCAATTTGACCAAAATTGACATTTTTACAGACTTTTTCTCCTACTCAAAAGCTTCTATTTCAACCAATTTCAGGCATTTAAATGACTCTAAACACACTTATGTTAGTTCCAAAAGTGATAATTAACATGCAATAGTCATTTACAGTCAAAAAATGTAACTTAAAAAAATTACAATTTCTGACCATCTGGAGAAAGTTCGACTGGTCACGAGTCACTGTTTTTCATCAGAAAATTATTTTTTAGTACTGTAGAAAAATGTATTTAAAATGTCATTTGGATTGTGCCTCATGTTGAATAACTACTTTTTAAAGCCTCAATGTGACCAAAATTGCCATTTTTACAGACTTTTTCTCCTACTCAAAAGATTCTATTTCGACCAATTTCAGGCATTTAAATGACTCTAAACAAACTTATTTTAGTTCCAAAAGTGATAATTAACATGCAATAGTCATTTACAGTCAAAAAATTAAACATAAAAAAATTACAATTTCTGACCATCTGGAGAAAGTTTGACAGGTCACGAGTCACCGTTTTTCATCAGAAAATGGATTTTTTGGACTGTAGAAAAGTTTATTCAAAATTTCATTTGGATTGAAACTCATGTTGAATAACTACTTTTTAAAGCCTCAATGTGACCAAAATTGCCATTTTTACAGACTTTTTCTCCTACTCAGAAGCTTCTATTTCGACCAATTTCAAGCATTAAATGACTCTAAACACACTTATTTTAGTTCCAAAAGTGATAATTCACATGCAATAGTCATTTACAGTCAAAAACTGTAACTTAAAAAAATTACAATTTCTGACCATCTGGAGAAAGTTCGAAAGGTCACGGGTCACCGTTTTTCATCAGAAAATGGATTTTTTGGACTGTAGGAAAATGTATTCAAAATGTCATTTGGATTGAGACTCATGTTGAATATCTACTTTTTAAAGCCTCAAAGTGACCAAAATTGCCATTTTTACAGACTTTTTCTCCTACTCAGAAGCATCTATTTCGACCAATTTCAGGCATTAAAATTACTCTAAACACACTTATTTTAGTTACAATTCTGACCATCTGGAGAAAGTTCGACAGGTCACGGGACACTGTTTTTCATCAGAAAATCGATTTTTTTGCCTTTGGAAAAATGTATTCAAAATGTCATTTGGATTGAGCCTCATGTTGAATGACTACTTTTTAACGCCCCCATTTGACCAAAATTGCCATTTTTACAGACTTTTTCTCCTACTCAAAAGATTCTATTTCGACCAATTTCAGGCATTTAAATGACTCTAAACAAACTTATTTTAGTTCCAAAAGTGATAATTAACATGCAATAGTCATTTACAGTCAAAAAATTAAACATAAAAAAATTACAATTTCTGACCATCTGGAGAAAGTTTGACAGGTCACGAGTCACCGTTTTTCATCAGAAAATGGATTTTTTGGACTGTAGAAAAGTTTATTCAAAATTTCATTTGGATTGAAACTCATGTTGAATAACTACTTTTTAAAGCCTCAATGTGACCAAAATTGCCATTTTTACAGACTTTTTCTCCTACTCAGAAGCTTCTATTTCGACCAAGTTCAAGCATTAAATGACTCTAAACACACTTATTTTAGTTCCAAAAGTGATAATTCACATGCAATAGTAATTTACAGTCAAAAAATTTAACTTAAAAAAATTACAATTTCTGACCATCTGGAGAAAGTTCGACAGGTCATGGGACACTATTTTTCATCAGAAAATTGATTTTTTTGACTTTAGAAAAATGTATTCAAAATGTCATTTGGACTGTGTCTCATGCTGAATAACTACTTTTTAAAGCCTCAATGTGACCAAAATTGCAATTTTTACAGACTTTTTCTCCTACTCAGAAGCTTCTATTTCGACCAATTTCAGGCATTAAAAGGACTCTAAACACACTTATTTTAGTTCCAAAAGTGATAATTCACATGCAATAGTCATTTACAGTCAAAAAATTAAAGTAAAAACAATTACCAATTCTGACCATCTGGAGAAAGTTCGACAGGTCACGGGACACTATTTTTCATCAGAAAATTGAATTTTTTGACTTTAGAAAAATTTATTCAAAATGTCATTTGGACTGTGTCTCATGTTGAATGACTACTTTTTAAAGCCTCAATGTGACCACAATTGCCATTTTTACAGACTTTTTCTCCTACTCAGAAGCTTCTATTTCGATCAATTTCAGGCATTATAATGACTCTAAACACACTATTTTAGTTCCAAAAGTGATAATTCACATGCAATAGTCATTTACAGTCAAAAAATTAAAGTAAAAACAATTACCAATTCTGACCGTCTGGAGAAAGTTCGACAGGTCACGGGACACTGTTTTTCATCAGAAAATTCATTTTTTTGCCTTTGAAAAAATGTATTCAAAATGTCATTTGGATTGAGCCTCATGTTGAATAACTACTTTTTAAAGCCCCAATTTGACCAAAATTGCCATTTTTACAGACTTTTTCTCCTACTCAGAAGCTTCTATTTCGACCAATTTCAAGCATTAAATGACTCTGAACACACCTATTTTAGTTCCAAAAGTGTTAATTCACATGCAATAGTCATGTACATTCAAAAAATTAAACATAAAAAAATTACAATTTCTGACCATCTTGAGAAAGTTCGACAGGTCACCGGACACTGTTTATCATCAGAAAATGGATTTTTTTTACTGTGGAAAAATGTATTCAAAATGTCATTTGGATTGTGTCTCATGTTGAATAACTACTTTTTAAAGCCCCAATTTGACCAAAATTGACATTTTTACAGACTTTTTCTCCTACTCAAAAGCTTCTATTTCGACCAATTTCAGGCATTTAAATGACTCTAAACACACTTATGTTAGTTCCAAAAGTGATAATTAACATGCAATAGTCATTTACAGTCAAAAAATGTAACTTAAAAAAATTACAATTTCTGACCATCTGGAGAAAGTTCGACTGGTCACGAGTCACTGTTTTTCATCAGAAAATTATTTTTTAGTACTGTAGAAAAATGTATTTAAAATGTCATTTGGATTGTGCCTCATGTTGAATAACTACTTTTTAAAGCCTCAATGTGACCAAAATTGCCATTTTTACAGACTTTTTCTCCTACTCAGAAGCTTCTATTTCGATCAATTTCAGGCATTAAAATGACACTAAACACACTTATTTTACTTCCAATAGTGATAATTAACATGCAATAGTCATTTACAGTCCAAAAATTAAACATAAAAAAATTACAATTTCTGACCATCTGGAGAAAGTTCGACAGGTCACGAGTCACTGTTTTTCATCAGAAAATTGATTTTTTGGACTGTAGAAAAATGTATTCAAAATGTCATTTGGATTGAGACTCATGTTGAATATCTACTTTTTAAAGCCTCAATGTGACCAAAATTGCCATTTTTACAGACTTTTTCTCCTACTCAGAAGCTTCTATTTCTACAAATTTCAGACATTAAAATGACTTTAAACACACTTATTTTAGTTACAAAAGTGATAATTCACATGCAATAGTCATTTACAGTCAAAAACTTAAACAATAAAAAATTACCAATTCTGACCATCTGAAGAAAGTTCGACAGATCACGGGACACTATTTTTCATCAGAAAATTGATTTTTTTGACTTTAGAAAAATGTATTCAAAATGTCATTTGGACTGTGTCTCATGTTGAATAACTACTTTTTAAAGCCTCAATGTGACCAAAATTGCCATTTTTACAGACTTTTTCTCCTACTCAGAAGCTTCTATTTCGACCAATTTCAAGCATTAAATGACTCTAAACACACTTATTTTAGTTCCAAAAGTGATAATTCACATGCAATAGTCATTTACAGTCAAAAAATTTAACTTAAAAAAATTACAATTTCTGACCATCTGGAGAAAGTTCGACAGGTCTCGGGTCACCGTTTTTCATTAGAAAATGTATTTTTTGGACTGTAGAAAAATGTATTCAAAATGTCATTTGGATTGAGACTCATGTTGAATATCTACTTTTTAAAGCCTCAATGTGACCAAAATTGCCATTTTTACAGACTTTTTCTCCTACTCAGAAGCATTTATTTCGACCAATTTCAGGCATTTAAATTACTCTAAACACACTTATTTTAGTTCCAAAAGTGATAATTCACATGCAATAGTCATTTACATTCAAAAAATTAAACATAAAAAAATTTCAATTTCTGACTATCTGGAGAAAGTTCGACAGGTCACGGGACACTGTTTTTCATCAGAAAATTGATTTTTTGGACTGTAGAAAAATGTATTCAAAATGTCATTTGGATTGTGTCTCATGTTGAATAACTACTTTTTAAAGCCCCAATTTGACCAAAATTGCCATTTTTACAGACTTTTTCTCCTACTCAAAAGCTTCTATTTCGACCAATTTCAGGCATTTAAATGACTCTAAACACACTTATTTTAGTTCCAAAAGTGATAATTAACATGCAATAGTCATTTACAGTCAAAAAACTTAAACATAAAAAAATTACAATTTCTGACCATCTGGAGAAAGTTCGACAGGTCACCGTTTTTCATCAGAAAATGGATTTTTTTGGACTGTAGAAAAATGTATACAAAATGTCATTTGGATTGAGACTCATGTTGAATTACTACTTTTTAAAGCCTCAATGTGACCAAAACTGCCATTTTTACAGACTTTTTCTCCTACTCAAAAGCTTCTATTTCGACCAATTTCAGGCATTTAAATGACTCTAAACAAACTTATTTTAGTTACAAAAGTGATAATTCACACGCAATAGTCATTTACAGTCAAAAACTTACACAATAAAAAATTACCAATTCTGACCATCTGGAGAAAGTTCGACAGGTCACGGGACACTATTTTTCATCAGAAAATTGATTTTTTTTTACTTTAGAAACATTTATTCAAAATGTCATTTGGACTGTGTCTCATGTTGAATAAATACTTTTTAAAGCCTCAATGTGACCAAAATTGCCATTTTTACAGACTTTTTCTCCTACTCAGAAGCTTCTATTTCGACCAATTTCAAGCATTAAATGACTCTAAACACACCTATTTTAGTTACAAAAGGATAATTCACATGCAATAGTCATTTACAGTCAAAAAATGTAACTTAAAAAAATTACAATTTCTGACCATCTGGAGAAAGTTCGACAGGTCACGGGTCATCGTTTTTCATCAGAAAATGTTTTTTTAGTACTGTAGAAAAATGTATTCAAAATGTCATTTGGATTGTGCCTCATGTTGACTAACTACTTTTTAAAGCCTCAATGTGACCAAAATTGCCATTTTTACAGACTTTTTCTCCTACTCAGAAGCATCTATTTTGATCAATTTCAGGCATTTAAATTACTCTAAACACACTTATTTTAGTTACAATTCTGACCATCTGGAGAAAATTCGACAGGTCACGGGACACTGTTTTTCATCAGAAAATTGATTTTTTTGACTTTGGAAAAATGTATTCAAAATGTCATTTGGATTGAGCCTCATGTTGAATAACTACTATTTAAAGCACCAATTTGACCAAAATTGCCATTTTTACAGACTTTTTCTCCTACTCAGAAGCTTCTATTTCTACCAATTTCAGGCATTAAAATGACTCTAAACACACTTATTTTAGTTACAAAGTGATAATTCACATGCAATAGTCATTTACAGTCAAAAACTTAAACAATAAAAAATTACCAATTCTGACCATCTGGAGAAAGTTCGACTGGTCACGGGACACTATTTTTCATCAGAAAATTGATTTTTTTGACTTTAGAAAAATGTATTCAAAATGTCATTTGGACTGTGTCTCATGTTGAATGACTACTTTTTAAAGCCTCAATGTGACCACAATTGCCATTTTTACAGACTTTTTCTCCTACTCAGAAGCTTCTATTTTGACCAATTTCAGGCATTTAAATGACTCTAAACAAACTTATTTTAGTTCCAAAAGTGATAATTAACATGCAATAGTCATTTACAGTCAAAAAATTAAACATAAAAAAATTACAATTTCTGACCATCTGGAGAAAGTTCGACAGGTCACGAGTCACTGTTTTTCATCAGAAAATTGATTTTTTGGACTGTAGAAAAATGTATTCAAAATTTCATTTGGATTGAGACTCATGTTGAATAACTACTTTTTAAAACCTCAATGTGACCAAAATTGCCATTTTTACAGACTTTTTCTCCTACTCAGAAGCTTCTATTTCTACCAATTTCATGGCATTAAAATGACTCTAAACACACTTATTTTAGTTACAAAGTGATAATTCGCATGCAATAGTCATTTACAGTCAAAAACTTAAACAATAAAAAATTACCAATTCTGACCATCTGGAGAAAGTTCGACTGGTCACGGGACACTATTTTTCATCAGAAAATTGATTCTTTTTGACTTTAGAAAAATGTATTCAAAATGTCATTTGGACTGTGTCTCATGTTGAATGACTACTTTTTAAAGCCTCAATGTGACCACAATTGCCATTTTTACAGACTTTTTCTCCTACTCAGAAGCTTCTATTTTGACCAATTTCAAGCATTAAATGACTCTAAACACACTTATTTTAGTTCCAAAAGTGATAATTCACATGCAATAGTGATTTACAGTCAAAAAATTTAACTTAAAAAAATTACAATTTCTGACCATCTGGAGAAAGTTCGACAGGTCTAGGGTCACCGTTTTTCATCAGAAAATGGATTTTTTGGACTGTAGAAAAATGTATTCAAAATGTCATTTGGATTGACACTCATGTTGAATATCTACTTTTTAATGCCTCAATGTGACCAAAATTGCCATTTTTACAGACTTTTTCTCCTACTCAGAAGCATCTATTTCGACCAATTTCAGGCATTAAAATTACTCTAAACACACCTATTTTAGTTCCAAAAGTGTTAATTCACATGCAATAGTCATTTACATTCAAAAAATTAAACATAAAAAAATTACAATTTCTGACCATCTGGAGAAAGTTCGACAGGTCACGGGACACTGTTTATCATCCGAAAATGGATTTTTTGTACTGTCGAAAAATGTATTCAAAATGTCATTTGGATTGTGTCTCATGTTGAATAACTACTTTTTAAAGCCCCAATTTGACCAAAATTGCCATTTTTACAGACTTTTTCTCCTTCTCAAAAGCTTCTATTTCGACCAATTTCAGGCATTTAAATGACTCTAAACACACTTATGTTAGTTCCAAAAGTGATAATTAACATGCAATAGTCATTTACAGTCAAAAAATTAAACATAAAAAAATTACAATTTCTGACCATCTGGAGAAAGTTCGACAGGTCACGGGGTCACCGTTTTTCATCAGAAAATTGATTTTTTTGGACTGTAGGAAAATGTATTCAAAATATCATTTGGATTGAGACTCATGTTGAATATCTACTTTTTAAAGCCTCAATGTGACCAAAATTGCCATTTTTACAGACATTTTCTCCTACTCAGAAGCATCTATTTCGACCAATTTCAGGCATTAAAATTACTCTAAACACACTTATTTTAGTTACAATTCTGACCATCTGGAGAAAGTTCGACAGGTCACGGGACACTGTTTTTCATCAGAAAATTGATTTTTTGGACTGTAGAAAAATTTATTCAAAATGTCATTTGGACTGTGTCTCATGTTGAATGACTACTTTTTAAAGCCTCAATGTGACCACAATTGCCATTTTTACAGACTTTTTCTCCTACTCAGAAGCTTCTATTTTGACCAATTTCAAGCATTAAATGACTCTAAACACACTTATTTTAGTTCCAAAAGTGATAATTCACATGCAATAGTGATTTACAGTCAAAAAATTTAACTTAAAAAAATTACAATTTCTGACCATCTGGAGAAAGTTCGACAGGTCTAGGGTCACCGTTTTTCATCAGAAAATGGATTTTTTGGACTGTAGAAAAATGTATACAAAATGTCATTTGGATTGACACTCATGTTGAATATCTACTTTTTAAAGCCTCAATGTGACCAAAATTGCCATTTTTACAGACTTTTCCTCCTACTCAGAAGCATCTATTTCAACCAATTTCAGGCATTAAAATTACTCTAAACACACCTATTTTAGTTCCAAAAGTGTTAATTCACATGCAATAGTCATTTACATTCAAAAAATTAAACATAAAAAAATTACAATTTCTGACCATCTGGAGAAAGTTCGACAGGTCACGGGACACTGTTTATCATCCGAAAATTGATTTTTTGTACTGTCGAAAAATGTATTCAAAATGTCATTTGGATTGTGTCTCATGTTGAATAACTACTTTTTAAAGCCCCAATTTGACCAAAATTGCCATTTTTACAGACTTTTTCTCCTACTCAAAAGCTTCTATTTCGACCAATTTCAGGCATTTAAATGAATCTAAACACACTTATGTTAGTTCCAAAAGTGATAATTAACATGCAATAGTCATTTACAGTCAAAAAATTAAACATAAAAAAATTACAATTTCTGACCATCTGGAGAAAGTTCGACAGGTCACGGGGTCACCGTTTTTCATCAGAAAATTGATTTTTTTGGACTGTACGAAAATGTATTCAAAATATCATTTGGATTGAGACTCATGTTGAATATCTACTTTTTAAAGCCTCAATGTGACCAAAATTGCCATTTTTACAGACATTTTCTCCTACTCAGAAGCATCTATTTCGACCAATTTCAGGCATTAAAATTACTCTAAACACACTTATTTTAGTTACAATTCTGACCATCTGGAGAAAGTTCGACAGGTCACGGGACACTGTTTTTCATCAGAAAATTGATTTTTTGGACTGTAGAAAAATGTATACAAAATGTCATTTGGATTGAGACTCATGTTGAATTACTACTTTTTAAAGCCTCAATGTGACCAAAACTGCCATTTTTACAGACTTTTTCTCCTACTCAAAAGCTTCTATTTCGACCAATTTCAGGCATTTAAATGACTCTAAACACACTTATTTTAGTTACAAAAGTGATAATTCACATGCAATAGTCATTTACAGTCAAAAACTTACACAATAAAAAATTACCAATTCTGACCATCTGGAGAATGTTCGACAGGTCACGGGACACTATTTTTCATCAGAAAATTGATTTTTTTGACTTTAGAAAAATGTATTCAAAATGTCATTCGGACTGTGTCTCATGTTGAATAACTACTTTTTAAAGCCTCAATGTGACCAAAATTGCCATTTTTACAGACTTTTTCTCCTACTCAGAAGCTTCTATTTAGACCAATTTCAATCATTAAATGACTCTAAACACACTTATTTTAGTTCCAAAAGTGATAATTCACATGCAATAGTCATTTACAGTCAAAAAATTTAACTTAAAAAAATTACAATTTCTGACCATCTGGAGAAAGTTCGACAGGTCTCGGGTCACCGTTTTTCATCAGAAAATGGATTTTTTGGACTGTAGAAAAATGTATTCAAAATGTTATTCGGATTGACACTCATGTTGAATATCTACTTTTTAAAGCCTCAATGTGACCAAAATTGCCATTTTTACAGACTTTTTCTCCTACTCAGAAGCATCTATTTCGACCAATTTCAGGCATTAAAATTACTCTAAACACAATTATTTTAGTTCCAAAAGTGATAATTCACATGCAATAGTCATTTACATTAAAAAAATTTAACATAAAAAAATTACAATTTCTGACCATCTGGAGAAAGTTCGACAGGTCACCGTTTTTCATCAGAAAATGGTTTTTTTTGGACTGTAGAAAGATGTATACAAAATGTCATTTGGATTGAGACTCATGTTGAATTACTACTTTTTAAAGCCTCAATGTGACCAAAACTGCCATTTTTACAGACTTTTTCTCCTACTCAAAAGCTTCTATTTCGACCAATTTCAGGCATTTAAATGACTCTAAACAAACTTATTTTAGTTACAAAAGTGATAATTCACACGCAATAGTCATTTACAGTCAAAAACTTACACAATAAAAAATTACCAATTCTGACCATCTGGAGAAAGTTCGACAGGTCACGGGACACTATTTTTCATCAGAAAATTGATTTTTTTTTACTTTAGAAACATTTATTCAAAATGTCATTTGGACTGTGTCTCATGTTGAATAAATACTTTTTAAAGCCTCAATGTGACCAAAATTGCCATTTTTACAGACTTTTTCTCCTACTCAGAAGCTTCTATTTCGACCAATTTCAAGCATTAAATGACTCTAAACACACCTATTTTAGTTACAAAAGGATAATTCACATGCAATAGTCATTTACAGTCAAAAAATGTAACTTAAAAAAATTACAATTTCTGACCATCTGGAGAAAGTTCGACAGGTCACGGGTCATCGTTTTTCATCAGAAAATGTTTTTTTAGTACTGTAGAAAAATGTATTCAAAATGTCATTTGGATTGTGCCTCATGTTGACTAACTACTTTTTAAAGCCTCAATGTGACCAAAATTGCCATTTTTACAGACTTTTTCTCCTACTCAGAAGCTTCTATTTTGATCAATTTCAGGCATTTAAATTACTCTAAACACACTTATTTTAGTTACAATTCTGACCATCTGGAGAAAAGTCGACAGGTCACGGGACACTGTTTTTCATCAGAAAATTGATTTTTTTGCCTTTGGAAAAATGTATTCAAAATGTCATTTGGATTGAGCCTCATGTTGAATAACTACTATTTAAAGCACCAATTTGACCAACATTGCCATTTTTACAGACTTTTTCTCCTACTCAGAAGCTTCTTTCGACCAATTTCAAGCATTAAATGACTCTAAACACACTTATTTTAGTTCCAAAAGTGATAATTAACATGCAATAGTCATTTACAGTCAAAAAATTAAACATATAAAAATTACAATTTCTGACCATCTGGAGAAAGTTCGACAGGTCACGAGTCACTGTTTTTCATCAGAAAATTGATTTTTTGGACTGTAGAAAAATGTATTCAAAATTTCATTTGGATTGTGACTCATGTTGAATAACTACTTTTTAAAGCCTCAATGTGACCAAAATTGCCATTTTTACAGACTTTTTCTCCTCCTCAGAAGCATCTATTTCGACCAATTTCAGGCATTAAAATGACTCTAAACACACTTATTTTAGTTACAAAGTGATAATTCACATGCAATAGTCATTTACAGTCAAAAACTTAAACAATAAAAAATTACCAATTCTGACCATCTGGAGAAAGTTCGACTGGTCACGGGACACTATTTTTCATCAGAAAATTGATTCTTTTTGACTTTAGAAAAATTTATTCAAAATGTCATTTGGACTGTGTCTCATGTTGAATGACTACTTTTTAAAGCCTCAATGTGACCACAATTGCCATTTTTACAGACTTTTTCTCCTACTCAGAAGCTTCTATTTTGACCAATTTCAAGCATTAAATGACTCTAAACACACTTATTTTAGTTCCAAAAGTGATAATTCACATGCAATAGTCATTTACAGTCAAAAAATGTAACTTTAAAAAATTACAATTTCTGACCATCTGGAGAAAGTTCAACAGGTCTCGGGTCACCGTTTTTCATCAGAAAATGGATTTTTTGGACTGTAGAAAAATGTATTCAAAATGTCATTTGGATTGACACTCATGTTGAATATGTACTTTTTATAGCCTCAATGTGACCAAAATTGCCATTTTTACAGACTTTTTCTCCTACTCAGAAGCATCTATTTCGACCAATTTCAGGCATTAAAATTACTCTAAACACACCTATTTTAGTTCCCAAAGTGTTAATTCACATGCAATAGTCATTTACAGTCAAAAAATGTAACTTAAAAAAATTACAATTTCTGACCATCTGGAGAAAGTTCGACAGGTCACGGGACACTGTTTATCATCCGAAAATGGATTTTTTGTACTGTCGAAAAATGTATTCAAAATGTCATTTGGATTGTGTCTCATGTTAAATAACTACTTTTTAAAGCCCCAATTTGACCAAAATTGCCATTTTTACAGACTTTTTCTCCTACTCAAAAGCTTCTATTTCGACCAATTTCAGGCATTTAAATGACTCTAAACACACTTATTTTAGTTACAATTCTGACCATCTGGAGAAAGTTCGACAGGTCGCGGGACACTGTTTTTCATCAGAAAATTGATTTTTTTGCCTTTGTAAAAATGTATTCAAAATGTCATTTGGATTGATCCTCATGTTGAATACCTACTTTTTAAAGCCCCAATTTGACCAAAATTGCCATTTTTACAGACTTTTTCTCCTACTCAAAAGCTTCTATTTCGACCAATTTCAGGCATTTAAATGACTCTAAACAAACTTATTTTAGTTCCAAAAGTGATAATTAACATGCAATAGTCATTTACAGTCAAAAAATTAAACATAAAAAAATTACAATTTTTGACCATCTGGAGAAAGTTCGACAGGTCACGAGTCACTGTTTTTCATCAGAAAATGGATTTTTTGGACTGTAGAAAAATGTATTCAAAATTTCATTTGGATTGAGACTCATGTTGAATAACTACTTTTTAAAGCCTCAATGTGACCAAAATTGCCATTTTTACAGACTTTTTCTACTACTCAGAAGCTTCTATTTCGACCAATTTCAAGCATTAAATGACTCTAAACACACTTATTTTAGTTCCAAAAGTGATAATTCACATGCAATAGTCATTTACAGTCAAAAAATTTAAATTAAAAAAATTACAATTTCTGACCATCTGGAGAAAGTTCGACAGGTCACGGGACACTGTTTTTCATCAGAAAATGGATTTTTTGGACTGTAGAAAAATTTATTCAAAATGTCATTTGGATTGTGTCTCATGTTGAATAACTACTTTTTAAAGCCCCAATTTGACCAAAATTGCCATTTTTACAGACTTTTTCTCCTACTCAAAAGCTTCTATTTCGACCAATTTCAGGAATTTAAATGACTCTAAACACACTTATTTTAGTTCCAAAAGTGATAATTAACATGCAATAGTCATTTACAGTCAAAAAATTAAACATAAAAAAATTACAATTTCTGACCATCTGGAGAAAGTTCGACAGGTCACTGTTTTTCATCAGAAAATGGATTTTTTGGACTGTAGAAAAATGTATACAAAATGTCATTTGGATTGAGACTCATGTTGAATTACTACTTTTTAAAGCCTCAATGTGACCAAAACTGCCATTTTTACAGACTTTTTCTCCTACTCAAAAGCTTCTATTTCGACCAATTTCAGGCATTTAAATGACTCTAAACACACTTATTTTAGTTACAAAAGTGATAATTCACATGCAAAAGTCATTTACAGTCAAAAACTTACACAATAAAAAATTACCAATTCTGACCATCTGGAGAAAGTTTGACAGGTCACGGGACACTATTTTTCATCAGAAAATTGATTTTTTTTACTTTAGAAACATTTATTCAAAATGTCATTTGGACTGTGTCTCATGTTGAATAACTACTTTTTAAAGCCTCAATGTGACCAAAATTGCCATTTTTACAGACTTTTTCTCCTCCTCAGAAGCATCTATTTCGACCAATTTCAGGCATTAAAATGACTCTAAACACACTTATTTTAGTTACAAAGTGATAATTCACATGCAATAGTCATTTACAGTCAAAAACTTAAACAATAAAAAATTACCAATTCTGACCATCTGGAGAAAGTTCGACAGGTCACGGGACACTATTTTTCATCAGAAAATTGATTTTTTTTACTTTAGAAAAATGTATTCAAAGTGTCATTTGGACTGTGTCTCATGTTGAATGACTACTTTTTAAAGCCTCAATGTGACCACAATTGCCATTTTTACAGACTTTTTCTCCTACTCAGAAGCTTCTATTTCGACCAATTTCAAGCATTAAATGACTCTAAACACACTTATTTTAGTTCCAAAAGTGATAATTCACATGCAATAGTCATTTACAGTCAAAAAATTTAATTTAAAAAAATTACAATTTCTGACCATCTGGCGAAAGTTCGACAGGTCTCGGGTCACCGTTTTTCATCAGAAAATTGATTTTTTGGACTGTAGAAAAATGTATTCAAAATGTCATTTGGATTGACACTCATGTTGAATATCTACTTTTTAAAGCCTCAATGTGACCAAAATTGCCATTTTTAAAGACTTTTTCAGCTACTCAGAAGCTTCTATTTTGACCAATTTCAGGCATTAAAATTACTCTAAACACACTTATTTTAGTTACAATTCTGACCATCTGGAGAAAGTTCGACAGGTCACGGGACACTGTTTTTCATCAGAAAATTGATTTTTTTGCCTTTGGAAAAATGTATTCAAAAGGTCATTTGGATTGAGCCTCATGTTGAATAACTACTTTTTAAAGCCCCAA
Source organism: Triturus cristatus (assembly GCF_964204655.1). Classification (NCBI taxonomy): domain Eukaryota; kingdom Metazoa; phylum Chordata; class Amphibia; order Caudata; family Salamandridae; genus Triturus; species Triturus cristatus. The sequence goes on from NC_140591.1 coordinate 1,088,163,040, forward strand.
TTTGACCAAAATTGCCATTTTTACAGACTTTTTCTCCTACTCAAAAGCTTCTATTTCGACCAATTTCAGGCATTTAAATGACTCTAAACAAACTTATTTTAGTTCCAAAAGTGATAATTAACATGCAATAGTCATTTACAGTCAAAAAATTAAACATAAAAAAATTATAATTTCTGACCATCTGGAGAAAGTTCGACAGGTCACGAGTCACTGTTTTTCATCAGAAAAATTATTTTTTGGACTGTAGAAAAATTGATTCAAAATGTCATTTGGATTGTGCCTCATGTTGAATAACTACTTTTTAAAGCCTCAATGTGACCAAAATTGCCATTTTTACAGACTTTTTCTCCTACTCAGAAGCTTCTATTTCTACCAATTTCAGGCATTTAAATGACTCTAAACACACTTATTTTAGTTACAAAAGTGATAATTCACATGCAATAGTCATTTACAGTCAAAAACTTAAACAATAAAAAATTACCAATTCTGACCATCTGGAGAAAGTTCGACAGGTCACGGGACACTGTTTTTCATCAGAAAATTGATTTTTTTGCCTTTGGAAAAATGTATTCAAAATGTCATTTGGATTGAGCCTCATGTTGAATAACTACTTTTTAAAGCCCCAATTTGACCAAAATTGCCATTTTTACAGACTTTTTCTCCTACTCAAAAGCTTCTATTTCGACCAATTTCAGGCATTTAAATGACTCTAAACAAACTTATTTTAGTTCCAAAAGTGATAATTAACATGCAATAGTCATTTACAGTCAAAAAATTAAACATAAAAAAATTATAATTTCTGACCATCTGGAGAAAGTTCGACAGGTGACCGTTTTTCATCAGAAAATTGATTTTTTGGGACTGTAGAAAAATGTATACAAAATGTCATTTGGATTGAGACTCATGTTGAATTACTACTTTTTAAAGCCGCAATTTGACCAAAACTGCCATTTTTACAGACTTTTTCTCCTACTCAAAAGCTTCTATTTCAACCAATTTCAGGCATTTAAATGACTCTAAACACGCTTATTTTAGTTACAATTCTGACCATCTGGAGAAAGTTCGACAGGTCACGGGACACTGTTTTTCATCAGAAAATTGATTTTTTTGCCTTTGGAAAAATGTATTCAAAATGTCATTTGGATTGACACTCATGTTGAATATCTACTTTTTAAAGCCTCAATGTGACCAAAATTGCCATTTTTACAGACTTTTTCTCCTACTCAGAAGCTTCTATTTCGACCAATTTCAGGCATTAAAATTACTCTAAACACACTTATTTTAGTTACAATTCTGACCATCTGGAGAAAGTTCGACAGGTCACGGGACACTGTTTTTCATCAGAAAATTTATTTTTTTGCCTTTGGAAAAATGTATTCAAAATGTCATTTGGATTGAGCCTCATGTTGAATAACTACTTTTTAAAGCCCCAATTTGACCAAAATTGCCATTTTTACAGACTTTTTCTCCTACTCAAAAGCTTCTATTTCGACCAATTTCAGGCATTTAAATGACTCTAAACAAACCTATTTTAGTTCCAAAAGTGATAATGAACATGCAATAGTCATTTACAGTCAAAAAATTAAACATAAAAAAATTACAATTTCTGACCATCGGGAGAAAGTTCGACAGGTGACCGTTTTTCATCAGAAAATTGATTTTTTGGGACTGTAGAAAAATGTATACAAAATGTCATTTGGATTGAGACTCATGTTGAATTACTACTTTTTAAAGCCTCAATGTGACCAAAACTGCCATTTTTACAGACTTTTTCTCCTACTCAAAAGCTTCTATTTCAACCAATTTCAGGCATTTAAATGACTCTAAACACACTTATTTTAGTTACAATTCTGACCATCTGGAGAAAGTTCGACAGGTCACGGGACACTGTTTTTCATCAGAAAATTGATTTTTTTGCCTTTGGAAAAATGTATTCAAAATGTCATTTGGATTGAGCCTCATGTTGAATAACTACTTTTTAAAGCCCCAATTTGACCAAAATTGCCATTTTTACAGACTTTTTCTCCTACTCAAAAGCTTCTATTTCGACCAATTTCAGGCATTTAAATGACTCTAAACAAACTTATTTGAGTTCCAAAAGTGATAATTAACATGCAATAGTCATTTACAGTCAAAAAATTAAACATAAAAAAATTACAATTTCTGATCATCTGGAGAAAGTTCGACAGGTCACGAGTCACTGTTTTTCATCAGAAAATGGATTTTTTGGACTGTAGAAAAATGTATTCAAAATTTCATTTGGATTGAGACTTATGTTGAATAACTACTTTTTAAAGCCTCAATGTGACCAAAATTGCCATTTTTACAGACTTTTTCAACTACTCAAAAGCTTCTATTTCTACCAATTTCAGGCATTAAAATGACTCTAAACACACTTATTTTAGTTACAAAAGTGATAATTCACATGCAATAGTCATTTACAGTCAAAAACTTAAACAATAAAAAATTACCAATTCTGACCATCTGGAGAAAGTTCGACAGGTCACGGGACACTATTTTTCATCAGAAAATTGATTTTATTTACTTTAGAAAAATGTATTCAAAATGTCATTTGGACTGTGTCTCATGTTGAATGACTACTTTTTAAAGCCTCAATGTGACCACAATTGCCATTTTTACAGACTTTTTCTCCTACTCAGAAGCTTCTATTTCGACCAATTTCAAGCATTAAATGACTCTAAACACACTTATTTTAGTTCCAAAAGTGATAATTCACATGCAATAGTCATTTACAGTCAAAAAATGTAATTTAAAAAAATTACAATTTCTTGACCATCTGGCGAAAGTTCGACAGGTCTCGGGTCACCGTTTTTCATCAGAAAATTGATTTTTTGGACTGTAGAAAAATGTATTCAAAATGTCATTTGGATTGACACTCATGTTGAATATCTACTTTTTAAAGCCTCAATGTGACCAAAATTGCCATTTTTACAGACATTTTCTCCTACTCAGAAGCTTCTATTTCGACCAATTTCAGGCATTAAAATTACTCTAAACACACTTATTTTTTTGTAACAATTCTGACCATCTGGAGAAAGTTCGACAGGTCACGGGACACTGTTTTTCATCAGAAAATTGATTTTTTTGCCTTTAGAAAAATGTATTCAAAATGTCATTTGGATTGAGCCTCATGTTGAATAACTACTTTTTAAAGCCCCAATTTGACCAAAATTGCCATTTTTACAGACTTTTTCTCCTACTCAAAAGCTTCTATTTCGACCAATTTCAGGCATTTAAATGACTCTAAACAAACTTATTTTAGTTCCAAAAGTGATAATTAACATGCAATAGTCATTTACAGTCAAAAAATTAAACATAAAAAAATTACAATTTCTGATCATCTGGAGAAAGTTCGACAGGTCACGAGTCACTGTTTTTCATCAGAAAATGGATTTTTTGGACTGTAGAAAAATGTATTCAAAATTTCATTTGGATTGAGACTCATGTTGAATAACTACTTTTTAAAGCCTCAATGTGACCAAAATTGCCATTTTTACAGACTTTTTCTCCTACTCAGAAGCTTCTATTTCTACCAATTTCAGGCATTAAAATGACTCTAAACACACTTATTTTAGTTACAAAAGTGATAATTCACATGCAATAGTCATTTACATGAAAAAAATTAAACATAAAAAAATTACAATTTTTGACCATATAGAGAAAGTTCGACAGGTCACGAGTCACTGTTTTTCATCAGAAAATTGATTTTTTTTACTTTAGAAAAATGTATTCAAAATGTCATTTGGACTGTGTCTCATGTTGAATGACTACTTTTTAAAGCCTCAATGTGACCACAATTGCCATTTTTACAGACTTTTTCTCCTACTCAGAAGCTTCTATTTCGACCAATTTCAAGCATTAAATGACTCTAAACACACTTATTTTAGTTCCAAAAGTGATAATTCACATGCAATAGTCATTTACAGTCAAAAAATTTAATTTAAAAAAATTACAATTTCTGACCATCTGGCGAAAGTTCGACAGGTCTCGGGTCACCGTTTTTCATCAGAAAATTGATTTTTTGGACTGTAGAAAAATGTATTCAAAATGTCATTTGGATTGACACTCATGTTGAATATCTACTTTTTAAAGCCTCAATGTGACCAAAATTGCCATTTTTAAAGACTTTTTCAGCTACTCAGAAGCTTCTATTTTGACCAATTTCAGGCATTAAAATTACTCTAAACACACTTATTTTCGTTACAATTCTGACCATCTGGAGAAAGTTCGACAGGTCACGGGACACTGTTTTTCATCAGAAAATTGATTTTTTTGCCTTTAGAAAAATGTATTCAAAATGTTATTTGGATTGAGCCTCATGTTGAATAACTACTTTTTAAAGCCCCAATTTGACCAAAATTGCCATTTTTACAGACTTTTTCTCCTACTCAAAAGCTTCTATTTCGACCAATTTCAGGCATTTAAATGACTCTAAACAAACTTATTTTAGTTCCAAAAGTGATAATTAACATGCAATAGTCATTTACAGTCAAAAAATTAAACATAAAAAAATTACAATTTCTGATCATCTGGAGAAAGTTCGACAGGTCACGAGTCACTGTTTTTCATCAGAAAATGGATTTTTTGGACTGTAGAAAAATGTATTCAAAATTTCATTTGGATTGAGACTCATGTTGAATAACTACTTTTTAAAGCCTCAATGTGACCAAAATTGCCATTTTTACAGACTTTTTCTCCTACTCAGAAGCTTCTATTTCTACCAATTTCAGGCATTAAAATGACTCTAAACACACTTATTTTAGTTACAAACGTAATAATTCACATGCAATAGTCATTTACAGTCAAAAACTTAAACAATAAAAAATTACCAATTCTGACCATCTGGAGAAAGTTCGACAGGTCACGGGACACTATTTTTCATCAGAAAATTGATTTTTTTGCCTTCAGAAAAATGTATTCAAAATGTCATTTGGACTGTGTCTCATGTTGAATGACTACTTTTTAAAGCCTCAATGTGACCACAATTGCCATTTTTACAGACTTTTTCTGCTACTCAGAAGCTTCTATTTTGACCAATTTCAGGCATTAAAATTACTCTAAACACACTTATTTTAGTTACAATTCTGACCATCTGGAGAAAGTTCGACAGGTCACGGAACACTGTTTTTCATCAGAAAATTGATTTTTTTGCCTTTAGAAAAATGTATTCAAAATGTCATTTGGATTGAGCCTCATGTTGAATAACTACTTTTTAAAGCCCCAATTTGACCAAAATTGCCATTTTTACAGACTTTTTCTCCTACTCAAAAGCTTCTATTTCGACCAATTTCAGCCATTTAAATGACTCTAAACAAACTTATTTTAGTTCCAAAAATGATAATTAACATGCAATAGTCATTTACAGTCAAAAAATTAAACATAAAAAAATTACAATTTCTGATCATCTGGAGAAAGTTCGACAGGTCACGAGTCACTATTTTTCATCAGAAAATGGATTTTTTGGACTGTAGAAAAATGTATTCAAAATTTCATTTGGATTGAGACTCATGTTGAATAACTACTTTTTAAAGCCTCAATGTGACCAAAATTGCCATTTTTACAGACTTTTTCTCCTACTCAGAAGCTTCTATTTCTACCAATTTCAGGCATTAAAATGACTCTAAACACACTTATTTTAGTTACAAAAGTGATAATTCACATGCAATAGTCATTTACAGTCAAAAACTTAAACAATAAAAAATTACCAATTCTGACCATCTGGAGAAAGTTCGACAGGTCACGGGACACTATTTTTCATCAGAAAATTGATTTTTTTGACTTTAGAAAAATTTATTCAAAATGTCATTTGGACTGTGTCTCATGTTGAATGACTACTTTTTAAAGCCTCAATGTGACCACAATTGCCATTTTTACAGACTTTTTCTCCTACTCAGAAGCATCTATTTCGACCAATTTCAGGCATTAAAATTACTCTAAACACACCTATTTTAGTTCCAAAAGTGTTAATTCACATGCAATAGTCATTTACATTAAAAAAATTAAACATAAAAAAATTACAATTTCTGACCATCTGGAGAAAGTTCGACAGGTCACGGGACACTGTTTATCATCAGAAAATTGATTTTTTGTACTGTAGAAAAATGTATTCAAAATTTTATTTGGATTGTGTCTCATGTTGAATAACTACTTTTTAAAGCCCCAATTTGACCAAAATTGCCATTTTTACAGACTTTTTCTCCTACTCAAAAGCTTCTATTTCGACCAATTTCAGGCATTTAAATGACTCTAAACACACTTATTTTAGTTCCAAAAGTGATAATTAACATGCAATAGTCATTTACAGTCAAAAAATTAAACATAAAAAAATTACAATTTTTGACCATCTGGAGAAAGTTCGACAGGTCACGAGTCACTGTTTTTCATCAGAAAATGGATTTTTTGGACTGTAGAAAAATGTATTCAAAATATCATTTGGATTGAGACTCATGTTGAATATATACTTTTTAAAGCCTCAATGTGACCAAAATAGCCATTTTTACAGACATTTTCTCCTACTCAGAAGCATCTATTTCGACCAATTTCAGGCATTAAAATTACTCTAAACACACTTATTTTAGTTACAATTCTGACCATCTGGAGAAAGTTCGACAGGTCACGGGACACTGTTTTTCATCAGAAAATTGATTTTTTTGCCTTTGGAAAAATGTATTCAAAATGTCATTTGGATTGAGCCTCATGTTGAATAACTGCTTTTTAAAGCCCCAATTTGACCAAAATTGCCATTTTTACAGACTTTTTCTCCTACTCAAAAGCTTCTATTTCGACCAATTTCAAGCATTAAATGACTCTAAACACACTTATTTTAGTTCCAAAAGTGATAATTCACATGCAATAGTCATTTACAGTCAAAATATTTAACTTAAAAAAATTACAATTTCTGACCATCTGGAGAAAGTTCGACAGGTCTCGGGTCACCGTTTTTCATCAGAAAATGGATTTTTTGGACTGTAGAAAAATGTATTCAAAATGGTATTTGGATTGACACTCATGTTGAATATCTACTTTTTAAAGACTCAATGTGACCAAAATTGCCATTTTTACAGACTTTTTCTCCTACTCAGAAGCATCTATTTCGACCAATTTCAGGCATTAAAATTACTCTAAACACACTTATTTTAGTTCCAAAAGTGATAATTAAGATGCAATAGTCATTTACATTAAAAAAATTAAACATAAAAAAATTACAATTTCTGACCATCTGGAGAAAGTTCGACAGGTCACGGGACACTGTTTATCATCAGAAAATTGATTTTTTGTACTGTTGAAAAATGTATTCAAAATGTTATTTGGATTGTGTCTCATGTTGAATAACTACTTTTTAAAGCCCCAATTTGACCAAAATTGCCATTTTTACAGACTTTTTCTCCTACTCAAAAGCTTCTATTTCGACCAATTTCAGGCATTTAAATGACTCTAAACACACTTATTTTAGTTCCAAAAGTGATAATTAACATGCAATAGTCATTTACAGTCAAACAATTAAACATAAAAAAATTACAATTTTTGATCATCTGGAGAAAGTTCGACAGGTCATGAGTCACTGTTTTTCATCAGAAAATGGATTTTTTGGACTGTAGAAAAATGTATTCAAAATGTCATTTGGATTGAGCCTCATGTTGAATAACTACTTTTTAAAGCCCCAATTTGACCAAAATTGCCATTTTTACAGACTTTTTCTCCTACTCAAAAGCTTCTATTTCGACCAATTTCAGGCATTTAAATGACTCTAAACAAACCTATTTTAGTTCCAAAAGTGATAATGAACATGCAATAGTCATTTACAGTCAAAAAATTAAACATAAAAAAATTACAATTTCTGACCATCTGGAGAAAGTTCGACAGGTGACCGTTTTTCATCAGAAAATTGATTTTTTGGGACTGTAGAAAAATGTATACAAAATGTCATTTGGATTGAGACTCATGTTGAATTACTACTTTTTAAAGCCTCAATGTGACCAAAACTGCCATTTTTACAGACTTTTTCTCCTACTCAAAAGCTTCTATTTCAACCAATTTCAGGCATTAAAATGACTCTAAACCCACTTATTTTAGTTACAAAAGTGATAATTCACATGCAATAGTCATTTACAGTCAAAAACTTAAACAATAAAAAATTACCAATTCTGACCATCTGGAGAAAGTTCGACAGGTCACGGGACACTATTTTTCATCAGAAAATTGATTTTTTTTACTTTAGAAAAATGTATTCAAAGTGTCATTTGGACTGTGTCTCATGTTGAATGACTACTTTTTAAAGCCTCAATGTGACCACAATTGCCATTTTTACAGACTTTTTCTCCTACTCAGAAGCTTCTATTTCGACCAATTTCAAGCATTAAATGACTCTAAACACACTTATTTTAGTTCCAAAAGTGATAATTCACATGCAATAGTCATTTACAGTCAAAAAATTTAATTTAAAAAAATTACAATTTCTGACCATCTGGCGAAAGTTCGACAGGTCTCGGGTCACCGTTTTTCATCAGAAAATTGATTTTTTGGACTGTAGAAAAATGTATTCAAAATGTCATTTGGATTGACACTCATGTTGAATATCTACTTTTTAAAGCCTCAATGTGACCAAAATTGCCATTTTTAAAGACTTTTTCAGCTACTCAGAAGCTTCTATTTTGACCAATTTCAGGCATTAAAATTACTCTAAACACACTTATTTTAGTTACAATTCTGACCATCTGGAGAAAGTTCGACAGGTCACGGGACACTGTTTTTCATCAGAAAATTGATTTTTTTGCCTTTAGAAAAATGTATTCAAAATGTCATTTGGATTGAGCCTCATGTTGAATAACTACTTTTTAAAGCCCCAATTTGACCAAAATTGCCATTTTTACAGACTTTTTCTCCTACTCAAAAGCTTCTATTTCGACCAATTTCAGGCATTTAAATGACTCTAAACAAACTTATTTTAGTTCCAAAAGTGATAATTAACATGCAATAGTCATTTACAGTCAAAAAATTAATCATAAAAAAATTACAATTTCTGATCATCTGGAGAAAGTTCGACAGGTCACGAGTCACTGTTTTTCATCAGAAAATGGATTTTTTGGACTGTCGAAAAATGTATTCAAAATTTCATTTGGATTGAGACTCATGTTGAATAACTACTTTTTAAAGCCTCAATGTGACCAAAATTGCCATTTTTCCAGACTCTTTCTCCTACTCAGAAGCTTCTATTTCTACCAATTTCAGGCATTAAAATGACTCTAAACACACTTATTTTAGTTACAAACGTAATAATTCACATGCAATAGTCATTTACAGTCAAAAACTTAAACAATAAAAAATTACCAATTCTGACCATCTGGAGAAAGTTCGACAGGTCACGGGACACTATTTTTCATCAGAAAATTGATTTTTTTGACTTTAGAAAAATTTATTCAAAATGTCATTTGGACTGTGTCTCATGTTGAATGACTACTTTTTAAAGCCTCAATGTGACCACAATTGCCATTTTTACAGACTTTTTCTGCTACTCAGAAGCTTCTATTTTGACCAATTTCAGGCATTAAAATTACTCTAAACACACTTATTTTAGTTACAATTCTGACCATCTGGAGAAAGTTCGACAGGTCACGGGACACTGTTTTTCATCAGAAAATTGATTTTTTTGCCTTTAGAAAAATGTATTCAAAATGTCATTTGGATTGAGCCTCATGTTGAATAACTACTTTTTAAAGCCCCAATTTGACCAAAATTGCCATTTTTACAGACTTTTTCTCCTACTCAAAAGCTTCTATTTCGACCAATTTCAGCCATTTAAATGACTCTAAACAAACTTATTTTAGTTCCAAAAGTGATAATTAACATGCAATAGTCATTTACAGTCAAAAAATTAAACATAAAAAAATTACAATTTCTGATCATCTGGAGAAAGTTCGACAGGTCACGAGTCACTGTTTTTCATCAGAAAATGGATTTTTTGGACTGTAGAAAAATGTATTCAAAATTTCATTTGGATTGAGACTCATGTTGAATAACTACTTTTTAAAGCCTCAATGTGACCAAAATTGCCATTTTTACAGACTTTTTCTCCTACTCAGAAGCTTCTATTTCTACCAATTTCAGGCATTAAAATGACTCTAAACACACTTATTTTAGTTACAAAAGTGATAATTCACATGCAATAGTCATTTACATTAAAAAAATTAAACATAAAAAAATTACAATTTCTGACCATCTGGAGAAAGTTCGACAGGTCACGGGACACTGTTTATCATCAGAAAATTGATTTTTTGTACTGTAGAAAAATGTATTCAAAATGTTATTTGGACTGTGTCTCATGTTGAATAACTGCTTTTTAAAGCCCCAATTTGACCAAAATTGCCATTTTTACAGACTTTTTCTCCTACTCAAAAGCTTCTATTTCGACCAATTTCAGACATTTAAATGACTCTAAACAAACTTATTTGAGTTCCAAAAGTGATAATTAACATGCAATAGTCATTTACAGTCAAAAAATTAAACATAAAAAAATTACAATTTCTGATCATCTGGAGAAAGTTCGACAGGTCACGAGTCACTGTTTTTCATCAGAAAATGGATTTTTTGGACTGTAGAAAAATGTATTCAAAATTTCATTAGGATTGAGACTTATGTTGAATAACTACTTTTTAAAGCCTCAATGTGACCAAAATTGCCATTTTTACAGACTTTTTCTCCTACTCAGAAGCTTCTATTTCTACCAATTTCAGGCATTAAAATGACTCTAAACACACTTATTTTAGTTACAAAAGTGATAATTCACATGCAATAGTCATTTACAGTCAAAAACTTAAACAATAAAAAATTACCAATTCTGACCATCTGGAGAAAGTTCGACAGGTCACGGGACACTATTTTTCATCAGAAAATTGATTTTTTTGACTTTAGAAAAATGTATTCAAAATGTCATTTGGACTGTGTCTTATGTTGAATGACTACTTTTTAAAGCCTCAATGTGACCACAATTGCATTTTTACAGACTTTTTCTCCTACTCAGAAGCTTCTATTTCGACCAATTTCAAGCATTAAATGACTCTAAACACACTTATTTTAGTTCCAAAAGTGATAATTCACATGCAATAGTCATTTACAGTCAAAAAATGTAATTTAAAAAAATTACAATTTCTTGACCATCTGGCGAAAGTTCGACAGGTCTCGGGTCACCGTTTTTCATCAGAAAATTGATTTTTTGGACTGTAGAAAAATGTATTCAAAATGTCATTTGGATTGACACTCATGTTGAATATCTACTTTTTAAAGCCTCAATGTGACCAAAATTGCCATTTTTACAGACATTTTCTCCTACTCAGAAGCTTCTATTTCGACCAATTTCAGGCATTAAAATTACTCTAAACACACTTATTTTTTTGTAACAATTCTGACCATCTGGAGAAAGTTCGACAGGTCACGGGACACTGTTTTTCATCAGAAAATTGATTTTTTTGCCTTTAGAAAAATGTATTCAAAATGTCATTTGGATTGAGCCTCATGTTGAATAACTACTTTTTAAAGCCCCAATTTGACCAAAATTGCCATTTTTACAGACTTTTTCTCCTACTCAAAAGCTTCTATTTCGACCAATTTCAGGCATTTAAATGACTCTAAACAAACTTATTTTAGTTCCAAAAGTGATAATTAACATGCAATAGTCATTTACAGTCAAAAAATTAAACATAAAAAAATTACAATTTCTGATCATCTGGAGAAAGTTCGACAGGTCACGAGTCACTGTTTTTCATCAGAAAATGGATTTTTTGGACTGTAGAAAAATGTATTCAAAATTTCATTTGGATTGAGACTCATGTTGAATAACTACTTTTTAAAGCCTCAATGTGACCAAAATTGCCATTTTTACAGACTTTTTCTCCTACTCAGAAGCTTCTATTTCTACCAATTTCAGGCATTAAAATGACTCTAAACACACTTATTTTAGTTACAAAAGTGATAATTCACATGCAATAGTCATTTACATGAAAAAAATTAAACATAAAAAAATTACAATTTTTGACCATATAGAGAAAGTTCGACAGGTCACGAGTCACTGTTTTTCATCAGAAAATTGATTTTTTTTACTTTAGAAAAATGTATTCAAAATGTCATTTGGACTGTGTCTCATGTTGAATGACTACTTTTTAAAGCCTCAATGTGACCACAATTGCCATTTTTACAGACTTTTTCTCCTACTCAGAAGCTTCTATTTCGACCAATTTCAAGCATTAAATGACTCTAAACACACTTATTTTAGTTCCAAAAGTGATAATTCACATGCAATAGTCATTTACAGTCAAAAAATTTAATTTAAAAAAATTACAATTTCTGACCATCTGGCGAAAGTTCGACAGGTCTCGGGTCACCGTTTTTCATCAGAAAATTGATTTTTTGGACTGTAGAAAAATGTATTCAAAATGTCATTTGGATTGACACTCATGTTGAATATCTACTTTTTAAAGCCTCAATGTGACCAAAATTGCCATTTTTAAAGACTTTTTCAGCTACTCAGAAGCTTCTATTTTGACCAATTTCAGGCATTAAAATTACTCTAAACACACTTATTTTAGTTACAATTCTGACCATCTGGAGAAAGTTCGACAGGTCACGGGACACTGTTTTTCATCAGAAAATTGATTTTTTTGCCTTTAGAAAAATGTATTCAAAATGTTATTTGGATTGAGCCTCATGTTGAATAACTACTTTTTAAAGCCCCAATTTGACCAAAATTGCCATTTTTACAGACTTTTTCTCCTACTCAAAAGCTTCTATTTCGACCAATTTCAGGCATTTAAATGACTCTAAACAAACTTATTTTAGTTCCAAAAGTGATAATTAACATGCAATAGTCATTTACAGTCAAAAAATTAAACATAAAAAAATTACAATTTCTGATCATCTGGAGAAAGTTCGACAGGTCACGAGTCACTGTTTTTCATCAGAAAATGGATTTTTTGGACTGTAGAAAAATGTATTCAAAATTTCATTTGGATTGAGACTCATGTTGAATAACTACTTTTTAAAGCCTCAATGTGACCAAAATTGCCATTTTTACAGACTTTTTCTCCTACTCAGAAGCTTCTATTTCTACCAATTTCAGGCATTAAAATGACTCTAAACACACTTATTTTAGTTACAAACGTAATAATTCACATGCAATAGTCATTTACAGTCAAAAACTTAAACAATAAAAAATTACCAATTCTGACCATCTGGAGAAAGTTCGACAGGTCACGGGACACTATTTTTCATCAGAAAATTGATTTTTTTGACTTTAGAAAAATTTATTCAAAATGTCATTTGGACTGTGTCTCATGTTGAATGACTACTTTTTAAAGCCTCAATGTGACCACAATTGCCATTTTTACAGACTTTTTCTGCTACTCAGAAGCTTCTATTTTGACCAATTTCAGGCATTAAAATTACTCTAAACACACTTATTTTACTTACAATTCTGACCATCTGGAGAAAGTTCGACAGGTCACGGGACACTGTTTTTCATCAGAAAATTGATTTTTTTGCCTTTAGAAAAATGTATTCAAAATGTCATTTGGATTGAGCCTCATGTTGAATAACTACTTTTTAAAGCCCCAATTTGACCAAAATTGCCATTTTTACAGACTTTTTCTCCTACTCAAAAGCTTCTATTTCGACCAATTTCAGCCATTTAAATGACTCTAAACAAACTTATTTTAGTTCCAAAAGTGATAATTAACATGCAATAGTCATTTACAGTCAAAAAATTAAACATAAAAAAATTACAATTTCTGATCATCTGGAGAAAGTTCGACAGGTCACGAGTCACTGTTTTTCATCAGAAAATGGATTTTTTGGACTGTAGAAAAATGTATTCAAAATTTCATTTGGATTGAGACTCATGTTGAATAACTACTTTTTAAAGCCCCAATTTGACCAAAATTGCCATTTTTACAGACTTTTTCTCCTACTCAAAAGCTTCTATTTCGACCAATTTCAGGCATTTAAATGACTCTAAACACACTTATTTTAGTTCCAAAAGTGATAATTAACATGCAATAGTCATTTACAGTCAAAAAATTAAACATAAAAAAATTACAATTTTTGACCATCTGGAGAAAGTTCGACAGGTCACGAGTCACTGTTTTTCATCAGAAAATGGATTTTTTGGACTGTAGAAAAATGTATTCAAAATATCATTTGGATTGAGACTCATGTTAAATATATACTTTTTAAAGCCTCAATGTGACCAAAATAGCCATTTTTACAGACATTTTCTCCTACTCAGAAGCATCTATTTCGACCAATTTCAGGCATTAAAATTACTCTAAACACACTTATTTTAGTTACAATTCTGACCATCTGGAGAAAGTTCGACAGGTCACGGGACACTGTTTTTCATCAGAAAATTGATTTTTTTGCCTTTGGAAAAATGTATTCAAAATGTCATTTGGATTGAGCCTCATGTTGAATAACTGCTTTTTAAAGCCCCAATTTGACCAAAATTGCCATTTTTACAGACTTTTTCTCCTACTCAAAAGCTTCTATTTCGACCAATTTCAAGCATTAAATGACTCTAAACACACTTATTTTAGTTCCAAAAGTGATAATTCACATGCAATAGTCATTTACAGTCAAAATATTTAACTTAAAAAAATTACAATTTCTGACCATCTGGAGAAAGTTCGACAGGTCTCGGGTCACCGTTTTTCATCAGAAAATGGATTTTTTGGACTGTAGAAAAATGTATTCAAAATGGTATTTGGATTGACACTCATGTTGAATATCTACTTTTTAAAGACTCAATGTGACCAAAATTGCCATTTTTACAGACTTTTTCTCCTACTCAGAAGCATCTATTTCGACCAATTTCAGGCATTAAAATTACTCTAAACACACTTATTTTAGTTCCAAAAGTGATAATTAAGATGCAATAGTCATTTACATTAAAAAAATTAAACATAAAAAAATTACAATTTCTGACCATCTGGAGAAAGTTCGACAGGTCACGGGACACTGTTTATCATCAGAAAATTGATTTTTTGTACTGTTGAAAAATGTATTCAAAATGTTATTTGGATTGTGTCTCATGTTGAATAACTACTTTTTAAAGCCCCAATTTGACCAAAATTGCCATTTTTACAGACTTTTTCTCCTACTCAAAAGCTTCTATTTCGACCAATTTCAGGCATTTAAATGACTCTAAACACACTTATTTTAGTTCCAAAAGTGATAATTAACATGCAATAGTCATTTACAGTCAAACAATTAAACATAAAAAAATTACAATTTTTGATCATCTGGAGAAAGTTCGACAGGTCATGAGTCACTGTTTTTCATCAGAAAATGGATTTTTTGGACTGTAGAAAAATGTATTCAAAATGTCATTTGGATTGAGCCTCATGTTGAATAACTACTTTTTAAAGCCCCAATTTGACCAAAATTGCCATTTTTACAGACTTTTTCTCCTACTCAAAAGCTTCTATTTCGACCAATTTCAGGCATTTAAATGACTCTAAACAAACCTATTTTAGTTCCAAAAGTGATAATGAACATGCAATAGTCATTTACAGTCAAAAAATTAAACATAAAAAAATTACAATTTCTGACCATCTGGAGAAAGTTCGACAGGTGACCGTTTTTCATCAGAAAATTGATTTTTTGGGACTGTAGAAAAATGTATACAAAATGTCATTTGGATTGAGACTCATGTTGAATTACTACTTTTTAAAGCCTCAATGTGACCAAAACTGCCATTTTTACAGACTTTTTCTCCTACTCAAAAGCTTCTATTTCAACCAATTTCAGGCATTAAAATGACTCTAAACCCACTTATTTTAGTTACAAAAGTGATAATTCACATGCAATAGTCATTTACAGTCAAAAACTTAAACAATAAAAAATTACCAATTCTGACCATCTGGAGAAAGTTCGACAGGTCACGGGACACTATTTTTCATCAGAAAATTGATTTTTTTTACTTTAGAAAAATGTATTCAAAGTGTCATTTGGACTGTGTCTCATGTTGAATGACTACTTTTTAAAGCCTCAATGTGACCACAATTGCCATTTTTACAGACTTTTTCTCCTACTCAGAAGCTTCTATTTCGACCAATTTCAAGCATTAAATGACTCTAAACACACTTATTTTAGTTCCAAAAGTGATAATTCACATGCAATAGTCATTTACAGTCAAAAAATTTAATTTAAAAAAATTACAATTTCTGACCATCTGGCGAAAGTTCGACAGGTCTCGGGTCACCGTTTTTCATCAGAAAATTGATTTTTTGGACTGTAGAAAAATGTATTCAAAATGTCATTTGGATTGACACTCATGTTGAATATCTACTTTTTAAAGCCTCAATGTGACCAAAATTGCCATTTTTAAAGACTTTTTCAGCTACTCAGAAGCTTCTATTTTGACCAATTTCAGGCATTAAAATTACTCTAAACACACTTATTTTAGTTACAATTCTGACCATCTGGAGAAAGTTCGACAGGTCACGGGACACTGTTTTTCATCAGAAAATTGATTTTTTTGCCTTTAGAAAAATGTATTCAAAATGTCATTTGGATTGAGCCTCATGTTGAATAACTACTTTTTAAAGCCCCAATTTGACCAAAATTGCCATTTTTACAGACTTTTTCTCCTACTCAAAAGCTTCTATTTCGACCAATTTCAGGCATTTAAATGACTCTAAACAAACTTATTTTAGTTCCAAAAGTGATAATTAACATGCAATAGTCATTTACAGTCAAAAAATTAATCATAAAAAAATTACAATTTCTGATCATCTGGAGAAAGTTCGACAGGTCACGAGTCACTGTTTTTCATCAGAAAATGGATTTTTTGGACTGTAGAAAAATGTATTCAAAATTTCATTTGGATTGAGACTCATGTTGAATAACTACTTTTTAAAGCCTCAATGTGACCAAAATTGCCATTTTTACAGACTCTTTCTCCTACTCAGAAGCTTCTATTTCTACCAATTTCAGGCATTAAAATGACTCTAAACACACTTATTTTAGTTACAAACGTAATAATTCACATGCAATAGTCATTTACAGTCAAAAACTTAAACAATAAAAAATTACCAATTCTGACCATCTGGAGAAAGTTCGACAGGTCACGGGACACTATTTTTCATCAGAAAATTGATTTTTTTGACTTTAGAAAAATGTATTCAAAATGTCATTTGGACTGTGTCTCATGTTGAATGACTACTTTTTAAAGCCTCAATGTGACCACAATTGCCATTTTTACAGACTTTTTCTGCTACTCAGAAGCTTCTATTTTGACCAATTTCAGGCATTAAAATTACTCTAAACACACTTATTTTAGTTACAATTCTGACCATCTGGAGAAAGTTCGACAGGTCACGGGACACTGTTTTTCATCAGAAAATTGATTTTTTTGCCTTTAGAAAAATGTATTCAAAATGTCATTTGGATTGAGCCTCATGTTGAATAACTACTTTTTAAAGCCCCAATTTGACCAAAATTGCCATTTTTACAGACTTTTTCTCCTACTCAAAAGCTTCTATTTCGACCAATTTCAGCCATTTAAATGACTCTAAACAAACTTATTTTAGTTCCAAAAGTGATAATTAACATGCAATAGTCATTTACAGTCAAAAAATTAAACATAAAAAAATTACAATTTCTGATCATCTGGAGAAAGTTCGACAGGTCACGAGTCACTGTTTTTCATCAGAAAATGGATTTTTTGGACTGTAGAAAAATGTATTCAAAATTTCATTTGGATTGAGACTCATGTTGAATAACTACTTTTTAAAGCCTCAATGTGACCAAAATTGCCATTTTTACAGACTTTTTCTCCTACTCAGAAGCTTCTATTTCTACCAATTTCAGGCATTAAAATGACTCTAAACACACTTATTTTAGTTACAAAAGTGATAATTCACATGCAATAGTCATTTACATTAAAAAAATTAAACATAAAAAAATTACAATTTCTGACCATCTGGAGAAAGTTCGACAGGTCACGGGACACTGTTTATCATCAGAAAATTGATTTTTTGTACTGTAGAAAAATGTATTCAAAATGTTATTTGGATTGTGTCTCATGTTGAATAACTGCTTTTTAAAGCCCCAATTTGACCAAAATTGCCATTTTTACAGACTTTTTCTCCTACTCAAAAGCTTCTATTTCGACCAATTTCAGACATTTAAATGACTCTAAACAAACTTATTTGAGTTCCAAAAGTGATAATTAACATGCAATAGTCATTTACAGTCAAAAAATTAAACATAAAAAAATTACAATTTCTGATCATCTGGAGAAAGTTCGACAGGTCACGAGTCACTGTTTTTCATCAGAAAATGGATTTTTTGGACTGTAGAAAAATGTATTCAAAATTTCATTAGGATTGAGACTTATGTTGAATAACTACTTTTTAAAGCCTCAATGTGACCAAAATTGCCATTTTTACAGACTTTTTCTCCTACTCAGAAGCTTCTATTTCTACCAATTTCAGGCATTAAAATGACTCTAAACACACTTATTTTAGTTACAAAAGTGATAATTCACATGCAATAGTCATTTACAGTCAAAAACTTAAACAATAAAAAATTACCAATTCTGACCATCTGGAGAAAGTTCGACAGGTCACGGGACACTATTTTTCATCAGAAAATTGATTTTTTTGACTTTAGAAAAATGTATTCAAAATGTCATTTGGACTGTGTCTTATGTTGAATGACTACTTTTTAAAGCCTCAATGTGACCACAATTGCATTTTTACAGACTTTTTCTCCTACTCAGAAGCTTCTATTTCGACCAATTTCAAGCATTAAATGACTCTAAACACACTTATTTTAGTTCCAAAAGTGATAATTCACATGCAATAGTCATTTACAGTCAAAAAATGTAATTTAAAAAAATTACAATTTCTTGACCATCTGGCGAAAGTTCGACAGGTCTCGGGTCACCGTTTTTCATCAGAAAATTGATTTTTTGGACTGTAGAAAAATGTATTCAAAATGTCATTTGGATTGACACTCATGTTGAATATCTACTTTTTAAAGCCTCAATGTGACCAAAATTGCCATTTTTACAGACATTTTCTCCTACTCAGAAGCTTCTATTTCGACCAATTTCAGGCATTAAAATTACTCTAAACACACTTATTTTTTTGTAACAATTCTGACCATCTGGAGAAAGTTCGACAGGTCACGGGACACTGTTTTTCATCAGAAAATTGATTTTTTTGCCTTTAGAAAAATGTATTCAAAATGTCATTTGGATTGAGCCTCATGTTGAATAACTACTTTTTAAAGCCCCAATTTGACCAAAATTGCCATTTTTACAGACTTTTTCTCCTACTCAAAAGCTTCTATTTCGACCAATTTCAGGCATTTAAATGACTCTAAACAAACTTATTTTAGTTCCAAAAGTGATAATTAACATGCAATAGTCATTTACAGTCAAAAAATTAAACATAAAAAAATTACAATTTCTGATCATCTGGAGAAAGTTCGACAGGTCACGAGTCACTGTTTTTCATCAGAAAATGGATTTTTTGGACTGTAGAAAAATGTATTCAAAATTTCATTTGGATTGAGACTCATGTTGAATAACTACTTTTTAAAGCCTCAATGTGACCAAAATTGCCATTTTTACAGACTTTTTCTCCTACTCAGAAGCTTCTATTTCTACCAATTTCAGGCATTAAAATGACTCTAAACACACTTATTTTAGTTACAAAAGTGATAATTCACATGCAATAGTCATTTACATGAAAAAAATTAAACATAAAAAAATTACAATTTTTGACCATATAGAGAAAGTTCGACAGGTCACGAGTCACTGTTTTTCATCAGAAAATTGATTTTTTTTACTTTAGAAAAATGTATTCAAAATGTCATTTGGACTGTGTCTCATGTTGAATGACTACTTTTTAAAGCCTCAATGTGACCACAATTGCCATTTTTACAGACTTTTTCTCCTACTCAGAAGCTTCTATTTCGACCAATTTCAAGCATTAAATGACTCTAAACACACTTATTTTAGTTCCAAAAGTGATAATTCACATGCAATAGTCATTTACAGTCAAAAAATTTAATTTAAAAAAATTACAATTTCTGACCATCTGGCGAAAGTTCGACAGGTCTCGGGTCACCGTTTTTCATCAGAAAATTGATTTTTTGGACTGTAGAAAAATGTATTCAAAATGTCATTTGGATTGACACTCATGTTGAATATCTACTTTTTAAAGCCTCAATGTGACCAAAATTGCCATTTTTAAAGACTTTTTCAGCTACTCAGAAGCTTCTATTTTGACCAATTTCAGGCATTAAAATTACTCTAAACACACTTATTTTAGTTACAATTCTGACCATCTGGAGAAAGTTCGACAGGTCACGGGACACTGTTTTTCATCAGAAAATTGATTTTTTTGCCTTTAGAAAAATGTATTCAAAATGTTATTTGGATTGAGCCTCATGTTGAATAACTACTTTTTAAAGCCCCAATTTGACCAAAATTGCCATTTTTACAGACTTTTTCTCCTACTCAAAAGCTTCTATTTCGACCAATTTCAGGCATTTAAATGACTCTAAACAAACTTATTTTAGTTCCAAAAGTGATAATTAACATGCAATAGTCATTTACAGTCAAAAAATTAAACATACAAAAATTACAATTTCTGATCATCTGGAGAAAGTTCGACAGGTCACGAGTCACTGTTTTTCATCAGAAAATGGATTTTTTGGACTGTAGAAAAATGTATTCAAAATTTCATTTGGATTGAGACTCATGTTGAATAACTACTTTTTAAAGCCTCAATGTGACCAAAATTGCCATTTTTACAGACTTTTTCTCCTACTCAGAAGCTTCTATTTCTACCAATTTCAGGCATTAAAATGACTCTAAACACACTTATTTTAGTTACAAACGTAATAATTCACATGCAATAGTCATTTACAGTCAAAAACTTAAACAATAAAAAATTACCAATTCTGACCATCTGGAGAAAGTTCGACAGGTCACGGGACACTATTTTTCATCAGAAAATTGATTTTTTTGACTTTAGAAAAATTTATTCAAAATGTCATTTGGACTGTGTCTCATGTTGAATGACTACTTTTTAAAGCCTCAATGTGACCACAATTGCCATTTTTACAGACTTTTTCTGCTACTCAGAAGCTTCTATTTTGACCAATTTCAGGCATTAAAATTACTCTAAACACACTTATTTTACTTACAATTCTGACCATCTGGAGAAAGTTCGACAGGTCACGGGACACTGTTTTTCATCAGAAAATTGATTTTTTTGCCTTTAGAAAAATGTATTCAAAATGTCATTTGGATTGAGCCTCATGTTGAATAACTACTTTTTAAAGCCCCAATTTGACCAAAATTGCCATTTTTACAGACTTTTTCTCCTACTCAAAAGCTTCTATTTCGACCAATTTCAGCCATTTAAATGACTCTAAACAAACTTATTTTAGTTCCAAAAGTGATAATTAACATGCAATAGTCATTTACAGTCAAAAAATTAAACATAAAAAAATTACAATTTCTGATCATCTGGAGAAAGTTCGACAGGTCACGAGTCACTGTTTTTCATCAGAAAATGGATTTTTTGGACTGTAGAAAAATGTATTCAAAATTTCATTTGGATTGAGACTCATGTTGAATAACTACTTTTTAAAGCCCCAATTTGACCAAAATTGCCATTTTTACAGACTTTTTCTCCTACTCAAAAGCTTCTATTTCGACCAATTTCAGGCATTTAAATGACTCTAAACACACTTATTTTAGTTCCAAAAGTGATAATTAACATGCAATAGTCATTTACAGTCAAAAAATTAAACATAAAAAAATTACAATTTTTGACCATCTGGAGAAAGTTCGACAGGTCACGAGTCACTGTTTTTCATCAGAAAATGGATTTTTTGGACTGTAGAAAAATGTATTCAAAATATCATTTGGATTGAGACTCATGTTGAATATATACTTTTTAAAGCCTCAATGTGACCAAAATAGCCATTTTTACAGACATTTTCTCCTACTCAGAAGCATCTATTTCGACCAATTTCAGGCATTAAAATTACTCTAAACACACTTATTTTAGTTACAATTCTGACCATCTGGAGAAAGTTCGACAGGTCACGGGACACTGTTTTTCATCAGAAAATTGATTTTTTTGCCTTTGGAAAAATGTATTCAAAATGTCATTTGGATTGAGCCTCATGTTGAATAACTGCTTTTTAAAGCCCCAATTTGACCAAAATTGCCATTTTTACAGACTTTTTCTCCTACTCAAAAGCTTCTATTTCGACCAATTTCAAGCATTAAATGACTCTAAACACACTTATTTTAGTTCCAAAAGTGATAATTCACATGCAATAGTCATTTACAGTCAAAATATTTAACTTAAAAAAATTACAATTTCTGACCATCTGGAGAAAGTTCGACAGGTCTCGGGTCACCGTTTTTCATCAGAAAATGGATTTTTTGGACTGTAGAAAAATGTATTCAAAATGGTATTTGGATTGACACTCATGTTGAATATCTACTTTTTAAAGACTCAATGTGACCAAAATTGCCATTTTTACAGACTTTTTCTCCTACTCAGAAGCATCTATTTCGACCAATTTCAGGCATTAAAATTACTCTAAACACACTTATTTTAGTTCCAAAAGTGATAATTAAGATGCAATAGTCATTTACATTAAAAAAATTAAACATAAAAAAATTACAATTTCTGACCATCTGGAGAAAGTTCGACAGGTCACGGGACACTGTTTATCATCAGAAAATTGATTTTTTGTACTGTTGAAAAATGTATTCAAAATGTTATTTGGATTGTGTCTCATGTTGAATAACTACTTTTTAAAGCCCCAATTTGACCAAAATTGCCATTTTTACAGACTTTTTCTCCTACTCAAAAGCTTCTATTTCGACCAATTTCAGGCATTTAAATGACTCTAAACACACTTATTTTAGTTCCAAAAGTGATAATTAACATGCAATAGTCATTTACAGTCAAACAATTAAACATAAAAAAATTACAATTTTTGATCATCTGGAGAAAGTTCGACAGGTCATGAGTCACTGTTTTTCATCAGAAAATGGATTTTTTGGACTGTAGAAAAATGTATTCAAAATGTCATTTGGATTGAGCCTCATGTTGAATAACTACTTTTTAAAGCCCCAATTTGACCAAAATTGCCATTTTTACAGACTTTTTCTCCTACTCAAAAGCTTCTATTTCGACCAATTTCAGGCATTTAAATGACTCTAAACAAACCTATTTTAGTTCCAAAAGTGATAATGAACATGCAATAGTCATTTACAGTCAAAAAATTAAACATAAAAAAATTACAATTTCTGACCATCTGGAGAAAGTTCGACAGGTGACCGTTTTTCATCAGAAAATTGATTTTTTGGGACTGTAGAAAAATGTATACAAAATGTCATTTGGATTGAGACTCATGTTGAATTACTACTTTTTAAAGCCTCAATGTGACCAAAACTGCCATTTTTACAGACTTTTTCTCCTACTCAAAAGCTTCTATTTCAACCAATTTCAGGCATTAAAATGACTCTAAACCCACTTATTTTAGTTACAAAAGTGATAATTCACATGCAATAGTCATTTACAGTCAAAAACTTAAACAATAAAAAATTACCAATTCTGACCATCTGGAGAAAGTTCGACAGGTCACGGGACACTATTTTTCATCAGAAAATTGATTTTTTTTACTTTAGAAAAATGTATTCAAAGTGTCATTTGGACTGTGTCTCATGTTGAATGACTACTTTTTAAAGCCTCAATGTGACCACAATTGCCATTTTTACAGACTTTTTCTCCTACTCAGAAGCTTCTATTTCGACCAATTTCAAGCATTAAATGACTCTAAACACACTTATTTTAGTTCCAAAAGTGATAATTCACATGCAATAGTCATTTACAGTCAAAAAATTTAATTTAAAAAAATTACAATTTCTGACCATCTGGCGAAAGTTCGACAGGTCTCGGGTCACCGTTTTTCATCAGAAAATTGATTTTTTGGACTGTAGAAAAATGTATTCAAAATGTCATTTGGATTGACACTCATGTTGAATATCTACTTTTTAAAGCCTCAATGTGACCAAAATTGCCATTTTTAAAGACTTTTTCAGCTACTCAGAAGCTTCTATTTTGACCAATTTCAGGCATTAAAATTACTCTAAACACACTTATTTTAGTTACAATTCTGACCATCTGGAGAAAGTTCGACAGGTCACGGGACACTGTTTTTCATCAGAAAATTGATTTTTTTGCCTTTAGAAAAATGTATTCAAAATGTCATTTGGATTGAGCCTCATGTTGAATAACTACTTTTTAAAGCCCCAATTTGACCAAAATTGCCATTTTTACAGACTTTTTCTCCTACTCAAAAGCTTCTATTTCGACCAATTTCAGGCATTTAAATGACTCTAAACAAACTTATTTTAGTTCCAAAAGTGATAATTAACATGCAATAGTCATTTACAGTCAAAAAATTAATCATAAAAAAATTACAATTTCTGATCATCTGGAGAAAGTTCGACAGGTCACGAGTCACTGTTTTTCATCAGAAAATGGATTTTTTGGACTGTAGAAAAATGTATTCAAAATTTCATTTGGATTGAGACTCATGTTGAATAACTACTTTTTAAAGCCTCAATGTGACCAAAATTGCCATTTTTACAGACTCTTTCTCCTACTCAGAAGCTTCTATTTCTACCAATTTCAGGCATTAAAATGACTCTAAACACACTTATTTTAGTTACAAACGTAATAATTCACATGCAATAGTCATTTACAGTCAAAAACTTAAACAATAAAAAATTACCAATTCTGACCATCTGGAGAAAGTTCGACAGGTCACGGGACACTATTTTTCATCAGAAAATTGATTTTTTTGACTTTAGAAAAATGTATTCAAAATGTCATTTGGACTGTGTCTCATGTTGAATGACTACTTTTTAAAGCCTCAATGTGACCACAATTGCCATTTTTACAGACTTTTTCTGCTACTCAGAAGCTTCTATTTTGACCAATTTCAGGCATTAAAATTACTCTAAACACACTTATTTTAGTTACAATTCTGACCATCTGGAGAAAGTTCGACAGGTCACGGGACACTGTTTTTCATCAGAAAATTGATTTTTTTGCCTTTAGAAAAATGTATTCAAAATGTCATTTGGATTGAGCCTCATGTTGAATAACTACTTTTTAAAGCCCCAATTTGACCAAAATTGCCATTTTTACAGACTTTTTCTCCTACTCAAAAGCTTCTATTTCGACCAATTTCAGCCATTTAAATGACTCTAAACAAACTTATTTTAGTTCCAAAAGTGATAATTAACATGCAATAGTCATTTACAGTCAAAAAATTAAACATAAAAAAATTACAATTTCTGATCATCTGGAGAAAGTTCGACAGGTCACGAGTCACTGTTTTTCATCAGAAAATGGATTTTTTGGACTGTAGAAAAATGTATTCAAAATTTCATTTGGATTGAGACTCATGTTGAATAACTACTTTTTAAAGCCTCAATGTGACCAAAATTGCCATTTTTACAGACTTTTTCTCCTACTCAGAAGCTTCTATTTCTACCAATTTCAGGCATTAAAATGACTCTAAACACACTTATTTTAGTTACAAAAGTGATAATTCACATGCAATAGTCATTTACATTAAAAAAATTAAACATAAAAAAATTACAATTTCTGACCATCTGGAGAAAGTTCGACAGGTCACGGGACACTGTTTATCATCAGAAAATTGATTTTTTGTACTGTAGAAAAATGTATTCAAAATGTTATTTGGATTGTGTCTCATGTTGAATAACTGCTTTTTAAAGCCCCAATTTGACCAAAATTGCCATTTTTACAGACTTTTTCTCCTACTCAAAAGCTTCTATTTCGACCAATTTCAGACATTTAAATGACTCTAAACAAACTTATTTGAGTTCCAAAAGTGATAATTAACATGCAATAGTCATTTACAGTCAAAAAATTAAACATAAAAAAATTACAATTTCTGATCATCTGGAGAAAGTTCGACAGGTCACGAGTCACTGTTCTTCATCAGAAAATGGATTTTTTGGACTGTAGAAAAATGTATTCAAAATTTCATTAGGATTGAGACTTATGTTGAATAACTACTTTTTAAAGCCTCAATGTGACCAAAATTGCCATTTTTACAGACTTTTTCTCCTACTCAGAAGCTTCTATTTCTACCAATTTCAGGCATTAAAATGACTCTAAACACACTTATTTTAGTTACAAAAGTGATAATTCACATGCAATAGTCATTTACAGTCAAAAACTTAAACAATAAAAAATTACCAATTCTGACCATCTGGAGAAAGTTCGACAGGTCACGGGACACTATTTTTCATCAGAAAATTGATTTTTTTGACTTTAGAAAAATGTATTCAAAATGTCATTTGGACTGTGTCTTATGTTGAATGACTACTTTTTAAAGCCTCAATGTGACCACAATTGCATTTTTACAGACTTTTTCTCCTACTCAGAAGCTTCTATTTCGACCAATTTCAAGCATTAAATGACTCTAAACACACTTATTTTAGTTCCAAAAGTGATAATTCACATGCAATAGTCATTTACAGTCAAAAAATGTAATTTAAAAAAATTACAATTTCTTGACCATCTGGCGAAAGTTCGACAGGTCTCGGGTCACCGTTTTTCATCAGAAAATTGATTTTTTGGACTGTAGAAAAATGTATTCAAAATGTCATTTGGATTGACACTCATGTTGAATATCTACTTTTTAAAGCCTCAATGTGACCAAAATTGCCATTTTTACAGACATTTTCTCCTACTCAGAAGCTTCTATTTCGACCAATTTCAGGCATTAAAATTACTCTAAACACACTTATTTTTTTGTAACAATTCTGACCATCTGGAGAAAGTTCGACAGGTCACGGGACACTGTTTTTCATCAGAAAATTGATTTTTTTGCCTTTAGAAAAATGTATTCAAAATGTCATTTGGATTGAGCCTCATGTTGAATAACTACTTTTTAAAGCCCCAATTTGACCAAAATTGCCATTTTTACAGACTTTTTCTCCTACTCAAAAGCTTCTATTTCGACCAATTTCAGGCATTTAAATGACTCTAAACAAACTTATTTTAGTTCCAAAAGTGATAATTAACATGCAATAGTCATTTACAGTCAAAAAATTAAACATAAAAAAATTACAATTTCTGATCATCTGGAGAAAGTTCGACAGGTCACGAGTCACTGTTTTTCATCAGAAAATTGATTTTTTGGACTGTAGAAAAATGTATTCAAAATTTCATTTGGATTGAGACTCATGTTGAATAACTACTTTTTAAAGCCTCAATGTGACCAAAATTGCCATTTTTACAGACTTTTTCTCCTACTCAGAAGCTTCTATTTCTCCCAATTTCAGGCATTAAAATGACTCTAAACACACTTATTTTAGTTACAAAAGTGATAATTCACATGCAATAGTCATTTACATGAAAAAAATTAAACATAAAAAAATTACAATTTTTGACCATATAGAGAAAGTTCGACAGGTCACGAGTCACTGTTTTTCATCAGAAAATTGATTTTTTTTACTTTAGAAAAATGTATTCAAAATGTCATTTGGACTGTGTCTCATGTTGAATGACTACTTTTTAAAGCCTCAATGTGACCACAATTGCCATTTTTACAGACTTTTTCTCCTACTCAGAAGCTTCTATTTCGACCAATTTCAAGCATTAAATGACTCTAAACACACTTATTTTAGTTCCAAAAGTGATAATTCACATGCAATAGTCATTTACAGTCAAAAAATTTAATTTAAAAAAATTACAATTTCTGACCATCTGGCGAAAGTTCGACAGGTCTCGGGTCACCGTTTTTCATCAGAAAATTGATTTTTTGGACTGTAGAAAAATGTATTCAAAATGTCATTTGGATTGACACTCATGTTGAATATCTACTTTTTAAAGCCTCAATGTGACCAAAATTGCCATTTTTAAAGACTTTTTCAGCTACTCAGAAGCTTCTATTTTGACCAATTTCAGGCAATAAAAAATTACTCTAAACACACTTATTTTAGTTACAATTCTGACCATCTGGAGAAAGTTCGACAGGTCACGGGACACTGTTTTTCATCAGAAAATTGATTTTTTTGCCTTTAGAAAAATGTATTCAAAATGTTATTTGGATTGAGCCTCATGTTGAATAACTACTTTTTAAAGCCCCAATTTGACCAAAATTGCCATTTTTACAGACTTTTTCTCCTACTCAAAAGCTTCTATTTCGACCAATTTCAGGCATTTAAATGACTCTAAACAAACTTATTTTAGTTCCAAAAGTGATAATTAACATGCAATAGTCATTTACAGTCAAAAAATTAAACATAAAAAAATTACAATTTCTGATCATCTGGAGAAAGTTCGACAGGTCACGAGTCACTGTTTTTCATCAGAAAATGGATTTTTTGGACTGTAGAAAAATGTATTCAAAATTTCATTTGGATTGAGACTCATGTTGAATAACTACTTTTTAAAGCCTCAATGTGACCAAAATTGCCATTTTTACAGACTTTTTCTCCTACTCAGAAGCTTCTATTTCTACCAATTTCAGGCATTAAAATGACTCTAAACACACTTATTTTAGTTACAAACGTAATAATTCACATGCAATAGTCATTTACAGTCAAAAACTTAAACAATAAAAAATTACCAATTCTGACCATCTGGAGAAAGTTCGACAGGTCACGGGACACTATTTTTCATCAGAAAATTGATTTTTTTGACTTTAGAAAAATTTATTCAAAATGTCATTTCGACTGTGTCTCATGTTGAATGACTACTTTTTAAAGCCTCAATGTGACCACAATTGCCATTTTTACAGACTTTTTCTGCTACTCAGAAGCTTCTATTTTGACCAATTTCAGGCATTAAAATTACTCTAAACACACTTATTTTAGTTACAATTCTGACCATCTGGAGAAAGTTCGACAGGTCACGGGACACTGTTTTTCATCAGAAAATTGATTTTTTTGCCTTTAGAAAAATGTATTCAAAATGTCATTTGGATTGAGCCTCATGTTGAATAACTACTTTTTAAAGCCCCAATTTGACCAAAATTGCCATTTTTACAGACTTTTTCTCCTACTCAAAAGCTTCTATTTCGACCAATTTCAGCCATTTAAATGACTCTAAACAAACTTATTTTAGTTCCAAAAGTGATAATTAACATGCAATAGTCATTTACAGTCAAAAAATTAAACATAAAAAAATTACAATTTCTGATCATCTGGAGAAAGTTCGACAGGTCACGAGTCACTGTTTTTCATCAGAAAATGGATTTTTTGGACTGTAGAAAAATGTATTCAAAATTTCATTTGGATTGAGACTCATGTTGAATAACTACTTTTTAAAGCCTCAATGTGACCAAAATTGCCATTTTTACAGACTTTTTCTCCTACTCAGAAGCTTCTATTTCTACCAATTTCAGGCATTAAAATGACTCTAAACACACTTATTTTAGTTACAAACGTAATAATTCACATGCAATAGTCATTTACAGTCAAAAACTTAAACAATAAAAAATTACCAATTCTGACCATCTGGAGAAAGTTCGACAGGTCACGGGACACTATTTTTCATCAGAAAATTGATTTTTTTGACTTTAGAAAAATTTATTCAAAATGTCATTTCGACTGTGTCTCATGTTGAATGACTACTTTTTAAAGCCTCAATGTGACCACAATTGCCATTTTTACAGACTTTTTCTGCTACTCAGAAGCTTCTATTTTGACCAATTTCAGGCATTAAAATTACTCTAAACACACTTATTTTAGTTACAATTCTGACCATCTGGAGAAAGTTCGACAGGTCACGGGACACTGTTTTTCATCAGAAAATTGATTTTTTTGCCTTTAGAAAAATGTATTCAAAATGTCATTTGGATTGAGCCTCATGTTGAATAACTACTTTTTAAAGCCCCAATTTGACCAAAATTGCCATTTTTACAGACTTTTTCTCCTACTCAAAAGCTTCTATTTCGACCAATTTCAGCCATTTAAATGACTCTAAACAAACTTATTTTAGTTCCAAAAGTGATAATTAACATGCAATAGTCATTTACAGTCAAAAAATTAAACATAAAAAAATTACAATTTCTGATCATCTGGAGAAAGTTCGACAGGTCACGAGTCACTGTTTTTCATCAGAAAATGGATTTTTTGGACTGTAGAAAAATGTATTCAAAATTTCATTTGGATTGAGACTCATGTTGAATAACTACTTTTTAAAGCCTCAATGTGACCAAAATTGCCATTTTTACAGACTTTTTCTCCTACTCAGAAGCTTCTATTTCTACCAATTTCAGGCATTAAAATGACTCTAAACACACTTATTTTAGTTACAAAAGTGATAATTCACATGCAATAGTCATTTACATTAAAAAAATTAAACATAAAAAAATTACAATTTCTGACCATCTGGAGAAAGTTCGACAGGTCACGGGACACTGTTTATCATCAGAAAATTGATTTTTTGTACTGTAGAAAAATGTATTCAAAATGTTATTTGGATTGTGTCTCATGTTGAATAACTGCTTTTTAAAGCCCCAATTTGACCAAAATTGCCATTTTTACAGACTTTTTCTCCTACTCAAAAGCTTCTATTTCGACCAATTTCAGACATTTAAATGACTCTAAACAAACTTATTTGAGTTCCAAAAGTGATAATTAACATGCAATAGTCATTTACAGTCAAAAAATTAAACATAAAAAAATTACAATTTCTGATCATCTGGAGAAAGTTCGACAGGTCACGAGTCACTGTTTTTCATCAGAAAATGGATTTTTTGGACTGTAGAAAAATGTATTCAAAATTTCATTAGGATTGAGACTTATGTTGAATAACTACTTTTTAAAGCCTCAATGTGACCAAAATTGCCATTTTTACAGACTTTTTCTCCTACTCAGAAGCTTCTATTTCTACTAATTTCAGGCATTAAAATGACTCTAAACACACTTATTTTAGTTACAAAAGTGATAATTCACATGCAATAGTCATTTACAGTCAAAAACTTAAACAATAAAAAATTACCAATTCTGACCATCTGGAGAAAGTTCGACAGGTCACGGGACACTATTTTTCATCAGAAAATTGATTTTTTTGACTTTAGAAAAATGTATTCAAAATGTCATTTGGACTGTGTCTTATGTTGAATGACTACTTTTTAAAGCCTCAATGTGACCACAATTGCATTTTTACAGACTTTTTCTCCTACTCAGAAGCTTCTATTTCGACCAATTTCAAGCATTAAATGACTCTAAACACACTTATTTTAGTTCCAAAAGTGATAATTCACATGCAATAGTCATTTACAGTCAAAAAATGTAATTTAAAAAAATTACAATTTCTTGACCATCTGGCGAAAGTTCGACAGGTCTCGGGTCACCGTTTTTCATCAGAAAATTGATTTTTTGGACTGTAGAAAAATGTATTCAAAATGTCATTTGGATTGACACTCATGTTGAATATCTACTTTTTAAAGCCTCAATGTGACCAAAATTGCCATTTTTACAGACATTTTCTCCTACTCAGAAGCTTCTATTTCGACCAATTTCAGGCATTAAAATTACTCTAAACACACTTATTTTTTTGTAACAATTCTGACCATCTGGAGAAAGTTCGACAGGTCACGGGACACTGTTTTTCATCAGAAAATTGATTTTTTTGCCTTTAGAAAAATGTATTCAAAATGTCATTTGGATTGAGCCTCATGTTGAATAACTACTTTTTAAAGCCCCAATTTGACCAAAATTGCCATTTTTACAGACTTTTTCTCCTACTCAAAAGCTTCTATTTCGACCAATTTCAGGCATTTAAATGACTCTAAACAAACTTATTTTAGTTCCAAAAGTGATAATTAACATGCAATAGTCATTTACAGTCAAAAAATTAAACATAAAAAAATTACAATTTCTGATCATCTGGAGAAAGTTCGACAGGTCACGAGTCACTGTTTTTCATCAGAAAATTGATTTTTTGGACTGTAGAAAAATGTATTCAAAATTTCATTTGGATTGAGACTCATGTTGAATAACTACTTTTTAAAGCCTCAATGTGACCAAAATTGCCATTTTTACAGACTTTTTCTCCTACTCAGAAGCTTCTATTTCTCCCAATTTCAGGCATTAAAATGACTCTAAACACACTTATTTTAGTTACAAAAGTGATAATTCACATGCAATAGTCATTTACATGAAAAAAATTAAACATAAAAAAATTACAATTTTTGACCATATAGAGAAAGTTCGACAGGTCACGAGTCACTGTTTTTCATCAGAAAATTGATTTTTTTTACTTTAGAAAAATGTATTCAAAATGTCATTTGGACTGTGTCTCATGTTGAATGACTACTTTTTAAAGCCTCAATGTGACCACAATTGCCATTTTTACAGACTTTTTCTCCTACTCAGAAGCTTCTATTTCGACCAATTTCAAGCATTAAATGACTCTAAACACACTTATTTTAGTTCCAAAAGTGATAATTCACATGCAATAGTCATTTACAGTCAAAAAATTTAATTTAAAAAAATTACAATTTCTGACCATCTGGCGAAAGTTCGACAGGTCTCGGGTCACCGTTTTTCATCAGAAAATTGATTTTTTGGACTGTAGAAAAATGTATTCAAAATGTCATTTGGATTGACACTCATGTTGAATATCTACTTTTTAAAGCCTCAATGTGACCAAAATTGCCATTTTTAAAGACTTTTTCAGCTACTCAGAAGCTTCTATTTTGACCAATTTCAGGCATTAAAATTACTCTAAACACACTTATTTTAGTTACAATTCTGACCATCTGGAGAAAGTTCGACAGGTCACGGGACACTGTTTTTCATCAGAAAATTGATTTTTTTGCCTTTAGAAAAATGTATTCAAAATGTTATTTGGATTGAGCCTCATGTTGAATAACTACTTTTTAAAGCCCCAATTTGACCAAAATTGCCATTTTTACAGACTTTTTCTCCTACTCAAAAGCTTCTATTTCGACCAATTTCAGGCATTTAAATGACTCTAAACAAACTTATTTTAGTTCCAAAAGTGATAATTAACATGCAATAGTCATTTACAGTCAAAAAATTAAACATAAAAAAATTACAATTTCTGATCATCTGGAGAAAGTTCGACAGGTCACGAGTCACTGTTTTTCATCAGAAAATGGATTTTTTGGACTGTAGAAAAATGTATTCAAAATTTCATTTGGATTGAGACTCATGTTGAATAACTACTTTTTAAAGCCTCAATGTGACCAAAATTGCCATTTTTACAGACTTTTTCTCCTACTCAGAAGCTTCTATTTCTACCAATTTCAGGCATTAAAATGACTCTAAACACACTTATTTTAGTTACAAACGTAATAATTCATATGCAATAGTCATTTACAGTCAAAAACTTAAACAATAAAAAATTACCAATTCTGACCATCTGGAGAAAGTTCGACAGGTCACGGGACACTATTTTTCATCAGAAAATTGATTTTTTTGACTTTAGAAAAATTTATTCAAAATGTCATTTGGACTGTGTCTCATGTTGAATGACTACTTTTTAAAGCCTCAATGTGACCACAATTGCCATTTTTACAGACTTTTTCTGCTACTCAGAAGCTTCTATTTTGACCAATTTCAGGCATTAAAATTACTCTAAACACACTTATTTTACTTACAATTCTGACCATCTGGAGAAAGTTCGACAGGTCACGGGACACTGTTTTTCATCAGAAAATTGATTTTTTTGCCTTTAGAAAAATGTATTCAAAATGTCATTTGGATTGAGCCTCATGTTGAATAACTACTTTTTAAAGCCCCAATTTGACCAAAATTGCCATTTTTACAGACTTTTTCTCCTACTCAAAAGCTTCTATTTCGACCAATTTCAGCCATTTAAATGACTCTAAACAAACTTATTTTAGTTCCAAAAGTGATAATTAACATGCAATAGTCATTTACAGTCAAAAAATTAAACATAAAAAAATTACAATTTCTGATCATCTGGAGAAAGTTCGACAGGTCACGAGTCACTGTTTTTCATCAGAAAATGGATTTTTTGGACTGTAGAAAAATGTATTCAAAATTTCATTTGGATTGAGACTCATGTTGAATAACTACTTTTTAAAGCATCAATGTGACCAAAATTGCCATTTTTACAGACTTTTTCTCCTACTCAGAAGCTTCTATTTCTACCAATTTCAGGCATTAAAATGACTCTAAACACACTTATTTTAGTTACAAAAGTGATAATTCACATGCAATAGTCATTTACAGTCAAAAACTTAAACAATAAAAAATTACCAATTCTGACCATCTGGAGAAAGTTCGACAGGTCACGGGACACTATTTTTCATCAGAAAATTGATTTTTTTGACTTTAGAAAAATGTATTCAAAATGTCATTTGGACTGTGTCTCATGTTGAATGACTACTTTTTAAAGCCTCAATGTGACCACAATTGCCATTTTTACAGACTTTTTCTCCTACTCAGAAGCATCTATTTCGACCAATTTCAGGCATTAAAATTACTCTAAACACACCTATTTTAGTTCCAAAAGTGTTAATTCACATGCAATAGTCATTTACATTCAAAAAATTAAACATAAAAAAATTACAATTTCTGACCATCTGGAGAAAGTTCGACAGGTCACGGGACACTGTTTATCATCAGAAAATTGATTTTTTGTACTGTAGAAAAATGTATTCAAAATGTTATTTGGATTGTGTCTCATGTTGAATAACTTCTTTTTAAAGCCCCAATTTGACCAAAATTGCCATTTTTACAGACTTTTTCTCCTACTCAAAAGCTTCTATTTCGACCAATTTCAGGCATTTAAATGACTCTAAACACACTTATTTTAGTTACAATTCTGACCATCTGGAGAAAGTTCGACAGGTCACGGGACACTGTTTTTCATCAGAAAATTGATTTTTTTGCCTTTGGAAAAATGTATTCAAAATGTCATTTTATTGAGCCTCATGTTGAATAACTACTTTTTAAAGCCCCAATTTGACCAAAATTGCCATTTTTACAGACTTTTTCTCCTACTCAAAAGCTTCTATTTCGACCAATTTCAAGCATTTAAATGACTCTAAACAAACTTATTTTAGTTCCAAAAGTGATAATTAACATGCAATAGTCATTTACAGTCAAAAAATTAAACATAAAAAAATTACAATTTCTGACCATCTGGAGAAAGTTCGACAGGTCACGGGTCACTGTTTTTCATCAGAAAATGGATTTTTTGGACTGTAGGAAAATGTATTCAAAATGTCATTTGGATTGAGACTCATGTTGAAAATCTACTTTTTAAAGCCTCAATGTGACCAAAATTGCCATTTTTACAGATTTTTTCTCCTACTCAGAAGCATCTATTTCGACCAATTTCAGGCATTAAAATTACTCTAAACACACTTATTTTAGTTCCAAAAGTGATAATTAACATGCAATAGTCATTTACATTAAAAAAATTAAACATAAAAAAATTACAATTTCTGACCATCTGGAGAAAGTTCGACAGGTCACGGGACACTGTTTATCATCAGAAAATTGATTTTTTGTACTGTAGAAAAATGTATTCAAAATGTTATTTGGATTGTGTCTCATGTTGAATAACTACTTTTTAAAGCCCCAATTTGACCAAAATTGCCATTTTTACAGACTTTTTCTCCTACTCAAAAGCTTCTATTTCGACCAATTTCAGACATTTAAATGACTCTAAACACACTTATTTTAGTTCCAAAAGTGATAATTAACATGCAATAGTCATTTACAGTCAAAAAATTCAACATAAAAAAATTACAATTTTTGACCATCTGGAGAAAGTTCGACAGGTCATGAGTCACTGTTTTTCATGAGAAAATGGATTTTTTGGACTGTAGAAAAATGTATTCAAAATATCATTTGGATTGAGACTCATGTTGAATATCTACTTTTTAAAGCCACAATGTGACCAAAATTGCCATTTTTACAGACATTTTCTCCTACTCAGAAGCATCTATTTCGACCAATTTCAGGCATTAAAATTACTCTAAACACACTTATTTTAGTTACAATTCTGACCATCTGGAGAAAGTTCGACAGGTCACGGAACACTGTTTTTCATCAGAAAATTGATTTTTTTGCCTTTGGAAAAATGTATTCAAAATGTCATTTGGATTGAGCCTCATGTTGAATAACTACTTTTTAAAGCCCCAATTTGACCTAAATTGCCATTTTTACAGACTTTTTCTCCTACTCAAAAGCTTCTATTTCGACCAATTTCAAGCATTTAAATGACTCTAAACAAACTTATTTTAGTTCCAAAAGTGATAATTAACATGCAATAGTCATTTACAGTCAAAAAATTAAACATAAAAAAATTACAATTTCTGACCATCTGGAGAAAGTTCGACAGGTCACGGGTCACTGTTTTTCATCAGAAAATGGATTTTTTGGACTGTAGGAAAATGTATTCAAAATGTCATTTGGATTGAGACTCATGTTGAAAATCTACTTTTTAAAGCCTCAATGTGACCAAAATTGCCATTTTTACAGATTTTTTCTCCTACTCAGAAGCATCTATTTCGACCAATTTCAGGCATTAAAATTACTCTAAACACACTCATTTTAGTTCCAAAAGTGATAATTAACATGCAATAGTCATTTACATTAAAAAAATTAAACATAAAAAATTTACAATTTCTGACCATCTGGAGAAAGTTCGACAGGTCACGGGACACTGTTTATCATCAGAAAATTGATTTTTTGTACTGTAGAAAAATGTATTCAAAATGTTATTTGGATTGTGTCTCATGTTGAATAACTGCTTTTTAAAGCCCCAATTTGACCAAAATTGCCATTTTTACAGACTTTTTCTCCTACTCAAAAGCTTCTATTTTGACCAATTTCAGACATTTAAATGACTCTAAACACACTTATTTTAGTTCCAAAAGTGATAATTAACATGCAATAGTCATTTACAATCAAAAAATTCAACATAAAAAAATTACAATTTTTGACCATCTGGAGAAAGTTCGACAGGTCATGAGTCACTGTTTTTCATGAGAAAATGGATTTTTTGGACTGTAGAAAAATGTATTCAAAATATCATTTGGATTGAGACTCATGTTGAATATCTACTTTTTAAAGCCACAATGTGACCAAAATTGCCATTTTTACAGACATTTTCTCCTACTCAGAAGCATCTATTTCGACCAATTTCAGGCATTAAAATTACTCTAAACACACTTATTTTAGTTACAAAAGTGATAATTCACATGCAATAGTCATTTACAGTCAAAAACTTAAACAATAAAAAATTACCAATTCTGACCATCTGGAGAAAGTTCGACAGGTCACGGGACACTATTTTTCATCAGAAAATTGATTTTTTTGACTTTAGAAAAATGTATTCAAAATGTCATTTGGACTGTGTCTCATGTTGAATGACTACTTTTTAAAGCCTCAATGTGACCACAATTGCCATTTTTACAGACTTTTTCTCCTACTCAGAAGCATCTATTTCGACCAATTTCAGGCATTAAAATTACTCTAAACACACCTATTTTAGTTCCAAAAGTGTTAATTCACATGCAATAGTCATTTACATTCAAAAAATTAAACATAAAAAAATTACAATTTCTGACCATCTGGAGAAAGTTCGACAGGTCACGGGACACTGTTTATCATCAGAAAATTGATTTTTTGTACTGTAGAAAAATGTATTCAAAATGTTATTTGGATTGTGTCTCATGTTGAATAACTTCTTTTTAAAGCCCCAATTTGACCAAAATTGCCATTTTTACAGACTTTTTCTCCTACTCAAAAGCTTCTATTTCGACCAATTTCAGGCATTTAAATGACTCTAAACACACTTATTTTAGTTACAATTCTGACCATCTGGAGAAAGTTCGACAGGTCACGGGACACTGTTTTTCATCAGAAAATTGATTTTTTTGCCTTTGGAAAAATGTATTCAAAATGTCATTTTATTGAGCCTCATGTTGAATAACTACTTTTTAAAGCCCCAATTTGACCAAAATTGCCATTTTTACAGACTTTTTCTCCTACTCAAAAGCTTCTATTTCGACCAATTTCAAGCATTTAAATGACTCTAAACAAACTTATTTTAGTTCCAAAAGTGATAATTAACATGCAATAGTCATTTACAGTCAAAAAATTAAACATAAAAAAATTACAATTTCTGACCATCTGGAGAAAGTTCGACAGGTCACGGGTCACTGTTTTTCATCAGAAAATGGATTTTTTGGACTGTAGGAAAATGTATTCAAAATGTCATTTGGATTGAGACTCATGTTGAAAATCTACTTTTTAAAGCCTCAATGTGACCAAAATTGCCATTTTTACAGATTTTTTCTCCTACTCAGAAGCATCTATTTCGACCAATTTCAGGCATTAAAATTACTCTAAACACACTTATTTTAGTTCCAAAAGTGATAATTAACATGCAATAGTCATTTACATTAAAAAAATTAAACATAAAAAAATTACAATTTCTGACCATCTGGAGAAAGTTCGACAGGTCACGGGACACTGTTTATCATCAGAAAATTGATTTTTTGTACTGTAGAAAAATGTATTCAAAATGTTATTTGGATTGTGTCTCATGTTGAATAACTACTTTTTAAAGCCCCAATTTGACCAAAATTGCCATTTTTACAGACTTTTTCTCCTACTCAAAAGCTTCTATTTCGACCAATTTCAGACATTTAAATGACTCTAAACACACTTATTTTAGTTCCAAAAGTGATAATTAACATGCAATAGTCATTTACAGTCAAAAAATTCAACATAAAAAAATTACAATTTTTGACCATCTGGAGAAAGTTCGACAGGTCATGAGTCACTGTTTTTCATGAGAAAATGGATTTTTTGGACTGTAGAAAAATGTATTCAAAATATCATTTGGATTGAGACTCATGTTGAATATCTACTTTTTAAAGCCACAATGTGACCAAAATTGCCATTTTTACAGACATTTTCTCCTACTCAGAAGCATCTATTTCGACCAATTTCAGGCATTAAAATTACTCTAAACACACTTATTTTAGTTACAATTCTGACCATCTGGAGAAAGTTCGACAGGTCACGGAACACTGTTTTTCATCAGAAAATTGATTTTTTTGCCTTTGGAAAAATGTATTCAAAATGTCATTTGGATTGAGCCTCATGTTGAATAACTACTTTTTAAAGCCCCAATTTGACCTAAATTGCCATTTTTACAGACTTTTTCTCCTACTCAAAAGCTTCTATTTCGACCAATTTCAAGCATTTAAATGACTCTAAACAAACTTATTTTAGTTCCAAAAGTGATAATTAACATGCAATAGTCATTTACAGTCAAAAAATTAAACATAAAAAAATTACAATTTCTGACCATCTGGAGAAAGTTCGACAGGTCACGGGTCACTGTTTTTCATCAGAAAATGGATTTTTTGGACTGTAGGAAAATGTATTCAAAATGTCATTTGGATTGAGACTCATGTTGAAAATCTACTTTTTAAAGCCTCAATGTGACCAAAATTGCCATTTTTACAGATTTTTTCTCCTACTCAGAAGCATCTATTTCGACCAATTTCAGGCATTAAAATTACTCTAAACACACTCATTTTAGTTCCAAAAGTGATAATTAACATGCAATAGTCATTTACATTAAAAAAATTAAACATAAAAAATTTACAATTTCTGACCATCTGGAGAAAGTTCGACAGGTCACGGGACACTGTTTATCATCAGAAAATTGATTTTTTGTACTGTAGAAAAATGTATTCAAAATGTTATTTGGATTGTGTCTCATGTTGAATAACTGCTTTTTAAAGCCCCAATTTGACCAAAATTGCCATTTTTACAGACTTTTTCTCCTACTCAAAAGCTTCTATTTTGACCAATTTCAGACATTTAAATGACTCTAAACACACTTATTTTAGTTCCAAAAGTGATAATTAACATGCAATAGTCATTTACAGTCAAAAAATTCAACATAAAAAAATTACAATTTTTGACCATCTGGAGAAAGTTCGACAGGTCATGAGTCACTGTTTTTCATGAGAAAATGGATTTTTTGGACTGTAGAAAAATGTATTCAAAATATCATTTGGATTGAGACTCATGTTGAATATCTACTTTTTAAAGCCACAATGTGACCAAAATTGCCATTTTTACAGACATTTTCTCCTACTCAGAAGCATCTATTTCGACCAATTTCAGGCATTAAAATTACTCTAAACACACTTATTTTAGTTACAATTCTGACCATCTGGAGAAAGTTCGACAGGTCACGGGACACTGTTTTTCATCAGAAAATTGATTTTTTTGCCTTTGGAAAAATGTATTCAAAATGTCATTTGGATTGAGCCTCATGTTGAATAACTACTTTTTAAAGCCCCAATTTGACCAAAATTGCCATTTTTACAGACTTTTTCTCCTACTCAAAAGCTTCTATTTCGACCAATTTCAGGCATTTAAATGACTCTAAACAAACTTATTTTAGTTCCAAAAGTGATAATTAACATGCAATAGTCATTTACAGTCAAAAAATTAAACATAAAAAAATTACAATTTTTGACCATCTGGAGAAAGTTCGACAGGTCACGAGTCACTGTTTTTCATCAGAAAATGGATTTTTTGGACTGTAGAAAAATGTATTCAAAATTTCATTTGGATTGAGACTCATGTTGAATAACTACTTTTTAAAGCCTCAATGTGACCAAAATTGCCATTTTTACAGACTTTTTCTCCTACTCAGAAGCTTCTATTTCAACCAATTTCAAGCATTAAATGACTCTAAACACACTTATTTTAGTTCCAAAAGTGATAATTCACATGCAATAGTCATTTACAGTCAAAAAATGTAACTTAAAAAAATTACAATTTCTGACCATCTGGAGAAAGTTCGACAGGTCACGGGACACTGTTTTTCATCAGAAAATTGATTTTTTTGCCTTTGGAAAAATGTATTCAAAATGTCATTTGGATTGAGCCTCATGTTGAATAACTACTTTTTAAAGCCCCAATTTGACCAAAATTGCCATTTTTACAGACTTTTTCTCCTACTCAAAAGCTTCTATTTCGACCAATTTCAGGCATTTAAATGACTCTAAACAAACTTATTTGAGTTCCAAAAGTGATAATTAACATGCAATAGTCATTTACAGTCAAAAAATTAAACATAAAAAAATTACAATTTCTGATCATCTGGAGAAAGTTCGACAGGTCACGAGTCACTGTTTTTCATCAGAAAATGGATTTTTTGGACTGTAGAAAAATGTATTCAAAATTTCATTTGGATTGAGACTTATGTTGAATAACTACTTTTTAAAGCCTCAATGTGACCAAAATTGCCATTTTTACAGACTTTTTCTCCTACTCAGAAGCTTCTATTTCTACCAATTTCAGGCATTAAAATGACTCTAAACACACTTATTTTAGTTACAAAAGTGATAATTCACATGCAATAGTCATTTACAGTCAAAAACTTAAACAATAAAAAATTACCAATTCTGACCATCTGGAGAAAGTTCGACAGGTCACGGGACACTATTTTTCATCAGAAAATTGATTTTTTTGACTTTAGAAAAATGTATTCAAAATGTCATTTGGACTGTGTCTTATGTTGAATGACTACTTTTTAAAGCCTCAATGTGACCACAATTGCATTTTTACAGACTTTTTCTCCTACTCAGAAGCTTCTATTTCGACCAATTTCAAGCATTAAATGACTCTAAACACACTTATTTTAGTTCCAAAAGTGATAATTCACATGCAATAGTCATTTACAGTCAAAAAATGTAATTTAAAAAAATTACAATTTCTTGACCATCTGGCGAAAGTTCGACAGGTCTCGGGTCACCGTTTTTCATCAGAAAATTGATTTTTTGGACTGTAGAAAAATGTATTCAAAATGTCATTTGGATTGACACTCATGTTGAATATCTACTTTTTAAAGCCTCAATGTGACCAAAATTGCCATTTTTACAGACATTTTCTCCTACTCAGAAGCTTCTATTTCGACCAATTTCAGGCATTAAAATTACTCTAAACAAACTTATTTTTTTGTAACAATTCTGACCATCTGGAGAAAGTTCGACAGGTCACGGGACACTGTTTTTCATCAGAAAATTGATTTTTTTGCCTTTAGAAAAATGTATTCAAAATGTCATTTGGATTGAGCCGCATGTTGAATAACTACTT
The DNA here is from genome assembly GCF_964204655.1 of Triturus cristatus. Taxonomy (NCBI): domain Eukaryota; kingdom Metazoa; phylum Chordata; class Amphibia; order Caudata; family Salamandridae; genus Triturus; species Triturus cristatus. The sequence goes on from NC_140591.1 coordinate 1,088,205,296, forward strand.
TTTAAAGCCCCAATTTGACCAAAATTGCCATTTTTACAGACTTTTTCTCCTACTCAAAAGCTTCTATTTCGACCAATTTCAGGCATTTAAATGACTCTAAACACACTTATTTTAGTTCCAAAAGTGATAATTCACATGCAATAGTCATTTACATTCAAAAAATTAAACATAAAAAAATTACAATTTCTGACCATCTGGAGAAAGTTCGACAGGTCACGGGACACTGTTTATCATCAGAAAATGGATTTTTTGGACTGTAGAAAAATGTATTCAAAATTTCATTTGGATTGAGACTCATGTTGAATAACTACTTTTTAAAGCCTCAATGTGACCAAAATTGCCATTTTTACAGACTTTTTCTCCTACTCAGAAGCTTCTATTTCAACCAATTTCAAGCATTAAAGGACTCTAAACACACTTATTTTAGTTCCAAAAGTGATAATTCACATGCAATAGTCATTTACAGTCAAAAAATTTAACTTAATAAAATTACAATTTCTGACCATCTGGAGAAAGTTCGACAGGTCACGAGTCACTGTTTTTCATCAGAAAATGGATTTTTTGGACTGTAGAAAAATGTATTCAAAATTTAATTTGGATTGAGACTCATGTTTAATAACTACTTTTTAAAGCCTCAATGTGACCAAAATTGCCATTTTTACAGACTTTTTCTCCTACTCAAAAGCTTCTATTTCAACCAATTTCAGGCATTTAAATGACTCTGAACACACTTATTTTGGTTACAAAAGTGATAATTCACATGCAATAGTCATTTACAGTCAAAAAATTAAACATAAAAAAATTACAATTTCTGACCATCTGGAGAAAGTTGCACAGGTCACCGTTTTTCATCAGAAAATTGATTTTTTGGGACTGTAGAAAAATGTATACAAACTGTCATTTGGATTGAGACTCATGTTGAATTACTACTTTTTAAAGCCTCAATGTGACCAAAACTGCCATTTTTACAGACTTTTTCTCCTACTCAAAAGCTTCTATTTCAACCAATTTCAGGCATTTAAATGACTCTAAACACACTTATTTTAGTTACAAAAGTGATAATTCACATGCAATAGTCATTTACAGTCAAAAACTTACACAATAAAAAATTACCAATTCTGACCATCTGGAGAATGTTCGACAGGTCACGGGACACTGTTCTTCATCAGAAAATTGATTTTTTGGACTTTAGAAAAATGTATTTAAAATGTCATTTGGATTGTGTCTCATGTTGAATAACTACTTTTTAAAGCCCCAATTTGACCAAAATTGCCATTTTTACAGACTTTTTCTCCTACTCAAAATCTTCTATTTCGACCAATTTCAGGCATTTAAATGACTCTAAACACACTTATTTTAGTTCCAAAAGTGATAATTAACATGCAATAGTCATTTACAGTCAAAAAATTAAACATAAAAAAATTACAATTTCTGACCATCTGGAGAAAGTTCGACAGGTCACCGTTTTTCATCAGAAAATGCAATTTTTTGGACTGTAGAAAAATGTATTCAAAATGTCATTTGGACTGTGTCTCATGTTGAATAACTACTTTTTAAAGCCTCAATGTGACCAAAATTGCCATTTTTACAGACTTTTTCTCCTACTCAGAAGCTTCTATTTCGACCAATTTCAAGCATTAAATGACTCTAAACACACCTATTTTAGTTACAAAAGTGATAATTTACATGCAATAGTCATTTACAGTCAAAAAATGTAACTTAAAAAAATTACAATTTCTGACCATCTGGAGAAAGTTCAACAGGTCACGGGTCATCGTTTTTCATCAGAAAATGTTTTTTTAGTACTGTAGAAAAATGTATTCAAAATGTCATTTGGATTGTGCCTCATGTTGAATAACTACTTTTTAAAGCCTCAATGTGACCAAAATTGCCATTTTTACAGACTTTTTCTCCTACTCAGAAGCTTCTATTTCGACCAATTTCAGGCATTTAAATGACTCTAAACACAGTTATTTTAGTTCCAAAAGTGATAATTAACATGCAATAGTCATTTACAGTCCAAAAATTAAACATAAAAAAATTACAATTTCTGACCATCTGGAGAAGGTTCGACAGGTCACCGTTTTTCATCAGAAAATGGATTTTTTGGACTGTAGAAAAATGTATTCAAAATGTCATTTGGATTGACACTCATGTTGAATATCTACTTTTTAAAGCCTCAATGTGACCAAAATTGCCATTTTTACAGACTTTTTCTCCTACTCAGAAGCTTCTATTTCGACCAATTTCAGGCATTTAAATGACTCTAAACATACTTATTTTAGTTCCAAAAGTAATAACTCACATGCAATAGTCATTTACAGTCAAAAACTTAAACAATAAAAAATTACCAATTCTGACCATTTGGAGAATGTTCGACAGGTCACGGGACACTGTTTTTCATCAGAAAATTGATTTTTTGGACTGTAGAAAAATTTATTCAAAATGTCATTTGGATTGTGTCTCATGTTGAATAACTACTTTTTAAAGCACCAATTTGACCAAAATTGCCATTTTTACAGCCTTTTTCTCCTACTCAAAAGCTTCTATTTCGACCAATTTCAGGCATTTAAATGACTCTAAACACACTTATTTTAGTTCCAAAAGTGATAATGAACATGCAATAGTCATTTACAGTCAAAAAATTAAACATAAAAAAATTACAATTTCGGACCATCTGGAGAAAGTTCGACAGGTCACTGTTTTTCATCAGAAAATTGATTTTTTGGGACTATAGAAAAATGTATACAAAATGTCATTTGGATTGAGACTCATGTTGAATTACTACTTTTTAAAGCCTCAATGTGACCAAAACTGCCATTTTTACAGACTTTTTCTCCTACTCAAAAGCTTCTATTTCGACCAATTTCAGGCATTTAAATGACTCTGAACACACTTATTTTAGTTACAAAAGTGATAATTCACATGCAATAGTCATTTACAGTCAAAAACGTACACAATAAAAAATTACCAATTCTGACCATCTGGAGAATGTTCGACAGGTCACGGGACACTGATCTTCATCAGAAAATTGATTTTTTGGACTTTAGAAAAATGTATTCAAAATGTCATTTGGATTGTGTCTCATGTTGAATAACTACTTTTTAAAGCCCCAATTTGACCAACATTGCCATTTTTACAGACTTTTTCTCCTACTCAAAAGCTTCTATTTCGACCAATTTCAGGCATTTAAATGACTCTAAACACACTTATTTTAGTTCCAAAAGTGATAATTAACATGCAATAGTCATTTACAGTCAAAAAATTTAACTTAAAAAAATTACAATTTCTGACCATCTGGAGAAAGTTCGACAGGTCACGAGTCACCGTTTTTCATCAAAAAATGGATTTTTTGGACTGTAGAAAAATGTACTCAAAATGTCATTTGGATTGAGGCTCATGTTGAATAACTACTTTTTAAAGCCTCAATGTGACCAAAATTGCCATTTTTACAGACTTTTTCTCCTACTCAGAAGCTTCTATTTCGATCAATTTCAGGCATTAAAATGACTCTAAACACACTTATTTTAGTTCCAAAAGTGATAATTCACATGCAATAGTCATTTACAGTCAAAAAATGTAACTTAAAAAAATTACAATTTCTGACCATTTGGAGAAAGTTCGACAGGTCACGGGTCATAGTTTTTCATCAGAAAATTATTTTATTTTTTAGTACTGTAGAAAAATGTATTTAAAATGTCATTTGGATTGTGCCTCATGTTGAATAACTACTTTTTAAAACCTCAATGTGACCAAATTGCCATTTTTATAGACTTTTTCTCCTACTCAGAAGCTTCTATTTCGATCAATTTCAGGCATTAAAATGACTCTAAACACACTATTTTAGTTCCAAAAGTGATAATTCACATGCAATAGTCATTTACAGTCAAAAAATTTAACTTAAAAAAATTACAATTTCTGACCATCTGGAGAAAGTTCGACAGGTCTCGGGTCACCGTTTTTCATCAGAAAATGGATTTTTTGGACTGTAGAAAAATGTATTCAAAATTTCATTTGGATTGAGACTCATGTTGAATAACTACTTTTTAAAGCCTCAATGTGACCAAAATTGCCATTTTTACAGACTTTTTCTCCTACTCAGAAGCTTCTATTTCAACCAATTTCAAGCATTAAATGACTCTAAACACACTTATTTTAGTTCCAAAAGTGATAATTCACATGCAATAGTCATTTACAGTCAAAAAATTTAACTTAAAAAAATTACAATTTCTGACCATCTGGAGAAAGTTCGACAGGTCACGGGACACCGTTTTTCATCAGAAAATGCATTTTTTTGGACTGTAGAAAAATGTATTCAAAATGTCATTTGGATTGAGACTCATGTTGAATAACTACTTTTTAAAGCCTCAATGTGACCAAAATTGCCATTTTTACAGACTTTTTCTCCTACTCAGAAGCTTCTATTTCGACCAATTTCAAGCATTAAATGACTCTAAACACACTTATTTTAGTTACAAAAGTGATAATTCACATGCAATAGTCATTTACAGTCAAAAAATGTAACTTAAAAAAATTACAATTTCTGACCATCTGGAGAAAGTTCAACAGGTCACGGGTCATCGTTTTTCATCAGAAAATGTTTTTTTAGTACTGTAGAAAAATGTATTCAAAATGTCATTTGGATTGTGCCTCATGTTGAATAACTACTTTTTAAAGCCTCAATGTGACCAAAATTGCCATTTTTACAGACTTTTTCTCCTACTCAAAAGCTTCTATTTTGACCAATTTCAGGCATTTAAATGACTCTAAACACACTTATTTTAGTTCCAAAAGTGATAATGAACATGCAATAGTCATTTACAGTCAAAAAATTAAACATAAAAATATTACAATTTCTGACCATCTGGAGAAAGTTCGACAGGTCACTGTTTTTCATCAGAAAATTGATTTTTTGGGACTGTAGAAAAATGTATACAAAATGTCATTTGGATTGAGACTCATGTTGAATTACTACTTTTTAAAGCCTCAATGTGACCAAAACTGCCCTTTTTACAGACTTTTTCTCCTACTCAAAAGCTTCTATTTCGACCAATTTCAGGCATTTAAATGACTCTAAACACACTTATTTTAGTTACAAAAGTGATAATTCACATGCAATAGTCATTTACAGTCAAAAACGTACACAATAAAAAATTACCAATTTTGACCATCTGGAGAATGTTCGACAGGTCACGGGACACTGTTCTTCATCAGAAAATTGATTTTTTGGACTTTAGAAAAATGTATTCAAAATGTCATTTGGATTGTGTCTCATGTTGAATAACTACTTTTTAAAGCCCCAATTTGACCAACATTGCCATTTTTACAGACTTTTTCTCCTACTCAAAAGCTTCTATTTCGACCAATTTCAGGCATTTAAATGACTCTAAACACACTTATTTTAGTTCCAAAAGTGATAATTAACATGCAATAGTCATTTACAGTCAAAAAATTAAAGTAAAAACAATTACCAATTCTGACCATCTGGAGAAAGTTCGACAGGTCACGGGACACTGTTTTTCATCAAAAAATGGATTTTTTGGACTGTAGAAAAATGTACTCAAAATGTCATTTGGATTGAGGCTCATGTTGAATAACTACTTTTTAAAGCCTCAATGTGACCAAAATTGCCATTTTTACAGACTTTTTCTCCTACTCAGAAGCTTCTATTTCTACCAATTTCAGGCATTAAAATGACTCTAAACACATTTATTTTAGTTACAAAAGTGATAATTCACATGCAATAGTCGTTTACAGTCAAAAACTTAAACAATAACAAAATACCAATTCTGACCATCTGGAGAAAGTTCGACAGGTCATGGGACACTATTTTTCATCAGAAAATTGATTTTTTTGACTTTAGAAAAATGTATTCAAAATGTCATTTGAACTGTGTCTCATGTTGAATAACTACTTTTTAAAGCCTCAATGTGACCAAAATTGCCATTTTTACAGACTTTTTCTCCTACTCAGAAGCTTCTATTTCGACCAATTTCAGGCATTAAATGACTCTAAACACACTTATTTTAGTTCCAAAAGTGATAATTCACAAGCAATAGTCATTTACAGTCAAGAAATGTAACTTAAAAAAATTACAATTTCTGACCATCTGGAGAAAGTTCGACAGGTCACGGGTCATAGTTTTTCATCAGAAAATAGTTTTTTAGTACTGTAGAAAAATGTATTCAAAATGTCATTTGGATTGTGCCTCATGTTGAATAACTACTTTTTAAAGCCTCAATGTGACCAAAATTGCCATTTTTACAGACTTTTTCTCCTATTCAGAAGCTTCTATTTCGATCAATTTCAGGCATTAAAATGACTCTAAACATACTATTTTAGTTCCAAAAGTGATAATTCACATGCAATAGTCATTTACAGTCAAAAAATTTAACTTAAAAAAATTACAATTTCTGACCATCTGGAGAAAGTTCGACAGGTCTCGGGTCACCGTTTTTCATCAGAAAATGGATTTTTTGGACTGTAGAAAAATGTATTCAAAATGTCATATAAATTGACACTCATGTTGAATATCTACTATTTAAAGCCTCAATGTGACCAAAATTGCCATTTTTACAGACTTTTTCTCCTACTAAGAAGCATCTATTTCGACCAATTTCAGGCATTAAAATTACTCTAAACACACTTATTTTAGTTCCAAAAGTGATAATTCACATGCAAGAGTCATTTACATTCAAAAAATTAAACATAAAAAAATTACAATTTCTGACCATCTGGAGAAAGTTTGACAGGTCACGGGACACTGTTTTTCATCAGAAAATTGATTTTTTGGACTGTAGAAAAATGTATTCAAAATGTCATTTGGATTGTGTCTCATGTTGAATTACTACTTTTTAAAGCCCCAATTTGACCAAAATTGCCATTTTTACAGACTTTTTCTCCTACTCAAAAGCTTCTATTTCAACCAATTTCAGACATTTAAATGACTCTAAACACACTTATTTTAGTTCCAAAAGTGATAATTAACATGCAATAGTCATTTACAGTCAAAAAATTAAACATAAAAAAATTACAATTTCTGACCATCTGGAGAAAGTTCGACAGGTCACCGTTTTTCATCAAAAAATGGATTTTTTGGACTGTAGAAAAATGTACTCAAAATGTCATTTGGATTGAGGCTCATGTTGAATAACTACTTTTTAAAGCCTCAATGTGACCAAAATTGCCATTTTTACAGACTTTTTCTCCTACTCAGAAGCTTCTATTTCTACCAATTTCAGGCATTAAAATGACTCTAAACACATTTATTTTAGTTACAAAAGTGATAATTCACATGCAATAGTCGTTTACAGTCAAAAACTTAAACAATAACAAAATACCAATTCTGACCATCTGGAGAAAGTTCGACAGGTCATGGGACACTATTTTTCATCAGAAAATTGATTTTTTTGACTTTAGAAAAATGTATTCAAAATGTCATTTGAACTGTGTCTCATGTTGAATAACTACTTTTTAAAGCCTCAATGTGACCAAAATTGCCATTTTTACAGACTTTTTCTCCTACTCAGAAGCTTCTATTTCGACCAATTTCAGGCATTAAATGACTCTAAACACACTTATTTTAGTTCCAAAAGTGATAATTCACAAGCAATAGTCATTTACAGTCAAGAAATGTAACTTAAAAAAATTACAATTTCTGACCATCTGGAGAAAGTTCGACAGGTCACGGGTCATCGTTTTTCATCAGAAAATAGTTTTTTAGTACTGTAGAAAAATGTATTTAAAATGTCATTTGGATTGTGCCTCATGTTGAATAACTACTTTTTAAAACCTCAATGTGACCAAATTGCCATTTTTACTGACTTTTTCGCCTACTCAGAAGCTTCTATTGCGATCAATTTCAGGCATTAAAATGACTCTAAACACACTATTTTAGTTCCAAAAGTGATAATTCACATGCAATAGTCATTTACAGTCAAAAAATTTAACTTAAAAAAATTACAATTTCTGACCATCTGGAGAAAGTTCGACAGGTCTCGGGTCACCGTTTTTCATCAGAAAATGGATTTTTTGGACTGTAGAAAAATGTATTCAAAATGTCATATAAATTGACACTCATGTTGAATATCTACTATTTAAAGCCTCAATGTGACCAAAATTGCCATTTTTACAGACTTTTTCTCCTACTAAGAAGCATCTATTTCGACCAATTTCAGGCATTAAAATTACTCTAAACACACTTATTTTAGTTCCAAAAGTGATAATTCACATGCAAGAGTCATTTACATTCAAAAAATTAAACATAAAAAAATTACAATTTCTGACCATCTGGAGAAAGTTTGACAGGTCACGGGACACTGTTTTTCATCAGAAAATTGATTTTTTGGACTGTAGAAAAATGTATTCAAAATGTCATTTGGATTGTGTCTCATGTTGAATTACTACTTTTTAAAGCCCCAATTTGACCAAAATTGCCATTTTTACAGACTTTTTCTCCTACTCAAAAGCTTCTATTTCAACCAATTTCAGACATTTAAATGACTCTAAACACACTTATTTTAGTTCCAAAAGTGATAATTAACATGCAATAGTCATTTACAGTCAAAAAATTAAACATAAAAAAATTACAATTTCTGACCATCTGGAGAAAGTTCGACAGGTCACCGTTTTTCATCAGAAAATTGATTTTTTGGGGCTGTAGAAAAATGTATACAAAATGTCATTTGGATTGAGACTCATGTTGAATTACTACTTTTTAAAGCCTCAATGTGACCAAAACTGCCATTTTTACAGACTTTTTCTCCTACTCAAAAGCTTCTATTTCAACCAATTTCAGACATTTATATGACTCTAAACACACTTATTTTAGTTACAAAAGTGATAATTCACATGCAATAGTCATTTAAAGTCAAAAAATTACACAATAAAAAAATTCCAATTCTGACCATCTGGAGAATGTTCGACAGGTCACAGGACACTGTTCTTCATCAGAAAATTGATTTTTTGGACTTTAGAAAAATGTATTCAAAATGTCATTTGGATTGTGTCTCATGTTGAATAACTACTTTTTAAAGCCCCAATTTGACTAAAATTGCCATTTTTACAGACTTTTTCTCCTACTCAGAAGCTTCTTTCGACCAATTTCAAGCATTAAATGACTCTAAACACACCTATTTTAGTTCCAAAAGTGATAATTCACATGCAATAGTCATTTACAGTGAAAAAATGTAACTTAAAAAAATTACAATTTCTGACCATCTGGAGAAAGTTCGACAGGTCACGGGTCATCGTTTTTCATCAGAAAATTGTTTTTTAGTACTGTAGAAAAATGCATTCAAAATGTCATTTGGATTGTGCCTCATGTTGAATAACTACTTTTTAAAGCCTCAATGTGACCAAATTGCCATTTTTACAGACTTTTTCTCCTACTCAGAAGCTTCTATTTCGATCAATTTCAGGCATTAAAATGACTCTAAACACACTTATTTTAGTTCCAAAAGTGATAATTCACATGCAATAGTCATTTACAGTCAAAAAATGTAACTTAAAAAAATTACAATTTCTGACCATCTGGAGAAAGTTCGACAGGTCACGGGTCATAGTTTTTCATCAGAAAATATTTTTTAGTACTGTAGAAAAATGTATTTAAAATGTCATTTGGATTGTGCCTCATGTTGAATAACTACTTTTTAAAGCCTCAATGTGACCAAATTGCCATATTTACAGACTTTTTCTCCTACTCAGAAGCTTCTATTTCGATCAATTTCAGGCATTAAAATGACTCTAAACACACTATTTTAGTTCCAAAAGTGATAATTCACATGCAATAGTCATTTACAGTCAAAAAATTTAACTTAAAAAAATTACAATTTCTGACCATCTGGAGAAAGTTCGACAGGTCTCGGGTCACCGTTTTTCATCAGAAAATGGATTTTTTGGACTGTAGAAAAATGTATTCAAAATGTCATATAAATTGACACTCATGTTGAATATCTACTATTTAAAGCCTCATTGTGACCAAAATTGCCATTTTTACAGACTTTTTCTCCTACTCAGAAGCATCTATTTCGACCAATTTCAGGCATTAAAATTACTCTAAACACACTTATTTTAGTTCTAAAAGTGATAATTCACATGCAATAGTCATTTACATTCAAAAAATTAAACATAAAAAAATTACAATTTCTGACCATCTGGAGAAAGTTTGACAGGTCACGGGACACTGTTTTTCATCAGAAAATGGATTTTTTGGACTCTAGAAAAATGTATTCAAAATGTCATTTGGATTGTGTCTCATGTTGAATAACTACTTTTTAAAGCCCCAATTTGACCAAAATTGCCATTTTTACAGACTTTTTCTCCTACTCAAAAGCTTCTATTTCAACCAATTTCAGACATTTGAATGACTCTAAACACACTTATTTTAGTTCCAAAAGTGATAAATTAACATGCAATAGTCATTTACAGTCAAAAAATTAAACATAAAATAATTACAATTTCTGACCATCTGGAGAAAGTTCGACAGGTCACCGTTTTTCATCAGAAAATTGATTTTTTGGGGCTGTAGAAAAATGTATACAAAATGTCATTTGGATTGAGACTCGTGTTGAATTACTACTTTTTAAAGCCTCAATGTGACCAAAACTGCCATTTTTACAGACTTTTTCTCCTACTCAAAAGCTTCTATTTCGACCAATTTCAGACATTTAAATGACTCTAAACACACTTATTTTAGTTACAAAAGTGATAATTCACATGCAATAGTCATTTAATGTCAAAAAATTACACAATAAAAAAATTCCAATTCTGACCATCAGGAGAATGTTCGACAGGTCACAGGACACTGTTCTTCATCAGAAAATTGATTTTTTGGACTTTAGAAAAATGTATTCAAAATGTCATTTGGATTGTGTCTCATGTTGAATAACTACTTTTTAAAGCCCCAATTTGACCAAAATTGCCATCTTTACAGACTTTTTCTCCTACTCAGAAGCTTCTTTCGACCAATTTCAAGCATTAAATGACTCTAAACACACCTATTTTAGTTCCAAAAGTGATAATTCACATGCAATAGTCATTTACAGTGAAAAAATGTAACTTAAAAAAATTACAATTTCTGACCATCTGGAGAAAGTTCGACAGGTCACGGGTCATCGTTTTTCATCAGAAAATTGTTTTTTAGTACTGTAGAAAAATGCATTCAAAATGTCATTTGGATTGTGCCTCATGTTGAATAACTACTTTTTAAAGCCTCAATGTGACCAAAATTGCCATTTTTACAGACTTTTTCTCCTACTCAGAAGCTTCTATTTCGATCAATTTCAGGCATTAAAATGACTCTAAACACACTTATTTTAGTTCCAAAAGTGATAATTAACATGCAATAGTCATTTACAGTCAAAAAATTAAAGTAAAAACAATTACCAATTCTGACCATCTGGAGAAAGTTCGACAGGTCACGGGACACTGTTTTTCATCAGAAAATTCATTTTTTTGCCTTTGGAAAAATGTATTCAAAATGTCATTTGGATTGAGCCTCATGTTGAATAACTACTTTTTAAAGCCCCAATTTGACCAAAATTGCCATTTTTACAGACTTTTTCTCCTACTCAAAAGCTTCTATTTCGACCAATTTCAGGCATTTAAATGACTCTAAACAAACTTACTTTAGTTCCAAAAGTGATAATTAATATGCAATAGTCATTTACAGTCAAAAAATTAAACATAAAAAAATTACAATTTCTGACCATCTGGAGAAAGTTCGACAGGTCACGAGTCACCGATTTTCATCAGAAAATGGATTTTTTGGACTGTAGAAAAATGTATTCAAAATTTCATTTGGATTGAGACTCATGTTGAATAACAACTTTTTAAAGCCTCAATGTGACCAAAATTGCCATTTTTACAGACTTTTTCTCCTACTCAGAAGCTTCTATTTCGACCAATTTCAAGCATTAAATGACTCTAAACACACTTATTTTAGTTCCAAAAGTGATAATTCACATGCAATAGTCATTTACAGTCAAAATATTTAACTTAAAAAAATTACAATTTCTGACCATCTGGAGAAAGTTCGACAGGTCTCGGGTCACCGTTTTTCATCAGAAAATGGATTTTTTGGACTGTAGAAAAATGTATTCAAAATGGTATTTGGATTGACACTCATGTTGAATATCTACTTTTTAAAGACTCAATGTGACCAAAATTAGCATTTTTACAGACTTTTTCTCCTACTCAAAAGCTTCTATTTCGACCAATTTCAGGCATTAAAATTACTCTAAACACACTTATTTTAGTTACAAAAGTGATAATTCACATGCAATAGTCATTTACAGTCAAAAACTTACACAATAAAAAATTACCAATTCTGACCATCTGGAGAATGTTCGACAGGTCACGGGACACTGTTTTTCATCAGAAAATGGATTTTTTGGACTGTAGAAAAATGTATACAAAATGTCATTTGGATTGAGACTCATGTTGAATTACTGCTTTTTAAAGCCTCAATGTGACCAAAACTGCCATTTTTACAGACTTTTTCTCCTACTCAAAAGCTTCTATTTCGACCAATTTCAGGCATTTAAATGACTCTAAACACTCTTATTTTAGTTCCAAAAGTGATAATTAACATGCAATAGTCATTTACAGTCAAAAAATTAAACATAAAAAAATTTCAATTTCTGACCATCTGGAGAAAGTTCGACAGGTCAGCGTTTTTCTTCAGAAAATTGATTTTTTTGGACTGTATAAAAATGTATACAAAATGTCATTTGGATTGAGACTCATGTTGAATTACTGCTTTTTAAAGCCTCAATGTGACCAAAACTGCCATTTTTACAGACTTTTTCTCCTACTCAAAAGCTTCTATTTCGACCAATTTCAGACATTAAATGACTCTAAACACACTTATTTTAGTTACAAAAGTGATAATTCACATGCAATAGTCATTTACAGTCAAAAACTTACACAATAAAAAATTACCAATTCTGACCATCTGGAGAATGTTCGACAGGTCACGGGACACTGTTTTTCATCAGAAAATGGATTTTTTGGACTGTAGGAAAATGTATTCAAAATGTCATTTGGATTGAGACTCATGTTGAATATCTACTTTTTAAAGCCTCAATGTGACCAAAATTGCCATTTTTACAGATTTTTTCTCCTACTCAGAAGCATCTATTTCGACCAATTTCAGGCATTAAAATTACTCTAAACACACTTATTTTAGTTCCAAAAGTGATAATTCACATGCAATAGTCATTTACATTAAAAAACTTAAACATAAAAGAATTACAATTTCTGACCATCTGGAGAAAGTTCGTCAGGTCACGGGTCACTGTTTTTCATCAGAAAATGGATTTTTTGGACTGTAGGAAAATGTATTCAAAATGTCATTTGGATTGAGACTCATGTTGAATAACTACTTTTTAAAGCCCCAATTTGACCAAAATTGCCATTTTTACAGACTTTTTCTCCTACTCAAAAGCTTCTATTTCGACCAATTTCAGGCATTTAAATGACTCTAAACACACTTATTTTAGTTCCAAAAGTGATAATTAACATGCAATAGTCATTTACAGTCAAAAAATTAAACATAAAAAAATTTCAATTTCTGACCATCTGGAGAAAGTTCGACAGGTCAGCGTTTTTCTTCAGAAAATTGATTTTTTTGGACTGTAGAAAAATGTATACAAAATGTCATTTGGATTGAGACTCATGTTGAATTACTGCTTTTTAAAGCCTCAATGTGACCAAAACTGCCATTTTTACAGACTTTTTCTCCTACTCAAAAGCTTCTATTTCGACCAATTTCAGACATTAAATGACTCTAAACACACTTATTTTAGTTACAAAAGTGATAATTCACATGCAATAGTCATTTACAGTCAAAAACTTACACAATAAAAAATTACCAATTCTGACCATCTGGAGAATGTTCGACAGGTCACGGGACACTGTTCTTCATCAGAAAATTGATTTTTTGGACTTTAGAAAAATGTATTCAAAATGTCATTTGGATTGTGTCTCATGTTGAATAACTACTTTTTAAAGCCCCAATTTGACCAAAATTGCCATTTTTACAGACTTTTTCTCCTACTCAGAAGCTTCTATTTCGACCAATTTCAAGCATTAAATGACTCTAAACACACTTATTTTAGTTCCAAAAGTGATAATTCACATGCAATAGTCATTTACAGTCAAAAAATGTAACTTAAAAAAATTACAATTTCTGACCATCTGGAGAAAGTTCGACAGGTCATGGGTAATCGTTTTTCATCAGAAAATTGTTTTTTAGTACTGTAGAAAAATGTATTCAAAATGTCATTTGGATTGTGCCTCATGTTGAATAACTACTTTTTAAAGCCTCAATGTGACCAAAATTGCCATTTTTACAGACGTTTTCTCATACTCAGAAGCTTCTATTTCGATCAAGCCAGGCATTAAAATGACTCTAAACACACTTATTTTAGTTCCAAAAGTGATAATTAACATGCAATAGTCATTTACAGTCAAAAAACTTAAACATAAAAGAATTACAATTTCTGACCATCTGGAGAAAGTTCGACAGGTCACGGGTCACTGTTTTTCATCAGAAAATGGATTTTTTGGACTGTAGGAAAATGTATTCAAAATGTAATTTGGATTGAGACTCATGTTGAATATCTACTTTTTAAAGCCTCAATGTGACCAAAATTGCCATTTTTACAGATTTTTTCTCCTACTCAGAAGCATCTATTTCGACCAATTTCAGGCATTAAAATTACTCTAAACACACTTATTTTAGTTCCAAAAGTGATAATTCACATGCAATAGTCATTTACATTAAAAAAATTAAACATAAAAAAATTACAATTTCTGACCATCTGGAGAAAGTTCGACAGGTCACGGGACACTGTTTTTCATCAGAAAATGGATTTTTTGGACTGTAGAAAAATGTATTCAAAATGTCATTTGGATTGTGACTCATGTTGAATAACTTCTTTTTAAAGCCCCATTTTGACCAAAATTGCCATTTTTACAGACTTTTTCTCCTACTCAAAAGCTTCTATTTCGACCAATTTCATGCATTTAAATGACTCTAAACACACTTATTTTAGTTCCAAAAGTGATAATTAACATGCAATAGTCATTTACAGTCAAAAAATTAAACATAAAAAAATTTCAATTTCTGACCATCTGGAGAAAGTTCGACAGGTCAGCGTTTTTCTTCAGAAAATTGATTTTTTTGGACTGTAGAAAAATGTATACAAAATGTCATTTGGATTGAGACTCATGTTGAATTACTGCTTTTTAAAGCCTCAATGTGACCAAAACTGCCCTTTTTACAGACTTTTTCTCCTACTCAAAAGCTTCTATTTCGACCAATTTCAGGCATTAAAAAGACTCTAAACACACTTATTTTAGTTACAAAAGTGATAATTCACATGCAATAGTCATTTACAGTCAAAAACTTACACAATAAAAAAGTACCAATTCTGACCATCTGGAGAATGTTCGACAGGTCACGGGACACTGTTCTTCATCAGAAAATTGATTTTTTGGACTTTAGAAAAATGAATTCAAAATGTCATTTGGATTGTGTCTCATGTTGAATAACTACTTTTTGAAGCCCCAATTTGACCAAAATTGCCATTTTTACAGACTTTTTCTCCTACTCAGAAGCTTCTATTTCGACCAATTTCAAGCATTAAATGACTCTAAACACACTTATTTTAGTTCCAAAAGTGATAATTTACATGCAATAGTCATTTACAGTCAAAAAATGTAACTTAAAAAAATTACAATTTCTGACCATCTGGAGAAAGTTCGACAGGTCACGGGTCATCGTTTTTCATCAGAAAATTGTTTTTAGTACTGTAGAAAAATGTATTCAAAATGTCATTTGGATTGTGCCTCATGTTGAATAACTACTTTTTAAAGCCTCAATGTGACCAAAATTGCCCTTTTTACAGACTTTTTCTCCTACTCAGAAGCTTCTATTTCGATCAATTTCAGGCATTAAAATGATTCTAAACACACTTATTTTAGTTCCAAAGGTAATAATTAACATGCAATAGTCACTTACAGTCAAAAAATGTAACCTAAAAAATTACAATTTCTGACCATCTGGAGAAAGTTCGACAGGTCACGGGTCATCGTTTTTCATCAGAAATTTTTTTTTTTGGACTGTAGAAAAATGTATTCAAAATGTCATTTGGATTGTGCCTCATGTTGAATAACTACATCTTAAAGCCTCAATGTGACCAAATTTGCCATTTTTACAGACTATTTCTCCTACTCAGAAGCTTCTATTTTGACCAATTTCAGGCATTACATTGACTCTAAACACACTTATTTTAGTTCCAAACGTGATAATTCACATGCAATAGTCATTTACAGTCAAAATACAAAATATTAAAAAATTTCCAATTCTGACCATCTGGAGAAAGTTCGACAGGTCACGGGTCATCGTTTTTCATCCGAAAATGGATTTTTAGTACTGTAGAAAAATGTATTCAAAATGTCATTTGGATTGTGCCTCATGTTGAATAACTACTTTTTAAAGCCTCAATGTGACCAAAATTGCCATTTTTATAGACTTTTTCTCCTACTCAGAAGCTTCTATTTTGATCAATTCCAGGCATTAAAATGACTCTAAACACACTTATTTTAGTTCCAAAAGTGATAATTCACATGCAATAGTCATTTACAGTCAAAAAATTAAAGTAAAAACAATTACCAATTCTGACCATCTGGAGAAAGTTCGACAGGTCACGGGACACTGTTTTTCATCAGAAAATTCATTTTTTTGCCTTTGGAAAAATGTATTCAAAATGTCATTTGGCTTGTGCCTCATGTTGAATAACTACTTTTTAAAGCCTCAATGTGACCAAAATTGCCCTTTTTACAGACTTTTTCTCCTACTCAGAAGCTTCTATTTCGATCAATTTCAGGCATTAAAATGACTCTAAACACACTTATTTTAGTTCCAAAAGTGATAATTAACATGCAATAGTCATTTACAGTCAAAAAATGTAACCTAAAAAAATTACAATTTCTGACCATCTGGAGAAAGTTCGACAGGTCACGGGTCATCGTTTTTCATCAGAAAATTGTTTTTTAGTACTGTAGAAAAATGTATTCAAAATGTCATTTGGATTGTGCCTCATGTTGAATAACTACTTTTTAAAGCCTCAATGTGACCAAAATTGCCATTTTAACAGACTTTTTCTCCTACTCAGAAGCTTCTATTTTGACCAATTTCAAGCATTAAATGACTCTAAACACACTTATTTTAGTTCCAAAAGTGATAATTCACATGCAATAGTCATTTACAGACAAAAAATTAAAGTAAAAACAATTACCAATTCTGACCATCTGGAGAAAGTTCGACAGGTCACGAGTCACCGATTTTCATCAGAAAATTGATTTTTTGGACTGTAGAAAAATGTATTCAAAATTTCATTTGGATTGAGACTCATGGTGAATAACTACTTTTTAAAGCCTCAATGTGACCAAAATTGCCATTTTTACAGACTTTTTCTCCTACTCAGAAGCTTCTATTTCGACCAATTTCAAGCATTAAATGACTCTAAACACACTTATTTTAGTTCCAAAAGTGATAATTCACATGCAATAGTCATTTACAGTCAAAAAATTTAACTTAAAAAAAATACAATTTCTGACCATCTGGAGAAAGTTCAACAGGTCACGGGTCATCGTTTTTCATCAGAAAATTGTTTTTTAGTACTGTAGAAAAATGTATTCAAAATGTCATTTGGATTGTGCCTCATGTTGAATAACTACTTTTTAAAGCCTCAATGTGACCAAAATTGCCATTTTTACAGATTTTTTCTCCTACTCAGAAGCATCTATTTCGACCAATTTCAGGCATTAAAATTACTCTAAACACACTTATTTTAGTTCCAAAAGTGATAATTCACATGCAATAGTCATTTACATTAAAAAAATTAAACATAAAAAAATTACAATTTCTGACCATCTGGAGAAAGTTCGACAGGTCACGGGTCACTGTTTTTCATCAGAAAATGGATTTTTTGGGCTGTAGGAAAATGCATTCAAAATGTCATTTGGATTGAGACTCATGTTGAATATCTACTTTTTAAAGCCTCAATGTGACCAAAATTGCCATTTTTACAGATTTTCTCTTCCAATCAGAAGCATCTATTTCGACCAATTTCAGGCATTAAAATTACTCTAAACACACTTATTTTAGTTCCAAAAGTGATAATTCACATGCAATAGTCATTTACATCAAAAAAATTAAACATAAAAAAATTACAATTTCTGACCATCTGGAGAAAGTTCGACAGGTCACGGGACACTGTTTTTTATCAGAAAATTGATTTTTTGGAATGTAGAAAAATGTATTCAAAATGTCATTTGGATTGAGACTCATGTTGAATTACTGCTTTTTAAAGCCTCAATGTGACCAAAACTGCCATTTTTACAGACTTTTTCTCCTACTCAAAAGCTTCTATTTCGACCAATTTCAGGCATTTAAATGACTCTAAACACACTTAATTTATTTACAAAAGTGATAATTCACATGCAATAGTCATTTACAGTCAAAACTTACACAATAAAAAAGTTACCAATTCTGACCATCTGGAGAATGTTCGACAGGTCACGGGACACTGTTCTTCATCAGAAAATTGATTTTTTGGACTTTAGAAAAATGAATTCAAAATGTCATTTGGATTGTGTCTCATGTTGAATAACTACTTTTTGAAGCCCCAATTTGACCAAAATTACCATTTTTACAGACTTTTTCTCCTACTCAGAAGCTTCTATTTCGACCAATTTCAAGCATTAAATGACTCTAAACACACTTATTTTAGTTCCAAAAGTGATAATTTACATGCAATAGTCATTTACAGTCAAAAAATGTAACTTAAAAAAATTACAATTTCTGACCATCTGGAGAAAGTTCGACAGGTCACGGGTCATCGTTTTTCATCAGAAAATTGTTTTTAGTACTGTAGAAAAATGTATTCAAAATGTCATTTGGATTGTGCCTCATGTTGAATAACTACTTTTTAAAGCCTCAATGTGACCAAAATTGCCCTTTTTACAGACTTTTTCTCCTACTCAGAAGCTTCTATTTCGATCAATTTCAGGCATTAAAATGACTCTAAACACACTTATTTTAGTTCCAAAAGTGATAATTAACATGCAATAGTCACTTACAGTCAAAAAATGTAACCTAAAAAATTACAATTTCTGACCATCTGGAGAAAGTTCGACAGGTCACGGGTCATCGTTTTTCATCAGAAAATTGTTTTTTAGTACTGTAGAAAAATGTATTCAAAATGTCATTTGGACTGTGTCTCATGTTGAATGACTACTTTTTAAAGCCTCAATGTGACCAAAATTGCCATTTTTACAGACTTTTTCTCCTACTCAGAAGCTTCTATTTCGACCAATTTCAAGCATTAAATGACTCTAAACACACTTATTTTAGTTCCAAAAGTGATAATTCACATGCAATAGTCATTTACAGTCAAAAAATGTAACTTAATAAAATTACAATTTCTGACCATCTGGAGAAAGTTCAACAGGTCACGGGTCATCGTTTTTCATCAGAAATTTTTTTTTTTGGACTGTAGAAAAATGTATTCAAAATGTCATTTGGATTGTGCCTCATGTTGAATAACTACATCTTAAAGCCTCAATGTGACCAAAATTGCCATTTTTACAGACTATTTCTCCTACTCAGAAGCTTCTATTTTGACCAATTTCAGGCATTACATTGACTCTAAACACACATATTTTAGTTCCAAAAGTGATAATTCACATGCAATAGTCATTTACAGTCAAAATACAAAATATAAAAAATTTTCCAATTCTGACCATCTGGAGAAAGTTCGACAGGTCACGGGTCATCGTTTTTCATCCGAAAATGGATTTTTAGTACTGTAGAAAAATGTATTCAAAATGTCATTTGGATTGTGCCTCATGTTGAATAACTACTTTTTAAAGCCTCAATGTGACCAAAATTGCCATTTTTATAGACTTTTTCTCCTACTCAGAAGCTTCTATTTTGATCAATTCCAGGCATTAAAATGACTCTAAACACACTTATTTTAGTTCCAAAAGTGATAATTCACATGCAATAGTCATTTACAGTCAAAAAATTTAAGTAAAAACAATTACCAATTCTGACCATCTGGAGAAAGTTCGACAGGTCACGGGACACTGTTTTTCATCAGAAAATTCATTTTTTTGCCTTTGGAAAAATGCATTCAAAATGTCATTTGGATTGAGCCTCATGTTGAATAACTACTTTTTAAAGCCTCAATGTGACCAAAATTGCCATTTTTACAGACTTTTTCTCCTACTCAGAAGCTTCTATTTCGATCAATTCCAGGCATTAAAATGACTCTAAACACACTTATTTTAGTTCCAAAAGTAATCATTCACATGAAATAGTCATTTACAGTCAAAAAATTAAAGTAAAAACAATTACCAATTCTGACCATCTGGAGAAAGTTCAACAGGTCACGGGTCATCGTTTTTCATCAGAAAATTGTTTTTTAGTACTGTAGAAAAATGTATTCAAAATGTCATTTGGATTGTGCCTCATGTTGAATAACTACTTTTTAAAGCCTCAATGTGACCAAAATTGCCATTTTTACAGATTTTTTCTCCTACTCAGAAGCATCTATTTCGACCAATTTCAGGCATTAAAATTACTCGGAACACACTTATTTTAGTTCCAAAAGTGATAATTCACATGCAATAGTCATTTAAATTAAAAAAATTAAACATAAAAAAATTACAATTTCTGACCATCTGGAGAAAGTTCGACAGGTCACGGGACACTGTTTTTCATCAGAAAATTGGTTTTTTGGACTGTAGAAAAATGTATTCAAAATGTCATTTGGATTGTGACTCATGTTGAATAACTACTTTTTAAAGCCCCAATTTGACCAAAATTGCCATTTTTACAGACTTTTTCTTCTACTCAAAAGCTTCTATTTCGACCAATTTCAGGCATTTAAATGACTCTAAACACACTTATTTTAGTTCCAAAAGTGATAATTAACATGAAATAGTCATTTACAGTCAAAAAATTAAACATAAAAAAATTTCAATTTCTGACCATCTGGAGAAAGTTCGACAGGTCAGCGTTTTTCTTCAGAAAATTGATTTTTTTGGACTGTAGAAAAATGTATACAAAATGTCATTTGGATTGAGACTCATGTTGAATTACTGCTTTTTAAAGCCTCAATGTGACCAAAACTGCCATTTTTACATACTTTTTCTCCTACTCAAAAGCTTCTATTTCGACCAATTTCAGGCATTTAAATGACTCTAAACACACTTATTTTAGTTACAAAAGTGATAATTCACATGAAATAGTCATTTACAGTCAAAAACTTACACAATAAAAAATTACCAATTCTGACCATCTGGAGAATGTGCGACAGGTCACGGGACACTGTTCTTCATCAGAAAATGGATTTTTTGGACTTTAGAAAAATGTATTCAAAATGTCATTTGGATTGTGTCTCATGTTGAATAACTACTTTTTAAAGCCCCAATTTGACCAAAATTGCCATTTTTACAGACTTTTTCTCCTACTCAGAAGCTTCTATTTCGACCAATTTCAAGCATTAAATGACTCTAAACACACTTATTTTAGTTCCAAAAGTGATAATTCACATGCAATAGTCATTTACAGTCAAAAAATGTAACTTAAAAAAATTACAATTTCTGACCATCTGG
This sequence comes from Triturus cristatus, assembly GCF_964204655.1. Taxonomy (NCBI): domain Eukaryota; kingdom Metazoa; phylum Chordata; class Amphibia; order Caudata; family Salamandridae; genus Triturus; species Triturus cristatus. The sequence continues at coordinate 1,088,226,989 of NC_140591.1, forward strand.
AGAAAGTTCGACAGGTCACGGGTCATCGTTTTTCATCAGAAAATTGTTTTTTAGTACTGTAGAAAAATGTATTCAAAATGTCATTTGGATTGTGCCTCATGTTGAATAACTACTTTTTAAAGCCTCAATGTGACCAAAATTGCCATTTTTACAGACTTTTTCTCCTACTCAGAAGCTTCTATTTCGACCAATTTCAAGCATTAAATGACTCTAAACACACTTATTTTAGTTCCAAAAGTGATAATTCACATGCAATAGTCATTTACAGACAAAAAATTAAAGTAAAAACAATTACCAATTCTGACCATCTGGAGAAAGTTCGACAGGTCACGAGTCACCGATTTTCATCAGAAAATTGATTTTTTGGACTGTAGAAAAATGTATTCAAAATTTCATTTGGATTGAGACTCATGTTGAATAACTACTTTTTAAAGCCTCAATGTGACCAAAATTGCCATTTTTACAGACTTTTTCTCCTACTCAGAAGCTTCTATTTCGACCAATTTCAAGCATTAAATGACTCTAAACACACTTATTTTAGTTCCAAAAGTCATAATTCACATGCAATAGTCATTTACAGTCAAAAAATTTAACTTAAAAAAAATACAATTTCTGACCATCTGGAGAAAGTTCAACAGGTCACGGGTCATCGTTTTTCATCAGAAAATTGTTTTTTAGTACTGTAGAAAAATGTATTCAAAATGTCATTTGAATTGTGCCTCATGTTGAATAACTACTTTTTAAAGCCTCAATGTGACCAAAATTGCCATTTTTACAGATTTTTTCTCCTACTCAGAAGCATCTATTTCGACCAATTTCAGGCATTAAAATTACTCTAAACACACTTATTTTAGTTCCAAAAGTGATAATTCACATGCAATAGTCATTTATATTAAAAAAATTAAACATAAAAAAATTACAATTTCTGACCATCTGGAGAAAGTTCGACAGGTCACGGGTCACTGTTTTTCATCAGAAAATGGATTTTTTGGGCTGTAGGAAAATGCATTCAAAATGTCATTTGGATTGAGACTCATGTTGAATATCTACTTTTTATAGCCTCAATGTGACCAAAATTGCCATTTTTACAGATTTTCTCTTCCAATCAGAAGCATCTATTTCGACCAATTTCAGGCATTAAAATTACTCTAAACACACTTATTTTAGTTCCAAAAGTGATAATTCACATGCAATAGTCATTTACATCAAAAAAATTAAACATAAAAAAATTACAATTTCTGACCATCTGGAGAAAGTTCGACAGGTCACGGGACACTGTTTTTTATCAGAAAATGGATTTTTTGGAATGTAGAAAAATGTATTCAAAATGTCATTTGGATTGAGACTCATGTTGAATTACTGCTTTTTAAAGCCTCAATGTGACCAAAACTGCAATTTTTACAGACTTTTTCTCCTACTCAAAAGCTTCTATTTCGACCAATTTCAGGCATTTAAATGACTCTAAACACACTTATTTTATTTACAAAAGTGATAATTCACATGCAATAGTCATTTACAGTCAAAACTTACACAATAAAAAATTACCAATTCTGACCATCTGGGGAATGTTCGACAGGTCACGGGACACTGTTCTTCATCAGAAAATTGATTTTTTGGACTTTAGAAAAATGAATTCAAAATGTCATTTGGATTGTGTCTCATGTTGAATAACTACTTTTTGAAGCCCCAATTTGACCAAAATTGCCATTTTTACAGACTTTTTCTCCTACTCAGAAGCTTCTATTTCGACCAATTTCAAGCATTAAATGACTCTAAACACACTTATTTTAGTTCCAAAAGTGATAATTTACATGCAATAGTCATTTACAGTCAAAAAATGTAACTTAAAAAAATTACAATTTCTGACCATCTGGAGAAAGTTCGACAGGTCACGGGTCATCGTTTTTCATCAGAAAATTGTTTTTAGTACTGTAGAAAAATGTATTCAAAATGTCATTTGGATTGTGCCTCATGTTGAATAACTACTTTTTAAAGCCTCAATGTGACCAAAATTGCCCTTTTTACAGACTTTTTCTCCTACTCAGAAGCTTCTATTTCGATCAATTTCAGGCATTAAAATGACTCTAAACACACTTATTTTAGTTCCAAAAGTGATAATTAACATGCAATAGTCACTTACAGTCAAAAAATGTAACCTAAAAAATTACAATTTCTGACCATCTGGAGAAAGTTCGACAGGTCACGGGTCATCGTTTTTCATCAGAAAATTGTTTTTTAGTACTGTAGAAAAATGTATTCAAAATGTCATTTGGATTGTGCCTCATGTTAAATAACTACTTTTTAAAGCCTCAATGTGACCAAAATTGCCATTTTTACAGACTTTTTCTCCTACTCAGAAGCTTCTATTTCGACCACTTGAAGCATTAAATGACTCTAAACACACTTATTTTAGTTCCAAAAGTGATAATTCACATGCAATAGTCATTTACAGTCAAAAAATGTAACTTAAAAAAATTACAATTTCTGACCATCTGGAGAAAGTTCAACAGGTCACGGGTCATCGTTTTTCATCAGAAAGTTTTTTTTTGGACTGTAGAAAAATGTATTCAAAATGTCATTTGGATTGTGCCTCATGTTGAATAACTACATCTTAAAGCCTCAATGTGACCAAAATTGCCATTTTTACAGACTATTTCTCCTACTCAGAAGCTTCTATTTTGACCAATTTCAGGCATTACATTGACTCTAAACACACTTATTTTAGTTCCAAAAGTGATAATTCACATGCAATAGTCATTTACAGTCAAAATACAAAATATTAAAAAATTTCCAATTCTGACCATCTGGAGAAAGTTCGACAGGTCACGGGTCATCGTTTTTCATCCGAAAATAGATTTTTAGTACTGTAGAAAAATGTATTCAAAATGTCATTTGGATTGTGCCTCATGTTGAATAACTACTTTTTAAAGCCTCAATGTGACCAAAATTGCCATTTTTATAGACTTTTTCTCCTACTCAGAAGCTTCTATTTTGATCAATTCCAGGCATTAAAATGACTCTAAACACACTTATTTTAGTTCCAAAAGTGATAATTCACATGCAATAGTCATTTACAGTCAAAAAATTAAAGTAAAAACAATTACCAATTCTGACCATCTGGAGAAAGTTCGACAGGTCACGGGACACTGTTTTTCATCAGAAAATTCATTTTTTTGCCTTTGGAAAAATGTATTCAAAATGACATTTGGTTTGAGCCTCATGTTGAATAACTACTTTTTAAAGCCTCAATGTGACCAAAATTGCCATTTTTACAGACTTTTTCTCCTACTCAGAAGCTTCTATTTCGATCAATTCCAGGCATTAAAATGACTCTAAACACACTTATTTTAGTTCCAAAAGTAATCATTCACATGCAATAGTCATTTACAGTCAAAAAATTAAAGTAAAAACAATTACCAATTCTGACCATCTGGAGAAAGTTCAACAGGTCACGGGTCATCGTTTTTCATCAGAAAATTGTTTTTTAGTACTGTAGAAAAATGTATTCAAAATGTCATTTGGATTGTGCCTCATGTTGAATAACTACTTTTTAAAGCCTCAATGTGACCAAAATTGCCATTTTTACAGATTTTTTCTCCTACTCAGAAGCATCTATTTCGACCAATTTCAGGCATTAAAATTACTCGGAACACGCTTATTTTAGTTCCAAAAGTGATGATTCACATGCAATAGTCATTTACATTAAAAAAATTAAACATAAAAAAATTACAATTTCTGACCATCTGGAGAAAGTTCAACAGGTCACGGGTCATCGTTTTTAATCAGAAAAATTATTTTTTGGACTGTAGAAAAATGTATTCAAAATGTCATTTGGATTGTGCCTCATGTTGAATAACTACATCTTAAAGCCTCAATGTAACCAAAATTGCCATTTTTACAGACTATTTCTCCTACTCAGAAGCTTCTATTTTGACCAATTTCAGGCATTACATTGACTTCAAACACACATTTAGTTTAGTTCCAAAAGTGATAATTCACATGCAATAGTCATTTACAGTCAAAATACAAAATATTAAAAAATTTCCAATTCTGACCATCTGGAGAAAGTTCGACAGGTCACGGGTCATCGTTTTTCATCCGAAAATGGATTTTTAGTACTGTAGAAAAATGTATTCAAAATGTCATTAGGATTTTGCCTCATGTTGAATAACTACTTTTTAAAGCCTCAATGTGACCAAAATTGCCATTTTTACAGACTTTTTCTCCTACTCAGAAGCTTCTATTTCGATCAATTCCAGGCATTAAAATGACTCTAAACACACTTATTTTAGTTCCAAAAGTGATAATTCACATGCAATAGTCATTTACAGTCAAAAAATTAAAGTAAAAACAATTACCAATTCTGACCATCTGGAGAAAGTTCGACAGGTCACGGGTCATCGTTTTTCATCAGAAAATTGTTTTTTAGTACTGTAGAAAAATGTATTCAAAATGTCATTTGGATTGTGCCTCATGTTGAATAACTACTTTTTAAAGCCTCAATGTGACCAAAATTGCCATTTTTACAGATTTTTTCTCCTACTCAGAAGCATCTATTTCGACCAATTTCAGGCATTAAAATTACTCGAAACACACTTATTTTAGTTCCAAAAGTGATAATTCACATGCAATAGTCATTTACATTAAAAAAATTAAACATAAAAAAATTACAATTTCTGACCATCTGGAGAAAGTTCGACAGGTCACGGGACACTGTTTTTCATCAGAAAATTGGTTTTTTGGACTGTAGAAAAATGTATTCAAAATGTCATTTGGATTGTGACTCATGTTGAATAACTACTTTTTAAAGCCCCAATTTGACCAAAATTGCCATTTTTACAGACTTTTTCTCCTACTCAAAAGCTTCTATTTCGACCAATTTCAGGCATTTAAATGACTCTAAACACACTTATTTTAGTTCCAAAAGTGATAATTAACATGAAATAGTCATTTACAGTCAAAAAATTAAACATAAAAAAATTTCAATTTCTGACCATCTAGAGAAAGTTCGACAGGTCAGCGTTTTTCTTCAGAAAATTGATTTTTTTGGACTGTAGAAAAATGTATACAAAATGTCATTTGGATTGTGTCTCATGTTGAATAACTACTTTTTAAAGCCCCAATTTGACCAAAACTGCCATTTTTACAGACTTTTTCTCCTACTCAAAAGCTTCTATTTCGACCAATTTCAGGCATTTAAATGACTCTAAACACACTTATTTTAGTTACAAAACTGATAATTCACATGCAATAGTCATTTACAGTCAAAAACTTACACAATAAAAAATTACCAATTCTGACCATCTGGAGAATGTTCGACAGGTCACGGGACACTGATCTTCATCAGAAAATTGATTTTTTGGACTTTAGAAAAATGTATTCAAAATGTCATTTGGATTGTGTCTCATGTTGAATAACTACTTTTTAAAGCCCCAATTTGACCAAAATTGCCATTTTTACAGACTTTTTCTCCTACTCAGAAGCTTCTATTTCGACCAATTTCAAGCATTAAATGACTCTAAACACACTTATTTTAGTTCCAAAAGTGATAATTCACATGCAATAGTCATTTTACAGTCAAAAAATGTAACTTAAAAAAATTACAGTTTCTGACCATCTGGAGAAAGTTCGACAGGTCACGGGTCATCGTTTTTCATCAGAAAATTGTTTTTTAGTACTGTAGAAAAATGTATTCAAAATGTCATTTGGATTGTGCCTCATGTTGAATAACTACTTTTTAAAGCCTCAATGTGACCAAAATTGCCATTTTTACAGACTTTTTCTCCTACTCAGAAGCTTCTATTTCGATCAATTCCAGGCATTAAAATGACTCTAAACACACTTCTTTTAGTTCCAAAAGTGATAATTCACATGCAATAGTCATTTACAGTCAAAAACTTACACAATAAAAAATTACCAATTCTGACCATCTGGAGAATGTTCGACAGGTCACGGGACACTGATCTTCATCAGAAAATTGATTTTTTTGCCTTTGGAAAAATGTATTCAAAATGTCATTTGGATTGAGCCTCATGTTGAATAACTACTTTTTAAAGCCCCAATTTGACCAAAATTGCCATTTTTACAGACTTTTTCTCCTACTCAAAAGCTTCTATTTCGACCAATTTCAGGCATTTAAATGACTCTAAACAAACTTACTTTAGTTCCAAAAGTGATAATTCACATGCAATAGTCATTTACAGTCAAAAAATTTAACTTAAAAAAATTACAATTTCTGACCATCTGGAGAAAGTTCAACAGGTCATGGGTCATCGTTTTTCATCAGAAAATTGTTTTTTAGTACTGTAGAAAAATTTATTCAAAATATCATTTGGATTGTGCCTCATGTTGAATAACTACTTTTTAAAGCCTCAATGTGACCAAAACTGCCATTTTTACAGACTTTTTCTCCTACTCAAAAGCTTCTATTTCGACCAATTTCAGGCATTTAAATGACTCTAAACACACTTATTTTAGTTACAAAACTGATAATTCACATGCAATAGTCATTTACAGTCAAAAACTTACACAATAAAAAATTACCAATTCTGACCATCTGGAGAATGTTCGACAGGTCACGGGACACTGTTCTTCATCAGAAAATTGATTTTTTGGACTTTAGAAAAATGTATTCAAAATGTCATTTGGATTGTGTCTCATGTTGAATAACTACTTTTTAAAGCCCCAATTTGACCAAAATTGCCATTTTTACAGACTTTTTCTCCTACTCAGAAGCTTCTATTTCGACCAATTTCAAGCATTAAATGAGTCTAAACACACTTATTTTAGTTCCAAAAGTGATAATTCACATGCAATAGTCATTTTACAGTCAAAAAATGTAACTTAAAAAAATTACAGTTTCTGACCATCTGGAGAAAGTTCGACAGGTCACGGGTCATCGTTTTTCATCAGAAAATTGTTTTTTAGTACTGTAGAAAAATGTATTCAAAATGTCATTTGGATTGTGCCTCATGTTGAATAACTACTTTTTAAAGCCTCAATGTGACCAAAATTGCCATTTTTACAGACTTTTTCTCCTACTCAGAAGCTTCTATTTCGATCAATTCCAGGCATTAAAATGACTCTAAACACACTTATTTTAGTTCCAAAAGTGATAATTCACATGCAATAGTCATTTACAGTCAAAAACTTAAAGTAAAAACAATTACCAATTCTGACCATCTGGAGAAAGTTCGACAGGTCACGGGACACTGTTTTTCATCAGAAAATTCATTTTTTTGCCTTTGGAAAAATGTATTCAAAATGTCATTTGGATTGAGCCTCATGTTGAATAACTACTTTTTAAAGCCCCAATTTGACCAAAATTGCCATTTTTACAGACTTTTTCTCCTACTCAAAAGCTTCTATTTCGACCAATTTCAGGCATTTAAATGACTCTAAACAAACTTACTTTAGTTCCAAAAGTGATAATTCACATGCAATAGTCATTTACAGTCAAAAAATTTAACTTAAAAAAATTACAATTTCTGACCATCTGGAGAAAGTTCAACAGGTCACGGGTCATCGTTTTTCATCAGAAAATTGTTTTTTAGTACTGTAGAAAAATGTATTCAAAATATCATTTGGATTGTGCCTCATGTTGAATAACTACTTTTTAAAGCCTCAATGTGACCAAAATTGCCATTTTTACAGACTTTTTCTCCTACTCAGAAGCTTCTATTTCGATCAATTCCAGGCATTAAAATGACTCTAAACACACTTATTTTAGTTCCAAAAGTGATAATTCACATGCAATAGTCATTTACAGTCAAAAAATTAAAGTAAAAACAATTACCAATTCTGACCATCTGGAGAAAGTTCAACAGGTCACGGGTCATCGTTTTTCATCAGAAAATTGTTTTTTAGTACTGTAGAAAAATGTATTCAAAATGTCATTTGGATTGTGCCTCATGTTGAATAACTACTTTTTAAAGCCTCAATGTGACCAAAATTGCCATTTTTACAGACTTTTTCTCCTACTCAGAAGCTTCTATTTCGACCAATTTCAAGCATTAAATGACTCTAAACACACTTATTTTAGTTCCAAAAGTGATAATTCACATGCAATAGTCATTTACAGTCAAAAAATGTAACTTAAAAAAATTACAATTTCTGACAATCTGGAGAAAGTTCAACAGGCCACGGGTCATCGTTTTTCATCAGAAAATTGTTTTTTAGTACTGTAGAAAAATGTATTCAAAATGTCATTTGGATTGTGCCTCATGTTGAATAACTACTTTTTAAAGCCTCAATGTGACCAAAATTGCCATTTTTACAGATTTTTTCTCCTACTCAGAAGCATCTATTTCGACCAATTTCAGGCATTAAAATTACTCGAAACACACTTATTTTAGTTCCAAAAGTGATAATTCACATGCAATAGTCATTTACATTAAAAAAATTAAACATAAAAAAATTACAATTTCTGACCATCTGGAGAAAGTTCGACAGGTCACGGGACACTGTTTTTCATCAGAAAATTGGTTTTTTGGACTGTAGAAAAATGTATTCAAAATGTCATTTGGACTGTGTCTCATGTTGAATAACTACTTTTTAAAGCCTCAATGTGACCAAAATTGCCATTTTTACAGACTTTTTCTCCTACTCAGAAGCTTCTTTCGACCAATTTCAAGCATTAAATGACTCTAAACACACTTATTTTAGTTCCAAAAGTGATAATTCACATGCAATAGTCATTTACAGTCAAAAAATGTAACTTAAAAAAATTACAATTTCTGACCATCTGGAGAAAGTTCGACAGGTCACGGGTCATCGTTTTTCATCAGAAAATTGTTTTTTAGTACTGTAGAAAAATGTATTCAAAATGTCATTTGGATTGTGCCTCATGTTGAATAACTAATTTTTAAAGCCCCAATTTGACCAAAATTAGCATTTTTACAGACTTTTTCTCCTACTCAAAAGCTTCTATTTCGACCAATTTCAGGCATTTAAATGACTCTAAACAAACTTACTTTAGTTCCCAAAGTGATAATTAACATGCAATAGTCATTTACAGTCAAAAAATTAAACATAAAAAAATTACAATTTCTGACCATCTGGAGAAAGTTCGACAGGTCACGAGTCACCGTTTTTCATCAGAAAATAGATTTTTTGGACTGTAGAAAAATGTATTCAAAATTTCATTTGGATTGAGACTCATGTTGAATAACTACTTCTTAAAGCCTCAATGTGACCAAAATTGCAATTTTTACAGACTTTTTCTCCTACTCAGAAGCTTCTATTTCGACCAATTTCAGGCATTTAAATGACTCTAAACAAACTTACTTTAGTTCCAAAAATGATAATTTACATGCAATAGTCATTTACAGTCAAAAAATTAAACATAAAAAAATTACAATTTCTGACCATCTGGAGAAAGTTCGACAGGTCACGAGTCACCGATTTTCATCAGAAAATTGATTTTTTGGACTGTAGAAAAATGTATTCAAAATTTCATTTGGATTGAGACTCATGTTGAATATCTACTTTTTAAAGCCTCAATGTGACCAAAATTGCCATTTTTACAGATTTTTTCTCCTACTCAGAAGCATCTATTTTGACCAATTTCAGGCATTAAAATTACTCTAAACACACTTATTTTAGTTCCAAAAGTGATAATTCACATGCAATAGTCATTTACATTAAAAAAATTAGGTATAAAAAAATTACATTTTCTGACCATCTGGAGAAAGTTCGACAGGTCACGGGACACTGTTTTTCATCAGAAAATTGATTTTTTGGACTGTAGAAAAATGTATTCAAAATGTCATTTGGATTGAGACTCATGTTGAATTACTGCTTTTTAAAGCCTCAATGTGACCAAAACTGCCATTTTTACAGACTTTTTCGCCTACTCAAAAGCTTCTATTTCGACCAATTTCAAGCATTAAATGACTCTAAACACACTTATTTTAGTTCCAAAAGTGATAATTCACATGCAATAGTCATTTACAGTCAAAAAATGTAACTTAAAAAAATTACAATTTCTGACCATCTGGAGAAAGTTCGACAGATCACGGGTCATCGTTTTTCATCAGAAAATTGTTTTTTAGTACTGTAGAAAAATGTATTCAAAATGTCATTTGGATTGTGCCTCATGTTGAATAACTACTTTTTAAAGCCTCAATGTGACCAAAATTGCCATTTTTACAGACTTTTTCATCTACTCAGAAGCTTCTATTTCGATCAATTGCAGGCATTAAAATGACTCTAAACACACTTATTTTAGTTCCAAAAGTGATAATTCACATGCAATAGTCATTTACAGTCAAAAAATTAAAGTAAAAACAATTACCAATTCTGACCATCTGGAGAAAGTTCGACAGGTCACGGGACACTGTTTTTCATCAGAAAATTAATTTTTTTGCCTTTGGAAAAATGTATTCAAAATGTCATTTGGATTGAGCCTCATGTTGAATAACTACTTTTTAAAGCCCCAATTTGACCAAAATTGCCATTTTTACAGACTTTTTCTCCTACTCAAAAGCTTCTATTTCGACCAATTTCAGGCATTTAAATGACTCTAAACAAACTTACTTTAGTTCCAAAAGTGATAATTAACATGCAATAGTCATTTACAGTCAAAAAATTAAACATAAAAAAATTACAATTTCCGACCATCTGGAGAAAGTTCGACAGGTCACGAGTCACCGTTTTTCAACAGAAAATGGATTTTTTGGACTGTATAAAAATGTATTCAAAATGTCATTTAGATTGAGACTCATGTTGAATAACTACTTTTTAAAGCCTCAATGTGACCAAAATTGCCATTTTTACAGACTTTTTCTCCTATTCAGAAGCTTCTATTTCTACCAATTTCAGGCATTAAAATGACTCTAAACACATTTATTTTAGTTACAAAAGTGATAATTCACATGCAATAGTCATTTACAGTCAAAAACTGAAACAATAAAAAATTACCAATTCTGACCATCTGGAGAAAGTTCGACAGGTCATGGGACACTATTTTTCATCAGAAAATTGATTTTTTTGACTTTATAAAAATGTATTCAAAATGTCATTTGGACTGTGTCTCATGTTGAATAACTACTTTTTAAAGCCTCAATGTGACCAAAATTGCCATTTTTACAGACTTTTTCTCCTACTCAGAAGCTTCTATTTCGACCAATTTCAAGCATTAAATGACTCTAAACACACCTATTTTAGTCCCAAAAGTGATAATTCACATGCAATAGTCATTTACAGTCAAAAACTGAAACAATAAAAAATTACCAATTCTGACCATCTGGAGAAAGTTCGACAGGTCACGAGTCACCGTTTTTCAACAGAAAATGGATTTTTTGGACTGTATAAAAATTTATTCAAAATGTCATTTAGATTGAGACTCATGTTGAATAACTACTTTTTAATGCCTCAATGTGACCAAAATTGCCATTTTTACAGACTTTTTCTCCTATTCAGAAGCTTCTATTTCTACCAATTTCAGGCATTAAAATGACTCTAAACACATTTATTTTAGTTACAAAAGTGATAATTCACATGCAATAGTCATTTACAGTCAAAAACTGAAACAATAAAAAATTACCAATTCTGACCATCTGGAGAAAGTTCGACAGGTCATGGGACACTATTTTTCATCAGAAAATTGATTTTTTTGACTTTATAAAAATGTATTCAAAATGTCATTTGGACTGTGTCTCATGTTGAATAACTACTTTTTAAAGCCTCAATGTGACCAAAATTGCCATTTTTACAGACTTTTTCTCCTACTCAGAAGCTTCTATTTCGACCAATTTCAAGCATTAAATGACTCTAAACACACCTATTTTAGTCCCAAAAGTGATAATTCACATGCAATAGTCATTTACAGTCAAAAACTGAAACAATAAAAAATTACCAATTCTGACCATCTGGAGAAAGTTCGACAGGTCATGGGACACTATTTTTCATCAGAAAATTCATTTTTTTGCCTTTGGAAAAATGTATTCAAAATGTCATTTGGATTGAGCCTCATGTTGAATAACAACTTTTTAAAGCCCCAATTTGACCAAAATTGCCATTTTTACAGACTTTTTCTCCTACTCAAAAGCTTCTATTTCGACCAATTTCAGGCATTTAAATGACTCTAAACAAACGTACTTTAGTTCCAAAAGTGATAATTCACATGCAATAGTTATTTACATTAAAAAAATTAAACATAAAAAAATTACAATTTCTGACCATCTGGAGAAAGTTCGACAGGTCACGGGACACTGTTTTTCATCAGAAAATGGATTTTTTGGACTGTAGAAAAATGTATTCAAAATGTCATTTGGATTGTGTCTCATGTTGAATAACTACTTTTTAAAGCCTCAATGTGACCAAAATTGCCATTTTTACAGACTTTTTCATCTACTCAGAAGCTTCTATTTCGATCAATTGCAGGCATTTAAATGACTCTAAACAAACTTACTTTAGTTCCAAAAGTGATAATTAACATGCAATAGTCATTTACAGTCAAAAAATTACCAATTCTGACCATCTGGAGAAAGTTCGACAGGTCACGGGACACTGTTTTTCATCAGAAAATTCATTTTTTTGCCTTTGGAAAAATGTATTCAAAATGTCATTTGGATTGAGCCTCATGTTGAATAACTACTTTTTAAAGCCCCAATTTGACCAAAATTGCCATTTTTACAGACTTTTTCTCCTACTCAAAAGCTTCTATTTCGACCAATTTCAGGCATTTAAATGACTCTAAACAAACTTACTTTAGTTCCAAAAGTGATAATTAACATGCAATAGTCATTTACAGTCAAAAAATTAAACATAAAAAAATTACAATTTCCGACCATCTGGAGAAAGTTCGACAGGTCACGAGTCACCGTTTTTCAACAGAAAATGGATTTTTTGGACTGTATAAAAATGTATTCAAAATGTCATTTAGATTGAGACTCATGTTGAATAACTACTTTTTAAAGCCTCAATGTGACCAAAATTGCCATTTTTACAGACTTTTTCTCCTACTCAGAAGCTTCTATTTCAACCAATTTCAAGCATTAAATGACTCTAAACACACCTATTTTAGTCCCAAAAGTGATAATTCACATGCAATAGTCATTTACAGTCAAAAACTGAAACAATAAAAAATTACCAATTCTGACCATCTGGAGAAAGTTCGACAGGTCATGGGACACTATTTTTCATCAGAAAATTGATTTTTTTGACTTTATAAAAATGTATTCAAAATGTCATTTGGACTGTGTCTCATGTTGAATAACTACTTTTTAAAGCCTCAATGTGACCAAAATTGCCATTTTTACAGACTTTTTCTCCTACTCAGAAGCTTCTATTTCGTCCAATTTCAAGCATTAAATGACTCTAAACACACCTATTTTAGTCCCAAAAGTGATAATTCACATGCAATAGTCATTTACAGTCAAAAACTGAAACAATAAAAAATTACCAATTCTGACCATCTGGAGAAAGTTCGACAGGTCATGGGACACTATTTTTCATCAGAAAATTCATTTTTTTGCCTTTGGAAAACTGTATTCAAAATGTCATTTGGATTGAGCCTCATGTTGAATAACTACTTTTTAAAGCCTCAATGTGACCAAAATTGCCATTTTTACAGACTTTTTCTCCTACTCAAAAGCTTCTATTTCGACCAATTTCAGGCATTTAAATGACTCTAAACAAACGTACTTTAGTTCCAAAAGTGATAATTAACATGCAATAGTCATTTACAGTCAAAAAATTAAAATAAAAAAATTACAATTTCCGACCATCTGGAGAAAGTTCGACAGGTCACGAGTCACCGTTTTTCAACAGAAAATGGATTTTTTGGACTGTATAAAAATGTATTCAAAATGTCATTTAGATTGAGACTCATGTTGAATAACTACTTTTTAAAGCCTCAATGTGACCAAAATTGCCATTTTTACAGACTTTTTCTCCTATTCAGAAGCTTCTATTTCTACCAATTTCAGGCATTAAAATGACTCTAAACACATTTATTTTAGTTACAAAAGTGATAATTCACATGCAATAGTCATTTACAGTCAAAAACTGAAACAATAAAAAATTACCAATTCTGACCATCTGGAGAAAGTTCGACAGGTCATGGGACACTATTTTTCATCAGAAAATTGATTTTTTTGACTTTATAAAAATGTATTCAAAATGTCATTTGGACTGTGTCTCATGTTGAATAACTACTTTTTAAAGCCTCAATGTGACCAAAATTGCCATTTTTACAGACTTTTTCTCCTACTCAGAAGCTTCTATTTCGACCAATTTCAAGCATTAAATGACTCTAAACACACCTATTTTAGTCCCAAAAGTGATAATTCACATGCAGTAGTCATTTACAGTCAAAAACTGAAACAATAAAAAATTACCAATTCTGACCATCTGGAGAAAGTTCGACAGGTCACGAGTCACTGTTTTTCAACAGAAAATGGATTTTTTGGACTGTATAAAAATGTATTCAAAATGTCATTTAGATTGAGACTCATGTTGAATAACTACTTTTTAATGCCTCAATGTGACCAAAATTGCCATTTTTACAGACTTTTTCTCCTATTCAGAAGCTTCTATTTCTACCAATCTCAGGCATTAAAATGACTCTAAACACATTTATTTTAGTTACAAAAGTGATAATTCACATGCAATAGTCATTTACAGTCAAAAACTGAAACAATAAAAAATTACCAATTCTGACCATCTGGAGAAAGTTCGACAGGTCATGGGACACTATTTTTCATCAGAAAATTGATTTTTTTGACTTTATAAAAATGTATTCAAAATGTCATTTGGACTGTGTCTCATGTTGAATAACTACTTTTTAAAGCCTCAATGTGACCAAAATTGCCATTTTTCCAGACTTTTTCTCCTACTCAGAAGCTTCTATTTCGACCAATTTCAAGCATTAAATGACTCTAAACACACCTATTTTAGTCCCAAAAGCGATAATTCACATGCAATAGTCATTTACAGTCAAAAACTGAAACAATAAAAAATTACCAATTCTGACCATCTGGAGAAAGTTCGACAGGTCATGGGACACTATTTTTCATCAGAAAATTCATTTTTTTGCCTTTGGAAAAATGTATTCAAAATGTCATTTGGATTGAGCCTCATGTTGAATAACAACTTTTTAAAGCCCCAATTTGACCAAAATTAGCATTTTTACAGACTTTTTCTCCTACTCAAAAGCTTCTATTTCGACCAATTTCAGGCATTTAAATGACTCTAAACAAACTTACTTTAGTTCCCAAAGTGATAATTAACATGCAATAGTCATGTACAGTCAAAAAATTAAACATAAAAAAATTACAATTTCTGACCATCTGGAGAAAGTTCGACCGGTCACGAGTCACCGTTTTTCATCAGAAAATGGATTTTTTGGACTGTAGAAAAATGTATTCAACATTTAATTTGGATTGAGACTCATGTTGAATAACTACTTTTTAAAGCCTCAATGTGACCAAAATTGCCATTTTTACAGACTTTTTCTCCTACTCAGAAGCTTCTATTTCGATCAATTCCAGGCATTAAATGACTCTAAACACACTTATTTAAGTTCCAAAAGTGATAATTAACATGCAATAGTCATTTACAGTCAAAAAACTTAAACATAAAAAAATTACAATTTCTGACCATCTGGAGAAAGTTCGACAGGTCACGGGTCATCGTTTTTCATCAGAAAATGTTTTTTTAGTACTGTAGAAAAATGTATTCAAAATTTAATTTGGATTGAGACTCATGTTGAATAACTACTTTTTAAAGTCTCAATGTGACCAAAATTGCCATTTTTACAGACTTTTTCTCCTACTCAGAAGCTTCTATTTCGATCAATTCCAGGCATTAAATGACTCTAAACACACTTATTTAAGTTCCAAAAGTGATAATTAACATGCAATAGTCATTTACAGTCAAAAAACTTAAACATAAAAAAATTACAATTTCTGACCATCTGGAGAAAGTTCGACAGTTCACGGGTCACCGTTTGTCATCAGAAAATTGATTTTTTGGACTGTAGGAAAATGTATTCAAAATGTCATTTGGATTGAGACTCATGTTGAATAACTACTTTTTAAAGCCCCAATTTGACCAAAATTGCCATTTTTACAGACTTTTTCTCCTACTCAAAAGCTTCTATTTGGACCAATTTCAGGCATTTAAATGACTCTAAACACACTTATTTTAGTTGCAAAAGTAATAGTTCACATGCATTAGTCATTTACAGTCAAAAAATTAAACATAAAAAAATTACAATTTCAGAAAATCTGGAGAAAGTTCGACAGGTCACGGGTCACTGTTTTTCATCAGAAAATTGATTTTTTGGACTGTAGGAAAATGTATTCAAAATGTCATTTGGATTGAGCCTCATGTTGAATAACTACTTTTTAAAGCCTCAATGTGACCAAAATTGCCATTTTTACAGATTTTTTCTCCTACTCAGAAGCATCTATTTCGACCAATTTCAGGCATTAAAATTACTCGAAACACACTTATTTTAGTTCCAAAAGTGATAATTCACATGCAATAGTTATTTACATTAAAAAAATTAAACATAAAAAAATTACAATTTCTGACCATCTGGAGAAAGTTCGACAGGTCACGGGACACTGTTTTTCATCAGAAAATGGATTTTTTGGACTGTAGAAAAATGTATTCAAAATGTCATTTTGATTGTGACTCATGTTGAATAACTACTTTTTAAAGCCCCAATTTGACCAAAATTGCCATTTTTACAGACTTTTTCTCCTACTCAAAAGCTTCTATTTCGACCAATTTCAGGCATTTAAATGACTCTAAACACACTTATTTTAGTTACAAAAGTGATAATTAACATGCAATAGTCATTTACAGTCAAAAAATTAAACATAAAAAAATTTCAATTTCTGACCATCTGGAGAAAGTTCGACAGGTCAGCGTTTTTCTTCGGAAAATTGATTTTTTTGGACTGTAGAAAAATTTATAGAAAATGTCATTTGGATTGAGACTCATGTTGAATTACTGCTTTTTAAAGCCTCAATGTGACCAAAACTGCCATTTTTACAGACTTTTTCTCCTACTCAAAAGCTTCTATTTCAACCAATTTCAGGCATTTAAATGACTCTAAACACACTTATTTTAGTTACAAAAGTGATAATTCACATGCAATAGTCATTTACAGTCAAAAACTTACACAATAAAAAATTACCAATTCTGACCATCTGGAGAATGTTCGACAGGTCACGGGACACTGTTCTTCATCAGAAAATTGATTTTTTGGACTTTAGAAAAATGAATTCAAAATGTCATTTGGATTGTGTCTCATGTTGAATAACTACTTTTTAAAGCCCCAATTTGACCAAAATTGCCATTTTTACAGACTTTTTCTCCTACTCAGAAGCTTCTATTTCGACCACTTTCAAGCATTAAATGACTCTAAACACACTTATTTTAGTTCCAAAAGTGATAATTCACATGCAATAGTCATTTACAGTCAAAAAATGTAACTTAAAAAAATTACAATTTCTGACCATCTGGAGAAAGTTCGACAGGTCACGGGTCATCGTTTTTCATCAGAAAATTGTTTTTTAGTACTGTAGAAAAATGTGTTCAAAATGTCATTTGGATTGTGCCTCATGTTGAATAACTACTTTTTAAAGCCTCAATGTGACCAAAATTGCCCTTTTTACAGCCTTTTTCTCCTACTCAGAAGCTTCTATTTCGATCAATTTCAGGCATTAAAATGACTCTAAACACACTTATTTTAGTTCCAAAAGTGATAATTAACATGCAATAGTCATTTACAGTCAAAAAACTTAAACATAAAAAAATTACAATTTCTGACCATCTGGAGAAAGTTCGACAGGTCACGGGTCACCGTTTTTAATCAGAAAATGGATTTTTTGGACTGTAGGAAAATGTATTCAAAATGTCATTTGGATTGAGACTCATGTTGAATATCTACTTTTTAAAGCCTCAATGTGACCAAAATTGCCAGTTTTTACAGACTTTTTCTCCTACTCAGAAGCATCTATTTCGACCAATTTCAGGCATTAAAATTACTCTAAACACACTTATTTTAGTTCCAAAAGTGATAATTCACATGCAATAGTCATTTACAGTCAAAAAATTTAACTTAAAAAAATTACAATTTCTGACCACCTGGAGAAAGTTCGACAGGTCACGAGTCACCGTTTTCCATCAGAAAATGGATTTTGTGGACTGTAGAAAAATGTATTCAAAATTTCATTTGGATTGAGACTCATGTTGAATAACTACTTTTTAAAGCCTCAATGTGACCAAAATTGCCATTTTTACAGACTTTTTCTCCTACTCAGAAGCTTCTATTTCGACCAATTTCAAGCATTAAATGACTCTAAACACACTTATTTTAGTTCCAAAAGTGATAATTCACATGCAATAGTCATTTACAGTCAAAAAATGTAACTTAAAAAAATTACAATTTCTGACCATCTGGAGAAAGTTCGACAGATCACGGGTCATCGTTTTTCATCAGAAAATTGTTTTTTAGTACTGTAGAAAAATGTATTCAAAATGTCATTTGGATTGTGCCTCATGTTGAATAACTACTTTTTAAAGCCTCAATGTGACCAAAATTGCCATTTTTACAGACTTTTTCATCTACTCAGAAGCTTCTATTTCGATCAATTGCAGGCATTAAAATGACTCTAAACACACTTATTTTAGTTCCAAAAGTGATAATTCACATGCAATAGTCATTTACAGTCAAAAAATTAAAGTAAAAACAATTACCAATTCTGACCATCTGGAGAAAGTGCAACAGGTCACGGGACACTGTTTTTCATCAGAAAATTCATTTTTTTGCCTTTGGAAAAATGTATTCAAAATGTCATTTGGATTGAGCCTCATGTTGAATAACTACTTTTTAAAGCCCCAATTTGACCAAAATTGCCATTTTTACAGACTTTTTCTCCTACTCAAAAGCTTCTATTTCGACCAATTTCAGGCATTTAAATGACTCTAAACAAACTTACTTTAGTTCCAAAAGTGATAATTAACATGCAATAGTCATTTACTGTCAAAAAATTAAACATAAAAAAATTACAATTTCTGACAATCTGGAGAAAGTTCGACAGGTCAGCGTTTTTCTTCAAAAAATTGATTTTTTTGGACTGTAGAAAAATGTATCCAAAATTTCATTTGGATTGTGCCTCATGTTGAATAACTACTTTTTAAAGCCTCAATGTGACCAAAATTGCCCTTTTTACAGACTTTTTCTCCTACTCAGAAGCTTCTATTTCGATCAATTTCAGGCATTAAAATGACTCTAAACACACTTATTTTAGTTCCAAAAGTGATAATTAACATGCAATAGTCATTTACAGTCAAAAAACTTAAACATAAAAAAATTACAATTTCTGACCATCTGGAGAAAGTTCGACAGGTCACGGGTCACCGTTTTTAATCAGAAAATGGATTTTTTGGACTGTAGGAAAATGTATTCAAAATGTCATTTGGATTGAGACTCATGTTGAATATCTACTTTTTAAAGCCTCAATGTGACCAAAATTGCCAGTTTTTACAGACTTTTTCTCCTACTCAGAAGCATCTATTTCGACCAATTTCAGGCATTAAAATTACTCTAAACACACTTATTTTAGTTCCAAAAGTGATAATTCACATGCAATAGTCATTTACAGTCAAAAAATTTAACTTAAAAAAATTACAATTTCTGACCACCTGGAGAAAGTTCGACAGGTCACGAGTCACCGTTTTCCATCAGAAAATGGATTTTGTGGACTGTAGAAAAATGTATTCAAAATTTCATTTGGATTGAGACTCATGTTGAATAACTACTTTTTAAAGCCTCAATGTGACCAAAATTGCCATTTTTACAGACTTTTTCTCCTACTCAGAAGCTTCTATTTCGACCAATTTCAAGCATTAAATGACTCTAAACACACTTATTTTTGTTCCAAAAGTGATAATTCACATGCAATAGTCATTTACAGTCAAAAAATGTAACTTAAAAAAATTACAATTTCTGACCATCTGGAGAAAGTTCGACAGATCACGGGTCATCGTTTTTCATCAGAAAATTGTTTTTTAGTACTGTAGAAAAATGTATTCAAAATGTCATTTGGATTGTGCCTCATGTTGAATAACTACTTTTTAAAGCCTCAATGTGACCAAAATTGCCATTTTTACAGACTTTTTCATCTACTCAGAAGCTTCTATTTCGATCAATTGCAGGCATTAAAATGACTCTAAACACACTTATTTTAGTTCCAAAAGTGATAATTCACATGCAATAGTCATTTACAGTCAAAAAATTAAAGTAAAAACAATTACCAATTCTGACCATCTGGAGAAAGTGCAACAGGTCACGGGACACTGTTTTTCATCAGAAAATTCATTTTTTTGCCTTTGGAAAAATGTATTCAAAATGTCATTTGGATTGAGCCTCATGTTGAATAACTACTTTTTAAAGCCCCAATTTGACCAAAATTGCCATTTTTACAGACTTTTTCTCCTACTCAGAAGCTTCTATTTCGACCAATTTCAAGCATTAAATGACTCTAAACACACCTATTTTAGTCCCAAAAGTGATAATTCACATGCAATAGTCATTTACAGTCAAAAACTGAAACAATAAAAAATTACCAATTCTGACCATCTGGAGAAAGTTCGACAGGTCACGAGTCACCGTTTTTCATCAGAAAATGGATTTTTTGGACTGTAGAAAAATGTATTCAAAATTTCATTTGGATTGAGACTCATGTTGAATACCTACTTTTTAAAGCCTCAATGTGACCAAAATTGCCATTTTTACAGACTTTTTCTCCTACTCAGAAGCTTCTATTTCGACAAATTTCAAGCATTAAATGACTCTAAACACACTTATTTTAGTTCCAAAAGTGATAATTCACATGCAATAGTCATTTACAGTCAAAAAATGTAACTTAAAAAAATTACAATTTCTGACCATCTGGAGAAAGTTCAACAGGTCACGGGTCATCGTTTTTCATCAGAAAATTGTTTTGTAGTACTGTAGAAAAATGTATTCAAAATGTCATTTGGATTGTGCCTCATGTTGAATAACTACTTTTTAAAGCCTCAATGTGACTAAAATTGCTATTTTTACAGACTTTTTCTCCTACTCAGAAGCTTCTATTTCGATCAATTCCAGGCATTAAATGACTCTAAACACACTTATTTAAGTTCCAAAAGTGATAATTAACATGCAATAGTCATTTACAGTCAAAAAACTTAAACATAAAAAAATTACAATTTCTGACCATCTGGAGAAAGTTCGACAGGTCACGGGTCACCGTTTGTCATCAGAAAATTGATTTTTTGGACTGTAGGAAAATGTATTCAAAATGTCATTTGGATTGTGCCTCATGTTGAATAACTACTTTTTAAAGCCCCAATTTGACCAAAATTGCTATTTTTACAGACTTTTTCTCCTACTCAAAAGCTTCTATTTGGACCAATTTCAGGCATTTAAATGACTCTAAACACACTTATTTTAGTTGCAAAAGTAATAGTTCACATGCATTAGTCATTTACAGTCAAAAAATTAAACATAAAAAAATTACAATTTCAGAAAATCTGGAGAAAGTTCGACAGGTCACGGGTCACTGTTTTTCATCAGAAAATGGATTTTTTGGACTGTAGGAAAATATATTAAAAATGTCATTTGGATTGAGCCTCATGTTGAATAACTACTTTTTAAAGCCTCAATGTGACCAAAATTGCCATTTTTACAGATTTTTTCTCCTACTCAGAAGCATCTATTTCGACCAATTTCAGGCATTAAAATTACTCGAAACACACTTATTTTAGTTCCAAAAGTGATAATTCACATGCAATAGTTATTTACATTAAAAAAATTAAACATAAAAAAATTACAATTTCTGACCATCTGGAGAAAGTTCGACAGGTCACAGGACACTGTTTTTCATCAGAAAATGGATTTTTTGGACTGTAGAAAAATGTATTCAAAATGTCATTTTGATTGTGACTCATGTTGAATAACTACTTTTTAAAGCCCCAATTTGACCAAAATTGCCATTTTTACAGACTTTTTCTCCTACTCAAAAGCTTCTATTTCGACCAATTTCAGGCATTTAAATGACTCTAAACACACTTATGTTAGTTCCAAAAGTGATAATTAACATGCAATAGTCATTTACAGTCCACAATTAAACATAAAAAAATTACAATTTCTGACCATCTGGAGAAAGTTCGACAGGTCACGGGTCACCGTTTTTCATCAGAAAATTGATTTTTTTGGACTGTAGGAAAATGTATTCAAAATATCATTTGGATTGAGACTCATGTTGAATATCTACTTTTTAAAGCCTCAATGTGACCAAAATTGCCATTTTTACAGACATTTTCTCCTACTCAGAAGCATCTATTTCGACCAATTTCAGGCATTAAAATTACTCGAAACACACTTATTTTAGTTCCAAAAGTGATAATTCACATGCAATAGTTATTTACATTAAAAAAATTAAACATAAAAAAATTACAATTTCTGACCATCTGGAGAAAGTTCGACAGGTCACAGGACACTGTTTTTCATCAGAAAATGGATTTTTTGGACTGTAGAAAAATGTATTCAAAATGTCATTTTGATTGTGACTCATGTTGAATAACTACTTTTTAAAGCCCCAATTTGACCAAAATTGCCATTTTTACAGACTTTTTCTCCTACTCAAAAGCTTCTATTTCGACCAATTTCAGGCATTTAAATGACTCTAAACACACCTATTTTAGTCCCAAAAGTGATAATTCACATGCAATAGTCATTTACAGTCAAAAACTGAAACAATAAAAAATTACCAATTCTGACCATCTGGAGAAAGTTCGACAGGTCATGGGACACTATTTTTTATCAGAAAATTGATTTTTTTGACTTTATAAAAATGTATTCAAAATGTCATTTGGACTGTGTCTCATGTTGAATAACTACTTTTTAAAGCCTCAATGTGACCAAAATTGCCATTTTTACAGACTTTTTCTCCTACTCAGAAGCTTCTATTTCGACCAATTTCAAGCATTAAATGACTCTAAACACACCTATTTTAGTCCCAAAAGTGATAATTCACATGCAATAGTCATTTACAGTCAAAAACTGAAACAATAAAAAATTACCAATTCTGACCATCTGGAGAAAGTTCGACAGGTCATGGGACACTATTTTTTATCAGAAAATTGATTTTTTTGACTTTATAAAAATGTATTCAAAATGTCATTTGGACTGTGTCTCATGTTGAATAACTACTTTTTAAAGCCTCAATGTGACCAAAATTGCCATTTTTACAGACTTTTTCTCCTACTCAGAAGCTTCTATTTCGACCAATTTCAAGCATTAAATGACTCTAAACACACCTATTTTAGTCCCAAAAGTGATAATTCACATGCAATAGTCATTTACAGTCAAAAACTGAAACAATAAAAAATTACCAATTCTGACCATCTGGAGAAAGTTCGACAGGTCACGAGTCACCGTTTTTCAACAGAAAATGGATTTTTTGGACTGTATAAAAATGTATTCAAAATGTCATTTAGATTGAGACTCATGTTGAATAACTACTTTTTAATGCCTCAATGTGACCAAAATTGCCATTTTTACAGACTTTTTCTCCTATTCAGAAGCTTCTATTTCTACCAATTTCAGGCATTAAAATGACTCTAAACACATTTGTTTTAGTTACAAAAGTGATAATTCACATGCAATAGTCATTTACAGTCAAAAACTGAAACAATAAAAAATTACCAATTCTGACCATCTGGAGAAAGTTCGACAGGTCATGGGACACTATTTTTCATCAGAAAATTGATTTTTTTGACTTTATAAAAATGTATTCAAAATGTCATTTGGACTGTGTCTCATGTTGAATAACTACTTTTTAAAGCCTCAATGTGACCAAAATTGCCAATTTTACAGACTTTTTCTCCTACTCAGAAGCTTCTATTTCGACCAATTTCAAGCATTAAATGACTCTGAACACACCTATTTTAGTCCCAAAAGTGATAATTCACATGCAATAGTCATTTACAGTCAAAAACTGAAACAATAAAAAATTACCAATTCTGACCATCTGGAGAAAGTTCGACAGGTCATGGGACACTATTTTTCATGAGAAAATTCATTTTTTTGCCTTTGGAAAAATGTATTCAAAATGTCATTTGGATTGAGCCTCATGTTGAATAACAACTTTTTAAAGCCCCAATTTGACCAAAATTAGCATTTTTACAGACTTTTTCTCCTACTCAGAAGCTTCTATTTTGACCAATTTCAGGCATTTAAATGACTCTAAACAAACTTACTTTAGTTCCCAAAGTGATAATTAACATGCAATAGTCATTCACAGTCAAAAAATTAAACATAAAAAAATTACAATTTCTGACCATCTGGAGTAAGTTCGACAGGTCACGAGTCACCGTTTTTCATCAGAAAATGGATTTTTTGGACTGTAGAAAAATGTATTCAAAATTTCATTTGGATTGAGACTCATGTTGAATAACTACTTTTTAAAGCCTCAATGTGACCAAAATTGCCATTTTTACAGACTTTTTCTCCTACTCAGAAGCTTCTATTTCGACCAATTTCAAGCATTAAATGACTCTAAACACACTTATTTTAGTCTCAAAAGTGATAATTCACATGCAATAGTCATTTACAGTCAAAAAATTTAACTTAAAAAAATTACAATTTCTGACCATCTGGAGAAAGTTCAGCAGGTCACGTGTCATCGTTTTTCATCAGCAAATTGTTTTTTAGTACTGTAGAAAAATGTATTCAAAATGTCATTTGGATTGTGCCTCATGTTGAATAACTACTTTTTAAAGCCTCAATGTGACTAAAATTGCTATTTTTACAGACTTTTTCTCCTACTCAGAAGCTTCTATTTCGATCAATTCCAGGCATTAAATGACTCTAAACACACTTATTTAAGTTCCAAAAGTGATAATTAACATGCAATAGTCATTTACAGTCAAAAAACTTAAACATAAAAAAATTACAATTTCTGACCATCTGGAGAAAGTTCAGCAGGTCACGGGTCACCGTTTGTTATCAGAAAATTGATTTTTTGGACTGTAGGAAAATGTATTCAAAATGTCATTTGGATTGAGACTCATGTTGAATAACTACTTTTTAAAGCCTCAATGTGACCAAAATTGCCATTTTTACAGATTTTTTCTCCTACTCAGAAGCATCTATTTCGACCAATTTCAGGCATTAAAATTACTCGAAACACACTTATTTTAGTTCCAAAAGTGATAATTCACATGCAATAGTTATTTACATTAAAAAATTTAACATAAAAAAATTACAATTTCTGACCATCTGGAGAAAGTTCGACAGGTCACGGGACACTGTTTTTCATCAGAAAATGGATTTTTTGGACTGTAGAAAAATGTATTCAAAATGTCATTTGGATTGTGACTCATGTTGAATAACTACTTTTTAAAGCCCCAATTTGACCAAAATTGCCATTTTTACAGACTTTTTCTCCTACTCAAAAGCTTCTATTTCGACCAATTTCAGGCATTTAAATGACTCTAAACACACTTATTTTAGTTCCAAAAGTGATAATTAACATGCAATAGTCATTTACAGTCAAAAAATTAAACATAAAAAAATTTCAATTTCTGACCATCTGGAGAAAGTTCGACAGGTCAGCGTTTTTCTTCAGAAAATTGATTTTTTTGGACTGTAGAAAAATGTATACAAAATGTCATTTGGATTAAGACTCATGTTGAATTACTGCTTTTTAAAGCCTCAATGTGACCAAAACTGCCATTTTTACAGACTTTTTCTCCTACTCAGAAGCTTCTATTTCAACCAATTTCAGGCATTTAAATGACTCTAAACACAACTTATTTCAGTTACAAAAGTGATAATTCACATGCAATAGTCATTTACAGTCAAAAACTTACACAATAAAAAATTACCAATTCTGACCATCTGGAGAATGTTCGACATGTCACGGGACACTGTTCTTCATCAGAAAATTGATTTTTTGGACTTTAGAAAAATGTATTCAAAATGTCATTTGGATTGTGTCTCATGTTGAATAACTACTTTTTAAAGCCCCAATTTGACCAAAATTGCCATTTTTACAGACTTTTTCTCCGACTCAGAAGCTTCTATTTCGACCACTTTCAAGCATTAAATGACTTTAAACACACTTATTTTAGTTCCAAAAGTGATAATTCACATGCAATAGTCATTTACAGTCAAAAAATGTAACTTAAAAAAATTACAATTTCTGACCATCTGGAGAAAGTTCGACAGGTCACGGGTCATCGTTTTTCATCAGAAAATTGTTTTTTACTACTGTAGAAAAATGTATTCAAAATGTCATTTGGATTGTGCCTCATGTTGAATCACTACTTTTTAAAGCCTCAATGTGACCAAAATTGCCCTTTTTACAGACTTTTTCTCCTACTCAGAAGCTTCTATTTCGATCAATTTCAGGCATTAAAATGACTCTAAACACACTTATTTTAGTTCCAAAAGTGATAATTAACATTCAATAGTCATTTACAGTCAAAAAATTAAACATAAAAAAATTACAATTTCTGACCATCTGGAGAAAGTTCGACAGGTCACCGTTTTTCATCAGAAAATTGATTTTTTTTTACTTTAGAAAAATGTATTCAAAATGTCATTTGGACTGTGTCTCATGTTAAATAACTACTTTTTAAAGCCTCAATGTGACCAAAATTGCCATTTTTACAGACTTTTTCTCCTACTCAGAAGCTTCTATTTCGACCAATTTCAGGCATTAAAATGACTCTAAACACACTTATTTTAGTTCCAAAAGTGATAATTCACATGCAATAGTCATTTACAGTCAAAAAATTAAAGTAAAAACAATTACCAATTGTGACCATCTGGAGAAAGTTCGACAGGTCACGGGACACTGTTTTTCATCAGAAAATTCATTTTTTTGCCTTTGGAAAAATGTATTCAAAATGTCATTTGGATTGAGCCTCATGTTGAATAACTACTTTTTAAAGCCCCAATTTGACCAAAATTGCCATTTTTACAGACTTTAACTCCTACTCAAAAGCTTCTATTTCGACCAATTTCAGGCATTTAAATGACTCTAAACAAACTTACTTTAGTTCCAAAAGTGATAATTAACATGCAATAGTCATTTACAGTCAAAAAATTAAACATAAAAAAATTACAATTTCTGACCATCTGGAGAAAGTTCGACAGGTCACGAGTCACCGTTTTTCATCAGAAAATGGATTTTTTGGACTGTAGAAAAATGTATTCAAAATTTCATTTGGATTGAGACTCATGTTGAATAACTACTTTTTAAAGCCTCAATGTGACCAAAATTGCCATTTTTACAGACTTTTTCTAATACTCAGAAGCTTCTATTTCGACCAATTTCAAGCATTAAATGACTCTAAACACACTTATTTTAGTTCCAAAAGTGATAATTCACATGCAATAGTCATTTACAGTCAAAAAATTTAACTCAAAAAAATTACAATTTCTGACCATCTGGAGAATGTTCGACAGGTCACGGGACACTGTTCTTCATCAGAAAATTGATTTTTTGGACTTTAGAAAAATGAATTCAAAATGTCATTTGGATTGTGTCTCATGTTGAATAACTACTTTTTAAAGCCCCAATTTGACCAAAATTGCCATTTTTACAGACTTTTTCTCCTACTCAGAAGCGTCTATTTCGACCAATTTCAAGCATTAAATGACTCTAAACACACTTATTTTAGTTCCAAAAGTGATAATTCACATGCACTAGTCATTTACAGTCAAAAAATGTAACTTAAACAAATTACAATTTCTGACCATCTGGAGAAAGTTCGACAGGTCACGGGTCACCGTTTTTCATCAGAAAATGGATTTTTTGGACTGTAGGAAAATGTATTCAAAATGTCATTTGGATTGAGACTCATGTTGAATATCTACTTTTTAAAGCCTCAATGTGACCAAAATTGCCATTTTTACAGACTTTTTCTCCTACTCAGAAGCTTCTATTTCGACCAATTTCAAGCATTAAATGACTCTAAACACACCTATTTTAGTTCCAAAAGTGATAATTCACATGCAATAGTCATTTACAGTCAAAAAATGTAACTTAAAAAAATTACAATTTCTGACCATCTGGAGAAAGTTCGACAGATCACGGGTCATCGTTTTTCATCAGAAAATTGTTTTTTAGTACTGTAGAAAAATGTATTCAAAATGTCATTTGGATTGTGCCTCATGTTGAATAACTACTTTTTAAAGCCTCAATGTGACCAAAATTGCCATTTTTACAGACTTTTTCTCCTACTCAGAAGCTTCTATTTCAATCAATTTCAGGCATTAAAATGACTCTAAACACACTTATTTTAGTTCTAAAAGTGATAATTCACATGCAATAGTCATTTACAGTCAAAAAATGTAACTTAAAAAAATTACAATTTCTGACCATCTGGAGAAAGTTCGACAGGTCACGGGTCATCGTTTTTCATCAGAAAATAGTTTTTTAGTACTGTAGAAAAATGTATTCAAAATGTCATTTGGATTGTGCCTCTTGTTGAATAACTACTTTTTAAAGCCTCAATGTGACCAAAGTTGCCATTTTTACAGACTTTTTCATCTACTCAGAAGCTTCTATTTCGATCAATTTCAGGCATTAAAATGACTCTAAACACACTTATTTTAGTTCCAAAAGTGATAATTCACATGCAATAGTCATTTACAGTCAAAAAATTAAAGTAAAAACAATTACCAATTCTGACCATCTGGAGAAAGTTCGACAGGTCACGGGACACTGTTTTTCATCAGAAAATTCATTTTTTTGCCTTTGGAAAAATGTATTCAAAATGTCATTTGGATTGAGCCTCATGTTGAATAACAACTTTTTAAAGCCCCAATTTGACCAAAATTAGCATTTTTACAGACTTTTTCTCCTACTCAGAAGCTTCTATTTCGACCAATTTCAGGCATTTAAATGACTCTAAACAAACTTACTTTAGTTCCCAAAGTGATAATTAACATGCAATAGTCATTCACAGTCAAAAAATTAAACATAAAAAAATTACAATTTCTGACCATCTGGAGTAAGTTCGACAGGTCACGAGTCACCGTTTTTCATCAGAAAATGGATTTTTTGGACTGTAGAAAAATGTATTCAAAATTTCATTTGGATTGAGACTCATGTTGAATAACTACTTTTTAAAGCCTCAATGTGACCAAAATTGCCATTTTTACAGACTTTTTCTCCTACTCAGAAGCTTCTATTTCGACCAATTTCAAGCATTAAATGACTCTAAACACACTTATTTTAGTTCCAAAAGTGATAATTCACATGCAATAGTCATTTACAGTCAAAAAATTTAACTTAAAAAAATTACAATTTCTGACCATCTGGAGAAAGTTCAGCAGGTCACGTGTCATCGTTTTTCATCAGCAAATTGTTTTTTAGTACTGTAGAAAAATGTATTCAAAATGTCATTTGGATTGTGCCTCATGTTGAATAACTACTTTTTAAAGCCTCAATGTGACTAAAATTGCTATTTTTACAGACTTTTTCTCCTACTCAGAAGCTTCTATTTCGATCAATTCCAGGCATTAAATGACTCTAAACACACTTATTTAAGTTCCAAAAGTGATAATTAACATGCAATAGTCATTTACAGTCAAAAAACTTAAACATAAAAAAATTACAATTTCTGACCATCTGGAGAAAGTTCGACAGGTCACGGGACACTGTTTTTCATCAGAAAATGGATTTTTTGGACTGTAGAAAAATGTATTCAAAATGTCATTTGGATTGTGACTCATGTTGAATAACTACTTTTTAAAGCCCCAATTTGACCAAAATTGCCATTTTTACAGACTTTTTCTCCTACTCAAAAGCTTCTATTTCGACCAATTTCAGGCATTTAAATGACTCTAAACACACTTATTTTAGTTCCAAAAGTGATAATTAACATGCAATAGTCATTTACAGTCAAAAAATTAAACATTAAAAAATTTCAATTTCTGACCATCTGGAGAAAGTTCGACAGGTCAGCGTTTTTCTTCAGAAAATTGATTTTTTTGGACTGTAGAAAAATGTATACAAAATGTCATTTGGATTGAGACTCATGTTGAATTACTGCTTTTTAAAGCCTCAATGTGACCAAAACTGCCATTTTTACAGACTTTTTCTCCTACTCAAAAGCTTCTATTTCAACCAATTTCAGGCATTTAAATGACTCTAAACACAACTTATTTCAGTTACAAAAGTGATAATTCACATGCAATAGTCATTTACAGTCAAAAACTTACACAATAAAAAATTACCAATTCTGACCATCTGGAGAATGTTCGACATGTCACGGGACACTGTTCTTCATCAGAAAATTGATTTTTTGGACTTTAGAAAAATGTATTCAAAATGTCATTTGGATTGTGTCTCATGTTGAATAACTACTTTTTAAAGCCCCAATTTGACCAAAATTGCCATTTTTACAGACTTTTTCTCCGACTCAGAAGCTTCTATTTCGACCACTTTCAAGCATTAAATGACTTTAAACACACTTATTTTAGTTCCAAAAGTGATAATTCACATGCAATAGTCATTTACAGTCAAAAAATGTAACTTAAAAAAATTACAATTTCTGACCATCTGGAGAAAGTTCGACAGGTCACGGGTCACCGTTTTTCATCAGAAAATTTATTTTTTGGACTGTAGGAAAATGTATTCAAAATGTCATTTGGATTGAGACTGTTGTTAAATATCTACTTTTTAAAGCCTCAATGTGACCAAAATTGCCATTTTTACAGACTTTTTCTCCTACTCAGAACCATCTATTTCGACCAATTTCAGGCATTAAAATTACTCTAAACACACTTATTTTAGTTTCAAAAGTGATAATTCACATGCAATAGTCATTTACATAAAAAAAATTAAACATAAAAAAATTACAATTTCTGACCATCTGGAGAAAGTTCGACAGGTCATGGGACACTGTTTTTCATCAGAAAATGGATTTTTTAGACTGTAGAAAAATGTATTCAAAATGTCATTTGGATTGTGACTCATGTTGAATAACTACTTTTTAAAGCCCCAATTTGACCAAAATTGCCATTTTTACAGACTTTTTCTCCTACTCAGAAGCTTCTATTTCGATCAATTTCAGGCATTAAAATGACTCTAAACACACTTATTTTAGTTCCAAAAGTGATAATTAACATTCAATAGTCATTTACAGTCAAAAAATTAAACATAAAAAAATTACAATTTCTGACCATCTGGAGAAAGTTCGACAGGTCACCGTTTTTCATCAGAAAATTGATTTTTTTTTACTTTAGAAAAATGTATTCAAAATGTCATTTGGACTGTGTCTCATGTTAAATAACTACTTTTTAAAGCCTCAATGTGACCAAAATTGCCATTTTTACAGACTTTTTCTCCTACTCAGAAGCTTCTATTTCGACCAATTTCAGGCATTAAAATGACTCTAAACACACTTATTTTAGTTCCAAAAGTGATAATTCACATGCAATAGTCATTTACAGTCAAAAAATTAAAGTAAAAACAATTACCAATTGTGACCATCTGGAGAAAGTTCGACAGGTCACGGGACACTGTTTTTCATCAGAAAATTCATTTTTTTGCCTTTGGAAAAATGTATTCAAAATGTCATTTGGATTGAGCCTCATGTTGAATAACTACTTTTTAAAGCCCCAATTTGACCAAAATTGCCATTTTTACAGACTTTAACTCCTACTCAAAAGCTTCTATTTCGACCAATTTCAGGCATTTAAATGACTCTAAACAAACTTACTTTAGTTCCAAAAGTGATAATTAACATGCAATAGTCATTTACAGTCAAAAAATTAAACATAAAAAAATTACAATTTCTGACCATCTGGAGAAAGTTCGACAGGTCACGAGTCACCGTTTTTCATCAGAAAATGGATTTTTTGGACTGTAGAAAAATGTATTCAAAATTTCATTTGGATTGAGACTCATGTTGAATAACTACTTTTTAAAGCCTCAATGTGACCAAAATTGCCATTTTTACAGACTTTTTCTAATACTCAGAAGCTTCTATTTCGACCAATTTCAAGCATTAAATGACTCTAAACACACTTATTTTAGTTCCAAAAGTGATAATTCACATGCAATAGTCATTTACAGTCAAAAAATTTAACTCAAAAAAATTACAATTTCTGACCATCTGGAGAAAGTTCAACAGGTCACGGGTCATCGTTTTTCATCAGAAAATTGTTTTTTAGTACTGTAGAAAAATGTATTCAAAATGTCATTTGGATTGAGACTCATGTTGAATATCTACTTTTTAAAGCATCAATGTGACCAAAATTGCCATATTTACAGATTTTTTCTCCTACTCAGAAGCATCTATTTCGACCAATTTCAGGCATTAAAATTACTCTAAACACACTTATTTTAGTTCCAAAAGTGATAATTCACATGCAATAGTCATTTACAGTCAAAAACTTACACAATAAAAAATTACCAATTCTGACCATCTGGAGAATGTTCGACAGGTCACGGGACACTGTTCTTCATCAGAAAATTGATTTTTTGGACTTTAGAAAAATGAATTCAAAATGTCATTTGGATTGTGTCTCATGTTGAATAACTACTTTTTAAAGCCCCAATTTGACCAAAATTGCCATTTTTACAGACTTTTTCTCCTACTCAGAAGCGTCTATTTCGACCAATTTCAAGCATTAAATGACTCTAAACACACTTATTTTAGTTCCAAAAGTGATAATTCACATGCACTAGTCATTTACAGTCAAAAAATGTAACTTAAACAAATTACAATTTCTGACCATCTGGAGAAAGTTCGACAGGTCACGGGTCACCGTTTTTCATCAGAAAATGGATTTTTTGGACTGTAGGAAAATGTATTCAAAATGTCATTTGGATTGAGACTCATGTTGAATATCTACTTTTTAAAGCCTCAATGTGACCAAAATTGCCATTTTTACAGACTTTTTCTCCTACTCAGAAGCTTCTATTTCGACCAATTTCAAGCATTAAATGACTCTAAACACACCTATTTTAGTTCCAAAAGTGATAATTCACATGCAATAGTCATTTACAGTCAAAAAATGTAACTTAAAAAAATTACAATTTCTGACCATCTGGAGAAAGTTCGACAGATCACGGGTCATCGTTTTTCATCAGAAAATTGTTTTTTAGTACTGTAGAAAAATGTATTCAAAATGTCATTTGGATTGTGCCTCATGTTGAATAACTACTTTTTAAAGCCTCAATGTGACCAAAATTGCCATTTTTACAGACTTTTTCTCCTACTCAGAAGCTTCTATTTCAATCAATTTCAGGCATTAAAATGACTCTAAACACACTTATTTTAGTTCTAAAAGTGATAATTCACATGCAATAGTCATTTACAGTCAAAAAATGTAACTTAAAAAAATTACAATTTCTGACCATCTGGAGAAAGTTCGACAGGTCACGGGTCATCGTTTTTCATCAGAAAATAGTTTTTTAGTACTGTAGAAAAATGTATTCAAAATGTCATTTGGATTGTGCCTCTTGTTGAATATCTACTTTTTAAAGCCTCAATGTGACCAAAGTTGCCATTTTTACAGACTTTTTCATCTACTCAGAAGCTTCTATTTCGATCAATTTCAGGCATTAAAATGACTCTAAACACACTTATTTTATTTTCAAAAGTGATAATTCACATGCAATAGTCATTTACATAAAAAAAATTAAACATAAAAAAATTACAATTTCTGACCATCTGGAGAAAG
Source organism: Triturus cristatus (assembly GCF_964204655.1). Classification (NCBI taxonomy): domain Eukaryota; kingdom Metazoa; phylum Chordata; class Amphibia; order Caudata; family Salamandridae; genus Triturus; species Triturus cristatus. The sequence goes on from NC_140591.1 coordinate 1,088,260,710, forward strand.
TTCGACAGGTCACGGGACACTGTTTTTCATCAGAAAATGGATTTTTTAGACTTTAGAAAAATGTATTCAAAATGTCATTTGGATTGTGACTCATGTTGAATAACTACTTTTTAAAGCCCCAATGTGACCAAAATTGCCATTTTTACAGACTTTCTCTCCTACTCAAAAGCTTCTATTTCGACCAATTTCAGGCATTTAAATGACTCTAAACACACTTATTTTAGTTGCAAAAGTAATAATTCACATGCAATAGTCATTTACAGTCAAAAAATTAAACATAAAATAAGTACAATTTCTGACCATCTGGAGAAAGTTCGACAGGTCACGAGTCACCGTTTTTCATCAGAAAATTGATTTTTTGGACTGTAGAAAAATTTATTCAAAATTTCATTTGGATTGAGACTCATGTTGAATAACTACTTTTTAAAGCCTCAATGTGACCAAAATTGCCATTTTTACAGACTTTTTCTCCTACTCAGAAGCTTTTATTTCGACCAATTTCAAGCATTAAATAACTCTAAACACACTTATTTTAGTTCCAAAAGTGATAATTCACATGCAATAGTCATTTACAGTCAAAAAATTTAACTTAAAAAAATTACAATTTCTGACCATCTGGAGAAAGTTCAACAGGTCACGGGTCATCGTTTTTCATCAGAAAATGGATTTTTTGGACTGTAGAAAAATGTATTCAAAATGTCATTTGGATTGAGACTCATGTTGAATAACTACTTTTTAAAGCCTCAATGTGACCAAAATTGCCATTTTTACAGACTTTTTCTCCTACTCAGAAGCTTCTATTTCTACCAATTTCAGGCATTAAAATGACTCTAAACACATTTATTTTATTTACAAAAGTGATAATTCACATGCAATAGTCAGTTACAGTCAAAAAATTAAACATAAAAAAATTACAATTTCTGACCATCTGTAGAAAGTTTAACAGGTCACGAGTCATTCGTTTTCACCAGAAAATTGTTTTTTAGTACTGTAGAAAAATGTATTCAAAATGTCATTTGGACTGTGTCTCATGTTGAATAACTACTTTTTAAAGCCTCAATGTGACCAAAATTGCCATTTTTACAGACTTTTTCTCCTACTCAGAAGCTTCTATTTCGATCAATTTCAGGCATTAAAATGACTCTAATCACACTTATTTTAGTTCCAAAAGTGATAATTCACATGCAAGAGTCATTTACAGACAAAAAATTAAACATAAAAAATTACAATTTCTGACCATCTGTAGAAAGTTTAACACGTCACGAGTCATTCGTTTTCATCAGAAAATTGTTTTTTAGTACTGTAGAAAAATGTATTCAAAATGTCATTTGGATTGTGCCTCATGTTGAATAACTACTTTTTAAAGCCTCAATGTGACCAAAATTGCCATTTTTACAGACTTTTTCTCCTATTCAGAAGCTTCTATTTCTACCAATTTCAGGCATTAAAATGACTCTAAACACATTTATTTTAGTTACAAAAGTGATAATTTACATGCAATAGTCATTTACAGTCAAAAACTGAAACAATAAAAAATTACCAATTCTGACCATCTGGAGAAAGTTCGACAGGTCATGGGACACTATTTTTCATCAGAAAATTTATTTTTTTGACTTTAGAAAAATGTATTCAAAATGTCATTTGGACTGTGTCTCATGTTGAATAACTACTTTTTAAAGCCTCAATGTGACCAAAATTACCATTTTTACAGACTTTTTCTCCTACTCAGAAGCTTCTATTTCGACCAATTTCAAGCATTAAATGACTCTAAACACACTTATTTTAGTTCCAAAAGTGATAATTCACATGCAATAGTCATTTACAGTCAAAAAATGTAACTTAAAAAAACTTACAATTTCTGACCATCTGGAGAAAGTTCGACAGGTCACGGGTCATCGTTTTTCATCAGAAAATTGTTTTTTAGTACTTTAGAAAAATGTATTCAAAATGTCATTTGGATTGTGCCTCATGTTGAATAACTACTTTTTAAAGCCTCAATGTGACCAAAATTGCCATTTTTACAGACTTTTTCTCCTACTCAGAAGCTTCTATTTCGACCAATTTCAGGCATTTAAATGACTCTAAACACACTTATTTTAGTTCCAAAAGTGATAATTCACATGCAATAGTCATTTACAGTCAAAAAATTAAAGTAAAAACAATTACCAATTGTGACCATCTGGAGAAAGTTCGACAGGTCACGGGACACTGTTTTTCATCAGAAAATTCATTTTTTTGCCTTTGGAAAAATGTATTCAAAATGTCATTTAGATTGAGCCTCATGTTGAATAACTACTTTTTAAAGCCTCAATGTGACCAAAATTGCCATTTTTACAGACTTTTTCTCCTACTCAGAAGCTTCTATTTCGATCAATTCCAGGCATTAAATTACTCTAAACACACTTATTTAAGTTCCAAAAGTGATAAATAAAATGCAATAGTCATTTACAGTCAAAAAATTTAACTTAAAAAAATTACAATTTCTGACCATCTGGAGAAAGTTCGACAGGTCACGGGTCACCGTTTTTCATCAGAAAATTGATTTTTTGGACTGTAGGAAAATGTATTCAAAATGTCATTTGGATTGAGACTCATGTTGAATATCTACTTTTTAAAGCCTCAATGTGACCAAAATTGCCATATTTACAGACTTTTTCTCCTACTCAGAACCATCTATTTCGACCAATTTCAGGCATTAAAATTACTCTAAACACACTTATTTTAGTTTCAAAAGTGATAATTCGCATGCAATAGTCATTTACATAAAAAAAATTAAATATAAAAAAATTACAATTACTGACTATCTGGAGAAAGTTCGACAGGTCACGGGACACTGTTTTTCATCAGAAAATAGATTTTTTGGACTGTAGAAAAATGTATTCAAAATGTCATTTGGATTGTGACTCAGGTTGAATAACTACTTTTTAAAGCCCCAATTTGACCAAAATTGCCATTTTTACAGACTTTTTCTCCTACTCAAAAGCTTCTATTTCGACCAATTTCAGGCATTTAAATGACTCTAAACACACTTATTTTAGTTCCAAAAGTGATAATTAACATGCAATAGTCATTTACAGTCAAAAAATTTAACTTAAAAAAACTTACAATTTCTGGCCATCTGGAGAAAGTTCGACAGGTCACGGGTCACCGTTTTTCATCAGAAAATTGATTTTTTGGACTGTAGGAAAATGTATTCAAAATGTCATTTGGATTGAGACTCATGTTGAATATCTACTTTTTAAAGCCTCAATGTGACCAAAATTGCCATATTTACAGACTTTTTCTCCTACTCAGAACCATCTATTTCGACCAATTTCAGGCATTAAAATTACTCTAAACACACTTATTTTAGTTTCAAAAGTGATAATTCGCATGCAATAGTCATTTACATAAAAAAAATTAAATATAAAAAAATTACAATTACTGACTATCTGGAGAAAGTTCGACAGGTCACGGGACACTGTTTTTCATCAGAAAATAGATTTTTTGGACTGTAGAAAAATGTATTCAAAATGTCATTTGGATTGTGACTCAGGTTGAATAACTACTTTTTAAAGCCCCAATTTGACCAAAATTGCCATTTTTACAGACTTTTTCTCCTACTCAAAAGCTTCTATTTCGACCAATTTCAGGCATTTAAATGACTCTAAACACACTTATTTTAGTTCCAAAAGTGATAATTAACATGCAATAGTCATTTACAGTCAAAAAATTTAACTTAAAAAAACTTACAATTTCTGGCCATCTGGAGAAAGTTCGACAGGTCACGAGTCACCGTTTTTCATCAGAAAATTGATTTTTTGGACTGTAGAAAAATGTATTCAAAATTTCATTTGGATTGAGACTCATGTTGAATAACTACTTTTTAAAGCCTCAATGTGACCAAAATTGCCATTTTTACAGACTTTTTCTCCTACTCAGAAGCTTCTATTTCTACCAATTTCAAGCATTAAATGACTCTAAACACACTTATTTTAGTTCCAAAAGTGATAATTCACATGCAATAGTCCTTTACAGTCAAAAAATTAAACATAAAAAAATTACAATTTCTGACTATCTGTAGAAAGTTTAACAGGTCACGAGTCATTCGTTTTCATCAGAAAATTGTTTTTTAGTACTGTAGAAAAATGTATTCAAAATGTCATTTGGATTGTGCCTCATGTTGAATAACTACTTTTTAAAGCCTCAATGTGACCAAAATTGCCATTTTTACAGACTTTTTCTCCTACTCAGAAGCTTCTATTTCGATCAATTCCAGGCATTAAAATGACTCTAAACACACTTATTTTAGTTTCAAAAGTGATAATTCACATGCAATAGTCATTTACATAAAAAAAATTAAACATAAAAAAATTACAATTTCTGACTCTCTGGAGAAAGTTCGACAGGTCACGGGACACTGTTTTTCATCAGAAAATAGATTTTTTGGACTGTAGAAAAATGTATTCAAAATGTCATTTGGATTGTGACTCATGTTGAATAACTACTTTTTAAAGCCCCAATTTGACCAAAATTGCCATTTTTACAGACTTTTTCTCCTACTCAAAAGCTTCTATTTCGACCAATTTCAGGCATTTAAATGACTCTAAACACACTTATTTTAGTTGCAAAAGTAATAATTCACATGCATTAGTCATTTACAGTCAAAAAATTAAACATAAAAAAATTACAATTTCAGAACATCTGGAGAAAGTTCGACAGGTCACGGGACACTGTTTTTCATCAGAAAATTGATTTTTTTGCCTTTGGAAAAATGTATTCAAAATGTCCTTTGGATTGTGACTCATGTTGAATAACTACTTTTTAAAGCCCCAATTTGACCAAAATTGCCATTTTTACAGACTTATTCTCCTACTCAAAAGCTTCTATTTCGACCAATTTCAGGCCTTTAAATGACTCTAAACAAACTTATTTTAGTTCCAAAAGTGATAATTAACATGCAATAGTCATTTACAGTCAAAAAATTAAACATAAAAAAATTACAATTTCTGACCATTTGTAGAAAGTTTAACAGGTCACGAGTCATTCGTTTTCATCAGAAAATTGTTTTTTAGTACTGTAGAAAAATGTATTCAAAATGTCATTTGGATTGTGCCTTATGTTGAATAATTACTTTTTAAAGCCTCAATGTGACCAAAATTGCCATTTTTACAGACTTTTTCTCCTACTCAGAAGCTTCTATTTCAATCAATTCCAGGCATTAAAATGACTCTAAACACACTTATTTAAGTTCCAAAAGTGATAATTAACATGCAATAGTCATTTACAGTCAAAAAACTTAAACATAAAAAAATTACAATTTCTGACCATCTGGAGAAAGTTCGACAGGTCACGGGTCACCGTTTTTCATCAGAAAATTGATTTTTTGGACTGTAGGAAAATGTATTCAAAATGTCATTTGGATTGAGACTGTTGTTGAATATCTACTTTTTAAAGCCTCAATGTGACCAAAATTGCCATTTTTACAGACTTTTTCTCCTACTCAGAACCATCTATTTCGACCAATTTCAGGCATTAAAATTACTCTAAACACACTTATTTTATTTTCAAAAGTGATAATTCACATGCAATAGTCATTTACATAAAAAAAATTAAACATAAAAAAATTACAATTTCTGACCATCTGGAGAAAGTTCGACAGGTCACGGGACACTGTTTTTCATCAGAAAATGGATTTTTTAGACTTTAGAAAAATGTATTCAAAATGTCATTTGGATTGTGACTCATGTTGAATAACTACTTTTTAAAGCCCCAATGTGACCAAAATTGCCATTTTTACAGACTTTCTCTCCTACTCAAAAGCTTCTATTTCGACCAATTTCAGGCATTTAAATGACTCTAAACACACTTATTTTAGTTGCAAAAGTAATAATTCACATGCAATAGTCATTTACAGTCAAAAAATTAAACATAAAATAATTACAATTTCTGACCATCTGGAGAAAGTTCGACAGGTCACGAGTCACCGTTTTTCATCAGAAAATTGATTTTTTGGACTGTAGAAAAATTTATTCAAAATTTCATTTGGATTGAGACTCATGTTGAATAACTACTTTTTAAAGCCTCAATGTGACCAAAATTGCCATTTTTACAGACTTTTTCTCCTACTCAGAAGCTTTTATTTCGACCAATTTCAAGCATTAAATAACTCTAAACACACTTATTTTAGTTCCAAAAGTGATAATTCACATGCAATAGTCATTTACAGTCAAAAAATTTATCTTAAAAAAATTACAATTTCTGACCATCTGGAGAAAGTTCAACAGGTCACGGGTCATCGTTTTTCATCAGAAAATGGATTTTTTGGACTGTAGAAAAATGTATTCAAAATGTCATTTGGATTGAGACTCATGTTGAATAACTACTTTTTAAAGCCTCAATGTGACCAAAATTGCCATTTTTACAGACTTTTTCTCCTACTCAGAAGCTTCTATTTCTACCAATTTCAGGCATTAAAATGACTCTAAACACATTTATTTTATTTACAAAAGTGATAATTCACATGCAATAGTCAGTTACAGTCAAAAAATTAAACATAAAAAAATTACAATTTCTGACCATCTGTAGAAAGTTTAACAGGTCACGAGTCATTCGTTTTCACCAGAAAATTGTTTTTTAGTACTGTAGAAAAATGTATTCAAAATGTCATTTGGACTGTGTCTCATGTTGAATAACTACTTTTTAAAGCCTCAATGTGACCAAAATTGCCATTTTTACAGACTTTTTCTCCTACTCAGAAGCTTCTATTTCGATCAATTTCAGGCATTAAAATGACTCTAATCACACTTATTTTAGTTCCAAAAGTGATAATTCACATGCAAGAGTCATTTACAGACAAAAAATTAAACATAAAAAATTACAATTTCTGACCATCTGTAGAAAGTTTAACACGTCACGAGTCATTCGTTTTCATCAGAAAATTGTTTTTTAGTACTGTAGAAAAATGTATTCAAAATGTCATTTGGATTGTGCCTCATGTTGAATAACTACTTTTTAAAGCCTCAATGTGACCAAAATTGCCATTTTTACAGACTTTTTCTCCTACTCAAAAGCTTCTATTTCGACCAATTTCAGGCATTTAAATGACTCTAAACACACTTATTTTAGTTCCAAAAGTGATAATTAACATGCAATAGTCATTTACAGTCAAAAAATTAAACATAAAAAAATTACAATTTCTGACCATCTGGAGAAAGTTCGACAGGTCACGGGTCACCGTTTTTCATCAGAAAATGGATTTTTTGGACTGTAGGAAAATGTATTCAAAATGTCATTTGGATTGAGACTGTTGTTGAATATCTACTTTGTAAAGCCTCAATGTGACCAAAATTGCCATTTTTACAGACTTTTTCTCCTACTCAGAACCATCTATTTCGACCAATTTCAGGCATTAAAATTACTCTAAACACACTTATTTTAGTTTCAAAAGTGATAATTCACATGCAATAGTCATTTACATAAAAAAAATTAAACATAAAAAAATTACAATTTCTGACTATCTGGAGAAAGTTCGACAGGTCACGGGACACTGTTTTTCATCAGAAAATGGATTTTTTAGACTGTAGAAAAATGTATTCAAAATGTCATTTGGATTGTGACTGATGTTGAATAACTACTTTTTAAAGCCCCAATTTGACCAAAATTGCCATTTTTACAGACTTTTTCTCCTACTCAAAAGCTTCTATTTCTACCAATTTCAGGCATTTAAATGACTCTAAACACACTTATTTTAGTTGCAAAAGTAATAATTCACATGCAATAGTCATTTACAGTCAAAAAATTAAACATAAAAAAATTACAATTTCTGACCATCTGGAGAAAGTTCGACAGGTCACGAGTCACCGTTTTTCATCAGAAAATTGATTTTTTGGACTGTAGAAAATTTTATTCAAAATTTCATTTGGATTGAGACTCATGTTGAATAACTACTTTTTAAAGCCTCAATGTGACCAAAATTGCCATTTTTACAGACTTTTTCTCCTACTCAGAAGCTTTTATTTCGACCAATTTCAAGCATTAAATGACTCTAAACACACTTATTTTAGTTCCAAAAGTGATAATTCACATGCAATAGTCATTTACAGTCAAAAAATTTAACTTAAAAAAATTATAATTTCTGACCATCTGGAGAAAGTTCAACAGGTCACGGGTCATCATTTTTCATCAGAAAATGGATTTTTTGGACTGTAGAAAAATGTATTCAAAATGTCATTTGGATTGAGACTCATGTTGAATAACTACTTTTTAAAGCCTCAATGTGACCAAAATTGCCATTTTTACAGACTTTTTCTCCTACTCAGAAGCTTCTATTTCTACCAATTTCAGGCATTAAAATGACTCTAAACACATTTATTTTAGTTACAAAAGTGATAATTCACATGCAATAGTCAGTTACAGTCAAAAAATTAAACATAAAAAAAGTACAATTTCTGACCATCTGTAGAAAGTTTAACAGGTCACGAGTCATTCGTTTTCATCAGAAAATAGTTTTTTAGTACTGTAGAAAAATGTATTCAAAATGTCATTTGGATTGTGCCTCATGTTGAATAACTACTTTTTAAAGCCTCAATGTGACCAAAATTGCCATTTTTACAGACTTTTTCTCCTACTCAAAAGCTTCTATTTCGACCAATTTCAGGCATTTAAATGACTCTAAACAAACTTATTTTAGTTCCAAAAGTGATAATTAACATGCAATAGTGATTTACAGTCAAAAAATTAAACATAAAAAAATTACAATTTCTGACCATCTGGAGAAAGTTCGACAGGTCACGGGTCACCGTTTTTCATCAGAAAATTGATTTTTTGGACTGTAGGAAAATGTATTCAAAATGTCATTTGGATTGTGCCTCATGTTGAATATCTACTTTTTAAAGCCTCAATGTGACCAAAATTGCCATTTTTACAGACTTTTTCTCCTACTCAGAACCATCTATTTCGACCAATTTCAGGCATTAAAATTACTCTAAACACACTTATTTTAGTTTCAAAAGTGATAATTCACATGCAATAGTCATTTACATAAAAAAAATTAAACATAAAAAAATTACAATTTCTGACTATCTGGAGAAAGTTCGACAGGTCACGGGACACTGTTTTTCATCAGAAAATGGATTTTTTAGACTGTAGAAAAATGTATTCAAAATGTCATTTGGATTGTGACTGATGTTGAATAACTACTTTTTAAAGCCCCAATTTGACCAAAATTGCCATTTTTACAGACTTTCTCTCCTACTCAAAAGCTTCTATTTCGACCAATTTCAGGCATTTAAATGACTCTAAACACACCTATTTTAGTTGCAAAAGTAATAATTTACATGCAATAGTCATTTACAGTCAAAAAATTAAACATAAAAAAATTACAATTTCTGACCATCTGTAGAAAGTTTAACAGGTCACGAGTCATTCGTTTTCATCAGAAAATTGTTTTTTAGTACTGTAGAAAAATGTATTCAAAATGTCATTTGGATTGTGCCTCATGTTGAATAACTACCTTTTAAAGCCTCATTGTGACCAAAATTGCCATTTTTACAGACTTTTTCTCCTACTCAAAAGCTTCTATTTCGACCAATTTCAGGCATTTAAATGACTCTAAACAAACTTATTTTAGTTCCAAAAGTGATAATTAACATGCAATAGTCATTTACAGTCAAAAAATTAAACATAAAAAAATTACAATTTCTGACCATCTGGAGAAAGTTCGACAGGTCACGGGTCACCGTTTTTCATCAGAAAATTGATTTTTCGGAATGTAGGAAAATGTATTCAAAATGTCATTTGGATTGAGACTGTTGTTGAATATCTACTTTTTAAAGCCTCAATGTGACCAAAATTGCCATTTTTACAGACTTTTTCTCCTACTCAGAACCATCTATTTCGACCAATTTCAGGCATTAAAATTACTCTAAACACACCTATTTTAGTTTCAAAAGTGATAATTCACATGCAATAGTCATTTACATAAAAAAAATTAAACATAAAAAAATTACAATTTCTGACTATCTGGAGAAAGTTCGACAGGTCACGGGACACTGTTTTTCATCAGAAAATGGATTTTTTAGACTGTAGAAAAATGTATTCAAAATGTCATTTGGATTGTGACTGATGTTGAATAACTACTTTTTAAAGCCCCAATTTGACCAAAATTGCCATTTTTACAGACTTTTTCTCCTACTAAAAAGCTTCTATTTCGACCAATTTCAGGCATTTAAATGACTCTAAACACACTTATTTTAGTTGCAAAAGTAATAATTCACATGCAATAGTCGTTTACAGTCAAAAAATTAAACATAAAAAAATTACAATTTCTGACCATCTGGAGAAAGTTCGACAGGTCACGAGTCATTCGTTTTCATCAGAAAATTGTTTTTTAGTACTGTAGAAAAATGTATTCAAAATGTCATTTGGATTGTGCCTCATGTTGAATAACTACTTTTTAAAGCCTCAATGTGACCAAAATTGCCATTTTTACAGACTTTTTCTCCTACTCAGAAGCTTCTATTTCGATCTATTCCAGGCATTAAAATGACTCTAAACACACTTATTTAAGTTCCAAAAGTGATAATTAACATGCAATAGTCATTTACAGTCAAAAAACTTAAACATAAAAAAATTAAAATTACTGACCATCTGGAGAAAGTTCGACAGGTCACGAGTCACCGTTTTTCATCAGAAAATTGATTTTTTGGACTGTAGGAAAATGTATTCAAAATGTCATTTGGATTGAGACTCATGTTGAATATCTACTTTTTAAAGCCTCAATGTGACCAAAATTGCCATTTTTACAGACTTTTTCTCCTACTCAAAAGCTTCTATTTCGACCAATTTCAGGCATTTAAATGACTCTAAACACACTTATTTTAGTTGCAAAAGTAATAATTCACATGCATTAGTCATTTACAGACAAAAAATTAAACATAAAAAAATTACAATTTCAGAACATCTGGAGAAAGTTCGACAGTTCACGGGACACTGTTTTTCATCAGGAAATTTATTTTTTTGCCTTTGGAAAAATGTATTCAAAATGTCCTTTGGATTGAGCCTCATGTTGAATAACTACTTTTTAAAGCCCCAATTTGACCAAAATTGCCATTTTTACAGACTTTTTCTCCTACTCAAAAGCTTCTATTTCGACCAATTTCAGGCATTTAAATGACTCTAAACAAACTTATTTTAGTTCCAAAAGTGATAATTCACATGCAATAGTCATTTACAGTCAAAAAATTTAACTTAAAAAAATTACAATTTCTGACCATCTGGAGAAAGTTCGACAGGTCACGAGTCACCGTTTTTCATCAGAAAATTGATTTTTTGGACTGTAGAAAAATTTATCCAAAATTTCATTTGGATTGAGACTCATGTTGAATAACTACTTTTTAAAGCCTCAATGTGACCAAAATTGCCATTTTTACAGACTTTTTCTCCTACTCAGAAGCTTCTATTTCTACCAATTTCAGGCATTAAAATGACTCTAAACACATTTATTTTAGTTACAAAAGTGATAATTCACATGCAATAGTCATTTACAGTGAAAAACTTAAACAATAAAAAATTACCAATTCTGACCATCTGGAGAAAGTTCGACAGGTCATGGGACACTATTTTTCATCAGAAAATTGATTTTTTTGACTTTAGAAAAATGTATTCAAAATGTCATTTGGACTGTGTCTCATGTTGAATAACTACTTTTTAAAGCCTCAATGTGACCAAAATTGCCATTTTTACAGACTTTTTCTCCTACTCAGAAGCTTCTATTTCGATCAATTTCAGGCATTAAAATGACTCTAATCACACTTATTTTAGTTCCAAAAGTGATAATTCACATGCAATAGTCATTTACAGACAAAAAATTAAACATAAAAAATTACAATTTCTGACCATCTGTAGAAAGTTTAACAGGTCACGAGTCATTCGTTTTCATCAGAAAATTGTTTTTTAGTACTGTAGAAAAATGTATTCAAAATGTCATTTGGACTGTGTCTCATGTTGAATAACTACTTTTTAAAGCCTCAATGTGACCAAAATTGCCATTTTTACAGACTTTTTCTCCTACTCAGAAGCTTCTATTTCGATCAATTTCAGGCATTAAAATGACTCTAATCACACTTATTTTAGTTCCAAAAGTGATAATTCACATGCAATAGTCATTTACAGACAAAAAATTAAACATAAAAAATTACAATTTCTGACCATCTGTAGAAAGTTTAACAGGTCACGAGTCATTCGTTTTCATCAGAAAATTGTTTTTTAGTACTGTAGAAAAATGTATTCAAAATGTCATTTGGATTGTGCCTCATGTTGAATAACTACCTTTTAAAGCCTCATTGTGACCAAAATTGCCATTTTTACAGACTTTTTCTCCTACTCAAAAGCTTCTATTTCGACCAATTTCAGGCATTTAAATGACTCTAAACAAACTTATTTTAGTTCCAAAAGTGATAATTAACATGCAATAGTCATTTACAGTCAAAAAATTAAACATAAAAAAATTACAATTTCTGACCATCTGGAGAAAGTTCGACAGGTCACGGGTCACCGTTTTTCATCAGAAAATTGATTTTTCGGACTGTAGGAAAATGTATTCAAAATGTCATTTGGATTGGGACTGTTGTTGAATATCTACTTTTTAAAGCCTCAATGTGACCAAAATTGCCATTTTTACAGACTTTTTCTCCTACTCAGAACCATCTATTTCGACCAATTTCAGGCATTAAAATTACTCTAAACACACCTATTTTAGTTTCAAAAGTGATAATTCACATGCAATAGTCATTTACATAAAAAAAATTAAACATAAAAAAATTACAATTTCTGACTATCTGGAGAAAGTTCGACAGGTCACGGGACACTGTTTTTCATCAGAAAATGGATTTTTTAGACTGTAGAAAAATGTATTCAAAATGTCATTTGGATTGTGACTGATGTTGAATAACTACTTTTTAAAGCCCCAATTTGACCAAAATTGCCATTTTTACAGACTTTTTCTCCTACTCAAAAGCTTCTATTTCGACCAATTTCAGGCATTTAAATGACTCTAAACACACTTATTTTAGTTGCAAAAGTAATAATTCACATGCAATAGTCATTTACAGTCAAAAAATTAAACATAAAAAAATTACAATTTCTGACCATCTGGAGAAAGTTCGACAGGTCACGAGTCATTCGTTTTCATCAGAAAATTGTTTTTTAGTACTGTAGAAAAATGTATTCAAAATGTCATTTGGATTGTGCCTCATGTTGAATAACTACTTTTTAAAGCCTCAATGTGACCAAAATTGCCATTTTTACAGACTTTTTCTCCTACTCAGAAGCTTCTATTTCGATCTATTCCAGGCATTAAAATGACTCTAAACACACTTATTTAAGTTCCAAAAGTGATAATTAACATGCAATAGTCATTTACAGTCAAAAAACTTAAACATAAAAAAATTAAAATTACTGACCATCTGGAGAAAGTTCGACAGGTCACGAGTCACCGTTTTTCATCAGAAAATTGATTTTTTGGACTGTAGGAAAATGTATTCAAAATGTCATTTGGATTGAGACTCATGTTGAATATCTACTTTTTAAAGCCTCAATGTGACCAAAATTGCCATTTTTACAGACTTTTTCTCCTACTCAAAAGCTTCTATTTCGACCAATTTCAGGCATTTAAATGACTCTAAACACACTTATTTTAGTTGCAAAAGTAATAATTCACATGCATTAGTCATTTACAGTCAAAAAATTAAACATAAAAAAATTACAATTTCAGAACATCTGGAGAAAGTTCGACAGGTCACGGGACACTGTTTTTCATCAGGAAATTTATTTTTTTGCCTTTGGAAAAATGTATTCAAAATGTCCTTTGGATTGAGCCTCATGTTGAATAACTACTTTTTAAAGCCCCAATTTGACCAAAATTGCCATTTTTACAGACTTTTTCTCCTACTCAAAAGCTTCTATTTCGACCAATTTCAGGCATTTAAATGACTCTAAACAAACTTATTTTAGTTCCAAAAGTGATAATTAACATGCAATAGTCATTTACAGTCAAAAAATTAAACATAAAAAAATTACAATTTCTGACCGTCTGGAGAAAGTTCGACAGGTCACAAGTCACCGTTTTTCATCAGAAAATTGATTTTTTGGACTGTAGAAAAATGTATCCAAAATTTCATTTGGATTGAGAGTCATGTTGAATAACTACTTTTTAAAGCCTCAATGTGACCAAAATTGCCATTTTTACAGACTTTTTCTCCTACTCAGAAGCTTCTATTTCTACCAATTTCAGGCATTAAAATGACTCTAAACACATTTATTTTAGTTACAAAAGTGATAATTCACATGCAATAGTCATTTACAGTGAAAAACTTAAACAATAAAAAATTACCAATTCTGACCATCTGGAGAAAGTTCGACAGGTCATGGGACACTATTTTTCATCAGAAAATTGATTTTTTTTACTTTAGAAAAATGTATTCAAAATGTCATTTGGACTGTGTCTCATGTTGAATAACTACTTTTTAAAGCCTCAATGTGACCAAAATTGCCATTTTTACAGACTTTTTCTCCTACTCAGAAGCTTCTATTTCAATCAATTTCAGGCATTAAAATGACTCTAAACACACTTATTTTAGTTCCAAAAGTGATAATTCACATGCAATAGTCATTTACAGTCAAAAAATTAAAGTAAAAACAATTACCAATTCTGACCATCTGGAGAAAGTTCGACAGGTCACGGGACACTGTTTTTCATCTGAAAATTCATTTTTTTGCCTTTGGAAAAATGTATTCAAAATGTCATTTGGATTGAGCCTCATGTTGAATAACTACTTTTAAAAGCCCCAATTTGACCAAAATTAGCATTTTTACAGACTTTTTCTCCTACTCAAAAGCTTCTATTTCGACCAATTTCAGGCATTTAAATGACTCTAAACAAACTTACTTTAGTTACAAAAGTGATAATTAACATGCAATAGTCATTTACAGTCAAAAAATTAAACATAAAAAAATTACAATTTCTGACCATCTGGAGAAAGTTCGACAGGTCACGAGTCACCGTTTTTTATCAGAAAATGGATTTTTTGGACTGTAGAAAAATGTATTCAAAATGTCATTTGGATTGTGCCTCATGTTGAATAACTACTTTTTAAAGCCTCAATGTGACCAAAATTGCCATTTTTACAGACTTTTTCTCCTACTCAAAAGCTTCTCTTTCGACCAATTTCAGGCATTTAAATGACTCTAAACATACTTATTTTAGTTCCAAAAGTGATAATTAACATGCAATAGTCATTTACAGTCAAAAAATTAAACATAAAAAAATTACAATTTCTGACAATCTGGAGAAAGTTCGACAGGTCAGCGTTTTTCTTCAGAAAATTGATTTTTTTGGACTGTAGAAAAATGTATACTAAATGTCATTTGGATTGAGACTCATGTTGAATTACTACTTTTTAAAGCCTCAATGTGACCAAAACTGCCATTTTTACAGACTTTTTCTCCTACTCAGAAGCTTCTATTTCTACCAATTTCAGGCATTAAAATGACTCTAAACACATTTATTTTAGTTACAAAAGTGATAATTCACATGCAATAGTCATTTACAGTCAAAAACTTAAACAATAAAAAATTACCAATTCTGACCATCTGGAGAAAGTTCAACAGGTCATGGGACACTATTTTTCATCAGAAAATTGATTTTTTTGACTTTAGAAAAATGTATTCAAAATGTCATTTGGATTGAGCCTCATGTTGAATAACTACTTTTTAAAGCCCCAATTTGACCAAAATTGCCATTTTTACAGACTTTTTCTCCTACTCAAAAGCTTCTATTTCGACCAATTTCAGGCATTTAAATGACTCTAAACAAACTTATTTTAGTTCCAAAAGTGATAATTAACATGCAATAGTGATTTACAGTCAAAAAATTAAACATAAAAAAATTACAATTTCTGACCGTCTGGAGAAAGTTCGACAGGTCACGAGTCACCGTTTTTCATCAGAAAATGGATTTTTTGGACTGTAGAAAAATTTATCCAAAATTTCATTTGGATTGAGACTCATGTTGAATAACTACTTTTTAAAGCCTCAATGTGACCAAAATTGCCATTTTTACAGACTTTTTCTCCTACTCAGAAGCTTCTATTTTGACCAATTTCAAGCATTAAATGACTCTAAACACACTTATTTTAGTTCCAAAAGTGATAATTCACATGCAATAGTCATTTACAGTCAAAAAATTTAACTTAAAAAAATTACAATTTCTGACCATCTGGAGAAAGTTCGACAGGTCACGGGTCACCGTTTTTCATCAGAAAATTTATTTTTTGGACTGTAGGAAAATGTATTCAAAATGTCATTTGGATTGAGACTGTTGTTAAATATCTACTTTTTAAAGCCTCAATGTGACCAAAATTGCCATTTTTACAGACTTTTTCTCCTACTCAGAACCATCTATTTCGACCAATTTCAGGCATTAAAATTACTCTAAACACACTTATTTTAGTTTCAAAAGTGATAATTCACATGCAATAGTCATTTACATAAAAAAAATTAAACATAAAAAAATTACAATTTCTGACCATCTGGAGAAAGTTCGACAGGTCATGGGACACTGTTTTTCATCAGAAAATGGATTTTTTAGACTGTAGAAAAATGTATTCAAAATGTCATTTGGATTGTGACTCATGTTGAATAACTACTTTTTAAAGCCCCAATTTGACCAAAATTGCCATTTTTACAGACTTTTTCTCCTACTCAAAAGCTTCTATTTCAACCAATTTCAGGCATTTAAATGACTCTAAACACACTTATTTTAGTTGCAAAAGTAATAATTCACATGCAATAGTCATTTTCAGTCAAAAAATTAAACATAAAAAAATTACAATTTCTGACCATCTGGAGAAAGTTCGACAGGTCACGAGTCACCGTTTTTCATCAGAAAATTGATCTTTTGGACTGTAGAAAAATGTATTCAAAATTTCATTTGGATTGAGACTCATGTTGAATAACTACTTTTTAAAGCCTCAATGTGACCAAAATTGCCATTTTTACAGACTTTTTCTCCTACTCAGAAGCTTTTATTTCGACCAATTTCAAGCATTAAATGACTCTAAACACACTTATTTTAGTTACAAAAGTGATAATTCACATGCAATAGTCATTTACAGTCAAAAACTTAAACAATAAAAAATTACCAATTCTGACCATCTGGAGAAAGTTCAACAGGTCATGGGACACTATTTTTCATCAGAAAATTGATTTTTCTGACTTTAGAAAAATGTATTCAAAATGTCATTTGGATTGAGCCTCATGTTGAATAACTACTTTTTAAAGCCCCAATTTGACCAAAATTGCCATTTTTACAGACTTTTTCTCCTACTCAAAAGCTTCTATTTCAACCAATTTCAGGCATTTAAATGACTCTAAACAAACTTATTTTAGTTCCAAAAGTGATAATTAACATGCAATAGTCATTTACAATCAAAAAATTAAACATAAAAAAATTACAATTTCTGACCGTCTGGAGAAAGTTCGACAGGTCACGAGTCACCGTTTTTCATCAGAAAATGGATTTTTTGGACTGTAGAAAAATGTATCCAAAATTTCATTTGGATTGAGACTCATGTTGAATAACTACTTTTTAAAGCCTCAATGTGACCAAAATTGCCATTTTTACAGACTTTTTCTCCTACTCAGAAGCTTCTATTTCGACCAATTTCAAGCATTAAATGGCTCTAAACACACTTATTTTAGTTCCAAAAGTGATAATTCACATGCAATAGTCATTTACAGTCAAAAAATTTAACTTAAAAAAATTACAATTTCTGACCATCTGGAGAAAGTTCGACAGGTCACGAGTCACCGTTTTTCATCAGAAAATGGATTTTTTGGACTGTAAAAAAATGTATTCAAAATGTCATTTGGATTGAGCCTCATGTTGAATAACTACTTTTTAAAGCCCCAATTTGACCAAAATTAGCATTTTTACAGACTTTTTCTCCTACTCAAAAGCTTCTATTTCGACCAATTTCAGGCATTTAAATGACTCTAAACAAACTTACTTTAGTTCCAAAAGTGATAGTTAACATGCAATAGTCATTTACAGTCAAAAACGTAAACAATAAAAAATTACCAATTCTGACCATCTGGAGAAAGTTCGACAGGTCATAGGACACTATTTTTCATCAGAAAATTGATTTTTTTGACTTTAGAAAAATGTATTCAAAATGTCATTTGGATTGAGCCTCATGTTGAATAACTACTTTTTAAAGCCCCAATTTGACCAAAATTGCCATTTTTACAGACTTTTTCTCCTACTCAAAAGCTTCTATTTCGACAAATTTCAGGCATTTAAATGACTCTAAACACACTTATTTTAGTTCCAAAAGTGATAATTAACATGCAATAGTCATTTACAGTCAAAAAATTAAACATAAAAAAATTACAATTTCTGACCATCTGGAGAAAGTTCGACAGGTCACGAGTCACCGATTTTTTATCAGAAAATGGATTTTTTGGACTGTAGAAAAATGTATTCAAAATGTCATTTGGATTGTGCCTCATGTTGAATAACTACTTTTTAAAGCCTCAATGTGACCAAAATAGCCATTTTTACAGACTTTTTCTCCTACTCAAAAGCTTCTATTTCGTCCAATTTCAGGCATTAAAATTACTCTAAACACACTTATTTTAGTTCCTAAAGTGATAATTCACATGCAATAGTCATTCACAGTCAAAAAATTAAAGTAAAAACAATTACCAATTCTGACCATCTGGAGAAGGTTCGACAGGTCACGGGACACTGTTTTTCATCTGAAAATTCATTTTTTTGCCTTTGGAAAAATGTATTCAAAATGTCATTTGGATTGAGCCTCATGTTGAATAACTACTTTTTAAAGCCCCAATTTGACCAAAATTAGCATTTTTACAGACTTTTTCTCCTACTCAAAAGCTTCTATTTCGACCAATTTCAGGCATTTAAATGACTCTAAACAAACTTACTTTAGTTCCAAAAGTGATAATTAACATGCAATAGTCATTTACAGTCAAAAAATTAAACATAAAAAAAATTACAATTTCTGACCATCTGGAGAAAGTTCGACAGGTCACGAGTCACCGTTTTTTATCAGAAAATGGATTTTTTGGACTGTAGAAAAATGTATTCAAAATGTTATTTGGATTGTGCCTCATGTTGAATAACTACTTTTTAAAGCCTCAATGTGACCAAAATAGCCATTTTTACAGACTTTTTCTCCTACTCAAAAGCTTCTATTTCGACAAATTTCAGGCATTTAAATGACTCTAAACACACTTATTTTAGTTCCAAAAGTGATAATTAACATGCAATAGTCATTTACAGTCAAAAAATTAAACATAAAAAAATTACAATTTCTGACAATCTGGAGAAAGTTCGACAGGTCAGCGTTTTTCTTCAGAAAATTGATTTTTTTAGACTGTAGAAAAATGTATACAAAATGTCATTTGGATTGAGACTCATGTTGAATTACTACTTTTTAAAGCCCCAATTTGACCAAAATTAGCATTTTTACAGACTTTTTCTCCTACTCAAAAGCTTCTATTTCGACCAATTTCAGGCATTAAAATTACTCTAAACACACTTATTTTAGTTCCTAAAGTGATAATTCACATGCAATAGTCATTCACAGTCAAAAAATTAAAGTAAAAACAATTACCAATTCTGACCATCTGGAGAAAGTTCGACAGGTCACGGGACACTGTTTTTCATCTGAAAATTCATTTTTTTGCCTTTGGAAAAATGTATTCAAAATGTCATTTGGATTGAGCCTCATGTTGAATAACTACTTTTTAAAGCCCCAATTTGACCAAAATTAGCATTTTTACAGACTTTTTCTCCTACTCAAAAGCTTCTATTTCGACCAATTTCAGGCATTTAAATGACTCTAAACAAACTTACTTTAGTTCCAAAAGTGATAATTAACATGCAATAGTCATTTACAGTCAAAAACGTAAACAATAAAAAATTACCAATTCTGACCATCTGGAGAAAGTTCGACAGGTCATGGGACACTATTTTTCATCAGAAAATTGATTTTTTTGACTTTAGAAAAATGTATTCAAAATGTCATTTGGATTGAGCCTCATGTTGAATAACTACTTTTTAAAGCCCCAATTTGACCACAATTGCCATTTTTACAGACTTTTTCTCCTACTCAAAAGCTTCTATTTCGACCAATTTCAGGCATTTAAATGACTCTAAACAAACTTATTTTAGTTCCAAAAGTGATAATTAACATGCAATAGTCATTTACAGTCAAATAATTAAACATAAAAAAATTACAATTTCTGACCGTCTGGAGAAAGTTCGACAGGTCACGAGTCACCGTTTTTCATCAGAAAATTGATTTTTTGGACTGTAGAAAAATTTATCCAAAATTTCATTTGGATTGAGACTCATGTTGAATAACTACTTTTTAAAGCCTCAATGTGACCAAAATTGCCATTTTTACAGACTTATTCTCATACTTAGAAGCTTCTATTTCGACCAATTTCAAGCATTAAATGACTCTAAACACACTTATTTTAGTTCCAAAAGTGATAATTCACATGCAATAGTCATTTACAGTCAAAAAATTTAACTTAAAAAAATTACAATTTCTGACCATCTGGAGAAAGTTCGACAGGTCACGAGTCACCGTTTTTCATCAGAAAATAGATTTTTTGGACTGTAAAAAAATGTATTCAAAATGTCATTTGGATTGAGACTCATGTTGAATAACTACTTTTTAAAGACTCAATGTGACCAAAATTGCCATTTTTACAGACTTTTTCTCCTACTCAGAAGCTTCTATTTCTACCAATTTCAGGCATTAAAATGACTCTAAACACATTTATTTTAGTTACAAAAGTGATAATTCACATGCAATAGTCATTTACAGTCAAAAACTTAAACAATAAAAAATTACCAATTCTGACCATCTGGAGAAAGTTCGACAGGTCATGGGACACTATTTTTCATCAGAAAATTGATTTTTTTGACTTTAGAAAAATGTATTCAAAATGTCATTTGGACTGTGTCTCATGTTGAATAACTACTTTTTAAAGCCTCAATGTGACCAAAATTGCCATTTTTACAGACTTTTTCTCCTACTCAGAAGCTTCTATTTCAATCAATTTCAGGCATTAAAATGACTCTAAACACACTTATTTTAGTTCCAAAAGTGATAATTCACATGCAATAGTCATTTACAGTCAAAAAATTAAAGTAAAAACAATTACCAATTCTGACCATCTGGAGAAAGTTCGACAGGTCACGGGACACTGTTTTTCATCTGAAAATTCATTTTTTTGCCTTTGGAAAAATGTATTCAAAATGTCATTTGGATTGAGCCTCATGTTGAATAACTACTTTTTAAAGCCCCAATTTGACCAAAATTAGCATTTTTACAGACTTTTTCTCCTTCTCAAAAGCTTCTATTTCGACCAATTTCAGGCATTTAAATGACTCTAAACAAACTTACTTCAGTTCCAAAAGTGATAATTAACATGCAATAGTCATTTACAGTCAAAAATTTAACATAAAAAAAATTACAATTTCTGACCATCTGGAGAAAGTTCGACAGGTCACGAGTCACCGTTTTTTATCAGAAAATTGATTTTTTGGACTGTAGAAAAATGTATTCAAAATGTCATTTGGATTGTGCCTCATGTTGAATAACTACTTTTTAAAGCCTCAATGTGACCAAAATTGCCATTTTTACAGACTTTTTCTCCTACTCCAAAGCTTCTATTTCGACCAATTTCAAGCATTAAATGACTCTAAACACACTTATTTTAGTTCCAAAAGTGATAATTCACATGCAATAGTCATTTACAGTCAAAAAATTTAACTTAAAAAAATTACAATTTCTGACCATCTGGAGAAAGTTCGACAGGTCACGAGTCACCATTTTTCATCAGAAAATGGATTTTTTGGACTGTAAAAAAATGTATTCAAAATGTCAATTGGATTGAGACTCATATTGAATAACTACTTTTTAAAGCCTGAATGTGACCAAAATTGCCATTTTTACAGACTTTTTCTCCTACTCAGAAGCTTCTATTTCAATCAATTTCAGGCATTAAAATGACTCTAAACACACTTATTTTAGTTCCAAAAGTGATAATTCACATGCAATAGTCATTTATAGTCAAAAAATTAAACATAAAAAAATTACAATTTCTGACCATCTGGAGAAAGTTCGACAGGTCACGAGTCACCGTTTTTTATCAGAAAATTGATTTTTTGGACTGTAGAAAAATGTATTCAAAATGTCATTTGGATTGTGCCTCATGTTGAATAACTACTTTTTAAAGCCTCAATGTGACCAAAATAGCCATTTTTACAGACTTTTTCTCCTACTCAAAAGCTTCTATTTCGACAAATTTCAGGCATTTAAATGACTCTAAACACACTTATTTTAGTTCCAAAAGTGATAATTAACATGCAATAGTCATTTACAGTCAAAAAATTAAACATAAAAAAATTACAATTTCTGACAATCTGGAGAAAGTTCGACAGGTCAGCGTTTTTCTTCAGAAAATTGATTTTTTTAGACTGTAGAAAAATGTATACAAAATGTCATTTGGATTGAGACTCATGTTGAATTACTACTTTTTAAAGCCCCAATTTGACCAAAATTAGCATTTTTACAGACTTTTTCTCCTACTCAAAAGCTTCTATTTCGACCAATTTCAGGCATTAAAATTACTCTAAACACACTTATTTTAGTTCCTAAAGTGATAATTCACATGCAATAGTCATTCACAGTCAAAAAATTAAAGTAAAAACAATTACCAATTCTGACCATCTGGAGAAAGTTCGACAGGTCACG
This sequence comes from Triturus cristatus, assembly GCF_964204655.1. Taxonomy (NCBI): domain Eukaryota; kingdom Metazoa; phylum Chordata; class Amphibia; order Caudata; family Salamandridae; genus Triturus; species Triturus cristatus. Next base: position 1,088,283,548 of record NC_140591.1, read on the forward strand.
GGACACTGTTTTTCATCTGAAAATTCATTTTTTTGCCTTTGGACAAATGTATTCAAAATGTCATTTGGATTGAGCCTCATGTTGAATAACTACTTTTTAAAGCCCCAATTTGACCAAAATTAGCATTTTTACAGACTTTTTCTCCTACTCAAAAGCTTCTATTTCGACCAATTTCAGGCATTTAAATGACTCTAAACAAACTTACTTCAGTTCCAAAAGTGATAATTAACATGCAATAGTCATTTACAGTCAAAAAATTAAACATAAAAAAAATTACAATTTCTGACCATCTGGAGAAAGTTCGACAGGTCACGAGTCACCGTTTTTTATCAGAAAATTGATTTTTTGGACTGTAGAAAAATGTATTCAAAATGTCATTTGGATTGTGCCTCATGTTGAATAACTACTTTTTAAAGCCTCAATGTGACCAAAATTGCCATTTTTACAGACTTTTTCTCCTACTCCAAAGCTTCTATTTCGACCAATTTCAGGCATTTAAATGACTCTAAACACACTTATTTTAGTTCCAAAAGTGATAATTAACATGCAATAGTCATTTACAGTCAAAAAAATAAACATAAAAAAATTACAATTTCTGACCGTCTGGAGAAAGTTCGACAGGTCACGAGTCACCGTTTTTCATCAGAAAATGGATTTTTTGGACTGTAGAAAAATGTATCCAAAATTTCATTTGGATTGAGACTCATGTTGAATAACTACTTTTTAAAGCCTCAATGTGACCAAAATTGCCATTTTTACAGACTTTTTCTCCTACTCAGAAGCTTCTATTTCGACCAATTTCAAGCATTAAATGACTCTAAACACACTTATTTTAGTTCCAAAAGTGATAATTCACATGCAATAGTCATTTACAGTCAAAAAATGTAACTTAAAAAAATTACAATTTCTGACCATCTGGAGAAAGTTCGACAGGTCACGAGTCACCATTTTTCATCAGAAAATGGATTTTTTGGACTGTAAAAAAATGTATTCAAAATGTCAATTGGATTGAGACTCATATTGAATAACTACTTTTTAAAGCCTCAATGTGACCAAAATTGCCATTTTTACAGACTTTTTCTCCTACTCAGAAGCTTCTATTTCGATCAATTTCAGGCATTAAAATGACTCTAATCACACTTATTTTAGTTCCAAAAGTGATAATTCACATGCAATAGTCATTTACAGTCAAAAAATTAAACATAAAAAAATTACAATTTCTGACCATCTGTAGAAAGTTTAACAGGTCACGAGTCATTCGTTTTTATCAGAAAATTGTTTTTTAGTACTGTAGAAAAATGTATTCAAAATGTCATTTGGATTGTGCCTCATGTTGAATAACTACTTTTTAAAGCCTCAATGTGACCAAAATTGCCATTTTTACAGACTTTTTCTCCTTCTCAGAAGCTTCTATGTCTACCAATTTCAGGCATTAAAATGACTCTAAACACATTTATTTTAGTTACAAAAGTGATAATTCACATGCAAGAGTCATTTACAGTCAAAAACTTAAACAATAAAAAATTACCAATTCTGACCATCTGGAGAAAGTTCGACAGGTCATGGGACACTATTTTTTATCAGAAAATTGATTTTTTTGACTTTAGAAAAATGTATTCAAAATATCATTTGGACTGTGTCTCATGTTGAATAACTACTTTTTAAAGCCTCAATGTGACCAAAATTAGAATTTTTACAGACTTTTTCTCCTACTCAAAAGCTTCTATTTCGACCAATTTCAGGCATTTAAATGACTCTAAACAAACTTACTTCAGTTCCAAAAGTGATAATTAACATGTAATAGTCATTTACAGTCAAAAAATTAAACAATAAAAAATTACCAATTCTGACCATCTGGAGAAAGTTCAACAGGTCATGGGACACTATTTTTCATCAGAAAATTGATTTTTTTGACTTTAGAAAAATGTATTCAAAATGTCATTTGGATTGAGCCTCATGTTGAATAACTACTTTTTAAAGCCCCAATTTGACCAAAATTGCCATTTTTACAGACTTTTTCTCCTACTCAGAAGCTTCTATTTCAACCAATTTCAGGCATTTAAATGACTCTAAACAAACGTATTTTAGTTCCAAAAGTGATAATTAACATGCAATAGTCATTTACAGTCAAAAAATTAAACATAAAAAAATTACAATTTCTGACCGTCTGGAGAAAGTTCGACAGGTCACGAGTCACCGTTTTTCATCAGAAAATGGATTTTTTGGACTGTAGAAAAATGTATTCAAAATGTCATTTGGATTGAGACTCATGTTGAATAACTACTTTTTAAAGCCTCAATGTGACCAAAATTGCAATTTTTACAGACTTTTTCTCCTACTCAGAAGCTTCTATTTCGACCAATTTCAAGCATTAAATGACTCTAAACACACTTATTGTAGTTCCAAAAGTGATAATTCACATGCAATAGTCATTTACAGTCAAAAAATTTAACTTAAAAAAATTACAATTTCTGACCATCTGGAGAAAGTTCGACAGGTCACGAGTCACCGTTTTTCATCAGAAAATGGATTTTTTGGACTGTAAAAAAATGTATTCAAAATGTCATTTGGATTGAGACTCATGTTGAATAACTACTTTTTAAAGCCTCAATGTGACCAAAATTGCCATTTTTACAGACTTTTTCCCCTACTCAGAAGCTTCTATTTCTACCAATTTCAAGCATTAAATGACTCTAAACACACTTATTTTAGTTACAAAAGTGATAATTCACATGCAATAGTCATTTACAGTGAAAAACTTAAACAATAAAAAATTACCAATTCTGACCATCTGGAGAAAGTTCGACAGGTCATGGGACACTATTTTTCATCAGAAAATTGATTTTTTTGACTTTAGAAAAATGTATTCAAAATGTCATTTGGACTGTGTCTCATGTTGAATAACTACTTTTTAAAGCCTCAATGTGACCAAAATTGCCATTTTTACAGACTTTTTCTCCTACTCAGAAGCTTCTATTTCTACCAATTTCAGGCATTAAAATGACTCTAATCACACTTATTTTAGTTTCAAAAGTGATAATTCACATGCAATAGTCATTTACATAAAAAAAAATAAACATAAAAAAATTACAATTTCTGACCATCTGGAGAAAGTTCGACAGGTCACGGGACACTGTTTTTCATCAGAAAATTCATTTTTTTGCCTTTGGAAAAATGTATTCAAAATGTCATTTGGATTGAGCCTCATGTTGAATAACTACTTTTTAAAGCCCCAATTTGACCAAAATTAGCGTTTTTACAGACTTTTTCTCCTACTCAAAAGCTTCTATTTCGACCAATTTCAGGCATTTCAATGACTCTAAACAAACTTACTTTAGTTCCAAAAGTGATAATTAACATGCAATAGTCATTTTCAGTCAAAAAATTAAACATAAAAAAATTACAATTTCTGACCATCTGTAGAAAGTTTAACAGGTCACGAGTCATTTGTTTTCATCAGAAAATTGTTTTTTAGTACTGTAGAAAAATGTATTCAAAATGTCATTTGGATTGTGCCTTATGTTGAATAATTACTTTTTAAAGCCTCAATGTGACCAAAATTGCCATTTTTACAGACTTTTTCTCCTACTCAGAAGCTTCTATTTTGATCAATTCCAGGCTTTAAAATGACTCTAAACACACTTATTTAAGTTCCAAAAGTGATAATTAACATGCAATAGTCATTTACAGTCAAAAAACTTAAACATAAAAAAATTACACTTTCTGACCATCTGGAGAAAGTTCGACAGGTCACGGGTCACCGTTTTTCATCAGAAAATTTATTTTTTGGACTGTAGGAAAATGTATTCAAAATGTCATTTGGATTGAGACTGTTGTTAAATATCTACTTTTTAAAGCCTCAATGTGACCAAAATTGCCATTTTTACAGACTTTTTCTCCTACTCAGAACCATCTATTTCGACCAATTTCAGGCATTAAAATTACTCTAAACACACTTATTTTAGTTTCAAAAGTGATAATTCACATGCAATAGTCATTTACATAAAAAAAATTAAACATAAAAAAATTACAATTTCTGACCATCTGGAGAAAGTTCGACAGGTCATGGGACACTGTTTTTCATCAGAAAATGGATTTTTTAGACTGTAGAAAAATGTATTCAAAATGTCATTTGGATTGTGACTCATGTTGAATAACTACTTTTTAAAGCCCCAATTTGACCAAAATTGCCATTTTTACAGACTTTTTCTCCTACTCAAAAGCTTCTATTTCAACCAATTTCAGGCATTTAAATGACTCTAAACACACTTATTTTAGTTGCAAAAGTAATAATTCACATGCAATAGTCATTTTCAGTCAAAAAATTAAACATAAAAAAATTACAATTTCTGACCATCTGGAGAAAGTTCGACAGGTCACGAGTCACCGTTTTTCATCAGAAAATTGATCTTTTGGACTGTAGAAAAATGTATTCAAAATTTCATTTGGATTGAGACTCATGTTGAATAACTACTTTTTAAAGCCTCAATGTGACCAAAATTGCCATTTTTACAGACTTTTTCTCCTACTCAGAAGCTTTTATTTCGACCAATTTCAAGCATTAAATGACTTTAAACACACTTATTTTAGTTACAAAAGTGATAATTCACATGCAATAGTCATTTACAGTCAAAAACTTAAACAATAAAAAATTACCAATTCTGACCATCTGGAGAAAGTTCAACAGGTCATGGGACACTATTTTTCATCAGAAAATTGATTTTTTTGACTTTAGAAAAATGTATTCAAAATGTCATTTGGATTGAGCCTCATGTTGAATAACTACTTTTTAAAGCCCCAATTTGACCAAAATTGCCATTTTTACAGACTTTTTCTCCTACTCAAAAGCTTCTATTTCAACCAATTTCAGGCATTTAAATGACTCTAAACAAACTTATTTTAGTTCCAAAAGTGATAATTAACATGCAATAGTCATTTACAGTCAAAAAATTAAACATAAAAAAATTACAATTTCTGACCGTCTGGAGAAAGTTCGACAGGTCACGAGTCACCGTTTTTCATCAGAAAATGGATTTTTTGGACTGTAGAAAAATGTATCCAAAATTTCATTTGGATTGAGACTCATGTTGAATAACTACTTTTTAAAGCCTCAATGTGACCAAAATTGCCATTTTTACAGACTTTTTCTCCTACTCAGAAGCTTCTATTTCGACCAATTTCAAGCATTAAATGGCTCTAAACACACTTATTTTAGTTCCAAAAGTGATAATTCACATGCAATAGTCATTTACAGTCAAAAAATTTAACTTAAAAAAATTACAATTTCTGACCATCTGGAGAAAGTTCGACAGGTCACGAGTCACCGTTTTTCATCAGAAAATGGATTTTTTGGACTGTAAAAAAATGTATTCAAAATGTCATTTGGATTGAGCCTCATGTTGAATAACTACTTTTTAAAGCCCCAATTTGACCAAAATTAGCATTTTTACAGACTTTTTCTCCTACTCAAAAGCTTCTATTTCGACCAATTTCAGGCATTTAAATGACTCTAAACAAACTTACTTTAGTTCCAAAAGTGATAGTTAACATGCAATAGTCATTTACAGTCAAAAACGTAAACAATAAAAAATTACCAATTCTGACCATCTGGAGAAAGTTCGACAGGTCATAGGACACTATTTTTCATCAGAAAATTGATTTTTTTGACTTTAGAAAAATGTATTCAAAATGTCATTTGGATTGAGCCTCATGTTGAATAACTACTTTTTAAAGCCCCAATTTGACCAAAATTGCCATTTTTACAGACTTTTTCTCCTACTCAAAAGCTTCTATTTCGACAAATTTCAGGCATTTAAATGACTCTAAACACACTTATTTTAGTTCCAAAAGTGATAATTAACATGCAATAGTCATTTACAGTCAAAAAATTAAACATAAAAAAATTACAATTTCTGACCATCTGGAGAAAGTTCGACAGGTCACGAGTCACCGTTTTTTTATCAGAAAATGGATTTTTTCGACTGTAGAAAAATGTATTCAAAATGTCATTTGGATTGTGCCTCATGTTGAATAACTACTTTTTAAAGCCTCAATGTGACCAAAATAGCCATTTTTACAGACTTTTTCTCCTACTCAAAAGCTTCTATTTCGTCCAATTTCAGGCATTAAAATTACTCTAAACACACTTATTTTAGTTCCTAAAGTGATAATTCACATGCAATAGTCATTCACAGTCAAAAAATTAAAGTAAAAACAATTACCAATTCTGACCATCTGGAGAAAGTTCGACAGGTCACGGGACACTGTTTTTCATCTGAAAATTCATTTTTTTGCCTTTGGAAAAATGTATTCAAAATGTCATTTGGATTGAGCCTCATGTTGAATAACTACTTTTTAAAGCCCCAATTTGACCAAAATTAGCATTTTTACAGACTTTTTCTCCTACTCAAAAGCTTCTATTTCGACCAATTTCAGGCATTTAAATGACTCTAAACAAACTTACTTTAGTTCCAAAAGTGATAATTAACATGCAATAGTCATTTACAGTCAAAAAATTAAACATAAAAAAAATTACAATTTCTGACCATCTGGAGAAAGTTCGACAGGTCACGAGTCACCGTTTTTTATCAGAAAATGGATTTTTTGGACTGTAGAAAAATGTATTCAAAATGTCATTTGGATTGTGCCTCATGTTGAATAACTACTTTTTAAAGCCTCAATGTGACCAAAATAGCCATTTTTACAGACTTTTTCTCCTACTCAAAAGCTTCTATTTCGACAAATTTCAGGCATTTAAATGACTCTAAACACACTTATTTTAGTTCCAAAAGTGATAATTAACATGCAATAGTCATTTACAGTCAAAAAATTAAACATAAAAAAATTACAATTTCTGACAATCTGGAGAAAGTTCGACAGGTCAGCGTTTTTCTTCAGAAAATTGATTTTTTTAGACTGTAGAAAAATGTATACAAAATGTCATTTGGATTGAGACTCATGTTGAATTACTACTTTTTAAAGCCCCAATTTGACCAAAATTAGCATTTTTACAGACTTTTTCTCCTACTCAAAAGCTTCTATTTCGACCAATTTCAGGCATTAAAATTACTCTAAACACACTTATTTTAGTTCCTAAAGTGATAATTCACATGCAATAGTCATTCACAGTCAAAAAATTAAAGTAAAAACAATTACCAATTCTGACCATCTGGAGAAAGTTCGACAGGTCACGGGACACTGTTTTTCATCTGAAAATTCATTTTTTTGCCTTTGGAAAAATGTATTCAAAATGTCATTTGGATTGAGCCTCATGTTGAATAACTACTTTTTAAAGCCCCAATTTGACCAAAATTAGCATTTTTACAGACTTTTTCTCCTACTCAAAAGCTTCTATTTCGACCAATTTCAGGCATTTAAATGACTCTAAACAAACTTACTTTAGTTCCAAAAGTGATAATTAACATGCAATAGTCATTTACAGTCAAAAACGTAAACAATAAAAAATTACCAATTCTGACCATCTGGAGAAAGTTCGACAGGTCATGGGACACTATTTTTCATCAGAAAATTGATTTTTTTGACTTTAGAAAAATGTATTCAAAATGTCATTTGGATTGAGCCTCATGTTGAATAACTACTTTTTAAAGCCCCAATTTGACCACAATTGCCATTTTTACAGACTTTTTCTCCTACTCAAAAGCTTCTATTTCGACCAATTTCAGGCATTTAAATGACTCTAAACAAACTTATTTTAGTTCCAAAAGTGATAATTAACATGCAATAGTCATTTACAGTCAAATAATTAAACATAAAAAAATTACAATTTCTGACCGTCTGGAGAAAGTTCGACAGGTCACGAGTCACCGTTTTTCATCAGAAAATTGATTTTTTGGACTGTAGAAAAATTTATCCAAAATTTCATTTGGATTGAGACTCATGTTGAATAACTACTTTTTAAAGCCTCAATGTGACCAAAATTGCCATTTTTACAGACTTATTCTCATACTTAGAAGCTTCTATTTCGACCAATTTCAGCATTAAATGACTCTAAACACACTTATTTTAGTTCCAAAAGTGATAATTCACATGCAATAGTCATTTACAGTCAAAAAATTTAACTTAAAAAAATTACAATTTCTGACCATCTGGAGAAAGTTCGACAGGTCACGAGTCACCGTTTTTCATCAGAAAATAGATTTTTTGGACTGTAAAAAAATGTATTCAAAATGTCATTTGGATTGAGACTCATGTTGAATAACTACTTTTTAAAGACTCAATGTGACCAAAATTGCCATTTTTACAGACTTTTTCTCCTACTCAGAAGCTTCTATTTCTACCAATTTCAGGCATTAAAATGACTCTAAACACATTTATTTTAGTTACAAAAGTGATAATTCACATGCAATAGTCATTTACAGTCAAAAACTTAAACAATAAAAAATTACCAATTCTGACCATCTGGAGAAAGTTCGACAGGTCATGGGACACTATTTTTCATCAGAAAATTGATTTTTTTGACTTTAGAAAAATGTATTCAAAATGTCATTTGGACTGTGTCTCATGTTGAATAACTACTTTTTAAAGCCTCAATGTGACCAAAATTGCCATTTTTACAGACTTTTTCTCCTACTCAGAAGCTTCTATTTCAATCAATTTCAGGCATTAAAATGACTCTAAACACACTTATTTTAGTTCCAAAAGTGATAATTCACATGCAATAGTCATTTACAGTCAAAAAATTAAAGTAAAAACAATTACCAATTCTGACCATCTGGAGAAAGTTCGACAGGTCACGGGACACTGTTTTTCATCTGAAAATTCATTTTTTTGCCTTTGGAAAAATGTATTCAAAATGTCATTTGGATTGAGCCTCATGTTGAATAACTACTTTTTAAAGCCCCAATTTGACCAAAATTAGCATTTTTACAGACTTTTTCTCCTTCTCAAAAGCTTCTATTTCGACCAATTTCAGGCATTTAAATGACTCTAAACAAACTTACTTCAGTTCCAAAAGTGATAATTAACATGCAATAGTCATTTACAGTCATAAAATTAAACATAAAAAAAATTACAATTTCTGACCATCTGGAGAAAGTTCGACAGGTCACGAGTCACCGTTTTTTATCAGAAAATTGATTTTTTGGACTGTAGAAAAATGTATTCAAAATGTCATTTGGATTGTGCCTCATGTTGAATAACTACTTTTTAAAGCCTCAATGTGACCAAAATTGCCATTTTTACAGACTTTTTCTCCTACTCCAAAGCTTCTATTTCGACCAATTTCAGGCATTTAAATGACTCTAAACACACTTATTTTAGTTCCAAAAGTGATAATTAACATGCAATAGTCATTTACAGTCAAAAAAATAAACATAAAAAAATTACAATTTCTGACCGTCTGGAGAAAGTTCGACAGGTCACGAGTCACCGTTTTTCATCAGAAAATGGATTTTTTGGACTGTAGAAAAATGTATCCAAAATTTCATTTGGATTGAGACTCATGTTGAATAACTACTTTTTAAAGCCTCAATGTGACCAAAATTGCCATTTTTACAGACTTTTTCTCCTACTCAGAAGCTTCTATTTCGACCAATTTCAAGCATTAAATGACTCTAAACACACTTATTTTAGTTCCAAAAGTGATAATTCACATGCAATAGTCATTTACAGTCAAAAAATTTAACTTAAAAAAATTACAATTTCTGACCATCTGGAGAAAGTTCGACAGGTCACGAGTCACCATTTTTCATCAGAAAATGGATTTTTTGGACTGTAAAAAAATGTATTCAAAATGTCAATTGGATTGAGACTCATATTGAATAACTACTTTTTAAAGCCTCAATGTGACCAAAATTGCCATTTTTACAGACTTTTTCTCCTACTCAGAAGCTTCTATTTCAATCAATTTCAGGCATTAAAATGACTCTAAACACACTTATTTTAGTTCCAAAAGTGATAATTCACATGCAATAGTCATTTACAGTCAAAAAATTAAACATAAAAAAATTACAATTTCTGACCATCTGGAGAAAGTTCGACAGGTCACGAGTCACCGTTTTTTATCAGAAAATTGATTTTTTGGACTGTAGAAAAATGTATTCAAAATGTCATTTGGATTGTGCCTCATGTTGAATAACTACTTTTTAAAGCCTCAATGTGACCAAAATAGCCATTTTTACAGACTTTTTCTCCTACTCAAAAGCTTCTATTTCGACAAATTTCAGGCATTTAAATGACTCTAAACACACTTATTTTAGTTCCAAAAGTGATAATTAACATGCAATAGTCATTTACAGTCAAAAAATTAAACATAAAAAAATTACAATTTCTGACAATCTGGAGAAAGTTCGACAGGTCAGCGTTTTTCTTCAGAAAATTGATTTTTTTAGACTGTAGAAAAATGTATACAAAATGTCATTTGGATTGAGACTCATGTTGAATTACTACTTTTTAAAGCCCCAATTTGACCAAAATTAGCATTTTTACAGACTTTTTCTCCTACTCAAAAGCTTCTATTTCGACCAATTTCAGGCATTAAAATTACTCTAAACACATTTATTTTAGTTCCTAAAGTGATAATTCACATGCAATAGTCATTCACAGTCAAAAAATTAAAGTAAAAACAATTACCAATTCTGACCATCTGGAGAAAGTTCGACAGGTCACGGGACACTGTTTTTCATCTGAAAATTCATTTTTTTGCCTTTGGACAAATGTATTCAAAATGTCATTTGGATTGAGCCTCATGTTGAATAACTACTTTTTAAAGCCCCAATTTGACCAAAATTAGCATTTTTACAGACTTTTTCTCCTACTCAAAAGCTTCTATTTCGACCAATTTCAGGCATTTAAATGACTCTAAACAAACTTACTTCAGTTCCAAAAGTGATAATTAACATGCAATAGTCATTTACAGTCAAAAAATTAAACATAAAAAAAATTACAATTTCTGACCATCTGGAGAAAGTTCGACAGGTCACGAGTCACCGTTTTTTATCAGAAAATTGATTTTTTGGACTGTAGAAAAATGTATTCAAAATGTCATTTGGATTGTGCCTCATGTTGAATAACTACTTTTTAAAGCCTCAATGTGACCAAAATTGCCATTTTTACAGACTTTTTCTCCTACTCCAAAGCTTCTATTTCGACCAATTTCAGGCATTTAAATGACTCTAAACACACTTATTTTAGTTCCAAAAGTGATAATTAACATGCAATAGTCATTTACAGTCAAAAAAATAAACATAAAAAAATTACAATTTCTGACCGTCTGGAGAAAGTTCGACAGGTCACGAGTCACCGTTTTTCATCAGAAAATGGATTTTTTGGACTGTAGAAAAATGTATCCAAAATTTCATTTGGATTGAGACTCATGTTGAATAACTACTTTTTAAAGCCTCAATGTGACCAAAATTGCCATTTTTACAGACTTTTTCTCCTACTCAAAAGCTTCTATTTCGACCAATTTCAAGCATTAAATGACTCTAAACACACTTATTTTAGTTCCAAAAGTGATAATTCACATGCAATAGTCATTTACAGTCAAAAAATTTAACTTAAAAAAATTACAATTTCTGACCATCTGGAGAAAGTTCGACAGGTCACGAGTCACCATTTTTCATCAGAAAATGGATTTTTTGGACTGTAAAAAAATGTATTCAAAATGTCAATTGGATTGAGACTCATATTGAATAACTACTTTTTAAAGCCTCAATGTGACCAAAATTGCCATTTTTACAGACTTTTTCTCCTACTCAGAAGCTTCTATTTCGATCAATTTCAGGCATTAAAATGACTCTAATCACACTTATTTTAGTTCCAAAAGTGATAATTCACATGCAATAGTCATTTACAGTCAAAAAATTAAACATAAAAAAATTACAATTTCTGACCATCTGTAGAAAGTTTAACAGGTCACGAGTCATTCGTTTTTATCAGAAAATTGTTTTTTAGTACTGTAGAAAAATGTATTCAAAATGTCATTTGGATTGTGCCTCATGTTGAATAACTACTTTTTAAAGCCTCAATGTGACCAAAATTGCCATTTTTACAGACTTTTTCTCCTACTCCAAAGCTTCTATTTCGACCAATTTCAGGCATTTAAATGACTCTAAACACACTTATTTTAGTTCCAAAAGTGATAATTAACATGCAATAGTCATTTACAGTCAAAAAATTAAACATAAAAAAATTACAATTTCTGACCATCTGTAGAAAGTTTAACAGGTCACGAGTCATTCGTTTTTATCAGAAAATTGTTTTTTAGTACTGTAGAAAAATGTATACAAAATGTCATTTGGATTGAGACTCATGTTGAATTACTACTTTTTAAAGCCCCAATTTGACCAAAATTAGCATTTTTACAGACTTTTTCTCCTACTCAAAAGCTTCTATTTCGACCAATTTCAGGCATTAAAATTACTCTAAACACACTTATTTTAGTTCCTAAAGTGATAATTCACATGCAATAGTCATTCACAGTCAAAAAATTAAAGTAAAAACAATTACCAATTCTGACCATCTGGAGAAAGTTCGACAGGTCACGGGACACTGTTTTTCATCTGAAAATTCATTTTTTTGCCTTTGGAAAAATGTATTCAAAATGTCATTTGGATTGAGCCTCATGTTGAATAACTACTTTTTAAAGCCCCAATTTGACCAAAATTAGCATTTTTACAGACTTTTTCTCCTACTCAAAAGCTTCTATTTCGACCAATTTCAGGCATTTAAATGACTCTAAACAAACTTACTTTAGTTCCAAAAGTGATAATTAACATGCAATAGTCATTTACAGTCAAAAACGTAAACAATAAAAAATTACCAATTCTGACCATCTGGAGAAAGTTCGACAGGTCATGGGACACTATTTTTCATCAGAAAATTGATTTTTTTGACTTTAGAAAAATGTATTCAAAATGTCATTTGGATTGAGCCTCATGTTGAATAACTACTTTTTAAAGCCCCAATTTGACCACAATTGCCATTTTTACAGACTTTTTCTCCTACTCAAAAGCTTCTATTTCGACCAATTTCAGGCATTTAAATGACTCTAAACAAACTTATTTTAGTTCCAAAAGTGATAATTAACATGCAATAGTCATTTACAGTCAAATAATTAAACATAAAAAAATTACAATTTCTGACCGTCTGGAGAAAGTTCGACAGGTCACGAGTCACCGTTTTTCATCAGAAAATTGATTTTTTGGACTGTAGAAAAATTTATCCAAAATTTCATTTGGATTGAGACTCATGTTGAATAACTACTTTTTAAAGCCTCAATGTGACCAAAATTGCCATTTTTACAGACTTATTCTCATACTTAGAAGCTTCTATTTCGACCAATTTCAGCATTAAATGACTCTAAACACACTTATTTTAGTTCCAAAAGTGATAATTCACATGCAATAGTCATTTACAGTCAAAAAATTTAACTTAAAAAAATTACAATTTCTGACCATCTGGAGAAAGTTCGACAGGTCACGAGTCACCGTTTTTCATCAGAAAATAGATTTTTTGGACTGTAAAAAAATGTATTCAAAATGTCATTTGGATTGAGACTCATGTTGAATAACTACTTTTTAAAGACTCAATGTGACCAAAATTGCCATTTTTACAGACTTTTTCTCCTACTCAGAAGCTTCTATTTCTACCAATTTCAGGCATTAAAATGACTCTAAACACATTTATTTTAGTTACAAAAGTGATAATTCACATGCAATAGTCATTTACAGTCAAAAACTTAAACAATAAAAAATTACCAATTCTGACCATCTGGAGAAAGTTCGACAGGTCATGGGACACTATTTTTCATCAGAAAATTGATTTTTTTGACTTTAGAAAAATGTATTCAAAATGTCATTTGGACTGTGTCTCATGTTGAATAACTACTTTTTAAAGCCTCAATGTGACCAAAATTGCCATTTTTACAGACTTTTTCTCCTACTCAGAAGCTTCTATTTCAATCAATTTCAGGCATTAAAATGACTCTAAACACACTTATTTTAGTTCCAAAAGTGATAATTCACATGCAATAGTCATTTACAGTCAAAAAATTAAAGTAAAAACAATTACCAATTCTGACCATCTGGAGAAAGTTCGACAGGTCACGGGACACTGTTTTTCATCTGAAAATTCATTTTTTTGCCTTTGGAAAAATGTATTCAAAATGTCATTTGGATTGAGCCTCATGTTGAATAACTACTTTTTAAAGCCCCAATTTGACCAAAATTAGCATTTTTACAGACTTTTTCTCCTTCTCAAAAGCTTCTATTTCGACCAATTTCAGGCATTTAAATGACTCTAAACAAACTTACTTCAGTTCCAAAAGTGATAATTAACATGCAATAGTCATTTACAGTCATAAAATTAAACATAAAAAAAATTACAATTTCTGACCATCTGGAGAAAGTTCGACAGGTCACGAGTCACCGTTTTTTATCAGAAAATTGATTTTTTGGACTGTAGAAAAATGTATTCAAAATGTCATTTGGATTGTGCCTCATGTTGAATAACTACTTTTTAAAGCCTCAATGTGACCAAAATTGCCATTTTTACAGACTTTTTCTCCTACTCAGAAGCTTCTATTTCGACCAATTTCAAGCATTAAATGACTCTAAACACACTTATTTTAGTTCCAAAAGTGATAATTCACATGCAATAGTCATTTACAGTCAAAAAATTTAACTTAAAAAAATTACAATTTCTGACCATCTGGAGAAAGTTCGACAGGTCACGAGTCACCATTTTTCATCAGAAAATGGATTTTTTGGACTGTAAAAAAATGTATTCAAAATGTCAATTGGATTGAGACTCATATTGAATAACTACTTTTTAAAGCCTCAATGTGACCAAAATTGCCATTTTTACAGACTTTTTCTCCTACTCAGAAGCTTCTATTTCAATCAATTTCAGGCATTAAAATGACTCTAAACACACTTATTTTAGTTCCAAAAGTGATAATTCACATGCAATAGTCATTTACAGTCAAAAAATTAAACATAAAAAAATTACAATTTCTGACCATCTGGAGAAAGTTCGACAGGTCACGAGTCACCGTTTTTTATCAGAAAATTGATTTTTTGGACTGTAGAAAAATGTATTCAAAATGTCATTTGGATTGTGCCTCATGTTGAATAACTACTTTTTAAAGCCTCAATGTGACCAAAATAGCCATTTTTACAGACTTTTTCTCCTACTCAAAAGCTTCTATTTCGACAAATTTCAGGCATTTAAATGACTCTAAACACACTTATTTTAGTTCCAAAAGTGATAATTAACATGCAATAGTCATTTACAGTCAAAAAATTAAACATAAAAAAATTACAATTTCTGACAATCTGGAGAAAGTTCGACAGGTCAGCGTTTTTCTTCAGAAAATTGATTTTTTTAGACTGTAGAAAAATGTATACAAAATGTCATTTGGATTGAGACTCATGTTGAATTACTACTTTTTAAAGCCCCAATTTGACCAAAATTAGCATTTTTACAGACTTTTTCTCCTACTCAAAAGCTTCTATTTCGACCAATTTCAGGCATTAAAATTACTCTAAACACACTTATTTTAGTTCCTAAAGTGATAATTCACATGCAATAGTCATTCACAGTCAAAAAATTAAAGTAAAAACAATTACCAATTCTGACCATCTGGAGAAAGTTCGACAGGTCACGGGACACTGTTTTTCATCTGAAAATTCATTTTTTTGCCTTTGGACAAATGTATTCAAAATGTCATTTGGATTGAGCCTCATGTTGAATAACTACTTTTTAAAGCCCCAATTTGACCAAAATTAGCATTTTTACAGACTTTTTCTCCTACTCAAAAGCTTCTATTTCGACCAATTTCAGGCATTTAAATGACTCTAAACAAACTTACTTCAGTTCCAAAAGTGATAATTAACATGCAATAGTCATTTACAGTCAAAAAATTAAACATAAAAAAAATTACAATTTCTGACCATCTGGAGAAAGTTCGACAGGTCACGAGTCACCGTTTTTTATCAGAAAATTGATTTTTTGGACTGTAGAAAAATGTATTCAAAATGTCATTTGGATTGTGCCTCATGTTGAATAACTACTTTTTAAAGCCTCAATGTGACCAAAATTGCCATTTTTACAGACTTTTTCTCCTACTCCAAAGCTTCTATTTCGACCAATTTCAGGCATTTAAATGACTCTAAACACACTTATTTTAGTTCCAAAAGTGATAATTAACATGCAATAGTCATTTACAGTCAAAAAAATAAACATAAAAAAATTACAATTTCTGACCGTCTGGAGAAAGTTCGACAGGTCACGAGTCACCGTTTTTCATCAGAAAATGGATTTTTTGGACTGTAGAAAAATGTATCCAAAATTTCATTTGGATTGAGACTCATGTTGAATAACTACTTTTTAAAGCCTCAATGTGACCAAAATTGCCATTTTTACAGACTTTTTCTCCTACTCAAAAGCTTCTATTTCGACCAATTTCAAGCATTAAATGACTCTAAACACACTTATTTTAGTTCCAAAAGTGATAATTCACATGCAATAGTCATTTACAGTCAAAAAATTTAACTTAAAAAAATTACAATTTCTGACCATCTGGAGAAAGTTCGACAGGTCACGAGTCACCATTTTTCATCAGAAAATGGATTTTTTGGACTGTAAAAAAATGTATTCAAAATGTCAATTGGATTGAGACTCATATTGAATAACTACTTTTTAAAGCCTCAATGTGACCAAAATTGCCATTTTTACAGACTTTTTCTCCTACTCAGAAGCTTCTATTTCGATCAATTTCAGGCATTAAAATGACTCTAATCACACTTATTTTAGTTCCAAAAGTGATAATTCACATGCAATAGTCATTTACAGTCAAAAAATTAAACATAAAAAAATTACAATTTCTGACCATCTGTAGAAAGTTTAACAGGTCACGAGTCATTCGTTTTTATCAGAAAATTGTTTTTTAGTACTGTAGAAAAATGTATTCAAAATGTCATTTGGATTGTGCCTCATGTTGAATAACTACTTTTTAAAGCCTCAATGTGACCAAAATTGCCATTTTTACAGACTTTTTCTCCTTCTCAGAAGCTTCTATGTCTACCAATTTCAGGCATTAAAATGACTCTAAACACATTTATTTTAGTTACAAAAGTGATAATTCACATGCAAGAGTCATTTACAGTCAAAAACTTAAACAATAAAAACTTACCAATTCTGACCATCTGGAGAAAGTTCGACAGGTCATGGGACACTATTTTTTATCAGAAAATTGATTTTTTTGACTTTAGAAAAATGTATTCAAAATATCATTTGGACTGTGTCTCATGTTGAATAACTACTTTTTAAAGCCTCAATGTGACCAAAATTAGCATTTTTACAGACTTTTTCTCCTACTCAAAAGCTTCTATTTCGACCAATTTCAGGCATTTAAATGACTCTAAACAAACTTACTTCAGTTCCAAAAGTGATAATTAACATGCAATAGTCATTTACAGTCAAAAAATTAAACATAAAAAAATTACAATTTCTGACAATCTGGAGAAAGTTCGACAGGTCAGCGTTTTTCTTCAAAAAATTGATTTATTTGGACTGTAGAAAAATGTATACAAAATGTCATTTGGATTGAGACTCATGTTGAAATACTACTTTTTAAAGCCTCAATGTGACCAAAACTGCCATTTTTACAGACTTTTTCTCCTACTCAGAAGCTTCTATTTCTACCAATTTCAGGCATTAAAATGACTCTAAACACATTTATTTTAGTTACAAAAGTGATAATTCACATGCAATAGTCATTTACAGTCAAAAACTTAAACAATAAAAAATTACCAATTCTGACCATCTGGAGAAAGTTCAACAGGTCATGGGACACTATTTTTCATCAGAAAATTGATTTTTTTGACTTTAGAAAAATGTATTCAAAATGTCATTTGGATTGAGCCTCATGTTGAATAACTACTTTTTAAAGCCCCAATTTGACCAAAATTGCCATTTTTACAGACTTTTTCTCCTACTCAGAAGCTTCTATTTCAACCAATTTCAGGCATTTAAATGACTCTAAACAAACGTATTTTAGTTCCAAAAGTGATAATTAACATGCAATAGTCATTTACAGTCAAAAAATTAAACATAAAAAAATTACAATTTCTGACCGTCTGGAGAAAGTTCGACAGGTCACGAGTCACCGTTTTTCATCAGAAAATGGATTTTTTGGACTGTAGAAAAATGTATTCAAAATGTCATTTGGATTGAGACTCATGTTGAATAACTACTTTTTAAAGCCTCAATGTGACCAAAATTGCAATTTTTACAGACTTTTTCTCGTACTCAGAAGCTTCTATTTCGACCAATTTCAAGCATTAAATGACTCTAAACACACTTATTTTAGTTCCAAAAGTGATAATTCACATGCAATAGTCATTTACAGTCAAAAAATTTAACTTAAAAAAATTACAATTTCTGACCATCTGGAGAAAGTTCGACAGGTCACGAGTCACCGTTTTTCATCAGAAAATGGATTTTTTGGACTGTAAAAAAATGTATTCAAAATGTCATTTGGATTGAGCCTCATGTTGAATAACTACTTTTTAAAGCCCCAATTTGACCAAAATTGCCATTTTTACAGACTTTTTCTCCTACTCAAAAGCTTCTATTTCGACAAATTTCAGGCATTTAAATGACTCTAAACACACTTATTTTAGTTCCAAAAGTGATAATTAACATGCAACAGTCATTTACAGTCAAAAAATTAAACATAAAAAAATTACAATTTCTGACAATCTGGAGAAAGTTCGACAGGTCAGCGTTTTTCTTCAGAAAATTGATTTTTTTAGACTGTAGAAAAATGTATACAAAATGTCATTTGGATTGAGCCTCATGTTGAATAACTACTTTTTAAAGCCCCAATTTGACCAAAATTGCCATTTTTACAGACTTTTTCTCCTACTCAAAAGCTTCTATTTCGACCAATTTCAGGCATTTAAATGACTCTAAACAAACTTATTTTAGTTCCAAAAGTGATAATTAACATGCAATAGTCATTTACAGTCAAATAATTAAACTTAAAAAAAATACAATTTCTGACCGTCTGGAGAAAGTTCGACAGGTCACGAGTCACCGTTTTTCATCAGAAAATTGATTTTTTGGACTGTAGAAAAATTTATCCAAAATTTCATTTGGATTGAGACTCATGTTGAATAACTACTTTTTAAAGCCTCAATGTGACCAAAATTGCCATTTTTACAGACTTTTTCTCCTACTTAGAAGCTTCTATTTCGACCAATTTCAAGCATTAAATGACTCTAAACACACTTATTTTAGTTCCAAAAGTGATAATTCACATGCAATAGTCATTTACAGTCAAAAAATTTAACTTAAAAAAATTACAATTTCTGACCATTTGGAGAAAGTTCGACAGGTCACGAGTCACCGTTTTTCATCAGAAAATGGATTTTTTGGACTGTAGAAAAATGTATTCAAAATGTCATTTGGATTGAGACTCATGTTGAATAACTACTTTTTAAAGCCTCAATGTGACCAAAATTGCCATTTTTACAGACTTTTTCTCCTACTCAGAAGCTTCTATTTCGACCAATTTCAAGCATTAAATGACTCTAAACACACTTATTTTAGTTCCAAAAGTGATAATTCACATGCAATAGTCATTTACAGTCAAAAAATTTAACTTAAAAAAATTACAATTTCTGACCATCTGGAGAAAGTTCGACAGGTCACGAGTCACCGTTTTTCATCAGAAAATGGATTTTTTGGACTGTAAAAAAATGTATTCAAAATGTCATTTGGATTGAGCCTCATGTTGAATAACTACTTTTTAAAGCCCCAATTTGACCAAAATTAGCATTTTTACAGACTTTTTCTCCTACTCAAAAGCTTCTATTTCGACCAATTTCAGGCATTTAAATGACTCTAAACAAACTTACTTTCGTTCCAAAAGTGATAATTAACATGCAATAGTCATTTACAGTCAAAAAATCAAACATAAAAGAATTACAATTTCTGACCATCTGGAGAAAGTTCGACAGGTCACGAGTCACCGTTTTTTATCAGAAAATGGATTTTTTGGACTGTAGAAAAATGTATTCAAAATGTCATTTGGATTGTGCCTCATGTTGAATAACTACTTTTTAAAGCCTCAATGTGACCAAAATAGCCATTTTTACAGACTTTTTCTCCTACTCAAAAGCTTCTATTTCGACAAATTTCAGGCATTTAAATGACTCTAAACACACTTATTTTAGTTCCAAAAGTGATAATTAACATGCAATAGTCATTTACAGTCAAAAAATTAAACATAAAAAAATTACAATTTCTGACAATCTGGAGAAAGTTCGAAAGGTCAGCGTTTTTCTTCAGAAAATTGATTTTTTTAGACTGTAGAAAAATGTATACAAAATGTCATTTGGATTGAGACTCATGTTGAATTACTACTTTTTAAAGCCCCAATTTGACCAAAATTAGCATTTTTACAGACTTTTTCTCCTACTCAAAAGCTTCTATTTCGTCCAATTTCAGGCATTAAAATTACTCTAAACACACTTATTTTAGTTCCTAAAGTGATAATTCACATGCAATAGTCATTCACAGTCAAAAAATTAAAGTAAAAACAATTACCAATTCTGACCATCTGGAGAAAGTTCGACAGGTCACGGGACACTGTTTTTCATCTGAAAATTCATTTTTTTGCCTTTGGAAAAATGTATTCAAAATGTCATTTGGATTGAGCCTCATGTTGAATAACTACTTTTTAAAGCCCCAATTTGTCCAAAATTAGCATTTTTACAGACTTTTTCTCCTACTCAAAAGCTTCTATTTCGACCAATTTCAGGCATTTAAATGACTCTAAACAAACTTACTTTAGTTCCAAAAGTGATAATTAACATGCAATAGTCATTTACAGTCAAAAACGTAAACAATAAAAAATTACCAATTCTGACCATCTGGAGAAAGTTCGACAGGTCATAGGACACTACTTTTCATCAGAAAATTGATTTTTTTGACTTTAGAAAAATGTATTCAAAATGTCATTTGGATTGAGCCTCATGTTGAATAACTACTTTTTAAAGCCCCAATTTGACCAAAATTGCCATTTTTACAGACTTTTTCTCCTACTCAAAAGCTTCTATTTCGACAAATTTCAGGCATTTAAATGACTCTAAACACACTTATTTTAGTTCCAAAAGTGATAATTACCATGCAATAGTCATTTACAGTCAAAAAATTAAACATAAAAAAATTACAATTTCTGACAATCTGGAGAAAGTTCGACAGGTCAGCGTTTTTCTTCAGAAAATTGATTTTTTTAGACTGTAGAAAAATGTATACAAAATGTCATTTGGATTGAGACTCATGTTGAATAACTACTTTTTAAAGCCTCAATGTGACCAAAATTGCCATTTTTACAGACTTTTTCTCCTACTCAAAAGCTTCTATTTCGACCAATTTCAGGCATTTAAATGACTCTAAACACACTTATTTTAGTTCCAAAAGTGATAATTAACATGCAATAGTCATTTACAGTCAAAAAAATAAACATAAAAAAATTACAATTTCTGACCGTCTGGAGAAAGTTCGACAGGTCACGAGTCACCGTTTTTCATCAGAAAATGGATTTTTTGGACTGTAGAAAAATGTATCCAAAATTTCATTTGGATTGAGACTCATGTTGAATAACTACTTTTTAAAGCCTCAATGTGACCAAAATTGCCATTTTTACAGACTTTTTCCCCTACTCAGAAGCTTCTATTTCGACCAATTTCAAGCATTAAATGACTCTAAACACACTTATTTTAGTTCCAAAAGTGATAATTCACATGCAATAGTCATTTACAGTCAAAAAATTTAACTTAAAAAAATTACAATTTCTGACCATCTGGAGAAAGTTCGACAGGTCACGAGTCACCGTTTTTCATCAGAAAATGGATTTTTTGGACTGTAAAAAAATGTATTCAAAATGTCATTTGGATTGAGACTCATGTTGAATAACTACTTTTTAAAGCCTCAATGTGACCAAAATTGCCATTTTTACAGGCTTTTTCTCCTACTCAGAAGCTTCTATTTCAATCAATTTCAGGCATTAAAATGACTCTAAACACACTTATTTTAGTTCCAAAAGTGATAATTCACATGCAATAGTCATTTACAGTCGAAAAATTAAACATAAAAAAATTACAATTTCTGACCATCTGGAGAAAGTTCGACAGGTCACGAGTCACCGTTTTTTATCAGAAAATGGATTTTTTGGACTGTAGAAAAATGTATTCAAAATGTCATTTGGATTGTGCCTCATGTTGAATAACTACTTTTTAAAGCCTCAATGTGACCAAAATAGCCATTTTTACAGACTTTTTCTCCTACTCAAAAGCTTCTATTTCGACAAATTTCAGGCATTTAAATGACTCTAAACACACTTATTTTAGTTCCAAAAGTGATAATTAACATGCAATAGTCATTTACAGTCAAAAAATTAAACATAAAAAAATTACAATTTCTGACAATCTGGAGAAAGTTCGACAGGTCAGCGTTTTTCTTCAGAAAATTGATTTTTTTAGACTGTAGAAAAATGTATACAAAATGTCATTTGGATTGAGACTCATGTTGAATTACTACTTTTTAAAGCCCCAATTTGACCAAAATTAGCATTTTTACAGACTTTTTCTCCTACTCAAAAGCTTCTATTTCGACCAATTTCAGGCATTAAAATTACTCTAAACACACTTATTTTAGTTCCTAAAGTGATAATTCACATGCAATAGTCATTCACAGTCAAAAAATTAAAGTAAAAACAATTACCAATTCTGACCATCTGGAGAAAGTTCGACAGGTCACGGGACACTGTTTTTCATCTGAAAATTCATTTTTTTGCCTTTGGAAAAATGTATTCAAAATGTCATTTGGATTGAGCCTCATGTTGAATAACTACTTTTTAAAGCCCCAATTTGACCAAAATTAGCATTTTTACAGACTTTTTCTCCTACTCAAAAGCTTCTATTTCGACCAATTTCAGGCATTTAAATGACTCTAAACAAACTTACTTTAGTTCCAAAACTGATAATTAACATGCAATAGTCATTTACAGTCAAAAACGTAAACAATAAAAAATTACCAATTCTGACCATCTGGAGAAAGTTCGACAGGTCATAGGACACTATTTTTCATCAGAAAATTGATTTTTTGACTTTAGAAAAATGTATTCAAAATGTCATTTGGATTGAGCCTCATGTTGAATAACTACTTTTTAAAGCCCCAATTTGACCAAAATTGCCATTTTTACAGACTTTTTCTCCTACTCAAAAGCTTCTATTTCGACAAATTTCAGGCATTTAAATGACTCTAAACACACTTATTTTAGTTCCAAAAGTGATAATTAACATGCAATAGTCATTTACAGTCAAAAAATTAAACATAAAAAAATTACAATTTCTGACAATCTGGAGAAAGTTCGACAGGTCAGCGTTTTTCTTCAGAAAATTGATTTTTTTAGACTGTAGAAAAATGTATACAAAATGTCATTTGGATTGAGCCTCATGTTGAATAACTACTTTTTAAAGCCCCAATTTGACCAAAATTGCCATTTTTACAGACTTTTTCTCCTACTCAAAAGCTTCTATTTCGACCAATTTCAGGCATTTAAATGACTCTAAACAAACTTATTTTAGTTCCAAAAGTGATAATTAACATGCAATAGTCATTTACAGTCAAATAATTAAACATAAAAAAAATACAATTTCTGACCGTCTGGAGAAAGTTCGACAGGTCACGAGTCACCGTTTTTCATCAGAAAATTGATTTTTTGGACTGTAGAAAAATTTATCCAAAATTTCATTTGGATTGAGACTCATGTTGAATAACTACTTTTTAAAGCCTCAATGTGACCAAAATTGCCATTTTTACAGACTTTTTCTCCTACTTAGAAACTTCTATTTCGACCAATTTCAAGCATTAAATGACTCTAAACACACTTATTTTAGTTCCAAAAGTGATAATTCACATGCAATAGTCATTTACAGTCAAAAAATTTAACTTAAAAAAATTACAATTTCTGACCATTTGGAGAAAGTTCGACAGGTCACGAGTCACCGTTTTTCATCAGAAAATGGATTTTTTGGACTGTAAAAAAATTTATTCAAAATGTCATTTGGATTGAGACTCATGTTGAATAACTACTTTTTAAAGCCTCAATGTGACCAAAATTGCCATTTTTACAGACTTTTTCTCCTACTCAGAAGCTTCTATTTCTACCAATTTCAGGCATTAAAATTACTCTAAACACATTTATTTTAGTTACAAAAGTGATAATTCACATGCAATAGTCATTTACAGTCAAAAAATTAAAGTAAAAACAATTACCAATTCTGACCATCTGGAGAAAGTTCGACAGGTCACGGGACACTGTTTTTCATCTGAAAATTCATTTTTTTGCCTTTGGAAAAATGTATTCAAAATGTCATTTGGATTGAGCCTCATGTTGAATAACTACTTTTTAAAGCCCCAATTTGACCAAAATTAGCATTTTTACAGACTTTTTCTCCTACTCAAAAGCTTCTATTTCGACCAATTTCAGGCATTTGAATGACTCTAAACAAACTTACTTTAGTTCCAAAAGTGATAATTAACATGCAATAGTCATTTACAGTCAAAAAATTAAACATAAAAAAAATTACAATTTCTGACCATCTGGAGAAAGTTCGACAGGTCACGAGTCACCGTTTTTTATCAGAAAATTGATTTTTTGGACTGTAGAAAAATGTATTCAAAATGTCATTTGGATTGTGCCTCATGTTGAATAACTACTTTTTAAAGCCTCAATGTGACCAAAATTGCCATTTTTACAGACTTTTTCTCCTACTCAAAAGCTTCTATTTCGACCAATTTCAGGCATTTAAATGACTCTAAACACACTTATTTTAGTTCCAAAAGTGATAATTAACATGCAATAGTCATTTACAGTCAAAAAAATAAACATAAAAAAATTACAATTTCTGACCGTCTGGAGAAAGTTCGACAGGTCACGAGTCACCGTTTTTCATCAGAAAATGGATTTTTTGGACTGTAGAAAAATGTATCCAAAATTTCATTTGGATTGAGACTCATGTTGAATAACTACTTTTTAAAGCCTCAATGTGACCAAAATTGCCATTTTTACAGACTTTTTCTCCTACTCAGAAGCTTCTATTTCGACCAATTTCAAGCATTAAATGACTCTAAACACACTTATTTTAGTTCCAAAAGTGATAATTCACATGCAATAGTCATTTACAGTCAAAAAATTTAACTTAAAAAAATTACAATTTCTGACCATCTGGAGAAAGTTCGACAGGTCACGAGTCACCGTTTTTCATCAGAAAATGGATTTTTTGGACTGTAAAAAAATTTATTCAAAATGTCATTTGGATTGAGACTCATGTTGAATAACTACTTTTTAAAGCCTCAATGTGACCAAAATTGCCATTTTTACAGACTTTTTCTCCTACTCAGAAGCTTCTATTTCAATCAATTTCAGGCATTAAAATGACTCTAAACACACTTATTTTAGTTCCAAAAGTGATAATTCACATGCAATAGTCATTTACAGTCAAAAAATTAAACATAAAAAAATTACAATTTCTGACCATCTGGAGAAAGTTTGACCGGTCACGAGTCACCGTTTTTTATCAGAAAATGGATTTTTTGGACTGTAGAAAAATGTATTCAAAATGTCATTTGGATTGTGCCTCATGTTGAATAACTACTTTTTAAAGCCTCAATGTGACCAAAATAGCCATTTTTACAGACTTTTTCTCCTACTCAAAAGCTTCTATTTCGACAAATTTCAGGCATTTAAATGACTCTAAACACACTTATTTTAGTTCCAAAAGTGATAATTCACATGCAATAGTCATTTACAGTCAAAAAATTAAACATAAAAAAATTACAATTTCTGACCATCTGGAGAAAGTTTGACCGGTCACGAGTCACCGTTTTTTATCAGAAAATGGATTTTTTGGACTGTAGAAAAATGTATTCAAAATGTCATTTGGATTGTGCCTCATGTTGAATAACTACTTTTTAAAGCCTCAATGTGACCAAAATAGCCATTTTTACAGACTTTTTCTCCTACTCAAAAGCTTCTATTTCGACAAATTTCAGGCATTTAAATGACTCTAAACACACTTATTTTAGTTCCAAAAGTGATAATTAACATGCAATAGTCATTTACAGTCAAAAAATTAAACATAAAAAAATTACAATTTCTGACAATCTGGAGAAAGTTCGACAGGTCACGAGTCACCGTTTTTTATCAGAAAATGGATTTTTTGGACTGTAGAAAAATGTATTCAAAATGTCATTTGGATTGTGCCTCATGTTGAATAACTACTTTTTAAAGCCTCAATGTGACCAAAATTGCCATTTTTACAGACTTTTTCTCCTACTCAAAAGCTTCTATTTCAACCAATTTCAGGCATTTAAATGACTCTAAACACACTTATTTTAGTTCCAAAAGTGATAATTAACATGCGATAGTCATTTACAGTCAAAAAAATAAACATAAAAAAATTACAATTTCTGACCGTCTGGAGAAAGTTCGACAGGTCACGAGTCACCGTTTTTCATCAGAAAATGGATTTTTTGGACTGTTGAAAAATGTATCCAAAATTTCATTTGGATTGAGACTCATGTTGAATAACTACTTTTTAAAGCCTCAATGTGACCAAAATTGCCATTTTTACAGACTTTTTCTCCTACTCAGAAGCTTCTATTTCAATCAATTTCAGGCATTAAAATGACTCTAAACACACTTATTTTAGTTCCAAAAGTGATAATTCACATGCAATAGTCATTTACAGTCAAAAAATTTAACTTAAAAAAATTACAATTTCTGACCATCTGGAGAAAGTTCGACAGGTCACGAGTCACCGTTTTTCATCAAAAAATGGATTTTTTGGACTGTAAAAAAATGTATTCAAAATGTCATTTGGATTGAGACTCATGTTGAATAACTACTTTTTAAAGCCTCAATGTGACCAAAATTGCCATTTTTACAGACTTTTTCTCCTACTCAGAAGCTTCTATTTCTACCAATTTCAGGCATTAAAATTACTCTAAACACATTTATTTTAGTTACAAAAGTGATAATTCACATGCAATAGTCATTTACAGTCAAAAAATTAAAGTAAAAACAATTACCAATTCTGACCATCTGGAGAAAGTTCGACAGGTCACGGGACACTGTTTTTCATCTGAAAATTCATTTTTTTGCCTTTGGAAAAATGTATTCAAAATGTCATTTGGATTGAGCCTCATGTTGAATAACTACTTTTTAAAGCCCCAATTTGACCAAAATTAGCATTTTTACAGACTTTTTCTCCTACTCAAAAGCTTCTATTTCGACCAATTTCAGGCATTTAAATGACTCTAAACAAACTTACTTTAGTTCCAAAAGTGATAATTAACATGCAATAGTCATTTACAGTCAAAAAATTAAACATAAAAAAAATTACAATTTCTGACCATCTGGAGAAAGTTCGACAGGTCACGAGTCACCGTTTTTTATCAGAAAATTGATTTTTTGGACTCTAGAAAAATGTATTCAAAATGTCATTTGGATTGTGCCTCATGTTGAATAACTACTTTTTAAAGCCTCAATGTGACCAAAATTGCCATTTTTACAGACTTTTTCTCCTACTCAAAAGCTTCTATTTCGACCAATTTCAGGCATTTAAATGACTCTAAACACACTTATTTTAGTTCCAAAAGTGATAATTAACATGCAATAGTCATTTACAGTCAAAAAAATAAACATAAAAAAATTACAATTTCTGACCGTCTGGAGAAAGTTCGACAGGTCACGAGTCACCGTTTTTCATCAGAAAATGGATTTTTTGGACTGTAGAAAAATGTATCCAAAATTTCATTTGGATTGAGACTCATGTTGAATAACTACTTTTTAAAGCCTCAATGTGACCAAAATTGCCATTTTTACAGACTTTTTCTCCTACTCAGAAGCTTCTATTTCGACCAATTTCAAGCATTAAATGACTCTAAACACACTTATTTTAGTTCCAAAAGTGATAATTCACATGCAATAGTCATTTACAGTCAAAAAATTTAACTTAAAAAAATTACAATTTCTGACCATCTGGAGAAAGTTCGACAGGTCACGAGTCACCGTTTTTCATCAGAAAATGGATTTTTTGGACTGTAAAAAAATGTATTCAAAATGTCATTTGGATTGAGACTCATGTTGAATAACTACTTTTTAAAGCCTCAATGTGACCAAAATTGCCATTTTTACAGACTTTTTCTCCTACTCAAAAGCTTCTATTTCAATCAATTTCAGGCATTAAAATGACTCTAAACACACTTATTTTAGTTCCAAAAGTGATAATTCACATGCAATAGTCATTTACAGTCAAAAAATTAAACATAAAAAAATTACAATTTCTGACCATCTGGAGAAAGTTCGACCGGTCACGAGTCACCGTTTTTTATCAGAAAATGGATTTTTTGGACTGTAGAAAAATGTATTCAAAATGTCATTTGGATTGTGCCTCATGTTGAATAACTACTTTTTAAAGCCTCAATGTGACCAAAATAGCCATTTTTACAGACTTTTTCTCCTACTCAAAAGCTTCTATTTCGACAAATTTCAGGCATTTAAATGACTCTAAACACACTTATTTTAGTTCCAAAAGTGATAATTCACATGCAATAGTCATTTACAGTCAAAAAATTAAACATAAAAAAATTACAATTTCTGACCATCTGGAGAAAGTTCGACAGGTCACGAGTCACCGTTTTTTATCAGAAAATTGATTTTTTGGACTGTAGAAAAATGTATTCAAAATGTCATTTGGATTGTGCCTCATGTTGAATAACTACTTTTTAAAGCCTCAATGTGACCAAAATAGCCATTTTTACAGACTTTTTCTCCTACTCAAAAGCTTCTATTTCGACAAATTTCAGGCATTTAAATGACTCTAAACACACTTATTTTAGTTCCAAAAGTGATAATTAACATGCAATAGTCATTTACAGTCAAAAAATTAAACATAAAAAAATTACAATTTCTGACAATCTGGAGAAAGTTCGACAGGTCAGCGTTTTTCTTCAGAAAATTGATTTTTTTAGACTGTAGAAAAATGTATACAAAATGTCATTTGGATTGAGACTCATGTTGAATTACTACTTTTTAAAGCCCCAATTTGACCAAAATTAGCATTTTTACAGACTTTTTCTCCTACTCAAAAGCTTCTATTTCGACCAATTTCAGGCATTTAAATGACTCTAAACAAACTTATTTTAGTTCCAAAAGTGATAATTAACATGCAATAGTCATTTACAGTCAAAAAATTAAACATAAAAAAATTACAATTTCTGACCGTCTGGAGAAAGTTCGACAGGTCACGAGTCACCGTTTTTCATCAGAAAATTGATTTTTTGGACTGTAGAAAAATGTATCCAAAATTTCATTTGGATTGAGACTCATGTTGAATAACTACTTTTTAAAGCCTCAATGTGACCAAAATTGCCATTTTTACAGACTTTTTCTCCTACTTAGAAGCTTCTATTTCGACCAATTTCAAGCATTAAATGACTCTAAACACACTTATTTTAGTTCCAAAAGTGATAATTCACATGCAATAGTCATTTACAGTCAAAAAAGTTAACATAAAAAAATTACAATTTCTGACCATCTGGAGAAAGTTCGACAGGTCACGAGTCACCGTTTTTCATCAGAAAATGGATTTTTTGGACTGTAAAAAAATGTATTCAAAATGTCATTTGGATTGAGACTCATGTTGAATAACTACTTTTTAAAGCCTCAATGTGACCAAAATTGCCATTTTTACAGACTTTTTCTCCTACTCAGAAGCTTCTATTTCTACCAATTTCAGGCATTAAAATAACTCTAAACACATTTATTTTAGTTACAAAAGTGATAAGTCACATGCAATAGTCATTTACAGTCAAAAACTTAAACAATAAAAAATTACCAATTCTGACCATCTGGAGAAAGTTCGACAGGTCATGGGACACTATTTTTCATCAGAAAATTGATTTTTTTGACTTTAGAAAAATGTATTCAAAATGTCATTTGGACTGTGTCTCATGTTGAATAACTACTTTTTAAAGCCTCAATGTGACCAAAATTGCCATTTTGACAGACTTTTTCTCCTACTCAGAAGCTTCTATTTCAATCAATTTCAGGCATTAAAATGACTCTAAACACCCTTATTTTAGTTCCAAAAGTGATAATTCACATGCAATAGTCATTTACAGTCAAAAAATTACAGTAAAAACAATTACCAATTCTGACCATCTGGAGAAAGTTCGACAGGTCACGGGACACTGTTTTACATCTGAAAATTCATTTTTTTGCCTTTGGAAAAATGTATTCAAAATGTCATTTGGATTGAGCCTCATGTTGAATAACTACTTTTTAAAGCCCCAATTTGACCAAAATTAGCATTTTTACAGACTTTTTCTCCTACTCAAAAGCTTCTATTTCGACCAATTTCAGGCATTTAAATGACTCTAAACACACTTATTTTAGTTTGAAAAGTGATAATTAACATGCAATAGT
Organism: Triturus cristatus; assembly: GCF_964204655.1. Taxonomy (NCBI): domain Eukaryota; kingdom Metazoa; phylum Chordata; class Amphibia; order Caudata; family Salamandridae; genus Triturus; species Triturus cristatus. The sequence continues at coordinate 1,088,314,077 of NC_140591.1, forward strand.
CATTTACAGTCAAAAAAATAAACATAAAAAAATTACAATTTCTGACCGTCTGGAGAAAGTTCGACAGGTCACGAGTCACCGTTTTTTATCAGAAAATTGATTTTTTGGACTGTAGAAAAATATATTCAAAATGTCATTTGGATTGTGCCTCATGTTGAATAACTACTTTTTAAAGCCTCAATGTGACCAAAATTGCCATTTTTACAGACTTTTTCTCCTACTCAAAAGCTTCTATTTCGACCAATTTCAGGCATTTAAATGACTCTAAACACACTTATTTTAGTTTGAAAAGTGATAATTAACATGCAATAGTCATTTACAGTCAAAAAAATAAACATAAAAAAATTACAATTTCTGACCGTCTGGAGAAAGTTCGACAGGTCACGAGTCACCGTTTTTCATCAGAAAATGGATTTTTTGGACTGTAGAAAAATGTATCCAAAATTTCATTTGGATTGAGACTCATGTTGAATAACTACTTTTTAAAGCCTCAATGTGACCAAAATTGCCATTTTTACAGACTTTTTCTCCTACTCAGAAGCTTCTATTTCGACCAATTTCAAGCATTAAATGACTCTAAACACACTTATTTTAGTTTCAAAAGTGATAATTCACATGCAATAGTCATTTACATAAAAAAAATTAAACATAAAAAAATTAAAATTTCTGACCATCTGGAGAAAGTTCGACAGGTCACGGGACACTGTTTTTCATCAGAAAATGGATTTTTTGGACTGTAGAGAAATGTATTCAAAATGTCATTTGGATTGTGACTCATGTTGAATAACTACTTTTTAAAGCCCCAATTTGACCAAAATTGCCATTTTTACAGACTTTTTCTCCTACTCAAAAGCTTCTATTTCGACCAATTTCAGGCATTTAAATGACTCTAAACACACTTATTTTAGTTGCAAAAGTAATAATTCACATGCATTAGTCATTTACAGTCAAAAAATTATACATAAAAAAATTACAATTTCAGAACATCTGGAGAAAGTTCGACAGGTCACGGGACACTGTTTTTCATCAGAAAATTGATTTTTTGGACTGTAGAAAAATGTATTCAAAATGTCATTTGCATTGTGACTCATGTTGAATAACTACTTTTTAAAGCCCCAATTTGACCAAAATTAGCATTTTTACAGACTTTTTCTCCTACTCAAAAGCTTCTATTTCGACCAATTTCAGGCATTTAAATGACTCTAAACAAACTTACTTTAGTTCCAAAAGTGATAATTAACATGCAATAGTCATTTACAGTCAAAAAATTAAACATAAAAAAATTACAATTTCTGACCGTCTGGAGAAAGTTCGACAGGTCACGAGTCACCGTTTTTCATCAGAAAATGGATTTTTTGGACTGTAGAAAAATGTATCCAAAATTTCATTTGGATTGAGACTCATGTTGAATAACTACTTTTTAAAGCCTTAATGTGACCAAAATTGCTATTTTTACAGACTTTTTCTCCTACTCAGAAGCTTCTATTTCGACCAATTTCAAGCATTAAATGACTCTAAACACACTTATTTTAGTTTCAAAAGTGATAATTCACATGCAATAGTCATTTACATAAAAAAAATTAAACATAAAAAAATTAAAATTTCTGACCATCTGGAGAAAGTTCGACAGGTCACGGGACACTGTTTTTCATCAGAAAATGGATTTTTTGGACTGTAGAGAAATGTATTCAAATGTCATTTGGATTGTGACTCATGTTGAATAACTACTTTTTAAAGCCCCAATTTGACCAAAATTGCCATTTTTACAGACTTTTTCTCCTACTCAAAAGCTTCTATTTCGACCAATTTCAGGCATTTAAATGACTCTAAACACACTTATTTTAGTTGCAAAAGTAATAATTCACATGCATTAGTCATTTACAGTCAAAAAATTAAACATAAAAAAATTACAATTTCAGAACATCTGGAGAAAGTTCGACAGGTCACGGGACACTGTTTTTCATCAGAAAATGGATTTTTTGGACTGTAGAAAAATGTATTCAAAATGTCATTTGCATTGTGACTCATGTTGAATAACTACTTTTTAAAGCCCCAATTTGACCAAAATTAGCATTTTTACAGACTTTTTCTCCTACTCAAAAGCTTCTATTTCGACCAATTTCAGGCATTTAAATGACTCTAAACAAACTTACTTTAGTTCCAAAAGTGATAATTAACATGCAATAGTCATTTACAGTCAAAAAATGAAACATAAAAAAATTACAATTTCAGAACATCTGGAGAAAGTTCGACAGGTCACGGGACACTGTTTTTCATCAGAAAATTGATTTTTTGGACTGTAGAAAAATGTATTCAAAATGTCATTTGCATTGTGACTCATGTTGAATAACTACTTTTTAAAGCCCCAATTTGACCAAAATTAGCATTTTTACAGACTTTTTCTCCTACTCAAAAGCTTCTATTTCGACCAATTTCAGGCATTTAAATGACTCTAAACAAACTTACTTTAGTTCCAAAAGTGATAATTAACATGCAATAGTCATTTACAGTCAAAAAATTAAACATAAAAAAATTACAATTTCTGACCATCTGGAGAAAGTTCGACAGGTCACGGGTCACCGTTTTTCATCAGAAAATTGATTTTTTGGACTGCAGGAAAATGTATTCAAAATGTCATTTGGATTGAGACTCATGTTGAATATCTACTTTTTAAAGCCTCAATGTGACCAAAATTGCCATTTTTACAGACTTTTTCTCCTACTCAGAACCATCTATTTCGACCAATTTCAGGCATTAAAATTACTCTAAACACACTTATTTTAGTTTCAAAAGTGATAATTCACATGCAATAGTCATTTACATAAAAAAAATTAAACATAAAAAAATTACAATTTCTGACCATCTGGAGAAAGTTCGACAGGTCACGGGACACTGTTTTTCATCAGAAAATGGATTTTTTGGACTGTAGAAAAATGTATTCAAAATGTCATTTGGATTGTGACTCATGTTGAATAACTACTTTTTAAAGCCCCAATTTGACCAAAATTGCCATTTTTACAGACTTTTTCTCCTACTCAAAAGCTTCTATTTCGACCAATTTCAGGCATTTAAATGACTCTAAACACACTTATTTTAGTTGCAAAAGTAATAATTCACATGCATTAGTCATTTACAGTCAAAAAATTAAACATAAAAAAATTACAATTTCAGAACATCTGGAGAAAGTTCGACAGGTCACGGGACACTGTTTTTCATCAGAAAATGGATTTTTTGGACTGTAGAAAAATGTATTCAAAATGTCATTTGCATTGTGACTCATGTTGAATAACTACTTTTTAAAGCCCCAATTTGACCAAAATTAGCATTTTTACAGACTTTTTCTCCTACTCAAAAGCTTCTATTTCGACCAATTTCAGGCATTTAAATGACTCTAAACAAACTTACTTTAGTTCCAAAAGTGATAATTAACATGCAATAGTCATTTACAGTAAAAAAATTAAACATAAAAAAATTACAATTTCTGACCATCTGGAGAAAGTTCGACAGGTCACGGGTCACCGTTTTTCATCAGAAAATGGATTTTTTGGACTGTAGAAAAATGTATTCAAAATTTCATTTGGATTGAGACTCATGTTGAATAACTACTTTTTAAAGCCTCAATGTGACCAAAATTGCCATTTTTACAGACTTTTTCTCCTACTCAAAAACTTCTATTTCGACCAATTTCAGGCATTTAAATGACTCTAAACACACTTATTTTAGTTCCAAAAGTGATAATTAACATGCAATAGTCATTTACAGCCAAAAAATTAAACATAAAAAAATTACAATTTCTGACCATCTGGAGAAAGTTCGACAGGTCACGGGTCACCGTTTTTCATCAGAAAATTGATTTTTTGGACTGTAGGAAAATGTATTCAAAATGTCATTTGGATTGAGACTCATGTTGAATATATACTTTTTAAAGCCTCAATGTGACCAAAATTGCCATTTTTATATACTTTTTCTCCTACTCAGAAGCATCTATTTCGACCAATTTGAGGCATTAAAATTACTCTAAACACACTTATTTTAGTTACAATTCTGACCATCTGGAGAAAGTTCGAAAGGTCACGGGACACTGTTTTTCATAAGACAATGGATTTTTTTGCCTTTGGAAAAATGTATTCAAAATGTCATTTGGATTGAGCCTCATGTTGAATAACTACTTTTTAAAGCCCCAATTTGACCAAAATTGCCATTTTTACAGACTTTTTCTCCTACTCAGAAGCTTCTATTTCGACCAATTTCAGGCATTTAAATGACTCTAAACAAACTTATTTTAGTTCCAAAAGTGATAATTAACATGCAATAGTCATTTACAGTCAAAAAATTAAACATAAAAAAATTACAATTTCTGACCATCTGGAGAAAGTTCGACAGGTCACGAGTCATCGTTTTTCATCAGAAAATTGATTTTTTGTACTGTAGAAAAATGTATTCAAAATTTCATTTGGATTGAGACTCATGTTGAATAACTACTTTTTAAAGCCTCAATGTGACCAGAATTGCCATTTTTACAGACTTTTTCTCCTACTCAGAAGCTTCTATTTCGACCAATTTCAAGCATTAAATGACTCTAAACACACTTATTTAAGTTCCAAAAGTGATAATTAACATGCAATAGTCATTTACAGTCAATAACTTAAACATAAAAAAATTACAATTTCTGACCATCTGGAGAAAGTTCGACAGGTCACGGGACACTGTTTTTCATCAGAAAATGGATTTTTTGGACTGTAGAAAAATGAATTCAAAATGTCATTTGGATTGAGACTCATGTTGAATAACTACTTTTTAAAGCCTCAATGTGACCAAAATTGCCATTTTTACATTCTTTTTCTCCTACTCAGAAGCTTCTATTTCGACAAATTTCAGGCATTAAAATGACTCTAAACACAATTATTTTAGTTCCAAAAGTGATAATTCACATGCAATAGTCATTTACAGTCAAAAAATTTAACTTAAAAAAATTACAATTTCTGACCATCTGGAGAAAGTTCGACAGGTCACGAATCATCATTTTTCATCAGAAAATAGTTTTTTTGGACTGTAGAAAAATTCAATCAAAATGTCATTTGGATTGAGACTCATGTTGAATTACTACTTTTTAAAGCCTCCATGTGACCAAAATTGCCATTTTTACATACTTCTTCTCCTACTAAAAAGCTTCTATTTTGAACAATTTCAGGCATTTAAAAGACTCTAAACACACTTATTTTAGTTACAAAACTGATAATTCACATGCAATAGTCATTTACAGTCAAAAAATTAAACATAAAAAAATTACAATTTCTGACCATCTGGAGAAAGTTTGACAGGTCACGGGTTATTGTTTTTCATCAGAAAATTGATTTTTTGGACTGTAGAAAAATGTATTCAAAATGTCATTTAGATTGAGACTCATGTTGAATAACTACTTTTTAAAGCCTCAATGTGACCAAAATTGCCATTTTTACATTCTTTTTCTCCTACTCAGAAGCTTCTATTTCGACAAATTTCAGGCATTAAAATGACTCTAAACACACTTATTTTAGTTCCAAAAGTGATAATTCACATGCAATAGTCATTTACAGTTAAAAAATTAAAGTAAAAAAAATTACAATTTCTGACCATCTGGAGAAAGTTCGACAGGTCACGGGTCATCGTTTTTCATCAGAAAATTGTTTTTTTGGAGTGTAAAAAAATTCATTCAAAATGTCATTTGGATTGAGCCTCATGTTGAATAACTACTTTTTAAAGCCCCAATTTGACCAAAATTAGCATTTTTACAGACTTTTTCTCCTACTCAAAAGCTTCTATTTCGACCAATTTCAGGCATTTAAATGACTCTAAACAAACTTACTTTAGTTCCAAAAGTGATAATTAACATGCAATAGTCATTTACAGTCAAAAAATTAAACATAAAAAAAATTACAATTTCTGACCATCTGGAGAAAGTTCGACAGGTCACGAGTCACCGTTTTTTATCAGAAAATTGATTTTTTGGACTGTAGAAAAATGTATTCAAAATGTCATTTGGATTGTGCCTCATGTTGAATAACTACTTTTTAAAGCCTCAATGTGACCAAAATTGCCATTTTTACAGACTTTTTCTCCTACTCAAAAGCTTCTATTTCGACCAATTTCAGGCATTTAAATGACTCTAAACACACTTATTTTAGTTCCAAAAGTGATAATTAACATGCAATAGTCATTTACAGTCAAAAAAATAAACATAAAAAAATTACAATTTCTGACCGTCTGGAGAAAGTTCGACAGGTCACGAGTCACCGTTTTTCATCAGAAAATGGATTTTTTGGACTGTAGAAAAATGTATCCAAAATTTCATTTGGATTGAGACTCATGTTGAATAACTACTTTTTAAAGCCTCAATGTGACCAAAATTGCCATTTTTACAGACTTTTTCTCCTACTCAGAAGCTTCTATTTCGACCAATTTCAAGCATTAAATGACTCTAAACACACTTATTTTAGTTCCAAAAGTGATAATTCACATGCAATAGTCATTTACAGTCAAAAAATTTAACTTAAAAAAATTACAATTTCTGACCATCTGGAGAAAGTTCGACAGGTCACGAGTCACCGTTTTTCATCAGAAAATGGATTTTTTGGACTGTAAAAAAATTTATTCAAAATGTCATTTGGATTGAGACTCATGTTGAATAACTACTTTTTAAAGCCTCAATGTGACCAAAATTGCCATTTTTACAGACTTTTTCTCCTACTCAGAAGCTTCTATTTCAATCAATTTCAGGCATTAAAATGACTCTAAACACACTTATTTTAGTTCCAAAAGTGATAATTCACATGCAATAGTCATTTACAGTCAAAAAATTAAACATAAAAAAATTACAATTTCTGACCATCTGGAGAAAGTTTGACCGGTCACGAGTCACCGTTTTTTATCAGAAAATGGATTTTTTGGACTGTAGAAAAATGTATTCAAAATGTCATTTGGATTGTGCCTCATGTTGAATAACTACTTTTTAAAGCCTCAATGTGACCAAAATAGCCATTTTTACAGACTTTTTCTCCTACTCAAAAGCTTCTATTTCGACAAATTTCAGGCATTTAAATGACTCTAAACACACTTATTTTAGTTCCAAAAGTGATAATTCACATGCAATAGTCATTTACAGTCAAAAAATTAAACATAAAAAAATTACAATTTCTGACCATCTGGAGAAAGTTTGACCGGTCACGAGTCACCGTTTTTTATCAGAAAATGGATTTTTTGGACTGTAGAAAAATGTATTCAAAATGTCATTTGGATTGTGCCTCATGTTGAATAACTACTTTTTAAAGCCTCAATGTGACCAAAATAGCCATTTTTACAGACTTTTTCTCCTACTCAAAAGCTTCTATTTCGACAAATTTCAGGCATTTAAATGACTCTAAACACACTTATTTTAGTTCCAAAAGTGATAATTAACATGCAATAGTCATTTACAGTCAAAAAATTAAACATAAAAAAATTACAATTTCTGACAATCTGGAGAAAGTTCGACAGGTCACGAGTCACCGTTTTTTATCAGAAAATGGATTTTTTGGACTGTAGAAAAATGTATTCAAAATGTCATTTGGATTGTGCCTCATGTTGAATAACTACTTTTTAAAGCCTCAATGTGACCAAAATTGCCATTTTTACAGACTTTTTCTCCTACTCAAAAGCTTCTATTTCAACCAATTTCAGGCATTTAAATGACTCTAAACACACTTATTTTAGTTCCAAAAGTGATAATTAACATGCAATAGTCATTTACAGTCAAAAAAATAAACATAAAAAAATTACAATTTCTGACCGTCTGGAGAAAGTTCGACAGGTCACGAGTCACCGTTTTTCATCAGAAAATGGATTTTTTGAACTGTTGAAAAATGTATCCAAAATTTCATTTGGATTGAGACTCATGTTGAATAACTACTTTTTAAAGCCTCAATGTGACCAAAATTGCCATTTTTACAGACTTTTTCTCCTACTCAGAAGCTTCTATTTCAATCAATTTCAGGCATTAAAATGACTCTAAACACACTTATTTTAGTTCCAAAAGTGATAATTCACATGCAATAGTCATTTACAGTCAAAAAATTTAACTTAAAAAAATTACAATTTCTGACCATCTGGAGAAAGTTCGACAGGTCAGGAGTCACCGTTTTTCATCAAAAAATAGATTTTTTGGACTGTAAAAAAATGTATTCAAAATGTCATTTGGATTGAGACTCATGTTGAATAACTACTTTTTAAAGCCTCAATGTGACCAAAATTGGCATTTTTACAGACTTTTTCTCCTACTCAGAAGCTTCTATTTCTACCAATTTCAGGCATTAAAATTACTCTAAACACATTTATTTTAGTTACAAAAGTGATAATTCACATGCAATAGTCATTTACAGTCAAAAAATTAAAGTAAAAACAATTACCAATTCTGACCATCTGGAGAAAGTTCGACAGGTCATGGGACACTGTTTTTCATCTGAAAATTCATTTTTTTGCCTTTGGAAAAATGTATTCAAAATGTCATTTGGATTGAGCCTCATGTTGAATAACTACTTTTTAAAGCCCCAATTTGACCAAAATTAGCATTTTTACAGACTTTTTCTCCTACTCAAAAGCTTCTATTTCGACCCATTTCAGGCATTTAAATGACTCTAAACAAACTTACTTTAGTTCCAAAAGTGATAATTAACATGCAATAGTCATTTACAGTCAAAAAATTAAACATAAAAAAAATTACAATTTCTGACCATCTGGAGAAAGTTCGACAGGTCACGAGTCACCGTTTTTTATCAGAAAATTGATTTTTTGGACTCTAGAAAAATGTATTCAAAATGTCATTTGGATTGTGCCTCATGTTGAATAACTACTTTTTAAAGCCTCAATGTGACCAAAATTGCCATTTTTACAGACTTTTTCTCCTACTCAAAAGCTTCTATTTCGACCAATTTCAGGCATTTAAATGACTCTAAACACACTTATTTTAGTTCCAAAAGTGATAATTAACATGCAATAGTCATTTACAGTCAAAAAAATAAACATAAAAAAATTACAATTTCTGACCGTCTGGAGAAAGTTCGACAGGTCACGAGTCACCGTTTTTCATCAGAAAATGGATTTTTTGGACTGTAGAAAAATGTATCCAAAATTTCATTTGGATTGAGACTCATGTTGAATAACTACTTTTTAAAGCCTCAATGTGACCAAAATTGCCATTTTTACAGACTTTTTCTCCTACTCAGAAGCTTCTATTTCGACCAATTTCAAGCATTAAATGACTCTAAACACACTTATTTTAGTTCCAAAACTGATAATTCACATGCAATAGTCATTTACAGTCAAAAAATGTAACTTAAAAAAATTACAATTTCTGACCATCTGGAGAAAGTTCGACAGGTCACGAGTCACCGTTTTTCATCAGAAAATGGATTTTTTGGACTGTAAAAAAATGTATTAAAAATGTCATTTGGATTGAGACTCATGTTGAATAACTACTTTTTAAAGCCTCAATGTGACCAAAATTGCCATTTTTACAGACTTTTTCTCCTACTCAGAAGCTTCTATTTCAATCAATTTCAGGCATTAAAATGACTCTAAACACACTTATTTTAGTTCCAAAAGTGATAATTCACATGCAATAGTCATTTACAGTCAAAAAATTAAACATAAAAAAATTACAATTTCTGACCATCTGGAGAAAGTTCGACCGGTCACGAGTCACCGTTTTTTATCAGAAAATGGATTTTTTGGACTGTAGAAAAATGTATTCAAAATGTCATTTGGATTGTGCCTCATGTTGAATAACTACTTTTTAAAGCCTCAATGTGACCAAAATAGCCATTTTTACAGACTTTTTCTCCTACTCAAAAGCTTCTATTTCGACAAATTTCAGGCATTTAAATGACTCTAAACACACTTATTTTAGTTCCAAAAGTGATAATTAACATGCAATAGTCATTTACAGTCAAAAAATTAAACATAAAAAAATTACAATTTCTGACAATCTGGAGAAAGTTCGACAGGTCACGAGTCACCGTTTTTTATCAGAAAATGGATTTTTTGGACTGTAGAAAAATGTATTCAAAATGTCATTTGGATTGTGCCTCATGTTGAATAACTACTTTTTAAAGCCTCAATGTGACCAAAATTGCTATTTTTACAGACTTTTTCTCCTACTCAAAAGCTTCTATTTCGACCAATTTCAGGCATTTAAATGACTCTAAACACACTTATTTTAGTTCCAAAAGTGATAATTAACATGCAATAGTCATTTACAGTCAAAAAAATAAACATAAAAAAATTACAATTTCTGACCGTCTGGAGAAAGTTCGACAGGTCACGAGTCACCGTTTTTCATCAGAAAATGGATTTTTTGGACTGTTGAAAAATGTATCCAAAATTTCATTTGGATTGAGACTCATGTTGAATAACTACTTTTTAAAGCCTCAATGTGACCAAAATTGCCATTTTTACAGACTTTTTCTCCTACTCAGACGCTTCTATTTCAATCAATTTCAGGCATTAAAATGACTCTAAACACACTTATTTTAGTTCCAAAAGTGATAATTCACATGCAATAGTCATTTACAGTCAAAAAATTAAACATAAAAAAATTACAATTTCTGACCATCTGGAGAAAGTTCGACAGGTCACGAGTCACCGTTTTTTATCAGAAAATGGATTTTTTGGACTGTAGAAAAATGTATTCAAAATGTCATTTGGATTGTGCCTCATGTTGAATAACTACTTTTTAAAGCCTCAATGTGACCAAAATAGCCATTTTTACAGACTTTTTCTCCTACTCAAAAGCTTCTATTTCGACAAATTTCAGGCATTTAAATGACTCTAAACACACTTATTTTAGTTCCAAAAGTGATAATTAACATGCAATAGTCATTTACAGTCAAAAAATTAAACATAAAAAAATTACAATTTCTGACAATCTGGAGAAAGTTCGACAGGTCAGCGTTTTTCTTCAGAAAATTGATTTTTTTAGACTGTAGAAAAATGTATACAAAATGTCATTTGGATTGAGACTCATGTTGAATTACTACTTTTTAAAGCCCCAATTTGACCAAAATTAGCATTTTTACAGACTTTTTCTCCTACTCAAAAGCTTCTATTTCGACCAATTTCAGGCATTTAAATGACTCTAAACAAACTTATTTTAGTTCCAAAAGTGATAATTAACATGCAATAGTCATTTACAGTCAAAAAATTAAACATAAAAAAATTACAATTTCTGACCGTCTGGAGAAAGTTCGACAGGTCACGAGTCACCGTTTTTCATCAGAAAATTGATTTTTTGGACTGTAGAAAAATGTATCCAAAATTTCATTTGGATTGAGACTCATGTTGAATAACTACTTTTTAAAGCCTCAATGTGACCAAAATTGCCATTTTTACAGACTTTTTCTCCTACTTAGAAGCTTCTATTTCGACCAATTTCAAGCATTAAATGACTCTAAACACACTTATTTTAGTTCCAAAAGTGATAATTCACATGCAATAGTCATTTACAGTCAAAAAATTTAACTTAAAAAAATTACAATTTCTGACCATCTGGAGAAAGTTCGACAGGTCACGAGTCACCGTTTTTCATCAGAAAATGGATTTTTTGGACTGTAAAAAAATGTATTCAAAATGTCATTTGGATTGAGACTCATGTTGAATAACTACTTTTTAAAGCCTCAATGTGACCAAAATTGCCATTTTTACAGACTTTTTCTCCTACTCAGAAGCTTCTATTTCTACCAATTTCAGGCATTAAAATGACTCTAAACACATTTATTTTAGTTACAAAAGTGATAAGTCACATGCAATAGTCATTTACAGTCAAAAACTTAAACAATAAAAAATTACCAATTCTGACCATCTGGAGAAAGTTCGACAGGTCATGGGACACTATTTTTCATCAGAAAATTGATTTTTTTGACTTTAGAAAAATGTATTCAAAATGTCATTTGGACTGTGTCTCATGTTGAATAACTACTTTTTAAAGCCTCAATGTGACCAAAATTGCCATTTTGACAGACTTTTTCTCCTACTCAGAAGCTTCTATTTCAATCAATTTCAGGCATTAAAATGACTCTAAACACCCTTATTTTAGTTCCAAAAGTGATAATTCACATGCAATAGTCATTTACAGTCAAAAAATTACAGTAAAAACAATTACCAATTCTGACCATCTGGAGAAAGTTCGACAGGTCACGGGACACTGTTTTACATCTGAAAATTCATTTTTTTGCCTTTGGAAAAATGTATTCAAAATGTCATTTGGATTGAGCCTCATGTTGAATAACTACTTTTTAAAGCCCCAATTTGACCAAAATTAGCATTTTTACAGACTTTTTCTCCTACTCAAAAGCTTCTATTTCGACCAATTTCAGGCATTTAAATGACTCTAAACACACTTATTTTAGTTTGAAAAGTGATAATTAACATGCAATAGTCATTTACAGTCAAAAAAATAAACATAAAAAAATTACAATTTCTGACCGTCTGGAGAAAGTTCGACAGGTCACGAGTCACCGTTTTTTATCAGAAAATTGATTTTTTGGACTGTAGAAAAATATATTCAAAATGTCATTTGGATTGTGCCTCATGTTGAATAACTACTTTTTAAAGCCTCAATGTGACCAAAATTGCCATTTTTACAGACTTTTTCTCCTACTCAAAAGCTTCTATTTCGACCAATTTCAGGCATTTAAATGACTCTAAACACACTTATTTTAGTTTGAAAAGTGATAATTAACATGCAATAGTCATTTACAGTCAAAAAAATAAACATAAAAAAATTACAATTTCTGACCGTCTGGAGAAAGTTCGACAGGTCACGAGTCACCGTTTTTCATCAGAAAATGGATTTTTTGGACTGTAGAAAAATGTATCCAAAATTTCATTTGGATTGAGACTCATGTTGAATAACTACTTTTTAAAGCCTCAATGTGACCAAAATTGCCATTTTTACAGACTTTTTCTCCTACTCAGAAGCTTCTATTTCGACCAATTTCAAGCATTAAATGACTCTAAACACACTTATTTTAGTTTCAAAAGTGATAATTCACATGCAATAGTCATTTACATAAAAAAAATTAAACATAAAAAAAGTAAAATTTCTGACCATCTGGAGAAAGTTCGACAGGTCACGGGACACTGTTTTTCATCAGAAAATGGATTTTTTGGACTGTAGAGAAATGTATTCAAAATGTCATTTGGATTGTGACTCATGTTGAATAACTACTTTTTAAAGCCCCAATTTGACCAAAATTGCCATTTTTACAGACTTTTTCTCCTACTCAAAAGCTTCTATTTCGACAAATTTCAGGCATTTAAATGACTCTAAACACACTTATTTTAGTTGCAAAAGTAATAATTCACATGCATTAGTCATTTACAGTCAAAAAATTAAACATAAAAAAATTACAATTTCAGAACATCTGGAGAAAGTTCGACAGGTCACGGGACACTGTTTTTCATCAGAAAATGGATTTTTTGGACTGTAGAAAAATGTATCCAAAATGTCATTTGCATTGTGACTCATGTTGAATAACTACTTTTTAAAGCCCCAATTTGACCAAAATTAGCATTTTTACAGACTTTTTCTCCTACTCAAAAGCTTCTATTTCGACCAATTTCAGGCATTTAAATGACTCTAAACAAACTTACTTTAGTTCCAAAAGTGATAATTAACATGCAATAGTCATTTACAGTCAAAAAATTAAACATAAAAAAATTACAATTTCAGAACATCTGGAGAAAGTTCGACAGGTCACGGGACACTGTTTTTCATCAGAAAATGGATTTTTTGGACTGTAGAAAAACTGTATTCAAAATGTCATTTGCATTGTGACTCATGTTGAATAACTACTTTTTAAAGCCCCAATTTGACCAAAATTAGCATTTTTACAGACTTTTTCTCCTACTCAAAAGCTTCTATTTCGACCAATTTCAGGCATTTAAATGACTCTAAACACACTTATTTTAGTTACAAACGTGATAATTCACATGCAATAGTCATTTACAGTCAAAAAAATAAACATAAAAAAATTACAATTTCTGACCGTCTGGAGAAAGTTCGACAGGTCACGAGTCACCGTTTTTCATCAGAAAATGGATTTTTTGGACTGTAGAAAAATGTATCCAAAATTTCATTTGGATTGAGACTCATGTTGAATAACTACTTTTTAAAGCCTCAATGTGACCAAAATTGCTATTTTTACAGACTTTTTCTCCTACTCAGAAGCTTCTATTTCGACCAATTTCAAGCATTAAATGACTCTAAACACACTTATTTTAGTTTCAAAAGTGATAATTCACATGCAATAGTCATTTACATAAAAAAAATTAAACATAAAAAAATTAAAATTTCTGACCATCTGGAGAAAGTTCGACAGGTCACGGGACACTGTTTTTCATCAGAAAATGGATTTTTTGGACTGTAGAGAAATGTATTCAAATGTCATTTGGATTGTGACTCATGTTGAATAACTACTTTTTAAAGCCCCAATTTGACCAAAATTGCCATTTTTACAGACTTTTTCTCCTACTCAAAAGCTTCTATTTCGACCAATTTCAGGCATTTAAATGACTCTAAACACACTTATTTTAGTTGCAAAAGTAATAATTCACATGCATTAGTCATTTACAGTCAAAAAATTAAACATAAAAAAATTACAATTTCAGAACATCTGGAGAAAGTTCGACAGGTCACGGGACACTGTTTTTCATCAGAAAATGGATTTTTTGGACTGTAGAAAAATGTATTCAAAATGTCATTTGCATTGTGACTCATGTTGAATAACTACTTTTTAAAGCCCCAATTTGACCAAAATTAGCATTTTTACAGACTTTTTCTCCTACTCAAAAGCTTCTATTTCGACCAATTTCAGGCATTTAAATGACTCTAAACAAACTTACTTTAGTTCCAAAAGTGATAATTAACATGCAATAGTCATTTACAGTCAAAAAATTAAACATAAAAAAATTACAATTTCAGAACATCTGGAGAAAGTTCGACAGGTCACGGGACACTGTTTTTCATCAGAAAATGGATTTTTTGGACTGTAGAAAAATGTATTCAAAATGTAATTTGCATTGTGACTCATGTTGAATAACTACTTTTTAAAGCCCCAATTTGACCAAAATTAGCATTTTTACAGACTTTTTCTCCTACTCAAAAGCTTCTATTTCGACCAATTTCAGGCATTTAAATGACTCTAAACAAACTTACTTTAGTTCCAAAAGTGATAATTAACATGCAATAGTCATTTACAGTCAAAAAATTAAACATAAAAAAATTACAATTTCTGACCATCTGGAGAAAGTTCGACAGGTCACGGGTCACCGTTTTTCATCAGAAAATTGATTTTTTGGACTGCAGGAAAATGTATTCAAAATGTCATTTGGATTGAGACTCATGTTGAATATCTACTTTTTAAAGCCTCAATGTGACCAAAATTGCCATTTTTACAGACTTTTTCTCCTACTCAGAACCATCTATTTCGACCAATTTCAGGCATTAAAATTACTCTAAACACACTTATTTTAGTTTCAAAAGTGATAATTCACATGCAACAGTCATTTACATAAAAAAAATTAAACATAAAAAAATTACAATTTCTGACCATCTGGAGAAAGTTCGACAGGTCACGGGACACTGTTTTTCATCAGAAAATGGATTTTTTGGACTGTAGAAAAATGTATTCAAAATGTCATTTGGATTGTGACTCATGTTGAATAACTACTTTTTAAAGCCCCAATTTGACCAAAATTGCCATTTTTACAGACTTTTTCTCCTACTCAAAAGCTTCTATTTCGACCAATTTCAGGCATTTAAATGACTCTAAACACACTTATTTTAGTTGCAAAAGTAATAATTCACATGCATTAGTCATTTACAGTCAAAAAATTAAACATAAAAAAATTACAATTTCAGAACATCTGGAGAAAGTTCGACAGGTCACGGGACACTGTTTTTCATCAGAAAACGGATTTTTTGGACTGTAGAAAAATGTATTCAAAATGTCATTTGCATTGTGACTCATGTTGAATAACTACTTTTTAAAGCCCCAATTTGACCAAAATTAGCATTTTTACAGACTTTTTCTCCTACTCAAAAGCTTCTATTTCGACCAATTTCAGGCATTTAAATGACTCTAAACAAACTTACTTTAGTTCCAAAAGTGATAATTAACATGCAATAGTCATTTACAGTAAAAAAATTAAACATAAAAAAATTACAATTTCTGACTATCTGGAGAAAGTTCGACAGGTCACGGGTCACCGTTTTTCATCAGAAAATGGATTTTTTGGACTGTAGAAAAATGTATTCAAAATTTCATTTGGATTGAGACTCATGTTGAATAACTACTTTTTAAAGCCTCAATGTGACCAAAATTGCCATTTTTACAGACTTTTTCTCCTACTCAAAAACTTCTATTTCGACCAATTTCAGGCATTTAAATGACTCTAAACACACTTATTTTAGTTCCAAAAGTGATAATTAACATGCAATAGTCATTTACAGCCAAAAAATTAAACATAAAAAAATTACAATTTCTGACCATCTGGAGAAAGTTCGACAGGTCACGGGTCACCGTTTTTCATCAGAAAATTGATTTTTTGGACTGTAGGAAAATGTATTCAAAATGTCATTTGGATTGAGACTCATGTTGAATATATACTTTTTAAAGCCTCAATGTGACCAAAATTGCCATTTTTATATACTTTTTCTCCTACTCAGAAGCATCTATTTCGACCAATTTGAGGCATTAAAATTACTCTAAACACACTTATTTTAGTTACAATTCTGACCATCTGGAGAAAGTTCGAAAGGTCACGGGACACTGTTTTTCATAAGACAATGGATTTTTTTGCCTTTGGAAAAATGTATTCAAAATGTCATTTGGATTGAGCCTCATGTTGAATAACTACTTTTTAAAGCCCCAATTTGACCAAAATTGCCATTTTTACAGACTTTTTCTCCTACTCAGAAGCTTCTATTTCGACCAATTTCAGGCATTTAAATGACTCTAAACAAACTTATTTTAGTTCCAAAAGTGATAATTAACATGCAATAGTCATTTACAGTCAAAAAATTAAACATAAAAAAATTACAATTTCTGACCATCTGGAGAAAGTTCGACAGGTCACGAGTCATCGTTTTTCATCAGAAAATTGATTTTTTGTACTGTAGAAAAATGTATTCAAAATTTCATTTGGATTGAGACTCATGTTGAATAACTACTTTTTAAAGCCTCAATGTGACCAGAATTGCCATTTTTACAGACTTTTTCTCCTACTCAGAAGCTTCTATTTCGACCAATTTCAAGCATTAAATGACTCTAAACACACTTATTTAAGTTCCAAAAGTGATAATTAACATGCAATAGTCATTTACAGTCAATAACTTAAACATAAAAAAATTACAATTTCTGACCATCTGGAGAAAGTTCGACAGGTCACGGGACACTGTTTTTCATCAGAAAATGGATTTTTTGGACTGTAGAAAAATGTATTCAAAATGTCATTTGGATTGAGACTCATGTTGAATAACTACTTTTTAAAGCCTCAATGTGACCAAAATTGCCATTTTTACATTCTTTTTCTCCTACTCAGAAGCTTCTATTTCGACAAATTTCAGGCATTAAAATGACTCTAAACACAATTATTTTAGTTCCAAAAGTGATAATTCACATGCAATAGTCATTTACAGTCAAAAAATTTAACTTAAAAAAATTACAATTTCTGACCATCTGGAGAAAGTTCGACAGGTCACGAATCATCATTTTTCATCAGAAAATAGTTTTTTTGGACTGTAGAAAAATTCAATCAAAATGTCATTTGGATTGAGACTCATGTTGAATTACTACTTTTTAAAGCCGCCATGTGACCAAAATTGCCATTTTTACAGACTTCTTCTCCTACTAAAAAGCTTCTATTTTGAACAATTTCAGGCATTTAAAAGACTCTAAACACACTTATTTTAGTTACAAAACTGATAATTCACATGCAAAAGTCATTTACAGTCAAAAAATTAAACATAAAAAAATTACAATTTCTGACCATCTGGAGAAAGTTTGACAGGTCACGGGTTATTGTTTTTCATCAGAAAATTGTTTTTTTGGACTTTAGAAAATTTTATTCAAAATGTCATTTGGATTGAGCCTCATGTTGAATAACTACTTTTTAAAGCCTCCATGTTACCAAAATTGCCATTTTTACAGACTTTTTCTCCTACTAAAAAGCTTCTATTTCGAACAATTTCAGGCATTTAAAAGACTCTAAACACACTTATTTTAGTTACAAAAGTGATAATTCACATGCAATAGTCATTTACAGTCAAAAAATTAAACAAAAAAAAAATTACAATTTCTGACCATCTGGAGAAAGTTTGACAGGTCACGGGTTATTGTTTTTCATCAGAAAATTGATTTTTTGGACTGTAGAAAAATGTATTCAAAATGTCATTTAGATTGAGACTCATGTTGAATAACTACTTTTTAAAGCCTCAATGTGACCAAAATTGCCATTTTTACATTCTTTTTCTCCTACTCAGAAGCTTCTATTTCGACAAATTTCAGGCATTAAAATGACTCTAAACACACTTATTTTAGTTCCAAAAGTGATAATTCACATGCAATAGTCATTTACAGTTAAAAAATTAAAGTAAAAAAAATTACAATTTCTGACCATCTGGAGAAAGTTCGACAGGTCACGGGTCATCGTTTTTCATCAGAAAATTGTTTTTTTGGAGTGTAAAAAAATTCATTCAAAATGTCATTTGGATTGAGACTCATGTTGAATTACTACTTTTTAAAGCCTCTATGTGACCAAAATTGCCATTTTTACAGACTTTTTCTCCTACTCAGAAGCTTCTATTTCGACCAATTACAGGCATTTAAATGACTCTAAACACACTTATTTTTGTTCCAAGAGTTCTAATTCACATACTATAGTCATTTACAGTCAAAAAATTAAACATAAAAAAATTACAATTTCTGACCATCTGGTGAAAGTTTCACAGGTCACTGGTCATCGTTTTTCATCAGAAAATAATTTTTTTGGACTGTAGAAAAATTCATTCAAAATGTCATTTGGATTGAGCCTCATGTTGACTAACCACTTTTTAACGCCTCAATGTGACCAAAATTGCCATTTTTACAGACTTTTTCTCCTACTCAGAAGCTTCTATTTCGACCAATTTCAGGCATTAAAAAGACTCTAAACACACTTCTTTTAGTTCCAAAAGTGATAATTCACATGCAATAGTCATTTACAGTCCAAAAATTAAACATAAAAAAATTACAATTTCTGACCATCTGGAGAAAGTTCGACAGGTCACGAATCATCATTTTTCATCAGAAAATAGTTTTTTTGGACTGTAGAAAAATTCAATCAAAATGTCATTTGGATTGAGACTCATGTTGAATTACTACTTTTTAAAGCCTCCATGTGACCAAAATTGCCATTTTTACAGACTTCTTCTCCTACTAAAAAGCTTCTATTTTGAACAATTTCAGGCATTTAAAAGACTCTAAACACACTTATTTTAGTTACAAAACTGATAATTCACATGCAATAGTCATTGACAGTCAAAAAATTAAACATAAAAAAATTACAATTTCTGACCATCTGGAGAAAGTTTGACAGGTCACGGGTTATTGTTTTTCATCAGAAAATTGTTTTTTTGGACTTTAGAAAATTTTATTCAAAATGTCATTTGGATTGAGCCTCATGTTGAATAACTACTTTTTAAAGCCTCCATGTGACCAAAATTGCCATTTTTACAGACTTTTTCTCCTACTAAAAAGCTTCTATTTCGAACAATTTCAGGCATTTAAAAGACTCTAAACACACTTATTTTAGTTACAAAAGTGATAATTCACATGCAATACTCATTTACAGTCAAAAAATTAAAGTAAAAAAAATTACAATTTCTGACCATCTGGAGAAAGTTCGACAGGTCACGGGTCATCGTTTTTCATCAGAAAATTGTTTTTTTGGAGTGTAAAAAAATTCATTCAAAATGTCATTTGGATTGAGACTCATGTTGAATAACTACTTTTTAAAGCCCCAATTTGACCAAAATTAGCATTTTTACAGACTTTTTCTCCTACTCAGAAGCTTCTATTTCGACCAATTACAGGCATTTAAATGACTCTAAACACACTTATTTTTGTTCCAAGAGTTCTAATTCACATACTATAGTCATTTACAGTCAAAAAATTAAACATAAAAAAATTAAAATTTCTGACCATCTGGAGAAAGTTCGACAGGTCACGGGTCACCGTTTTTCATCAGAAAATTGATTTTTAGGACTGTAGGAAAATTCATTCAAAATGTCATTTGGATTGAGCCTCATGTTGACTAACCACTTTTTAACGCCTCAATGTGACCAAAATTGCCATTTTTACAGACTTTTTCTCCTACTCAGAAGCTTCTATTTCGACCAATTTCAGGCATTAAAAAGACTCTAAACACACTTCTTTTAGTTCCAAAAGTGATAATTCACATGCAATAGTCATTTACAGTCCAAAAATTAAACATAAAAAAATTACAATTTCTGACCATCTGGAGAAAGTTCGACAGGTCACAGGAACTGTTTTTCATCAGAAAATTGATTTTTTTGGACTGTAGAAAAATGTATTCAAAATGTCATTTGGATTGAGCCTCATGTTGAATAACTACCTTTTAAAGCCCCAATTTGACCAAAATTGCCATTTTTACAGACTTTTTATCCTACTCAAAAGCTTCTATTTCGACAAATTTCAGGCATTAAAATGACTCTAAACACACTTATTTTAGTTCCAAAAGTGATAATTCACATGCAATAGTCATTTACAGTCAAAAAATTAAAGTAAAAAAAATTACAATTTCTGACCATCTGGAGAAAGTTCGACAGGTCATCGTTTTTCATCAGAAAATTGTTTTTTGGACTGTAGAAAAATTCATTCAAAATGCCATTTGGATTGAGACTCATGTTGAATTACTACTTTTTAAAGCCTCTATGTGACCAAAACTGCCATTTTTACAGACTTTTTCTCCTACTCAGAAACTTCTATTTCTACCAATTTCAGGCATTAAAAGGACTCTAAACACACTTATTTTAGTTACAAAAGTGATAATTAACATGCAATAGTCATTTACAGTAAAAAAACTTAAACGTAAAAAAATTACAATTTCTGACCATCTGGAGAAAGTTCGACAGGTCACGGGTCACCGTTTTTCATCAGAAAATGGATTTTTTGGACTGTAGAAAAATGTATTCAAAATGTCATTTGGATTGTGCCTCATGTTGAATTACTACTTTTTAAAGCCTCAATGTGACCAAAATTGCCATTTTTACAGACTTTTTCTCCTACTCAGAAGCTTCTATTTCGATCAATTTCAGGCATTAAAATGACTCTAAACACACTTATTTTAGTTCCAACAGTGATAATTAACATGCAATAGTCATTTACAGCCAAAAAATTAAACATAAAAAAATTACTATTTCTGACCATCTGGAGAAAGTTCGACAGGTCACGGGTCACCGTTTTTCATCAGAAAATTGATTTTTTGGACTGTAGGAAAATGTATTCAAAATGTCATTTGGATTGAGACTCATGTTGAATATATACTTTTTAAAGCCTCAATGTGACCAAAATTGCCATTTTTACAGACTTTTTCTCCTACTCAGAAGCATCTATTTCGACCAATTTGAGGCATTAAAATTACTCTAAACACACTTATTTTAGTTACAATTCTGACCATCTGGAGAAAGTTCGAGAGGTCACGGGACACTGTTTTTCATAAGACAATGGATTTTTTTGCCTTTGGAAAAATGTATTCAAAATGTCATTTGGATTGAGCCTCATGTTGAATAACTACTTTTTAAAGCCCCAATTTGACCAAAATTAGCATTTTTACAGACTTTTTCTCCTACTCAAAAGCTTCTATTTCGACCAATTTCAGGCATTTAAATGACTCTAAACAAACGTACTTTAGTTCCAAAAGTGATAATTAACATGCAATAGTCATTTACAGTCAAAAAATTAAACATAAAAAAATTACAATTTCTGACCATCTGGAGAAAGTTCGACAGGTCACGGGTCACCGTTTTTCATCAGAAAATTGATTTTTTGGACTGCAGGAAAATGTATTCAAAATGTCATTTGGATTGAGACTCATGTTGAATATCTACTTTTTAAAGCCTCAATGTGACCAAAATTGCCATTTTTACAGACTTTTTCTCCTACTCAGAACCATCTATTTCGACCAATTTCAGGCATTAAAATTACTCTAAACACACTTATTTTAGTTTTAAAAGTGATAATTCACATGCAATAGTCATTTACATAAAAAAAATTAAACATAAAAAAATTACAATTTCTGACCATCTGGAGAAAGTTCGACAGGTCACGGGACACTGTTTTTCATCAGAAAATGGATTTTTTGGACTGTAGAAAAATGTATTCAAAATGTCATTTGGATTGTGACTCATGTTGAATAACTACTTTTTAAAGCCCCAATTTGACCAAAATTGCCATTTTTACAGACTTTTTCTCCTACTCAAAAGCTTCTATTTCGACCAATTTCAGGCATTTAAATGACTCTAAACACACTTATTTTAGTTGCAAAAGTAATAATTCACATGCATTAGTCATTTACAGTCAAAAAATTTAACATAAAAAAATTACAATTTCAGAACATCTGGAGAAAGTTCGACAGGTCACGGGACACTGTTTTTCATCAGAAAATTGATTTTTTGGACTGTAGAAAAATGTATTCAAAATGTCATTTGGATTGAGACTCATGTTGAATATATACTTTTTAAAGCTTCAATGTGACCAAAATTGCCATTTTTACAGACTTTTTCTCCTACTCAGAAGCATCTATTTCGACCAATTTGAGGCATTAAAATTACTCTAAACACACTTATTTTAGTTACAATTCTGACCATCTGGAGAAAGTTCGAGAGGTCACGGGACACTGTTTTTCATAAGACAATGGATTTTTTTGCCTTTGGAAAAATGTATTCAAAATGTCATTTGGATTGAGCCTCATGTTGAATAACTACTTTTTAAAGCCCCAATTTGACCAAAATTGCCATTTTTACAGACTTTTTCTCCTACTCAGAAGCTTCTATTTCGACCAATTTCAGGCATTTAAATGACTCTAAACAAACTTATTTTAGTTCCAAAAGTGATAATTAACATGCAATAGTCATTTACAGTCAAAAAATTAAAGTAAAAACAATTACCAATTCTGACCATCTGGAGAAAGTTCGACAGGTCACGGGACACTGTTTTTCATCTGAAAATTCATTTTTTTGCCTTTGGAAAAATGTATTCAAAATGTCATTTGGATTGAGCCTCATGTTAAATAACTACTTTTTAAAGCCCCAATTTGACCAAAATTAGCATTTTTACAGACTTTTTCTCCTACTCAAAAGCTTCTATTTCGACCAATTTCAGGCATTTAAATGACTCTAAACAAACTTACTTTAGTTCCAAAAGTGATAATTAACATGCAATAGTCATTTACAGTCAAAAAATTAAACATAAAAAAATTACAATTTCTGACCATCTGGAGAAAGTTCGACAGGTCACGGGTCACCGTTTTTCATCAGAAAATTGATTTTTTGGACTGCAGGAAAATGTATTCAAAATGTCATTTGGATTGAGACTCATGTTGAATATCTACTTTTTAAAGCCTCAATGTGACCAAAATTGCCATTTTTACAGACTTTTTCTCCTACTCAGAACCATCTATTTCGACCAATTTCAGGCATTAAAATTACTCTAAACACACTTATTTTAGTTTCAAAAGTGATAATTCACATGCAATAGTCATTTACATAAAAAAAATTAAACATAAAAAAATTACAATTTCTGACCATCTGGAGAAAGTTCGACAGGTCACGGGACACTGTTTTTCATCAGAAAATGGATTTTTTGGACTGTAGAAAAATGTATTCAAAATGTCATTTGGATTGTGACTCATGTTGAATAACTACTTTTTAAAGCCCCAATTTGACCAAAATTGCCATTTTTACAGACTTTTTCTCCTACTCAAAAGCTTCTATTTCGACCAATTTCAGGCATTTAAATGACTCTAAACACACTTATTTTAGTTGCAAAAGTAATAATTCACATGCATTAGTCATTTACAGTCAAAAAATTAAACATAAAAAAACTTACAATTTCAGAACATCTGGAGAAAGTTCGACAGGTCACGGGACACTGTTTTTCATCAGAAAATGGATTTTTTGGACTGTAGAAAAATGTATTCAAAATGTCATTTGCATTGTGACTCATGTTGAATAACTACTTTTTAAAGCCCCAATTTGACCAAAATTAGCATTTTTACAGACTTTTTCTCCTACTCAAAAGCTTCTATTTCGACCAATTTCAGGCATTTAAATGACTCTAAACAAACTTACTTTAGTTCCAAAAGTGATAATTAACATGCAATAGTCATTTACAGTCAAAAAATTAAACATAAAAAAATTACAATTTCTGACCATCTGGAGAAAGTTCGACAGGTCACGGGTCACCGTTTTTCATCAGAAAATGGATTTTTTGGACTGTAGAAAAATGTATTCAAAATTTCATTTGGATTGAGACTCATGTTGAATAACTACTTTTTAAAGCCTCAATGTGACCAAAATTGCCATTTTTACAGACTTTTTCTCCTACTCAAAAACTTCTATTTCGACCAATTTCAGGCATTTAAATGACTCTAAACACACTTATTTTAGTTCCAAAAGTGATAATTAACATGCAATAGTCATTTACAGTCAAACAATTAAACATAAAAAAATTACAATTTCTGACAATCTGGAGAAAGTTCGACAGGTCAGCGTTTTTCTTCAGAAAATTGATTTTTTTGGACTGTAGAAAAATGTATACAAAATGTCATTTGGATTGAGACTCATGTTGAATTACTACTTTTTAAAGCCTCAATGTGACCAAAACTGCCATTTTTACAGACTTTTTCTCCTACTCAGAAACATCTATTTCTACCAATTTCAGGCATTAAAAGGACTCTAAACACACTTATTTTAGTTACAAAAGTGATAATTCACATGCAATAGTCATTTACAGTCAAAAACTTAAACAATAAAAAATTAACAATTCTGACCATCTGGAGAAAGTTCGACAGGTCACGGGACACTATTTTTCATCAGAAAATTGATTTTTTTTACTTTAGAAAAATGTATTCAAAATGTCATTTGGACTGTGTCTCATGTTGAATAACTACTTTTTAAAGCCTCAATGTGACCAAAATTGCCATTTTTACAGACTTTTTCTCCTACTCAAAAGCTTCTATTTCGATCAATTTCAGGCATTAAAATGACTCTAAACACACTTATTTTAGTTCCAACAGTGATAATTAACATGCAATAGTCATTTACAGCCAAAAAACTAAACATAAAAAAATTACAATTTCTGACCATCTGGAGAAAGTTCGACAGGTCACGGGTCACCGTTTTTCATCAGAAAATTGATTTTTTGGACTGTAGGAAAATGTATTCAAAATGTCATTTGGATTGAGACTCATGTTGAATATATACTTTTTAAAGCCTCAATGTGACCAAAATTGCCATTTTTACAGACTTTTTCTCCTACTCAGAAGCATCTATTTCGACCAATTTGAGGCATTAAAATTACTCTAAACACACTTATTTTAGTTACAATTCTGACCATCTGGAGAAAGTTCGAGAGGTCACGGGACACTGTTTTTCATAAGACAATGGATTTTTTTGCCTTTGGAAAAATGTATTCAAAATGTCATTTGGATTGAGCCTCATGTTGAATAACTACTTTTTAAAGCCCCAATTTGACCAAAATTGCCATTTTTACAGACTTTTTCTCCTACTCAGAAGCTTCTATTTCGACCAATTTCAGGCATTTAAATGACTCTAAACAAACTTATTTTAGTTCCAAAAGTGATAATTAACATGCAATAGTCATTTACAGTCAAAAAATTAAACATAAAAAAATTACAATTTCTGACCATCTGGAGAAAGTTCGACAGGTCACGAGTCACCGTTTTTCATCAGAAAATTGATTTTTTGTACTGTAGAAAAATATATTCAAAATTTCATTTGGATTGAGACTCATGTTGAATTACTACTTTTTAAAGCCTCAATTTGACCAGAATTGCCATTTTTACAGACTTTTTCTCCTACTCAGAAGCTTCATTTTCGACCAATTTTAAGCATTAAATGACTCTAAACACACTTATTTAAGTTCCAAAAGTGATAATTAACATGCAATAGTCATTTACAGTCAATAACTTAAACATAAAAAAATTACAATTTCTGACCATCTGGAGAAAGTTCGACAGGTCACGGGACACTGTTTTTCATCAGAAAATTGATTTTTTGGACTATAGAAAAATGTATTCAAAATGTCATTTGGATTGAGACTCATGTTGAATAACTACTTTTTAAAGCCTCAATGTGACCAAAATTGCCATTTTTACATTCTTTTTCTCCTACTCAGAAGCTTCTATTTCGACAAATTTCAGGCATTAAAATGACTCTAAACACAATTATTTTAGTTCCAAAAGTGATAATTCACATGCAATAGTCATTTACAGTCAAAAAATTTAACTTAAAAAAATTACAATTTCTGACCATCTGGAGAAAGTTCGACAGGTCACGAATCATCATTTTTCATCAGAAAATAGTTTTTTTGGACTGTAGAAAAATTCAATCAAAATGTCATTCGGATTGAGACTCATGTTGAATTACTACTTTTTAAAGCCTCCATGTGACCAAAATTGCCATTTTTACAGACTTCTTCTCCTACTAAAAAGCTTCTATTTTGAACAATTTCAGGCATTTAAAAGACTCTAAACACACTTATTTTAGTTACAAAACTGATAATTCACCTGCAATAGTCATTTACAGTCAAAAAATTAAACATAAAAAAATTACAATTTCTGACCATCTGGAGAAAGTTTGACAGGTCACGGGTTATTGTTTTTCATCAGAAAATTGTTTTTTTGGACTTTAGAAAAATTTATTCAAAATGTCATTTGGATTGAGCCTCATGTTGAATAACTACTTTTTAAAGCCTCCATGTGACCAAAATTGCCATTTTTACAGACTTTTTCTCCTACTGAAAAGCTTCTATTTCGAACAATTTCAGGCATTTAAAAGACTCTAAACACACTTATTTTAGTTACAAAAGTGATAATTCACATGCAATAGTCATTTACAGTCAAAAAATTAAACATAAAAAAATTACAATTTCTGACCATCTGGAGAAAGTTTGACAGGTCACGGGTTATTGTTTTTCATCAGAAAATAGTTTTTTTGTACTGTAGAAAAATTCATTCAAAATGTCATTTGGATTGAGCCTCATGTTGACTAACCACTTTTTAACGCCTCAATGTGACCAAAATTGCCATTTTTACAGACTTTTTCTCCTACTCAGAAGCTTCTATTTCGACCAATTTCAGGCATTAAAAAGACTCTAAACACACTTCTTTTAGTTCCAAAAGTGATAATTCACATGCAATAGTCATTTACAGTCCAAAAATTAAACATAAAAAAATTACAATTTCTGACCATCTGGAGAAAGTTCGACAGGTCACAGGAACTGTTTTTCATCAGAAAATTGATTTTTTTGGACTGTAGAAAAATGTATTCAAAATGTCATTTGGATTGAGCCTCATGTTGAATAACTACTTTTTAAAGCCCCAATTTGACCAAAATTGCCATTTTTACAGACTTTTTATC
Source organism: Triturus cristatus (assembly GCF_964204655.1). Classification (NCBI taxonomy): domain Eukaryota; kingdom Metazoa; phylum Chordata; class Amphibia; order Caudata; family Salamandridae; genus Triturus; species Triturus cristatus. The sequence goes on from NC_140591.1 coordinate 1,088,341,810, forward strand.
CTACTCAAAAGCTTCTATTTCGACAAATTTCAAGCATTAAAATGACTCTAAACACACTTATTTTAGTTCCAAAAGTGATAATTCACATGCAATAGTCATTTACAGTCAAAAAATTAAAGTAAAAAAAATTACAATTTCTGACCATCTGGAGAAAGTTCGACAGGTCATCGTTTTTCATCAGAAAATTGTTTTTTGGACTGTAGAAAAATTCATTCAAAATGCCATTTGGATTGAGACTCATGTTGAATTACTACTTTTTAAAGCCTCTATGTGACCAAAATTGCCATTTTTACAGACTTTTTCTCCTACTCAGAAGCTTCTATTTCTACCAATTTCAGGCATTAAAAAGACTCTAAACACACTTATTTTAGTTACAAAAGTGATAATTCACATGCAATAGTCATTTACAGTCAAAAAATTTAACATAAAAAAATTACAATTCCTGACCATCTGGAGAAAGTTCGACAGGTCACGGGTCACCGTTTTTCATCAGAAAATGGATTTTTTGGACTATAGAAGAATGTATACAAAATGTCATTTGGGTTGAGACTCATGTTGAATTACTACTTTTTAAAGCCTCAATGTGACCAAAACTGCCATTTTTACAGACTTTTTATCCTACTCAGAAGCTTCTATTTCGACTAATTTCAGGCATTAAAATGACTCTAAACACACTTATTTTAGTTCCAAAAGTGATAATTAACATGCAATAGTCATTTACAGTAAAAAAATTAAACGTAAAAAAATTACAATTTCTGACCATCTGGAGAAAGTTCGACAGGTCACGGGTCACCGTTTTTCATCAGAAAATGGATTTTTTGGACTGTAGAAAAATGTATTCAAAATGTCATTTGGATTGTGCCTCATGTTGAATGACTATTTTTTAAAGCCTCAATGTGACCAAAATTGCCATTTTTACAGACTTTTTCTCCTACTCAGAAGCTTCTATTTTGACCAATTTCAGGCATTAAAATGACTCTAAACACACGTATTTTAGTTCCAAAAGTGATAATTAACATGCAATAGTCATTTACAGTCAAAAAATTAAACATACAAAAATTACAATTTCTGACCTTCTGGAGAAAGTTCGACAGGTCACCGTTTTTCATCAGAAAATGGATTTTTTTGGACTGTAGACAAATGTATACAAAACGTCATTTGGATTGAGACTCATGTTGAATTACTACTTTTTAAAGCCTCTATGGGACCAAAACTGCCATTTTTACAGACTTTTTCTCCTACTCAAAAGCTTCTATTTCGACCAATTTCAGGCATTTAAATGACTCTAAACGCACTTATTTTAGTTACAAAAGTGATAATTCACATGCAATAGTCATTTACAGTCAAAAACGTACACAATAAAAAATTACCAATTCTGACCATCTGGAGAATGTTCGACAGGTCACGGGTCATCATTTTTCATCCGAAAATTGTTTTTTTGGACTGTAGAAAAATTTATTCAAAATGTCATTTGGATTTTGCCTCATGTTTAATAACTACTTTTTAAACCCTCAATGTGACCAAAATTGCCATTTTTACAGACTTTTTCTCCTACTCAGAAGCTTCTATTTCTACCAATTTCAGGCATTAAAAAGACTCTAAACACACTTATTTTAGTTCCAAAAGTGATAATTAACATGCAATAGTCATTTACAGTCAAACAATTAAAAATAAAGAAACTTACAATTTCTGACCATCTGGAGAAAGTTCGACAGGTCACGGGTCACCGTTTTTCATCAGAAAATGGATTTTTTGGACTGTAGAAAAATGTATTCAAAATGTCATTTGGATTGTGCCTCATGTTCAATAACTATTTTTTAAAGCCTCAATGTGACCAAAATTGCCATTTTTACAGACTTTTTCCTCCTACACAGAAGCTTCTATTTCGACCAATTTCAGGCATTAAAATGACTCTAAACACACGTATTTTAGTTCCAAAAGTGATAATTAACATGCAATAGTCATTTACAGTCAAAAAATTAAACATAAAAAATTACAATTTCAGACCATCTGGAGAAAGTTCGACAGGTCACCGTTTTTCATCAGAAAATGGATTTTTTTGGACTGTAGACAAATGTATACAAAACGTCATTTGGATTGAGACTCATGTTGAATTACTACTTTTTAAGGCCTCAATGGGACCAAAACTGCCATTTTTACAGACTTTTTCTCCTACTCAAAAGCTTCTATTTCGACCAATTTCAGGCATTTAAATGACTCTAAACGCACTTATTTTAGTTACAAAAGTGATAATTCACATGCAATAGTCATTTACAGTCAAAAACTTACACAATAAAAAATTACCAATTCTGACCATCTGGAGAATGTTCGACAGGTCACGGGTCATCATTTTTCATCCGAAAATTGTTTTTTTCGACTGTAGAAAAATGTATTCAAAATGTCATTCGGATTTTGCCTCATGTTTAATAACTACTTTTTAAACCCTCAATGTGACCAAAATTGCCATTTTTACAGACTTTTTCTCCTACTCAGAAGCTTCTATTTCGACCAATTTCAGGCATTAAAATGACTCTAAACACACTTATTTTAGTTCCAAAAGTGATAATTCACATGCAATAGTCATTTAAGGTAAAAAAATTAAAGCTAAAAAAATTACAATTTCTGACCATCTGGAGAAAGTTCGACAGGTCACGGGTCATCGTTTTTCATCAGAAAATTGTTTTTTTGGACTGTAGAAAAATTCATTCAAAATGTCATTTGGATTGAGACTCATGTTGAATTACTACTTTTTAAAGCCTCTATGTGACCAAAATTGCCATTTTTACAGACTTTTTCTCGTACTCAGAAGTTTCTATTTTGACCAATTTCAGGCATTAAAATGACTATAAACAGACTTATTTTAGTTCCAAGAGTTCTAATTCACATGCAATAGTCATTTACAGTCAAAAAATTAAACATAAAAAAATTACAATTTCTGACCATCTGGAGAAAGTTCGACAGGTCACGGGTCACCGTTTTTCATCAGAAAATGGATTTTTTGGACTGTAGAAAAATGTACTCAAAATGTCATTTGGATTGTGTCTCATGTTGAATAACTACTTTTTAAAGCCCCAATTTGACCAAAATTGCCATTTTTACAGACTTTTTCTCCTACTCAAAAGCATCTATTTCGACCAATTTCAGGCATTTAAATGACTCTAAACACACTTATTTTAGTTCCAAAAGTGATAATTAACATGCAATAGTCATTTACAGTCAAAAACTTACACAACAAAAAAATTAACAATTCTGACCATCTAGAGAATGCTCGACAGGTCACGGGTCATCATTTTTCATCCGAAAATAGTTTTTTTGGACTGTAGAAAAATGTATTCAAAAAATGTCATTTGGATTGAGACTCATGTTGAATAACTACTTTTTAACGCCTCAATGTGACCAAAATTGCCATTTTTACAGACTTTTTCCTACTCAGAAGCTTCTATTTCGACCAATTTCAGGCATTAAAATGACTCTAAACACACGTATTTTAGTTCCAAAAGTGATAATTAACATGGAATAGTCATTTACAGTCAAAAAATTAAACATACAAAAATTACTATTTCTGACCATCTGGAGAAAGTTCGACAGGTCACCGTTTTTCATCAGAAAATGGATTTTTTTGGACTGTAGACAAATGTATACCAAACGTCATTTGGATTGAGACTCATGTTGAATTACTACTTTTTAAGGCCTCAATGGGACCAAAACTGCCATTTTTACAGACTTTTTCTCCTACTCAAAAGCTTCTATTTCGACCAATTTCAGGCATTTAAATGACTCTAAACGCACTTATTTTAGTTCCAAAAGTGATAATTCACATGCAATAGTCATTTACAGTCAAAAAATTACAGCTAAAAAAATGACAATTTCTGACCATCTGGAGAAAGTTCGACAGGTCACGGGTCATCGTTTTTCATCAGAAAATTGTTTTTTTGGACTGTAGAATAATTCATTCAAAATGTCATTTGGATTGAGACTCATGTTGAATTACTACTTTTTAAAGCCTCTATGTGACCAAAATTGCCATTTTTACAGACTTTTTCTCGTACTCAGAAGCTTCTATTTTGACCAATTTCAGGCATTAAAATGACTATAAACACACTTATTTTAGTTCCAAGAGTTCTAATTCACATGCAATAGTCATTTACAGTCAAAAAATTAAACATAAAAAAATTACAATTTCTGACCATCTGGAGAAAGTTCGACAGGTCACCGTTTTTCATCAGGAAATGGATTTTTTTGGACTGTAGACAAATGTATTCAAAATGTCATTTGGATTGAGACTCATGTTGAATAACTACTTTTTAACGCCTCAATGTGACCAAAATTGCCATTTTTACAGACTTTTTCTCCTACTCAGAAGCTTCTATTTCTACCAATTTCAGGCATTAAAATGACTCTCAACACACTTATTTTAGTTCCAAAAGTGATAATTCACATGCAATAGTCATTAACAGTCAAAAAATGAAAGCTAAAAAAATGACAATTTCTGACCATCTGCAGAAAGTTCGACAGGTCACGGGTCACCGATTTTCATCAGAAAATTGTTTTTTTGGACTGTAGAAAAATGTATTCAAAATGTCGTTTGGATTGTGTCTCATGTTGAATAACTACTTTTTCAACCCTCAATGTGACCAAAATTGCCATTTTTACAGACTTTTTCTCCTACTCAGAAGCTTCTATTTCTACCAATTTCAGGCATTAAAATGACTCTAAACACACTTATTTTAGTTCCAAAAGTGATAATTCACATGCAATAGTCATTAACAGTCAAAAAATTAAAGCTAAAAAAATGACAATTTCTGACCATCTGCAGAAAGTTCGACAGGTCACGGGTCATCGTTTTTCATCATGAAAATTGTTTTTTTGGACTGTAGAAAATTTCATTCAAAATGTCATTTGAATTGAGAATCATGTTGAATTACTACTTTTTAAAGCCTCTATGTGACCAAAATTGCCATTTTTACAGACTTTTTCTCGTACTCAGAAGCTTCTATTTTGACCAATTTCAGGCATTAAAATGACTATAAACACAATTATTTAGTTCCAAGAGTTCTAATTCACATGCAATAGTCATTTACAGTCAAAAAATTAAACATAAAAAAATTACAATTTCTGACCATCTGGAGAAAGTTCGACAGGTCATGGGTCACCGTTTTTCATAAGAAAATGGATTTTTTGGACTGTAGAAAAATGTATTCAAAATGTCATTTGGATTGTGTCTCATGTTGAATAACTACTTTTTAAAGCCCCAATTTGACCAAAATTGCCATTTTTACAGACTTTTTCTCCTACTCAAAAGCATCTATTTCGACCAATTTCAGGCATTTAAATGACTCTAAACACACTTATTTTAGTTCCAAAAGTGATAATTAACATGCAATAGTCATTTACAGTCAAAAACTTACACAACAAAAAAATTACCAATTCTGACCATCTAGAGAATGTTCGACAGGTCACGGGTCATCATTTTTAATCCGAAAATAGTTTTTTGGGACTGTAGAAAAATGTATTCAAAATGTCATTTGGATTGAGACTCATGTTGAATAACTACTTTTTAACGCCTCAATGTGACCAAAATTGCTATTTTTACAGACTTTTTCTCCTACTCAGAAGCTTCTATTTCTACCAATTTCAGGCATTAAAATGACTCTAAACACACTTATTTTAGTTCCAAAAGTGATAATTAACATGCAATAGTCATTTACAGTAAAAAAATTAAACGTAAAAAAATTACAATTTCTGACCATCTGGAGAAAGTTCGACAGGTCACGGGTCACCGTTTTTCATCAGAAAATGGATTTTTTGGACTGTAGAAAAATGTATTCAAAATGTCATTTGGATTGTGCCTCATGTTGAATAACTATTTTTTAAAGCCTCAATGTGACCAAAATTGCCATTTTTACAGACTTTTTCTCCTACACAGAAGCTTCTATTTCGACCAATTTCAGGCATTAAAATGACTCTAAACACACGTATTTTAGTTCCAAAAGTGATAATTAACATGCAATAGTCATTTACAGTCAAAAAATTAAACATAAAAAATTACAATTTCAGACCATCTGGAGAAAGTTCGACAGGTCACCGTTTTTCATCAGAAAATGGATTTTTTTGGACTGTAGACAAATGTATACAAAACGTCATTTGGATTGAGACTCATGTTGAATTACTACTTTTTAAGGCCTCAATGGGACCAAAACTGCCATTTTTACAGACTTTTTCTCCTACTCAAAAGCTTCTATTTCGACCAATTTCAGGCATTTAAATGACTCTAAACGCACTTATTTTAGTTACAAAAGTGATAATTCACATGCAATAGTCATTTACAGTCAAAAACTTACACAATAAAAAATGACCAATTCTGACCATCTGGAGAATGTTCGACAGGTCACGGGTCATCATTTTTCATCCGAAAATTGTTTTTTTCGACTGTAGAAAAATGTATTCAAAATGTCATTCGGATTTTGCCTCATGTTTAATAACTACTTTTTAAACCCTCAATGTGACCAAAATTGCCATTTTTACAGACTTTTTCTCCTACTCAGAAGCTTCTATTTCGACCAATTTCAGGCATTAAAATGACTCTAAACACACTTATTTTAGTTCCAAAAGTGATAATTCACATGCAATAGTCATTTAAGGTCAAAAAATTAAAGCTAAAAAAATTACAATTTCTGACCATCTGGAGAAAGTTCGACAGGTCACGGGTCATCGTTTTTCATCAGAAAATTGTTTTTTTGGACTGTAGAAAAATTCATTCAAAATGTCATTTGGATTGAGACTCATGTTGAATTACTACTTTTTAAAGCCTCTATGTGACCAAAATTGCCATTTTTACAGACTTTTTCTCGTACTCAGAAGTTTCTATTTTGACCAATTTCAGGCATTAAAATGACTATAAACAGACTTATTTTAGTTCCAAGAGTTCTAATTCACATGCAATAGTCATTTACAGTCAAAAAATTAAACATAAAAAAATTACAATTTCTGACCATCTGGAGAAAGTTCGACAGGTCACGGGTCACCCTTTTTCATCAGAAAATGGATTTTTTGGACTGTAGAAAAATGTACTCAAAATGTCATTTGGATTGTGTCTCATGTTGAATAACTACTTTTTAAAGCCCCAATTTGACCAAAATTGCCATTTTTACAGACTTTTTCTCCTACTCAAAAGCATCTATTTCGACCAATTTCAGGCATTTAAATGACTCTAAACACACTTATTTTAGTTCCAAAAGTGATAATTAACATGCAATAGTCATTTACAGTCAAAAACTTACACAACAAAAAAATTACCAATTCTGACCATCTAGAGAATGTTCGACAGGTCACGGGTCATCATTTTTCATCCGAAAATAGTTTTTTTGGACTGTAGAAAAATGTATTCAAAATGTCATTTGGATTGAGACTCATGTTGAATAACTACTTTTTAACGCCTCAATGTGACCAAAATTGCTATTTTTACAGACTTTTTCTCCTACTCAGAAGCTTCTATTTCTACCAATTTCAGGCATTAAAATGACTCTAAACACACTTATTTTAGTTCCAAAAGTGATAATTAACATGCAATAGTCATTTACAGTAAAAAAATTAAACGTAAAAAAATTACAATTTCTGACCATCTGGAGAAAGTTCGACAGGTCACGGGTCACCGTTTTTCATCAGAAAATGGATTTTTTGGACTGTAGAAAAATGTATTCAAAATGTCATTTGGATTGTGCCTCATGTTGAATAACTATTTTTTAAAGCCTCAATGTGACCAAAATTGCCATTTTTACAGACTTTTTCTCCTACACAGAAGCTTCTATTTCGACCAATTTCAGGCATTAAAATGACTCTAAACACACGTATTTTAGTTCCAAAAGTGATAATTAACATGCAATAGTCATTTACAGTCAAAAAATTAAACATAAAAAATTACAATTTCAGACCATCTGGAGAAAGTTCGACAGGTCACCGTTTTTCATCAGAAAATGGATTTTTTTGGACTGTAGACAAATGTATACAAAACGTCATTTGGATTGAGACTCATGTTGAATTACTACTTTTTAAGGCCTCAATGGGACCAAAACTGCCATTTTTACAGACTTTTTCTCCTACTCAAAAGCTTCTATTTCGACCAATTTCAGGCATTTAAATAACTCTAAACGCACTTATTTTAGTTACAAAAGTGATAATTCACATGCAATAGTCATTTACAGTCAAAAACTTACACTATAAAAAATTACCAATTCTGACCATCTGGAGAATGTTCGACAGGTCACGGGTCATCATTTTTCATCCGAAAATTGTTTTTTTCGACTGTAGAAAAATGTATTCAAAAAATGTCATTTGGATTGAGACTCATGTTGAATAACTACTTTTTAACGCCTCAATGTGACCAAAATTGCCATTTTTACAGACTTTTTCTCCTACTCAGAAGCTTTTATTTCGACCAATTTCAGGCATTAAAATGACTATAAACACACTTATTTTAGTTCCAAGAGTTCTAATTCACATGCAATAGTCATTTACAGTCAAAAAATTAAACATAAAAAAATTACAATTTCTGACCATCTGGAGAAAGTTCGACAGGTCACCGTTTTTCATCAGGAAATGGATTTTTTTGGACTGTAGACAAATGTATTCAAAATGTCATTTGGATTGAGACTCATGTTGAATAACTACTTTTTAACGCCTCAATGTGACCAAAATTGCCATTTTTACAGACTTTTTCTCCTACTCAGAAGCTTCTATTTCTACCAATTTCAGGCATTAAAATGACTCTCAACACACTTATTTTAGTTCCAAAAGTGATAATTCACATGCAATAGTCATTAACAGTCAAAAAATTAAAGCTAAAAAAATGACAATTTCTGACCATCTGCAGAAAGTTCGACAGGTCACGGGTCACCGTTTTTCATCAGAAAATTGTTTTTTTGGACTGTAGAAAAATGTATTCAAAATGTCGTTTGGATTGTGTCTCATGTTGAATTACTACTTTTTAAAGCCTCTATGTGACCAAAATTGCCATTTTTACAGACTTTTTCTCGTACTCAGAAGCTTCTATTTTGACCAATTTCAGGCATTAAAATGACTATAAACACAATTATTTAGTTCCAAGAGTTCTAATTCACATGCAATAGTCATTTACAGTCAAAAAATTAAACATAAAAAAATTACAATTTCTGACCATCTGGAGAAAGTTCGACAGGTCACGGGTCACCGTTTTTCATAAGAAAATGGATTTTTTGGACTGTAGAAAAATGTATTCAAAATGTCATTTGGATTGTGTCTCATGTTGAATAACTACTTTTTAAAGCCCCAATTTGACCAAAATTGCCATTTTTACAGACTTTTTCTCCTACTCAAAAGCATCTATTTCGACCAATTTCAGGCATTTAAATGACTCTAAACACACTTATTTTAGTTCCAAAAGTGATAATTAACATGCAATAGTCATTTACAGTCAAAAACTTACACAACAAAAAAATTACCAATTCTGACCATCTAGAGAATGTTCGACAGGTCACGGGTCATCATTTTTAATCCGAAAATAGTTTTTTTGGACTGTAGAAAAATGTATTCAAAATGTCATTTGGATTGAGACTCATGTTGAATAACTACTTTTTAACGCCTCAATGTGACCAAAATTGCTATTTTTACAGACTTTTTCTCCTACTCAGAAGCTTCTATTTCTACCAATTTCAGGCATTAAAATGACTCTAAACACACTTATTTTAGTTCCAAAAGTGATAATTAACATGCAATAGTCATTTACAGTAAAAAAATTAAACGTAAAAAAATTACAATTTCTGACCATCTGGAGAAAGTTCGACAGGTCACGGGTCACCGTTTTTCATCAGAAAATGGATTTTTTGGACTCTAGAAAAATGTATTCAAAATGTCATTTGGATTGTGCCTCATGTTGAATAACTATTTTTTAAAGCCTCAATGTGACCAAAATTGCCATTTTTACAGACTTTTTCTCCTACACAGAAGCTTCTATTTCGACCAATTTCAGGCATTAAAATGACTCTAAACACACGTATTTTAGTTCCAAAAGTGATAATTAACATGCAATAGTCATTTACAGTCAAAAAATTAAACATAAAAAATTACAATTTCAGACCATCTGGAGAAAGTTCGACAGGTCACCGTTTTTCATCAGAAAATGGATTTTTTTGGACTGTAGACAAATGTATACAAAACGTCATTTGGATTGAGACTCATGTTGAATTACTACTTTTTAAGGCCTCAATGGGACCAAAACTGCCATTTTTACAGACTTTTTCTCCTACTCAAAAGCTTCTATTTCGACCAATTTCAGGCATTTAAATGACTCTAAACGCACTTATTTTAGTTACAAAAGTGATAATTCACATGCAATAGTCATTTACAGTCAAAAACTTACACAATAAAAAATTACCAATTCTGACCATCTGGAGAATGTTCGACAGGTCACGGGTCATCATTTTTCATCCGAAAATTGTTTTTTTCGACTGTAGAAAAATGTATTCAAAATGTCATTCGGATTTTGCCTCATGTTTAATAACTACTTTTTAAACCCTCAATGTGACCAAAATTGCCATTTTTACAGACTTTTTCTCCTACTCAGAAGCTTCTATTTCGACCAATTTCAGGCATTAAAATGACTCTAAACACACTTATTTTAGTTCCAAAAGTGATAATTCACATGCAATAGTCATTTAAGGTCAAAAAATTAAAGCTAAAAAAATTACAATTTCTGACCATCTGGAGAAAGTTCGACAGGTCACGGGTCATCGTTTTTCATCAGAAAATTGTTTTTTTGGACTGTAGAAAAATTCATTCAAAATGTCATTTGGATTGAGACTCATGTTGAATTACTACTTTTTAAAGCCTCTATGTGACCAAAATTGCCATTTTTACAGACTTTTTCTCGTACTCAGAAGTTTCTATTTTGACCAATTTCAGGCATTAAACTGACTATAAACAGACTTATTTTAGTTCCAAGAGTTCTAATTCACATGCAATAGTCATTTACAGTCAAAAAATTAAACATAAAAAAATTACAATTTCTGACCATCTGGAGAAAGTTCGACAGGTCACGGGTCACCGTTTTTCATCAGAAAATGGATTTTTTGGACTGTAGAAAAATGTACTCAAAATGTCATTTGGATTGTGTCTCATGTTGAATAACTACTTTTTAAAGCCCCAATTTGACCAAAATTGCCATTTTTACAGACTTTTTCTCCTACTCAAAAGCATCTATTTCGACCAATTTCAGGCATTTAAATGACTCTAAACACACTTATTTTAGTTCCAAAAGTAATAATTAACATGCAATAGTCATTTACAGTCAAAAACTTACACAACAAAAAAATTACCAATTCTGACCATCTAGAGAATGTTCGACAGGTCACGGGTCATCATTTTTCATCCGAAAATAGTTTTTTTGGACTGTAGAAAAATGTATTCAAAAAATGTCATTTGGATTGAGACTCATGTTGAATAACTACTTTTTAACGCCTCAATGTGACCAAAATTGCCATTTTTACAGACTTTTTCTCCTACTCAGAAGCTTCTATTTCGACCAATTTCAGGCATTAAAATGACTCTAAACACACGTATTTTAGTTCCAAAAGTGATAATTAACATGGAATAGTCATTTACAGTCAAAAAATTAAACATACAAAAATTACTATTTCTGACCATCTGGAGAAAGTTCGACAGGTCACCGTTTTTCATCAGAAAATTGATTTTTTTGGACTGTAGACAAATGTATACCAAACGTCATTTGGATTGAGACTCATGTTGAATTACTACTTTTTAAGGCCTCAATGGGACCAAAACTGCCATTTTTACAGACTTTTTCTCCTACTCAAAAGCTTCTATTTCGACCAATTTCAGGCATTTAAATGACTCTAAACGCACTTATTTTAGTTCCAAAAGTGATAATTCACATGCAATAGTCATTTACAGTCAAAAAATTACAGCTAAAAAAATGACAATTTCTGACCATCTGGAGAAAGTTCGACAGGTCACGGGTCATCGTTTTTCATCAGAAAATTGTTTTTTTGGACTGTAGAAAAATTCATTCAAAATGTCATTTGGATTGAGACTCATGTTGAATTACTACTTTTTAAAGCCTCTATGTGACCAAAATTGCCATTTTTACAGACTTTTTCTCGTACTCAGAAGCTTCTATTTTGACCAATTTCAGGCATTAAAATGACTATAAACACACTTATTTTAGTTCCAAGAGTTCTAATTCACATGCAATAGTCATTTACAGTCAAAAAATTAAACATAAAAAAATTACAATTTCTGACCATCTGGAGAAAGTTCGACAGGTCACGGGTCATCGTTTTTCATCAGAAAATGGATTTTTTTGGACTGTAGAAAAATGTATTCAAAATGTCATTTGGATTGTGTCTCATGTTGAATAACTACTTTTTAAAGCCCCAATTTGACCAAATTTGCCATTTTTACAGACTTTTTCTCCTACTCAAAAGCATCTATTTCGACCAATTTCAGGCATTTAAATGACTCTAAACACACTTATTTTAGTTCCAAAAGTGATAATTAACATGCAATAGTCATTTACAATCAAAAACTTACACAACAAAAAAATTACCAATTCTGACCATCTAGAGAATGTTCGACAGGTCACGGGTCATCATTTTTCATCCGAAAATAGTTTTTTTGGACTGTAGAAAAATGTATTCAAAATGTCATTTGGATTGAGACTCATGTTGAATAACTACTTTTTAACGCCTCAATGTGACCAAAATAGCCATTTTTACAGACTTTTTCTCCTACTCAGAAGCTTCTATTTCTACCAATTTCAGGCATTAAAATGACTCTAAACACACTTATTTTAGTTCCAAAAGCGATAATTAACATGCAATAGACATTTACAGTAAAAAAATTAAACGTAAAAAAATTACAATTTCTGACCATCTGGAGAAAGTTCGACAGGTCACGGGTCACCGTTTTTCACCAGAAAATAGATTTTTTGGACTGTAGAAAAATGTATTCAAAATGTCATTTGGATTGTGCCTCATGTTGAATAACTATTTTTTAAAGCCTCAATGTGACCAAAATTGCCATTTTTACAGACTTTTTCTCCTACTCAGAAGCTTCTATTTCGACCAATTTCAGGCATTAAAATGACTCTAAACACACGTATTTTTGTTCCAAAAGTGATAATTAACATGCAATAGTCATTTACAGTCAAAAAATTAAACATACAAAAATTACAATTTCTGACCGTCCGGAGAAAGTTCGACAGGTCACCTTTTTTCATCAGAAAATTGATTTTTCTGGACTGTAGACAAATGTATACAAAACGTCATTTGGATTGAGACTCATGTTGAATTACTACTTTTTAAAGCCTCAATGGGACCAAAACTGCCATTTTTACAGACTTTTTCTCCAACTCAAAAGCTTCTATTTCGACCAATTTCAGGCATTTAAATGACTCTAAACGCACTTATTTTAGTTACAAAAGTGATAATTCACATGCAATAGTCATTTATAGTCAAAAACTTACACAATAAAAAATTACCAATTCTGACCATCTGGAGAATGTTCGACAGGTCACGGGTCATCATTTTTCATCCGAAAATTGTTTTTTTCGACTGTAGAAAAATGTATTCAAAATGTCATTTGGATTTTGCCTCATGTTTAATAACTACTTTTTAAACCCTCAATGTGACCAAAATTGCCATTTTTACTGACTTTTTCTCCTACTCAGAAGCTTCTATTTCGACCAATTTCAGGCATTAAAATGACTCTAAACACACTTATTTTAGTTCCAAAAGTGATAATTCACATGCAATACTCATTTACAGTCAAAAAATTACAGCTAAAAAAATGACAATTTCTGACCATCTGGAGAAAGTTCGACAGGTCACGCACGGGTCATCGTTTTTCATCAGAAAATTGTTTTTTTGGACTGTAGAAAAATTCATTCAAAATGTCATTTGGATTGAGACTCATGTTGAATTACTACTTTTTAAAGCCTCTATGTGACCAAAATTGCCATTTTTACAGACTTTTTCTCCTACTCAAAAGCATCTATTTCGACCAATTTCAGGCATTTAAATGACTCTAAACACACTTATTTTAGTTCCAAAAGTGATAATTAACATGCAATAGTCATTTACAGCCAAAAAATTAAAGATAAAAAAACGTACAATTTCTGACCATCTGGAGAAAGTTCGACAGGTCACGGGTCACCATTTTTCATCAGAAAATTGACTTTTTGGACTGTAGAAAAATGTATTCAAAATTTCATTTGGATTGAGACTCATGTTGAAGAACTACTTTTTAATACCTCAATGTGTCCAAAATTGCCATTTTTACAGACTTTTTCTCCTACTCAGAAGCTTCCATTTCGACCAATTTCAGGCATTAAAATGACTCTAAACACACTTATTTTAGTTCCAAAAGTGATAATTCACATGCAATAGTCATTTACAGTTAAAAAATTAAAGTAAAAAAAATTACAATTTCTGACCATCTGGAGAAAGTTCGACAGGTCACGGGAACTGTTTTTCATCAGAAAATTGATTTTTTGGACTGTAGAAAAATGTATTCAAAATGTCATTTGGATTGAGCCTCATGTTGAAAAACTACTTTTTAAAGCCCCAATTTGACCAAAATTGCCATTTTTACAGACTTTTTATCCTACTCAAAAGCTTCTATTTCGACAAATTTCAGGCATTAAAATGACTCTAAACACACCTATTTTAGTTCCAAAAGTGATAATTCACATGCAATAGTCATTTACAGTCAAAAAATTAAAGTAAAAAAAATTACAATTTCTGACCATCTATAGAAAGTTCGACAGGTCATCGTTTTTCATCAGAAAATTGTTTTTTGGACTGTAGAAAAATTCATTCAAAATGCCATTTGGATTGAGACTCATGTTGAATTACTTCTTTTTAAAGCCTCTATGTGACCAAAATTGCCATTTTTACAGACTTTTTCTCCTACTCAGAAGCTTCTATTTCTACCAATTTCAGGCATTAAAAAGACTCTAAACACACTTATTTTAGTTACAAAAGTGATAATTCACATGCAATAGTCATTTACAGTCAAAAAATTAAACATAAAAAAATTACAATTTCTGACCATCTGGAGAAAGTTCCGCAGGTCACGGGTCACCGTTTTTCATCAGAAAATGAATTTTTTGGACTATAGAAGAATGTATACAAAATGTCATTTGGATTGAGACTCATGTTGAATTACTACTTTTTAAAGCCTCAATATGACCAAAACTGCCATTTTTACAGACTTTTTATCCTACTCAGAAGCTTCTATTTCGACTAATTTCAGGCATTAAAATGACTCTAAACACACTTATTTTAGTTCCAAAAGTGATAATTAACATGCAATAGTCATTTACAGTAAAAAAATTTAAACGTAAAGAAATTACAATTTCTGACCATCTGGAGAAAGTTCGACAGGTCACGGGTCACCGTTTTTCATCAGAAAATTGATTTTTTGGACTGTAGAAAAATGTATTCAAAATGTCATTTGGATTGTGCCTCATGTTGAATAACTATTTTTTAAAGCCTCAATGTGACCAAAATTGCCATTTTTACAGACTTTTTCTCCTACTCAGAAGCTTCTATTTCGACCAATTTCAGGCATTAAAATGACTCTAAACACACGTATTTTTGTTCCAAAAGTGATAATTAACATGCAATAGTCATTTACAGTTAAAAAATTAAACATAAAAAAATTACAATTTCTGACCATCTGGAGAAAGTTCGACAGGTCACCGTTTTTCATCAGAAAATGGATTTTTTTGGACTGTAGACAAATGTATACAAAACGCCATTTGGATTGAGACTCATGTTGAATTACTACTTTTTAAAGCCTCAATGGGACCAAAACTGCCATTTTTACAGACTTTTTCTCCTACTCAAAAGCTTCTATTTCGACCAATTTCAGGCATTTAAATGACTCTAAACACACTTATTTTAGTTACAAAAGTGATAATTCACATGCAATAGTCATTTACAGTCAAAAACTTACACAATAAAAAATTACTAATTCAGACCATCTGGTGAATGTTCGACAGGTCACGGGTCATCGTTTTTCATCCGAAAATTGTTTTTTTGGACTGTAGAAAAATTTATTCAAAATGTCATTTGGATTTTGCCTCATGTTTAATAACTACTTTTTAAACCCTCAATGTGACCAAAATTGCCATTTTTACAGACTTTTTCTCCTACTCAGAAGCTTCTATTTCGACCAATTTCAGGCATTAAAATGACTCTAAACACACCTATTTTAGTTCCAAAATTGATAATTCACATGCAATAGTCATTTACAGTCAAAAAATTAAAGCTAAAAAAATGACAATTTCTGACCATCTGGAGAAAGTTCGACAGGTCACGGGTCATCGTTTTTCATCAGAAAATTGTTTTTTTGGACTGTAGAAAAATTCATTCAAAATGTCATTTGGATTGAGACTCATGTTGAATTACTACTTTTTAAAGCCTCTATGTGACCAAAATTGCCATTTTTACAGACTTTTTCTCGTACTCAGAAGCTTCTATTTTGACCAATTTCAGGCATTAAAATGACTATAAACACGCTTATTTTAGTTCCAAGAGTTCTAATTCACATGCAATAGTCATTTACAGTCAAAAAATTAAGCATAAAAAAATTACAATTTCTGACCATCTGGAGAAAGTTCGACAGGTCACGGGTCACCGTTTTTCATCAGAAAATTGATTTTTTTGGACTATAGAAGAATGTATACAAAATGTCATTTGGATTGAGACTCATGTTGAATTACTACTTTTTAAAGCCTCAATGTGACCAAAACTGCCATTTTTACAGACTTTTTATCCTACTCAGAAGCTTCTATTTCGACTAATTTCAGGCATTAAAATGACTCTAAACACACTTATTTTAGTTCCAAAAGTGATAATTAACATGCAATAGTCATTTACAGTAAAAAAATTAAACGTAAAAAAATTACAATTTCTGACCATCTGGAGAAAGTTCGACAGGTCACGGGTCACCGTTTTTCATCAGAAAATTGATTTTTTGGACAGTAGAAAAATTTATTCAAAACGTCATTTGGATTGAGACTCATGTTGAATTACTACTTTTTAAAGCCTCAATGGGACCAAAACTGCCATTTTTACAGACTTTTTCTCCTACTCAAAAGCTTCTATTTCGACCAATTTCAGGCATTTAAATGACTCTAAACGCACTTATTTTAGTTACAAAAGTGATAATTCACATGCAATAGTCATTTACAGTCAAAAACTTACACAATAAAAAATTACCAATTCTGACCATCTGGAGAATGTTCGACAGGTCACGGGTCATCATTTTTCATCCGAAAATTGTTTTTTTGGACTGTAGAAAAATTTATTCAAAATGTCATTTGGATTTTGCCTCATGTTTAATAACTACTTTTTAAACCCTCAATGTGACCAAAATTGCCATTTTTACAGACTTTTTCTCCTACTCAAAAGCTTCTATTTCGACCAATTTCAGGCATTAAAATGACTCTAAACACACCTATTTTAGTTCCAAAATTGATAATTCACATGCAATAGTCATTTACAGTCAAAAAATTAAAGCTAAAAAAATGACAATTTCTGACCATCTGGAGAAAGTTCGACAGGTCACGGGTCATCGTTTTTCATCAGAAAATTGTTTTTTTGGACTGTAGAAAAATTCATTCAAACTGTCATTTTGATTGAGACTCATGTTGAATTACTACTTTTTAAAGCCTCTATGTGACCAAAATTGCCATTTTTACAGACTTTTTCTCCTACTAAAAAGCTTCTATTTTGAACAATTTCAGGCATTTAAAAGACTATAAACACGCTTATTTTAGTTCCAAGAGTTCTAATTCACATGCAATAGTCATTTACAGTCAAAAAATTAAACATAAAAAAATTACAATTTCTGACCATCTGGAGAAAGTTCGACAGGTCACGGGTCACCGTTTTTCATCAGAAAATGGATTTTTTGGACTGTAGAAAAATGTATTCAAAATGTCATTTGGATTGTGTCTCATGTTGAATAACTACTTTTTAAAGCCCCAATTTGACCAAAATTGCCATTTTTACAAACTTTTTCTCCTACTCAAAAGCATCTATTTCGACCAATTTCAGGCATTTAAATGACTCTAAACACACTTATTTTAGTTCCAAAAGTGATAATTCACATGCAATAGTCATTTACTGTTAAAAAATTAAAGTAAAAAAAATTACTATTTCTGACCATCTGGAGAAAGTACGACAGGTCACGGGTCATCGTTTTTCATCACAAAATTGTTTTTTTGGAGTGTAGAAAAATTAATTCAAAATGTCATTTGGATTGAGACTCATGTTGAAATACTACTTTTTAAAGCCTCTATGTGACCAAAATTGCCATTTTTACAGACTTTTTCTCCTACTCAGAAGCTTCTATTTTGACCAATTACAGGCATTTAAATGACTCTAAACACACTTATTTTTGTCCAAGAGTTCTAATTCACATGCAATAGTCATCTACAGTCAAAAAATTAAACGTAAAAAAATTACAATTTCTGACCATCTGGAGAAAGTTCGACAGGTCACGGGTCACCGTTTTTCATCTGAAAATTGATTTTTTGGACTGTAGAAAAATGTATTCAAAATGTCATTTGGATTGTGCCTCATGTTGAATAACTATTTTTTAAAGCCTCAATGTGACCAAAATTGCCATTTTTACAGACTTTTTCTCCTACTCAGAAGCTTCTATTTCGACCAATTTCAGGCATTAAAATGACTCTAAACACACGTATTTTAGTTCTAAAAGTGATAATTAACATGCAATAGTCATTTACAGTTAAAAAATTAAACATACAAAAATTACAATTTCTGACCATCTGGAGAAAGTTCGACAGGTCACCGTTTTTCATCAGAAAATGGATTTTTTTGGACTGTAGACAAATGTATTCAAAATGTCATTTGGATTGAGACTCATGTTGAATAACTACTTTTTATCGCCTCAATGTGACCAAAATTGCCATTTTTACAGACTTTTTCTCCTACTCAGAAGCTTCTATTTCTACCAATTTCAGGCATTAAAATGACTCTAAACACACTTATTTTAGTTCCACAAGTGATAATTCACATGCAATAGTCATTAACAGTCAAAAAATTAAAGCTAAAAAAATGACAATTTCTGACCATCTGCAGAAAGTTCGACAGGTCACGGGTCATCGTTTTTCATCAGAAAATTGTTTTTTTGGACTGTAGAAAATTTCATTCAAAATGTCATTTGAATTGAGACTCATGTTGAATTACTACTTTTTAAAGCCTCTATGTGACCAAAATTGCCATTTTTACAGACTTTTTCTCGTACTCAGAAGCTTCTATTTTGACCAATTTCAGGCATTAAAATGACTATAAACACAATTATTTTAGTTCCAAGAGTTCTAATTCACATGCAATAGTCATTTACAGTCAAAAAATTAAACATAAAAAAATTACAATTTCTGACCATCTGGAGAAAGTTCGACAGGTCACGGGTCACCGTTTTTCATCAGAAAATGGATTTTTTGGACTGTAGAAAAATGTATTCAAAATGTCATTTGGATTGTGTCTCATGTTGAATAACTACTTTTTAAAGCCCCAATTTGACCAAAATTGCCATTTTTACAGACTTTTTCTCCTACTCAAAAGCATCTATTTCGACCAATTTCAGGCATTTAAATGACTCTAAACACACTTATTTTAGTTCCAAAAGTGATAATTAACATGCAATAGTCATTTACAGTCAAAAACTTACACAACAAAAAAATTACCAATTCTGACCATCTAGAGAATGTTCGACAGGTCACGGGTCATCATTTTTAATCCGAAAATAGTTTTTTTGGACTGTAGAAAAATGTATTCAAAATGTCATTTGGATTGAGACTCATGTTGAATAACTACTTTTTAACGCCTCAATGTGACCAAAATTGCCATTTTTACAGACTTTTTCTCCTACTCAGCTTCTATTTCTACCAATTTCAGGCATTAAAAAGACTCTAAACACACCTATTTTAGTTCCAAAATTGATAATTCACATGCAATAGTCATTTACAGTCAAAAAATTAAACATAAAAAAATTACAATTTCTGACCATCTGGAGAAAGTTCGACAGGTCACGGGTCACCGTTTTTCATCAGAAAATGGATTTTTTGGACTGTAGAAAAATGTATTCAAAATGTCATTTGGATTGTGTCTCATGTTGAATAACTACTTTTTAAAGCCCCAATTTGACCAAAATTGCCATTTTTACAAACTTTTTCTCCTACTCAAAAGCATCTATTTCGACCAATTTCAGGCATTTAAATGACTCTAAACACACTTATTTTAGTTCCAAAAGTGATAATTCACATGCAATAGTCATTTACTGTTAAAAAATTAAAGTAAAAAAAATTACTATTTCTGACCATCTGGAGAAAGTACGACAGGTCACGGGTCATCGTTTTTCATCACAAAATTGTTTTTTTGGAGTGTAGAAAAATTAATTCAAAATGTCATTTGGATTGAGACTCATGTTGAAATACTACTTTTTAAAGCCTCTATGTGACCAAAATTGCCATTTTTACAGACTTTTTCTCCTACTCAGAAGCTTCTATTTTGACCAATTACAGGCATTTAAATGACTCTAAACACACTTATTTTTGTCCAAGAGTTCTAATTCACATGCAATAGTCATCTACAGTCAAAAAATTAAACATAAAAAAATTACAATTTCTGACCATCTGGAGAAAGTTCGACAGGTCACGGGTCACCGTTTTTCATCAGAAAATTGATTTTTTGGACTATAGAAGAATGTATACAAAATGTCATTTGGATTGAGACTCATGTTGAATTACTACTTTTTAAAGCCTCAATGTGACCAAAACTGGCATTTTTACAGACTTTTTATCCTACTCAGAAGCTTCTATTTCGACTAATGTCAGGCATTAAAATGACTCTAAACACACTTATTTTAGTTCCAAAAGTCATAATTAACATGCAATAGTCATTTACAGTAAAAAATCTAAACGTAAAAAAATTACAATTTCTGACCATCTGGAGAAAGTTCGACAGGTCACGGGTCACCGTTTTTCATCTGAAAATTGATTTTTTGGACTGTAGAAAAATGTATTCAAAATGTCATTTGGATTGTGCCTCATGTTGAATAACTATTTTTTAAAGCCTCAATGTGACCAAAATTGCCATTTTTACAGACTTTTTCTCCTACTCAGAAGCTTCTATTTCGACCAATTTCAGGCATTAAAATGACTCTAAACACACGTATTTTAGTTCCAAAAGTGATAATTAACATGCAATAGTCATTTACAGTTAAAAAATTAAACATACAAAAATTACAATTTCTGACCATCTGGAGAAAGTTCGACAGGTCACCGTTTTTCATCAGAAAATGGATTTTTTTGGACTGTAGACAAATGTATTCAAAATGTCATTTGGATTGAGACTCATGTTGAATAACTACTTTTTATCGCCTCAATGTGACCAAAATTGCCATTTTTACAGACTTTTTCTCCTACTCAGAAGCTTCTATTTCTACCAATTTCAGGCATTAAAATGACTCTAAACACACTTATTTTAGTTCCACAAGTGATAATTCACATGCAATAGTCATTAACAGTCAAAAAATTAAAGCTAAAAAAATGACAATTTCTGACCATCTGCAGAAAGTTCGACAGGTCACGGGTCATCGTTTTTCATCAGAAAATTGTTTTTTTGGACTGTAGAAAATTTCATTCAAAATGTCATTTGAATTGAGACTCATGTTGAATTACTACTTTTTAAAGCCTCTATGTGACCAAAATTGCCATTTTTACAGACTTTTTCTCGTACTCAGAAGCTTCTATTTTGACCAATTTCAGGCATTAAAATGACTATAAACACAATTATTTTAGTTCCAAGAGTTCTAATTCACATGCAATAGTCATTTACAGTCAAAAAATTAAACATAAAAAAATTACAATTTCTGACCATCTTGAGAAAGTTCGACAGGTCACGGGTCACCGTTTTTCATCAGAAAATGGATTTTTTGGACTGTAGAAAAATGTATTCAAAATGTCATTTGGATTGTGTCTCATGTTGAATAACTACTTTTTAAAGCCCCAATTTGACCAAAATTGCCATTTTTACAGACTTTTTCTCCTACTCAAAAGCATCTATTTCGACCAATTTCAGGCATTTAAATGACTCTAAACACACTTATTTTAGTTCCAAAAGTGATAATTAACATGCAATAGTCATTTACAGTCAAAAACTTACACAACAAAAAAATTACCAATTCTGACCATCTAGAGAATGTTCGACAGGTCACGGGTCATCATTTTTAATCCGAAAATAGTTTTTTTGGACTGTAGAAAAATGTATTCAAAATGTCATTTGGATTGAGACTCATGTTGAATAACTACTTTTTAACGCCTCAATGTGACCAAAATTGCCATTTTTACAGACTTTTTCTCCTACTCAGCTTCTATTTCTACCAATTTCAGGCATTAAAAAGACTCTAAACACACCTATTTTAGTTCCAAAATTGATAATTCACATGCAATAGTCATTTACAGTCAAAAAATTAAAGCTAAAAAAATGACAATTTCTGACCATCTGGAGAAAGTTCGACAGGTCACGGGTCATCGTTTTTCATCAGAAAATTGTTTTTTTGGACTGTAGAAAAATTCATTCAAAATGTCATTTGGATTGAGACTCATGTTGAATTACTACTTTTTAAAGCCTCTATGTGACCAAAATTGCCATTTTTACAGACTTTTTCTCGTACTCAGAAGCTTCTATTTTGACCAATTTCAGGCATTAAAATGACTATAAACACGCTTATTTTAGTTCCAAGAGTTCTAATTCACATGCAATAGTCATTTACAGTCAAAAAATTAAACATAAAAAAATTACAATTTCTGACCATCTGGAGAAAGTTCGACAGGTCACGGGTCACCGTTTTTCATCAGAAAATGGATTTTTTGGACTGTAGAAAAATGTATTCAAAATGTCATTTGGATTGTGTCTCATGTTGAATAACTACTTTTTAAAGCCCCAATTTGACCAAAATTGCCATTTTTACAGACTTTTTCTCCTACTCAAAAGCATCTATTTCGACCAATTTCAGGCATTTAAATGACTCTAAACACACTTATTTTAGTTCCAAAAGTGATAATTCACATGCAATAGTCATTTACTGTTAAAAAATTAAAGTAAAAAAAATTACTATTTCTGACCATCTGGAGAAAGTACGACAGGTCACGGGTCATCGTTTTTCATCACAAAATAGTTTTTTTGGAGTGTAGAAAAATTAATTCAAAATGTCATTTGGATTGAGACTCATGTTGAAATACTACTTTTTAAAGCCTCTATGTGACCAAAATTGCCATTTTTACAGACTTTTTCTCCTACTCAGAAGCTTCTATTTTGACCAATTTCAGGCATTAAAATGACTATAAACACTATTATTTTAGTTCCAAGAGTTCTAATTCACATGCAATAGTCATTTACAGTCAAAAAATTAAACATAAAAAAATTACCAATTCTGACCATCTAGAGAATGTTCGACAGGTCACGGGTCATCATTTTTAATCCGAAAATAGTTTTTTTGGACTGTAGAAAAATGTATTCAAAATGTCATTTGGATTGAGACTCATGTTGAATAACTACATTTTAACGCCTCAATGTGACCAAAATTGCCATTTTTACAGACTTTTTCTCCTACTCAGCTTCTATTTCTACCAATTTCAGGCATTAAAATGACTCTAAACACACTTATTTTAGTTCCAAAAGTGATAATTAACATGCAATAGTCATTTACAGTAAAAAAATTAAACGTAAAAAAATTACAATTTCTGACCATCTGGAGAAAGTTCGACAGGTCACGGTTCACCGTTTTTCATCAGAAAATGGATTTTTTGGACTGTAGAAAAATTTATTCAAAATGTCATTTGGATTGTGCCTCATGTTGAATAACTATTTTTTAAAGCCTCGCCCTCAATGTGACCAAAATTGCCATTTTTACAGACTTTTTCTCCTACTCAGAAGCTTCTATTTCGACCAATTTCAGGCATTAAAATGACTCTAAACACACGTATTTTAGTTCCAAAAGTGATAATTAGCATGCAATAGTCATTTACAGTCAAAAAATTTAAACATACAAAAATTACAATTTCAGACCATCTGGAGAAAGTTCGACAAGTCACCGTTTTTCATCAGAAAATGGATTTTTTTGGACTGTAGACAAATGTATACAAAACGTCATTTGGATTGAGACTCATGTTGAATTACTACTTTTTAAGGCCTCAATGGGACCAAAACTGCCATTTTTACAGACTTTTTCTCCTACTCAGAAGCTTCTATTTCGACCAATTTCAGGCATTAAAATGACTCTAAACACACGTATTTTTGTTCCAAAAGTGATAATTAACATGCAATAGTCATTTACAGTCAAAAAATTAAACACACAAAAATTACAATTTCTGACCATCTGGAGAAAGTTCGACAGGTCACCGTTTTTCATCAGAAAATGGATTTTTTTGGACTGTAGACAAATGTATTCAAAATGTCATTTGGATTGAGACTCATGTTGAATAACTGCTTTTTAAAGCCTCAATGTGACCAAAATTGCCATTTTTACAGACTTTTTCTCCTACTCAGAAGCTTCTATTTCGACCAATTTCAGGCATTAAAATGACTCTAAACACACTTATTTTAGTTCCAAAAGTGATAATTCACATGCAATAGTCATTAACAGTCAAAAAATTAAAGCTAAAAAAATGACAATTTCTGACCATCTGCAGAAAGTTCGACAGGTCACGGGTCATCGTTTTTCATCAGAAAATTGTGTTTTTGGACTGTAGAAAATTTCATTCAAAATGTCATTTGAATTGAGACTCATGTTGAATTACTACTTTTTAAACCTCTATGTGACCAAAATTGCCATTTTTACAGACTTTTTCTCGTACTCAGAAGCTTCTATTTTGACCAATTTCAGGCATTAAAATGAATATAAACACAATTATTTTAGTTCCAAGAGTTCTAATTCACATGCAATAGTCATTTACAGTCAAAAAATTAAACATAAAAAAATTACAATTTCTGACCATCTGGAGAAAGTTCGACAGGTCACGGGTCACCGTTTTTCATCAGAAAATGGATTTTTTGGACTGTAGAAAAATGTATTCAAAATGTCATTTGGATTGTGTCTCATGTTGAATAACTACTTTTTAAAGCCCCAATTTGACCAAAATTGCCATTTTTACAGACTTTTTCTCCTACTCAAAAGCATCTATTTCGACCAATTGCAGGCATTTGAATGACTCTAAACACACTTATTTTAGTTCCAAAAGTGATAATTAACATGCAATAGACATTTACAGTCAAAAACTTACACAACAAAAAAATTACCAATTCTGACCATCTAGAGAATGTTCGACAGGTCACGGGTCACCGTTTTTCATCAGAAAATGGATTTTTTGGACTGTAGAAAAATGTATTCAAAATGTCATTTGGATTGTGTCTCATGTTGAATAACTACTTTTTAAAGCCCCAATTTGACCAAAATTGCCATTTTTACAGACTTTTTCTCCTACTCAGCTTCTATTTCTACCAATTTCAGGCATTAAAATGACTCTAAACACACTTATTTTAGTTCCAAAAGTGATAATTAACATGCAATAGTCATTTACAGTAAAAAAATTAAACGTAAAAAAATTACAATTTCTGACCACCTGGAGAAAGGTCGACAGGTCACGGTTCACCGTTTTTCATCAGAAAATGGATTTTTTGGACTGTAGAAAAATGTATTCAAAATGTCATTTGGATTGTGCCTCATGTTGAATAACTATTTTTTAAAGCCTCGCCCTCAATGTGACCAAAATTGCCATTTTTACAGACTTTTTCTCCTACTCAGAAGCTTCTATTTCGACCAATTTCAGGCATTAAAATGACTCTAAACACACGTATTTTAGTTCCAAAAGTGATAATTAACATGCAATAGTCATTTACAGTCAAAAAATTTAAACATACAAAAATTACAATTTCAGACCATCTGGAGAAAGTTCGACAAGTCACCGTTTTTCATCAGAAAATGGATTTTTTTGGACTGTAGACAAATGTATACAAAACGTCATTTGGATTGAGACTCATGTTGAATTACTACTTTTTAAGGCCTCAATGGGACCAAAACTGCCATTTTTACAGACTTTTTCTCCTACTCAGAAGCTTCTATTTCGACCAATTTCAGGCATTAAAATGACTCTAAACACACGTATTTTTGTTCCAAAAGTGATAATTAACATGCAATAGTCATTTACAGTCAAAAAATTAAACACACAAAAATTACAATTTCTGACCATCTGGAGAAAGTTCGACAGGTCACCGTTTTTCATCAGAAAATGGATTTTTTTGGACTGTAGACAAATGTATTCAAAATGTCATTTGGATTGAGACTCATGTTGAATAACTACTTTTTAAAGCCTCAATGTGACCAAAATTGCCATTTTTACAGACTTTTTCTCCTACTCAGAAGCTTCTATTTCAACCAATTTCAGGCATTAAAATGACTCTAAACACACTTATTTTAGTTCCAAAAGTGATAATTCACATGCAATAGTCATTAACAGTCAAAAAATTAAAGCTAAAAAAATGACAATTTCTGACCATCTGCAGAAAGTTCGACAGGTCACGGGTCATCGTTTTTCATCAGAAAATTGTTTTTTTGGACTGTAGAAAATTTCATTCAAAATGTCATTTGAATTGAGACTCATGTTGAATTACTACTTTTTAAAGCCTCTATGTGACCAAAATTGCCATTTTTACAGACTTTTTCTCGTACTCAGAAGCTTCTATTTTGACCAATTTCAGGCATTAAAATGAATATAAACACAATTATTTTAGTTCCAAGAGTTCTAATTCACATGCAATAGTCATTTACAGTCAAAAAATTAAACATAAAAAAATTACAATTTCTGACCATCTGGAGAAAGTTCGACAGGTCACGGGTCACCGTTTTTCATCAGAAAATGGATTTTTTGGACTGTAGAAAAATGTATTCAAAATGTCATTTGGATTGTGTCTCATGTTGAATAACTACTTTTTAAAGCCCCAATTTGACCAAAATTGCCATTTTTACAGACTTTTTCTCCTACTCAAAAGCATCTATTTCGACCAATTTCAGGCATTTAAATGACTCTAAACACACTTATTTTAGTTCCAAAAGTGATAGTTAACATGCAATAGTCATTTACAGTCAAAAACTTACACAACAAAAAAATTACCAATTCTGACCATCTAGAGAATGTTCGACAGGTCACGGGTCATCATTTTTAATCCGAAAATAGATTTTTTGGACTGTAGAAAAATGTATTCAAAATGTCATTGGGATTGAGACTCATGTTGAATAACTACTTTTTAACGCCTCAATGTGACCAAAATTGCATTTTTACAGACTTTTTCTCCTACTCAGCTTCTATTTCTACCAATTTCAGGCATTAAAATGACTTTAAACACACCTATTTTAGTTCCAAAATTGATAATTCACATGCAATAGTAATTAACAGTCAAAAAATTAAAGCTAAAAAAATGACAATTTCTGACCATCTGGAGAAAGTTTGACAGGTCACGGGTCATTGTTTTTCATCAGAAAATTGTTTTTTTGGACTGTAGAAAAATTCATTCAAAATGTCATTTGGATTGAGACTCATGTTGAATTACTACTTTTTAAAGCCTCTATGTGACCAAAATTGCCATTTTTACAGACTTTTTCTCGTACTCAGAAGCTTCTATTTTGACCAATTTCAGGCATTAAAATGACTATAAACACGCTTATTTTAGTACCAAGAGTTCTAATTCACATGCAATAGTCATTTACAGTCAAAAAATTAAACATGAAAAAATTACAATTTCTGACCATCTGGAGAAAGTTCGACAGGTCACGGGTCACCGTTTTTCATCAGAAAATGGATTTTTTGGACTGTAGAAAAATGTATTCAAAATGTCATTTGGATTGTGTCTCATGTTGAATAACTACTTTTTAAAGCCCCAATTTGACCAAAATTGCCATTTTTACAGACTTTTTCTCCTACTCAAAAGCATCTATTTCGACCAATTTCAGGCATTTAAATGACTCTAAACACGCTTATTTTAGTTCCAAAAGTGATAATTCACATGCAATAGTCATTTACTGTTAAAAAATTAAAGTAAAAAAAATTACTATTTCTGACCATCTGGAGAAAGTACGACAGGTCACGGGTCATCGTTTTTCATCACAAAATTGTTTTTTTGGAGTGTAGAAAAATTAATTCAAAATGTCATTTGGATTGAGACTCATGTTGAAATACTACTTTTTAAAGCCTCTATGTGACCAAAATTGCCATTTTTACAGACTTTTTCTCCTACTCAGAAGCTTCTATTTTGACCAATTACAGGCATTTAAATGACTCTAAACACA
This sequence comes from Triturus cristatus, assembly GCF_964204655.1. Lineage (NCBI taxonomy): Eukaryota > Metazoa > Chordata > Amphibia > Caudata > Salamandridae > Triturus > Triturus cristatus. Next base: position 1,088,370,244 of record NC_140591.1, read on the forward strand.
CTTATTTTTGTCCAAGAGTTCTAATTCACATGCAATAGTCATCTACAGTCAAAAAATTAAACATAAAAAAATTACAATTTCTGACCATCTGGAGAAAGTTCGACAAGTCACGGGTCACCGTTTTTCATCAGAAAATTGATTTTTTGGACTATAGAAGAATGTATACAAAATGTCATTTGGATTGAGACTCATGTTGAATTACTACTTTTTAAAGCCTCAATGTGACCAAAACTGGCATTTTTACAGACTTTTTATCCTACTCAGAAGCTTCTATTTCGACTAATGTCAGGCATTAAAATGACTCTAAACACACGTATTTTAGTTCCAAAAGTCATCATTAACATGCAATAGTCATTTACAGTAAAAAAATTAAACGTAAAAAAATTACAATTTCTGACCATCTGGAGAAAGTTCGACAGGTCACCGTTTTTCATCAGAAAATGGATTTTTTTGGACTGTAGACAAATGTATTCAAAATGTCATTTGGATTGAGACTCATGTTGAATAACTACTTTTTAACGCCTCAATGTGACCAAAATTGCCATTTTTACAGACTTTTTCTCCTACTCAGAAGCTTCTATTTCTACCAATTTCAGGCATTAAAATGACTCTAAACACACTTATTTTAGTTCCAAAAGTGATAATTCACATGCAATAGTCATTAACAGTCAAAAAATTAAAGCTAAAAAAATGACAATTTCTGACCATCTGCAGAAAGTTCGACAGGTTACGGGTCATCGTTTTTCATCAGAAAATTGTTTTTTTGGACTGTAGAAAATTTCATTCAAAATGTCATTTGAATTGAGACTCATGTTGAATTACTACTTTTTAAAGCCTCTATGTGACCAAAATTGCCATTTTTACAGACTTTTTCTCGTACTCAGAAGCTTCTATTTTGACCAATTTCAGGCATTAAAATGACTATAAACACAATTATTTTAGTTCCAAGAGTTCTAATTCACATGCAATAGTCATTTACAGTCAAAAAATTAAACATAAAAAAATTACAATTTCTGACCATCTGGAGAAAGTTCGACAGGTCACGGGTCACCGTTTTTCATCAGAAAATGGATTTTTTGGACTGTAGAAAAATGTATTCAAAATGTCATTTGTATTGTGTCTCATGTTGAATAACTACTTTTTAAAGCCCCAATTTGACCAAAATTGCCATTTTTACAGACTTTTTCTCCTACTCAAAAGCATCTATTTCGACCAATTTCAGGCATTTAAATGACTCTAAACACACTTATTTTAGTTCCAAAAGTGATAATTAACATGCAATAGTCATTTACAGTCAAAAACTTACACAACAAAAAAATTACCAATTCTGACCATCTAGAGAATGTTCGACAGGTCACGGGTCATCATTTTTAATCCGAAAATAGTTTTTTTGGACTGTAGAAAAATGTATTCAAAATGTCATTTGGATTGAGACTCATGTTGAATAACTACTTTTTAACGCCTCAATGTGACCAAAATTGCCATTTTTACAGACATTTCTCCTACTCAGCTTCTATTTCTACCAATTTCAGGCATTAAAATGACTCTAAACACACGTATTTTAGTTCCAAAAGTGATAATTAACATGCAATAGTCATTTACAGTCAAAAAATTTAAACATACAAAAATTACAATTTCAGACCATCTGGAGAAAGTTCGACAAGTCACCGTTTTTCATCAGAAAATGGATTTTTTTGGACTGTAGACAAATGTATACAAAACGTCATTTGGATTGAGACTCATGTTGAATTACTACTTTTTAAGGCCTCAATGGGACCAAAACTGCCATTTTTACAGACTTTTTCTCCTACTCAGAAGCTTCTATTTCGACCAATTTCAGGCATTAAAATGACTCTAAACACACGTATTTTTGTTCCAAAAGTGATAATTAACATGCAATAGTCATTTACAGTCAAAAAATTAAACACACAAAAATTACAATTTCTGACCATCTGGAGAAAGTTCGACAGGTCACCGTTTTTCATCAGAAAATGGATTTTTTTGGACTGTAGACAAATGTATTCAAAATGTCATTTGGATTGAGACTCATGTTGAATAACTACTTTTTAAAGCCTCAATGTGACCAAAATTGCCATTTTTACAGACTTTTTCTCCTACTCAGAAGCTTCTATTTCAACCAATTTCAGGCATTAAAATGACTCTAAACACACTTATTTTAGTTCCAAAAGTGATAATTCACATGCAATAGTCATTAACAGTCAAAAAATTAAAGCTAAAAAAATGACAATTTCTGACCATCTGCAGAAAGTTCGACAGGTCACGGGTCATCGTTTTTCATCAGAAAATTGTTTTTTTGGACTGTAGAAAATTTCATTCAAAATGTCATTTGAATTGAGACTCATGTTGAATTACTACTTTTTAAAGCCTCTATGTGACCAAAATTGCCATTTTTACAGACTTTTTCTCGTACTCAGAAGCTTCTATTTTGACCAATTTCAGGCATTAAAATGAATATAAACACAATTATTTTAGTTCCAAGAGTTCTAATTCACATGCAATAGTCATTTACAGTCAAAAAATTAAACATAAAAAAATTACAATTTCTGACCATCTGGAGAAAGTTCGACAGGTCACGGGTCACCGTTTTTCATCAGAAAATGGATTTTTTGGACTGTAGAAAAATGTATTCAAAATGTCATTTGGATTGTGTCTCATGTTGAATAACTACTTTTTAAAGCCCCAATTTGACCAAAATTGCCATTTTTTACAGACTTTTTCTCCTACTCAAAAGCATCTATTTCGACCAATTTCAGGCATTTAAATGACTCTAAACACACTTATTTTAGTTCCAAAAGTGATAGTTAACATGCAATAGTCATTTACAGTCAAAAACTTACACAACAAAAAAATTACCAATTCTGACCATCTAGAGAATGTTCGACAGGTCACGGGTCATCATTTTTAATCCGAAAATAGATTTTTTGGACTGTAGAAAAATGTATTCAAAATGTCATTGGGATTGAGACTCATGTTGAATAACTACTTTTTAACGCCTCAATGTGACCAAAATTGCATTTTTACAGACTTTTTCTCCTACTCAGCTTCTATTTCTACCAATTTCAGGCATTAAAATGACTTTAAACACACCTATTTTAGTTCCAAAATTGATAATTCACATGCAATAGTAATTAACAGTCAAAAAATTAAAGCTAAAAAAATGACAATTTCTGACCATCTGGAGAAAGTTTGACAGGTCACGGGTCATTGTTTTTCATCAGAAAATTGTTTTTTTGGACTGTAGAAAAATTCATTCAAAATGTCATTTGGATTGAGACTCATGTTGAATTACTACTTTTTAAAGCCTCTATGTGACCAAAATTGCCATTTTTACAGACTTTTTCTCGTACTCAGAAGCTTCTATTTTGACCAATTTCAGGCATTAAAATGACTATAAACACGCTTATTTTAGTACCAAGAGTTCTAATTCACATGCAATAGTCATTTACAGTCAAAAAATTAAACATGAAAAAATTACAATTTCTGACCATCTGGAGAAAGTTCGACAGGTCACGGGTCACCGTTTTTCATCAGAAAATGGATTTTTTGGACTGTAGAAAAATGTATTCAAAATGTCATTTGGATTGTGTCTCATGTTGAATAACTACTTTTTAAAGCCCCAATTTGACCAAAATTGCCATTTTTACAGACTTTTTCTCCTACTCAAAAGCATCTATTTCGACCAATTTCAGGCATTTAAATGACTCTAAACACGCTTATTTTAGTTCCAAAAGTGATAATTCACATGCAATAGTCATTTACTGTTAAAAAATTAAAGTAAAAAAAATTACTATTTCTGTCCATCTGGAGAAAGTACGACAGGTCACGGGTCATCGTTTTTCATCACAAAATTGTTTTTTTGGAGTGTAGAAAAATTAATTCAAAATGTCATTTGGATTGAGACTCATGTTGAAATACTACTTTTTAAAGCCTCTATGTGACCAAAATTGCCATTTTTACAGACTTTTTCTCCTACTCAGAAGCTTCTATTTTGACCAATTACAGGCATTTAAATGACTCTAAACACACTTATTTTTGTCCAAGAGTTCTAATTCACATGCAATAGTCATCTACAGTCAAAAAATTAAACATAAAAAAATTACAATTTCTGACCATCTGGAGAAAGTTCGACAAGTCACGGGTCACCGTTTTTCATCAGAAAATTGATTTTTTGGACTATAGAAGAATGTATACAAAATGTCATTCGGATTGAGACTCATGTTGAATTACTACTTTTTAAAGCCTCAATGTGACCAAAACTGGCATTTTTACAGACTTTTTATCCTACTCAGAAGCTTCTATTTCGACTAATGTCAGGCATTAAAATGACTCTAAACACACTTATTTTAGTTCCAAAAGTCATAATTAACATGCAATAGTCATTTACAGTAAAAAAATTAAACGTAAAAAAATTACAATTTCTGACCATCTGGAGAAAGTTCGACAGGTCACGGGTCACCGTTTTTCATCTGAAAATTGATTTTTTGGACTGTAGAAAAATGTATTCAAAATGTCATTTGGATTGTGCCTCATGTTGAATAACTATTTTTTAAAGCCTCAATGTGACCAAAATTGCCATTTTTACAGACTTTTTCTCCTACTCAGAAGCTTCTATTTCGACCAATTTCAGGCATTAAAATGACTCTAAACACACGTATTTTAGTTCCAAAAGTGATAATTAACATGCAATAGTCATTTACAGTTAACAAATTAAACATACAAAAATTACAATTTCTGACCATCTGGAGAAAGTTCGACAGGTCACCGTTTTTCATCAGAAAATGGATTTTTTTGGACTGTAGACAAATGTATTCAAAATGTCATTTGGATTGAGACTCATGTTGAATAACTACTTTTTAACGCCTCAATGTGACCAAAATTGCCATTTTTACAGACTTTTTCTCCTACTCAGAAGCTTCTATTTCTACCAATTTCAGGCATTAAAATGACTCTAAACACACTTATTTTAGTTCCAAAAGTGATAATTCACATGCAATAGTCATTAACAGTCAAAAAATTAAAGCTAAAAAAATGACAATTTCTGACCATCTGCAGAAAGTTCGACAGGTTACGGGTCATCGTTTTTCATCAGAAAATTGTTTTTTTGGACTGTAGAAAATTTCATTCAAAATGTCATTTGAATTGAGACTCATGTTGAATTACTACTTTTTAAAGCCTCTATGTTACCAAAATTGCCATTTTTACAGACTTTTTCTCGTACTCAGAAGCTTCTATTTTGACCAATTTCAGGCATTAAAATGACTATAAACACAATTATTTTAGTTCCAAGAGTTCTAATTCACATGCAATAGTCATTTACAGTCAAAAAATTAAACATAAAAAAATTACAATTTCTGACCATCTGGAGAAAGTTCGACAGGTCACGGGTCACCGTTTTTCATCAGAAAATGGATTTTTTGGACTGTAGAAAAATGTATTCAAAATGTCATTTGGATTGTGTCTCATGTTGAATAACTACTTTTTAAAGCCCCAATTTGACCAAAATTGCCATTTTTACAGACTTTTTCTCCTACTCAAAAGCATCTATTTCGACCAATTTCAGGCATTTAAATGACTCTAAACACACTTATTTTAGTTCCAAAAGTGATAATTAACATGCAATAGTCATTTACAGTCAAAAACTTACACAACAAAAAAATTATCAATTCTGACCATCTAGAGAATGTTCGACAGGTCACGGGTCATCATTTTTAATCCGAAAATAGTTTTTTTGGACTGTAGAAAAATGTATTCAAAATGTCATTTGGATTGAGACTCATGTTGAATAACTACTTTTTAACGCCTCAATGTGACCAAAATTGCCATTTTTACAGACATTTCTCCTACTCAGCTTCTATTTCTACCAATTTCAGGCATTAAAATGACTCTAAACACACGTATTTTAGTTCCAAAAGTGATAATTAACATGCAATAGTCATTTACAGTCAAAAAATTTAAACATACAAAAATTACAATTTCAGACCATCTGGAGAAAGTTCGACAAGTCACCGTTTTTCATCAGAAAATGGATTTTTTTGGACTGTAGACAAATGTATACAAAACGTCATTTGGATTGAGACTCATGTTGAATTACTACTTTTTAAGGCCTCAATGGGACCAAAACTGCCATTTTTACAGACTTTTTCTCCTACTCAGAAGCTTCTATTTCGACCAATTTCAGGCATTAAAATGACTCTAAACACACGTATTTTTGTTCCAAAAGTGATAATTAACATGCAATAGTCATTTACAGTCAAAAAATTAAACATACAAAAATTACAATTTCTGACCATCTGGAGAAAGTTCGACAGGTCACCGTTTTTCATCAGAAAATGGATTTTTTTGGACTGTAGACAAATGTATTCAAAATGTCATTTGGATTGAGACTCATGTTGAATAACTACTTTTTAACGCCTCAATGTGACCAAAATTGCCATTTTTACAGACTTTTTCTCCTACTCAGAAGCTTCTATTTCTACCAATTTCAGGCATTAAAATGACTCTAAACACACTTATTTTAGTTCCAAAAGTGATAATTCACATGCAATAGTCATTAACAGTCAAAAAATTAAAGCTAAAAAAATGACAATTTCTGACCATCTGCAGAAAGTTCGACAGGTTACGGGTCATCGTTTTTCATCAGAAAATTGTTTTTTTGGACTGTAGAAAATTTCATTCAAAATGTCATTTGAATTGAGACTCATGTTGAATTACTACTTTTTAAAGCCTCTATGTGACCAAAATTGCCATTTTTACAGACTTTTTCTCGTACTCAGAAGCTTCTATTTTGACCAATTTCAGGCATTAAAATGACTATAAACACAATTATTTTAGTTCCAAGAGTTCTAATTCACATGCAATAGTCATTTACAGTCAAAAAATTAAACATAAAAAAATTACAATTTCTGACCATCTGGAGAAAGTTCGACAGGTCACGGGTCACCGTTTTTCATCAGAAAATGGATTTTTTGGACTGTAGAAAAATGTATTCAAAATGTCATTTGGATTGTGTCTCATGTTGAATAACTACTTTTTAAAGCCCCAATTTGACCAAAATTGCCATTTTTACAGACTTTTTCTCCTACTCAAAAGCATCTATTTCGACCAATTTCAGGCATTTAAATGACTCTAAACACACTTATTTTAGTTCCAAAAGTGATAATTAACATGCAATAGTCATTTACAGTCAAAAACTTACACAACAAAAAAATTACCAATTCTGACCATCTAGAGAATGTTCGACAGGTCACGGGTCATCATTTTTAATCCGAAAATAGTTTTTTTGGACTGTAGAAAAATGTATTCAAAATGTCATTTGGATTGAGACTCATGTTGAATAACTACTTTTTAACGCCTCAATGTGACCAAAATTGCCATTTTTACAGACATTTCTCCTACTCAGCTTCTATTTCTACCAATTTCAGGCATTAAAATGACTCTAAACACACGTATTTTAGTTCCAAAAGTGATAATTAACATGCAATAGTCATTTACAGTCAAAAAATTTAAACATACAAAAATTACAATTTCAGACCATCTGGAGAAAGTTCGACAAGTCACCGTTTTTCATCAGAAAATGGATTTTTTTGGACTGTAGACAAATGTATACAAAACGTCATTTGGATTGAGACTCATGTTGAATTACTACTTTTTAAGGCCTCAATGGGACCAAAACTGCCATTTTTACAGACTTTTTCTCCTACTCAGAAGCTTCTATTTCGACCAATTTCAGGCATTAAAATGACTCTAAACACACGTATTTTTGTTCCAAAAGTGATAATTAACATGCAATAGTCATTTACAGTCAAAAAATTAAACATAAAAAAATTACAATTTCTGACCATCTGGAGAAAGTTCGACAGGTCACGGGTCACCGTTTTTCATCAGAAAATTGATTTTTTGGACTGTAGAAAAATGTATTCAAAACGTCATTTGGATTGAGACTCATGTTGAATTACTACTTTTTAAAGCCTCAATGGGACCAAAACTGCCATTTTTACAGACTTTTTCTCCTACTCAAAAGCTTCCATTTCGACCAATTTCAGGCATTTAAATGACTCTAAACGCACTTATTTTAGGTACAAAAGTGATAATTCACATGCAATAGTCATTTACAGTCAAAAACTTACACAATAAAAAATTACCAATTCTGACCATCTGGAGAATGTTCGACAGGTCACGGGTCATCATTTTTCATCCGAAAATTGTTTTTTTGGACTGTAGAAAAATGTATTCAAAATGTCATTTGGATTTTGCCTCATGTTTAATAACTACTTTTTAAACCCTCAATGTGACCAAAATTGCCATTTTTACAGACTTTTTCTCCTACTCAGAAGCTTCTATTTCGACCAATTTCAGGCATTAAAATGACTCTAAACACACCTATTTTAGTTCCAAAATTGATAATTCACATGCAATAGTCATTTACAGTCAAAAAATTAAAGCTAAAAAAATGACAATTTCTAACCATCTGGAGAAAGTTCGACAGGTCACCGTTTTTCATCAGAAAATTGTTTTTTTGGACTGTAGAAAATTTCATTCAAAATGTCATTTGAATTGAGACTCATGTTGAATTACTACTTTTTAAAGCCTCTATGTGACCAAAATTGCCATTTTTACAGACTTTTTCTAGTACTCAGAAGCTTCTATTTTGACCAATTTCAGGCATTTAAATGACTCTAAACACACTTATTTTAGTTCCAAAAGTGATAATTAACATGCAATAGTCATTTACAGTCAAAAAATTAAACATAAAAAAATTACAATTTCTGACCGTCTGGAGAAAGTTCGACAGGTCACCGTTTTTCATCCGAAAATGGATTTTTTTGGACTGTAGACAAATGTATTCAAAATGTCATTTGGATTGAGACTCATGTTGAATAACTACTTTTTAAAGCCTTAATGTGACCAAAATTGCCATTTTTACAGACTTTTTCTCCTACTCAGAAGCTTCTATTTCGACCAATTTCAGGCATTAAAATGACTCTAAACACGCTTATTTTAGTTCCAAGAGTTCTAATTCACATGCAATAGTCATTTACAGTCAAAAAATTAAACATAAAAAAATTACAATTTCTGACCATCTGGAGAAAGTTCGACAGGTCACGGGTCACCGTTTTTCATCAGAAAATGGATTTTTTGGACTGTAGAAAAATGTATTCAAAATGTCATTTGGATTGTGTCTCATGTTGAATAACTACTTTTTAAAGCCCCAATTTGACCAAAATTGCCATTTTTACAGACTTTTTCTCCTACTCAAAAGCATCTATTTCGACCAATTTCAGGCATTTAAATGACTCTAAACACACTTATTTTAGTTCCAAAAGTGATAATTCACATGCAATAGTCATTTACAGTTAAAAAATTAAAGTAAAAAAAATTACTATTTCTGACCATCTGGAGAAAGTACGACAGGTCACGGGTCATCGTTTTTCATCACAAAATTGTTTTTTTGGAGTGTAGAAAAATTAATTCAAAATGTCATTTGGATTGAGACTCATGTTGAATAACTACTTTTTAACGCCTCAATGTGACCAAAATTGCCATTTTTACAGACATTTCTCCTACTCAGCTTCTATTTCTACCAATTTCAGGCATTAAAATGACTCTAAACACACGTATTTTAGTTCCAAAAGTGATAATTAACATGCAATAGTCATTTACAGTCAAAAAATTTAAACATACAAAAATTACAATTTCAGACCATCTGGAGAAAGTTCGACAAGTCACCGTTTTTCATCAGAAAATGGATTTTTTTGGACTGTAGACAAATGTATACAAAACGTCATTTGGATTGAGACTCATGTTGAATTACTACTTTTTAAGGCCTCAATGGGACCAAAACTGCAATTTTTACAGACTTTTTCTCCTACTCAGAAGCTTCTATTTCGACCAATTTCAGGCATTAAAATGACTCTAAACACACGTATTTTTGTTCCAAAAGTGATAATTAACATGCAATAGTCATTTACAGTCAAAAAATTAAACATACAAAAATTACAATTTCTGACCATCTGGAGAAAGTTCGACAGGTCACCGTTTTTCATCAGAAAATGGATTTTTTTGGACTGTAGACAAATGTATTCAAAATGTCATTTGGATTGAGACTCATGTTGAATAACTACTTTTTAACGCCTCAATGTGACCAAAATTGCCATTTTTACAGACTTTTTCTCCTACTCAGAAGCTTCTATTTCTACCAATTTCAGGCATTAAAATGACTCTAAACACACTTATTTTAGTTCCAAAAGTGATAATTCACATGCAATAGTCATTAACAGTCAAAAAATTAAAGCTAAAAAAATGACAATTTCTGACCATCTGCAGAAAGTTCGACAGGTTACGGGTCATCGTTTTTCATCAGAAAATTGTTTTTTTGGACTGTAGAAAATTTCATTCAAAATGTCATTTGAATTGAGACTCATGTTGAATTACTACTTTTTAAAGCCTCTATGTGACCAAAATTGCCATTTTTACAGACTTTTTCTCGTACTCAGAAGCTTCTATTTTGACCAATTTCAGGCATTAAAATGACTATAAACACAATTATTTTAGTTCCAAGAGTTCTAATTCACATGCAATAGTCATTTACAGTCAAAAAATTAAACATAAAAAAATTACAATTTCTGACCATCTGGAGAAAGTTCGACAGGTCACGGGTCACCGTTTTTCATCAGAAAATGGATTTTTTGGACTGTAGAAAAATGTATTCAAAATGTCATTTGGATTGTGTCTCATGTTGAATAACTACTTTTTAAAGCCCCAATTTGACCAAAATTGCCATTTTTACAGACTTTTTCTCCTACTCAAAAGCATCTATTTCGACCAATTTCAGGCATTTAAATGACTCTAAACACACTTATTTTAGTTCCAAAAGTGATAATTAACATGCAATAGTCATTTACAGTCAAAAACTTACACAACAAAAAAATTACCAATTCTGACCATCTAGAGAATGTTCGACAGGTCACGGGTCATCATTTTTAATCCGAAAATAGTTTTTTTGGACTGTAGAAAAATGTATTCAAAATGTCATTTGGATTGAGACTCATGTTGAATAACTACTTTTTAACGCCTCAATGTGACCAAAATTGCCATTTTTACAGACATTTCTCCTACTCAGCTTCTATTTCTACCAATTTCAGGCATTAAAATGACTCTAAACACACGTATTTTAGTTCCAAAAGTGATAATTAACATGCAATAGTCATTTACAGTCAAAAAATTTAAACATACAAAAATTACAATTTCAGACCATCTGGAGAAAGTTCGACAAGTCACCGTTTTTCATCAGAAAATTGATTTTTTTGGACTGTAGACAAATGTATACAAAACGTCATTTGGATTGAGACTCATGTTGAATTACTACTTTTTAAGGCCTCAATGGGACCAAAACTGCCATTTTTACAGACTTTTTCTCCTACTCAGAAGCTTCTATTTCGACCAATTTCAGGCATTAAAATGACTCTAAACACACGTATTTTTGTTCCAAAAGTGATAATTAACATGCAATAGTCATTTACAGTCAAAAAATTAAACATAAAAAAATTACAATTTCTGACCATCTGGAGAAAGTTCGACAGGTCACGGGTCACCGTTTTTCATCAGAAAATTGATTTTTTGGACTGTAGAAAAATGTATTCAAAACGTCATTTGGATTGAGACTCATGTTGAATTACTACTTTTTAAAGCCTCAATGGGACCAAAACTGCCATTTTTACAGACTTTTTCTCCTACTCAAAAGCTTCCATTTCGACCAATTTCAGGCATTTAAATGACTCTAAACGCACTTATTTTAGGTACAAAAGTGATAATTCACATGCAATAGTCATTTACAGTCAAAAACTTACACAATAAAAAATTACCAATTCTGACCATCTGGAGAATGTTCGACAGGTCACGGGTCATCATTTTTCATCCGAAAATTGTTTTTTTGGACTGTAGAAAAATGTATTCAAAATGTCATTTGGATTTTGCCTCATGTTTAATAACTACTTTTTAAACCCTCAATGTGACCAAAATTGCCATTTTTACAGACTTTTTCTCCTACTCAGAAGCTTCTATTTCGACCAATTTCAGGCATTAAAATGACTCTAAACACACTTATTTTAGTTCCAAAAGTGATAATTAACATGCAATAGTCATTTACAGTCAAAAAATTAAAGCAAAAAAAATGACAATTTCTGACCATCTGGAGAAAGTTCGACAGGTCACCGTTTTTCATCAGAAAATTGTTTTTTTGGACTGTAGAAAATTTCATTCAAAATGTCATTTGAATTGAGACTCATGTTGAATTACTACTTTTTAAAGCCTCTATGTGACCAAAATTGCCATTTTTACAGACTTTTTCTCGTACTCAGAAGCTTCTATTTTGACCAATTTCAGGCATTTAAATGACTCTAAACACACTTATTTTAGTTCCAAAAGTGATAATTAACATGCAATAGTCATTTACAGTCAAAAAATTAAACATAAAAAAATTACAATTTCTGACCGTCTGGAGAAAGTTCGACAGGTCACCGTTTTTCATCAGAAAATGGATTTTTTGGGACTGTAGACAAATGTATTCAAAATGTCATTTGGATTGAGACTCATGTTGAATAACTACTTTTTAAAGCCTTAATGTGACCAAAATTGCCATTTTTACAGACTTTTTCTCCTACTCAGAAGCTTCTATTTCGACCAATTTCAGGCATTAAAATGACTCTAAACACGCTTATTTTAGTTCCAAGAGTTCTAATTCACATGCAATAGTCATTTACAGTCAAAAAATTAAACATAAAAAAATTACAATTTCTGACCATCTGGAGAAAGTTCGACAGGTCACGGGTCACCGTTTTTCATCAGAAAATGGATTTTTTGGACTGTAGAAAAATGTATTCAAAATGTCATTTGGATTGTGTCTCATGTTGAATAACTACTTTTTAAAGCCCCAATTTGACCAAAATTGCCATTTTTACAGACTTTTTCTCCTACTCAAAAGCATCTATTTCGACCAATTTCAGGCATTTAAATGACTCTAAACACACTTATTTTAGTTCCAAAAGTGATAATTCACATGCAATAGTCATTTACAGTCAAACACTTACACAACAAAAAAATTACCAATTCTGACCATCTAGAGAATGTTCGACAGGTCACGGGTCATCATTTTTAATCCGAAAATAGTTTTTTTGGACTGTAGAAAAATGTATTCAAAATGTCATTTGGATTGAGACTCATGTTGAATAACTACTGTTTAACGCCTCAATGTGACCAAAATTGCCATTTTTACAGACTTTTTCTCCTACTCAGCTTTTATTTCTACCAATTTCAGGCATTAAAATGACTCTAAACACACTTATTTTAGTTCCAAAAGTGATAATTAACATGCAATAGTCATTTACAGTAAAAAAATTAAACGTAAAAAAATTACAATTTCTGACCATCTGGAGAAAGTTCGACAGGTCACGGTTCACCGTTTTTCATCAGAAAATGGATTTTTTGGAGTGTAGAAAAATGTATTCAAAATGTCATTTGGATTGTGCCTCATGTTGAATAACTATTTTTTAAAGCCTCAATGTGACCAAAATTGCCATTTTTACAGAGTTTTTCTCCTACTCAGAAGCTTCTATTTCGACCAATTTCAGGCATTAAAATGACTCTAAACACACGTATTTTAGTTCCAAAAGTGATAATTAACATGCAATAGTCATTTACAGTCAAAAAATTTAACATACAAAAATTACAATTTCAGACCATCTGGAGAAAGTTCGACAAGTCACCGTTTTTCATCAGAAAATGGATTTTTTTGGACTGTAGACAAATGTATACAAAACGTTATTTGGATTGAGACTCATGTTGAATTACTACTTTTTAAGGCCTCAATGGGACCAAAACTGCCATTTTTACAGACTTTTTCTCCTACTCAGAAGCTTCTATTTCGACCAATTTCAGGCATTAAAATGACTCTAAACACACGTATTTTTGTTGCAAAAGTGATAATTAACATGCAATAGTCATTTACAGTCAAAAAATTAAACATACAAAAATTACAATTTCTGACCATCTGGAGAAAGTTCGACAGGTCACCGTTTTTCATCAGAAAATTGATTTTTTTGGACTGTAGACAAATGTATACAAAACGTCATTTGGATTGAGACTCATGTTGAATTACTACTTTTTAAAGCCTTAATGTGACCAAAATTGCCATTTTTACAGACTTTTTCTCCTACTCAGAAGCTTCTATTTCGACCAATTTCAGGCATTAAAATGACTCTAAACACGCTTATTTTAGTTCCAAGAGTTCTAATTCACATGCAATAGTCATTTACAGTCAAAAAATTAAACATAAAAAAATTACAATTTCTGACCATCTGGAGAAAGTTCGACAGGTCACGGGTCACCGTTTTTCATCAGAAAATTGATTTTTTGGACTGTAGAAAAATGTATTCAAAATGTCATTTGGATTGTGTCTCATGTTGAATAACTACTTTTTAAAGCCCCAATTTGACCAAAATTGCCATTTTTACAGACTTTTTCTCCTACTCAAAAGCATCTATTTCGACCAATTTCAGGCATTTAAATGACTCTAAACACACTTATATTAGTTCCAAAAGTGATAATTCACATGCAATAGTCATTTACAGTTAAAAAATTAAAGTAAAAAAAATTACTATTTCTGACCATCTGGAGAAAGTACGACAGGTCACGGGTCATCGTTTTTCATCACAAAATTGTTTTTTTGGAGTGTAGAAAAATTAATTCAAAATGTCATTTGGATTGAGACTCATGTTGAAATACTACTTTTTAAAGCCTCTATGTGACCAAAATTGCCATTTTTACAGACTTTTTCTCCTACTCAGAAGCTTCTATTTTGACCAATTACAGGCATTTAAATGACTCTAAACACACTTATTTGTGTCCAAGAGTTCTAATTCACATGCAATAGTCATCTACAGTAAAAAAATTAAACGTAAAAAAATTACAATTTCTGACCATCTGGAGAAAGTTCGACAGGTCACAGGTCACCGTTTTTCATCAGAAAATTGATTTTTTGGACTGTAGAAAAATGTATTCAAAACGTCATTTGGATTGAGACTCATGTTGAATTACTACTTTTTAAAGCCTCAATGGGACCAAAACTGCCATTTTTACAGACTTTTTCTCCTACTCAGAAACATCTATTTCTACCAATTTCAGGCATTAAAAGGACTCTAAACACACTTATTTTAGTTCCAAAAGTGATAATTCACATGCAATAGTCATTAACAGTCAAAAAACTTAAAGCTAAAAAAATGACAATTTCTGACCATCTGCAGAAAGTTCGACAGGTCACGGGTCATCGTTTTTCATCAGAAAATTGTTTTTTTGGACTGTAGAAAATTTCATTCAAAATGTCATTTGAATTGAGACTCATGTTGAATTACTACTTTTTAAAGCCTCTATGTGACCAAAATTGCCATTTTTACAGACTTTTTCTCGTACTCAGAAGCTTCTATTTTGACCAATTTCAGGCATTAAAATGACAATAAACACAATTATTTTAGTTCCAAGAGTTCTAATTCACATGCAATAGTCATTTACAGTAAAAAAATTAAACATAAAAAAATTACAATTTCTGACCATCTGGAGAAAGTTCGACAGGTCACGGGTCACCGTTTTTCATCAGAAAATGGATTTTTTGGACTGTAGAAAAATGTATTCAAAATGTCATTTGGATTGTGTCTCATGTTGAATAACTACTTTTTAAAGCCCCAATTTGACCAAAATTGCCATTTTTACAGACTTTTTCTCCTA
The DNA here is from genome assembly GCF_964204655.1 of Triturus cristatus. Taxonomy (NCBI): domain Eukaryota; kingdom Metazoa; phylum Chordata; class Amphibia; order Caudata; family Salamandridae; genus Triturus; species Triturus cristatus. The sequence goes on from NC_140591.1 coordinate 1,088,386,039, forward strand.
CTCAAAAGCATCTATTTCGACCAATTTCAGGCATTTAAATGACTCTAAACACACTTATTTTAGTTCCAAAAGTGATAATTAACATGCAATAGTCATTTACAGTCAAACACTTACACAACAAATAAATTACCAATTCTGACCATCTAGAGAATGTTCGACAGGTCACGGGTCATCATTTTTAATCCGAAAATAGTTTTTTTGGACTGTAGAAAAATGTATTCAAAATGTCATTTGGATTGAGACTCATGTTGAATAACTACTGTTTAACGCCTCAATGTGACCAAAATTGCCATTTTTACAGACTTTTTCTCCTACTCAGCTTTTATTTCTACCAATTTCAGGCATTAAAATGACTCTAAACACACTTATTTTAGTTCCAAAAGTGATAATTAACATGCAATAGTCATTTACAGTAAAAAAATTAAACATAAAAAAATTACAATTTCTGACCATCTGGAGAAAGTTCGACAGGTCACGGTTCACCGTTTTTCATCAGAAAATGGATTTTTTGGACTGTAGAAAAATGTATTCAAAATGTCATTTGGATTGTGCCTCATGTTGAATAACTATTTTTTAAAGCCTCAATGTGACCAAAATTGCCATTTTTACAGAGTTTTTCTCCTACTCAGAAGCTTCTATTTCGACCAATTTCAGGCATTAAAATGACTCTAAACACACGTATTTTAGTTCCAAAAGTGATAATTAACATGCAATAGTCATTTACAGTCAAAAAATTTAACATACAAAAATTACAATTTCAGACCATCTGGAGAAAGTTCGACAAGTCACCGTTTTTCATCAGAAAATGGATTTTTTTGGACTGTAGACAAATGTATACAAAACGTCATTTGGATTGAGACTCATGTTGAATTACTACTTTTTAAGGCCTCAATGGGACCAAAACTGCCATTTTTACAGACTTTTTCTCCTACTCAGAAGCTTCTATTTCGACCAATTTCAGGCATTAAAATGACTCTAAACACACGTATTTTTGTTGCAAAAGTGATAATTAACATGCAATAGTCATTTACAGTCAAAAAATTAAACATACAAAAATTACAATTTCTGACCATCTGGAGAAAGTTCGACAGGTCACCGTTTTTCATCAGAAAATGGATTTTTTTGGACTGTAGACAAATGTATACAAAACGTCATTTGGATTGAGACTCATGTTGAATTACTACTTTTTAAAGCCTTAATGTGACCAAAATTGCCATTTTTACAGACTTTTTCTCCTACTCAGAAGCTTCTATTTCGACCAATTTCAGGCATTAAAATGACTCTAAACACGCTTATTTTAGTTCCAAGAGTTCTAATTCACATGCAATAGTCATTTACAGTCAAAAAATTAAACATAAAAAAATTACAATTTCTGACCATCTGGAGAAAGTTCGACAGGTCACGGGTCACCGTTTTTCATCAGAAAATTGATTTTTTGGACTGTAGAAAAATGTATTCAAAATGTCATTTGGATTGTGTCTCATGTTGAATAACTACTTTTTAAAGCCCCAATTTGACCAAAATTGCCATTTTTACAGACTTTTTCTCCTACTCAAAAGCATCTATTTCGACCAATTTCAGGCATTTAAATGACTCTAAACACACTTATATTAGTTCCAAAAGTGATAATTCACATGCAATAGTCATTTACAGTTAAAAAATTAAAGTAAAAAAAATTACTATTTCTGACCATCTGGAGAAAGTACGACAGGTCACGGGTCATCGTTTTTCATCACAAAATTGTTTTTTTGGAGTGTAGAAAAATTAATTCAAAATGTCATTTGGATTGAGACTCATGTTGAAATACTACTTTTTAAAGCCTCTATGTGACCAAAATTGCCATTTTTACAGACTTTTTCTCCTACTCAGAAGCTTCTATTTTGACCAATTACAGGCATTTAAATGACTCTAAACACACTTATTTTTGTCCAAGAGTTCTAATTCACATGCAATAGTCATCTACAGTAAAAAAATTAAACGTAAAAAAATTACAATTTCTGACCATCTGGAGAAAGTTCGACAGGTCACGGGTCACCGTTTTTCATCAGAAAATTGATTTTTTGGACTGTAGAAAAATGTATTCAAAACGTCATTTGGATTGAGACTCATGTTGAATTACTACTTTTTAAAGCCTCAATGGGACCAAAACTGCCATTTTTACAGACTTTTTCTCCTACTCAGAAACATCTATTTCTACCAATTTCAGGCATTAAAAGGACTCTAAACACACTTATTTTAGTTCCAAAAGTGATAATTCACATGCAATAGTCATTAACAGTCAAAAAACTTAAAGCTAAAAAAATGACAATTTCTGACCATCTGCAGAAAGTTCGACAGGTCACGGGTCATCGTTTTTCATCAGAAAATTGTTTTTTTGGACTGTAGAAAATTTCATTCAAAATGTCATTTGAATTGAGACTCATGTTGAATTACTACTTTTTAAAGCCTCTATGTGACCAAAATTGCCATTTTTACAGACTTTTTCTCGTACTCAGAAGCTTCTATTTTGACCAATTTCAGGCATTAAAATGACTATAAACACAATTATTTTAGTTCCAAGAGTTCTAATTCACATGCAATAGTCATTTACAGTAAAAAAATTAAACATAAAAAAATTACAATTTCTGACCATCTGGAGAAAGTTCGACAGGTCACGGGTCACCGTTTTTCATCAGAAAATGGATTTTTTGGACTGTAGAAAAATGTATTCAAAATGTCATTTGGATTGTGTCTCATGTTGAATAACTACTTTTTAAAGCCCCAATTTGACCAAAATTGCCATTTTTACAGACTTTTTCTCCTACTCAAAAGCATCTATTTCGACCAATTTCAGGCATTTAAATGACTCTAAACACACTTATTTTAGTTCCAAAAGTGATAATTAACATGCAATAGTCATTTACAGTCAAAAACTTACACAACAAAAAAATTACCAATTCTGACCATCTAGAGAATGTTCGACAGGTCACGGGTCATCATTTTTAATCCGAAAATAGTTTTTTTGGACTGTAGAAAAATGTTTTCAAAATGTCATTTGGATTGAGACTCATGTTGAATAACTACTGTTTAACGCCTCAATGTGACCAAAATTGCCATTTTTACAGACTTTTTCTCCTACTCAGCTTTTATTTCTACCAATTTCAGGCATTAAAATGACTCTAAACACACTTATTTTAGTTCCAAAAGTGATAATTAACATGCAATAGTCATTTACAGTAAAAAAATTAAACGTAAAAAAATTACAATTTCTGACCATCTGGAGAAAGTTCGACAGGTCACGGTTGACCGTTTTTCATCAGAAAATGGATTTTGTGGACTGTAGAAAAATGTATTCAAAATGTCATTTGGATTGTGCCTCATGTTGAATAACTATTTTTTAAAGCCTCAATGTGACCAAAATTGCCATTTTTACAGAGTTTTTCTCCTACTCAGAAGCTTCTATTTCGACCAATTTCAGGCATTAAAATGACTCTAAACACACGTATTTTAGTTCCAAAAGTGATAATTAACATGCAATAGTCATTTACAGTCAAAAAATTTAACATACAAAAATTACAATTTCAGACCATCTGGAGAAAGTTCGACAAGTCACCGTTTTTCATCAGAAAATGGATTTTTTTGGACTGTAGACAAATGTATACAAAACGTCATTTGGATTGAGACTCATGTTGAATTACTACTTTTTAAGGCCTCAATGGGACCAAAACTGCCATTTTTACAGACTTTTTCTCCTACTCAGAAGCTTCTATTTCGACCAATTTCAGGCATTAAAATGACTCTAAACACACGTATTTTTGTTGCAAAAGTGATAATTAACATGCAATAGTCATTTACAGTCAAAAAATTAAACATACAAAAATTACAATTTCTGACCATCTGGAGAAAGTTCGACAGGTCACCGTTTTTCATCAGAAAATGGATTTTTTTGGACTGTAGACAAATGTATACAAAACGTCATTTGGATTGAGACTCATGTTGAATTACTACTTTTTAAAGCCTCAATGGGACCAAAACTGCCATTTTTACAGACTTTTTCTCCTACTCAAAAGCTTCTATTTCGACCAATTTCAGGCATTTAAATGACTCTAAACACACTTATTTTAGTTCCAAAAGTGATAATTAACATGCAATAGTCATTTACAGTCAAAAACTTACACAACAAAAAAATTACCAATTCTGACCATCTAGAGAATGTTCGACAGGTCACGGGTCATCATTTTTAATCCGAAAATAGTTTTTTTGGACTGTAGAAAAATGTTTTCAAAATGTCATTTGGATTGAGACTCATGTTGAATAACTACTGTTTAACGCCTCAATGTGACCAAAATTGCCATTTTTACAGACTTTTTCTCCTACTCAGCTTTTATTTCTACCAATTTCAGGCATTAAAATGACTCTAAACACACTTATTTTAGTTCCAAAAGTGATAATTAACATGCAATAGTCATTTACAGTAAAAAAATTAAACGTAAAAAAATTACAATTTCTGACCATCTGGAGAAAGTTCGACAGGTCACGGTTGACCGTTTTTCATCAGAAAATGGATTTTGTGGACTGTAGAAAAATGTATTCAAAATGTCATTTGGATTGTGCCTCATGTTGAATAACTATTTTTTAAAGCCTCAATGTGACCAAAATTGCCATTTTTACAGAGTTTTTCTCCTACTCAGAAGCTTCTATTTCGACCAATTTCAGGCATTAAAATGACTCTAAACACACGTATTTTAGTTCCAAAAGTGATAATTAACATGCAATAGTCATTTACAGTCAAAAAATTTAACATACAAAAATTACAATTTCAGACCATCTGGAGAAAGTTCGACAAGTCACCGTTTTTCATCAGAAAATGGATTTTTTTGGACTGTAGACAAATGTATACAAAACGTCATTTGGATTGAGACTCATGTTGAATTACTACTTTTTAAGGCCTCAATGGGACCAAAACTGCCATTTTTACAGACTTTTTCTCCTACTCAGAAGCTTCTATTTCGACCAATTTCAGGCATTAAAATGACTCTAAACACACGTATTTTTGTTGCAAAAGTGATAATTAACATGCAATAGTCATTTACAGTCAAAAAATTAAACATACAAAAATTACAATTTCTGACCATCTGGAGAAAGTTCGACAGGTCACCGTTTTTCATCAGAAAATGGATTTTTTTGGACTGTAGACAAATGTATACAAAACGTCATTTGGATTGAGACTCATGTTGAATTACTACTTTTTAAAGCCTCAATGGGACCAAAACTGCCATTTTTACAGACTTTTTCTCCTACTCAAAAGCTTCTATTTCGACCAATTTCAGGCATTTAAATGACTCTAAACGCACTTAGTTTAGTTACAAAAGTGATAATTCACATGCAATAGTCATTTATAGTCAAAAACTTACACAATAAAAAATTACCAATTCTGACCATCTGGAGAATGTTCGACAGGTCACGGGTCATCATTTTTCATCCGAAAATTGTTTTTTTCGACTGTAGAAAAATGTATTCAAAATGTCATTTGGATTTTGCCTCATGTTTAATAACTACTTTTTAAACCCTCAATGTGACCAAAATTGCCATTTTTACAGACTTTTTCTCCTACTCAGAAGCTTCTATTTCGACCAATTTCAGGCATTAAAATGACTCTAAACACACTTATTTTAGTTCCAAAAGTTATAATTAACATGCAATAGTCATTTACAGTCAAAAAATTACAGCTAAAAAAATGACAATTTCTGACCATCTGGAGAAAGTTCGACAGGTCACGGGTCATCGTTTTTCATCAGAAAATTGTTTTTTTGGACTGTAGAAAAATTCATTCAAAATGTCATTTGGATTGAGACTCATGTTGAATTACTACTTTTTAAAGCCTCTATGTGACCAAAATTGCCATTTTTACAGACTTTTTCTCGTACTCAGAAGCTTCTATTTTGACCAATTTCAGGCATTAAAATGACTATAAACACGCTTATTTTAGTTCCAAGAGTTCCAATTCACATGCAATAGTCATTTACAGTCAAAAAATTAAACATAAAAAAATTACAATTTCTGACCATCTGGAGAAAGTTCGACAGGTCACGGGTCACCGTTTTTCATCAGAAAATGGATTTTTTGGACTGTAGAAAAATGTATTCAAAATGTCATTTGGATTGTGTCTCATGTTGAATAACTACTTTTTAAATCCCCAATTTGACCAAAATTGCCATTTTTACAGACTTTTTCTCCTACTCAAAAGCATCTATTTCGACCAATTTCAGGCATTTAAATGACTCTAAACACACTTATTTTAGTTCCAAAAGTGATAATTAACATGCAATAGTCATTTACAGTCAAAAACTTACACAACAAAAAAATTACCAATTCTGACCATCTAGAGAATGTTCGACAGGTCACGGGTCATCATTTTTAATCCGAAAATAGTTTTTTTGGACTGTAGAAAAATGTATTCAAAATGTCATTTGGATTGAGACTCATGTTGAATAACTACTGTTTAACGCCTCAATGTGACCAAAATTGCCATTTTTACAGACTTTTTCTCCTACTCAGCTTTTATTTCTACCAATTTCAGGCATTAAAATGACTCTAAACACACGTATTTTAGTTCCAAAATTGATAATTAACATGCAATAGTCATTTACAGTCAAAAAATTAAACATACAAAAATTACAATTTCTGACCATCTGGAGAAAGTTCGACAGGTCACCGTTTTTCATCAGAAAATGGATTTTTTTGGACTGTAGACAAATGTATACAAAACGTCATTTGGATTGAGACTCATGTTGAATTACTACTTTTTAAAGCCTTAATGTGACCAAAATTGCCATTTTTACAGACTTTTTCTCCTACTCAGAAGCTTCTATTTCGACCAATTTCAGGCATTAAAATGACTCTAAACACGCTTATTTTAGTTCCAAGAGTTCTAATTCACATGCAATAGTCATATACAGTCAAAAAATTAAACATAAAAAAATTACAATTTCTGACCATCTGGAGAAAGTTCGACAGGTCACGGGTCACCGTTTTTCATCAGAAAATTGATTTTTTGGACTGTAGAAAAATGTATTCAAAACGTCATTTGGATTGAGACTCATGTTGAATTACTACTTTTTAAAGCCTCAATGGGACCAAAACTGCCATTTTTACAGACTTTTTCTCCTACTCAAAAGCATCTATTTCGACCAATTTCAGGCATTTAAATGACTCTAAACACACTTATATTAGTTCCAAAAGTGATAATTCACATGCAATAGTCATTTACAGTTAAAAAATTAAAGTAAAAAAAATTACTATTTCTGACCATCTGGAGAAAGTACGACAGGTCACGGGTCATCGTTTTTCATCACAAAATTGTTTTTTTGGAGTGTAGAAAAATTAATTCAAAATGTCATTTGGATTGAGACTCATGTTGAAATACTACTTTTTAAAGCCTCTATGTGACCAAAATTGCCATTTTTACAGACTTTTTCTCCTACTCAGAAGCTTCTATTTTGACCAATTACAGGCATTTAAATGACTCTAAACACACTTATTTTTGCCCAAGAGTTCTAATTCACATGCAATAGTCATCTACAGTAAAAAAATTAAACGTAAAAAAATTACAATTTCTGACCATCTGGAGAAAGTTCGACAGGTCACAGGTCACCGTTTTTCATCAGAAAATTGATTTTTTGGACTGTAGAAAAATGTATTCAAAACGTCATTTGGATTGAGACTCATGTTGAATTACTACTTTTTAAAGCCTCAATGGGACCAAAACTGCCATTTTTACAGACTTTTTCTCCTACTCAGAAACATCTATTTCTACCAATTTCAGGCATTAAAAGGAATCTAAACACACTTATTTTAGTTCCAAAAGTGATAATTCACATGCAATAGTCATTAACAGTCAAAAAACTTAAAGCTAAAAAAATGACAATTTCTGACCATCTGCAGAAAGTTCGACAGGTCACGGGTCATCGTTTTTCATCAGAAAATTGTTTTTTTGGACTGTAGAAAATTTCATTCAAAATGTCATTTGAATTGAGACTCATGTTGAATTACTACTTTTTAAAGCCTCTATGTGACCAAAATTGCCATTTTTACAGACTTTTTCTCGTACTCAGAAGCTTCTATTTTGACCAATTTCAGGCATTAAAATGACTATAAACACAATTATTTTAGTTCCAAGAGTTCTAATTCACATGCAATAGTCATTTACAGTAAAAAAATTAAACATAAAAAAATTACAATTTCTGACCATCTGGAGAAAGTTCGACAGGTCACGGGTCACCGTTTTTCATCAGAAAATGGATTTTTTGGACTGTAGAAAAATGTATTCAAAATGTCATTTGGATTGTGTCTCATGTTGAATAACTACTTTTTAAAGCCCCAATTTGACCAAAATTGCCATTTTTACAGACTTTTTCTCCTACTCAAAAGCATCTATTTCGACCAATTTCAGGCATTTAAATGACTCTAAACACACTTATTTTAGTTCCAAAAGTGATAATTAACATGCAATAGTCATTTACAGTCAAACACTTACACAACAAATAAATTACCAATTCTGACCATCTAGAGAATGTTCGACAGGTCACGGGTCATCATTTTTAATCCGAAAATAGTTTTTTTGGACTGTAGAAAAATGTATTCAAAATGTCATTTGGATTGAGACTCATGTTGAATAACTACTGTTTAACACCTCAATGTGACCAAAATTGCCATTTTTACAGACTTTTTCTCCTACTCAGCTTTTATTTCTACCAATTTCAGGCATTAAAATGACTCTAAACACACTTATTTTAGTTCCAAAAGTGATAATTAACATGCAATAGTCATTTACAGTAAAAAAATTAAACATAAAAAAATTACAATTTCTGACCATCTGGAGAAAGTTCGACAGGTCACGGTTCACCGTTTTTCATCAGAAAATGGATTTTTTGGACTGTAGAAAAATGTATTCAAAATGTCATTTGGATTGTGCCTCATGTTGAATAACTATTTTTTAAAGCCTCAATGTGACCAAAATTGCCATTTTTACAGAGTTTTTCTCCTACTCAGAAGCTTCTATTTCGACCAATTTCAGGCATTAAAATGACTCTAAACACACGTATTTTAGTTCCAAAAGTGATAATTAACATGCAATAGTCATTTACAGTCAAAAAATTTAACATACAAAAATTACAATTTCAGACCATCTGGAGAAAGTTCGACAAGTCACCGTTTTTCATCAGAAAATGGATTTTTTTGGACTGTAGACAAATGTATACAAAACGTCATTTGGATTGAGACTCATGTTGAATTACTACTTTTTAAGGCCTCAATGGGACCAAAACTGCCATTTTTACAGACTTTTTCTCCTACTCAGAAGCTTCTATTTCGACCAATTTCAGGCATTAAAATGACTCTAAACACACGTATTTTTGTTGCAAAAGTGATAATTAACATGCAATAGTCATTTACAGTCAAAAAATTAAACATACAAAAATTACAATTTCTGACCATCTGGAGAAAGTTCGACAGGTCACCGTTTTTCATCAGAAAATGGATTTTTTTGGACTGTAGACAAATGTATACAAAACGTCATTTGGATTGAGACTCATGTTGAATTACTACTTTTTAAAGCCTTAATGTGACCAAAATTGCCATTTTTACAGACTTTTTCTCCTACTCAGAAGCTTCTATTTCGACCAATTTCAGGCATTAAAATGACTCTAAACACGCTTATTTTAGTTCCAAGAGTTCTAATTCACATGCAATAGTCATTTACAGTCAAAAAATTAAACATAAAAAAATTACAATTTCTGACCATCTGGAGAAAGTTCGACAGGTCACGGGTCACCGTTTTTCATCAGAAAATTGATTTTTTGGACTGTAGAAAAATGTATTCAAAATGTCATTTGGATTGTGTCTCATGTTGAATAACTACTTTTTAAAGCCCCAATTTGACCAAAATTGCCATTTTTACAGACTTTTTCTCCTACTCAAAAGCATCTATTTCGACCAATTTCAGGCATTTAAATGACTCTAAACACACTTATATTAGTTCCAAAAGTGATAATTCACATGCAATAGTCATTTACAGTTAAAAAATTAAAGTAAAAAAAATTACTATTTCTGACCATCTGGGGAAAGTACGACAGGTCACGGGTCATCGTTTTTCATCACAAAATTGTTTTTTTGGAGTGTAGAAAAATTAATTCAAAATGTCATTTGGATTGAGACTCATGTTGAAATACTACTTTTTAAAGCCTCTATGTGACCAAAATTGCCATTTTTACAGACTTTTTCTCCTACTCAGAAGCTTCTATTTTGACCAATTACAGGCATTTAAATGACTCTAAACACACTTATTTTTGTCCAAGAGTTCTAATTCACATGCAATAGTCATCTACAGTAAAAAAATTAAACGTAAAAAAATTACAATTTCTGACCATCTGGAGAAAGTTCGACAGGTCACGGGTCACCGTTTTTCATCAGAAAATTGATTTTTTGGACTGTAGAAAAATGTATTCAAAACGTCATTTGGATTGAGACTCATGTTGAATTACTACTCTTTAAAGCCTCAATGGGACCAAAACTGCCATTTTTACAGACTTTTTCTCCTACTCAGAAACATCTATTTCTACCAATTTCAGGCATTAAAAGGACTCTAAACACACTTATTTTAGTTCCAAAAGTGATAATTCACATGCAATAGTCATTAACAGTCAAAAAACTTAAAGCTAAAAAAATGACAATTTCTGACCATCTGCAGAAAGTTCGACAGGTCACGGGTCATCGTTTTTCATCAGAAAATTGTTTTTTTGGACTGTAGAAAATTTCATTCAAAATGTCATTTGAATTGAGACTCATGTTGAATTACTACTTTTTAAAGCCTCTATGTGACCAAAATTGCCATTTTTACAGACTTTTTCTCGTACTCAGAAGCTTCTATTTTGACCAATTTCAGGCATTAAAATGACTATAAACACAATTATTTTAGTTCCAAGAGTTCTAATTCACATGCAATAGTCATTTACAGTAAAAAAATTAAACATAAAAAAATTACAATTTCTGACCATCTGGAGAAAGTTCGACAGGTCACGGGTCACCGTTTTTCATCAGAAAATGGATTTTTTGGACTGTAGAAAAATGTATTCAAAATGTCATTTGGATTGTGTCTCATGTTGAATAACTACTTTTTAAAGCCCCAATTTGACCAAAATTGCCATTTTTACAGACTTTTTCTCCTACTCAAAAGCATCTATTTCGACCAATTTCAGGCATTTAAATGACTCTAAACACACTTATTTTAGTTCCAAAAGTGATAATTAACATGCAATAGTCATTTACAGTCAAACACTTACACAACAAATAAATTACCAATTCTGACCATCTAGAGAATGTTCGACAGGTCACGGGTCATCATTTTTAATCCGAAAATAGTTTTTTTGGACTGTAGAAAAATGTATTCAAAATGTCATTTGGATTGAGACTCATGTTGAATAACTACTGTTTAACACCTCAATGTGACCAAAATTGCCATTTTTACAGACTTTTTCTCCTACTCAGCTTTTATTTCTACCAATTTCAGGCATTAAAATGACTCTAAACACACTTATTTTAGTTCCAAAAGTGATAATTAACATGCAATAGTCATTTACAGTAAAAAAATTAAACATAAAAAAATTACAATTTCTGACCATCTGGAGAAAGTTCGACAGGTCACGGTTCACCGTTTTTCATCAGAAAATGGATTTTTTGGACTGTAGAAAAATGTATTCAAAATGTCATTTGGATTGTGCCTCATGTTGAATAACTATTTTTTAAAGCCTCAATGTGACCAAAACTGCCATTTTTACAGACTTTTTCTCCTACTCAGAAGCTTCTATTTCGACCAATTTCAGGCATTAAAATGACTCTAAACACACGTATTTTTGTTGCAAAAGTGATAATTAACATGCAATAGTCATTTACAGTCAAAAAATTAAACATACAAAAATTACAATTTCTGACCATCTGGAGAAAGTTCGACAGGTCACCGTTTTTCATCAGAAAATGGATTTTTTTGGACTGTAGACAAATGTATACAAAACGTCATTTGGATTGAGACTCATGTTGAATTACTACTTTTTAAAGCCTTAATGTGACCAAAATTGCCATTTTTACAGACTTTTTCTCCTACTCAGAAGCTTCTATTTCGACCAATTTCAGGCATTAAAATGACTCTAAACACGCTTATTTTAGTTCCAAGAGTTCTAATTCACATGCAATAGTCATTTACAGTCAAAAAATTAAACATAAAAAAATTACAATTTCTGACCATCTGGAGAAAGTTCGACAGGTCACGGGTCACCGTTTTTCATCAGAAAATTGATTTTTTGGACTGTAGAAAAATGTATTCAAAATGTCATTTGGATTGTGTCTCATGTTGAATAACTACTTTTTAAAGCCCCAATTTGACCAAAATTGCCATTTTTACAGACTTTTTCTCCTACTCAAAAGCATCTATTTCGACCAATTTCAGGCATTTAAATGACTCTAAACACACTTATATTAGTTCCAAAAGTGATAATTCACATGCAATAGTCATTTACAGTTAAAAAATTAAAGTAAAAAAAATTACTATTTCTGACCATCTGGGGAAAGTACGACAGGTCACGGGTCATCGTTTTTCATCACAAAATTGTTTTTTTGGAGTGTAGAAAAATTAATTCAAAATGTCATTTGGATTGAGACTCATGTTGAAATACTACTTTTTAAAGCCTCTATGTGACCAAAATTGCCATTTTTACAGACTTTTTCTCCTACTCAGAAGCTTCTATTTTGACCAATTACAGGCATTTAAATGACTCTAAACACACTTATTTTTGTCCAAGAGTTCTAATTCACATGCAATAGTCATCTACAGTAAAAAAATTAAACGTAAAAAAATTACAATTTCTGACCATCTGGAGAAAGTTCGACAGGTCACGGGTCACCGTTTTTCATCAGAAAATTGATTTTTTGGACTGTAGAAAAATGTATTCAAAACGTCATTTGGATTGAGACTCATGTTGAATTACTACTCTTTAAAGCCTCAATGGGACCAAAACTGCCATTTTTACAGACTTTTTCTCCTACTCAGAAACATCTATTTCTACCAATTTCAGGCATTAAAAGGACTCTAAACACACTTATTTTAGTTCCAAAAGTGATAATTCACATGCAATAGTCATTAACAGTCAAAAAACTTAAAGCTAAAAAAATGACAATTTCTGACCATCTGCAGAAAGTTCGACAGGTCACGGGTCATCGTTTTTCATCAGAAAATTGTTTTTTTGGACTGTAGAAAATTTCATTCAAAATGTCATTTGAATTGAGACTCATGTTGAATTACTACTTTTTAAAGCCTCTATGTGACCAAAATTGCCATTTTTACAGACTTTTTCTCGTACTCAGAAGCTTCTATTTTGACCAATTTCAGGCATTAAAATGACTATAAACACAATTATTTTAGTTCCAAGAGTTCTAATTCACATGCAATAGTCATTTACAGTAAAAAAATTAAACATAAAAAAATTACAATTTCTGACCATCTGGAGAAAGTTCGACAGGTCACGGGTCACCGTTTTTCATCAGAAAATGGATTTTTTGGACTGTAGAAAAATGTATTCAAAATGTCATTTGGATTGTGTCTCATGTTGAATAACTACTTTTTAAAGCCCCAATTTGACCAAAATTGCCATTTTTACAGACTTTTTCTCCTACTCAAAAGCATCTATTTCGACCAATTTCAGGCATTTAAATGACTCTAAACACACTTATTTTAGTTCCAAAAGTGATAATTAACATGCAATAGTCATTTACAGTCAAAAACTTACACAACAAAAAAATTACCAATTCTGACCATCTAGAGAATGTTCGACAGGTCACGGGTCATCATTTTTAATCCGAAAATAGTTTTTTTGGACTGTAGAAAAATGTATTCAAAATGTCATTTGGATTGAGACTCATGTTGAATAACTACTGTTTAACGCCTCAATGTGACCAAAATTGCCATTTTTACAGACTTTTTCTCCTACTCAGCTTTTATTTCTACCAATTTCAGGCATTAAAATGACTCTAAACACACTTATTTTAGTTCCAAAAGTGATAATTAACATGCAATAGTCATTTACAGTCAAAAAATTTAAACATACAAAAATTACAATTTCAGACCATCTGGAGAAAGTTCGACAAGTCACAGTTTTTCATCAGAAAATGGATTTTTTTGGACTGTAGACAAATGTATACAAAACGTCATTTGGATTGAGACTCATGTTGAATTACTACTTTTTAAGGCCTCAATGGGACCAAAACTGCCATTTTTACAGACTTTTTCTCCTACTCAGAAGCTTCTATTTCGACCAATTTCAGGCATTAAAATGACTCTAAACACACGTATTTTAGTTCCAAAAGTGATAATTAACATGCAATAGTCATTTACAGTCCAAAAATTTAACATACAAAAATTACAATTTCAGACCATCTGGAGAAAGTTCGACAAGTCACCGTTTTTCATCAGAAAATGGATTTTTTTGGACTGTAGACAAATGTATACAAAACGTCATTTGGATTGAGACTCATGTTGAATTACTACTTTTTAAGGCCTCAATGGGACCAAAACTGCCATTTTTACAGACTTTTTCTCCTACTCAGAAGCTTCTATTTCGACCAATTTCAGGCATTAAAATGACTCTAAACACACGTATTTTTGTTGCAAAAGTGATAATTAACATGCAATAGTCATTTACAGTCAAAAAATTAAACATACAAAAATTACAATTTCTGACCATCTGGAGAAAGTTCGACAGGTCACCGTTTTTCATCAGAAAATGGATTTTTTTGGACTGTAGACAAATGTATACAAAACGTCATTTGGATTGAGACTCATGTTGAATTACTACTTTTTAAAGCCTCAATGGGACCAAAACTGCCATTTTTACAGACTTTTTCTCCTACTCAAAAGCTTCTATTTCGACCAATTTCAGGCATTTAAATGACTCTAAACGCACTTAGTTTAGTTACAAAAGTGATAATTCACATGCAATAGTCATTTATAGTCAAAAACTTACACAATAAAAAATTACCAATTCTGACCATCTGGAGAATGTTCGACAGGTCACGGGTCATCATTTTTCATCCGAAAATTGTTTTTTTCGACTGTAGAAAAATGTATTCAAAATGTCATTTGGATTGTGTCTCATGTTGAATAACTACTTTTTAAAGCCCCAATTTGACCAAAATTGCCATTTTTACAGACTTTTTCTCCTACTCAAAAGCATCTATTTCGACCAATTTCAGGCATTTAAATGACTCTAAGCACACTTATATTAGTTCCAAAAGTGATAATTCACATGCAATAGTCATTTACAGTTAAAAAATTAAAGTAAAAAAAATTACTATTTCTGACCATCTGGGGAAAGTACGACAGGTCACGGGTCATCGTTTTTCATCACAAAATTGTTTTTTTGGAGTGTAGAAAAATTAATTCAAAATGTCATTTGGATTGAGACTCATGTTGAAATACTACTTTTTAAAGCCTCTATGTGACCAAAATTGCCATTTTTACAGACTTTTTCTCCTACTCAGAAGCTTCTATTTTGACCAATTACAGGCATTTAAATGACTCTAAACACACTTATTTTTGTCCAAGAGTTCTAATTCACATGCAATAGTCATCTACAGTAAAAAAATTAAACGTAAAAAAATTACAATTTCTGACCATCTGGAGAAAGTTCGACAGGTCACGGGTCACCGTTTTTCATCAGAAAATTGATTTTTTGGACTGTAGAAAAATGTATTCAAAACGTCATTTGGATTGAGACTCATGTTGAATTACTACTCTTTAAAGCCTCAATGGGACCAAAACTGCCATTTTTACAGACTTTTTCTCCTACTCAGAAACATCTATTTCTACCAATTTCAGGCATTAAAAGGACTCTAAACACACTTATTTTAGTTCCAAAAGTGATAATTCACATGCAATAGTCATTAACAGTCAAAAAACTTAAAGCTAAAAAAATGACAATTTCTGACCATCTGCAGAAAGTTCGACAGGTCACGGGTCATCGTTTTTCATCAGAAAATTGTTTTTTTGGACTGTAGAAAATTTCATTCAAAATGTCATTTGAATTGAGACTCATGTTGAATTACTACTTTTTAAAGCCTCTATGTGACCAAAATTGCCATTTTTACAGACTTTTTCTCGTACTCAGAAGCTTCTATTTTGACCAATTTCAGGCATTAAAATGACTATAAACACAATTATTTTAGTTCCAAGAGTTCTAATTCACATGCAATAGTCATTTACAGTAAAAAAATTAAACATAAAAAAATTACAATTTCTGACCATCTGGAGAAAGTTCGACAGGTCACGGGTCACCGTTTTTCATCAGAAAATGGATTTTTTGGACTGTAGAAAAATGTATTCAAAATGTCATTTGGATTGTGTCTCATGTTGAATAACTACTTTTTAAAGCCCCAATTTGACCAAAATTGCCATTTTTACAGACTTTTTCTCCTACTCAAAAGCATCTATTTCGACCAATTTCAGGCATTTAAATGACTCTAAACACACTTATTTTAGTTCCAAAAGTGATAATTAACATGCAATAGTCATTTACAGTCAAACACTTACACAACAAATAAATTACCAATTCTGACCATCTAGAGAATGTTCGACAGGTCACGGGTCATCATTTTTAATCCGAAAATAGTTTTTTTGGACTGTAGAAAAATGTATTCAAAATGTCATTTGGATTGAGACTCATGTTGAATAACTACTGTTTAACACCTCAATGTGACCAAAATTGCCATTTTTACAGACTTTTTCTCCTACTCAGCTTTTATTTCTACCAATTTCAGGCATTAAAATGACTCTAAACACACTTATTTTAGTTCCAAAAGTGATAATTAACATGCAATAGTCATTTACAGTAAAAAAATTAAACATAAAAAAATTACAATTTCTGACCATCTGGAGAAAGTTCGACAGGTCACGGTTCACCGTTTTTCATCAGAAAATGGATTTTTTGGACTGTAGAAAAATGTATTCAAAATGTCATTTGGATTGTGCCTCATGTTGAATAACTATTTTTTAAAGCCTCAATGTGACCAAAATTGCCATTTTTACAGAGTTTTTCTCCTACTCAGAAGCTTCTATTTCGACCAATTTCAGGCATTAAAATGACTCTAAACACACGTATTTTAGTTCCAAAAGTGATAATTAACATGCAATAGTCATTTACAGTCAAAAAATTTAACATACAAAAATTACAATTTCAGACCATCTGGAGAAAGTTCGACAAGTCACCGTTTTTCATCAGAAAATGGATTTTTTTGGACTGTAGACAAATGTATACAAAACATCATTTGGATTGAGACTCATGTTGAATTACTACTTTTTAAGGCCTCAATGGGACCAAAACTGCCATTTTTACAGACTTTTTCTCCTACTCAGAAGCTTCTATTTCGACCAATTTCAGGCATTAAAATGACTCTAAACACACGTATTTTTGTTGCAAAAGTGATAATTAACATGCAATAGTCATTTACAGTCAAAAAATTAAACATACAAAAATTACAATTTCTGACCATCTGGAGAAAGTTCGACAGGTCACCGTTTTTCATCAGAAAATGGATTTTTTTGGACTGTAGACAAATGTATACAAAACGTCATTTGGATTGAGACTCATGTTGAATTACTACTTTTTAAAGCCTTAATGTGACCAAAATTGCCATTTTTACAGACTTTTTCTCCTACTCAGAAGCTTCTATTTCGACCAATTTCAGGCATTAAAATGACTCTAAACACGCTTATTTTAGTTCCAAGAGTTCTAATTCACATGCAATAGTCATTTACAGTCAAAAAATTAAACATAAAAAAATTACAATTTCTGACCATCTGGAGAAAGTTCGACAGGTCACGGGTCACCGTTTTTCATCAGAAAATTGATTTTTTGGACTGTAGAAAAATGTATTCAAAATGTCATTTGGATTGTGTCTCATGTTGAATAACTACTTTTTAAAGCCCCAATTTGACCAAAATTGCCATTTTTACAGACTTTTTCTCCTACTCAAAAGCATCTATTTCGACCAATTTCAGGCATTTAAATGACTCTAAACACACTTATATTAGTTCCAAAAGTGATAATTCACATGCAATAATCATTTACAGTTAAAAAATTAAAGTAAAACAAATTACTATTTCTGACCATCTGGGGAAAGTACGACAGGTCACGGGTCATCGTTTTTCATCACAAAATTGTTTTTTTGGAGTGTAGAAAAATTAATTCAAAATGTCATTTGGATTGAGACTCATGTTGAAATACTACTTTTTAAAGCCTCTATGTGACCAAAATTGCCATTTTTACAGACTTTTTCTCCTACTCAGAAGCTTCTATTTTGACCAATTACAGGCATTTAAATGACTCTAAACACACTTATTTTTGTCCAAGAGTTCTAATTCACATGCAATAGTCATCTACAGTAAAAAAATTAAACGTAAAAAAATTACAATTTCTGACCATCTGGAGAAAGTTCGACAGGTCACGGGTCACCGTTTTTCATCAGAAAATTGATTTTTTGGACTGTAGAAAAATGTATTCAAAACGTCATTTGGATTGAGACTCATGTTGAATTACTACTCTTTAAAGCCTCAATGGGACCAAAACTGCCATTTTTACAGACTTTTTCTCCTACTCAGAAACATCTATTTCTACCAATTTCAGGCATTAAAAGGACTCTAAACACACTTATTTTAGTTCCAAAAGTGATAATTCACATGCAATAGTCATTAACAGTCAAAAAACTTAAAGCTAAAAAAATGACAATTTCTGACCATCTGCAGAAAGTTCGACAGGTCACGGGTCATCGTTTTTCATCAGAAAATTGTTTTTTTGGACTGTAGAAAATTTCATTCAAAATGTCATTTGAATTGAGACTCATGTTGAATTACTACTTTTTAAAGCCTCTATGTGACCAAAATTGCCATTTTTACAGACTTTTTCTCGTACTCAGAAGCTTCTATTTTGACCAATTTCAGGCATTAAAATGACTATAAACACAATTATTTTAGTTCCAAGAGTTCTAATTCACATGCAATAGTCATTTACAGTAAAAAAATTAAACATAAAAAAATTACAATTTCTGACCATCTGGAGAAAGTTCGACAGGTCACGGGTCACCGTTTTTCATCAGAAAATGGATTTTTTGGACTGTAGAAAAATGTATTCAAAATGTCATTTGGATTGTGTCTCATGTTGAATAACTACTTTTTAAAGCCCCAATTTGACCAAAATTGCCATTTTTACAGACTTTTTCTCCTACTCAAAAGCATCTATTTCGACCAATTTCAGGCATTTAAATGACTCTAAACACACTTATTTTAGTTCCAAAAGTGATAATTAACATGCAATAGTCATTTACAGTCAAAAACTTACACAACAAAAAAATTACCAATTCTGACCATCTAGAGAATGTTCGACAGGTCACGGGTCATCATTTTTAATCCGAAAATAGTTTTTTTGGACTGTAGAAAAATGTATTCAAAATGTCATTTGGATTGAGACTCATGTTGAATAACTACTGTTTAACGCCTCAATGTGACCAAAATTGCCATTTTTACAGACTTTTTCTCCTACTCAGCTTTTATTTCTACCAATTTCAGGCATTAAAATGACTCTAAACACACTTATTTTAGTTCCAAAAGTGATAATTAACATGCAATAGTCATTTACAGTCAAAAAATTTAAACATACAAAAATTACAATTTCAGACCATCTGGAGAAAGTTCGACAAGTCACCGTTTTTCATCAGAAAATGGATTTTTTTGGACTGTAGACAAATGTATACAAAACGTCATTTGGATTGAGACTCATGTTGAATTACTACTTTTTAAGGCCTCAATGGGACCAAAACTGCCATTTTTACAGACTTTTTCTCCTACTCAGAAGCTTCTATTTCGACCAATTTCAGGCATTAAAATGACTCTAAACACACGTATTTTAGTTCCAAAAGTGATAATTAACATGCAATAGTCATTTACAGTCCAAAAATTTAACATACAAAAATTACAATTTCAGACCATCTGGAGAAAGTTCGACAAGTCACCGTTTTTCATCAGAAAATGGATTTTTTTGGACTGTAGACAAATGTATACAAAACGTCATTTGGATTGAGACTCATGTTGAATTACTACTTTTTAAGGCCTCAATGGGACCAAAACTGCCATTTTTACAGACTTTTTCTCCTACTCAGAAGCTTCTATTTCGACCAATTTCAGGCATTAAAATGACTCTAAACACACGTATTTTTGTTGCAAAAGTGATAATTAACATGCAATAGTCATTTACAGTCAAAAAATTAAACATACAAAAATTACAATTTCTGACCATCTGGAGAAAGTTCGACAGGTCACCGTTTTTCATCAGAAAATGGATTTTTTTGGACTGTAGACAAATGTATACAAAACGTCATTTGGATTGAGACTCATGTTGAATTACTACTTTTTAAAGCCTCAATGGGACCAAAACTGCCATTTTTACAGACTTTTTCTCCTACTCAAAAGCTTCTATTTCGACCAATTTCAGGCATTTAAATGACTCTAAACGCACTTAGTTTAGTTACAAAAGTGATAATTCACATGCAATAGTCATTTATAGTCAAAAACTTACACAATAAAAAATTACCAATTCTGACCATCTGGAGAATGTTCGACAGGTCACGGGTCATCATTTTTCATCCGAAAATTGTTTTTTTCGACTGTAGAAAAATGTATTCAAAATGTCATTTGGATTTTGCCTCATGTTTAATAACTACTTTTTAAACCCTCAATGTGACCAAAATTGCCATTTTTACAGACTTTTTCTCCTACTCAGAAGCTTCTATTTCGACCAATTTCAGGCATTAAAATGACTCTAAACACACTTATTTTAGTTCCAAAAGTGATAATTAACATGCAATAGTCATTTACAGTCAAAAAATTACAGCTAAAAAAATGACAATTTCTGACCATCTGGAGAAAGTTTGACAGGTCACGGGTCATCGTTTTTCATCAGAAAATTGTTTTTTTGGACTGTAGAAAAATTCATTCAAAATGTCATTTGGATTGAGACTCATGTTGAATTACTACTTTTTAAAGCCTCTATGTGACCAAAATTGCCATTTTTACAGACTTTTTCTCGTACTCAGAAGCTTCTATTTTGACCAATTTCAGGCATTAAAATGACTATAAACACGCTTATTTTAGTTCCAAGAGTTCCAATTCACATGCAATAGTCATTTACAGTCAAAAAATTAAACATAAAAAAATTACAATTTCTGACCATCTGGAGAAAGTTCGACAGGTCACGGGTCACCGTTTTTCATCAGAAAATGGATTTTTTGGACTGTAGAAAAATGTATTCAAAATGTCATTTGGATTGTGTCTCATGTTGAATAACTACTTTTTAAAGCCCCAATTTGACCAAAATTGCCATTTTTACAGACTTTTTCTCCTACTCAAAAGCATCTATTTCGACCAATTTCAGGCATTTAAATGACTCTAAACACACTTATTTTAGTTCCAAAAGTGATAATTCACATGCAATAGTCATTTACAGTTAAAAAATTAAAGTAAAAAAAATTACAATTTCTGACCATCTGGAGAAAGTACGACAGGTCACGGGTCATCGTTTTTCATCACAAAATTGTTTTTTTGGAGTGTAGAAAAATTAATTCAAAATGTCATTTGGATTGAGACTCATGTTGAAATAGAACTTTTTAAAGCCTCTATGTGACCAAAATTGCCATTTTTACAGACTTTTTCTCCTACTCAGAAGCTTCTATTTTGACCAATTTCAGGCATTAAAATGACTATAAACACGCTTATTTTAGTTCCAAGAGTTCTAATTCACATGCAATAGTCATCTACAGTCAAAAAATTAAACATAAAAAAATTACAATTTCTGACCATCTGGAGAAAGTTCGACAGGTCACGGGTCACCGTTTTTCATCAGAAAATTGAATTTTTGGACTATAGAAGAATGTATACAAAATGTCATTTGGATTGAGACTCATGTTGAATTACTACTTTTTAAAGCCTCAATGTGACCAAAACTGCCATTTTTACAGACTTTTTATCCTACTCAGAAGCTTCTATTTCGACTAATTTCAGGCATTAAAATGACTCTAAACACACTTATTTTAGTTCCAAAAGTGATAATTAACATGCAATAGTCATTTACAGTAAAAAAATTAAACGTAAAAAAATTACAATTTCTGACCATCTGGAGAAAGTTCGACAGGTCACGGGACACCGTTTTTCATCAGAAAATTGATTTTTTGGACTGTAGAAAAATGTATTCAAAATGTCATTTGAATTGAGACTCATGTTGAATTACTACTTTTTAAAGCCTCTATGTGACCAAAATTGCCATTTTTACAGACTTTTTCTCGTACTCAGAAGCTTCTATTTTGACCAATTTCAGGCATTAAAATGACTATAAACACACTTATTTTAGTTCCAAGAGTTCTAATTCACATGCAATAGTCATTTACAGTCAAAAAATTAAACATAAAAAATTACAATTTCTGACCATCTGGAGAAAGTTCGACAGGTCACGGGTCACCGTTTTTCATCAGAAAATGGATTTTTTGGACTGTAGAAAAATGTATTGAAAATGTCATTTGGATTGTGTCTCATGTTGAATAACTACTTTTTAAAGCCCCAATTTGACCAAAATTGCCATTTTTACAGACTTTTTCTCCTACTCAAAAGCATCTATTTTGACCAATTGCAGGCATTTAAATGACTCTAAACACACTTATTTTAGTTCCAAAAGTGATAATTAACATGCAATAGTCATTTACAGTCAAAAACTTACACAACAAAAAAATTTACCAATTCTGACCATCTAGAGAATGTTCGACAGGTCACGGGTCATCATTTTTCATCCGAAAATAGTTTTTTTGGACTGTAGAAAAATGTATTCAAAATGTCATTTGGATTGAGACTCATGTTGAATAACTACTTTTTAACGCCTCAATGTGACCAAAATAGCCATTTTTACAGACTCTTTCTCCTACTCAGAAGCTTCTATTTCTACCAATTTCAGGCATTAAAATGACTCTAAACACACGTATTTTAGTTCCAAAAGTGATAATTAACATGCAATAGTCATTTACAGTCAAAAAATTAAACATACAAAAATTACAATTTCTGACCATCTGGAGAAAGTTCGACAGGTCACCGTTTTTCATCAGAAAATGGATTTTTTTTGGACTGTAGACAAATGTATACAAAACGTCATTTGGATTGAGACTCATGTTGAATTACTACTTTTTAAAGCCTCAATGGGACCAAAACTGCCATTTTTACAGACTTTTTCTCCTACTCAAAAGCTTCTATTTCGACCAATTTCAGGCATTTAAATGACTCTAAACGCACTTATTTTAGTTACAAAAGTGATAATTCACATGCAATAGTCATTTACAGTCAAAAACGTACACAATAAAAAATTACCAATTCTGACCATCTGGAGAATGTTCGACAGGTCACGGGTCATCATTTTTCATCCGAAAATAGTTTTTTTCGACTGTAGAAAAATGTATTCAAAATGTCATTTGGATTTTGCCTCATGTTTAATAACTACTTTTTAAACCCTCAATGTGACCAAAATTGCCATTTTTACAGACTTTTTCTCCTACTCAGAAGCTTCTATTTCGACCAATTTCAGGCATTAAAATGACTCTAAACACACTTATTTTAGTTCCAAAAGTGATAATTCAAATGCAATAGTCATTTACAGTCAAAAAATTACAGCTAAAAAAATGACAATTTCTGACCATCTGGAGAAAGTTCGACAGGTCACGGGTCATCGTTTTTCATCAGAAAATTGTTTTTTTGGACTGGTGAAAAATTCATTCAAAATGTCATTTGGATTGAGGCTCATGTTGAATTACTTTTTTTTAAAGCCTCTATGTGACCAAAATTGCCATTTTTACAGACATTTTCTCGTACTCAGAAGCTTCTATTTTGACCAATTTCAGGCATTATAATGACTATAAACACACTTGTTTTAGTTCCAAGAGTTCTAATTCACATGCAATAGTCATTTACAGTCAAAAAACTTAAACATAAAAAAATTACAATTGCTGACCATCTGGAGAAAGTTCGACAGGTCACGGGTCACCGTTTTTCATCAGAAAATGGATTTTTTGGACTGTAGAAAAATGTATTCAAAATGTCATTTGGATTGTGTCTCATGTTGAATAACTACTTTTTAAAGCCCCAATTTGACCAAAATTGCCATTTTTACAGACTTTTTCTCCTACTCAAAAGCATCTATTTCGACCAATTTCAGGCATTTAAATGACTCTAAACACACTTATTTTAGTTCCAAAAGTGATAATTAACATGCAATAGTCATTTACAGCCAAAAAATTAAAGATAAAAAAACGTTCAATTTCTGACCATCTGGAGAAAGTTCGACAGGTCACGGGTCACCATTTTTCATCAGAAAATGGATTTTTTGGACTGTAGAAAAATGTATTCAAAATTTCATTTGGATTGAGACTCATGTTGAATTACTACTTTTTAAAGCCTCAATGTGACCAAAACTGCCATTTTTACAGACTTTTTCTCATACTCGGAAGCTTCTATTTCGACCAATTACAGGCATTTAAATGACTCTAAACACACTTATTTTTGTTCCAAGAGTTCTAATTCACATGCAATAGTCATTTACAGTCAAAAAATTAAACATAAAAAAATTACAATTTCTGACCATCTGGAGAAAGTTTGACAGGTCACGGGTCACCATTTTTCATCAGAAAATGGATTTTTTGGACTGTAGAAAAATGTATTCAAAATGTCATTTGGATTGTGTCTCATGTTGAATAATTACTTTTTAAAGCCCCAATTTGACCAAAATTGCCATTTTTACAGACTTTTTCTCCTACTCAAAAGCTTCTATTTCGACCAATTTCAGGCATTTAAATGACTCTAAACGCACTTATTTTAGTTACAAAAGTGATAATTCACATGCACTAGTCATTTACAGTCAAAAACTTACACAATAAAAAATTACCAATTCTGACCATCTGGAGAATGTTCGACAGGTCACGGGTCATCATTTTTCATCTGAAAATTGTTTTTTTGGACTGTAGAAAAATGTATTTAAAATTTCATTTGGATTGAGACTCATGTTGAATAACTACTTTTTAATACCTCAATGTGTCTAAAATTGCCATTTTTACAGACTTTTTCTCCTACTCAGAAGCTTCTATTTCGACCAATTTCAGGCATTAAAATGACTCTAAACACACTTATTTTAGTTCCAAAAGTGATAATTCACATGCAATAGTCATTTACAGTTAAAAAATTAAAGTAAAAAAAATTACAATTTCTGACCATCTGGAGAAAGTACGACAGGTCACGGGTCATCGTTTTTCATCACAAAATTGTTTTTTTGGAGTGTAGAAAAATTAATTCAAAATGTCATTTGGATTGAGACTCATGTTGAATTACTACTTTTTAAAGCCTCTATGTGACCAAAATTGCCATTTTTACAGACTTTTTCTCCTACTCAGAAGCTTCTATTTTGACCAATTACAGGCATTTAAATGACTCTAAACACACTTATTTTTGTTCCAAGAGTTCTAATTCACATGCAATAGTCATTTACAGTCAAAAAATTAAACATAAAAAAATTACAATTTCTGACCATCTGGTGAAAGTTTCACAGTCATCGTTTTTCACCAGAAAATTGTTTTTTTGGACTGTAGAAAAATTCATTCAAAATGTCATTTGGATTGAGCCTCATGTTGAATAACCACTTTTTAACGCCTCAATGTGACCAAAATTGCCATTTTTACAGACTTTTTCTCCTACTCAGAAGCTTCTATTTCTACCAATTTCAGGCATTAAAAAGACTCTAAACACACTTATTTTAGTTACAAAAGTGATAATTCACATACAATAGTCATTTACAGTCAAAAACTTAAACAATAAAAAATTACCAATTCTGACCATCTGGAGAATGTTCGACAGGTCACGGGACACTGTTTTTCATCAGAAAATAGATTTTTTTGACTTTACAAAAATGTATTCAAAATGTCATTTGGATTGTGTCTCATGTTGAATAACTACTTTTTAAAGCCTCAATGTGACCAAAATTGCCATTTTTATAGACTTTTTCTCCTACTCAGAAGCTTCTATTTTGACCAATTTCAGGCATTAATATGACTCTAAACACACTTCTTTTAGTTCCAAAAGTGATAATTCACATGCAATAGTCATTTACAGTCCAAAAATTAAACATAAAAAAATTACAATTTCTGACCATCTGGAGAAAGTTCGACAGGTCACGGGAACTGTTTTTCATCAGAAAATTGATTTTTTGGACTGTAGAAAAATGTATTCAAAATGTCATTTGGATTGAGCCTCATGTTGAATAACTACTTTTTAAAGCACCATTTTGACCAAAATTGCCATTTTTACAGACTTTTTATCCTACTCAAAAGCTTCTATTTCGACAAATTTCAGGCATTAAAATGACTCTAAACACACTTATTTTAGTTCCAAAAGTGATAATTCACATGCAATAGTCATTTACAGTCAAAAAATTAAACATAAAAAAATTTTCAATTTCTGACCATCTGGAGAAAGTTCGACAGGTCACGGGTCACCGTTTTTCATCAGAAAATGGATTTTTTGGACTGTAGAAAAATGTATTCAAAATGTCATTTGGATTGTGCCTCATGTTGAATTACTACTTTTTAAAGCCTCTATGTGACCAAAATTGCCATTTTTACAGACTTTTTCTCCTACTCAGAAGCTTCTATTTCGACCAATTTCAGGCATTAAAATGACTCTAAACACACGTATTTTAGTTCCAAAAGTGATAATTAACATGCAATAGTCATTTACAGTCAAAAAATTAAACATACAAAAATTACAATTTCTGACCATCTGGAGAAAGTTTGACAGGTCACCGTTTTTCATCAGAAAATTGATTTTTTTGGACTGTAGACAAATGTATACAAAACGTCATTTGGATTGATACTCATGTTGAATTACTACTTTTTAAGGCCTCAATGGGACCAAAACTGCCATTTTTACAGACTTTTTCTCCTACTCAAAAGCTTCTATTTCGACCAATTTCAGGCATTTAAATGACTCTAAACGCACTTATTTTAGTTACAAAAGTGATAATTCACATGCAATAGTCATTTACAGTCAAAAACTTACACAATAAAAAATTACCAATTCTGACCATCTGGAGAATGTTCGACAGGTCACGGGTCATCATTTTTCATCCGAAAACTGTTTTTTTCGACTGTAGAAAAATGTATTCAAAATGTCATTTGGATTTTGCCTCATATTTAATAACTACTTTTTAAACCCTCAATGTGACCAAAATTGCCATTTTTACAGACTTTTTCTCCTACTCAGGGGCTTCTATTTCGACCAATTTCAGGCATTAAAATGACTCTAAACACACTTATTTTAGTTCCAAAAGTGATAATTCACATGCAATAGTCATTTACAGTCAAAAAATAACAGCTAAAAAAATGACAATTTCTGACCATCTGGAGAAAGTTTGACAGGTCACAGGTCATCGTTTTTCATCAGAAAATTGTTTTTTTGGACTGTAGAAAAATTCATTCAAAATGTCATTTGAATTGAGACTCATGTTGAATTACTACTTTTTAAAGCCTCTATGTGACCAAAATTGCCATTTTTACAGACTTTTTCTCGTACTCAGAAGCTTCTATTTTGACCAATTTCAGGCATTAAAATGACTATAAACACACTTATTTTAGTTCCAAGAGTTCTAATTCACATGCAATAGTCATTTACAGTCAAAAAATTAAACATAAAAAAATTACAATTTCTGACCATCTGGAGAAAGTTCGACAGGTCACGGGTCACCGTTTTTCATCAGAAAATGGATTTTTTGGACTGTAGAAAAATGTATTCAAAATGTCATTTGGATTGTGTCTCATGTTGAATAACTACTTTTTAAAGCCCCAATTTGACCAAAATTGCCATTTTTACAGACTTTTTCTCCTACTCAAAAGCATCTATTTCGACCAATTTCAGGCATTTAAATGACTCTAAACACACTTATTTTAGTTCCAAAAGTGATAATTAACATGCAATAGTCATTTACAGTCAAAAACTTACACAACAAAAAAATTTACCAATTCTGACCGTCTAGAGAATGTTCGACAGGTCACGGGTCATCATTTTTCATCCGAAAATAGTTTTTTTGGACTGTAGAAAAATGTATTCAAAATGTCATTTGGATTGAGACTCATGTTGAATAACTACTTTTTAACGCCTCAATGTGACCAAAATAGCCATTTTTACAGACTCTTTCTCCTACTCAGAAGCTTCTATTTCTACCAATTTCAGGCATTAAAATGACTCTAAACACACGTATTTTAGTTCCAAAAGTGATAATTAACCTGCAATAGTCATTTACAGTCAAAAAATTAAACATGCAAAAATTACAATTTCTGACCATCTGGAGAAAGTTCGACAGGTCACCGTTTTTCATCAGAAAATGGATTTTTTTGGACTGTAGACAAATGTATACAAAACGTCATTTGGATTGAGACTCATGTTGAATTACTACTTTTTAAAGCCTCAATGGGACCAAAACTGCCATTTTTACAGACTTTTTCTCCTACTCAAAAGCTTCTATTTCGACCAATTTCAGGCATTTAAATGACTCTAAACGCACTTATTTTAGTTACAAAAGTGATAATTCACATGCAATAGTCATTTACAGTCAAAAACTTACACAATAAAAAATTACCAATTCTGACCATCTGGAGAATGTTCGACAGGTCACGGGTCATCATTTTTCATCCGAAAATTGTTTTTTTCGACTGTAGAAAAATGTATTCAAAATGTCATTTGGATTTTGCCTCATGTTTAATAACTACTTTTTAAACCCTCAATGTGACCAAAATTGCCATTTTTACAGACTTTTTCTCCTACTCAGAAGCTTCTATTTCGACCAATTTCAGGCATTAAAATGACTCTAAACACACTTATTTTAGTTCCAAAAGTGATAATTCAAATGCAATAGTCATTTACAGTCAAAAAATTACAGCTAAAAAAATGACAATTTCTGACCATCTGGAGAAAGTTCGACAGGTCACGGGTCATCGTTTTTCATCAGAAAATTGTTTTTTTGGACTGGTGAAAAATTCATTCAAAATGTCATTTGGATTGAGACTCATGTTGAATTACTTTTTTTTAAAGCCTCTATGTGACCAAAATTGCCATTTTTACAGACTTTTTCTCGTACTCAGAAGCTTCTATTTTGACCAATTTCAGGCATTATAATGACTATAAACACACTTGTTTTAGTTCCAAGAGTTCTAATTCACATGCAATAGTCATTTACAGTCAAAAAACTTAAACATAAAAATTTACAATTTCTGACCATCTGGAGAAAGTTCGACAGGTCACGGGTCACCGTTTTTCATCAGAAAATGGATTTTTTGGACTGTAGAAAAATGTATTCAAAATGTCATTTGGATTGTGTCTCATGTTGAATAACTACTTTTTAAAGCCCCAATTTGACCAAAATTGCCATTTTTACAGACTTTTTCTCCTACTCAAAAGCATCTATTTCGACCAATTTCAGGCATTTAAATGATTCTAAACACACTTATTTTAGTTCCAAAAGTGATAATTAACATGCAATAGTCATTTACAGCCAAAAAATTAAAGATAAAAAAACGTACAATTTCTGACCATCTGGAGAAAGTTCGACAGGTCACGGGTCACCATTTTTCATCAGAAAATGGATTTTTTGGACTGTAGAAAAATGTATTCAAAATTTCATTTGGATTGAGACTCATGTTGAATTACTACTTTTTAAAGCCTCAATGTGACCAAAACTGCCATTTTTACAGACTTTTTCTCATACTCGGAAGCTTCTATTTCGACCAATTACAGGCATTTAAATGACTGTAAACACACTTATTTTTGTTCCAAGAGTTCTAATTCACATGCAATAGTCATTTACAGTCAAAAAATTAAACATAAAAAAATTACAATTTCTGACCATCTGGTGAAAGTTTCACAGGTCACTGGTCAATGTTTTTCATCAAAAAATTGTTTTTTTGGACTG
The DNA here is from genome assembly GCF_964204655.1 of Triturus cristatus. Lineage (NCBI taxonomy): Eukaryota > Metazoa > Chordata > Amphibia > Caudata > Salamandridae > Triturus > Triturus cristatus. The sequence goes on from NC_140591.1 coordinate 1,088,416,149, forward strand.
TAGAAAAATTCATTCAAAATGTCATTTGGATTGAGCCTCATGTTGACTAACCACTTTTTAACGCCTCAATGTGACCAAAATTGCCATTTTTACAGACTTTTTCTCCTACTCAGAAGCTTCTATTTCTACCAATTTCAGCCATTAAAAAGCCTCCAAACACACTTATTTTAGTTACAAAAGTGATAATTCACATGCAATAGTCATTTACAGTCAAAAACTTACACAATAAAAAATTACCAATTCTGACCATCTGGAGAATGTTCGACAGGTCACGGGTCATCATTTTTCATCCGAAAACTGTTTTTTTCGACTGTAGAAAATGTATTCAAAATGTCATTTGGATTTTGCCTCATATTTAATAACTACTTTTTAAACCCTCAATGTGACCAAAATTGCCATTTTTACAGACTTTTTCTCCTACTCAGAAGCTTCTATTTCGACCAATTTCAGGCATTAAAATGACTCTAAACACACTTATTTTAGTTCCAAAAGTGATAATTCACATGCAATAGTCATTTACAGTCAAAAAATAACAGCTAAAAAAATGACAATTTCTGACCATCTGGAGAAAGTTCGACAGGTCACGGGTCATCGTTTTTCATCAGAAAATTGTTTTTTTGGACTGTAGAAAAATTCATTCAAAATGTCATTTGGATTGAGACTCATGTTGAATTACTACTTTTTAAAGCCTCTATGTGACCAAAATTGCCATTTTTACAGACTTTTTCTCGTACTCAGAAGCTTCTATTTTGACCAATTTCAGGCATTAAAATGACTATAAACACACTTATTTTAGTTCCAAGAGTTCTAATTCACATGCAATAGTCATTTACAGTCAAAAAATTAAACATAAAAAAATTACAATTTCTGACCATCTGGAGAAAGTTCGACAGGTCACGGGTCACCATTTTTCATCAGAAAATTGATTTTTTGGACTGTAGAAAAATGTATTCAAAATGTCATTTGGATTGTGTCTCATGTTGAATAACTACTTTTTAAAGCCCCAATTTGACCAAAATTACCATTTTTACAGACTTTTTCTCCTACTCAAAAGCATCTATTTCGACCAATTTCAGGCATTTAAATGACTCTAAACACACTTATTTTAGTTACAAAAGTGATAATTCACATGCAATAGTCATTTACAGTCAAAAACTTACACAATAAAAAATTACCAATTCTGACCATCTGGAGAATGTTCGACAGGTCACGGGTCATCATTTTTCATCCGAAAATTGTTTTTTTCGACTGTAGAAAAATGTATTCAAAATGTCATTTGGATTTTGCCTCATGTTTAATAACTACTTTTTAAACCCTCAATGTGACCAAAATTGCCATTTTTACAGACTTTTTCTCCTACTCAGAAGCTTCTATTTCGACCAATTTCAGGCATTAAAATGACTCTAAACACACTTATTTTAGTTCCAAAAGTGATAATTCAAATGCAATAGTCATTTACAGTCAAAAAATTACAGCTAAAAAAATGACAATTTCTGACCATCTGGAGAAAGTTTGACAGGTCACGGGTCATCGTTTTTCATCAGAAAATTGTTTTTTTGGACTGGTGAAAAATTCATTCAAAATGTCATTTGGATTGAGACTCATGTTGAATTACTTTTTTTTAAAGCCTCTATGTGACCAAAATTGCCATTTTTACAGACTTTTTCTCGTACGCAGAAGCTTCTATTTTGACCAATTTCAGGCATTATAATGACTATAAACACACTTGTTTTAGTTCCAAGAGTTCTAATTCACATGCAATAGTCATTTACAGTCAAAAAACTTAAACATAAAAATTTACAATTTCTGACCATCTGGAGAAAGTTCGACAGGTCACGGGTCACCGTTTTTCATCAGAAAATGGATTTTTTGGACTGTAGAAAAATGTATTCAAAATGTCATTTGGATTGTGTCTCATGTTGAATAACTACTTTTTAAAGCCCCAATTTGACCAAAATTGCCATTTTTACAGACTTTTTCTCCTACTCAAAAGCATCTATTTCGACCAATTTCAGGCATTTAAATGATTCTAAACACACTTATTTTAGTTCCAAAAGTGATAATTAACATGCAATAGTCATTTACAGCCAAAAAATTAAAGATAAAAAAACGTACAATTTCTGACCATCTGGAGAAAGTTCGACAGGTCACGGGTCACCATTTTTCATCAGAAAATGGATTTTTTGGACTGTAGAAAAATGTATTCAAAATTTCATTTGGATTGAGACTCATGTTGAATTACTACTTTTTAAAGCCTCAATGTGACCAAAACTGCCATTTTTACAGACTTTTTCTCATACTCGGAAGCTTCTATTTCGACCAATTACAGGCATTTAAATGACTGTAAACACACTTATTTTTGTTCCAAGAGTTCTAATTCACATGCAATAGTCATTTACAGTCAAAAAATTAAACATAAAAAAATTACAATTTCTGACCATCTGGTGAAAGTTTCACAGGTCACTGGTCAATGTTTTTCATCAAAAAATTGTTTTTTTGGACTGTAGAAAAATTCATTCAAAATGTCATTTGGATTGAGCCTCATGTTGACTAACCACTTTTTAACGCCTCAATGTGACCAAAATTGCCATTTTTACAGACTTTTTCTCCTACTCAGAAGCTTCTATTTCTACCAATTTCAGGCATTAAAAAGACTCCAAACACACTTATTTTAGTTACAAAAGTGATAATTCACATGCAATAGTCATTTACAGTCAAAAACTTACACATTAAAAAATTACCAATTCTGACCATCTGGAGAATGTTCGACAGGTCACGGGTCATCATTTTTCATCCGAAAACTGTTTTTTTCGACTGTAGAAAAATGTATTCAAAATGTCATTTGGATTTTGCCTCATATTTAATAACTACTTTTTAAACCCTCAATGTGACCAAAATTGCCATTTTTACAGACTTTTTCTCCTACTCAGAAGCTTCTATTTCGACCAATTTCAGGCATTAAAATGACTCTAAACACACTTATTTTAGTTCCAAAAGTGATAATTCACATGCAATAGTCACTTACAGTCAAAAAATAACAGCTAAAAAAATGACAATTTCTGACCATCTGGAGAAAGTTCGACAGGTCACGGGTCATCGTTTTTCATCAGAAAATTGTTTTTTTGGACTGTAGAAAAATTCATTCAAAATGTCATTTGGATTGAGACTCATGTTGAATTACTACTTTTTAAAGCCTCTATGTGACCAAAATTGCCATTTTTACAGACTTTTTCTCGTACTCAGAAGCTTCTATTTTGACCAATTTCAGGCATTAAAATGACTATAAACACACTTATTTTAGTTCCAAGAGTTCTAATTCACATGCAATAGTCATTTACAGTCAAAAAATTAAACATAAAAAAATTACAATTTCTGACCATCTGGAGAAAGTTCGACAGGTCACGGGTCACCATTTTTCATCAGAAAATTGATTTTTTGGACTGTAGAAAAATGTATTCAAAATGTCATTTGGATTGTGTCTCATGTTGAATAACTACTTTTTAAAGCCCCAATTTGACCAAAATTACCATTTTTACAGACTTTTTCTCCTACTCAAAAGCATCTATTTCGACCAATTTCAGGCATTTAAATGACTCTAAACACACTTATTTTAGTTACAAAAGTGATAATTCACATGCAATAGTCATTTACAGTCAAAAACTTACACAATAAACATTTTCCAATTCTGACCATCTGGAGAATGTTCGACAGGTCACGGGTCATCATTTTTCATCTGAAAATTGTTTTTTTGGACTGTAGAAAAATGTATTCAAAATTTCATTTGGATTTTGCCTCATGTTTAATAACTACTTTTTAAACCCTCAATGTGACCAAAATTTTCATTTTTACAGACTTTTTCTCCTACTCAGAAGCTTCTATTTCGACCAATTTCAGGCATTAAAATGACTCTAAACACACTTATTTTAGTTCCAAAAGTGATAATTCACATGCAATAGTCATTTACAGTCAAAAAATTAAAGCTAAAAAAATGACAATTTCTGACCATCTGGAGAAAGTTCGACAGGTCACGGGTCATCGTTTTTCATCAGAAAATTGTTTTTTTGGACTGTAGAAAATTTCATTCAAAATGTCATTTGAATTGAGACTCATGTTGAATTACTACTTTTTAAAGCCTCTATGTGACCAAAATTGCCATTTTTACAGACTTTTTCTCGTACTCAGAAGCTTCTATTTTGACCAATTTCAGGCATTAAAATGACTATAAACACACTTATTTTAGTTCCAAGAGTTCTAATTCACATGCAATAGTCATTTACAGTCAAAAAATTAAACATAAAAAAATTACAATTTCTGACCATCTGGAGAAAGTTCGACAGGTCACGGGTCACCATTTTTCATCAGAAAATTGATTTTTTGGACTGTAGAAAAATGTATTCAAAATGTCATTTGGATTGTGTCTCATGTTGAATAACTACTTTTTAAAGCCCCAATTTGACCAAAATTACCATTTTTACAGACTTTTTCTCCTACTCAAAAGCATCTATTTCGACCAATTTCAGGCATTTAAATGACTCTAAACACACTTATTTTAGTTACAAAAGTGATAATTCACATGCAATAGTCATTTACAGTCAAAAACTTACACAATAAACATTTTCCAATTCTGACCATCTGGAGAATGTTCGACAGGTCACGGGTCATCATTTTTCATCTGAAAATTGTTTTTTTGGACTGTAGAAAAATGTATTCAAAATTTCATTTGGATTTTGCCTCATGTTTAATAACTACTTTTTAAACCCTCAATGTGACCAAAATTTTCATTTTTACAGACTTTTTCTCCTACTCAGAAGCTTCTATTTCGACCAATTTCAGGCATTAAAATGACTCTAAACACACTTATTTTAGTTCCAAAAGTGATAATTCACATGCAATAGTCATTTACAGTCAAAAAATTAAAGCTAAAAAAATGACAATTTCTGACCATCTGGAGAAAGTTCGACAGGTCACGGGTCATCGTTTTTCATCAGAAAATTGTTTTTTTGGACTGTAGAAAATTTCATTCAAAATGTCATTTGAATTGAGACTCATGTTGAATTACTACTTTTTAAAGCCTCTATGTGACCAAAATTGCCATTTTTACAGACTTTTTCTCGTACTCAGAAGCTTCTATTTTGACCAATTTCAGGCATTAAAATGACTATAAATACACTTATTTTAGTTCCAAGAGTTCTAATTTACATGCAATAGTCATTTACAGTCAAAAAATTAAACATAAAAAAATTACAATTTCTGACCATCTGGAGAAAGTTCGACAGGTCACGGGTCACCGTTTTTCATCAGAAAATGGATTTTTTGGACTGTAGAAAAATGTATTCAAAATGTTATTTGGATTGTGTCTCATGTTGAATAACTACTTTTTAAAGCCCCAATTTGACCAAAATTGCCATTTTTACAGACTTTTTCTCCTACTCAAAAGCATCTATTTCGACCAATTTCAGGCATTTAAATGACTCTAAACACACTTATTTTAGTTCCAAAAGTGATAATTAACATGCAATAGTCATTTACAGTCAAAAACTTACACAACAAAAAAATTTACCAATTCTGACCATCTAGAGAATGTTCGACAGGTCACGGGTCATCATTTTTCATCCGAAAATAGTTTTTTTGGACTGTAGAAAAATGTATTCAAAATGTCATTTGGATTGAGACTCATGTTGAATAACTACTTTTTAACGCCTCAATGTGACCAAAATAGCCATTTTTACAGACTCTTTCTCCTACTCAGAAGCTTCTATTTCTACCAATTTCAGGCATTAAAATGACTCTAAACACACGTATTTTAGTTCCAAAAGTGATAATTAACATGCAATAGTCATTTACAGTCAAAAAATTAAACATACAAAAATTACAATTTCTGACCATCTGGAGAAAGTTCGACAGGTCACCGTTTTTCATCAGAAAATGGATTTTTTTGGACTGTAGACAAATGTATACAAAACGTCATTTGGATTGAGACTCATGTTGAATTACTACTTTTTAAAGCCTCAATGGGACCAAAACTGCCATTTTTACAGACTTTTTCTCCTACTCAAAAGCTTCTATTTCGACCAATTTCAGGCATTTAAATGACTCTAAACGCACTTATTTTAGTTACAAAAGTGATAATTCACATGCAATAGTCATTTACAGTCAAAAACTTACACAATAAAAAATTACCAATTCTGACCATCTGGAGAATGTTCGACAGGTCACGGGTCATCATTTTTCATCCGAAAATTGTTTTTTTCGACTGTAGAAAAATGTATTCAAAATGTCATTTGGATTTTGCCTCATGTTTAATAACTACTTTTTAAACCCTCAATGTGACCAAAATTGCCATTTTTACAGACTTTTTCTCCTACTCAGAAGCTTCTATTTCGACCAATTTCAGGCATTAAAATGACTCTAAACACACTTATTTTAGTTCCAAAAGTGATAATTCAAATGCAATAGTCATTTACAGTCAAAAAATTACAGCTAAAAAAATGACAATTTCTGACCATCTGGAGAAAGTTCGACAGGCCACGGGTCATCGTTTTTCATCAGAAAATTGTTTTTTTGGACTGGTGAAAAATTCATTCAAAATGTCATTTGGATTGAGACTCATGTTGAATTACTTTTTTTTAAAGCCTCTATGTGACCAAAATTGCCATTTTTACAGACTTTTTCTCGTACTCAGAAGCTTCTATTTTGACCAATTTCAGGCATTATAATGACTATAAACCACACTTGTTTTAGTTCCAAGAGTTCTAATTCACATGCAATAGTCATTTACAGTCAAAAAACTTAAACATAAAAATTTACAATTTCTGACCATCTGGAGAAAGTTCGACAGGTCACGGGTCACCGTTTTTCATCAGAAAATGGATTTTTTGGACTGTAGAAAAATGTATTCAAAATGTCATTTGGATTGTGTCTCATGTTGAATAACTACTTTTTAAAGCCCCAATTTGACCAAAATTGCCATTTTTACAGACTTTTTCTCCTACTCAAAAGCATCTATTTCGACCAATTTCAGGCATTTAAATGACTCTAAACACACCTATTTTAGTTCCAAAAGTGATAATTAACATGCAATAGTCATTTACAGCCAAAAAATTAAAGATAAAAAAACGTACAATTTCTGACCATCTGGAGAAAGTTCGACAGGTCACGGGTCACCATTTTTCATCAGAAAATGGATTTTTTGGACTGTAGAAAAATGTATTCAAAATTTCATTTGGATTGAGACTCATGTTGAATTACTACTTTTTAAAGCCTCAATGTGACCAAAACTGCCATTTTTACAGACTTTTTCTCATACTCGGAAGCTTCTATTTCGACCAATTACAGGCATTTAAATGACTCTAAACACACTTATTTTTGTTCCAAGAGTTCTAATTCACATGCAATAGTCATTTACAGTCAAAAAATTAAACATAAAAAAATTACAATTTCTGACCATCTGGTGAAAGTTTCACAGGTCACTGGTCAATGTTTTTCATCAGAAAATTGTTTTTTTGGACTGTAGAAAATTTCATTCAAAATGTCATTTGGATTGAGCCTCATGTTGACTAACCACTTTTTAACGCCTCAATGTGACCAAAATTGCCATTTTTACAGACTTTTTCTCCTACTCAGAAGCTTCTATTTCTACCAATTTCAGGCATTAAAAAGACTCCAAACACACTTATTTTAGTTACAAAAGTGATAATTCACATACAATAGTCATTTACAGTCAAAAACTTAAACAATAAAAAATTACCAGTTCTGACCATCTGGAGAATGTTCGACAGGTCACGGGACACTGTTTTTCATCAGAAAATAGATTTTTTTGACTTTACAAAAATGTATTCAAAATGTCATTTGGATTGTGTCTCATGTTGAATAACTACTTTTTAAAGCCTCAATGTGACCAAATATTACCATTTTTATAGACTTTTTCTCCTACTCAGAAGCTTCTATTTTGACCAATTTCAGGCATTAATATGACTCTAAACACACTTCTTTTAGTTTCAAAAGTGATAATTCACATGCAATAGTCATTTACAGTCCAAAAATTAAACATAAAAAAATTACAATTTCTGACCATCTGGAGAAAGTTCGACAGGTCACGGGAACTGTTTTTCATCAGAAAATTGATTTTTTGGACTGTAGAAAAATGCATTCAAAATGTCATTTGGATTGAGCCTCATGTTGAATAACTACTTTTTAAAGCCCCAATTTGACCAAAATTGCCATTTTTACAGACTTTTTATCCTACTCAAAAGCTTCTATTTCGACAAATTTCAGGCATTAAAATGACTCTAAACACACCTATTTTAGTTCCAAAAGTGATAATTCACATGCAATAGTCATTTACAGTCAAAAAACTTAAACATAAAAAAATTACAATTTCTGACCATCTGGAGAAAGTTCGACAGGTCACGGGTCACCGTTTTTCATCAGAAAATGGATTTTTTGGACTGTAGAAAAATGTATTCAAAATGTCATTTGGATTGTGTCTCATGTTGAATAACTACTTTTTAAAGCCCCAATTTGACCAAAATTGCCATTTTTACAGACTTTTTCTCCTACTCAAAAGCATCTATTTCGACCAATTTCAGGCATTTAAATGACTCTAAACACACCTATTTTAGTTCCAAAAGTGATAATTAACATGCAATAGTCATTTACAGCCAAAAAATTAAAGATAAAAAAACGTGGGGGCGTGGCCAACCGGGCAGCGAAATGGCCGCTCTGTGAGCGAGCTCCGCCGGCTGCACAAATAAATCCTGAAATAATCCTACCCAAGCACGTGAAAAGTCCCGTTTTCTGCACCGGAGGGTGTCGCACATCGAGCAGCGCTGCCGTCTATCGTCTGTCGGCAGCTGGAAGCCGCGGAGCCGAGCTGTGCCCCTGTCCTCCCCGCCCGCGTGGATCCTCTGGTGAGAGCCCGCTGCTGAGAGGGTCGGAGGCGGCTGGCTGCGGCTGCGTGAGGCCGGGGCTGTGCGGGCCTGGGGTGAAGCGGCCGGCTGCTCCCTCGGACCTGGAGAGGGTGGAGGGGAGGAGTCCGTCGCAGCAGAAGCGGAACCATCTGGGGACCCGGCCGCTGTGCCCCGTCTGCCGCGCTGTGTGGAGCGCTGCCGGGCCGGCCTGCGCCCGACCGAGGAAGGAGGGCACCCGGGCGGCGCGGGCGCCATCTTGTGAACACCGGAGGAGGCGGCCGAGAGACTGACCTGCGCGGCACCTGGTGGGCACTGGACTATAGCTTGGCCCGCGCCCCTACACACTTGCTGTGGGGGTGGGCGACGACCTGTGCTGGATGACCTGCGGATGGGGCTGGCGCTGTGGTGACTGCTGGACACACGCTATAGGCTTTCGCTGGCTCTGCTGAGGGCGGCCCGTGGGCGATTGGAACTGCGAGGGGCCACGGTGCTGCCTTCGCGTGCTGCATCGTTCCTGTGCCAGACCCGGAGACTGGCGGCTTGAGGACGCGGCTTGATCGCGCCGGGGGCGGCTGAGCCGGGACAGTCGAGCTCCTGTGGACACCTGCGGAAAAGGAGGGGACGGCAGAGAGATTATATGCGGCGCCACAGGTGAGAGACAGTTGGACTGCACGAGGCCCATCGCGCCACACCCGCGCTGCCCGGCGAAAAGGGGGCAGACGGGGCCCGGCTGGCGGGCGCGATTACTCGCTATGCCCCAACCGATCTGAGGCCATAGGGGTGTAGAGGAGGCGGGGAGGCTGCACCCCGAGGGTTGACCCCGGCGCGAGGGGCGCTGTCTGGGATACGCTGCCATACCGGACTGCCTCAGCGGACACCTCCTTACAGGGGTCCGTGACAGGCCAGTCGCCATGGGAGGGAAGAACGAGGCGAAACAGTCCCGGCTCACATTTGAACACAAACGCCAGGCCAAGCAGCAGGCAGCGGACCAGGAGGCGGCGGAATCTTCCTCGCAGGGGTCGGGGCCTGAAAGTGAATACCGCGCGCTGATGCTCGAGGTGAGGTCGAGCCTGAAGAGTATTGATGCAAAACTGGACGCCATGGCCTCACAGCTGGAATCAGTTAAGCAACAGGTGGACTCGCACGAGTCACGACTCGACAGCCTGGAGAACGAACGCACTGAATGCTGTGAGTTCAGACGGGAGACCAAACAACACCTCACGTTTGTGGATAAGGAACTGGCATTCCTAAGGGCCAAGACTGATGATTTAGAGGCCAGGTCCCGCAGATCCAAAATTCGCATCACTGGCATCCCGGAAACGACGAACATGGGCAAGATGGAGCTCTATGTGTCGGAGCTGCTCCACGAGCTCTTTGATCCGGCGCTTTCCCCGATGTTCGCGGTTGAGAGGGCACACCGGTCGCTGGAGAAGAAGCCGCCAGTGGGGGCGGCGCCGCGCCCGATCCTGGCTAAGATCCTGAACTTTCAAGACAGAGACCTTATCTTACGCCTTGCACGTGAAAAGGGGAAAATCGAACATAAAGGTAACCACATCTCCTTTTACCCGGATTTCACTCCTCTGGTGCAGGCTGCCCGGAAAGAATTTCTGCCTGCCAAAAAGCTGCTCCTACAGGCTACCATCCCATATGCACTGTTATATCCAGCCAAGCTGAAGGTGACATACGAAGGCACCACTCACTACTTCACTGAGGCAAAGGAGGCGTTGAAGTTCGCTAAGCGGCTCGGCGGAGCTGCGGCTAGACGCACGTCGCCACGTGCGGAGATGATAGACGATCGCCTGAGTGACAATGACTGACCGGGACGTGAGTAGGCGGCTGGGGCCACCCATGCTGTTCATTGTGGGTTCTGCGGGATGGGTTGTCTTCTTCCCGCCGGTGATTGCACCTGTGGGCCGGATTCGTGGTTCCGGGGTGCCGAGGGAGGCCTATCCCTAGTATGTGCGATTTAACTCCAGAACTGGAACTCCTCGACAGGACAAGGGACTCGGATGTGTTCTGGGTTGCTTATGGTGTAGCCACCCTGTGAAAGCGGGGGAGTACGTCTGGAGCACCACGCCCCATGGGGTATCTCCCATTGTTTGCGGGTAACATGTGCACATATGTTTTGCGTGTACATGGTGGGGATCGGTCACAACCTGATTGGGGGGTTGGTGAGGGTGGAGGGCGGCGGGGGAAGTTGGGTTCGTTACAGTTTAACATGTTATGGTACGATGGATATGATTTTTGGCATTTTAACACACTGAGGACACACACAGGGCACGGGCTATACACTGTGTTGGTGATACAGTGCAGGGGCGAGGGCGTAGAGACATCACATGACTGATGGGATGACGACCGTTAGGTTATTGACGTGGAACGTTAGAGGGCTTGGGGACTACAAAAAGGCTAGGCTAATGCAGGGGTATCTCGCCCGACACAAGATAGATATCTGCTTTCTGCAGGAGACGCACCTTTCCTCCACTCCCTCACACAGGCTGAAACACTCACGTTGGGCAGGTGTGTACTACGCTGTCTATTCGAATTATGCCAGAGGGGTGGCCATACTCATATGGGCCGGGCTGGATTGGAAGGAACATCACACTGTATTGGACAAGGAAGGCCGCTATGTTATCACACACGGGGTGCTGCAGGGGAGGGAGATTGTATTGGCTGCAGTGTACGGACCTAACATTGATGACCCCGGCTTCTTCAGGGACCTGTGGGCTCAGATTGTGTTACGGGACTGTTCCACTATTATTCTAGGCGGGGATTTTAATGTGGCACTGGTGGACGCAATGGACCGTAGGGGGGCGGGTGGGCCAACCCACATCAGAGCGCGACAAGCCATTTTCGATATCATGGCCGAGGGATTGCTGTCGGATGTATGGAGAGATAGGCACCCCGCTGATGCTGTGGGGACTTGCATAACGAGCCAGCATGCGGCATGGTCCCGACTGGATTACTGGCTGGTCTCGCCGGAAGTGGCGACCTGGGGTGTTGAGGTGGACATTCAAGCACGGTCACTATCGGATCACGCCCCCTGCTTGCTAGGGATCCGCGTACCTGATGCCCCTACCCGCGCGTTCTCCTGGCGGCTACCCCAGCACGCACTCACAGACTCTGCTTTCACCGAAGAAATCAGGGAGGACATTGTGAAGTATTTTGGAACCAACACGGGGTCAGTGGCTACCGAGGCGTCCCTCTGGGACGCATTTAAGGCGGTGATCCGAGGCCAGTGTATTTCCAGACAGGCCGGGGTTCTCAAGACCATCCGCGGGATCCTGAGCAGATTGGAGAGGGAGCTACGGGACTTAGAGGTACGATTCTGTGCTGACCCGTCGCCTTCACTGGCGGCCCAAATGAAGGCCAAGCTCCTAGAGTTCGAAACCGAGGTGCAGCGTGAGGTCAAATTCCTGGGTAAGCAGGAGGAGGCCCGTCGGTACGGGGAGGGGGATAGACCTAGCAGGACCCTGGCGCGGCTGATTTCCCCGCGTGCGCAGTCCCACTTCATAGCCTCCATACAGGACGTGGGGGGTGAGCTCCGGCTAGGGCACGACGCAGTCCTGACTGCTTTTGCCCAGTTCTACTCATCCCTGTACACTTCTAGACAGACTACAGTTCCTCAGTCCCTAGATGCCTTCCTCGACTCGATCGCCCTTGTTTGGTTTAGCGACCACCACCGCCGCTACATGGATGTCCCGTTCACTGCCCGGGATGTGGCGCAAGTGATAAAGAGCATGCCCGCGCATAAAGCCCCTGGCCCGGACGGCCTGACCACCACCTTCTATAAAACATACGTTGATGAACTTGCCCCCAGGCTCCTCTCGGTATTTGCGGAGGCCCAGGAGACTGGTTCCCTGCCGGACTCGATGCGAGAGGCACTCATAATCACGCTGCTGAAACCGGACAAGGATAGCCAACTGCTGGACTCGTACCGTCCGCTCTCCCTTATTAACGTAGACGTCAAAATCTACGCTAAACTGATTGCAGACAGGCTTCAACCCTTGTTACCGATGGTGGCGCTGCCCGATCAATCGGGGTTTATCCCCGGCCGCGCCACGTCCCACAATTTGCGAACAATATTCTCAGTACTACACCACCTACACCCCTCTGTACAGGCGGCGGTCGTTTTCCTAGACGCAACGAAAGCGTTTGACTCGCTAGAGTGGCCCTACCTTTTTAGGATTCTCGGGAGAATGGGATTTAGTCCCCTCTTCATAAACCTGATTCGGCCCCTGTATGCCGCTCCAAGAGCACGGGTGCGGGTGAATGGGCTGATCTCCCAGCCTTTTGGCATATCACGCGGGACCAGGCAGGGGTGCCCTCTGTCCCCTCTACTTTTTGCCATTGCCATGGAGCCTCTGGCGGCTCGGGTCCGCCAGCACCATACCGCCCGGGGTATAGGCTTCAGCTCTCGCAGCCTGCTGATCTCCCTGTACGCAGACGATGTGACGTTATATGTCACCAATCCCGCCGAGAACCTGAGCCCACTTCTGAGGGAATTCGTGTGGTTCGAGGGATTGGCCGGTGTGGCGATTAACTGGTCCAAGTCGGTCGCGTTCCCCCTGACGGATGCCACATTGGAGGTGACCTCAGACTATCCCCTGCGCTGGGAAACAGACTCGGTCAAATACCTGGGGGTCTGGATCAGCCGTAGCCTGAACGACTTGTGGTTGCTGAATTTCGGCAGGGCAGTAGACTGGCTGGAAGGGAAAGTTGAACTCTGGATAGGCTCCCCCTGTCTCTGGTTGCGCGGATCGCCCTCGTAAAAATGGTGGTCCTTCCTAAGTTTTTATACCTATTCGTGAATGTACCCTTGCCCCTGACGACGCATTTCCACACACGGGTGCGGTCACTTCTGTTGACGCTGGTTTGGGCTGGAGGCCAGGCTCGATCCTCCTGCTTACTCTCCCGTTGCAACAGGGCGGACTGGGGGCCCCAGACATGGCATTATATGCGCTCTGCGCGCAGGCGCAGTTTCTGCACTTCTGGGTGTTCCCCACACCTTACCAACCGCATATTGCAGTGGAGACGGCGGCCGCTGCTCCTTTACCCCTGAGTGTGGCAGTATACGGAAAGCCGTCCCGCCCCTCCGGGGATGTGGACACGGTAGCCTTGCTTCGCTGGACATGGCGGGATCTGAAACGGCGGGCGCGACTTCCCCTCCTGTATGCACCGGCCGCCCCCCTGAGGGGCAACCCTTTGCTTCCCTGCCTGCTTGACAGAGGGGGGGCCGTGGTGGTCAGAGGAAAAATGCTGCACACCTTTGCTGACATTTACCCGGAGGGCACCTTCGGGGTTCCAGTGGAGGGTGAGTCTGACTCACAGGGGACCTTTAGTGATCTCTTTACCCTACACCAGCTAAGAGAATCCTGCAAAACGCTGTGGCCTCAATTCCCGGAGGAACCCCCACAACTCCAGGCATTACAAAACCTACTCTCGAGAGCTTCCCCCAAAAAACTGGTGTCCCGGCTCTACAACTGTATGCAAGAGCAGGCCCCTGTCGTGGTACCTACCTCGCTCACTGCGTGGAACGAGGATCTAGAGACCCCTTTGTCTGAAGAGCAATGGGCCTTTTGTTGTGGGCAATTGAAGGAACTATCCCCTAATTACAGGTTGCGCCTGGTGCATTTCAAGTTCTTACACAGGTACTATCGCACACCGCGATCGCTGCACCGTATGGGCCTGAGGGAGGATGACACCTGCTGGAAGTGTGGGGCCGAGCGGGCCACTTTCCTGCATGTGGCATGGAGCTGCCCGCGCCTGGAGGAATACTGGGTGAATATCTTCACGGCCGTCAATCAAATCCTTCACAGAACCGACACGCCGACGCCACTTCTGGGGCTGTTGGGATGTGTCCAAGCTACCCCACCAAAGACCAGGAAACTACACGCGCTACTGCTCCTTTATGCTAAACGGCAAGTGGCGGTGCGCTGGGGCCGTAAATCCGTGCCTAAATTTACAGAATGGGTGAAAGATGTTACGTATGGTAATGCACAGCTGGAATGTTACTGGGAGACGATGCCGACCGCTTCCCGTCCGAGGGACATCTGGGAGCCCTTTCTGCAGTGGACCCGGGAGGGGGCGGGTTCCCCCGACTCTCCACGTTCCCTGGCAGGGGCAGTTTCAGATGACATGGGTTGAGGGGGCTGGGGGTCGGGTGGTGTTGGCCTAGTATGCTGGGCTCTAGCCTAATTTACAGCTGCCGGTGGCTGACTAGGTGTGCATGCATTGAGACGGGGAGGTGGGAGGGGTAAGGTGTTTCGCCTTGCCGGGCCGGACAATGGGCCAGTGGGGGATATGGCTGGGACCACGTGGGTCGCGTCATACCTGGGTCCGATACATACTAAGGTTCGTCACTGCTGTGTGCCACTTGATATAGGGTGCCCCCTTTGTAGACTTCACTCCTGAATTGCCACGTGTAAACTGTTTGTGCGCTGCTGATTTCCATCTGTACCGGAGTTTGTGTTAGTTTTGTTTATGTAAAAATGTATATGGGTGTAATATGAAAACCGAATATTGCATTCACATTGATTTACAGTACTTGATCTGTTCCGACACAGCCCGCAGAAGCGGAAGCTTGGAGCACCTATAACTGTATTGTCATTTACTTGCTGACTTGAATAAACAAATTTAAAAAAAAAAAAAAGATAAAAAAACGTACAATTTCTGACCATCTGGAGAAAGTTCGACAGGTCACGGGTCACCATTTTTCATCAGAAAATGGATTTTTTGGACTGTAGAAAAATGTATTCAAAATTTCATTTGGATTGAGACTCATGTTGAATTACTACTTTTTAAAGCCTCAATGTGACCAAAACTGCCATTTTTACAGACTTTTTCTCATACTCGGAAGCTTCTATTTCGACCAATTACAGGCATTTAAATGACTCTAAACACACTTATTTTTGTTCCAAGAGTTCTAATTCACATGCAATAGTCATTTACAGTCAAAAAATTAAACATAAAAAAATTACAATTTCTGACCATCTGGAGAAAGTTCGACAGGTCACGGGTCACCATTTTTCATCAGAAAATGGATTTTTTGGACTGTAGAAAAATGTATTCAAAATGTCATTTGGATTGTGTCTCATGTTGAATAATTACTTTTTAAAGCCCCAATTTGACCAAAATTGCCATTTTTACAGACTTTTTCTCCTACTCAAAAGCTTCTATTTCGACCAATTTCAGGCATTTAAATGACTCTAAACGCACTTATTTTAGTTACAAAAGTGATAATTCACATGCACTAGTCATTTACAGTCAAAAACTTACACAATAAAAAATTACCAATTCTGACCATCTGGAGAATGTTCGACAGGTCACGGGTCATCATTTTTCATCCGAAAATTGTTTTTTTCGACTGTAGAAAAATGTATTCAAAATGTCATTTGGATTTTGCCTCATGTTTAATAACTACTTTTTAAACCCTCAATGTGACCAAAATTGCCATTTTTACAGACTTTTTCTCCTACTCAGAAGCTTCTATTTCGACCAATTTCAGGCATTAAAATGACTCTAAACACACTTATTTTAGTTCCAAAAGTGATAATTCACATGCAATAGTCATTTACAGTCAAAAAATTAAAGCAAAAAAAATGACAATTTCTGACCATCTGGAGAAAGTTCGACAGGTCATCGTTTTTCATCAGAAAATTGTTTTTTTGGACTGTAGAAAAAATTCATTCAAAATGTCATTTGGATTGAGACTCATGTTGAATTACTACTTTTTAAAGCCTCTATGTGACTAAAATTGACATTTTTACAGACTTTTTCTCGTACTCAGAAGCTTCTATTTTGACCAATTTCAGGCATTAAAATGACTATAAACACGCTTATTTTAGTTCCAAGAGTTCTAATTCACATGCAATAGTCATTTACAGTCAAAAAATTAAACATAAAAAAATTACAATTTCTGACCATCTGGAGAAAGTTCGACAGGTCACGGGTCACCATTTTTCATCAGAAAATGGATTTTTTGGACTGTAGAAAAATGTATTCAAAATGTCATTTGGATTGTGTCTCATGTTGAATAATTACTTTTTAAAGCCCCAATTTGACCAAAATTGCCATTTTTACAGACTTTTTCTCCTACTCAAAAGCATCTATTTCGACCAATTTCAGGCATTTAAATGACTCTAAACACACTTATTTTAGTTACAAAAGTGATAATTCACATGCAATAGTCATTTACAGTCAAAAACTTACACAATAAAAATTTACCAATTCTGACCATCTGGAGAATGTTCGACAGGTCACGGGTCATCATTTTTCATCTGAAAATTGTTTTTTTGGACTGTAGAAAAATGTATTAAAAATTTCATTTGGATTGAGACTCATGTTGAATAACTACTTTTTAATACCTCAATGTGTCTAAAATTGCCATTTTTACAGACTTTTTCTCCTACTCAGAAGCTTCTATTTCGACCAATTTCAGGCATTAAAATGACTCTAAACACACTTATTTTAGTTCCAAAAGTGATAATTCACATGCAATAGTCATTTACAGTTAAAAAATTAAAGTAAAAAAAATTACAATTTCTGACCATCTGGAGAAAGTACGACAGGTCACGGGTCATCGTTTTTCATCACAAAATTGTTTTTTTGGAGTGTAGAAAAATTAATTCAAAATGTCATTTGGATTGAGACTCATGTTGAATTACTACTTTTTAAAGCCTCTATTTGACCAAAATTGCCATTTTTACAGACTTTTTCTCCTACTCAGAAGCTTCTATTTCTACCAATTTCAGGCATTAAAAAGACTCTAAACACACTTATTTTAGTTACAAAAGTGATAATTCACATACAATAGTCACTTACAGTCAAAAACTTAAACAATAAAAAATTACCAATTCTGACCATCTGGAGAATGTTCGACAGGTCACAGGACACTGTTTTTCATCAGAAAATAGATTTTTTTGACTTTACAAAAATGTATTCAAAATGTCATTTGGATTGTGTCTCATGTTGAATAACTACTTTTTAAAGCCTCAATGTGACCAAAATTGCCATTTTTATAGACTTTTTCTCCTACTCAGAAGCTTCTATTTTGACCAATTTCAGGCATTAATATGACTCTAAACACACTTATTTTAGTTCCAAAAGTGATAATTTACATGCAATAGTCATTTACAGTCAAAAAATTAAACATAAAAAAAATTTCAATTTCTGACCATCTGGAGAAAGTTCGACAGGTCACGGGTCACCGTTTTTCATCAGAAAATGGATTTTTTGGACTGTAGAAAAATGTATTCAAAATGTCATTTGGATTGTGCCTCATGTTGAATAACTATTTTTTAAAGCCTCAATGTGACCAAAATTGCCATTTTTACAGACTTTTTCTCCTACTCAGAAGCTTCTATTTCGACCAATTTCAGGCATTGAAATGACTCTAAACACACGTATTTTAGTTCCAAAAGTGATAATTAACATGCAATAGTCATCTACAGTCAAAAAATTAAACATACAAAAATTACAATTTCTGACCATCTGGAGAAAGTTTGACAGGTCACCGTTTTTTATCAGAAAATGAATTTTTTTGGACTGTAGACAAATGTATACAAAACGTCATTTGGATTGATACTCATGTTGAATTACTACTTTTTAAGGCCTCAATGGGACCAAAACTGCCATTTTTACAGACTTTTTCTCCTACTCAAAAGCTTCTATTTCGACCAATTTCAGGCATTTAAATGACTCTAAACGCACTTATTTTAGTTACAAAAGTGATAATTCACATGCAATAGTCATTTACAGTCAAAAACTTACACAATAAAAAATTACCAATTCTGACCATCTGGAGAATGTTCGACAGGTCACGGGTCATCATTTTTCATCCGAAAACTGTTTTTTTCGACTGTAGAAAAATGTATTCAAAATGTCATTTGGATTTTGCCTCATATTTAATAACTACTTTTTAAACCCTCAATGTGACCAAAATTGCCATTTTTACAGACTTTTTCTCCTACTCAGAAGCTTCTATTTCGACCAATTTCAGGCATTAAAATGACTCTAAACACACTTATTTTAGTTCCAAAAGTGATAATTCACATGCAATAGTCATTTACAGTCAAAAAATAACAGCTAAAAAAATGACAATTTCTGACCATCTGGAGAAAGTTCGACAGGTCACGGGTCATCGTTTTTCATCAGAAAATTGTTTTTTTGGACTGTAGAACAATTCATTCAAAATGTCATTTGGATTGAGACTCATGTTGAATTACTACTTTTTAAAGCCTCTATGTGACCAAAATTGCCATTTTTACAGACTTTTTCTCGTACTCAGAAGCTTCTATTTTGACCAATTTCAGGCATTAAAATGACTATAAACACACTTATTTTAGTTCCAAAAGTGATAATTCACATGCAATAGTCATTTACAGTCAAAAAATTAAACATAAAAAAAATTTCAATTTCTGACCATCTGGAGAAAGTTCGACAGGTCACGGGTCACCGTTTTTCATCAGAAAATGGATTTTTTGGACTGTAGAAAAATGTATTCAAAATGTCATTTGGATTGAGACTCATGTTGAATTACTACTTTTTAAAGCCTCTATGTGACCAAAATTGCCATTTTTACAGACTTTTTCTCGTACTCAGAAGCTTCTATTTTGACCAATTTCAGGCATTGAAATGACTCTAAACACACGTATTTTAGTTCCAAAAGTGATAATTAACATGCAATAGTCATTTACAGTCAAAAAATTAAACATACAAAAATTACAATTTCTGACCATCTGGAGAAAGTTTGACAGGTCACCGTTTTTCATCAGAAAATGGATTTTTTTGGACTGTAGACAAATGTATACAAAACGTCATTTGGATTGATACTCATGTTGAATTACTACTTTTTAAAGCCCCAATTTGACCAAAATTACCATTTTTACAGACTTTTTCTCCTACTCAAAAGCATCTATTTCGACCAATTTCAGGCATTTAAATGACTCTAAACACACTTATTTTAGTTACAAAAGTGATAATTCACATGCAATAGTCATTTACAGTCAAAAACTTACACAATAAACATTTTCCAATTCTGACCATCTGGAGAATGTTCGACAGGTCACGGGTCATCATTTTTCATCTGAAAATTGTTTTTTTGGACTGTAGAAAAATGTATTCAAAATTTCATTTGGATTTTGCCTCATGTTTAATAACTACTTTTTAAACCCTCAATGTGACCAAAATTTTCATTTTTACAGACTTTTTCTCCTACTCAGAAGCTTCTATTTCGACCAATTTCAGGCATTAAAATGACTCTAAACACACTTATTTTAGTTCCAAAAGTGATAATTCACATGCAATAGTCATTTACAGTCAAAAAATTAAAGCTAAAAAAATGACAATTTCTGACCATCTGGAGAAAGTCCGACAGGTCACGGGTCATCGTTTTTCATCAGAAAATTAATTTTTTGGACTGTAGAAAATTTCATTCAAAATGTCATTTGAATTGAGACTCATGTTGAATTACTACTTTTTAAAGCCTCTATGTGACCAAAATTGCCATTTTTACAGACTTTTTCTCGTACTCGGAAGCTTCTATTTCGACCAATTACAGGCATTTAAATGACTATAAACACACTTATTTTAGTTCCAAGAGTTCTAATTCACATGCAATAGTCATTTACAGTCAAAAAATTAAACATAAAAAAATTACAATTTCTGACCATCTGGTGAAAGTTTCACAGGTCACTGGTCAATGTTTTTCATCAGAAAATTGTTTTTTTGGACTGTGGAAAAATTCATTCAAAATGTCATTTGGATTGAGCCTCATGTTGACTAACCACTTTTTAACGCCTCAATGTGACCAAAATTGCCATTTTTACAGACTTTTTCTCCTACTCAGAAGCTTCTATTTCTACCAATTTCAGGCATTAAAAAGACTCCAAACACACTTATTTTAGTTACAAAAGTGATAATTCACATGCAATAGTCATTTACAGTCAAAATATTAAACATAAAAAAATTACAATTTTTGACCATCTGGATAAAGTTCGACAGGTCACGGGTCACCGTTTTTCATCAGAAAATGGATTTTTTGGACTATAGAAGAATGTATACAAAATGTCATTTGGATTGAGACTCATGTTGAATTACTACTTTTTAAAGCCTCAATGTGACCAAAACTGCCATTTTTACAGACTTTTTATCCTACTCAGAAGCTTCTATTTCGACTAATTTCAGGCATTAAAATGACTCTAGCACACTTATTTTAGTTCCAAAAGTGATAATTAACATGCAATAGTCATTTACAGTAAAAAAATTAAACGTAAAAAAATTACAATTTCTGACCATCTGGAGAAAGTTCGACAGGTCACGGGTCACCGTTTTTCATCAGAAAATGGATTTTTTGGACTGTAGAAAAATGTATTCAAAATGTCATTTGGATTGTGCCTCATGTTGAATAACTATTTTTTAAAGCCTCAATGTGACCAAAATTGCCATTTTTACAGACTTTTTCTTCTACTCAGAAGCTTCTATTTCGACCAATTTCAGGCATTAAAATGACTCTAAACACACGTATTTTAGTTCCAAAAGTGATAATTAACATGCAATAGTCATTTACAGTCAAAAAATTAAACATACAAAAATTGCAATTTCTGACCATCTGGAGAAAGTTCGACAGGTCACGGGTCACCGTTTTTCATCAGAAAATGGATTTTTTGGACTGTAGACAAATGTATACAAAACGTCATTTGGATTGAGACTCATGTTGAATTACTACTTTTTAAAGCCTCAATGGGACCAAAACTGCCATTTTTACAGACTTTTTCTCCTACTCAAAAGCTTCTATTTCGACCAATTTCAGGCATTTAAATGACTCTAAACGCACTTATTTTAGTTACAAAAGTGATAATTCACATGCAATAGTCATTTACAGTCAAAAACTTACACAATAAAAAATTACCAATTCTGACCATCTGGAGAATGTTTGACAGGTCACGGGTCATCATTTTTCATCCGAAAATTGTTTTTTTTGACTGTAGAAAAATTTATTCAAAATGTCATTTGGATTTTGCCTCATGTTTAATAACTACTTTTTAAACCCTCAATGTGACCAAAATTGCCATTTTTACAGACTTTTTCTCCTACTCAGAAGCTTCTATTTCGACCAATTTCAGGCATTAAAATGACTCTAAACACACTTATTTTAGTTCCAAAAGTGATAATTCACATGCAATAGTCATTTACAGTCAAAAAATTAAACATAAAAAAATTACAATTTCTGACCATCTGGAGAAAGTTCGACAGGTCACGGGTCACCGTTTTTCATCAGAAAATGGATTTTTTGGACTGTAGAAAAATGTATTCAAAATGTCATTTGGATTGAGACTCATGTTCAATAACTACTTTTTAAAGCCTCAATGTGACCAAAATTGCCACTTTTACAAACTTATTCTCCTACTCAGAAGCTTCTATTTCGACCAATTTCAGGCATTAAAATGACTCTAAACACACTTATTTTAGTTCCAAAAGTGATAATTCACATGCAATAGTCATTTACAGTCAAAAAATAACAGCTATAAAAATGACAATTTCTGACCATATGGAGAAAGTTCGACAGGTCACGGGTCATCGTTTTTCATCAGAAAATTGTTTTTTTGGACTGTAGAAAAATTCATTCAAAATGTCATTTGGATTGAGACTCATGTTGAATTACTACTTTTTAAAGCCTCTATGTGACCAAAATTGCCATTTTTACAGACTTTTTCTCGTACTCAGAAGCTTCTATTTTGACCAATTTCAGGCATTAAAATGACTATAAACACACTTATTTTAGTTCCAAGAGTTCTAATTCACATGCAATAGTCATTTACAGTCAAAAAATTAAACATAAAAAAATTACAATTTCTGACCATCTGGAGAAAGTTCGACAGGTCACGGGTCACCATTTTTCATCAGAAAATGGATTTTTTGGACTGTAGAAAAATGTATTCAAAATGTCATTTGGATTTTGCCTCATGTTTAATAACTACTTTTTAAACCCTCAATGTGACCAAAATTTTCATTTTTACAGACTTTTTCTCCTACTCAGAAGCTTCTATTTCGACCAATTTCAGGCATTAAAATGACTCTAAACACACTTATTTTAGTTCCAAAAGTGATAATTCACATGCAATAGTCATTTACAGTCAAAAAATTAAAGCTAAAAAAATGACAATTTCTGACCATCTGGAGAAAGTTCGACAGGTCACGGGTCACCGTTTTTCATCAGAAAATGGATTTTTTGGACTGTAGAAAAATGTATTCAAAATGTCATTTGGATTGTGTCTCATGTTGAATAACTACTTTTTAAAGCCCCAATTTGACCAAAATTGCCATTTTTACAGACTTTTTCTCCTACTCAAAAGCATCTATTTCGACCAATTTCAGGCATTTAAATGACTCTAAACACACTTATTTTAGTTCCAAAAGTGATAATTAACATGCAATAGTCATTTACAGTCAAAAACTTACACAACAAAAAAATTACCAATTCTGACCATCTAGAGAATGTTCGACAGGTCACGAGTCATCATTTTTCATCTGAAAATAGTTTTTTTGGACTGTAGAAAAATGTATTCAAAATGTCATTTGGATTGAGACTCATGTTGAATAACTACTTTTTAACGCCTCAATGTGACTAAAATAGCCATTTTTACAGACTCTTTCTCCTACTCAGAAGCTTCTATTTCTACCAATTTCAGGCATTAAAATGACTCTAAACACACGTATTTTAGTTCCAAAATTGATAATTAACATGCAATAGTCATTTACAGTCAAAAAATTAAACATACAAAAATTACAATTTCTGACCATCTGGAGAAAGTTCGACAGGTCACCGTTTTTCATCAGAAAATGGATTTTTTTGGACTGTAGACAAATGTATACAAAACATCATTTGGATTGAGACTCATGTTGAATTACTACTTTTTAAAGCCTCAATGGGACCAAAACTGCCATTTTTACAGACTTTTTCTCCTACTCAAAAGCTTCTATTTTGACCAATTTCAGGCATTTAAATGACTCTAAACGCACTTATTTTAGTTACAAAAGTGATAATTCACATGCAATAGTCATTTACAGTCAAAAACTTACACAATAAAAAATTACCAATTCTGACCATCTGGAGAATGTTCGACAGGTCACGGGTCATCATTTTTCATCCGAAAATTGTTTTTTTCGACTGTAGAAAAATGTATTCAAAATGTCATTTGGATTTTGCCTCATGTTTAATAACTACTTTTTAAACCCTCAATGTGACCAAAATTGCCATTTTTACAGACTTTTTCTCCTACTCAGAAGCTTCTATTTCGACCAATTTCAGGCATTAAAATGACTCTAAACACACTTATTTTAGTTCCAAAAGTGATAATTCACATGCAATAGTCATTTACAGTCAAAAAATTAAAGCAAAAAAAATGACAATTTCTGACCATCTGGAGAAAGTTCGACAGGTCACGGGTCACCGTTTTTCATCAGAAAATGGATTTTTTGGACTGTAGAAAAATGTATTCAAAATGTCATTTGGATTGAGACTCATGTTCTATAACTACTTTTTAAAGCCTCAATGTGACCAAAATTGCCACTTTTACAAACTTATTCTCCTACTCAGAAGCTTCTATTTCGACCAATTTCAGGCATTAAAATGACTCTAAACACACTTATTTTAGTTCCAAAAGTGATAATTCACATGCAATAGTCATTTACAGTCAAAAAATAACAGCTATAAAAATGACAATTTCTGACCATATGGAGAAAGTTCGACAGGTCACGGGTCATCGTTTTTCATCAGAAAATTGTTTTTTTGGACTGTAGAAAAATTCATTCAAAATGTCATTTGGATTGAGACTCATGTTGAATTACTACTTTTTAAAGCCTCTATGTGACCAAAATTGCCATTTTTACAGACTTTTTCTCGTACTCAGAAGCTTCTATTTTCACCAATTTCAGGCATTAAAATGACTATAAACACACTTATTTTAGTTCCAAGAGTTCTAATTCACATGCAATAGTCATTTACAGTCAAAAAATTAAACATAAAAAAATTACAATTTCTGACCATCTGGAGAAAGTTCGACAGGTCACGGGTCACCATTTTTCATCAGAAAATTGATTTTTTGGACTGTAGAAAAATGTATTCAAAATGTCATTTGGATTTTGCCTCATGTTTAATAACTACTTTTTAAACCCTCAATGTGACCAAAATTTTCATTTTTACAGACTTTTTCTCCTACTCAGAAGCTTCTATTTCGACCAATTTCAGGCATTAAAATGACACTAAACACACTTATTTTAGTTCCAAAAGTGATAATTCACATGCAATAGTCATTTACAGTCAAAAAATTAAAGCTAAAAAAATGACAATTTCTGACCATCTGGAGAAAGTTCGACAGGTCACGGGTCACCGTTTTTCATCAGAAAATGGATTTTTTGGACTGTAGAAAAATGTATTCAAAATGTCATTTGGATTGTGTCTCATGTTGAATAACTACTTTTTAAAGCCCCAATTTGACCAAAATTGCCATTTTTACAGACTTTTTCTCCTACTCAAAAGCATCTATTTCGACCAATTTCAGGCATTTAAATGACTCTAAACACACTTATTTTAGTTCCAAAAGTGATAATTAACATGCAATAGTCATTTACAGTCAAAAACTTACACAACAAAAAATTACCAATTCTGACCATCTAGAGAATGTTCGACAGGTCACGGGTCATCATTTTTCATCTGAAAATAGTTTTTTTGGACTGTAGAAAAATGTATTCAAAATGTCATTTGGATTGAGACTCATGTTGAATAACTACTTTTTAACGCCTCAATGTGACTAAAATAGCCATTTTTACAGACTCTTTCTCCTACTCAGAAGCTTCTATTTCTACCAATTTCAGGCATTAAAATGACTCTAAACACACGTATTTTAGTTCCAAAATTGATAATTAACATGCAATAGTCATTTACAGTCAAAAAATTAAACATACAAAAATTACAATTTCTGACCATCTGGAGAAAGTTCGACAGGTCACCGTTTTTCATCAGAAAATGGATTTTTTTGGACTGTAGACAAATGTATACAAAACATCATTTGGATTGAGACTCATGTTGAATTACTACTTTTTAAAGCCTCAATGGGACCAAAACTGCCATTTTTACAGACTTTTTCTCCTACTCAAAAGCTTCTATTTTGACTAATTTCAGGCATTTAAATGACTCTAAACGCACTTATTTTAGTTACAAAAGTGATAATTCACATGCAATAGTCATTTACAGTCAAAAACTTACACAATAAAAAATTACCAATTCTGACCATCTGGAGAATGTTCGACAGGTCACGGGTCATCATTTTTCATCCGAAAATTGTTTTTTTCGACTGTAGAAAAATGTATTCAAAATGTCATTTGGATTTTGCCTCATGTTTAATAACTACTTTTTAAACCCTCAATGTGACCAAAATTGCCATTTTTACAGACTTTTTCTCCTACTCAGAAGCTTCTATTTCGACCAATTTCAGGCATTAAAATGACTCTAAACACACTTATTTTAGTTCCAAAAGTGATAATTCACATGCAATAGTCATTTACAGTCAAAAAATTAAAGCTAAAAAAATGACAATTTCTGACCATCTGGAGAAAGTTCGACAGGTCACGGGTCACCGTTTTTCATCAGAAAATGGATTTTTTGGACTGTAGAAAAATGTATTCAAAATGTCATTTGGATTGTGTCTCATGTTGAATAACTACTTTTTAAAGCCCCAATTTGACCAAAATTGCCATTTTTACAGACTTTTTCTCCTACTCAAAAGCATCTATTTCGACCAATTTCAGGCATTTAAATGACTCTAAACACACTTATTTTAGTTCCAAAAGTGATAATTAACATGCAATAGTCATTTACAGTCAAAAACTTACACAACAAAAAAATTACCAATTCTGACCATCTAGAGAATGTTCGACAGGTCACGGGTCATCGTTTTTCATCTGAAAATAGTTTTTTTGGACTGTAGAAAAATGTATTCAAAATGTCATTTGGATTGAGACTCATGTTGAATAACTACTTTTTAACGCCTCAATGTGACTAAAATAGCCATTTTTACAGACTCTTTCTCCTACTCAGAAGCTTCTATTTCTACCAATTTCAGGCATTAAAATGACTCTAAACACACGTATTTTAGTTCCAAAATTGATAATTAACATGCAATAGTCATTTACAGTCAAAAAATTAAACATTCAAAAATTACAATTTCTGACCATCTGGAGAAAGTTCGACAGGTCACCGTTTTTCATCAGAAAATGGATTTTTTTGGACTGTAGACAAATGTATACAAAACATCATTTGGATTGAGACTCATGTTGAATTACTACTTTTTAAAGCCTCAATGGGACCAAAACTGCCATTTTTACAGACTTTTTCTCCTACTCAAAAGCTTCTATTTTGACCAATTTCAGGCATTTAAATGACTCTAAACGCACTTATTTTAGTTACAAAAGTGATAATTCACATGCAATAGTCATTTACAGTCAAAAACTTACACAATAAAAAATTACCAATTCTGACCATCTGGAGAATGTTCGACAGGTCACGGGTCATCATTTTTCATCCGAAAATTGTTTTTTTCGACTGTAGAAAAATGTATTCAAAATGTCATTTGGATTTTGCCTCATGTTTAATAACTACTTTTTAAACCCTCAATGTGACCAAAATTGCCATTTTTACAGACTTTTTCTCCTACTCAGAAGCTTCTATTTCGACCAATTTCAGGCATTAAAATGACTCTAAACACACTTATTTTAGTTCCAAAAGTGATAATTCACATGCAATAGTCATTTACAGTCAAAAAATTAAAGCAAAAAAAATGACAATTTCTGACCATCTGGAGAAAGTTCGCCAGGTCATCGTTTTTCATCAGAAAATTGTTTTTTTGGACTGTAGAAAAAATTCATTCAAAATGTCATTTGGATTGAGACTCATGTTGAATTACTACTTTTTAAAGCCTCTATGTGACTAAAATTGCCATTTTTACAGACTTTTTATCGTACTCAGAAGCTTCTATTTTGACCAATTTCAGGCATTAAAATGACTATAAACACGCTTATTTTAGTTCCAAGAGTTCTAATTCACATGCAATAGTCATTTACAGTCAAAAAATTAAACATAAAAAAATGACAATTTCTGACCATCTGGAGAAAGTTTGACAGGTCACGGGTCATCGTTTTTCATCAGAAAATTGTTTTTTTGGACTGTAGAAAAATTCATTCAAAATGTCATTTGGATTGAGACTCATGTTGAATTACTACTTTTTAAAGCCTCTATGTGACCAAAATTGCCATTTTTACAGACTTTTGTTCGTACTCAGAAGCTTCTATTTTGACCAATTTCAGGCATTATAATGACTATAAACACACTTGTTTTAGTTCCAAGAGTTCTAATTCACATGCAATAGTCATTTACAGTCAAAAAACTTAAACATAAAAAAATTACAATTTCTGACCATCTGGAGAAAGTTCGACAGGTCACGGGTCACCGTTTTTCATCAGAAAATGGATTTTTTGGACTGTAGAAAAATGTATTCAAAATGTAATTTGGATTGTGTCTCATGTTGAATAACTACTTTTTAAAGCCCCAATTTGACCAAAATTGCCATTTTTACAGACTTTTTCTCCTACTAAAAGCATCTATTTCGACCAATTTCAGGCATTTAAATGACTCTAAACACACTTATTTTAGTTCCAAAAGTGATAATTAACATGCAATAGTCATTTACAGCCAAAAAATTAAAGATAAAAAAACGTACAATTTCTGACCATCTGGAGAAAGTTTGACAGGTCACGGGTCACCATTTTTCATCAGAAAATTGATTTTTTGGACTGTAGAAAAATGTATTCAAAATTTCATTTGGATTGAGACTCATGTTGAATAACTACTTTTTAATACCTCAATGTGTCCAAAATTGCCATTTTTACAGACTTTTTCTCCTACTCAGAAGCTTCTATTTCGACCAATTTCAGGCATTAAAATGACTCTAAACACACTTATTTTAGTTCCAAAAGTGATAATTCACATGCAATAGTAATTTACAGTTAAAAAATTAAAGTAAAAAAATTTATAATTTCTGACCATCTGGAGAAAGTTCGACAGGTCACGGGTCACCGTTTTTCATCAAAAAATGGATTTTTTGGACTATAGAAAAATGTATACAAAATGTCATTTGGATTGAGACTCATGTTGAATAACTACTTTTTAAAGCCTCAATGTGACCAAAATTGCCATTTTTACAGACTTTTTCTCCTACTCAGAAGCTTCTATTTCTACCAATTTCAGGCTTTAAAAAGACTCTAAACACACTTATTTTAGTTACTAAAGTGATAATTCACATACAATAGTCATTTACAGTCAAAAACTTAAACAATAAAAAATTACCAGTTCTGACCATCTGGAGAATGTTCGACAGGTCACGGGACACTGTTTTTCATCAGAAAATAGATTTTTTTGACTTTACAAAAATGTATTCAAAATGTCATTTGGATTGTGTCTCATGTTGAATATCTACTTTTTAAAGCCTCAATGTGACCAAAATTGCCATTTTTATAGACTTTTTCTCCTACTCAGAAGCTTCTATTTTGACCAATTTCAGGCATTAATATGACTCTAAACACACTTCTTTTAGTTTCAAAAGTGATAATTCACATGCAATAGTCATTTACATTCAAAAAATTAAACATTAAAAAATTACAATTTCTGACCATCTGGAGAAAGTTCGACAGGTCACGGGAACTGTTTTTCATCAGAAAATTGATTTTTTGGACTGTAGAAAAATGTATTCAAAATGTCATTTGGATTGAGCCTCATGTTGAATAACTACTTTTTAAAGCCCCAATTTGACCAAAATTGCCATTTTTACAGACTTTTTATCCTACTCAAAAGCTTCTATTTTGACAAATTTCAGGCATTAAAATGACTCTAAACACACCTATTTTAGTTCCAAAAGTGATAATTCACATGCAATAGTCATTTACAGTCAAAAAATTAAAGTAAAAAAAATTACAATTTCTGACCATCTGTAGAAAGTTCGACAGGTCATCGTTTTTCATCAGAAAATTGTTTTTTGGACTGTAGAAAAATTCATTCAAAATGCCATTTGGATTGAGACTTATGTTGAATTACTTCTTTTTAAAGCCTCTATGTGACCAAAATTGCCATTTTTACAGACTTTTTCTCCTACTCAGAAGCTTCTATTTCTACCAATTTCAGGCATTAAAAAGACTCTAAACACACTTATTTTAGTTACAAAAGTGATAATTCACATGCAATAGTCATTTACAGTCAAAAAATTAAACATAAAAAAATTACAATTTCTGACCATCTGGAGAAAGTTCGACAGGTCACGGGTCACCGTTTTTCATCAGAAAATGGATTTTTTGGACTATAGAAGAATGTATACAAAATGTCATTTGGATTGAGACTCATGTTGAATTACTACTTTTTAAAGCCTCAATGTGACCAAAACTGCCATTTTTACAGACTTTTTATCCTACTCAGAAGCTTCTATTTCGACTAATTTCAGGCATTAAAATGACTCTAAACACACTTATTTTAGTTCCAAAAGTGATAATTAACATGCAATAGTCATTTACAGTAAAAAAATTAAACGTAAAAAAATTACAATTTCTGACCATCTGGAGAAAGTTCGACAGGTCACGGGTCACCGTTTTTCATCAGAAAATGGATTTTTTGGACTGTAGAAAAATGTATTCAAAATGTCATTTGGATTGTGCCTCATGTTGAATAACTATTTTTTAAAGCCTCAATGTCACCAAAATTGCCATTTTTACAGACTTTTTCTCCTACTCAGAAGCTTCTATTTCGACCAATTTCAGGCATTAAAATGACTCTAAACACACGTATTTTAGTTCCAAAAGTGATAATTAACATGCAATAGTCATTTACAGTCAAAAAATTAAACATACAAAGATTACAATATCTGACCATCTGGAGAAAGTTCGACAGGTCACGGGTCACCGTTTTTCATCAGAAAATGGATTTTTTGGACTGTAGACAAATGTATACAAAACGTCATTTGGATTGAGACTCATGTTGAATTACTACTTTTTAAAGCCTCAATGGGACCAAAACTGCCATTTTTACAGACTTTTTCTCCTACTCAAAAGCTTCTATTTCGACCAATTTCAGGCATTAAAATGACTCTAAACGCACTTATTTTAGTTACAAAAGTGATAATTCACATGCAATAGTCATTTACAGTCAAAAACGTACACAATAAAAAATTACCAATTCTGACCATCTGGAGAATGTTTGACAGGTCACGGGTCATCATTTTTCATCCGAAAATTGTTTTTTGGACTGTAGAAAAATTTATTCAAAATGTCATTTGGATTTTGCCTCGTGTTTAATAACTACTTTTTAAACCCTCAATGTGACCAAAATTGCCATTTTTACAGACTTTTTCTCCTACTCAGAAGCTTCTATTTCGACCAATTTCAGGCATTAAAATGACTCTAAACACACTTATGTTAGTTCCAAAAGTGATAATTAACATGCAATAGTCATTTACAGTCAAAAAATTAAAGATAAAAAAACTTACAATTTCTGACCATCTGGAGAAAGTTCGACAGGTCACGGGTCACAATTTTTCATCAGAAAATGGATTTTTTGGACTGTAGAAAAATGTATTAAAAATTTCATTTGGATTGAGACTCATGTTGAATAACTACTTTTTAATACCTCAATGTGTCTAAAATTGCCATTTTTACAGACTTTTTCTCCTACTCAGAAGCTTCTATTTCGACCAATTTCAGGCATTAAAATGACTCTAAACACACTTATTTTAGTTCCAAAAGTGATAATTCACATGCAATAGTCATTTACAGTTAAAAAATTAAAGTAAAAAAAATTACAATTTCTGACCATCTGGAGAAAGTACGACAGGTCACGGGTCATCGTTTTTCATCACAAAATTGTTTTTTTGGAGTGTAGAAAACTTAATTCAAAATGTCATTTGGATTGAGACTCATGTTGAATTACTACTTTTTAAAGCCTCTATGTGACCAAAATTGCCATTTTTACAGACTTTTTCTCCTACTCAGAAGCTTCTATTTTGACCAATTACAGGCATTTAAATGACTCTAAACACACTTATTGTTGTTCCAAGAGTTCTAATTCACATGCAATAGTCATTTACAGTCAAAAAATTAAACATAAAAAAATTACAATTTCTGACCATCTGGTGAAAGTTTCACAGTCATCGTTTTTCATCAGAAAATTGTTTTTTTGGACTGTAGAAAAATTCATTCAAAATGTCATTTGGATTGAGCCTCATGTTGAATAACCACTTTTTAACACCTCAATGTGACCAAAATTGCCATTTTTACAGACTTTTTCTCCTACTCAGAAGCTTCTATTTCTACCAATTTCAGGCATTAAAAAGACTCTAAAC
Organism: Triturus cristatus; assembly: GCF_964204655.1. NCBI lineage: Eukaryota > Metazoa > Chordata > Amphibia > Caudata > Salamandridae > Triturus > Triturus cristatus. The sequence continues at coordinate 1,088,448,490 of NC_140591.1, forward strand.
ACACCTATTTTAGTTACAAAAGTGATAATTCACATACAATAGTCATTTACAGTCAAAAACTTAAACAATAAAAAATTACCAATTCTGACCATCTGGAGAATGTTCGACAGGTCACAGGACACTGTTTTTCATCAGAAAATAGATTTTTTTGACTTTACAAAAATGTATTCAAAATGTCATTTGGATTGTGTCTCATGTTGAATAACTACTTTTTAAAGCCTCAATGTGACCAAAATTGCCATTTTTATAGACTTTTTCTCCTACTCAGAAGCTTCTATTTTGACCAATTTCAGGCATTAATATGACTCTAAACACACTTCTTTTAGTTCCAAAAGTGATAATTCACATGCAATAGTCATTTACAGTCCAAAAATTAAACATAAAAAAATTACAATTTCTGACCATCTGGAGAAAGTTCGACAGGTCACGGGAACTGTTTTTCATCAGAAAATTGATTTTTTGGACTGTAGAAAAATGTATTCAAAATGTCATTTGGATTGAGCCTCATGTTGAATAACTACTTTTTAAAGCCCCAATTTGACCAAAATTGCCATTTTTACAGACTTTTTATCCTACTCAAACGCTTCTATTTCGACAAATTTCAGGCATTAAAATGACTCTAAACACACTTATTTTAGTTCCAAAAGTGATAATTCACATGCAATAGTCATTTACAGTCAAAAAATTAAACATAAAAAAATTACAATTTCTGGCCATCTGGAGAAAGTTCGACAGGTCACGGGTCATTGTTTTTCATCAGAAAATTGATTTTTTGGACTATAGAAGAATGTATACAAAATGTCATTTGTATTGAGACTCATTTTGAATTACTACTTTTTAAAGCCTCAATGTGACCAAAACTGCCATTTTTACAGACTTTTTATCCTACTCAGAAGCTTCTATTTCGACCAATTTCAGGCATTAAAATGACTCTAAACACACATATTTTAGTTCCAAAAGTGATAATTAACATGCAATAGTCATTTACAGTAAAAAAATTAAACATACAAAAATTACAATTTCTGACCATCTGAAGAAAGTTCGACAGGTCACCGTTTTTCATCAGAAAATGGATTTTTTTGGACTGTAGACAAATGTATACAAAACGTCATTTGGATTGAGAATCATGTTGAATTACTACTTTTTAAAGCCTCAATGGGACCAAAACTGCCATTTTTACAGACTTTTTCTCCTACTCAAAAGCTTCTATTTTGACCCATTTCAGGCATTTAAATGACTCTAAACACACTTATTTCAGTTCCAAAAGTGATAATTAACATGCAATAGTCATTTACAGTTAAAAACTTACACAACAAAAAAATTACCAATTCTGACCATCTAGAGAATGTTCGACAGGTCACGGGTCATCATTTTTCATCCGAAAATAGTTTTTTGGGACTGTAGAAAAATGTATTCAAAATGTCATTTGGATTGAGACTCATGTTGAATAACTACTTTTTAACGCCTCAATGTGACCAAAATTGCCATTTTTACAGACTTTTTCTCCTACTCAGAAGTTTCTATTTCTACCAATTTCAGGCATTAAAATGACTCTAAACACACTTATTTTAGTTCCAAAAGTGATAATTAACCTGCAATAGTCATTTACAGTCAAACAATTAAAGATAAAAAAACTTACAATTTCTGACCATCTGGAGAAAGTTCGACAGGTCACGGGTCACCATTTTTCATCAGAAAATGGATTTTTTGGACTGTAGAAAAATGTATTAAAAATTTCATTTGGATTGTGACTCATGTTGAATAACTACTTTTTAACCATATTACTGCCCAATGACTTTTTGGAGTGCTTTGCTTCAACATGCTGTAGTTTGTGTAATTATGATCATAATGTTGGGAAACTATATATTTTTGGTTTCAGTACTTCTTGTACTATTTATTCATATATAAAACTTACATTTATAAAACACCCTGCAGTCACATGACACAATTCAAGATGGCCACCAGGTGACTGTGAAAATGATAAGAGTAAATGACCGCGTTGGTAGGGTAATAAAAAAAATAGTGTTTTCCAAAAGCAGACACGCAGAAATATTTATTAGTCTGTTTGCTCACCTGGTAATAGGACAGATTTTGATTTAAATTTTGTTTTTGTGTTTTTTATGGCTCTTTGTCATACAATGACATAGATATATGGCACATACATTTTTCATGTTTTTCTATTGTTGTGCAGAATCTAAACTTATATAAGCCTAGCAGAATTGGTTCGCAGAAGTAAAATGGATGTTTCAGAGACTACTGTTAGTAAATATATGAAAATACATATTTTTGCTGCCTTTCACAGCACTTTACATGCTGCAAAATGGCCGACATGCTGTTTCGTCTGTTGATGTTTTTCATATAATGATCTTAGTCTTGTTATTGGACATTTGTTCAACACCTCAAAATGTATTTTCTGACTTTTATGCACAGTAGTGATGCATATTTTGTGAATAGTTGGCATATGATTTCATGCATATAACTCCTGAAGGTCACAGTCCTTGACCTTTGACCCTATATGGTAGCTCCTGCAAGTGTACAAAGGATATATCTTTGTAACAGTGAACTTGTTTTTGCAAAGTGAGGTATCTTCGGAAAGGTCATTGTCTGGTCTCACAGGTCAACTAGTCAAATTTTATGAGAGGTGAACAAACGTGACCTTTGACCCCTAAATACACATCTTTTTTAACCTTTTTTCTCTTTATTCTGTTACCCTTGGATCAATTTTAAGAAGTGTGACATTATTGGACTCAACATGCAAAGTACTATTTGTTTCCTTTTTCAAATTATTGTAGAGGTCGTAATATTTGACCTTTGACCTCTATTTGCCATCATTGTAGGTGTTTTAAGGTGTTTATTCCATTATGGTGAGACCATTGTTTACAAGTGTTGCAGTTGTTGAATTGTAATGATAAGTACTTACATTTTTGTTCATTAAATTGGTGGGAGGGGGTCATGCAATTTGACCTTTGACCTCTATTTACACTGTTCTAAGTGTTTCATGGTCATTAATCCATTACTGTTAGATCATTTATTACAAGTGAGGCATTATTGTAATTGTAATTATGAGTACCTACATCCTCCTTAGTTACTGTGTTGGAGGAGGTTAGGCTTTTTGACCTTTGACCTCTAATTATACTTGTTTAGGTGTATCAAGGTCGTTATTGCACTACCCTTGGATCATTTGTTACTAGTGTTGCATTGTTGTAATTGTCTTGATAAATACTTGCATTTTCATTGGTTTAATTGGTGTCGGGGGATCATCTCTGTTGACCTTTGACCTCTAATTACACTTTTCTAAGTCATGAAATGTCAATGCATTACGGCAGGATCCTTCCTGCCCCTATGACCCCCTACACCTCTACTTACCTCTGCAATCATTGGTCTCTCGCATGCAACCTCCAGTACCACTCCTGTAAACTTTTTGTCAAAAGAAGAAACTCCATTGAGAAGCATTGGGCGCCTGGCGCTTAATTGGCACCCTGCACTTGGCCACCCCTGTGCCCCTGGCGGTGTATGTTTGGTTCTGCTTTGAAGCCCCCCTGTGCTTGAGCTAACCCCCAAAGCTTGGCACCTGCAACCGATCTACTTATCTGCAAGCAGTGTGGCTCTAGGCACTCCCAGTCTCCATGGGAAAGCATTGGGCCAAGCTCCGACTTTGACCTCTGCACCCGCCAGCAGTTCAGGCTGGACTGTTCCCATGAGGCACAGGGTCAAGACTGATTTGCATATGGCCAGGTCTAAACCGGGGTGGCATGGTGAGCAAAATAATGATGGATTTAACCCAGATCTCTTGACTGGGGTGAATGTTTTGATTTGTTCTGCATTCCGTCCATCAATTGTGTGTCTTTTGCTTTCCCAGCCGCCCCTGTGCCACTAGTGGTGCAGTTTTGGTACTCTCCTTACCCTTTGCCCTAGCTGACCTTTGGTCCCGAAGAGTGAAACTACAAATGTGGTACTTACCTGTTTTACTGCTATATTGTTTTCACCATAGGATATTGAACTGTTCTGAAAATATTCTGTCAACTTATGAAAGTGAAAAGTATTTTTATTTATAAACGTACTTACCTGATTGTGAAGATCTTAGTCTTAAAATAAAATACAAACAAAGTATATTTTCTAAAATTGTTGTGGATCTCCTTTTTGAGTCATATGTCCTTTATTGATCACGGTTGTGCAATCCATGTTTTACAGTCCTCTGTGTTAGGCCTAATGCTGCTTGCTAACACTACCACTAATAGAGTATTTTGGGTTCAACATTGAGCCCTGTACACTTGGAGACCCCTTGGACTCTCTGCATGGTATTATCACCTAGTGGCAATATCACATACGGAGCCAGCTTCCTACACTTTTTCACATAATTCACTTTGAAAACTCCTTTCACTTTGCAGTCAGAGAAAGAAATGTAAACACCAATTCTGCAGCAATTTGTCAGAAGAGATAGCCAGACATTTGACCTCTGTATTTGAAGCACTTGCAAATGTGACAAGTTATACACAGAACTTAAAGGCATCTTTATTTTTTCTAGGACTTTCCCAACTTTCCAAAATGACACAAAGTATGATTGAGGATGACACCTTTTCATTGGGCCATTCCCTTATGCCTACAATCAAACACCAATGTGCACTGACACCCATAGATCCCACTGCTTTAGACATACCTACAAGTTGAATATTGTTGACAAATGAATTGCTTGATTTATCCCTACAGAGAACCCTTTCTTTGCAATACTGTTAAATGCCCAGGTTTTAGACAGGTTATTCACCTCCCCTCTAATTTGCTTAATATCATCCAATATAGCAGTCAGGTATGCAACTCCCTGCAGGTGTCAAAAAGCACCCACACCAGGCAACATGTCACAATTCCCACAAAAAACGTCCATAAACAGATTGAACATCACCCTGGACCGATTGGTAAAGTAGTTTGCTTCAGGTACATAAGAGTTCACAGGTGGCCTTATCATCTGAGACAGCCTTCAGAGGCTGAGACAGAAATAGTCTTGCTCTGTGAAGGTAGGGCAATGCAGTTGTACAACACAATCTCTATGTCAATTCAATGCCACCCTTAGCCGAGTTGAAAACATTGTCATCCATATCCAGATAAGAATCAAGCAAAGGTGGGGGGCGGAGCTAGCCTTGGAGCGCGATGGCCGCTTGTTAAGCGAGCTCCTCGCGCAAGCCCAAATATCCTTCAAACCGATCCTTTCAACGCTATCTGCATGAGACTGCACCCTAGGTGAAAGAGAGCTGAGGAGATGAAGCCCGCGGAGGAGTGACGTCCGGCACCAAAAACGGTGGTGGTGGCCTGCAACGAAGACCTAATAGCTGCGCCCCTCCGATAGAAAGCGAAAGCGGAGCCACGAGACGAGGTGAAAGGACTTGCCGTGACGTACAGCGTGCAGCGCGGCCCTGGGAGACAGTAAGACCCGCTGAAGCCGCGATTCCGGGCCTAGACCGCCTGGCACACGGGTGGAATTTGAACGTGAAGACTGGCGCTGTACACAGTGCTCAGGGAGGGCGGCGGAAGATTTATTGCGGCCTGCTGCGTGCTGGAGACCTGCTAGAGGCGTGGTAAGTGGACTTTTTAAAGTTAAAGATCGGGGGCACAATCTAACCTACCGCTGCACAGCACTGACGGCTGAAGGACACCGGGTAGTGTATAAGCGGCTTCCTGTGCGTGAATTGAGGTGAGAGAGACACAGGGAGGAGCGACCTCGCTAGAAGGCCACACTGAGTCAATGAAAAGAAGGGCACAGGTCCGATTCGACTGCAAGCTGGGATTACTTGCTGTGGCGGCCTCGGGGCCAGGTCAACGGGGACACTGACTGCCTGGATGTGCCTGCACATAATTATGTGAATGAATACCCTTTGGGCGTGATCTACGGTGGAGGTACAGAGGAACACAGTCCTTGAGGTCGGCTGGACTCGGAGGGGGGGAACCCTGGACCGTCCCCTCCCCACTCAGCTGAGCCACTAAGCACGTGTCAGCATTTCTCTTTCCAACAAGAGTCAACTGACTGATAGAACACAAGGGTGGCACAAGTAAGAGGCTGAGTCCGTGCAAATATAACTGGGGGCAGACTGACGTTAGTGTGGGGCCAAGAGACAGAGGCGGAAGACTACACCAGCAAGACACACCCCCCGACAATTTGAGATATTGGTCAGTAAAACAAGGCCCAGAGAATCCCTGTAAAACCCCCGTGTGAATTGGCACTTCCATCTGCCTACCGGAACCCGCAGTGCTGTCACGGCATAGTGATTTGAACTACACACACGCACTGGACCTGAACGTCATAAAACGCAGAGCTCATCGACTCACTACAGACTGGACGGAGAGTCCTAAATTAAATCGCCTCCCACCTGGGGTCGCAGCTACCAATATCCCTGTGGGTAAGGTTAACCACATATCGTAAAATGGGTAAAACAGATCGCACCCAGCCCAAAATCACCTTTGATCACACGAAGAAACATCAGGACCAAAGTGCTGCTGTGCAGACAACGCCACAATCAACAATGGGAGCAACAGGTGGGGTGACGAACGATGACATCCAAACCATGTTCACCACAATTCAAACGGCACTGTCGAACATAGATGGGAAAATTCACTCCTTGACGTATAGAGTAGACAGGATGTCGGAGCGTATGGATAAACACACGGAAAGACTTGACGACGCGAAGCGGCGAATATCTGAAGCCAAAGACGGACAGGTGCAGATGGAAGCGAAACAGTCGAAGATGGAGAAGCAACTGGCGGTCATAACGGCAAAGATGAAAGACTTGGAGGCTCGGTCCCGAAGGAGTAACCTCCGCTTAATGGGAGTTTCAGAGACGACAAATACGGGCCAAATGGAACACTATGTGGAGCAGCTGCTCGTATCCCTACTGGGTCTGGAGATGTTCTCTGAGGTATTTATTGTGGAGAGAGCCCACAGATCGCTGGGACCCAAACCTCCTCTTGACTCCAGACTAAGGCTAAATATCACCAAGATATTAAATTACAGAGACAGAGACGCGAGTTATCTTACGAAGGCATGGATATCTCCATCTATCCAGATTTCACGGCATCGCTACAGGAAGCGCGAAAAAAATTCTCCACAGCGAAACAGAAATTGAGAGAATTGAATATTCCGTACACCATGCTATATCCGGCCAGACTAAAGCTCACAGTGGATGGTAAAACTCGGATCTTTGCTGAACCATCGGAGGTGGTGAAGTTCGCGCAGCAGAGGGATACGCTGGGACCAAGAAGAAGATCACCCAGAGGAGACCATGGGGATCAGTCTGCTACATCAGATGTGGAGTGATCACGATCTAATGAACACAAGTGGGCTGCAACGGCGAATTGCCTGAATGTGGGGCGGACTCATCCCATGGGGCAAGGACTGAACATTGCTAACACATAGATGGCCCACGGACTGATGGATCAGATAAGTTAATTGTAAACAGTTATACCTTTGCTCTTCAAGCTGTCATGTTTATCACTGTTTGGCTGCGGGCAGAATTCACTGACATTCGCAGGAGGGTGCTCTCTCGCAAAACTGCTTAGAACTACAGTACAGTGTTGGAATTTATAGGATGTATGTCAGGGCGGAACCCATGTGGCCTAGTCACAAGAAACAGGTGGGCAACTCTGACCCCTACGTGTGCACCACACCAATTGTTAGGTTGTTTTTTCTTTTTTGTTTATCTCTATGGAGATGTTAAATGTTACTATTGGGTATGGCTCCACTAGGGAAAGGGAGGTGGAGTGGGTGGGGGGGAAGAGGGGTAAGCAAAAAAATCCAGATGGTGGCACTATAACAGACGGACGCGTGAGGGACACTTTCATACACCATAGACACTCGCACCAGGCTGATGGCGGAATACCGGCCGATGGCTGACGCTTCGCAGCAGCACAGACCACTGACGCTCTTAACATGGAATGTTAGAGGACTGCATGACCCACGGAAAATTCGTAAGGTACTAGCATACCTGGACAGGCGTAAAATAGATGTTGCCTGTTTACAGGAGACACATCTGACAGAGTTAAGAGAGACACGAATAGGGGCCAGATGGGCCACATATAGGTTGGCGTCGTCCTACTTCTCCTACGCGAGGGGGGTACTTATATGGATCAAACGTAATACACCCTTCACGCTCATTAAATCTATCAAAGACGACCAAGGGCGATATGTTATAGTACAAGGCTGCTTTGGGGGCACGGTGTTAACAATTGTAAATGTATAGGGCCCGAATACTGATGACCCTGCTTTTTACGCACACATCTGGATGCAATTACGCAACCTCCATCCCGGAGCTATTCTCTGGGGTGGGGACTTTAATACATGCCTAGACCCCACACTGGACAGGTCAACTGGGAAAGATAGATATGGTAAACAATCGCAAAAGTCCTAAGAGACGGGATGGGTGATTGGGACATGGTGGATATATGGAGAGTCAGGAATCCAGACCGTAAAGAAGGGACGTGCATCTCCTCAACATATCTCACATGGTCCAGGCTTGATTATTGGCTGATATCCCGAGTTGCATGTACGTGGACAACGGCAATTACACACGCACCTAAAACGCTTTCGGACCATGCCCCAGTCATCCTCACACTGCAAATCCCAACACACACTCCAAGACAATTCACGTGGAGGTTGAGGCCAACGGCATTACAAGACCAGGTATTCAGGGAAGAGCTACGTCACGCAATAATAGATTTTTAAAAAAATAACGCAGGCTCAGTACAGAGCACTAGAACACTGTGGGAAGCATTTAAAGTTACTATACGGGGCCACTGCATTGGGAAGCACGCAGGAATATTGAAGGATATACAGGGACAATTAGATAGGATGGAAGCTGAAATTGTCAGACTGGAACAAGAATTTGAAAACACACAAGATACAACATTATTGGCCCATATTAGAACACAGATCGACACATATAATGCACTTGCAGAGAATGAGATTAAACACATTTTGCGCAAGTACATCGCCAGAAACTATAGGGAAGGGGGGAGACCTGGCAGAGCGCTGTCATTCAAAAATCAGACCCGGCCACACCTCTACGTACATTACACAGATTCAGGACACACAGCATCAAACAGTCTACGACACCCCAACCATATTAGATTGCTTCACTAAGTTTTATACCAATCTGTATACTGCCCAGAGCAAGTCTTCCACGGCAGAAATTCAGGATTATCTCGATGACTTGGCGCTGGCTTGGCTATCAGACGCCCACCAAGAATAACCTTTGCCATCATATCACCCGCGACGAAATAATAGATGCCATCAATTCACTGCCCAACAATAAAGCGCCGGGACTGGATGGTCTTCCGGGTGAATTTTATAAAGAATATTGTGACCTACTGATTCCACATTTTGCTGAAATGCTTGAAGACGCTTATGAGGAGGGCACACTCCCGTCCTCCTTAAATGAGGCACTCCTGATAGCACTCCCGAAGCCGGGCAAGGACCCCAATGAGTGTGAATCATATAGACCCTTATCCCTGATAAACATAGACGCTAAGATATTTGCAAAAAATAATAGCGAACAGAATACAACCTCTCCTCTGTAATCTGGTGCTGCCTGACCAGGCAGGCTTTATGCCAACACGGTCAACCACCCACAACATTGATACCATTTTTGCACTATACCATCAATTAGACCCAAACACGCCAGCGGCCGCGGCTCTGTTAGACGCCGCAAGGCATTCGACTCAATGGAATGGGATTTTATGTTCACCACCCTCCGCACGATGGGATTTCCAGAACAATTCCTAAAATGGATATCGCTATTGTACTCAGTTCCCAAGGCTCGGGTAAGAATAAATGGCTCCACATCCAACCCCATAGAGATAAAACGCGGCACCAGACAAGGCTGCCCACTGTCGCCAATGCTCTTTGCACTAATCCTAGAACCACTGGCATGCAAGATTAGACAGAAACACTTGAGGGTTGCAGAACAGAGCTCAAAAAGTACTTGTGCCAGGGATCGTGTTTATTTAGGTCAGGTAAAACTGAGTGCACTAACTCAAAGCACGGAATCATGATTGACTCTCTACTCCACTAGATCCCACTCTGTCATGCGAAAACAGAAAAGGCCGACTGGTGAGACAATCGTTAAGCCATTTAAACGCTGAGTGCTATGAAGATATGATTGGAATGTATGTTGTGAACTGGCAATAAAGATATGTTAAAATAATAACATTCTTGGCAGAGCCAGGAGACACACAACAAGAGCGAGGTTGCCTTGAACCAACTGTACAAAGTGGTGCTGTGGCTTTGCTGGCAGCAAACGCACCTCTCTGAGGGCATTAGCTCAAGGCAAGCTGCAAAGCATGTACCTACAAGCTTTCCCTAGTCTAAACATGTGTAGTTGATGGTTGTCGAAGCGCCTGGTCCACCTAGAAGGGGAAAAAGAGAGAGAGTGTACCTACAACCTGTCCCTGTTCTAAACATTCATGGCAGAGCCAGAAGACACAAAACAGTAGTGAGGTTGCCTTGAACCAACTATACAAAGTAGTGCTGTGGGTCTCATGACAGCAAATGCACCACAGTGAGGGCATTGGTGGAAGGCAAATATTGATTCAATAAACTGATGCTAAGCTAACTCTGTGTCTATGTTGCCATGTTTAGTGGTTCACCTGCAAAAACATAAGGTATGCCTATAACCTGATCCTATGCTAATCATTTGAAAAGAGTAGGTTATAGATTCGGATTCCTAGAAAATATACCAAGATGCTTTTTTTGGACCCCCAGGAGGTCCACTGATTTGGTATACCTTCTAGTCACCGACTTACCTTAATGACACCTTTACGGCAAAGGCCAACAGTCTTGCATGCAGGGCATCGTGTTTGATCAGGTTCTTATTCAATTCACCTCCAGTACAGCCACCACCATCATGGTATGGTTTCCACCATGTAAAGAAAAAAAATGATGTTAACAATTAAGTGCTAGTAGTCAACAGCTACCATTGTCTTCACAACAATAAAAGATGTTGAGTCTTTCAATTATCACTGCATTTACAGAAAGCTGTGTAAATAAAGCAATAACTGAATGTATTGTTAAGGGGGCAAATGCTTGGAATCGTAGATGCTGAGATCCCACTGTAGATAATTAAACTGAAGAGACAGGATTGTTGACAGAAGTTAAGTTGCCATTCTCCCTCCAGGACAGTCCCAAATATGAAAGCATTGTTGACCATTCTAAACACACTGCTGTGTGATCCATTCCTGTCGAAGGCAATAGGCACAGGCACACAAGAGGGGTAGATTTTTTATCGGGACAAGTGGGGGAGCGTTGGCTGGTAGAAAATTTGTGGATCCATTCACATTCCTGTCATTTACGTCACAAAAATGCAAGGAAATTTAGTGTTTTTATTCAACATTACACATTTGTAGGGTATTCTGAGTAAGAAAACGTTGGGGAATCCATGCAACCCACACCTCTCTGGACACCACAGGAAACACAGCTGGCTTCAAAGACCTCCAGCATCTGTGAAACTTACTTGGAGGTGCAGTGCAGGCATGGAGTTGCGGGGGGCATGACCAGGCTCCAGACTGCAAGGCTGGTATGTTCTTTCCTACCCCCTTCTGTCGCCATAGCAGCCAAGATTTCTGGTCTATGTGTGATAGCCTGCTTTTTCCACACTTTTTAAGTCTCGCCTGACCCAGCGCATGCGCTGGTCTGGCGAGACTTATTGAGAGGGCTCCAAAAAGTGCTACCAGGCCAGCCTAGAGCTACAGTGCATGTGCGTGGGTGTGCGTGCGCCGCAATTACTTTCACGGCCGCTTTGATGTTTGATCGCGATCACTTTCGCGGCCCCACGGCTGCTTGTTTGTTTTGGGAATCTGGTCACCCTAACCCTAACTGGTTTTCCTGGGTAGTGTAAATGCATTCTTTTATTTTGTGGACTAATGGTGCATGTACTGTGTGGACTTTTGAGATGTGGCCAAGTAAAATTTTGCACACTTGCACCAGAGCGCTGTGGGGAACGTGCTAGCTTAACTAAACTGATCAAACGACCCTGCGGTGTAACCTGACAGATAGGATCGGCTTCTCCCTAAATCCAGCTTGGGCATATCATCGATGTGGTGCTGAAAGGAAGCTCACAGGATCACACGGAGCAGCGAACCTCACCTGCATTCTTACACGACATGTTTCTGCACGCTGTAACGTTTGTTGGTGCACATTAAGCTGCTGAACACCGCTGTGCCACAATTTACGCTGGGTACGCACAGACACTGTGCCATGTAGCGCTGCACTTTGTGTTTGCTGATGTGACGTGTACCGCTTAGTAGCATGGCGGGCGCTGCACGCTTTGCTGCTGTACATCAGGGCGCTATACAAGATGGCTTTTGTCAAGGGTCGGTGTTGTTTGCGGTCCTAAATGGCTGTACTTATGATGCAGTGCAGCTAAGCGCTTTATAATATTGCGCTGCACTTTTTGGTACCACACTTGGTGGTGAGAACTGAGGCCAGTGCTCAGTTGTTAAGGGACATACCTTAAAGCTCCTGATTCAGCATTTATGGTGAATTTGCATTCTGGGAGCATGAGGAGGACCTGTCTGGAATATGGTACGTATCTTGTGCCCAACGGAGAGTATAAATTCCCTAAGGTGGGGTTTCAAATAGGCCTGGGCAAAAATTTCGTTCCGTTCGCGGAAATTGCGATATTTTGACATTTTTGCGTTCCACGGAGAGCGCGAAAATGTCAAAAATTCCGGTTTCCGCAGCTTGGCGATAATTTGTTTCTTGCTCGCGCTGTAAAATGATACATTCTCGCGCGCGCGCGATCGCCTTACCTGAATCCCTGCGTTCGCCGACAAGTTTTCTTGATCCGGTCGCGTTCTCCATGAGATGTTGTATTGTTTTTAGCCATTTGCGCTGTCTCGCGACAGTTCGCGCCCGCAGTGACGTCATGCGTCGCGCGATCACGTCTTTCTTCTCGCGATCATGCACCGCGAGAACAACTCAAAACAAGATGGCCGCGCCCGCAAGCAGCCACATGGGTAAGTTGGCGACCCGCAACCATGCAGAAAATCGCGCGAACATGCCGGAAAAAAACTTCCGCATCTTCGCGATATTTCTGCTTGTTTGCGATAATTTTAAACATTCTCGCGATAATTTGCGAAGGTTAATTCCGCAAATTCCGCCCACCCCTAGTTTCAAACAGGGTTACACATGAAATGCCTGCCTGTCTTACGAATCTGGCTCCACTTCATCAGTAAAACATGCTTTTTTCCTTTAAATAATAATCACTCCACAGCAAAGAAAAACATAAATAAACCACATTGCCATTTACAATACAAATAGCTCCAACTCCGACAAATGCGAGACCTATTGCATTGCAAATGCTCGTTTTCTATGAATAGAGGGACTTGCAGTCTTGTTTTATTTTGGAACAAAACAAGACTGCAAGTACCAGAATTCGAAAAAAAGACTATACTTCAACAGCACATTATGCATGGACTTGGAAATATTAGCAAAGCTGCTGTCCCCTCGTGTGATTTTTGAAGATGGGAAAGCAGGGCCTGGGGACAGCAGTCAGTCAGCATGTACACAAATAGGAGCTCGGTTTGAGAAACGTGCTGAGTTTGGGGTTGCTGTGCATACTGGGGGGGCAATCAAAACCCGCATTAGGCAAACACAAACGTATCAATAATTTAATTATGTAAGCAAAAGTCTTGAAAAGTCTGCAGAAAAAAGATTTTTGTGTGTTACATGCTGCAGAATTCATCTTCACCATTTCCCCAGCAGCATATGTCTCAAGGCCTTTATAGATCCACTGAAAGTTTCATTCCGAATATTTTAGAAAGAAAAGATGCCCATAATTAAAAATGTTCATTACATTTAATTTGCAGTTCCTTTGTAAATTGCATGCTGCCAAGTATTGACCACATTCCCAGTTTTATTTGTAGGAAAGTGTTCCAAAGACCTAGCATACCCCATTCTCATACTTTCAACCCTGCAGAGCTTTATGCAACCACCAATAAAGACGACATGCTGCAAACTGCATTTTGAAAATATAAACCATTGTCCATTTGCACTTGGAGAACAGCTGCTTGAGGGGCAGATCATCTGGTACTATCCCCAAAAATCTAATAAAAACGTATTAGCACAGTAGTGAACTTTGCGTGCTGTTTTCAAAGCATACACAACTAAAACGAATAACTCCCAGCAAAGGCTTTCCAGACACTAAAGTTTTGAATCTGACCTCCCTCCCCCCTAAACCTCAGAGAATGCCTCAGCCACACGTTCTTATAAAACAAGGCTATCAACGAAGAACTGTACAATACCTGGTCATACGGGACTTAGGCTGTGTGTGGGGCCCGAGCAAAAGCCATGATGTGACAAAGCCACGTGCTGCACTGTCTCTAAGGCTGCAGGGCAGACTCCGGTAGCCAATAGCTGTGTGAACTGTTCCCCACCCCCATCTGGTGCTCTGGGTTCATGCTTTTGCCTGTGAGTGAAAAATAACACCAAACGAGGCAAGTAAACCACAGTTTGTTGTTCTAAAATGACGCCTGTAGTCAGGTTGTTTCTGAAGCTGCATTTGTGCTAGCTAAATTCACTTCATAGAGTAAGTAACATGTATAAAACGTGGCAACGTTCATCATTGCTCTTCAGTCTCGGCTGGTCCCTGCAAGATTATAGTATGGTTATCGATCGTGTGTACACATATTTGCTGTAGCAAGATAAATATGCAAATCAGTTTTTTTCACTTAGCAAGAAATGACAGTGTTTGTACCTGGTGCACATTGAGCGGAAGTGTTCAATCCAGCAACACACGTATGGGAAAAAGTGCAACAGTAAAAAATGCACCTAAGTAGTTTCGAAAAGAAAAATGTTAGGGAATTTCGTCACTCTGTCACTCATTCGGAAAATTACAGTACAGAACAGACATGAGGATCGCTGAAGCAATGGTTTTAATTTCAAAATAACGAGGAAGCAATCGTAATCTGTGGAGCATTTGCTCATCAAAACATACCTGGTATTCAGTCTTTGTTTTGCTGCTCAAATGACTTTATCTGAATTTTTCTGGAACAAGTTATGCCGCCGGGATGTTTTTCTCCTTTGACGCTCTACTCGAGCATGTCGTTCTTGCTGAGTCATACAGTTCAGCTCCCTCTACAGGTGAGCTGAAGCATATGCGGGCTGAATTTCAAGTATATGTACAAACTCCCGGGGAGCATATTTTGAGTCCGTTTCTTCATTGCTCCCTTATTTTTGAACATGCAGAGCATGGCGGAAAGGGCCCTGAGACCTACCGGGGCTAGGAAAATGCAAGAAACAATTGAAAAAACGGGTCCCCGGGGCTTGTAAGCAACAAATGCTGACTCCCGTAGCTAAGCACTGTAAGACCAAATAAACACTGAAGTGGAGCGTGAACAGTGCTTTTTGGAGGCTCTTTTTTGTCTGTTAGGGGAAAGCACATAACTGGAGCTGAATCCCAGTAATAACAGAAAGGGTTATAAATTGGTAGAAACAAATACAGAAAGAATTCATGAAACGCAGGCTGATAAAAATTCTTTCCACTAGAGGGCAGAGCTCAAGGCCGATCAGATCGGCCCGAGCACATTCAGTTTTAACACAGGGCCGATTAGATCGGCCCGTGGCACTTCTTAGGTTAATACCTCAATGTGTCTAAAATTGCTATTTTTACAGACTTTTTCTCCTACCCAGAAGCTTCTATTTCGACCAATTTCAGGCATTAAAATGACTCTAAACACACTTATTTTAGTTCCAAAAGTGATAATTCACATGCAATAGTCATTTACAGTTAAAAAAATTAAAGTCAAAATAATTACAATTTCTGACCATCTGGAGAAAGTTCGACAGGTCACGGGTCATCGTTTTTCATCAGAAAATTCTTTTTTTGGAGTGCAGAAAAATTAATTCAAAATGTCATTTGGATTGAGACTCATGTTGAATTACTACTTTTTAAAGCCTCTATGTGATTAAAATTGCCATTTTTACAGACTTTTTCTCCTACTCAGAAGCTTCTATTTCGACCAATTACAGGCATTTAAATGACTCTAAACACACTTATTTTTGTTCCAAGAGTTCTAATTCACATGCAATAGTCATTTACAGTCAAAAAATTAAACATAAAAAAATTACAATTTCTGACCATCTGGTGAAATTTTCACAGTCATCGTTTTTCATCAGAAAATTGTTTTTTTGGACTGTAAAAAAATTCATTCAAAATGTCATTTGGATTGAGCCTCATGTTGAATAACCACTTTTTAACGCCTCAATGTGACCAAAATTGCCATTTTTATAGACTTTTTCTCCTACTCAGAAGCTTCTATTTTGACCAATTTCAGGTATTAATATGACTCTAAACACACTTCTTTTAGTTCCAAAAGTGATAATTCACATGCAATAGTCATTTACAGTCAAAAATTAAACATAAAAAAATTACAATTTCTGACCATCTGGAGAAAGTTCGACAGGTCACGGGTCACCGTTTTTCATCAGAAAATGGATTTTTTGGACTATAGAAGAATGTATACAAAATGTCATTTGGATTGAGACTCATGTTGAATTACTACTTTTTAAAGCCTCAATGTGACCAAAACTGCCATTTTTACGGACTTTTTATCCTACTCAGAAGCTTCTATTTCGACCAATTTCAGGCATTAAAATGACTCTAAACACACGTATTTTAGTTCCAAAAGTGATAATTAACATGCAATAGTCATTTACAGTAAAAAAATTAAACATACAAAAATTACAATTTCTGACCATCTGGAGAAAGTTCGACAGGTCACCGTTTTTCATCAGAAAATGGATTTTTTTGGACTGTAGACAAATGTATACAAAACGTCATTTGGATTGAGACTCATGTTGAATTACTACTTTTTAAAGCCTCAATGGGACCAAAACTGCCATTTTTACAGACTTTTTCTCCTACTCAAAAGCTTCTATTTCGACCCATTTCAGGCATTTAAATGACTCTTAACGCACTTATTTTAGTTACAAAAGTGATAATTCACATGCAATAGTCATTTACAGTCAAAAACTTACACAATAAAAAATTACCAATTCTGACCATCTGGAGAATGTTCGACAGGTCACGGGTCATTATTTATCATCCGAAAATTGTTTTTTTGGACTGTAGAAAAATTTATTCAAAATGTCATTTGGATTTTGCCTCATGTTTAATAACTACTTTTTAAACCCTCAATGTGACCAAAATTGCCATTTTTACAGACTTTTTCTCCTACTCAGAAGCTTCTATTTCGACCAATTTCAGGCATTAAAATGACTCTAAACACACTTATTTTAGTTCCAAAAGTGATAATTCACATGCAATAGTCATTTACAGTCAAAAAATTAAAGCAAAAAAAATTACAATTTCTGACCATCTGGAGAAAGTTCGACAGGTCACGGGTCATCGTTTTTCATCAGAAAATTGTTTTTTTGGACTGTAGAAAAATTCATTCAAAATGTCATTTGGATTGAGACTCATGTTGAATTACTACTTTTTAAAGACTCTATGTGACCAAAATTGCCATTTTTACAGACTTTTTCTGGTACTCAGAAGCTTCTATTTTGACCAATTTCAGGCATTAAAATGACTATAAACACACTTATTTTAGTTCCAAGAGTTCTAATTCACATGCAATAGTCATTTACAGTCAAAAAATTTAACATAAAAAAATTACAATTTCTGACCATCTGGCGAAAGTTCGACAGGTCACGGGTCACCGTTTTTCATCAGAAAATGGATTTTTTGGACTGTAGAAAAATGTATTCAAAATGTCATTTGGATTGTGTCTCATGTTGAATAACTATTTTTTAAAGCCAAAATTTGACCGAAATTGCCATTTTTACAGACTTTTTCTTCTACTCAAAAGCATCTATTTCGACCAATTTCAGGCATTAAAATGACTATAAACACACTTATTTTAGTTCCAAGAGTTCTAATTCACATGCAACAGTCATTTACAGTCAAAAAATTAAACATAAAAAAATTACAATTTCTGACCATCTGGAGAAAGTTCGACAGGTCACGGGTCATTGTTTTTCATCAGAAAATTGATTTTTTGGACTATAGAAGAATGTATACAAAATGTCATTTGTATTGAGACTCATTTTGAATTACTACTTTTTAAAGCCTCAATGTGACCAAAACTGCCATTTTTACAGACTTTTTATCCTACTCAGAAGCTTCTATTTCGACCAATTTCAGGCATTAAAATGACTCCAAACACACATATTTTAGTTCCAAAAGTGATAATTAACATGCAATAGTCATTTACAGTAAAAAAATTAAACATACAAAAATTACAATTTCTGACCATCTGGAGAAAGTTCGACAGGTCACCGTTTTTCATCAGAAAATGGATTTTTTTGGACTGTAGACAAATGTATACAAAACGTCATTTGGATTGAGAATCATGTTGAATTACTACTTTTTAAAGCCTCAATGGGACCAAAACTGCCATTTTTACAGACTTTTTCTCCTACTCAAAAGCTTCTATTTTGACCCATTTCAGGCATTTAAATGACTCTAAACACACTTATTTCAGTTCCAAAAGTGATAATTAACATGCAATAGTCATTTACAGTTAAAAACTTACACAACAAAAAAATTACCAATTCTGACCATCTAGAGAATGTTCGACAGGTCACGGGTCATCATTTTTCATCCGAAAATAGTTTTTTGGGACTGTAGAAAAATGTATTCAAAATGTCATTTGGATTGAGACTCATGTTGAATAACTACTTTTTAACGCCTCAATGTGACCAAAATTGCCATTTTTACAGACTTTTTCTCCTACTCAGAAGTTTCTATTTCTACCAATTTCAGGCATTAAAATGACTCTAAACACACTTATTTTAGTTCCAAAAGTGATAATTAACCTGCAATAGTCATTTACAGTCAAACAATTAAAGATAAAAAAACTTACAATTTCTGACCATCTGGAGAAAGTTCGACAGGTCACGGGTCACCATTTTTCATCAGAAAATGGATTTTTTGGACTGTAGAAAAATGTATTAAAAATTTCATTTGGATTGTGACTCATGTTGAATAACTACTTTTTAATACCTCAATGTGTCTAAAATTGCTATTTTTACAGACTTTTTCTCCTACTCAGAAGCTTCTATTTCGACCAATTTCAGGCATTAAAATGACTCTAAACACACTTATTTTAGTTCCAAAAGTGATAATTCACATGCAATAGTCATTTACAGTTAAAAAATTAAAGTCAAAAAAATTACAATTTCTGACCATCTGGAGAAAGTTCGACAGGTCACGGGTCATCGTTTTTCATCAGAAAATTCTTTTTTTGGAGTGCAGAAAAATTAATTCAAAATGTCATTTGGATTGAGACTCATGTTGAATTACTACTTTTTAAAGCCTCTATGTGATTAAAATTGCCATTTTTACAGACTTTTTCTCCTACTCAGAAGCTTCTATTTCGACCAATTACAGGCATTTAAATGACTCTAAACACACTTATTTTTGTTCCAAGAGTTCTAATTCACATGCAATAGTCATTTACAGTCAAAAAATTAAACATAAAAAAATTACAATTTCTGACCATCTGGTGAAATTTTCACAGTCATCGTTTTTCATCAGAAAATTGTTTTTTTGGACTGTAAAAAAATTCATTCAAAATGTCATTTGGATTGAGCCTCATGTTGAATAACCACTTTTTAACGCCTCAATGTGACCAAAATTGCCATTTTTATAGACTTTTTCTCCTACTCAGAAGCTTCTATTTTGACCAATTTCAGGTATTAATATGACTCTAAACACACTTCTTTTAGTTCCAAAAGTGATAATTCACATGCAATAGTCATTTACAGTCAAAAATTAAACATAAAAAAATTACAATTTCTGACCATCTGGAGAAAGTTCGACAGGTCACGGGTCACCGTTTTTCATCAGAAAATGGATTTTTTGGACTATAGAAGAATGTATACAAAATGTCATTTGGATTGAGACTCATGTTGAATTACTACTTTTTAAAGCCTCAATGTGACCAAAACTGCCATTTTTACGGACTTTTTATCCTACTCAGAAGCTTCTATTTCGACCAATTTCAGGCATTAAAATGACTCTAAACACACGTATTTTAGTTCCAAAAGTGATAATTAACATGCAATAGTCATTTACAGTAAAAAAATTAAACATACAAAAATTACAATTTCTGACCATCTGGAGAAAGTTCGACAGGTCACCGTTTTTCATCAGAAAATGGATTTTTTTGGACTGTAGACAAATGTATACAAAACGTCATTTGGATTGAGACTCATGTTGAATTACTACTTTTTAAAGCCTCAATGGGACCAAAACTGCCATTTTTACAGACTTTTTCTCCTACTCAAAAGCTTCTATTTCGACCCATTTCAGGCATTTAAATGGCTCTTAACGCACTTATTTTAGTTACAAAAGTGATAATTCACATGCAATAGTCATTTACAGTCAAAAACTTACACAATAAAAAATTACCAATTCTGACCATCTGGAGAATGTTCGACAGGTCACGGGTCATCATTTATCATCCGAAAATTGTTTTTTTGGACTGTAGAAAAATTTATTCAAAATGTCATTTGGATTTTGCCTCATGTTTAATAACTACTTTTTAAACCCTCAATGTGACCAAAATTGCCATTTTTACAGACTTTTTCTCCTACTCAGAAGCTTCTATTTCGACCAATTTCAGGCATTAAAATGACTCTAAACACACTTATTTTAGTTCCAAAAGTGATAATTCACATGCAATAGTCATTTACAGTCAAAAAATTAAAGCAAAAAAAATTACAATTTCTGACCATCTGGAGAAAGTTCGACAGGTCACGGGTCATCGTTTTTCATCAGAAAATTGTTTTTTTGGACTGTAGAAAAATTCATTCAAAATGTCATTTGGATTGAGACTCATGTTGAATTACTACTTTTTAAAGACTCTATGTGACCAAAATTGCCATTTTTACAGACTTTTTCTGGTACTCAGAAGCTTCTATTTTGACCAATTTCAGGCATTAAAATGACTATAAACACACTTATTTTAGTTCCAAGAGTTCTAATTCACATGCAATAGTCATTTACAGTCAAAAAATTTAACATAAAAAAATTACAATTTCTGACCATCTGGCGAAAGTTCGACAGGTCACGGGTCACCGTTTTTCATCAGAAAATGGATTTTTTGGACTGTAGAAAAATGTATTCAAAATGTCATTTGGATTGTGTCTCATGTTGAATAACTATTTTTTAAAGCCAAAATTTGACCGAAATTGCCATTTTTACAGACTTTTTCTTCTACTCAAAAGCATCTATTTCGACCAATTTCAGGCATTAAAATGACTATAAACACACTTATTTTAGTTCCAAGAGTTCTAATTCACATGCAACAGTCATTTACAGTCAAAAAATTAAACATAAAAAAATTACAATTTCTGACCATCTGGAGAAAGTTCGACAGGTCACGGGTCATTGTTTTTCATCAGAAAATTGATTTTTTGGACTATAGAAGAATGTATACAAAATGTCATTTGTATTGAGACTCATTTTGAATTACTACTTTTTAAAGCCTCAATGTGACCAAAACTGCCATTTTTACAGACTTTTTATCCTACTCAGAAGCTTCTATTTCGACCAATTTCAGGCATTCAAATGACTCTAAACACACATATTTTAGTTCCAAAAGTGATAATTAACATGCAATAGTCATTTACAGTAAAAAAATTAAACATACAAAAATTACAATTTCTGACCATCTGGAGAAAGTTCGACAGGTCACCGTTTTTCATCAGAAAATGGATTTTTTTGGACTGTAGACAAATGTATACAAAACGTCATTTGGATTGAGAATCATGTTGAATTACTACTTTTTAAAGCCTCAATGGGACCAAAACTGCCATTTTTACAGACTTTTTCTCCTACTCAAAAGCTTCTATTTTGACCCATTTCAGGCATTTAAATGACTCTAAACACACTTATTTCAGTTCCAAAAGTGATAATTAACATGCAATAGTCATTTACAGTTAAAAACTTACACAACAAAAAAATTACCAATTCTGACCATCTAGAGAATGTTCGACAGGTCACGGGTCATCATTTTTCATCCGAAAATAGTTTTTTGGGACTGTAGAAAAATGTATTCAAAATGTCATTTGGATTGAGACTCATGTTGAATAACTACTTTTTAACGCCTCAATGTGACCAAAATTGCCATTTTTACAGACTTTTTCTCCTACTCAGAAGTTTCTATTTCTACCAATTTCAGGCATTAAAATGACTCTAAACACACTTATTTTAGTTCCAAAAGTGATAATTAACCTGCAATAGTCATTTACAGTCAAACAATTAAAGATAAAAAAACTTACAATTTCTGACCATCTGGAGAAAGTTCGACAGGTCACGGGTCACCATTTTTCATCAGAAAATGGATTTTTTGGACTGTAGAAAAATGTATTAAAAATTTCATTTGGATTGTGACTCATGTTGAATAACTACTTTTTAATACCTCAATGTGTCTAAAATTGCTATTTTTACAGACTTTTTCTCCTACTCAGAAGCTTCTATTTCGACCAATTTCAGGCATTAAAATGACTCTAAACACACTTATTTTAGTTCCAAAAGTGATAATTCACATGCAATAGTCATTTACAGTTAAAAAATTAAAGTCAAAAAAATTACAATTTCTGACCATCTGGAGAAAGTTCGACAGGTCACGGGTCATCGTTTTTCATCAGAAAATTCTTTTTTTGGAGTGCAGAAAAATTAATTCAAAATGTCATTTGGATTGAGACTCATGTTGAATTACTACTTTTTAAAGCCTCTATGTGATTAAAATTGCCATTTTTACAGACTTTTTCTCCTACTCAGAAGCTTCTATTTCGACCAATTACAGGCATTTAAATGACTCTAAACACACTTATTTTTGTTCCAAGAGTTCTAATTCACATGCAATAGTCATTTACAGTCAAAAAATTAAACATAAAAAAATTACAATTTCTGACCATCTGGTGAAATTTTCACAGTCATCGTTTTTCATCAGAAAATTGTTTTTTTGGACTGTAAAAAAATTCATTCAAAATGTCATTTGGATTGAGCCTCATGTTGAATAACCACTTTTTAACGCCTCAATGTGACCAAAATTGCCATTTTTATAGACTTTTTCTCCTACTCAGAAGCTTCTATTTTGACCAATTTCAGGTATTAATATGACTCTAAACACACTTCTTTTAGTTCCAAAAGTGATAATTCACATGCAATAGTCATTTACAGTCAAAAATTAAACATAAAAAAATTACAATTTCTGACCATCTGGAGAAAGTTCGACAGGTCACGGGTCACCGTTTTTCATCAGAAAATGGATTTTTTGGACTATAGAAGAATGTATACAAAATGTCATTTGGATTGAGACTCATGTTGAATTACTACTTTTTAAAGCCTCAATGTGACCAAAACTGCCATTTTTACGGACTTTTTATCCTACTCAGAAGCTTCTATTTCGACCAATTTCAGGCATTAAAATGACTCTAAACACACGTATTTTAGTTCCAAAAGTGATAATTAACATGCAATAGTCATTTACAGTAAAAAAATTAAACATACAAAAATTACAATTTCTGACCATCTGGAGAAAGTTCGACAGGTCACCGTTTTTCATCAGAAAATGGATTTTTTTGGACTGTAGACAAATGTATACAAAACGTCATTTGGATTGAGACTCATGTTGAATTACTACTTTTTAAAGCCTCAATGGGACCAAAACTGCCATTTTTACAGACTTTTTCTCCTACTCAAAAGCTTCTATTTCGACCCATTTCAGGCATTTAAATGGCTCTTAACGCACTTATTTTAGTTACAAAAGTGATAATTCACATGCAATAGTCATTTACAGTCAAAAACTTACACAATAAAAAATTACCAATTCTGACCATCTGGAGAATGTTCGACAGGTCACGGGTCATCATTTATCATCCGAAAATTGTTTTTTTGGACTGTAGAAAAATTTATTCAAAATGTCATTTGGATTTTGCCTCATGTTTAATAACTACTTTTTAAACCCTCAATGTGACCAAAATTGCCATTTTTACAGACTTTTTCTCCTACTCAGAAGCTTCTATTTCGACCAATTTCAGGCATTAAAATGACTCTAAACACACTTATTTTAGTTCCAAAAGTGATAATTCACATGCAATAGTCATTTACAGTCAAAAAATTAAAGCAAAAAAAATTACAATTTCTGACCATCTGGAGAAAGTTCGACAGGTCACGGGTCATCGTTTTTCATCAGAAAATTGTTTTTTTGGACTGTAGAAAAATTCATTCAAAATGTCATTTGGATTGAGACTCATGTTGAATTACTACTTTTTAAAGACTCTATGTGACCAAAATTGCCATTTTTACAGACTTTTTCTGGTACTCAGAAGCTTCTATTTTGACCAATTTCAGGCATTAAAATGACTATAAACACACTTATTTTAGTTCCAAGAGTTCTAATTCACATGCAATAGTCATTTACAGTCAAAAAATTTAACATAAAAAAATTACAATTTCTGACCATCTGGCGAAAGTTCGACAGGTCACGGGTCACCGTTTTTCATCAGAAAATGGATTTTTTGGACTGTAGAAAAATGTATTCAAAATGTCATTTGGATTGTGTCTCATGTTGAATAACTATTTTTTAAAGCCAAAATTTGACCGAAATTGCCATTTTTACAGACTTTTTCTTCTACTCAAAAGCATCTATTTCGACCAATTTCAGGCATTAAAATGACTATAAACACACTTATTTTAGTTCCAAGAGTTCTAATTCACATGCAACAGTCATTTACAGTCAAAAAATTAAACATAAAAAAATTACAATTTCTGACCATCTGGAGAAAGTTCGACAGGTCACGGGTCATTGTTTTTCATCAGAAAATTGATTTTTTGGACTATAGAAGAATGTATACAAAATGTCATTTGTATTGAGACTCATTTTGAATTACTACTTTTTAAAGCCTCAATGTGACCAAAACTGCCATTTTTACAGACTTTTTATCCTACTCAGAAGCTTCTATTTCGACCAATTTCAGGCATTCAAATGACTCTAAACACACATATTTTAGTTCCAAAAGTGATAATTAACATGCAATAGTCATTTACAGTAAAAAAATTAAACATACAAAAATTACAATTTCTGACCATCTGGAGAAAGTTCGACAGGTCACCGTTTTTCATCAGAAAATGGATTTTTTTGGACTGTAGACAAATGTATACAAAACGTCATTTGGATTGAGAATCATGTTGAATTACTACTTTTTAAAGCCTCAATGGGACCAAAACTGCCATTTTTACAGACTTTTTCTCCTACTCAAAAGCTTCTATTTTGACCCATTT
This sequence comes from Triturus cristatus, assembly GCF_964204655.1. Lineage (NCBI taxonomy): Eukaryota > Metazoa > Chordata > Amphibia > Caudata > Salamandridae > Triturus > Triturus cristatus. Next base: position 1,088,473,824 of record NC_140591.1, read on the forward strand.
CAGGCATTTAAATGACTCTAAACACACTTATTTCAGTTCCAAAAGTGATAATTAACATGCAATAGTCATTTACAGTTAAAAACTTACACAACAAAAAAATTACCAATTCTGACCATCTAGAGAATGTTCGACAGGTCACGGGTCATCATTTTTCATCCGAAAATAGTTTTTTGGGACTGTAGAAAAATGTATTCAAAATGTCATTTGGATTGAGACTCATGTTGAATAACTACTTTTTAACGCCTCAATGTGACCAAAATTGCCATTTTTACAGACTTTTTCTCCTACTCAGAAGTTTCTATTTCTACCAATTTCAGGCATTAAAATGACTCTAAACACACTTATTTTAGTTCCAAAAGTGATAATTAACCTGCAATAGTCATTTACAGTCAAACAATTAAAGATAAAAAAACTTACAATTTCTGACCATCTGGAGAAAGTTCGACACGTCACGGGTCACCATTTTTCATCAGAAAATGGATTTTTTGGACTGTAGAAAAATGTATTAAAAATTTCATTTGGATTGTGACTCATGTTGAATAACTACTTTTTAATACCTCAATGTGTCTAAAATTGCTATTTTTACAGACTTTTTCTCCTACTCAGAAGCTTCTATTTCGACCAATTTCAGGCATTAAAATGACTCTAAACACACTTATTTTAGTTCCAAAAGTGATAATTCACATGCAATAGTCATTTACAGTTAAAAAATTAAAGTCAAAAAAATTACAATTTCTGACCATCTGGAGAAAGTTCGACAGGTCACGGGTCATCGTTTTTCATCAGAAAATTCTTTTTTTGGAGTGCAGAAAAATTAATTCAAAATGTCATTTGGATTGAGACTCATGTTGAATTACTACTTTTTAAAGCCTCTATGTGATTAAAATTGCCATTTTTACAGACTTTTTCTCCTACTCAGAAGCTTCTATTTCGACCAATTACAGGCATTTAAATGACTCTAAACACACTTATTTTTGTTCCAAGAGTTCTAATTCACATGCAATAGTCATTTACAGTCAAAAAATTAAACATAAAAAAATTACAATTTCTGACCATCTGGTGAAATTTTCACAGTCATCGTTTTTCATCAGAAAATTGTTTTTTTGGACTGTAAAAAAATTCATTCAAAATGTCATTTGGATTGAGCCTCATGTTGAATAACCACTTTTTAACGCCTCAATGTGACCAAAATTGCCATTTTTATAGACTTTTTCTCCTACTCAGAAGCTTCTATTTTGACCAATTTCAGGTATTAATATGACTCTAAACACACTTCTTTTAGTTCCAAAAGTGATAATTCACATGCAATAGTCATTTACAGTCAAAAATTAAACATAAAAAAATTACAATTTCTGACCATCTGGAGAAAGTTCGACAGGTCACGGGTCACCGTTTTTCATCAGAAAATGGATTTTTTGGACTATAGAAGAATGTATACAAAATGTCATTTGGATTGAGACTCATGTTGAATTACTACTTTTTAAAGCCTCAATGTGACCAAAACTGCCATTTTTACGGACTTTTTATCCTACTCAGAAGCTTCTATTTCGACCAATTTCAGGCATTAAAATGACTCTAAACACACGTATTTTAGTTCCAAAAGTGATAATTAACATGCAATAGTCATTTACAGTAAAAAAATTAAACATACAAAAATTACAATTTCTGACCATCTGGAGAAAGTTCGACAGGTCACCGTTTTTCATCAGAAAATTGATTTTTTTGGACTGTAGACAAATGTATACAAAACGTCATTTGGATTGAGACTCATGTTGAATTACTACTTTTTAAAGCCTCAATGGGACCAAAACTGCCATTTTTACAGACTTTTTCTCCTACTCAAAAGCTTCTATTTCGACCCATTTCAGGCATTTAAATGGCTCTTAACGCACTTATTTTAGTTACAAAAGTGATAATTCACATGCAATAGTCATTTACAGTCAAAAACTTACACAATAAAAAATTACCAATTCTGACCATCTGGAGAATGTTCGACAGGTCACGGGTCATCATTTATCATCCGAAAATTGTTTTTTTGGACTGTAGAAAAATTTATTCAAAATGTCATTTGGATTTTGCCTCATGTTTAATAACTACTTTTTAAACCCTCAATGTGACCAAAATTGCCATTTTTACAGACTTTTTCTCCTACTCAGAAGCTTCTATTTCGACCAATTTCAGGCATTAAAATGACTCTAAACACACTTATTTTAGTTCCAAAAGTGATAATTCACATGCAATAGTCATTTACAGTCAAAAAATTAAAGCAAAAAAAATTACAATTTCTGACCATCTGGAGAAAGTTCGACAGGTCACGGGTCATCGTTTTTCATCAGAAAATTGTTTTTTTGGACTGTAGAAAAATTCATTCAAAATGTCATTTGGATTGAGACTCATGTTGAATTACTACTTTTTAAAGACTCTATGTGACCAAAATTGCCATTTTTACAGACTTTTTCTGGTACTCAGAAGCTTCTATTTTGACCAATTTCAGGCATTAAAATGACTATAAACACACTTATTTTAGTTCCAAGAGTTCTAATTCACATGCAATAGTCATTTACAGTCAAAAAATTTAACATAAAAAAATTACAATTTCTGACCATCTGGCGAAAGTTCGACAGGTCACGGGTCACCAGTTTTCATCAGAAAATGGATTTTTTGGACTGTAGAAAAATGTATTCAAAATGTCATTTGGATTGTGTCTCATGTTGAATAACTATTTTTTAAAGCCAAAATTTGACCAAAATTGCCATTTTTACAGACTTTTTCTTCTACTCAAAAGCATCTATTTCGACCAATTTCAGGCATTTAAATGACTCTAAACTCACTTATTTTAGTTCCAAAAGTGATAATTAACATGCAATAGTCATTTACAGTCAAAAACTTACACAACAAAAAAATTACCAATTCTGACCATCTAGAGAATGTTCGACAGGTCACGGGTCATCATTTTTCATCCGAAAATAGTTTTTTTGGACTGTAGAAAAATGTATTCAAAATGTCATTTGGATTGAGACTCATGTTGAATAACTATTCTTTAATGCCTCAATGTGACCAAAATTGCCATTTTTACAGACTTTTTCTCCTACTCAGAAGCTTCTATTTCTACCAATTTCAGGCATTATGACTCTAAACACACTTATTTTAGTTCCAAAAGCGATAATTAACATGCAATAGTCATTTACAGTCAAAAAATTAAAGATAAAAAAACTTACAATTTCTGACCATCTGGAGAAAGTTCGACGGGTCACGGGTCACCATTTTTCATCAGAAAATGGATTTTTTGGACTGTAGAAAAATGTATTCAAAATTTCATTTTGATTGAGACTCATGTTGAATAACTACTTTTTAATACCTCAATGTGTCCAAAATTGCCATTTTTACAGACTTTTTCTCCTACTCAGAAGCTTCTATTTCGACCAATTTCAGGCATTAAAATGACTCTAAACACACTTATTTTAGTTCCAAAAGTGATAATTCACATGTAATAGTCATTTACAGTCAAAAAATTAAAGTTAAAAAAATTACAATTTCTGACCATCTGGAGAAAGTTCGACAGGTCACGGGTCATCGTTTTTCATCAGAAAATTGTTTTTTTGGACTGTAGAAAAATTCATTCAAAATGTCATTTGGATTGAGCCTCATGTTGAATAACTACTTTTTAACGCCTCAATGTGACCAAAATTGCCATTTTTACAGACTTTTTCTCCGACTGAAAAGCTTCTATTTCGACCAATTTCAGGCATTTAAATGACTCTAAACAAACTTATTTTAGTTCCAAAAGTGATAATTCACATGCAATAGTCATTTACAGTCAAAACATTAAAGTTAAAAAAAATACAATTTCTGACAATCTGGAGAAAGTTTGACAGGTCACGGGTCACCGTTTTTCATCAGAAAATTGATTTTTTAGACTAGAAAAATGTATTAAAAATGTCATTTGGATTGAGCCTCATGTTGAATAACTACTTTTTAAAGCCCCAATTTGACCAAAATTGCCATTTTTACAGACTTTTTCTCCTACTCAAAAGCTTCTATTTCGACCAATTTCGGCATTTAAATGACTCTAAACAAACTTATTTTAGTTCCAAAAGTGATAATTCACACGCAATAGTCATTTACAGTCAAAAAATTAAAGTTAAAAAAATTACAATTTCTGACCATCTGGAGAAAGTTCAACAGGTCACGGGTCATCATTTTTCATCAGAAAATTGTTTTTCTGGACTGTAGAAAAATTTATTCAAAATGTCATTTGGATTGAGACTCATGTTGAATTACTACTTTTTAACGCCTCTATGTGACCAAAATTGCCATTTTTACAGACTTTTTCTCCGACTAAAAAGCTTCTATTTCGACCAATTTCGGCATTTAAATGACTCTAAACAAACTTATTTTAGTTCCAAAAGTGATAATTCACATGCAATAGTCATTTACAATCAAAAAATTAAACATAAAAAAATTACAATTTCTGACCATCTGGAGAAAGTTCGACAGGTCACGGGTCACCGTTTTTCATCAGAAAATGGATTTTTTGGACTGTAGAAAAATGTATTCAAAATGTCATTTGGAGTGTGTCTCATGTTGAATAACTACTTTTTAAAGCCCCAATTTGACCAAAATTGCCATTTTTACAGACTTTTTCTCCTACTCAAAAGCATCTATTTCGACCAATTTCAGGCATTTAAATGACTCTAAACACACGTATTTTAGTTACAAAAGTGATAATTCATATGCAATAGTCATTTACAGTCAAAAAAGTAAACATAAAAAAATCACAATTTCCGACCATCTGGAGAAAGTTCGACAGGTCACAGGGGACTGTTTTTCATCAGAAAATTTATTTTTTGGACTGTAGAAAAATGTATTCAAAATGTCATTTGGATTGAGCCTCTTGTTGAATAATTACTTTTTAAAGCCCCAATTTGACCAAAATTACAATTTTTACAGATTTTTTATCCTACTCAAAAGCTTCTATTTCGACAAATTTCAGGCATTAAAATGACTCTAAACACACTTATTTTAGTTCCAAAAGTGATAATTCACATGCAATAGTCATTTACAGTAAAAAAATTAAAGATAAAAAAATTACAATTTCTGACCATCTGGAGGAAGTTCGACAGGTCACGGGTCATCGTTTTTCATCAGAAAATTGTTTTTTTGGACTGTAGAAAAATTCATTGAAAATGTCATTTGGATTGAGACTCATGTTGAATTACTACTTTTTAAAGACTCTATGTGACCAAAATTGCCATTTTTACAGACTTTTTCTGGTACTCAGAAGCTTCTATTTTGACCAATTTCAGGCATTAAAATGACTATAAACACACTTATTTTAGTTCCAAGAGTTCTAATTCACATGCAATAGTCATTTACAGTCAAAAAATTTAACATAAAAAAATTACAATTTCTGACCATCTGGCGAAAGTTCGACAGGTCACGGGTCACCGTTTTTCATCAGAAAATGGATTTTTTGGACTGTAGAAAAATGTATTCAAAATGTCATTTGGATTGTGTCTCATGTTGAATAACTATTTTTTAAAGCCAAAATTTGACCGAAATTGCCATTTTTACAGACTTTTTCTTCTACTCAAAAGCATCTATTTCGACCAATTTCAGGCATTAAAATGACTATAAACACACTTATTTTAGTTCCAAGAGTTCTAATTCACATGCAACAGTCATTTACAGTCAAAAAATTAAACATAAAAAAATTACAATTTCTGACCATCTGGAGAAAGTTCGACAGGTCACGGGTCATTGTTTTTCATCAGAAAATTGATTTTTTGGACTATAGAAGAATGTATACAAAATGTCATTTGTATTGAGACTCATTTTGAATTACTACTTTTTAAAGCCTCAATGTGACCAAAACTGCCATTTTTACAGACTTTTTATCCTACTCAGAAGCTTCTATTTCGACCAATTTCAGGCATTCAAATGACTCTAAACACACATATTTTAGTTCCAAAAGTGATAATTAACATGCAATAGTCATTTACAGTAAAAAAATTAAACATACAAAAATTACAATTTCTGACCATCTGGAGAAAGTTCGACAGGTCACCGTTTTTCATCAGAAAATGGATTTTTTTGGACTGTAGACAAATGTATACAAAACGTCATTTGGATTGAGAATCATGTTGAATTACTACTTTTTAAAGCCTCAATGGGACCAAAACTGCCATTTTTACAGACTTTTTCTCCTACTCAAAAGCTTCTATTTTGACCCATTTCAGGCATTTAAATGACTCTAAACACACTTATTTCAGTTCCAAAAGTGATAATTAACATGCAATAGTCATTTACAGTTAAAAACTTACACAACAAAAAAATTACCAATTCTGACCATCTAGAGAATGTTCGACAGGTCACGGGTCATCATTTTTCATCCGAAAATAGTTTTTTGGGACTGTAGAAAAATGTATTCAAAATGTCATTTGGATTGAGACTCATGTTGAATAACTACTTTTTAACGCCTCAATGTGACCAAAATTGCCATTTTTACAGACTTTTTCTCCTACTCAGAAGTTTCTATTTCTACCAATTTCAGGCATTAAAATGACTCTAAACACACTTATTTTAGTTCCAAAAGTGATAATTAACCTGCAATAGTCATTTACAGTCAAACAATTAAAGATAAAAAAACTTACAATTTCTGACCATCTGGAGAAAGTTCGACAGGTCACGGGTCACCATTTTTCATCAGAAAATGGATTTTTTGGACTGTAGAAAAATGTATTAAAAATTTCATTTGGATTGTGACTCATGTTGAATAACTACTTTTTAATACCTCAATGTGTCTAAAATTGCTATTTTTACAGACTTTTTCTCCTACTCAGAAGCTTCTATTTCGACCAATTTCAGGCATTAAAATGACTCTAAACACACTTATTTTAGTTCCAAAAGTGATAATTCACATGCAATAGTCATTTACAGTTAAAAAATTAAAGTCAAAAAAATTACAATTTCTGACCATCTGGAGAAAGTTCGACAGGTCACGGGTCATCGTTTTTCATCAGAAAATTCTTTTTTTGGAGTGCAGAAAAATTAATTCAAAATGTCATTTGGATTGAGACTCATGTTGAATTACTACTTTTTAAAGCCTCTATGTGATTAAAATTGCCATTTTTACAGACTTTTTCTCCTACTCAGAAGCTTCTATTTCGACCAATTACAGGCATTTAAATGACTCTAAACACACTTATTTTTGTTCCAAGAGTTCTAATTCACATGCAATAGTCATTTACAGTCAAAAAATTAAACATAAAAAAATTACAATTTCTGACCATCTGGTGAAATTTTCACAGTCATCGTTTTTCATCAGAAAATTGTTTTTTTGGACTGTAAAAAAATTCATTCAAAATGTCATTTGGATTGAGCCTCATGTTGAATAACCACTTTTTAACGCCTCAATGTGACCAAAATTGCCATTTTTATAGACTTTTTCTCCTACTCAGAAGCTTCTATTTTGACCAATTTCAGGTATTAATATGACTCTAAACACACTTCTTTTAGTTCCAAAAGTGATAATTCACATGCAATAGTCATTTACAGTCAAAAATTAAACATGAAAAAATTACAATTTCTGACCATCTGGAGAAAGTTCGACAGGTCACGGGTCACCGTTTTTCATCAGAAAATGGATTTTTTGGACTATAGAAGAATGTATACAAAATGTCATTTGGATTGAGACTCATGTTGAATTACTACTTTTTAAAGCCTCAATGTGACCAAAACTGCCATTTTTACGGACTTTTTATCCTACTCAGAAGCTTCTATTTCGACCAATTTCAGGCATTAAAATGACTCTAAACACACGTATTTTAGTTCCAAAAGTGATAATTAACATGCAATAGTCATTTACAGTAAAAAAATTAAACATACAAAAATTACAATTTCTGACCATCTGGAGAAAGTTCGACAGGTCACCGTTTTTCATCAGAAAATTGATTTTTTTGGACTGTAGACAAATGTATACAAAACGTCATTTGGATTGAGACTCATGTTGAATTACTACTTTTTAAAGCCTCAATGGGACCAAAACTGCCATTTTTACAGACTTTTTCTCCTACTCAAAAGCTTCTATTTCGACCCATTTCAGGCATTTAAATGGCTCTTAACGCACTTATTTTAGTTACAAAAGTGATAATTCACATGCAATAGTCATTTACAGTCAAAAACTTACACAATAAAAAATTACCAATTCTGACCATCTGGAGAATGTTCGACAGGTCACGGGTCATCATTTATCATCCGAAAATTGTTTTTTTGGACTGTAGAAAAATTTATTCAAAATGTCATTTGGATTTTGCCTCATGTTTAATAACTACTTTTTAAACCCTCAATGTGACCAAAATTGCCATTTTTACAGACTTTTTCTCCTACTCAGAAGCTTCTATTTCGACCAATTTCAGGCATTAAAATGACTCTAAACACACTTATTTTAGTTCCAAAAGTGATAATTCACATGCAATAGTCATTTACAGTCAAAAAATTAAAGCAAAAAAAATTACAATTTCTGACCATCTGGAGAAAGTTCGACAGGTCACGGGTCATCGTTTTTCATCAGAAAATTGTTTTTTTGGACTGTAGAAAAATTCATTCAAAATGTCATTTGGATTGAGACTCATGTTGAATTACTACTTTTTAAAGACTCTATGTGACCAAAATTGCCATTTTTACAGACTTTTTCTGGTACTCAGAAGCTTCTATTTTGACCAATTTCAGGCATTAAAATGACTATAAACACACTTATTTTAGTTCCAAGAGTTCTAATTCACATGCAATAGTCATTTACAGTCAAAAAATTTAACATAAAAAAATTACAATTTCTGACCATCTGGCGAAAGTTCGACAGGTCACGGGTCACCAGTTTTCATCAGAAAATGGATTTTTTGGACTGTAGAAAAATGTATTCAAAATGTCATTTGGATTGTGTCTCATGTTGAATAACTATTTTTTAAAGCCAAAATTTGACCAAAATTGCCATTTTTACAGACTTTTTCTTCTACTCAAAAGCATCTATTTCGACCAATTTCAGGCATTTAAATGACTCTAAACTCACTTATTTTAGTTCCAAAAGTGATAATTAACATGCAATAGTCATTTACAGTCAAAAACTTACACAACAAAAAAATTACCAATTCTGACCATCTAGAGAATGTTCGACAGGTCACGGGTCATCATTTTTCATCCGAAAATAGTTTTTTTGGACTGTAGAAAAATGTATTCAAAATGTCATTTGGATTGAGACTCATGTTGAATAACTATTCTTTAATGCCTCAATGTGACCAAAATTGCCATTTTTACAGACTTTTTCTCCTACTCAGAAGCTTCTATTTCTACCAATTTCAGGCATTATGACTCTAAACACACTTATTTTAGTTCCAAAAGCGATAATTAACATGCAATAGTCATTTACAGTCAAAAAATTAAAGATAAAAAAACTTACAATTTCTGACCATCTGGAGAAAGTTCGACGGGTCACGGGTCACCATTTTTCATCAGAAAATGGATTTTTTGGACTGTAGAAAAATGTATTCAAAATTTCATTTTGATTGAGACTCATGTTGAATAACTACTTTTTAATACCTCAATGTGTCCAAAATTGCCATTTTTACAGACTTTTTCTCCTACTCAGAAGCTTCTATTTCGACCAATTTCAGGCATTAAAATGACTCTAAACACACTTATTTTAGTTCCAAAAGTGATAATTCACATGTAATAGTCATTTACAGTCAAAAAATTAAAGTTAAAAAAATTACAATTTCTGACCATCTGGAGAAAGTTCGACAGGTCACGGGTCATCGTTTTTCATCAGAAAATTGTTTTTTTGGACTGTAGAAAAATTCATTCAAAATGTCATTTGGATTGAGCCTCATGTTGAATAACTACTTTTTAACGCCTCAATGTGACCAAAATTGCCATTTTTACAGACTTTTTCTCCGACTGAAAAGCTTCTATTTCGACCAATTTCAGGCATTTAAATGACTCTAAACAAACTTATTTTAGTTCCAAAAGTGATAATTCACATGCAATAGTCATTTACAGTCAAAACATTAAAGTTAAAAAAAATACAATTTCTGACAATCTGGAGAAAGTTTGACAGGTCACGGGTCACCGTTTTTCATCAGAAAATTGATTTTTTAGACTAGAAAAATGTATTAAAAATGTCATTTGGATTGAGCCTCATGTTGAATAACTACTTTTTAAAGCCCCAATTTGACCAAAATTGCCATTTTTACAGACTTTTTCTCCTACTCAAAAGCTTCTATTTCGACCAATTTCGGCATTTAAATGACTCTAAACAAACTTATTTTAGTTCCAAAAGTGATAATTCACACGCAATAGTCATTTACAGTCAAAAAATTAAAGTTAAAAAAATTACAATTTCTGACCATCTGGAGAAAGTTCAACAGGTCACGGGTCATCATTTTTCATCAGAAAATTGTTTTTCTGGACTGTAGAAAAATTTATTCAAAATGTCATTTGGATTGAGACTCATGTTGAATTACTACTTTTTAACGCCTCTATGTGACCAAAATTGCCATTTTTACAGACTTTTTCTCCGACTAAAAAGCTTCTATTTCGACCAATTTCGGCATTTAAATGACTCTAAACAAACTTATTTTAGTTCCAAAAGTGATAATTCACATGCAATAGTCATTTACAATCAAAAAATTAAACATAAAAAAATTACAATTTCTGACCATCTGGAGAAAGTTCGACAGGTCACGGGTCACCGTTTTTCATCAGAAAATGGATTTTTTGGACTGTAGAAAAATGTATTCAAAATGTCATTTGGAGTGTGTCTCATGTTGAATAACTACTTTTTAAAGCCCCAATTTGACCAAAATTGCCATTTTTACAGACTTTTTCTCCTACTCAAAAGCATCTATTTCGACCAATTTCAGGCATTTAAATGACTCTAAACACACGTATTTTAGTTACAAAAGTGATAATTCATATGCAATAGTCATTTACAGTCAAAAAAGTAAACATAAAAAAATTACAATTTCCGACCATCTGGAGAAAGTTCGACAGGTCACAGGGGACTGTTTTTCATCAGAAAATTTATTTTTTGGACTGTAGAAAAATGTATTCAAAATGTCATTTGGATTGAGCCTCTTGTTGAATAATTACTTTTTAAAGCCCCAATTTGACCAAAATTACAATTTTTACAGATTTTTTATCCTACTCAAAAGCTTCTATTTCGACAAATTTCAGGCATTAAAATGACTCTAAACACACTTATTTTAGTTCCAAAAGTGATAATTCACATGCAATAGTCATTTACAGTAAAAAAATTAAAGATAAAAAAATTACAATTTCTGACCATCTGGAGGAAGTTCGACAGGTCACGGGTCATCGTTTTTCATCAGAAAATTGTTTTTTTGGACTGTAGAAAAATTCATTGAAAATGTCATTTGGATTGAGACTCATGTTGAATTACTACTTTTTAAAGCCTCTATTTGACTAAAATTGCCATTTTTACAGACTTTTTCTCCTACTCAGAATCTTCTATTTCTACTAATTTCAGGCATTAAAAAGACTCTATGCACACTTATTTTAGTTATAAAAGTGATAATTCACATGCAATAGTCATTTACAGTCAAAAACTTAAACAATGAAAAATTACCAATTCTGACCATCTGGAGAATGTTCGACAGGTCACGGGACACTGTTTTTCATCAGAAAATTGATTTTTGTTGACTTTAGAAAAATGTATTCAAAATGTCATTTGGATTGAGCCTCATGTTAAATAACTACTTTTTAAAGCCTCCATGTGACCAAAATTGCCATTTTTACAGACTTTTTCTCCTACTAAAAAGCTTTTATTTCGAACAATTTCAGGCATTTAAAAGACTCTAAACACACTTATTTTAGTTACAAAAGTGATAATTCACATGCAATAGTCATTTACAGTCAAAAAATTAAACATAAAAAAATTACAATTTCTGACAATCTGGAGAAAGTTCGACAGGTCACGGGTCACCGTTTTTCATCAGAAAATGGATTTTTTGGACTGTAGAAAAATGTATTCAAAATGTCATTTGGATTGAGCCTCATGTTGAATAACTACTTTTTAAAGCCCCAATTTGACCAAAATAGCCATTTTTACAGACTTTTTCTCCTACTCAAAAGCTTCTATTTCGACCAATTTCTGGCATTTAATTGACTCTAAACAAACTTATTTTAGTTCCAAAAGTGATAATTAACATGCAATAGTCATTTACAGTCAAAAAATTAAACATAAAAAAATTACAATTTCTGACCATCTGGAGAAAGTTCGACAGGTCACGGGTCACCGTTTTCATCAGAAAATGGATTTTTTGGACTGTAGAAAAATGTATTCAAAATGTCATTTGGATTGAGACTCATTTTGAATAACTACTTTTTAAAGCCTCAATGTGACCAAAATTGCCATTTTTACAGTCTTTTTCTCCTACTCAGAAGCTTCAATTTTGACCAATTTCAGGCATTAAAATGACTCTAAACACACTTATTTTAGTTCCAAAAGTGATAATTCACATGCAATAGTCATTTACAGTCAAAAAATTAAACTTAAAAAAAATACAATTTCTGACCATCTAGAGAAAGTTCGACAGGTCACGAATCATCGTTTTTCATCAGAAAATTGTTTTTTTGGACTGTAGAAAAATGTATTTAACATGTCATTTGGATTGAGCCTCATGTTAAATAACTACTTTTTAAAGCCTCCATGTGACCAAAATTGCCATTTTTACAGACTTTTTCTCCTACTAAAAAGCTTCTATTTCGACCAATTTCGGCATTTAAATGACTCTAAACAAAATTATTTTAGTTCCAAAAGTGATAATTCACATGCAATAGTCATTTACAGTCAAAAAATTAAAGTTAAAAAAATTACAATTTCTGACCATCTGGAGAAAGTTCGACAGGTCAAGGGTCATCATTTTTCATCAGAAAATTGTTTTTTTGGACTGTAGAAAAATTCATTCAAAATGTCATGTGGATTGAGACTCATGTTGAATTACTACTTTTTAAAGCCTCTATGTGACCAAAATTGCCATTTTTACAGACTTTTTCTCCGACTAAAAAGCTTCTATTTCGACCAATTTCGGCATTTAAATGACTCTAAACAAACTTATTTTAGTTCCAAAAGTGATAATTCACATGCAATAGTCATTTACAGTCAAAAAATTAAACATAAAAAAATTACAATTTCTGACCATCTGGAGAAAGTTCGACCGGTCACGGATCACCGTTTTTCATCAGAAAATGGATTTTTTAGACTATAGAAGAATGTATACAAAATGTCATTTGGATTGAGACTCATGTTGAATTACTACTTTTTAAAGCCTCTATGTGACCAAAATTGCCATTTTTACAGACTTTTTCTCCGACTAAAAAGCTTCTATTTCGACCAATTTCGGCATTTAAATGACTCTAAACAAACTTATTTTAGTTCCAAAAGTGATAATTAACATGCAATAGTCATTTACAGTAAAAAATTAAACATACAAAAATGACAATTTCTGACCATCTGGAGAAAGTTCGACAGGTCACCGTTTTTCATCAGAAAATGGATTTTTTTGGACTGTAGACAAATGTATTCAAAATGTCATTTGGATTGTGTCTCATGTTGAATAACTACTTTTTAAAGCCCCAATTTGACCAAAATTGCCATTTTTACAGACTTTTTCTCCTACTCAAAAGCATCTATTTCGACCAATTTCAGGCATTTAAATGACTCTAAACACACGTATTTTAGTTACAAAAGTGATAATTCATATGCAATAGTCATTTACAGTAAAAAAATTAAACATAAAAAAATTACAATTTCTGACCATCTGGAGAAAGTTCGACAGGTCACGGGTCATCGTTTTTCATCAGAAAATTGTTTTTTTGGACTGTAGAAAAATTCATTCAAAATGTCATTTGGATTGAGACTCATGTTGAATTACTACTTTTTAAAGCCTCTATTTGACCAAAATTGCCATTTTTACAGACTTTTTCTCCTACTCAGAAGCTTCTATTTCGACCAATTACAGGCATTTAAATGACTCTAAACACACTTATTTTGGTTCCAAGAGTTCTAATTCACATGCAATAGTCATTTACAGTCAAAAAATTAAACATAAAAAAATTACAATTTCTGACCATCTGGTTAAAGTTGGACAGGTCACAGGTCATCGTTTTTCAGGTTCCTCCACAGCAAAACAGCACTCTGGCAGAAAGGGGAGGCAAGACCTTAGATCAGCAGGCTTCTTGTCCTTGGTACAGGTTTCCTTGTCAGAAGTGATCTGAGTCTTTGGTTCAGGGGTCCTTCTCTTATACCCCTTTTCTCCTTTGTTCCCTTTGTCCAAGCAGGGAAATTCCCCCCATCTCAGGTTCGTTGTGGGTGTTGCCAGGCAGAGGCACCTGGCCTATTCACTGAGCAGGGCAGAGTCCTCAGCCGCCCATCAGGAGGCGGAGCCAGTATTGTCACTGGCAGGAGCAGGGCTATCAGTCGCCCAGCAGGAGGTGGAGCCAGTATTGTGTCAGGCAGGGCAGGCTACTCTTCCCTCACTCTATGTGTAAATGCCTCATTCACCCCACACTGACTCATTCAGACCTCTGGAGCCACCCAGCCCCTGACACACACACCAAACCAGCAGAGACCGGTGGATAGTTGGACAAGAAAATAGCCACTTTCTAAAAGGGCTATTTTCAAACACAGAATCTAAAAACCATCCATCCTAAAGGGTGTGTTATTAAATTCTGAGTTCAGGGATACTAAACTCGACCTGCTACCATGCTCCCTGAGTCAGATAGATTATAATGGAGTTAATAATCAGTCTGCCCAGTCTGGCCTATTGGAGGCAGGTAGCCCTTCAATAGTGAAAAACGAAAATGGCTGTAATTCACTATTAGGTCATGCCACACACATCAGGGCATGACCTACCTTTTACCCACAATGCACCCAGCCCTAGGGCTTACCATAGAGGTGTCTGAAATGTGGCAAAGTGAAGGTTTAGAGACTGGCAAGTAGGTTTCCTTGCCAAGTCGACATGGCAGTCAGGGACACATTTTACAAGCTGCTTCTGTGGGTGGCACAACCAGTGCTGCAAGCCCACCAGCAGCAGTTAACTTACATGCCCTTGGCACCCGCAGTGCACTAGACTAGGGACTGAACAGTAAGTCAACCAAGCCAATCATGGTAACACCAATCAATGTAACAATTTAACATAGGGAGCACTTGCACTGTGGCACTGATCAGCAGTGGCAGAGTGCCCAAAGCAATAAACCAGCAAAAACATCGTAAACAGAGGAGGCAAATAGAAAAAAATGGAGGAGAGACTCATGCCAATGATGCCAGGTCTAACACGTGTCCCCTCCAGCTGAAATGTGGGGAGAACTACCCTTCACCCAGGGAGTCCTCATCACTAAGGCGGAAAAACCTGGACAGACCATCAGCATTGGTGTGATCTGTACCAGGGCGGTGCTCCACCGTAAAGTCCATCCCCTGTAGGGAAATGGACCACCTCAACAGCTTTGGGTTCTCACCCCTCATCTGCATTAACCATCTGAGGGGCCTGTGGTCTGTCTGAACCCGGAAGTGAGTCCCAAACAGGTAGGGTCTTAGCTTCTTCAGCGCCCAGACCACAGCAAATGCCTCACGCTCTATCGCACTCCACCTTTGTTCCCTGGGAAGTAACCTCCGGCTGATGAAGGCTACAGGTAAGTCTCGGCCCTCCTCATTCATCTGTGCTAGAACAGCCCCCACACCATGCTCTGAAGCGTCTGTCTGGACAATGAATTCTTTTGAAAAGTCGGGTGCCTGGAGGACCGGTGCTGTACACATTGCAGTTTTCAGGGTGTCAAAGGCGTTCTGACAGGCGTCAGTCCAGATCACAAGTCTCGGCTGCTTCCTGGAAGTCAGCGAGGTCAAGGGGTGCACAATGTTGCCATACCCCTTGACAAACCTCCTGTAGTAACCCGTGAGACCCAAGAAGGCTCTCACCTGAGTCTGGGTTTTGGGCGGTTCCCAAGCCAGGATGGTATCTATCTTGGGTTGCAGGGGGGCCACCTTGCCGCTCCCTACTTGGTGCCCCAAGTACACCACTGAACCCTGCCCAATCTGGCACTTACTGGCCTTGATTGTGAGGCCTGCTCTGCGCAGGGCCAACAACACTTCCTGGAGGTGGCGCAAGTGTTCCTCCCAGCTGGCGCTGAACACTGCTATATCGTCCAGGTAGGCGGAGCTGAAATCTTCCAGCCTGGCCAATACCTGGTTAACCAACATCTGGAATGTGGCAGGGGCATTCTTCATTCCAAAGGGCATCACCCGGAACTGGTAGTGCCGATCTGGTGTGGAGAATGCAGACCTCTCCTTTGCCCCATCAGTCAAGGCGATCTGCCAGTACCCAGACGTTAGATCAAACGTACTAAGGTACCGGGCAGCCCCCAACCGATCGATGAGCTCATCAGCTCTGGGGATGGGGTGCGTGTCAGTCTTGGTGACCGAATTGAGTCCTCGGTAATCCACACAGAACCGAAGTTCTGGTGAAGCACCAGGCGCTGCAGCCTTTGGGACCAAGACCACTGGGCTGGCCCAAGGACTGCTAGAGGACTCAACCACCCCTAAGGCAAACATCTTGGAGACCTCCTCCTTGATATATGCTCTGACCTTTTCAGTCACCCTGTAGGCCTTGTGCCTCACAGGAGTGCTGTCCCCAGTGTCCACATCGTGGACACACCACTGAGTGACACCAGGGATTAAGGAAAACAGATCAGGGAATTGTACCAACAGATGGCGACAATCTTGCTGCTGCTCAGGGGTCAGTGTGTCAGAGAGGACAACACCATCCACTGACCCATCTTTCTCTTTTGCACACAGGAGGTCAGGAAGAGGCTCACTCTCCTCCTCCATCCCAGCATCTGTGGCAAGGCGCATGCCCACTTCGGACCTTTCTAAGTGGGGCTTTAACCGGTTGACATGCAGGACCCTTAAGGGGTTCCTGGGAGATTTCAAGTCCACCAAGTAGGTGACATCGCTCTTTTTCTCCACAACCTCAAATGGTCCAGTCCACCTGTCCTTGAGCGCACAAGGTTCCACAGGGGCCATGACCCAAACTTTCTGACCAGGTTGAAGCTCAACCAGAGTGGCATTCTGATCGTACCAGCGCTTCATCTCTTCCTGGCTGGCCTCCAGATTTGCCTGAGCAAGATCTCTGAAGCGCCGAGTCTGGTTCCTAAAGGCCAGCATGTAGCTATATACATCCTGGGGAGGTTTCCTGGGAGATTGCTCCCAGCCTTCTTTAACCAGACTCAAAGGTCCTCTTACCGGGTGACCATACAAAAGCTCAAATGGGCTGAACCCTAGAGACTTCTGTGGCACCTCACGGTAAGCAAACAGCAGGCATGGCAAGAGGACGTCCCATTTACGCTTCATTGGTTCTTCAAGACCCATGATCATGCCTTTGAGGGTCCGGTTGAATCTCTCAACCAGCCCATTACCTTGAGGGTGGTAAGGAGTGGTAAACTTGAGGGTTACCCCACACTCCTTCCACAGGGACTTCATATAATTAGAAATGAAGTTGGTGCCCCGGTCTGACACCACCTCTCTGGGGAACCCCATGCGGGAGAAAACACCCATCAGTGCCCGTCCCACCACGGGGGCCGTCACTGTGCGGAGAGGGATGGCTTCCGGGTACCGGGTTGCATGGTCCACCAAGACCAGGATAAACCTGTTGCCCATGGCTGTCTTGGGGTCCAGTGGCCCCACAATGTCAATTCCCACTCGCTCAAAGGGGGTACTGACGACGGGAAAAGGTTGGAGGGGAGCCTTCTGCTTCCACCCACTTTTCCCACTTGCCTGGCAAGTTTGACAGGTCCTACAATGGATATCTGAATCCCTTCTCATCTGGGGCCAATAAAAATGGGTGACAAGCCTGTCATAGGTCTTGTCCTGCCCCAGATGTCCAGCTAACGCAACGTCATGAGCCAACCCCAGTAGGAAGGCTCTGAAGCGCTGGGGTACCACCAGCACACGGGCTGACCCAGGCTCAGCAGCCTTAGGCTCGCTATACAGGAGGTCGTTCTCCCAGTAAATCCAATGTGATCCTGACTGATCACCTGTCGTTTGGGCTGAGGCCTGCTGCCTCATACCCACAAGAGAAGGGCACACTTTCTGTTCAGCACAAAATTCCTCCCTGGAGGGACCACCATCCTGCTGCCAATGGGTCAGCTCGGGCACGTCTCCCAGTTCGGCCACTTGTTCTCCTGTCGGTTCCAGGGCATCCCCCTCAGGGTCTGCTCCCTCCTGGACCGCGGGAACGATGGGGGACGGTTTCCCGCGCCCCCTGCCTCTTCTCTTCACGGTTGGGACCTGGGCCATACTTTCAGGCTCCAGGGCCCCATCAACACCCTTACTCACTGACATGGACCGGGTGGTCGCACACACCCACTCAGGCAGACCCAACATTTCCAGATGCGATTTTCTCTCCACCTTAGCCCAAGGGGAGTCCTCCAAATCATTGCCCAGGAGACAATCAACAGGCATGGCGGGCCTCACAGCAACCTGAAGAGTACCTGAGACCCCCCCTCACTCAAAAGGAACTTGAGCTACCTCACACTGACTCTGTGAGTTGTCAGCAGCTACAACGGGGTAGAATGCATGAGGGACCACCTGCTCTCTGGACACCAAGTGACACTTGACAGCTGTCACACTTGCTCCGGTGTCTCTGAGAGCTTCCACCCTATGGCCATTAATGGTCACCCACTGCCTATATTTCTTAGTGTTACTAGGCAGAGGGGTTGGAGGGACCATTTCCACGTCTCCTAAAGAGACCAGGGACATTTCTGCGGGACCCCACCCACCGGGGGCACCCATCTCATTCCCTCCCAGGGCTACACTCGCTACCTGGCGGGGGTGCACGCGGCGGTGCATTGGAATCCTTCATGGGACACTGGGGATCATAATAACGGTGTCCCACCTGCTTACAAACATAGCAGGTCATGGGGCCCCTTGGAACAGGTTTACCTGTCGGGGCCTCTGGCTTCTTTCCAGGGGGAGGCTGGGAACCCTTCCCTTGGTTCCCTTGGGGATTACTTTGGGGCCCTTTCTGGAACTCCCTCTGTTTACCCCTGTCCCCCCCACTCTTCTGCTGGGGACCCTGCCCACCTTTGGCTGAGTCTCCCACTGTACCCTTGTGGACCCTGGTACTGACCCAGCGGTCCGCCTCCTCAGCAAGTTTTCTAGGGTTAGATATCTTGCTATCAACAAGGTGCTGGCGTAGCTCTGGAAAACAGTTATTAGACAAGTGCTCCCAAGCAAACAAATCATAAAGAGCATCATAACTATCAACCTTGCTACCCTTTATCCAACCATCCATGGCTCTGCAAAACAAAGACACATATTCAACCCACGTAGTACCAGGCAACTTCTTACATTCTCTAAAGGTTTGTCGGAACTTTTCTGGGGTTAAGCCATATCTCAGCATTAAAGCATTTTTCATATGAGTATAAGACGCCCTTTCCTCTTCAGGCATGTCAACAAGGTATCTCTCCCTTCATTTGTAAAGCGGCTCCACAACCCCGTTCCCCAATCTTTCTCAGGGACCCGGTGGGCCAACAATGCTAACTCATACGCTTTAAACCATTGGCTAATATCTTCATTCGTACTGTAATCTTTGATCACATCTTTAGGAAAATAAAACCTACTTTCTGCAGGCACAGATGGAGCGCTGCCACCAGAGGGATTCAACTCTAAACTCTTTTCTTTAAGTTCCATCTCCCTCAACATCTTCTCACGTTCAAATGCTAACTTCTCTCTCTCAAAATCTAATCTTTTGCTCTCCATTTCAGCTTCTCTCAGGCTCTTGGCTTTTTCTAATTCCAACTGCCCTCCTAATTTAAGTTTTGCCATTTCTAACTTGTACCCCCTCTCCCTCTCCCTGTCTTCTAATTCTTCAGGGGAAAGGCTCCTAGAGGACGCACTACTGCCTGGAGATGACACTGGCCCACCTGTGGGCTCTTCCTCTTCCTCTTCTTCCGGTACCACCACCGGATCAGAGGGATTTCTGGCCTCTAACCAGGCCTTCAGCGCTTTGAGGAAGCCATCTTTCTTTGTGACACCTGTGGTAGGAACTTTAAACTGCTTGCAAAATCCTTTTAGATCTTTTAGCGTGTAGGAATCTATCTTCTCCTTATCAAATTCCCCCACAACAATCTCCACAGGTGTAGCAGCTCCGGCATTCTCCATGGTCAAAACTGGCAGTGTTTAAAAAATAAGCTCCAGGAAAGCGGAGAACAAAAATAGAATATCCTACCAAAACAGATTGTGGCTGCGTTATGGTCTGCTTTCACTATGTAGCATACACTAATCACTGCACATGAGTCATAAATGCAAAGTTCAATCCTCACCGCTGACCACCAATGTTAGAACCGGCCGTCTCTAGTTGGCAGAGGTATACACTTCTGACAAATAGGGACCAACCAACTCTAGTCAGGGAAAGGGGATTACACACTCAGATAACCCCTGCTACCCCCTTGGTAGCTTGGCAGAGCAGACAGGCTTATCTCAGAGGCAGTGTGTTAAGCATTCAGGACCACATACAGTAATAAAGTGAATACACTACAGATGGACACGACACAGAAGTTATTATAAAAATAGTATTTTTATATACGGCTTAGCACAAGACCAAATAACGACAAAAATATACCACAGTCTTAATAAATACTCTTTGGAAGGAAAAATGATAGTTCAAATAAGGTTTCTTCTTGGCAAATAGTTCTTTAGCACAAAATTAAGTATTCTCCTGAAACACAGTTCTTTGGCAACAATGTGACCCCCACAGGAGTCACACGACGTCGAGTCTACAGGATTCCCAAGGTTCAGCGTCGACCGCGAGGAGCGCTACGTCGAGCCTGGAGTTGCAACAGACCCCACAAGTACAGTACCTTGAGAAATGAAGAAAACGATGATCCACGGCGTCGAGATGTCGGCGTCGAGGTCGGCGTCGATCGTGCCTCGGAGTCGGGTCAATCTGCAGCGGCGTCAAGGGATGTCGGGCCGGAGCAGCGCTCACGGCGTCGAGAAGGGCGTCGAGTCGATGCGATCAGCAGCGGCGTCGGGACGGGGTTGCTTGGAGGTGGAGCCGATAATCACTCCTCACTGGCGTCGATACCGGCGTCGAGACGGGGTCACTTGGAGCCGGGGCCGATACCCACTGCTCACTGGCGTTGCTGCTGGCATCGATCGGGTCCGGCGGCCGGCGTCGAAGGCTCGGGACACTGGAGCCGTTACTCACGATGTCGAGATGGATTCGGCGGCGTCGGCGGCGTCGAGACTGCAGATTTTCCCTTGTGTACTGGAAACAACACTTTCCAGCAATTCAGCAATTCAGCAGATTGTGAAGTCCTTTGGCCCTGTGACTTCAACAGGAGACTGCCACTCTTCCAGCCCTTGGAGATTTCCTAGCAAGTGTTCAGAGAGTACACACCAAGTTCCTCTCTCCTTGTTCCTTGGCAAAAATAAAGAAGCAGCTTTCAGGTTCCTCCACAGCAAAACAGCACTCTGGCAGAAAGGGGAGGCAAGTCCTTAGATCAGCAGGCTTCTTGTCCTTGGTACAGGTTTCCTTGTCAGAAGTGATCTGAGTCTTTGGTTCAGGGGTCCTTCTCTTATACCCCTTTTCTCCTTTGTTCCCTTTGTCCAAGCAGGGAAATTCCCCCCATCTCAGGTTCGTTGTGGGTGTTGCCAGGCAGAGGCACCTGGCCTATTCACTGAGCAGGGCAGAGTCCTCAGCCGCCCATCAGGAGGCGGAGCCAGTATTGTCACTGGCAGGAGCAGGGCTATCAGTCGCCCAGCAGGAGGTGGAGCCAGTATTGTGTCAGGCAGGGCAGGCTACTCTTCCCTCACTCTATGTGTAAATGCCTCATTCACCCCACACTGATTCATTCAGACCTCTGGAGCCACCCAGCCCCTGACCCACACACCAAACCAGCAGAGACCGGTGGATAGTTGGACAAGAAAATAGCCACTTTCTAAAAGGGCTATTTTCAAACACAGAATCTAAAAACCATCCATCCTAAAGGGTGTGTTATTAAATTCTGAGTTCAGGGATACTAAACTCGACCTGCTACCATGCTCCCTGAGTCAGATAGATTATAATGGAGTTAATAATCAGTCTGCCCAGTCTGGCCTATTGGAGGCAGGTAGCCCTTCAATAGTGAAAAACGAAAATGGCTGTAATTCACTATTAGGTCATGCCACACACATCAGGGCATGACCTACCTTTTACCCACAATGCACCCAGCCCTAGGGCTTACCATAGAGGTGTCTGAAATGTGGCAAAGTGAAGGTTTAGAGACTGGCAAGTAGGTTTCCTTGCCAAGTCGACATGGCAGTCAGGGACTGCACGCAGGCGCTGCGGTGGCAGGCCTGAGACACATTTTACAAGCTACTTCTGTGGGTGGCACAACCAGTGCTGCAAGCCCACCAGCAGCAGTTAACTTACATGCCCTTGGCACCCGCAGTGCACTAGACTAGGGACTGAACAGTAAGTCAACCAAGCCAATCATGGTAACACCAATCAATGTAACAATTTACCATAGGGAGCACTTGCACTGTGGCACTGATCAGCAGTGGCACAGTGCCCAAAGCAATAAACCAGCAAAAACATCGTAAACAGAGGAGGCAAACAGAAAAAAATGGAGGAGAGACTCATGCCAATGATTCCAGGTCTAACAATAAAAAATTACCAATCTGACCATCTGTAGAATGTTCGACAGGTCACGGGTCACCGTTTTTCATCAGAAAATGGATTTTTTGGACTGTAGAAAAATGTATTCAAAATTTCATTTGGATTGAGACTCATGTAAATTAACTACTTTTTAAAGCCTCAATGTGACCAAAATTGCCATTTTTACAGACTTTTTATCCTACTCAAAAGCTTCTATTTCAACAAATTTCAGGCATTAAAATGACTCTAAATACACTTATTTAGTTCCAAAAGTGATAATTCACATGCAATAGTCATTTACAGTCAAAAAATTAAAACCAAAAAAATGACAATTTCTGACCATCTGGAGAAAGTTCGACAGGTCACGGGTCATCGTTTTTCATCAGAAAATTGTTTTTTTGGACTGTAGAAAAATTCTTTCAAAATGTCATTTGGATTGAGACTCATGTTGAATTACTACTTTTTAAAGCCTCAATGTGACCAAAATTGCCATTTTTACAGACTTTTTCTCCTACTCAGAAGATTCTATTTCGACCAATTTCAGGCATTAAAATGACTCTAAATACACGTATTTAGTTCCAAAAGTGATAATTCACATGCAATAGTCACTTACAGTCAAAAAATTAAACAGAATAAAATTACAATTTCTGACCATCTGGAGAAAGTTCGACAGGTCACGGGAACTGTTTTTTATCAGAAAATTGATTTTTTGGACTGTAGAAAAATGTATTAAAAATGTCATTAGGATTGAGCCTCATGTTGAATAACTACTTTTTAAAGCCCCAATTTGACCAAAATTGCCATTTTTACAGACTTTTTATCCTACTCAAAAGCTTCTATTTCGACAAATTTCAGGCATTAAAATGACTGTAAACACACTTATTTTAGTTCCAAAAGTGATAATTCACATGCAATAGTCATTTACAGTCAAAAAATTAAACATAAAAAAATTACAATTTCTGACCATCTGGAGAAAGTTCGACAGGTCACGGGTCACCGTTTTTCATCAGAAAATGGATTTTTTGGACTGTAGAAAAATGTATTCAAAATGTCATTTGGATTGTGTCTCATGTTGAATAACTACTTTTTAAAGCCCCAATTTGACCAAAATTGCCATTTTTACAGACTTTTTCTCCTACTCAAAAGCATCTATTTCGACCAATTTCAGGCATTTAAATGACTCTAAACACACTTATTTTATTTCCAAAAGTGATAATTAACATGCAATAGTCATTTACAGTCAAAAAATTAAACATAAAAAAATTACAATTTCTGACCATCTGGAGAAAGTTCGACAGGTCACGGGTCACCGTTTTTCATCAGATAATGGATTTTTTGGACTATAGAAAAATGTATACAAAATGTCATTTAGATTGACACTCATGTTGAATTACTACTTTTTAAAGCCTCAATGTGACCAAAACTGCCATTTTTACAGACTTTTTCTCATACTCGGAAGCTTCTATTTCGACCAATTACAGGCATTTAAATGACTCTAAACACACTTATTTTTGTTCCAAGAGTTCTAATTCACATGCAATAGTCATTTACAGTCAAAAAATTAAACATAAAAAAATTACAATTTCTGACCATCTAGTGAAAGTTCGACAGGTCACGGGTCATTGTTTTTCATCAGAAAATTGTTTTTTTGGACTGTAGAAAAATTCATTCAAAATGTCATTTGGATTGAGCCTCATGTTGACTAACCACTTTTTAACGCCTCAATGTGACCAAAATTGCCATTTTTACAGACTTTTTCTCCTACTGAGAAGATTCTATTTCTGCCAATTTCAGGCATTAAAAAGACTCTAAACACACTTATTTTAGTTCCAAAAGTGATAATTCACATGCAATGGTCATTTACAGTCAAAAAATTAAACATAAAAAAATTACAATTTCTGACCATGTGGAGAAATTTCGACAGGTCACGGGAACTGTTTTTCATCAGAAAATTGATTTTTTGGACTGTAGAAAAATGTACTCAAAATGTCATTTGGATTGAGACTCATGTAAAAAAACTACTTTTTAAAGCCTCAATGTGACCAAAATTGCCATTTTTACAGACTTTTTCTCCTACTCAGAAGCTTCTATTTCAACCAATTTCAGGCATTTAAATGACTCTAAACACACTTATTTTAGTTCCAAAAGTGATAATTAACATGCAATAGTTATTTACCGTCAAAAAATTAAACATAAAAAAATTACAATTTCTGACCATCTGGAGAAATTTCGACAGGTCACGGGAACTGTTTTTCATCAGAAAATTGATTTTTTGGACTATAGAAAAATGTATACAAAATGTCATTTGGATTGAGACTCATGTTGAATTACTACTTTTTAAAGCCTCAATGTGATCAAAACTGCCATTATTACAGACTTTTTATCCTACTCAAAAGCTTCTATTTCGACCAATTTCAGGCATTTAAATGACTCTAAACACTTATTTTAGTTACAAAAGTGATAATTCACATGCTAAAGTCATTTACAGTCAAAAAATTAAACCTAAAAAAATTACAATTTCTGACCACCTGGAGAAAGTTCGACAGGTCACGGGTCATCGTTTTTCATCAGAAAATTGTTTTTTTGGACTGTAGAAAAATTCATTCAAAATGTCATTTGGATTGAGACTCATGTTGAATTACTACTTTTTAAAGCCTCTATTTGACCAAAATTGCCATTTTTACAGACTTTTTCTCCTACTCAGAAGCTTCTATTTCGACCAATTACAGGCATTTAAATGACTCTAAACACACTTATTTTTGTGCCAAGAGTTCAAATTCACACGCAATAGTCATTTACAGTCAAAAAATTAAACATAAAAAAATTACAATTTCTGACCATCTGGTGAAAGTTCGACAGGTCACGGGTCATCGCTTTTCATCAGAAAAATGTTTTTTGGTACTGTAGAAAAATTCATTCAAAATGTCATTTGGATTGAGAAATATGTTGACTAACCACTTTTTGAACGCCTCAATGTGACCAAAATTGCCATTTTTACAGACTTTTTCTCCTACTCAGAAGCTTCTATTTCGACCAATTTCAGGCATTAAAATGACTCTAAATACACTTATTTAGTTCCAAAAGTGATAATTCACATGCAATAGTCACTTACAGTCAAAAAATTAAACATAATAAAATTACAATTTCTGACCATCTGGAGAAAGTTCGACAGGTCACGGGAACTGTTTTTCATCAGAAAATTGATTTTTTGGACTATAGAAAAATGTATTCAAAATGTCTTTAGGATTGAGCCTCATGTTGAATAACTCCTTTTTAAAGGCCCAATTTGACCAAAATTGCCATTTTTACAGACTGTTTATCCTACTCAAAAGCTTCTATTTCGACAAATTTCAGGCATTAAAATGACTCTAAACACACTTATTTTAGTTCCAAAAGTGATAATTCACATGCAATAGTCATTTACAGTCAAAAAATTAAAGCTAAAAAAATGACAATTTCTGACCATCTGGAGAAAGTTCGACAGGTCACGGGTCATCGTTTTTCATCAGAAAATTGTTTTTTTGGACTGTAGAAAAATTCATTCAAAATGTCATTTGTATTGAGACTCATGTTCAATTACTACTTTTTAAAGCCTCTATGTGACCAAAATTGCCATTTTTACAGACTTTTTCTCGTACTCAGAAGCTTCTATTTTGACCAATTTCAGGCATTAATATGACTCTAAACACACTTATTTTAGTTCCAAGAGTTCTAATTCACATGCAATAGTCATTTACAGTCAAAAAATTTAACATAAAAAAATTACGATTTCTGACCATCTGGAGAAAGTTCGACAGGTCACGGGTCACCGTTTTTCATCAGATAATGGATTTTTTGGACTATAGAAAAATGTATACAAAATGTCATTTGGATTGAGACTCATGTTGAATTACTACTTTTTAAAGCCTCAATGTGACCAAAACTGCCATTTTTACAGACTT
Source organism: Triturus cristatus (assembly GCF_964204655.1). Lineage (NCBI taxonomy): Eukaryota > Metazoa > Chordata > Amphibia > Caudata > Salamandridae > Triturus > Triturus cristatus. The sequence goes on from NC_140591.1 coordinate 1,088,500,474, forward strand.
TTTCTCATACTCGGAAGCTTCTATTTCGACCAATTACAGGCATTTAAATGACTCTAAACACACTTATTTTTGTTCCAAGAGTTCTAATTCACATGCAATAGTCATTTACAGTCAAAAAATTAAACATAAAAAAATTACAATTTCTGACCATCTAGTGAAAGTTGGACAGGTCACGGGTCATTGTTTTTCATCAGAAAATTGTTTTTTTGGACTGTAGAAAAATTCATTCAAAATGTCATTTGGATTGAGCCTCATGTTGACTAACCACTTTTTAACGCCTCAATGTGACCAAAATTGCCATTTTTACAGCCTTTTTCTCCTACTGAGAAGCTTCTATTTCTGCCAATTTCAGGCATTAAAAAGACTCTAAACACACCTATTTTAGTTCCAAAAGTGATAATTCACATGCAATGGTCATTTACAGTCAAAAAATTAAACATAAAAAAATTACAATTTCTGACCATGTGGAGAAATTTCGACAGGTCACGGGAACTGTTTTTCATCAGAAAATTGATTTTTTGGACTGTAGAAAAATGTACTCAAAATGTCATTTGGATTGAGACTCATGTAAAAAAACTACTTTTTAAAGCCTCAATGTGACCAAAATTGCCATTTTTACAGACTTTTTCTCCTACTCAGAAGCTTCTATTTCAACCAATTTCAGGCATTTAAATGACTCTAAACACACTTATTTTAGTTCCAAAAGTGATAATTAACATGCAATAGTTATTTACCGTCAAAAAATTAAACATACAAAAATTACAATTTCTGACCATCTGGAGAAAGTTCGACAGGTCACGGGTCACCGTTTTTCATCAGAAAATTGATTTTTTGGACTATAGAAAAATGTATACAAAATGTCAATTGGATTGAGACTCATGATGAATTACTACTTTTTAAAGCCTCAATGTGATCAAAACTGCCATTATTACAGACTTTTTATCCTACTCAAAAGCTTCTATTTCAACCAATTTCAGGCATTTAAATGACTCTAAACACTTATTTTAGTTACAAAAGTGATAATTCACATGCTAAAGTCATTTACAGTCAAAAAATTAAACCTAAAAAAATTACAATTTCTGACCACCTGGAGAAAGTTCGACAGGTCACGGGTCATCGTTTTTCATCAGAAAATTGTTTTTTTGGACTGTAGAAAAATTCATTCAAAATGTCATTTGGATTGAGACTCATGTTGAATTACTACTTTTTAAAGCCTCTATTTGACCAAAATTGCTATTTTTACAGACTTTTTCTCCTACTCAGAAGCTTCTATTTCGACCAATTACAGGCATTTAAATGACTCTAAACACACTTATTTTTGTGCCAAGAGTTCAAATTCACATGCAATAGTCATTTACAGTCAAAAAATTAAACATAAAAAAATTACAATTTCTGACCATCTGGTGAAAGTTCGACAGGTCACGGGTCATCGCTTTTCATCAGAAAAATGTTTTTTGGTACTGTAGAAAAATTCATTCAAAATGTCATTTGGATTGAGAATCATGTTGACTAACCACTTTTTGAACGCCTCAATGTGACTAAAATTGCCATTTTTACAGACTTTTTCTCCTACTCAGAAGCTTCTATTTCGACCAATTTCAGGCATTAAAATGACTCTAAATACACTTATTTAGTTCCAAAAGTGATAATTCACATGCAATAGTCACTTACAGTCAAAAAATTAAACATAATAAAATTACAATTTCTGACCATCTGGAGAAAGTTCGACAGGTCACGGGAACTGTTTTTCATCAGAAAATTGATTTTTTGGACTGTAGAAAAATGTATTCAAAATGTCTTTAGGATTGAGCCTCATGTTGAATAACTCCTTTTTAAAGGCCCAATTTGACCAAAATGCCATTTTTACAGACTGTTTATCCTACTCAAAAGCTTCTATTTCGACAAATTTCAGGCATTAAAATGACTCTAAACACACTTATTTTAGTTCCAAAAGTGATAGTTCACATGCAATAGTCATTTACAGTCAAAAAATTAAAGCTAAAAAAATGACAATTTCTGACCATCTGGAGAAAGTTCGACAGGTCACGGGTCATCGTTTTTCATCAGAAAATTGTTTTTTTGGACTGTAGAAAAATTCATTCAAAATGTCATTTGTATTGAGACTCATGTTCAATTACTACTTTTTAAAGCCTCTATGTGACCAAAATTGCCATTTTTACAGACTTTTTCTCGTACTCAGAAGCTTCTATTTTGACCAATTTCAGGCATTAATATGACTCTAAACACACTTATTTTAGTTCCAAGAGTTCTAATTCACATGCAATAGTCATTTACAGTCAAAAAATGTAACATAAAAAAATTACGATTTCTGACCATCTGGAGAAAGTTCGACAGGTCACGGGTCACCGTTTTTCATCAGATAATGGATTTTTTGGACTATAGAAAAATGTATACAAAATGTCATTTGGATTGAGACTCATGTTGAATTACTACTTTTTAAAGCCTCAATGTGACCAAAACTGCCATTTTTACAGACTTTTTCTCATACTCGGAAGCTTCTATTTCGACCAATTACAGGCATTTAAATGACTCTAAACACACTTATTTTTGTTCCAAGAGTTCTAATTCACATGCAATAGTCATTTACAGTCAAAAAATTAAACATAAAAAAATTACAATTTCTGACCATCTGGTGAAAGTTCGACAGGTCACGGGTCATTGTTTTTCATCAGAAATTTTTTTTTGGGACTGTAGAAAAATTCATTCAAAATGTCATTTGGATTGAGCCTCATGTTGACTAACCACTTTTTAACGCCTCAATGTGACCAAAATTGCAATTTTTACAGACTTTTTCTCCTACTGAGAAGCTTCTATTTCTGCCAATTTCAGGCATTAAAAAGACTCTAAACACACTTATTTTAGTTCCAAAAGTGATAATTCACATGCAATAGTCATTTACAGTCAAAAAATTATACATAAAAAAATTACAATTTCTGACCATGTGGAGAAATTTCGACAGGTCACGGGAACTGTTTTTCATCAGAAAATTGATTTTTTGGACTGTAGAAAAATGTATTCAAAATGTCATTTGGATTGAGACTCATGTAAAAAAACTACTTTTTTAAGCCTCAATGTGACCAAAATTGCAATTTTTACAGACTTTTTCTCCTACTCAGAAGCTTCTATTTCAACCAATTTCAGGCATTTAAATGACTCTAAACACACTTATTTTAGTTCCAAAAGTGATAATTAACATGCAATAGTCATTTACCGTCAAAAAATTAAACATAAAAAAATTACAATTTCTGACCATCTGGAGAAAGTTCGACAGGTCACGGGTCACTGTTTTCATCAGAAAATGGATTATTTGGACTATAGAAAAATGTATACAAAATGTCATTTGGATTGAGACTCATGTTGAATTACTACTTTTTAAAGCCTCAATGTGATCAAAACTGCCATTATTACAGACTTTTTATCCTACTCAGAAGCTTCTATTTCGACCAATTTCAGGCATTCAAATGACTCTAAACACACTTATTTTAGTTCCAAAAGTGATAATTCACATGCAATAGTCATTTACAGTCAAAAAACTTAAACATAAAAAAATTTACAATTTCTGACCATCTGGAGAAAGTTCGACAGGTCACGGGTCACCGTTTTTCATCAGAAAATTGATTTTTTTGGACTGTAGAAAAATGTATTCAAAATGTTATTTGGATTGTGCCTCATGTTGAATAACTATTTTTTAAAGCCTCAATGTGACCAAAATTGCCATTTTCACAGACTTTTTCTCCTACTCAGAAGCTTCTATTTCGACCAATTTCAGGCATTAAAATGACTCTAAACACACTTATTTTAGTTCCAAGAGTTCTAATTCACATGCAAAAGTCATTTACAGTCAAAAAATTCAACATAAAAAAATTACAATTTCTGACCATCTGGAGAAAGTTCGACAGGTCACGGGTCACCGTTTTTCATCGGAAAATAGATTTTTTGGACTGTAGAAAAATGTTTTCAAAATGTCATTTGGATTGAGCCTCTTGTTGAATAACTACTTTTTAAAGCCCCAATTTGACCAAAATTTCCATTTTTAGAGTCTTTTTCTCCTACTCAGAAGCTTCTATTTTGACCAATTTCAGGCATTAAAATGACTCTAAACACAATTATTTTAGTTCCAAAAGTGATAATTCAAATGCAATAGTCATTTACAGTCAAAAAATTAAACTTAAAAAAATTACAATTTCAGACCATCTGGAGAAAGTTCGACAGGTCAGGGGTCATCGTTTTTCATCAGAAAATTGTTTTTTTGGACTGTAGAAAAATTCATTCAAAATGTCATTTGGATTGTGTCTCATGTTGAATAACTACTTTTTAAAGCCTCAATGTGACCAAAATTGCCATTTTTAGAGTCTTTTTCTCCTACTCAGAAGCTTCTATTTTGACCAATTTCAGGCATTAAAATGACTCTAAACACAATTATTTTAGTTCCAAAAGTGATAATTCAAATGCAATAGTCATTTACAGTCAAAAAATTAAACTTAAAAAAATTACAATTTCTGACCATCTGGAGAAAGTTCGACAGGTCACGAATCATCATTTTTCATCAGAAAATAGTTTTTTTGGACTGTAGAAAAATTCATTCAAAATGTCATTTGGATTGCGACTCATGTTGAATTACTACTTTTTAAAGCCTCTATGTGACCAAAATTGCAATTTTTACAGACTTCTTCTCCTACTGAAAAGCTTCTATTTTGAACAATCTCAGGCATTTAAAAGACTCTAAACACACTTATTTTAGTTACAAAAGTGATAAATCACATGCAATAGTCATTTACAGTCAAAAAATTAAACATAAAAAAAATTACAATTTCTGACCATCTGGAGAAAGTTTGACAGGCCACGGGTGATCGTTTTTCATCAGAAAATTGTTTTTTTGGACTTTAGAAAAATTTATTCAAAATGTCATTTGGATTGAGCCTCATGTTAAATAACTACTTTTTAAAGCCTCCATGTGACCAAAATTGCCATATTTACAGACTTTTTCTCCTACTAAAAAGCTTCTATTTCGAACAATTTCAGGCATTTAAAAGACTCTAAACACACTTATTTTAGTTACAAAAGTGATAATTCACATGCAATAGTCATTTACAGTCAAAAAATCAAACATAAAAAAATTGCAATTTCTGACCATCTGGAGATAGTTCGACAGGTCACGAGTCACCGTTTTTCATTAGAAAATGGATTTTTTGGACTGTAGAAAAATGTATTCAAAATGTCATTTGGATTGAGACTCATGTTCAATAACTACTTTTTAAAGCCTCTATGTGACCAAAATTGCCATTTTTACAGACTTTTTCTCCTACTCAGAAGCTTCTATTTCTACCAATTTCAGACATTAAAAAGACTCTAAACACACTTATTTTAGTTACAAAAGTGATCATTCACATACAATAGTCATTTACAGCCAAAAACTTAAACAATAAAAAATTACCAATTCTGACCATCTGGAGAATGTTCGACAGGTCACGGGACACTGTTTTCATCAGAAAATAGATTTTTTTTACTTTACAAAAATGTATTCAAAATGTCATTTGGATTGTGTCTCATGTTGAATAACTACTTTTTAAAGCCTCAAATTGACCAAAATTGCCATTTTTATAGACTTTTTCTCCTACTCAGAAGCTTCTATTTCGACCAATTTCAGGCATTAATATGACTCTAAACACATTTCTTTTAGTTCCAAAAGTGATAATTCACATGCAATAGTCATTTACAGTCCAAAAATTAAACATAAAAAAATTACAATTTCTGACCATCTGGAGAAAGTTTGACAGGTCACGGGAACTGTTTTTCATCAGAAAATTGATTTTTTGGACTGTAGAAAAATGTATTCAAAATGTCATTTGGATTATGTCTCATGTTGAATAACTACTTTTTAAAGCCCCAATTTGACCAAAATTGCCATTTTTACAGACTTTTTATCCTACTCAAAAGCTTCTATTTCGACAAATTTCAGGCATTAAAATGACTCTAAACACACTTATTTTAGTTCCAAAAGTGATAATTCACATGCAATAGTTATTTACAGTCAAAAAATTAAAGTAAAAAAAATTAAAATTTCTGACCATCTGGAGAAAGTTCGACAGGTCATCGTTTTTCATCAGAAAATTGTTTTTTGGGACTGTAGAAAAATTCATTCAAAATGCCATTTGGATTGAGACTCATGTTGAATTACTACTTTTTAAAGCCTCTATGTGACCAAAATTGCCATTTTTACAGACTTTTTCTCCTACTCAGAAGCTTCTATTTCGACCAATTACAGGCATTTAAATGACTCTAAACACACTTATTTTTGTTCCAAGAGTTCTAATTCACATGCAATAGTCATTTACAGTCAAAAAATTAAACATAAAAAAAATTACAATTTCTGACCATCTGGAGAAAGTTCGACAGGTCACGGGTCACCATTTTCCATCAGAAAAAGGATTTTGTGGACTGTAGAAAAATGTATTCAAAATGTCATTTGGATTGAGCCTCATGTTGAATAACTACTTTTTAAAGCCCCAATTTGACCAAAATTGCCATTTTTACATACTTTTTCTCCTACTCAAAAGCTTCTATTTCGACCAATTTCAGGCATTTAAATGACTCTAAACAAACTTATTTTAGTTCCAAAAGTGATAATTAACATGCAATAGTCATTTACAGTCCAAAAATTAAACATAAAAAAATTACAATTTCTGACCATCTGGAGAAAGTTCGACAGGTCACGGGTCACCGTTTTTCATCAGAAAATGGTTTTTTTGGACTGTAGAAAAATGTATTCAAAATTTCATTTGGATTGAGACTCATGTTGAATTACTACTTTTTAAAGTCTCAATGTGACCAAAACTGCCATTTTTACAGACTTTTTCTAATACTCGGAAGCTTCTATTTCGACCAATTACAGGCATTTAAATGACTCTAAACACACTTATTTTAGTTCCAAAACTGATAATTAACATGCAAAAGTCATTTACAGTCAAAAAATTAAACATAAAAAAATTACAATTTCTGAACATCTGGAGAAAGTTTGACAGGTCACAGGTCATCGTTTTTCAAAAGAAAATTGATTTTTTGGACTATAGAAAAATGTATACAAAATGTCATTTGGATTGAGACTCATGTTGAATTACTACTTTTTAAAGCCTCAATGTGACCAAAACTGCCATTTTTACAGACTTTTATCCTACTCAGAAGCTTCTATTTCGACCAATTTCAGGCATTAAAATGACTCTAAACACACTTATTTTAGTTCCAAAAGTGATAATTAACATGCAATAGTAATTTACAGTGAAAAAATTAAACGTAAAAAAATTACAATTTCTGACCATCTGGAGAAAGTTCGACAGGCCACGGGTCATCGTTTTTCAACAGAAAATTGATTTTTTGCACTGTAGAAAAATGTTTTCAAAATGTCATTTGGATTGAGCCTCTTGTTGAATAACTACTTTTTAAAGCCCCAATGTGACCAAAACTGCCATTTTTACAGACTTTTTCTCCTACTCAGAAGCTTTTATTTTGACCAATTACAGGCATTTAAATGACTCTAAACACACTTATTTTTGTCCAAGAGTTCTAATTCACATGCAATAGTCATCTACAGTCAAAAAATTAAACATAAAAAAATTACAATTTCTGACCATCTGGAGAAAGTTCGACAGGTCACGGGTCACCGTTTTTCATCAGAAAATTGATTTTTTGGACTGTAGAAAAATGTATTCAAAATGTCATTTGGATTGAGACTCATGTAAAATAACTACTTTTTAAAGCCTCAATGTGACCAAAATTGCCGATTTTACAGACTTTTTCTCCTACTCAGAAGCTTCTATTTCGACCAATTTCAGGCATTTAAATGACTCTAAACACACTTATTTTAGTTCCAAAAGTGATAATTAACATGCAATAGTAATTTACAGTCAAAAAATTAAACGTAAAAAAATTACAATTTCTGACCATCTGGAGAAAGTTCGACAGGCCACGGGTGACCGTTTTTCATCAGAAAAGGGATTTTTTGGACTGTAGTAAAATGTATACAAAATGTCATTTGGATTGTGCCTCATGTTGAATAACTATTTTTTAAAGCCTCATTGTGACCAAAATTGCCATTTTCACAGACTTATTCTCCTACTCAGAAGCTTCTATTTCGACCAATTTCAGGCATTAAAATGACTCTAAACACACTTATTTTAGTTCCAAAAGTGATAATTCACATGCAAAACTCATTTACAGTCAAAAAATTAAACATAAAAAATTACAATTTCTGACCATCTGCAGAAAGTTCGACAGGTCACGGGTCACCGTTTTTCATCAGAAAATGGATTTTTTGGACTGTAGAAAAATGTTTTCAAAATGTCATTTGGATTGAGCCTCTTGTTGAATAACTACTTTTTAAAGCCCCAATTTGACCAAAATTGCCATTTTTACAGATTTTTTATCCTACTCAAAAGCTTTTATTTCGACAAATTTCAGGTATTAAAATGACTCTAAACAAACTTATTTTAGTTCCAAAAGTGATATTTCACATGCAATAGTCATTTACAGTCAAAAAATTAAATATAAAAAAATTTATCATTTCTGACCATCTGGAGAAAGTTCGACAGGTCACGGATCACCTTTTTTCATCAGAAAATTGATTTTTTGGACTGTAGAAAAATGCATTCAAAATGTCATTTGGATTGAGCCTCATGTTGAATAATTACTTTTTAAAGACCCAATTTGACCAAAATTGCCATTTTTACAGATTTTTTATCCTACTCAAAAGCTTCTATTTCGACAAATTTCAGGTATTAAAATGACTCTCAACACACTTATTTTAGTTCCAAAAGTGATAATTAACATGCAATAGTCATTTACAGTCAAAAAATTCAACATTAAAAAATTACAATTTCTGACCATCTGGAGAAAGTTCGACAGGTCACTGGTCACCGTTTTTCATCAGAAAATGGATTTTTTGGACTATAGAAAAATTTATACAAAATGTCATTTGGATTGAGACTCATGTTGAATTACTACTTTTTAAAGCCTCAATGTGACCAAAACTGCCATTTTTACAGTCATTTTCTCATACTCGGAAGCTTCTATTTTGACCAATTACAGGCATTTAAATGACTCTAAACACACTTATTTGTGTTCCAAAAGTTCTAATTCACATGCAATAGTCATTTACAGTCAAAAAATTAAACATAAAAAAATTATAATTTCTGACCATCTGGTGAAAGTTCGACAGGTCACGGGTCATTGTTTTTCATCAGAAAATTGTTTTTTTGGACTGTAGAAAAATTCATTCAAAATGTCATTTAGATTGAGCCTCATGTTGACTAACCACTTTTTAACGCCTCAATGTGACCAAAATTGCTATTTTTACAGACTTTTTCTCCTACTGAGAAGCTTCTATTTCTGCCAATTTCAGGCATTAAAAAGACTCTAAACACACTTATTTTAGTTCCAAAAGTGATAATTCACATGCAATAGTCATTTACAGTCAAAAATTTAAAGTAAAAAAAATTACAATTTCTGACCATCTGGAGAAAGTTCGACAGGTCACGGGTCACCGTTTTTCATCAGAAAATGGATTTTTTGGACTATAGAAAAATGTATACAAAATGTCATTTGGATTGAGACTCATGTTGAATTACTACTTTTTAAAGCCTCAATGTGACCAAAACTGCCATTTTTACAGTCATTTTCTCATACTCGGAAGCTTCTATTTTGACCAATTACAGGCATTTAAATGACTCTAAACACACTTATTTTTGTTCCAAAAGTTCCAATTCACATGCAATAGTCATTTACAGTCAAAAAATTAAACATAAAAAAATTACAATTTCTGACCATCTGGTGAAAGTTCGACAGGTCACGGGTCATTGTTTTTCATCAGAAAATTGTTTTTTTGGACTGTAGAAAAATTCATTCAAAATGTCATATAGATTGAGCCTCATGATGACTAACCACTTTTTAATGCCTCAATGTGACCAAAATTGCTATTTTTACAGACTTTTTCTCCTACTGAGAAGCTTCTATTTCTGCCAATTTCAGGCATTAAAAAGACTCTAAACACACTTATTTTAGTTCCAAAAGTGATAATTCACATGCAATAGTCATTTACAGTCAAAAAATTAAACATAAAAAAATTACAATTTCTGACCATCTGGAGAAATTTCGACAGGTCACGGGAACTGTTTTTCATCAGAAAATTGATTTTTTGGACTGTAGAAAAATGTATTCAAAATGTCATTTGGATTGAGACTCATGTAAAATAACTACTTTTTAAAGCCTCAATGTGACCAAAACTGCCATTTTTACAGACTTTTTCTCCTACTCAGAAGCTTCTATTTCGACCAATTTCAGGCATTTAAATGACTCTAAACACACTTATTTTAGTTCCAAAAGTGATAATTAACATGCAATAGTAATTTACAGTCAAAAAATTAAACGTAAAAAAATTACAATTTCTGACCATCTGGAGAAAGTTCGACAGGCCACGGGTGACCGTTTTTCATCAGAAAAGGGATTTTTTGGACTGTAGTAAAATGTATACAAAATGTCATTTGGATTGTGCCTCATGTTGAATAACTATTTTTTAAAGCCTCATTGTGACCAAAATTGCCATTTTCACAGACTTATTCTCCTACTCAGAAGCTTCTATTTCGACCAATTTCAGGCTAAAATGACTCTAAACACACTTATTTTAGTTCCAAAAGTGATAATTCACATGCAAAACTCATTTACAGTCAAAAAATTAAACATAAAAAATTACAATTTCTGACCATCTGCAGAAAGTTCAACAGGTCACGGGTCACCGTTTTTCATCAGAAAATGGATTTTTTGGACTGTAGAAAAATGTTTTCAAAATGTCATTTGGATTGAGCCTCTTGTTGAATAACTACTTTTTAAAGCCCCAATTTGACCAAAATTGCCATTTTTACAGATTTTTTATCCTACTCAAAAGCTTCTATTTCGACAAATTTCAGGTAATAAAATGACTCTAAACAAACTTATTTTAGTTCCAAAAGTGATAATTCACATGCAATAGTCATTTACAGTCAAAAAATTAAATATAAAAAAATTTATCATTTCTGACCATCTGGAGAAAGTTCGACAGGTCACGGATCACCTTTTTTCATCAGAAAATTGATTTTTTGGACTGTAGAAAAATGCATTCAAAATGTCATTTGGATTGAGCCTCATGTTGAATAATTACTTTTTAAAGACCCAATTTGACCAAAATTGCCATTTTTACAGATTTTTTATCCTACTCAAAAGCTTCTATTTCGACAAATTTCAGGTATTAAAATGACTCTCAACACACTTATTTTAGTTCCAAAAGTGATAATTAACATGCAATAGTCATTTACAGTCAAAAAATTCAACATAAAAAAATTACAATTTCTGACCATCTGGAGAAAGTTCGACAGGTCACTGGTCACCGTTTTTCATCAGAAAATGGATTTTTTGGACTATAGAAAAATGTATACAAAATGTCATTTGGATGGAGACTCATGTTGAATTACTACTTTTTAAAGCCTCAATGTGACCAAAACTGCCATTTTTACAGACTTTTTATCCTACTCAGAAGCTTCTATTTTGACCAATTTCAGGCATTAAAATGACTCTAAACACACTTATTTTAGTTCCAAAAGTGATAACTAACATGCAATAGTAATTTACAGTGAAAACACTTAAACGTAAAAAAATTACAATTTCTGACCATCTGGAGAAAGTTCGACAGGCCACGGGTCACCGTTTTTCATCAGAAAATGGATTTTTTGGACTGTAGAAAAATGTATTCAAAATGTCATTTGGATTGTGCCTCATGTTGAATAACTATTTTTTAAAGCCTCATTGTGACCAAAATTGCCATTTTCACAGACTTATTCTCCTACTCAGAAGCTTCTATTTCGACCAATTTCAGGCATTAAAATGACTCTAAACACACTTATTTTAGTTCCAAAACTGATAATTCACATGCAAAAGTCATTTACAGTCAAAAAATTAAACATAAAAAAATTACAATTTCTGAACATCTGGAGAAAGTTTGACAGGTCACAGGTCATCGTTTTTCAAAAGAAAATTGATTTTTTGGACTATAGAAAAATGTATACAAAATGTCATTTGGATTGAGACTCATGTTGAATTACTACTTTTTAAAGCCTCAATGTGACCAAAACTGCCATTTTTACAGACTTTTTATCCTACTCAGACGCTTCTATTTCGACCAATTTCAGGCATTAAAATGAGTCTAAACACACTTATTTTAGTTCCAAAAGTGATAATTAACATGCAATAGTAATTTACAGTGAAAAAATTAAACGTAAAAAAATTACAATTTCTGACCATCTGGAGAAAGTTCGACAGGCCACGGGTCATCGTTTTTCAACAGAAAATTGATTTTTTGCACTGTAGAAAAATGTTTTCAAAATGTCATTTGGATTGAGCCTCTTGTTGAATAACTACTTTTTAAAGCCCCAATGTGACCAAAACTGCCATTTTTACAGACTTTTTCTCCTACTCAGAAGCTTCTATTTTGACCAATTACAGGCATTTAAATGACTCTAAACACACTTATTTTTGTCCAAGAGTTCTAATTCACATGCAATAGTCATCTACAGTCAAAAAATTAAACATAAAAAAATTACAATTTCTGACCATCTGGAGAAAGTTCGACAGGTCACGGGTCACCGTTTTTCATCAGAAAATGGATTTTTTGGACTATAGAAAAATGTATACAAAATGTCATTTGGATTGAGACTCATGTTGAATTGCTACTTTTTAAAGCCTCAATGTGACCAAAACTGCCATTTTTACAGTCATTTTCTCATACTCGAAAGCTTCTATTTTGACCAATTACAGGCATTTAAATGACTCTAAACACACTTATTTGTGTTCCAAAATTTCTAATTCACATGCAATAGTCATTTACAGTCAAAAAATTAAACATAAAAAAATTATAATTTCTGACCATCTGGTGAAAGTTCGACAGGTCACGGGTCATTGTTTTTCATCGGAAAATTGTTTTTTTGGACTGTAGAAAAATTCATTCAAAATGTCATTTAGATTGAGCCTCATGTTGACTAACCACTTTTTAACGCCTCAATGTGACCAAAATTGCTATTTTTACAGACTTTTTATCCTACTCAGAAGCTTCTATTTCTGCCAATTTCAGGCATTAAAAAGACTCTAAACACACTTATTTTAGTTCCAAAAGTGATAATTCACATGCAATAGTCATTTACAGTCAAAAATTTAAAGTAAAAAAAATTACAATTTCTGACCATCTGGAGAAAGTTCGACAGGTCACGGGTCACCGTTTTTCATCAGAAAATGGATTTTTTGGACTATAGAAAAATGTATACAAAATGTCATTTGGATTGAGACTCATGTTGAATTACTACTTTTTAAAGCCTCAATGTGACCAAAACTGCCATTTTTACAGTCATTTTCTCATACTCGGAAGCTTCTATTTTGACCAATTACAGGCATTTAAATGACTCTAAACACACTTATTTTTGATCCAAAAGTTCTAATTCACATGCAATAGTCATTTACAGTCAAAAAATTAAACATAAAAAAATTACAATTTCTGACCATCTGGTGAAAGTTCGACAGGTCACGGGTCATTGTTTTTCATCAGAAAATTGTTTTTTTGGACTGTAGAAAAATTCATTCAAAATGTCATTTAGATTGAGCCTCATGTTGACTAACCACTTTTTAATGCCTCAATGTGACCAAAATTGCTATTTTTACAGACTTTTCCTCCTACTGAGAAGCTTCTATTTCTGCCAATTTCAGGCATTAAAAAGACTCTAAACACACTTATTTTAGTTCCAAAAGTGATAATTCACATGCAATAGTCATTTACAGTCAAAAAATTAAACATAAAAAAATTACAATTTCTGACCATCTGGAGAAATTTCGACAGGTCACGGGAACTGTTTTTCATCAGAAAATTGATTTTTTGGACTGTAGAAAAATGTATTCAAAATGTCATTTGGATTGAGACTCATGTAAAATAACTACTTTTTAAAGCCTCAATGTGACCAAAATTGCCGATTTTACAGACTTTTTCTCCTACTCAGAAGCTTCTATTTCGACCAATTTCAGGCATTTAAATGACTCTAAACACACTTATTTTAGTTCTAAAAGTGATAATTAACATGCAATAGTAATTTACAGTCAAAAAATTAAACGTAAAAAAATTACAATTTCTGACCATCTGGAGAAAGTTCGACAGGCCACGGGTGACCGTTTTTCATCAGAAAAGGGATTTTTTGGACTGTAGTAAAATGTATACAAAATGTCATTTGGATTGTGCCTCATGTTGAATAACTATTTTTTAAAGCCTCATTGTGACCAAAATTGCCATTTTCACAGACTTATTCTCCTACTCAGAAGCTTCTATTTCGACCAATTTCAGGCATTAAAATGACTCTAAACACACTTATTTTAGTTCCAAAAGTGATAATTCACATGCAAAACTCATTTACAGTCAAAAAATTAAACATAAAAAATTACAATTTCTGACCATCTGCAGAAAGTTCGACAGGTCACGGGTCACCGTTTTTCATCAGAAAATGGATTTTTTGGACTGTAGAAAAATGTTTTCAAAATGTCATTTGGATTGAGCCTCTTGTTGAATAACTACTTTTTAAAGCCCCAATTTGACCAAAATTGCCATTTTTACAGATTTTTTATCCTACTCAAAAGCTTCTATTTCGACAAATTTCAGGTATTAAAATGACTCTAAACAAACTTATTTTAGTTCCAAAAGTGATATTTCACATGCAATAGTCATTTACAGTCAAAAAATTAAACGTAAAAAAATTACAATTTCTGACCATCTGGAGAAAGTTCGACAGGCCACGGGTGACCGTTTTTCATCAGAAAAGGGATTTTTTGGACTGTAGTAAAATGTATACCAATTGTCATTTGGATTGTGCCTCATGTTGAATAACTATTTTTTAAAGCCTCATTGTGACCAAAATTGCCATTTTCACAGACTTATTCTCCTACTCAGAAGCTTCTAATTCGACCAATTTCAGGCATTAAAATGACTCTAAACACCCTTATTTTAGTTCCAAAAGTGATAATTCACATGCAAAACTCATTTACAATCAAAAAATTAAACATAAAAAAATTACAATTTCTGAACATCTAGAGAAAGTTTGACAGGTCACAGGTCATCGTTTTTCAAAAGAAAATTGATTTTTTGGACTATAGAAAAATGTATACAAAATGTCATTTGGATTGAGACTCATGTTGAATTACTACTTTTTAAAGCCTCAATGTGACCAAAACTGCCATTTTTACAGACTTTTTATCCTACTCAGAAGCTTCTATTTCGACCAATTTCAGGCATTAAAATGAGTCTAAACACACTTATTTTAGTTCCAAAAGTGATATTTAACATGCAATAGTAATTTACAGTGAAAAAATTAAACGTAAAAAAATTACAATTTCTGACCATCTGGAGAAAGTTCGACAGGCCACGGGTCATCGTTTTTCAACAGAAAATTGATTTTTTGCACTGTAGAAAAATGTTTTCAAAATGTCATTTGGATTGAGCCTCTTGTTGAATAACTACTTTTTAAAGCCCCAATGTGACCAAAACTGCCATTTTTACAGACTTTTTCTCCTACTCAGAAGCTTCTATTTTGACCAATTACAGGCATTTAAATGACTCTAAACACACTTATTTTTGTCCAAGAGTTCTAATTCACATGCAATAGTCATCTACAGTCAAAAAATTAAACATAAAAAAATTACAATTTCTGACCATCTGGAGAAAGTTCGACAGGTCACGGGTCACCGTTTTTCATCAGAAAATGGATTTTTTGGACTATAGAAAAATGTATACAAAATGTCATTTGGATTGAGACTCATGTTGAATTACTACTTTTTAAAGCCTCAATGTGACCAAAACTGCCATTTTTACAGTCATTTTCTCATACTCGAAAGCTTCTATTTTGACCAATTACAGGCATTTAAATGACTCTAAACACACTTATTTGTGTTCCAAAATTTCTAATTCACATGCAATAGTCATTTACAGTCAAAAAATTAAACATAAAAAAATTATAATTTCTGACCATCTGGTGAAAGTTCGACAGGTCACGGGTCATTGTTTTTCATCAGAAAATTGTTTTTTTGGACTGTAGAAAAATTCATTCAAAATGTCATTTAAATTGAGCCTCATGTTGACTAACCACTTTTTAACGCCTCAATGTGACCAAAATTGCTATTTTTACAGACTTTTTATCCTACTCAGAAGCTTCTATTTCTGCCAATTTCAGGCATTAAAAAGACTCTAAACACACTTATTTTAGTTCCAAAAGTGATAATTCACATGCAATAGTCATTTACAGTCAAAAATTTAAAGTAAAAAAAATTACAATTTCTGACCATCTGGAGAAAGTTCGACAGGTCACGGGTCACCGTTTTTCATCAGAAAATGGATTTTTTGGACTATAGAAAAATGTATACAAAAGGTCATTTGGATTGAGACTCATGTTGAATTACTACTTTTTAAAGCCTCAATGTGACCAAAACTGCCATTTTTACAGTCATTTTCTCATACTCGGAAGCTTCTATTTTGACCAATTACAGGCATTTAAATGACTCTAAACACACTTATTTTTGATCCAAAAGTTCTAATTCACATGCAATAGTCATTTACAGTCAAAAAATTAAACATAAAAAAATTACAATTTCTGACCATCTGGTGAAAGTTCGACAGGTCACGGGTCATTGTTTTTCATCAGAAAATTGTTTTTTTGGACTGTAGAAAAATTCATTCAAAATGTCATTTAGATTGAGCCTCATGTTGACTAACCACTTTTTAATGCCTCAATGTGACCAAAATTGCTATTTTTACAGACTTTTTCTCCTACTGAGAAGCTTCTATTTCTGCCAATTTCAGGCATTAAAAAGACTCTAAACACACTTATTTTAGTTCCAAAAGTGATAATTCACATGCAATAGTCATTTACAGTCAAAAAATTAAACATAAAAAAATTACAATTTCTGACCATCTGGAGAAATTTCGACAGGTCACGGGAACTGTTTTTCATCAGAAAATTGATTTTTTGGACTGTAGAAAAATGTATTCAAAATGTCATTTGGATTGAGACTCATGTAAAATAACTACTTTTTAAAGCCTCAATGTGACCAAAATTGCTGATTTTACAGACTTTTTCTCCTACTCAGAAGCTTCTATTTCGACCAATTTCAGGCATTTAAATGACTCTAAACACACTTATTTTAGTTCTAAAAGTGATAATTAACATGCAATAGTAATTTACAGTCAAAAAATTAAACGTAAAAAAATTACAATTTCTGACCATCTGGAGAAAGTTCGACAGGCCACGGGTGACCGTTTTTCATCAGAAAAGGGATTTTTTGGACTGTAGTAAAATGTATACAAAATGTCATTTGGATTGTGCCTCATGTTGAATAACTATTTTTTAAAGCCTCATTGTGACCAAAATTGCCATTTTCACAGACTTATTCTCCTACTCAGAAGCTTCTATTTCGACCAATTTCAGGCATTAAAATGACTCTAAACACACTTATTTTAGTTCCAAAAGTGATAATTCACATGCAAAACTCATTTACAGTCAAAAAATTAAACATAAAAAATTACAATTTCTGACCATCTGCAGAAAGTTCGACAGGTCACGGGTCACCGTTTTTCATCAGAAAATGGATTTTTTGGACTGTAGAAAAATGTTTTCAAAATGTCATTTGGATTGAGCCTCTTGTTGAATAACTACTTTTTAAAGCCCCAATTTGACCAAAATTGCCATTTTTACAGATTTTTTATCCTACTCAAAAGCTTCTATTTCGACAAATTTCAGGTATTAAAATTACTCTAAACAAACTTATTTTAGTTCCAAAAGTGATATTTCACATGCAATAGTCATTTACAGTCAAAAAATTAAATATAAAAAAATTTATCATTTCTGACCATCTGGAGAAAGTTCGACAGGTCACGGATCACCTTTTTTCATCAGAAAATTGATGTTTTGGACTGTAGAAAAATGCATTCAAAATGTCATTTGGATTGAGCCTCATGTTGAATAATTACTTTTTAAAGACCCAATTTGACCAAAATTGCCATTTTTACAGATTTTTTACCCTACTCAAAAGCTTCTATTTCGACAAATTTCAGGTATTAAAATGACTCTCAACACACTTATTTTAGTTCCAAAAGTGATAATTAACATGCAATAGTCATTTACAGTCAAAAAATTCAACATAAAAAAATTGCAATTTCTGACCATCTGGAGAAAGTTCGACAGGTCACTCGTCACCGTTTTTCATCAGAAAATGGATTTTTTGGACTATAGAAAAATGTATACAAAATGTCATTTGGATTGAGACTCATGTTGAATTACTACTTTTTAAAGCCTCAATGTGACCAAAACTGCCATTTTTACAGACTTTTTATCCTACTCAGAAGCTTCTATTTCGACCAATTTCAGGCATTAAAATGACTCTAAACACACTTATTTTAGTTCCAAAAGTGATAATTAACATGCAATAGTAATTTACAGTGAAAAAATTAAACGTAAAAAAATTACAATTTCTGACCATCTGGAGAAAGTTCGACAGGTCACGGGTCACCGTTTTTCCTCAGAAAATGGATTTTTTGGACTATAGAAAAATGTATACAAAATGTCATTTGGATTGAGACTCATGTTGAATTACTACTTTTTAAAGCCTCAATGTGACCAAAACTGCCATTTTTACAGTCATTTTCTCATACTCGGAAGCTTCTATTTTGACCAATTACAGGCATTTAAATGACTCTAAACACACTTATTTTTGTTCCAAAAGTTCTAATTCACATGCAATAGTCATTTACAGTCAAAAAATTAAACATAAAAAAATTACAATTTCTGACCATCTGGTGAAAGTTCGACAGGTCACGGGTCATTGTTTTTCATCAGAAAATTGTTTTTTTGGACTGTAGAAAAATTCATTCAAAATGTCATATAGATTGAGCCTCATGATGACTAACCACTTTTTAATGCCTCAATGTGACCAAAATTGCTATTTTTACAGTCTTTTTCTCCTACTGAGAAGCTTCTATTTCTGCCAATTTCAGGCATTAAAAAGACTCTAAACACACTTATTTTAGTTCCAAAAGTGATAATTCACATGCAATAGTCATTTACAGTCAAAAAATTAAACATAAAAAAATTACAATTTCTGACCATCTGGAGAAATTTCGACACGTCACGGGAACTGTTTTTCATCAGAAAATTGATTTTTTGGACTGTAGAAAAATGTATTCAAAATGTCATTTGGATTGAGACTCATGTAAAATAACTACTTTTTAAAGCCTCAATGTGACCAAAACTGCCATTTTTACAGACTTTTTCTCCTACTCAGAAGCTTCTATTTCGACCAATTTCAGGCATTTAAATGACTCTAAACACACTTATTTTAGTTCCAAAAGTGATAATTAACATGCAATAGTAATTTACAGTCAAAAAATTAAACGTAAAAAAATTACAATTTCTGACCATCTGGAGAAAGTTCGACAGGCCACGGGTGACCGTTTTTCATCAGAAAAGGGATTTTTTGGACTGTAGTAAAATGTATACAAAATGTCATTTGGATTGTGCCTCATGTTGAATAACTATTTTTTAAAGCCTCATTGTGACCAAAATTGCCATTTTCACAGACTTATTCTCCTACTCAGAAGCTTCTATTTCGACCAATTTCATGCTAAAATGACTCTAAACACACTTATTTTAGTTCCAAAAGTGATAATTCACATGCAAAACTCATTTACAGTCAAAAAATTAAACATAAAAAATTACAATTTCTGACCATCTGCAGAAAGTTCAACAGGTCACGGATCACCGTTTTTCATCAGAAAATTGATTTTTTGGACTGTAGAAAAATGTTTTCAAAATGTCATTTGGATTGAGCCTCTTGTTGAATAACTACTTTTTAAAGCCCCAATTTGACCAAAATTGCCATTTTTACAGATTGTTTATCCTACTCAAAAGCTTCTATTTCGACAAATTTCAGGTATTAAAATGACTCTAAACAAACTTATTTTAGTTCCAAAAGTGATAATTCACATGCAATAGTCATTTACAGTCAAAAAATTAAATATAAAAAAATTTATCATTTCTGACCATCTGGAGAAAGTTCGACAGGTCACGGATCAAATTTTTTCATCAGAAAATTGATTTTTTGGACTGTAGAAAAATGCATTCAAAATGTCATTTGGATTGAGCCTCATGTTGAATAATTACTTTTTAAAGACCCAATTTGACCAAAATTGCCATTTTTACAGATTTTTTATCCTACTCAAAAGCTTCTATTTCGACAAATTTCAGGTATTAAAATGACTCTCAACACACTTATTTTAGTTCCAAAAGTGATAATTAACATGCAATAGTCATTTACAGTCAAAAAATTCAACATAAAAAAATTACAATTTCTGACCATCTGGAGAAAGTTCGACAGGTCACTGGTCACCGTTTTTCATCAGAAAATGGATTTTTTGGACTATAGAAAAATGTATACAAAATGTCATTTGGATTGAGACTCATGTTGAATTACTACTTTTTAAAGCCTCAATGTGACCAAAACTGCCATTTTTACAGACTTTTTATCCTACTCAGAAGCTTCTATTTTGACCAATTTCAGGCATTAAAATGACTCTAAACACACTTATTTTAGTTCCAAAAGTGATAATTAACATGCAATAGTAATTTACAGTGAAAAAATTAAACGTAAAAAAATTACAATTTCTGACCATCTGGAGAAAGTTCGACAGGCCACGGGTCACCGTTTTTCATCAGAAAATGGATTTTTTGGACTGTAGAAAAATGTATTCAAAATGTCATTTGGATTGTGCCTCATGTTGAATAACTATTTTTTAAAGCCTCATTGTGACCAAAATTGCCATTATCACAGACTTATTCTCCTAACTCAGAAGCTTCTATTTCGACCAATTTCAGGCATTAAAATGACTCTAAACACACTTATTTTAGTTCCAAAACTGATAATTCACATGCAATAGTCATTTACAGTCAAAAAATTAAACATAAAAAAATTACAATTTCTGACCATCTGGAGAAAGTTCGACAGGTCACTGGTCACCGTTTTTCATCAGAAAATGGATTTTTTGGACTATAGAAAAATGTATACAAAATGTCATTTGGATTGAGACTCATGTTGAATTACTACTTTTTAAAGCCTCAATGTGACCAAAACTGCCATTTTTACAGACTTTTTATCCTACTCAGAAGCTTCTATTTCGACCAATTTCAGGCATTAAAATGACTCTAAACACACTTATTTTAGTTCCAAAAGTGATAATTAACATGCAATAGTAATTTACAGTGAAAAAATTAAACGTAAAAAAATTACAATTTCTGACCATCTAGAGAAAGTTCGACAGGCCACGGGTCACCGTTTTTCATCAGAAAATGGATTTTTTGGACTGTCGAAAAATGTATTCAAAATGTCATTTGGATTGTGCCTCATGTTGAATAACTATTTTTTAAAGCCTCATTGTGACCAAAATTGCCATTTTCACAGACTTATTCTCCTACTCAGAAGCTTCTATTTCGACCAATTTCAGGCATTAAAATGACTCTAAACACACTTATTTTAGTTCCAAAACTGATAATTCACATGCAAAAGTCATTTACAGTCAAAAAATTAAACATAAAAAAATTACAATTTCTGAACATCTGGAGAAAGTTTGACAGGTCACAGGTCATCGTTTTTCAACAGAAAATTGATTTTTTGGACTGTAGAAAAATGTTTTCAAAATGTCATTTGGATTGAGCCTCTTGTTGAATAACGACTTTTTAAAGCCCCAATTTGACCAAAATAGCAAATTTTACAGATTTTTTATCCTACTCAAAAGCTTCTATTTCGACACATTTCAGGCATTAAAATGACTCTAAACGCACCTATTTTAGTTCCAAAAGTGATAATTCACATGCAATAGTCATTTACAGTCAAAAAATAAAGTTAAAAAAATTACAATTTCTGACCATCTGGAGAAAGTTCGACAGGTCACGGGAACTGTTTTTCATCAGAAAATTGATTTTTTGGACTGTAGAAAAATGTATTCAAAATGTCATTTGGATTGAGACTTATGTAAAATAACTACTTTTTAAAGCCTCAATGTGACCAAAATTGCCATTTTTACAGTCATTTTCTCATACTCGGAAGCTTCTATTTTGACCAATTACAGGCATTTAAATGACTCTAAACACTTATTTTTGTTCCAAGAGTTCTAATTCACATGCAATAGTCATTTACAGTCAAAAAAATTAAACATAAAAAATTACAATTTCTGACCATCTGGTGAAAGTTCGACAGGTCACCGGTTGTTAGACCTGGCATCTTTGGCGTGGTTACCCCTGACTTTTTGCCTCTACCTCCTGTATTTTTGATGCTATGCTGGATTTCGATTTTGCTGGTTTAGATGCTTTGGGCACTTTGCCACTGCTGATCAGTGTCAAAGTGCAAGTGCTCCCTTGGTAAATTGTTGTATTGATTGGTTATCCATGATTGGGATATTTGTTTCACCTGTTAGCCCCTAGTAAAGTGCACTGCGTGTGCCAGGGCTGGTGATTCAAATGCTACTAGTGGGCTGCAGCACTGATTGTGCCACCCACAGGAGTAGCGCTAAAATGATGTCTTAGGCCTGCTTGCAGTGCCTATGTGCAGTCCAGGACTGCCATGTCGACCTGGCCAGTGCACCCACTGACCAGGCCTTATCCTTCCCTTTCTGTACATGTCAGGCATCCCTATGGTGGCCCTAGGTACCCCCCTGGGCTGGGTGCAGTGTATCTGAAAGGTAGGGCATGTACTGAGGTGTGTAACATGCCCTGGTAGTGAAGTACAGCCATTTTCGTTTTTCACTGCTGAGAGGCTATCTTGCCCATAGGATAGAATGGGGAAGGCTGTTTACATGCCTATCTTCCCATAGGGGCAAGATAGAAAATCCAAGTTTGGTATCTCTGTGTTCAGAATTTAATTATACATCTTTTTAGCAAGATGGTTTTTAAATTCACTGTGTGGGAATAGCACTTTTTAGAAAGTAGCTATTCTCCTGTTTAACCTTCCTGTGTGCCTGTGTGCTGGTTGGCTGACTGGTGTCAGGTGATGTGCTAGGTGGCTCCAGGAGCCTGGATGAGTCAGCAGCAGGGTGAATAGGGAGATCTGCTTTAGATGGGTGGGAGGAGTAGTCCCTGGGTCTGAATAGGGCTGCCCCTGACAAACACAAAGCTGGCTCCACCCCCTGCTGGCCAGGCTGAGGACTCTGCCTCTGCTGGTACAAAGAAGGCTCCACCTCCTGCTGAGCGTCTAACGACCCTGCCCCTCACTCTGAAAGGAACCAGGTGCTCCAGAGCAGAGCACACCCAGGAACCGGTTTGAGCAGGGGAATCCCCCCACTGGAACAAAGAGAGACAAAGACTTGGAGGGGTATAAGAAGAGGACCCCAGACACCTAAAACTTTAGATCACTTTGGAACTAAGAAGAAACCTCTGCCAAGGAGAAAGCTGGAAGAAACTGAAGAGGAGAAGACTGCCTGCTTGCTGTTTTGCTTTGCTGCCAAGGAGAGGGGAAGGACTTTGCTGTGTCCCCTTCTTTTGATTCTGATCTCCAAGGGCCTGAGAAGAGCTGGCTCCCTGTTAAGAAGTCCCAGGAACAAAAGGACTTCACCACCAGCTCCCCTGGAACTCTGCTGAGAGAGTTCTGACCTGCCTTGGAGTGCTTGCCCATTCTTGGGGCTTCAGGACGTCGCTTTGCTGTGTTTGGGAGCTGGGAAGCAGAAGCGTGAACAAGAGTGACTGGTACCCAACGCATCATCCGATTGCGTGTCGCAGGACGAGAGTGCGTGGAAAATTTCATCGCGGCACCATCGCAACACGCAGGGTCTCCGCATCGCCGAGTGCGTCGAGCATCGTCCCGAAGCGTGAAGCTTCCTGCCATTGCGAGGGTTGTCGCAGAACCAGTTTGCGGGCCGCACCACTGCCGGTGCGTGAAAAGTCTCCAATCGCTGCGTGCGTCGACGCAGAGTCCCGTTCCGTGGCGCATCGAGAGTTGCGGCGCCGGAAGGCAACGCTGCGCCACGCATCGCACCACATCGAAGAGTGTCGCATCGAACCTGTGCGTGAAGCTTCCCCCTAAGAAACCTACGCAACGAAGGCCAAAGGTATCGCATCCTCCCCCTACAGATCGGAGCCGGCGCATCCACCTCTGCTGCGTGAAGCAGGGCTGCTGCAAAGCCTCCCCAGGATCTCAGGAGCATCGCATCGCCTTTGCCATCTTCCTTGTTCTAGCTTTTGGGAACCTTATCGCAACTACAGGTACTGTTGGGCACGAAAGTGTCGCATTTTGTGCATTGAGAGTCGCATTGTGCAGGACACTGACTTTGACATCCTGGAGTACTTTCTGCAAACTCTTGAACTATCCTTAAAGTAACCTTTTTGAATTATATGTTGGTTTGTCTGTAGTATTTGGTCTTGTGAAGTTTTTAGTAAAGATACATTATTTTTCTAAAACTGGTGTGGAGTAAATCTGTGGTGTTTTCACTGTGTTACTGTGAGTGTTGGTACAAATACTTTACACATTGCCTTTGATAGCCTAGACTGCTCAGGCCAAGCTACCTAGAGGGTGAGCAGGGGTTATCTTAACAGTGTATCCCCCTTTCCCTGACTAGAAGCAAGGGTCCCTACTTGGACAGTGGTACCTACCCTGCCAACTAGAGACCCCCAGATCTAACATTGGTGGTCAGCGGTAAGGATTGAACTTGTATTTGTACTTGACCCACAGTAATTGGTGTACATCACTAGTTTAAGTGCAGACCAATAGACAACCACATACTATATTTTTGATTCTATTTTTGAGTAACTCTTCAAGAGCATCATGTCTCAGGTGGCAACAAGCGAGAAGGCAGAATTGGAGTTTTCCATTGCGGATTTATATTCATACAAAGTTGAAGATCTCAAGCAATTCTGCAAAGACCGTGGTTGCTCTTTTAAAAGCGGAGCTAGAAAAGATGTGCTACAAAGAGTCCTGAAGGCCTGGTGGGAGGCCCAAGAGGAAAGTGATGCAAATGAAGAGGAGGGTTTTGTTCCCCAAGATCTGCCTGTGGGCAGACCAGTCTCAAGGGCTAGCAGCTCCCATTCCAGTAGGGGGCTCACGCCAGAGGAGCTGGAGGAGAATCAAAGGGTGAGAAACCATGAAATGGAAATGATGAAAATGAAAATGAAGCAATTGGAAGTAGAGAAGGACAAGGCGGCGGAGGAGAGCAAGAATGCCCGTGCCTTGGAAGAGAAGAAATTGCTTCTGGCTCATGAAGTGAGCATGAGAGAACTGGACATCAAGGCCAAGCAGGTGGAGTCCGGTTCAAATGGTGGCAGCACACAGCCAGTGCAGGGGGGTAAAGTATATATCCCCAAAGATTTAGTACAGAATTACAATAGGAGTGAGGATATCTATGCCTGGTTCACATCGTATGAAATTGCATTGAGGATGAATGGGGTGCCTGAACAGCATTGGGGGGCGGGCCTGTGGAAACATTTTGAGGCTTCTGGGAGGAGTGCTCTAGAGCCCTTAGAATTAGCAGGTGCCATGACCTATCCCAATATGAAGGAGGCCCTATGTCTCAGGTATGGACTTACTCCAGAGCAGTATAGACTGCAGTTTAGAAATTCCAAGAAGAAAGAGTCTGAGACTTGGATGGAGTGTGTGAATCTGTACTCGCGGGCACTGGAAGGTTGGATGAAGGGCAGCAAGGTAACTGATTATAAGGGGTTGTTACATTTAATTAGTTGGGAGCACTTGAGTAGTCTATGTGTTCCAGAGCTGCGCCAGCATCTTTTAGATAGCAAGTTGACGGACCCCATTGAGCTTGCTAAGGAGGCGGACCGCTGGACCAGTACCAGGGTCCACAGAGGAATTGTGGGTACCGTTGCCAAAGGTGGGCAGGGTCCCCAGCAGAAGAGTGGGGGGGACAAGGGTAACCAAAAGGAGTTCTCACAAGGGCCCCAAAATAGTTCCCAGGGTAACCAGTCCCAGCCCCCCAAGTCCAAACCCAAACCAACCTGGCCCCCTAAGGGCAGGTCGGATAACAAGGGTCCCATTAAGTGTTATCACTGTCAGGAATTGGGTCACAAGTCTCCTGTGTGTCCCAAGAAATCCCAGGCACCCACTGGTGCTCCAACACCGGGGATAGCTAGTGTAGCTTTTGGGGGGGATTTAATTTCTAGTGATTTGGAGGGTTTAGCAGTTATGTCCCTTGTCTCTTTAGGAGACACAGAGATGGTCCAGGAAACCCCTGTCCCTGATAACACTAAGAAGTACAGGCAGTGGGTGACCATCAATGGGAGGAGGGTGGAGGCTCTCAGGGACACTGGAGCCAGTGTGACTACGGTCAGGTGTCAGTGGGTCCCTGAGGAGCTGATCATTCCAGACGTACTTCACCCAGTAGTGTCAGCTGACAACTCTGTGCGCCTTTGCAAGGTAGCACATGTTCCCTTTGAGTGGGGGGGGGTCTCAGGTCCTCTCAAAGTTGTTGTGAGTCCATCCATGCCAGTAGACTGTCTGCTAGGTAATGACCTGGAGAGTTCCCCGTGGAAGGAGGTGGAACGCCAGGCTCATTTGGAGATGTTGGGTTTGCCTGAGTGGGTCTGTGTGACCACCCGATCCATGGCAGCCAGACAGGGTTGTGAAGCAGACCTGGAGCCTGAAACAGTGGCCCAGGTCCCTGCCAGAAAGAGGAAGGGCAAGGGGCGTGGTGCGTCCACCCCCGCTGTTCCCACGGTCCAGGAAGGAGCAGAACCTACGGGGGATGCCCTGGAGCCTACAGGGGAACAGGTCGCTGAGCTGGGAGACATACCTGAGCTGACCCATTGGCAGCAAGAGGGTGGTCCCTCCAGAGAGGAGTTCTGCCGTGCGCAGAAGACATGCCCTACCCTTGAAGGTCTGCGGCACCAGGCTGCAGACCAGGCAGCAGGTGCTGATCCGAAGAACTTTTTTCTCTACTGGGAGAATGACTTATTGTACAGTGAGCCTAGGTTTGCTGAGCCCAGTGGATCACGTACCCTGGTGGTACCCGCAGGG
Source organism: Triturus cristatus (assembly GCF_964204655.1). NCBI lineage: Eukaryota > Metazoa > Chordata > Amphibia > Caudata > Salamandridae > Triturus > Triturus cristatus. The sequence goes on from NC_140591.1 coordinate 1,088,527,594, forward strand.
TTCAGAGACTTCCTACTGGGTCTGGCTCACGACGTGCCGCTTGCAGGACATCTCGGGCAGGACAAGACCCGACAAAGGCTTGCCACCCACTTTTACTGGCCCGGGATGAAGACGGACGTCGCTTCCTTTTGTAAATCATGCCAGACTTGCCAGGCAAGCGGCAAGGCTGGAGGAAAATGCAAAGGCCCTCTCCAGCCTTTTCCGGTAGTGAGCACCCCTTTCGAGCGGGTGGGAATAGATATTGTGGGGCCACTGGACCCCAGGACCGCCTTAGGCAACAGGTTCATCCTGGTCCTGGTGGATCATGCCACCCGGTACCCGGAGGCTATCCCTCTCAGGACAACCACAGCCCCGGTGGTGGGCCGTGCGTTGATGGGGATCTTTTCCCGTGTGGGTTTCCCCAAGGAGGTGGTATCTGACCGGGGTACCAACTTCATCTCCAGGTATATGAAGTCTCTGTGGGAGGAGTGTGGGGTAACTTATAAGTTCACCACTCCTTACCACCCTCAAGGAAATGGGTTGGTTGAAAGGTTCAACCGGACCCTGAAAGGCATGATCATGGGGCTGACAGAGCCCATGAGACGGAAGTGGGACGTCTTTTTGCCATGCCTATTATTTGCCTACAGGGAGGTACCACAAAAGTCTCTAGGGTTCAGTCCCTTTGAGCTTTTGTACGGGCACCCTGTTAGAGGACCTCTCAGTCTGGTGAAGGAGGGTTGGGAGAAATCCCCGGGGAAAACCCCTCAGGATGTGTTCAGCTATGTGCTGGCCATCCGCAACCAGACACAGCGCTTCCGGGCCCTCGCTCAGGCGAACCTGGAAGCCAGCCAGGATGAGATGAAGAGGTGGTATGACCAACATACCACTCTGATGGAATTTCAACCTGGGCAGATGGTGTGGGTGATGGCGCCAGTGGAGCCTTGCGCGCTCCAGGACAAGTGGACTGGGCCATATGAGGTGGTGGAGCGCAAGAGTGAGGTGACCTACCTGGTCAACTTGCGATCTCCCAGGAACCCCATGAGGGTCCTACACGTGAACCGCCTCAAACCCCATTTTGAGAGGTCTGAAATAACAATGCTACTGGCTACAGATGCAGGGATGGAGGAGGATAGCGATCCTCTTCCTGACCTCCTGGCAGCTAAGGAGCAAGATGGGTCAGTGGATGGAGTGGTCCTCTCGCCCACCCTGACCCCAGAACAGCAGAGGGACTGTCGCCATGTGTTGGGTCAGTTTGCATCTCTGTTCTCCCTGACCCCCGGTATCACCAACTGGTGTGTCCATGACGTGGACACGGGAGATAGCATGCCTGTGAAACAGAAGTTTTACCGGGTGGCTGACAAGGTCAGGGCCAGCATCAAGAAGGAGGTTTCGAAGATGTTGGAGCTAGGGGTGATTGAGCCCTCCAGCAGCCCCTGGGCTAGCCCAGTGGTACTTGTACCGAAAGCTGCTGCGCCAGGTGCCACTCCAGAACTTAGGTTTTGTGTGGACTACCGTGGGCTCAATGCTGTCACGAAGACTGACGCACACCCCATCCCCAGAGCTGATGAGCTCGTGGATCGGTTGGGAGCTGCCAACTACCTCAGTACGTTTGATTTAACGTCTGGGTACTGGCAGATTGCCTTAACTGATGGGGCCAAGGAGAGGTCTGCGTTTTCAACGCCAGAGGGGCACTTCCAGTTCCGTGTCATGCCCTTTGGGTTGAAGAACGCCCCTGCCACATTCCAGAGACTGGTCAACCAGGTACTGTCCGGGCTGGAGCAATTCAGCGCCGCATATCTGGATGACATCGCTGTGTTCAGCTCCACTTGGGAAGAACACTTGCAACACCTCTGCGCAGTGTTGAAGGCTCTGCATAGTGCAGGCCTCACTATCAAGGCCAGTAAGTGCCAGATAGGGCAGGGTTCGGTGGTGTATTTGGGACACCAGGTAGGAAGCGGCCAGGTGGCGCCCCTACAAGCCAAGATAGATACCATCCGGGCTTGGGAACCCCCCAAAACCCAGACAGCGGTGAGAGCCTTCTTAGGACTCACCGGGTACTATCGCCGTTTTGTCAAGGGGTATGGCACCATTGTGGCTCCCTTGACAGAACTAACTTCCAAGAAGTTACCGAAGAAAGTGATTTGGACCAGTGCCTGCCAAGAAGCTTTTGATGCCCTGAAGGAGGCCATGTGTACAGCACCTGTACTCAAGGCGCCTGACTTCTCCAAGGAATTCATAGTGCAGACAGACGCTTCTGAGCATGGAGTGGGAGCGGTGCTCTCACAACTAAACGATGAGGACTTGGACCAACCTGTAGCTTTCATTAGCAGGAGGCTACTTCCCAGGGAACAGAGGTGGAGTGCGATTGAAAGGGAAGCTTTTGCTGTGGTCTGGGCGCTGAAGAAGCTGAGACCCTACTTGTTTGGGACTCACTTCCGGGTTCAGACGGACCACAGGCCCCTCAGATGGTTGATGCAGATGAGGGGTGAGAATCCTAAGCTGTTGAGGTGGTCCATTTCCCTACAGGGGATGGACTTTACGGTGGAACACCGCCCCGGTACAGAACACGCCAACGCTGATGGTCTGTCCAGGTTTTTCCGCCTTAGCGATGAGAACTCCCAAGAGGGTGGGTAGTTCTCCCCACTTTCAGCTGGAGGGGACACGTGTTAGACCTGGCATCTTTGGCGTGGTTACCCCTGACTTTTTGCCTCTACCTCCTGTATTTTTGATGCTATGCTGGATTTCGATTTTGCTGGTTTAGATGCTTTGGGCACTTTGCCACTGCTGATCAGTGTCAAAGTGCAAGTGCTCCCTTGGTAAATTGTTGTATTGATTGGTTATCCATGATTGGGATATTTGTTTCACCTGTTAGCCCCTAGTAAAGTGCACTGCGTGTGCCAGGGCTGGTGATTCAAATGCTACTAGTGGGCTGCAGCACTGATTGTGCCACCCACAGGAGTAGCGCTAAAATGATGTCTTAGGCCTGCTTGCAGTGCCTATGTGCAGTCCAGGACTGCCATGTCGACCTGGCCAGTGCACCCACTGACCAGGCCTTATCCTTCCCTTTCTGTACATGTCAGGCATCCCTATGGTGGCCCTAGGTACCCCCCTGGGCTGGGTGCAGTGTATCTGAAAGGTAGGGCATGTACTGAGGTGTGTAACATGCCCTGGTAGTGAAGTACAGCCATTTTCGTTTTTCACTGCTGAGAGGCTATCTTGCCCATAGGATAGAATGGGGAAGGCTGTTTACATGCCTATCTTCCCATAGGGGCAAGATAGAAAATCCAAGTTTGGTATCTCTGTGTTCAGAATTTAATTATACATCTTTTTAGCAAGATGGTTTTTAAATTCACTGTGTGGGAATAGCACTTTTTAGAAAGTAGCTATTCTCCTGTTTAACCTTCCTGTGTGCCTGTGTGCTGGTTGGCTGACTGGTGTCAGGTGATGTGCTAGGTGGCTCCAGGAGCCTGGATGAGTCAGCAGCAGGGTGAATAGGGAGATCTGCTTTAGATGGGTGGGAGGAGTAGTCCCTGGGTCTGAATAGGGCTGCCCCTGACAAACACAAAGCTGGCTCCATCCCCTGCTGGCCAGGCTGAGGACTCTGCCTCTGCTAGCACAAAGAAGGCTCCACCTCCTGCTGAGCGTCTAACGACCCTGCCCCTCACTCTGAAAGGAACCAGGTGCTCCAGAGCAGAGCACACCCAGGAACCGGTTTGAGCAGGGGAATCCCCCCACTGGAACAAAGAGAGACAAAGACTTGGAGGGGTATAAGAAGAGGACCCCAGACACCTAAAACTTTAGATCACTTTGGAACTAAGAAGAAACCTCTGCCAAGGAGAAAGCTGGAAGAAACTGAAGAGGAGAAGACTGCCTGCTTGCTGTTTTGCTTTGCTGCCAAGGAGAGGGGAAGGATTTTGCTGTGTCCCCTTCTTTTGATTCTGATCTCCAAGGGCCTGAGAAGAGCTGGCTCCCTGTTAAGAAGTCCCAGGAACAAAAGGACTTCACCACCAGCTCCCCTGGAACTCTGCTGAGAGAGTTCTGACCTGCCTTGGAGTGCTTGCCCAGTCTTGGGGCTTCAGGAGGTCGCTTTGCTGTGTTTGGGAGCTGGGAAGCAGAAGCGTGAACAAGAGTGACTGGTACCCAACGCATCATCCGATTGCGTGTCGCAGGACGAGAGTGCGTGGAAAATTTCATCGCGGCACCATCGCAACACGCAGGGTCTCCGCATCGCCGAGTGCGTCGAGCATCGTCCCGAAGCGTGAAGCTTCCTGCCATTGCGAGGGTTGTCGCAGAACCAGTTTGCGGGCCGCACCACTGCCGGTGCGTGAAAAGTCTCCAATCGCTGCGTGCGTCGACGCAGAGTCCCGTTCCGTGGCGCATCGAGAGTTGCGGCGCCGGAAGGCAACGCTGCGCCACGCATCGCACCACATCAAAGAGTGTCGCATCGAACCTGTGCGTGAAGCTTCCCCCTAAGAAACCTACGCAACGAAGGCCAAAGGTATCGCATCCTCCCCCTACAGATCGGAGCCGGCGCATCCACCTCTGCTGCGTGAAGCAGGGCTGCTGCAAAGCCTCCCCAGGATCTCAGGAGCATCGCATCGCCTTTGCCATCTTCCTTGTTCTAGCTTTTGGAAACCTTATCGCAACTACAGGTACTGTTGGGCACGAAAGTGTCGCATTTTGTGCATTGAGAGTCGCATTGTGCAGGACACTGACTTTGACATCCTGGAGTACTTTCTGCAAACTCTTGAACTATCCTTAAAGTAACCTTTTTGAATTATATGTTGGTTTGTCTGTAGTATTTGGTCTTGTGAAGTTTTTAGTAAAGTTACATTATTTTTCTAAAACTGGTGTGGAGTAAATCTGTGGTGTTTTCACTGTGTTACTGTGAGTGTTGGTACAAATACTTTACACATTGCCTTTGATAGCCTAGACTGCTCAGGCCAAGCTACCTAGAGGGTGAGCAGGGGTTATCTTAACAGTGTATCCCCCTTTCCCTGACTAGAAGCAAGGGTCCCTACTTGGACAGTGGTACCTACCCTGCCAACTAGAGACCCCCAGATCTAACACCGGTCATTGTTTTTCATCAGAAAATTGTTTTTTTGGACTGTAGAAAAATTCATTCAAAATGTCATTTAGATTGAGCCTCATGTTGACTAACCACTTTTTAACGCCTCAATGTGACCAAAATTGCTATTTTTACAGACTTTTTCTCCTACTGAGAAGCTTCTATTTCTGCCAATTTCAGGCATTAAAAAGACTCTAAACACACTTATTTTAGTTCCAAAAGTGATAATTCACATGCAATAGTCATTTACAGTCAAAAAAATAAACATACAAAAATTACAATTTCTGACCATCTGGAGAAAGTTCGACAGGTCACGGGTCAAAGTTTTTCATCAGAAAATGGATTTTTTGGACTGTAGAAAAATGTATTCAAAATGTCATTTGGATTGAGACTCATGTTGAATTACTACTTTTTAAAGCCTCAATGTGACCAAAACTGCCATTTTGACAGACTTTTTATCCTACTCAGAAGCTTCTATTTCCACCAATTTCAGGCATTAAAATGACTCTAAACACACTTATTTTAGTTCCAAAAGTGATAATTAACATGCAATAGTAATTTACAGTCAAAAAATTAAACGTAAAAAAATTACAATTTCTGACCATCTGGAGAAAGTTCGACAGGTCACGGGTCACTCTTTATCAACAGAAAATTGATTTTTTGGACTGTAGAAAAATGTTTTCAAAATGTCATTTGGATTGAGACTCGTGTTGAATTACTACTTTTTAAAGCCCCAATTTGACCAAAATTGCCATTTTTACAGACTTTTTCTCCTACTCAAAAGCTTCTATTTCGACCAATGTCAGGCAATTAAATGATTCTAAACACACTTATTTTAGTTCCAAAAGTGATAATTCACATGCAATAGTCATTTACAGTCAAAAAACTTAAACCTAAAAAAATTACAATTTCTGACCATCTGGAGAAAGTTCGACAGGTCACGGGTCACCGTTTTTCATCAGAAAATTGATTTTTTGGACTATAGAAAAATGTATACAAAATGTCATTTGGATTGAGACTCATGTTGAATTACTACTTTTTAAAGCCTCAATGTGACCAAAACTGCCATTTTTACAGACTTTTTATCCTACTCAGAAGCTTCTATTTCGACCAATTTCAGGCATTAAAATGACTCTAAACACACTTATTTTAGTTCCAAAAGTGATAATTCACATGCAATAGTCATTTACAGTCAAAAAATTAAACATAAAATATTACAATTTCTGACCATCTGGTGAAAGTTCGACAGGTCACCGGTCATTGTTTTTCATCAGAAAATTGTTTTTTTGGACTGTAGAAAAATTCATTCAAAATGTCATTTAGATTGAGCCTCATGTTGACTAACCACTTTTTAACGCCTCAATGTGACCAAAATTGCTATTTTTACAGACTTTTTCTCCTACTGAGAAGCTTCTATTTCTGCCAATTTCAGGCATTAAAAAGACTCTAAACACACTTATTTTAGTTCCAAAAGTGATAATTCACATGCAATAGTCATTTACAGTCAAAAAAATAAACATACAAAAATTACAATTTCTGACCATCTGGAGAAAGTTCGACAGGTCACGGGTCAAAGTTTTTCATCAGAAAATGGATTTTTTGGACTGTAGAAAAATGTATTCAAAATGTCATTTGGATTGAGACTCATGTTGAATTACTACTTTTTAAAGCCTCAATGTGACCAAAACTGCCATTTTGACAGACTTTTTATCCTACTCAGAAGCTTCTATTTCGACCAATTTCAGGCATTAAAATGACTCTAAACACACTTATTTTAGTTCAATAAATTGATAATTCACATGCAAAAGTCATTTACAGTCAAAAAATTAAACATAAAAAAATTACAATTTCTGACCATCTGGAAAAAGATCGACAGGTCACGGGTCACTGTTTATCAACAGAAAATTGATTTTTTGGACTGTAGAAAAATGTTTTCAAAATGTAATTTGGATTGAGACTCGTGTTGAATTACTACTTTTTAAAGCCCCAATTTGACCAAAATTGCCATTTTTACATACTTTTTCTCCTACTCAAAAGCTTCTATTTCGACCAATTTCAGGCAATTAAATGATTCTAAACACACTTATTTTAGTTCCAAAAGTGATAATTCACATGCAATAGTCATTTACAGTCAAAAAACTTAAACCTAAAAAAATTACAATTTCTGACCATCTGGAGAAAGTTCGACAGGTCACGGGTCACCGTTTTTCATCAGAAAATTGATTTTTTGGACTATAGAAAAATGTATACAAAATGTCATTTGGATTGAGACTCATGTTGAATTACTACTTTTTAAAGCCTCAATGTGACCAAAACTGCCATTTTTACAGACTTTTTATCCTACTCAGAAGCTTCTATTTCGACCAATTTCAGGCATTAAAATGACTCTAAACACACTTATTTTAGTTCCAAAAGTGATAATTCACATGCAAAAGTCATTTACAGTCAAAAAATTAAACATCAAAAAATTACAATTTCTGACCATCTGGTGAAAGTTCGACAGGTCACGGGTCATTGTTTTTCATCAGAAAATTGTTTTTTTGGACTGTAGAAAAATGCATTCAAAATGTCATTTGGATTGAGCCTCATGTTGAATAACTATTTTTTAAAGCCTCATTGTGACCAAAATTGCCATTTTCACAGACTTATTCTCCTACTCAGAAGCTTCTATTTCGACCAATTTCAGGCATTAAAATGACTCTAAACACACCTATTTTAGTTCCAAAACTGATAATTCACATGCAAAAGTCATTTACAGTCAAAAAATTAAACATAAAAAAATTACAATTTCTGAACATCTGGAGAAAGTTTGACAGGTCACAGGTCATCGTTTTTCAACAGAAAATTGATTTTTTAGACTGTAGAAAAATGTTTTCAAAATGTCATTTGGATTGAGCCTCTTGTTGAATAACTACTTTTTAAAGCCCCAATTTGACCAAAATTGCAATTTTTACAGATTTTTTATCCTACTCAAAAGCTTCTATTTCGACAAATTTCAGGCATTAAAATGACTCTAAACGCACCTATTTTAGTTCCAAAAGTGATAATTCACATTCAATAGTCATTTACAGTCAAAAAAGAAAGTTAAAAAAATTACAATTTCTGACCATCTGGAGAAAGTTCGACAGGTCACGGATCATCGTTTTTCATCAGAAAATTGTTTTTTTGGACTGTAGAAAAATTAATTCAAAATGTCATTTGGATTGTGTCTCATGTTGAATTACTACTTTTTAAAGCCTCTATTTGACCAAAATTGCCATTTTTACAGTCTTTTTCTCCTACTCAGAAGCTTATATTTTGACCAATTTCAGGCATTAAAATGACTCTAAACACAATTATTTTAGTTCCAAAAGTGATAATTCACATGCAATAGTTATTTACAGTCAAAAAATTAAACATAAAAAAATTACAATTTCTGACCATCTGGAGAAAGTTCGACAGGTCACGGGTCACCGTTTTTCATCAGAAAATGGATTTTTTGGACTATAGAAAAATGTATACAAAATGTCATTTGGATTGAGACTCATGTTGAATTACTACTTTTTAAAGCCTCAATGTGACCAAAACTGCCATTTTTACAGACATTTTCTCATACTCGGAAGCTTCTATTTCAACCAATTACAGGCATTTAAATGACTCTAAACACACTTATTTTTGTTCCAAGAGTTCTAATTCACATGCAATAGTCATTTACAGACAAAAAATTAAACGTAAAAAAATTACAATTTCTGACCATCTGGTGAAAGTTCGACAGGTCAAGGGTCATTGTTTTTCATCAGAAAATTGTTTTTTTGGACTGTAGAAAAATTCATTCAAAATGTCATTTAGATTGAGCCTCATGTTGACTAACCCCTTTTTAACGCCTCAATGTGACCAAAATTGCTATTTTTACAGACTTTTTCTCCTACTGAGAAGCTTCTATTTCTGCCAATTTCAGGCATTAAAAAGACTCTAAACACACTTATTTTAGTTCCAAAAGTGATAATTCACATGCAATAGTCATTTACAGTCAAAAAATTAAACATAAAAAAATTACAATTTCTGACCATCTGGAGAAATTTCGACAGGTCACGGGAACTGTTTTTCATCAGAAAATTGATTTTTTGGACTGTAGAAAAATGTATTCAAAATGTCATTTGGATTGAGACTCATGTAAAATAACTACTTTTTAAAGCCTCAATGTGACCAAAATTGCCATTTTTACAGACTTTTTCTCCTACTCAGAAGCTTCTATTTCAACCAATTTCAGGCATTTAAATGACTCTAAACACACTTATTTTAGTTCCAAAAGTGATAATTAACATGCAATAGTCATTTACAGTCAAAAAATTAAACATAAAAAAATTACAATTTCTGACCATCTGGAGAAAGTTCGACAGGTCACGGGTCACCGTTTTTCATCAGAGAATTGATTTTTTGGACTATAGAAAAATGTATACAAAATGTCATTTGGATTGAGACTCATGTTGAATTACTACTTTTTAAAGCCTCAATGTGACCAAAACTGCCATTTTTACAGACTTTTTATCCTACTCAGAAGATTCTATTTCGACAAATTTCAGGCATTAAAATGACTCTAAAAGCACCTATTTTAGTTCCAAAAGTGATAATTCACATGCAATAGTCATTTACAGTCAAAAAATAAAGTTAAAAAAATTACAATTTCTGACCATCTGGAGAAAGTTCGACAGGCCACGGGTCACCGTTTTTCATCAGAAAATGGATTTTTTGGACTGTAGAAAAATGTATTCAAAATGTCATTTGGATTGTGCCTCATGTTGAATAACTATTTTTTAAAGCCTCCATGTGACCAAAATTGCCATTTTCACAGACTTATTCTCCTACTCAGAAGCTTCTATTTCGACCAATTTCAGGCATTAAAATGACTCTAAACACACTTATTTTAGTTCCAAAAGTGATAATTCACATGCAATAGTCATTTACAGTCAAAAAACTTAAATATAAAAACATTATCATTTCTGACCATCTGGAGAAAGTTTGACAGGTCACGGATCACCTTTTTTCATCAGAAAATTGATTTTTTGGACTGTAGAAAAATGCATTCAAAATGTCATTTGGATTGAGCCTTATGTTGAATAACTATTTTTTAAAGCCTCATTGTGACCAAAATTGCCATTTTCACAGACTTATTCTCCTACTCAGAAGCTTCTATTTCGACCAATTTCAGGCATTAAAATGACTCTAAACACACCTATTTTAGTTCCAAAACTGATAATTCACATGCAAAAGTCATTTACAGTCAAAAAATTAAACATAAAAAAATTACAATTTCTGACCATCTGGAGAAAGTTCGACAGGCCACGGGTCATCGTTTTTCAACAGAAAATTGATTTTTTGGACTGTAGAAAAATGTTTTCAAAATGTCATTTGGATTGAGCCTCTTGTTGAATAACTACTTTTTAAAGCCCCAATTTGACCAAAATTGCAATTTTTACAGGTTTTTAATCCTACTCGAAAGCTTCGTTTTCGACAAATTTCAGGCATTAAAATGACTCTAAACGCACCTATTTTAGTTCCAAAAGTGATAATTCACATGCAATAGTCATTTACAGTCAAAAAATAAAGTTAAAAAAATTACAATTTCTGACCATCTGGAGAAAGTTCGACAGGTCACGGGTCATCGTTTTTCATCAGAAAATTGTTTTTTTGGACTGTAGAAAAATTCATTCAAAATGTCATTTGGATTGTGTCTCATGTTGAATTACTATTTTTTAAAGCCTCTATTTGACCAAAATTGCCATTTTTACAGTCTTTTTCTCCTACTCAGAAGCTTCTATTTTGACCAATTTCAGGCATTAAAATGACTCTAAACACAATTATTTTAGTTCCAAAAGTGATCATTCACATGCAATAGTCATTTACAGTCAAAAAATTAAACATAAAAAAATTACAATTTCTGACCATCTGGAGAAAGTTCGAAAGGTCACGGGTCACTGTTTTTCATCTGAAAATGGATTTTTTGGACTATAGAAAAATGTATACAAAATGTCATTTGGATTGAGACTCATGTTGAATTACTACTTTTTAAAGCCTCAATGTGACCAAAACTGCAATTTTTACAGACTTTTTATCCTACTCAGAAGCTTCTATTTCGACCAATTTCAGGCATTAAAATGACTCTAAACACACTTATTTTAGTTCCAAAAGTGATAATTAACATGTAATAGTAATTTACAGTCAAAAAATTAAACGTAATAAAATTACAATTTCTGACCATCTGGAGGAAGTTTGACAGGTCACGGGTCACCGTTTTTCATCTGAAAATTGATTTTTTGGACTATAGAAAAATGTATACAAAATGTCATTTGGATTGAGACTCATGTTGAATTACTACTTTTTAAAGCCTCAATGTGACCAAAACTGCCATTTTTACAGACTTTTTATCCTACTCAGAAGCTTCTATTTCGACCAATTTCAGGCATTAAAATGACTCTAAACACACTTATTTTAGTTCCAAAAGTGATAATTAACATGTAATAGTAATTTACAGTCAAAAAATTAAACGTAATAAAATTACAATTTCTGACCATCTGGAGAAAGTTCGACAGGCCACGGGTCACCGTTTTTCATCTGAAAATGGATTTTTTGGACTGTAGAAAAATGTATTCAAAATGTCATTTGGATTGTGCCTCATGTTGAATAACTATTTTTTAAAGCCTCATTGTGACCAAAATTGCCATTTTCACAGACTTATTCTCCTACTCAGAAGCTTCTATTTCGACCAATTTCAGGCATTAAAATGACTCTAAACACACTTATTTTAGTTCCAGAAGTGATAATTCACATGCAATAGTCATTTACAGTCAAAAAATTAAATATAAAAACATTATCATTTCTGACCATCTGGAGAAAGTTCGACAGGTCACGGATCACCTTTTTTCATCAGAAAATTGATTTTTTGGACTGTAGAAAAATGCATTCAAAATGTCATTTGGATTGAGCCTCATGTTGAATAACTATTTTTTAAAGCCTCATTGTGACCAAAATTGCCATTTTCACAGACTTATTCTCCTACTCAGAAGCTTCTATTTCGACCAATTTCAGGCATTAAAATGACTCTAAACACACCTATTTTAGTTCCAAAACTGATAATTCACATGCAAAAGTCATTTACAGTCAAAAAATTAAACATAAAAAAATTACAATTTCTGACCATCTGGAGAAAGTTCGACAGGCCACGGGTCATCGTTTTTCAACAGAAAATTGATTTTTTGGACTGTAGAAAAATGTTTTCAAAATGTCATTTGGATTGAGCCTCTTGTTGAATAACTACTTTTTAAAGCCCCAATTTGACCAAAATTGCAATTTTTACAGATTTTTAATCCTACTCAAAAGCTTCGTTTTCGACAAATTTCAGGCATTAAAATGACTCTAAACGCACCTATTTTAGTTCCAAATGTGATAATTCACATGCAATAGTCATTTACAGTCAAAAAATAAAGTTAAAAAAATTACAATTTCTGACCATCTGGAGAAAGTTCGACAGGTCACGGGTCATCGTTTTTCATCAGAAAATTGTTTTTTTGGACTGTAGAAAAATTCATTCAAAATGTCATTTGGATTGTGTCTCATGTTGAATTACTATTTTTTAAAGCCTCTATTTGACCAAAATTGCCATTTTTACAGTCTTTTTCTCCTACTCAGAACCTCCTATTTTGACCAATTTCAGGCATTAAAATGACTCTAAACACAATTATTTTAGTTCCAAAAGTGATAATTCACATGCAATAGTCATTTACAGTCAAAAAATTAAACATAAAAAAATTACAATTTCTGACCATCTGGAGAAAGTTCGACAGGCCACTGGTCACCGTTTTTCATCAGAAAGTGGATTTTTTGGACTGTAGAAAAATGTATTCAAAATGTCATTTGGATTGTGCCTCATGTTGAATAACTATTTTTTAAAGCCTCATTGTGACCAAAATTGCCATTTTCACAGACTTATTCTCCTACTCAGAAGCTTCTATTTCGACCAATTTCAGGCATTAAAATGACTCTAAACACACTTATTTTAGTTCCAAAACTGATAATTCACATGCAAAAGTCATTTACAGTCAAAAAATTAAACATAAAAAAATTTCAATTTCTGAACATCTGGAGAAAGTTTGACAGGTCACAGGTCATCGTTTTTCAACAGAAAATTGATTTTTTGGACTGTAGAAAAATGTTTTCAAAATGTCATTTGGATTGAGCCTCTTGTTGAATAACTACTTTTTAAAGCCCCAATTTGACCAAAATTGCAATTTTTACAGATTTTTTATCCTACTCAAAAGCTTCTATTTCGACACATTTCAGGCATTAAAATGACTCTAAACGCACCCATTTTAGTTCCAAAAGTGATAATTCACATGCAATAGTCATTTACAGTCAAAAAATAAAGTTAAAAAAATTACAATTTCTGACCATCTGGAGAAAGTTCGACAGGTCACGGGAACTGTTTTTCATCAGAAAATTGATTTTTTGGACTGTAGAAAAATGTATTCAAAATGTCATTTGGATTGAGACTCATGTAAAATAACTACTTTTTAAAGCCTCAATGTGACCAAAATTGCCATTTTTACAGTCATTTTCTCATACTCGGAAGCTTCTATTTTGACCAATTATAGGCATTTAAATGACTCTAAACACACTTATTTTTGTTCCAAGAGTTCTAATTCACATGCAATAGTCATTTACAGTCAAAAAATTAAACATAAAAAATTACAATTTCTGACCATCTGGTGAAAGTTCGACAGGTCACGGGTCATTGTTTTTCATCAGAAAATTGGTTTTTTGGACTGTAGAAAAATTCATTCAAAATGTCATTTAGATTGAGCCTCATGTTGACTAACCACTTTTTAACGCCTCAATGTGACCAGAATTGCTATTTTTACAGACTTTTTCTCCTACTGAGAAGCTTCTATTTCAACCAATTTCAGGCATTTAAATGACTCTAAACACACTTATTTTAGTTCCAAAAGTGATAATTAACATGCAATAGTAATTTACAGTCAAAAAATTAAACGTAAAAAAATTACAATTTCTGACCATCTGGAGAAAGTTCGACAGGTCACGGGTCACCGTTTTTCATCAGAAAATGGATTTTTTGGACTATAGAAAAATGTATACAAAATGTAATTTGGATTGAGACTCATGTTGAATTACTACTTTTTAAAGCCTCAATGTGACCAAAACTGCCATTTTACAGACTTTTTATCCTACTCAGAAGCTTCTATTTCGACCAATTTCAGCCATTAAAATGACTCTAAACACACTTATTTTAGTTCCAAAAGTGATAATTAACATGCAATAGTAATTTACAGTCAAAAAATTAAACGTAAAAAAATTACAATTTCTGACCATCTGGAGAAAGTTCGACAGGCCACGGGTCACCGTTTTTCATCAGAAAAGGGATTTTTTGGACTGTAGAAAAATGTATACAAAATGTCATTTGGATTGTGCCTCATGTTGAATAACTATTTTTTAAAGCCTCATTGTGACCAAAATTGCCATTTTCACAGACTTATTCTCCTACTCAGAAGCTTCTATTTCGACCAATTTCAGGCATTAAAATGACTCTAAACACACTTATTTTAGTTCCAAAACTGATAATTCTCATGCAAAAGTCATTTACAGTCAAAAAATTAAACATAAAAAAATTACAATTTCTGACCATCTGGAGAAAGTTCGACAGGTCACTGGTCACCGTTTTTCATCTGAAAATGGATTTTTTGGACTATAGAAAAATGTATACAAAATGTCATTTGGATTGAGACTCATGTTGAATTACTACTTTTTAAAGCCTCAATGTGACCAAAACTGCCATTTTTACAGACTTTTTATCCTACTCAGAAGCTTCTATTTCGACCAATTTCAGGCATTAAAATGACTCTAAACACACTTATTTTAGTTCCAAAAGTGATAATTAACATGCAATAGTAATTTACAGTGAAAAAATTAAACGTAAAAAAATTACAATTTCTGACCATCTGGAGAAAGTTCGACAGGCCACGGGTCATCGTTTTTCAACAGAAAATTGATTTTTTGGACTGTAGAAAAATGTTTTCAAAATGTCATTTGGATTGAGCCTCTTGTTGAATAACTACTTTTTAAAGCCCCAATTTGACCAAAATTGCAATTTTTACAGATTTTTAATCCTACTCAAAAGCTTCGTTTTCGACAAATTTCAGGCATTAAAATGACTCTAAACGCACCTATTTTAGTTCCAAAACTGATAATTCTCATGCAAAAGTCATTTACAGTCAAAAAATTAAACATAAAAAAATTACAATTTCTGACCATCTGGAGAAAGTTCGACAGGTCACTGGTCACCGTTTTTCATCTGAAAATGGATTTTTTGGACTATAGAAAAATGTATACAAAATGTCATTTGGATTGAGACTCATGTTGAATTACTACTTTTTAAAGCCTCAATGTGACCAAAACTGCCATTTTTACAGACTTTTTATCCTACTCAGAAGCTTCTATTTCGACCAATTTCAGGCATTAAAATGACTCTAAACACACTTATTTTAGTTCCAAAAGTGATAATTAACATGCAATAGTAATTTACAGTGAAAAAATTAAACGTAAAAAAATTACAATTTCTGACCATCTGGAGAAAGTTCGACAGGCCACGGGTCATCGTTTTTCAACAGAAAATTGATTTTTTGGACTGTAGAAAAATGTTTTCAAAATGTCATTTGGATTGAGCCTCTTGTTGAATAACTACTTTTTAAAGCCCCAATTTGACCAAAATTGCAATTTTTACAGATTTTTAATCCTACTCAAAAGCTTCGTTTTCGACAAATTTCAGGCATTAAAATGACTCTAAACGCACCTATTTTAGTTCCAAAAGTGATAATTCACATGCAATAGTCATTTACAGTCAAAAAATAAAGTTAAAAAAATTACAATTTCTGACCATCTGGAGAAAGTTCGACAGGTCACGGGTCATCGTTTTTCATCAGAAAATTGTTTTTTTGGACTGTAGAAAAATTCATTCAAAATGTCATTTGGATTGTGTCTCATGTTGAATTACTATTTTTTAAAGCCTCTATTTGACCAAAATTGCCATTTTTACAGTCTTTTTCTCCTACTCAGAAGCTTCAATTTTGACCAATTTCAGGCATTAAAATGACTCTAAACACAATTATTTTAGTTCCAAAAGTGATAATTCACATGCAATAGTCATTTACAGTCAAAAAATTAAACATAAAAAAATGACAATTTCTGACCATCTGGAGAAAGTTCGAAAGGTCACGGGTCACCGTTTTTCATCAGAAAATGGATTTTTTGGACTATAGAAAAATGTATACAAAATGTCATTTGGATTGAGACTCATGTTGAATTACTACTTTTTAAAGCCTCAATGTGACCAAAACTGCCATTTTTACAGACATTTTCTCATACTCGGAAGGTTCTATTTCGACCAATTACAGGCATTTAAATGACTCTAAACACACTTATTTTTGTTCCAAGAGTTCTAATTCACATGCAATAGTCATTTACAGTCAACAAATTAAACATAAAAAAATTTCAATTTCTGACCATCTGGTGAAAGTTCGACAGGTCACGGGTCATTGTTTTTCATCAGAAAATTGTTTTTTTGGACTGTAGAAAAATTCATTCAAAATGTCATTTAGATTGAGTCTCATGTTGACTAACCACTTTTTAACGCCTCAATGTGACCAAAATTGCTATTTTTACAGACTTTTTCTCCACTGAGAAGCTTCTATTTCTGCCAATTTCAGGCATTAAAAAGACTCTAAACACACTTATTTTAGTTCCAAAAGTGATAATTCACATGCAATAGTCATTTACAGTCAAAAAATTAAACATACAAAAATTACAATTTCTGACCATCTGGAGAAATTTCGACAGGTCACGGGAACTGTTTTTCATCAGAAAATTGATTTTTTGGACTGTAGAAAAATGTATTTAAAATGTCATTTGGATTGAGACTCATGTAAAATAACTACTTTTTAAAGCCTCAATGTGACCAAAATTGCCATTTTTACAGATTTTGTATCCTACTCAAAAGCTTCTATTTCGACAAATTTCAGGTATTAAAATGACTCTAAACAAACTTATTTTAGTTCCAAAAGTGATAATTCACATGCAATAGTCATTTACAGTCAAAAAATTAAATATAAAAACATTATCATTTCTGACCATCTGGAGAAAGTTCGACAGGTCACGGATCACCTTTTTTCATCAGAAAATTGATTTTTTGGACTGTGGAAAAATGCATTCAAAATGTCATTTGGATTGAGCCTCATGTTGAATAACTATTTTTTAAAGCCTCATTGTGACCAAAATTGCCATTTTCACAGACTTATTCTCCTACTCAGAAGCTTCTATTTCGACCAATTTCAGGCATTAAAATGACTCTAAACACACCTATTTTAGTTCCAAAACTGATAATTCACATGCAAAAGTCATTTACAGTCAAAAAATTAAACATAAAAAAATTACAATTTCTGAACATCTGGAGAAAGTTTGACAGGTCACAGGTCATCGTTTTTCAACAGAAAATTTATTTTTTAGACTGTAGAAAAATGTTTTCAAAATGTCATTTGGATTGAGCCTCTTGTTGAATAACTACTTTTTAAATCCCCAATTTGACCAAAATTGCAATTTTTACAGATTTTTTATCCTACTCAAAAGCTTCTATTTCGACAAATTTCAGGCATTAAAATGACTCTAAACGCACCTATTTTAGTTCCAAAAGTGATAATTCACATGCAATAGTCATTTACAGTCAAAAAAGAAAGTTAAAAAAATTACAATTTCTGACCATCTGGAGAAAGTTCGACAGGTCACGGATCATCGTTTTTCATCAGAAAATTGTTTTTTTGGACTGTAGAAAAATTAATTCAAAATGTCATTTGGATTGTGTCTCATGTTGAATTACTACTTTTTAAAGCCTCTATTTGACCAAAATTGCCATTTTTACAGTCTTTTTCTCCTACTCAGAAGCTTATATTTTGACCAATTTCAGGCATTAAAATGACTCTAAACACAATTATTTTAGTTCCAAAAGTGATAATTCACATGCAATAGTTATTTACAGTCAAAAAATTAAACATAAAAAAATTACAATTTCTGACCATCTGGAGAAAGTTCGACAGGTCACGGGTCACCGTTTTTCATCAGAAAATGGATTTTTTGGACTATAGAAAAATGTATACAAAATGTCATTTGGATTGAGACTCATGTTGAATTACTACTTTTTAAAGCCTCAATGTGACCAAAACTGCCATTTTTACAGACATTTTCTCATACTCGGAAGCTTCTATTTCAACCAATTACAGGCATTTAAATGACTCTAAACACACTTATTTTTGTACCAAGAGTTCTAATTCACATGCAATAGTCATTTACAGACAAAAAATTAAACGTAAAAAAATTACAATTTCTGACCATCTGGTGAAAGTTCGACAGGTCAAGGGTCATTGTTTTTCATCAGAAAATTGTTTTTTTGGACTGTAGAAAAATTCATTCAAAATGTCATTTAGATTGAGCCTCATGTTGACTAACCCCTTTTTAACGCCTCAATGTGACCAAAATTGCTATTTTTACAGACTTTTTCTCCTACTGAGAAGCTTCTATTTCTTTTAATTTCAGGCATTAAAAAGACTCTAAACACACTTATTTTAGTTCCAAAAGTGATAATTCACATGCAATAGTCATTTACAGTCAAAAAATTAAACATAAAAAAATTACAATTTCTGACCATCTGGAGAAATTTCGACAGGTCACGGGAACTGTTTTTCATCAGAAAATTGATTTTTTGGACTGTAGAAAAATGTATTCAAAATGTCATTTGGATTGAGACTCATGTAAAATAACTACTTTTTAAAGCCTCAATGTGACCAAAATTGCCATTTTTACAGACTTTTTCTCCTACTCAGAAGCTTCTATTTCAACCAATTTCAGGCATTTAAATGACTCTAAACACACTTATTTTAGTTCCAAAAGTGATAATTAACATGCAATAGTCATTTACAGTCAAAAAATTAAACATAAAAAAATTACAATTTCTGACCATCTGGAGAAAGTTCGACAGGTCACGGGTCACCGTTTTTCATCAGAGAATTGATTTTTTGGACTATAGAAAAATGTATACAAAATGCCATTTGGATTGAGACTCATGTTGAATTACTACTTTTTAAAGCCTCAATGTGACCAAAACTGCCATTTTTACAGACTTTTTATCCTACTCAGAAGCTTCTATTTCGACCAATTTCAGGCATTAAAATGACTCTAAACACACTTATTTTAGTTCCAAAAGTGATAATTAACATGTAATAGTAATTTACAGTCAAAAAATTAAACGTAATAAAATTACAATTTCTGACCATCTGGAGAAAGTTCGACAGGCCACGGGTCACCGTTTTTCATCTGAAAATGGATTTTTTGGACTGTAGAAAAATGTATTCAAAATGTCATTTGGATTGTGCCTCATGTTGAATAACTATTTTTTAAAGCCTCATTGTGACCAAAATTGCCATTTTCACAGACTTATTCTCCTACTCAGAAGCTTCTATTTCGACCAATTTCAGGCATTAAAATGACTCTAAACACACTTATTTTAGTTCCAGAAGTGATAATTCACATGCAATAGTCATTTACAGTCAAAAAATTAAATATAAAAACATTATCATTTCTGACCATCTGGAGAAAGTTCGACAGGTCACGGATCACCTTTTTTCATCAGAAAATTGATTTTTTGGACTGTAGAAAAATGCATTCAAAATGTCATTTGGATTGAGCCTCATGTTGAATAACTATTTTTTAAAGCCTCATTGTGACCAAAATTGCCATTTTCACAGACTTATTCTCCTACTCAGAAGCTTCTATTTCGACCAATTTCAGGCATTAAAATGACTCTAAACACACCTATTTTAGTTCCAAAACTGATAATTCACATGCAAAAGTCATTTACAGTCAAAAAATTAAACATAAAAAAATTACAATTTCTGACCATCTGGAGAAAGTTCGACAGGCCACGGGTCATCGTTTTTCAACAGAAAATTGATTTTTTGGACTGTAGAAAAATGTTTTCAAAATGTCATTTGGATTGAGCCTCTTGTTGAATAACTACTTTTTAAAGCCCCAATTTGACCAAAATTGCAATTTTTATAGATTTTTAATCCTACTCAAAAGCTTCGTTTTCGACAAATTTCAGGCATTAAAATGACTCTAAACGCACCTATTTTAGTTCCAAATGTGATAATTCACATGCAATAGTCATTTACAGTCAAAAAATAAAGTTAAAAAAATTACAATTTCTGACCATCTGGAGAAAGTTCGACAGGTCACGGGTCATCGTTTTTCATCAGAAAATTGTTTTTTTGGACTGTAGAAAAATTCATTCAAAATGTCATTTGGATTGTGTCTCATGTTGAATTACTATTTTTTAAAGCCTCTATTTGACCAAAATTGCCATTTTTACAGTCTTTTTCTCCTACTCAGAAGCTTCTTTTTTGACCAATTTCAGGCATTAAAATGACTCTAAACACAATTATTTTAGTTCCAAAAGTGATAATTCACATGCAATAGTCATTTACAGTCAAAAAATTAAACATAAAAAAATTACAATTTCTCACCATCTGGAGAAAGTTCGAAAGGTCACGGGTCACCGTTTTTCATCTGAAAATGGATTTTTTGGACTATAGAAAAATGTATACAAAATGTCATTTGGATTGAGACTCATGTTGAATTACTACTTTTTAAAGCCTCAATGTGACCAAAACTGCCATTTTTACAGACATTTTCTCATACTCGGAAGCTTCTATTTCGACCAATTACAGGCATTTAAATGACTCTAAACACACTTATTTTTGTTCCAAAAGTGATAATTCACATGCAATAGTCATTTACAGTCAAAAAATTAAATATAAAAACATTATCATTTCTGACCATCTGGAGAAAGTTCGACAGGTCACGGATCACCTTTTTTCATCAGAAAATTGATTTTTTGGACTGTAGAAAAATGCATTCAAAATGTCATTTGGATTGAGCCTCATGTTGAATAACTATTTTTTAAAGCCTCATTGTGACCAAAATTGCCATTTTCACAGACTTATTCTCCTACTCAGAAGCTTCTATTTCGACCAATTTCAGGCATTAAAATGACTCTAAACACACCTATTTTAGTTCCAAAACTGATAATTCACATGCAAAAGTCATTTACAGTCAAAAAATTAAACATAAAAAAATTACAATTTCTGAACATCTGGAGAAAGTTTGACAGGTCACAGGTCATCGCTTTTCAACAGAAAATTGATTATTTAGACTGTAGAAAAATGTTTTCAAAATGTCATTTGGATTGAGCCTCTTGTTGAATAACTACTTTTTAAAGCCCCAATTTGACCACAATTGCAATTTTTACAGATTTTTTATCCTACTCAAAAGCTTCTATTTCGACAAATTTCAGGCATTAAAATGACTCTAAACGCACCTATTTTAGTTCCAAAAGTGATAATTCACATGCGATAGTCATTTACAGTCAAAAAATAAAGTTAAAAAAATTACAATTTCTGACCATCTGGAGAAAGTTCGACAGGTCACGGATCATCGTTTTTCATCAGAAAATTGTTTTTTTGGACTGTAGAAAAATTAATTCAAAATGTCATTTGGATTGTGTCTCATGTTGAATTACTACTTTTTAAAGCCTCTATTTGACCAAAATTGCCATTTTTACAGTCTTTTTCTCCTACTCAGAAGCTTATATTTTGACCAATTTCAGGCATTAAAATGACTCTAAACACAATTATTTTAGTTCCAAAAGTGATAATTCACATGCAATAGTCATTTACAGTCAAAAAATTAAACATAAAAAAATTATAATTTCTGACCATCTGGAGAAAGTTCGACAGGTCACGGGTCACCATTTTTCATCAGAAAATGGATTTTTTGGACTATAGAAAAATGTATACAAAATGTCATTTGGATTGAGACTCATGTTGAATTACTACTTTTTAAAGCCTCAATGTGACCAAAACTGCCATTTTTACAGTCATTTTCTCATACTCGGAAGCTTCTATTTCGACCAATTACAGGCATTTAAATGACTCTAAACACACTTATTTTTGTTCCAAGAGTTCTAATTCACATGCAATAGTCATTTACAGTCAAAAATCTAAACGTAAAAAAATTACAATTTCTGACCATCTGGTGAAAGTTCGACAGGTCACGGGTCATTGTTTTTCATCAGAAAATTGTTTTTTTGGACTGTAGAAAAATTCATTCAAAATGTCATTTAGATTGAGCCTCATGTTGACTAACCACTTTTTAACGCCTCAATGTGACCAAAATTGCTATTTTTACAGACTTTTTCTCCTACTGAGAAGCTTCTATTTCTGCCAATTTCAGGCATTAAAAAGACTCTAAACACACTTATTTTAGTTCCAAAAGTGATAATTCACATGCAATAGTCATTTACAGTCAAAAAAATTAAACATAAAAAAATTACAATTTCTGACCATCTGGAGAAATTTCCACAGGTCTCGGGAACTGTTTTTCATCAGAAAATTGATTTTTTGGACTGTAGAAAAATGTATTCAAAATGTCATTTGGATTGAGACTCATGTAAAATAACTACTTTTTAAAGCCTCAATGTGACCAAAATTGCCATTTTTACAGACTTTTTCTCCTACTCAGAAGCTTCTATTTCGACCAATTTCAGGCATTTAACTGACTCTAAACACACTTATTTTAGTTCCAAAAGTGATAATTAACATGCAATAGTCATTTACAGTCAAAAAATTAAACATAAAAAAATTACAATTTCTGACCATCTGGAGAAAGTTCGACAGGTCACGGGTCACCGTTTTTCATCAGAGACTTGATTTTTTGGACTATAGAAAAATATATACAAAATGTCATTTGGATTGAGACTCATGTTGAATTACTACTTTTTAAAGCCTCAATGTGACCAAAACTGCCATTTATACAGACTTTTTATCCAACTCAGAAGCTTCTATTTCGACCAATTTCAGGCATTAAAATGACTCTAAACACACTTATTTTAGTTCCAAAAGTGATAATTAACATGTAATAGTAATTTACAGTCAAAAAATTAAACGTAAAAAAATTACAATTTCTGACCATCTGGAGAAAGTTCGACAGGCCACGGGTCACCGTTTTTCATCAGAAAATGGATTTTTTGGACTGTAGAAAAATGTATTCAAAATGTCATTTGGATTGTGCCTCATGTTGAATAACTATTTTTTAAAGCCTCATTGTGACCAAAATTGCCATTTTCACAGACTTATTCTCCTTCTCAGAAGCTTCTATTTCGACCAATTTCAGGCATTAAAATGACTCTAAACACACTTATTTTAGTTCCAAAAGTGATAATTCACATGCAAAAGTCATTTACAGTCAAAAAATAAAACATAAAAAAATTACAATTTCTGAACATCTGGAGAAAGTTCGACAGGTCACGGATCATCGTTTTTCATCAGAAAATTGTTTTTTTGGACTGTAGAAAAATTATTCAAAATGTCATTTGGATTGTGTCTCATGTTGAATTACTACTTTTTAAAGCCTCTATTTGACCAAAATTGCCATTTTTACAGTCTTTTTCTCCTACTCAGAAGCTTATATTTTGACCAATTTCAGGCATTAAAATGACTCTAAACACAATTATTTTAGTTCCAAAAGTGATAATTCACATGCAATAGTCATTTACAGTCAAAAAATTAAACATAAAAAAATTACAAATTCTGACCATCTGGAGAAAGTTCGACAGGTCACGGGTCACCGTTTTTCATCAGAAAATGGATTTTTTGGACTATAGAAAAATGTATATAAAATGTCATTTGGACTGAGACTCATGTTGAATTACTACTTTTTAAAGCC
Source organism: Triturus cristatus (assembly GCF_964204655.1). Lineage (NCBI taxonomy): Eukaryota > Metazoa > Chordata > Amphibia > Caudata > Salamandridae > Triturus > Triturus cristatus. The sequence continues at coordinate 1,088,551,514 of NC_140591.1, forward strand.
TCAATGTGACCAAAACTGCCATTTTTACAGACATTTTCTCATACTCGGAAGCTTCTATTTCGACCAATTACAGGCATTTAAATGACTCTAAACACACTTATTTTTGTTCCAAAAGTGATAATTAACATGTAATAGTAATTTACAGTCAAAAAATTAAACGTAAAAAAATTACAATTTCTGACCATCTGGAGAAAGTTCGACAGGCCACGGGTCACCGTTTTTCATCAGAAAATTGATTTTTTGGACTGTAGAAAAATGTATTCAAAATGTCATTTGGATTGTGCCTCATGTTGAATAACTATTTTTTAAAGCCTCATTGTGACCAAAATTGCCATTTTCACAGACTTATTCTCCTTCTCAGAAGCTTCTATTTCGACCAATTTCAGGCATTAAAATGACTCTAAACACACTTATTTTAGTTCCAAAAGTGATAATTCACATGCAATAGTCATTTACAGTCAAAAAATTAAATATAAAAACATTATCATTTCTGACCATCTGGAGAAAGTTCGACAGGTCACGGATCACCTTTTTTCATCAGAAAATTGATTTTTTGGACTGTAGAAAAATGCATTCAAAATGTCATTTGGATTGAGCCTCATGTTGAATAACTATTTTTTAAAGCCTCATTGTGACCAAAATTGCCATTTTCACAGACTTATTCTCCTACTCAGAAGCTTCTATTTCGACCAATTTCAGGCATTAAAATGACTCTAAACACACCTATTTTAGTTCCAAAACTGATAATTCACATGCAAAAGTCATTTACAGTCAAAAAACTTAAACATAAAAAAATTACAATTTCTGACCATCTGGAGAAAGTTCGACAGGCCACGGGTCATCGTTTTTCAACAGAAAATTGATTTTTTGGACTGTAGAAAAATGTTTTCAAAATGTCATTTGGATTGAGCCTCTTGTTGAATAACTACTTTTTAAAGCCCCAATTTGACCAAAATTGCAAATTTTACAGATTTTTTATCCTACTCAAAAGCTTCTATTTCGACGAATTTCAGGCATTAAAATGACTCTAAACGCACCTATTTTAGTTCCAAAAGTGATAATTCACATACAATAGTCATTTACAGTCAAAAAATAAAGTAAAAAAAATTACAATTTCTGACCATCTGGAGAAAGTTCGAAAGGTCACGGGTCACTGTTTTTCATCTGAAAATGGATTTTTTGGACTATAGAAAAATGTATACAAAATGTCATTTGGATTGAGACTCATGTTGAATTACTACTTTTTAAAGCCTCAATGTGACCAAAACTGCAATTTTTACAGACTTTTTATCCTACTCAGAAGCTTCTATTTCGACCAATTTCAGGCATTAAAATGACTCTAAACACACTTATTTTAGTTCCAAAAGTGATAATTCACATGCAATAGTCATTTACAGTCAAAAAATTAAACATAAAAAAATTACAATTTCTGACCATCTGGAGAAAGTTCGACAGGTCACGGGTCACCGTTTTTCATCAGAAAATGGAGTTTTTGGACTATAGAAAAATGTATACAAAATGTCATTTGGATTGAGACTCATGTTGAATTACTACTTTTTAAAGCCTCAATGTGACCAAAACTGCCATTTTTACAGACATTTTCTCATACTCGGAAGCTTCTATTTCGACCAATTACAGGCATTTAAATGACTCTAAACACACTTATTTTTGTTCCAAGAGTTCTAATTCACATGCAATAGTCATTTACAGTCAAAAAATTAAACGTAAAAAAATTACAATTTCTGACCATCTGGTGAAAGTTCGACAGGTCACGGGTCATTGTTTTTCATCAGAAAATTGTTTTTTTGGACTGTAGAAAAATTCATTCAAAATGTCATTTAGATTGAGCCTCATGTTGACTAACCACTTTTTAACGCCTCAATGTGACCAAAATTGCTATTTTTACAGACTTTGGTGCCGATCACGATCCGGCAAAAACCGGGTACGAACCGTCGGACGGAGCATATTCTCCGTCCGACGCGTACCCGGTCGTCAAAATATACAAACATGGAATTACGATTCGCACGGGTACACCATTACCGTACGAATCGTAAAAAAGACCGACCGAACAAAAAACACCTACCAATGCGATCCGGGAAAGCGCCGACCTGACGTCGGGACGCACGCAGCCAGCCATTCACGACCCAGGAATCACGATTCGCACCGACGTCACCCCGCACGGTGAATATTTTGCGGCAGCCAAAAACTGCCGGGAAATCAGGACGACGCGAACAAGGACCACCAGTACGCGACGGACAGACGGCGACGCGAACAAGGAGGACCAGTACGTGACGGACACACAGGACGACGCCACCAAGGAGGACCCGTACACGACAGGACGACGCGATCAAGGAGGACCCGTACGCGACAGGACGACGCGAGCAAGGAGTACCAGTACGCGACGGACAGACATGGACCCGAACCTACGAGTCATCCCTGCCCTCATAGCAGTACACCTCCTCTACAGGTTACGACGCAGACGCCGCAGAAGGTCAGAATAACTAAGGGAGGGGGGAAAGTGGGGTGGGGTGGGGGTGGCACGACCAGGGCAGGCCACAAAACAACCACATGAGTGACACACCACACATGGCCTGGACATACCTGACTCCCATGCCCTGGTCACCACGAGGGGGTGGGGGCGTGTCCTGATAAGCCAGCGACCGCCACAACGGAAGTCCGTCACCACGCGAACCGGCAACACAACCAGACAGGTACGTCCCGTACCCACGCCTGAAGAGCATGGGTACGAGTCGGACCACGCCCACACACGTCACCCCAACAATGGCGGGACGGATCGCACCCACGTGGCAAAGGCCTGGGTACGGGCCGCACAAACATCACATAGCGTGGGGACGGATATGTACGGACCCTACCCCCACCCCGTATGCAAGGAGCGTACCCCCCATGCCAACAGTGTAAGTACGACTCGAACCCCCACCCACGAATGCAAGGAGCGTACCCCCCTGCCCAACAGTGTAAGTACGACCCGTACCCACACCCGCGGACGTACGGAGCGTACCCCCAGCCCAACAGTGTAAGTACGACCCGTACCCCCACCCGCGGACGTACGGAGCGTACCCCCAGCCCAACAGTGTAAGTACGACCCGTACCCCCACCCGCGGACGCACGGAGCGTACCCCCAGCCCAACAGTGTAAGTATGACCCGTACCCCCACCCGCGGACGTACGGAGCGTACCCCCCTGCCCAACAGTGTAAGTACGACCCGTACCCACACCCGCGGACGTACGGAGCGTACCCCCAGCCCAACAGTGTAAGTACGACCCGTACCCCCACCCGCGGACGCACGGAGCGTACCCCCAGCCCAACAGTGTAAGTACGACCCGTACCCCCACCCGCGGACGTACGGAGCGTACCCCCAGCCCAACAGTGTAAGTACGACCCGTACCCCCACCCGCGGACGCACGGAGCGTACCCCCAGCCCAACAGTGTAAGTACGACCCGTACCCCCACCCGCGGACGCACGGAGCGTACCCCCAGCCCAACAGTGTAAGTACGACCCGTACCCCCACCCGCGGACGTACGGAGCGTACCCCCAGCCCAACAGTGTAAGTACGACCCGTACCCCCACCCGCGGACGCACGGAGCGTACCCCCAGCCCAACAGTGTAAGTACGACCCGTACCCCCACCCGCGGACGCACGGAGCGTACCCCCAGCCCAACAGTGTAAGTACGACCCGTACCCCCACCCGCGGACGTACGGAGCGTACCCCCAGCCCAACAGTGTAAGTACGACCCGTACCCCCACCCGCGGACGCACGGAGCGTACCCCCAGCCCAACAGTGTAAGTACGACCCGTACCCCCACCCGCGGACGCACGGAGCGTACCCCCAGCCCAACAGTGTAAGTACGACCCGTACCCCCACCCGCGGACGCACGGAGCGTACCCCCAGCCCAACAGTGTAAGTACGACCCGTACCCCCACCCGCGGACGTACGGAGCGTACCCCCACCACACCAGTGTCAGTAGACTCGTACCCTCACCTCTAATGCAGTGTGCGTAACCCCACCGTGTATGTGCCAAGCGCACATATCCAGAAATCGGAGGTGTGTGTGCAGAGTCCACCCAGCAGTGCCCTGAGACAGGAGGGGTGGGTGCCCATCACTCCCAGCAGTGCCCAGAGACAGGAGGGGTGTGTGCAGAGTCCTCCCAGCAGTGTCCAGACCCAGGAGGGGTGGGTGCAGAGTCCTCCCAGCAGTGCCCAGAGACAGGAGGGGTGTGTGCAGAGTCCTCCCAGCAGTGTCCAGACCCAGGAGGGGTGTGTGCAGAGTCCTCCCAGCAGTGTCCAGACCCAGGAGGGGTGGGTGCAGAGTCCTCCCAGCAGTGTCCACACCCAGGAGGGGTGTAACACATGTGTGTGATGCCACAATTACCCACATCCATACTGCCTACAAGGGAACATGTCCCCATGAACTCATGTCAACTGACTCCACACACAAGTACAGTGATCACCAAGGATGCCACGATTGTTGCAGGTGGAGACATGGCCATGCATGCATGGCCAAAGTAGAAGGGCTCCGTCACACACACAGCTCATGTAGACACAGCTCTGCGCTAAACATTGGGAACACCCTGCAGGGAAGAAACTGGGTACACAGAGGAAGGAATACACCCTGGGACAATTGAACCATGCAGTAACTGCTGACATGACCTAAGGAAGTTAGCCAACACCTTGTGATGGCACACAGATCCTAGGGTGGCCCCAAAGAGCAGAACACTACTACAAATCCCACACACCCAAAGCCTTAAACACCACCCAAAACAATGTAGCAGCCCCACCAACACCAATACCACCATAGCAGGAGTGTGATGATGAAAAAAAAAATAAAGCTTTAATCAGCATGAGCACAATGTCCGTGGATCAACGGCAGTTCAAAGTCAACAAAGGCCATAGGGCAGTCAATTATTCCCAGCTGCATGGGGGACACAGTGGGATGTGTGTCCCCTACCTTGCCTGCACAGTCAAATGCCATCGTCTTCCATACTGGTGAGGGCATCGGGGGGGGGGGAAGCAACAGGCACCGCAGGGACATCAGGGCAAAGGGGCGGCGTTGTGGGTGCAGGGATGGAGGACTCAACCACAGGGGGTGTGTCATGGCCAAAGGCGGAGGCCAGGATGGCACTACACACCTTAGCAAGGTCCTCCAGGGAGTCCCCTGCACCCGAAGTGACCTCAGGCCCCAAGGAGGGGGGGGGTTCAGAGGGATGGGTTGCAGCGCCACCGGGGGAGGGTGGAGACAGGGGGGGAGACTCAACCACCCTGACCGAGGACTTCCTTGACCGCTTGCGTGGTGGCGTAACTGTGGGGCTCAGGGACAGAGCGGCCATGAAGGAGTCCTTGGGGGAGATGTGGCCAGGAGAGCTGAGGGGAGGGGATTTGGAGGGAGTGGATTGTGTGGAATGCAGACTCCCACTCTGGCTGCGTGTCACACGTTTGCCCCCCGACCCAGTGGGTGTGCCTATCTCACCCTGTGTGTGCGTGTCAGGAGGAGTGCGGTGGACCTTCCCTGCTGGTGTGGTGCCTGTGTCTGTTGTGGTGGGTGCATGCCGACGTCTGGGTGTACGTGGGACAGGCATGGAAGTGGGAAGTGTGGATGGGGCAGGGGTAGGTGGGGGGAGGTCGCGCTGCAGGAGACCCACTGCTGCAGTCAGTGTGGAGTCTAGGGACCTCAGCAAGTTGCGTTGGTCAGCCTGCAAAGAATGAATGCCCTCCAAGAATGCCTCGATGTTGGTGAGGGTTTTCCCGTGGGAATGGAGGACATTCAGGATCGCAGCCTGACCAACCTGCATTTGCCGCTGGATGTCCATAGACTCAGCATTGGCGGCAGCAGTGGAGACAGGGGCAGGGGGTGCGGTGCCTGGCAGGAAGGAGACATGCGGTGACCGGGCACGCTGGGAAGGGACACGAGCAAGTGGGAGGCGGTTGGTGGGAACTGAGGGGGCGGTGGCAGGTGTTGTTCCACTGTCAGCTGCTGGTGCAGCCTCCGCCAACCCTGAGACATCCTCCTCGGACCTGTCAGCTTCGTAGTCTGATGTGCCAGTCGACAGGTCCTCGGCCACACTATCCTCCGCCTCTGTCCCACTCGATGTGCCAGCCCCGATGTCACGGCTGCCACTGGTGCTCGGTCCCTCCGCCTGGTCCGTGTCCATGTCTCCCTCTGTGTCCCCCGACGATGCTGTGGGCAGGGTGGAGAGACAGAAATTAATCAGACACCTGTACACATCTGTCACATGAGTCCAATCTACATAGTCAACATTGCATAGCCTGAAGAGGCAGATCCCTAACATCTGCAAAACAAGGTACCGATGTAGGGCATGAAACACAGTTGGTTGAGCCACCATGCCACTGAAATACCATGGAGAGCATGAGACAATAGCTGATGACAGGAAACGGAGTCTGACATAGCACCCAGGCCCTGGGGACAATCCTGCACTGCCTCTGCACCACACAGCGTTTGTGAAAATACCTATGACCAGGGACAATATCCATGAACTTGAGACACATGCTGCATAGGTAATGCTGCAAACATGCCCAACATAACTCGGTCACTGCACCTTGCGTGTGTGTCCAGTAACATCACACACTGTCCAGACCCAGCAATTAGGAATCAGGATTTGACACATAGGCATTGCCCGCCCCAAGCAACCCCCACACGATGCTAATTGCTGAGACACAGGTGGCACCAACATCTCATAGTCTGGGTGATAAACACAGTGGCAGGCAAAAGGCAAGATTGGACGCAAAACAGCAAAGGTGCGCCTGTACAAATAATGAGGTACCAGTGCCCATCCTCAGATGAGTATAACAAGACACACAGGCACTGGCAACTGTGAGTATGAAGAGGGACAATCAGGTCAGGCTGCACAGTGGACACCTGTACATAATAGCACGTCTATATACATGGTGACAGGGGACAATGGCACAGAGCACAACCTACGCTGTAGACAGTGAGAGTGTCCACGTTGATGATGACACAAACAACACTGAGGATAAGGTGCCCCAGGGGACAGTATTGGGCACGCAACTACATGCTACTGAATGGGAATGACTGCTACACACGTCACCATCCCTGCACTATGCGTAGCGCACACTCATGCACATCATGTCACAGGCCACTACATAGGACATGCGCGCTGTAAGGCATGACACATGAGAGACCAACTCCCATGTCTGGAGCCAGCATCAGTGCCAACTGACATGGAACCCACATGCAGTGAACTTGACAGTTCACAGGCAAGGTCCCACAACCTGTTACCCACCACCACCACCCATGATGCTACAGTCATTGTTCTCGTGGACAAAGCGCCAGCCTACATTACCTTGTGAAGGAGTGACTACACACAGACCAGGGAACACATTGCAAGGAGGGGAAGGGTGGCAGGGGCGCAGCGCTACACTTGGGCAAACTGGATGGGCACAGCACCTTTAAACCCTGCCAGTGAATTAATGCCACTGTGCCCTTACAAATGCCGGTGACACACAACAAACGCACATGTACCTACCCCCTTCCGCCTGCTGCATCGCCTCTAAGCGCCTCTCCAGGTCTGGAAAGACCACCGGCAGCACACGCCTGTGGAGGTGGGTCAGACGGCGGCGGCCGCGGTTCTTGTGGCTCTCAGGTGAGTCCCCCAGCAGGAGCCGTGCAATCCTCCGCGTCCAGCACCGGATATCCTGCCAGCGTTTCCTCACCTGGGACAGGCTCCGCCTCCGACCATCCACACGCCTCACGGCACTGACGGCGGTCAGCCAGATCTGCTCCTTGGCAGAGGCGCCTACCTGTGAGGAAGTACAAGTGACACCACATCAATACACCAGCCACATGTCACAGAGAGACATATGTGAACATAATAGCTGGTTACTACATGGCATGTAATGCAGCCGACGCATTGCACCTCTGTCATAGGGACATCATCCTCTGGTGAGGGAAAAGGCAGTACGTGCCATAGTGGGTACTCAGGTGGAATGATGGCAATGTCACAATCAATGATCAAGGCTCACACTGTGCATCACACCCACCCCTCCTGTCTCAGGGCACTGCTGGGAGGACTCTGCACACACCCCTCCTGTCTCAGGGCACTGCTGGGAGACATCAGGCACCCCCCCCCTGGTACCCCCCCGACAGTACATGGCATGTGTGTCACACCGGGTCACAATGCCTGAAGACACAGTCACAACATAGGGACAGTCTGTGGCAGTGGCCTATGCACTCACCTGATACCCTGGTCGCCCATACAGCATGGGGTACTGTGGGAGGATCACATCCAGCAGAGCCATGTTCTCCTCCAGGGTGAATGGCTGTGTCCTCTCCACAGCCCTTGACATGGTTCCAGGGAATCAGTAGCAGCAGCTTGGTCGACAAATGCAAAGATGTGCAGGCAAGTAATCCCTCATGGGACCTGGCTGCCTTATATGTGGCCTTCTGCCCAGTCTCATGCACAGGAGTACAGAGTGATTGGTCACTCACATTTGCATCCTATGTTTCCACCAATCCCTTCAAACCTAGCAGTCTGTGGGTTCTCTATCGGTTTCATTCTCCTGCATGATGTCAGCCCCACAAACACATTGCAACAAAGTAGAAGAATTCCAACTGACTTCTGCTGTGCACCTTCCAGAACAAAATCGAAATTTGAACCTGGTCGCCATGACAACCAGCATGCATGTAGGCCTTAATACTTGTCCCCTATGTAATTAGGAGAATCACACACAGGTACGGTGCGTTTCCGGGCCCTAGGGCACCCCAAATGCATGGCAACGGCCCGTACATGCATGCCTACGTTCAAAATCACTATGGGTCTGCACGCGTATGCGTACACGTAGTGGTACGGACCGTACAAATGCCTGTACGCTCACTATCACTATGGGTCTGTGTACCCGTAGTGATAGTGAGCGTACATGCGAGTGTACGGTCCGTACCACTACGTGTACGCATACGCGTGCAGACCCATAGTGATAGTGAGCGTAGATGCGAGTGTACGGTCCGTACCACTACGTGTACGCATACGCGTGCAGAACCATAGTGATAGTGAGCGTAGATGCGAGTGTACGGTCCGTACCACAACGAGTACGCATACGCGTGCAGACCCATAGTGAGAGGGCCGTACACTCGCATGTACGCTCACTATCACTATGGTTCTGCACGCGTATGCGTACCCGTAGTGGTACGGACCGTACAAATGCCTGTACGCTCACTATCACTATGGGTCTGCACGCGTATGCGTACTCGTTGTGGTACGGACCGTACAAATGCCTGTACGCTCACTATCACTATGGGTCTGCACGCGTATGCGTACTCGTTGTGGTACGGACCGTACAAATGCGTGTACGCTCACTATCACTATGGTTCTGCACGCGTATGCGTACTCGTTGTGGTACGGACCGTACAAATGCCTGTACGCTCACTATCACTATGGGTCTGCACGCGTATGCGTACTCGTTGTGGTACGGACCGTACAAATGCGTGTACGCTCACTATCACTATGGTTCTGCACGCGTATGCGTACTCGTTGTGGTACGGACCGTACAAATGCCTGTACGCTCGCCATCACGATGGGTACACATACGGCAGCACTCCCACAGTGATTGGGGAACATACACAGGCCCTCTTAGCAGCAGTACGCCGGTTTGTACGTGCGTTTTGAGCGTGTGTACGGTGTGTACATGGGCCATTTGGTTGTACGATTTGGTCCTTGTGTGTGGCTTTGTACGACTCGTACATGCGGTTGTGATGTTGGGGCATGGGGTGCGCTCCGTACTTAGGAGGTTGTGTTGGGGGTGCGCCAGGAACATACTGGGGTGGGGGTACGACTGGAACGTACTGGGGTGTACATGGACGGTGGTACGACACGTACAGGGGTGGGGGGGTGTACATTGACGGTGGTACGACACGTACTGGGGTGGGGGTACGACTGGAACGTACTGGGGTGTACATGGACGGTGGTACGACACGTACAGGGGTGGGGGGGTGTACATTGACGGTGGTACGACACGTACAGGGGTGGGGGGGTGTACATTGACGGTGGTACGACACGTACTGGGGTGGGGGTACGACTGGAACGTACTGGGGTGTACATAGACGGGTGGGGGTATACATATACGGGGGGTACGTGTCGGACGTACGGGGGCTGGGGGGAGTGTTGGGCGCGTATGCGGGCACATGTCTCCATGGTTGCTATTGGTGTTCGGTGCGGACGGTGTTTTTTCCATACGGTTGTAGGCTCGGACGCACGGGATGGATCGTGATTCCTCGGTCGGACTTGGATTTTTACGTTTGTAAGGTAAATCGTCCGAGGACGTGTCGGACACATTTTCCGACCCGAGGACGTGTGGGGAATGATTCCCGGTGCGGGTCGTATGGACTTTTTACCATGCGAATCGTGATTGCCAGTTCGTACGGCATTTGTACGATTCGTACGGTAAAAAGACCCGATACGAGTCGCACGGGGGAATTTTTTACCGGATCGTGATCGGCACCTTTGTCTCCTACTGAGAAGCTTCTATTTCTGCCAATTTCAGGCATTAAAAAGACTCTAAACACACTTATTTTAGTTCCAAAAGTGATAATTCACATGCAATAGTCATTTACAGTCAAAAAATTAAACATAAAAAAATTACAATTTCTGACCATCTGGAGAAATTTCGACAGGTCACGGGAACTGTTTTTCATCAGAAAATTGATTTTTTGGACTGTAGAAAAATGTATTCAAAATGTCATTTGGATTGAGACTCATGTAAAATAACTACTTTTTAAAGCCTCAATGTGACCAAAATTGCCATTTTTACAGATTTTTTATACTACTCAAAAGCTTCTATTTCGACAAATTTCAGGTATTAAAATGACTCTAAACAAACTTATTTTAGTTCCAAAAGTGATCATTCACATGCAATAGTCAATAACAGTCAAAAAATTAAATATAAAAAAATTATCATTTCTGACCATCTGGAGAAAGTTCGACAGGTCATGGATCACCTTTTTTCATCAGAAAATTGATTTTTTGGACTGTAGAAAAATGCATTCAAAATGTCATTTGGATTGAGCCTCATGTTGAATAATTACTTTTTAAAGACCCAATGTGACCAAAATTGCCATTTTTACAGACTTTTTCTCCTACTCAGAAGCTTCTATTTCGACCAATTTCAGGCATTTAAATGACTCTAAACACACTTATTTTAGTTCCAAAAGTGATAATTAACATGCAATAGTCATTTACAGTCAAAAAATTAAACATAAAAAAATTACAATTTCTGACCATCTGGAGAAAGTTCGACAGGTCACTGGTCACCGTTTTTCATCAGAAAATTGATTTTTTGGACTATAGAAAAATGTATACAAAATGTCATTTGGATTGAGACTCATGTTGAATAACTATTTTTTAAAGCCTCATTGTGACCAAAATTGCCATTTTCACAGACTTATTCTCCTACTCAGAAGCTTCTATTTCGACCAATTTCAGGCATTAAAATGACTCTAAACACACCTATTTTAGTTCCAAAACTGATAATTCACATGCAAAAGTCATTTACAGTCAAAAAATAAAACATAAAAAAATTACAATTTCTGAACATCTGGAGAAAGTTTGACAGGTCACAGGTCATCGTTTTTCAACAGAAAATTGATTTTTTAGACTGTAGAAAAATGTTTTCAAATGTCATTTGGATTGAGCCTCTTGTTGAATAACTACTTTTTAAAGCCCCAATATGACCAAAATTGCAAATTTTACAGATTTTTTATCCTACTCAAAAGCTTCCATTTCGACGAATTTCAGGCATTAAAATGACTCTAAACGCACCTATTTTAGTTCCAAAAGTGATAATTCACATACAATAGTCATTTACAGTCAAAAAAAAAAGTAAAAAAAATTACAATTTCTGACCATCTGGAGAAAGTTCGACAGGTCACGGATCATCGTTTTTCATCAGAAAATTGTTTTTTTGGACTGTAGAAAAATTAATTCAAAATGTCATTTGGATTGTGTCTCATGTTGAATTACTACTTTTTAAAGCCTCATTTGACCAAAATTGCCATTTTTACAGTCTTTTTCTCCTACTCAGAAGCTTATATTTTGACCAATTTCAGGCATTAAAATAACTCTAAACACAATTATTTTAGTTCCAAAAGTGATAATTCACATGCAATAGTCATTTACAGTCAAAAAATTAAACATAAAAAAATTACAATTTCTGACCATCTGGAGAAAGTTCGACAGGTCACGGGTCACCGTTTTTCATCAGAAAATGGATTTTTTGGACTATAGAAAAATGTATACAAAATGTCATTTGGATTGAGACTCATGTTGAATTACTACTTTTTAAAGCCTCAATGTGACCAAAACTGCCATTTTTACAGACATTTTCTCATACTCGGAAGCTTCTATTTCGACCAATTACAGGCATTTAAATGACTCTAAACACACTTATTTTTGTTCCAAGAGTTCTAATTCACATGCAATAGTCATTTACAGTCAAAAAATTAAACGTAAAAAAATTACAATTTCTGACCATCTGGTGAAAGTTCGACAGGTCACGGGTCATTGTTTTTCATCAGAAAATTGTTTTTTTGGACTGTAGAAAAATTCATTCAAAATGTCATTTAGATTGAGCCTCATGTTGACTAACCACTTTTTAACGCCTCAATGTGACCAAAATTGCTATTTTTACAGACTTTGTCTCCTACTGAGAAGCTTCTATTTCTGCCAATTTCAGGCATTAAAAAGACTCTAAACACACTTATTTTAGTTCCAAAAGTGATAATTCACATGCAATAGTCATTTACAGTCAAAAAATTAAACATAAAATAATTACAATTTCTGACCATCTGGAGAAATTTCGACAGGTCACGGGAACTGTTTTTCATCAGAAAATTGATTTTTTGGACTGTAGAAAAATGTATTCAAAATGTCATTTGGATTGAGACTCATGTAAAATAACTACTTTTTAAAGCCTCAATGTGACCAAAATTGCCATTTTTACAGATTTTTTATACTACTCAAAAGCTTCTATTTCGACAAATTTCAGGTATTAAAATGACTCTAAACAAACTTATTTTAGTTCCAAAAGTGATCATTCACATGCAATAGTCATTTACAGTCAAAAAATTAAATATAAAAAAATTATCATTTCTGACCATCTGGAGAAAGTTCGACAGGTCATGGATCACCTTTTTTCATCAGAAAATTGATTTTTTGGACTGTAGAAAAATGCATTCAAAATGTCATTTGGATTGAGCCTCATGTTGAATAATTACTTTTTAAAGACCCAATGTGACCAAAATTGCCATTTTTACAGACTTTTTCTCCTACTCAGAAGCTTCTATTTCGACCAATTTCAGGCATTTAAATGACTCTAAACACACTTATTTTAGTTCCAAAAGTGATAATTAACATGCAATAGTCATTTACAGTCAAAAAATTAAACATAAAAAAATTACAATTTCTGACCATCTGGAGAAAGTTCGACAGGTCACTGGTCACCGTTTTTCATCAGAAAATTGATTTTTTGGACTATAGAAAAATGTATACAAAATGTCATTTGGATTGAGACTCATGTTGAATAACTATTTTTTAAAGCCTCATTGTGACCAAAATTGCCATTTTCACAGACTTATTCTCCTACTCAGAAGCTTCTATTTCGACCAATTTCAGGCATTAAAATGACTCTAAACACACCTATTTTAGTTCCAAAACTGATAATTCACATGCAAAAGTCATTTACAGTCAAAAAATAAAACATAAAAAAATTACAATTTCTGAACATCTGGAGAAAGTTTGACAGGTCACAGGTCATCGTTTTTCAACAGAAAATTGATTTTTTAGACTGTAGAAAAATGTTTTCAAATGTCATTTGGATTGAGCCTCTTGTTGAATAACTACTTTTTAAAGCCCCAATATGACCAAAATTGCAAATTTTACAGATTTTTTATCCTACTCAAAAGCTTCTATTTCGACGAATTTCAGGCATTAAAATGACTCTAAACGCACCTATTTTAGTTCCAAAAGTGATAATTCACATACAATAGTCATTTACAGTCAAAAAAAAAAGTAAAAAAAATTACAATTTCTGACCATCTGGAGAAAGTTCGACAGGTCACTGGTCACCGTTTTTCATCAGAAAATTGTTTTTTTGGACTGTAGAAAAATTATTCAAAATGTCATTTGGATTGTGTCTCATGTTGAATTACTACTTTTTAAAGCCTCTATTTGACCAAAATTGCCATTTTTACAGTCTTTTTCTCCTACTCAGAAGCTTATATTTTGACCAATTTCAGGCATTAAAATGACTCTAAACACAATTATTTTAGTTCCAAAAGTGATAATTCACATGCAATAGTCATTTACAGTCAAAAAATTAAACATAAAAAAATTACAAATTCTGACCATCTGGAGAAAGTTCGACAGGTCACGGGTCACCGTTTTTCATCAGAAAATGGATTTTTTGGACTATAGAAAAATGTATACAAAATATCATTTGGATTGAGACTCATGTTGAATTACTACTTTTTAAAGCCTCAATGTGACCAAAACTGCCATTTTTACAGACATTTTCTCATACTCGGAAGCTTCTATTTCGACCAATTACAGGCATTTAAATGACTCTAAACACACTTATTTTTGTTCCAAGAGTTCTAATTCACATGCAATAGTCATTTACAGTCAAAAAATTAAAAGTAAAAAAATTACAATTTCTGACCATCTGGTGAAAGTTCGACAGGTCACGGGTCATTGTTTTTCATCAGAAAATTGTTTTTTTGGACTGTAGAAAAATTCATTCAAAATGTCCTTTAGATTGAGCCTCATGTTGACTAACCACTTTTTAACGCCTCAATGTGACCAAAATTGCTATTTTTACAGACTTTTTCTCCTACTGAGAAGCTTCTATTTCTGCCAATTTCAGGCATTAAAAAGACTCTAAACACACTTATTTTAGTTCCAAAAGTGATAATTCACATGCAATAGTCATTTACAGTCAAAAAATTAAACATAAAAAAATTACAATTTCTGACCATCTGGAGAAATTTCGACAGGTCACGGGAACTGTTTTTCATCAGAAAATTGATTTTTTGGACTGTAGAAAAATGTATTCAAAATGTCATTTGGATTGAGACTCATGTAAAATAACTACTTTTTAAAGCCTCAATGTGACCAAAATTGCCATTTTTACAGATTTTTTATACTACTCAAAAGCTTCTATTTCGACAAATTTCAGGTATTAAAATGACTCTAAACAAACTTATTTTAGTTCCAAATGTGATCATTCACATGCAATAGTCATTTACAGTCAAAAAATTAAATATAAAAAAATTATCATTTCTGACCATCTGGAGAAAGTTCGACAGGTCATGGATCACCTTTTTTCATCAGAAAATTGATTTTTTGGACTGTAGAAAAATGCATTCAAAATGTCATTTGGATTGAGCCTCATGTTGAATAATTACTTTTTAAAGACCCAATGTGACCAAAATTGCCATTTTTACAGACTTTTTATCCTCTCAGAAGCTTCTATTTCGACCAATTTCAGGCATTAAAATGACTCTAAACACACTTGTTTTAGTTCCAAAAGTGATAATTAACATGCAATAGTAATTTACAGTGAAAAAATTAAACGTAAAAAAATTACAATTTCTGACCATCTGGAGAAAGTTCGACAGGCCACGGGTCACTGTTTTTCATCAGAAAATGGATTTTTTGGACTGTAGAAAAATGTATTCAAAATGTCATTTGGATTGTGCCTCATGTTGAATAACTATTTTTTAAAGCCTCATTGTGACCAAAATTGCCATTTTCACAGACTTATTCTACTACTCAGAAGCTTCTATTTCGACCAATTTCAGGCAATTAAATGACTCTAAACACACTTATTTTAGTTCCAAAGGTGATAATTCACATGCAATAGTCATTTACAGTCAAAAAACTTAAACCTAAAAAAATTACAATTTCTGACCATCTGGAGAAAGTTCGACAGGTCACGGGTCACCGTTTTTCATCAGAAAATTGATTTTTTGGACTGTAGAAAAATGTATTCAAAATGTCATTTGGATTGTGTCTCATGTTGAATAACTACTTTTTAAAGCCCCAATTTGACCAAAATTGCCATTTTTACAGACTTTTTCTCCTACTCAAAAGCATCTATTTCGACCAATTTCAGGCATTTAAATGACTCTAAACACACTTATTTTAGTTCCAAAAGTGATAATTAACATGCAATAGTCATTTACAGTCAAAAAATTAAACATAAACAAATTACAATTTCTGACCATCTGGAGAAAGTTCGACAGGTCACGGGTCACCGTTTTTCATCAGAAAATTGATTTTTTGGACTATAGAAGAATGTATACAAAATGTCATTTGGATTGAGACTCATGTTGAATTACTACTATTTAAAGCCTCAATGTGACCAAAACTGCCATTTTTACAGTCATTTTCTCATACTCGGAAGCTTCTATTTCGACCAATTTCAGGCATTTAAATGACTCTAAACACACTTATTTTTGTTCCAAGAGTTCTAATTCACATGCAATAGTCATTTACAGTCAAAAAATTAAACATAAAAAAATTACAATTTCTAACCATCTGGTGAAAGTTCGACAGGTCACGGGTCATTGTTTTTCATCAGAAAATTGTTTTTTTGGACTGTAGAAAAATTCATTCAAAATGTCATTTAGATTGAGCCTCATGTTGACTAACCACTTTTTAACGCCTCAATGTGACCAAAATTGCTATTTTTACAGACTTTTTCTCCTACTGAGAAGCTTCTATTTCTGCCAATTTCAGGCATTAAAAAGACTCTAAACACACTTATTTTAGTTCCAAAAGTGATAATTCACATGCAATAGTCATTTACAGTCAAAAAATTAAACATAAAAAAATTACAATTTCTGACCATCTGGAGAAATTTCGACAGGTCACGGGAACTGTTTTTCATCAGAAAATAGATTTTTTGGACTGTAGAAAAATGTATTCAAAATGTCATTTGGATTGAGACTCATGTAAAATAACTACTTTTTAAAGCCTCAATGTAACCAAAATTGCCATTTTTACAGACCTTTTCTCCTACTCAGAAGCTTCTATTTCGACCAATTTCGGGCATTAAAATGACTCTAAACACACTTATTTTAGTTCCAAAAGTGATAATTCACATGCAATAGTCATTTACAGTCAAAAAATTAAACATAAAAAAATTACAATTTCTGACCATCTGGAGAAAGTTCGACAGGTCACGGGTCACCGTTTTTCATCAGAAAATGGATTTTTTGGACTATAGAAAAATGTATACAAAATGTCATTTGGATTGAGACTCATGTTGAATTACTACTTTTTAAAGCCTCAATGTGACCAAAACTGCCATTTTTACAGACATTTTCTCATACTCGGAAGCTTCTATTTCGACCAATTACAGGCATTTAAATGACTCTAAACACACTTATTTTTGTTCCAAGAGTTCTAATTCACATGCAATAGTCATTTACAGTCAAAAAATTAAACGTAAAAAAATTACAATTTCTGACCATCTGGTGAAAGTTCGACAGGTCACGGGTCATTGTTTTTCATCAGAAAATTGTTTTTTTGGACTGTAGAAAAATTCATTCAAAATGTCATTTAGATTGAGCCTCATGTTGACTAACCACTTATTAACGCCTCAATGTGACCAAAATTGCTATTTTTACAGACTTTGTCTCCTACTGAGAAGCTTCTATTTCTGCCAATTTCAGGCATTAAAAAGACTCTAAACACACTTATTTTAGTTCCAAAAGTGATAATTCACATGCAATAGTCATTTACAGTCAAAAAATTAAACATAAAAAAATTACAATTTCTGACCATCTGGAGAAATTTCGACAGGTCACGGGAACTGTTTTTCATCAGAAAATTGATTTTTTGGACTGTAGAAAAATGTATTCAAAATGTCATTTGGATTGAGACTCATGTAAAATAACTACTTTTTAAAGCCTCAATGTGACCAAAATTGCCATTTTTACAGATTTTTTATACTACTCAAAAGCTTCTATTTCGACAAATTTCAGGTATTAAAATGACTCTAAACAAACTTATTTTAGTTCCAAAAGTGATCATTCACATGCAATAGTCATTTACAGTCAAAAAATTAAATATAAAAAAATTATCATTTCTGACCATCTGGAGAAAGTTCGACAGGTCATGGATCACCTTTTTTCATCAGAAAATTGATTTTTTGGACTGTAGAAAAATGCATTCAAAATGTCATTTGGATTGAGCCTCATGTTGAATAATTACTTTTTAAAGACCCAATGTGACCAAAATTGCCATTTTTACAGACTTTTTCTCCTACTCAGAAGCTTCTATTTCGACCAATTTCAGGCATTTAAATGACTCTAAACACACTTATTTTAGTTCCAAAAGTGATAATTAACATGCAATAGTCATTTACAGTCAAAAAATTAAACATAAAAAAATTACAATTTCTGACCATCTGGAGAAAGTTCGACAGGTCACTGGTCACCGTTTTTCATCAGAAAATTGATTTTTTGGACTGTAGAAAAATGTATTCAAAATGTCATTTGGATTGAGACTCATGTTGAATAACTATTTTTTAAAGCCTCATTGTGACCAAAATTGCCATTTTCACAGACTTATTCTCCTACTCAGAAGCTTCTATTTCGACCAATTTCAGGCATTAAAATGACTCTAAACACACCTATTTTAGTTCCAAAACTGATAATTCACATGCAAAAGTCATTTACAGTCAAAAAATAAAACATAAAAAAATTACAATTTCTGAACATCTGGAGAAAGTTTGACAGGTCACAGGTCATCGTTTTTCAACAGAAAATTGATTTTTTAGACTGTAGAAAAATGTTTTCAAATGTCATTTGGATTGAGCCTCTTGTTGAATAACTACTTTTTAAAGCCCCAATATTACCAAAATTGCAAATTTTACAGATTTTTTATCCTACTCAAAAGCTTCTATTTCGACGAATTTCAGGCATTAAAATGACTCTAAACGCACCTATTTTAGTTCCAAAAGTGATAATTCACATACAATAGTCATTTACAGTCAAAAAATAAAGTAAAAAAAATTACAATTTCTGACCATCTGGAGAAAGTTCGACAGGTCACGGATCATCGTTTTTCATCAGAAAATTGTTTTTTTGGACTGTAGAAAAATTATTCAAAATGTCATTTGGATTGTGTCTCATGTTGAATTACTACTTTTTAAAGCCTCTATTTGACCAAAATTGCCATTTTTACAGTCTTTTTCTCCTACTCTGAAGCTTATATTTTGACCAATTTCAGGCATTAAAATGACTCTAAACACAATTATTTTAGTTCCAAAAGTGATAATTCACATGCAATAGTCATTTACAGTCAAAAAATTAAACATAAAAAAATTACAAATTCTGACCATCTGGAGAAAGTTCGACAGGTCACGGGTCACCGTTTTTCATCAGAAAATGGATTTTTTGGACTATAGAAAAATGTATACAAAATATCATTTGGATTGAGACTCATGTTGAATTACTACTTTTTAAAGCCTCAATGTGACCAAAACTGCCATTTTTACAGACATTTTCTCATACTCGGAAGCTTCTATTTCGACCAATTACAGGCATTTAAATGACTCTAAACACACTTATTTTTGTTCCAAGAGTTCTAATTCACATGCAATAGTCATTTACAGTCAAAAAATTAAAAGTAAAAAAATTACAATTTCTGACCATCTGGTGAAAGTTCGACAGGTCACGGGTCATTGTTTTTCATCAGAAAATTGTTTTTTTGGACTGTAGAAAAATTCATTCAAAATGTCCTTTAGATTGAGCCTCATGTTGACTAACCACTTTTTAACGCCTCAATGTGACCAAAATTGCTATTTTTACAGACTTTTTCTCCTACTGAGAAGCTTCTATTTCTGCCAATTTCAGGCATTAAAAAGACTCTAAACACACTTATTTTAGTTCCAAAAGTGATAATTCACATGCAATAGTCATTTACAGTCAAAAAATTAAACATAAAAAAATTACAATTTCTGACCATCTGGAGAAATTTCGACAGGTCACGGGAACTGTTTTTCATCAGAAAATTGATTTTTTGGACTGTAGAAAAATGTATTCAAAATGTCATTTGGATTGAGACTCATGTAAAATAACTACTTTTTAAAGCCTCAATGTGACCAAAATTGCCATTTTTACAGATTTTTTATACTACTCAAAAGCTTCTATTTCGACAAATTTCAGGTATTAAAATGACTCTAAACAAACTTATTTTAGTTCCAAATGTGATCATTCACATGCAATAGTCATTTACAGTCAAAAAATTAAATATAAAAAAATTATCATTTCTGACCATCTGGAGAAAGTTCGACAGGTCATGGATCACCTTTTTTCATCAGAAAATTGATTTTTTGGACTGTAGAAAAATGCATTCAAAATGTCATTTGGATTGAGCCTCATGTTGAATAATTACTTTTTAAAGACCCAATGTGACCAAAATTGCCATTTTTACAGACTTTTTATCCTCTCAGAAGCTTCTATTTCGACCAATTTCAGGCATTAAAATGACTCTAAACACACTTGTTTTAGTTCCAAAAGTGATAATTAACATGCAATAGTAATTTACAGTGAAAAAATTAAACGTAAAAAAATTACAATTTCTGACCATCTGGAGAAAGTTCGACAGGCCACGGGTCACTGTTTTTCATCAGAAAATGGATTTTTTGGACTGTAGAAAAATGTATTCAAAATGTCATTTGGATTGTGCCTCATGTTGAATAACTATTTTTTAAAGCCTCATTGTGACCAAAATTGCCATTTTCACAGACTTATTCTACTACTCAGAAGCTTCTATTTCGACCAATTTCAGGCAATTAAATGACTCTAAACACACTTATTTTAGTTCCAAAAGTGATAATTCACATGCAATAGTCATTTACAGTCAAAAAACTTAAACCTAAAAAAATTACAATTTCTGACCATCTGGAGAAAGTTCGACAGGTCACGGGTCACCGTTTTTCATCAGAAAATTGATTTTTTGGACTGTAGAAAAATGTATTCAAAATGTCATTTGGATTGTGTCTCATGTTGAATAACTACTTTTTAAAGCCCCAATTTGACCAAAATTGCCATTTTTACAGACTTTTTCTCCTACTCAAAAGCATCTATTTCGACCAATTTCAGGCATTTAAATGACTCTAAACACACTTATTTTAGTTCCAAAAGTGATAATTAACATGCAATAGTCATTTACAGTCAAAAAATTAAACATAAACAAATTACAATTTCTGACCATCTGGAGAAAGTTCGACAGGTCACGGGTCACCGTTTTTCATCAGAAAATTGATTTTTTGGACTATAGAAGAATGTATACAAAATGTCATTTGGATTGAGACTCATGTTGAATTACTACTATTTAAAGCCTCAATGTGACCAAAACTGCCATTTTTACAGTCATTTTCTCATACTCGGAAGCTTCTATTTCGACCAATTTCAGGCATTTAAATGACTCTAAACACACTTATTTTTGTTCCAAGAGTTCTAATTCACATGCAATAGTCATTTACAGTCAAAAAATTAAACATAAAAAAATTACAATTTCTAACCATCTGGTGAAAGTTCGACAGGTCACGGGTCATTGTTTTTCATCAGAAAATTGTTTTTTTTGGACTGTAGAAAAATTCATTCAAAATGTCATTTAGATTGAGCCTCATGTTGACTAACCACTTTTTAACGCCTCAATGTGACCAAAATTGCTATTTTTACAGACTTTTTCTCCTACTGAGAAGCTTCTATTTCTGCCAATTTCAGGCATTAAAAAGACTCTAAACACACTTATTTTAGTTCCAAAAGTGATAATTCACATGCAATAGTCATTTACAGTCAAAAAATTAAACATAAAAAAATTACAATTTCTGACCATCTGGAGAAATTTCGACAGGTCACGGGAACTGTTTTTCATCAGAAAATAGATTTTTTGGACTGTAGAAAAATGTATTCAAAATGTCATTTGGATTGAGACTCATGTAAAATAACTACTTTTTAAAGCCTCAATGTAACCAAAATTGCCATTTTTACAGACTTTTTCTCCTACTCAGAAGCTTCTATTTCGACCAATTTCGGGCATTAAAATGACTCTAAACACACTTATTTTAGTTCCAAAAGTGATAATTAACCTGCAATAGTAATTTACAGTGAAAAAATTAAACGTAAAAAAATTACAATTTCTGACCATCTGGAGAAAGTTCGACAGGCCACGGGTCATCGTTTTTCAACAGAAAATTGATTTTTTGGACTGTAGAAAAATGTTTTCAAAATGTCATTTGGATTGAGCCTCTTGTTGAATAACTACTTTTTAAAGCCCCAATTTGACCAAAATTGCAATTTTTACAGATTTTTTATCCTACTCAAAAGCTTCGTTTTCGACAAATTTCAGGCATTAAAATGACTCTAAACGCACTTATTTTAGTTCCAAAAGTGATCATTCACATGCAATAGTCATTTACAGTCAAAAAATAAAGTTAAAAAAATTACAATTTCTGACCATCTGGAGAAAGTTCGACAGGTCATCGTTTTTCATCAGAAAATTGTTTTTTTGGACTGTAGAAAAATTAATTCAAAATGTCATTTGGATTGTGTCTCATGTTGAATTACTATTTTTTAAAGCCTCTATTTGAACAAAATTGCCATTTTTACAGTCTTTTTCTCCTACTCAGAAGCTTCTATTTTGACCAATTTCAGGCATTAAAATGACTCTAAACACAATTATTTTAGTTCCAAAAATGATAATTCACATGCAATAGTCATTTACAGTAAAAAAATTAAACATACAAAAATTACAATTTCTGACCATCTGGAGAAAGTTCGAAAGGTCACGGGTCACCGTTTTTCATCTGAAAATGGATTTTTTGGACTATAGAAAAATGTATACAAAATGTCATTTGGATTGAGACTCATGTTGAATTACTACTTTTTAAAGCCTCAATGTGACCAAAACTGCCATTTTTACAGACATTTTCTCATACTTGGAAGCTTCTATTTCGACCAATTACAGGCATTTAAATGACTCTAAACACACTTATTTTTGTTCCAAGAGTTCTAATTCACATGCAATAGTCATTTACAGTCAAAAAATTAAACATAAAAAAATTGCAATTTCTGACCATCTGGTGAAAGTTCGACAGGTCACGGGTCATTGTTTTTCATCAGAAAATTGTTTTTTTGGACTGTAGAAAAATTCATTCAAAATGTCATTTAGATTGAGCCTCATGTTGACTAACCACTTTTTAACGCCTCAATGTGACCAAAATTGCTATTTTTACAGACTTTTTCTCCTACTGAGAAGCTTCTATTTCTGCCAATTTCAGGCATTAAAAAGACTCTAAACACACTTATTTTAGTTCCAAAAGTGATAATTCACATGCAATAGTCATTTACAGTCAAAAAATTAAACATAAAAAAATTACAATTTCTGACCATCTGGAGAAATTTCGACAGGTCACGGGAACTGTTTTTCATCAGAAAATTGATTTTTTGGACTGTAGAAAAATGTATTCAAAATGTCATTTGGATTGAGACTCATGTAAAATAACTACTTTTTAAAGCCTCAATGTGACCAAAATTGCCATTTTTACAGATTTTTTATACTACTCAAAAGCTTCTATTTCGACAAATTTCAGGTATTAAAATGACTCTAAACAAACTTATTTTAGTTCCAAAAGTGATAATTCACATGCAATAGTCATTTACAGTCAAAAAATTAAATATAAAAAAATTATCATTTCTGACCATCTGGAGAAAGTTCGACAGGTCATGGATCTCCTTTTTTCATCAGAAAATTGATTTTTTGGACTGTAGAAAAATGCATTCAAAATGTCATTTGGATTGAGCCTCATGTTGAATAATTACTTTTTAAAGACCCAATGTGACCAAAATTGCCATTTTTACAGACTTTTTCTCCTACTCAGAAGCTTCTATTTCGACCAATTTCAGGCATTTAAATGACTCTAAACACACTTATTTTAGTTCCAAAAGTGATAATTAACATGCAATAGTCATTTACAGTCAAAAAATTAAACATAAAAAAATTACAATTTCCGACCATCTGGAGAAAGTTCGACAGGCCACGGGTCACTGTTTTTCATCAGAAAATGGATTTTTTGGACTGTAGAAAAATGTATTCAAAATGTCATTTGGATTGTGCCTCATGTTGAATAACTATTTTTTAAAGCCTCATTGTGACCAAAATTGCCATTTTCATAGACTTATTCTACTACTCAGAAGCTTCTATTTCGACCAATTTCAGGCAATTAAATGACTCTAAACACACTTATTTTAGTTCCAAAAGTGATAATTCACATGCAATAGTCATTTACAGTCAAAAAACTTAAACCTAAAAAAATTACAATTTCTGACCATCTGGAGAAAGTTCGACAGGTCACGGGTCACCGTTTTTCATCAGAAAATAGATTTTTTGGACTGTAGAAAAATGTATTCAAAATGTCATTTGGATTGTGTCTCATGTTGAATAACTACTTTTTAAAGCCCCAATTTGACCAAAATTGCCATTTTTACAGACTTTTTCTCCTACTCAAAAGCATCTATTTCGACCAATTTCAGGCATTTAAATGACTCTAAACACACTTATTTTAGTTCCAAAAGTGATAATTAACATGCAATAGTCATTTACAGTCAAAAAATTAAACATAAACAAATTACAATTTCTGACCATCTGGAGAAAGTTCGACAGGTCACGGGTCACCGTTTTTCATCAGAAAATGGATTTTTTGGACTATAGAAAAATGTAAACAAAATGTCATTTGGATTGAGACTCATGTTGAATAACTACTACTATTTAAAGCCTCAATGTGACCAAAACTGCCATTTTTACAGTCATTTTCTCATACTCGGAAGCTTCTATTTCGACCAATTTCAGGCATTTAAATGACTCTAAACACACTTATTTGTGTTCCAAGAGTTCTAATTCACATGCAATAGTCATTTACAGTCAAAAAATTAAACATAAAAAAATTACAATTTCTAACCATCTGGTGAAAGTTCGACAGGTCACGGGTCATTGTTTTTCATCAGAAAACTGTTTTTTTGGACTGTAGAAAAATTCATTCAAAATGTCCTTTAGATTGAGCCTCATGTTGACTAACCACTTTTTAACGCCTCAATGTGACCAAAATTGCTATTTTTACAGACTTTTTCTCCTACTGAGAAGCTTCTATTTCTGCCAATTTCAGGCATTAAAAAGACTCTAAACACACTTATTTTAGTTCCAAAAGTGATAATTCACATGCAATAGTCATTTACAGTCAAAAAATTAAACATAAAAAAATGACAATTTCTGACCATCTGGAGAAATTTCGACATGTCACAGGAACTGTTTTTCATCAGAAAATTGATTTTTTGGACTGTAGAAAAATGTATTCAAAATGTCATTTGGATTGAGACTCATGTAAAATAACTACTTTTTAAAGCCTCAATGTGACCAAAATTGCCATTTTTACAGACTTTTTCTCCTACTCAGAAGCTTCGATTTCGACCAATTTCAGGCATTAAAATGACTCTAAACACACTTATTTTAGTTCCAAAAGTGATAATTAACATGCAATAGTAATTTACAGTGAAAAAATTAAACGTAAAAAAATTACAATTTCTGACCATCTGGAGAAAGTTCGACAGGTCATCGTTTTTCATCAGAAAATTGTTTTTTTGGACTGTAGAAAAATTCATTCAAAATGTCATTTGGATTGTGTCTCATGTTGAATTACTATTTTTTAAAGCCTCTATTAGACCAAAATTGCCATTTTTACAGTCTTTTTCTCCTACTCAGAAGCTTCTATTTTGACCAATTTCAGGCATTAAAATGACTCTAAACACAATTATTTTAGTTCCAAAAATGATAATTCACATGCAATAGTCATTTACAGTAAAAAAATTAAACATAAAAAAATTACAATTTCTGACCATCTGGAGAAAGTTCGACAGGTCACGGGTCACCGTTTTTCATCAGAAAATGGATTTTTTGGACTATAGAAAAATGTATACAAAATGTCATTTGGATTGAGACTCATGTTGAATTACTACTTTTTAAAGCCTCAATGTGACCAAAACCGCCATTTTTACAGACATTTTCACATACTCGGAAGCTTCTATTTCGACCAATTACAGGCATTTAAATGACTCTAAACACACTTATTTTTGTTCCAAGAGTTCTAATTCACATGCAATAGTCATTTACAGTCAAAAAATTAAACATAAAAAAATTACAATTTCTGACCATCTGGTGAAAGTTCGACAGGTCACGGGTCATTGTTTTTCATCAGAAAATTGTTTTTTTGGACTGTAGAAAAATTCATTCAAAATGTCATTTAGATTGAGCCTCATGTTGACTAACCACTTTTTAACGCCTCAATGTGACCAAAATTGCTATTTTTACAGACTTTTTCTCCTACTGAGAAGCTTCTATTTCTGCCAATTTCAGGCATTAAAAAGACTCTAAACACACTTATTTTAGTTCCAAAAGTGATAATTCACATGCAATAGTCATTTACAGTCAAAAAATTAAACATAAAAAAATTACAATTTCTGACCATCTGGAGAAATTTCGACAGGTCACGGGAACTGTTTTTCATCAGAAAATTGATTTTTCTGACTGTAGAAAAATGTATTCAAAATGTCATTTGGATTGAGACTCATGTAAAATAACTACTTTTTAAAGCCTCAATGTGACCAAAATTGCCATTTTTACAGATTTTTTATACTACTCAAAAGCTTCTATTTCGACAAATTTCAGGTATTAAAATGACTCTAAACAAACTTATTTTAGTTCCAAAAGTGATAATTCACATGCAATAGTCATTTACAGTCAAAAAATTAAATATAAAAAAATTATCATTTCTGACCATCTGGAGAAAGTTCGACAGGTCACGGATCACCTTTTTTCATCAGAAAATTGATTTTTTGGACTGTAGAAAAATGCATTCAAAATGTCATTTGGATTGAGCCTCATGTTGAATAATTACTTTTTAAAGACCCAATGTGACCAAAATTGCCATTTTTACAGACTTTTTCTCCTACTCAGAAGCTTCTATTTCGACCAATTTCAGGCATTTAAATGACTCTAAAACACTTATTTTAGTTCCAAAAGTGATAATTAACATGCAATCGTCATTTACAGTCAAAAAATTAAACATAAAAAAATTACAATTTCTGACCATCTGGAGAAAGTTCGACAGGTCACTGGTCACCGTTTTTCATCAGAAAATTGATTTTTTGGACTATAGAAAAATGTATACAAAATGTCATTTGGATTGAGACTCATGTTGAATTACTACTTTTTAAAGCCTCAATGTGACCAAAACTGCCATTTTTACAGTCATTTTCTCATACTCGGAAGCTTCTATTTGGACCAATTTCAGGCATTTAAATGACTCTAAACACACTTATTTTTGTTCCAAGAGTTCTAATTCATATGCAATAGTCATTTACAGTCAAAAAATTAAACATAAAAAAATTACAATTTCTAACCATCTGGTGAAAGTTCGACAGGTCACGGGTCATTGTTTTTCATCAGAAAACTGTTTTTTTGGACTGTAGAAAAATTCATTCAAAATGTCCTTTAGATTGAGCCTCATGTTGACTAACCACTTTTTAACGCCTCAATGTGACCAAAATTGCTATTTTTACAGACTTTTTCTCCTACTGAGAAGCTTCTATTTCTGCCAATTTCAGGCATTAAAAAGACTCTAAACACACTTATTTTAGTTCCAAAAGTGATAATTCACATGCAATAGTCATTTACAGTCAAAAAATTAAACATAAAAAAATTACAATTTCTGACCATCTGGAGAAATTTCGACAGGTCACAGGAACTGTTTTTCATCAGAAAATTGATTTTTTGGACTGTAGAAAAATGTATTCAAAATGTCATTTGGATTGAGACTCATGTAAAATAACTACTTTTTAAAGCCTCAATGTGACCAAAATTGCCATTTTACAGACTTTTTCTCCTACTCAGAAGCTTCGATTTCGACCAATTTCAGGCATTAAAATGACTCTAAACACACTTATTTTAGTTCCAAAAGTGATAATTAACATGCAATAGTAATTTACAGTGAAAAAATTAAACGTAAAAAAATTACAATTTCTGACCATCTGGAGAAAGTTCGACAGGCCACGGGTCATCGTTTTTCAACAGAAAATTGATTTTTTGGACTGTAGAAAAATGTTTTCAAAATGTCATTTGGATTGAGCCTCTTGTTGAATAACTACTTTTTAAAGCCCCAATTTGACCAAAATTGCAATTTTTATAGATTTTTTATCCTACTCAAAAGCTTCGTTTTCGACAAATTTCAGGCATTAAAATGACTCTAAACGCACCTATTTTAGTTCCAAAAGTGATAATTCACATGCAATAGTCATTTACAGTCAAAAAATAAAGTTAAAAAAATTACAATTTCTGACCATCTGGAGAAAGTTTGACAGGTCACGGGTCATCGTTTTTCATCAGAAAATTGTTTTTTTGGACTGTAGAAAAATTCATTCAAAATGTCATTTGGATTGTGTCTCATGTTGAATTACTATTTTTTAAAGCCTCTATTTGACCAAAATTGCCATTTTTACAGTCTTTTTCTCCTACTCAGAAGCATCTATTTTGACCAATTTCAGGCATTAAAATGACTCTAAACACAATTATTTTAGTTCCAAAAGTGATAATTCACATGCAATAGTCATTTACAGTAAAAAATTAAACATAAAAAAATTAAAATTTCTGACCATCTGGAGGAAGTTTGACAGGTCACGGGTCACCGTTTTTCATCAGAAAATGGATTTTTTGGACTATAGAAAAATGTATACAAAATGTAATTTGGATTGAGACTCATGTTGAATAACTACTTTTTAAAGCCTCAATGTGACCAAAACTGCCATTTTTACAGACATTTTCACATACTCGGAAGCTTCTATTTCGACCAATTACAGGCATTTAAATGACTCTAAACACACTTATTTTTGTTCCAAGAGTTCTAATTCACATGCAATAGTCATTTACAGTCAAAAAATTAAACATAAAAAAATTACAATTTCTGACCATCTGGTGAAAGTTCGACAGGTCACGGGTCATTGTTCTTCATCAGAAAATTGTTTTTTTGGACTGTAGAAACATTCATTCAAAATGTCATTTAGATTGAGCCTCATGTTGACTAACCACTTTTTAACGCCTCAATGTGACCAAAATTGCTATTTTTACAGACTTTTTCTCCTACTGAGAAGCTTCTATTTCTGCCAATTTCAGGCATTAAAAAGACTCTAAACACACTTATTTTAGTTCCAAAAGTGATAATTCACATGCAATAGTCATTTACAGTCAAAAAATTAAACATAAAAAAATTACAATTTCTGACCATCTGGAGAAATTTCGACAGGTCACGGGAACTGTTTTTCATTAGAAAATTGATTTTTCTGACTGTAGAAAAATGTATTCAAAATGTCATTTGGATTGAGACTCATGTAAAATAACTACTTTTTAAAGCCTCAATGTGGCCAAAATTGCCATTTTTACAGATTTTTTATACTACTCAAAAGCTTCTATTTAGACAAATTTCAGGTATTAAAATGACTCTAAACAAACTTATTTTAGTTCCAAAAGTGATAATTCACATGCAATAGTCATTTACAGTCAAAAAATTAAATATAAAAAAATTATCATTTCTGACCATCTGGAGAAAGTTCGACAGGTCACGGATGACCTTTTTTCATCAGAAAATTGATTTTTTGGACTGTAGAAAAATGCATTCAAAATGTCATTTGGATTGAGCCTCATGTTGAATAATTACTTTTTAAAGACCCAATGTGACCAAAATTGCCATTTTTACAGACTTTTTCTCCTACTCAGAAGCTTCTATTTCGACCAATTTCAGGCATTTAAATGACTCTAAAACACTTATTTTAGTTCCAAAAGTGATAATTAACATGCAATCGTCATTTACAGTCAAAAAATTAAACATAAAAAAATTACAATTTCTGACCATCTGGAGAAAGTTCGACAGGTCACTGGTCACCGTTTTTCATCAGAAAATTGATTTTTTGGACTATAGAAAAATGTATACAAAATGTCATTTGGATTGAGACTCATGTTGAATTACTACTTTTTAAAGCCTCAATGTGACCAAAACTGCCATTTTTACAGTCA
The DNA here is from genome assembly GCF_964204655.1 of Triturus cristatus. NCBI lineage: Eukaryota > Metazoa > Chordata > Amphibia > Caudata > Salamandridae > Triturus > Triturus cristatus. The sequence continues at coordinate 1,088,581,688 of NC_140591.1, forward strand.
TTTTCTCATACTCGGAAGCTTCTATTTCGACCAATTTCAGGCATTTAAATGACTCTAAACACACTTATTTTTGTTCCAAGAGTTCTAATTCATATGCAATAGTCATTTACAGTCAAAAAATTAAACATAAAAAAATTACAATTTCTAACCATCTGGTGAAAGTTCGACAGGTCACGGGTCATTGTTTTTCATCAGAAAACTGTTTTTTTGGACTGTAGAAAAATTCATTCAAAATGTCCTTTAGATTGAGCCTCATGTTGACTAACCACTTTTTAACGCCTCAATGTGACCAAAATTGCTATTTTTACAGACTTTTTCTCCTACTGAGAAGCTTCTATTTCTGCCAATTTCAGGCATTAAAAAGACTCTAAACACACTTATTTTAGTTCCAAAAGTGATAATTCACATGCAATAGTCATTTACAGTCAAAAAATTAAACATAAAAAAATTACAATTTCTGACCATCTGGAGAAATTTCGACAGGTCACAGGAACTGTTTTTCATCAGAAAATTGATTTTTTGGACTGTAGAAAAATGTATTCAAAATGTCATTTGGATTGAGACTCATGTAAAATAACTACTTTTTAAAGCCTCAATGTGACCAAAATTGCCATTTTACAGACTTTTTCTCCTACTCAGAAGCTTCGATTTCGACCAATTTCAGGCATTAAAATGACTCTAAACACACTTATTTTAGTTCCAAAAGTGATAATTAACATGCAATAGTAATTTACAGTGAAAAAATTAAACGTAAAAAAATTACAATTTCTGACCATCTGGAGAAAGTTCGACAGGCCACGGGTCATCGTTTTTCAACAGAAAATTGATTTTTTGGACTGTAGAAAAATGTTTTCAAAATGTCATTTGGATTGAGCCTCTTGTTGAATAACTACTTTTTAAAGCCCCAATTTGACCAAAATTGCAATTTTTATAGATTTTTTATCCTACTCAAAAGCTTCGTTTTCGACAAATTTCAGGCATTAAAATGACTCTAAACGCACCTATTTTAGTTCCAAAAGTGATAATTCACATGCAATAGTCATTTACAGTCAAAAAATAAAGTTAAAAAAATTACAATTTCTGACCATCTGGAGAAAGTTTGACAGGTCACGGGTCATCGTTTTTCATCAGAAAATTGTTTTTTTGGACTGTAGAAAAATTCATTCAAAATGTCATTTGGATTGTGTCTCATGTTGAATTACTATTTTTTAAAGCCTCTATTTGACCAAAATTGCCATTTTTACAGTCTTTTTCTCCTACTCAGAAGCATCTATTTTGACCAATTTCAGGCATTAAAATGACTCTAAACACAATTATTTTAGTTCCAAAAGTGATAATTCACATGCAATAGTCATTTACAGTAAAAAATTAAACATAAAAAAATTAAAATTTCTGACCATCTGGAGGAAGTTCGACAGGTCACGGGTCACCGTTTTTCATCAGAAAATGGATTTTTTGGACTATAGAAAAATGTATACAAAATGTAATTTGGATTGAGACTCATGTTGAATAACTACTTTTTAAAGCCTCAATGTGACCAAAACTGCCATTTTTACAGACATTTTCACATACTCGGAAGCTTCTATTTCGACCAATTACAGGCATTTAAATGACTCTAAACACACTTATTTTTGTTCCAAGAGTTCTAATTCACATGCAATAGTCATTTACAGTCAAAAAATTAAACATAAAAAAATTACAATTTCTGACCATCTGGTGAAAGTTCGACAGGTCACGGGTCATTGTTCTTCATCAGAAAATTGTTTTTTTGGACTGTAGAAACATTCATTCAAAATGTCATTTAGATTGAGCCTCATGTTGACTAACCACTTTTTAACGCCTCAATGTGACCAAAATTGCTATTTTTACAGACTTTTTCTCCTACTGAGAAGCTTCTATTTCTGCCAATTTCAGGCATTAAAAAGACTCTAAACACACTTATTTTAGTTCCAAAAGTGATAATTCACATGCAATAGTCATTTACAGTCAAAAAATTAAACATAAAAAAATTACAATTTCTGACCATCTGGAGAAATTTCGACAGGTCACGGGAACTGTTTTTCATTAGAAAATTGATTTTTCTGACTGTAGAAAAATGTATTCAAAATGTCATTTGGATTGAGACTCATGTAAAATAACTACTTTTTAAAGCCTCAATGTGGCCAAAATTGCCATTTTTACAGATTTTTTATACTACTCAAAAGCTTCTATTTAGACAAATTTCAGGTATTAAAATGACTCTAAACAAACTTATTTTAGTTCCAAAAGTGATAATTCACATGCAATAGTCATTTACAGTCAAAAAATTAAATATAAAAAAATTATCATTTCTGACCATCTGGAGAAAGTTCGACAGGTCACGGATGACCTTTTTTCATCAGAAAATTGATTTTTTGGACTGTAGAAAAATGCATTCAAAATGTCATTTGGATTGAGCCTCATGTTGAATAATTACTTTTTAAAGACCCAATGTGACCAAAATTGCCATTTTTACAGACTTTTTCTCCTACTCAGAAGCTTCTATTTCGACCAATTTCAGGCATTTAAATGACTCTAAAAACACTTATTTTAGTTCCAAAAGTGATAATTAACATGCAATAGTCATTTACAGTCAAAAAATTAAACATAAAAAAATTACAATTTCTGACCATCTGGAGAAAGTTCGACAGGTCACTGGTCACCGTTTTTCATCAGAAAATTGATTTTTTGGACTATAGAAAAATGTATACAAAATATCATTTGGATTGAGACTCATGTTGAATTACTACTTTTTAAAGCCTCAATGTGACCAAAACTGCCATTTTTACAGACTTTTTATCCTACTCAGAAGCTTCTATTTCGACCAATTTCAGGCATTAAAATGACTCTAAACACACTTATTTTGGTTCCAAAAGTGATAATTAACATGCAATAGTAATTTACAGTGAAAAAATTAAACGTAAAAAAATTACAATTTCTGACCATCTGGAGAAAGTTCGACAGGCCACGGGTCACTGTTTTTCATCAGAAAATGGATTTTTTGGACTGTAGAAAAATGTATTCAAAATGTCATTTGGATTGTGCCTCATGTTTAATAACTATTTTTTAAAGCCTCATTGTGACCAAAATTGCCATTTTCACAGACTTATTCTACTACTCAGAAGCTTCTATTTCGACCAATTTCAGGCAATTAAATGACTCTAAACACACTTATTTTAGTTCCAAAAGTGATAATTCACATGCAATAGTCATTTATAGTCAAAAAACTTAAACCTAAAAAAATTACAATTTCTGACCATCTGGAGAAAGTTCGACAGGTCACGGGTCACCGTTTTTCATCAGAAAATTGATTTTTTGGGCTGTAGAAAAATGTATTCAAAATGTCATTTGGATTGTGTCTCATGTTGAATAACTACTGTTTAAAGCCCCAATTTGACCAAAATTGCCATTTTTACAGACTTTTTCTCCTACTCAAAAGCATCTATTTCGACCAATTTCAGGCATTTAAATGACTTTAAACACACTTGTTTTAGTTCCAAAAGTGATAATTAACATGCAATAGTCATTTACAGTCAAAAAATTAAACATAAACAAATTACAATTTCTGACCATCTGGAGAAAGTTCGACAGGTCATGGGTCACCGTTTTTCATCAGAAAATGGATTTTTTGGACTATAGAAAAATGTATACAAAATGTCTTTTGGATTGAGACTCATGTTGAATTACTACTTTTTAAAGCCTCAATGTGACCAAAACTGCCATTTTTACAGTCATTTTCTCATACTCGGAAGCTTCTATTTCGACCAATTACAGGCATTTAAATGACTCTAAACACACTTATTTTTGTTCCAAGATTTCTAATTCACATGCAATAGTCATTTACAGTCAAAAAATTAAACATAAAAAAATTACAATTTCTAACCATCTGGTGAAAGTTCGACAGGTCACGGGTCATTGTTTTTCATCAGAAAATTGTTTTTTTGGACTGTAGAAAATTTTATTCAAAATGTCATTTAGATTGAGCCTCATGTTGACTAACCACTTTTTAACGCCTCAATGTGACCAAAATTGCTATTTTTACAGACTTTTTCTCCTACTGAGAAGCTTCTATTTCTGCCAATTTCAGGCATTAAAAAGACTCTAAACACACTTATTTTAGTTCCAAAAGTGATAATTCACATGCAATAGTCATTTACAGTCAAAAAATTAAACATAAAAAAATTACAATTTCTGACCATCTGGAGAAATTTCGACAGGTCACGGGAACTGTTTTTCATCAGAAAATTTATTTTTTGGACTGTAGAAAAATGTATACAAAATGTCATTTGGATTGAGACTCATGTTGAATTACTACTCTTTAAAGCCTCAAGGTGACCAAAACTGCCATTTTTACAGACTTTTTATCCTACTTAGAAGCTTCTATTTCGACCAATTTCAGGCATTAAAATGACTCCTAACACACTTATTTTAGTTCCAAAAGTGATAATTAACATGCAATAGTAATTTACAGTGAAAAAATTAAACGTAAAAAAATTACAATTTCTGACCATCTGGAGAAAGTTCGACAGGCCACGGGTCATCGTTTTTCAACAGAAAATTGATTTTTTGCACTGTAGAAAAATGTTTTCAAAATGTCATTTGGATTGAGCCTCTTGTTGAATAACTACTTTTTAAAGCCCCAATTTGACCAAAATTGCAATTTTTACAGATTTTTTATCCTACTCAAAAGCTTCGTTTTCGACAAATTTCAGGCATTAAAATGACTCTAAACGCACCTATTTTAGTTCCAAAAGTGATAATTCACATGCAATAGTCATTTACAGTCAAAAAATAAAGTTAAAAAAATTACAATTTCTGACCATCTGGAGAAAGTTCGGCAGGTCACGGGTCATCGTTTTTCATCAGAAAATTGTTTTTTTGGACTGTAGAAAAATTCATTCAAAATGTCCTTTGGATTGTGTCTCATGTTGAATTACTATTTTTTAAAGCCTCTATTTGACCAAAATTGCCATTTTTACAGTCTTTTTCTCCTACTCAAAAGCTTCTATTTTGACCAATTTCAGGCATTAAAATGACTCTAAACACAATTATTTTAGTTCCAAAAGTGATAATTCACATGCAATAGTCATTTACAGTCAAAAAATTAAACATAAAAAAATTACAATTTCTGACCATCTGGAGAAAGTTCGACAGGTCACGGGTCACCGTTTTTCATCAGAAAATGGATTTTTTGGACTATAGAAAAATATATACAAAATGTCATTTGGATTGAGACTCATGTTGAATTACTACTTTTTAAAGCCTCAATGTGACCAAAATTGCCATTTTTACAGACTTTTACTCCTACTCAGAAGCTTCTATTTTGACCAATTTCAGGCATTAAAATGACTCTAAACACAATTATTTTAGTTCCAAAAGTGATAATTCACATGCAATAGTCATTTACAGTCAAAAAATTAAACATAAAAAAATTACAATTTCTGACCATCTGGAGAAAGTTCGACAGGTCACGGGTCACCGTTTTTCATCAGAAACTTGATTTTTTGGACTATAGAAAAATGTATACAAAATGTCATTTGGATTGAGACTCATGTTGAATTACTACTTTTTAAAGCCTCAATGTGACCAAAACTGCCATTTTTACAGACATTTTCACATACTCGGAAGCTTCTATTTCGACCAATTACAGGCATTTAAATGACTCTAAACACACTTATTTTTGTTCCAAGAGTTCTAATTCACATGCAATAGTCATTTACAGTCAAAAAATTAAACATAAAAAAATTACAATTTCTGACCATCTGGTGAAAGTTCGACAGGTCACGGGTCATTGTTTTTCATCAGAAAATTGTTTTTTTGGACTGTAGAAAAATTCATTGAAAATGTCATTTAGATTGAGCCTCATGTTGACTAACCACTTTTTAACGCCTCAATGTGACCAAAATTGCTATTTTTACAGACTTTTTCTCCTACTGAGAAGCTTCTATTTCTGCCAATTTCAGGCATTAAAAAGACTCTAAACACACTTATTTTAGTTCCAAAAGTGATAATTCACATGCAATAGTCATTTACAGTCAAAAAATTAAACATAAAAAAATTACAATTTCTGACCATCTGGAGAAATTTCGACAGGTCACGGGAACTGTTTTTCATCAGAAAATTGATTTTTTGGACTGTAGAAAAATGTATTCAAAATGTCATTTGGATTGAGACTCATGTAAAATAACTTCTTTTTAAAGCCTCAATGTGACCAAAATTGCCATTTTTACAGATTTTTTATACTACTCAAAAGATTCTATTTCAACAAATTTCAGGTATTAAAATGACTCTAAACAAACTTATTTTAGTTCCAAAAGTGATAATTCACATGCAATAGTCATTTACAGTCAAAAAATTAAATATAAAAAAATTATCATTTCTGACCATCTGGAGAAAGTTCGACAGGTCACGGATCACCTTTTTTCATCAGAAAATTGATTTTTTGGACTGTAGAAAAATGCATTGAAAATGTCATTTGGATTGAGCCTCATGTTGACTAACCACTTTTTAACGCCTCAATGTGACCAAAATTGCTATTTTTACAGACTTTTTCTCCTACTGAGAAGCTTCTATTTCTGCCAATTTCAGGCATTAAAAAGACTCTAAACACACTTATTTTAGTTCCAAAAGTGATAATTCACATGCAATAGTCATTTACAGTCAAAAAATTAAACATAAAAAAATTACAATTTCTGACCATCTGGAGAAAGTTCGACAGGTCACTGGTCACCGTTTTTCATCAGAAAATTGATTTTTTGGACTATAGAAAAATGTATACAAAATGTCATTTGGATTGAGACTCATGTTGAATTACTACATTTTAAAGCCTCAATGTGACCAAAACTGCCATTTTTACAGACTTTTTATCCTACTCAAAAGCATCTATTTCGACCAATTTCAGGCATTTAAATGACTCTAAACACACTTATTTTAGTTCCAAAAGTGATAATTAACATGCAATAGTCATTTACAGTCAAAAAATTAAACATAAACAAATTACAATTTCTGACCATCTGGAGAAAGTTCGAAAGGTCATGGGTCACCGTTTTTCACCAGAAAATGGATTTTTTGGACTATAGAAAAATGTATACAAAATGTCTTTTGGATTGAGACTCATGTTGAATTACTACTTTTTAAAGCCTCAATGTGACCAAAACTGCCATTTTTACAGTCATTTTCTCATACTCGGAAGCTTCTATTTCGACCAATTACAGGCATTTAAATGACTCTAAACACACTTATTTTTGTTCCAAGAGTTCTAATTCACATGCAATAGTAATTTACAGTCAAAAAATTAAACATAAAAAAATTACAATTTCTAACCATCTGGTGAAAGTTCGACAGGTCACGGGTCATTGTTTTTCATCAGAAAATTGTTTTTTTGGACTGTAGAAAATTTTATTCAAAATGTCATTTAGATTGAGCCTCATGTTGACTAACCACTTTTTAACGCCTCAATGTGACCAAAATTGCTATTTTTACAGACTTTTTCTCCTACTGAGAAGCTTCTATTTCTGCCAATTTCAGGCATTAAAAAGACTCTAAACACACTTATTTTAGTTCCAAAAGTGATAATTCACATGCAATAGTCATTTACGGTCAAAAAATTAAACATAAAAAAATTACAATTTCTGACCATCTGGAGAAATTTCGACAGGTCACGGGAACTGTTTTTCATCAGAAAATTGATTTTTTGGACTGTAGAAAAATGTATTCAAAATGTCATTTGGATTGAGACTCATGTAAAATAACTTCTTTTTAAAGCCTCAATGTGACCAAAATTGCCATTTTTACAGATTTTTTATACTACTCAAAACTTCTATTTCGACAAATTTCAGGTATTAAAATGACTCTAAACAAACTTATTTTAGTTCCAAAAGTGATAATTCACATGCAATAGTCATTTACAGTCAAAAAATTAAATATAAAAAAAATTATCATTTCTGACCATCTGGAGAAAGTTCGACAGGTCACGGATCACCTTTTTTCATCAGAAAATTGATTTTTTGGACTGTAGAAAAATGCATTCAAAATGTCATTTGGATTGAGCCTCATGTTGAATAATTACTTTTTAAAGACCCAATGTGACCAAAATTGCCATTTTTACAGACTTTTTCTCCTACTCAGAAGCTTCTATTTCGACCAATTTCAGGCATTTAAATGACTCTAAAAACACTTATTTTAGTTCCAAAAGTGATAATTAACATGCAATAGTCATTTACAGTCAAAAAATTAAACATAAAAAAATTACAATTTCTGACCATCTGGAGAAAGTCCGACAGGTCACTGGTCACCGTTTTTTATCAGAAAATTGATTTTTTGGACTATAGAAAAATGTATACAAAATGTCATTTGGATTGAGACTCATGTTGAATTACTACTTTTAAAGCCTCAATGTGACCAAAAATGCCATTTTTACAGACTTTTTATCCTACTCAGAAGCTTCTATTTCGACCAATTTCAGGCATTAAAATGACTCTAAACACACTTATTTTGGTTCCAAAAGTGATAATTAACATGCAATAGTAATTTACAGTGAAAAAATTAAACGTAAAAAAATTACAATTTCTGACCATCTGGAGAAAGTTCGACAGGCCACGGGTCACTGTTTTTCATCAGAAAATGGATTTTTTGGACTGTAGAAAAATGTATTCAAAATGTCATTTGGATTGTGTCTCATGTTGAATAACTACTTTTTAAAGCCCCAATTTGACCAAAATTGCCATTTTTACAGACTTTTTCTCCTACTCAAAAGCATCTATTTCGACCAATTTCAGGCATTTAAATGACTCTAAACACACTTATTTTAGTTCCAAAAGTGATAATTAACATGCAATAGTCATTTACAGTCAAAAAATTAAACATAAACAAATTACAATTTCTGACCATCTGGAGAAAGTTCGACAGGTCATGGGTCACCGTTTTTCATCAGAAAATGGATTTTTTGGACTATAGAAAAATGTATACAAAATGTCTTTTGGATTGAGACTCATGTTGAATTACTACTTTTTAAAGCCTCAATGTGACCAAATTTGCCATTTTTACAGACTTTTTCTCCTACTCAGAAGCTTCTATTTCGACCAATTTCAGGCATTTAAATGACTCTAAACACACTTATTTTAGTTCCAAAAGTGATAATTAACATGCAATAGTCATTTACAGTCAAAAAATTAAACATAAAAAAATTACAATTTCTGACCATCTGGAGAAAGTTCGACAGGTCACGGGTCACCGTTTTTCATCAGAAAATGGATTTTTTGGACTATAGAAAAATGTATACAAAATGTCATTTGGATTGAGACTCATGTTGAATTACTACTTTTTAAAGCCTCAATGTGACCAAAATTGCCATTTTTACAGACTTTTTCTCCTACTCAGAAGCTTCTATTTCGACCAATTTCAGGCATTTAAATGACTCTAAACACACCTATTTTAGTTCCAAAAGTGATAATTAACATGCAATAGTCATTTACAGTCAAAAAATTAAACATAAAAAAATTACAATTTCTGACCATCTGGAGAAAGTTCGACAGGTCACGGGTCACCGTTTTTCATCAGAAAATGGATTTTTTGGACTATAGAAAAATGTTTACAAAATGTCTTTTGGATTGAGACTCATGTTGAATTACTACTTTTTAAAGCCTCAATGTGACCAAAACTGCCATTTTTACAGTCATTTTCTCATACTCGGAAGCTTCTATTTCGACCAATTACAGGCATTTAAATGACTCTAAACACACTTATTTTTGTTCCAAGAGTTCTAATTCACATGCAATAGTCATTTACAGTCAAAAAATTAAACATAAAAAAATTACAATTTCTAACCATCTGGTGAAAGTTCGACAGGTCACGGGTCATTGTTTTTCATCAGAAAATTGTTTTTTTGGACTGTAGAAAATTTTATTCAAAATGTCATTTAGATTGAGCCTCATGTTGACTAACCACTTTTTAACGCCTCAATGTGACCAAAATTGCTATTTTTACAGACTTTTTCTCCTACTGAGAAGCTTCTATTTCTGCCAATTTCAGGCATTAAAAAGACTCTAAACACACTTATTTTAGTTCCAAAAGTGATAATTCACATGCAATAGTCATTTACGGTCAAAAAATTAAACATAAAAAAATTACAATTTCTGACCATCTGGAGAAATTTCGACAGGTCACGGGAACTGTTTTTCATCAGAAAATTGATTTTTTGGACTGTAGAAAAATGTATTCAAAATGTCATTTGGATTGAGACTCATGTAAAATAACTTCTTTTTAAAGCCTCAATGTGACCAAAATTGCCATTTTTACAGATTTTTTATACTACTCAAAACTTCTATTTCGACAAATTTCAGGTATTAAAATGACTCTAAACAAACTTATTTTAGTTCCAAAAGTGATAATTCACATGCAATAGTCATTTACAGTCAAAAAATTAAATATAAAAAAAATTATCATTTCTGACCATCTGGAGAAAGTTCGACAGGTCACGGATCACCTTTTTTCATCAGAAAATTGATTTTTTGGACTGTAGAAAAATGCATTCAAAATGTCATTTGGATTGAGCCTCATGTTGAATAATTACTTTTTAAAGACCCAATGTGACCAAAATTGCCATTTTTACAGACTTTTTCTCCTACTCAGAAGCTTCTATTTCGACCAATTTCAGGCATTTAAATGACTCTAAAAACACTTATTTTAGTTCCAAAAGTGATAATTAACATGCAATAGTCATTTACAGTCAAAAAATTAAACATAAAAAAATTACAATTTCTGACCATCTGGAGAAAGTCCGACAGGTCACTGGTCACCGTTTTTTATCAGAAAATTGATTTTTTGGACTATAGAAAAATGTATACAAAATGTCATTTGGATTGAGACTCATGTTGAATTACTACTTTTAAAGCCTCAATGTGACCAAAAATGCCATTTTTACAGACTTTTTATCCTACTCAGAAGCTTCTATTTCGACCAATTTCAGGCATTAAAATGACTCTAAACACACTTATTTTGGTTCCAAAAGTGATAATTAACATGCAATAGTAATTTACAGTGAAAAAATTAAACGTAAAAAAATTACAATTTCTGACCATCTGGAGAAAGTTCGACAGGCCACGGGTCACTGTTTTTCATCAGAAAATGGATTTTTTGGACTGTAGAAAAATGTATTCAAAATGTCATTTGGATTGTGTCTCATGTTGAATAACTACTTTTTAAAGCCCCAATTTGACCAAAATTGCCATTTTTACAGACTTTTTCTCCTACTCAAAAGCATCTATTTCGACCAATTTCAGGCATTTAAATGACTCTAAACACACTTATTTTAGTTCCAAAAGTGATAATTAACATGCTATAGTCATTTACAGTCAAAAAATTAAACATAAACAAATTACAATTTCTGACCATCTGGAGAAAGTTCGACAGGTCATGGGTCACCGTTTTTCATCAGAAAATGGATTTTTTGGACTATAGAAAAATGTATACAAAATGTCTTTTGGATTGAGACTCATGTTGAATTACTACTTTTTAAAGCCTCAATGTGACCAAATTTGCCATTTTTACAGACTTTTTCTCCTACTCAGAAGCTTCTATTTCGACCAATTTCAGGCATTTAAATGACTCTAAACACACTTATTTTAGTTCCAAAAGTGATAATTAACATGCAATAGTCATTTACAGTCAAAAAATTAAACATAAAAAAATTACAATTTCTGACCATCTGGAGAAAGTTCGACAGGTCACGGGTCACCGTTTTTCATCAGAAAATGGATTTTTTGGACTATAGAAAAATGTATACAAAATGTCATTTGGATTGAGACTCATGTTGAATTACTACTTTTTAAAGCCTCAATGTGACCAAAATTGCCATTTTTACAGACTTTTTCTCCTACTCAGAAGCTTCTATTTCGACCAATTTCAGGCATTTAAATGACTCTAAACACACCTATTTTAGTTCCAAAAGTGATAATTAACATGCAATAGTCATTTACAGTCAAAAAATTAAACATAAAAAAATTACAATTTCTGACCATCTGGAGAAAGTTCGACAGGTCACGGGTCAATGTTTTTCATCAGAGAATTGATTTTTTGGACTATAGAAAAATGTATACAAAATGTCATTTGGATTGAGACTCATGTTGAATTACTACTTTTTAAAGCCTCAATGTGACCAAAACTGCCATTTTTACAGACATTTTCTCATACTCGGAAGCTTCTATTTCGACCAATTACAGGCATTTAAATGACTCTAAACACACTTATTTTTGTTCCAAGAGTTCTAATTCACATGCAATAGTCATTTACAGTCAAAAAATTAAACATAAAAAAATTACAATTTCTGACCATCTGGTGAAAGTTCGACAGGTCACGGGTCATTGTTTTTCATCAGAAAATAGTTTTTTTGGACTGTAGAAAAATTCATTCAAAATGTCATTTAGATTGAGCCTCATGTTGACTAACCACTTTTTAACGCCTCAATGTGATCAAAATTGCTATTTTTACAGACTTTTTCTCCTACTGAGAAGCTTCTATTTCTGCCAATTTCAGGCATTAAAAAGACTCTAAACACACTTATTTTAGTTCCAAAAGTGATAATTCACATGCAATAGTCATTTACAGTCAAAAAATTAAACATAAAAAAATTACAATTTCTGACCATCTGGAGAAATTTCGACAGGTCACGGGAACTGTTTTTCATCAGAAAATTGATTTTTTGGACTGTAGAAAAATGTATTCAAAATGTCATTCGGATTGAGACTCATGTAAAATAACTTCTTTTTAAAGCCTCAATGTGACCAAAATTGCCATTTTTACAGATTTTTTATACTACTCAAAAGCTTCTATTTCGACAAATTTCAGGTATTAAAATGACTCTAAACAAACTTATTTTAGTTCCAAAAGTGATAATTCACATGCAATAGTCATTTACAGTCAAAAAATTAAATATAAAAAAATTATCATTTCTGACCATCTGGAGAAAGTTCGACAGGTCACGGATCACCTTTTTTCATCAGAAAATTGATTTTTTGGACTGTAGAAAAATGCATTCAAAATGTAATTTGGATTGAGCCTCATGTTGAATAATTACTTTTTAAAGACCCAATGTGACCAAAATTGCCATTTTTTACAGACTTTTTCTCCTACTCAGAAGCTTCTATTTCGACCAATTTCAGGCATTTAAATGACTCTAAACACACTTATTTTAGTTCCAAAAGTGATAATTAACATGCAATAGTCATTTACAGTCAAAAAATTAAACATAAAAAAATTACAATTTCTGACCATCTGGAGAAAGTTCGACAGGTCACTGGTCACCGTTTTTCATCAGAAAATTGATTTTTTGGACTATAGAAAAATGTATACAAAATGTCATTTGGATTGAGACTCATGTTGAATTACTACTTTTTAAAGCCTCAATGTGACCAAAACTGCCATTTTTACAGACTTTTTATCCTAATCAGAAGCTTCTATTTCGACCAATTTCAGGCATTAAAATGACTCTAAACACACTTATTTTAGTTCCAAAAGTGATAATTAACATGCAATAGTAATTTACAGTGAAAAAATTAAACGTAAAAAAATTACAATTTCTGACCATCTGGAGAAAGTTCGACAGGCCACGTGTCACCGTTTTTCATCAGAAAATGGATTTTTTGGACTGTAGAAAAATGTATTCAAAATGTCATTTGGATTGTGCCTCATGTTGAATAACTATTTTTTAAAGCCTCATTGTGACCAAAATTGCCATTTTCACAGACTTATTCTACTACTCAGAAGCTTCTATTTCGACCAATTTCAGGCATTAAAATTACTCTAAACACACCTATTTTAGTTCCAAAACTGATAATTCACATGCAAAAGTCATTTACAGTCAAAAAATTAAACATAAAAAAATTACAATTTCTGAACATCTGGAGAAAGTTTGAAAGGTCACAGGTCATCGTTTTTCATCAGAAAATTGTTTATTTGGACTGTAGAAAAATTCATTCAAAATGTCATTTGGATTGTGTCTCATGTTGAATTACTATTTTTTAAAGCCTCTATTTGACCAAAATTGCCATTTTTACAGTCTTTTTCTCCTACTCAAAAGCTTCTATTTTGACCAATTTCAGGCATTAAAATGACTCTAAACACAATTATTTTAGTTCCAAAAGTGATAATTCACATGCAATAGTCATTTACAGTCAAAAAATTAAACATAAAAAAATTACAATTTCTGACCATCTGGAGAAAGTTCGACAGGTCACGGGTCACCGTTTTTCATCAGAAAATGGATTTTTTGGACTATAGAAAAATGTATACAAAATGTCATTTGGATTGAGAGTCATGTTGAATTACTACTTTTTAAAGCCTTAATGTGACCAAAATTGCCATTTTTACAGACTTTTTCTCCTACTCAGAAGCTTCTATTTCGACCAATTTCAGGCATTTAAATGACTCTAAACACACTTATTTTAGTTCCAAAAGTGATAATTAACATGCAATAGTCATTTACAGTCAAAAAATTAAACATAAAAAAATTACAATTTCTGACCATCTGGAGAAAGTTCGACAGGTCACGGGTCAATGTTTTTCATCAGCGAATTGATTTTTTGGACTATAGAAAAATGTATACAAAATGTCATTTGGATTGAGACTCATGTTGAATTACTACTTTTTAAAGCCTCAATGTGACCAAAACTGCCATTTTTACAGACATTTTCTCATACTCGGAAGCTTCTATTTCGACCAATTACAGTCATTTAAATAACTCTAAACACACTTATTTTTGTTCCAAGAGTTCTAATTCACATGCAATAGTCATTTACAGTCAAAAAATTAAACATAAAAAAATTACAATTTCTGACCATCTGGTGAAAGTTCGACAGGACACGGGTCATTGTTTTTCATCAGAAAATTGTTTTTTTGGACTGTAGAAAAATTCATTCAAAATGTCATTTAGATTGAGCCTCATGTTGACTAACCACTTTTTAACGCCTCAATGTGACCAAAATTGCTATTTTTACAGACTTTTTCTCCTACTGAGAAGCTTCTATTTCTGCCAATTTCAGGCATTAAAAAGACTCTAAACACACTTATTTTAGTTCCAAAAGTGATAATTCACATGCAATAGTCATTTACAGTCAAAAAATTAAACATAAAAAAATTACAATTTCTGACCATCTGGAGAAATTTCGACAGGTCACGGGAACTGTTTTTCATCAGAAAATTGATTTTTTGGACTGTAGAAAAATGTATTCAAAATGTCATTCGGATTGAGACTCATGTAAAATAACTACTTTTTAAAGCCTCAATGTGACCAAAATTGCCATTTTTACAGATTTTTTATACTACTCAAAAGCTTCTATTTCGACAAATTTCAGGTATTAAAATGACTCTAAACAAACTTATTTTAGTTCCAAAAGTGATAATTCACATGCAATAGTCATTTACAGTCAAAAAATTAAATATAAAAAAATTATCATTTCTGACCATCTGGAGAAAGTTCGACAGGTCACGGATCACCTTTTTTCATCAGAAAATTGATTTTTTGGACTGTAGAAAAATGCATTCAAAATGTAATTTGGATTGAGCCGCATGTTGAATAATTACTTTTTAAAGACCCAATGTGACCAAAATTGCCATTTTTACAGACTTTTTCTCCTACTCAGAAGCTTCTATTTCGACCACTTTCAGGCATTTAAATGACTCTAAACACACTTATTTTAGTTCCAAAAGTGATAATTAACATGCAATAGTCATTTACAGTCAAAAAATTAAACATAAAAAAATTACAATTTCTGACCATCTGGAGAAAGTTCGACAGGTCACTGGTCACCGTTTTTCATCAGAAAATTGATTTTTTGGACTATAGAAAAATGTATTAAAAATGTCATTTGGATTGTGCCTCATGTTGAATAACTATTTTTTAAAGCCTCAATGTGACCAAAATTGCCATTTTTACAGACTTTTTCTCCTACTCAGAAGCTTCTATTTCGACCAATTTCAGGCATTAAAATGACTCTAAACACACTTATTTTAGTTCCAAAAGTGATAATTAACATGCAATAGTAATTTACAATGAAAAAATTAAACGTAAAAAAATTACAATTTCTGACCATCTGGAGAAAGTTCGACAGGCCACGTGTCACCGTTTTTCATCAGAAAATGGATTTTTTGGACTGTAGAAAAATGTATTCAAAATGTCATTTGGATTGTGCCTCATGTTGAATAACTATTTTTTAAAGCCTCATTGTGACCAAAATTGCCATTTTCACAGACTTATTCTACTACTCAGAAGCTTCTATTTCGACCAATTTCAGGCATTAAAATTACTCTAAACACACCTATTTTAGTTCCAAAACTGATAATTCACATGCAAAAGTCATTTACAGTCAAAAAATTAAACATAAAAAAATTACAATTTCTGAACATCTGGAGAAAGTTTGAAAGGTCACAGGTCATCGTTTTTCATCAGAAAATTGTTTTTTTGGACTGTAGAAAAATTCATTCAAAATGTCATTTGGATTGTGTCTCATGTTGAATTACTACTTTTTAAAGTCTCTATTTGACCAAAATTGCCATTTTTACAGTCTTTTTCTCCTACTCAAAAGCTTATATTTTGACCAATTTCAGGCATTAAAATGACTCTAAACAGAATTATTTTAGTTCCAAAAGTGATAATTCACATGCAATAGTCATTTACAGTCAAAAAATTAAACATAAAAAAATGACAATTTCTGACCATCTCGAGAAAGTTCGACAGGTCACGGGTCACCGTTTTTCATCAGAAAATTGTTTTTTTGGACTGTAGAAAAATTCATTCAAAATGTCCTTTGGATTGTGTCTCATGTTGAATTACTATTTTTTAAAGCCTCTATTTGACCAAAATTGCCATTTTTACAGTCTTTTTCTCCTACTCAAAAGCTTCTATTTTGACCAATTTCAGGCATTAAAATGACTCTAAACACAATTATTTTAGTTCCAAAAGTGATAATTCACATGCAATAGTCATTTACAGTCAAAAAATTAAACATAAAAAAATTACAATTTCTGACCATCTGGAGAAAGTTCGACAGGTCACGGGTCACCGTTTTTCATCAGAAAATGGATTTTTTGGACTATAGAAAAATGTATACAAAATGTCATTTGGATTGAGAGTCATGTTGAATTACTACTTTTTAAAGCCTTAATGTGACCAAAAATGCCATTTTTACAGTCTTTTTCTCCTACTCAGAAGCTTCTATTTTGACCAATTTCAGGCATTAAAATGACTCTAAACACAATTATTTTAGTTCCAAAAGTGATAATTCACATGCAATAGTCAATTACAGTCAAAAAATTAAACTTAAAAAAATTACAATTTCTGACCATCTGGAGAAATTTCGACAGGTCACGGGAACTGTTTTTCATCAGAAAATTGATTTTTTGGACTGTAGAAAAATGTATACAAAATGTCATTTGGATTGAGACTCATGTTGAATTACTACTTTTTAAAGCCTCAATGTGAGCAAAACTGCCATTTTTACAGTCATTTTCTCATACTCGGAAGATTCTATTTCGACCAATTACAGGCATTTAAATGACTCTAAACACACTTATTTTTGTTCCAAGAGTTCTAATTCACATGCAATAGTCATTTACAGTCAAAAAATTAAACATAAAAAAATTACAATTTCTGACCATCTGGTGAAAGTTCGACAGGTCACGGGTCATTGTTTTTCATCAGAAAATTGTTTTTTTGGACTGTAGAAAAATTCATTCAAAATGTCATTTAGATTGAGCCTCATGTTGACTAACCACTTTTTAACGCCTCAATGTGACCAAAATTGCTATTTTTACAGACTTTTTCTCCTACTGAGAAGCTTCTATTTCTGCCAATTTCAGGCATTAAAAAGACTCTAAACACACTTATTTTAGTTCCAAAAGTGATAATTCACATGCAATAGTCATTTACAGTCAAAAAATGAAACATAAAAAAATTACAATTTCTGACCATCTGGAGAAATTTCGACAGGTCACGGGAACTGTTTTTCATCAGAAAATTGATTTTTTGGACTGTAGAAAAATGTATTCAAAATGTCATTTGGATTGAGACTCATGTAAAAAAACTACTTTTTAAAGCCTCAATGTGACCAAAATTGCCATTTTTACAGACTTTTTCTCCTACTCAGAAGCTTCTATTTCGACCAATTTCAGGCATTTAAATGACTCTAAACACACTTATTTTAGTTCCAAAAGTGATAATTAACATGCAATAGTCATTTACAGTCAAAAAATTAAACATAAAAAAATTACAATTTCTGACCATCTATAGAAAGTTCGACAGGTCACGGGTCACCGTTTTTCATCAGAAAATGGTTTTTTTGGACTATAGAAAAATGTATACAAAATGTCATTTGGATTGAGACTCATGTTGAATTACTACTTTTTAAAGCCTCAATGTGACCAAAATTGCAATTTTTACAGACTTTTTATCCTACTCAAAAGCTTCGTTTTCGACAAATTTCAGGCATTAAAATGACTCTAAACGCACCTATTTTAGTTCCAAAAGTGATAATTCACATGCAATAGTCATTTACAGTCAAAAAATAAAGTTAAAAAAATTACAATTTCTGACCATCTGGAGAAAGTTCGACAGGCCACGGGTCACCGTTTTTCATCAGAAAATTGATTTTTTGGACTGTAGAAAAATGTATTCAAAATGTCATTTGGATTGAGACTCATGTAAAATAACTACTTTTTAAAGCCTCAATGTGACCAAAATTGCCATTTTTACAGACTTTTTCTCCTACTCAGAAGCTTCTATTTCGACCAATTTCAGGCATTTAAATGACTCTAAACGCACTTATTTTAGTTCCAAAAGTGATAATTAACATGCAATAGTCATTTACAGTCAAAAAATTAAACATAAAAAAATTACAATTTCTGACCATCTGGAGAAAGTTCGACAGGTCACGGGTCACCGTTTTTCATCAGAGAATTGATTTTTTGGACTATAGAAAAATGTATACAAAATGTCATTTGGATTGAGACTCATGTTGAATTACTACTTTTTAAAGCCTCAATGTGACCAAAACTGCCATTTTTACAGACTTTTTATCCTACTCAGAAGCTTCTATTTCGACCAATTTCAGGCATTAAAATGACTCTAAACACACTTATTTTAGTTCCAAAAGTGATAATTAACATGTACTAGTAATTTACAGTCAAAAAATTAAACGTAAAAAAATTACAATTTTTGACCATCTGGAGAAAGTTCGACAGGCCACGGGTCACCGTTTTTCAACAGAAAATGGATTTTTTGGACTGTAGAATTTTTTTTCCAAAATGTCATTTGGATTGAGACTCATGTTGAATTACTACTTTTTAAAGCCCCAATTTGACCAAAATTGCCATTTTTACAGACTTTTTCTCCTACTCAAAAGCTTCTATTTCGACCAATTTCAGGCAATTAAATGACTCTAAACACACTTATTTTAGTTCCAAAAGTGATAATTCACATGCAATAGTCATTTACAGTCAAAAAACTTAAACCTAAAAAAATTACAATTTCTGACCATCTGGAGAAAGTTCGACAGGTCACGGGTCACCGTTTTTCATCAGAAAATTGATTTTTTGGACTATAGAAAAATGTATACAAAACGTCATTTGGATTGAGACTCATGTTGAATTACTACTTTTTAAAGCCTCAATGTGACCAAAACTGCCATTTTTACAGTCATTTTCTCATACTCGGAAGCTTCTATTTCGACCAATTACAGGCATTTAAATGACTCTAAACACACTTATTTTAGAGCCAAGAGTTCTAATTCACATGCAATAGTCATTTACAGTCAAAAAATTAAACATAAAAAAATTACAATTTCTGACCATCTGGTGAAAGTTCGACAGGTCACGGGTCATTGTTTTTCATCAGAAAATTGTTTTTTTGGACTGTAGAAAAATTTATAAAAAAATGTCATTTAGATTGAGCCTCATGTTGACTAACCACTTTTTAACGCCTCAATGTGACCAAAATTGCTATTTTTACAGACTTTTTCTCCTACTGAGAAGCTTCTATTTCTGCCAATTTCAGGCATTAAAAAGACTCTAAACACACTTATTTTAGTTCCAAAAGTGATAATTCACATGCAATAGTCATTTACAGTCAAAAAATTAAACATAAAAAAATTACAATTTCTGACCATCTGGTGAAAGTTCGACAGGTCACGGGTCATTGTTTTTCATCAGAAAATTGTTTTTTTGGACTGTAGAAAAATTCATAAAAAAATGTCATTTAGATTGAGCCTCATGTTGACTAATCACTTTTTAACGCCTCAATGTGACCAAAATTGCTATTTTTACAGACTTTTTCTCCTACTGAGAAGCTTCTATTTCTGCCAATTTCAGGCATTAAAAAGACTCTAAACACACTTATTTTAGTTCCAAAAGTGATAATTCACATGCAATAGTCATTTACAGTCAAAAAATTAAACATAAAAAAATTACAATTTCTGACCATCTGGAGAAATTTCGACAGGTCACGGGAACTGTTTTTCATCAGAAAATTGATTTTT
This sequence comes from Triturus cristatus, assembly GCF_964204655.1. Classification (NCBI taxonomy): domain Eukaryota; kingdom Metazoa; phylum Chordata; class Amphibia; order Caudata; family Salamandridae; genus Triturus; species Triturus cristatus. The sequence goes on from NC_140591.1 coordinate 1,088,602,228, forward strand.
TGGACTGTAGAAAAATGTATTCAAAATGTCATTTAGATTGAGACTCATGTAAAATAACTACTTTTTAAAGCCTCAATGTGACCAAAATTGCCATTTTTACAGACTTTTTCTCCTACTCAGAAGCTTCTATTTCGACCAATTTCAGGCATTTAAATGACTCTAAACACACTTATTTTAGTTCCAAAAGTGATAATTAACATGCAATAGTCATTTACAGTCAAAAAATTAAACATAAAAAAATTACAATTTCTGACCATCTGGAGAAATTTCGACAGGTCACGGGAACTGTTTTTCATCAGAAAATTGATTTTTTGGACTGTAGAAAAATGTATTCAAAATGTCATTTAGATTGAGACTCATGTTAAATAACTACTTTTTAAAGCCTCAATGTGACCAAAATTGCCATTTTTACAGACTTTTTCTCCTACTCAGAAGCTTCTATTTCGACCAATTTCAGGCATTTAAATGACTCTAAACACACTTATTTTAGTTCCAAAAGTGATAATTAACATGCAATAGTCATTTACAGTCAAAAAATTAAACATAAAAAAATTACAATTTCTGACCATCTGAAGAAAGTTCGACAGGTCACGGGTCACCGTTTTTCATCAGAGAATTGATTTTTTGGACTATAGAAAAATGTATACAAAATGTCATTTAGATTGAGACTCATGTTGAATTACTACTTTTTAAAGCCTCATTGTGACCAAAATTGCCATTTTCACAGACTTATTCTCCTACTCAGAAGCTTCTATTTCGACCAATTTCAGGCATTAAAATGACTCTAAACACACTTATTTTAGTTCCAAAAGTGATAATTCACATGCAAAAGTCATTTACAGTCAAAAAATTAAACATAAAAAAATTACAATTTCTGACCATCTGGAGAAAGTTCGACAGGTCACGGGTCACCGTTTTTCAACAGAAAATGGATTTTTTGGACTGTAGAAAAATGTTTTCAAAATGTCATTTGGATTGAGACTCATGTTGAATTACTACTTTTTAAAGCCCCAAATTGACCAAAATTGCCATTTTTACAGACTTTTTCTCCTACTCAAAAGCTTCAATTTCGACCAATTTCAGGCAATTAAATGACTCTAAACACACTTATTTTAGTTCCAAAAGTGATAATTCACATGCAATAGTCATTTACAGTCAAAAAACTTAAACCTAAAAAAATTACAATTTCTGACCATCTGGAGAAAGTTCGACAGGTCACGGGTCACCGTTTTTCATCAGAAAATTGATTTTTTGGACTGTAGAAAAATGTATTCAAAATGTCATTTGGATTGTGTCTCATGTTGAATAACTCCTTTTTAAAGCCCCAATTTGACCAAAATTGCCATTTTTACAGACTTTTTCTCCTACTCAAAAGCATCTATTTCGAACAATTTCAGGCATTTAAATGACTCTAAACACACTTATTTTAGTTCCAAAAGTGATAATTAACGTGCAATAGTCATTTACAGTCAAAAAATTAAACATAAACAAATTACAATTTCTGACCATCTGGAGAAAGTTCGACAGGTCATGGGTCACCGTTTTTCATCAGAAAATGGATTTTTTGGACTATAGAAAAATGTATACAAAACGTCATTTGGATTGAGACTCATGTTGAATTACTACTTTTTAAAGCCTCAATGTGACCAAAACTGCCATTTTTACAGTCATTTTCTCATACTCGGAAGCTTCTATTTCGACCAATTACAGGCATTTAAATGACTCTAAACACACTTATTTTTGAGCCAAGAGTTCTAATTCACATGCAATAGTCATTTACAGTCAAAAAATTAAACATAAAAAAATTACAATTTCTGACCATCTGGTGAAAGTTCGACAGGTCACGGGTCATTGTTTTTCATCAGAAAATTGTTTTTTTGGACTGTAGAAAAATTCATTCAAAATGTCATTTAGATTGAGCCTCATGTTGACTAACCACTTTTTAACGCCTCAATGTGACCAAAATTGCTATTTTTACAGACTTTTTCTCCTTCTGAGAAGCTTCTATTTCTGCCAATTTCAGGCATTAAAAAGACTCTAAACACACTTATTTTAGTTCCAAAAGTGATAATTCACATGCAATAGTCATTTACAGTCAAAAAATTAAACATAAAAAAATTACAATTTCTGACCATCTGGAGAAATTTCGACAGGTCACGGGAACTGTTTTTCATCAGAAAATTGATTTTTTGGACTGTAGAAAAATGTATTCAAAATGTCATTTGGATTGAGACTCATGTAAAATAACTACTTTTTAAAGCCTCATGTGACCAAAATTGCCATTTTTACAGACTTTTTCTCCTACTCAGAAGCTTCTATTTCGACCAATTTCAGGCATTTAAATGACTCTAAACACACTTATTTTAGTTCCAAAAGTGATAATTAACATGCAATAGTCATTTACAGTCAAAAAATTAAACATAAAAAAATTACAATTTCTGACCATCTGGAGAAAGTTCGACAGGTCACAGGTCACCGTTTTTCATCAGAAAATGGATTTTTTGGACTATAGAAAAATGTATACAAAATGTCATTTGGATTGAGACTCATGTTGAATTACTACTTTTTAAAGCCTCAATGTGACCAAAACTGCCATTTTTACAGACTTTTTCTCATACTCGGAAGCTTCTATTTCGACCAATTACAGGCATTTAAATGACTCTAAACACACTTATTTTTGTTCCAAGATTTCTAATTCACATAAAATAGTCATTTACAGTCAACAAATTAAACATAAAAAAATTACAATTTCTGACCATCTGGTGAAAGTTCGACAGGTCACGGGTCATTGTTTTTCATCAGAAAACTGTTTTTTTGGACTGTAGAAAAATTCATTCAAAATGTTATTTAGATTGAGCCTCATGTTGACTAACCACTTTTTAACGCCTCAATGTGACCAAAATTGCTATTTTTACAGACTTTTTCTCCTACTGAGAAGCTTCTATTTTTGCCAATTTCAGGCATTAAAAAGACTCTAAACACACTTATTTTAGTTCCAAAAGTGATAATTCACATGCAATAGTCATTTACAGTCAAAAAATTAAACATAAAAAAATTACAATTTCTGACCATCTGGAGAAATTTCGGCAGGTCACGGGAACTGTTTTTCATCAGAAAATTGATTTTTTGGACTGTAGAAAAATGTATTCAAAATGTCATTTGGATTGAGACTCATGTAAATAACTACTTTTTAAAGCCTCAATGTGACCAAAATTGCCATTTTTACAGACTTTTTCTCCTACTCAGAAGCTTCTATTTCGACCAATTTCAGGCATTTAAATGACTCTAAACACACTTATTTTATTTCCAAAAGTGATAATTAACATGCAATAGTCATTTACAGTCAAAAAATTAAACATAAAAAAATTACAATTTCTGACCATCTGGAGAAAGTTCGATAGGTCACGGGTCACCGTTTTTCATCAGAAAATGGAATTTTTGGACTATAGAAAAATGTATACAAAATGTAATTTGGATTGAGACTCATGTTGCATTACTACTTTTTAAAGCCTCAATGTGACCATAACTGCCATTTTTACAGACTTTTTATCCTACTCAGAAGCTTCTATTTCGACCATTTCAGGCATTAAAATGACTCTAAACACACTTATTTTAGTTCCAAAAGTGATAATTAACATGCAATAGTAATTTACAGTCAAAAAATTAAACGTAAAAAAATTACAATTTCTGACCATCTGGAGAAAGTTCGACAGGCCACGGGTCACCGTTTTTCATCAGAAAATGGAGTTTTTGGACTGTAGAAAAATGTATTCAAAATGTCATTTGGATTGTGCCTCATGTTGAATAACTATTTTTTAAAGCCAAATTGTGACCAAAATTGCCATTTTCACAGACTTATTCTCCTACTCAGAAGCTTCTATTTCGACCAATTTCAGGCATTAAAATGACTCTAAACACAATTATTTTAGTTCCAAAAGTGATAATTCACATGCAATAGTCATTTACAGTCAAAAAATAAAGTTAAAAAAATTACAATTTCTGACCATCTGGAGAAAGTTTGACACGTCACGGGTGATCGTTTTTCATCAGAAAATTGTTTTTTTGGACTGTAGAAAAATTCATTCAAAATGTCATTTGGATTGAGCCTCATGTTGAATAACTACTTTTTAAAGCCTCCATGTGACCAAAATTGCCATCTTTACAGACTTTTTCTCCTACTAAAAAGCTTCTATTTCGAACAATTTCAGGCATTTAAAAGACTCTAAACACACTTATTTTAGTTACAAAAGTGATAATTCACATGCAATAGTCATTTACAGTCAAAAAATTAAACATAAAAAAATTACAATTTCTGACCATCTGGAGAAAGTTGGACAGGTCACGGGTCACCGTTTTTCATCAGAAAATGGATTTTTTGGACTATAGAAAAATGTATACAAAATGTCATTTGGATTGAGACTCATGTTGAATAACTACTTTTTAAAGCCCCAATTTGACCAAAATTGCCATTTTTACAGATTTTTTATCATACTCAAAAGCTTCTATTTCGACAAATTTCAGGCATTAAAATGACTCTAAACGCACCTATTTTAGTTCCAAAAGTGATAATTCACATGCAATAGTCATTTACAGTCAAAAAATAAAGTTAAAAAAATTACAATTTCTGACCATCTGGAGAAAGTTCGACAGGTCACGGGTCATCGTTTTTCATCAGAAAATTGTTTTTTTGGACTGTAGAAAAATGTATACAAAATGTCATTTGGATTGTGCCTCATGTTGAATAACTATTTTTTAAAGCCTCATTGTGACCAAAATTGCCATTTTCACAGACTTATTCTCCTACTCAGAAGCTTCTATTTCGACCAATTTCAGGCATTAAAATGACTCTAAACACACTTATTTTAGTTCCAAAACTGATAATTCACATGCAAAAGTCATTTACAGTCAAAAAATTAAACATAAAAAAATTACAATTTCTGACCATCTGGAGAAAGTTCGACAGGTCACGGGTCACCGTTTTTCATCAGAAAATGGATTTTTTGGACTGTAGAAAAATGTTTTCAAAATGTCATTTGGATTGAGCCTCTTGTTGAATAACTACTTTTTAAAGCCCCAATTTGACCAAAATTGCCATTTTTACAGATTTTTTATCCTACTCAAAAGCTTCTATTTCGACAAATTTCAGGTATTAAAATGACTCTAAACAAACTTATTTTAGTTCCAAAAGTGATAATTCACATGCAATAGTCATTTACAGTCAGAAAATTAAATATAAAAAAATTATCATTTCTGACCATCTGGAGAAAGTTCGACAGGTCACGGATCACCTTTTTTCATCAGAAAATGGATTTTTTGGACTGTAGAAAAATGCATTCAAAATGTCATTTGGATTGTGTCTCATGTTGAATTACTACTTTTTAAAGCCTCTATTTGACCAAAATTGCCAATTTTACAGTCTTTTTCTCCTACTCAGAAGCTTCTATTTTGACCAATTTCAGGCATTAAAATGACTCTAAACACAATTATTTTAGTTCCAAAAGTGATAATTCACATACAATAGTCATTTACAGTCAAATAATTAAACATTAAAAAATTACAATTTCTGAACATCTGGAGAAAGTTTGACAGGTCACAGGTCATCGTTTTTCAACAGAAAATGGATTTTTTGGACTATAGAAAAATGTTTTCAAAATGTTTTTTGGATTGAGCCTCTTGTTGAATAACTACTTTTTAAAGCCCCAATTTGACCAAAATCGCCATTTTTACAGATTTTTTATCATACTCAAAAGCTTATATTTCGACAAATTTCAGGCATTAAAATGACTCTAAACGCACCTATTTTAGTTCCAAAAGTGATAATTCACATGCAATAGTCATTTACAGTCAAAAAATAAAGTTAAAAAAATTACAATTTCTGACCATCTGGAGAAAGTTTGACAGGTCACGGGTCATCGTTTTTCATCAGAAAATTGTTTTTTTGGACTGTAGAAAAATTCATTCAAAATGTCATTTGGATTGTGTCTCATGTTGAATTACTACTCTTTAAAGCCTCTATTTGACCAAAATTGCCATTTTTACAGTCTTTTTCTCCTACTCAGAAGCTTCTATTTTGACCAATTTCAGGCATTAAAATGACTCTAAACACAATTATTTTAGTTCCAAAAGTGATAATTCACATGCAATAGTCAATTACAGTCAAAAAATTAAACTTAAAAAAATTACAATTTCTGACCATCTGGAGAAAGTTCGACAGGTCACGAATCATCATTTTTCATCAGAAAATAGTTTTTTTGGACTGTAGAAAAATTCATTCAAAATGTCATTTGGATTGCGACTCGTGTTGAATTACTACTTTTTAAAGCCTCCATGTGACCAAAATTGCAATTTTTACAGACTTCTTCTCCCACTAAAAAGCTTCTATTTTGAACAATTTCAGGCATTTAAAAGACTCTAAACACACTTATTTTAGTTACAAAAGTGATAATTCACATGCAATAGTCATTTACAGTCAAAAAATCAAACATAAAAAAATTGCAATTTCTGACCATCTCGAGAAAGTTCGACAGGTCACGGGTCATCGTTTTTCATCAGAAAATTGTTTTTTTGGAGTGTAGAAAAATTCATTCAAAATGTCATTTGGATTGAGACTCATGTTGAATTACTACTTTTTAAAGCCTCTATGTGACCAAAATTGCCATTTTTACAGACTTTTTCTCCTACTCAGAAGCTTCTATTTCTACCAATTTCAGGCATTAAAAAGACTCTAAACACACTTATTTTAGTTACAAAAGTGATAATTCACATACAATAGTCATTAACAGCCAAAAACTTAAACAATAAAAAATTACCAATTCTGACCATCTGGAGAATGTTCGACAGGTCACGGGACACTGTTTTTCATCAGAAAATAGATTTTTTTAACTTTACAAAAATGTATTCAAAATGTCATTTGGATTGTGTCTCATGTTGAATAACTACTTTTTAAAGCCTCAATGTGACCAAAATTGCCATTTTTATAGACTTTTTCTACTACTCAGAAGCTTCTATTTCGACCAATTTCAGGCATTAATATGACTCTAAACACACTTCTTTTAGTTCCAAAAGTGATAATTCACATGCAATAGTCATTTACAGTCAAAAAATTAAACATAAAAAAATTACAATTTCTGACCATCTGGTGAAAGTTTCACAGGTCACTGGTCATCGTTTTTCATCAGAAAATTGTTTTTTTGGACAGTAGAAAAATTCATTCAAAATGTCATTTGGATTGAGCCTCATGTTGACTAACAACTTTTTAACGCCTCAATGTGACCAAAATTGCCATTTTTACAGACTTTTTCTCCTACTCAGAAGCTTCTATTTCTACCAATTTCAGGCATTAAAAAGACTCTAAACATACTTATTTTAGTTACTAACGTGATAATTCACATACAATAGTCATTTACAGTCAAAAACTTAAACAATAAAAAATGACCAATTCTGACCATCTGGAGAATGTTCGAAAGGTCACGGGACACTGTTTTTCATCAGAAAATAGATTTTTTTGACTTTACAAAAATGTATTCAAAATGTCATTTGGATTGTGTCTCATGTTGAATAACTACTTTTTAAAGCCTCAATGTGACCAAAATTGCCATTTTTATAGACTTTTTCTCCTACTCAGAAGCTTCTATTTCGACCAATTTCAGGCATTAATATGACTCTAAACACACTTCTTTTAGTTCCAAAAGTGATAATTCACATGCAATAGTCACTTACAGTCAAAAAATTAAAGTAAAAAAAATTACAATTTCTGACCATCTGGAGAAAGTTCGACAGGTCATCGTTTTTCATCAGAAAATTGTTTTTTTGGACTGTAGAAAAATTCATTCAAAATGCCATTTGGATTGAGACTCATGTTGAATTTCTACTTTTTAAAGCCTCTATGTGACCAAAATTGCCATTTTTACAGACTTTTTCTCCTACTCAGAAGCTTCTATTTCGACCAATTACAGGCATTTAAATGATTCTAAACACACTTATTTTTGTTCCAAGAGTTCTATTTCACATGCAATAGTCATTTAGAGTCAAAAAATTAAACATAAAAAAATTACAATTTCTGACCATCTGGAGAAAGTTCGACAGGTCACGGGTCACCGTTTTCCATCAGAAAATGGATTTTGTGGACTGTAAGGGTGGCGTAGTTCGCGAAGTAGCACTTCACGAAGCTACGCAAAGTGAAGTTCGCACTACACGAGCTACGCGTAGCACTTCGCGAACTGCGTAGTAACATGTTCGCACTGTGCAAGATGTTGTTTTCAATGATTGCACAGTGCGGACAAGCAACCGGCACTGTGCAATCATTGAAAATGGCATCTTGCACAGTGCGAGCTGTAGTTTTCTGCTGCTCGAGTAGATTTTTACTCGAGCAGCAGCTTTCTCAACGCGAACTGGTAGTTTCTCATCGCGAGCAGTCGCGAGCATACGCGACCCCTCGCAATGAGAAACCTGACCTCCTCGCGTTGGGAATCTCGCCGGGAGGTTTATTTTACATGCTCGCGATCGCGAACAAGGAAAAAGTCTCGCCGGGATGTCATTTTGCTTGCTCGCGGTCGCCAACTTGACGTTGAGGACCGCGAGCAAGCAAAAAATGACCGCAGCACTACGCAACACTACGCTACGCGTGTTCGCACTGTGCTACGTGCAGTTCGCGTAGTGCGAAGTAGCGCGAACTTCGCAAACTACGCGAGCGTAGCGTAGTGCTTCGCCCAGGCCTAGTGGACTGTAGAAAAATGTATTCAAAATGTCATTTGGATTGAGCCTCATGTTGAATAACTACTTTTTAAAGCCCCAATTTGACCAAAATTGCCATTTTTACAGACTTTTTCTCCTACTCAAAAGTTTCTATTTCGACCAATTTCAGGCATTTAAATGACTTTAAACAAACTTATTTTAGTTCCAAAAGTGATAATTAACATGCAATAGTCATTTACAGTCAAAAAATTAAACATAAAAAAAATACAATTTCTGACCATCTGGAGAAAGTTCGACAGGTCACGGGTCACCGTTTTTCATTAGAAAATGGATTTTTTGGACTGTAGAAAAATGTATTCAAAATGTCATTTGGATTGAGACGCATGTTGAATAACTACTTTTTAAAGCCTCAATGTGACCAAAATTGCCATTTTTACAGACTTTTTCTCCTACTCAGAAGCTTCTATTTCTACCAATTTCAGGCATTAAAATGACTCTAAACACACTTATTTTAGTTCCAAAAGTGATAATTCACATGCAATAGTCATTTACAGTCAAAAATTTAAAGTAAAAAAAATTACAATTTCTGACAATCTGGAGAAAGTTCGACAGGTCACGGGTCATCGTTTTTCATCAGAAAATTGTTTTTTTGGAGTGTAGAAAAATTCATTCAAAATGTCATTTGGATTGAGACTCATGTTGAATTACTACTTTTTAAAGCCTCTATGTGACCAAAATTGCCATTTTTACAGACTTTTTCTCCTACTCAGAAGCTTCTATTTCTACCAATTTCAGGCATTAAAAAGACTCTTAACACACTTATTTTAGTTACAAAAGTGATAATTCACATACAATAGTCATTTACAGCCAAAAACTTAAACAATAAAAAATTACCAATTCTGACCATCTGGAGAATGTTCGACAGGTCACGGGACACTGTTTTTCATCAGAAAATTGTTTTTTTTGACTTTGGAAAAATGTATTGAAAATGTCATTTGGATTGTGTCTCATGTTGAATAACTACTTTTTAACCCCTTCAATGCCCATGACGAGCTGGACTCGTCATGGGCTGCGGTGGCGCTGTGCCCATGACGAGTCCAGCTCGTCATGAACTCCGCCCGCTAATGAAAGGCGCGGCACTGGGCGGGGAAAGGGGCGGGCATGCAAGGGGTTAAAGCCCCAATTTGACCAAAATTGCCATTTTTACAGACTTTTTCTCCTACTGAGAAGCTTCTATTTCGGCCAATTTCAGGAATTAAAAAGAATCTAAACAGACTTATGTTAGTTCCAAAAGTGATAATTCACATGCAATAGTCATTTACAGTCAAAAAATTAAACATAAAAAAATTACAATTTCTGACCATCTGGAGAAATTTCGACAGGTCACGGGACACTGTTTTTCATCAGAAAATTGATTTTTTTGACTTTAGAAAAATGTATTGAAAATGTCATTTGGATTGTGTCTCATGTTGAATAACTACTTTTTAAAGCCCCAATTTGACCAAAATTGCCATTTTTACAGACTTTTTCTCCTACTGAGAAGCTTCTATTTCTGCCAATTTCAGGAATTAAAAAGACTCTAAACACACTTTTTTTAGTTCCAAAAGTGATAATTCACATGCAATAGTCATTTACAGTCAAAAAATTAAACATAAAAAAATTACAATTTCTGACCATCTGGAGAAATTTCGACAGGTCACGGGAACTGCTTTTCATCAGAAAATGGATTTTTTGGACTGTAGAAAAATGTATTCAAAATTTCATTTGGATTGAGACTCATGTTGAATAACTACTTTTTAAAGCCTCAATGTGACCAAAATTGCCATTTTTACAGACATTTTCTCCTACTCAGAAGTTTCTATTTCTACCAATTTCAGGCATTAAAATGACTCTAAACGCACTTATTTTAGTTACAAAAGTGAGAATTCACATGCAATAGTCATTTACAGTCAAAAACTTAAACAATAAAAAATTACCAATTCTGACCATCTGGAGAATGTTCGACAGGTCACGGGACACTGTTTTTCATCAGAAAATTGATTTTTTTGACTTTAGAAAAATGTATTAAAAATGTCATTTGGATTGTGTCTCATGTTGAATAACTACTTTTTAAAGCCCCAATTTGACCAAAATTGCCATTTTTACAGACTTTTTCTCCTACTCAAAAGCTTCTATTTCGACCAATTTGAGGCAATTAAATGACTCTAAACACACTTATTTTAGTTCCAAAAGTGATAATTAACATGCAATAGTCATTTACAGTCAAAAACGTAAACAATAAAAAATTACCAATCTGACCCTCTGTAGAATGTTCGACAGGTCACGGGTCATCATTTTTCATCCGAAAAATGTTTTTTTTGGACTGTAGAAAAATGTATTCAAAATGTCATTTGGATTGTGCCTCATGTTGAATAACTACTTTTTAAAGCCTCAATGTGACCAAAATTGACATTTTTACAGACTTTTTCTCCTAATCAGAAGCTTCTATTTCGACCCATTTCAGGCATTCAAATGACTCTAAACACACTTATTTTAGTTCCAAAAGTGATAATTCACATGCAATAGTCATTTACAGTCAAAAAACTTAAACATAAAAAAATTACAATTTCTGACCATCTTGAGAAAGTTCGACAGGTCACGGGTCACCGTTTTTCATCAGAAAATAGATTTTTTGGACTGTAGAAAAATGTATTCAAAATGTCATTTGGATTGTGTCTCATGTTGAATAGCTACTTTTTAAAGCCCCAATTTGACCAAAATTGCCATTTTACAGACTTTTTCTCCTACTCAAAAGCATCTATTTCGACCAATTTCAGGCATTTAAATGACTCTAAACACACTTATTTTAGTTCCAAAAGTGATAATTCACATGCAATAGTCATTTACAGTCAAAAAATTAAACATAAAAAAATTACAATTTCTGACCATCTGGAGAAAGTTCGACAGGTCACGGGTCACCGTTTTTCATCAGAAACTTGATTTTTTGGACTATAGAAAAATGTATACAAAATGTCATTTGGATTGAGACTCATGTTGAATTACTACTTTTTAAAGCCTCAATGTGACCAAAACTGCCATTTTTACAGACATTTTCACATACTCGGAAGCTTCTATTTCGACCAATTACAGGCATTTAAATGACTCTAAACACACTTATTTTTGTTCCAAGAGTTCTAATTCACATGCAATAGTCATTTACAGTCAAAAAATTAAACATAAAAAAATTACAATTTCTGACCATCTGGTGAAAGTTCGACAGGTCACGGGTCATTGTTTTTCATCAGAAAATTGTTTTTTTGGACTGTAGAAAAATTCATTGAAAATGTCATTTAGATTGAGCCTCATGTTGACTAACCACTTTTTAACGCCTCAATGTGACCAAAATTGCTATTTTTACAGACTTTTTCTCCTACTGAGAAGCTTCTATTTCTGCCAATTTCAGGCATTAAAAAGACTCTAAACACACTTATTTTAGTTCCAAAAGTGATAATTCACATGCAATAGTCATTTACAGTCAAAAAATTAAACATAAAAAAATTACAATTTCTGACCATCTGGAGAAATTTCGACAGGTCACGGGAACTGTTTTTCATCAGAAAATTGATTTTTTGGACTGTAGAAAAATGTATTCAAAATGTCATTTGGATTGAGACTCATGTAAAATAACTTCTTTTTAAAGCCTCAATGTGACCAAAATTGCCATTTTTACAGATTTTTTATACTACTCAAAAGATTCTATTTCAACAAATTTCAGGTATTAAAATGACTCTAAACAAACTTATTTTAGTTCCAAAAGTGATAATTCACATGCAATAGTCATTTACAGTCAAAAAATTAAATATAAAAAAATTATCATTTCTGACCATCTGGAGAAAGTTCGACAGGTCACGGATCACCTTTTTTCATCAGAAAATTGATTTTTTGGACTGTAGAAAAATGCATTGAAAATGTCATTTGGATTGAGCCTCATGTTGACTAACCACTTTTTAACGCCTCAATGTGACCAAAATTGCTATTTTTACAGACTTTTTCTCCTACTGAGAAGCTTCTATTTCTGCCAATTTCAGGCATTAAAAAGACTCTAAACACACTTATTTTAGTTCCAAAAGTGATAATTCACATGCAATAGTCATTTACAGTCAAAAAATTAAACATAAAAAAATTACAATTTCTGACCATCTGGAGAAAGTTCGACAGGTCACTGGTCACCGTTTTTCATCAGAAAATTGATTTTTTGGACTATAGAAAAATGTATACAAAATGTCATTTGGATTGAGACTCATGTTGAATTACTACATTTTAAAGCCTCAATGTGACCAAAACTGCCATTTTTACAGACTTTTTATCCTACTCAAAAGCATCTATTTCGACCAATTTCAGGCATTTAAATGACTCTAAACACACTTATTTTAGTTCCAAAAGTGATAATTAACATGCAATAGTCATTTACAGTCAAAAAATTAAACATAAACAAATTACAATTTCTGACCATCTGGAGAAAGTTCGAAAGGTCATGGGTCACCGTTTTTCATCAGAAAATGGATTTTTTGGACTATAGAAAAATGTATACAAAATGTCTTTTGGATTGAGACTCATGTTGAATTACTACTTTTTAAAGCCTCAATGTGACCAAAACTGCCATTTTTACAGTCATTTTCTCATACTCGGAAGCTTCTATTTCGACCAATTACAGGCATTTAAATGACTCTAAACACACTTATTTTTGTTCCAAGAGTTCTAATTCACATGCAATAGTCATTTACAGTCAAAAAATTAAACATAAAAAAATTACAATTTCTAACCATCTGGTGAAAGTTCGACAGGTCACGGGTCATTGTTTTTCATCAGAAAATTGTTTTTTTGGACTGTAGAAAATTTTATTCAAAATGTCATTTAGATTGAGCCTCATGTTGACTAACCACTTTTTAACGCCTCAATGTGACCAAAATTGCTATTTTTACAGACTTTTTCTCCTACTGAGAAGCTTCTATTTCTGCCAATTTCAGGCATTAAAAAGACTCTAAACACACTTATTTTAGTTCCAAAAGTGATAATTCACATGCAATAGTCATTTACGGTCAAAAAATTAAACATAAAAAAATTACAATTTCTGACCATCTGGAGAAATTTCGACAGGTCACGGGAACTGTTTTTCATCAGAAAATTGATTTTTTGGACTGTAGAAAAATGTATTCAAAATGTCATTTGGATTGAGACTCATGTAAAATAACTTCTTTTTAAAGCCTCAATGTGACCAAAATTGCCATTTTTACAGATTTTTTATACTACTCAAAACTTCTATTTCGACAAATTTCAGGTATTAAAATGACTCTAAACAAACTTATTTTAGTTCCAAAAGTGATAATTCACATGCAATAGTCATTTACAGTCAAAAAATTAAATATAAAAAAAATTATCATTTCTGACCATCTGGAGAAAGTTCGACAGGTCACGGATCACCTTTTTTCATCAGAAAATTGATTTTTTGGACTGTAGAAAAATGCATTCAAAATGTCATTTGGATTGAGCCTCATGTTGAATAATTACTTTTTAAAGACCCAATGTGACCAAAATTGCCATTTTTACAGACTTTTTCTCCTACTCAGAAGCTTCTATTTCGACCAATTTCAGGCATTTAAATGACTCTAAAAACACTTATTTTAGTTCCAAAAGTGATAATTAACATGCAATAGTCATTTACAGTCAAAAAATTAAACATAAAAAAATTACAATTTCTGACCATCTGGAGAAAGTCCGACAGGTCACTGGTCACCGTTTTTTATCAGAAAATTGATTTTTTGGACTATAGAAAAATGTATACAAAATGTCATTTGGATTGAGACTCATGTTGAATTACTACTTTTAAAGCCTCAATGTGACCAAAAATGCCATTTTTACAGACTTTTTATCCTACTCAGAAGCTTCTATTTCGACCAATTTCAGGCATTAAAATGACTCTAAACACACTTATTTTGGTTCCAAAAGTGATAATTAACATGCAATAGTAATTTACAGTGAAAAAATTAAACGTAAAAAAATTACAATTTCTGACCATCTGGAGAAAGTTCGACAGGCCACGGGTCACTGTTTTTCATCAGAAAATGGATTTTTTGGACTGTAGAAAAATGTATTCAAAATGTCATTTGGATTGTGTCTCATGTTGAATAACTACTTTTTAAAGCCCCAATTTGACCAAAATTGCCATTTTTACAGACTTTTTCTCCTACTCAAAAGCATCTATTTCGACCAATTTCAGGCATTTAAATGACTCTAAACACACTTATTTTAGTTCCAAAAGTGATAATTAACATGCAATAGTCATTTACAGTCAAAAAATTAAACATAAACAAATTACAATTTCTGACCATCTGGAGAAAGTTCGACAGGTCATGGGTCACCGTTTTTCATCAGAAAATGGATTTTTTGGACTATAGAAAAATGTATACAAAATGTCTTTTGGATTGAGACTCATGTTGAATTACTACTTTTTAAAGCCTCAATGTGACCAAATTTGCCATTTTTACAGACTTTTTCTCCTACTCAGAAGCTTCTATTTCGACCAATTTCAGGCATTTAAATGACTCTAAACACACTTATTTTAGTTCCAAAAGTGATAATTAACATGCAATAGTCATTTACAGTCAAAAAATTAAACATAAAAAAATTACAATTTCTGACCATCTGGAGAAAGTTCGACAGGTCACGGGTCACCGTTTTTCATCAGAAAATGGATTTTTTGGACTATAGAAAAATGTATACAAAATGTCATTTGGATTGAGACTCATGTTGAATTACTACTTTTTAAAGCCTCAATGTGACCAAAATTGCCATTTTTACAGACTTTTTCTCCTACTCAGAAGCTTCTATTTCGACCAATTTCAGGCATTTAAATGACTCTAAACACACCTATTTTAGTTCCAAAAGTGATAATTAACATGCAATAGTCATTTACAGTCAAAAAATTAAACATAAAAAAATTACAATTTCTGACCATCTGGAGAAAGTTCGACAGGTCACGGGTCACCGTTTTTCATCAGAAAATGGATTTTTTGGACTATAGAAAAATGTTTACAAAATGTCTTTTGGATTGAGACTCATGTTGAATTACTACTTTTTAAAGCCTCAATGTGACCAAAACTGCCATTTTTACAGTCATTTTCTCATACTCGGAAGCTTCTATTTCGACCAATTACAGGCATTTAAATGACTCTAAACACACTTATTTTTGTTCCAAGAGTTCTAATTCACATGCAATAGTCATTTACAGTCAAAAAATTAAACATAAAAAAATTACAATTTCTAACCATCTGGTGAAAGTTCGACAGGTCACGGGTCATTGTTTTTCATCAGAAAATTGTTTTTTTGGACTGTAGAAAATTTTATTCAAAATGTCATTTAGATTGAGCCTCATGTTGACTAACCACTTT
Source organism: Triturus cristatus (assembly GCF_964204655.1). NCBI lineage: Eukaryota > Metazoa > Chordata > Amphibia > Caudata > Salamandridae > Triturus > Triturus cristatus. The sequence continues at coordinate 1,088,618,349 of NC_140591.1, forward strand.
TTAACGCCTCAATGTGACCAAAATTGCTATTTTTACAGACTTTTTCTCCTACTGAGAAGCTTCTATTTCTGCCAATTTCAGGCATTAAAAAGACTCTAAACACACTTATTTTAGTTCCAAAAGTGATAATTCACATGCAATAGTCATTTACGGTCAAAAAATTAAACATAAAAAAATTACAATTTCTGACCATCTGGAGAAATTTCGACAGGTCACGGGAACTGTTTTTCATCAGAAAATTGATTTTTTGGACTGTAGAAAAATGTATTCAAAATGTCATTTGGATTGAGACTCATGTAAAATAACTTCTTTTTAAAGCCTCAATGTGACCAAAATTGCCATTTTTACAGATTTTTTATACTACTCAAAACTTCTATTTCGACAAATTTCAGGTATTAAAATGACTCTAAACAAACTTATTTTAGTTCCAAAAGTGATAATTCACATGCAATAGTCATTTACAGTCAAAAAATTAAATATAAAAAAAATTATCATTTCTGACCATCTGGAGAAAGTTCGACAGGTCACGGATCACCTTTTTTCATCAGAAAATTGATTTTTTGGACTGTAGAAAAATGCATTCAAAATGTCATTTGGATTGAGCCTCATGTTGAATAATTACTTTTTAAAGACCCAATGTGACCAAAATTGCCATTTTTACAGACTTTTTCTCCTACTCAGAAGCTTCTATTTCGACCAATTTCAGGCATTTAAATGACTCTAAAAACACTTATTTTAGTTCCAAAAGTGATAATTAACATGCAATAGTCATTTACAGTCAAAAAATTAAACATAAAAAAATTACAATTTCTGACCATCTGGAGAAAGTCCGACAGGTCACTGGTCACCGTTTTTTATCAGAAAATTGATTTTTTGGACTATAGAAAAATGTATACAAAATGTCATTTGGATTGAGACTCATGTTGAATTACTACTTTTAAAGCCTCAATGTGACCAAAAATGCCATTTTTACAGACTTTTTATCCTACTCAGAAGCTTCTATTTCGACCAATTTCAGGCATTAAAATGACTCTAAACACACTTATTTTGGTTCCAAAAGTGATAATTAACATGCAATAGTAATTTACAGTGAAAAAATTAAACGTAAAAAAATTACAATTTCTGACCATCTGGAGAAAGTTCGACAGGCCACGGGTCACTGTTTTTCATCAGAAAATGGATTTTTTGGACTGTAGAAAAATGTATTCAAAATGTCATTTGGATTGTGTCTCATGTTGAATAACTACTTTTTAAAGCCCCAATTTGACCAAAATTGCCATTTTTACAGACTTTTTCTCCTACTCAAAAGCATCTATTTCGACCAATTTCAGGCATTTAAATGACTCTAAACACACTTATTTTAGTTCCAAAAGTGATAATTAACATGCAATAGTCATTTACAGTCAAAAAATTAAACATAAACAAATTACAATTTCTGACCATCTGGAGAAAGTTCGACAGGTCATGGGTCACCGTTTTTCATCAGAAAATGGATTTTTTGGACTATAGAAAAATGTATACAAAATGTCTTTTGGATTGAGACTCATGTTGAATTACTACTTTTTAAAGCCTCAATGTGACCAAATTTGCCATTTTTACAGACTTTTTCTCCTACTCAGAAGCTTCTATTTCGACCAATTTCAGGCATTTAAATGACTCTAAACACACTTATTTTAGTTCCAAAAGTGATAATTAACATGCAATAGTCATTTACAGTCAAAAAATTAAACATAAAAAAATTACAATTTCTGACCATCTGGAGAAAGTTCGACAGGTCACGGGTCACCGTTTTTCATCAGAAAATGGATTTTTTGGACTATAGAAAAATGTATACAAAATGTCATTTGGATTGAGACTCATGTTGAATTACTACTTTTTAAAGCCTCAATGTGACCAAAATTGCCATTTTTACAGACTTTTTCTCCTACTCAGAAGCTTCTATTTCGACCAATTTCAGGCATTTAAATGACTCTAAACACACCTATTTTAGTTCCAAAAGTGATAATTAACATGCAATAGTCATTTACAGTCAAAAAATTAAACATAAAAAAATTACAATTTCTGACCATCTGGAGAAAGTTCGACAGGTCACGGGTCAATGTTTTTCATCAGAGAATTGATTTTTTGGACTATAGAAAAATGTATACAAAATGTCATTTGGATTGAGACTCATGTTGAATTACTACTTTTTAAAGCCTCAATGTGACCAAAACTGCCATTTTTACAGACATTTTCTCATACTCGGAAGCTTCTATTTCGACCAATTACAGGCATTTAAATGACTCTAAACACACTTATTTTTGTTCCAAGAGTTCTAATTCACATGCAATAGTCATTTACAGTCAAAAAATTAAACATAAAAAAATTACAATTTCTGACCATCTGGTGAAAGTTCGACAGGTCACGGGTCATTGTTTTTCATCAGAAAATAGTTTTTTTGGACTGTAGAAAAATTCATTCAAAATGTCATTTAGATTGAGCCTCATGTTGACTAACCACTTTTTAACGCCTCAATGTGATCAAAATTGCTATTTTTACAGACTTTTTCTCCTACTGAGAAGCTTCTATTTCTGCCAATTTCAGGCATTAAAAAGACTCTAAACACACTTATTTTAGTTCCAAAAGTGATAATTCACATGCAATAGTCATTTACAGTCAAAAAATTAAACATAAAAAAATTACAATTTCTGACCATCTGGAGAAATTTCGACAGGTCACGGGAACTGTTTTTCATCAGAAAATTGATTTTTTGGACTGTAGAAAAATGTATTCAAAATGTCATTCGGATTGAGACTCATGTAAAATAACTTCTTTTTAAAGCCTCAATGTGACCAAAATTGCCATTTTTACAGATTTTTTATACTACTCAAAAGCTTCTATTTCGACAAATTTCAGGTATTAAAATGACTCTAAACAAACTTATTTTAGTTCCAAAAGTGATAATTCACATGCAATAGTCATTTACAGTCAAAAAATTAAATATAAAAAAATTATCATTTCTGACCATCTGGAGAAAGTTCGACAGGTCACGGATCACCTTTTTTCATCAGAAAATTGATTTTTTGGACTGTAGAAAAATGCATTCAAAATGTAATTTGGATTGAGCCTCATGTTGAATAATTACTTTTTAAAGACCCAATGTGACCAAAATTGCCATTTTTTACAGACTTTTTCTCCTACTCAGAAGCTTCTATTTCGACCAATTTCAGGCATTTAAATGACTCTAAACACACTTATTTTAGTTCCAAAAGTGATAATTAACATGCAATAGTCATTTACAGTCAAAAAATTAAACATAAAAAAATTACAATTTCTGACCATCTGGAGAAAGTTCGACAGGTCACTGGTCACCGTTTTTCATCAGAAAATTGATTTTTTGGACTATAGAAAAATGTATACAAAATGTCATTTGGATTGAGACTCATGTTGAATTACTACTTTTTAAAGCCTCAATGTGACCAAAACTGCCATTTTTACAGACTTTTTATCCTAATCAGAAGCTTCTATTTCGACCAATTTCAGGCATTAAAATGACTCTAAACACACTTATTTTAGTTCCAAAAGTGATAATTAACATGCAATAGTAATTTACAGTGAAAAAATTAAACGTAAAAAAATTACAATTTCTGACCATCTGGAGAAAGTTCGACAGGCCACGTGTCACCGTTTTTCATCAGAAAATGGATTTTTTGGACTGTAGAAAAATGTATTCAAAATGTCATTTGGATTGTGCCTCATGTTGAATAACTATTTTTTAAAGCCTCATTGTGACCAAAATTGCCATTTTCACAGACTTATTCTACTACTCAGAAGCTTCTATTTCGACCAATTTCAGGCATTAAAATTACTCTAAACACACCTATTTTAGTTCCAAAACTGATAATTCACATGCAAAAGTCATTTACAGTCAAAAAATTAAACATAAAAAAATTACAATTTCTGAACATCTGGAGAAAGTTTGAAAGGTCACAGGTCATCGTTTTTCATCAGAAAATTGTTTATTTGGACTGTAGAAAAATTCATTCAAAATGTCATTTGGATTGTGTCTCATGTTGAATTACTATTTTTTAAAGCCTCTATTTGACCAAAATTGCCATTTTTACAGTCTTTTTCTCCTACTCAAAAGCTTCTATTTTGACCAATTTCAGGCATTAAAATGACTCTAAACACAATTATTTTAGTTCCAAAAGTGATAATTCACATGCAATAGTCATTTACAGTCAAAAAATTAAACATAAAAAAATTACAATTTCTGACCATCTGGAGAAAGTTCGACAGGTCACGGGTCACCGTTTTTCATCAGAAAATGGATTTTTTGGACTATAGAAAAATGTATACAAAATGTCATTTGGATTGAGAGTCATGTTGAATTACTACTTTTTAAAGCCTTAATGTGACCAAAATTGCCATTTTTACAGACTTTTTCTCCTACTCAGAAGCTTCTATTTCGACCAATTTCAGGCATTTAAATGACTCTAAACACACTTATTTTAGTTCCAAAAGTGATAATTAACATGCAATAGTCATTTACAGTCAAAAAATTAAACATAAAAAAATTACAATTTCTGACCATCTGGAGAAAGTTCGACAGGTCACGGGTCAATGTTTTTCATCAGCGAATTGATTTTTTGGACTATAGAAAAATGTATACAAAATGTCATTTGGATTGAGACTCATGTTGAATTACTACTTTTTAAAGCCTCAATGTGACCAAAACTGCCATTTTTACAGACATTTTCTCATACTCGGAAGCTTCTATTTCGACCAATTACAGTCATTTAAATAACTCTAAACACACTTATTTTTGTTCCAAGAGTTCTAATTCACATGCAATAGTCATTTACAGTCAAAAAATTAAACATAAAAAAATTACAATTTCTGACCATCTGGTGAAAGTTCGACAGGTCACGGGTCACCGTTTTTCATCAGAGAATTGATTTTTTGGACTATAGAAAAATGTATACAAAATGTCATTTAGATTGAGACTCATGTTGAATTACTACTTTTTAAAGCCTCATTGTGACCAAAATTGCCATTTTCACAGACTTATTCTCCTACTCAGAAGCTTCTATTTCGACCAATTTCAGGCATTAAAATGACTCTAAACACACTTATTTTAGTTCCAAAAGTGATAATTCACATGCAAAAGTCATTTACAGTCAAAAAATTAAACATAAAAAAATTACAATTTCTGACCATCTGGAGAAAGTTCGACAGGTCACGGGTCACCGTTTTTCAACAGAAAATGGATTTTTTGGACTGTAGAAAAATGTTTTCAAAATGTCATTTGGATTGAGACTCATGTTGAATTACTACTTTTTAAAGCCCCAAATTGACCAAAATTGCCATTTTTACAGACTTTTTCTCCTACTCAAAAGCTTCAATTTCGACCAATTTCAGGCAATTAAATGACTCTAAACACACTTATTTTAGTTCCAAAAGTGATAATTCACATGCAATAGTCATTTACAGTCAAAAAACTTAAACCTAAAAAAATTACAATTTCTGACCATCTGGAGAAAGTTCGACAGGTCACGGGTCACCGTTTTTCATCAGAAAATTGATTTTTTGGACTGTAGAAAAATGTATTCAAAATGTCATTTGGATTGTGTCTCATGTTGAATAACTCCTTTTTAAAGCCCCAATTTGACCAAAATTGCCATTTTTACAGACTTTTTCTCCTACTCAAAAGCATCTATTTCGAACAATTTCAGGCATTTAAATGACTCTAAACACACTTATTTTAGTTCCAAAAGTGATAATTAACGTGCAATAGTCATTTACAGTCAAAAAATTAAACATAAACAAATTACAATTTCTGACCATCTGGAGAAAGTTCGACAGGTCATGGGTTACCGTTTTTCATCAGAAAATGGATTTTTTGGACTATAGAAAAATGTATACAAAACGTCATTTGGATTGAGACTCATGTTGAATTACTACTTTTTAAAGCCTCAATGTGACCAAAACTGCCATTTTTACAGTCATTTTCTCATACTCGGAAGCTTCTATTTCGACCAATTACAGGCATTTAAATGACTCTAAACACACTTATTTTTGAGCCAAGAGTTCTAATTCACATGCAATAGTCATTTACAGTCAAAAAATTAAACATGAAAAAATTACAATTTCTGACCATCTGGTGAAAGTTCGACAGGTCACGGGTCATTGTTTTTCATCAGAAAATTGTTTTTTTGGACTGTAGAAAAATTCATTCAAAATGTCATTTAGATTGAGCCTCATGTTGACTAACCACTTTTTAACGCCTCAATGTGACCAAAATTGCTATTTTTACAGACTTTTTCTCCTTCTGAGAAGCTTCTATTTCTGCCAATTTCAGGCATTAAAAAGACTCTAAACACACTTATTTTAGTTCCAAAAGTGATAATTCACATGCAATAGTCATTTACAGTCAAAAAATTAAACATAAAAAAATTACAATTTCTGACCATCTGGAGAAATTTCGACAGGTCACGGGAACTGTTTTTCATCAGAAAATTGATTTTTTGGACTGTAGAAAAATGTATTCAAAATGTCATTTGGATTGAGACTCATGTAAAATAACTACTTTTTAAAGCCTCATGTGACCAAAATTGCCATTTTTACAGACTTTTTCTCCTACTCAGAAGCTTCTATTTCGACCAATTTCAGGCATTTAAATGACTCTAAACACACTTATTTTAGTTCCAAAAGTGATAATTAACATGCAATAGTCATTTACAGTCAAAAAATTAAACATAAAAAAATTACAATTTCTGACCATCTGGAGAAAGTTCGACAGGTCACAGGTCACCGTTTTTCATCAGAAAATGGATTTTTTGGACTATAGAAAAATGTATACAAAATGTCATTTGGATTGAGACTCATGTTGAATTACTACTTTTTAAAGCCTCAATGTGACCAAAACTGCCATTTTTACAGACTTTTTCTCATACTCGGAAGCTTCTATTTCGACCAATTACAGGCATTTAAATGACTCTAAACACACTTATTTTTGTTCCAAGATTTCTAATTCACATAAAATAGTCATTTACAGTCAACAAATTAAACATAAAAAAATTACAATTTCTGACCATCTGGTGAAAGTTCGACAGGTCACGGGTCATTGTTTTTCATCAGAAAACTGTTTTTTTGGACTGTAGAAAAATTCATTCAAAATGTTATTTAGATTGAGCCTCATGTTGACTAACCACTTTTTAACGCCTCAATGTGACCAAAATTGCTATTTTTACAGACTTTTTCTCCTACTGAGAAGCTTCTATTTTTGCCAATTTCAGGCATTAAAAAGACTCTAAACACACTTATTTTAGTTCCAAAAGTGATAATTCACATGCAATAGTCATTTACAGTCAAAAAATTAAACATAAAAAAATTACAATTTCTGACCATCTGGAGAAATTTCGGCAGGTCACGGGAACTGTTTTTCATCAGAAAATTGATTTTTTGGACTGTAGAAAAATGTATTCAAAATGTCATTTGGATTGAGACTCATGTAAATAACTACTTTTTAAAGCCTCAATGTGACCAAAATTGCCATTTTTACAGACTTTTTCTCCTACTCAGAAGCTTCTATTTCGACCAATTTCAGGCATTTAAATGACTCTAAACACACTTATTTTATTTCCAAAAGTGATAATTAACATGCAATAGTCATTTACAGTCAAAAAATTAAACATAAAAAAATTACAATTTCTGACCATCTGGAGAAAGTTCGATAGGTCACGGGTCACCGTTTTTCATCAGAAAATGGAATTTTTGGACTATAGAAAAATGTATACAAAATGTAATTTGGATTGAGACTCATGTTGCATTACTACTTTTTAAAGCCTCAATGTGACCATAACTGCCATTTTTACAGACTTTTTATCCTACTCAGAAGCTTCTATTTCGACCATTTCAGGCATTAAAATGACTCTAAACACACTTATTTTAGTTCCAAAAGTGATAATTAACATGCAATAGTAATTTACAGTCAAAAAATTAAACGTAAAAAAATTACAATTTCTGACCATCTGGAGAAAGTTCGACAGGCCACGGGTCACCGTTTTTCATCAGAAAATGGAGTTTTTGGACTGTAGAAAAATGTATTCAAAATGTCATTTGGATTGTGCCTCATGTTGAATAACTATTTTTTAAAGCCAAATTGTGACCAAAATTGCCATTTTCACAGACTTATTCTCCTACTCAGAAGCTTCTATTTCGACCAATTTCAGGCATTAAAATGACTCTAAACACAATTATTTTAGTTCCAAAAGTGATAATTCACATGCAATAGTCATTTACAGTCAAAAAATAAAGTTAAAAAAATTACAATTTCTGACCATCTGGAGAAAGTTTGACACGTCACGGGTGATCGTTTTTCATCAGAAAATTGTTTTTTTGGACTGTAGAAAAATTCATTCAAAATGTCATTTGGATTGAGCCTCATGTTGAATAACTACTTTTTAAAGCCTCCATGTGACCAAAATTGCCATCTTTACAGACTTTTTCTCCTACTAAAAAGCTTCTATTTCGAACAATTTCAGGCATTTAAAAGACTCTAAACACACTTATTTTAGTTACAAAAGTGATAATTCACATGCAATAGTCATTTACAGTCAAAAAATTAAACATAAAAAAATTACAATTTCTGACCATCTGGAGAAAGTTGGACAGGTCACGGGTCACCGTTTTTCATCAGAAAATGGATTTTTTGGACTATAGAAAAATGTATACAAAATGTCATTTGGATTGAGACTCATGTTGAATAACTACTTTTTAAAGCCCCAATTTGACCAAAATTGCCATTTTTACAGATTTTTTATCATACTCAAAAGCTTCTATTTCGACAAATTTCAGGCATTAAAATGACTCTAAACGCACCTATTTTAGTTCCAAAAGTGATAATTCACATGCAATAGTCATTTACAGTCAAAAAATAAAGTTAAAAAAATTACAATTTCTGACCATCTGGAGAAAGTTCGACAGGTCACGGGTCATCGTTTTTCATCAGAAAATTGTTTTTTTGGACTGTAGAAAAATGTATACAAAATGTCATTTGGATTGTGCCTCATGTTGAATAACTATTTTTTAAAGCCTCATTGTGACCAAAATTGCCATTTTCACAGACTTATTCTCCTACTCAGAAGCTTCTATTTCGACCAATTTCAGGCATTAAAATGACTCTAAACACACTTATTTTAGTTCCAAAACTGATAATTCACATGCAAAAGTCATTTACAGTCAAAAAATTAAACATAAAAAAATTACAATTTCTGACCATCTGGAGAAAGTTCGACAGGTCACGGGTCACCGTTTTTCATCAGAAAATGGATTTTTTGGACTGTAGAAAAATGTTTTCAAAATGTCATTTGGATTGAGCCTCTTGTTGAATAACTACTTTTTAAAGCCCCAATTTGACCAAAATTGCCATTTTTACAGATTTTTTATCCTACTCAAAAGCTTCTATTTCGACAAATTTCAGGTATTAAAATGACTCTAAACAAACTTATTTTAGTTCCAAAAGTGATAATTCACATGCAATAGTCATTTACAGTCAGAAAATTAAATATAAAAAAATTATCATTTCTGACCATCTGGAGAAAGTTCGACAGGTCACGGATCACCTTTTTTCATCAGAAAATGGATTTTTTGGACTGTAGAAAAATGCATTCAAAATGTCATTTGGATTGTGTCTCATGTTGAATTACTACTTTTTAAAGCCTCTATTTGACCAAAATTGCCAATTTTACAGTCTTTTTCTCCTACTCAGAAGCTTCTATTTTGACCAATTTCAGGCATTAAAATGACTCTAAACACAATTATTTTAGTTCCAAAAGTGATAATTCACATACAATAGTCATTTACAGTCAAATAATTAAACATTAAAAAATTACAATTTCTGAACATCTGGAGAAAGTTTGACAGGTCACAGGTCATCGTTTTTCAACAGAAAATGGATTTTTTGGACTATAGAAAAATGTTTTCAAAATGTTTTTTGGATTGAGCCTCTTGTTGAATAACTACTTTTTAAAGCCCCAATTTGACCAAAATCGCCATTTTTACAGATTTTTTATCATACTCAAAAGCTTATATTTCGACAAATTTCAGGCATTAAAATGACTCTAAACGCACCTATTTTAGTTCCAAAAGTGATAATTCACATGCAATAGTCATTTACAGTCAAAAAATAAAGTTAAAAAAATTACAATTTCTGACCATCTGGAGAAAGTTTGACAGGTCACGGGTCATCGTTTTTCATCAGAAAATTGTTTTTTTGGACTGTAGAAAAATTCATTCAAAATGTCATTTGGATTGTGTCTCATGTTGAATTACTACTCTTTAAAGCCTCTATTTGACCAAAATTGCCATTTTTACAGTCTTTTTCTCCTACTCAGAAGCTTCTATTTTGACCAATTTCAGGCATTAAAATGACTCTAAACACAATTATTTTAGTTCCAAAAGTGATAATTCACATGCAATAGTCAATTACAGTCAAAAAATTAAACTTAAAAAAATTACAATTTCTGACCATCTGGAGAAAGTTCGACAGGTCACGAATCATCATTTTTCATCAGAAAATAGTTTTTTTGGACTGTAGAAAAATTCATTCAAAATGTCATTTGGATTGCGACTCGTGTTGAATTACTACTTTTTAAAGCCTCCATGTGACCAAAATTGCAATTTTTACAAACTTCTTCTCCCACTAAAAAGCTTCTATTTTGAACAATTTCAGGCATTTAAAAGACTCTAAACACACTTATTTTAGTTACAAAAGTGATAATTCACATGCAATAGTCATTTACAGTCAAAAAATCAAACATAAAAAAATTGCAATTTCTGACCATCTCGAGAAAGTTCGACAGGTCACGGGTCATCGTTTTTCATCAGAAAATTGTTTTTTTGGAGTGTAGAAAAATTCATTCAAAATGTCATTTGGATTGAGACTCATGTTGAATTACTACTTTTTAAAGCCTCTATGTGACCAAAATTGCCATTTTTACAGACTTTTTCTCCTACTCAGAAGCTTCTATTTCTACCAATTTCAGGCATTAAAAAGACTCTAAACACACTTATTTTAGTTACAAAAGTGATAATTCACATACAATAGTCATTAACAGCCAAAAACTTAAACAATAAAAAATTACCAATTCTGACCATCTGGAGAATGTTCGACAGGTCACGGGACACTGTTTTTCATCAGAAAATAGATTTTTTTAACTTTACAAAAATGTATTCAAAATGTCATTTGGATTGTGTCTCATGTTGAATAACTACTTTTTAAAGCCTCAATGTGACCAAAATTGCCATTTTTATAGACTTTTTCTACTACTCAGAAGCTTCTATTTCGACCAATTTCAGGCATTAATATGACTCTAAACACACTTCTTTTAGTTCCAAAAGTGATAATTCACATGCAATAGTCATTTACAGTCAAAAAATTAAACATAAAAAAATTACAATTTCTGACCATCTGGAGAATGTTCGAAAGGTCACGGGACACTGTTTTTCATCAGAAAATAGATTTTTTTGACTTTACAAAAAATGTATTCAAAATGTCATTTGGATTGTGTCTCATGTTGAATAACTACTTTTTAAAGCCTCAATGTGACCAAAATTGCCATTTTTATAGACTTTTTCTCCTACTCAGAAGCTTCTATTTCGACCAATTTCAGGCATTAATATGACTCTAAACACACTTCTTTTAGTTCCAAAAGTGATAATTCACATGCAATAGTCACTTACAGTCAAAAAATTAAAGTAAAAAAAATTACAATTTCTGACCATCTGGAGAAAGTTCGACAGGTCATCGTTTTTCATCAGAAAATTGTTTTTTTGGACTGTAGAAAAATTCATTCAAAATGCCATTTGGATTGAGACTCATGTTGAATTTCTACTTTTTAAAGCCTCTATGTGACCAAAATTGCCATTTTTACAGACTTTTTCTCCTACTCAGAAGCTTCTATTTCGACCAATTACAGGCATTTAAATGATTCTAAACACACTTATTTTTGTTCCAAGAGTTCTATTTCACATGCAATAGTCATTTAGAGTCAAAAAATTCAACATAAAAAAATTACAATTTCTGACCATCTGGAGAAAGTTCGACAGGTCACGGGTCACCGTTTTCCATCAGAAAATGGATTTTGTGGACTGTAAGGGTGGCGTAGTTCGCGAAGTAGCACTTCACGAAGCTACGCAAAGTGAAGTTCGCACTACACGAGCTACGCGTAGCACTTCGCGAACTGCGTAGTAACATGTTCGCACTGTGCAAGATGTTGTTTTCAATGATTGCACAGTGCGGACAAGCAACCGGCACTGTGCAATCATTGAAAATGGCATCTTGCACAGTGCGAGCTGTAGTTTTCTGCTGCTCGAGTAGATTTTTACTCGAGCAGCAGCTTTCTCAACGCGAACTGGTAGTTTCTCATCGCGAGCAGTCGCGAGCATACGCGACCCCTCGCAATGAGAAACCTGACCTCCTCGCGTTGGGAATCTCGCCGGGAGGTTTATTTTACATGCTCGCGATCGCGAACAAGGAAAAAGTCTCGCCGGGATGTCATTTTGCTTGCTCGCGGTCGCCAACTTGACGTTGAGGACCGCGAGCAAGCAAAAAATGACCGCAGCACTACGCAACACTACGCTACGCGTGTTCGCACTGTGCTACGTGCAGTTCGCGTAGTGCGAAGTAGCGCGAACTTCGCAAACTACGCGAGCGTAGCGTAGTGCTTCACCCAGGCCTAGTGGACTGTAGAAAAATGTATTCAAAATGTCATTTGGATTGAGCCTCATGTTGAATAACTACTTTTTAAAGCCCCAATTTGACCAAAATTGCCATTTTTACAGACTTTTTCTCCTACTCAAAAGTTTCTATTTCGACCAATTTCAGGCATTTAAATGACTTTAAACAAACTTATTTTAGTTCCAAAAGTGATAATTAACATGCAATAGTCATTTACAGTCAAAAAATTAAACATAAAAAAAATACAATTTCTGACCATCTGGAGAAAGTTCGACAGGTCACGGGTCACCGTTTTTCATTAGAAAATGGATTTTTTGGACTGTAGAAAAATGTATTCAAAATGTCATTTGGATTGAGACGCATGTTGAATAACTACTTTTTAAAGCCTCAATGTGACCAAAATTGCCATTTTTACAGACTTTTTCTCCTACTCAGAAGCTTCTATTTCTACCAATTTCAGGCATTAAAATGACTCTAAACACACTTATTTTAGTTCCAAAAGTGATAATTCACATGCAATAGTCATTTACAGTCAAAAATTTAAAGTAAAAAAAATTACAATTTCTGACAATCTGGAGAAAGTTCGACAGGTCACGGGTCATCGTTTTTCATCAGAAAATTGTTTTTTTGGAGTGTAGAAAAATTCATTCAAAATGTCATTTGGATTGAGACTCATGTTGAATTACTACTTTTTAAAGCCTCTATGTGACCAAAATTGCCATTTTTACAGACTTTTTCTCCTACTCAGAAGCTTCTATTTCTACCAATTTCAGGCATTAAAAAGACTCTTAACACACTTATTTTAGTTACAAAAGTGATAATTCACATACAATAGTCATTTACAGCCAAAAACTTAAACAATAAAAAATTACCAATTCTGACCATCTGGAGAATGTTCGACAGGTCACGGGACACTGTTTTTCATCAGAAAATTGTTTTTTTTGACTTTGGAAAAATGTATTGAAAATGTCATTTGGATTGTGTCTCATGTTGAATAACTACTTTTTAACCCCTTCAATGCCCATGACGAGCTGGACTCGTCATGGGCTGCGGTGGCGCTGTGCCCATGACGAGTCCAGCTCGTCATGAACTCCGCCCGCTAATGAAAGGCGCGGCACTGGGCGGGGAAAGGGGCGGGCATGCAAGGGGTTAAAGCCCCAATTTGACCAAAATTGCCATTTTTACAGACTTTTTCTCCTACTGAGAAGCTTCTATTTCGGCCAATTTCAGGAATTAAAAAGAATCTAAACAGACTTATGTTAGTTCCAAAAGTGATAATTCACATGCAATAGTCATTTACAGTCAAAAAATTAAACATAAAAAAATTACAATTTCTGACCATCTGGAGAAATTTCGACAGGTCACGGGACACTGTTTTTCATCAGAAAATTGATTTTTTTGACTTTAGAAAAATGTATTGAAAATGTCATTTGGATTGTGTCTCATGTTGAATAACTACTTTTTAAAGCCCCAATTTGACCAAAATTGCCATTTTTACAGACTTTTTCTCCTACTGAGAAGCTTCTATTTCTGCCAATTTCAGGAATTAAAAAGACTCTAAACACACTTTTTTTAGTTCCAAAAGTGATAATTCACATGCAATAGTCATTTACAGTCAAAAAATTAAACATAAAAAAATTACAATTTCTGACCATCTGGAGAAATTTCGACAGGTCACGGGAACTGCTTTTCATCAGAAAATGGATTTTTTGGACTGTAGAAAAATGTATTCAAAATTTCATTTGGATTGAGACTCATGTTGAATAACTACTTTTTAAAGCCTCAATGTGACCAAAATTGCCATTTTTACAGACATTTTCTCCTACTCAGAAGTTTCTATTTCTACCAATTTCAGGCATTAAAATGACTCTAAACGCACTTATTTTAGTTACAAAAGTGAGAATTCACATGCAATAGTCATTTACAGTCAAAAACTTAAACAATAAAAAATTACCAATTCTGACCATCTGGAGAATGTTCGACAGGTCACGGGACACTGTTTTTCATCAGAAAATTGATTTTTTTGACTTTAGAAAAATGTATTAAAAATGTCATTTGGATTGTGTCTCATGTTGAATAACTACTTTTTAAAGCCCCAATTTGACCAAAATTGCCATTTTTACAGACTTTTTCTCCTACTCAAAAGCTTCTATTTCGACCAATTTGAGGCAATTAAATGACTCTAAACACACTTATTTTAGTTCCAAAAGTGATAATTAACATGCAATAGTCATTTACAGTCAAAAACGTAAACAATAAAAAATTACCAATCTGACCCTCTGTAGAATGTTCGACAGGTCACGGGTCATCATTTTTCATCCGAAAAATGTTTTTTTTGGACTGTAGAAAAATGTATTCAAAATGTCATTTGGATTGTGCCTCATGTTGAATAACTACTTTTTAAAGCCTCAATGTGACCAAAATTGACATTTTTACAGACTTTTTCTCCTAATCAGAAGCTTCTATTTCGACCCATTTCAGGCATTCAAATGACTCTAAACACACTTATTTTAGTTCCAAAAGTGATAATTCACATGCAATAGTCATTTACAGTCAAAAAACTTAAACATAAAAAAATTACAATTTCTGACCATCTTGAGAAAGTTCGACAGGTCACGGGTCACCGTTTTTCATCAGAAAATAGATTTTTTGGACTGTAGAAAAATGTATTCAAAATGTCATTTGGATTGTGTCTCATGTTGAATAGCTACTTTTTAAAGCCCCAATTTGACCAAAATTGCCATTTTACAGACTTTTTCTCCTACTCAAAAGCATCTATTTCGACCAATTTCAGGCATTTAAATGACTCTAAACACACTTATTTTAGTTCCAAAAGTGAAAATTAACATGCAATAGTCATTTACAGTAAAAAAAACTTAAACATAAAAAAATTACAATTTCTGACCATCTGGAGAAAGTTCGACAGGTCACAGGTCACCGTTTTTCATCAGAAAATGGATTTTTTGGACTATAGAAAAATGTATACAAAATGTCATTTGGATTGAGACTCATGTTGAATTACTACTTTTTAAAGCCTCAATTTGACCAAAACTGCCATTTTTACAGACTTTTTCTCATACTCGGAAGCTTCTATTTCGACCAATTACAGGCATTTAAATGACTCTAAACACACTTATTTTTGTTCCAAGAGTTCTAATTCACATGCAATAGTCATTTACAGTCAAAAAATTAAACATAAAAAAATTACAATTTCTGACCATCTGGTGAAAGTTCGACAGGTCACGGGTCATTGTTTTTCATCAGAAAATTGTTTTTTTGGACTGTAGAAAATTTCATTCAAAATGTCATTTGGATTAAGCCTCATGTTGACTAACCACTTTTTAACGCATTAATGTGACCAAAATTGCCATGTTTACAGACTTTTTCTCCTACTGAGAAGCTTCTATTTCTGCCAATTTCAGGCATTAAAAAGACTCTAAACACACTTATTTTAGTTCCAAAAGTGATAATTCACATGCAATAGTCATTTACAGTCAAAAAATTAAACATAACAAAAATTACAATTTCTGACCATCTGGAGAAAGTTCGACAGGTCACGGGTCACCGTTTTTCATCAGAAAATAGATTTTTTGGACTGTAGAAAAATGTATTCAAAATGTCATTTGGATTGTGTCTCATGTTGAATAGCTACTTTTTAAAGCCCCAATTTGACCAAAATTGCCATTTTTACAGACTTTTTCTCCTACTCAAAAGCATCTATTTCGACCAATTTCAGGCATTTAAATGACTCTAAACACACTTATTTTAGTTCCAAAAGTGATAATTAACATGCAATAGTAATTTACAGTCAAAAAACTTAAACATAAAAAAATTACAATTTCTGACCATCTGGAGAAAGTTCGACAGGTCACAGGTCACCGTTTTTCATCAGAAAATGGATTTTTTGGACTATAGAAAAATGTATACAAAATGTCATTTGGATTGAGACTCATGTTGAATTACTACTTTTTAAAGCCTCAATGTGACCAAAACTGCCATTTTTACAGACTTTTTCTCATACTCGGAAGCTTCTATTTCAACCAATTACAGGCATTTAAATGACTCTAAACACACTTATTTTTGTTCCAAGAGTTCTAATTCACATGCAATAGTCATTTACAGTCAAAAAATTAAACATAAAAAAATTACAATTTCTGACCATCTGGTGAAAGTTCGACAGGTCACGGGTCATTGTTTTTCATCAGAAAATTATTTTTTTGAACTGTAGAAAAATTCATTCAAAATGTCATTTGGATTGAGCCTCATGTTGACTAACCACTTTTTAACGCATTAATGTGACCAAAATTGCCATGTTTACAGACTTTTTCTCCTACTGAGAAGCTTCTATTTCTGCCAATTTCAGGCATTAAAAAGACTCTAAACACACTTATTTTAGTTCCAAAAGTGATAATTCACATGCAATAGTCATTTACAGTCAAAAAATTAAACATACAAAAATTACAATTTCTGACCATCTGGAGAAATTCCGACAGGTCACGGGAACTGTTTTTCATCAGAAAATTGATTTTTTGGACTGTAGAAAAATGTATTCAAAATGTCATTTGGATTGAGACTCATGTAAAATAACTACTTTTTAAAGCCTCAATGTGACCAAAATTGCCATTTTTACAGACTTTTTCTCCTACTCAGAAGCTTCTATTTCGACCAATTTCAGGCATTTAAATGACTCTAAACACACTTTTTTTCGTTCCAAAAGTGATAATTAACATGCAATAGTCATTTACAGTCAAAAAATTAAACATAAAAAAATTACAATTTCTGACCATCTGGAGTAAGTTCGACAGGTCACGGATCACCAATTTTCATCAGAAAATGGATTTTTTGGACTATAGAAAAATTTATACAAAATGTCATTTGGATTGAGACTCACGTTGAATTACTACTTTTTAAAGCCTCAATGTGACCAAAACTGCCATTTTTACAGACTTTTTATCCTACTCAGAAGCTTCTATTTCAACCAATTTCAGGCATTAAAATGACTCTAAACACACTTATTTTAGTTCCAAAAGTGATAATTAACATGCAATAGTAATTTACAGTCAAAGAATTTAACATAAAAAAATTACAATTTCTGACCATCTGGAGAAAGTTCGACAGGACACGGGTCACCGTTTTTCATCAGAAAATTGTTTTTTTGGAGTGTAGAAAAATTCATTCAAAATGTCATTTGGATTGAGACTCATGTTGAATTACTACTTTTTAAAGCCTCTATGTGACCAAAATTGCCATTTTTACAGACTTTTTCTCCTACTCAGAAGCTTCTATTTTTACCAATTTCAGGCATTAAAAAGACTCTTAACACACTTATTTTAGTTACAAAAGTGATAATTCACATACAATAGTCATTTACAGCCAAAAACTTAAACAATAAAAAATTACCAATTCTGACCATCTGGAGAATGTTCGACAGGTCACGGGACACTGTTTTTCATCAGAAAATTGTTTTTTTTGACTTTAGAAAAATGTATTGAAAATGTCATTTGGATTGTGTCTCATGTTGAATAACTACTTTTTAAAGCCCCAATTTGACCAAAATTGCCATTTTTACAGACTTTTTCTCCTACTCAAAAGCTTCTATTTCGACCAATTTGAGGCAATTAAATGACTCTAAACACACTTATTTTAGTTCCAAAAGTGATAATTAACATGCAATAGTCATTTACAGTCAAAAACTTAAACAATAAAAAATTACCAATCTGACCCTCTGTAGAATGTTCGACAGGTCACGGGTCATCATTTTTCATCCGAAAAATGTTTTTTTTGGACTGTAGAAAAATGTATTCAAAATGTCATTTGGATTGTGCCTCATGTTGAATAACTACTTTTTAAAGCCTCAATGTGACCAAAATTGACATTTTTACAGACTTTTTCTCCTAATCAGAAGCTTCTATTTCGACCCATTTCAGGCATTCAAATGACTCTAAACACACTTATTTTAGTTCCAAAAGTGATAATTCACATGCAATAGTCATTTACAGTCAAAAAACTTAAACATAAAAAAATTACAATTTCTGACCATCTGGAGAAAGTTCGACAGGTCACGGGTCACCGTTTTTCATCAGAAAATAGATTTTTTGGACTGTAGAAAAATGTATTCAAAATGTCATTTGGATTGTGTCTCATGTTGAATAGCTACTTTTTAAAGCCCCAATTTGACCAAAATTGCCATTTTTACAGACTTTTTCTCCTACTCAAAAGCATCTATTTCGACCAATTTCAGGCATTTAAATGACTCTAAACACACTTATTTTAGCTCCAAAAGTGATAATTAACATGCAATAGTCATTTACAGTCAAAAAACTTAAACATAAAAAAATTACAATTTCTGACCATCTGGAGAAAGTTCGACAGGTCACAGGTCACCGTTTTTCATCAGAAAATTGATTTTTTGGACTATAGAAAAATGTATACAAAATGTCATTTGGATTGAGACTCATGTTGAATTACTACTTTTTAAAGTCTCAATGTGACCAAAACTGCCATTTTTACAGACTTTTTCTCATACTCGGAAGCTTCTATTTCGACCAATTACAGGCATTTAAATGACTCTAAACACACTTATTTTTGTTCCAAGAGTTCTAATTCACATGCAATAGTCATTTACAGTCAAAAAATTAAACATAAAAAAATTACAATTTCTGACCATCTGGTGAAAGTTCGACAGGTCACGGGTCATTGTTTTTCATCAGAAAATTGTTTTTTTGGACTGTAGAAAAATTCATTCAAAATGTCATTTGGATTAAGCCTCATGTTGACTAACCACTTTTTAACGCATTAATGTGACCAAAATTGCCATGTTTACAGACTTTTTCTCCTACTGAGAAGCTTCTATTTCTGCCAATTTCAGGCATTAAAAAGACTCTAAACACACTTATTTTAGTTCCAAAAGTGATAATTCACATGCAATAGTCATTTACAGTCAAAAAATTAAACATAAAAAAATTACAATTTCTGACCATCTGGAGAAATTTCGACAGGTCACGGGAACTGTTTTTCATCAGAAAAATGATTTTTTGGACTGTAGAAAAATGTATTCAAAATGTCATTTGGATTGAGACTCATGTAAAATAACTACTTTTTAAAGCCTCAATGTGACCAAAATTGCCATTTTTACAGACTTTTTCTCCTACTCAGAAGCTTCTATTTCGACCAATTTCAGGCATTTAAATGACTCTAAACACACTTTTTTTAGTTCCAAAAGTGATAATTAACATGCAATAGTCATTTACAGTCAAAAAATTAAACATAAAAAAATTACAATTTCTGACCATCTGGAGTAAGTTCGACAGGTCACGGATCACCAATTTTCATCAGAAAATGGATTTTTTGGACTATAGAAAAATTTATACAAAATGTCATTTGGATTGAGACTCATGTTGAATTACTACTTTTTAAAGCCTCAATGTGACCAAAACTGCCATTTTTACAGACTTTTTATCCTACTCAGAAGCTTCTATTTCAACCAATTTCAGGCATTAAAATGACTCTAAACACACTTATTTTAGTTCCAAAAGTGATAATTAACATGCAATAGTAATTTACAGTCAAAGAATTAAACATAAAAAAATTACAATTTCTGACCATCTGGAGAAAGTTCGACAGGACACGGGTCACCGTTTTTCATCAGAAAATTGATTTTTTGGACTGTAGAAAAATGTTTTCAAAATGTCATTTGGATTGAGCCTCTTGTTGAATAACTACTTTTTAAAGCCCCAATTTGACCAAAATTGCCATTTTTACAGATTTTTTATCCTACTCAAAAGCTTCTATTTCGACAAATTTCAGGCATTAAAATGACTCTAAACAAACTTATTTTAGTTCCAAAAGTGATAATTCACACGCAATAGTCATTTACAGTCAAATAATTAAACATTAAAAAATTACAATTTCTGAACATCTGGAGAAAGTTTGACAGGTCACAGGTCATCATTTTTCAACAGAAAATTGATTTTTTGGACTGTAGAAAAATGTTTTCAAAATGTCATTTGGATTGAGCCTCTTGTTGAATAACTACTTTTTAAAGCCCCAATTTGACCAAAATTGCCATTTTTACAGATTTTTTATCCTACTCAAAAGCTTCTATTTCGACAAATTTCAGGCATTAAAATGACTCTAAACGCACCTATTTGAGTTCCAAAAGTGATAATTCACATGCAATAGTCATTTACAGTCAAAAAATAAAGTTAAAAAAATTACAATTTCTGACCATCTGGAGAAAGTTCGACAGGTCACAGGTCATCATTTTTCAACAGAAAATTGTTTTTTTGGACTTTAGAAAAATGTATTCAAAATGTCATTTGGATTGAGCCTCATGTTGAATAACTACTTTTTAAAGCCTCCATGTGACCAAAATTGCCATTTTTACAGACTTTTTCTCCTACTAAAAAGCTTCTATTTCGAACAATTTCAGGCATTTAAAAGACTCTAAACACACTTATTTTAGTTACAAAAGTGATAATTCACATGCAATAGTCATTTACAGTCAAAAAATTAAACATAAAAAAATTACATTTTCTGAACCATCTGGAGAAAGTTTGACACGTCACGGGTGATCGTTTTTATCAGAAAATTGTTTTTTTGGACTTTAGAAAAATGTATTCAAAATGTCATTTGGATTGAGACTTATGTTCAATAACTACTTTTTAAAGCCTCAATGTGACCAAAATTGCCATTTTTACAGACTTTTTCTCCTACTCAGAAGCTTCTATTTCGACCAATTTCAGGCATTTAAATGACTCTAAACACACTTATTTTAGTTCCAAAAGTGATAATTAACATGCAATAGTCATTTACAGTCAAAAAATTAAAGTAAAAACAATTACCAATTCTGACCATCTGGAGAATGTTCGACAGGTCACGGGACACTGTTTTACATCAGAAAATGGATTTTTTGGACTGTAGAAAAATGTATTCAAAATGTCATTTGGATTGAGACTCATGTTCAATAACTACTTTTTAAAGCCTCAATGTGACCAAAATTGCCATTTTTACAGACTTTTTCTCCTACTCAGAAGCTTCTGTTTCGACAAATTTCAGGCATTAAAATGACTCTAAACACACTTATTTTAGTTCCAAAAGTGATAATTCACATGCAATAGTCATTTACAGTCAAAAATGTAAAGTAAAAAAAATTACAATTTCTGACAATCTGGAGAAAGTTCGACAGGTCACGGGTCATCGTTTTTCATCAGAAAATTGTTTTTTTGGAGTGTAGAAAAATTCATTCAAAATGTCATTTGGATTGAGACTCATGTTGAATTACTACTTTTTAAAGCCTCTATGTGACCAAAATTGCCATTTTTACAGACTTTTTCTCCTACTCAGAAGCTTCTATTTCTACCAATTTCAGGCATTAAAAAGACTCTTAACACACTTATTTTAGTTACAAAAGTGATAATTCACATACAATAGTCATTTACAGCCAAAAACTTAAACAATAAAAAATTACCAATTCTGACCATCTGGAGAATGTTCGACAGGTCACGGGACACTGTTTTTCATCAGAAAATTGTTTTTTTTTACTTTAGAAAAATGTATTGAAAATGTCATTTGGATTGTGTCTCATGTTGAATAACTACTTTTTAAAGCCCCAATTTGACCAAAATTGCCATTTTTACAGACTTTTTCTCCTACTGAGAAGCTTCTATTTCTGCCAATTTCAGGAATTAAAAAGAATCTAAACAGACTTATTTTAGTTCCAAAAGTGATAATTCACATGCAATAGTCATTTACAGTCAAAAAATTAAACATAAAAAAATTACAATTTCTGACCATCTGGAGAAATTTCGACAGGTCACGGGACAC
Organism: Triturus cristatus; assembly: GCF_964204655.1. Classification (NCBI taxonomy): domain Eukaryota; kingdom Metazoa; phylum Chordata; class Amphibia; order Caudata; family Salamandridae; genus Triturus; species Triturus cristatus. Next base: position 1,088,640,895 of record NC_140591.1, read on the forward strand.
TGTTTTTCATCAGAAAATTGATTTTTTTGACTTTAGAAAAATGTATTGAAAATGTCATTTGGATTGTTACTCATGTTGAATAACTACTTTTTAAAGCCCCAATTTGACCAAAATTGCCATTTTTACAGACTTTTTCTCCTACTGAGAAGCTTCTATTTCTGCCAATTTCGGGAATTAAAAAGACTCTAAACACACTTTTTTTAGTTCCAAAAGTGATAATTCACATGCAATAGTCATTTACAGTCAAAAAATTAAACATAAAAAAATTACAATTTCTGACCATCTGGAGAAATTTCGACAGGTCACGGGAACTGCTTTTCATCAGAAAATGGATTTTTTGGACTGTAGAAAAATGTATTCAAAATTTCATTTGGATTGAGACTCATGTTGAATAACTACTTTTTAAAGCCTCAATGTGACCAAAATTGCCATTTTTACAGACATTTTCTCCTACTCAGAAGTTTCTATTTCTACCAATTTCAGGCATTAAAATGACTCTAAACGCACTTATTTTAGGTACAAAAGTGAGAATTCACATGCAATAGTCATTTACAGTCAAAAACTTAAACAATAAAAAATTACCAATTCTGACCATCTGGAGAATGTTCGACAGGTCACGGGACACTGTTTTTCATCAGAAAATTGATTTTTTTGACTTTAGAAAAAAGTATTAAAAATGTCATTTGGATTGTGTCTCATGTTGAATAACTACTTTTTAAAGCCCCAATTTGACCAAAATTGCCATTTTTACAGACTTTTTCTCCTACTCAAAAGCTTCTATTTCGACCAATTTGAGGGAATTAAATGACTCTAAACACACTTATTTTAGTTCCAAAAGTGATAATTAACATGCAATAGTCATTTACAGTCAAAAACTTAAACAATAAAAAATTACCAATCTGACCCTCTGTAGAATGTTCGACAGGTCACGGGTCATCATTTTTCATCTGAAAAATGTTTTTTTTGGACTGTAGAAAAATGTATTCAAAATGTCATTTGGATTGTGCCTCATGTTGAATAACTACTTTTTAAAGCCTCAATGTGACCAAAATTGACATTTTTACAGACTTTTTCTCCTAATCAGAAGCTTCTATTTCGACCCATTTCAGGCATTCAAATGACTCTAAACACACTTATTTTAGTTCCAAAAGTGATAATTCACATGCAATAGTCATTTACAGTCAAAAAACTTAAACATAAAAAAATTACAATTTCTGACCATCTGGAGAAAGTTCGACAGGTCACGGGTCACCGCTTTTCATCAGAAAATAGATTTTTTGGACTGTAGAAAAATGTATTCAAAATGTCATTTGGATTGTGTCTCATGTTGAATAGCTACTTTTTAAAGCCCCAATTTGACCAAAATTGCCATTTTTACAGACTTTTTCTCATACTCGGAAGCTTCTATTTCGACCAATTACAGGCATTTAAATGACTCTAAACACAATTATTTTAGTTCCAAAAGTGATAATTCACATGCAATAGTCATTTACAGTCAAAAAATTAAACTTAAAAAAATTACAATTTCTGACCATCTGGAGAAAGTTCGACAGGTCACTAATCATCATTTTTTAGCAGAAAATAGTTTTTTTGGACTGTAGAAAAATTCATTCAAAATGTCATTTGGATTGCGACTCGTGTTGAATTACTACTTTTTAAAGCCTCCATGTGACCAAAATTGCAATTTTTACAGACTTCTTCTCCTACTAAAAAGCTTCTATTTTGAACAATTTCAGGCATTTAAAAGACTCTAAACACACTTATTTTAGTTACAAAAGTGATAATTCACATGCAATAGTCATTTACAGTCAAAAAATTAAACATAAAAAAATTACAATTTCTGACCATCTGGAGAAAGTTCGACAGGTCACAGGTCATCATTTTTCAACAGAAAATTGTTTTTTTGGACTTTAGAAAAATGTATTCAAAATGTCATTTGGATTGAGCCTCATGTTGAATAACTACTTTTTAAAGCCTCCATGTGACCAAAATTGCCATTTTTACAGACTTTTTCTCCTACTAAAAAGCTTCTATTTCGAACAATTTCAGGCATTTAAAAGACTCTAAACACACTTATTTTAGTTACAAAAGTGATAATTCACATGCAATAGTCTTTTACAGTCAAAAAATTAAACATAAAAAAATTACATTTTCTGACCATCTGGAGAAAGTTTGACACGTCACGGGTGATCGTTTTTATCAGAAAATTGTTTTTTTGGACTTTAGAAAAATGTATTCAAAATGTCATTTGGATTGAGACTTATGTTCAATAACTACTTTTTAAAGCCTCAATGTGACCAAAATTGCCATTTTTACAGACTTTTTCTCCTACTCAGAAGCTTCTATTTCGACCAATTTCAGGCATTTAAATGACTCTAAACACACTTATTTTAGTTCCAAAAGTGATAATTAACATGCAATAGTCATTTACAGTCAAAAAATTAAAGTAAAAACAATTACCAATTCTGACCATCTGGAGAATGTTCGACAGGTCACGGGACACTGTTTTACATCAGAAAATGGATTTTTTGGACTGTAGAAAAATGTATTCAAAATGTCATTTGGATTGAGACTCATGTTCAATAACTACTTTTTAAAGCCTCAATGTGACCAAAATTGCCATTTTTACAGACTTTTTCTCCTACTCAGAAGCTTCTGTTTCGACAAATTTCAGGCATTAAAATGACTCTAAACACACTTATTTTAGTTCCAAAAGTGATAATTCACATGCAATAGTCATTTACAGTCAAAAATTTAAAGTAAAAAAAATTACAATTTCTGACAATCTGGAGAAAGTTCGACAGGTCACGGGTCATCGTTTTTCATCAGAAAATTGTTTTTTTGGAGTGTAGAAAAATTCATTCAAAATGTCATTTGGATTGAGACTCATGTTAAATTACTACTTTTTAAAGCCTCTATGTGACCAAAATTGCCATTTTTACAGACTTTTTCTCCTACTCAGAAGCTTCTATTTCTACCAATTTCAGGCATTAAAAAGACTCTTAACACACTTATTTTAGTTACAAAAGTGATAATTCACATACAATAGTCATTTACAGCCAAAAACTTAAACAATAAAAAATTACCAATTCTGACCATCTGGAGAATGTTCGACAGGTCACGGGACACTGTTTTTCATCAGAAAATTGTTTTTTTTTTACTTTAGAAAAATGTATTGAAAATGTCATTTGGATTGTGTCTCATGTTGAATAACTACTTTTTAAAGCCCCAATTTGACCAAAATTGCCATTTTTACAGACTTTTTCTCCTACTGAGAAGCTTCTATTTCTGCCAATTTCAGGAATTAAAAAGAATCTAAACAGACTTATTTTAGTTCCAAAAGTGATAATTCACATGCAATAGTCATTTACAGTCAAAAAATTAAACATAAAAAAATTACAATTTCTGACCATCTGGAGAAATTTCGACAGGTCACGGGACACTGTTTTTCATCAGAAAATTGATTTTTTTGACTTTAGAAAAATGTATTGAAAATGTCATTTGGATTGTGTCTCATGTTGAATAACTACTTTTTAAAGCCCCAATTTGACCAAAATTGCCATTTTTACAGACTTTTTCTCCTACTGAGAAGCTTCTATTTCTGCCAATTTCAGGAATTAAAAAGACTCTAAACACACTTTTTTTAGTTCCAAAAGTGATAATTCACATGCAATAGTCATTTACAGTCAAAAAATTAAACATAAAAAAATTACAATTTCTGACCATCTGGAGAAATTTCGACAGGTCACGGGAACTGCTTTTCATCAGAAAATGGATTTTTTGGACTGTAGAAAAATGTATTCAAAATTTCATTTGGATTGAGACTCATGTTGAATAACTACTTTTTAAAGCCTCAATGTGACCAAAATTGCCATTTTTACAGACATTTTCTCCTACTCAGAAGTTTCTATTTCTACCAATTTCAGGCATTAAAATGACTCTAAACGCACTTATTTTAGTTACAAAAGTGAGAATTCACATGCAATAGTCATTTACAGTCAAAAACTTAAACAATAAAAAATTACCAATTCTGACCATCTGGAGAATGTTCGACAGGTCACGGGACACTGTTTTTCATCAGAAAATTGATTTTTTTGACTTTAGAAAAAAGTATTAAAAATGTCATTTGGATTGTGTCTCATGTTGAATAACCACTTTTTAAAGCCCCAATTTGACCAAAATTGCCATTTTTACAGACTTTTTCTCCTACTCAAAAGCTTCTATTTCGACCAATTTGAGGCAATTAAATGACTCTAAACACACTTATTTTAGTTCCAAAAGTGATAATTAACATGCAATAGTCATTTACAGTCAAAAACTTAAACAATAAAAAATTACCAATCTGACCCTCTGTAGAATGTTCGACAGGTCACGGGTCATCATTTTTCATCCGAAAAATGTTTTTTTTGGACTGTAGAAAAATGTATTCAAAATGTCATTTGGATTGTGCCTCATGTTGAATAACTACTTTTTAAAGCCTCAAGGTGACCAAAATTGACATTTTTACAGACTTTTTCTCCTAATCAGAAGCTTCTATTTCGACCCATTTCAGGCATTCAAATGACTCTAAACACACTTATTTTAGTTCCAAAAGTGATAATTCACATGCAATAGTCATTTACAGTCAAAAAACTTAAACATAAAAAAATTACAATTTCTGACCATCTGGAGAAAGTTCGACAGGTCATGGGTCACCGCTTTTCATCAGAAAATAGATTTTTTGGACTGTAGAAAAATGTATTCAAAATGTCATTTGGATTGTGTCTCATGTTGAATAGCTACTTTTTAAAGCCCCAATTTGACCAAAATTGCCATTTTTACAGACTTTTTCTCATACTCGGAAGCTTCTATTTCGACCAATTACAGGCATTTAAATGACTCTAAACACACTTATTTTTGTTCCAAGAGTTCTAATTCACATGCAATAGTCATTTACAGTCAAAAAATTAAACATAAAAAAATTTCAATTTCTGACCATCTGGTGAAAGTTCGACAGGTCACGGGTCATTGTTTTTCATCAGAAAATTGTTTTTTTGGACTGTAGAAAAATTCATTCAAAATGTCATTTGGATTAAGCCTCATGTTGACTAACCACTTTTTAACGCATTAATGTGACCAAAATTGCCATGTTTACAGACTTTTTCTCCTACTGAGAAGCTTCTATTTCTGCCAATTTCAGGCATTAAAAAGACTCTAAACACACTTATTTTAGTTCCAAAAGTGATAATTCACATGCAATAGTCATTTACAGTCAAAAAATTAAACATAAAAAAATTACAATTTCTGACCATCTGGAGAAAGTTTGACACGTCACGGGTGATCGTTTTTATCAGAAAATTGTTTTTTTGGACTTTAGAAAAATGTATTCAAAATGTCATTTGGATTGAGACTTATGTTCAATAACTACTTTTTAAAGCCTCAATGTGACCAAAATTGACATTTTTACAGACTTTTTCTCCTAATCAGAAGCTTCTATTTCGACCCATTTCAGGCATTCAAATGACTCTAAACACACTTATTTTAGTTCCAAAAGTGATAATTCACATGCAATAGTCATTTACAGTCAAAAAACTTAAACATAAAAAAATTACAATTTCTGACCATCTGGAGAAAGTTCGACAGGTCACGGGTCACCGCTTTTCATCAGAAAATAGATTTTTTGGACTGTAGAAAAATGTATTCAAAATGTCATTTGGATTGTGTCTCATGTTGAATAGCTACTTTTTAAAGCCCCAATTTGACCAAAATTGCCATTTTTACAGACTTTTTCTCATACTCGGAAGCTTCTATTTCGACCAATTACAGGCATTTAAATGACTCTAAACACAATTATTTTAGTTCCAAAAGTGATAATTCACATGCAATAGTCATTTACAGTCAAAAAATTAAACTTAAAAAAATTACAATTTCTGACCATCTGGAGAAAGTTCGACAGGTCACTAATCATCATTTTTCATCAGAAAATAGTTTTTTTGGACTGTAGAAAAATTCATTCAAAATGTCATTTGGATTGCGACTCGTGTTGAATTACTACTTTTTAAAGCCTCCATGTGACCAAAATTGCAATTTTTACAGACTTCTTCTCCTACTAAAAAGCTTCTATTTTGAACAATTTCAGGCATTTAAAAGACTCTAAACACACTTATTTTAGTTACAAAAGTGATAATTCACATGCAATAGTAATTTACAGTCAAAAAATTAAACATAACAAAATTACAATTTCTGACCATCTGGAGAAAGTTCGACAGGTCACAGGTCATCATTTTTCAACAGAAAATTGTTTTTTTGGACTTTAGAAAAATGTATTCAAAATGTCATTTGGATTGAGCCTCATGTTGAATAACTACTTTTTAAAGCCTCCATGTGACCAAAATTGCCATTTTTACAGACTTTTTCTCCTACTAAAAAGCTTCTATTTCGAACAATTTCAGGCATTTAAAAGACTCTAAACACACTTATTTTAGTTACAAAAGTGATAATTCACATGCAATAGTCATTTACAGTCAAAAAATTAAACATAAAAAAATTACATTTTCTGACCATCTGGAGAAAGTTTGACACGTCACAGGTGATCGTTTTTATCAGAAAATTGTTTTTTTGGACTTTAGAAAAATGTATTCAAAATGTCATTTGGATTGAGACTTATGTTCAATAACTACTTTTTAAAGCCTCAATGTGACCAAAATTGCCATTTTTACAGACTTTTTCTCCTACTCAGAAGCTTCTATTTCGACCAATTTCAGGCATTTAAATGACTCTAAACACACTTATTTTAGTTCCAAAAGTGATAATTAACATGCAATAGTCATTTACAGTCAAAAAATTAAAGTAAAAACAATTACCAATTCTGACCATCTGGAGAATGTTCGACAGGTCACGGGACACTGTTTTACATCAGAAAATGGATTTTTTGGACTGTAGAAAAATGTATTCAAAATGTCATTTGGATTGAGACTCATGTTCAATAACTACTTTTTAAAGCCTCAATGTGACCAAAATTGCCATTTTTACAGACTTTTTCTCCTACTCAGAAGCTTCTGTTTCGACAAATTTCAGGCATTAAAATGACTCTAAACACACTTATTTTAGTTCCAAAAGTGATAATTCACATGCAATAGTCATTTACAGTCAAAAATTTAAAGTAAAAAAAATTACAATTTCTGACAATCTGGAGAAAGTTCGACAGGTCACGGGTCATCGTTTTTCATCAGAAAATTGTTTTTTTGGAGTGTAGAAAAATTCATTCAAAATGTCATTTGGATTGAGACTCATGTTGAATTACTACTTTTTAAAGCCTCTATGTGACCAAAATTGCCATTTTTACAGACTTTTTCTCCTACTCAGAAGCTTCTATTTCTACCAATTTCAGGCATTAAAAAGACTCTTAACACACTTATTTTAGTTACAAAAGTGATAATTCACATACAATAGTCATTTACAGCCAAAAACTTAAACAATAAAAAATTACCAATTCTGACCATCTGGAGAATGTTCGACAGGTCACGGGACACTGTTTTTCATCAGAAAATTGTTTTTTTTTTACTTTAGAAAAATGTATTGAAAATGTCATTTGGATTGTGTCTCATGTTGAATAACTACTTTTTAAAGCCCCAATTTGACCAAAATTGCCATTTTTACAGACTTTTTCTCCTACTGAGAAGCTTCTATTTCTGCCAATTTCAGGAATTAAAAAGAATCTAAACAGACTTATTTTAGTTCCAAAAGTGATAATTCACATGCAATAGTCATTTACAGTCAAAAAATTAAACATAAAAAAATTACAATTTCTGACCATCTGGAGAAATTTCGACAGGTCACGGGACACTGTTTTTCATCAGAAAATTGATTTTTTTGACTTTAGAAAAATGTGTTGAAAATGTCATTTGGATTGTGTCTCATGTTGAATAACAACTTTTTAAAGCCCCAATTTGACCAAAATTGCCATTTTTACAGACTTTTTCTCCTACTGAGAAGCTTCTATTTCTGCCAATTTCAGGAATTAAAAAGACTCTAAACACACTTTTTTTAGTTCCAAAAGTGATAATTCACATGCAATAGTCATTTACAGTCAAAAACTTAAACAATAAAAAATTACCAATTCTGACCATCTGGAGAATGTTCGACAGGTCACGGGACACTGTTTTTCATCAGAAAATTGATTTTTTTGACTTTAGAAAAAAGTATTAAAAATGTCATTTGGATTGTGTCTCATGTTGAATAACCACTTTTTAAAGCCCCAATTTGACCAAAATTGCCATTTTTACAGACTTTTTCTCCTACTCAAAAGCTTCTATTTCGACCAATTTGAGGCAATTAAATGACTCTAAACACACTTATTTTAGTTCCAAAAGTGATAATTAACATGCAATAGTCATTTACAGTCAAAAACTTAAACAATAAAAAATTACCAATCTGACCCTCTGTAGAATGTTCGACAGGTCACGGGTCATCATTTTTCATCCGAAAAATGTTTTTTTTGGACTGTAGAAAAATGTATTCAAAATGTCATTTGGATTGTGCCTCATGTTGAATAACTACTTTTTAAAGCCTCAATGTGACCAAAATTGACATTTTTACAGACTTTTTCTCCTAATCAGAAGCTTCTATTTCGACCCATTTCAGGCATTAAAATGACTCTAAACACACTTATTTTAGTTCCAAAAGTGATAATTCACATGCAAAAGTCATTTACAGTCAAAAAATTAAACATAAAAAAATTACAATTTCTGACCATCTGGAGAAAGTTCGACAGGTCACGGGTCACCGCTTTTCATCAGAAAATAGATTTTTTGGACTGTAGAAAAATGTATTCAAAATGTCATTTGGATTGTGTCTCATGTTGAATAGCTACTTTTTAAAGCCCCAATTTGACCAAAATTGCCATTTTTACAGACTTTTTCTCATACTCGGAAGCTTCTATTTCGACCAATTACAGGCATTTAAATGACTCTAAACACACTTATTTTTGTTCCAAGAGTTCTAATTCACATGCAATAGTCATTTACAGTCAAAAAATTAAACATAAAAAAATTTCAATTTCTGACCATCTGGTGAAAGTTCGACAGGTCACGGGTCATTGTTTTTCATCAGAAAATTGTTTTTTTGGACTGTAGAAAAATTCATTCAAAATGTCATTTGGATTAAGCCTCATGTTGACTAACCACTTTTTAACGCATTAATGTGACCAAAATTGCCATGTTTACAGACTTTTTCTCCTACTGAGAAGCTTCTATTTCTGCCAATTTCAGGCATTAAAAAGACTCTAAACACACTTATTTTAGTTCCAAAAGTGATAATTCACATGCAATAGTCATTTACAGTCAAAAAATTAAACATAAAAAAATTACAATTTCTGACCATCTGGAGAAAGTTCGACAGGTCACGGGTCACCGTTTTTCATCAGAAAATAGATTTTTTGGACTGTAGAAAAATGTATTCAAAATGTCATTTGGATTGTGTCTCATGTTGAATAGCTACTTTTTAAAGCCCCAATTTGACCAAAATTGCCATTTTTACAGACTTTTTCTCCTACTCAAAAGCATCTATTTCGACCAATTTCAGGCATTTAAATGACTCTAAACACACTTATTTTAGTTCCAAAAGTGATAATTAACATGCAATAGTCATTTACAGTCAAAAAACTTAAACATAAAAAAATTACAATTTCTGACCATCTGGAGAAAGTTCGACAGGTCACAGGTCACCGTTTTTCATCAGAAAATGGATTTTTTGGACTATAGAAAAATGTATACAAAATGTCATTTGGATTGAGACTCATGTTGAATTACTACTTTTTAAAGCCTCAATGTGACCAAAACTGCCATTTTTACAGACTTTTTCTCATACTCGGAAGCTTCTATTTCGACCAATTACAGGCATTTAAATGACTCTAAACACACTTATTTTTGTTCCAAGAGTTCTAATTCACATGCAATAGTCATTTACAGTCAAAAAATTAAACATAAAAAAATTACAATTTCTGACCATCTGGTGAAAGTTCGACAGGTCACGGGTCATTGTTTTTCATCAGAAAATAGTTTTTTTGAACTGTAGAAAAATTCATTCAAAATGTCATTTGGATTGAGCCTCATGTTGACTAACCACTTTTTAACGCATTAATGTGACCAAAATTGCCATGTTTACAGACTTTTTCTCCTACTGAGAAGCTTCTATTTCTGCCAATTTCAGGCATTAAAAAGACTCTAAACACACTTATTTTAGTTCCAAAAGTGATAATTCACATGCAATAGTCATTTACAGTCAAAAAATTAAACATAAAAAAATTACAATTTCTGACCATCTGGAGAAAGTTCGACAGGTCACGGGTCACCGTTTTTCATCAGAAAATAGATTTTTTGGACTGTAGAAAAATGTATTCAAAATGTCATTTGGATTGTGTCTCATGTTGAATAGCTACTTTTTAAAGCCCCAATTTGACCAAAATTGCCATTTTTACAGACTTTTTCTCCTACTCAAAAGCATCTATTTCGACCAATTTCAGGCATTTAAATGACTCTAAACACACTTATTTTAGTTCCAAAAGTGATAATTAACATGCAATAGTCATTTACAGTCAAAAAACTTAAACATAAAAAAATTACAATTTCTGACCATCTGGAGAAAGTTCGACAGGTCACAGGTCACCGTTTTTCATCAGAAAATGGATTTTTTGGACTATAGAAAAATGTATACAAAATGTCATTTGGATTGAGACTCATGTTGAATTACTACTTTTTAAAGCCTCAATGTGACCAAAACTGCCATTTTTACAGACTTTTTCTCATACTCGGAAGCTTCTATTTCGACCAATTACAGGCATTTAAATGACTCTAAACACACTTATTTTTGTTCCAAGAGTTCTAATTCACATGCAATAGTCATTTACAGTCAAAAAATTAAACATAAAAAAATTACAATTTCTGACCATCTGGTGAAAGTTCGACAGGTCACGGGTCATTGTTTTTCATCAGAAAATAGTTTTTTTGAACTGTAGAAAAATTCATTCAAAATGTCATTTGGATTGAGCCTCATGTTGACTAACCACTTTTTAACGCATTAATGTGACCAAAATTGCCATGTTTACAGACTTTTTCTCCTACTGAGAAGCTTCTATTTCTGCCAATTTCAGGCATTAAAAAGACTCTAAACACACTTATTTTAGTTCCAAAAGTGATAATTAACATGCAATAGTCATTTACAGTCAAAAAATTAAACATAAAAAAATTACAATTTCTGACCATCTGGAGTAAGTTCGACAGGTCACGGATCACCAATTTTCATCAGAAAATGGATTTTTTGGACTATAGAAAAATGTATACAAAATGTCATTTGGATTGAGACTCATGTTGAATTACTACTTTTTAAAGCCTCAATGTGACCAAAACTGCCATTTTTACAGACTTTTTATCCTACTCAGAAGCTTCTATTTCGACCAATTTCAGGCATTAAAATGACTCTAAACACACTTATTTTAGTTCCAAAAGTGATAATTAACATGCAATAGTAATTTACAGTCAAAGAATTAAACATAAAAAAATTACAATTTCTGACCATCTGGAGAAAGTTCGACAGGACACGGGTCACCGTTTTTCATCAGAAAATGGATTTTTTGGACAGTAGAAAAATGTTTTCAAAATGTCATTTGGATTGAGCCTCTTGTTGAATAACTACTTTTTAAAGCCCCAATTTGACCAAAATTGCCATTTTTACAGATTTTTTATCCTACTCAAAAGCTTCTATTTCGACAAATTTCAGGCATTAAAATGACTCTAAACAAACTTATTTTAGTTCCAAAAGTGATAATTCACACGCAATAGTCATTTACAGTCAAATAATTAAACATTAAAAAATTACAATTTCTGAACATCTGGAGAAAGTTTGACAGGTCACAGGTCATCATTTTTCAACAGGAAATTGATTTTTTGGACTGTAGAAAAATGTTTTCAAAATGTCATTTGATTGAGCCTCTTGTTGAATAACTACTTTTTAAAGCCCCAATTTGACCAAAATTGCCATTTTTATAGATTTTTTATCCTACTCAAAAGCTTCTATTTCGACAAATTTCAGGCATTAAAATGACTCTAAACGCACCTATTTTAGTTCCAAAAGTGATAATTCACATGCAATAGTCATTTACAGTCAAAAAATTAAACTTAAAAAAATTACAATTTCTGACCATCTGGAGAAAGTTCGACAGGTCACTAATCATCATTTTTCATCAGAAAAAAGTTTTTTTGGACTGTAGAAAAATTCATTCAAAATGTCATTTGGATTGCGACTCGTGTTGAATTACTACTTTTTAAAGCCTCCATGTGACCAAAATTGCAATTTTTACAGACTTCTTCTCCTACTAAAAAGCTTCTATTTTGAACAATTTCAGGCATTTAAAAGACTCTAAACACACTTATTTTAGTTACAAAAGTGATAATTCACATGCAATAGTCATTTACAGTCAAAAAATTAAACATAAAAAAATTACAATTTCTGACCATCTGGAGAAAGTTCGACAGGTCACTAATCATCATTTTTCAACAGAAAATTGATTTTTTGGACTGTAGAAAAATGTTTTCAAAATGTCATTTGGATTGAGCCTCTTGTTGAATAACTACTTTTTAAAGCCCCAATTTGACCAAAATTGCCATTTTTACAGACTTTTTATCCTACTCAAAAGCTTCTATTTCAACAAATTTCAGGCATTAAAATGACTCTAAACGCACCTATTTTAGTTCCAAAAGTGATAATTCACATGCAATAGTCATTTACAGTCAAAAAGTAAACTTAAAAAAATTACAATTTCTGATCATCTGGAGAAAGTTCGACAGGTCACGAATCATCATTTTTCATCAGAAAATAGTTTTTCGGGACTGTAGAAAAATTCATTCAAAATGTCATTTGGATTGCGACTCGTGTTGAATTACTACTTTTTAAAGCCTCCATGTGACCAAAATTGCAATTTTTACAGACTTTTTATCCTACTCAGAAGCTTCTATTTCGACTAATGTCAGGCATTAAAATGACTCTAAACACACTTATTTTAGTTCCAAAAGTGATAATTAACATGCAATAATCATTTACAGTCAAAAAATTAAACATAAAAAAATTACAATTTCTGACCATCTGGAGAAAGTTTGACACGTCACGGGTGATCGTTTTTATCAGAAAATTGTTTTTTTGGACTTTAGAAAAATGTATTCAAAATGTCATTTGGATTGAGCCTCATGTTGAATAACTACTTTTTAAAGCCTCCATGTGACCAAAATTGCCATTTTTACAGACTTTTTCTCCTACTAAAAAGCTTCTATTTCGAACAATTTCAGGCATTTAAAAGACTCTAAACACACTTATTTTAGTTACAAAAGTGATAATTCACATGCAATAGTCATTTACAGTCAAAAAATTAAACATAAAAAAATTACAATTTCTGACCATCTGGAGAAAGTTTGACACGTCACGGGTGATCGTTTTTATCAGAAAATTGTTTTTTTGGACTTTAGAAAAATGTATTCAAAATGTCATTTGGATTGAGACTTATGTTCAATAACTACTTTTTAAAGCCTCAATGTGACCAAAATTGCCATTTTTACAGACTTTTTCTCCTACTCAGAAGCTTCTATTTCGACCAATTTCAGGCATTAATATGACTCTAAACACACTTCTTTTAGTTCCAAAAGTGATAATTCACATGCAATAGTCATTTACAGTCCAAAGATTAAACATAAAAAAATTACAATTTCTGACCATCTGGAGAAAGTTCGACAGGTCACAGGTCACCGTTTTTCATCAGAAAATGGATTTTTTGGACTGTAGAAAAATGTATTCAAAATGTCATTTGGATTGAGACTCATGTTCAATAACTACTTTTTAAAGCCTCAATGTGACCAAAATTGCCATTTTTACAGACTTTTTCTCCTACTCAGAAGCTTCTGTTTCGACAAATTTCAGGCATTAAAATGACTCTAAACACACTTATTTTAGTTCCAAAAGTGATAATTCACATGCAATAGTCATTTACAGTCAAAAATTTAAAGTAAAAAAAATTACAATTTCTGACAATCTGGAGAAAGTTCGACAGGTCACAGGTCATCGTTTTTCATCAGAAAATTGTTTTTTTGGAGTGTAGAAAAATTCATTCAAAATGTCATTTGGATTGAGACTCATGTTGAATTACTACTTTTTAAAGCCTCTATGTGACCAAAATTGCCATTTTTACAGACTTTTTCTCCTACTCAGAAGCTTCTATTTCTACCAATTTCAGGCATTAAAAAGACTCTTAACACACTTATTTTAGTTACAAAAGTGATAATTCACATACAATAGTCATTTACAGCCAAAAACTTAAACAATAAAAAATTACCAATTCTGACCATCTGGAGAATGTTCGACAGGTCACGGGACACTATTTTTCATCAGAAAATTGTTTTTTTTGACTTTGGAAAAATGTATTGAAAATGTCATTTGGATTGTGTCTCATGTTGAATAACTACTTTTTAAAGCCCCAATTTGACCAAAATTGCCATTTTTACAGACTTTTTCTCCTACTGAGAAGCTTCTATTTCGGCCAATTTCAGGAATTAAAAAGAATCTAAACAGACTTATGTTAGTTCCAAAAGTGATAATTCACATGCAATAGTCATTTACAGTCAAAAAATTAAACATAAAAAAATTACAATTTCTGACCATCTGGAGAAATTTCGACAGGTCACGGGACACTGCTTTTCATCAGAAAATGGATTTTTTGGACTGTAGAAAAATGTATTCAAAATTTCATTTGGATTGAGACTCATGTTGAATAACTACTTTTTAAAGCCTCAATGTGACCAAAATTGCCATTTTTACAGACATTTTCTCCTACTCAGAAGTTTCTATTTCTACCAATTTCAGGCATTAAAATGACTCTAAACGCACTTATTTTAGTTACAAAAGTGAGAATTCACATGCAATAGTCATTTACAGTCAAAAACTTAAACAATAAAAAATTACCAATTCTGACCATCTGGAGAATGTTCGACAGGTCACGGGACACTGTTTTTCATCAGAAAATTGATTTTTTTGACTTTAGAAAAATGTATTAAAAATGTCATTTGGATTGTGTCTCATGTTGAATAACTACTTTTTAAAGCCCCAATTTGAGCAAAATTGCCATTTTTACAGACTTTTTCTCCTACTCAAAAGCTTCTATTTCGACCAATTTGAGGCAATTAAATGACTCTAAACACACTTATTTTAGTTCCAAAAGTGATAATTCACATGCAATAGTCATTTACAGTCAAAAAATTAAACATAAAAAAATTACAATTTCTGACCATCTGGAGAAATTTCGACAGGTCACGGGAACTGCTTTTCATCAGAAAATGGATTTTTTGGACTGTAGAAAAATGTATTCAAAATTTCATTTGGATTGAGACTCATGTTGAATAACTACTTTTTAAAGCCTCAATGTGACCAAAATTGCCATTTTTACAGACATTTTCTCCTACTCAGAAGTTTCTATTTCTACCAATTTCAGGCATTAAAATGACTCTAAACGCACTTATTTTAGTTACAAAAGTGAGAATTCACATGCAATAGTCATTTACAGTCAAAAACTTAAACAATAAAAAATTACCAATTCTGACCATCTGGAGAATGTTCGACAGGTCACGGGACACTGTTTTTCATCAGAAAATTGATTTTTTTGACTTTAGAAAAATGTATTAAAAATGTCATTTGGATTGTGTCTCATGTTGAATAACTACTTTTTAAAGCCCCAATTTGACCAAAATTGCCATTTTTACAGACTTTTTCTCCTACTCAAAAGCTTCTATTTCGACCAATTTGAGGCAATTAAATGACTCTAAACACACTTATTTTAGTTCCAAAAGTGATAATTCACATGCAATAGTCATTTACAGTCAAAAAATTAAACATAAAAAAATTACAATTTCTGACCATCTGGAGAAATTTCGACAGGTCACGGGAACTGCTTTTCATCAGAAAATGGATTTTTTGGACTGTAGAAAAATGTATTCAAAATTTCATTTGGATTGAGACTCATGTTGAATAACTACTTTTTAAAGCCTCAATGTGACCAAAATTGCCATTTTTACAGACATTTTCTCCTACTCAGAAGTTTCTATTTCTACCAATTTCAGGCATTAAAATGACTCTAAACGCACTTATTTTAGTTACAAAAGTGAGAATTCACATGCAATAGTCATTTACAGTCAAAAACTTAAACAATAAAAAATTACCAATTCTGACCATCTGGAGAATGTTCGACAGGTCACGGGACACTGTTTTTCATCAGAAAATTGATTTTTTTGACTTTAGAAAAATGTATTAAAAATGTCATTTGGATTGTGTCTCATGTTGAATAACTACTTTTTAAAGCCCCAATTTGACCAAAATTGCCATTTTTACAGACTTTTTCTCCTACTCAAAAGCTTCTATTTCGACCAATTTGAGGCAATTAAATGACTCTAAACACACTTATTTTAGTTCCAAAAGTGATAATTAACATGCAATAGTCATTTACAGTCAAAAACTTAAACAATAAAAAATTACCAATCTGACCCTCTGTAGAATGTTCGACAGGTCACGGGTCATCATTTTTCATCCGAAAAATGTTTTTTTTGGACTGTAGAAAAATGTATTCAAAATGTCATTTGGATTGTGCCTCATGTTGAATAACTACTTTTTAAAGCCTCAATGTGACCAAAATTGACATTTTTACAGACTTTTTCTCCTAATCAGAAGCTTCTATTTCGACCCATTTCAGGCATTCAAATGACTCTAAACACACTTATTTTAGTTCCAAAAGTGATAATTCACATGCAATAGTCATTTACAGTCAAAAAACTTAAACATAAAAAAATTACAATTTCTGACCATCTTGAGAAAGTTCGACAGGTCACGGGTCACCTTTTTTCATCAGAAAATAGATTTTTTGGACTGTACAAAAATTTATTCAAAATGTCATTTGGATTGTGTCTCATGTTGAATAGCTACTTTTTAAAGCCCCAATTTGACCAAAATTGCCATTTTACAGACTTTTTCTCCTACTCAAAAGCATCTATTTCGACCAATTACAGGCATTTAAATGACTCTAAACACACTTATTTTAGTTCCAAAAGTGATAATTAACATGCAATAGTCATTTACAGTAAAAAAAACTTAAACATAAAAAAATTACAATTTCTGACCATCTGGAGAAAGTTCGACAGGTCACAGGTCACCGTTTTTCATCAGAAAATGGATTTTTTGGACTATAGAAAAATGTATACAAAATGTCATTTGGATTGAGACTCATGTTGAATTACTACTTTTTAAAGCCTCAATTTGACCAAAACTGCCATTTTTACAGACTTTTTCTCATACTCGGAAGCTTCTATTTCGACCAATTACAGGCATTTAAATGACTCTAAACACACTTATTTTTGTTCCAAGAGTTCTAATTCACATGCAATAGTCATTTACAGTCAAAAAATTAAACATAAAAAAATTACAATTTCTGACCATCTGGTGAAAGTTCGACAGGTCACGGGTCATTGTTTTTCATCAGAAAATTGTTTTTTTGGACTGTAGAAAATTTCATTCAAAATGTCATTTGGATTAAGCCTCATGTTGACTAACCACTTTTTAACGCATTAATGTGACCAAAATTGCCATGTTTACAGACTTTTTCTCCTACTGAGAAGCTTCTATTTCTGCCAATTTCAGGCATTAAAAAGACTCTAAACACACTTATTTTAGTTCCAAAAGTGATAATTCACATGCAATAGTCATTTACAGTCAAAAAATTAAACATAACAAAAATTACAATTTCTGACCATCTGGAGAAAGTTCGACAGGTCACGGGTCACCGTTTTTCATCAGAAAATAGATTTTTTGGACTGTAGAAAAATGTATTCAAAATGTCATTTGGATTGTGTCTCATGTTGAATAGCTACTTTTTAAAGCCCCAATTTGACCAAAATTGCCATTTTTACAGACTTTTTCTCCTACTCAAAAGCATCTATTTCGACCAATTTCAGGCATTTAAATGACTCTAAACACACTTATTTTAGTTCCAAAAGTGATAATTAACATGCAATAGTCATTTACAGTCAAAAAACTTAAACATAAAAAAATTACAATTTCTGACCATCTGGAGAAAGTTCGACAGGTCACAGGTCACCGTTTTTCATCAGAAAATGGATTTTTTGGACTATAGAAAAATGTATACAAAATGTCATTTGGATTGAGACTCATGTTGAATTACTACTTTTTAAAGCCTCAATGTGACCAAAACTGCCATTTTTACAGACTTTTTCTCATACTCGGAAGCTTCTATTTCGACCAATTACAGGCATTTAAATGACTCTAAACACACTTATTTTTGTTCCAAGAGTTCTAATTCACATGCAATAGTCATTTACAGTAAAAAAATTAAACATAAAAAAATTACAATTTCTGACCATCTAGTGAAAGTTCGACAGGTCACGGGTCATTGTTTTTCATCAGAAAATTGTTTTTTTGAACTGTAGAAAAATTCATTCAAAATGTCATTTGGATTGAGCCTCATGTTGACTAACCACTTTTTAACGCATTAATGTGACCAAAATTGCCATGTTTACAGACTTTTTCTCCTACTGAGAAGCTTCTATTTCTGCCAATTTCAGGCATTAAAAAGACTCTAAACACACTTATTTTAGTTCCAAAAGTGATAATTCACATGCAATAGTCATTTACAGTCAAAAAATTAAACATAAAAAAATTACAATTTCTGACCATCTGGAGAAATTCCGACAGGTCACGGGAACTGTTTTTCATCAGAAAATTGATTTTTTGGACTGTAGAAAAATGTATTCAAAATGTCATTTGGATTGAGACTCATGTAAAATAACTACTTTTTAAAGCCTCAATGTGACCAAAATTGCCATTTTTACAGACTTTTTCTCCTACTCAGAAGCTTCTATTTTGACCAATTTCAGGCATTTAAATGACTCTAAACACACTTTTTTTCGTTCCAAAAGTGATAATTAACATGCAATAGTCATTTACAGTCAAAAAATTACACATAAAAAAATTACAATTTCTGACCATCTGGAGTAAGTTCGACAGGTCACGGATCACCAATTTTCATCAGAAAATGGATTTTTTGGACTATAGAAAAATGTATACAAAATGTCATTTGGATTGAGACTCATGTTGAATTACTACTTTTGAAAGCCTCAATGTGACCAAAACTGCCATTTTTAAAGACTTTTTATCCTACTCAGAAGCTTCTATTTCGACCAATTTCAGGCATTAAAATGACTCTAAACACACTTATTTTAGTTCCAAAAGTGATAATTAACATGCAATAGTAATTTACAGTCAAAGAATTAAACATAAAAAAATTACAATTTCTGACCATCTGGAGAAAGTTCGACAGGACACGGGTCACCGTTTTTCATCAGAAAATGGATTTTTTGGACTGTAAAAAAATGTTTTCAAAATGTCATTTGGATTGAGCCTCTTGTTGAATAACTACTTTTTAAAGCCCCAATTTGACCAAAATTGCCATTTTTACAGATTTTTTATCCTACTCAAAAGCTTCTATTTCGACAAATTTCAGGCATTAAAATGACTCTAAACAAACTTATTTTAGTTCCAAAAGTGATAATTCACAAGCAATAGTCATTTACAGTCAAATAATTAAACATTAAAAAATTACAATTTCTGAACATCTGGAGAAAGTTTGACAGGTCACAGGTCATCATTTTTCAACAGAAAATTGATTTTTTGGACTGTAGAAAAATGTTTTCAAAATGTCATTTGGATTGAGCCTCTTGTTGAATAACTACTTTTTAAAGCCCCAATTTGACCAAAATTGCCATTTTTACAGATTTTTTATCCTACTCAAAAGCTTCTATTTCGACAAATTTCAGGCATTAAAATGACTCTAAACGCACCTATTTTAGTTCCAAAAGTGATACTTCACATGCAATAGTCATTTACAGTCAAATAATTAAACATTAAAAAATTACAATTTCTGAATATCTGGAGAAAGTTTGACAGGTCACATGTCATGGTTTTTCAACAGAAAATTGATTTTTTGGACTGTAGAAAAATGTTTTCAAAATGTCATTTGGATTGAGCCTCATGTTGAATAACTACTTTTTAAAGCCCCAATTTGACCAAAATTGCCATTTTTACAGACTTTTTCTCCTACTCAAAAGCATCTATTTCGACCAATTTCAGGCATTAAAATGACTCTAAACACAATTATTTTAGTTCCAAAAGTGATAATTCACATGCAATAGTCATTTACAGTCAAAAAATTAAACTTAAAAAAATTACAATTTCTGACCATCTGGAGAAAGTTCGACAGGTCACGAATCATCATTTTTCATCAGAAAATAGTTTTTTTGGACTGTAGAAAAATTCATTCAAAATGTTATTTGGATTGCGACTCGTGTTGAATTACTACTTTTTAAAGCCTCCATGTGACCAAAATTGCAATTTTTACAGACTTCTTCTCCTACTAAAAAGCTTCTATTTTGAACAATTTCAGGCATTTAAAAGACTCTAAACACACTTATTTTAGTTACAAAAGTGATAATTCACATGCAATAGTCATTTACAGTCAAAAAATTAAACATAAAAAAATTACAATTTCTGACCATCTGGAGAAAGTTTGACACGTCACGGGTGATCGTTTTTCATCAGAAAATTGTTTTTTTGGACTTTAGATAAATTTATTCAAAATGTCATTTGGATTGAGCCTCATGTTGAATAACTACTTTTTAAAGCCCCAATTTGACCAAAATTGCCATTTTTACAGACTTTTTCTCCTACTCAAAAGCTTCTATTTCGACCAATTTCAGGCATTTAAATGACTCTAAACAAACTTATTTTAGTTCCAAAAGTGATAATTAACATGCAATAGCCATTTACAGTCAAAAAATTAAACATAAAAAAATTACAATTCCTGACCATCTGGAGAAAGTTCGACAGGTCACAGGTCACCGTTTTTCATCAGAAAATGGATTTTTTGGACTGTAGAAAAATGTATTCAAAATGTCATTTGGATTGAGCCTCATGTTGAATAACTACTTTTTAAAGCCTCAATGTGACCAAAATTGCCATTTTTACAGACTTTTTCTCCTACTCAGAAGCTTCTACTTTCACCAATTTCAGGCATTAAAATCACTCTAAACACACTTATTTTAGTTACAAAAGTAAGAATTCACATGCAATAGTCATTTACAGTCAAAAACTTAAACAATAAAAAATGACCAATTCTGACCATCTGGAGAATGTTCGACAGGTCACGGGTCATCATTTTTCATCCGAAAATTGTTTTTTTTGGACTGTAGAAAAATGTATTCAAAATGTCATTTGGATTGTGCCTCATGTTGAATAACTACTTTTTAAAGCCTCAATGTGACCAAAATTACCATTTTTACAGACTTTTTCTCCTACTCAGAAGCTTCTATTTCGACCAATTTCAGGCATTGAAATGACTCTAAACACACTTATTTTAGTTCCAAGAGTTCTAATTCACATGCAATAGTCATTTACAGTCAAAAAATTAAAGATAAAAAAATTACAATTTCTGACCATCTGGAGAAAGTTCGTCAGGTCACGGGTCACCGTTTTTCAACAGAAAATGGATTTTTTGGACTGTAGAAAAATGTATTCAAAATGTCATTTGGATTGTGTCTCATGTTGAATAACTACTTTTTAAAGCCCCAATTTGACCAAAATTACCATTTTTACAGACTTTTTCTCCTACTCAAAAGCATCTATTTCGACCAATTTCAGGCATTTAAATGACTCTAAACAAACTTATTTTAGTTCCAAAAGTGATAATTCACATGCAATAGTCATTTACAGTCAAAAAATTAAAGTAAAAAAAATTACAATTTCTGACCATCTGGAGAAAGTTCGACAGGTCACGGGTCATCGTTTTTCATCAGAAAATTGTTTTTTTGGAGTGTAGAAAAATTCATTCAAAATGTCATTTGGATTGAGACTCATGTTGAATTACTACTTTTTAAAGCCTCTATGTGACCAAAATTGCCATTTTTACAGACTTTTTCTCCTACTCAGAAGCTTCTATTTCAACCAATTACAGGCATTTAAATGACTCTAAACACACTTATTTTTGTTCCAAGAGTTCTAATTCACATGCAATAGTCATTTACAGTCCAAAAATTCAACATAAAAAAATTACAATTTCTGACCATCTGGTAAAAGTTTCACAGGTCACTGGTCATCGTTTTTCATCAGAAAATGGATTTTTTGGACTGTAGAAAAATGTATTCAAAATGTCATTTGGATTGTGTCTCATGTTGAATAACTACTTTTTAAAGCCTCAATTTGACCAAAATTACCATTTTTACAGACTTTTTCTCCTACTCAAAAGCATCTATTTCGACCAATTTCAGGCATTTAAATGACTCTAAACACACTTATTTTAGTTCCAAAAGTGATAATTCACATGCAATAGTCATTTACAGTCAAAAAATTAAAGTAAAAAAAATTACAATTTCTGACCATCTGGAGAAAGTTCGACAGGTCACGGGTCATCGTTTTTCATCAGAAAATTGTTTTTTTGGAGTGTAGAAAAATTCATTCAAAATGTCATTTGGATTGAGACTCATGTTGAATTACTACTTTTTAAAGCCTCTATGTGACCAAAATTGCCATTTTTACAGACTTTTTCTCCTACTCAGAAGCTTCTATTTCGACTAATTACAGGCATTTAAATGACTCTAAACACACTTATTTTTGTTCCATGAGTTCCAATTCACATGCAATAGTCATTTACAGTCAAAAAATTAAACATAAAAAAATTACAATTTCTGACCATCTGGTAAAAGTTTCACAGGTCACTGGTCATCGTTTTTCATCAGAAAATTGTTTTTTTGGACTGTAGAAAAATTCATTCAAAATGTCATTTGGATTGAGCCTCATGTTGACTAACCACTTTTTAACGCCTCAATGTGACCAAAATTCCCATTTTTACAGACTTTCTCTCCTACTCAGAAGCTTCTATTTCTACCAATTTCAGGCATTAAAAAGACTCTAAACACACCTATTTTAGTTACAAAAGTGATAATTCACATACAATAGCAATTTACAGTCAAAAACTTAAACAATAAAAAATTACCAATTCTGACCATCTGGAGAATGTTCGACAGGTCACGGGACACTGTTTTTCATCAGAAAATAGATTTTTTTGACTTTAGAAAAATGTATTCAAAATGTCATTTGGATTGTGTCTCATGTTGAATAACTACTTTTTAAAGCCTCAATGTGACCAAAATTGCCATTTTTATAGACTTTTTCTCCTACTCAGAAGCTTCTATTTCGACCAGTTTCAGGCATTAATATGACTCTAAACACACTTCTTTTAGTTCCAAAAGTGATAATTCACATGCAATAGTCATTTACAGTCCAAAAATTAAACATAAAAAAATTACAATTTCTGACCATCTGGAGAAAGTTCGACAGGTCACAGGTCACCGTTTTTCATCAGAAAATGGATTTTTTGGACTGTAGAAAAATGTATTCAAAATGTCATTTGGATTGAGACTCATGTTGAATAACTACTTTTTAAAGCCTCAATGTGACCAAAATTGCCATTTTTACAGACTTTTTCTCCTACTCAGAAGCTTCTACTTTCACCAATTTCAGGCATTAAAATGACTCTAAACACACTTATTTTAGTTACAAAAGTAAGAATTCACATGCAATAGTCATTTACAGTCAAAAAATTAAACATAACAAAATTACAATTTCTGACCATCTGGAGAAAGTTCGACAGATCACGGGTCACCATTTTTCATCAGAAAATTGATTTTTTGGACTGTAGAAAAATGTTTTCAAATTGTCATTTGGATTGAGCCTCTTGTTGAATAACTACTTTTTAAAGCCCCAATTTGACCAAAATTGCCATTTTTACAGATTTTTTTTCCTACTCAAAAGCTTCTATTTTGACAAATTTCAGGTATTAAAATGACTCTAAACAAACTTATTTTAGTTCCAAAAGTGATAATTCACATGCATAGTCATTTACAGTCAAAAAATTAAAGTAAAAAAAATTACAATTTCTGACCATCTGGAGAAAGTTCGACAGGTCACGGGTTATCGTTTTTCATCAGAAAATTGTTTTTTTGGAGTGTAGAAAAATTCATTCAAAATGTCATTTGGATTGAGACCCATGTTGAATTACTACTTTTTAAAGCCTCTATGTGACCAAAATTGCCATTTTTACAGACTTTTTCTCCTACTCAGAAGCTTCTATTTCAACCAATTACAGGCATCTAAATGACTCTAAACACACTTTTTTTTGTTCCAAGAGTTCTAATTCACATGCAATAGCCATTTACAGTCAAAAAATTAAACATAAAAAAATTACAATTTCTGACCATCTGGAGAAAGTTCGACAGGTCACGGGTCACCGTTTTTCATCAGAAAATTGATTTTTTGGACTGTAGAAAAATATATTCAAAATGTCATTTGGATTGAGACTCATGTTGAATAACTACTTTTTAAAGCCTCAATGTGACCAAAATTGCCATTTTTACAGACTTTTTCTCCTACTCAGAAGCTTCTACTTCTACCAATTTCAGGCATTAAAATGACTCTAAACACACTTATTTTAGTTACAAAAGTGAGAATTCACATGCAATAGTCATTTACAGTCAAAAACTTAAACAATAAAAAATTACCAATTCTGACCATCTTGAGAATGTTCAACAGGTCACGGGACACTGTTTTTCATCAGAAAATTGATTTTTTTGACTTTAGAAAAATGTATTGAAAATATCATTTGGATTGTGTCTCTTGTTGAATAACTACTTTTTAAAGCCCCAATTTGACCAAAATTGCCATTTTTACAGACTTTTTCTCCTACTCAAAAGCTTCTATTTCGACCAATTTCAGGCAATTAAATTTCTCTAAACACACTTATTTTAGTTCCAAAAGTGATAATTAACATGCAATAGTCATTTACAGTCCAAAAATTAAACATAAAAAAATTACAATTTCTGACCATCTGGAGAAATTTCGACAGGTCACGGGACACTGCTTTTCATCAGAAAATGGATTTTTTGGACTGTAGAAAAATGTATTCAAAATTTCATTTGGATTGAGACTCATGTTGAATAACTACTTTTTAAAGCCTCAATGTGACCAAAATTGCCATTTTTACAGACATTTTCTCCTACTCAGAAGTTTCTATTTCTACCAATTTCAGGCATTAAAATGACTCTAAACGCACTTATTTTAGTTACAAAAGTGAGAATTCACATGCAATAGTCATTTACAGTCAAAAACTTAAACAATAAAAAATTACCAATTCTGACCATCTGGAGAATGTTCGACAGGTCACGGGACACTGTTTTTCATCAGAAAATTGATTTTTTTGACTTTAGAAAAATGTATTAAAAATGTCATTTGGATTGTGTCTCATGTTGAATAACTACTTTTTAAAGCCCCAATTTGACCAAAATTGCCATTTTTACAGACTTTTTCTCCTACTCAAAAGCTTCTATTTCGACCAATTTGAGGCAATTAAATGACTCTAAACACACTTATTTTAGTTCCAAAAGTGATAATTCACATGCAATAGTCATTTACAGTCAAAAAATTAAACATAAAAAAATTACAATTTCTGACCATCTGGAGAAATTTCGACAGGTCACGGGAACTGCTTTTCATCAGAAAATGGATTTTTTGGACTGTAGAAAAATGTATTCAAAATTTCATTTGGATTGAGACTCATGTTGAATAACTACTTTTTAAAGCCTCAATGTGACCAAAATTGCCATTTTTACAGACATTTTCTCCTACTCAGAAGTTTCTATTTCTACCAATTTCAGGCATTAAAATGACTCTAAACGCACTTATTTTAGTTACAAAAGTGAGAATTCACATGCAATAGTCATTTACAGTCAAAAACTTAAACAATAAAAAATTACCAATTCTGACCATCTGGAGAATGTTCGACAGGTCACGGGACACTGTTTTTCATCAGAAAATTGATTTTTTTGACTTTAGAAAAATGTATTAAAAATGTCATTTGGATTGTGTCTCATGTTGAATAACTACTTTTTAAAGCCCCAATTTGACCAAAATTGCCATTTTTACAGACTTTTTCTCCTACTCAAAAGCTTCTATTTCGACCAATTTGAGGCAATTAAATGACTCTAAACACACTTATTTTAGTTCCAAAAGTGATAATTAACATGCAATAGTCATTTACAGTCAAAAACTTAAACAATAAAAAATTACCAATCTGACCCTCTGTAGAATGTTCGACAGGTCACGGGTCATCATTTTTCATCCGAAAAATGTTTTTTTTGGACTGTAGAAAAATGTATTCAAAATGTCATTTGGATTGTGCCTCATGTTGAATAACTACTTTTTAAAGCCTCAATGTGACCAAAATTGACATTTTTACAGACTTTTTCTCCTAATCAGAAGCTTCTATTTCGACCCATTTCAGGCATTCAAATGACTCTAAACACACTTATTTTAGTTCCAAAAGTGATAATTCACATGCAATAGTCATTTACAGTCAAAAAACTTAAACATAAAAAAATTACAATTTCTGACCATCTTGAGAAAGTTCGACAGGTCACGGGTCACCGTTTTTCATCAGAAAATAGATTTTTTGGACTGTAGAAAAATTTATTCAAAATGTCATTTGGATTGTGTCTCATGTTGAATAGCTACTTTTTAAAGCCCCAATTTGACCAAAATTGCCATTTTACAGACTTTTTCTCCTACTCAAAAGCATCTATTTCGACCAATTACAGGCATTTAAATGACTCTAAACACACTTATTTTAGTTCCAAAAGTGATAATTAACATGCAATAGTCATTTACAGTAAAAAAAACTTAAACATAAAAAAATTACAATTTCTGACCATCTGGAGAAAGTTCGACAGGTCACAGGTCACCGTTTTTCATCAGAAAATGGATTTTTTGGACTATAGAAAAATGTATACAAAATGTCATTTGGATTGAGACTCATGTTGAATTACTACTTTTTAAAGCCTCAATTTGACCAAAACTGCCATTTTTACAGACTTTTTCTCATACTCGGAAGCTTCTATTTCGACCAATTACAGGCATTTAAATGACTCTAAACACACTTATTTTTGTTCCAAGAGTTCTAATTCACATGCAATAGTCATTTACAGTCAAAAAATTAAACATAAAAAAATTACAATTTCTGACCATCTGGTGAAAGTTCGACAGGTCACGGGTCATTGTTTTTCATCAGAAAATTGTTTTTTTGGACTGTAGAAAATTTCATTCAAAATGTCATTTGGATTAAGCCTCATGTTGACTAACCACTTTTTAACGCATTAATGTGACCAAAATTGCCATGTTTACAGACTTTTTCTCCTACTGAGAAGCTTCTATTTCTGCCAATTTCAGGTATTAAAAAGACTCTAAACACACTTATTTTAGTTCCAAAAGTGATAATTCACATGCAATAGTCATTTACAGTCAAAAAATTAAACATAACAAAAATTACAATTTCTGACCATCTGGAGAAAGTTCGACAGGTCACGGGTCACCGTTTTTCATCAGAAAATAGATTTTTTGGACTGTAGAAAAATGTATTCAAAATGTCATTTGGATTGTGTCTCATGTTGAATAGCTACTTTTTAAAGCCCCAATTTGACAAAATTGCCATTTTTACAGACTTTTTCTCCTACTCAAAAGCATCTATTTCGACCAATTTCAGGCATTTAAATGACTCTAAACACACTTATTTTAGTTCCAAAAGTGATAATTAACATGCAATAGTCATTTACAGTCAAAAAACTTAAACATAAAAAAATTACAATTTCTGACCATCTGGAGAAAGTTCGACAGGTCACAGGTCACCGTTTTTCATCAGAAAATGGATTTTTTGGACTATAGAAAAATGTATACAAAATGTCATTTGGATTGAGACTCATGTTGAATTACTACTTTTTAAAGCCTCAATGTGACCAAAACTGCCATTTTTACAGACTTTTTCTGATACTCGGAAGCTTCTATTTCGACCAATTACAGGCATTTAAATGACTCTAAACACACTTATTTTTGTTCCAAGAGTTCTAATTCACATGCAATAGTCATTTACAGTCAAAAAATTAAACATAAAAAAATTACAATTTCTGACCATCTAGTGAAAGTTCGACAGGTCACGAGTCATTGTTTTTCATCAGAAAATTGTTTTTTTGAACTGTAGAAAAATTCATTCAAAATGTCATTTGGATTGAGCCTCATGTTGACTAACCACTTTTTAACGCATTAATGTGACCAAAATTGCCATGTTTACAGACTTTTTCTCCTACTGAGAAGCTTCTATTTCTGCCAATTTCAGGCATTAAAAAGACTCTAAACACACTTATTTTAGTTCCAAAAGTGATAATTCACATGCAATAGTCATTTACAGTCAAAAAATTAAACATAAAAAAATTACAATTTCTGACCATCTGGAGAAATTCCGACAGGTCACGGGAACTGTTTTTCATCAGAAAATTGATTTTTTGGACTGTAGAAAAATGTATTCAAAATGTCATTTGGATTGAGACTCATGTAAAATAACTACTTTTTAAAGCCTCAATGTGACCAAAATTGCCATTTTTACAGACTTTTTCTCCTACTCAGAAGCTTCTATTTCGACCAATTTCAGGCATTTAAATGACTCTAAACACACTTTTTTTCGTTAGAAAGTGATAATTAACATGCAATAGTCATTTACAGTCAAAAAATTAAACATAAAAAAATTACAATTTCTGACCATCTGGAGTAAGTTCGACAGGTCACGGATCACCAATTTTCATCAGAAAATGGATTTTTTGGACTATAGAAAAATGTATACAAAATGTCATTTGGATTGAGACTCATGTTGAATTACTACTTTTGAAAGCCTCAATGTGACCAAAACTGCCATTTTTAAAGACTTTTTATCCTACTCAGAAGCTTCTATTTCGACCAATTTCAGGCATTAAAATGACTCTAAACACACTTATTTTAGTTCCAAAAGT
Organism: Triturus cristatus; assembly: GCF_964204655.1. Lineage (NCBI taxonomy): Eukaryota > Metazoa > Chordata > Amphibia > Caudata > Salamandridae > Triturus > Triturus cristatus. The sequence goes on from NC_140591.1 coordinate 1,088,669,904, forward strand.
GATAATTAACATGCAATAGTAATTTACAGTCAAAGAATTAAACATAAAAAAATTACAATTTCTGACCATCTGGAGAAAGTTCGACAGGACACGGGTCACCGTTTTTCATCAGAAAATGGATTTTTTGGACTGTAAAAAAATGTTTTCAAAATGTCATTTGGATTGAGCCTCTTGTTGAATAACTACTTTTTAAAGCCCCAATTTGACCAAAATTGCCATTTTTACAGATTTTTTATCCTACTCAAAAGCTTCTATTTCGACAAATTTCAGGCATTAAAATTACTCTAAACAAACTTATTTTAGTTCCAAAAGTGATAATTCACACGCAATAGTCATTTACAGTCAAATAATTAAACATTAAAAAATTACAATTTCTGAACATCTGGAGAAAGTTTGACAGGTCACAGGTCATCATTTTTCAACAGAAAATTGATTTTTTGGACTGTAGAAAAATGTTTTCAAAATGTCATTTGGATTGAGCCTCTTGTTGAATAACTACTTTTTAAAGCCCCAATTTGACCAAAATTGCCATTTTTACAGATTTTTTATCCTACTCAAAAGCTTCTATTTCGACAAATTTCAGGCATTAAAATGACTCTAAACGCACCTATTTTAGTTCCAAAAGTGATACTTCACATGCAATAGTCATTTACAGTCAAATAATTAAACATTAAAAAATTACAATTTCTGAATATCTGGAGAAAGTTTGACAGGTCACAGGTCATGGTTTTTCAACAGAAAATTGATTTTTTGGACTGTAGAAAAATGTTTTCAAAATGTCATTTGGATTGAGCCTCATGTTGAATAACTACTTTTTAAAGCCCCAATTTGACCAAAATTGCCATTTTTACAGACTTTTTCTCCTACTCAAAAGCATCTATTTCGACCAATTTCAGGCATTAAAATGACTCTAAACACAATTATTTTAGTTCCAAAAGTGATAATTCACATGCAATAGTCATTTACAGTCAAAAAATTAAACTTAAAAAAATTACAATTTCTGACCATCTGGAGAAAGTTCGACAGGTCACGAATCATCATTTTTCATCAGAAAATAGTTTTTTTGGACTGTAGAAAAATTCATTCAAAATGTTATTTGGATTGCGACTCGTGTTGAATTACTACTTTTTAAAGCCTCCATGTGACCAAAATTGCAATTTTTACAGACTTCTTCTCCTACTAAAAAGCTTCTATTTTGAACAATTTCAGGCATTTAAAAGACTCTAAACACACTTATTTTAGTTACAAAAGTGATAATTCACATGCAATAGTCATTTACAGTCAAAAAATTAAACATAAAAAAATTACAATTTCTGACCATCTGGAGAAAGTTTGACACGTCACGGGTGATCGTTTTTCATCAGAAAATTGTTTTTTTGGACTTTAGATAAATTTATTCAAAATGTCATTTGGATTGAGCCTCATGTTGAATAACTACTTTTTAAAGCCCCAATTTGACCAAAATTGCCATTTTTACAGACTTTTTCTCCTACTCAAAAGCTTCTATTTCGACCAATTTCAGGCATTTAAATGACTCTAAACAAACTTATTTTAGTTCCAAAAGTGATAATTAACATGCAATAGCCATTTACAGTCAAAAAATTAAACATAAAAAAATTACAATTCCTGACCATCTGGAGAAAGTTCGACAGGTCACAGGTCACCGTTTTTCATCAGAAAATGGATTTTTTGGACTGTAGAAAAATGTATTCAAAATGTCATTTGGATTGAGCCTCATGTTGAATAACTACTTTTTAAAGCCTCAATGTGACCAAAATTGCCATTTTTACAGACTTTTTCTCCTACTCAGAAGCTTCTACTTTCACCAATTTCAGGCATTAAAATCACTCTAAACACACTTATTTTAGTTACAAAAGTAAGAATTCACATGCAATAGTCATTTACAGTCAAAAACTTAAACAATAAAAAATGACCAATTCTGACCATCTGGAGAATGTTCGACAGGTCACGGGTCATCATTTTTCATCCGAAAATTGTTTTTTTTGGACTGTAGAAAAATGTATTCAAAATGTCATTTGGATTGTGCCTCATGTTGAATAACTACTTTTTAAAGCCTCAATGTGACCAAAATTACCATTTTTACAGACTTTTTCTCCTACTCAGAAGCTTCTATTTCGACCAATTTCAGGCATTGAAATGACTCTAAACACACTTATTTTAGTTCCAAGAGTTCTAATTCACATGCAATAGTCATTTACAGTCAAAAAATTAAAGATAAAAAAATTACAATTTCTGACCATCTGGAGAAAGTTCGTCAGGTCACGGGTCACCGTTTTTCAACAGAAAATGGATTTTTTGGACTGTAGAAAAATGTATTCAAAATGTCATTTGGATTGTGTCTCATGTTGAATAACTACTTTTTAAAGCCCCAATTTGACCAAAATTACCATTTTTACAGACTTTTTCTCCTACTCAAAAGCATCTATTTCGACCAATTTCAGGCATTTAAATGACTCTAAACAAACTTATTTTAGTTCCAAAAGTGATAATTCACATGCAATAGTCATTTACAGTCAAAAAATTAAAGTAAAAAAAATTACAATTTCTGACCATCTGGAGAAAGTTCGACAGGTCACGGGTCATCGTTTTTCATCAGAAAATTGTTTTTTTGGAGTGTAGAAAAATTCATTCAAAATGTCATTTGGATTGAGACTCATGTTGAATTACTACTTTTTAAAGCCTCTATGTGACCAAAATTGCCATTTTTACAGACTTTTTCTCCTACTCAGAAGCTTCTATTTCAACCAATTACAGGCATTTAAATGACTCTAAACACACTTATTTTTGTTCCAAGAGTTCTAATTCACATGCAATAGTCATTTACAGTCCAAAAATTCAACATAAAAAAATTACAATTTCTGACCATCTGGTAAAAGTTTCACAGGTCACTGGTCATCGTTTTTCATCAGAAAATGGATTTTTTGGACTGTAGAAAAATGTATTCAAAATGTCATTTGGATTGTGTCTCATGTTGAATAACTACTTTTTAAAGCCTCAATTTGACCAAAATTACCATTTTTACAGACTTTTTCTCCTACTCAAAAGCATCTATTTCGACCAATTTCAGGCATTTAAATGACTCTAAACACACTTATTTTAGTTCCAAAAGTGATAATTCACATGCAATAGTCATTTACAGTCAAAAAATTAAAGTAAAAAAAATTACAATTTCTGACCATCTGGAGAAAGTTCGACAGGTCACGGGTCATCGTTTTTCATCAGAAAATTGTTTTTTTGGAGTGTAGAAAAATTCATTCAAAATGTCATTTGGATTGAGACTCATGTTGAATTACTACTTTTTAAAGCCTCTATGTGACCAAAATTGCCATTTTTACAGACTTTTTCTCCTACTCAGAAGCTTCTATTTCGACTAATTACAGGCATTTAAATGACTCTAAACACACTTATTTTTGTTCCATGAGTTCCAATTCACATGCAATAGTCATTTACAGTCAAAAAATTAAACATAAAAAAATTACAATTTCTGACCATCTGGTAAAAGTTTCACAGGTCACTGGTCATCGTTTTTCATCAGAAAATTGTTTTTTTGGACTGTAGAAAAATTCATTCAAAATGTCATTTGGATTGAGCCTCATGTTGACTAACCACTTTTTAACGCCTCAATGTGACCAAAATTCCCATTTTTACAGACTTTCTCTCCTACTCAGAAGCTTCTATTTCTACCAATTTCAGGCATTAAAAAGACTCTAAACACACCTATTTTAGTTTCAAAAGTAATAATTCACATACAATAGTAATTTACAGTCAAAAACTTAAACAATAAAAAATTACCAATTCTGACCATCTGGAGAATGTTCGACAGGTCACGGGACACTGTTTTTCATCAGAAAATAGATTTTTTTGACTTTAGAAAAATGTATTCAAAATGTCATTTGGATTGTGTCTCATGTTGAATAACTACTTTTTAAAGCCTCAATGTGACCAAAATTGCCATTTTTATAGACTTTTTCTCCTACTCAGAAGCTTCTATTTCGACCAGTTTCAGGCATTAATATGACTCTAAACACACTTCTTTTAGTTCCAAAAGTGATAATTCACATGCAATAGTCATTTACAGTCCAAAAATTAAACATAAAAAAATTACAATTTCTGACCATCTGGAGAAAGTTCGACAGGTCACAGGTCACCGTTTTTCATCAGAAAATGGATTTTTTGGACTGTAGAAAAATGTATTCAAAATGTCATTTGGATTGAGACTCATGTTGAATAACTACTTTTTAAAGCCTCAATGTGACCAAAATTGCCATTTTTACAGACTTTTTCTCCTACTCAGAAGCTTCTACTTTCACCAATTTCAGGCATTAAAATGACTCTAAACACACTTATTTTAGTTACAAAAGTAAGAATTCACATGCAATAGTCATTTACAGTCAAAAAATTAAACATAACAAAATTACAATTTCTGACCATCTGGAGAAAGTTCGACAGATCACGGGTCACCATTTTTCATCAGAAAATTGATTTTTTGGACTGTAGAAAAATGTTTTCAAATTGTCATTTGGATTGAGCCTCTTGTTGAATAACTACTTTTTAAAGCCCCAATTTGACCAAAATTGCCATTTTTACAGATTTTTTTTCCTACTCAAAAGCTTCTATTTTGACAAATTTCAGGTATTAAAATGACTCTAAACAAACTTATTTTAGTTCCAAAAGTGATAATTCACATGCATAGTCATTTACAGTCAAAAAATTAAAGTAAAAAAAATTACAATTTCTGACCATCTGGAGAAAGTTCGACAGGTCACGGGTTATCGTTTTTCATCAGAAAATTGTTTTTTTAGAGTGTAGAAAAATTCATTCAAAATGTCATTTGGATTGAGACCCATGTTGAATTACTACTTTTTAAAGCCTCTATGTGACCAAAATTGCCATTTTTACAGACTTTTTCTCCTACTCAGAAGCTTCTATTTCAACCAATTACAGGCATCTAAATGACTCTAAACACACTTATTTTTGTTCCAAGAGTTCTAATTCACATGCAATAGCCATTTACAGTCAAAAAATTAAACATAAAAAAATTACAATTTCTGACCATCTGGAGAAAGTTCGACAGGTCACGGGTCACCGATTTTCATCAGAAAATTGATTTTTTGGACTGTAGAAAAATGTATTCAAAATGTCATTTGGATTGAGACTCATGTTGAATAACTACTTTTTAAAGCCTCAATGTGACCAAAATTGCCATTTTTACAGACATTTTCTCCTACTCAGAAGCTTCTACTTCTACCAATTTCAGGCATTAAAATGACTCTAAACACACTTATTTTAGTTACAAAAGTGAGAATTCACATGCAATAGTCATTTACAGTCAAAAACTTAAACAATAAAAAATTACCAATTCTGACCATCTTGAGAATGTTCAACAGGTCACGGGACACTGTTTTTCATCAGAAAATTGATTTTTTTGACTTTAGAAAAATGTATTGAAAATATCATTTGGATTGTGTCTCTTGTTGAATAACTACTTTTTAAAGCCCCAATTTGACCAAAATTGCCATTTTTACAGACTTTTTCTCCTACTCAAAAGCTTCTATTTCGACCAATTTCAGGCAATTAAATTTCTCTAAACACACTTATTTTAGTTCCAAAAGTGATAATTAACATGCAATAGTCATTTACAGTCCAAAAATTAAACATAAAAAAATTACAATTTCTGACCATCTGGAGAATGTTCGACAGGTCACGGGTCATCATTTTTCATCCGAAAATTGTTTTTTTTGGACTGTAGAAAAATATATTCAAAATGTCATTTGGATTGTGCCTCATGTTGAATAACTACTTTTTAAAGCCTCAATGTGACCAAAATTGCCATTTTTACAGACTTTTTCTCCTACTCAGAAGCTTCTATTTCGACCAATTTCAGGCATTAAAATGACTCTAAACACACTTATTTTAGTTCCAAGAGTTCTAATTCACATGCAATAGTCATTTACAGTCAAAAAATTAAACATAAAAAAATTGCAATTTCTGACCATCTGGAGAAAGTTCGACAGTTCACGGGTCACCGTTTTTCATCAGAAAATGGATTTTTTGGACTATAGAAATATGTATACAAAATGTCATTTGGATTGAGACTCATGTTGAATTACTAATTTTTAAAGCCTCAATGTGACCAAAACTGCCATTTTTACAGACTTTTTCTCGTACTCGGAAACTTCTATTTCGACCAATTACAGGCATTTAAATTACTCTAAACACACTTATTTTTGTTCCAAGAGTTCTAATTCACATGCAATAGTCATTTACATTCAAAAAATTAAACTTAAAAAAATTACAATTTCTGACCATCCGTTCGACAGGTCACAGGTCATCGTTTTTCATCAGAAAATTGTTTTTTTGGACTGTAGAAAAATTCATTCAAAATGTCACTTGGATTGAGCCTCATGTTGACTAACCACTTTTTAACGCCTCAATGTGACCAAAATTGCCATTTTTACAGACTTTTTCTCCTACTGAGAACCTTCTATTTCTGCAAATTTCAGGCATTAAAAAGACTCTAAACACACATTTTAGTTACAAAAGTGATAATTCACATGCAATAGTCATTTAAAGTCAAAAAATTAAACATAAAAAAATTACAATTTCTGACCATCTGGAGAAAATTCGACAGGTCACGGGTGATCGTTTTTCATCAGAAAATAGTTTTTTTGGACTGTAGAAAAATTCATTCAAAATGTCATTTGGATTGAGCCTCATGTTGACTAACCACTTTTTAACGCCTCAATGTGACCAAAATTGCCATTTTTACAGACTTTTTCTCCTACTGAGAACCTTCTATTTCTGCAAATTTCAGGCATTAAAAAGACTCTAAACACACATTTTAGTTACAAAAGTGATAATTTACATGCAATAGTCATTTAAAGTCAAAAAATTAAACATAAAAAAATTACAATTTCTGACCATCTGGAGAAAATTCGACAGGTCACGGGTGATCGTTTTTCATCAGAAAATTGTTTTTTTGGACTTTAGAAAAATGTATTCAAAATGTCATTTGGATTGAGCCTCATGTTGAATAACTACTTTTTAAAGCCTCCATGTGACCAAAATTGCCATTTTTACAGACTTTTTCTACTACTAAAAAGCTTCTATTTCGAACAATTTCAGGCATTTAAAAGACTCTAAACACACTTATTTTAGTTACAAAAGTGATAATTCACATGCAATAGTCATTTACAGTCAAAAAATCAAACATAAAAAAATTGCAATTTCTGACCATCTGGAGAAAGTTTGACAGGTCACGGGTCACCGTTTTTCATCAGAAAATTGATTTTTTGGACTGTAGAAAAATGTATTCAAAATGTCATTTGGATTGAGACTCATGTTGAATAACTACTTTTTAAAGCCTCAATGTGACCAAAATTGCCATTTTTACAGACTTTTTCTCCTACTCAGAAGCTTCTACTTCTACCAATTTCAGGCATTAAAATGACTCTAAACACACTTATTTTAGTTACAAAAGTGAGAATTCACATGCAATAGTCATTTACAGTCAAAAACTTAAACAATAAAAAATTACCAATTCTGACCATCTTGAGAATGTTCAACAGGTCACGGGACACTGTTTTTCATCAGAAAATTTTTTTGACTTTAGAAAAATGTATTGAAAATGTCATTTGGATTGTGTCTCTTGTTGAATAACTACTTTTTAAAGCCCCAATTTGACCAAAATTGCCATTTTTACAGACTTTTTCTCCTACTCAAAAGCTTCTATTTCGACCAATTTCAGGCAATTAAATTACTCTAAACACACTTATTTTAGTTCCAAAAGTGATAATTAACATGCAATAGTCATTTACAGTCCAAAAATTAAACATAAAAAAATTACAATTTCTGACCATCTGGAGAATGTTCGACAGGTCACGGGTCATCATTTTTCATCCGAAAATTGTTTTTTTTGGACTGTAGAAAAATGTATTCAAAATGTCATTTGGATTGTGCCTCATGTTGAATAACTACTTTTTAAAGCCTCAATGTGACCAAAATTGCCATTTTTACAGACTTTTTCTCCTACTCAGAAGCTTCTATTTCGACCAATTTCAGGCATTCAAATGACTCTAAACACACTTATTTTAGTTCCAAAAGTCAAAATTCACATGCAATAGTCATTTACAGTCAAAAAATTAAACATAAATAATTCCAATTTCTGAATCTGTTGAAAGTTCGACAGGTCTCGGGTCACCGTTTTTCAGCAGAAAATTGATTTTTTGGACTGTAGAAAAATATATTTAAAATGTCATTTGGATTGAGCCTCATGTTGAATAACTACTTTTTAAAGCCCCAATGTGACCAAAATTGCCATTTTTACAGACTTTTTCTCCTCCTCAGAAGCTTCTATTTCGACCAATTTCAGGCATTAAAATGACTCTAAACACACTTATTTTAGTTCCAAGAGTTCTAATTCACATGCAATAGTCATTTACAGTCAAAAAATTAAACATAAAAAAATTACAATTTCTGACCATCTGGAGAAAGCTCGTCAGGTCACGGGTCACCGTTTTTCAACAGAAAATGGATTTTTGGGACTGTAGAAAAATGTATTCAAAATGTCATTTGGATTGTGTCTCATGTTGAATAACTACTTTTTAAAGTCCCAATTTGACCAAAAATACCATTTTTACAGACTTTTTCTCCTACTCAAAAGCATCTATTTCGACCAATTATAGGCATTTAAATGACTCTAAACACACTTATTTTAGTTCCAAAAGTGATAATTAACATGCAATAGTCATTTACAGTCAAAAAATTAAACATCAAAAAATTACAATTTCTGACCATCTGGAGAAAGTTCGACTGGTCACGGGTCACCGTTTTTCATCAGAAAATGGATTTTTTGGACTGTAGAAAAATGTATTCAAAATGTCATTTGGATTGAGACTCATGTAAAATAACTACTTTTTAAAGCCTCAATGTGACCAAAATTGCCATTTTTACAGACTTTTTCTCCTACTCAGAAGCTTCTATTTCGACCAATTTCAGGCATTAAAATGACTCTAAACACACTTATTTTAGGTCCAAAAGTGATAATTCACATGCAATAGTCATTTACAGTAAAAAAATTAAACGTAAAAAAATTACAATTTCTGACCATCTGGAGAAAGTTCGACAGGTCACGGGTCACCGTTTTTCATCAGAAAATGGATTTTTTGGACTGTAGAAAAATGTATTCAAAATGTCATTTGGATTGTGCCTCATGTTGAATAACTATTTTTTAAAGCCTCAATGTGACCAAAATTGCCATTTTTACAGACTTTTTCTCCTACTCAGAAGCTTCTATTTCGACCAATTTCAGGCATTAAAATGACTCTAATCACACTTATTTTAGTTCCAAGAGTTCTAATTCACATGCAATAGTCATTTACAGTCAAAAAATTAAACATAAAAAATTTACAATTTCTGACCATCTGGAGAAAGTTCGACAGGTCACGGGACACTGTTTTTCATCAGAAAATTAATTTTTTTGACTTTAGAAAAATGTATTGAAAATGTCATTTGGATTGTGTCTCATGTTGAATAACTACTTTTTAAAGCCCCAATTTGACCAAAATTGCCATTTTTACAGTCTTTTTCTCCTACTCAGAAGCTTCTATTTTGACCAATTTCATGCATTAAAATCACTCTAAATACAATTATTTTAGTTACAAAAGTGATAATTCACATGCAATGGTCATTTACAGTCAAAAAACTTAAACCTAAAAAAATTACAATTTCTGACCATCTGGAGAAAGTTCGACAGGTCACGGGTCACCGTTTTTCATCAGAAAATTGATTTTTTGGACTGTAGAAAAATTCATTCAAAATGTCATTTGGATTGAGCCTCATGTTGACTAACCACTTTTTACCGCCTCAATGTGACCAAAATTGCCATTTTTACAGACTTTTTCTCCTACTCAGAAGCTTCTATTTCTACCAATTTCAGGCATTAAAAAGACTCTAAACACACTTATTTTAGTTACAAAAGTGATAATTCACATGCAATGGTCATTTACAGTCAAAAAACTTAAACCTAAAAAAATTACAATTTCTGACCATCTGGAGAAAGTTCGACAGGTCGCGGGTCACCGTTTTTCATCAGAAAATTGATTTTTTGGACTGTAGAAAAATTCATTCAAAATGTCATTTGGATTGAGCCTCATGTTGACTAACCACTTTTTACCGCCTCAATGTGATCAAAATTGCCATTTTTACAGACTTTTTCTCTTACTCAGAAGCTTCTATTTCGACCAATTTCAGGCATTAAAATGACTCTAAACACACTTATTTTAGTTCCAAGAGTTCTAATTCACATGCAATAGTCATTTACAGTCAAAAAATTAAACATAAAAAAATTACAATTTCTGACCATCTGGAGAAAGTTCGACAGGTCACGGGTCACCGTTTTTCATCAGAAAATGGATTTTTTGGACTGTAGAAAAATGTATTCAAAATGTCATTTGGATTGTGTCTCATGTTGAATAACTACTTTTTAAAGCCCCAATTTGACCAAAATTACCATTTTTACAGACTTTTTCTCCTACTCAAAAGCATCTATTTCGACCAATTTCAGGCATTTAAATGACTCTAAACACACTTATTTTAGTTCCAAAAGTGATAATTAACATGCAATAGTCATTTACAGTCAAAAAATTAAACATAAAAAAATTGCAATTTCTGACCATCTGGAGAAAGTTCGACAGGTCACGGGTCACCGTTTTTCATCAGAAAATGGATTTTTTGGACTATAGAAATATGTATACAAAATGTCATTTGGATTGAGACTCATGTTGAATTACTAATTTTTAAAGCCTCAATGTGACCAAAACTGGCATTTTTACAGACTTTTTCTCGTACTCGGAAGCTTCTATTTCGACCAATTACAGGCATTTAAATGACTCTAAACACACTTATTTTTGTTCCAAGAGTTCTAATTCACATGCAATAGTCATTTACATTCAAAAAATTAAACTTAAAAAAATTACAATTTCTGACCATCAGTTCGACAGGTCACAGGTCATCGTTTTTCATCAGAAAATAGTTTTTTTGGACTGTAGAAAAATTCATTCAAAATGTCATTTGGATTGAGCCTCATGTTGACTAACCACTTTTTAACGCCTCAATGTGACCAAAATTGCCATTTTTACAGACTTTTTCTCCTACTGAGAACCTTCTATTTCTGCAAATTTCAGGCATTAAAAAGACTCTAAACACACATTTTAGTTACAAAAGTGATAATTTACATGCAATAGTCATTTAAAGTCAAAAAATTAAACATAAAAAAATTACAATTTCTGACCATCTGGAGAAAATTCGACAGGTCACGGGTCACCGTTTTTCATCAGAAAATTGTTTTTTTGGACTTTAGAAAAATGTATTCAAAATGTCATTTGGATTGAGCCTCATGTTGAATAACTACTTTTTAAAGCCTCCATGTGACCAAAATTGCCATTTTTACAGACTTTTTCTACTACTAAAAAGCTTCTATTTCGAACAATTTCAGGCATTTAAAAGACTCTAAACACACTTATTTTAGTTACAAAAGTGATAATTCACATGCAATAGTCATTTACAGTCAAAAAATCAAACATAAAAAAATTGCAATTTCTGACCATCTGGAGAAAGTTTGACAGGTCACGGGTCACCGTTTTTCATCAGAAAATTGATTTTTTGGACTGTAGAAAAATGTATTCAAAATGTCATTTGGATTGAGACTCATGTAAAATAACTACTTTTTAAAGCCTCAATGTGACCAAAATTGCCATTTTTACAGACTTTTTCTCCTACTCAAAAGCTTCTATTTCGACCAATTTCTGGCATTTAAATGATTCTAAACAAACGTATTTTAGTTCCAAAAGTGATAATTAACATGGAATAGTCATTTACAGTCAAAAAATTAAACGTAAAAAAATTACAATTTCTGACCATCTGGAGAAATTTTGACAGGTCACGGGAACTGTTTTTCATTAGAAAATGGATTTTTTGGACTGTAGAAAAATGTATTCAAAATGTCATTTGGATTGAGACTCATGTAAAATAACTACTTTTTAAAGCCTCAATGTGACCAAAATTGCCATTTTTACAGACTTTTTCTCCTACTCAAAAGCTTCTATTTCGACCAATTTCAGGCATTAAAATGACTCTAAACACACTTATTTTAGTTCCAAAAGTGATAATTCACATGCATAGTCATTTACAGTCAAAAAATTAAACTTAAAAAAATTACAATTTCTGACCATCTGGAGAAAGTTCGACAGGTCACGGGTCATTGTTTTTCATCAGAAAATTGTTTTGTAGGACTGTAGAAAAATGTATTCAAAATGTCATTTGGATTGTGCCTCATGTTGAATAACTATTTTTAAAGCTTCAATGTGACCAAAATTGCCATTTTTACAGACTTTTTCTCCTACTCAGAAGCTTCTATTTCGACCAATTTCAGGCATTAAAATGACTCTAAACACACTTATTTTAGTTCCAAGAGTTCTAATTCACATGCAATAGTCATTTACAGTCAAAAAGTTAAACATAAAACAATTACAATTTCTGACCATCTGGAGAAAGTTCGACAGGTCACGGGTCATTGTTTTTCATCAGAAAATTGTTTTTTAGGACTGTAGAAAAATGTTTTCAAAATGTCATTTGGATTGTGTCTCATGTTGAATAACTACTTTTTAAAGCCCCAATTTGACCAAAATTACCATTTTTACAGACTTTTTCTCCTACTTAAAAGCATCTATTTCGACCAATTTCAGGCATTAAAATGACTCTAAACACACTTATTTTAGTTACAAAAGTGATAATTCACATGCAATAGTTCTTTAGAGTCAAAAACGTAAACAATAAAAAATTACCAATTCTGACCATCTGGAGAAAGTTCGACAGGTCACGGGTCACCGTTTTTCATCAGAAAATTGATTTTTTGGACTATAGAAAAATGTATACAAAATGTCATTTGGATTGAGACTCATGTTGAATTACTAATTTTTAAAGCCTCAATGTGACCAAAACTGCCATTTTTACAGACTTTTTCTCGTATTGGAAGCTTCTATTTCGACCAATTACAGGCATTTAAATGACTCTAAACACACTTATTTTTGTTCCAAGAGTTCTAATTCACATGCAATAGTCATTTACATTAAAAAAATTAAACATAAAAAAATTACAATTTCTGACCATCTGGTGAAAGTTCGACAGGTCACGGGTCATTGTTTTTCATCAGAAAATTGTTTTGTAGGATTGTAGAAAAATGTATTCAAAATGTCATTTGGATTGTGCCTCATGTTGAATAACTATTTTTTAAAGCCTCAATGTGACCAAAATTGCAATTTTACAGACTTTTTCTCCTACTCAGAAGCTTCTATTTCTACCAATTTCAGGCATTAAAATGACTCTAAACACACTTATTTTAGTTACAAAAGTGATAATTCACATGCAATAGTCATTTAGAGTCAAAAACGTAAACAATAAAAAATTACCAATTCTGACCATCTGGAGAATGTTCGACAGGTCACGGGACAATGTTTTTCATTAGAAAATTTATTTTTTTTACTTTAGAAAAATGTATTCAAAATGTCATTTGGATTGTGTCTCATGTTAAATAACTACTTTTTAAAGCCTCAATGTGACCAAAATTGCAATTTTACAGTCTTTTTCTCCTACTCAGAAGCTTCTATTTTGACCAATTTCAGGCATTAAAATGACTCTAAACACACTTATTTTAGTTCCAAAAGTGATAATTCACATGCAATAGTCATTTACAGTCAAAAAATTAAACTTAAAAAAATTACAATTTCTGACCATCTGGAGAAAGTTCGACAGGTCACGAATCATCGTTTTTCATCAGAAAATAGTTTTTTTGGACTGTAGTAAAATTCATTCAAAATTTCATTTGGATTGAGACTCATGTTGAATTACTACTTTTTAAAGCCTCCATGTGACCAAAATTGCCATTTTTACAGACTTTTTCTCCTACTAAAAAGCTTCTATTTTGAACAATTTCAGGCATTTAAAAAACTCTAAACACACTTATTTTAGTTACAAAAGTGATAATTCACATGCAATAGTCATTTACAGTCAAAAAATTAAACATAAAAAAATTACAATTTCTGACCATCTGGAGAAAGTTCGACAGGTCACGGGTGATCGTTTTTCATCAGAAAATTGTTTTTTTGGACTTTAGAAAAATTTATTCAAAATGTCATTTGGATTGAGCCTCATGTTGAATAACTTCTTTTTAAACCTCCATGTGACCAAAATTGCCATTTTTGCAGACTTTTTCTCCTACTAAAAAGCTTCTATTTCGAACAATTCCAGGCATTTAAAAGACTCTAAACACACTTATTTTAGTTCCAAAAGTGATAATTAACATGCAATAGTCATTTACAGTCAAAAAATCAAACATAAAAAAATTACAATTTCAGAACATCTGGAGAAAGTTCGACAGGTCACGGATCACCGTTTTTCATCAGGAAATAGATTTTTTGGACTGTAGAAAAATGTATTCAAAATGTCATTTGGATTGAGCCTGATGTTGAATAACAACTTTTTAAAGCCCCAATGTGACCAAAATTGCCATTTTTACAGACTTTTTCTCCTACTCAGAAGCTTCTATTTCTACCAATTTCAGGCATTAAAAAGACTCTAAACACACTTATTTTAGTTCCAAAAGTGATAATTCACATGCATAGTCATTTACAGTCAAAAAATTAAACTTAAAAAAATTACAATTTCTGACCATCTGGAGAAATTTCGACAGGTCAAGGGAACTGTTTTTCATTAGAAAATTGATTTTTTGGACAGTAGAAAAATGTATTCAAAATGTCATTTGGATTGAGACTCATGTAAAATAACTACTTTTTAAAGCCTCAATGTGACCAAAATTGCCATTTTTACAGACTTTTTCTCCTACTCAGAAGCTTCTATTTCGACCAATTTCAGGCATTAAAATGACTCTAAACACAATTATTTTAGTTCCAAAAGTGATAATTCACATGCATAGTCATTTACAGTCAAAAAATTAAACTTAAAAAAATTACAATTTCTGACCATCTGGAGAAAGTTCGACAGGTCACGGGTCATTGTTTTTCATCAGAAAATTGTTTTGTAGGACTGTAGAAAAATGTATTCAAAATGTCATTTGGATTGTGCCTCATGTTGAATAACTAATTTTTAAAGCCTCAATGTGACCAAAATTGCCATTTTTACAGACTTTTTCTCCTACTCAAAAGCTTCTATTTCGACCAATTTCTGGCATTTAAATGACTCTAAACAAACTTATTTTAGTTCCAAAAGTGATAATTCACATACAATAGTCATTTACAGTCAAAAACTTAAACAATAAAAAATTACCAATTCTGACCATCTGGAGCATGTTCGACAGGTCACGGGACACTGTTTTTCATCAGAAAATAGATTTTTTTTACTTTAGAAAAATGTATTCAAAATGTCATTTGGATTGTGTCTTATGTTGAATAACTACTTTTTAAAGCCCCAATTTGACCAAAATTGCCATTTTTACAGACTTTTTCTCCTACTCAAAAGCATATATTTCGACCAATTTCAGGCATTTAAATGACTCTAAACACACTTATTTTAGTTCCAAAAGTGATAATTAACATGCAATAGTCATTTACAGTCAAAAAATAAAACATCAAAAAATTACAATTTCTGACCATCTGGAGAAAGTTCGACAGGTCACGGGTCACCGTTTTTCATCAGAAAATGGATTTTTTGGACTATAGAAAAATGTATACAAAATGCCATGTGGATTGAGACTCATGTTGAATTACTACTTTTTAAAGTCTCAATGTGACCAAAACTGCCATTTTTACAGACTTTTTCTCATACTCGGAAGCTTCTATTTCGACCAATTACAGGCATTTAAATGACTCTAAACACACTTATTTTAGTTCCAAAAGTGATAATTAACATGCAATAGTCATTTACAGTCAAAAAATGAAACATAAAAAAATTACAATTTCTGACCATCTGGAGAAAGTTCGACAGGTCACGGGTCACCGTTTTTCATCAGAAAATGGATTTTTTGGACTGTAGAAAAATTCATTCAAAATGTCATTTGGATTGAGCCTCATGTTGACTAAACACTTTTTAACGCCTCAATGTGACCAAAATTGCTATTTTTACAGACTTTTTCTCCTACTGAGAAGCTTCTATTTCTGCCAATTTCAGGCATTAAAAAGACTCTAAACACACTTATTTTAGTTCCAAAAGTGATAATTCACATGCAATAGTCATTTACAGTCAAAAAATTAAACATAAAAAAATTACAATTTCTGACCATCTGGAGAAATTTCGACAGGTCACGGGAACTGTTTTTCATCAGAAAATGGATCTTTTGGACTGTAGAAAAATGTATTCAAAATGTCATTTGGATTGAGACTAATGTAAAATACCCACTTTTTAAAGCCTCAATGTGACCAAAATTGCCATTTTTACAGACTTTTTCTCCTACTCAGAAGCTTCTATTTCGACAAATTTCAGGCAGTTAAATGACTCTAAACACACTTATTTTAGTTCCAAAAGTGATAATTAACATGCAATAGTCGTTTACAGTCAAAAAATTTAACGTAAAAAAATTACAATTTCTGACCATCTGGAGAAAGTTCGACAGGTCACGCGTCACCGTTTTTCATCAGAAAATGGATTTTTTGGACTGTAGAAAAATGTATTCAAAATGTCATTTGGATTGTGCCTCATGTTGAATAACTATTTTTTAAAGCCTCATTGTGACCAAAACTGCCATTTTTACAGACTCTTTCTCCTACTCAGAAGCTTCTATTTCGACCAATTTCAGGCATTAAAATGACTCTAAATACACTTATTTTAGTTCCAAAAGTGATAATTAACATGCAATAGTAATTTACAGTCAAAAAATTTAACGTAAAAAAATTACAATTTCTGACCATCTGGAGAAAGTTCGACAGGTCACGCGTCACCGTTTTTCATCAGAAAATAGATTTTTTGGACTGTAGAAAAATGTATTCAAAATGTCATTTGGATTGTGCCTCATGTTGAATAACTATTTTTTAAAGCCTCATTGTGACCGAAATTGCCATTTTCACAGACTTATTCTCCTACTCAGAAGCTTCTATTTCGACCAATTTCAGGCATTAAAATGACTCTAAACACACTTATTTTAGTTCCAAAAGTGATAATTCACATGCAAAAGTCATTTACAGTCAAAAAATTAAACATAAAAAATTACAATTTCTGACCATCTGGAGAAAGTTCGACAGGTCACGGGTCACCGTTTTTCATCAGAAAATGGATTTTTTGGACTGTAGAAAAAGGTTTTCAAAATTTCATTTGGATTGAGCCTCTTGTTGAGCCTCTTGTTGAATTTTTAAAGCCCCAATTTGACCAAAATTGCCATTTTTACAGATTTTTTATCCTACTCAAAAGCTTCTATTTCGACAAATTTCAGGTATTAAAATGACTCTAAACAAACTTATTTTAGTTCCAAAAGTGATAATTCACATGCAATAGTAATTTACAGTCAAATAATTAAACATTAAAAAATTACAATTTCTGAACATCTGGAGAAAGTTTGACAGGTCACAGGTCATCGTTTTTCAACAGAAAATTGATTTTTTGGACTGTAGAAAAATGTTTTCAAAATGTCATTTGGATTGAGCCTCTTGTTGAATAACTACTTTTTAAAGCCCCAATTTGACCAAAATTGCCATTTTTACAGATTTTTTATCCTACTCAAAAGCTTCTATTTCGACAAATTTCAGACATTAAAATGACTCTAAACGCTCCTATTTTAGTTACAAAAGTGATAATTCACATGCAATAGTCATTTACAGTCAAAAAATAAAGTTAAAAAAATTACAATTTCTGACCATCTGGAGAAAGTTCGACAGGTCACGGGTCATTGTTTTTCATCAGAAAATTGTTTTGTAGGACTGTAGAAAAATGTATTCAAAATGTCATTTGGATTGTGCCTCATGTTGAATAACTAATTTTTAAAGCCTCAATGTGACCAAAATTGCCATTTTTACAGACTTTTTCTCCTACTCAAAAGCTTCTATTTCGACCAATTTCTGGCATTTAAATGACTCTAAACAAACTTATTTTAGTTCCAAAAGTGATAATTCACATACAATAGTCATTTACAGTCAAAAACTTAAACAATAAAAAATTACCAATTCTGACCATCTGGAGCATGTTCGACAGGTCACGGGACACTGTTTTTCATCAGAAAATAGATTTTTTTTACTTTAGAAAAATGTATTCAAAATGTCATTTGGATTGTGTCTTATGTTGAATAACTACTTTTTAAAGCCCCAATTTGACCAAAATTGCCATTTTTACAGACTTTTTCTCCTACTCAAAAGCATATATTTCGACCAATTTCAGGCATTTAAATGACTCTAAACACACTTATTTTAGTTCCAAAAGTGATAATTAACATGCAATAGTCATTTACAGTCAAAAAATAAAACATCAAAAAATTACAATTTCTGACCATCTGGAGAAAGTTCGACAGGTCACGGGTCACCGTTTTTCATCAGAAAATGGATTTTTTGGACTATAGAAAAATGTATACAAAATGCCATTTGGATTGAGACTCATGTTGAATTACTACTTTTTAAAGTCTCAATGTGACCAAAACTGCCATTTTTACAGACTTTTTCTCATACTCGGAAGCTTCTATTTCGACCAATTACAGGCATTTAAATGACTCTAAACACACTTATTTTAGTTCCAAAAGTGATAATTAACATGCAATAGTCATTTACAGTCAAAAAATGAAACATAAAAAAATTACAATTTCTGACCATCTGGAGAAAGTTCGACAGGTCACGGGTCACCGTTTTTCATCAGAAAATGGATTTTTTGGACTGTAGAAAAATTCATTCAAAATGTCATTTGGATTGAGCCTCATGTTGACTAAACACTTTTTAACGCCTCAATGTGACCAAAATTGCTATTTTTACAGACTTTTTCTCCTACTGAGAAGCTTCTATTTCTGCCAATTTCAGGCATTAAAAAGACTCTAAACACACTTATTTTAGTTCCAAAAGTGATAATTCACATGCAATAGTCATTTACAGTCAAAAAATTAAACATAAAAAAATTACAATTTCTGACCATCTGGAGAAATTTCGACAGGTCACGGGAACTGTTTTTCATCAGAAAATGGATCTTTTGGACTGTAGAAAAATGTATTCAAAATGTCATTTGGATTGAGACTAATGTAAAATACCCACTTTTTAAAGCCTCAATGTGACCAAAATTGCCATTTTTACAGACTTTTTCTCCTACTCAGAAGCTTCTATTTCGACAAATTTCAGGCAGTTAAATGACTCTAAACACACTTATTTTAGTTCCAAAAGTGATAATTAACATGCAATAGTCGTTTACAGTCAAAAAATTTAACGTAAAAAAATTACAATTTCTGACCATCTGGAGAAAGTTCGACAGGTCACGCGTCACCGTTTTTCATCAGAAAATGGATTTTTTGGACTGTAGAAAAATGTATTCAAAATGTCATTTGGATTGTGCCTCATGTTGAATAACTATTTTTTAAAGCCTCATTGTGACCAAAACTGCCATTTTTACAGACTCTTTCTCCTACTCAGAAGCTTCTATTTCGACCAATTTCAGGCATTAAAATGACTCTAAATACACTTATTTTAGTTCCAAAAGTGATAATTAACATGCAATAGTAATTTACAGTCAAAAAATTTAACGTAAAAAAATTACAATTTCTGACCATCTGGAGAAAGTTCGACAGGTCACGCGTCACCGTTTTTCATCAGAAAATAGATTTTTTGGACTGTAGAAAAATGTATTCAAAATGTCATTTGGATTGTGCCTCATGTTGAATAACTATTTTTTAAAGCCTCATTGTGACCGAAATTGCCATTTTCACAGACTTATTCTCCTACTCAGAAGCTTCTATTTCGACCAATTTCAGGCATTAAAATGACTCTAAACACACTTATTTTAGTTCCAAAAGTGATAATTCACATGCAAAAGTCATTTACAGTCAAAAAATTAAACATAAAAAATTACAATTTCTGACCATCTGGAGAAAGTTCGACAGGTCACGGGTCACCGTTTTTCATCAGAAAATGGATTTTTTGGACTGTAGAAAAAGGTTTTCAAAATTTCATTTGGATTGAGCCTCTTGTTGAGCCTCTTGTTGAATTTTTAAAGCCCCAATTTGACCAAAATTGCCATTTTTACAGATTTTTTATCCTACTCAAAAGCTTCTATTTCGACAAATTTCAGGTATTAAAATGACTCTAAACAAACTTATTTTAGTTCCAAAAGTGATAATTCACATGCAATAGTAATTTACAGTCAAATAATTAAACATTAAAAAATTACAATTTCTGAACATCTGGAGAAAGTTTGACAGGTCACAGGTCATCGTTTTTCAACAGAAAATTGATTTTTTGGACTGTAGAAAAATGTTTTCAAAATGTCATTTGGATTGAGCCTCTTGTTGAATAACTACTTTTTAAAGCCCCAATTTGACCAAAATTGCCATTTTTACAGATTTTTTATCCTACTCAAAAGCTTCTATTTCGACAAATTTCAGACATTAAAATGACTCTAAACGCTCCTATTTTAGTTACAAAAGTGATAATTCACATGCAATAGTCATTTACAGTCAAAAAATAAAGTTAAAAAAATTACAATTTCTGACCATCTGGAGAAAGTTCGACAGGTCACGGGTCATCGTTTTTCATCAGAAAATTGTTTTTTTGGACTGTAGAAAAATTCCTTCAAAATGTCATGTGGATTAAAGCCTCTATTTGACCAAAATTGCCATTTTTACAGACTTTTTCTCCTTCTCAGAAGCTTCTATTTCTACCAATTTCAGGCATTAAAATGACTCTAAACACACTTATTTTAGTTACAAAAGTGATAATTCACATGCAATAGTCATTTACAGTCAAAAAATCAAACAATAAAAAATTACCAATTCTGACCATCTGGAGCATGTTCAACAGGTCACGGGACACTGTTTTTCATCAGAAAATAGATTTTTTTTACTTTAGAAAAATGTATTCAAAATGTCATTTGGATTGTGTCTCATGTTGAATAACTACTTTTTAAAGCCTCAATGTGACTAAAATTGCAATTTTACAGTCTTTTTCTCCTACTCAGAAGCTTCTATTTTGACCATTTTCAGGCATTAAAATGACTCTAAACTAGGGGTGGGCGGAATTTGCGGAATTAACCTTCGCAAATTATCGCGAGAATGTTTAAAATTATCGCAAACAAGCAGAAATATCGCGAAGATGCGGAAGGTTTTTTCCGGCATGTTCGCGAGATTTTCTGCATGGTTGCGGGTCGCCAACTTACCCATGTGGTTGCTTGCGGGCGCGGCCATCTTGTTTTGAGTTGTTCTCGCGGTGCATGATCGCGAGAAGAAAGACGTGATCGCGCGACGCATGACGTCACTGCGGGCGCGAACTGTCGCGAGACAGCGCAAATGGCTAAAAACAATACAACATCTCATGGAGAACGCGACCGGATCAAGAAAACTTGTCGGCGAACGCAGGGATTCAGGTAAGGCGATCGCGCGCGCGCGAGAATGTATCATTTTACAGCGCGAGCAAGAAACAAATTATCGCCAAGCTGCGGAAACCGGAATTTTTGACATTTTCGCGCTCTCCGCGGAACGCAAAAATGTCAAATTATCGCAATTTCCGCGAACGGAACGAAATTTTTGCCCAGGCCTACTCTAAACACACTTATTTTAGTTCCAAAAGTGATAATTCACATGCAATAGTCATTTACAGTCAAAAAATTAAACTTAAAAAAATTACAATTTCTGACCATCTGGAGAAAGTTCGACAGGTCACGAATCATCGTTTTTCATCAGAAAATAGTTTTTTTGGACTGTAGTAAAATTCATTCAAAATTTCATTTGGATTGAGACTCATGTTTAATGACTACTTTTTAAAGCCTCCATGTGACCAAAATTGCCATTTTTACAGACTTTTTCTCCTACTAAAAAGCTTCTATTTTGAACAATTTCAGGCATTTAAAAGACTCTAAACACACTTATTTTAGTTATAAAAGTGATAATTCACATGCAATAGTCATTTACAGTCAAAAAATTAAACATAAAAAAATTACAATTTCTGACCATCTGGAGAAAGTTCGACAGGTCACGGGTCATTGTTTTTCATCAGAAAATTGTTTTGTAGGACTGTAGAAAAATGTATTCAAAATGTCATTTGGATTGAGACTCATGTAAAATAACTACTTTTTAAAGCCTCAATGTGACCAAAATTGCCATTTTTACAGACTTTTTCTCCTACTGAGAAGCTTCTATTTCGACCAATTTCAGGCATTAACATGACTCTAAACACAATTATTTTAGTTCCAAAAGTGATAATTCATATGCATAGTCATTTACAGTCAAAAAATTAAACTTAAAAAAATTACAATTTCTGACCATCTGGAGAAAGTTCGACAGGTCACGGGTCATTGTTTTTCATCAGAAAATTGTTTTGTAGGACTGTAGAAAAATGTATTCAAAATGTCATTTGGATTGTGCCTCATGTTGAATAACTATTTTTTAAAGCCTCAATGTGACAAAAATTGCCATTTTTACAGTCTTTTTCTCCTACTCAGAAGCTTCTATTTTGACCAATTTCAGGCATTAAAATGACTCTAAACACAATTATTTTAGTTCCAAAAGTGATATTTCACATGCAATAGTCATTTACAGACAAAAAATTAAACTTAAAAAAATTACAATTTCTGACCATCTGGAGAAAGTTCGACAGGTCACGAATCATCGTTTTTCATCAGAAAATAGTTTTTTTGGACTGTAGAAAAATTCATTCAAAATGTCATTTGGATTGAGACTCATGTTGAATTACTACTTTTTAAAACCTCCATGTGACCAAAATTGCAATTTTTACAGACTTCTTCTCCTACTAAAAAGCTTCTATTTTGAACAATTTCAGGCATTTAAAAGACTCTAACACCTATTTTAGTTACAAAAGTGATAATTCACATGCAATAGTCATTTACAGTCAAAAACGTAAGCAATAAAAAATTACCAATTCTGACCATCTGGAGAAAGTTCGACAGGTCACGAATCATCGTTTTTCATCAGAAAATAGTTTTTTTGGACTGTAGAAAAATTCATTCAAAATCTCATTTGGATTGTGTCTCATGTTGAATAACTACTTTTTAAAGCCCCAATTTGACCAAAATTGCCATTTTTACAGACTTTTTCTCCTACTCAAAAGCTTCTATTTCGACCAATTTCTGGCATTTAAAAGACTCTAAACAAACTTATTTTAGTTCCAAAAGTGATAATTAACATGCAATAGTCATTTACAGTCAAAAAATTGAACATAAAAAAATTACAATTTCTGACCATCTGGAGAAAGTTCGACAGGTCACGGGTCACCGTTTTCCATCAGAAAATGGATTTTGTGGACTGTAGAAAAATGTATTCAAAATGTCATTTGGATTGAGCCTCATGTTGAATAACTACTTTTTAAAGCCCCAATTTGACCAAAATTGCCATTTTTACAGACTTTTTCTCCTACTCAGAAGCTTCTATTTCTACCAATTTCAGGCATTAAAATTACTCTAAACACACTTATTTTAGTTACAAAAGTGAGAATTCACATGCAATAGTCATTTACAGTCAAAAACTTAAACAATAAAAAATTACCAATTCTGACCATCTGGAGAATGTTCGACAGGTCACGGGTCATTGTTTTTCATCAGAAAATTGTTTTTTTGGACTGTAGAAAAACTCATTCAAAATGTCATTTGGATTGAGCCTCATGTTGACTAAACACTTTTTAACGCCTCAATGTGACCAAAATTGCTATTTTTACAGACTTTTTCTCCTACTGAGAAGCTTCTATTTCTGCCAATTTCAGGCATTAAAAAGACTCTAAACACACTTATTTTAGTTCCAAAAGTGAAAATTCACATGCAATAGTCATTTACAGTCAAAAAATTAAACATAAAAAAATTACAATTTCTGACCATCTGGAGAAAGTTCGACAGGTCACGGGTCACCGTTTTTCATCAGAAAATTGATTTTTTGGACTATAGAAAAATGTATACAAAATGTCATTTGGATTAAGACTCATGTTGAATTACTACTTTTTAAAGCCTCAATGTGACCAAAACTGCCATTTTTACGGACTTTTTATCCTACTCAGAAGCTTCTAATTCGACCAATTTCAGGCATTAAAATGACTCTAAACACACTTATTTTAGTTCCAGAAGTGATAATTAACATGCAATAGTAATTTACTGTCAAAAAATTTAACGTAAAAAAATTACAATTTCTGACCATCTGGAGAAAGTTCGACAGGTCACGCGTCACCGTTTTTCATCAGAAAATGGATTTTTTGGACTGTAGAAAAATGTATTCAAAATGTCATTTGGATTGTGCCTCATGTTGAATAACTATTTTTTAAAGCCTCATTGTGACTTAACTGCCATTTTTACAGACTCTTTCTCCTACTCAGAAGCTTCTATTTCGACCAATTTCAGGCATTAAAATGACTCTAAACACACTTATTTTAGTTCCAAAAGTGATAATTAACATGCAATAGTAATTTACAGTCAAAAGATTTAACGTAAAAAAATTACAATTTCTGACCATCTGGAGAAAGTTCGACAGGTCACGCGTCACCGTTTTTCATCAGAAAATGGATTTTTTGGACTGTAGAAAAATGTATTCAAAATGTCATTTGGATTGTGCCTCATGTTGAATAACTATTTTTTAAAGCCTCATTGTGACCGAAATTGCCATTTTCACAGACTTATTCTCCTACTCAGAAGCTTCTATTTCGACCAATTTCAGGCATTAAAATGACTCTAAACACACTTATTTTAGTTCCAAAAGTGATAATTCACATGCAAAAGTCATTTACAGTCCAAAAATTAAACATAAAAAATTACAATTTCTGACCATCTGGAGAAAGTTCGACAGGTCACGGGTCACCGTTTTTCATCAGAAAATGGATTTTTTGGACTGTAGAAAAAGGTTTTCAAAATTTCATTTGGATTGAGCCTCTTGTTGAGCCTCTTGTTGAATTTTTAAAGCCCCAATTTGACCAAAATTGCCATTTTTACAGATTTTTTATCCTACTCAAAAGCTTCTATTTCGACAAATTTCAGGTATTAAAATGACTCTAAACAAACTTATTTTAGTTCCAAAAGTGATAATTCACATGCAATAGTCATTTACAGTCAAAAAATAAAGTTAAAAAAATTACAATTTCTGACCATCTGGAGAAAGTTCGACAGGTCACGGGTCATCGTTTTTCATCAGAAAATTGTTTTTTTGGACTGTAGAAAAATTCCTTCAAAATGTCATGTGGATTAAAGCCTCTATTTGACCAAAATTGCCATTTTTACAGACTTTTTCTCCTTCTCAGAAGCTTCTATTTCTACCAATTTCAGGCATTAAAATGACTCTAAACACACTTATTTTAGTTACAAAAGTGATAATTCACATGCAATAGTCATTTACAGTCAAAAAATCAAACAATAAAAAATTACCAATTCTGACCATCTGGAGCATGTTCAACAGGTCACAGGACACTGTTTTTCATCAGAAAATAGATTTTTTTTACTTTAGAAAAATGTATTCAAAATGTCATTTGGATTGTGTCTCATGTTGAATAACTACTTTTTAAAGCCTCAATGTGACTAAAATTGCAATTTTACAGTCTTTTTCTCCTACTCAGAAGCTTCTATTTTGACCATTTTCAGGCATTAAAATGACTCTAAACACACTTATTTTAGTTCCAAAAGTGATAATTCACATGCAATAGTCATTTACAGTCAAAAAATTAAACTTAAAAAAATTACAATTTCTGACCATCTGGAGAAAGTTCGACAGGTCACGAATCATCGTTTTTCATCAGAAAATAGTTTTTTTGGACTGTAGTAAAATTCATTCAAAATTTCATTTGGATTGAGACTCATGTTTAATGACTACTTTTTAAAGCCTCCATGTGACCAAAATTGCCATTTTTACAGACTTTTTCTCCTACTAAAAAGCTTCTATTTTGAACAATTTCAGGCATTTAAAAGACTCTAAACACACTTATTTTAGTTATAAAAGTGATAATTCACATGCAATAGTCATTTACAGTCAAAAAATTAAACATAAAAAATTACAATTTCTGACCATCTGGAGAAAGTTCGACAGGTCACGGGTCATTGTTTTTCATCAGAAAATTGTTTTGTAGGACTGTAGAAAAATGTATTCAAAATGTCATTTGGATTGAGACTCATGTAAAATAACTACTTTTTAAAGCCTCAATGTGACCAAAATTGCCATTTTTACAGACTTTTTCTCCTACTGAGAAGCTTCTATTTCGACCAATTTCAGGCATTAACATGACTCTAAACACAATTATTTTAGTTCCAAAAGTGATAATTCACATGCATAGTCATTTACAGACAAAAAATTAAACTTAAAAAAATTACAATTTCTGACCATCTGGAGAAAGTTCGACAGGTCACGAATCATCGTTTTTCATCAGAAAATAGTTTTTTTGGACTGTAGAAAAATTCATTCAAAATGTCATTTGGATTGAGACTCATGTTGAATTACTACTTTTTAAAACCTCCATGTGACCAAAATTGCAATTTTTACAGACTTCTTCTCCTACTAAAAAGCTTCTATTTTGAACAATTTCAGGCATTTAAAAGACTCTAACACCTATTTTAGTTACAAAAGTGATAATTCACATGCAATAGTCATTTACAGTCAAAAACGTAAGCAATAAAAAATTACCAATTCTGACCATCTGGAGAAAGTTCGACAGGTCACGAATCATCGTTTTTCATCAGAAAATAGTTTTTTTGGACTGTAGAAAAATTCATTCAAAATCTCATTTGGATTGTGTCTCATGTTGAATAACTACTTTTTAAAGCCCCAATTTGACCAAAATTGCCATTTTTACAGACTTTTTCTCCTACTCAAAAGCTTCTATTTCGACCAATTTCAGGCATTTAAATGACTCTAAACAAACTTATTTTAGTTCCAAAAGTGATAATTAACATGCAATAGTCATTTACAGTCAAAAAATTGAACATAAAAAAATTACAATTTCTGACCATCTGGAGAAAGTTCGACAGATCACGGGTCACCGTTTTTCATCAGAAAATGGATTTTTTGGACTGTAGAAAAATGTATTCAAAATGTCATTTGGATTGAGCCTCATGTTGAATAACTACTTTTTAAAGCCCCAATTTGACCAAAATAGCCATTTTTACAGACTTTTTCTCCTACTCAAAAGCTTCTATTTCGACCAATTTCTGGCATTTAAAAGACTCTAAACACACTTATTTTTGTTCCAAGAGTTCTAATTCACATGCAATAGTCATTTACAGTCAAAAAATTAAACATAAAAAAATTACAATTTCTGACCATCTGGAGAAAGTTCGACAGGTCACGGGTCACCGTTTTCCATCAGAAAATGGATTTTGTGGACTGTAGAAAAATGTATTCAAAATGTCATTTGGATTGAGCCTCATGTTGAATAACTACTTTTTAAAGCCCCAATTTGACCAAAATTGCCATTTTTACAGACTTTTTCTCCTACTCAGAAGCTTCTATTTCTACCAATTTCAGGCATTAAAATTACTCTAAACACACTTATTTTAGTTACAAAAGTGAGAATTCACATGCAATAGTCATTTACAGTCAAAAACTTAAACAATAAAAAATTACCAATTCTGACCATCTGGAGAATGTTCGACAGGTCACGGGTCATTGTTTTTCATCAGAAAATTGTTTTTTTGGACTGTAGAAAAACTCATTCAAAATGTCATTTGGATTGAGCCTCATGTTGACTAAACACTTTTTAACGCCTCAATGTGACCAAAATTGCTATTTTTACAGACTTTTTCTCCTACTGAGAAGCTTCTATTTCTGCCAATTTCAGGCATTAAAAAGACTCTAAACACACTTATTTTAGTTCCAAAAGTGAAAATTCACATGCAATAGTCATTTACAGTCAAAAAATTAAACATAAAAAAATTACAATTTCTGACCATCTGGAGAAAGTTCGACAGGTCACGGGTCACCGTTTTTCATCAGAAAATTGATTTTTTGGACTATAGAAAAATGTATACAAAATGTCATTTGGATTAAGACTCATGTTGAATTACTACTTTTTAAAGCCTCAATGTGACCAAAACTGCCATTTTTACGGACTTTTTATCCTACTCAGAAGCTTCTATTTCGACCAATTTCAGGCATTAAAATGACTCTAAACACACTTATTTTAGTTCCAGAAGTGATAATTAACATGCAATAGTAATTTACTGTCAAAAAATTTAACGTAAAAAAATTACAATTTCTGACCATCTGGAGAAAGTTCGACAGGTCACGGGTCACCGTTTTTCATCAGAAAATGGATTTTTTGGACTGTAGAAAAATTCATTCAAAATGTCATTTGGATTGAGCCTCATGTTGACTAAACACTTTTTAACGCCTCAATGTGACAAAAATTGCTATTTTTACAGACTTTTTCTCCTACTGAGAAGCTTCTATTTCTGCCAATTTCAGGCATTAAAAGACTCTAAACACACTTATTTTAGTTCCAAAAGTGATAATTAACATGCAATAGTCGTTTACAGTCAAAAAATTTAACGTAAAAAAATTACAATTTCTGACCATCTGGAGAAAGTTCGACAGGTCACGCGTCACCGTTTTTCATCAGAAAATGGATTTTTTGGACTGTAGAAAAATGTATTCAAAATGTCATTTGGATTGTGCCTCATGTTGAATAACTATTTTTTAAAGCCTCATTGTGACCAAAACTGCCATTTTTACAGACTCTTTCTCCTACTCAGAAGCTTCTATTTCGACCAATTTCAGGCATTAAAATGACTCTAAACACACTTATTTTAGTTCCAAAAGTGATAATTAACATGCAATAGTCATTTACAGTCCAAAAATTAAACATAAAAAAATTACAATTTCTGACCATCTGGAGAAAGTTCGACAGGTCACGGGTCACCGTTTTTCATCAGAAAATGGATTTTTTGGACTGTAGAAAAATTCATTCAAAATGTCATTTGGATTGAGCCTCATGTTGTCTAAACACTTTTTAACGCCTCAATGTGACCAAAATTGCTATTTTTACAGACTTTTTCTCCTACTGAGAAGCTTCTATTTCTGCCAATTTCAGGCATTAAAAAGACTCTAAACACACTTATTTTAGTTCCAAAAGTGATAATTAACATGCAATAGTCGTTTACAGTCAAAAAATTTAACGTAAAAAAATTACAATTTCTGACCATCTGGAGAAAGTTCGACAGGTCACGCGTCACCGTTTTTCATCAGAAAATTGATTTTTTGGACTGTAGAAAAATGTAATCAAAATGTCATTTGGATTGTGCCTCATGTTGAATAACTATTTTTTAAAGCCTCATTGTGACCAAAACTGCCATTTTTACAGACTCTTTCTCCTACTCAGAAGCTTCTATTTCGACCAATTTCAGGCATTAAAATGACTCTAAACACACTTATTTTAGTTCCAAAAGTGATAATTAACATGCAATAGTAATTTACAGTCAAAAAATTTAACGTAAAAAAATTACAATTTCTGACCATCTGGAGAAAGTTCGACAGGTCACGCGTCACCGTTTTTCATCAGAAAATGGATTTTTTTTACTTTAGAAAAATGTATTCAAAATGTCATTTGGATTGTGTCTCATGTTGAATAACTACTTTTTAAAGCCTCATTGTGACCGAAATTGCCATTTTCACAGTCTTTTTCTCCTACTCAGAAGCTTCTATTTTGACCATTTTCAGGCATTAAAATGACTCTAAACACACTTATTTTAGTTCCAAAAGTGATAATTCACATGCAATAGTCATTTACAGTCAAAAAATTAAACTTAAAAAAATTACAATTTCTGACCATCTGGAGAAAGTTCGGCAGGTCACGAATCATCGTTTTTCATCAGAAAATAGTTTTTTTGGACTGTAGTAAAATTCATTCAAAATTTCATTTGGATTGAGACTCATGTTTAATGACTACTTTTTAAAGCCTCCATGTGACCAAAATTACCATTTTTACAGACTTTTTCTCCTACTAAAAAGCTTCTATTTTGAACAATTTCAGGCATTTAAAAGACTTTAAACACACTTATTTTAGTTATAAAAGTGATAATTCACATGCAATAGTCATTTACAGTCAAAAAATGAAACATAAAAAAATTACAATTTCTGACCATCTGGAGAAAGTTCGACAGGTCACGGGTCATTGTTTTTCATCAGAAAATTGTTTTGTAGGACTGTAGAAAAATGTATTCAAAATGTCATTTGGATTGTGCCTCATGTTGAATAACTATTTTTTAAAGCCTCAATGTGACAAAAATTGCCATTTTTACAGTCTTTTTCTCCTACTCAGAAGCTTCTATTTTGACCAATTTCAGGCATTAAAATGACTCTAAACACAATTATTTTAGTTCCAAAAGTGATAATTCACATGCAATAGTCATTTACAGACAAAAAATTAAACTTAAAAAAATTACAATTTCTGACCATCTGGAGAAAGTTCGACAGGTCACGAATCATCATTTTTCATCAGAAAATAGTTTTTTTGGACTGTAGAAAAATTCATTCAAAATGTCATTTGGATTGAGACTCATGTTGAATTACTACTTTTTAAAGCCTCCATGTGACCAAAATTGCAATTTTTACAGACTTCTTCTCCTACTAAAAAGCTTCTATTTTGAACAATTTCAGGCATTTAAAAGACTCTAACACCTATTTTAGTTACAAAAGTGATAATTCACATGCAATAGTCATTTACAGTCAAAAACGTAAGCAATAAAAAATTACAATTTCTGACCATCTGGAGAAAGTTCGACAGGTCACGCGTCACCGTTTTTCATCAGAAAATGGATTTTTTGGACTGTAGAAAAATGTATTCAAAATGTCATTTGGATTGTGCCTCATGTTGAATAACTATTTTTTAAAGCATCATTGTGACCGAAATTGCCATTTTCACAGACTTATTTCCTACTCAGAAGCTTCTATTTCGACCAATTTCAGGCATTAAAATGACTCTAAACACACTTATTTTAGTTCCAAAAGTGATAATTAACATGCAATAGTCATTTACAGTCAAAAACTTAAACATAAAAAAATTACAATTTCTGACCATCTGGTGAAAGTTCGACAGGTCACGGGTCATTGTTTTTCATCAGAAAATTGTTTTTTTGGACTGTAGAAAAAATCATTCAAAATGTCATTTGGATTGAGCCTCATGTTGACTAAACACTTTTTAACGCCTCAATGTGACCAAAATTGCTATTTTTACAGACTTTTTCTCCTACTGAGAAGCTTCTATTTCTGCCAATTTCAGGCATTAAAAAGACTCTAAACACACTTATTTTAGTTCCAAAAGTGATAATTCACATGCAATAGTCATTTACAGTCAAAAAATTAAACATAAAAAAATTACAATTTCTGACCATCTGGAGAAAGTTCGACAGGTCACGGGTCACCGTTTTTCATCAGAAAATGGATTTTTTGGACTGTAGAAAAATGTATTCAAAATGTCATTTGGATTGTGCCTCATGTTGAATAACTATTTTTTAAAGCCTCATTGTGACCAAAACTGCCATTTTTACAGACTCTTTCTCCTACTCAGAAGCTTCTATTTCGACCAATTTCAGGCATTAAAATGACTCTAAACACACTTATTTTAGTTCCAAAAGTGATAATTCACATGCAATAGTCATTTACAGTCAAAAAATTAAACTTAAAAAAATTACAATTTCTGACCATCTGGAGAAAGTTCGGCAGGTCACGAATCATCGTTTTTCATCAGAAAATAGTTTTTTTGGACTGTAGTAAAATTCTTTCAAAATTTCATTTGGATTGAGACTCATGTTTAATGACTACTTTTTAAAGCCTCCATGTGACCAAAATTGCCATTTTTACAGACTTTTTCTCCTACTAAAAAGCTTCTATTTTGAACAATTTCAGGCATTTAAAAGACTCTAAACACACTTATTTTAGTTATAAAAGTGATAATTCACATGCAATAGTCATTTACAGTCAAAAAATGAAACATAAAAAAATTACAATTTCTGACCATCTGGAGAAAGTTCGACAGGTCACGGGTCATTGTTTTTCATCAGAAAATTGTTTTGTAGGACTGTAGAAAAATTTAACGTAAAAAAATTACAATTTCTGACCATCTGGAGAAAGTTCGACAGGTCACGCGTCACTGTTTTTCATCAGAAAATGGATTTTTTGGACTGTAGAAAAATGTATTCAAAATGTCATTTGGATTGTGCCTCATGTTGAATAACTATTTTTTAAAGCATCATTGTGACCGAAATTGCCATTTTCACAGACTTATTCTCCTACTCAGAAGCTTCTATTTCGACCAATTTCAGGCATTATTTTAATGCCTTAAAAAAATTACAATTTCTGACCATCTGGAGAAAGTTCGACAGGTCACGAATCATCGTTTTTCATCAGAAAATAGTTTTTTTGGACTGTAGAAAAATTCATTCAAAATGTCATTTGGTTTGTGCCTCATGTTGAATAACTATTTTTTAAAGCCTCATTGTGACCAAAACTGCCATTTTTACAGACTCTTTCTCCTACTCAGAAGCTTCTATTTCGACCAATTTCAGGCATTAAAATGACTCTAAACACACTTATTTTAGTTCCAAAAGTGATAATTAACATGCAATAGTCATTTACAGTCAAAAAATTTAACGTAAAAAAATTACAATTTCTGACCATCTGGAGAAAGTTCGACAGGTCACGGGTCACCGTTTTTCATCAGAAAATTGATTTTTTGGACTATAGAAAAATGTATACAAAATGTCATTTGGATTGAGACTCATGTTGAATTACTACTTTTTAAAGCCTCAATGTGACCAAAACTGCCATTTTTACGGACTTTTTATCCTACTCAGAAGCTTCTATTTCGACCAATTTCAGGCATTAAAATGACTCTAAACACACTTATTTTAGTTCCAGAAGTGATAATTAACATGCAATAGTAATTTACTGTCAAAAAATTTAACGTAAAAAAATTACAATTTCTGACCATCTGGAGAAAGTTCAACAGGTCACGGGTCACCGTTTTTCATCAGAAAATTGATTTTTTGGACTGTAGAAAAATGTATTCAAAATGTCATTTGGATTGTGCCTCATGTTGAATAACTATTTTTTAAAGCCTCATTGTGACCGAAATTGCCATTTTCACAGACTTATTCTCCTACTCAGAAGCTTCTATTTCGATCAATTTCAGGCATTAAAATGACTCTAAACACACTTATTTTAGTTCCAGAAGTGATAATTAACATGCAATAGTAATTTACAGTCAAAAAATTACACATAAAAAATTACAATTTCTGACCATCTGGAGAAAGTTCGACAGGTCACGGGTCACTGTTTTTCATCAGAAAATGGATTTTTTGGACTGTAGAAAAATGTTTTCAAAATGTCATTTGGATTGAGCCTCTTGTTGAATAACTACTTTTTAAAGCCCCAATTTGACCAAAATTGCCATTTTTACAGATTTTTTATCCTACTCAAAAGCTTCTATTTCGACAAATTTCAGGTATTAACATGACTCTAAACAAACTTATTTTAGTTCCAAAAGTGATAATTCACATCCAATAGTCATTTACAGTCAAATAATTAAACATTAAAAAATTATAATTTCTGAACATCTGGAGAAAGTTTGACAGGTCACAGGTCATCGTTTTTCAACAGAAAATGGATTTTTTGGACTGTAGAAAAATGTTTTCAAAATGTCATTTGGATTGAGCCTCATGTTGAATAACTTCTTTTTATAGCCTCCATGTGACCAAAATTGCCATTTTTGCAGACTTTTTCTCCTACTAAAAAGCTTCTATTTCGAACAATTTCAGGCATTTAAAAAATTCTCTACACACTTATTTTAGTTACAAAAGTGATAATTCACATGCAATAGGCATTTACAGTCAAAAAATCAAACATAAAAAAATTACAATTTCTGACCATCTGGAGAAAGTTCGACAGGTCACGGGTCACCATTTTTCATCAGAAAATGGATTTTTTGGACTGTAGAAAAATTCATTCAAAATGTCATTTGGATTGAGCCTCATGTTGACTAACCACTTTTTAACGTCTCAATGTGACCAAAATTGCTATTTTTGCAGACTTTTTCTCCTACTAAAAAGCTTCTATTTCGAACAATTTCAGGCATTTAAAAAATTCTAAACACACTTATTTTAGTTACAAAAGTGATAATTCACATACAATAGTCATTTACAGTCAAAAACTTAAACAATAAAAAATTACCAATTCTGACCATCTGGAGCATGTTCGACAGGTCACGGGACACTGTTTTTCATCAGAAAATAGATTTTTTTTACTTTAGAAAAATGTATTCAAAATGTCATTTGGATTGAGCCTCATGTTGAATAACTACTTTTTAAAGCCCCAATTTGACCAAAATTGCCATTTTTACAGACTTTTTCTCCTACTCAAAAGCTTCTATTTCAACCAATTTCAGGCATTAAAATGACTCTAAACGCACCTATTTTAGTTCCAAAAGTGATAATTCACATGCAATAGTCATTTACAGTCAAAAAATAAAGTTAAAAAAATTACAATTTCTGACCATCTGGAGAAAGTTCGACAGGTAACGGGTCAGCGGTTTTCATCATAAAATTGTTTTTTTGGACTGTAGAAAAATTCCTTCAAAATGTCATTTGTATTGAGACTCATGTTGAATTACTACTTTTTAAAGCCTCAATGTGACCAAAACTGCCATTTTTACAGACTTTTTCTCATACTCGGAAGCTTCTATTTCTACCAATTTCAGGCATTAAAAAGACTCTAAACACACTTATTTTAGTTACAAAAGTGATAATTCACATACAATAGTCATTTACAGTCAAAAACTTAAACAATCAAAAATTACCAATTCTGACCATCTGGAGCATGTTCGACAGGTCACGGGACACTGTTTTTCATCAGAAAATAGATTTTTTTTACTTTAGAAAAATGTATTCAAAATGTCATTTGGATTGTGTCTCATGTTGAATAACTACTTTTTAAAGCCCCAATTTGACCAAAATTGCCATTTTTACAGACTTTTTCTCCTACTCAAAAGCATATATTTCGACCAATTTCAGGCATTTAAATGACTCTAAACACACTTATTTTAGTTCCAAAAGTGATAATTAACATGCAATAGTCATTTACAGTAAAAAAATAAAACATAAAAAAATTACAATTTCTGACCATCTGGAGAAAGTTCGACAGGTCACGGGTCACCGTTTTTCATCAGAAAATGGATTTTTTGGACTATAGAAAAATGTATACAAAATGCCATTTGGATTGAGACTCATGTTGAATTACTACTTTTTAAAGCCTCAATGTGACCAAAACTGCCATTTTTACAGACTTTTTCTCATACTCGGAAGCTTCTATTTCGACCAATTACAGGCATTTAAATGACTCTAAACACACTTATTTTAGTTCCAAAAGTGATAATTAACATGCAATAGTCATTTACAGTCAAAAAATGAAACATAAAAAAATTACAATTTCTGACCATCTGGAGAAAGTTCGACAGGTCACGGGTCACCGTTTTTCATCAGAAAATGGATTTTTTGGACTGTAGAAAAATTCATTCAAAATGTCATTTGGATTGAGCCTCATGTTGACTAAACACTTTTTAACGCCCCAATGTGACCAAAATTGCTATTTTTACAGACTTTTTCTCCTACTGAGAAGCTTCTATTTCTGCCAATTTCAGGCATTAAAAAGACTCTAAACACACTTATTTTAGTTCCAAAAGTGATAATTCACATGCAATAGTCATTTACAGTCAAAAAATTAAACATAAAAAAATTACAATTTCTGACCATCTGGAGAAATTTCGACAGGTCACGGGAACTGTTTTTCATCAGAAAATTGATTTTTTGGACTGTAGAAAAATGTATTCAAAATGTCATTTGGATTGAGACTAATGTAAAATACCCACTTTTTAAAGCCTCAATGTGACCAAAATTGCCATTTTTACAGACTTTTTCTCCTACTCAGAAGCTTCTATTTCGACCAATTTCAGGCAGTTAAATGACTCTAAACACACTTATTTTAGTTCCAAAAGTGATAATTAACATGCAATAGTCGTTTACAGTCAAAAAATTTAACGTAAAAAAATTACGATTTCTGACCATCTGGAGAAAGTTCGACAGGTCACGCGTCACCGTTTTTCATCAGAAAATGGATTTTTTGGACTGTAGAAAAATGTATTCAAAATGTCATTTGGATTGTGCCTCATGTTGAATAACTATTTTTTAAAGCCTCATTGTGACCAAAACTGCCATTTTTACAGACTCTTTCTCCTACTCAGAAGCTTCTATTTCGACCAATTTCAGGCATTAAAATGACTCTAAACACACTTATTTTAGTTCCAAAAGTGATAATTAACATGCAATAGTAATTTACAGTCAAAAAATTTAACGTAAAAAAATTACAATTTCTGACCATCTGGAGAAAGTTCGACAGGTCACGCGTCACCGTTTTTCATCAGAAAATGGATTTTTTGGACTGTAGAAAAATGTATTCAAAATGTCATTTGGATTGTGCCTCATGTTGAATAACTATTTTTTAAAGCCTCATTGTGACCGAAATTGCCATTTTCACAGACTTATTCTCCTACTCAGAAGCTTCTATTTCGACCAATTTCAGGCATTAAAATGACTCTAAACACACTTATTTTAGTTCCAAAAGTGATAATTCACATGCAAAAGTCATTTACAGTCAAAAAATTAACCATAAAAAATTACAATTCCTGACCATCTGGAGAAAGTTCGACAGGTCACGGGTCACCGTTTTTCATCAGAAAATGGATTTTTTGGACTGTAGAAAAATGTTTTCAAAATTTCATTTGGATTGAGCCTCTTGTTGAATAACTACTTTTTAAAGCCCCAATTTGACCAAAATTGCCATTTTTACAGATTTTTTATCCTACTCAAAAGCTTCTATTTCGACAAATTTCAGGTATTAAAATGACTCTAAACAAACTTATTTTAGTTCCAAAAGTGATAATTCACATGCAATAGTCATTTACAGTCAAATAATTAAACATTAAAAAATTACAATTTCTGAACATCTGGAGAAAGTTTGACAGGTCACAGGTCATCGTTTTTCAACAGAAAATTGATTTTTTGGACTGTAGAAAAATGTTTTCAAAATGTCATTTGGATTGAGCCTCATGTTGAATAACTTCTTTTTATAGCCTCCATGTGACCAAAATTGCCATTTTTGCAGACTTTTTCTCCTACTAAAAAGCTTCTATTTCGAACAATTTCAGGCATTTAAAAAATTCTCAACACACTTATTTTAGTTACAAAAGTGATAATTCACATGCAATAGGCATTTACAGTCAAAAAATCAAACATAAAAAAATTACAATTTTTGACCATCTGGAGAAAGTTCGACAGGTCACGGGTCACCATTTTTCATCAGAAAATGGATTTTTTGGACTGTAGAAAAATTCATTCAAAATGTCATTTGGATTGAGCCTCATGTTGACTAACCACTTTTTAACGTCTCAATGTGACCAAAATTGCTATTTTTGCAGACTTTTTCTCCTACTAAAAAGCTTCTATTTCGAACAATTTCAGGCATTTAAAAAATTCTAAACACACTTATTTTAGTTACAAAAGTGATAATTCACATACAATAGTCATTTACAGTCAAAAACTTAAACAATAAAAAATTACCAATTCTGACCATCTGGAGCATGTTCGACAGGTCACGGGACACTGTTTTTCATCAGAAAATAGATTTTTTTTACTTTAGAAAAATGTATTCAAAATGTCATTTGGATTGAGCCTCATGTTGAATAACTACTTTTTAAAGCCCCAATTTGACCAAAATTGCCATTTTTACAGACTTTTTCTTCTACTCAAAAGCTTCTATTTCAACCAATTTCAGGCATTAAAATGACTCTAAACGCACCTATTTTAGTTCCAAAAGTGATAATTCACATGCAATAGTCATTTACAGTCAAAAAATAAAGTTAAAAAAATTACAATTTCTGACCATCTGGAGAAAGTTCGACAGGTAACGGGTCAGCGGTTTTCATCATAAAATTGTTTTTTTGGACTGTAGAAAAATTCCTTCAAAATGTCATTTGTATTGAGACTCATGTTGAATTACTACTTTTTAAAGCCTCAATGTGACCAAAACTGCCATTTTTACAGACTTTTTCTCATACTCGGAAGCTTCTATTTCTACCAATTTCAGGCATTAAAAAGACTCTAAACACACTTATTTTAGTTACAAAAGTGATAATTCACATACAATAGTCATTTACAGTCAAAAACTTAAACAATAAAAAATTACCAATTCTGACCATCTGGAGCATGTTCGACAGGTCACGGGACACTGTTTTTCATCAGAAAATAGATTTTTTTTACTTTAGAAAAATGTATTCAAAATGTCATTTGGATTGTGTCTCATGTTGAATAACTACTTTTTAAAGCCCCAATTTGACCAAAATTGCCATTTTTACAGACTTTTTCTCCTACTCAAAAGCATATATTTCGACCAATTTCAGGCATGTAAATGACTCTAAACACACTTATTTTAGTTCCAAAAGTGATAATTAACATGCAATAGTCATTTACAGTCAAAAAATAAAACATAAAAAAATTACAATTTCTGACCATCTGGAGAAAGTTCGACAGGTCACGGGTCACCGTTTTTCATCAGAAAATGGATTTTTTGGACTATAGAAAAATGTATACAAAATGCCATTTGGATTGAGACTCATGTTGAATTACTACTTTTTAAAGCCTCAATGTGACCAAAACTGCCATTTTTACAGACTTTTTCTCATACTCGGAAGCTTCTATTTCGACCAATTACAGGCATTTAAATGACTCTAAACACACTTATTTTAGTTCCAAAAGTGATAATTAACATGCAATAGTCATTTACAGTCAAAAAATGAAACATAAAAAAATTACAATTTCTGACCATCTGGAGAAAGTTCGACAGGTCACGGGTCACCGTTTTTCATCAGAAAATGGATTTTTTGGACTGTAGAAAAATTCATTCAAAATGTCATTTGGATTGAGCCTCATGTTGACTAAACACTTTTTAACGCCCCAATGTGACCAAAATTGCTATTTTTACAAACTTTTTCTCCTACTGAGAAGCTTCTATTTCTGCCAATTTCAGGCATTAAAAAGACTCTAAACACACTTATTTTAGTTCCAAAAGTGATAATTCACATGCAATAGTCATTTACAGTCAAAAAATTAAACATAAAAAAATTACAATTTCTGACCATCTGGAGAAATTTCGACAGGTCACGGGAACTGTTTTTCATCAGAAAATTGATTTTTGGACTGTAGAAAAATGTATTCAAAATGTCATTTGGATTGAGACTAATGTAAAATACCCACTTTTTAAAGCCTCAATGTGACCAAAATTGCCATTTTTACAGACTTTTTCTCCTACTCAGAAGCTTCTATTTCGACCAATTTCAGGCAGTTAAATGACTCTAAACACACTTATTTTAGTTCCAAAAGTGATAATTAACATGCAATAGTCGTTTACAGTCAAAAAATTTAACGTAAAAAAATTACAATTTCTGACCATCTGGAGAAAGTTCGACAGGTCACGCGTCACCGTTTTTCATCAGAAAATGGATTTTTTGGACTGTAGAAAAATGTATTCAAAATGTCATTTGGATTGTGCCTCATGTTGAATAACTATTTTTTAAAGCCTCATTGTGACCAAAACTGCCATTTTTACAGACTCTTTCTCCTACTCAGAAGCTTCTATTTCGACCAATTTCAGGCATTAAAATGACTCTAAACACACTTATTTTAGTTCCAAAAGTGATAATTCACATGCAAAAGTCATTTACAGTCAAAAAATTAAACATAAAAAATTACAATTCCTGACCATCTGGAGAAAGTTCGACAGGTCACGGGTCACCGTTTTTCATCAGAAAATTGATTTTTTGGACTGTAGAAAAATGTTTTCAAAATTTCATTTGGATTGAGCCTCTTGTTGAATAACTACTTTTTAAAGCCCCAATTTGACCAAAATTGCCATTTTTACAGATTTGTTATCCTACTCAAAAGCTTCTATTTCGATAAATTTCAGGTATTAAAATGACTCTAAACAAACTTATTTTAGTTCCAAAAGTGATAATTCACATGCAATAGTCATTTACAGTCAAATAATTAAACATTAAAAAATTACAATTTCTGAACATCTGGAGAAAGTTTGACAGGTCACAGGTCATCGTTTTTCAACAGAAAATTGATTTTTTGGACTGTAGAAAAATGTTTTCAAAATGTCATTTGGATTGAGCCTCTTGTTGAATAACTACTTTTTAAAGCCCCAATTTGACCAAAATTGCCATTTTTACAGATTTTTTATCCTACTCAAAAGCTTCTATTTCGACAAATTTCAGACATTAAAATGACTCTAAACGCACCTATTTTAGTTACAAAAGTGATAATTCACATGCAATAGTCATTTACAGTCAAAAAATAAAGTTAAAAAAATTACAATTTCTGACCATCTGGAGAAAGTTCGACAGGTCACGGGTCATCGTTTTTCATCAGAAAATTGTTTTTTTGGACTGTAGAAAAATTCCTTCAAAATGTCATGTGGATTGAGACTCATGTTGAATTACTACTTTTTAAAGCCTCTATTTGACCAAAATTGCCATTTTTACAGACTTTTTCTCCTTCTCAGAAGCTTCTATTTCTACCAATTTCAGGCATTAAAATGACTCTAAACACACTTATTTTAGTTACAAAAGTGATAATTCACATACAATAGTCATTTACAGTCAAAAACTTAAACAATAAAAAATTACCAATTCTGACCATCTGGAGCATGTTCGACAGGTCACGGGACACTGTTTTTCATCAGAAAATAGATTTTTTTTACTTTAGAAAAATGTATTCAAAATGTCATTTGGATTGAGCCTCATGTTGAATAACTACTTTTTAAAGCCCCAATTTGACCAAAATTGCCATTTTTACAGACTTTTTCTCCTACTCAAAAGCTTCTATTTCGACCAATTTCAGGCATTTAAATGACTCTAAACAAACTTATTTTAGTCCCAAAAGTGATAATTAACATGCAATAGTCATTTACAGTCAAAAAATTGAACATAAAAAAATTACAATTTCTGACCATCTGGAGAAAGTTCGACAAGTCACGGGTCACCGTTTTTCATCAGAAAATGGATTTTTTGGTTTATAGAAAAATGTATACAAAATGTCATTTGGATTGAGACTCATGTTGAATTACTACTTTTTAAAGCCTCAATGTGACCAAAACTGCCATTTTTACAGACTTTTTCTCATACTCGGAAGCTTCAATTTCGACCAATTACAGGCATTTAAATGACTCTAAACACACTTATTTTTGTTCCAAAAGTTCTAATTCACATGCAATAGTCATTTACAGTCAAAAAATTAAACATAAAAAAATTACAATTTCTGACCATCTGGTGAAAGTTCGACAGGTCACGGGTCATTGTTTTTCATCAGAAAATTGTTTTTTTGGACTGTAGAAAAATTCATTCAAAATGTCATTTGGATTGAGCCTCATGTTGACTAACCCCTTTTTAATGCCTCAATGTGACCAAAATTGCTATTTTTACAGACTTTTTCTCCTACTGAGAAGCTTCTATTTCTGCCAATTTCAGGCATTAAAAAGACTCTAAACACACTTATTTTAGTTCCAAAAGTGATAATTCACATGCAATAGTCATTTACAGTCAAAAAATTAAACATACAAAAATTACAATTTCTGACCATCTGGAGAAATTTCGACAGGTCACGGGAACTGTTTTTCATCAGAAAATTTATTTTTTGGACTGTAGAAAAATGTATTCTAAATGTCATTTGGATTGAGACTCATGTAAAATAACTACTTTTTAAAGCCTCAATGTGACCAAAATTGCCATTTTTACAGACTTTTTCTCCTACTCAGAAGCTTCTATTTCTGCCAATTTCAGGCATTAAAAAGACTCTAAACACACTTATTTTAGTTCCAAAAGTGATGATTAACATGCAATAGTCATTTACAGTAAAAAAATTAAACATAAAAAAATTACAATTTCTGACCATCTGAAAAAAGTTCGACAGGTCACGGGTCACCGTTTTTCATCAGAAAATTGATTTTTGGGACTATAGAAAAATGTATACAAAATGTCATTTGGATTGAGACTTATGTTGAATTACTACTTTTTAAAGCCTCAATGTGACCAAAACTGCCATTTTTACAGACTTTTTATCCTACTCAGAAGCTTCTATTTTGACCAATTTCATGCATTAAAATGACTCTAAACACACTTATTTTAGTTCCAAGAGTGATATTTAACATGCAATAGTAATTTACAGTCAAAAAATTAAACGTAAAAAAATTACAATTTCTGACCATCTGGAGAAAGTTCGACAGGTCACGGGTCACCGTTTTTCATCAGAAAATGGATTTTTTGGACTGTAGAAAAATGTTTTCAAAATGTCATTTGGATTGAGCCTCTTGTTGAATAACTACTTTTTAAAGCCCCAATTTGACCAAAGTTGCCATTTTTACAGATTTTTTATCCTACTCAAAAGCTTCTATTTTGACAAATTTCAGGTATTAAAATGACTCTAAACAAACTTATTTTAGTTCCAAAAGTGATAATTCACATGCAATAGTCATTTACAGTCAAATAATTAAACATTAAAAAATTACAATTTCTGAACATCTGGAGAAAGTTTGACAGGTCACAGGTCATTGTTTTTCAACAGAAAATTCATTTTTTGGACTGTAGAAAAATGTTTTCAAAATGGCATTTGGATTGAGCCTCTTGTTGAATAACTACTTTTTAAAGCCCCAATTTGACCAAAATTGCCATTTTTACAGATTTTTTATCCTACTCAAAAGCTTCTATTTCGACAAATTTCAGGCATTAAAATGACTCTAAACGCACCTATTTTAGTTCCAAAAGTGATAATTCACATGCAATAGTCATTTACAGTCAAAAAATAAAGTTAAAAAAATTACAATTTCTGACCATCTGGAGAAAGTTCGACAGGTCACGGGTCATCGTTTTTCATCAGAAAATTGTTTTTTTGGACTGTAGAAAAATTCATTCAAAATGTCATTTGGATTGAGACTCATGTTGAATTACTACTTTTTAAAGCCTCTATTTGACCAAAATTGCCATTTTTACAGACTTTTTCTCCTACTAAAAAGCTTCAATTTTGAACAATTTCAGGCATTTAAAAGACTCTAAACACACTTATTTTAGTTACAAAAGTGATAATTCACATGCAATAGTCATTTACAGTCAAAAAATTAAACATAAAAAAATTACAATTTCTGACCATCTGGAGAAAGTTCGACAGATCACGGGTGATCGTTTTTCATCAGAAAATTGTTTTTTTGGACTTTAGAAAAATTTATTCAAAATGTCATTTGGATTGAGCCTCATGTTGAATAACTTCTTTTTAAAGCCTCCATGTGACCAAAATTGCCATTTTTGCAGACTTTTTCTCCTACTAAAAAGCTTCTATTTCGAACAATTTCAGGCATTTAAAAGACTCTAAACACACTTATTTTAGTTACAAAAGTGATAATTCACATGCAATTGTCATTTACAGTCAAAAAATCAAACATAAAAAAATTACAATTTCTGACCATCTGGTGAAAGTTTCACAGGTCACTGGTCATTGTATTTCATCAGAAAATTGTTTTTTTGGACTGTAGAAAAATTCATTCAAAATGTCATTTGGATTGAGCCTCATGTTGACTAACCACTTTTTAACGCCTCAATGTGACCAAAATTGCCATTTTTGCATACTTTTTCTCCTACTCAGAACCTTCTATTTCTACCAATTTCAGGCATTAAAAAGACTCTAAACACACTTATTTTAGTTACAAAAGTGATAATTCACATACAATAGTCATTTACAGTCAAAAACTTAAACAATAAAAAATTACCAATTCTGACCATCTGGAGAATGTTCGACAGGTCACGGGACACTGTTTTTCATCAGAAAATTTATTTTTTTGACTTTAGAAAAATGTATTCAAAATGTCATTTGGATTGTGTCTCATGTTGAATAACTACTTTTTAAAGCCTCAATGTGACCAAAATTGCAATTTTTACAGTCTTTTTCTACTACTCAGAAACTTCTATTTTGACCAATTTCAGGCATTAAAATGACTCTA
Source organism: Triturus cristatus (assembly GCF_964204655.1). Classification (NCBI taxonomy): domain Eukaryota; kingdom Metazoa; phylum Chordata; class Amphibia; order Caudata; family Salamandridae; genus Triturus; species Triturus cristatus. Next base: position 1,088,714,164 of record NC_140591.1, read on the forward strand.
AACACAATTATTTTAGTTCCAAAAGTGATAATTCACATGCAATAGTCATTTACAGTCAAAAAATTAAACTTAAAAAAATTACAATTTCTGACCATCTGGAGAAAGTTCGACAGGTCACGAATCATCGTTTTTCATCAGAAAATAGTTTTTTTGGACTGTAGAAAAATTCATTCAAAATGTCATTTGGATTGAGACTCATGTTGAATTACTATTTTTTAAAGCCTCCATGTGACCAGAATTGCAATTTTTACAGACTTCTTCTCCTACTAAAAAGCTTCTATTTTGAACAATTTCAGGCATTTAAAAGACTCTAAACACACTTATTTTAGTTACAAAATTGATAATTCACATGCAATAGTCATTTACAGTCAAAAACGTAAACAATAAAAAATTACCAATTCTGACCATCTGGTGAATGTTCGACAGGTCACGGGACACTGTTTTTCATTAGAAAATTTATTTTTTTGACTTTAGAAAAATGTATTCAAAATGTCATTTGGATTGTGTTTCATGTTGAATAACTACTTTTTAAAGCCTCAATGTGACCAAAATTGCAATTTTACAGTCTTTTTCTCCTACTCAGAAGCTTCTATTTTGACCAATTTCAGGCATTAAAATGACTCTAAACACACTTATTTTAGTTCCAAAAGTGATAATTCACATGCAATAGTCATTTACAGTCAAAAAATTTAACTTTAAAAAATTACAATTTCTGAACATCTGGAGAAAGTTTGACAGGTCACAGGTCATTGTTTTTCAACAGAAAATTCATTTTTTGGACTGTAGAAAAATGTTTTCAAAATGGCATTTGGATTGAGCCTCTTGTTGAATAACTACTTTTTAAAGCCCCAATTTGACCAAAATTGCCATTTTTACATATTTTTTATCCTACTCAAAAGCTTCTATTTCGACAAATTTCAGGCATTAAAATGACTCTAAACGCACCTATTTTAGTTCCAAAAGTGATAATTCACATGCAATAGTCATTTACAGTCAAAAAATAAAGTTAAAAAAATTACAATTTCTGACCATCTGGAGAAAGTTCGACAGGTCACGGGTCATCGTTTTTCATCAGAAAATTGTTTTTTTGGACTGTAGAAAAATTCATTCAAAATGTCATTTGGATTGAGACTCATGTTGAATTACTACTTTTTAAAGCCTCTATTTGACCAGAATTGCCATTTTTACAGACTTTTTCTCCTACTAAAAAGCTTCTATTTTGAACAATTTCAGGCATTTAAAAGACTCTAAACACACTTATTTTAGTTACAAAAGTGATAATTCACATGCAATAGTCATTTACAGTCAAAAAATTAAACATAAAAAAATTACAATTTCTGACCATCTGAAAAAAGTTCGACAGGTCACGGGTCACCGTTTTTCATCAGAAAATTGATTTTTGGGACTATAGAAAAATGTATACAAAATGTCATTTGGATTGAGACTTATGTTGAATTACTACTTTTTAAAGCCTCAATGTGACCAAAACTGCCATTTTTACAGACTTTTTATCCTACTCAGAAGCTTCTATTTTGACCAATTTCATGCATTAAAATGACTCTAAACACACTTATTTTAGTTCCAAAAGTGATATTTAACATGCAATAGTAATTTACAGTCAAAAAATTAAACGTAAAAAAATTACAATTTCTGACCATCTGGAGAAAGTTCGACAGGTCACGGGTCACCGTTTTTCATCAGAAAATGGATTTTTTGGACTGTAGAAAAATGTATTCAAAATGTCATTTGGATTGTGCCTCATGTTGAATAACTATTTTTTAAAGCCTCATTGTGACCGAAATTGCCATTTTCACAGACTTATTCTCCTACTCAGAAGCTTCTATTTCGACCAATTTCAGGCATTAAAATGACTCTAAACACATTTATTTTAGTTCCAAAAGTGATAATTCACATGCAAAAGTCATTTACAGTCAAAAAATTAAACATAAAAAATTACAATTTCTGACCATCTGGAGAAAGTTCGACAGGTCACGGGTCACCGTTTTTCATCAGAAAATGGATTTTTTGGACTGTAGAAAAATGTTTTCAAAATGTCATTTGGATTGAGCCTCTTGTTGAATAACTACTTTTTAAAGCCCCAATTTGACCAAAGTTGCCATTTTTACAGATTTTTTATCCTACTCAAAAGCTTCTATTTTGACAAATTTCAGGTATTAAAATGACTCTAAACAAACTTATTTTAGTTCCAAAAGTGATAATTCACATGCAATAGTCATTTACAGTCAAATAATTAAACATTAAAAAATTACAATTTCTGAACATCTGGAGAAAGTTTGACAGGTCACAGGTCATTGTTTTTCAACAGAAAATTCATTTTTTGGACTGTAGAAAAATGTTTTCAAAATGGCATTTGGATTGAGCCTCTTGTTGAATAACTACTTTTTAAAGCCCCAATTTGACCAAAATTGCCAATTTTACAGATTTTTTATCCTACTCAAAAGCTTCTATTTCGACAAATTTCAGGCATTAAAATTACTCTAAACGCACCTATTTTAGTTCCAAAAGTGATTATTCACATGCAATAGTCATTTACAGTCAAAAAATAAAGTTAAAAAAATTACAATTTCTGACCATCTGGAGAAAGTTCGCCAGGTCACGGGTCATCGTTTTTCATCAGAAAATTGTTTTTTTGGACTGTAGAAAATTCATTCAAAATGTCATTTGGATTGAGACTCATGTTGAATTACTACTTTTTAAAGCCTCTATTTGACCAAAATTGCCATTTTTACAGACTTTTTCTCCTACTAAAAAGCTTCTATTTTGAACAATTTCAGGCATTTAAAAGACTCTAAACACACTTATTTTAGTTACAAAAGTGATAATTCACATGCAATAGTCATTTACAGTCAAAAAATTAAACATAAAAAAATTACAATTTCTGACCATCTGGAGAAAGTTCGACAGGTCACGGGTGATCGTTTTTCATCAGAAAATTGTTTTTTTGGAGTTTAGAACAATTCATTCAAAATGTCATTTAGATTGAGCCTCATGTTGACTAACCACTTTTTAACGCCTCAATGTGACAAAAATTGCCATTTTTGCATACTTTTTCTCCTACTCAGAACCTTCTATTTCTACCAATTTCAGGCATTAAAAAGACTCTAAACACACTTATTTTAGTTACAAAAGTGATAATTCACATACAATAGTCATTTACAGTCAAAAACTTAAACAATAAAAAATTACCAATTCTGACCATCTGGAGAATGTTCGACAGGTCACGGGACACTGTTTTTCATCAGAAAATTTATTTTTTTGACTTTAGAAAAATGTATTCAAAATGTCATTTGGATTGTGTCTCATGTTGAATAACTACTTTTTAAAGCCTCAATGTGACCAAAATTGCAATTTTTACAGTCTTTTTCTACTACTCAGAAACTTCTATTTTGACCAATTTCAGGCATTAAAATGACACTAAACACAATTATTTTAGTTCCAAAAGTGATAATTCACATGCAATAGTCATTTACAGTCAAAAAATTAAACTTAAAAAAATTACAATTTCTGACCATCTGGAGAAAGTTCGACAGGTCACGAATCATCGTTTTTCATCAGAAAATAGTTTTTTTGGACTGTAGAAAAATTCATTCAAAATGTCATTTGGATTGAGACTCATGTTGAATTACTACTTTTTAAAGCCTCCATGTGACAAAAATTGCCATTTTTGCATACTTTTTCTCCTACTCAGAACCTTCTATTTCTACCAATTTCAGGCATTAAAAAGACTCTAAACACACTTATTTTAGTTACAAAAGTGATAATTCACATACAATAGTCATTTACAGTCAAAAACTTAAACAATAAAAAATTACCAATTCTGACCATCTGGAGAATGTTCGACAGGTCACGGGACACTGTTTTTCATCAGAAAATTTATTTTTTTGACTTTAGAAAAATGTATTCAAAATGTCATTTGGATTGTGTCTCATGTTGAATAACTACTTTTTAAAGCCTCAATGTGACCAAAATTGCAATTTTTACAGTCTTTTTCTACTACTCAGAAACTTCTATTTTGACCAATTTCAGGCATTAAAATGACTCTAAACACAATTATTTTAGTTCCAAAAGTGATAATTCACATGCAATAGTCATTTACAGTCAAAAAATTAAACTTAAAAAAATTACAATTTCTGACCATCTGGAGAAAGTTCGACAGGTCACGAATCATCGTTTTTCATCAGAAAATAGTTTTTTTGGACTGTAGAAAAATTCATTCAAAATGTCATTTGGATTGAGACTCATGTTGAATTACTACTTTTTAAAGCCTCCATGTGACCAAAATTGCAATTTTTACAGACTTCTTCTCCTACTAAAAAGCTTCTATTTTGAACAATTTCAGGCATTTAAAAGACTCTAAACACACTTATTTTAGTTACAAAATTGATAATTCACATGCAATAGTCATTTACAGTCAAAAACGTAAACAATAAAAAATTACCAATTCTGACCATCTGGTGAATGTTCGACAGGTCACGGGACACTGTTTTTCATTAGAAAATTTATTTTTTTGACTTTAGAAAAATGTATTCAAAATGTCATTTGGATTGTGTCTCATGTTGAATAACTACTTTTTAAAGCCTCAATGTGACCAAAATTGCCATTTTTGCAGACTTTTTCTCCTACTAAAAAGCTTCTATTTCGAACAATTTCAGGCATTTAAAAGATTCTAAACACACTTATTTTAGTTGCAAAAGTGATAATTCACATGCAATAGTCATTTACAGTCAAAAAATCAAACATAAAAAAATTACAATTTCTGACCATCTGGAGAAAGTTCGACAGGTCACTTGTCACCATTTTTCATCAGAAAATGGATTTTTTGGAATGTAGAAAAATTCATTCAAAATGTCATTTGGATTGAGCCTCATGTTGACTAACCACTTTTTAATGTCTCAATGTGACCAAAATTGCCATTTTTACAGACTTTTTCTCCTACTCAGAAGCTTCTATTTCTACCAATTTCAGGCATTAAAAAGACTCTAAACACACTTATTTTAGTTCCAAAAGTGATAATTCACATACAATAGTCATTTACAGTCAAAAACTTAAACAATAAAAAATTACCAATTCTGACCATCTGGAGCATGTTCGACAGGTCACGGGACACTGTTTTTCATCAGAAAATAGATTTTTTTTACTTTAGAAAAATGTATTCAAAATGTCATTTGGATTGAGCCTCATGTTGAATAACTACTTTTTAAAGCCCCAATTTGACCAAAATTGCCATTTTTACAGACTTTTTCTCCTACTCAAAAGCTTCTATTTCGACCAATTTCAGGCATTTAAATGACTCTAAACAAACGTATTTTAGTTCCAAAAGTGATAATTAACATGCAATAGTCATTTACAGTCAAAAAATTGAACATAAAAAAATTACAATTTCTGACCATCTGGAGAAAGTTCGATAAGTCACGGGTCACCGTTTTTCATCAGAAAATGGATTTTTTGGTTTATAGAAAAATGTATACAAAATGTCATTTGGATTGAGACTCATGTTGAATTACTACTTTTTAAAGCCTCAATGTGACCAAAACTGCCATTTTTACAGACTTTTTCTCATACTCGGAAGCTTCAATTTCGACCAATTACAGGCATTTAAATGACTCTAAACACACTTATTTTTGTTCCAAGAGTTCTAATTCACATGCAATAGTCATTTACAGTCAAAAAATTAAACATAAAAAAATTACAATTTCTGACCATCTGGTGAAAGTTCGACAGGTCACGGGTCATTGTTTTTCATCAGAAAATTGTTTTTTTGGACTGTAGAAAAATTCATTCAAAATGTCATTTGGATTGAGCCTCATGTTGACTAACCACTTTTTAACGCCTCAATGTGACCAAAATTGCTATTTTTACAGACTTTTTCTCCTACTGAGAAGCTTCTATTTCTGCCAATTTTAGGCATTAAAAAGACTCTAAACACACTTATTTTAGTTCCAAAAGTGATAATTCACATGCAATAGTCATTTACAGTCAAAAAATTAAACATACACAAATTACAATTTCTGACCATCTGGAGAAATTTCGACAGGTCACGGGAACTGTTTTTCATCAGAAAATTGATTTTTTGGACTGTAGAAAAATGTATTCTAAATGTCATTTGGATTGAGACTCATGTAAAATAACTACTTTTTAAAGCCTCAATGTGACCAAAATTGCCATTTTTACAGACTTTTTCTCCTACTCAGAAGCTTCTATTTCTGCCAATTTCAGGCATTAAAAAGACTCTAAACACACTTATTTTAGTTCCAAAAGTGATGATTAACATGCAATAGTCATTTACAGTCAAAAAATTAAACATAAAAAAATTACAATTTCTGACCATCTGAAAAAAGTTCGACAGGTCACGGGTCACCGTTTTTTATCAGAAAATTGATTTTTGGGACTATAGAAAAATGTATACAAAATGTCATTTGGATTGAGACTTATGTTGAATTACTACTTTTTAAAGCCTCAATGTGACCAAAACTGCCATTTTTACAGACTTTTTATCCTACTCAGAAGCTTCTATTTTGACCAATTTCATGCATTAAAATGACTCAAACACACTTATTTTAGTTCCAAAAGTGATATTTAACATGCAATAGTAATTTACAGTCAAAAAATTAAACGTAAAAAAATTACAATTTCTGACCATCTGGAGAAAGTTCGACAGGTCACGGGTCACCGTTTTTCATCAGAAAATGGATTTTTTGGACTGTAGAAAAATGTATTCAAAATGTCATTTGGATTGTGCCTCATGTTGAATAACTAGTTTTTTAAAGCCTCATTGTGACCGAAATTGCCATTTTCACAGACTTATTCTCCTACTCAGAAGCTTCTATTTCGACCAATTTCAGGCATTAAAATGACTCTAAACACATTTATTTTAGTTCCAAAAGTGATAATTCACATGCAAAAGTCATTTACAGTCAAAAAATTAAATATAAAAAATTACAATTTCTGACCATCTGGAGAAAGTTCGACAGGTCACGGGTCACCGTTTTTCATCAGAAAATGGATTTTTTGGACTGTAGAAAAATGTTTTCAAAATGTCATTTGGATTGAGCCTCTTGTTGAATAACTACTTTTTAAAGCCCCAATTTGACCAAAGTTGCCATTTTTACAGATTTTTTATCCTACTCAAAAGCTTCTATTTTGACAAATTTCAGGTGTTAAAATGACTCTAAACAAACTTATTTTAGTTCCAAAAGTGATAATTCACATGCAATAGTCATTTACAGTCAAATAATTAAACATTAAAAAATTACAATTTCTGAACATCTGGAGAAAGTTTGACAGGTCACAGGTCATTGTTTTTCAACAGAAAATTCATTTTTTGGACTGTAGAAAAATGTTTTTAAAATGGCATTTGGATTGAGCCTCTTGTTGAATAACTACTTTTTAAAGCCCCAATTTGACCAAAATTGCCATTTTTACATATTTTTCATCCTACTCAAAAGCTTCTATTTCGACAAATTTCAGGCATTAAAATGACTCTAAACGCACCTATTTTAGTTCCAAAAGTGATAATTCACATGCAATAGTCATTTACAGTAAAAAAATAAAGTTAAAAAAATTACAATTTCTGACCATCTGGAGAAAGTTCGACAGGTCACGGGTCATCGTTTTTCATCAGAAAATTGTTTTTTTGGACTGTAGAAAAATTCATTCAAAATGTCATTTGGATTGAGACTCATGTTGAATTACTACTTTTTAAAGCCTCTATTTGACCAAAATTGCCATTTTTACAGACTTTTTCTCCTACTAAAAAGCTTCTATTTTGAACAATTTCAGGCATTTAAAAGACTCTAAACACACTTATTTTAGTTACAAAAGTGATAATTCACATGCAATAGTCATTTACAGTCAAAAAATTAAACATAAAAAATTACAATTTCTGACCATCTGGAGAAAGTTCGACAGGTCACGGGTCACCGTTTTTCATCAGAAAATGGATTTTTTGGACTGTAGAAAAAGGTTTTCAAAATTTCATTTGGATTGAGCCTCTTGTTGAGCCTCTTGTTGAATTTTTAAAGCCCCAATTTGACCAAAATTGCCATTTTTACAGATTTTTTATCCTACTCAAAAGCTTCTATTTCGACAAATTTCAGGTATTAAAATGACTCTAAACAAACTTATTTTAGTTCCAAAAGTGATAATTCACATGCAATAGTAATTTACAGTCAAATAATTAAACATTAAAAAATTACAATTTCTGAACATCTGGAGAAAGTTTGACAGGTCACAGGTCATCGTTTTTCAACAGAAAATTGATTTTTTGGACTGTAGAAAAATGTTTTCAAAATGTCATTTGGATTGAGCCTCTTGTTGAATAACTACTTTTTAAAGCCCCAATTTGACCAAAATTGCCATTTTTACAGATTTTTTATCCTACTCAAAAGCTTCTATTTCGACAAATTTCAGACATTAAAATGACTCTAAACGCTCCTATTTTAGTTACAAAAGTGATAATTCACATGCAATAGTCATTTACAGTCAAAAAATAAAGTTAAAAAAATTACAATTTCTGACCATCTGGAGAAAGTTCGACAGGTCACGGGTCATCGTTTTTCATCAGAAAATTGTTTTTTTGGACTGTAGAAAAATTCCTTCAAAATGTCATGTGGATTAAAGCCTCTATTTGACCAAAATTGCCATTTTTACAGACTTTTTCTCCTTCTCAGAAGCTTCTATTTCTACCAATTTCAGGCATTAAAATGACTCTAAACACACTTATTTTAGTTACAAAAGTGATAATTCACATGCAATAGTCATTTACAGTCAAAAAATCAAACAATAAAAAATTACCAATTCTGACCATCTGGAGCATGTTCAACAGGTCACGGGACACTGTTTTTCATCAGAAAATAGATTTTTTTTACTTTAGAAAAATGTATTCAAAATGTCATTTGGATTGTGTCTCATGTTGAATAACTACTTTTTAAAGCCTCAATGTGACTAAAATTGCAATTTTACAGTCTTTTTCTCCTACTCAGAAGCTTCTATTTTGACCATTTTCAGGCATTAAAATGACTCTAAACACACTTATTTTAGTTCCAAAAGTGATAATTCACATGCAATAGTCATTTACAGTCAAAAAATTAAACTTAAAAAAATTACAATTTCTGACCATCTGGAGAAAGTTCGACAGGTCACGAATCATCGTTTTTCATCAGAAAATAGTTTTTTTGGACTGTAGTAAAATTCATTCAAAATTTCATTTGGATTGAGACTCATGTTTAATGACTACTTTTTAAAGCCTCCATGTGACCAAAATTGCCATTTTTACAGACTTTTTCTCCTACTAAAAAGCTTCTATTTTGAACAATTTCAGGCATTTAAAAGACTCTAAACACACTTATTTTAGTTATAAAAGTGATAATTCACATGCAATAGTCATTTACAGTCAAAAAATTAAACATAAAAAAATTACAATTTCTGACCATCTGGAGAAAGTTCGACAGGTCACGGGTCATTGTTTTTCATCAGAAAATTGTTTTGTAGGACTGTAGAAAAATGTATTCAAAATGTCATTTGGATTGAGACTCATGTAAAATAACTACTTTTTAAAGCCTCAATGTGACCAAAATTGCCATTTTTACAGACTTTTTCTCCTACTGAGAAGCTTCTATTTCGACCAATTTCAGGCATTAACATGACTCTAAACACAATTATTTTAGTTCCAAAAGTGATAATTCATATGCATAGTCATTTACAGTCAAAAAATTAAACTTAAATAAATTACAATTTCTGACCATCTGGAGAAAGTTCGACAGGTCACGGGTCATTGTTTTTCATCAGAAAATTGTTTTGTAGGACTGTAGAAAAATGTATTCAAAATGTCATTTGGATTGTGCCTCATGTTGAATAACTATTTTTTAAAGCCTCAATGTGACAAAAATTGCCATTTTTACAGTCTTTTTCTCCTACTCAGAAGCTTCTATTTTGACCAATTTCAGGCATTAAAATGACTCTAAACACAATTATTTTAGTTCCAAAAGTGATATTTCACATGCAATAGTCATTTACAGACAAAAAATTAAACTTAAAAAAATTACAATTTCTGACCATCTGGAGAAAGTTCGACAGGTCACGAATCATCGTTTTTCATCAGAAAATAGTTTTTTTGGACTGTAGAAAAATTCATTCAAAATGTCATTTGGATTGAGACTCATGTTGAATTACTACTTTTTAAAACCTCCATGTGACCAAAATTGCAATTTTTACAGACTTCTTCTCCTACTAAAAAGCTTCTATTTTGAACAATTTCAGGCATTTAAAAGACTCTAACACCTATTTTAGTTACAAAAGTGATAATTCACATGCAATAGTCATTTACAGTCAAAAACGTAAGCAATAAAAAATTACCAATTCTGACCATCTGGAGAAAGTTCGACAGGTCACGAATCATCGTTTTTCATCAGAAAATAGTTTTTTTGGACTGTAGAAAAATTCATTCAAAATCTCATTTGGATTGTGTCTCATGTTGAATAACTACTTTTTAAAGCCCCAATTTGACCAAAATTGCCATTTTTACAGACTTTTTCTCCTACTCAAAAGCTTCTATTTCGACCAATTTCTGGCATTTAAAAGACTCTAAACAAACTTATTTTAGTTCCAAAAGTGATAATTAACATGCAATAGTCATTTACAGTCAAAAAATTGAACATAAAAAAATTACAATTTCTGACCATCTGGAGAAAGTTCGACAGGTCACGGGTCACCGTTTTCCATCAGAAAATGGATTTTGTGGACTGTAGAAAAATGTATTCAAAATGTCATTTGGATTGAGCCTCATGTTGAATAACTACTTTTTAAAGCCCCAATTTGACCAAAATTGCCATTTTTACAGACTTTTTCTCCTACTCAGAAGCTTCTATTTCTACCAATTTCAGGCATTAAAATTACTCTAAACACACTTATTTTAGTTACAAAAGTGAGAATTCACATGCAATAGTCATTTACAGTCAAAAACTTAAACAATAAAAAATTACCAATTCTGACCATCTGGAGAATGTTCGACAGGTCACGGGTCATTGTTTTTCATCAGAAAATTGTTTTTTTGGACTGTAGAAAAACTCATTCAAAATGTCATTTGGATTGAGCCTCATGTTGACTAAACACTTTTTAACGCCTCAATGTGACCAAAATTGCTATTTTTACAGACTTTTTCTCCTACTGAGAAGCTTCTATTTCTGCCAATTTCAGGCATTAAAAAGACTCTAAACACACTTATTTTAGTTCCAAAAGTGAAAATTCACATGCAATAGTCATTTACAGTCAAAAAATTAAACATAAAAAAATTACAATTTCTGACCATCTGGAGAAAGTTCGACAGGTCACGGGTCACCGTTTTTCATCAGAAAATTGATTTTTTGGACTATAGAAAAATGTATACAAAATGTCATTTGGATTAAGACTCATGTTGAATTACTACTTTTTAAAGCCTCAATGTGACCAAAACTGCCATTTTTACGGACTTTTTATCCTACTCAGAAGCTTCTAATTCGACCAATTTCAGGCATTAAAATGACTCTAAACACACTTATTTTAGTTCCAGAAGTGATAATTAACATGCAATAGTAATTTACTGTCAAAAAATTTAACGTAAAAAAATTACAATTTCTGACCATCTGGAGAAAGTTCGACAGGTCACGCGTCACCGTTTTTCATCAGAAAATGGATTTTTTGGACTGTAGAAAAATGTATTCAAAATGTCATTTGGATTGTGCCTCATGTTGAATAACTATTTTTTAAAGCCTCATTGTGACTTAACTGCCATTTTTACAGACTCTTTCTCCTACTCAGAAGCTTCTATTTCGACCAATTTCAGGCATTAAAATGACTCTAAACACACTTATTTTAGTTCCAAAAGTGATAATTAACATGCAATAGTAATTTACAGTCAAAAGATTTAACGTAAAAAAATTACAATTTCTGACCATCTGGAGAAAGTTCGACAGGTCACGCGTCACCGTTTTTCATCAGAAAATGGATTTTTTGGACTGTAGAAAAATGTATTCAAAATGTCATTTGGATTGTGCCTCATGTTGAATAACTATTTTTTAAAGCCTCATTGTGACCGAAATTGCCATTTTCACAGACTTATTCTCCTACTCAGAAGCTTCTATTTCGACCAATTTCAGGCATTAAAATGACTCTAAACACACTTATTTTAGTTCCAAAAGTGATAATTCACATGCAAAAGTCATTTACAGTCCAAAAATTAAACATAAAAAATTACAATTTCTGACCATCTGGAGAAAGTTCGACAGGTCACGGGTCACCGTTTTTCATCAGAAAATGGATTTTTTGGACTGTAGAAAAAGGTTTTCAAAATTTCATTTGGATTGAGCCTCTTGTTGAGCCTCTTGTTGAATTTTTAAAGCCCCAATTTGACCAAAATTGCCATTTTTACAGATTTTTTATCCTACTCAAAAGCTTCTATTTCGACAAATTTCAGGTATTAAAATGACTCTAAACAAACTTATTTTAGTTCCAAAAGTGATAATTCACATGCAATAGTCATTTACAGTCAAAAAATAAAGTTAAAAAAATTACAATTTCTGACCATCTGGAGAAAGTTCGACAGGTCACGGGTCATCGTTTTTCATCAGAAAATTGTTTTTTTGGACTGTAGAAAAATTCCTTCAAAATGTCATGTGGATTAAAGCCTCTATTTGACCAAAATTGCCATTTTTACAGACTTTTTCTCCTTCTCAGAAGCTTCTATTTCTACCAATTTCAGGCATTAAAATGACTCTAAACACACTTATTTTAGTTACAAAAGTGATAATTCACATGCAATAGTCATTTACAGTCAAAAAATCAAACAATAAAAAATTACCAATTCTGACCATCTGGAGCATGTTCAACAGGTCACAGGACACTGTTTTTCATCAGAAAATAGATTTTTTTTACTTTAGAAAAATGTATTCAAAATGTCATTTGGATTGTGTCTCATGTTGAATAACTACTTTTTAAAGCCTCAATGTGACTAAAATTGCAATTTTACAGTCTTTTTCTCCTACTCAGAAGCTTCTATTTTGACCATTTTCAGGCATTAAAATGACTCTAAACACACTTATTTTAGTTCCAAAAGTGATAATTCACATGCAATAGTCATTTACAGTCAAAAAATTAAACTTAAAAAAATTACAATTTCTGACCATCTGGAGAAAGTTCGACAGGTCACGAATCATCGTTTTTCATCAGAAAATAGTTTTTTTGGACTGTAGTAAAATTCATTCAAAATTTCATTTGGATTGAGACTCATGTTTAATGACTACTTTTTAAAGCCTCCATGTGACCAAAATTGCCATTTTTACAGACTTTTTCTCCTACTAAAAAGCTTCTATTTTGAACAATTTCAGGGATTTAAAAGACTCTAAACACACTTATTTTAGTTATAAAAGTGATAATTCACATGCAATAGTCATTTACAGTCAAAAAATTAAACATAAAAAATTACAATTTCTGACCATCTGGAGAAAGTTCGACAGGTCACGGGTCATTGTTTTTCATCAGAAAATTGTTTTGTAGGACTGTAGAAAAATGTATTCAAAATGTCATTTGGATTGAGACTCATGTAAAATAACTACTTTTTAAAGCCTCAATGTGACCAAAATTGCCATTTTTACAGACTTTTTCTCCTACTGAGAAGCTTCTATTTCGACCAATTTCAGGCATTAACATGACTCTAAACACAATTATTTTAGTTCCAAAAGTGATAATTCACATGCATAGTCATTTACAGACAAAAAATTAAACTTAAAAAAATTACAATTTCTGACCATCTGGAGAAAGTTCGACAGGTCACGAATCATCGTTTTTCATCAGAAAATAGTTTTTTTGGACTGTAGAAAAATTCATTCAAAATGTCATTTGGATTGAGACTCATGTTGAATTACTACTTTTTAAAACCTCCATGTGACCAAAATTGCAATTTTTACAGACTTCTTCTCCTACTAAAAAGCTTCTATTTTGAACAATTTCAGGCATTTAAAAGACTCTAACACCTATTTTAGTTACAAAAGTGATAATTCACATGCAATAGTCATTTACAGTCAAAAACGTAAGCAATAAAAAATTACCAATTCTGACCATCTGGAGAAAGTTCGACAGGTCACGAATCATCGTTTTTCATCAGAAAATAGTTTTTTTGGACTGTAGAAAAATTCATTCAAAATCTCATTTGGATTGTGTCTCATGTTGAATAACTACTTTTTAAAGCCCCAATTTGACCAAAATTGCCATTTTTACAGACTTTTTCTCCTACTCAAAAGCTTCTATTTCGACCAATTTCAGGCATTTAAATGACTCTAAACAAACTTATTTTAGTTCCAAAAGTGATAATTAACATGCAATAGTCATTTACAGTCAAAAAATTGAACATAAAAAAATTACAATTTCTGACCATCTGGAGAAAGTTCGACAGATCACGGGTCACCGTTTTTCATCAGAAAATGGATTTTTTGGACTGTAGAAAAATGTATTCAAAATGTCATTTGGATTGAGCCTCATGTTGAATAACTACTTTTTAAAGCCCCAATTTGACCAAAATAGCCATTTTTACAGACTTTTTCTCCTACTCAAAAGCTTCTATTTCGACCAATTTCTGGCATTTAAAAGACTCTAAACACACTTATTTTTGTTCCAAGAGTTCTAATTCACATGCAATAGTCATTTACAGTCAAAAAATTAAACATAAAAAAATTACAATTTCTGACCATCTGGAGAAAGTTCGACAGGTCACGGGTCACCGTTTTCCATCAGAAAATGGATTTTGTGGACTGTAGAAAAATGTATTCAAAATGTCATTTGGATTGAGCCTCATGTTGAATAACTACTTTTTAAAGCCCCAATTTGACCAAAATTGCCATTTTTACAGACTTTTTCTCCTACTCAGAAGCTTCTATTTCTACCAATTTCAGGCATTAAAATTACTCTAAACACACTTATTTTAGTTACAAAAGTGAGAATTCACATGCAATAGTCATTTACAGTCAAAAACTTAAACAATAAAAAATTACCAATTCTGACCATCTGGAGAATGTTCGACAGGTCACGGGTCATTGTTTTTCATCAGAAAATTGTTTTTTTGGACTGTAGAAAAACTCATTCAAAATGTCATTTGGATTGAGCCTCATGTTGACTAAACACTTTTTAACGCCTCAATGTGACCAAAATTGCTATTTTTACAGACTTTTTCTCCTACTGAGAAGCTTCTATTTCTGCCAATTTCAGGCATTAAAAAGACTCTAAACACACTTATTTTAGTTCCAAAAGTGAAAATTCACATGCAATAGTCATTTACAGTCAAAAAATTAAACATAAAAAAATTACAATTTCTGACCATCTGGAGAAAGTTCGACAGGTCACGGGTCACCGTTTTTCATCAGAAAATTGATTTTTTGGACTATAGAAAAATGTATACAAAATGTCATTTGGATTAAGACTCATGTTGAATTACTACTTTTTAAAGCCTCAATGTGACCAAAACTGCCATTTTTACGGACTTTTTATCCTACTCAGAAGCTTCTATTTCGACCAATTTCAGGCATTAAAATGACTCTAAACACACTTATTTTAGTTCCAGAAGTGATAATTAACATGCAATAGTAATTTACTGTCAAAAAATTTAACGTAAAAAAATTACAATTTCTGACCATCTGGAGAAAGTTCGACAGGTCACGGGTCACCGTTTTTCATCAGAAAATGGATTTTTTGGACTGTAGAAAAATTCATTCAAAATGTCATTTGGATTGAGCCTCATGTTGACTAAACACTTTTTAACGCCTCAATGTGACAAAAATTGCTATTTTTACAGACTTTTTCTCCTACTGAGAAGCTTCTATTTCTGCCAATTTCAGGCATTAAAAGACTCTAAACACACTTATTTTAGTTCCAAAAGTGATAATTAACATGCAATAGTCGTTTACAGTCAAAAAATTTAACGTAAAAAAATTACAATTTCTGACCATCTGGAGAAAGTTCGACAGGTCACGTGTCACCGTTTTTCATCAGAAAATGGATTTTTTGGACTGTAGAAAAATGTATTCAAAATGTCATTTGGATTGTGCCTCATGTTGAATAACTATTTTTTAAAGCCTCATTGTGACCAAAACTGCCATTTTTACAGACTCTTTCTCCTACTCAGAAGCTTCTATTTCGACCAATTTCAGGCATTAAAATGACTCTAAACACACTTATTTTAGTTCCAAAAGTGATAATTAACATGCAATAGTCATTTACAGTCCAAAAATTAAACATAAAAAAATTACAATTTCTGACCATCTGGAGAAAGTTCGACAGGTCACGGGTCACCGTTTTTCATCAGAAAATGGATTTTTTGGACTGTAGAAAAATTCATTCAAAATGTCATTTGGATTGAGCCTCATGTTGTCTAAACACTTTTTAACGCCTCAATGTGACCAAAATTGCTATTTTTACAGACTTTTTCTCCTACTGAGAAGCTTCTATTTCTGCCAATTTCAGGCATTAAAAAGACTCTAAACACACTTATTTTAGTTCCAAAAGTGATAATTAACATGCAATAGTCGTTTACAGTCAAAAAATTTAACGTAAAAAAATCACAATTTCTGACCATCTGGAGAAAGTTCGACAGGTCACGCGTCACCGTTTTTCATCAGAAAATTGATTTTTTGGACTGTAGAAAAATGTAATCAAAATGTCATTTGGATTGTGCCTCATGTTGAATAACTATTTTTTAAAGCCTCATTGTGACCAAAACTGCCATTTTTACAGACTCTTTCTCCTACTCAGAAGCTTCTATTTCGACCAATTTCAGGCAATAAAATGACTCTAAACACACTTATTTTAGTTCCAAAAGTGATAATTAACATGCAATAGTAATTTACAGTCAAAAAATTTAACGTAAAAAAATTACAATTTCTGACCATCTGGAGAAAGTTCGACAGGTCACGCGTCACCGTTTTTCATCAGAAAATGGATTTTTTTTACTTTAGAAAAATGTATTCAAAATGTCATTTGGATTGTGTCTCATGTTGAATAACTACTTTTTAAAGCCTCATTGTGACCGAAATTGCCATTTTCACAGTCTTTTTCTCCTACTCAGAAGCTTCTATTTTGACCATTTTCAGGCATTAAAATGACTCTAAACACACTTATTTTAGTTCCAAAAGTGATAATTCACATGCAATAGTCATTTACAGTCAAAAAATTAAACTTAAAAAAATTACAATTTCTGACCATCTGGAGAAAGTTCGGCAGGTCACGAATCATCGTTTTTCATCAGAAAATAGTTTTTTTGGACTGTAGTAAAATTCATTCAAAATTTCATTTGGATTGAGACTCATGTTTAATGACTACTTTTTAAAGCCTCCATGTGACCAAAATTACCATTTTTACAGACTTTTTCTCCTACTAAAAAGCTTCTATTTTGAACAATTTCAGGCATTTAAAAGACTTTAAACACACTTATTTTAGTTATAAAAGTGATAATTCACATGCAATAGTCATTTAAAGTCAAAAAATGAAACATAAAAAAATTACAATTTCTGACCATCTGGAGAAAGTTCGACAGGTCACGGGTCATTGTTTTTCATCAGAAAATTGTTTTGTAGGACTGTAGAAAAATGTATTCAAAATGTCATTTGGATTGTGCCTCATGTTGAATAACTATTTTTTAAAGCCTCAATGTGACAAAAATTGCCATTTTTACAGTCTTTTTCTCCTACTCAGAAGCTTCTATTTTGACCAATTTCAGGCATTAAAATGACTCTAAACACAATTATTTTAGTTCCAAAAGTGATAATTCACATGCAATAGTCATTTACAGACAAAAAATTAAACTTAAAAAAATTACAATTTCTGACCATCTGGAGAAAGTTCGACAGGTCACGAATCATCATTTTTCATCAGAAAATAGTTTTTTTGGACTGTAGAAAAATTCATTCAAAATGTCATTTGGATTGAGACTCATGTTGAATTACTACTTTTTAAAGCCTCCATGTGACCAAAATTGCAATTTTTACAGACTTCTTCTCCTACTAAAAAGCTTCTATTTTGAACAATTTCAGGCATTTAAAAGACTCTAACACCTATTTTAGTTACAAAAGTGATAATTCACATGCAATAGTCATTTACAGTCAAAAACGTAAGCAATAAAAAATTACAATTTCTGACCATCTGGAGAAAGTTCGACAGGTCACGCGTCACCGTTT
Source organism: Triturus cristatus (assembly GCF_964204655.1). Classification (NCBI taxonomy): domain Eukaryota; kingdom Metazoa; phylum Chordata; class Amphibia; order Caudata; family Salamandridae; genus Triturus; species Triturus cristatus. The sequence continues at coordinate 1,088,732,376 of NC_140591.1, forward strand.
TTCATCAGAAAATGGATTTTTTGGACTGTAGAAAAATGTATTCAAAATGTCATTTGGATTGTGCCTCATGTTGAATAACTATTTTTTAAAGCATCATTGTGACCGAAATTGCCATTTTCACAGACTTATTCTCCTACTCAGAAGCTTCTATTTCGACCAATTTCAGGCATTAAAATGACTCTAAACACACTTATTTTAGTTCCAAAAGTGATAATTAACATGCAATAGTCATTTACAGTCAAAAACTTAAACATAAAAAAATTACAATTTCTGACCATCTGGTGAAAGTTCGACAGGTCACGGGTCATTGTTTTTCATCAGAAAATTGTTTTTTTGGACTGTAGAAAAAATCATTCAAAATGTCATTTGGATTGAGCCTCATGTTGACTAAACACTTTTTAACGCCTCAATGTGACCAAAATTGCTATTTTTACAGACTTTTTCTCCTACTGAGAAGCTTCTATTTCTGCCAATTTCAGGCATTAAAAAGACTCTAAACACACTTATTTTAGTTCCAAAAGTGATAATTCACATGCAATAGTCATTTACAGTCAAAAAATTAAACATAAAAAAATTACAATTTCTGACCATCTGGAGAAAGTTCGACAGGTCACGGGTCACCGTTTTTCATCAGAAAATGGATTTTTTGGACTGTAGAAAAATGTATTCAAAATGTCATTTGGATTGTGCCTCATGTTGAATAACTATTTTTTAAAGCCTCATTGTGACCAAAACTGCCATTTTTACAGACTCTTTCTCCTACTCAGAAGCTTCTATTTCGACCAATTTCAGGCATTAAAATGACTCTAAACACACTTATTTTAGTTCCAAAAGTGATAATTCACATGCAATAGTCATTTACAGTCAAAAAATTAAACTTAAAAAAATTACAATTTCTGACCATCTGGAGAAAGTTCGGCAGGTCACGAATCATCGTTTTTCATCAGAAAATAGTTTTTTTGGACTGTAGTAAAATTCTTTCAAAATTTCATTTGGATTGAGACTCATGTTTAATGACTACTTTTTAAAGCCTCCATGTGACCAAAATTGCCATTTTTACAGACTTTTTCTCCTACTAAAAAGCTTCTATTTTGAACAATTTCAGGCATTTAAAAGACTCTAAACACACTTATTTTAGTTATAAAAGTGATAATTCACATGCAATAGTCATTTACAGTCAAAAAATGAAACATAAAAAAATTACAATTTCTGACCATCTGGAGAAAGTTCGACAGGTCACGGGTCATTGTTTTTCATCAGAAAATTGTTTTGTAGGACTGTAGAAAAATTTAACGTAAAAAAATTACAATTTCTGACCATCTGGAGAAAGTTCGACAGGTCACGCGTCACTGTTTTTCATCAGAAAATGGATTTTTTGGACTGTAGAAAAATGTATTCAAAATGTCATTTGGATTGTGCCTCATGTTGAATAACTATTTTTTAAAGCATCATTGTGACCGAAATTGCCATTTTCACAGACTTATTCTCCTACTCAGAAGCTTCTATTTCGACCAATTTCAGGCATTATTTTAATGCCTTAAAAAAATTACAATTTCTGACCATCTGGAGAAAGTTCGACAGGTCACGAATCATCGTTTTTCATCAGAAAATAGTTTTTTTGGACTGTAGAAAAATTCATTCAAAATGTCATTTGGTTTGTGCCTCATGTTGAATAACTATTTTTTAAAGCCTCATTGTGACCAAAACTGCCATTTTTACAGACTCTTTCTCCTACTCAGAAGCTTCTATTTCGACCAATTTCAGGCATTAAAATGACTCTAAACACACTTATTTTAGTTCCAAAAGTGATAATTAACATGCAATAGTCATTTACAGTCAAAAAATTTAACGTAAAAAAATTACAATTTCTGACCATCTGGAGAAAGTTCGACAGGTCACGGGTCACCGTTTTTCATCAGAAAATTGATTTTTTGGACTATAGAAAAATGTATACAAAATGTCATTTGGATTGAGACTCATGTTGAATTACTACTTTTTAAAGCCTCAATGTGACCAAAACTGCCATTTTTACGGACTTTTTATCCTACTCAGAAGCTTCTATTTCGACCAATTTCAGGCATTAAAATGACTCTAAACACACTTATTTTAGTTCCAGAAGTGATAATTAACATGCAATAGTAATTTACTGTCAAAAAATTTAACGTAAAAAAATTACAATTTCTGACCATCTGGAGAAAGTTCAACAGGTCACGGGTCACCGTTTTTCATCAGAAAATTGATTTTTTGGACTGTAGAAAAATGTATTCAAAATGTCATTTGGATTGTGCCTCATGTTGAATAACTATTTTTTAAAGCCTCATTGTGACCGAAATTGCCATTTTCACAGACTTATTCTCCTACTCAGAAGCTTCTATTTCGATCAATTTCAGGCATTAAAATGACTCTAAACACACTTATTTTAGTTCCAGAAGTGATAATTAACATGCAATAGTAATTTACAGTCAAAAAATTACACATAAAAAATTACAATTTCTGACCATCTGGAGAAAGTTCGACAGGTCACGGGTCACTGTTTTTCATCAGAAAATGGATTTTTTGGACTGTAGAAAAATGTTTTCAAAATGTCATTTGGATTGAGCCTCTTGTTGAATAACTACTTTTTAAAGCCCCAATTTGACCAAAATTGCCATTTTTACAGATTTTTTATCCTACTCAAAAGCTTCTATTTCGACAAATTTCAGGTATTAACATGACTCTAAACAAACTTATTTTAGTTCCAAAAGTGATAATTCACATCCAATAGTCATTTACAGTCAAATAATTAAACATTAAAAAATTATAATTTCTGAACATCTGGAGAAAGTTTGACAGGTCACAGGTCATCGTTTTTCAACAGAAAATGGATTTTTTGGACTGTAGAAAAATGTTTTCAAAATGTCATTTGGATTGAGCCTCATGTTGAATAACTTCTTTTTATAGCCTCCATGTGACCAAAATTGCCATTTTTGCAGACTTTTTCTCCTACTAAAAAGCTTCTATTTCGAACAATTTCAGGCATTTAAAAAATTCTCTACACACTTATTTTAGTTACAAAAGTGATAATTCACATGCAATAGGCATTTACAGTCAAAAAATCAAACATAAAAAAATTACAATTTCTGACCATCTGGAGAAAGTTCGACAGGTCACGGGTCACCATTTTTCATCAGAAAATGGATTTTTTGGACTGTAGAAAAATTCATTCAAAATGTCATTTGGATTGAGCCTCATGTTGACTAACCACTTTTTAACGTCTCAATGTGACCAAAATTGCTATTTTTGCAGACTTTTTCTCCTACTAAAAAGCTTCTATTTCGAACAATTTCAGGCATTTAAAAAATTCTAAACACACTTATTTTAGTTACAAAAGTGATAATTCACATACAATAGTCATTTACAGTCAAAAACTTAAACAATAAAAAATTACCAATTCTGACCATCTGGAGCATGTTCGACAGGTCACGGGACACTGTTTTTCATCAGAAAATAGATTTTTTTTACTTTAGAAAAATGTATTCAAAATGTCATTTGGATTGAGCCTCATGTTGAATAACTACTTTTTAAAGCCCCAATTTGACCAAAATTGCCATTTTTACAGACTTTTTCTCCTACTCAAAAGCTTCTATTTCAACCAATTTCAGGCATTAAAATGACTCTAAACGCACCTATTTTAGTTCCAAAAGTGATAATTCACATGCAATAGTCATTTACAGTCAAAAAATAAAGTTAAAAAAATTACAATTTCTGACCATCTGGAGAAAGTTCGACAGGTAACGGGTCAGCGGTTTTCATCATAAAATTGTTTTTTTGGACTGTAGAAAAATTCCTTCAAAATGTCATTTGTATTGAGACTCATGTTGAATTACTACTTTTTAAAGCCTCAATGTGACCAAAACTGCCATTTTTACAGACTTTTTCTCATACTCGGAAGCTTCTATTTCTACCAATTTCAGGCATTAAAAAGACTCTAAACACACTTATTTTAGTTACAAAAGTGATAATTCACATACAATAGTCATTTACAGTCAAAAACTTAAACAATAAAAAATTACCAATTCTGACCATCTGGAGCATGTTAGACAGGTCACGGGACACTGTTTTTCATCAGAAAATAGATTTTTTTTACTTTAGAAAAATGTATTCAAAATGTCATTTGGATTGTGTCTCATGTTGAATAACTACTTTTTAAAGCCCCAATTTGACCAAAATTGCCATTTTTACAGACTTTTTCTCCTACTCAAAAGCATATATTTCGACCAATTTCAGGCATTTAAATGACTCTAAACACACTTATTTTAGTTCCAAAAGTGATAATTAACATGCAATAGTCATTTACAGTAAAAAAATAAAACATAAAAAAATTACAATTTCTGACCATCTGGAGAAAGTTCGACAGGTCACGGGTCACCGTTTTTCATCAGAAAATGGATTTTTTGGACTATAGAAAAATGTATACAAAATGCCATTTGGATTGAGACTCATGTTGAATTACTACTTTTTAAAGCCTCAATGTGACCAAAACTGCCATTTTTACAGACTTTTTCTCATACTCGGAAGCTTCTATTTCGACCAATTACAGGCATTTAAATGACTCTAAACACACTTATTTTAGTTCCAAAAGTGATAATTAACATGCAATAGTCATTTACAGTCAAAAAATGAAACATAAAAAAATTACAATTTCTGACCATCTGGAGAAAGTTCGACAGGTCACGGGTCACCGTTTTTCATCAGAAAATGGATTTTTTGGACTGTAGAAAAATTCATTCAAAATGTCATTTGGATTGAGCCTCATGTTGACTAAACACTTTTTAACGCCCCAATGTGACCAAAATTGCTATTTTTACAAACTTTTTCTCCTACTGAGAAGCTTCTATTTCTGCCAATTTCAGGCATTAAAAAGACTCTAAACACACTTATTTTAGTTCCAAAAGTGATAATTCACATGCAATAGTCATTTACAGTCAAAAAATTAAACATAAAAAAATTACAATTTCTGACCATCTGGAGAAATTTCGACAGGTCACGGGAACTGTTTTTCATCAGAAAATTGATTTTTTGGACTGTAGAAAAATGTATTCAAAATGTCATTTGGATTGAGACTAATGTAAAATACCCACTTTTTAAAGCCTCAATGTGACCAAAATTGCCATTTTTACAGACTTTTTCTCCTACTCAGAAGCTTCTATTTCGACCAATTTCAGGCAGTTAAATGACTCTAAACACACTTATTTTAGTTCCAAAAGTGATAATTAACATGCAATAGTCGTTTACAGTCAAAAAATTTAACGTAAAAAAATTACAATTTCTGACCATCTGGAGAAAGTTCGACAGGTCACGCGTCACCGTTTTTCATCAGAAAATGGATTTTTTGGACTGTAGAAAAATGTATTCAAAATGTCATTTGGATTGTGCCTCATGTTGAATAACTATTTTTTAAAGCCTCATTGTGACCAAAACTGCCATTTTTACAGACTCTTTCTCCTACTCAGAAGCTTCTATTTCGACCAATTTCAGGCATTAAAATGACTCTAAACACACTTATTTTAGTTCCAAAAGTGATAATTCACATGCAAAAGTCATTTACAGTCAAAAAATTAAACATAAAAAATTACAATTCCTGACCATCTGGAGAAAGTTCGACAGGTCACGGGTCACCGTTTTTCATCAGAAAATTGATTTTTTGGACTGTAGAAAAATGTTTTCAAAATTTCATTTGGATTGAGCCTCTTGTTGAATAACTACTTTTTAAAGCCCCAATTTGACCAAAATTGCCATTTTTACAGATTTGTTATCCTACTCAAAAGCTTCTATTTCGATAAATTTCAGGTATTAAAATGACTCTAAACAAACTTATTTTAGTTCCAAAAGTGATAATTCACATGCAATAGTCATTTACAGTCAAATAATTAAACATTAAAAAATTACAATTTCTGAACATCTGGAGAAAGTTTGACAGGTCACAGGTCATCGTTTTTCAACAGAAAATTGATTTTTTGGACTGTAGAAAAATGTTTTCAAAATGTCATTTGGATTGAGCCTCTTGTTGAATAACTACTTTTTAAAGCCCCAATTTGACCAAAATTGCCATTTTTACAGATTTTTTATCCTACTCAAAAGCTTCTATTTCGACAAATTTCAGACATTAAAATGACTCTAAACGCACCTATTTTAGTTACAAAAGTGATAATTCACATGCAATAGTCATTTACAGTCAAAAAATAAAGTTAAAAAAATTACAATTTCTGACCATCTGGAGAAAGTTCGACAGGTCACGGGTCATCGTTTTTCATCAGAAAATTGTTTTTTTGGACTGTAGAAAAATTCCTTCAAAATGTCATGTGGATTGAGACTCATGTTGAATTACTACTTTTTAAAGCCTCTATTTGACCAAAATTGCCATTTTTACAGACTTTTTCTCCTTCTCAGAAGCTTCTATTTCTACCAATTTCAGGCATTAAAATGACTCTAAACACACTTATTTTAGTTACAAAAGTGATAATTCACATACAATAGTCATTTACAGTCAAAAACTTAAACAATAAAAAATTACCAATTCTGACCATCTGGAGCATGTTCGACAGGTCACGGGACACTGTTTTTCATCAGAAAATAGATTTTTTTTACTTTAGAAAAATGTATTCAAAATGTCATTTGGATTGAGCCTCATGTTGAATAACTACTTTTTAAAGCCCCAATTTGACCAAAATTGCCATTTTTACAGACTTTTTCTCCTACTCAAAAGCTTCTATTTCGACCAATTTCAGGCATTTAAATGACTCTAAACAAACTTATTTTAGTCCCAAAAGTGATAATTAACATGCAATAGTCATTTACAGTCAAAAAATTGAACATAAAAAAATTACAATTTCTGACCATCTGGAGAAAGTTCGACAAGTCACGGGTCACCGTTTTTCATCAGAAAATGGATTTTTTGGTTTATAGAAAAATGTATACAAAATGTCATTTGGATTGAGACTCATGTTGAATTACTACTTTTTAAAGCCTCAATGTGACCAAAACTGCCATTTTTACAGACTTTTTCTCATACTCGGAAGCTTCAATTTCGACCAATTACAGGCATTTAAATGACTCTAAACACACTTATTTTTGTTCCAAAAGTTCTAATTCACATGCAATAGTCATTTACAGTCAAAAAATTAAACATAAAAAAATTACAATTTCTGACCATCTGGTGAAAGTTCGACAGGTCACGGGTCATTGTTTTTCATCAGAAAATTGTTTTTTTGGACTGTAGAAAAATTCATTCAAAATGTCATTTGGATTGAGCCTCATGTTGACTAACCCCTTTTTAATGCCTCAATGTGACCAAAATTGCTATTTTTACAGACTTTTTCTCCTACTGAGAAGCTTCTATTTCTGCCAATTTCAGGCATTAAAAAGACTCTAAACACACTTATTTTAGTTCCAAAAGTGATAATTCACATGCAATAGTCATTTACAGTCAAAAAATTAAACATACAAAAATTACAATTTCTGACCATCTGGAGAAATTTCGACAGGTCACGGGAACTGTTTTTCATCAGAAAATTTATTTTTTGGACTGTAGAAAAATGTATTCTAAATGTCATTTGGATTGAGACTCATGTAAAATAACTACTTTTTAAAGCCTCAATGTGACCAAAATTGCCATTTTTACAGACTTTTTCTCCTACTCAGAAGCTTCTATTTCTGCCAATTTCAGGCATTAAAAAGACTCTAAACACACTTATTTTAGTTCCAAAAGTGATGATTAACATGCAATAGTCATTTACAGTCAAAAAATTAAACATAAAAAAATTACAATTTCTGACCATCTGAAAAAAGTTCGACAGGTCACGGGTCACCGTTTTTCATCAGAAAATTGATTTTTGGGACTATAGAAAAATGTATACAAAATGTCATTTGGATTGAGACTTATGTTGAATTACTACTTTTTAAAGCCTCAATGTGACCAAAACTGCCATTTTTACAGACTTTTTATCCTACTCAGAAGCTTCTATTTTGACCAATTTCATGCATTAAAATGACTCTAAACACACTTATTTTAGTTCCAAGAGTGATATTTAACATGCAATAGTAATTTACAGTCAAAAAATTAAACGTAAAAAAATTACAATTTCTGACCATCTGGAGAAAGTTCGACAGGTCACGGGTCACCGTTTTTCATCAGAAAATGGATTTTTTGGACTGTAGAAAAATGTTTTCAAAATGTCATTTGGATTGAGCCTCTTGTTGAATAACTACTTTTTAAAGCCCCAATTTGACCAAAGTTGCCATTTTTACAGATTTTTTATCCTACTCAAAAGCTTCTATTTTGACAAATTTCAGGTATTAAAATGACTCTAAACAAACTTATTTTAGTTCCAAAAGTGATAATTCACATGCAATAGTCATTTACAGTTAAATAATTAAACATTAAAAAATTACAATTTCTGAACATCTGGAGAAAGTTTGACAGGTCACAGGTCATTGTTTTTCAACAGAAAATTCATTTTTTGGACTGTAGAAAAATGTTTTCAAAATGGCATTTGGATTGAGCCTCTTGTTGAATAACTACTTTTTAAAGCCCCAATTTGACCAAAATTGCCATTTTTACAGATTTTTTATCCTACTCAAAAGCTTCTATTTCGACAAATTTCAGGCATTAAAATGACTCTAAACGCACCTATTTTAGTTCCAAAAGTGATAATTCACATGCAATAGTCATTTACAGTCAAAAAATAAAGTTAAAAAAATTACAATTTCTGACCATCTGGAGAAAGTTCGACAGGTCACGGGTCATCGTTTTTCATCAGAAAATTGTTTTTTTGGACTGTAGAAAAATTCATTCAAAATGTCATTTGGATTGAGACTCATGTTGAATTACTACTTTTTAAAGCCTCTATTTGACCAAAATTGCCATTTTTACAGACTTTTTCTCCTACTAAAAAGCTTCAATTTTGAACAATTTCAGGCATTTAAAAGACTCTAAACACACTTATTTTAGTTACAAAAGTGATAATTCACATGCAATAGTCATTTACAGTCAAAAAATTAAACATAAAAAAATTACAATTTCTGACCATCTGGAGAAAGTTCGACAGATCACGGGTGATCGTTTTTCATCAGAAAATTGTTTTTTTGGACTTTAGAAAAATTTATTCAAAATGTCATTTGGATTGAGCCTCATGTTGAATAACTTCTTTTTAAAGCCTCCATGTGACCAAAATTGCCATTTTTGCAGACTTTTTCTCCTACTAAAAAGCTTCTATTTCGAACAATTTCAGGCATTTAAAAGACTCTAAACACACTTATTTTAGTTACAAAAGTGATAATTCACATGCAATTGTCATTTACAGTCAAAAAATCAAACATAAAAAAATTACAATTTCTGACCATCTGGTGAAAGTTTCACAGGTCACTGGTCATTGTATTTCATCAGAAAATTGTTTTTTTGGACTGTAGAAAAATTCATTCAAAATGTCATTTGGATTGAGCCTCATGTTGACTAACCACTTTTTAACGCCTCAATGTGACCAAAATTGCCATTTTTGCATACTTTTTCTCCTACTCAGAACCTTCTATTTCTACCAATTTCAGGCATTAAAAAGACTCTAAACACACTTATTTTAGTTACAAAAGTGATAATTCACATACAATAGTCATTTACAGTCAAAAACTTAAACAATAAAAAATTACCAATTCTGACCATCTGGAGAATGTTCGACAGGTCACGGGACACTGTTTTTCATCAGAAAATTTATTTTTTTGACTTTAGAAAAATGTATTCAAAATGTCATTTGGATTGTGTCTCATGTTGAATAACTACTTTTTAAAGCCTCAATGTGACCAAAATTGCAATTTTTACAGTCTTTTTCTACTACTCAGAAACTTCTATTTTGACCAATTTCAGGCATTAAAATGACTCTAAACACAATTATTTTAGTTCCAAAAGTGATAATTCACATGCAATAGTCATTTACAGTCAAAAAATTAAACTTAAAAAAATTACAATTTCTGACCATCTGGAGAAAGTTCGACAGGTCACGAATCATCGTTTTTCATCAGAAAATAGTTTTTTTGGACTGTAGAAAAATTCATTCAAAATGTCATTTGGATTGAGACTCATGTTGAATTACTATTTTTTAAAGCCTCCATGTGACCAGAATTGCAATTTTTACAGACTTCTTCTCCTACTAAAAAGCTTCTATTTTGAACAATTTCAGGCATTTAAAAGACTCTAAACACACTTATTTTAGTTACAAAATTGATAATTCACATGCAATAGTCATTTACAGTCAAAAACGTAAACAATAAAAAATTACCAATTCTGACCATCTGGTGAATGTTCGACAGGTCACGGGACACTGTTTTTCATTAGAAAATTTATTTTTTTGACTTTAGAAAAATGTATTCAAAATGTCATTTGGATTGTGTTTCATGTTGAATAACTACTTTTTAAAGCCTCAATGTGACCAAAATTGCAATTTTACAGTCTTTTTCTCCTACTCAGAAGCTTCTATTTTGACCAATTTCAGGCATTAAAATGACTCTAAACACACTTATTTTAGTTCCAAAAGTGATAATTCACATGCAATAGTCATTTACAGTCAAAAAATTTAACTTTAAAAAATTACAATTTCTGAACATCTGGAGAAAGTTTGACAGGTCACAGGTCATTGTTTTTCAACAGAAAATTCATTTTTTGGACTGTAGAAAAATGTTTTCAAAATGGCATTTGGATTGAGCCTCTTGTTGAATAACTACTTTTTAAAGCCCCAATTTGACCAAAATTGCCATTTTTACATATTTTTTATCCTACTCAAAAGCTTCTATTTCGACAAATTTCAGGCATTAAAATGACTCTAAACGCACCTATTTTAGTTCCAAAAGTGATAATTCACATGCAATAGTCATTTACAGTCAAAAAATAAAGTTAAAAAAATTACAATTTCTGACCATCTGGAGAAAGTTCGACAGGTCACGGGTCATCGTTTTTCATCAGAAAATTGTTTTTTTGGACTGTAGAAAAATTCATTCAAAATGTCATTTGGATTGAGACTCATGTTGAATTACTACTTTTTAAAGCCACTATTTGACCAGAATTGCCATTTTTACAGACTTTTTCTCCTACTAAAAAGCTTCTATTTTGAACAATTTCAGGCATTTAAAAGACTCTAAACACACTTATTTTAGTTACAAAAGTGATAATTCACATGCAATAGTCATTTACAGTCAAAAAATTAAACATAAAAAAATTACAATTTCTGACCATCTGAAAAAAGTTCGACAGGTCACGGGTCACCGTTTTTCATCAGAAAATTGATTTTTGGGACTATAGAAAAATGTATACAAAATGTCATTTGGATTGAGACTTATGTTGAATTACTACTTTTTAAAGCCTCAATGTGACCAAAACTGCCATTTTTACAGACTTTTTATCCTACTCAGAAGCTTCTATTTTGACCAATTTCATGCATTAAAATGACTCTAAACACACTTATTTAGTTCCAAAAGTGATATTTAACATGCAATAGTAATTTACAGTCAAAAAATTAAACGTAAAAAAATTACAATTTCTGACCATCTGGAGAAAGTTCGACAGGTCACGGGTCACCGTTTTTCATCAGAAAATGGATTTTTTGGACTGTAGAAAAATGTATTCAAAATGTCATTTGGATTGTGCCTCATGTTGAATAACTATTTTTTAAAGCCTCATTGTGACCGAAATTGCCATTTTCACAGACTTATTCTCCTACTCAGAAGCTTCTATTTCGACCAATTTCAGGCATTAAAATGACTCTAAACACATTTATTTTAGTTCCAAAAGTGATAATTCACATGCAAAAGTCATTTACAGTCAAAAAATTAAACATAAAAAATTACAATTTCTGACCATCTGGAGAAAGTTCGACAGGTCACGGGTCACCGTTTTTCATCAGAAAATGGATTTTTTGGACTGTAGAAAAATGTTTTCAAAATGTCATTTGGATTGAGCCTCTTGTTGAATAACTACTTTTTAAAGCCCCAATTTGACCAAAGTTGCCATTTTTACAGATTTTTTATCCTACTCAAAAGCTTCTATTTTGACAAATTTCAAGTATTAAAATGACTCTAAACAAACTTATTTTAGTTCCAAAAGTGATAATTCACATGCAATAGTCATTTACAGTCAAATAATTAAACATTAAAAAATTACAATTTCTGAACATCTGGAGAAAGTTTGACAGGTCACAGGTCATTGTTTTTCAACAGAAAATTCATTTTTTGGACTGTAGAAAAATGTTTTCAAAATGGCATTTGGATTGAGCCTCTTGTTGAATAACTACTTTTTAAAGCCCCAATTTGACCAAAATTGCCAATTTTACAGATTTTTTATCCTACTCAAAAGCTTCTATTTCGACAAATTTCAGGCATTAAAATTACTCTAAACGCACCTATTTTAGTTCCAAAAGTGATTATTCACATGCAATAGTCATTTACAGTCAAAAAATAAAGTTAAAAAAATTACAATTTCTGACCATCTGGAGAAAGTTCGCCAGGTCACGGGTCATCGTTTTTCATCAGAAAATTGTTTTTTTGGACTGTAGAAAATTCATTCAAAATGTCATTTGGATTGAGACTCATGTTGAATTACTACTTTTTAAAGCCTCTATTTGACCAAAATTGCCATTTTTACAGACTTTTTCTCCTACTAAAAAGCTTCTATTTTGAACAATTTCAGGCATTTAAAAGACTCTAAACACACTTATTTTAGTTACAAAAGTGATAATTCACATGCAATAGTCATTTACAGTCAAAAAATTAAACATAAAAAAATTACAATTTCTGACCATCTGGAGAAAGTTCGACAGGTCACGGGTGATCGTTTTTCATCAGAAAATTGTTTTTTTGGAGTTTAGAAAAATTCATTCAAAATGTCATTTAGATTGAGCCTCATGTTGACTAACCACTTTTTAACGCCTCAATGTGACAAAAATTGCCATTTTTGCATACTTTTTCTCCTACTCAGAACCTTCTATTTCTACCAATTTCAGGCATTAAAAAGACTCTAAACACACTTATTTTAGTTACAAAAGTGATAATTCACATACAATAGTCATTTACAGTCAAAAACTTAAACAATAAAAAATTACCAATTCTGACCATCTGGAGAATGTTCGACAGGTCACGGGACACTGTTTTTCATCAGAAAATTTATTTTTTTGACTTTAGAAAAATGTATTCAAAATGTCATTTGGATTGTGTCTCATGTTGAATAACTACTTTTTAAAGCCTCAATGTGACCAAAATTGCAATTTTTACAGTCTTTTTCTACTACTCAGAAACTTCTATTTTGACCAATTTCAGGCATTAAAATGACTCTAAACACAATTATTTTAGTTCCAAAAGTGATAATTCACATGCAATAGTCATTTACAGTCAAAAAATTAAACTTAAAAAAATTACAATTTCTGACCATCTGGAGAAAGTTCGACAGGTCACGAATCATCGTTTTTCATCAGAAAATAGTTTTTTTGGACTGTAGAAAAATTCATTCAAAATGTCATTTGGATTGAGACTCATGTTGAATTACTACTTTTTAAAGCCTCCATGTGACAAAAATTGCCATTTTTGCATACTTTTTCTCCTACTCAGAACCTTCTATTTCTACCAATTTCAGGCATTAAAAAGACTCTAAACACACTTATTTTAGTTACAAAAGTGATAATTCACATACAATAGTCATTTACAGTCAAAAACTTAAACAATAAAAAATTACCAATTCTGACCATCTGGAGAATGTTCGACAGGTCACGGGACACTGTTTTTCATCAGAAAATTTATTTTTTTGACTTTAGAAAAATGTATTCAAAATGTCATTTGGATTGTGTCTCATGTTGAATAACTACTTTTTAAAGCCTCAATGTGACCAAAATTGCAATTTTTACAGTCTTTTTCTACTACTCAGAAACTTCTATTTTGACCAATTTCAGGCATTAAAATGACTCTAAACACAATTATTTTAGTTCCAAAAGTGATAATTCACATGCAATAGTCATTTACAGTCAAAAAATTAAACTTAAAAAAATTACAATTTCTGACCATCTGGAGAAAGTTCGACAGGTCACGAATCATCGTTTTTCATCAGAAAATAGTTTTTTTGGACTGTAGAAAAATTCATTCAAAATGTCATTTGGATTGAGACTCATGTTGAATTACTACTTTTTAAAGCCTCCATGTGACCAAAATTGCAATTTTTACAGACTTCTTCTCCTACTAAAAAGCTTCTATTTTGAACAATTTCAGGCATTTAAAAGACTCTAAACACACTTATTTTAGTTACAAAATTGATAATTCACATGCAATAGTCATTTACAGTCAAAAACGTAAACAATAAAAAATTACCAATTCTGCCCATCTGGTGAATGTTCGACAGGTCACGGGACACTGTTTTTCATTAGAAAATTTATTTTTTTGACTTTAGAAAAATGTATTCAAAATGTCATTTGGATTGTGTCTCATGTTGAATAACTACTTTTTAAAGCCTCAATGTGACCAAAATTGCCATTTTTGCAGACTTTTTCTCCTACTAAAAAGCTTCTATTTCGAACAATTTCAGGCATTTAAAAGATTCTAAACACACTTATTTTAGTTGCAAAAGTGATAATTCACATGCAATAGTCATTTACAGTCAAAAAATCAAACATAAAAAAATTACAATTTCTGACCATCTGGAGAAAGTTCGACAGGTCACTTGTCACCATTTTTCATCAGAAAATGGATTTTTTGGAATGTAGAAAAATTCATTCAAAATGTCATTTGGATTGAGCCTCATGTTGACTAACCACTTTTTAATGTCTCAATGTGACCAAAATTGCCATTTTTACAGACTTTTTCTCCTACTCAGAAGCTTCTATTTCTACCAATTTCAGGCATTAAAAAGACTCTAAACACACTTATTTTAGTTCCAAAAGTGATAATTCACATACAATAGTCATTTACAGTCAAAAACTTAAACAATAAAAAATTACCAATTCTGACCATCTGGAGCATGTTCGACAGGTCACGGGACACTGTTTTTCATCAGAAAATAGATTTTTTTTACTTTAGAAAAATGTATTCAAAATGTCATTTGGATTGAGCCTCATGTTGAATAACTACTTTTTAAAGCCCCAATTTGACCAAAATTGCCATTTTTACAGACTTTTTCTCCTACTCAAAAGCTTCTATTTCGACCAATTTCAGGCATTTAAATGACTCTAAACAAACGTATTTTAGTTCCAAAAGTGATAATTAACATGCAATAGTCATTTACAGTCAAAAAATTGAACATAAAAAAATTTACAATTTCTGACCATCTGGAGAAAGTTCGATAAGTCACGGGTCACCGTTTTTCATCAGAAAATGGATTTTTTGGTTTATAGAAAAATGTATACAAAATGTCATTTGGATTGAGACTCATGTTGAATTACTACTTTTTAAAGCCTCAATGTGACCAAAACTGCCATTTTTACAGACTTTTTCTCATACTCGGAAGCTTCAATTTCGACCAATTACAGGCATTTAAATGACTCTAAACACACTTATTTTTGTTCCAAGAGTTCTAATTCACATGTAATAGTCATTTACAGTCAAAAAATTAAACATAAAAAAATTACAATTTCTGACCATCTGGTGAAAGTTCGACAGGTCACGGGTCATTGTTTTTCATCAGAAAATTGTTTTTTTGGACTGTAGAAAAATTCATTCAAAATGTCATTTGGATTGAGCCTCATGTTGACTAACCACTTTTTAACGCCTCAATGTGACCAAAATTGCTATTTTTACAGACTTTTTCTCCTACTGAGAAGCTTCTATTTCTGCCAATTTCAGGCATTAAAAAGACTCTAAACACACTTATTTTAGTTCCAAAAGTGATAATTCACATGCAATAGTCATTTACAGTCAAAAAATTAAACATACACAAATTACAATTTCTGACCATCTGGAGAAATTTCGACAGGTCACGGGAACTGTTTTTCATCAGAAAATTGATTTTTTGGACTGTAGAAAAATGTATTCTAAATGTCATTTGGATTGAGACTCATGTAAAATAACTACTTTTTAAAGCCTCAATGTGACCAAAATTGCCATTTTTACAGACTTTTTCTCCTACTCAGAAGCTTCTATTTCTGCCAATTTCAGGCATTAAAAAGACTCTAAACACACTTATTTTAGTTCCAAAAGTGATGATTAACATGCAATAGTCATTTACAGTCAAAAAATTAAACATAAAAAAATTACAATTTCTGACCATCTGAAAAAAGTTCGACAGGTCACGGGTCACCGTTTTTTATCAGAAAATTGATTTTTGGGACTATAGAAAAATGTATACAAAATGTCATTTGGATTGAGACTTATGTTGAATTACTACTTTTTAAAGCCTCAATGTGACCAAAACTGCCATTTTTACAGACTTTTTATCCTACTCAGAAGCTTCTATTTTGACCAATTTCATGCATTAAAATGACTCAAACACACTTATTTTAGTTCCAAAAGTGATATTTAACATGCAATAGTAATTTACAGTCAAAAAATTAAACGTAAAAAAATTACAATTTCTGACCATCTGGAGAAAGTTCGACAGGTCACGGGTCACCGTTTTTCATCAGAAAATGGATTTTTTGGACTGTAGAAAAATGTATTCAAAATGTCATTTGGATTGTGCCTCATGTTGAATAACTAGTTTTTTAAAGCCTCATTGTGACCGAAATTGCCATTTTCACAGACTTATTCTCCTACTCAGAAGCTTCTATTTCGACCAATTTCAGGCATTAAAATGACTCTAAACACATTTATTTTAGTTCCAAAAGTGATAATTCACATGCAAAAGTCATTTACAGTCAAAAAATTAAATATAAAAAATTACAATTTCTGACCATCTGGAGAAAGTTCGACAGGTCACGGGTCACCGTTTTTCATCAGAAAATGGATTTTTTGGACTGTAGAAAAATGTTTTCAAAATGTCATTTGGATTGAGCCTCTTGTTGAATAACTACTTTTTAAAGCCCCAATTTGACCAAAGTTGCCATTTTTACAGATTTTTTATCCTACTCAAAAGCTTCTATTTTGACAAATTTCAGGTGTTAAAATGACTCTAAACAAACTTATTTTAGTTCCAAAAGTGATAATTCACATGCAATAGTCATTTACAGTCAAATAATTAAACATTAAAAAATTACAATTTCTGAACATCTGGAGAAAGTTTGACAGGTCACAGGTCATTGTTTTTCAACAGAAAATTCATTTTTTGGACTGTAGAAAAATGTTTTCAAAATGGCATTTGGATTGAGCCTCTTGTTGAATAACTACTTTTTAAAGCCCCAATTTGACCAAAATTGCCATTTTTACATATTTTTCATCCTACTCAAAAGCTTCTATTTCGACAAATTTCAGGCATTAAAATGACTCTAAACGCACCTATTTTAGTTCCAAAAGTGATAATTCACATGCAATAGTCATTTACAGTAAAAAAATAAAGTTAAAAAAATTACAATTTCTGACCATCTGGAGAAAGTTCGACAGGTCACGGGTCATCGTTTTTCATCAGAAAATTGTTTTTTTGGACTGTAGAAAAATTCATTCAAAATGTCATTTGGATTGAGACTCATGTTGAATTACTACTTTTTAAAGCCTCTATTTGACCAAAATTGCCATTTTTACAGACTTTTTCTCCTACTAAAAAGCTTCTATTTTGAACAATTTCAGGCATTTAAAAGACTCTAAACACACTTATTTTAGTTACAAAAGTGATAATTCACATGCAATAGTCATTTACAGTCAAAAAATTAAACATAAAAAAATTACAATTTCTGACCATCTGGAGAAAGTTCGACAGGTCACGGGTGATCGTTTTTCATCAGAAAATTGTTTTTTTGGACTTTAGAAAACTTTATTCAAAATGTCATTTGGATTGAGCCTCATGTTGAATAACTTCTTTTTAAAGCCTCCATTTGACCAAAATTGCCATTTTTGCAGACTTTTTCTCCTACTAAAAAGCTTCTATTTCGAACAATTTCAGGCATTTAAAAGACTCTAAACACACTTATTTTAGTTACAAAAGTGATAATTCACATGCAATTGTCATTTACAGTCAAAAAATCGAACATAAAAAAATTACAATTTCTGACCATCTGGTGAAAGTTTCACAGGTCACTCCACTGGTCATTGTTTTTCATCAGAAAATTGTTTTTTTGGACTGTAGAAAAATTCATTCAAAATGTCATTTGGATTGAGCCTCATGTTGACTAACCACTTTTTAACGCCTCAATGTGACAAAAATTGCCATTTTTGCATACTTTTTCTCCTACTCAGAACCTTCTATTTCTACCAATTTCAGGCATTAAAAAGACTCTAAACACACTTATTTTAGTTACAAAAGTGATAATTCACATACAATAGTCATTTACAGTCAAAAACTTAAACAATAAAAAATTACCAATTCTGACCATCTGGAGAATGTTCGACAGGTCACGGGACACTGTTTTTCATCAGAAAATTTATTTTTTTGACTTTAGAAAAATGTATTCAAAATGTCATTTGGATTGTGTCTCATGTTGAATAACTACTTTTTAAAGCCTCAATGTGACCAAAATTGCAATTTTTACAGTCTTTTTCTACTACTCAGAAACTTCTATTTTGACCAATTTCAGGCATTAAAATGACTCTAAACACAATTATTTTAGTTCCAAAAGTGATAATTCACATGCAATAGTCATTTACAGTCAAAAAATTAAACTTAAAAAAATTACAATTTCTGACCATCTGGAGAAAGTTCGACAGGTCACGAATCATCGTTTTTCATCAGAAAATAGTTTTTTTGGACTGTAGAAAAATTCATTCAAAATGTCATTTGGATTGAGACTCATGTTGAATTACTACTTTTTAAAGCCTCCATGTGACCAAAATTGCAATTTTTACAGACTTCTTCTCCTACTAAAAAGCTTCTATTTTGAACAATTTCAGGCATTTAAAAGACTCTAAACACACTTATTTTAGTTACAAAATTGATAATTCACATGCAATAGTCATTTACAGTCAAAAACGTAAACAATAAAAAATTACCAATTCTGACCATCTGGTGAATGTTCGACAGGTCACGGGACACTGTTTTTCATTAGAAAATTTATTTTTTTGACTTTAGAAAAATGTATTCAAAATGTCATTTGGATTGAGCCTCATGTTGAATAACTACTTTTTAAAGCCTCAATGTGACCAAAATTGCAATTTTTACAGTCTTTTTCTACTACTCAGAAACTTCTATTTTGACCAATTTCAGGCATTAAAATGACTCTAAACACAATTATTTTAGTTCCAAAAGTGATAATTCACATGCAATAGTCATTTACAGTCAAAAAATTAAACTTAAAAAAATTACAATTTCTGACCATCTGGAGAAAGTTCGATAAGTCACGGGTCACCGTTTTTCATCAGAAAATGGATTTTTTGGTTTATAGAAAAATGTATACAAAATGTCATTTGGATTGAGACTCATGTTGAATTACTACTTTTTAAAGCCTCAATGTGACCAAAACTGCCATTTTTACAGACTTTTTCTCATACTCGGAAGCTTCAATTTCGACCAATTACAGGCATTGAAATGACTCTAAACACACTTATTTTTGTTCCAAGAGTTCTAATTCACATGCAATAGTCATTTACAGTCAAAAAATTAAACATAAAAAAATTACAATTTCTGACCATCTGGTGAAAGTTCGACAGGTCACGGGTCATTGTTTTTCATCAGAAAATTGTTTTTTTGGACTGTAGAAAAATTCATTCAAAATGTCATTTGGATTGAGCCTCATGTTGACTAACCACTTTTTAACGCCTCAATGTGACCAAAATTGCTATTTTTACAGACTTTTTCTCCTACTGAGAAGCTTCTATTTCTGCCAATTTTAGGCATTAAAAAGACTCTAAACACACTTATTTTAGTTCCAAAAGTGATAATTCACATGCAATAGTCATTTACAGTCAAAAAATTAAACATACACAAATTACAATTTCTGACCATCTGGAGAAATTTCGACAGGTCACGGGAACTGTTTTTCATCAGAAAATTGATTTTTTGGACTGTAGAAAAATGTATTCTAAATGTCATTTGGATTGAGACTCATGTAAAATAACTACTTTTTAAAGCCTCAATGTGACCAAAATTGCCAATTTTTACAGACTTTTTCTCCTACTCAGAAGCTTCTATTTCTGCCAATTTCAGGCATTAAAAAGACTCTAAACACACTTATTTTAGTTCCAAAAGTGATGATTAACATGCAATAGTCATTTACAGTCAAAAAATTAAACATAAAAAAATTACAATTTCTGACCATCTGAAAAAAGTTCGACAGGTCACGGGTCACCGTTTTTCATCAGAAAATTGATTTTTGGGACTATAGAAAAATGTATACAAAATGTCATTTGGATTGAGACTTATGTTGAATTACTACTTTTTAAAGCCTCAATGTGACCAAAACTGCCATTTTTACAGACTTTTTATCCTACTCAGAAGCTTCTATTTTGACCAATTTCATGCATTAAAATGACTCTAAACACACTTATTTTAGTTCCAAAAGTGATATTTAACATGCAATAGTAATTTACAGTCAAAAAATTAAACGTAAAAAAATTACAATTTCTGACCATCTGGAGAAAGTTCGACAGGTCACGGGTCACCGTTTTTCATCAGAAAATGGATTTTTTGGACTGTAGAAAAATGTATTCAAAATGTCATTTGGATTGTGCCTCATGTTGAATAACTACTTTTTAAAGCCCCAATTTGACCAAAGTTGCCATTTTTACAGATTTTTTATCCTACTCAGAAGCTTCTATTTCGACCAATTTCAGGCATTAAAATGACTCTAAACACATTTATTTTAGTTCCAAAAGTGATAATTCACATGCAAAAGTCATTTACAGTCCAAAAATTAAACATAAAAAATTACAATTTCTGACCATCTGGAGAAAGTTCGACAGGTCACGGGTCACCGTTTTTCATCAGAAAATGGATTTTTTGGACTGTAGAAAAATGTTTTCAAAATGTCATTTGGATTGAGCCTCTTGTTGAATAACTACTTTTTAAAGCCCCAATTTGACCAAAGTTGCCATTTTTACAGATTTTTTATCCTACTCAAAAGCTTCTATTTTGACAAATTTCAGGTATTAAAATGACTCTAAACAAACTTATTTTAGTTCCAAAAGTGATAATTCACATGCAATAGTCATTTACAGTCAAATAATTAAACATTAAAAAATTACAATTTCTGAACATCTGGAGAAAGTTTGACAGGTCACAGGTCATTGTTTTTCAACAGAAAATTCATTTTTTGGACTGTAGAAAAATGTTTTCAAAATGGCATTTGGATTGAGCCTCTTGTTGAATAACTACTTTTTAAAGCCCCAATTTGACCAAAATTGCCATTTTTACATATTTTTTATCCTACTCAAAAGCTTCTATTTCGACAAATTTCAGGCATTAAAATGACTCTAAACGCACCTATTTTAGTTCCAAAAGTGATAATTCACATGCAATAGTCATTTACAGTCAAAAAATAAAGTTAAAAAAATTACAATTTCTGACCATCTGGAGAAAGTTCGACAGGTCACGGGTCATCGTTTTTCATCAGAAAATTGTTTTTTTGGACTGTAGAAAAATTCATTCAAAATGTCATTTGGATTGAGACTCATGTTGAATTACTACTTTTTAAAGCCTCTATTTGACCAAAATTGCCATTTTTACAGACTTTTTCTCCTACTAAAAAGCTTCTATTTTGAACAATTTCAGGCATTTAAAAGACTCTAAACACACTTATTTTAGTTACAAAAGTGATAATTCACATGCAATAGTCATTTACAGTCAAAAAATTAAACATAAAAAAATTACAATTTCTGACCATCTGGAGAAAGTTCGACAGGTCACGAATCATCGTTTTTCATCAGAAAATAGTTTTTTTGGACTGTAGAAAAATTCATTCAAAATGTCATTTGGATTGAGACTCATGTTGAATTACTACTTTTTAAAGCCTCCATGTGACCAAAATTGCAATTTTTACAGACTTCTTCTCCTACTAAAAAGCTTCTATTTTGAACAATTTCAGGCATTTAAAAGACTCTAAACACACTTATTTTAGTTACAAAAGTGATAATTCACATGCAATTGTCATTTACAGTCAAAAAATCGAACATAAAAAAATTACAATTTCTGACCATCTGGTGAAAGTTTCACAGGTCACTCCACTGGTCATTGTTTTTCATCAGAAAATTGTTTTTTTGGACTGTAGAAAAATTCATTCAAAATGTCATTTGGATTGAGCCTCATGTTGACTAACCACTTTTTAACGCCTCAATGTGACAAAAATTGCCATTTTTGCATACTTTTTCTCCTACTCAGAACCTTCTATTTCTACCAATTTCAGGCATTAAAAAGACTCTAAACACACTTATTTTAGTTACAAAAGTGATAATTCACATACAATAGTCATTTACAGTCAAAAACTTAAACAATAAAAAATTACCAATTCTGACCATCTGGAGAATGTTCGACAGGTCACGGGACACTGTTTTTCATCAGAAAATTTATTTTTTTGATTTTAGAAAAATGTATTCAAAATGTCATTTGGATTGTGTCTCATGTTGAATAACTACTTTTTAAAGCCTCAATGTGACCAAAATTGCAATTTTTACAGTCTTTTTCTACTACTCAGAAACTTCTATTTTGACCAATTTCAGGCATTAAAATGACTCTAAACACAATTATTTTAGTTCCAAAAGTGATAATTCACATGCAATAGTCATTTACAGTCAAAAAATTAAACTTAAAAAAATTACAATTTCTGACCATCTGGAGAAAGTTCGACAGGTCACGAATCATCGTTTTTCATCATTTGGATTGTGTCTCATGTTGAATAACTACTTTTTAAAGCCTCAATGTGACCAAAATTGCAATTTTTACAGTCTTTTTCTACTACTCAGAAACTTCTATTTTGAACAATTTCAGGCATTTAAAAGACTCTAAACACACTTATTTTAGTTACAAAATTGATAATTCACATGCAATAGTCATTTACAGTCAAAAACGTAAACAATAAAAAATTACCAATTCTGACCATCTGGTGAATGTTCGACAGGTCACGGGACACTGTTTTTCATTAGAAAATTTATTTTTTTGACTTTAGAAAAATGTATTCAAAATGTCATTTGGATTAAGTCTCATGTTGAATAACTACTTTTTAAAGCCTCAATGTGACCAAAATTGCCATTTTTGCAGACTTTTTCTCCTACTAAAAAGCTTCTATTTCGAACAATTTCAGGCATTTAAAAGATTCTAAACACACTTATTTTAGTTGCAAAAGTGATAATTCACATGCAATAGTCATTTACAGTCAAAAAATCAAACATAAAAAAATTACAATTTCTGACCATCTGGAGAAAGTTCGACAGGTCACGGGTCACCATTTTTCATCAGAAAATGGATTTTTTGGAATGTAGAAAAATTCATTCAAAATGTCATTTGGATTGAGCCTCATGTTGACTAACCACTTTTTAACGTCTCAATGTGACCAAAATTGCCATTTTTACAGACTTTTTCTCCTACTCAGAAGCTTCTATTTCTACCAATTTCAGGCATTAAAAAGACTCTAAACACACTTATTTTAGTTACAAAAGTGATAATTCACATACAATAGTCATTTACAGTCAAAAACTTAAACAATAAAAAATTACCAATTCTGACCATCTGGAGCATGTTCGACAGGTCACGGGACACTGTTTTTCATCAGAAAATAGATTTTTTTTACTTTAGAAAAATGTATTCAAAATGTCATTTGGATTGAGCCTCATGTTGAATAACTACTTTTTAAAGCCCCAATTTGACCAAAATTGCCATTTTTACAGACTTTTTCTCCTACTCAAAAGCTTCTATTTCGACCAATTTCAGGCATTTAAATGACTCTAAACAAACTTATTTTAGTTCCAAAAGTGATAATTAACATGCATTAGTCATTTACAGTCAAAAAATTGAACATAAAAAAATTACAATTTCTGACCATCTGGAGAAAGTTCGATAAGTCACGGGTCACCGTTTTTCATCAGAAAATGGATTTTTTGGTTTATAGAAAAATGTATACAAAATGTCATTTGGATTGAGACTCATGTTGAATTACTACTTTTTAAAGCCTCAATGTGACCAAAACTGCCATTTTTACAGACTTTTTCTCATACTCGGAAGCTTCAATTTCGACCAATTACAGGCATTGAAATGACTCTAAACACACTTATTTTTGTTCCAAGAGTTCTAATTCACATGCAATAGTCATTTACAGTCAAAAAATTAAACATAAAAAAATTACAATTTCTGACCATCTGGTGAAAGTTCGACAGGTCACGGGTCATTGTTTTTCATCAGAAAATTGTTTTTTTGGACTGTAGAAAAATTCATTCAAAATGTCATTTGGATTGAGCCTCATGTTGACTAACCACTTTTTAACGCCTCAATGTGACCAAAATTGCTATTTTTACAGACTTTTTCTCCTACTGAGAAGCTTCTATTTCTGCCAATTTTAGGCATTAAAAAGACTCTAAACACACTTATTTTAGTTCCAAAAGTGATAATTCACATGCAATAGTCATTTACAGTCAAAAAATTAAACATACACAAATTACAATTTCTGACCATCTGGAGAAATTTCGACAGGTCACGGGAACTGTTTTTCATCAGAAAATTGATTTTTTGGACTGTAGAAAAATGTATTCTAAATGTCATTTGGATTGAGACTCATGTAAAATAACTACTTTTTAAAGCCTCAATGTGACCAAAATTGCCAATTTTTACAGACTTTTTCTCCTAATCAGAAGCTTCGATTTCTGCCAATTTCAGGCATTAAAAAGACTCTAAACACACTTATTTTAGTTCCAAAAGTGATGATTAACATGCAATAGTCATTTACAGTCAAAAAATTAAACATAAAAAAATTACAATTTCTGACCATCTGAAAAAAGTTCGACAGGTCACGGGTCACCGTTTTTCATCAGAAAATTGATTTTTGGGACTATAGAAAAATGTATACAAAATGTCATTTGGATTGAGACTTATGTTGAATTACTACTTTTTAAAGCCTCAATGTGACCAAAACTGCCATTTTTACAGACTTTTTATCCTACTCAGAAGCTTCTATTTTGACCAATTTCATGCATTAAAATGACTCTAAACACACTTATTTTAGTTCCAAAAGTGATATTTAACATGCAATAGTAATTTACAGTCAAAAAATTAAACGTAAAAAAATTACAATTTCTGACCATCTGGAGAAAGTTCGACAGGTCACGGGTCACCGTTTTTCATCAGAAAATGGATTTTTTGGACTGTAGAAAAATGTATTCAAAATGTCATTTGGATTGTGCCTCATGTTGAATAAATACTTTTTAAAGCCTCATTGTGACCGAAATTGCCATTTTCACAGACTTATTCTCCTACTCAGAAGCTTCTATTTCGACCAATTTCAGGCATTAAAATGACTCTAAACACATTTATTTTAGTTCCAAAAGTGATAATTCACATGCAAAAGTCATTTACAGTCCAAAAATTAAACATAAAAAATTACAATTTCTGACCATCTGGAGAAAGTTCGACAGGTCACGGGTCACCGTTTTTCATCAGAAAATGGATTTTTTGGACTGTAGAAAAATGTTTTCAAAATGTCATTTGGATTGAGCCTCTTGTTGAATACCTACTTTTTAAAGCCCCAATTTGACCAAAGTTGCCATTTTTACAGATTTTTTATCCTACTCAAAAGCTTCTATTTTGACAAATTTCAGGTATTAAAATGACTCTAAACAAACTTATTTTAGTTCCAAAAGTGATAATTCACATGCAATAGTCATTTACAGTCAAATAATTAAACATTAAAAAATTACAATTTCTGAACATCTGGAGAAAGTTTGACAGGTCACAGGTCATTGTTTTTCAACAGAAAATTCATTTTTTGGACTGTAGAAAAATGTTTTCAAAATGGCATTTGGATTGAGCCTCTTGTTGAATAACTACTTTTTAAAGCCCCAATTTGACCAAAATTGCCATTTTTACATATTTTTTATCCTACTCAAAAGCTTCTATTTCGACAAATTTCAGGCATTAAAATGACTCTAAACGCACCTATTTTAGTTCCAAAAGTGATAATTCACATGCAATAGTCATTTACAGTCAAAAAATAAAGTTAAAAAAATTACAATTTCTGACCATCTGGAGAAAGTTCGACAGGTCACGGGTCATCGTTTTTCATCAGAAAATTGTTTTTTTGGACTGTAGAAAAATTCATTCAAAATGTCATTTGGATTGAGACTCATGTTGAATTACTACTTTTTAAAGCCTCTATTTGACCAAAATTGCCATTTTTACAGACTTTTTCTCCTACTAAAAAGCTTCTATTTTGAACAATTTCAGGCATTTAAAAGACTCTAAACACACTTATTTTAGTTACAAAAGTGATAATTCACATGCAATAGTCATTTACAGTCAAAAAATTAAACATAAAAAAATTACAATTTCTGACCATCTGGAGAAAGTTCGACAGGTCACGGGTGATCGTTTTTCATCAGAAAATTGTTTTTTTGGACTTTAGAAAAATTTATTCAAAATGTCATTTGGATTGAGCCTCATGTTGAATAACTTCTTTTTAAAGCCTCCATGTGACCAAAATTGCCATTTTTGCAGACTTTTTCTCCTACTAAAAAGCTTCTATTTCGAACAATTTCAGGCATTTAAAAGACTCTAAACACACTTATTTTAGTTACAAAAGTGATAATTCACATGCAATTGTCATTTACAGTCAAAAAATCGAACATAAAAAAATTACAATTTCTGACCATCTGGTGAAAGTTTCACAGGTCACTCCACTGGTCATTGTTTTTCATCAGAAAATTGTTTTTTTGGACTGTAGAAAAATTCATTCAAAATGTCATTTGGATTGAGCCTCATGTTGACTAACCACTTTTTAACGCCTCAATGTGACAAAAATTGCCATTTTTGCATACTTTTTCTCCTACTCAGAACCTTCTATTTCTACCAATTTCAGGCATTAAAAAGACTCTAAACACACTTATTTTAGTTACAAAAGTGATAATTCACATACAATAGTCATTTACAGTCAAAAACTTAAACAATAAAAAATTACCAATTCTGACCATCTGGAGAATGTTCGACAGGTCACGGGACACTGTTTTTCATCAGAAAATTTATTTTTTTGATTTTAGAAAAATGTATTCAAAATGTCATTTGGATTGTGTCTCATGTTGAATAACTACTTTTTAAAGCCTCAATGTGACCAAAATTGCAATTTTTACAGTCTTTTTCTACTACTCAGAAACTTCTATTTTGACCAATTTCAGGCATTAAAATGACTCTAAACACAATTATTTTAGTTCCAAAAGTGATAATTCACATGCAATAGTCATTTACAGTCAAAAAATTAAACTTAAAAAAATTACAATTTCTGACCATCTGGAGAAAGTTCGACAGGTCACGAATCATCGTTTTTCATCATTTGGATTGTGTCTCATGTTGAATAACTACTTTTTAAAGCCTCAATGTGACCAAAATTGCAATTTTTACAGTCTTTTTCTACTACTCAGAAACTTCTATTTTGAACAATTTCAGGCATTTAAAAGACTCTAAACACACTTATTTTAGTTACAAAATTGATAATTCACATGCAATAGTCATTTACAGTCAAAAACGTAAACAATAAAAAATTACCAATTCTGACCATCTGGTGAATGTTCGACAGGTCACGGGACACTGTTTTTCATTAGAAAATTTATTTTTTTGACTTTAGAAAAATGTATTCAAAATGTCATTTGGATTAAGTCTCATGTTGAATAACTACTTTTTAAAGCCTCAATGTGACCAAAATTGCCATTTTTGCAGACTTTTTCTCCTACTAAAAAGCTTCTATTTCGAACAATTTCAGGCATTTAAAAGATTCTAAACACACTTATTTTAGTTGCAAAAGTGATAATTCACATGCAATAGTCATTTACAGTCAACAAATCAAACATAAAAAAATTACAATTTCTGACCATCTGGAGAAAGTTCGACAGGTCACGGGTCACCATTTTTCATCAGAAAATGGATTTTTTGGAATGTAGAAAAATTCATTCAAAATGTCATTTGGATTGAGCCTCATGTTGACTAACCACTTTTTAACGTCTCAATGTGACCAAAATTGCCATTTTTACAGACTTTTTCTCCTACTCAGAAGCTTCTATTTCTACCAATTTCAGGCATTAAAAAGACTCTAAACACACTTATTTTAGTTACAAAAGTGATAATTCACATACAATAGTCATTTACAGTCAAAAACTTAAACAATAAAAAATTACCAATTCTGACCATCTGGAGCATGTTCGACAGGTCACGGGACACTGTTTTTCATCAGAAAATAGATTTTTTTTACTTTAGAAAAATGTATTCAAAATGTCATTTGGATTGAGCCTCATGTTGAATAACTACTTTTTAAAGCCCCAATTTGACCAAAATTGCCATTTTTACAGACTTTTTCTCCTACTCAAAAGCTTCTATTTCGACCAATTTCAGGCATTTAAATGACTCTAAACAAACTTATTTTAGTTCCAAAAGTGATAATTAACATGCAATAGTCATTTACAGTCAAAAAATTGAACATAAAAAAATTACAATTTCTGACCATCTGGAGAAAGTTCGATAAGTCACGGGTCACCGTTTTTCATCAGAAAATGGATTTTTTGGTTTATAGAAAAATGTATACAAAATGTCATTTGGATTGAGACTCATGTTGAATTACTACTTTTTAAAGCCTCAATGTGACCAAAACTGCCATTTTTACAGACTTTTTCTCATACTCGGAAGCTTCAATTTCGACCAATTACAGGCATTGAAATGACTCTAAACACACTTATTTTTGTTCCAAGAGTTCTAATTCACATGCAATAGTCATTTACAGTCAAAAAATTAAACATAAAAAAATTACAATTTCTGACCATCTGGTGAAAGTTCGACAGGTCACGGGTCATTGTTTTTCATCAGAAAATTGTTTTTTTGGACTGTAGAAAAATTCATTCAAAATGTCATTTGGATTGAGCCTCATGTTGACTAACCACTTTTTAACGCCTCAATGTGACCAAAATTGCTATTTTTACAGACTTTTTCTCCTACTGAGAAGCTTCTATTTCTGCCAATTTCAGGCATTAAAAAGACTCTAAACACACTTATTTTAGTTCCAAAAGTGATAATTCACATGCAATAGTCATTTACAGTCAAAAAATTAAACATACACAAATTACAATTTCTGACCATCTGGAGAAATTTCGACAGGTCACGGGAACTGTTTTTCATCAGAAAATTGATTTTTTGGACTGTAGAAAAATGTATTCTAAATGTCATTTGGATTGAGACTCATGTAAAATAACTACTTTTTAAAGCCTCAATGTGACCAAAATTGCCAATTTTTACAGACTTTTTCTCCTACTCAGAAGCTTCTATTTCTGCCAATTTCAGGCATTAAAAAGACTCTAAACACACTTATTTTAGTTCCAAAAGTGATGATTAACATGCAATAGTCATTTACAGTCAAAAAATTAAACATAAAAAAATTACAATTTCTGACCATCTGAAAAAAGTTCGACAGGTCACGGGTCACCGTTTTTCATCAGAAAATTGATTTTTGGGACTATAGAAAAATGTATACAAAATGTCATTTGGATTGAGACTTATGTTGAATTACTACTTTTTAAAGCCTCAATGTGACCAAAACTGCCATTTTTACAGACTTTTTATCCTACTCAGAAGCTTCTATTTTGACCAATTTCATGCATTAAAATGACTCTAAACACACTTATTTTAGTTCCAAAAGTGATATTTAACATGCAATAGTAATTTACAGTCAAAAAATTAAACGTAAAAAAATTACAATTTCTGACCATCTGGAGAAAGTTCGACAGGTCACGGGTCACCGTTTTTCATCAGAAAATGGATTTTTTGGACTGTAGAAAAATGTATTCAAAATGTCATTTGGATTGTGCCTCATGTTGAATAACTACTTTTTAAAGCCTCATTGTGACCGAAATTGTCATTTTCACAGACTTATTCTCCTACTCAGAAGCTTCTATTTCGACCAATTTCAGGCATTAAAATGACTCTAAACACATTCATTTTAGTTCCAAAAGTGATAATTCACATGCAAAAGTCATTTACAGTCAAAAAATTAAACATAAAAAATTACAATTTCTGACCATCTGGAGAAAGTTCGACAGGTCACGGGTCACCGTTTTTCATCAGAAAATGGATTTTTTGGACTGTAGAAAAATGTTTTCAAAATGTCATTTGGATTGAGCCTCTTGTTGAATAACTACTTTTTAAATCCCCAATTTGACCAAAGTTGCCATTTTTACAGATTTTTTATCCTACTCAAAAGCTTCTATTTCGACAAATTTCAGGCATTAAAATGACTCTAAACGCACCTATTTTAGTTCCAAAAGTGATAATTCACATGCAATAGTCATTTACAGTCAAAAAATAAAGTTAAAAAAATTACAATTTCTGACCATCTGGAGAAAGTTCGACAGGTCACGGGTCATCGTTTTTCATCAGAAAATTGTTTTTTTGGACTGTAGAAAAATTCATTCAAAATGTCATTTGGATTGAGACTCATGTTGAATAACTACTTTTTAACGCCTCAATGTGACCAAAATTGCCATTTTTACAGACTTTTTCTCCGACTGAAAAGCTTCTATTTCGACCAATTTCAGGCATTTAAATGACTCTAAACACACTTATTTTAGTTACAAAAGTGATAATTCACATGCAATTGTCATTTACAGTCAAAAAATCGAACATAAAAAAATTACAATTTCTGACCATCTGGTGAAAGTTTCACAGGTCACTCCACTGGTCATTGTTTTTCATCAGAAAATTGTTTTTTTGGACTGTAGAAAAATTCATTCAAAATGTCATTTGGATTGAGCCTCATGTTGACTAACCACTTTTTAACGCCTCAATGTGACAAAAATTGCCATTTTTGCATACTTTTTCTCCTACTCAGAACCTTCTATTTCTACCAATTTCAGGCATTAAAAAGACTCTAAACACACTTATTTTAGTTACAAAAGTGATAATTCACATACAATAGTCATTTACAGTCAAAAACTTAAACAATAAAAAATTACCAATTCTGACCATCTGGAGAATGTTCGACAGGTCACGGGACACTGTTTTACATCAGAAAATTTATTTTTTTGACTTTAGAAAAATGTATTCAAAATGTCATTTGGATTGTGTCTCATTTTGAATAACTACTTTTTAAAGCCTCAATGTGACCAAAATTGCAATTTTTACAGTCTTTTTCTACTACTCAGAAACTTCTATTTTGACCAATTTCAGGCATTAAAATGACTCTAAACACAATTATTTTAGTTCCAAAAGTGATAATTCACATGCAATAGTCATTTACAGTCAAAAAATTAAACTTAAAAAAATTACAATTTCTGACCATCTGGAGAAAGTTCGACAGGTCACGAATCATCGTTTTTCATCAGAAAATAGTTTTTTTGGACTGTAGAAAAATTCATTCAAAATGTCATTTGGATTGAGACTCATGTTGAATTACTACTTTTTAAAGCCTCCATGTGACCAAAATTGTAATTTTTACAGACTTCTTCTCCTACTAAAAAGCTTCTATTTTGAACAATTTCAGGTATTTAAAAGACTCTAAACACACTTATTTTAGTTACAAAATTGATAATTCACATGCAATAGTCATTTACAGTCAAAAACGTAAACAATAAAAAATTACCAATTCTGACCATCTGGTGAATGTTCGACAGGTCACGGGACACTGTTTTTCATTAGAAAATTTATTTTTTTGACTTTAGAAAAATGTATTCAAAATGTCATTTGGATTGTGTCTCATGTTGAATAACTACTTTTTAAAGCCTCAATGTGACCAAAATTGCAATTTTACAGTCTTTTTCTCCTACTCAGAAGCTTCTATTTTGACCAATTTCAGGCATTAAAATGACTCTAAACACACTTATTTTAGTTCCAAAAGTGATAATTCACATGCAATAGTCATTTACAGTCAAAAAATTTAACTTTAAAAAATTACAATTTCTGAACATCTGGAGAAAGTTTGACAGGTCACAGGTCATTGTTTTTCAACAGAAAATTCATTTTTTGGACTGTAGAAAAATGTTTTCAAAATGGCATTTGGATTGAGCCTCTTGTTGAATAACTACTTTTTAAAGCCCCAATTTGACCAAAATTGCCATTTTTACATATTTTTTATCCTACTCAAAAGCTTCTATTTCGACAAATTTCAGGCATTAAAATGACTCTAAACGCACCTATTTTAGTTCCAAAAGTGATAATTCACATGCAATAGTCATTTACAGTCAAAAAATAAAGTAAAAAAAATTACAATTTCTGACCATCTGGAGAAAGTTCGACAGGTCACGGGTCATCGTTTTTCATCAGAAAATTGTTTTTTTGGACTGTAGAAAAATTAATTCAAAATGTCATTTGGATTGAGACTCATGTTGAATTACTACTTTTTAAAGCCTCTATTTGACCAAAATTGCCATTTTTACAGACTTTTTCTCCTACTAAAAAGCTTCTATTTTGAACAATTTCAGGCATTTAAAAGACTCTAAACACACTTATTTTAGTTACAAAAGTGATAATTCACATGCAATAGTCATTTACAGTCAAAAAATTAAACATAAAAAAATTACAATTTCTGACCATCCGGAGAAAGTTCGACAGGTCACGGGTGATCGTTTTTCATCAGAAATTTTTTTTTTTGGACTTTAGAAAAATTTATTCAAAATGTCATTTGGATTGAGCCTCATGTTGAATAACTTCTTTTTAAAGCCTCCATGTGACCAAAAGTGCCATTTTTGCAGACTTTTTCTCCTACTAAAAAGCTTCTATTTCGAACAATTTCAGGCATTTAAAAGACTCTAAACACACTTATTTTAGTTACAAAAGTGATAATTCACATGCAATTGTCATTTACAGTCAAAAAATCAAACATAAAAAAATTACAATTTCTGACCATCTGGTGAAAGTTTCACAGGTCACTGGTCATTGTTTTTCATCAGAAAATTGTTTTTTTGGACTGTAGAAAAATTCATTCAAAATGTCATTTGGATTGAGCCTCATGTTGACTAACCACTTTTTAACGCCTCAATGTGACCAAAATTGCCATTTTTGCATACTTTTTCTCCTACTCAGAACCTTCTATTTCTACCAATTTCAGGCATTAAAAAGACTCTAAACACACTTATTTTAGTTACAAAAGTGATAATTCACATACAATAGTCATTTACAGTAAAAAACTTAAACAATAAAAAATTACCAATTCTGACCATCTGGAGAATGTTCGACAGGTCACGGGACACTGTTTTTCATCAGAAAATTTATTTTTTTGACTTTAGAAAAATGTATTCAAAATGTCATTTGGATTGTGTCTCATGTTGAATAACTACTTTTTAAAGCCTCAATGTGACCAAAATTGCAATTTTTACAGTCTTTTTCTACTACTCAGAAACTTCTATTTTGACCAATTTCAGGCATTAAAATGACTCTAAACACAATTATTTTAGTTCCAAAAGTGATCATTCACATGCAATAGTCATTTACAGTCAAAAAATTTAACTTAAAAAAATTACAATTCATGACCATCTGGAGAAAGTTCGACAGGTCACGAATCATCGTTTTTCATCAGAAAATAGTTTTTTTGGACTGTAGAAAAATTCATTCAAAATGTCATTTGGATTGAGACTCATGTTGAATTACTACTTTTTAAAGCCTCCATGTGACCAAAATTGCAATTTTTACAGACTTCTTCTCCTACTAAAAAGCTTCTATTTTGAACAATTTCAGGCATTTAAAAGACTCTAAACACACTTATTTTAGTTACAAAATTGATAATTCACATGCAATAGTCATTTACAGTCAAAAACGTAAACAATAAAAAATTACCAATTCTGACCATCTGGTGAATGTTCGACAGGTCACGGGACACTGTTTTTCATTAGAAAATTTATTTTTTTGACTTTAGAAAAATTTATTCAAAATGTCATTTGGATTGTGTCTCATGTTGAATAACTACTTTTTAAAGCCTCAATGTGACCAAAATTGCAATTTTACAGTCTTTTTCTCCTACTCAGAAGCTTCTATTTTGACCAATTTCAGGCATTAAAATGACTCTAAACACACTTATTTTAGTTCCAAAAGTGATAATTCACATGCAATAGTCATTTACAGTCAAAAAATGTAACTTTAAAAAATTACAATTTCTGACCATCTGGAGAAAGTTCGACAGGTCACGAATCATCGTTTTTCATCAGAAAATTGTTTATTTGGACTTTAGAAAAATGTATTCAAAATGTCATTTGGATTGAGCCTCATGTTGAATAACTTCTTTTTAAAGCCTCCATGTGACCAAAATTGCCATTTTTGCAGACTTTTTCTCCTACTAAAAAGCTTCTATTTCGAACAATTTCAGGCATTTAAAAGACTCTAAACACACCTATTTTAGTTACAAAAGTGATAATTCACATGCAATAGTCATTTACAGTCAAAAAATCAAACATAAAAAAATTACAATTTCTGTCCATCTGGTGAAAGTTTCACAGGTCACTGGTCATTGTTTTTCATCAGAAAATTGTTTTTTTGGACTGTAGAAAAATTCATTCAAAATGTCATTTGGATTGAGCCTCATGTTGACGAACCACTTTTTAACGCCTCAATGTGACCAAAATTGCCATTTTTACAGACTTTTTCTCCTACTCAGAAGCTTCTATTTCTACCAACTTCAGGCATTAAAAAGACTCTAAACATACTTATTTTAGTTACAAAAGTGATAATTCACATACAATAGTCATTTACAGTAAAAAACTTAAACAATAAAAAATTACCAATTCTGACCATCTGGAGAATGTTCGACAGGTCACGGGAACTGTTTTTCATCAGAAAATTGATTTTTTGGACTGTAGAAAAATGTATTCAAAATGTCATTTGGATTGAGCCTCATGTTGAATAACTACTTTTTAAAGCCCCAATTTGAACAAAATTGCCATTTTTACAGACTTTTTCTCCTACTGAGAAGCTTCTATTTCTGCCGATTTCAGGCATTAAAAAGACTCTAAACACACTTATTTTAGTTCCAAAAGTGATAATTCACATGCAATAGTCATTTACAGTCAAAAAATTAAAGTAAAAAAAATGAAAATTTCTGACCATCTGGAGAAAGTTCGACAGGTCATCGTTTTTCATCAGAAAATTGTTTTTTTGGACTGTAGAAAAATTCATTCAAAATGCCATTTGGATTGAGACTCATGTTGAATTACTACTTTTTAAAGCCTCTATGTGACCAAAATTGCCATTTTTACAGACTTTTTCTCCTACTCAGAAGCTTCTATTTCGACCAATTACAGGCATTTAAATGACTCTAAACACACTTGTTTTTGTTCCAAGAGTTCTAATTCACATGCAATAGTCATTTACAGTCAAAAAATTAAACATAAAAAAATTACAATTTCTGACCATCTGGAGAAAGTTCGACAGGTCACGGGTCACCGTTTTCCATCAGAAAATGGATTTTGTGGACTGTAGAAAAATGTATTCAACATGTCATTTGGATTGAGCCTCATGTTGAATAACTACTTTTTAAAGCCCCAATTTGACCAAAATTGCCATTTTTACAGACTTTTTCTCCTACTCAAAAGCTTCTATTTCGACCAATTTCAGGCATTTAAATGACTCTAAACAAACTTATTTTAGTTCCAAAAGTGATAATTAACATGCAATAGTCATTTACAGTAAAAAATTAAACATAAAAAAATTACAATTTCTGACCATCTGGAGAAAGTTCGACAGGTCACGGGTCACCGTTTTGCATCAGAAAATTGATTTTTTTTACTTTAGAAAAATGTATTGAAAATGTCATTTGGATTGTGTCTCATATTGAATAACTATTTTTTAAAGCCCCAATTTGACCAAAATTGCCATTTTTACAGACTTTTTCTCCTACTCAAAAGCTTCTATTTCGACCAATTTCAGGCAATTAAATGACTCTAAACACACTTATTTTAGTTCCAAAAGTGATAATTAACATGCAATAGTCATTTACAGTCAAAAACTTAAACAATAAAAAATTACCAATTCTGACCGTCTGGAGAATGTTCGACAGGTCACGGGTCACCGTTTTTCATCAGATAATTGATTTTTTGGAATGTAGAAAAATGTATTCAAAATGTCATTTGGATTGTGTCTCATGTTGAATAGCAACTTTTTAAAGCCCCAATTTGACCAAAATTGCCATTTTTACAGTCTTTTTCTCCTACTCAAAAGCATCTATTTCGACCAATTATAGGCATTTAAATGACTCTAAACACACTTATTTTAGTTCCAAAAGTGATAATTAACATGCAATAGTCATTTACAGTCAAAAAATTAAACATTAAAAAATTACAATTTCTGACCATCTGGAAAAAGTTCGACTGGTCACGGGTCACCGTTTTTCATCAGAAAATGGATTTTTTGGACTATAGAAAAATGTATACAAAATGTCATTTGGATTGAGACTCATGTTGAATTACTACTTTTTAAAGCCTCAATGTGACCAAAACTGCCATTTTTACAGACTTTTTCTCATACTCGGAAGCTTCTATTTCGACCAATTACAGGCATTTAAATGACTCTAAACACACTTATTTTTGTTCAAAGAGTTCTAATTCACATGCAATAGTCATTTACAGTCAAAAAATTAAACATAAAAAAATTACAATTTCTGACCATCTGGTGAAAGTTCGACAGGTCACGGGTCATTGTTTTTCATCAGAAAATTGTTTTTTTGGACTGTAAAAAAATTCATTCAAAATGTCATTTGGATTGAGCCTCATGTTGACTAACCACTTTTTAACGCCTCAATGTGACCAAAATTGCCATTTTTACAGACTTTTTCTCCTACTCAGAAGCTTCTATTTCAACCAATTTCAGGCATTTAAATGACTCTAAACACACTTATTTTAGTTCCAAAAGTGATAATTAACAAGCAATAGTCATTTACAGTCAAAAACTTAAACATAAAAAAATTACAATTTCTGACCATCTGGAGTAAGTTCGACAGGTCACGGGTCACCAATTTTCATCAGAAAATGGATTTTTTGGACTATAGAAAAATGTATACAAAATGTCATTTGGATTGAGACTCATGTTGAATTACTACTTTTTAAAGCCTCAATGTGACCAAAACTGCCATTTTTACAGACTTTTTATCCTACTCAGAAGCTTCTATTTCGACCAATTTCAGGCATTAAAATGACTCTAAACACACTTATTTTAGTTGCCGAAGTGATAATTCACATGCAATAGTAATTTACAGTCAAAGAATTAAACATAAAAAAATTACAATTTCTGACCATCTGGAGAAAGTTCGACAGGTCACGGGTCACCGTTTTCATCAGAAAATGGATTTTTTGGAATGTAGAAAAATTCTTTCAAAATGTCATTTGGATTGAGCCTCATGTTGACTAACCACTTTTTAACGTCTCAATGTGACCAAAATTGCCATTTTTACAGACTTTTTCTCCTACTCAGAAGCTTCTATTTCTACCAATTTCAGGCATTAAAAAGACTCTAAACACACTTATTTTAGTTACAAAAGTGATGATTCACATGCAATAGTCATTTACAGTCAAAAAAACTTAAACCTAAAAAAACTTACAATTTCTGACCATCTGGAGAAAGTTCGACAGGTCACGGGTCACCGTTTTTCATCAGAAAATTGATTTTTTGGACTGTAGAAAAATGTATTCAAAATTTCATTTGGATTGAGACTCATGTGAAACACCTACTTTTTAAAGCCTCAATGTGACCAAAATTGCCATTTTTACAGACTTTTTCTCCTACTCAGAAGCTTCTATTTCGACCAATTTCAGGCATTAAAATGACTTTAAACACACTTATTTTAGTTCCAAGAGTTCTAATTCACATGCAATAGTCATTTACAGTCAAAAAATTAAACATAAAAAAAATTACAATTTCTGACCATCTGGAGAAAGTTCGACAGGTCACGGGTCACCGTTTTTCATCAGAAAATTGATTTTTTGGACTGCAGAAAAATGTATTAAAAATGTCATTTGGATTGTGTCTCATGTTGAATAACTACTTTTTAAAGCCCCAATTTGACCAAAATTGCCATTTTTACAGACTTTTTATCCTACTCAAAAGCTTCTATTTCGACAAATTTCAGGCATTAAAATGACTCTAAACACACTTATTTTAGTTCCAAAAGTGATAATTCACATGCAATTGTCATTTAAAGTCAAAAAATTAAAGTTAAAAAAATGACAATTTCTGACCATCTGGAGAAAGTTCGACAGGTCATCGTTTTTCATCAGAAAATAGTTTTTTTGGACTGTAGAAAAATTCATTCAAAATGTCATTTGGATTGAGACTCATGTTGAATTACTACTTTTTAAAGCCTCTATGTGACCAAAATTGCCATTTTTACAGACTTTTTCTCCTACTCAGAAGCTTCTATTTCGAACAATTTCAGGCATTTAAAAGACTCTAAACACACTTATTTTTGTTCCAAGAGTTCTAATTCACATGCAATAGTCATTTACAGTCAAAAAATTAAACATAAAAAAATTACAATTTCTGACCATCTGGAGAAAGTTCGACAGGTCACGGGTCACCGTTTTCCATCAGAAAATGGATTTTGTGGACTGTAGAAAAATGTATTCAAAATGTCATTTGGATTGAGCCTCATGTTGAATAACTACTTTTTAAAGCCCCAATTTGACCAAAATTGCCATTTTTACAGACTTTTTCTCCTACTCAAAAGCTTCTATTTCGACCAATTTCAGGCAATTAAATGACTCTAAACACACTTATTTTAGTTCCAAAAGTGATAATTAACATGCAATAGTCATTTACAGTCAAAAACTTAAACAATAAAAAATTACCAATTCTGACCATCTGGAGAATGTTCGACAGGTCACGGGACACTGTTTTTCATCGGAAAATTGATTTTTTGGACTTTAGAAAAATGTATTCAAAATGTCATTTGGATTGTGCCTCATGTTGAATAACTACTTTTTAAAGCCTCAATGTGACCAAAATTGCCATTTTTACAGACTTTTTCTCCTACTCAGAAGCTTCTATTTTGACCAATTTCAGGCATTATATGACTCTAAACACACTTCTTTTAGTTCCAAAAGTGATAATTCACATGCAATAGTCATTTACAGTCCAAAAATTAAACATAAAAAAATTACAATTTCTGACCATCTGGAGAAAGTTCGACAGATCACGGGAACTGTTTTTCATCAGAAATTTGATTTTTCGGACTGTAGAAAAATGTATTCA
The DNA here is from genome assembly GCF_964204655.1 of Triturus cristatus. NCBI lineage: Eukaryota > Metazoa > Chordata > Amphibia > Caudata > Salamandridae > Triturus > Triturus cristatus. Next base: position 1,088,771,782 of record NC_140591.1, read on the forward strand.
AAATGTCATTTGGATTGAGCCTCATGTTGAATAACTACTTTTTTAAGCCCCAATTTGACCAAAATTGCCATTTTTACAGACTTTTTATCCTACTCAAAAGCTTCTATTTCGTCAAATTTCAGGCATTAAAATGACTCTACACACACTTATTTTAGTTCCAAAAGTGATAATTCACATGCAATAGTCATTTACAGTCAAAAAATTAAAGTTAAAAAAATGACAATTTCTGACCATCTGGAGAAAGTTCGACAGGTCATCGTTTTTCATCAGAAAATTGTTTTTTGGACTGTAGAAAAATTCATTCAAAATGTCATTTGGATTGAGACTCATGTTGAATTACTACTTTTTAAAGCCTCTATGTGACCAAAATTGCCATTTTTACAGACTTTATCTCCTACTAAAAAGCTTCTATTTCGAACAATTTCAGGCATTTAAAAGACTCTAAACACACTTATTTTTTTTCCAAGAGTTCTAATTCACATGCAATAGTCATTTACAGTCAAAAAATTCAACATAAAAAAATTACAATTTCTGACCATCTGGAGAAAGTTCGACAGGTCACGGGTGATCGTTTTTCATCAGAAAATTGTTTTTTTGGACTTTAGAAAAATTTATTCAAAATGTCATTTGGATTGAGCCTCATGTTGAATAACTACTTTTTAAAGCCTCCATGTGACCAAAATTGCCATTTTTACAGACTTTATCTCCTACTAAAAAGCTTCTATTTCGAACAATTTCAGGCATTTAAAAGACTCTAAACACACTTATTTTAGTTACAAAAGTGATAATTCACATGCAATAGTCATTTACAGTCAAAAAATTAAACATAAAAAAAGTACAATTTCTGACCATCTGGACAAAGTTCGACAGGTCACGGGTCACCGTTTTCCATCAGAAAATGGATTTTTTGGACTGTAGAAAAATGTATTCAAAATATCATTTGGATTGAGACTCATGTTGAATAACTACTTTTTAAAGCCCCAATTTGACCAAAATTGCCATTTTTACAGACTTTTTCTCCTACTCAAAAGCTTCTATTTCGACCAATTTCAGGCAATTAAATGACTCTAAACACACTTATTTTAGTTCCAAAAGTGATAATTAACATGCAATAGTCATTTACAGTCAAAAACATAAACAATAAAAAATTACCAATTCTGACCATCTGGAGAATGTTCGACAGGTCACGGGACACTGTTTTTCATCAGAGAATAGATTTTTTTGACTTTAGAAAAATGTATTCAAAATGTAATTTGGATTGTGCCTCATGTTGAATAACTTCTTTTTAAAGCCCCAATTTGACTAAAGTTGCCATTTTTACAGACTTTTTCTCCTACTCAAAAAGCTTCTATTTCGACCAATTTCAGGCAATTAAATGACTCTAAACACAATTATTTTAGTTCCAAAAGTGATAATTCACATGCAATAGTCATTTACAGTCAAAAAATTTAAACTTAAAAAAATTACAATTTCTGACCATCTGGAGAAAGTTCGACAGGTCACGAATCATCATTTTTCATCAGAAAATAGTTTTTTTGGACTGTAGAAAAATTCATTCAAAATGTCATTTGGATTGCGACTCGTGTTGAATTACTACTTTTTAAAGCCTCCATGTGACCAAAATTGCAATTTTTACAGACTTCTTCTCCTACTAAAAAGCTTCTATTTTGAACAATTTCAGGCATTTAAAAGACTCTAAACACACTTATTTTAGTTACAAAAGTGATAATTCACATGCAATAGTCATTTACAGTCAAAAAATTAAACATAAAAAACTTACAATTTCTGACCATCTGGAGAAAGTTTGACACGTCACGGGTGATCGTTTTTCATCAGAAAATTGTTTTTTTGGACTTTAGAAAAATTTATTCAAAATGTCATTTGGATTGAGACTCATGTTGAATTACTACTTTTTAAAGCCTCTATTTGACCAAAATTGACATTTTTACAGACTTTTTCTCCTACTCAGAAGCTTCTATTTCGACCAATTACAGGCATTTAAATGACTCTAAACACACCTATTTTTGTTCCAAGAGTTCTAATTCACATCTAATAGTCGTTTACAGTCAAAAAATTAAAATTAAAAAAATTACAATTTCTGACCATCTGGAGAAAGTTCGACAGGTCACGGGTCATTGTTTTTCATCAGAAAATTGATTTTGTTGACTTTAGACAAATGTATTCAAAATGTCATTTGGATTGAGCCTCATGTTAAATACCTACTTTTTAAATCCTCCATGTGACCAAAATTGCCATTTTTACAGACTTTTTCTCCTACTAAAAAGCTTCTATTTCGAACAATTTCAGGCATTTAAAAGACTCTAAACACACTTATTTTGGTTACAAAAGTGATAATTCACATGCAATAGTCATTGACAGTCAAAAAATTAAACATAAAAAAATTACAATTTCTGACCATCTGGAGAAAGTTCGACAGGTCACGGGTCACCGTTTTTCATCAGAAAATTGATTTTTTGGACTGTAGAAAAAAGTATTCAAAATGTCTTTTGGATTGAGCCTCATGTTGAATAACTACTTTTTAAAGCCCCAATTTGACCAAAATAGCCATTTTTACAGACTTTTTCTCCTGCTCAAAAGCTTCTATTTCGACCAATTTCTGGCATTTAAATGACTCTAAACAAACTTATTTTAGTTCCAAAAGTGATAATTAACATGCAATAGTCATTTACAGTCAAAAATTAAACATAAAAAAATTACAATTTCTGACCATCTGGAGAAAGTTCGACAGGTCACGGGAACTGTTTTTCATCAGAAAATGGATTTTGTGGACTGTAGAAAAATGTATTCAAAATGTCATTTGGATTAAGCCTCATGTTGAATAACTACTTTTTAAAGCCAAAATTTGTCCAAAATTTCCATTTTTACAGTCTTTTTATCCTACTCAAAAGCTTCTATTTCGACCAATTTCAGGCATTTAAATGACTCTAAACAAACTTATTTTAGTTCCAAAAGTGATAATTCACATGCAATAGTCATTTACAGTCAAAAAATTAAAGTTAAAAAAATAGCAATTTCTAACCATCTGGAGAAAGTTCGACAGGTCATCGTTTTTCATCAGAAAATTGTTTTTTTGGACTGTAGTAAAATTCATTCAAAATGTCATTTGGATTGAGACTCATGTTGAAATACTACTTTTTAAAGCCTCTATGTGACCAAAATTGCCATTTTTACAGACTTTTTCTCCTACTCAGAAGCTTCTATTTCAAACAATTACAGGCATTTAAATGACTCTAAACACACTTATTTTTGTTCCAAGAATTCTAATTCACATGCAATAGTCATTAACAGTCAAAAAATCAAACATAAAAAAATTACAATTTCTGACCATCTGGAGAAAGTTCGACAGGTCACGGGTGATCATTTTTCATCAGAAAATTGTTTTTTGGGACTTTAGAAAAATGTATTCAAAATGTCATTTGGATTGAGACTCATGTTGAATAACTACTTTTTAAAGCCTCAATGTGACCAAAATTGCCATTTTTACAGACTTTTTCTCCTACTCAGGAGCTTCTATTTCGACAAATTTCAGGCATTAAAATGACTCTAAACACACTTATTTTAGTTACAAAAGTGATAATTCACATGCAATAGTCATTTACAGTAAAAAAATTAAAGTAAAAAAAATTACAATTTCTGACCATCTGGAGAAAGTTCGACAGGTCACGGGTCATCGTTTTTCATCAGAAAATTGTTTTTTTGGACTGTAGAAAAATTCATTCAAAATGTCATTTGGATTGAGCCTCATGTTGACTAACCACTTTTTAACGCCTCAATGTGACCAAAATTGCCATTTTTACAGACTTTTTCTCCTAATCAGAACCTTCTATTTCTGCCAATTTCAGGCATTAAAAAGACTCTAAACACACATTTTAGTTACAAAAGTGATAATTCACATGCAATAGTCATTGACAGTCAAAAAATTAAACATAAAAAAATTACAATTTCTGACCATCTGGAGAAAGTTCGACAGGTCACGGGAACTGTTTTTCATTAGAAAATTGATTTTTTGGACTGTAGAAAAATGTATACAAAATGTCATTTGGATTGAGACTCATGTTGAATTACTGCTTTTTAAAGCCTCAATGTGACCAAAACTGCCATTTTTACAGACTTTTTCTCCTACTCAAAAGCTTCTATTTCAACCAATTTCAGGCATTTAAATGACTCTAAATACACTTATTTTAGTTACAAAAGTGATAATTCACATGCAATAGTCATTTACAGTCAAAAACTTACACAATAAAAAATTACCAATTCTGACCATCTGGAGAATGTTCGACAGGTCACGGGACACTGTTCTTCATCAGAAAATTGATTTTTTGGACTTTAGAAAAATGTATTCAAAATGTCATTTGGATTGTGTCTCATGTTGAATAACTACTTTTTAAAGCCCCAATTTGACCAAAATTGCCATTTTTACAGACTTTTTCTTCTACTCAGAAGCTTCTATTTCAACCAATTTCAGGCATTAAATGACTCTAAACACACTTATTTTAGTTCCAAAAGTGATATTTCACATGCAATAGTCATTTACAGTCAAAAAATGTAACTTAAAAAAATTACAATTTCTGACCATCTGGAGAAAGTTCGACAGGTCACGGGTAATCGTTTTTCATCAGAAAATTGTTTTTTAGTACTGTAGAAAAATGTATTCAAAATGTCATTTGGATTGTGCCTCATGTTGAATAACTAATTTTTTAAAGCCTCAATGTGACCAAAATTGCCATTTTTACAGACTTTTTATCCTATTTAAAAGCTTCTATTTCGACAAATTTCAGGCATTAAAATGACTCTTAACACACTTATTTCTAGTTCCAAGACTTCTAATTCACATGCAAGAGTCATTTACAGTCAAAAAATTAAAGTTAAAAAAATTACAATTTCTGACCATCTGGAGAAAGTTCGACAGGTCATCGTTTTTCATCAGAAAATTGTTTTTTTGGACTGTAGTAAAATTCATTCAAAATGTCATTTGGATTGAGACTCATGTTGAATTACTACTTTTTAAAGCCTCTATGTGACCAAAATTGCCATTTTTACAGACTTTTTCTCCTACTCAAAAGCTTCTATTTCGAACAATTACAGGTATTTAAATGACTATAAACACACTTATTTTTGTTCCAAGAGTTCTAATTCACATGCAATAGTCATTTACAGTCAAAAAATTAGACATAAAAATATTACAATTTCTGACCATCTGGAGAAAGTTCGACAGGTCACGGGTGATCGTTTTTCATCAGAAAATAGTTTTTTGGGACTTTAGAAAAATGTATTCAAAATGTCATTTGGATTGAGACTCATGTTGAATAACTACTTTTTAAAGCCTCTATTTGACCAAAATTGACATTTTTACAGACTATTTCTCCTACTCAAAAGCTTCTATTTCGACCAATTTCTGGCATTTAAATGACTCTAAACAAACTTATTTTAGTTCCAAAAGTGATAATTAACATGCAATAGTCATTTACAGTCAAAAAATTAAACATAAAAAAATTGCAATTTCTGACCATCTGGAGAAAGTTCGACAGGTCACGGGTGATCGTTTTTCATCAGAAAATTGTTTTTTGGGACTTTAGAAAAATGTATTCAAAATGTCATTTGGATTGAGACTCATGTTGAATAACTACTTTTTAAAGCCTCTATTTGACCAAAATTGACATTTTTACAGACTTTTTCTCCTACTCAAAAGCTTCTATTTCGACCAATTTCTGGCATTTAAATGACTCTAAACAAACTTACTTTAGTTCCTAAAGTGATAATTAACATGCAATAGTCATTTACAGTCAAAAAATTAAACATAAAAAAATTGCAATTTCTGACCATCTGGAGAAAGTTCGACAGGTCACGGGTGATCGTTTTTCATCAGTAAATTGTTTTTTGGGACTTTAGAAAAATGTATTCAAAATGTCATTTGGATTGAGACTCATGTTGAATAACTACTTTTTAAAGCCTCTATTTGACCAAAATTGACATTTTTACAGACTTTTTCTCCTACTCAAAAGCTTCTATTTTGACCAATTTCTGGCATTTAAATGACTCTAAACAAACTTACTTTAGTTCCAAAAGTGATAATTAACATGCAATAGTCATTTACAGTCAAAAAATTAAACATAAAAAAATTACAATTTCTGACCATCTGGAGAAAGTTCGACAGGTCACGGGTCACCGTTTTTCATCAGAAAATGGATTTTTTGGACTGTAGAAAAATGTATTCAAAATGTCATTTGGATTGAGACTCATGTTGAATAACTACTTTTTAAAGCCTCAATGTGACCAAAATTGCCATTTTTACGGACTTTTTCTCCTACTCAGAAGCTTCTATTTCGACAAATTTCAGGCATTAAAATGACTCTAAACACACTTATTTTAGTTCCAAAAGTGATAATTCACATGCAATAGTCATTTACAGTCGAAAAATGAAAGTAAAAAAAATTACGATTTCTGACCATCTGGAGAAAGTTCGACAGGTCACGGGTCATTGTTTTTCATCAGAAAATTGTTTTTTTTGGACTTTAGAAAAATGTATTCAAAATGTCATTTGGATTGAGACTCATGTTGAATAACTACTTTTTAAAGCCTCTATTTGACCAAAATTGACATTTTTACAGACTTTTTCTCCTACTCAAAAGCTTCTAATTCGACCAATTTCTGGCATTTAAATGACTCTAAACAAACTTACTTTAGTTCCAAAAGTGATAATTAACATGCAATAGTCATTTACAGTCAAAAAATTAAACATAAAAAAATTGCAATTTCTGACCATCTGGAGAAAGTTCGACAGGTCACGGGTGATCGTTTTTCATCAGTAAATTGTTTTTTGGGAATTTAGAAAAATGTATTCAAAATGTCATTTGGATTGAGACTCATGTTGAATAACTACTTTTTAAAGCCTCTATTTGACCAAAATTGACATTTTTACAGACTTTTTCTCCTACTCAAAAGCTTCTATTTCGACCAATTTCTGGCATTTAAATGACTCTAAACAAACTTACTTTAGTTCCAAAAGTGATAATTAACATGCAATAGTCATTTACAGTCAAAAAATTAAACATAAAAAAATTACAATTTCTGACCATCTGGAGAAAGTTCGACAGGTCACGGGTCACCGTTTTTCATCAGAAAATGGATTTTTTGGACTGTAGAAAAATGTATTCAAAATGTCATTTGGATTGAGACTCATGTTGAATAACTACTTTTTAAAGCCTCAATGTGACCAAAATTGCCATTTTTACGGACTTTTTCTCCTACTCAGAAGCTTCTATTTCGACAAATTTCAGGCATTAAAATGACTCTAAACACACTTATTTTAGTTCCAAAAGTGATAATTCACATGCAATAGTCAATTACAGTCAAAAAATGAAAGTAAAAAAAATTACAATTTCTGACCATCTGGAGAAAGTTCCACAGGTCACGGGTCATCGTTTTTCATCAGAAAATTGTTTTTTTGGACTGTAGAAAAATTCATTCAAAATGTCATTTGGATTGAGCCTCATGTTGACTAACCACTTTTTAACGCCTCAATGTGCCCAAAATTGCCATTTTTAGAGAATTTTTCTCCTACTGAGAACCTTCTATTTCGACCATATTCAGGCATTAAAATGACTCTAAACACACTTATTTTAGTTCCAAGAGTTCTAATTCACATGCAATAGTCATTTACAGTCAAAAAATTAAACATAAAAAAATTACAATTTCCGACAATCTGGAAAAAGTTCGACAGGTCAAGGGTCACCGTTTTTCATAAGAAAATTGATTTTTTGGACTGTAGAAAAATGTATTTAAAATGTCATTTGGATTGTGTCTCATGTTGAATAACTACTTTTTAAAGCCCCAATGTGACCAAAATTGCCATTTTTACAGACTTTTTCTACTACTCAAAAGCATCTATTTCGACCAATTTCAGGCATTTAAATGACTCTAAACACACTTATTTTAGTTACATAAGTGATAATTCACATGCAATAGTCATTTACAGTCAAAAAATTAACATAAAAAAATTACAATTTCTGACCATCTGGAGAAAGTTCGAATGATCACGGGTCACCGCTTTTCATCAGAAAATGGATTTTTTGGACTGTAGAAAAACGTATTCAAAATGTCATTTGGATTGAGCCTCATGTTGAATAACTACTTTTTAAAGCCCCAATTTGACCGAAAAAGCCATTTTTACAGACGTTTTCTCCTACTCAAAAGCTTCTATTTCGACCAATTTCTGGCATTTAAATGACTCTAAACAAACTTATTTTAGTTCCAAAAGTGATAATTAACATGCAATAGTCATTTACAGTCAAAAAATTAAACGTAAAAAAATTACAATTTCTGACCATCTGGAGAAAGTTCGACAGGTCACGGGTCACCATTTTTCATCAGAAAATGGATTTTTTAAACTGTAGAAAAATGTATTCAAAATGTCATTTGGATTGAGACTCATGTTGAATAACTACTTTTTAAAGCCCCAATTTGACCAAAATTGCCATTTTTACAGACTTTTTCTACTACTCAAAAGCATCTATTTCGACCAATTTCAGGCATTTAAATGACTCTAAACACACTTATTTTAGTTACAAAAGTGATAATTCACATGCAATAGTCATTTACAGTCAAAAAATTAACATAAAAAAATTACAATTTCTGACCATCTGGAGAAAGTTCGAATGGTCACGGGTCACCGTTTTTCATCAGAAAATGGATTTTTTGGACTGTAGAAAAACGTATTCAAAATGTCATTTGGATTGAGCCTCATGTTGAATAACTACTTTTTAAAGCCCCAATTTGAACAAAATAGCCATTTTTACAGACGTTTTCTCCTACTCAAAAGCTTCTATTTCGACCAATTTCTGGCATTTAAATGACTCTAAACAAACTTATTTTAGTTCCAAAAGTGATAATTCACATGCAATAGTCATTTACAGTCAAAAAATTAAACTTAAAAAAATTACAATTTCTGACCATCTGGAGAAAGTTCGACAGGTCACAAATCATCGTTTTTCATCAGAAAATAGTTTTTTTGGACTGTAGTAAAATTCATTCAAAATGTCATTTGGATTGAGACTCATCTTGAATTACTACTTTTTAAAGCCTCTATGTGACCAAAATTGCCATTTTTACAGACTTTTTCTCCTACTAAAAAGCTTCTATTTTGAACAATTTCAGGCATTTAAAAGACTCTAAACAAACTTATTTTAGTTCCAAAAGTGATAATTAACATGCAATAGTCATTTACAGTCAAAAAATTAAATATAAAAAAATTACAATTTCTGACCATCTGGAGAAAGTTCGACAGGTCACGGGTCACCGTTTTTCATCAGAAAATGGATTTTTTGGACTGTAGAAAAATGTATTCAAAATATCATTTGGATTGAGACTCTTGTTGAATAACTACTTTTTAAAGCCTCAATGTGACCAAAATTGCCATTTTTACAGACTTTTTCTCCTACTCAAAGCTTCTATTTCTACCAATTTCAGGCATTAAAATGACTCTAAACACACTTATTTTAGTTACAAAAGTGATAATTGACATGTAATAGTCATTTACAGTCAAAAACTTAAACAATAAAAAATTACCAATTCTGACCATCTGGAGAATGTTCGACAGGTCACGGGACACTGTTTTTCATCAGAAAATTGATTTTTTTGACTTTAGAAAAATGTATTCAAAATATCATTTGGATTGAGACTCATGTTGAATAACTACTTTTTAAAGCCTCAATGTGACCAAAATTGCCATTTTTACAGACTTTTTCTCCTACTCAGAAGCTTCTATTTCTACCAATTTCAGGCATTAAAAAGACTCTAAACACACTTATTTTAGTTACAAAAGTGATAATTCACATGTAATAGTCATTTACAGTCAAAAACTTAAACAATAAAAAATTACCAATTCTGACCATCTGGAGAAAGTTCGACAGGTCACGGGTGATCGTTTTTCATCAGAAAATTGTTTTTTTGGACTTTAGAAAAATGTATTCAAAATGTCATTTGGATTGAGACTCATGTTGAATAACTACTTTTTAAAGCCTCTATTTGACCAAAATTGACATTTTTACAGACTTTTTCTCCTACTCAAAAGCTTCTAATTCGACCAATTTCTGGCATTTAAATGACTCTAAACAAACTTACTTTAGTTCCAAAAGTGATAATTAACATGCAATAGTCATTTACAGTCAAAAAATTAAACATAAAAAAATTGCAATTTCTGACCATCTGGAGAAAGTTCGACAGGTCACGGGTGATCGTTTTTCATCAGTAAATTGTTTTTTGGGAATTTAGAAAAATGTATTCAAAATGTCATTTGGATTGAGACTCATGTTGAATAACTACTTTTTAAAGCCTCTATTTGACCAAAATTGACATTTTTACAGACTTTTTCTCCTACTCAAAAGCTTCTATTTCGACCAATTTCTGGCATTTAAATGACTCTAAACAAACTTACTTTAGTTCCAAAAGTGATAATTAACATGCAATAGTCATTTACAGTCAAAAAATTAAACATAAAAAAATTACAATTTCTGACCATCTGGAGAAAGTTCGACAGGTCACGGGTCACCGTTTTTCATCAGAAAATGGATTTTTTGGACTGTAGAAAAATGTATTCAAAATGTCATTTGGATTGAGACTCATGTTGAATAACTACTTTTTAAAGCCTCAATGTGACCAAAATTGCCATTTTTACGGACTTTTTCTCCTACTCAGAAGCTTCTATTTCGACAAATTTCAGGCATTAAAATGACTCTAAACACACTTATTTTAGTTCCAAAAGTGATAATTCACATGCAATAGTCAATTACAGTCAAAAAATGAAAGTAAAAAAAATTACAATTTCTGACCATCTGGAGAAAGTTCCACAGGTCACGGGTCATCGTTTTTCATCAGAAAATTGTTTTTTTGGACTGTAGAAAAATTCATTCAAAATGTCATTTGGATTGAGCCTCATGTTGACTAACCACTTTTTAACGCCTCAATGTGCCCAAAATTGCCATTTTTAGAGAATTTTTCTCCTACTGAGAACCTTCTATTTCGACCATATTCAGGCATTAAAATGACTCTAAACACACTTATTTTAGTTCCAAGAGTTCTAATTCACATGCAATAGTCATTTACAGTCAAAAAATTAAACATAAAAAAATTACAATTTCCGACAATCTGGAAAAAGTTCGACAGGTCAAGGGTCACCGTTTTTCATAAGAAAATTGATTTTTTGGACTGTAGAAAAATGTATTTAAAATGTCATTTGGATTGTGTCTCATGTTGAATAACTACTTTTTAAAGCCCCAATGTGACCAAAATTGCCATTTTTACAGACTTTTTCTACTACTCAAAAGCATCTATTTCGACCAATTTCAGGCATTTAAATGACTCTAAACACACTTATTTTAGTTACATAAGTGATAATTCACATGCAATAGTCATTTACAGTCAAAAAATTAACATAAAAAAATTACAATTTCTGACCATCTGGAGAAAGTTCGAATGATCACGGGTCACCGCTTTTCATCAGAAAATGGATTTTTTGGACTGTAGAAAAACGTATTCAAAATGTCATTTGGATTGAGCCTCATGTTGAATAACTACTTTTTAAAGCCCCAATTTGACCGAAAAAGCCATTTTTACAGACGTTTTCTCCTACTCAAAAGCTTCTATTTCGACCAATTTCTGGCATTTAAATGACTCTAAACAAACTTATTTTAGTTCCAAAAGTGATAATTAACATGCAATAGTCATTTACAGTCAAAAAATTAAACGTAAAAAAATTACAATTTCTGACCATCTGGAGAAAGTTCGACAGGTCACGGGTCACCATTTTTCATCAGAAAATGGATTTTTTAAACTGTAGAAAAATGTATTCAAAATGTCATTTGGATTGAGACTCATGTTGAATAACTACTTTTTAAAGCCCCAATTTGACCAAAATTGCCATTTTTACAGACTTTTTCTACTACTCAAAAGCATCTATTTCGACCAATTTCAGGCATTTAAATGACTCTAAACACACTTATTTTAGTTACAAAAGTGATAATTCACATGCAATAGTCATTTACAGTCAAAAAATTAACATAAAAAAATTACAATTTCTGACCATCTGGAGAAAGTTCGAATGGTCACGGGTCACCGTTTTTCATCAGAAAATGGATTTTTTGGACTGTAGAAAAACGTATTCAAAATGTCATTTGGATTGAGCCTCATGTTGAATAACTACTTTTTAAAGCCCCAATTTGAACAAAATAGCCATTTTTACAGACGTTTTCTCCTACTCAAAAGCTTCTATTTCGACCAATTTCTGGCATTTAAATGACTCTAAACAAACTTATTTTAGTTCCAAAAGTGATAATTCACATGCAATAGTCATTTACAGTCAAAAAATTAAACTTAAAAAAATTACAATTTCTGACCATCTGGAGAAAGTTCGACAGGTCACAAATCATCGTTTTTCATCAGAAAATAGTTTTTTTGGACTGTAGTAAAATTCATTCAAAATGTCATTTGGATTGAGACTCATCTTGAATTACTACTTTTTAAAGCCTCTATGTGACCAAAATTGCCATTTTTACAGACTTTTTCTCCTACTAAAAAGCTTCTATTTTGAACAATTTCAGGCATTTAAAAGACTCTAAACAAACTTATTTTAGTTCCAAAAGTGATAATTAACATGCAATAGTCATTTACAGTCAAAAAATTAAATATAAAAAAATTACAATTTCTGACCATCTGGAGAAAGTTCGACAGGTCACGGGTCACCGTTTTTCATCAGAAAATGGATTTTTTGGACTGTAGAAAAATGTATTCAAAATATCATTTGGATTGAGACTCTTGTTGAATAACTACTTTTTAAAGCCTCAATGTGACCAAAATTGCCATTTTTACAGACTTTTTCTCCTACTCAAAGCTTCTATTTCTACCAATTTCAGGCATTAAAATGACTCTAAACACACTTATTTTAGTTACAAAAGTGATAATTGACATGTAATAGTCATTTACAGTCAAAAACTTAAACAATAAAAAATTACCAATTCTGACCATCTGGAGAATGTTCGACAGGTCACGGGACACTGTTTTTCATCAGAAAATTGATTTTTTTGACTTTAGAAAAATGTATTCAAAATATCATTTGGATTGAGACTCATGTTGAATAACTACTTTTTAAAGCCTCAATGTGACCAAAATTGCCATTTTTACAGACTTTTTCTCCTACTCAGAAGCTTCTATTTCTACCAATTTCAGGCATTAAAAAGACTCTAAACACACTTATTTTAGTTACAAAAGTGATAATTCACATGTAATAGTCATTTACAGTCAAAAACTTAAACAATAAAAAATTACCAATTCTGACCATCTGGAGAAAGTTCGACAGGTCACGGGTGATCGTTTTTCATCAGAAAATTGTTTTTTTGGACTTTAGAAAAATGTATTCAAAATGTCATTTGGATTGAGCCTCATGTTGAATAACTACTTTTTAAAGCCTCCATGTGACCAAAATTGCCATTTTTACAGACTTTTTCTCCTACTAAAAAGCTTCTATTTCGAACAATTTCATGCATTTAAAAGACTCTAAACACACTTATTTTAGTTACAAAAGTGATAATTCACATGCAATAGTCATTTACAGTCAAAAAATGAAACATAAAAAAATTACAATTTCCGACCATCTGGAGAAAGTTCGACAGGTCACGGGTCACCGTTTTTTATCACAAAATTGATTTTTTGGACTGTAGCAAAATTCATTCAAAATGTCATTTGGATTGAGCCTCATGTTGACTAACCACTTTTTACCTCCTCAATGTGACCAAAATTGCCATTTTTACAGACTTTTTCTCCTACTCAAAAGCTTCTATTTCGACCAATTTCAGGCATTTAAATGATTCTAAACAAACCTTTTTTAGTTCCAAAAGTGATAATTAACATGCAATAGTCATTTACAGTCCAAAAATTAAACATAAAAAAATTAAAATTTCTGACCATCTGGAGAAAGTTCGACAGGTCACGGGAACTGTTTTTCATCAGAAAATTGATTTTTTGGACTGTAGAAAAATGTATTCAAAATGTCATTTGGATTGAGCCTCATGTTGAATAACTACTTTTTAAAGCCCCAATTTGACCAAAATTGCCATTTTTACAGACTTTTTATCCTACTCAAAAGCTTCTATTTCGACAAATTTCAGGCATTAAAATGACTCTAAACACACTTATTTTAGATCCAAAAGTGATAATTCACATGCAATAGTCATTTACAGTCAAAAAATTAAAGTTAAAAAAATTACAATTTCCGACCATCTGGAGAAAGTTCGACAGGTCATCGTTTTTCATCAGAAAATTTTTTTTTGGACTGTAGAAAAATTCATTCAAAATGTCATTTGGATTGAGCCTCATGTTGACTAACCACTTTTTAACGCCTCAATGTGACCAAAATTGCCATTTTTACAGACTTTTTATCCTACTCAAAAGCTTCTATTTCGACAAATTTCAGGCATTAAAATGACTCTAAACACACTTATTTTAGTTACAAAAGTGATAATTCACATGCAATAGTCATTTACAGTCAAAAAATTATACATAAAAAAATTACAATTTCTGACCATCTGGGGAAAGTTCGACAGGTCACGGGTGATCGTTTTTCATCAGAAAATAGTTTTTTTGGACTTTAGAAAAATGTATTCAAAATGTCATTTGGATTGAGCCTCATGTTGAATAACTACTTTTTAAAGCCTCCATGTGACCAAAATTGCCATTTTTACAGACTTTTTCTCCTACTCAAAAGCTTCTATTTCTACCAATTTCAGGCATTAAAATGACTCTAAACACACTTATTTTAGTTACAAAAGTGATAATTGACATGTAATAGTCATTTACAGTCAAAAACTTAAACAATAAAAAATTACCAATTCTGACCATCTGGAGAATGTTCAACAGGTCACGGGACACTGTTTTTCATCAGAAAACTGATTTTTTGGACTGTAGAAAAATGTATTCAAAATGTCATTTGGATTGTGTCTCATGTTGAATAACTACTTTTTAAAGCCCCAATTTGACCAAAATTGCCATTTTTACAGACTTTTTCTCCTACTCAAAAGCTTCTATTTCGACCAATTTCAGGCAAATAAATGACTCTAAACACACTTATTTTAGTTCCAAAAGTGATAATTAACATGCAATAGTCATTTACAGTCAAAAACTTAAACAATAAAAAATTACCAATTCTGACCATCTGGAGAATGTTCAACAGGTCACGGGACACTGTTTTTCATCAGAAAATTGATTTTTTGGACTGTAGAAAAATGTATTCAAAATGTCATTTAGATTGTGTCTCATGTTGAATAACTACTTTTTAAAGCCCCAATTTGACCAAAATTGCCATTTTTACAGACTTTTTCTCCTACTCAAAAGCTTCTATTTCGACCAATTTCAAGCAAATAAATGACTCTAAACACACTTATTTTAGTTCCAAAAGTGATAATTAACATGCAATAGTCATTTACAGTCAAAAACTTAAACAATAAAAAATTACCAATTCTGACCATCTGGAGAATGTTCGACAGGTCACGGTCATCATTTTTCATCCGAAAATTGTTTTTTTTGGACTGTAGAAAAATGTATTCAAAATGTCATTTGGATTGTGCCTCATGTTGAATAACTACTTTTTAAAGCCTCAATGTGACCAAAATTGCCATTTTTACAGACTTTTTCTCCTACTCAGAAGCTTCTATTTTGACCAATTTCAGGCATTAATATGACTAAACACACTTCTTTTTGTTCCAAAAGTGATAATTCACATGCAATAGTCATTTACAGTCCAAAAATTAAACATAAAAAAATTACAATTTCTGACCATCTGGAGAAAGTTCGACAGGTCACGGGAACTGTTTTTATCAGAAAATTTATTTTTTGGACTGTAGAAAAATGTATTCAAAATGTCATTTGGATTGAGCCTCATGTTGAATAACTACTTTTTAAAGCCCCAATTTGACCAAAATTGCCATTTTTACAGACTTTTTATCCTACTCAAAAGCTTCTGTTTCGACAAATTTCAGGCATTAAAATGACTCTAAACACACTTATTTTAGTTCCAAAAGTGATAATTCACATGCAATAGTCATTTACAGTCAAAAAATGAAAGTTAAAAAAATTACAATTTCTGACCATCTGGAGAAAGTTCGACAGGTCATCGTTTTTCATCAGAAAATTATTTTTTTGGACTGTAGAAAAATTCATTCAAAATGTCATTTGGATTGAGCCTCATGTTGACTAACCACTTTTTAACGCCTCAATGTGACCAAAATTGGCTTTTTTACAGACTTTTTATCCTACTCAAAAGCTTCTATTTCGACAAATTTCAGGCATTAAAATGACTCTAAACACACTTATTTTAGCTACAAAAGTGATAATTCACATGCAATAGTCATTTACAGTCAAAAAATCAAACATAAAAAAATTACAATTTCTGACCATCTGGAGAAAGTTCGACAGGTCACGGGTCACTGTTTTCATCAGAAAATGGATTTTTTGGACTGTAGAAAAATTCATTCAAAATGTCATTTGGATTGAGCCTCATGTTGAATAACTACTTTTTAAAGCCCCAATTTGACCAAAATTGCCATTTTTACAGACTTTTTCTCCTACTCAAAAGCTTCTATTTCGACCAATTTCAGGCATTTAAATGACTCTAAACAAACTTATTTTAGTTACAAAAGTGATAATTCACATGCAATAGTCATTTACAGTCAAAAAATGAAACATAAAAAAATTACAATTTCTGACCATCTGGAGAAAGTTCGACAGGTCACGGGTCACCGTTTTTCATCAGAAAATGGATTTTTTGGACTGTAGAAAAATGTATTCAAAATATCATTTGGATTGAGACTCATGTTGAATAACTACTTTTTAAAGCCTCAATGTGACCAAAATTGCCATTTTTACAGACTTTTTCTCCTACTCAAAATCTTCTATTTCTACCAATTTCAGGCATTAAAATGACTCTAAACACACTTATTTTAGTTACAAAAGTGATAATTCACATATAATAGTCAATTACAGTCAAAAACTTAAACAATAAAAAATTACCAATTCTGACCATCTGGAGAAAGTTCGACAGGTCACGGGTCACCGTTTTTCATCAGAAAATGGATTTTTTGGACTGTAGAAAAATGTATTCAAAATATCATTTGGATTGAGACTCATGTTGAATAACTACTTTTTAAAGCCTCAATGTGACCAAAATTGCCATTTTTACAGACTTTTTCTCCTACTCAGAAGCTTCTATTTTGACCAATTTCAGGCATTAATATGATTTTAAACACACTTCTTTTAGTTCCAAAAGTGATAATTCACATGCAATAGTCATTTACAGTCAAAAAATTAAAGTTAAAAAAATTACAATTTCTGACCATCTGGAGAAAGTTCGACAGGTCATCGTTTTTTATCAGAAAATTATTTTTTTGGACTGTAGAAAAATTCATTCAAAATGTCATTTGGATTGAGCCTCATGTTGACTAACCACTTTTTAACGCCTCAATGTGACCAAAATTGCCATTTTTACAGACTTTTTATCCTACTCAAAAGCTTCTATTTCGACAAATTTCAGGCATTAAAATGACTCTAAACACACTTATTTTAGTTACAAAAGTGATAATTCACATGCAATAGTCCTTTACAGTCAAAAAATTATACATAAAAAAATTACAATTTCTGACCATCTGGAGAAAGTTCGACAGGTCACGGGTGATCGTTTTTCATCAGAAAATAGTTTTTTTGGACTTTAGAAAAATGTATTCAAAATATCATTTGGATTGAGACTCATGTTGAATAACTACTTTTTAAAGCCTCCATGTGACCAAAATTGCCATTTTTAGAGACTTTTTCTCCTACTGAGAACCTTCTATTTCGACCAATTTCAGGCATTAAAATGACTCTAAACACACTTATTTTAGTTCCAAGAGTTCTAATTCACTTGCAATAGTCATTTACAGTCAAAAAATTAAACAGAAAAATATTACAATTTCTGACCATCTGGAGAAAGTTCGACAGGTCACGGGTCATTGTTTTTCATCAGAAAATTGTTTTTTTTGGACTTTAGAAAAATGTATTCAAAATGTCATTTGGATTGAGACTCATGTTGAATAACTACTTTTTAAAGCCTCTATTTGACCAAAATTGACATTTTTACAGACTTTTTCTCCTACTCAAAAGCTTCTATTTCGACCAATTTCTGGCATTTAAATGACTCTAAACAAACTTACTTTAGTTCCAAAAGTGATAATTAACATGCAATAGTCATTTACAGTCAAAAAATTAAACATAAAAAAATTACAATTTCTGACCATCTGGAGAAAGTTCGACAGGTCACGGGTCACCGTTTTTCATCAGAAAATGGATTTTTTGGACTGTAGAAAAATGTATTCAAAATGTCATTTGGATTGAGACTCATGTTGAATAACTACTTTTTAAAGCCTCAATGTGACCAAAATTGCCATTTTTACGGACTTTTTCTCCTACTCAGAAGCTTCTATTTCGACAAATTTCAGGCATTAAAATGACTCTAAACACACTTATTTTAGTTCCAAAAGTGATAATTCACATGCAATAGTCAATTACAGTCAAAAAATGAAAGTAAAAAAAATTACAATTTCTGACCATCTGGAGAAAGTTCGACAGGTCACGGGTCATCGTTTTTCATCAGAAAATTGTTTTTTTGGACTGTAGAAAAATTCATTCAAAATGTCATTTGGATTGAGCCTCATGTTGACTAACCACTTTTTAACGCCTCAATGTGCCCAAAATTGCCATTTTTAGAGAATTTTTCTCCTACTGAGAACCTTCTATTTCGACCATATTCAGGCATTAAAATGACTCTAAACACACTTATTTTAGTTCCAAGAGTTCTAATTCACATGCAATAGTCATTTACAGTCAAAAAATTAAACATAAAAAAATTACAATTTCTGACCATCTGGAGAAAGTTCGACAGGTCACGGGAACTGTTTTTCATCAGAAAATAGATTTTTTGGACTGTAGAAAAATGTATTCAAAATGTCATTTGGCTTGAGCCTCATGTTGAATAACTACTTTTTAAAGCCCCAATTTGACCAAAATTGCCATTTTTACAGACTTTTTCTCCTACTAAAAAGCTTCTATTTTGAACAATTTCAGGCATTTAAAAGACTGTAAACACACTTATTTTAGTTACAAAAGTGATAATTCACATGCAATAGTCATTTACAGTCAAAAAATTAAACAGAAAAAAATTACAATTTCTGACCATCTGGAGAAAGTTCGACAGGTCACGGGTCATTGTTTTTCATCAGAAAATTGTTTTGTAGGACTGTAGAAAAATGTATTCAAAATGTCATTTGGATTGTGCCTCATGTTGAATAACTATTTTTTAAAGCCTCAATGTGACCAAAATTGCCATCTTTACAGACTTTTTCTCCTACTGAGAAGCTTCTATTTCGACCAATTTCAGGCATTAAAATGACTCTAAACACACTTATTTTAGTTCCAAGAGTTCTAATTCACATGCAATAGTCATTTACAGTCAAAAAATTAAACATAAAAAAATTACAATTTCCGACAATCTGGAGAAAGTTCGACAGGTCACGGGTCACCGTTTTTCATAAGAAAATTGATTTTTTGGACTGTAGAAAAATGTATTTAAAATGTCATTTGGATTGTGTCTCATGTTGAATAACTACTTTTTAAAGCCCCAATTTGACCAAAATTGCCATTTTTACAGACTTTTTCTACTACTCAAAAGCATCTATTTCGACCAATTTCAGGCATTTAAATGACTCTAAACACACTTATTTTAGTTACAAAAGTGATAATTCACATGCAATAGTCATTTACAGTCAAAAAATTAACATAAAAAAATTACAATTTCTGACCATCTGGAGAAAGTTCGAATGGTCACGGGTCACCGTTTTTCATCAGAAAATGGATTTTTTGGACTGTAGAAAAACGTATTCAAAATGTCATTTGGATTGAGCCTCATGTTGAATAACTACTTTTTAAAGCCCCAATTTGACCGAAAAAGCCATTTTTACAGACGTTTTCTCCTACTCAAAAGCTTCTATTTCGACCAATTTCTGGCATTTAAATGACTCTAAACAAACTTATTTTAGTTCCAAAAGTGATAATTAACATGCAATAGTCATTTACAGTCAAAAAATTAAACGTAAAAAAATTACAATTTCTGACCATCTGGAGAAAGTTCGACAGGTCACGGGTCACTGTTTTCATCAGAAAATGGATTTTTTAAACTGTAGAAAAATGTATTCAAAATGTCATTTGGATTGAGACTCATGTTGAATAACTACTTTTTAAAGCCCCAATTTGACCAAAATTGCCATTTTTACAGACTTTTTCTCCTACTCAAAAGCTTCTATTTCGACCAATTTCAGGCATTTAAATGACTCTAAACAAACTTATTTTAGTTACAAAAGTGATAATTCACATGCAATAGTCATTTACAGTCAAAAAATGAAACATAAAAAAATTACAATTTCTGACCATCTGGAGAAAGTTCGACAGGTCACGGGTCACCGTTTTTCATCAGAAAATGGATTTTTTGGACTGTAGAAAAATGTATTCAAAATATCATTTGGATTGAGACTCATGTTGAATAACTACTTTTTAAAGCCTCAATGTGACCAAAATTGCCATTTTTACAGACTTTTTCTCCTACTCAAAATCTTCTATTTCTACCAATTTCAGGCATTAAAATGACTCTAAACACACTTATTTTAGTTACAAAAGTGATAATTCACATATAATAGTCAATTACAGTCAAAAACTTAAACAATAAAAAATTACCAATTCTGACCATCTGGAGAATGTTCGACAGGTCACGGGTCATCATTTTTCATCCGAAAATTGTTTTTTTTGGACTGTAGAAAAATGTATTCAAAATGTCATTTGGATTGTGCCTCATGTTGAATAACTACTTTTTAAATCCTCAATGTGACCAAAATTGCCATTTTTACAGACTTTTTCTCCTACTCAGAAGCTTCTATTTTGACCAATTTCAGGCATTAATATGATTTGAAACACACTTCTTTTAGTTCCAAAAGTGATAATTCACATGCAATAGTCATTTACAGTCAAAAAATTAAAGTTAAAAAAATTACAATTTCTGACCATCTGGAGAAAGTTCGACAGGTCATCGTTTTTTATCAGAAAATTATTTTTTTGGACTGTAGAAAAATTCATTCAAAATGTCATTTGGATTGAGCCTCATGTTGACTAACCACTTTTTAACGCCTCAATGTGACCAAAATTGCCATTTTTACAGACTTTTTCTCCTACTCAGAAGCTTCTATTTCTACCAATTTCAGGCATTAAAAAGACTCTAAACACACTTATTTTAGTTACAAAAGTGATAATTCACATACAATAGTCATTTACAGTCAAAAACTTAAACAATAAAAAATTACCAATTCTGACCATCTGGAGCATGTTCAACAGGTCACGGGACACTGTTTTTCATCAGAAAATTGATTTTTTTTACTTTAGAAAAATGTATTCAAAATGTCATTTGGATTGTGTCTCATGTTGAATAACTACTTTTTAAAGCCTCAGTGTGACCAAAATTGCCATTTTTACAGTCTTTTTATCCTACTCAAAAGCTTCTATTTCGACAAATTTCAGGCATTAAAATGACTCTAAACACACTTATTTTAGTTACAAAAGTGATAATTCACATGCAATAGTCCTTTACAGTCAAAAAATTATACATAAAAAAATTACAATTTCTGACCATCTCGAGAAAGTTCGACAGGTCACGGGTGATCGTTTTTCATCAGAAAATAGTTTTTTTGGACTTTAGAAAAATGTATTCAAAATATCATTTGGATTGAGACTCATGTTGAATAACTACTTTTTAAAGCCTCCATGTGACCAAAATTGCCATTTTTAGAGACTTTTTCTCCTACTGAGAACCTTCTATTTCGACCAATTTCAGGCATTAAAATGACTCTAAACACACTTATTTTAGTTCCAAGAGTTCTAATTCACTTGCAATAGTCATTTACAGTCAAAAAATTAAACAGAAAAATATTACAATTTCTGACCATCTGGAGAAAGTTCGACAGGTCACGGGTCATTGTTTTTCATCAGAAAATTGTTTTTTTTGGACTTTAGAAAAATGTATTCAAAATGTCATTTGGATTGAGACTCATGTTGAATAACTACTTTTTAAAGCCTCTATTTGACCAAAATTGACATTTTTACAGACTTTTTCTCCTACTCAAAAGCTTCTAATTCGACCAATTTCTGGCATTTAAATGACTCTAAACAAACTTACTTTAGTTCCAAAAGTGATAATTAACATGCAATAGTCATTTACAGTCAAAAAATTAAACATAAAAAAATTGCAATTTCTGACCATCTGGAGAAAGTTCGACAGGTCACGGGTGATCGTTTTTCATCAGTAAATTGTTTTTTGGGAATTTAGAAAAATGTATTCAAAATGTCATTTGGATTGAGACTCATGTTGAATAACTACTTTTTAAAGCCTCTATTTGACCAAAATTGACATTTTTACAGACTTTTTCTCCTACTCAAAAGCTTCTATTTCGACCAATTTCTGGCATTTAAATGACTCTAAACAAACTTACTTTAGTTCCAAAAGTGATAATTAACATGCAATAGTCATTTACAGTCAAAAAATTAAACATAAAAAAATTACAATTTCTGACCATCTGGAGAAAGTTCGACAGGTCACGGGTCACCGTTTTTCATCAGAAAATGGATTTTTTGGACTGTAGAAAAATGTATTCAAAATGTCATTTGGATTGAGACTCATGTTGAATAACTACTTTTTAAAGCCTCAATGTGACCAAAATTGCCATTTTTACGGACTTTTTCTCCTACTCAGAAGCTTCTATTTCGACAAATTTCAGGCATTAAAATGACTCTAAACACACTTATTTTAGTTCCAAAAGTGATAATTCACATGCAATAGTCAATTACAGTCAAAAAATGAAAGTAAAAAAAATTACAATTTCTGACCATCTGGAGAAAGTTCGACAGGTCACGGGTCATCGTTTTTCATCAGAAAATTGTTTTTTTGGACTGTAGAAAAATTCATTCAAAATGTCATTTGGATTGAGCCTCATGTTGACTAACCACTTTTTAACGCCTCAATGTGCCCAAAATTGCCATTTTTAGAGAATTTTTCTCCTACTGAGAACCTTCTATTTCGACCATATTCAGGCATTAAAATGACTCTAAACACACTTATTTTAGTTCCAAGAGTTCTAATTCACATGCAATAGTCATTTACAGTCAAAAAATTAAACATAAAAAAATTACAATTTCTGACCATCTGGAGAAAGTTCGACAGGTCACGGGAACTGTTTTTCATCAGAAAATAGATTTTTTGGACTGTAGAAAAATGTATTCAAAATGTCATTTGGCTTGAGCCTCATGTTGAATAACTACTTTTTAAAGCCCCAATTTGACCAAAATTGCCATTTTTACAGACTTTTTCTCCTACTAAAAAGCTTCTATTTTGAACAATTTCAGGCATTTAAAAGACTGTAAACACACTTATTTTAGTTACAAAAGTGATAATTCACATGCAATAGTCATTTACAGTCAAAAAATTAAACAGAAAAAAATTACAATTTCTGACCATCTGGAGAAAGTTCGACAGGTCACGGGTCATTGTTTTTCATCAGAAAATTGTTTTGTAGGACTGTAGAAAAATGTATTCAAAATGTCATTTGGATTGTGCCTCATGTTGAATAACTATTTTTTAAAGCCTCAATGTGACCAAAATTGCCATTTTTACAGACTTTTTCTCCTACTGAGAAGCTTCTATTTCGACCAATTTCAGGCATTAAAATGACTCTAAACACACTTATTTTAGTTCCAAGAGTTCTAATTCACATGCAATAGTCATTTACAGTCAAAAAATTAAACATAAAAAAATTACAATTTCCGACAATCTGGAGAAAGTTCGACAGGTCACGGGTCACCGTTTTTCATAAGAAAATTGATTTTTTGGACTGTAGAAAAATGTATTTAAAATGTCATTTGGATTGTGTCTCATGTTGAATAACTACTTTTTAAAGCCCCAATTTGACCAAAATTGCCATTTTTACAGACTTTTTCTACTACTCAAAAGCATCTATTTCGACCAATTTCAGGCATTTAAATGACTCTAAACACACTTATTTTAGTTACAAAAGTGATAATTCACATGCAATAGTCATTTACAGTCAAAAAATTAACATAAAAAAATTACAATTTCTGACCATCTGGAGAAAGTTCGAATGGTCACGGGTCACCGTTTTTCATCAGAAAATGGATTTTTTGGACTGTAGAAAAACGTATTCAAAATGTCATTTGGATTGAGCCTCATGTTGAATAACTACTTTTTAAAGCCCCAATTTGACCGAAAAAGCCATTTTTACAGACGTTTTCTCCTACTCAAAAGCTTCTATTTCGACCAATTTCTGGCATTTAAATGACTCTAAACAAACTTATTTTAGTTCCAAAAGTGATAATTAACATGCAATAGTCATTTACAGTCAAAAAATTAAACGTAAAAAAATTACAATTTCTGACCATCTGGAGAAAGTTCGACAGGTCACGGGTCACTGTTTTCATCAGAAAATGGATTTTTTAAACTGTAGAAAAATGTATTCAAAATGTCATTTGGATTGAGACTCATGTTGAATAACTACTTTTTAAAGCCCCAATTTGACCAAAATTGCCATTTTTACAGACTTTTTCTCCTACTCAAAAGCTTCTATTTCGACCAATTTCAGGCATTTAAATGACTCTAAACAAACTTATTTTAGTTACAAAAGTGATAATTCACATGCAATAGTCATTTACAGTCAAAAAATGAAACATAAAAAAATTACAATTTCTGACCATCTGGAGAAAGTTCGACAGGTCACGGGTCACCGTTTTTCATCAGAAAATGGATTTTTTGGACTGTAGAAAAATGTATTCAAAATATCATTTGGATTGAGACTCATGTTGAATAACTACTTTTTAAAGCCTCAATGTGACCAAAATTGCCATTTTTACAGACTTTTTCTCCTACTCAAAATCTTCTATTTCTACCAATTTCAGGCATTAAAATGACTCTAAACACACTTATTTTAGTTACAAAAGTGATAATTCACATATAATAGTCAATTACAGTCAAAAACTTAAACAATAAAAAATTACCAATTCTGACCATCTGGAGAATGTTCGACAGGTCACGGGTCATCATTTTTCATCCGAAAATTGTTTTTTTTGGACTGTAGAAAAATGTATTCAAAATGTCATTTGGATTGTGCCTCATGTTGAATAACTACTTTTTAAATCCTCAATGTGACCAAAATTGCCATTTTTACAGACTTTTTCTCCTACTCAGAAGCTTCTATTTTGACCAATTTCAGGCATTAATATGATTTTAAACACACTTCTTTTAGTTCCAAAAGTGATAATTCACATGCAATAGTCATTTACAGTCAAAAAATTAAAGTTAAAAAAATTACAATTTCTGACCATCTGGAGAAAGTTCGACAGGTCATCGTTTTTTATCAGAAAATTATTTTTTTGGACTGTAGAAAAATTCATTCAAAATGTCATTTGGATTGAGCCTCATGTTGACTAACCACTTTTTAACGCCTCAATGTGACCAAAATTGCCATTTTTACAGACTTTTTATCCTACACAAAAGCTTCTATTTCGACAAATTTCAGGCATTAAAATGACTCTAAACACATTTATTTTAGTTACAAAAGTGATAATTCACATGCAATAGTCCTTTACAGTCAAAAAATTATACATAAAAAAATTACAATTTCTGACCATCTGGAGAAAGTTCGACAGGTCACGGGTGATCGTTTTTCATCAGAAAATAGTTTTTTTGGACTTTAGAAAAATGTATTCAAAATATCATTTGGATTGAGACTCATGTTGAATAACTACTTTTTAAAGCCTCCATGTGACCAAAATTGCCATTTTTAGAGACTTTTTCTCCTACTGAGAACCTTCTATTTCGACCAATTTCAGGCATTAAAATGACTCTAAACACACTTATTTTAGTTCCAAGAGTTCTAATTCACTTGCAATAGTCATTTACAGTCAAAAAATTAAACAGAAAAATATTACAATTTCTGACCATCTGGAGAAAGTTCGACAGGTCACGGGTCATTGTTTTTCATCAGAAAATTGTTTTTTTTGGACTTTAGAAAAATGTATTCAAAATGTCATTTGGATTGAGACTCATGTTGAATAACTACTTTTTAAAGCCTCTATTTGACCAAAATTGACATTTTTACAGACTTTTTCTCCTACTCAAAAGCTTCTAATTCAACCAATTTCTGGCATTTAAATGACTCTAAACAAACTTACTTTAGTTCCAAAAGTGATAATTAACATGCAATAGTCATTTACAGTCAAAAAATTAAACATAAAAAAATTGCAATTTCTGACCATCTGGAGAAAGTTCGACAGGTCACGGGTGATCGTTTTTCATGAGTAAATTGTTTTTTGGGAATTTAGAAAAATGTATTCAAAATGTCATTTGGATTGAGACTCATGTTGAATAACTACTTTTTAAAGCCTCTATTTGACCAAAATTGACATTTTTACAGACTTTTTCTCCTACTCAAAAGCTTCTATTTCGACCAATTTCTGGCATTTAAATGACTCTAAACAAACTTACTTTAGTTCCAAAAGTGATAATTAACATGCAATAGTCATTTACAGTCAAAAAATTAAACATAAAAAAATTACAATTTCTGACCATCTGGAGAAAGTTCGACAGGTCACGGCTCACCGTTTTTCATCAGAAAATGGATTTTTTGGACTGTAGAAAAATGTATTCAAAATGTCATTTGGATTGAGACTCATGTTGAATAACTACTTTTTAAAGCCTCAATGTGACCAAAATTGCCATTTTTACGGACTTTTTCTCCTACTCAGAAGCTTCTATTTCGACAAATTTCAGGCATTAAAATGACTCTAAACACACTTATTTTAGTTCCAAAAGTGATAATTCACATGCAATAGTCAATTACAGTCAAAAAATGAAAGTAAAAAAAATTACAATTTCTGACCATCTGGAGAAAGTTCGACAGGTCACGGGTCATTGTTTTTCATCAGAAAATTGTTTTTTTGGACTGTAGAAAAATTCATTCAAAATGTCATTTGGATTGAGCCTCATGTTGACTAACCACTTTTTAACGCCTCAATGTGCCCAAAATTGCCATTTTTAGAGAATTTTTCTCCTACTGAGAACCTTCTATTTCGACCATATTCAGGCATTAAAATGACTCTAAACACACTTATTTTAGTTCCAAGAGTTCTAATTCACATGCAATAGTCATTTACAGTCAAAAAATTAAACATAAAAAAATTACAATTTCTGACCATCTGGAGAAAGTTCGACAGGTCACGGGAACTGTTTTTCATCAGAAAATAGATTTTTTGGACTGTAGAAAAATGTATTCAAAATGTCATTTGGCTTGAGCCTCATGTTGAATAACTACTTTTTAAAGCCCCAATTTGACCAAAATTGCCATTTTTACAGACTTTTTCTCCTACTAAAAAGCTTCTATTTTGAACAATTTCAGGCATTTAAAAGACTGTAAACACACTTATTTTAGTTACAAAAGTGATAATTCACATGCAATAGTCATTTACAGTCAAAAAATTAAACAGAAAAAAATTACAATTTCTGACCATCTGGAGAAAGTTCGACAGGTCACGGGTCATTGTTTTTCATCAGAAAATTGTTTTGTAGGACTGTAGAAAAATGTATTCAAAATGTCATTTGGATTGTGCCTCATGTTGAATAACTATTTTTTAAAGCCTCAATGTGACCAAAATTGCCATTTTTACAGACTTTTTCTCCTACTCAGAAGCTTCTATTTCGACCAATTTCAGGCATTAAAATGACTCTAAACACACTTATTTTAGTTCCAAGAGTTCTAATTCACATGCAATAGTCATTTACAGTCAAAAAATTAAACATAAAAAAATTACAATTTCCGACAATCTGGAGAAAGTTCGACAGGTCACGGGTCACCGTTTTTCATAAGAAAATTGATTTTTTGGACTGTAGAAAAATGTATTTAAAATGTCATTTGGATTGTGTCTCATGTTGAATAACTACTTTTTAAAGCCCCAATTTGACCAAAATTGCCATTTTTACAGACTTTTTCTACTACTCAAAAGCATCTATTTCGACCAATTTCAGGCATTTAAATGACTCTAAACACACTTATTTTAGTTACAAAAGTGATAATTCACATGCAATAGTCATTTACAGTCAAAAAATTAACATAAAAAAATTACAATTTCTGACCATCTGGAGAAAGTTCGAATGGTCACGGGTCACCGTTTTTCATCAGAAAATGGATTTTTTGGACTGTAGAAAAACGTATTCAAAATGTCATTTGGATTGAGCCTCATGTTGAATAACTACTTTTTAAAGCCCCAATTTGAACAAAATAGCCATTTTTACAGACGTTTTCTCCTACTCAAAAGCTTCTATTTCGACCAATTTCTGGCATTTAAATGACTCTAAACAAACTTATTTTAGTTCCAAAAGTGATAATTCACATGCAATAGTCATTTACAGTCAAAAAATTAAACTTAAAAAAATTACAATTTCTGACCATCTGGAGAAAGTTCGACAGGTCACAAATCATCGTTTTTCATCAGAAAATAGTTTTTTTGGACTGTAGTAAAATTCATTCAAAATGTCATTTGGATTGAGACTCATCTTGAATTACTACTTTTTAAAGCCTCTATGTGACCAAAATTGCCATTTTTACAGACTTTTTCTCCTACTAAAAAGCTTCTATTTTGAACAATTTCAGGCATTTAAAAGACTCTAAACACACTTATTTTAGTTACAAAATTGATAATTCACATGCAATAGTCATTTACAGTCAAAAAATTAAACATAAAAAAATTACAATTTCTGACCATCTGGAGAAAGTTCGACAGGTCACGGGTGATCGTTTTTCATCAGAAAATAGTTTTTTTGGACTTTAGAAAAATTTATTCAAAATGTCATTTGGATTGAGCCTCATGTTAAATAACTACTTTTTAAAGCCTCCATGTGACCAAAATTGCCATTTTTACAGACTTTTTCTCCTACTCAAAAGCTTCTATTTCTACCAATTTCAGGCATTAAAATGACTCTAAACACACTTATTTTAGTTACAAAAGTGATAATTGACATGTAATAGTCATTTACAGTCAAAAACTTAAACAATAAAAAATTACCAATTCTGACCATCTGGAGAATGTTCAACAGGTCACGGGACACTGTTTTTCATCAGAAAATTGATTTTTTGGACTGTAGAAAAATGTATTCAAAATGTCATTTGGATTGTGTCTCATGTTGAATAACTACTTTTTAAAGCCCCAATTTGACCAAAATTGCCATTTTTACAGACTTTTTCTCCTACTCAAAAGCTTCTATTTCGACCAATTTCAGGCAAATAAATGACTCTAAACACACTTATTTTAGTTCCAAAAGTGATAATTAACATGCAATAGTCATTTACAGTCAAAAACTTAAACAATAAAAAATTACCAATTCTGACCATCTGGAGAATGTTCGACAGGTCACGGTCATCATTTTTGATCCGAAAATTGTTTTTTTTGGACTGTAGAAAAATGTATTCAAAATGTCATTTGGATTGTGCCTCATGTTGAATAACTACTTTTTAAAGCCTCAATGTGACCAAAATTGCCATTTTTACAGACTTTTTCTCCTACTCAGAAGCTTCTATTTTGACCAATTTCAGGCATTAATATGACTAAACACACTTCTTTTTGTTCCAAAAGTGATAATTCACATGCAATAGTCATTTACAGTCCAAAAATTAAACATAAAAAAATTACAATTTCTGACCATCTGGAGAAAGTTCGACAGGTCACGGGAACTGTTTTTCATCAGAAAATTGATTTTTTGGGCTGTAGAAAAATGTATTCAAAATGTCATTTGGATTGAGCCTCATGTTGAATAACTACTTTTTAAAGCCCCAATTTGACCAAAATTGCCATTTTTACAGACTTTTTATCCTACTCAAAAGCTTCTGTTTCGACAAATTTCAGGCATTAAAATGACTCTAAACACACTTATTTTAGTTCCAAAAGTGATAATTCACATGCAATAGTCATTTACAGTCAAAAAATGAAAGTTAAAAAAATTACAATTTCTGACCACCTGGAGAAAGTTCGACAGGTCAACGTTTTTCATCAGAAAATTATTTTTTTGGACTGTAGAAAAATTCATTCAAAATGTCATTTGGATTGAGCCTCATGTTGACTAACCACTTTTTAACGCCTCAATGTGACCAAAATTGCCTTTTTTACAGACTTTTTATCCTACTCAAAAGCTTCTATTTCGACAAATTTCAGGCATTAAAATGACTCTAAACACACTTATTTTAGCTACAAAAGTGATAATTCACATGCAATAGTCATTTACAGTCAAAAAATCAAACATAAAAAAATTACAATTTCTGACCATCTGGAGAAAGTTCGACAGGTCACGGGTCACTGTTTTCATCAGAAAATGGATTTTTTGGACTGTAGAAAAATTCATTCAAAATGTCATTTGGATTGAGCCTCATGTTGAATAACTACTTTTTAAAGCCCCAATTTGACCAAAATTGCCATTTTTACAGACTTTTTCTCCTACTCAAAAGCTTCTATTTCGACCAATTTCAGGCATTTAAATGACTCTAAACAAACTTATTTTAGTTACAAAAGTGATAATTCACATGCAATAGTCATTTACAGTCAAAAAATGAAACATAAAAAAATTACAATTTCTGACCATCTGGAGAAAGTTCGACAGGTCACGGGTCACCGTTTTTCATCAGAAAATGGTTTTTTTGGACTGTAGAAAAATGTATTCAAAATATCATTTGGATTGAGACTCATGTTGAATAACTACTTTTTAAAGCCTCAATGTGACCAAAATTGCCATTTTTACAGACTTTTTCTCCTACTCAAAATCTTCTATTTCTACCAATTTCAGGCATTAAAATGACTCTAAACACACTTATTTTAGTTACAAAAGTGATAATTCACATATAATAGTCAATTACAGTCAAAAACTTAAACAATAAAAAATTACCAATTCAGACCATCTGGAGAATGTTCGACAGGTCACGGGTCATCATTTTTCATCCGAAAATTGTTTTTTTTGGACTGTAGAAAAATGTATTCAAAATGTCATTTGGATTGTGCCTCATGTTGAATAACTACTTTTTAAAGCCTCAATGTGACCAAAATTGCCATTTTTACAGACTTTTTCTCCTACTCAGAAGCTTCTATTTTGACCAATTTCAGGCATTAATATGATTTTAAACACACTTCTTTTAGTTCCAAAAGTGATAATTCACATGCAATAGTCATTTACAGTCAAAAAATTAAAGTTAAAAAAATTACAATTTCTGACCATCTGGAGAAAGTTCGACAGGTCATCGATTTTTATCAGAAAATTATTTTTTTGGACTGTAGAAAAATTCATTCAAAATGTCATTTGGATTGAGCCTCATGTTGACTAACCACTTTTTAACGCCTCAATGTGACCAAAATTGCCATTTTTACAGACTTTTTATCCTAAAAAGCTTCTATTTCGACAAATTTCAGGCATTAAAATGACTCTAAACACACTTATTTTAGTTACAAAAGTGATAATTCACATGCAATAGTCCTTTACAGTCAAAAAATTATACATAAAAAAATTACAATTTCTGACCATCTGGAGAAAGTTCGACAGGTCACGGGTGATCGTTTTTCATCAGAAAATAGTTTTTTTGGACTTTAGAAAAATGTATTCAAAATATCATTTGGATTGAGACTCATGTTGAATAACTACTTTTTAAAGCCTCCATGTGACCAAAATTGCCATTTTTAGAGACTTTTTCTCCTACTGAGAACCTTCTATTTCGACCAATTTCAGGCATTAAAATGACTCTAAACACACTTATTTTAGTTCCAAGAGTTCTAATTCACTTGCAATAGTCATTTACAGTCAAAAAATTAAACAGAAAAATATTACAATTTCTGACCATCTGGAGAAAGTTCGACAGGTCACGGGTCATTGTTTTTCATCAGAAAATTGTTTTTTTTGGACTTTAGAAAAATGTATTCAAAATGTCATTTGGATTGAGACTCATGTTGAATAACTACTTTTTAAAGCCTCTATTTGACCAAAATTGACATTTTTACAGACTTTTTCTCCTACTCAAAAGCTTCTAATTCGACCAATTTCTGGCATTTAAATGACTCTAAACAAACTTACTTTAGTTCCAAAAGTGATAATTAACATGCAATAGTCATTTACAGTCAAAAAATTAAACATAAAAAAATTGCAATTTCTGACCATCTGGAGAAAGTTCGACAGGTCACGGGTGATCGTTTTTCATCAGTAAATTGTTTTTTGGGAATTTAGAAAAATGTATTCAAAATGTCATTTGGATTGAGACTCATGTTGAATAACTACTTTTTAAAGCCTCTATTTGACCAAAATTGACATTTTTACAGACTTTTTCTCCTACTCAAAAGCTTCTATTTCGACCAATTTCTGGCATTTAAATGACTCTAAACAAACTTACTTTAGTTCCAAAAGTGATAATTAACATGCAATAGTCATTTACAGTCAAAAAATTAAACATAAAAAAATTACAATTTCTGACCATCTGGAGAAAGTTCGACAGGTCACGGGTCACCGTTTTTCATCAGAAAATGGATTTTTTGGACTGTAGAAAAATGTATTCAAAATGTCATTTGGATTGAGACTCATGTTGAATAACTACTTTTTAAAGCCTCAATGTGACCAAAATTGCCATTTTTACGGACTTTTTCTCCTACTCAGAAGCTTCTATTTCGACAAATAAATTTCAGGCATTAAAATGACTCTAAACACACTTATTTTAGTTCCAAAAGTGATAATTCACATGCAATAGTCAATTACAGTCAAAAAATGAAAGTAAAAAAAATTACAATTTCTGACCATCTGGAGAAAGTTCGACAGGTCACGGGTCATCGTTTTTCATCAGAAAATTGTTTTTTTGGACTGTAGAAAAATTCATTCAAAATGTCATTTGGATTGAGCCTCATGTTGACTAACCACTTTTTAACGCCTCAATGTGCCCAAAATTGCCATTTTTAGAGAATTTTTCTCCTACTGAGAACCTTCTATTTCGACCATATTCAGGCATTAAAATGACTCTAAACACACTTATTTTAGTTCCAAGAGTTCTAATTCACATGCAATAGTCATTTACCGTCAAAAAATTAAACATAAAAAAATTACAATTTCTGACCATCTGGAGAAAGTTCGACAGGTCACGGGAACTGTTTTTCATCAGAAAATAGATTTTTTGGACTGTAGAAAAATGTATTCAAAATGTCATTTGGCTTGAGCCTCATGTTGAATAACTACTTTTTAAAGCCCCAATTTGACCAAAATTGCCATTTTTACAGACTTTTTCTCCTACTAAAAAGCTTCTATTTTGAACAATTTCAGGCATTTAAAAGACTGTAAACATACTTATTTTAGTTACAAAAGTGATAATTCACATGCAATAGTCATTTACAGTCAAAAAATTAAACAGAAAAAAATTACAATTTCTGACCATCTGGAGAAAGTTCGACAGGTCACGGGTCATTGTTTTTCATCAGAAAATTGTTTTGTAGGACTGTAGAAAAATGTATTCAAAATGTCATTTGGATTGTGCCTCATGTTTAATAACTATTTTTTAAAGCCTCAATGTGACCAAAATTGCCATTTTTACAGACTTTTTCTCCTACTCAGAAGCTTCTATTTCGACCAATTTCAGGCATTAAAATGACTCTAAACACACTTATTTTAGTTCCAAGAGTTCTAATTCACATGCAATAGTCATTTACAGTCAAAAAATTAAACATAAAAAAATTACAATTTCCGACAATCTGGAGAAAGTTCGACAGGTCACGGGTCACCGTTTTTCATAAGAAAATTGATTTTTTGGACTGTAGAAAAATGTATTTAAAATGTCATTTGGATTGTGTCTCATGTTGAATAACTACTTTTTAAAGCCCCAATTTGACCAAAATTGCCATTTTTACAGACTTTTTCTACTACTCAAAAGCATCTATTTCGACCAATTTCAGGCATTTAAATGACTCTAAACACACTTATTTTAGTTACAAAAGTGATAATTCACATGCAATAGTCATTTACAGTCAAAAAATTAACATAAAAAAATTACAATTTCTGACCATCTGGAGAAAGTTCGAATGGTCACGGGTCACCGTTTTTCATCAGAAAATGGATTTTTTGGACTGTAGAAAAACGTATTCAAAATGTCATTTGGATTGAGCCTCATGTTGAATAACTACTTTTTAAAGCCCCAATTTGAACAAAATAGCCATTTTTACAGACGTTTTCTCCTACTCAAAAGCTTCTATTTCGACCAATTTCTGGCATTTAAATGACTCTAAACAAACTTATTTTAGTTCCAAAAGTGATAATTCACATGCAATAGTCATTTACAGTCAAAAAATTAAACATAAAAAAATTACAATTTCTGACCATCTGGAGAAAGTTCGACAGGTCACGGGTCACCGTTTTTCATCAGAAAATGGATTTTTTGGACTGTAGAAAAATGTATTCAAAATGTCATTTGGATTGAGACTCATGTTGAATAACTACTTTTTAAAGCCTCAATGTGACCAAAATTGCCATTTTTACGGACTTTTTCTCCTACTCAGAAGCTTCTATTTCGACAAATTTCAGGCATTAAAATGACTCTAAACACACTTATTTTAGTTCCAAAAGTGATAATTCACATGCGATAGTCAATTACAGTCAAAAAATGAAAGTAAAAAAAATTACAATTTCTGACCATCTGGAGAAAGTTCGACAGGTCACGGGTCATCGTTTTTCATCAGAAAATTGTTTTTTTGGACTGTAGAAAAATTCATTCAAAATGTCATTTGGATTGAGCCTCATGTTGACTAACCACTTTTTAACGCCTCAATGTGCCCAAAATTGCCATTTTTAGAGAATTTTTCTCCTACTGAGAACCTTCTATTTCGACCATATTCAGGCATTAAAATGACTCTAAACACACTTATTTTAGTTCCAAGAGTTCTAATTCACATGCAATAGTCATTTACAGTCAAAAAATTAAACATAAAAAAATTACAATTTCTGACCATCTGGAGAAAGTTCGACAGGTCACAAATCATCGTTTTTCATCAGAAAATAGTTTTTTTGGACTGTAGTAAAATTCATTCAAAATATCATTTGGATTGAGACTCATCTTGAATTACTACTTTTTAAAGCCTCTATGTGACCAAAATTGCCATTTTTACAGACTTTTTCTCCTACTAAAAAGCTTCTATTTTGAACAATTTCAGGCATTTAAAAGACTCTAAACACACTTATTTTAGTTACAAAATTGATAATTCACATGCAATAGTCATTTACAGTCAAAAAATTAAACATAAAAAAATTACAATTTCTGACCATCTGGAGAAAGTTCGACAGGTCACGGGTGATCGTTTTTCATCAGAAAATAGTTTTTTGGACTTTAGAAAAATTTATTCAAAATGTCATTTGGATTGAGCCTCATGTTAAATAACTACTTTTTAAAGCCTCCATGTGACCAAAATTGCCATTTTTACAGACTTTTTCTCCTACTCAAAAGCTTCTATTTCTACCAATTTCAGGCATTAAAATGACTCTAAACACACTTATTTTAGTTACAAAAGTGATAATTGACATGTAATAGTCATTTACAGTCAAAAACTTAAACAATAAAAAATTACCAATTCTGACCATCTGGAGAATGTTCAACAGGTCACGGGACACTGTTTTTCATCAGAAAATTGATTTTTTGGACTGTAGAAAAATGTATTCAAAATGTCATTTGGATTGTGTCTCATGTTGAATAACTACTTTTTAAAGCCCCAATTTGACCAAAATTGCCATTTTTACAGACTTTTTCTCCTACTCAAAAGCTTCTATTTCGACCAATTTCAGGCAAATAAATGACTCTAAACACACTTATTTTAGTTCCAAAAGTGATAATTAACATGCAATAGTCATTTACAGTCAAAAACTTAAACAATAAAAAATTACCAATTCTGACCATCTGGAGAATGTTCGACAGGTCACGGTCATCATTTTTCATCCGAAAATTGTTTTTTTTGGACTGTAGAAAAATGTATTCAAAATGTCATTTGGATTGTGCCTCATGTTGAATAACTACTTTTTAAAGCCTCAATGTGACCAAAATTGCCATTTTTACAGACTTTTTCTCCTACTCAGAAGCTTCTATTTTGACCAATTTCAGCCATTAATATGACTAAACACACTTCTTTTTGTTCCAAAAGTGATAATTCACATGCAATAGTCATTTACAGTCCAAAAATTAAACATAAAAAAATTACAATTTCTGACCATCTGGAGAAAGTTCGACAGGTCACGGGAACTGTTTTTCATCAGAAAATTGATTTTTTGGACTGTAGAAAAATGTATTCAAAATGTCATTTGGATTGAGCCTCATGTTGAATAACTACTTTTTAAATCCCCAATTTGACCAAAATTGCCATTTTTACAGACTTTTTATCCTACTCAAAAGCTTCTGTTTCGACAAATTTCAGGCATTAAAATGACTCTAAACACACTTATTTTAGTTCCAAAAGTGATAATTCACATGCAATAGTCATTTACAGTCAAAAAATGAAAGTTAAAAAAATTACAATTTCTGACCATCTGGAGAAAGTTCGACAGGTCATCGTTTTTCATCAGAAAATTATTTTTTTGGACTGTAGAAAAATTCATTCAAAATGTCATTTGGATTGAGCCTCATGTTGACTAACCACTTTTTAACGCCTCAATGTGACCAAAATTGCCTTTTTTACAGACTTTTTATCCTACTCAAAAGCTTCTATTTCGACAAATTTCAGGCATTAAAATGACTCTAAACACACTTATTTTAGCTACAAAAGTGATAATTCACATGCAATAGTCATTTACAGTCAGAAAATCAAACATAAAAAAATTACAATTTCTGACCATCTGGAGAAAGTTCGACAGGTCACGGGTCACTGTTTTCATCAGAAAATGGATTTTTTGGACTGTAGAAAAATTCATTCAAAATGTCATTTGGATTGAGCCTCATGTTGAATAACTACTTTTTAAAGCCCCAATTTGACCAAAATTGCCATTTTTACAGACTTTTTCTCCTACTCAAAAGCTTCTATTTCGACCAATTTCAGGCATTTAAATGACTCTAAACAAACTTATTTTAGTTACAAAAGTGATAATTCACATGCAATAGTCATTTACAGTCAAAAAATGAAACATAAAAAAATTACAATTTCTGACCATCTGGAGAAAGTTCGACAGGTCACGGGTCACCGTTTTTCATCAGAAAATGGATTTTTTGGACTGTAGAAAAATGTATTCAAAATATCATTTGGATTGAGACTCATGTTGAATAACTACTTTTTAAAGCCTCAATGTGACCAAAATTGCCATTTTTACAGACTTTTTCTCCTACTCAAAATCTTCTATTTCTACCAATTTCAGGCATTAAAATGACTCTAAACACACTTATTTTAGTTACAAAAGTGATAATTCACATATAATAGTCAATTACAGTCAAAAACTTAAACAATAAAAAATTACCAATTCTGACCATCTGGAGAATGTTCGACAGGTCACGGGTCATCATTTTTCATCCGAAAATTGTTTTTTTTGGACTGTAGAAAAATGTATTCAAAATGTCATTTGGATTGTGCCTCATGTTGAATAACTACTTTTTAAAGCCTCAATATGACCAAAATTGCCATTTTTACAGACTTTTTCTCCTACTCAGAAGCTTCTATTTTGACCAATTTCAGGCATTAATATGATTTTAAACACACTTCTTTTAGTTCCAAAAGTGATAATTCACATGCAATAGTCATTTACAGTCAAAAAATTAAAGTTAAAAAAATTACAATTTCTGACCATCTGGAAAAAGTTCGACAGGTCATCGTTTTTTATCAGAAAATTATTTTTTTGGACTGTAGAAAAATTCATTCAAAATGTCATTTGGATTGAGCCTCATGTTGACTAACCACTTTTTAACGCCTCAATGTGACCAAAATTGCCATTTTTACAGACTTTTTATCCTACTCAAAAGCTTCTATTTCGACAAATTTCAGGCATTAAAATGACTCTAAACACACTTATTTTAGTTACAAAAGTGATAATTCACATGCAATAGTCCTTTACAGTCAAAAAATTATACATAAAAAAATTACAATTTCTGACCATCTGGAGAAAGTTCGACAGGTCACGGGTGATCGTTTTTCATCAGAAAATAGTTTTTTTGGACTTTAGAAAAATGTATTCAAAATATCATTTGGATTGAGACTCATGTTGAATAACTACTTTTTAAAGCCTCCATGTGACCAAAATTGCCATTTTTAGAGACTTTTTCTCCTACTGAGAACCTTCTATTTCGACCAATTTCAGGCATTAAAATGACTCTAAACACACTTATTTTAGTTCCAAGAGTTCTAATTCACTTGCAATAGTCATTTACAGTCAAAAAATTAAACAGAAAAATATTACAATTTCTGACCATCTGGAGAAAGTTCGACAGGTCACGGGTCATTGTTTTTCATCAGAAAATTGTTTTTTTTGGACTTTAGAAAAATGTATTCAAAATGTCATTTGGATTGAGACTCATGTTGAATAACTACTTTTTAAAGCCTCTATTTGACCAAAATTGACATTTTTACAGACTTTTTCTCCTACTCAAAAGCTTCTAATTCGACCAATTTCTGGCATTTAAATGACTCTAAACAAACTTACTTTAGTTCCAAAAGT
This sequence comes from Triturus cristatus, assembly GCF_964204655.1. Lineage (NCBI taxonomy): Eukaryota > Metazoa > Chordata > Amphibia > Caudata > Salamandridae > Triturus > Triturus cristatus. The sequence goes on from NC_140591.1 coordinate 1,088,810,651, forward strand.
GATAATTAACATGCAATAGTCATTTACAGTCAAAAAATTAAACATAAAAAAATTGCAATTTCTGACCATCTGGAGAAAGTTCGACAGGTCACGGGTGATCGTTTTTCATCAGTAAATTGTTTTTTGGGAATTTAGAAAAATGTATTCAAAATGTCATTTGGATTGAGACTCATGTTGAATAACTACTTTTTAAAGCCTCTATTTGACCAAAATTGACATTTTTACAGACTTTTTCTCCTACTCAAAAGCTTCTATTTCGACCAATTTCTGGCATTTAAATGACTCTAAACAAACTTACTTTAGTTCCAAAAGTGATAATTAACATGCAATAGTCATTTACAGTCAAAAAATTAAACATAAAAAAATTACAATTTCTGACCATCTGGAGAAAGTTCGACAGGTCACGGGTCACCGTTTTTCATCAGAAAATGGATTTTTTGGACTGTAGAAAAATGTATTCAAAATGTCATTTGGATTGAGACTCATGTTGAATAACTACTTTTTAAAGCCTCAATGTGACCAAAATTGCCATTTTTACGGACTTTTTCTCCTACTCAGAAGCTTCTATTTCGACAAATTTCAGGCATTAAAATGACTCTAAACACACTTATTTTAGTTCCAAAAGTGATAATTCACATGCAATAGTCAATTACAGTCAAAAAATGAAAGTAAAAAAAATTACAATTTCTGACCATCTGGAGAAAGTTCGACAGGTCACGGGTCATCGTTTTTCATCAGAAAATTGTTTTTTTGGACTGTAGAAAAATTCATTCAAAATGTCATTTGGATTGAGCCTCATGTTGACTAACCACTTTTTAACGCCTCAATGTGCCCAAAATTGCCATTTTTAGAGAATTTTTCTCCTACTGAGAACCTTCTATTTCGACCATATTCAGGCATTAAAATGACTCTAAACACACTTATTTTAGTTCCAAGAGTTCTAATTCACATGCAATAGTCATTTACAGTCAAAAAATTAAACATAAAAAAATTACAATTTCTGACCATCTGGAGAAAGTTCGACAGGTCACGGGAACTGTTTTTCATCAGAAAATAGATTTTTTGGACTGTAGAAAAATGTATTCAAAATGTCATTTGGCTTGAGCCTCATGTTGAATAACTACTTTTTAAAGCCCCAATTTGACCAAAATTGCCATTTTTACAGACTTTTTCTCCTACTAAAAAGCTTCTATTTTGAACAATTTCAGGCATTTAAAAGACTGTAAACACACTTATTTTAGTTACAAAAGTGATAATTCACATGCAATAGTCATTTACAGTCAAAAAATTAAACAGAAAAAAATTACAATTTCTGACCATCTGGAGAAAGTTCGACAGGTCACGGGTCATTGTTTTTCATCAGAAAATTGTTTTGTAGGACTGTAGAAAAATGTATTCAAAATGTCATTTGGATTGTGCCTCATGTTGAATAACTATTTTTTAAAGCCTCAATGTGACCAAAATTGCCATTTTTACAGACTTTTTCTCCTACTCAGAAGCTTCTATTTCGACCAATTTCAGGCATTAAAATGACTCTAAACACACTTATTTTAGTTCCAAGAGTTCTAATTCACATGCAATAGTCATTTACAGTCAAAAAATTAAACATAAAAAAATTACAATTTCCGACAATCTGGAGAAAGTTCGACAGGTCACGGGTCACCGTTTTTCATAAGAAAATTGATTTTTTGGACTGTAGAAAAATGTATTTAAAATGTCATTTGGATTGTGTCTCATGTTGAATAACTACTTTTTAAAGCCCCAATTTGACCAAAATTGCCATTTTTACAGACTTTTTCTACTACTCAAAAGCATCTATTTCGACCAATTTCAGGCATTTAAATGACTCTAAACAAACTTATTTTAGTTCCAAAAGTGATAATTCACATGCAATAGTCATTTACAGTCAAAAAATTAAACTTAAAAAAATTACAATTTCTGACCATCTGGAGAAAGTTCGACAGGTCACAAATCATCGTTTTTCATCAGAAAATAGTTTTTTTGGACTGTAGTAAAATTCATTCAAAATGTCATTTGGATTGAGACTCATCTTGAATTACTACTTTTTAAAGCCTCTATGTGACCAAAATTGCCATTTTTACAGACTTTTTCTCCTACTAAAAAGCTTCTATTTTGAACAATTTCAGGCATTTAAAAGACTCTAAACACACTTATTTTAGTTACAAAATTGATAATTCACATGCAATAGTCATTTACAGTCAAAAAATTAAACATAAAAAAATTACAATTTCTGACCATCTGGAGAAAGTTCGACAGGTCACGGGTGATCGTTTTTCATCAGAAAATAGTTTTTTTGGACTTTAGAAAAATTTATTCAAAATGTCATTTGGATTGAGCCTCATGTTAAATAACTACTTTTTAAAGCCTCCATGTGACCAAAATTGCCATTTTTACAGACTTTTTCTCCTACTCAAAAGCTTCTATTTCTACCAATTTCAGGCATTAAAATGACTCTAAACACACTTATTTTAGTTACAAAAGTGATAATTGACATGTAATAGTCATTTACAGTCAAAAACTTAAACAATAAAAAATTACCAATTCTGACCATCTGGAGAATGTTCAACAGGTCACGGGACACTGTTTTTCATCAGAAAATTGATTTTTTGGACTGTAGAAAAATGTATTCAAAATGTCATTTGGATTGTGTCTCATGTTGAATAACTACTTTTAAACGCCCCAATTTGACCAAAATTGCCATTTTTACAGACTTTTTCTCCTACTCAAAAGCTTCTATTTCGACCAATTTCAGGCAAATAAATGACTCTAAACACACTTATTTTAGTTCCAAAAGTGATAATTAACATGCAATAGTCATTTACAGTCAAAAACTTAAACAATAAAAAATTACCAATTCTGACCATCTGGAGAATGTTCGACAGGTCACGGTCATCATTTTTCATCCGAAAATTGTTTTTTTTGGACTGTAGAAAAATGTATTCAAAATGTCATTTGGATTGTGCCTCATGTTGAATAACTACTTTTTAAAGCCTCAATGTGACCAAAATTGCCATTTTTACAGACTTTTTCTCCTACTCAGAAGCTTCTATTTTGACCAATTTCAGCCATTAATATGACTAAACACACTTCTTTTTGTTCCAAAAGTGATAATTCACATGCAATAGTCATTTACAGTCCAAAAATTAAACATAAAAAAATTACAATTTCTGACCATCTGGAGAAAGTTCGACAGGTCACGGGAACTGTTTTTCATCAGAAAATTGATTTTTTGGACTGTAGAAAAATGTATTCAAAATGTCATTTGCATTGAGCCTCATGTTGAATAACTACTTTTTAAATCCCCAATTTGACCAAAATTGCCATTTTTACAGACTTTTTATCCTACTCAAAAGCTTCTGTTTCGACAAATTTCAGGCATTAAAATGACTCTAAACACACTTATTTTAGTTCCAAAAGTGATAATTCACATGCAATAGTCATTTACAGTCAAAAAATGAAAGTTAAAAAAATTACAATTTCTGACCATCTGGAGAAAGTTCGACAGGTCATCGTTTTTCATCAGAAAATTATTTTTTTGGACTGTAGAAAAATTCATTCAAAATGTCATTTGGATTGAGCCTCATGTTGACTAACCACTTTTTAACGCCTCAATGTGACCAAAATTGCCTTTTTTACAGACTTTTTATCCTACTCAAAAGCTTCTATTTCGACAAATTTCAGGCATTAAAATGACTCTAAACACACTTATTTTAGCTACAAAAGTGATAATTCACATGCAATAGTCATTTACAGTCAAAAAATCAAACATAAAAAAATTACAATTTCTGACCATCTGGAGAAAGTTCGACAGGTCACGGGTCACTGTTTTCATCAGAAAATGGATTTTTTGGACTGTAGAAAAATTCATTCAAAATGTCATTTGGATTGAGCCTCATGTTGAATAACTACTTTTTAAAGCCCCAATTTGACCAAAATTGCCATTTTTACAGACTTTTTCTCCTACTCAAAAGCTTCTATTTCGACCAATTTCAGGCATTTAAATGACTCTAAACAAACCTATTTTAGTTACAAAAGTGATAATTCACATGCAATAGTCATTTACAGTCAAAAAATGAAACATAAAAAAATTACAATTTCTGACCATCTGGAGAAAGTTCGACAGGTCACGGGTCACCGTTTTTCATCAGAAAATGGATTTTTTGGACTGTAGAAAAATGTATTCAAAATATCATTTGGATTGAGACTCATGTTGAATAACTACTTTTTAAAGCCTCAATGTGACCAAAATTGCCATTTTTACAGACTTTTTCTCCTACTCAAAATCTTCTATTTCTACCAATTTCAGGCATTAAAATGACTCTAAACACACTTATTTTAGTTACAAAAGTGATAATTCACATATAATAGTCAATTACAGTCAAAAACTTAAACAATAAAAAATTACCAATTCTGACCATCTGGAGAATGTTCGACAGGTCACGGGTCATCATTTTTCATCCGAAAATTGTTTTTTTTGGACTGTAGAAAAATGTATTCAAAATGTCATTTGGATTGTGCCTCATGTTGAATAACTACTTTTTAAAGCCTCAATGTGACCAAAATTGCCATTTTTACAGACTTTTTCTCCTACTCAGAAGCTTCTATTTTGACCAATTTCAGGCATTAATATGATTTTAAACACACTTCTTTTAGTTCCAAAAGTGATAATTCACATGCAATAGTCATTTACAGTCAAAAAATTAAAGTTAAAAAAATTACAATTTCTGACCATCTGGAGAAAGTTCGACAGGTCATCGTTTTTTGTCAGAAAATTATTTTTTTGGACTGTAGAAAAATTCATTCAAAATGTCATTTGGATTGAGCCTCATGTTGACTAACCACTTTTTAACGCCTCAATGTGACCAAAATTGCCATTTTTACAGACTTTTTATCCTACTCAAAAGCTTCTATTTCGACAAATTTCAGGCATTAAAATGACTCTAAACACACTTATTTTAGTTACAAAAGTGATAATTCACATGCAATAGTCCTTTACAGTCAAAAAATTATACATAAAAAAATTACAATTTCTGACCATCTGGAGAAAGTTCGACAGGTCACGGGTGATCGTTTTTCATCAGAAAATAGTTTTTTTGGACTTTAGAAAAATGTATTCAAAATATCATTTGGATTGAGACTCATGTTGAATAACTACTTTTTAAAGCCTCCATGTGACCAAAATTGCCATTTTTAGAGACTTTTTCTCCTACTGAGAACCTTCTATTTCGACCAATTTCAGGCATTAAAATGACTCTAAACACACTTATTTTAGTTCCAAGAGTTCTAATTCACTTGCAATAGTCATTTACAGTCAAAAAATTAAACAGAAAAATATTACAATTTCTGACCATCTGGAGAAAGTTCGACAGGTCACGGGTCATTGTTTTTCATCAGAAAATTGTTTTTTTTGGACTTTAGAAAAATGTATTCAAAATGTCATTTGGATTGAGACTCATGTTGAATAACTACTTTTTAAAGCCTCTATTTGACCAAAATTGACATTTTTACAGACTTTTTCTCCTACTCAAAAGCTTCTAATTCGACCAATTTCTGGCATTTAAATGACTCTAAACAAACTTACTTTAGTTCCAAAAGTGATAATTAACATGCAATAGTCATTTACAGTCAAAAAATTAAACATAAAAAAATTGCAATTTCTGACCATCTGGAGAAAGTTCGACAGGTCACGGGTGATCGTTTTTCATCAGTAAATTGTTTTTTGGGAATTTAGAAAAATGTATTCAAAATGTCATTTGGATTGAGACTCATGTTGAATAACTACTTTTTAAAGCCTCTATTTGACCAAAATTGACATTTTTACAGACTTTTTCTCCTACTCAAAAGCTTCTATTTCGACCAATTTCTGGCATTTAAATGACTCTAAACAAACTTACTTTAGTTCCAAAAGTGATAATTAACATGCAATAGTCATTTACAGTCAAAAAATTAAACATAAAAAAATTACAATTTCTGACCATCTGGAGAAAGTTCGACAGGTCACGGGTCACCGTTTTTCATCAGAAAATGGATTTTTTGGACTGTAGAAAAATGTATTCAAAATGTCATTTGGATTGAGACTCATGTTGAATAACTACTTTTTAAAGCCTCAATGTGACCAAAATTGCCATTTTTACGGACTTTTTCTCCTACTCAGAAGCTTCTATTTCGACAAATTTCAGGCATTAAAATGACTCTAAACACACTTATTTTAGTTCCAAAAGTGATAATTCACATGCGATAGTCAATTACAGTCAAAAAATGAAAGTAAAAAAAATTACAATTTCTGACCATCTGGAGAAAGTTCGACAGGTCACGGGTCATCGTTTTTCATCAGAAAATTGTTTTTTTGGACTGTAGAAAAATTCATTCAAAATGTCATTTGGATTGAGCCTCATGTTGACTAACCACTTTTTAACGCCTCAATGTGCCCAAAATTGCCATTTTTAGAGAATTTTTCTCCTACTGAGAACCTTCTATTTCGACCATATTCAGGCATTAAAATGACTCTAAACACACTTATTTTAGTTCCAAGAGTTCTAATTCACATGCAATAGTCATTTACAGTCAAAAAATTAAACATAAAAAAATTACAATTTCTGACCATCTGGAGAAAGTTCGACAGGTCACGGGAACTGTTTTTCATCAGAAAATAGATTTTTTGGACTGTAGAAAAATGTATTCAAAATGTCATTTGGCTTGAGCCTCATGTTGAATAACTACTTTTTAAAGCCCCAATTTGACCAAAATTGCCATTTTTACAGACTTTTTCTCCTACTAAAAAGCTTCTATTTTGAACAATTTCAGGCATTTAAAAGACTGTAAACACACTTATTTTAGTTACAAAAGTGATAATTCACATGCAATAGTCATTTACAGTCAAAAAATTAAACAGAAAAAAATTACAATTTCTGACCATCTGGAGAAAGTTCGACAGGTCACGGGTCATTGTTTTTCATCAGAAAATTGTTTTGTAGGACTGTAGAAAAATGTATTCAAAATGTCATTTGGATTGTGCCTCATGTTGAATAACTATTTTTTAAAGCCTCAATGTGACCAAAATTGCCATTTTTACAGACTTTTTCTCCTACTCAGAAGCTTCTATTTCGACCAATTTCAGGCATTAAAATGACTCTAAACACACTTATTTTAGTTCCAAGAGTTCTAATTCACATGCAATAGTCATTTACAGTCAAAAAATTAAACATAAAAAAATTACAATTTCCGACAATCTGGAGAAAGTTCGACAGGTCACGGGTCACCGTTTTTCATAAGAAAATTGATTTTTTGGACTGTAGAAAAATGTATTTAAAATGTCATTTGGATTGTGTCTCATGTTGAATAACTACTTTTTAAAGCCCCAATTTGACCAAAATTGCCATTTTTACAGACTTTTTCTACTACTCAAAAGCATCTATTTCGACCAATTTCAGGCATTTAAATGACTCTAAACAAACTTATTTTAGTTCCAAAAGTGATAATTCACATGCAATAGTCATTTACAGTCAAAAAATTAAACTTAAAAAAATTACAATTTCTGACCATCTGGAGAAAGTTCGACAGGTCACAAATCATCGTTTTTCATCAGAAAATAGTTTTTTTGGACTGTAGTAAAATTCATTCAAAATGTCATTTGGATTGAGACTCATCTTGAATTACTACTTTTTAAAGCCTCTATGTGACCAAAATTGCCATTTTTACAGACTTTTTCTCCTACTAAAAAGCTTCTATTTTGAACAATTTCAGGCATTTAAAAGACTCTAAACACACTTATTTTAGTTACAAAATTGATAATTCACATGCAATAGTCATTTACAGTCAAAAAATTAAACATAAAAAAATTACAATTTCTGACCATCTGGAGAAAGTTCGACAGGTCACGGGTGATCGTTTTTCATCAGAAAATAGTTTTTTTGGACTTTAGAAAAATTTATTCAAAATGTCATTTGGATTGAGCCTCATGTTAAATAACTACTTTTTAAAGCCTCCATGTGACCAAAATTGCCATTTTTACAGACTTTTTCTCCTACTCAAAAGCTTCTATTTCTACCAATTTCAGGCATTAAAATGACTCTAAACACACTTATTTTAGTTACAAAAGTGATAATTGACATGTAATAGTCATTTACAGTCAAAAACTTAAACAATAAAAAATTACCAATTCTGACCATCTGGAGAATGTTCAACAGGTCACGGGACACTGTTTTTCATCAGAAAATTGATTTTTTGGACTGTAGAAAAATGTATTCAAAATGTCATTTGGATTGTGTCTCATGTTGAATAACTACTTTTAAACGCCCCAATTTGACCAAAATTGCCATTTTTACAGACTTTTTCTCCTACTCAAAAGCTTCTATTTCGACCAATTTCAGGCAAATAAATGACTCTAAACACACTTATTTTAGTTCCAAAAGTGATAATTAACATGCAATAGTCATTTACAGTCAAAAACTTAAACAATAAAAAATTACCAATTCTGACCATCTGGAGAATGTTCGACAGGTCACGGTCATCATTTTTCATCCGAAAATTGTTTTTTTTGGACTGTAGAAAAATGTATTCAAAATGTCATTTGGATTGTGCCTCATGTTGAATAACTACTTTTTAAAGCCTCAATGTGACCAAAATTGCCATTTTTACAGACTTTTTCTCCTACTCAGAAGCTTCTATTTTGACCAATTTCAGCCATTAATATGACTAAACACACTTCTTTTTGTTCCAAAAGTGATAATTCACATGCAATAGTCATTTACAGTCCAAAAATTAAACATAAAAAAATTACAATTTCTGACCATCTGGAGAAAGTTCGACAGGTCACGGGAACTGTTTTTCATCAGAAAATTGATTTTTTGGACTGTAGAAAAATGTATTCAAAATGTCATTTGGATTGAGCCTCATGTTGAATAACTACTTTTTAAATCCCCAATTTGACCAAAATTGCCATTTTTACAGACTTTTTATCCTACTCAAAAGCTTCTGTTTCGACAAATTTCAGGCATTAAAATGACTCTAAACACACTTATTTTAGTTCCAAAAGTGATAATTCACATGCAATAGTCATTTACAGTCAAAAAATGAAAGTTAAAAAAATTACAATTTCTGACCATCTGGAGAATGTTCAACAGGTCACGGGACACTGTTTTTCATCAGAAAATTGATTTTTTGGACTGTAGAAAAATGTATTCAAAATGTCATTTGGATTGTGTCTCATGTTGAATAACTACTTTTTAAAGCCCCAATTTGACCAAAATTGCCATTTTTACAGACTTTTTCTCCTACTCAAAAGCTTCTATTTCGACCAATTTCAGGCAAATAAATGACTCTAAACACACTTATTTTAGTTCCAAAAGTGATAATTAACATGCAATAGTCATTTACAGTCAAAAACTTAAACAATAAAAAATTACCAATTCTGACCATCTGGAGAATGTTCGACAGGTCACGGTCATCATTTTTCATCCGAAAATTGTTTTTTTTGGACTGTAGAAAAATGTATTCAAAATGTCATTTGGATTGTGCCTCATGTTGAATAACTACTTTTTAAAGCCTCAATGTGACCAAAATTGCCATTTTTACAGACTTTTTCTCCTACTCAGAAGCTTCTATTTTGACCAATTTCAGCCATTAATATGACTAAACACACTTCTTTTTGTTCCAAAAGTGATAATTCACATGCAATAGTCATTTACAGTCCAAAAATTAAACATAAAAAAATTACAATTTCTGACCATCTGGAGAAAGTTCGACAGGTCACGGGAACTGTTTTTCATCAGAAAATTGATTTTTTGGACTGTAGAAAAATGTATTCAAAATGTCATTTGGATTGAGCCTCATGTTGAATAACTACTTTTTAAATCCCCAATTTGACCAAAATTGCCATTTTTACAGACTTTTTATCCTACTCAAAAGCTTCTGTTTCGACAAATTTCAGGCATTAAAATGACTCTAAACACACTTATTTTAGTTCCAAAAGTGATAATTCACATGCAATAGTCATTTACAGTCAAAAAATGAAAGTTAAAAAAATTACAATTTCTGACCATCTGGAGAAAGTTCGACAGGTCATCGTTTTTCATCAGAAAATTATTTTTTTGGACTGTAGAAAAATTCATTCAAAATGTCATTTGGATTGAGCCTCATGTTGACTAACCACTTTTTAACGCCTCAATGTGACCAAAATTGCCTTTTTTACAGACTTTTTATCCTACTCAAAAGCTTCTATTTCGACAAATTTCAGGCATTAAAATGACTCTAAACACACTTATTTTAGCTACAAAAGTGATAATTCACATGCAATAGTCATTTACAGTCAAAAAATCAAACATAAAAAAATTACAATTTCTGACCATCTGGAGAAAGTTCGACAGGTCACGGGTCACTGTTTTCATCAGAAAATGGATTTTTTGGACTGTAGAAAAATTCATTCAAAATGTCATTTGGATTGAGCCTCATGTTGAATAACTACTTTTTAAAGCCCCAATTTGACCAAAATTGCCATTTTTACAGACTTTTTCTCCTACTCAAAAGCTTCTATTTCGACCAATTTCAGGCATTTAAATGACTCTAAACAAACCTATTTTAGTTACAAAAGTGATAATTCACATGCAATAGTCATTTACAGTCAAAAAATGAAACATAAAAAAATTACAATTTCTGACCATCTGGAGAAAGTTCGACAGGTCACGGGTCACCGTTTTTCATCAGAAAATGGATTTTTTGGACTGTAGAAAAATGTATTCAAAATATCATTTGGATTGAGACTCATGTTGAATAACTACTTTTTAAAGCCTCAATGTGACCAAAATTGCCATTTTTACAGACTTTTTCTCCTACTCAAAATCTTCTATTTCTACCAATTTCAGGCATTAAAATGACTCTAAACACACTTATTTTAGTTACAAAAGTGATAATTCACATATAATAGTCAATTACAGTCAAAAACTTAAACAATAAAAAATTACCAATTCTGACCATCTGGAGAATGTTCGACAGGTCACGGGTCATCATTTTTCATCCGAAAATTGTTTTTTTTGGACTGTAGAAAAATGTATTCAAAATGTCATTTGGATTGTGCCTCATGTTGAATAACTACTTTTTAAAGCCTCAATGTGACCAAAATTGCCATTTTTACAGACTTTTTCTCCTACTCAGAAGCTTCTATTTTGACCAATTTCAGGCATTAATATGATTTTAAACACACTTCTTTTAGTTCCAAAAGTGATAATTCACATGCAATAGTCATTTACAGTCAAAAAATTAAAGTTAAAAAAATTACAATTTCTGACCATCTGGAGAAAGTTCGACAGGTCATCGTTTTTTGTCAGAAAATTATTTTTTTGGACTGTAGAAAAATTCATTCAAAATGTCATTTGGATTGAGCCTCATGTTGACTAACCACTTTTTAACGCCTCAATGTGACCAAAATTGCCATTTTTACAGACTTTTTATCCTACTCAAAAGCTTCTATTTCGACAAATTTCAGGCATTAAAATGACTCTAAACACACTTATTTTAGTTACAAAAGTGATAATTCACATGCAATAGTCCTTTACAGTCAAAAAATTATACATAAAAAAATTACAATTTCTGACCATCTGGAGAAAGTTCGACAGGTCACGGGTGATCGTTTTTCATCAGAAAATAGTTTTTTTGGACTTTAGAAAAATGTATTCAAAATATCATTTGGATTGAGACTCATGTTGAATAACTACTTTTTAAAGCCTCCATGTGACCAAAATTGCCATTTTTAGAGACTTTTTCTCCTACTGAGAACCTTCTATTTCGACCAATTTCAGGCATTAAAATGACTCTAAACACACTTATTTTAGTTCCAAGAGTTCTAATTCACTTGCAATAGTCATTTACAGTCAAAAAATTAAACAGAAAAATATTACAATTTCTGACCATCTGGAGAAAGTTCGACAGGTCACGGGTCATTGTTTTTCATCAGAAAATTGTTTTTTTTGGACTTTAGAAAAATGTATTCAAAATGTCATTTGGATTGAGACTCATGTTGAATAACTACTTTTTAAAGCCTCTATTTGACCAAAATTGACATTTTTACAGACTTTTTCTCCTACTCAAAAGCTTCTAATTCGACCAATTTCTGGCATTTAAATGACTCTAAACAAACTTACTTTAGTTCCAAAAGTGATAATTAACATGCAATAGTCATTTACAGTCAAAAAATTAAACATAAAAAAATTGCAATTTCTGACCATCTGGAGAAAGTTCGACAGGTCACGGGTGATCGTTTTTCATCAGTAAATTGTTTTTTGGGAATTTAGAAAAATGTATTCAAAATGTCATTTGGATTGAGACTCATGTTGAATAACTACTTTTTAAAGCCTCTATTTGACCAAAATTGACATTTTTACAGACTTTTTCTCCTACTCAAAAGCTTCTATTTCGACCAATTTCTGGCATTTAAATGACTCTAAACAAACTTACTTTAGTTCCAAAAGTGATAATTAACATGCAATAGTCATTTACAGTCAAAAAATTAAACATAAAAAAATTACAATTTCTGACCATCTGGAGAAAGTTCGACAGGTCACGGGTCACCGTTTTTCATCAGAAAATGGATTTTTTGAACTGTAGAAAAATGTATTCAAAATGTCATTTGGATTGAGACTCATGTTGAATAACTACTTTTTAAAGCCTCAATGTGACCAAAATTGCCATTTTTACGGACTTTTTCTCCTACTCAGAAGCTTCTATTTCGACAAATTTCAGGCATTAAAATGACTCTAAACACACTTATTTTAGTTCCAAAAGTGATAATTCACATGCGATAGTCAATTACAGTCAAAAAATGAAAGTAAAAAAAATTACAATTTCTGACCATCTGGAGAAAGTTCGACAGGTCACGGGTCATCGTTTTTCATCAGAAAATTGTTTTTTTGGACTGTAGAAAAATTCATTCAAAATGTCATTTGGATTGAGCCTCATGTTGACTAACCACTTTTTAACGCCTCAATGTGCCCAAAATTGCCATTTTTAGAGAATTTTTCTCCTACTGAGAACCTTCTATTTCGACCATATTCAGGCATTAAAATGACTCTAAACACACTTATTTTAGTTCCAAGAGTTCTAATTCACATGCAATAGTCATTTACAGTCAAAAAATTAAACATAAAAAAATTACAATTTCTGACCATCTGGAGAAAGTTCGACAGGTCACGGGAACTGTTTTTCATCAAAAAATAGATTTTTTGGACTGTAGAAAAATGTATTCAAAATGTCATTTGGCTTGAGCCTCATGTTGAATAACTACTTTTTAAAGCCCCAATTTGACCAAAATTGCCATTTTTACAGACTTTTTCTCCTACTAAAAAGCTTCTATTTTGAACAATTTCAGGCATTTAAAAGACTGTAAACACACTTATTTTAGTTACAAAAGTGATAATTCACATGCAATAGTCATTTACAGTCAAAAAATTAAACAGAAAAAAATTACAATTTCTGACCATCTGGAGAAAGTTCGACAGGTCACGGGTCATTGTTTTTCATCAGAAAATTGTTTTGTAGGACTGTAGAAAAATGTATTCAAAATGTCATTTGGATTGTGCCTCATGTTGAATAACTATTTTTTAAAGCCTCAATGTGACCAAAATTGCCATTTTTACAGACTTTTTCTCCTACTCAGAAGCTTCTATTTCGACCAATTTCAGGCATTAAAATGACTCTAAACACACTTATTTTAGTTCCAAGAGTTCTAATTCACATGCAATAGTCATTTACAGTCAAAAAATTAAACATAAAAAAATTACAATTTCCGACAATCTGGAGAAAGTTCGACAGGTCACGGGTCACCGTTTTTCATAAGAAAATTGATTTTTTGGACTGTAGAAAAATGTATTTAAAATGTCATTTGGATTGTGTCTCATGTTGAATAACTACTTTTTAAAGCCCCAATTTGACCAAAATTGCCATTTTTACAGACTTTTTCTACTACTCAAAAGCATCTATTTCGACCAATTTCAGGCATTTAAATGACTCTAAACACACTTATTTTAGTTACAAAAGTGATAATTCACATGCAATAGTCATTTACAGTCAAAAAATTAACATAAAAAAATTACAATTTCTGACCATCTGGAGAAAGTTCGAATGGTCACGGGTCACCGTTTTTCATCAGAAAATGGATTTTTTGGACTGTAAAAAAACGTATTCAAAATGTCATTTGGATTGAGCCTCATGTTGAATAACTACTTTTTAAAGCCCCAATTTGAACAAAATAGCCATTTTTACAGACGTTTTCTCCTACTCAAAAGCTTCTATTTCGACCAATTTCTGGCATTTAAATGACTCTAAACAAACTTATTTTAGTTCCAAAAGTGATAATTCACATGCAATAGTCATTTACAGTCAAAAAATTAAACTTAAAAAAATTACAATTTCTGACCATCTGGAGAAAGTTCGACAGGTCACAAATCATCGTTTTTCATCAGAAAATAGTTTTTTTGGACTGTAGTAAAATTCATTCAAAATGTCATTTGGATTGAGACTCATCTTGAATTACTACTTTTTAAAGCCTCTATGTGACCAAAATTGCCATTTTTACAGACTTTTTCTCCTACTAAAAAGCTTCTATTTTGAACAATTTCAGGCATTTAAAAGACTCTAAACACACTTATTTTAGTTACAAAATTGATAATTCACATGCAATAGTCATTTACAGTCAAAAAATTAAACATAAAAAAATTACAATTTCTGACCATCTGGAGAAAGTTCGACAGGTCACGGGTGATCGTTTTTCATCAGAAAATAGTTTTTTTGGACTTTAGAAAAATTTATTCAAAATGTCATTTGGATTGAGCCTCATGTTAAATAACTACTTTTTAAAGCCTCCATGTGACCAAAATTGCCATTTTTACAGACTTTTTCTCCTATTCAGAAGCTTCTATTTTGACCAATTTCAGGCATTAATATGACTCTAAACACACTTCTTTTAGTTCCAAAAGTGATAATTCACATGCAATAGTCATTTACAGTCCAAAAATTAAACATAAAAAAATTACAATTTCTGACCTTCTGGAGAAAGTTCGACAGGTCACGGGAACTGTTTTTCATCAGAAAATTGATTTTTTGGACTGTAGAAAAATGTATTCAAAATGTCATTTGGCTTGAGCCTCATGTTGAATAACTACTTTTTAAAGCCCCAATTTGACCAAAATTGCCATTTTTACAGACTTTTTCTCCTACTAAAAAGCTTCTATTTTGAACAATTTCAGGCATTTAAAAGACTGTAAACACACTTATTTTAGTTACAAAAGTGATAATTCACATGCAATAGTCATTTACAGTCAAAAAATTATACATAACAAAATCACAATTTCTGACCATCTGGAGAAAGTTCGACAGGTCACGGGTGATCGTTTTTCATCAGAAAATAGTTTTTTTGGACTTTAGAAAAATGTATTCAAAATGTCATTTGGATTGAGCCTCATGTTGAATAACTACTTTTTAAAGCCTCCATGTGACCAAAATTGCCATTTTTACAGACTTTTTCTCCTACTAAAAAGCTTCTATTTCGAACAATTTCAGGCATTTAAAAGACTCTAAACACACTTATTTTAGTTACAAAAGTGATAATTCACATGCAATAGTCATTTACAGTCAAAAAATCAAACATAAAAAAATTACAATTTCCGACCATCTGGAGAAAGTTCGACAGGTCACAGGTCACCGCTTTTTATCACAAAATGGATTTTTTGGACTGTAGAAAAATTCATTCAAAATGTCATTTGGATTGAGCCTCATGTTGACTAACCACTTTTTAACGCCTCAATGTGACCAAAATTGCCATTTTTACAGACTTTTTCTCCTACTCAAAAGCTTCTATTTCGACCAATTTCAGGCATTTAAATGACTCTAAACAAACTTATTTTAGTTCCAAAAGTGATAATTAACATGCAATAGTCATTTACAGTCAAAAAATTAAATATAAAAAAATTACAATTTCTGACCATCTGGAGAAAGTTCGACAGGTCACGGGTCACCGTTTTTCATCAGAAAATGGATTTTTTGGACTGTAGAAAAATGTATTCAAAATATCATTTGGATTGAGACTCTTGTTGAATAACTACTTTTTAAAGCCTCAATGTGACCAAAATTGCCATTTTTACAGACTTTTTCTCCTACTCAAAGCTTCTATTTCTACCAATTTCAGGCATTAAAATGACTCTAAACACACTTATTTTAGTTACAAAAGTGATAATTGACATGTAATAGTCATTTACAGTCAAAAACTTAAACAATAAAAAATTACCAATTCTGACCATCTGGAGAATGTTCGACAGGTCACGGGACACTGTTTTTCATCAGAAAATTGATTTCTTGACTTTAGAAAAATGTATTCAAAATGTCATTTGGATTGTGTCTCATGTTGAATAACTACTTTTTAAAGCCCCAATTTGACCAAAATTGCCATTTTTACAGACTTTTTCTCCTACTCAAAAGCTTCTATTTCGACCAATTTCAGGCAATTAAAAGACTCTAAACACACTTATTTTAGTTCCAAAAGTGATAATTCACATGCAATAGTCATTAACAGTCAAAAAATTAAAGTTAAAAAAATTACAATTTCTGACCATCTTGAGAAAGTTCGACAGGTCACGGGTCACCGTTTTTCATCAGAAAATTGATTTTTTGGACTGTAGAAAAATGTATTCAAAATATCATTTGGATTGAGACTCATGTTGAATAACTACTTTTTAAAGCCTCAATGTGACCAAAATTGCCATTTTTACAGACTTTTTCTCCTACTCAGAAGCTTCTATTTCTACCAATTTCAGGCATTAAAAAGACTCTAAACACACTTATTTTAGTTACAAAAGTGATAATTCACATGTAATAGTCATTTACAGTCAAAAACTTAAACAATAAAAAATTACCAATTCTGACCATCTGGAGAAAGTTCGACAGGTCACGGGTGATCGTTTTTCATCAGAAAATTGTTTTTTTGGACTTTAGAAAAATGTATTCAAAATGTCATTTGGATTGAGCCTCATGTTGAATAACTACTTTTTAAAGCCTCCATGTGACCAAAATTGCCATTTTTACAGACTTTTTCTCCTACTAAAAAGCTTCTATTTCGAACAATTTCATGCATTTAAAAGACTCTAAACACACTTATTTTAGTTACAAAAGTGATAATTCACATGCAATAGTCATTTACAGTCAAAAAATGAAACATAAAAAAATTACAATTTCCGACCATCTGGAGAAAGTTCGACAGGTCACGGGTCACCGTTTTTTATCACAAAATTGATTTTTTGGACTGTAGCAAAATTCATTCAAAATGTCATTTGGATTGAGCCTCATGTTGACTAACCACTTTTTACCTCCTCAATGTGACCAAAATTGCCATTTTTACAGACTTTTTCTCCTACTCAAAAGCTTCTATTTCGACCAATTTCAGGCATTTAAATGATTCTAAACAAACCTTTTTTAGTTCCAAAAGTGATAATTAACATGCAATAGTCATTTACAGTCAAAAAATTAAATATAAAAAAAATTACAATTTCTGACCATCTGGAGAATGTTCGACAGGTCACGGTCATCATTTTTCATCCGAAAATTGTTTTTTTTGGACTGTAGAAAAATGAATTCAAAATGTCATTTGGATTGTGCCTCATGTTGAATAACTACTTTTTAAAGCCTCAATGTGACCAAAATTGCCATTTTTACAGACTTTTTCTCCTACTCAGAAGCTTCTATTTTGACCAATTTCAGGCATTAATATGACTAAACACACTTCTTTTAGTTCCAAAAGTGATAATTCACATGCAATAGTCATTTACAGTCCAAAAATTAAACATAAAAAAATTAAAATTTCTGACCATCTGGAGAAAGTTCGACAGGTCACGGGAACTGTTTTTCATCAGAAAATTGATTTTTTGGACTGTAGAAAAATGTATTCAAAATGTCATTTGGATTCAGCCTCATGTTGAATAACTACTTTTTAAAGCCCCAATTTGACCAAAATTGCCATTTTTACAGACTTTTTATCCTACTCAAAAGCTTCTATTTCGACAAATTTCAGGCATTAAAATGACTCTAAAACACACTTATTTTAGTTCCAAAAGTGATAATTCACATGCAATAGTCATTTACAGTCAAAAAATTAAAGTTAAAAAAATTACAATTTCCGACCATCTGGAGAAAGTTCGACAGGTCATCGTTTTTCATCAGAAATTTTTTTTTTGGACTGTAGAAAAATTCATTCAAAATGTCATTTGGATTGAGCCTCATGTTGACTAACCACTTTTTAACGCCTCAATGTGACCAAAATTGCCATTTTTACAGACTTTTTATCCTACTCAAAAGCTTCTATTTTGACAAATTTCAGGCATTAAAATGACTCTAAACACACTTATTTTAGTTACAAAAGTGATAATTCACATGCAATAGTCATTTACAGTCAAAAAATTATACATAAAAAAATTACAATTTCTGACCATCTGGGGAAAGTTCGACAGGTCACGGGTGATCGTTTTTCATCAGAAAATAGTTTTTTTGGACTTTAGAAAAATGTATTCAAAATGTCATTTGGATTGAGCCTCATGTTGAATAACTACTTTTTAAAGCCTCCATGTGACCAAAATTGCCATTTTTACAGACTTTTTCTCCTACTCAAAAGCTTCTATTTCTACCAATTTCAGGCATTAAAATGACTCTAAACACACTTATTTTAGTTACAAAAGTGATAATTGACATGTAATAGTCATTTACAGTCAAAAACTTAAATAAATAAAAAATTACCAATTCTGACCATCTGGAGAATGTTCAACAGGTCACGGGACACTGTTTTTCATCAGAAAATTGATTTTTTGGACTGTAGAAAAATGTATTCAAAATGTCATTTGGATTGTGTCTCATGTTAAATAACTACTTTTTAAAGCCCCAATTTGACCAAAATTGCCATTTTTACAGACTTTTTCTCCTACTCAAAAGCTTCTATTTCGACCAATTTCAGGCAAATAAATGACTCTAAACACACTTATTTTAGTTCCAAAAGTGATAATTAACATGCAATAGTCATTTACAGTCAAAAACTTAAACAATAAAAAATTACCAATTCTGACCATCTGGAGAATGTTCGACAGGTCACGGTCATCATTTTTCATCCGAAAATTGTTTTTTTTGGACTGTAGAAAAATGTATTCAAAATGTCATTTGGATTGTGCCTCATGTTGAATAACTACTTTTTAAAGCCTCAATGTGACCAAAATTGCCATTTTTACAGACTTTTTCTCCTACTCAGAAGCTTCTATTTTGACCAATTTCAGGCATTAATATGACTAAACACACTTCTTTTTGTTCCAAAAGTGATAATTCACATGCAATAGTCATTTACAGTCCAAAAATTAAACATAAAAAAATTACAATTTCTGACCATCTGGAGAAAGTTCGACAGGTCACGGGAACTGTTTTTCATCAGAAAATTGATTTTTTGGACTGTAGAAAAATGTATTCAAAATGTCATTTGGATTGAGCCTCATGTTGAATAACTACTTTTTAAAGCCCCAATTTGACCAAAATTGCCATTTTTACAGACTTTTTATCCTACTCAAAAGCTTCTATTTCGACAAATTTCAGGCATTAAAATGACTCTAAACACACTTATTTTAGCTACAAAAGTGATAATTCACATGCAATAGTCATTTACAGTCAAAAAATCAAACATAAAAAAATTACAATTTCTGACCATCTGGAGAAAGTTCGACAGGTCACGGGTCACTGTTTTCATCAGAAAATGGATTTTTTGGACTGTAGAAAAATTCATTCAAAATGTCATTTGGATTGAGCCTCATGTTGAATAACTACTTTTTAAAGCCCCAATTTGACCAAAATTGCCATTTTTACAGACTTTTTCTCCTACTCAAAAGCTTCTATTTCGACCAATTTCAGGCATTTAAATGACTCTAAACAAACTTATTTTAGTTACAAAAGTGATAATTCACATGCAATAGTCATTTACAGTCAAAAAATGAAACATAAAAAAATTACAATTTCTGACCATCTGGAGAAAGTTCGACAGGTCACGGGTCACCGTTTTTCATCAGAAAATGGATTTTTTGGACTGTAGAAAAATGTATTCAAAATATCATTTGGATTGAGACTCATGTTGAATAACTACTTTTTAAAGCCTCAATGTGACCAAAATTGCCATTTTTACAGACTTTTTCTCCTACTCAAAATCTTCTATTTCTACCAATTTCAGGCATTAAAATGACTCTAAACACACTTATTTTAGTTACAAAAGTGATAATTCACATATAATAGTCAATTACAGTCAAAAACTTAAACAATAAAAAATTACCAATTCTGACCATCTGGAGAATGTTCGACAGGTCACGGGTCATCATTTTTCATCCGAAAATTGTTTTTTTTGGACTGTAGAAAAATGTATTCAAAATGTCATTTGGATTGTGCCTCATGTTGAATAACTACTTTTTAAAGCCTCAATGTGACCAAAATTGCCATTTTTACAGACTTTTTCTCCTACTCAGAAGCTTCTATTTTGACCAATTTCAGGCATTAATATGATTTTAAACACACTTCTTTTAGGTCCAAAAGTGATAATTCACATGCAATAGTCATTTACAGTCAAAAAATTAAAGTTAAAAAAATTACAATTTCTGACCATCTGGAGAAAGTTCGACAGGTCATCGTTTTTTATCAGAAAATTATTTTTTGGGACTGTAGAAAAATTCATTCAAAATGTCATTTGGATTGAGCCTCATGTTGACTAACCACTTTTTAACGCCTCAATGTGACAAAAATTGCCATTTTTACAGACTTTTTATCCTACTCAAAAGCTTCTATTTCGACCAATTTCAGGCATTAAAATGACTCTAAACACACTTATTTTAGTTACAAAAGTGATAATTCACATGCAATAGTCCTTTACAGTCAAAAAATTATACATAAAAAAATTACAATTTCTGACCATCTGGAGAAAGTTCGACAGGTCACGGGTCACTGTTTTCATCAGAAAATGGATTTTTTGGACTGTAGAAAAATTCATTCAAAATGTCATTTGGATTGAGCCTCATGTTGAATAACTACTTTTTAAAGCCCCAATTTGACCAAAATTGCCATTTTTACAGACTTTTTCTCCTACTCAAAAGCTTCTATTTCGACCAATTTCAGGCATTTAAATGACTCTAAACAAACTTATTTTAGTTACAAAAGTGATAATTCACATGCAATAGTCATTTACAGTCAAAAAATGAAACATAAAAAAATTACAATTTCTGACCATCTGGAGAAAGTTCGACAGGTCACGGGTCACCGTTTTTCATCAGAAAATGGATTTTTTGGACTGTAGAAAAATGTATTCAAAATATCATTTGGATTGAGACTCATGTTGAATAACTACTTTTTAAAGCCTCAATGTGACCAAAATTGCCATTTTTACAGACTTTTTCTCCTACTCAAAATCTTCTATTTCTACCAATTTCAGGCATTAAAATGACTCTAAACACACTTATTTTAGTTACAAAAGTGATAATTCACATATAATAGTCAATTACAGTCAAAAACTTAAACAATAAAAAATTACCAATTCTGACCATCTGGAGAATGTTCGACAGGTCACGGGTCATCATTTTTCATCCGAAAATTGTTTTTTTTGGACTGTAGAAAAATGTATTCAAAATGTCATTTGGATTGTGCCTCATGTTGAATAACTACTTTTTAAAGCCTCAATGTGACCAAAATTGCCATTTTTACAGACTTTTTCTCCTACTCAGAAGCTTCTATTTTGACCAATTTCAGGCATTAATATGATTTTAAACACACTTCTTTTAGGTCCAAAAGTGATAATTCACATGCAATAGTCATTTACAGTCAAAAAATTAAAGTTAAAAAAATTACAATTTCTGACCATCTGGAGAAAGTTCGACAGGTCATCGTTTTTTATCAGAAAATTATTTTTTTGGACTGTAGAAAAATTCATTCAAAATGTCATTTGGATTGAGCCTCATGTTGACTAACCACTTTTTAACGCCTCAATGTGACAAAAATTGCCATTTTTACAGACTTTTTATCCTACTCAAAAGCTTCTATTTCGACCAATTTCAGGCATTAAAATGACTCTAAACACACTTATTTTAGTTACAAAAGTGATAATTCACATGCAATAGTCCTTTACAGTCAAAAAATTATACATAAAAAAATTACAATTTCTGACCATCTGGAGAAAGTTCGACAGGTCACGGGTGATCGTTTTTCATCAGAAAATAGTTTTTTTGGACTTTAGAAAAATGTATTCAAAATGTCATTTGGATTGAGACTCATGTTGAATAACTACTTTTTAAAGCCTCAATGTGACCAAAATTGCCATTTTTACAGACTTTTTCTCCTACTGAAAAGCTTCTATTTCTACCAATTTCAGGCATTAAAATGACTCTAAACACACTTATTTTAGTTACAAAAGTGATAATTGACATGTAATAGTAATTTACAGTCAAAAACTTAAACAATAAAAAATTACCAATTCTGACCATCTGGAGAATGTTCGACAGGTCACGGGACACTGTTTTTCATCAGAAAATTGATTTTTTTGACTTTAGAAAAATGTATTCAAAATGTCATTTGGATTGTGTCTCATGTTGAATAACTACTTTTTAAAGCCCCAATTTGACCAAAATTGCCATTTTTACAGACTTTTTCTCCTACTCAAAAGCTTCTGTTTCGACCAATTTCAGGTAATTAAATGACTCTAAACACACTTATTTTAGTTCCAAAAGTGATAATTAACATGCAATAGTCATTTACAGTCAAAAAATTAAACATAAAAAAATTACAATTTCTGACCATCTGGAGAAAGTTCGACAGGTCACGGTCATCATTTTTCATCCGAAAATTGTTTTTTTTGGACTGTAGAAAAATGTATTCAAAATGTCATTTGGATTGTGCCTCATGTTGAATAACTACTTTTTAAAGCCTCAATGTGACCAAAATTGCCATTTTTACAGACTTTTTCTCCTACTCCGAAGCTTCTATTTTGACCAATTTCAGGCATTAATATGACTAAACACACTTCTTTTTGTTCCAAAAGTGATAATTCACATGCAATAGTCATTTACAGTCCAAAAATTAAACATAAAAAAATTACAATTTCTGACCATCTGGAGAAAGTTCGACAGGTCACGGGAACTGTTTTTCATCAGAAAATTGATTTTTTGGACTGTAGAAAAATGTATTCAAAATGTCATTTGGATTGAGCCTCATGTTGAATAACTACTTTTTAAAGCCCCAATTTGACCAAAATTGCCATTTTTACAGACTTTTTATCCTACTCAAAAGCTTCTGTTTCGACAAATTTCAGGCATTAAAATGACTCTAAACACACTTATTTTAGTTCCAAAAGTGATAATTCACATGCAATAGTAATTTACAGTCAAAAAATTACAATTTCTGACCATCTGGAGAAAGTTCGACAGGTCATCGTTTTTCATCAGAAAATTATTTTTTTGGACTGTAGAAAAATTCATTCAAAATGTCATTTGGATTGAGCCTCATGTTGAATAACTACTTTTTAAAGCCTCCATGTGACCAAAATTGCCATTTTTACAGACTTTTTCTCCTACTAAAAAGCTTCTATTTCGAACAATTTCAGGCATTTAAAAGACTCTAAACACACTTATTTTAGTTACAAAAGTGATAATTCACATGCAATAGTCATTTACAGTCAAAAAAACAAACATAAAAAAATTACAATTTCCGACCATCTGGAGAAAGTTCGACAGGTCACGGGTCACCGTTTTTTATCACAAAATGGATTTTTTGGACTGTAGAAAAATTCATTCAAAATGTCATTTAGATTGAGCCTCATGTTGACTAACCACTTTTTAACGCCTCAATGTGACCAAAATTGCCATTTTTACAGACTTTTTCTCCTACTCAAAAGCTTCTATTTCGACCAATTTCAGGCATTTAAATGACTCTAAACACACTTATTTTAGTTGCAAAAGTAATAATTCACATGCAATAGTCATTTACAGTCAAAAAATTAAACATAAAAAAATTACAATTTCTGACCATCTGGAGAAAGTTCGACAGGTCACGAGTCACCGTTTTTCATCATAAAATTGGTTTTTTGGACTGTAGAAAAATTTATTCAAAATTTCATTTGGATTGAGACTCATGTTGAATAACTACTTTTTAAAGCCTCAATGTGACCAAAATTGCAATTTTTACAGACTTTTTCTCCTACTCAGAAGCTTTTATTTCGACCAATTTCAAGCATTAAATGACTCTAAACACACTTATTTTAGTTCCAAAAGTGATAATTCACATGCAATAGTCATTTACAGTCAAAAAATTAAACATAAAAAAATTACAATTTCTGACCATCTGGAGAAAGTTCGACAGGTCACGAGTCACCGTTTTTCATCATAAAATTGTTTTTTTGGACTGTAGAAAAATGTATTCAAAATGTCATTTGGATTGTGTCTCATGTTGAATAACTACTTTTTAAAGCCCCAATTTGACCAAAATTGCCATTTTTACAGACTTTTTCTCCTACTCAAAAGCTTCTATTTCGACCAATTTCAGGTAATTAAATGACTCTAAACACACTTATTTTAGTTCCAAAAGTGATAATTAACATGCAATAGTCATCTACAGTCAAAAACTTAAACAATAAAATATTACCAATTCTGACCATCTGGAGAATGTTCGACAGGTGACGGTCATCATTTTTCATCCGAAAATTGTTTTTTTTGGACTGTAGAAAAATTCATTCAAAATGTCATTTGGATTGAGCCTCATGTTGACTAAACACTTTTTCACGCCTCAATGTGACCAAAATTGCCATTTTTACAGACTTTTTATCCTACTCAAAAGCTTCTATTTCGACAAATTTCAGGCATTAAAATGACTCTAAACACACTTATTTTAGTTACAAAAGTGATAATTCACATGCAATAGTCATTTACAGTCAAAAAATCAAACATGAAAAAATTACAATTTCTGACCATCTGGAGAAAGTTCGACAGGTCACGGGTCACTGTTTTCATCAGAAAATTGATTTTTTGGACTGTAGAAAAATTTATTCAAAATGTCATTTGGATTGAGCCTCATGTTGACTAACCACTTTTTAACGCCTCAATGTGACCAAAATTGCCATTTTTACAGACTTTTTCTCATACTCAGAAGCTTCTATTTCTACCAATTTCAGGCATTAAAAAGACTCTAAACACACTTATTTTAGTTACAAAAGTGATAATTCATATACAATAGTTATTTACAGTCAAAAACTTAAACAATAAAAAATTACCAATTCTGACCATCTGGAGCATGTTTGACAGGTCACGGGACACTGTTTTTCATCAGAAAATAGATTTTTTTTACTTTAGAAAAATATATTCAAAATGTCATTTGGATTGAGCCTCATGTTGAATAACTAATTTTTAAAGCCCCAATTTGACCAAAATTGCCATTTTTACAGACTTTTTCTCCTACTCAAAAGCTTCTATTTCGACCAATTTCAGGCATTTAAATGACTCTAAACAAACTTATTTTAGTTCCAAAAGTGATAATTAACATGCAATAGTCATTTACAGTCAAAAAATGAAACATAAAAAAATTACAATTTCTGACCATCTGGAGAAAGTTCGACAGGTCACGGGTCACGGTTTTTCATCAGAAAATGGATTTTTTGGACTGTAGAAAAATGTATTCAAAATATCATCTGGATTGAGACTCATGTTGAATAACTACATTTTAAAGCCTCAATGTGACCAAAATTGCCATTTTTACAGACTTTTTCTCCTACTCAAAAGCTTCTATTTCTACCAATTTCAGGCATTAAAATGACTCTAAACACACTTATTTTAGTTACAAAAGTGATAATTCACATATAATAGTCAATTACAGTCAAAAACTTAAACAATAAAAAATTACCAATTCTGACCATCTGGAGAATGTTCGACAGGTCACGGGTCATCATTTTTCATCCGAAAATTGTTTTTTTTGGACTGTAGAAAAATGTATTCAAAATGTCATTTGGATTGTGCCTCATGTTGAATAACTACTTTTTAAAGCCTCAATGTGACCAAAATTGCCATTTTTACAGACTTTTTCTCCTACTCAGAAGCTTCTATTTTGACCAATTTCAGGCATTAATATGATTTTAAACACACTTCTTTTAGTTCCAAAAGTGATAATTCACATGCAATAGTCATTTACAGTCCAAAAATTAAACATAAAAAAATTACAATCTCTGACCATCTGGAGAAAGTTCGACAGGTCACGGGAACTGTTTTTCATCAGAAAATTGATTTTTTGGACTGTAGAAAAATGGATTCAAAATGTCATTTGGATTGAGCCTCATGTTGAATAACTACTTTTTAAAGCCCCAATTTGACCAAAATTGCCATTTTTACAGACTTTTTCTCCTACTAAAAAGCTTCTATTTTGAACAATTTCAGGCATTTAAAAGACTGTAAACACACTTATTTTAGTTACAAAAGTGATAATTCACATGCAATAGTCATTTACAGTCAAAAAATTATACATAAAAAAATTACAATTTCTGACCATCTGGAGAAAGTTCGACAGGTGATCGTTTTTCATCAGAAAATAGTTTTTTGGGACTTTAGAAAAATGTATTCAAAATGTCATTTGGATTGAGCCTCATGTTGACTAACCACTTTTTAACGCCTCAATGTGACCAAAATTGCCATTTTTACAGACTTTTTCTGCTACTCAAAAGTTTCTATTTCGACCAATTTCAGGCATTTAAATGACTCTAAACAAACTTATTTTAGTTCCAAAAGTGATAATTAACATGCAATAGTCATTTACAGTCAAAAAATTGAATATGAAAAAATTACAATTTCTGACCATCTGGAGAAAGTTCGACAGGTCACGGGTCACCGTTTTTTATCAGAAAATGGATTTTTTGGACTGTAGAAAAATGTATTCAAAATATCATTTGGATTGAGACTCATGTTAAATAACTACTTTTTAAAGCCTCAATGTGACCAAAATTGCCATTTTTACAGACTATTTCTCCTACTCAAAAGCTTCTATTTCTACCAATTTCAGGCATTAAAATGACTCTAAACACACTTATTTTAGTTACAAAAGTGATAATTGACATGTAATAGTCATTTACAGTCAAAAACTTAAACAATAAAAAATTACCAATTCTGACCATCTGGAGAATGTTCGACAGGTCACGGGACACTGTTTTTAATCAGAAAATTGATTTTTTTTACTTTAGAAAAATGTATTCAAAATGTCATTTGGATTGTGTCTCATGTTGAATAACTACTTTTTAAAGCCCCAATTTGACCAAAATTGCCATTTTTACAGACTTTTTCTCCTACTCAAAAGCTTCTATTTCGACCAATTTCAGGCAATTAAATGACTCCAAACACACTTATTTTAGTTCCAAAAGTGATAATTAACATGCAATAGTCATTTACAGTCAAAAACTTAAACAATAAAAAATTACCAATTCTGACCATCTGGAGAATGTTCGACAGGTCACGGGTCATCATTTTTCATCCGAAAATTGTTTTTTTTGGACTGTAGAAAAATGTATTCAAAATGTCATTTGGATTGTGCCTCATGTTGAATAACTACTTTTTAAAGCCTCAATGTGACCAAAATTGCCATTTTTACAGACTTTTTCTCCTACTCAGAAGCTTCAATTTTGACCAATTTCAGGCATTAATATGACTCTAAACACACTTCTTTTAGTTCCAAAAGTGATAATTCACATGCAATAGTCATTTACAGTCAAAAAATCAAACATAAAAAAATTACAATTCCTGAACATCTGGAGAAAGTTCGACAGGTCACGGGTCACTGTTTTCCATCAGAAAATGGATTTTTTGGACTGTAGAAAAATTCATTCAACATGTCATTTGGATTGAGCCTCATGTTGACTAACCACTTTTTAACGCCTCAATGTGACCAAAATTGCCATTTTTACAGACTTTTTCTCCTACTCAGAAGCTTCTATTTCTACCAATTTCGGCCATTAAAAAGACTCTAAACACACTTATTTTAGTTACAAAAGTGATAATTCACATACAATAGTCATTTACAGTCAAAAACTTAAACAATAAAAAATTACCAATTCTGACCATCTGGAGCATGTTCAACAGGTCACGGGACACTGTTTTTCATCAGAAAATAGATTTTTTTTACTTTAGAAAAATGTATTCAAAATGTCATTTGGATTGAGCCTCATGTTGAATAACTACTTTTTAAAGCCCCAATTTGACCAAAATTGCCATTTTTACAGACTTTTTCTCCTACTCAAAAGCTTCTATTTCGACCAATTTCAGGCATTTAAATGACTCTAAACAAACTTATTATAGTTCCAAAAGTGATAATTAACATGCAATAGTCATTTACAGTCAAAAAATGAAACATAAAAAAATTACAATTTCTGACCATCTGGAGAAAGTTCGACAGGTCACGGGTCACCGTTTTTCATCAGAAAATTGATTTTTTGGACTGTAGAAAAATGTATTCAAAATATCATTTGGATTGAGACTCATGTTGAATAACTACTTTTTAAAGCCTCAATGTGACCAAAATTGCCATTTTTACAGACTTTTTCTCCTACTCAAAAGCTTCTATTTCTACCAATTTCAGGCATTAAATTGACTCTAATCACACTTATTTTAGTTACAAAAGTGATAATTCACATATAATAGTCAATTACAGTCAAAAACTTAAACAATAAAAAATTACCAATTCTGACCATCTGGAGAATGTTCGACAGGTCACGGGTCATCATTTTTCATCCGAAAATTGTTTTTTGGGACTTTAGAAAAATGTATTCAAAATGTCATTTGGATTGTGCCTCATGTTGAATAACTACTTTTTAAAGCCTCCATGTGACCAAAATTGCCATTTTTACAGACTTTTTCTCCTACTAAAAAGCTTCTATTTCGAACAATTTCAGGCATTTAAAAGACTCTAAACACACTTATTTTAGTTACAAAAGTGATAATTAACATGCAATAGTCATTAACAGTCAAAAAATTAAACATAAAAAAATTACAATTTTTGACCATCTGGAGAAAGTTCGACAGGCACGGGTCACCGTTTTTCATCACAAAATGGATTTTTTGGACTGTAGAAAAATTCATTCAGAATGTCATTTGGATTGAGCCTCATGTTGACTAACCACTTTTTAACGCCTCAATGTGACCAAAATTGCCATTTTTACAGACTTTTTCTGCTACTCAAAAGTTTCTATTTCGACCAATTTCAGGCATTTAAATGACTCTAAACAAACTTATTTTAGTTCCAAAAGTGATAATTAACATGCAATAGTCATTTACAGTCAAAAAATTGAATATGAAAAAATTACAATTTCTGACCATCTGGAGAAAGTTCGACAGGTCACGGGTCACCGTTTTTTATCAGAAAATGGATTTTTTGGACTGTAGAAAAATGTATTCAAAATATCATTTGGATTGAGACTCATGTTGAATAACTACTTTTTAAAGCCTCAATGTGACCAAAATTGCCATTTTTACAGACTTTTTCTCCTACTCAAAAGCTTCTATTTCTACCAATTTCAGGCATTAAAATGACTCTAAACACACTTATTTTAGTTACAAAAGTGATAATTGACATGTAATAGTCATTTACAGTCAAAAACTTAAACAATAAAAAATTACCAATTCTGACCATCTGGAGAATGTTCGACAGGTCACGGGACACTGTTTTTAATCAGAAAATTGATTTTTTTTACTTTAGAAAAATGTATTCAAAATGTCATTTGGATGGTGTCTCATGTTGAATAACTACTTTTTAAAGCCCCAATTTGACCAAAATTGCCATTTTTACAGACTTTTTCTCCTACTCAAAAGCTTCTATTTCGACCAATTTCAGGCAATTAAATGACTCTAAACACACTTATTTTAGTTCCAAAAGTGATAATTAACATGCAATAGTCATTTACAGTCAAAAACTTAAACAATAAAAAATTACCAATTCTGATCATCTGGAGAATGTTCGACAGGTCACGGGTCATCATTTTTCATCCGAAAATTGTTTTTTTTTGGACTGTAGAAAAATGTATTCAAAATGTCATTTGGATTGTGCCTCATGTTGAATAACTACTTTTTAAAGCCTCAATGTGACCAAAATTGCCATTTTTACAGACCTTTTCTCCTACTCAGAAGCTTCTATTTTGACAAATTTCAGGCATTAATATGACTCTAAACACACTTCTTTTAGTTCCAAAAGTGATAATTCACATGCAATAGTCATTTACAGTCCAAAAATTAAACATAAAAAAATTACAATTTCTGATCATCTGGAGAAAGTTCGACAGGTCACGGGAACTGTTTTCATCAGAAAATTGATTTTTTGGACTGTAGAAAAATGTATTCAAAATGTCATTTGGATTGAGCCTCATGTTGAATAACTACTTTTTAAAGCCTCAATTTGACCAAAATTGCCATTTTTACAGACTTTTTATCCTACTCAAAAGCTTCAATTTCGACAAATTTCAGGCATTAAAATGACTCTAAACACACTTATTTTAGTTACAAAAGTGATAATTCACATGCAATAGTCATTTACAGTCAAAAAATCAAACACAAAAAAATTACAATTTCTGACCATCTGGAGAAAGTTCGACAGGTCACGGGTCACTGTTTTTCATCAGAAAATGGATTTTTTGGACTGTAGAAAAATTCATTCAAAATGTCATTTGGATTGAGCCTCATGTTGACTAACCACTTTTTAACGCCTCAATGTGACCAAAATTGCCATTTTTACAGACTTTTTCTCCTACTCAGAAGCTTCTATTTCTACCAATTTCAGGCATTAAAAAGACTCTAAACACACTTATTTTAGTTACAAAAGTGATAATTCACATACAATAGTCATTTACAGTCAAAAACTTAAACAATAAAAAATTACCAATTCTGACCATCTGGAGCATGTTCAACAGGTCACGGGACACTGTTTTTCATCAGAAAATAGATTTTTTTTACTTTAGAAAAATGTATTCAAAATGTCATTTGGATTGAGCCTCACGTTGAATAACTACTTTTTAAAGCCCCAATTTGACCAAAATTGCCATTTTTACAGACTTTTTCTCCTACTCAAAAGCTTCTATTTCGACCAATTTCAGGCATTTAAATGACTCCAAACAAACTTATTATAGTTCCAAAAGTGATAATTAACATGCAATAGTCATTTACAGTCAAAAAATGAAACATAAAAAAATTACAATTTCTGACCATCTGGAGAAAGTTCGACAGGTCACGGGTCACCGTTTTTCATCAGAAAATTGATTTTTTGGACTGTAGAAAAATGTATTCAAAATATCATTTGGATTGAGACTCATGTTGAATAACTACTTTTTAAAGCCTCAATGTGACCAAAATTGCCATTTTTATAGACTTTTTCTCCTACTCAAAAGCTTCTATTTCTACCAATTTCAGGCATTAAAATGACTCTAAACACACTTATTTTAGTTACAAAAGTGATAATTCACATGTAATAGTCATTTACAGTCAAAAACTTAAACAATAAAAAATTACCAATTCTGACCATCTGGAGAATGTTCGACAGGTCACGGTTCATCATTTTTCATCCGAAAATTGTTTTTTTTGGACTGTAGAAAAATGTATTCAAAATGTCATTTGGATTGTGCCTCATGTTGAATAACTACTTTTTAAAGTCTCAATGTGACCAAAATTGCCATTTTACAGACTTTTTCTCCTACTCAAAAGCTTCTATTTCGACCAATTTCAGGCAATTAAATGACTCTAAACACACGTATTTTAGTTCCAAAAGTGACAATTCACATGCAATAGTCATTTACAGTCAAAAAATTATACATAAAAAAATTACAATTTCTGACCATCTGGAGAAAGTTCGACAGGTCACGGGTGATCGTTTTTCATCAGAAAATAGTTTTTTGGGACTTTAGAAAAATGTATTCAAAATGTCATTTGGATTGAGCCTCATGTTGAATAACTACTTTTTAAAGCCTCCATGTGACCAAAATTGCCATTTTTACAGACTTTTTCTCCTACTAAAAAGCTTCTATTTCGAACAATTTCAGGCATTTAAAAGACTCTAAACACACTTATTTTAGGTACAAAAGTGATAATTAACATGCAATAGTCATTTACAGTCAAAAAATTAAACATAAAAAAATTACAATTTCTGACCATCTGGAGAAAGTTCGACAGGCACGGGTCACCGTTTTTCATCACAAAATGGATTTTTTGGACTGTAGTAAAATTCATTCAGAATGTCATTTGGATTGAGCCTCATGTTGACTAACCACTTTTTAACGCCTCAATGTGACCAAAATTGCCATTTTTACAGACTTTTTCTCCAACTCAAAAGCTTCTATTTCGACCAATTTCAGGCATTTAAATGACTCTAAACAAACTTATTTTAGTTCCAAAAGTGATAATTAACATGCAATAGTCATTTACAGTAAAAAAATTGAATATGAAAAAATTACAATTTCTGACCATCTGGAGAAAGTTCGACAGGTCACGGGTCACCGTTTTTTATCAGAAAAGGGATTTTTTGGACTGTAGAAAAATGTATTCAAAATATCATTTGGATTGAGACTCATGTTGAATAACTACTTTTTAAAGCCTCAATGTGACCAAAATTGCCATTTTTACAGACTTTTTCTCCTACTCAAAGCTTTTATTTCTACCAATTTCAGGCATTAAAATGACTCTAAACACACTTATTTTAGTTACAAAAGTGATAATTGACATGTAATAGTCATTTACAGTCAAAAACTTAAACAATAAAAAATTTCCAATTCTGACCATCTGGAGAATGTTCGACAGGTCACGGGACACTGTTTTTAATCAGAAAATTGATTTTTTTTACTTTAGAAAAATGTATTCAAAATGTCATTTGGATTGTGTCTCATGTTGAATAACTACTTTTTAAAGCCCCAATTTGACCAAAATTGCCATTTTTACAGACTTTTTCTCCTACTCAAAAGCTTCTATTTCGACAATTTCAGGCAATTAAATGACTCTAAACACACTTATTTTAGTTCCAAAAGTGATAATTAACATGCAATAGTCATTTACAGTCAAAAACTTAAACAATAAAAAATTACCAATTCTGACCATCTGGAGAATGTTCGACAGGTCACGGGTCATCATTTTTCATCCGAAAATTGTTTTTTTTGGACTGTAGAAAAATGTATTCAAAATGTCATTTGGATTGTGCCTCATGTTGAATAACTACTTTTTAAAGCCTCAATGTGACCAAAATTGCCATTTTTACAGACCTTTTCTCCTACTCAGAAGCATCTATTTTGACCAATTTCAGGCATTAATATGACTCTAAACACACTTCTTTTAGTTCCAAAAATGATAATTCACATGCAATAGTCATTTACAGTCAAAAACTTAAACAATAAAAAATTACCAATTCTGACCATCTGGAGAATGTTCGAAAGGTCACGGCCATCATTTTTCATCCGAAAACTGTTTTTTTTGGACTGTAGAAAAATTCATTCAAAATGTCATTTGGATTGAGTCTCATGTTGACTAACCACTTTTTAACGCCTCAATGTGACCAAAATTGCCATTTTTACATACTTTTTATCCTACTCAAAAGCTTCTATTTCGACAAATTTCAGGCATTAAAATGACTCTAAACACACTTATTTTAGTTACAAAAGTGATAATTCACATGCAATAGTCATTTACAGTCAAAAAACTAAACATAAAAAAATTACAATTTCTGACCATCTGAAGAAATTTCGACAGGTCACGGGAACTGTTTTTCATCAGAAAATTGATTTTTTGGACTGTAGAAAAATGTATTCAAAATGTCATTTGGATTGAGACTCATGTAAAATACCTACTTTGTAAAGCCTCAATGTTACCAAAATTGCCATTTTTACAGACTTTTTCTCCTACTAAAAAGCTTCTATTTCGAACAATTTCAGGCATTTAAAAGACTCTAAACACACTTATTTTAGTTACAAAAGTGATAATTAACATGCAATAGTCATTTACAGTCAAAAAATTAAACATAAAAAAATTACAATTTCTGACCATCTGGAGAAAGTTCGACAGGCACGGGTCACCGTTTTTCATCACAAAATGGATTTTTTGGACTGTAGAAAAATTCATTCAGAATGTCATTTGGATTGAGCCTCATGTTGACTAACCACTTTTTAACGCCTCAATGTGACCAAAATTGCCATTTTTACAGACTTTTTCTCCTACTCAAAAGCTTCTATTTCGACCAATTTCAGGCATTTAAATGACTCTAAACAAACTTATTTTAGTTCCAAAAGTGATAATTAACATGCAATAGTCATTTACAGTCAAAAAATTGAATATGAAAAAATTACAATTTCTGACCATCTGGAGAAAGTTCGACAGGTCACGGGTCACTGTTTTTTATCAGAAAATGGATTTTTTGGACTGTAGAAAAATGTATTCAAAATGTCATTTGGATTGAGCCTCATGTTGACTAACCACTTTTTAACGCCTCAATGTGACCAAAATTGCCATTTTTACAGACTTTTTCTCCTACTCAGAAGCTTCTATTTCCACCAATTTCAGGCATTAAAAAGACTCTAAACACACTTATTTTAGTTACAAAAGTGATAATTCACATACAATAGTCATTTACAGTCAAAAACTTAAACAATAAAAAATTACCAATTCTGACCATCTGGAGCATGTTCAACAGGTCACGGGACACTGTTTTTCATCAGAAAATAGATTTTTTTTACTTTAGAAAAATGTATTCAAAATGTCATTTGGATTGAGCCTCATGTTGAATAACTACTTTTTAAAGCCCCAATTTGACCAAAATTGCCATTTTTACAGACTTTTTCTCCTACTCAAAAGCTTCTATTTCGACCAATTTCAGGCATTTAAATGACTCTAAACAAACTTATTATAGTTCCAAAAGTGATAATTAACATGCAATAGTCATTTACAGTCAAAAAATGAAACATAAAAAAATTACAATTTCTGACCATCTGGAGAAAGTTCGACAGGTCACGGGTCACCGTTTTTCATCAGAAAATGGATTTTTTGGACTGTAGAAAAATGTATTCAAAATATCATTTGGATTGAGACTCATGTTGAATAACTACTTTTTAAAGCCTCAATGTGACCAAAATTGCCATTTTTACAGACTTTTTCTCCTACTCAAAAGCTTCTATTTCTACCAATTTCAGGCATTAAAATGACTCTAAACACACTTATTTTAGTTACAAAAGTGATAATTCACATGTAATAGTCATTTACAGTCAAAAACTTAAACAATAAAAAATTACCAATTCTGACCATCTGGAGAATGTTCGACAGGTCACGGGTCATCATTTTTCATCCGAAAATTGTTTTTTTTGGACTGTAGAAAAATGTATTCAAAATGTCATTTGGATTGTGCCTCATGTTGAATAACTACTTTTTAAAGTCTCAATGTGACCAAAATTTGCATTTTACAGACTTTTTCTCCTACTCAAAAGCTTCTATTTCGACCAATTTCAGGCAATTAAATGACTCTAAACACACGTATTTTAGTTCCAAAAGTGACAATTCACATGCAATAGTCATTTACAGTCAAAAAATTATACGTAAAAAAATTACAATTTCTGACCATCTGGAGAAAGTTCGACAGGTCACGGGTGATCGTTTTTCATCAGAAAATAGTTTTTTGGGACTTTAGAAAAATGTATTCAAAATGTCATTTGGATTGTGCCTCATGTTGAATAACTACTTTTTAAAGCCTCCATGTGACCAAAATTGCCATTTTTACAGACTTTTTCTCCTACTAAAAAGCTTCTATTTCGAACAATTTCAGGCATTTAAAAGACTCTAAACACACTTATTTTAGTTACAAAAGTGATAATTAACATGCAATAGTCATTTACAGTCAAAAAATTAAACATAAAAAAATTACAATTTCTGACCATCTGGAGAAAGTTCGACAGGCACGGGTCACCGTTTTTCATCACAAAATGGATTTTTTGGACTGTAGAAAAATTCATTCAGAATGTCATTTGGATTGAGCCTCATGTTGACTAACCACTTTTTAACGCCTCAATGTGACCAAAATTGCCATTTTTACAGACTTTTTCTCCTACTCAAAAGCTTCTATTTCGACCAATTTCAGGCATTTAAATGCCTCTAAACAAACTTATTTTAGTTCCAAAAGTGATAATTAACATGCAATAGTCATTTACAGTAAAAAAATTGAATATGAAAAAATTACAATTTCTGACCATCTGGAGAAAGTTCGACAGGTCACGGGTCACCGTTTTTTATCAGAAAATGGATTTTTTGGACTGTAGAAAAATGTATTCAAAATATCATTTGGATTGAGACTCATGTTGAATAACTACTTTTTAAAGCCTCAATGTGACCAAAATTGCCATTTTTACAGACTTTTTCTCCTACTCAAAAGCTTCTATTTCTACCAATTTCAGG
This sequence comes from Triturus cristatus, assembly GCF_964204655.1. NCBI lineage: Eukaryota > Metazoa > Chordata > Amphibia > Caudata > Salamandridae > Triturus > Triturus cristatus. The sequence goes on from NC_140591.1 coordinate 1,088,847,124, forward strand.
CATTAAAATGACTCTAAACACACTTATTTTAGTTACAAAAGTGATAATTGACATGTAATAGTCATTTACAGTCAAAAACTTACACAATAAAAAACTTACCAATTCTGACCATCTGGAGAATGTTCGACAGGTCACGGGTCATCATTTTTCATCCGGAAATTGTTTTTTTTGGACTGTAGAAAAATGTATTCAAAATGTCATTTGGATTGTGCCTCATGTTGAATAACTACTTTTTAAAGCCTCAATGTGACCAACATTGCCATTTTTACAGACCTTTTCTCCTACTCAGAAGCTTCTATTTTGACCAATTTCAGGCATTAATATGACTCTAAACACACTTCTTTTAGTTCCAAAAACGATAATTCACATGCAATAGTCATTTACAGTCCAAAAATTAAACATAAAAAAATTACAATTTCTGACCATCTGGAGAAAGTTTGACAGGTCACGGGAACTGTTTTTCATCAGAAAATTGATTTTTTGGACTGTAGAAAAATGTATTCAAAATGTCATTTGGATTGAGCCTCATGTTGAATAACTACTTTTTAAAGCCTCAATTTGACCAAAATTGCCATTTTTACAGACTTTTTATCCTACTCAAAAGCTTCTATTTCGACAAATTTCAGGCATTAAAATGACTCTAAACACACTTATTTTAGTTACAAAAGTGATAATTCACATGCAATAGTCATTTACAGTCAAAAAATCAAACATAAAAAAATTACAATTTCTGACCATCTGGAGAAAGTTCGACAGGTCACGGGTCACTGTTTTTCATCAGAAAATGGATTTTTTGGACTGTAGAAAAATTCATTCAAAATGTCATTTGGATTGAGCCTCATGTTGACTAACCACTTTTTAACGCCTCAATGTGACCAAAATTGCCATTTTTACAGACTTTTTCTCCTACTCAGAAGCTTCTATTTCTACCAATTTCAGGCATTAAAAAGACTCTAAACACACTTATTTTAGTTACAAAAGTGATAATTCACATACAATAGTCATTTACAGTCAAAAACTTAAACAATAAAAAATTACCAATTCTGACCATCTGGAGCATGTTCAACAGGTCACGGGACACTGTTTTTCATCAGAAAATAGTTTTTTTTTACTTTAGAAAAATGTATTCAAAATGTCATTTGGATTGAGCCTCATGTTGAATAACTACTTTTTAAAGCCCCAATTTGACCAAAATTGCCATTTTTACAGACTTTTTCTCCTACTCAAAAGCTTCTATTTCGACCAATTTCAGGCATTTAAATGACTCTAAACAAACTTATTATAGTTCCAAAAGTGATAATTAACATGCAATAGTCATTTACAGTCAAAAAATGAAACATAAAAAAATTACAATTTCTGACCATCTGGAGAAAGTTCGACAGGTCACGGGTCACCGTTTTTCATCAGAAAATGGATTTTTTGGACTGTAGAAAAATGTATTCAAAATATCATTTGGATTGAGACTCATGTTGAATAACTACTTTTTAAAGCCTCAATGTGACCAAAATTGCCATTTTTACAGACTTTTTCTCCTACTCAAAAGCTTCTATTTCTACCAATTTCAGGCATTAAAAGGACTCTAAACACACTTATTTTAGTTACAAAAGTGATAATTCACATGTAATAGTCATTTACAGTCAAAAACTTAAACATAAAAAAATTACAATTTCTGACCATCTGGAGAAAGTTCGACAGGTCACGGGTCACCGTTTTTCATCAGAAAATGGATTTTTTGGACTGTAGAAAAATGTATTCAAAATATCATTTGGATTGAGACTCATGTTGAATAACTACTTTTTAAAGCCTCAATGTGACCAAAATTGCCATTTTTACAGACTTTTTCTCCTACTCAAAAGCTTCTATTTCTACCAATTTCAGGCATTAAAAGGACTCTAAACAAACTTATTATAGTTCCAAAAGTGATAATTAACATGCAATAGTCATTTACAGTCAAAAAATTAAACATAAAAAAATTACAATTTCTGACCATCTGGAGAAAGTTCGACAGGTCACGGGTCACCGTTTTTCATCAGAAAATGGATTTTTTGGACTGTAGAAAAATGTATTCAAAATATCATTTGGATTGAGACTCATGTTGAATAACTACTTTTTAAAGCCTCAATGTGACCAAAATTGCCATTTTTACAGACTTTTTCTCCTACTCAAAAGCTTCTATTTCGACCAATTTCAGGCAATTAAATGACTCTAAACACACGTATTTTAGTTCTAAAAGTGACAATTCACATGCAATAGTCATTTACAGTCAAAAAATTAAACATAAAAAAATTACAATTTCTGACCATCTGGAGAAAGTTCGACAGGTCACGGGAACTGTTTTTCATCAGAAAATTGATTTTTTGGACTGTAGAAAAATGGATTCAAAATGTCATTTGGATTGAGCCTCATGTTGAATAACTACTTTTTAAAGCCCCAATTTGACCAAAATTGCCATTTTTACAGACTTTTTCTCCTACTAAAAAGCTTCTATTTTGAACAATTTCAGGCATTTAAAAGACTGTAAACACACTTATTTTAGTTACAAAAGTGATAATTCACATGCAATAGTCATTTACAGTCAAAAAATTATACATAAAAAAATTACAATTTCTGACCATCTGGAGAAAGTTCGACAGGTCACGGGTGATCGTTTTTCATCAGAAAATAGTTTTTTGGGACTTTAGAAAAATGTATTCAAAATGTCATTTGGATTGTGCCTCATGTTGAATAACTACTTTTTAAAGCCTCCATGTGACCAAAATTGCCATTTTTACAGACTTTTTCTCCTACTAAAAAGCTTCTATTTCGAACAATTTCAGGCATTTAAAAGACTCTAAACACACTTATTTTAGTTACAAAAGTGATAATTGACATGTAATAATCATTTACAGTCAAAAACTTACACAATAAAAAATTACCAATTCTGACCATCTGGAGAATGTTCGACAGGTCACGGGACACTGTTTTTAATCGAAAAATTGATTTTTTTGACTTTAGGAAAATGTATTCAAAATGTCATTTGGATTGTGTCTCATGTTGAATAACTACTTTTTAAAGCCCCAATTTGACCAAAATTGCCATTTTTACAGACTTTTTCTCCTACTCAAAAGCTTCTATTTCGACCAATTTCAGGCAATTAAATGACTCTAAACACACTTATTTTAGTTCCAAAAGTGATAATTAACATGCAATAGTCATTTACAGTCAAAAACTTAAACAATAAAAAATTACCAATTCTGACCATCTGGAGAATGTTCGACAGGTCACGGGTCATCATTTTTCATCCGGAAATTGTTTTTTTTGGACTGTAGAAAAATGTATTCAAAATGTCATTTGGATTGTGCCTCATGTTGAATAACTACTTTTTAAAGCCTCAATGTGACCAAAATTGCCATTTTTACAGACCTTTTCTCCTACTCAGAAGCTTCTATTTTGACCAATTTCAGGCATTAATATGACTCTAAACACACTTCTTTTAGTTCCAAAAACGATAATTCACATGCAATAGTCATTTACAGTCCAAAAATTAAACATAAAAAAATTACAATTTCTGACCATCTGGAGAAAGTTTGACAGGTCACGGGAACTGTTTTTCATCAGAAAATTGATTTTTTGGACTGTAGAAAAATGTATTCAAAATGTCATTTGGATTGAGCCTCATGTTGAATAACTACTTTTTAAAGCCTCAATTTGACCAAAATTGCCATTTTTACAGACTTTTTATCCTACTCAAAAGCTTCTATTTCGACAAATTTCAGGCATTAAAATGACTCTAAACACACTTATTTTAGTTACAAAAGTGATAATTCACATGCAATAGTCATTTACAGTCAAAAAATCAAACATAAAAAAATTACAATTTCTGACCATCTGGAGAAAGTTCGACAGGTCACGGGTCACTGTTTTTCATCAGAAAATGGATTTTTTGGACTGTAGAAAAATTCATTCAAAATGTCATTTGGATTGAGCCTCATGTTGACTAACCACTTTTTAACGCCTCAATGTGACCAAAATTGCCATTTTTACAGACTTTTTCTCCTACTCAGAAGCTTCTATTTCTACCAATTTCAGGCATTAAAAAGACTCTAAACACACTTATTTTAGTTACAAAAGTGATAATTCACATACAATAGTCATTTACAGTCAAAAACTTAAACAATAAAAAATTACCAATTCTGACCATCTGGAGCATGTTCAACAGGTCACGGGACACTGTTTTTCATCAGAAAATAGATTTTTTTTACTTTAGAAAAATGTATTCAAAATGTCATTTGGATTGAGCCTCATGTTGAATAACTACTTTTTAAAGCCCCAATTTGACCAAAATTGCCATTTTTACAGACTTTTTCTCCTACTCAAAAGCTTCTATTTCGACCAATTTCAGGCATTTAAATGACTCTAAACAAACTTATTATAGTTCCAAAAGTGATAATTAACATGCAATAGTCATTTACAGTCAAAAAATGAAACATAAAAAAATTACAATTTCTGACCATCTGGAGAAAGTTCGACAGGTCACGGGTCACCGTTTTTCATCAGAAAATGGATTTTTTGGACTGTAGAAAAATGTATTCAAAATATCATTTGGATTGAGACTCATGTTGAATAACTACTTTTTAAAGCCTCAATGTGACCAAAATTGCCATTTTTACAGACTTTTTCTCCTACTCAAAAGCTTCTATTTCTACCAATTTCAGGCATTAAAAGGACTCTAAACACACTTATTTTAGTTACAAAAGTGATAATTCACATGTAATAGTCATTTACAGTCAAAAACTTAAACATAAATAAATTACAATTTCTGACCATCTGGAGAAAGTTCGACAGGTCACGGGTCACCGTTTTTCATCAGAAAATGGATTTTTTGGACTGTAGAAAAATGTATTCAAAATATCATTTGGATTGAGACTCATGTTGAATAACTACTTTTTAAAGCCTCAATGTGACCAAAATTGCCATTTTTACAGACTTTTTCTCCTACTCAAAAGCTTCTATTTCGACCAATTTCAGGCAATTAAATGACTCTAAACACACGTATTTTAGTTCTAAAAGTGACAATTCACATGCAATAGTCATTTACAGTCAAAAAATGAAACATAAAAAAATTACAATTTCTGACCATCTGGAGAAAGTTCGACAGGTCACGGGTCACCGTTTTTTATCAGAAAATGGATTTTTTGGACTGTAGAAAAATGTATTCAAAATATCATTTGGATTGAGACTCATGTTGAATAACTACTTTTTAAAGCCTCAATGTGACCAAAATTGCCATTTTTACAGACTTTTTCTCCTACTCAAAAGCTTCTATTTCTACCAATTTCAGGCATTAAAATGACTCTAAACACTTATTTTAGTTACAAAAGTGATAATTGACATGTAATAGTCATTTACAGTCAAAAACTTACACAATAAAAAATTACCAATTCTGACCATCTGGAGAATGTTCGACAGGTCACGGGACACTGTTTTTAATCAGAAAATTGATTTTTTTGACTTTAGGAAAATGTATTCAAAATGTCATTTGGATTGTGCCTCATGTTGAATAACTACTTTTTAAAGCCTCAATGTGACCAAAATTGCCATTTTTACAGACTTTTTCTCCTACTCAGAAGCTTCAATTTTGACCAATTTCAGGCATTAATATGACTCTAAACACACTTCTTTTAGTTCCAAAAGTGATAATTCACATGCAATAGTCATTTACAGTCAAAAAATCAAACATAAAAAAATTACAATTCCTGAACATCTGGAGAAAGTTCGACAGGTCACGGGTCACCGTTTTTTATCAGAAAATGGATTTTTTGGACTGTAGAAAAATGTATTCAAAATATCATTTGGATTGAGACTCATGTTGAATAACTACTTTTTAAAGCCTCAATGTGACCAAAATTGCCATTTTTACAGACTTTTTCTCCTACTCAAAAGCTTCTATTTCTACCAATTTCAGGCATTAAAATGACTCTAAACACTTATTTTAGTTACAAAAGTGATAATTGACATGTAATAGTCATTTACAGTCAAAAACTTACACAATAAAAAATTACCAATTCTGACCATCTGGAGAATGTTCGACAGGTCACGGGACACTGTTTTTAATCAGAAAATTGATTTTTTTGACTTTAGGAAAATGTATTCAAAATGTCATTTGGATTGTGCCTCATGTTGAATAACTACTTTTTAAAGCCTCAATGTGACCAAAATTGCCATTTTTACAGACTTTTTCTCCTACTCAGAAGCTTCAATTTTGACCAATTTCAGGCATTAATATGACTCTAAACACACTTCTTTTAGTTCCAAAAGTGATAATTCACATGCAATAGTCATTTACAGTCAAAAAATCAAACATAAAAAAATTACAATTCCTGAACATCTGGAGAAAGTTCGACAGGTCACGGGTCACTGTTTTCCATCAGAAAATGGATTTTTTGGACTGTAGAAAAATTCATTCAACATGTCATTTGGATTGAGCCTCATGTTGACTAACCACTTTTTAACGCCTCAATGTGACCAAAATTGCCATTTTTACAGACTTTTTCTCCTACTCAGAAGCTTCTATTTCTACCAATTTCGGCCATTAAAAAGACTCTAAACACACTTATTTTAGTTACAAAAGTGATAATTCACATACAATAGTCATTTACAGTCAAAAACTTAAACAATAAAAAATTACCAATTCTGACCATCTGGAGCATGTTCAACAGGTCACGGGACACTGTTTTTCATCAGAAAATAGATTTTTTTTACTTTAGAAAAATGTATTCAAAATGTCATTTGGATTGAGCCTCATGTTGAATAACTACTTTTTAAAGCCCCAATTTGACCAAAATTGCCATTTTTACAGACTTTTTCTCCTACTCAAAAGCTTCTATTTCGACCAATTTCAGGCATTTAAATGACTCTAAACAAACTTATTATAGTTCCAAAAGTGATAATTAACATGCAATAGTCATTTACAGTCAAAAAATGAAACATAAAAAAATTACAATTTCTGACCATCTGGAGAAAGTTCGACAGGTCACGGGTCACCGTTTTTCATCAGAAAATGGATTTTTTGGACTGTAGAAAAATGTATTCAAAATATCATTTGGATTGAGACTCATGTTGAATAACTACTTTTTAAAGCCTCAATGTGACCAAAATTGCCATTTTTACAGACTTTTTCTCCTACTCAAAAGCTTCTATTTCTACCAATTTCAGGTATTAAAATGACTCTAAACACACTTATTTTAGTTACAAAAGTGATAATTCACATGTAATAGTCATTTACAGTCAAAAACTTAAACAATAAAAAATTACCAATTCTGACCATCTGGAGAATGTTCGACAGGTCACGGGTCATCATTTTTCATCCGAAAATTGTTTTTTTTGGACTGTAGAAAAATGTATTCAAAATGTCATTTGGATTGTGCCTCATGTTGAATAACTACTTTTTAAAGTCTCAATGTGACCAAAATTGCCATTTTACAGACTTTTTCTCCTACTCAAAAGCTTCTATTTCGACCAATTTCAGGCAATTAAATGACTCTAAACACACGTATTTTAGTTCCAAAAGTGACAATTCACATGCAATAGTCATTTACAGTCAAAAAATTAAACATAAAAAAATTACAATTTCTGACCATCTGGAGAAAGTTCGACAGGTCACGGGAACTGTTTTTCATCAGAAAATTGATTTTTTGGACTGTAGAAAAATGGATTCAAAATGTCATTTGGATTGAGCCTCATGTTGAATAACTACTTTTTAAAGCCCCAATTTGACCAAAATTGCCATTTTTACAGACTTTTTCTCCTACTCAAAAGCTTCTATTTCGACCAATTTCAGGCAATTAAATGACTCTAAACACACTTATTTTAGTTCCAAAAGTGATAATTAACATGCAATAGTCATTTACAGTCAAAAACTTAAACAATAAAAAATTACCAATTCTGACCATCTGGAGAATGTTCGACAGGTCACGGGTCATCATTTTTCATCCGGAAATTGTTTTTTTTGGACTGTAGAAAAATGTATTCAAAATGTCATTTGGATTGTGCCTCATGTTGAATAACTACTTTTTAAAGCCTCAATGTGACCAAAATTGCCATTTTTACAGACCTTTTCTCCTACTCAGAAGCTTCTATTTTGACCAATTTCAGGCATTAATATGACTCTAAACACACTTCTTTTAGTTCCAAAAACGATAATTCACATGCAATAGTCATTTACAGTCCAAAAATTAAACATAAAAAAATTACAATTTCTGACCATCTGGAGAAAGTTTGACAGGTCACGGGAACTGTTTTTCATCAGAAAATTGATTTTTTGGACTGTAGAAAAATGTATTCAAAATGTCATTTGGATTGAGCCTCATGTTGAATAACTACTTTTTAAAGCCTCAATTTGACCAAAATTGCCATTTTTACAGACTTTTTATCCTACTCAAAAGCTTCTATTTCGACAAATTTCAGGCATTAAAATGACTCTAAACACACTTATTTTAGTTACAAAAGTGATAATTCACATGCAATAGTCATTTACAGTCAAAAAATCAAACATAAAAAAATTACAATTTCTGACCATCTGGAGAAAGTTCGACAGGTCACGGGTCACTGTTTTTCATCAGAAAATTGATTTTTTGGACTGTAGAAAAATTCATTCAAAATGTCATTTGGATTGAGCCTCATGTTGACTAACCACTTTTTAACGCCTCAATGTGACCAAAATTGCCATTTTTACAGACTTTTTCTCCTACTCAGAAGCTTCTATTTCTACCAATTTCAGGCATTAAAAAGACTCTAAACACACTTATTTTAGTTACAAAAGTGATAATTCACATACAATAGTCATTTACAGTCAAAAACTTAAACAATAAAAAATTACCAATTCTGACCATCTGGAGCATGTTCAACAGGTCACGGGACACTGTTTTTCATCAGAAAATAGATTTTTTTTACTTTAGAAAAATGTATTCAAAATGTCATTTGGATTGAGCCTCATGTTGAATAACTACTTTTTAAAGCCCCAATTTGACCAAAATTGCCATTTTTACAGACTTTTTCTCCTACTCAAAAGCTTCTATTTCGACCAATTTCAGGCATTTAAATGACTCTAAACAAACTTATTATAGTTCCAAAAGTGATAATTAACATGCAATAGTCATTTACAGTCAAAAAATGAAACATAAAAAAATTACAATTTCTGACCATCTGGAGAAAGTTCGACAGGTCACGGGTCACCGTTTTTCATCAGAAAATGGATTTTTTGGACTGTAGAAAAATGTATTCAAAATATCATTTGGATTGAGACTCATGTTGAATAACTACTTTTTAAAGCCTCAATGTGACCAAAATTGCCATTTTTACAGACTTTTTCTCCTACTCAAAAGCTTCTATTTCTACCAATTTCAGGCATTAAAAGGACTCTAAACACACTTATTTTAGTTACAAAAGTGATAATTCACATGTAATAGTCATTTACAGTCAAAAACTTAAACATAAATAAATTACAATTTCTGACCATCTGGAGAAAGTTCGACAGGTCACGGGTCACCGTTTTTCATCAGAAAATGGATTTTTTGGACTGTAGAAAAATGTATTCAAAATATCATTTGGATTGAGACTCATGTTGAATAACTACTTTTTAAAGCCTCAATGTGACCAAAATTGCCATTTTTACAGACTTTTTCTCCTACTCAAAAGCTTCTATTTCGACCAATTTCAGGCAATTAAATGACTCTAAACACACGTATTTTAGTTCTAAAAGTGACAATTCACATGCAATAGTCATTTACAGTCAAAAAATTAAACATAAAAAAATTACAATTTCTGACCATCTGGAGAAAGTTCGACAGGTCACGGGAACTGTTTTTCATCAGAAAATTGATTTTTTGGACTGTAGAAAAATGGATTCAAAATGTCATTTGGATTGAGCCTCATGTTGAATAACTACTTTTTAAAGCCCCAATTTGACCAAAATTGCCATTTTTACAGACTTTTTCTCCTACTAAAAAGCTTCTATTTTGAACAATTTCAGGCATTTAAAAGACTGTAAACACACTTATTTTAGTTCCAAAAGTGATAATTATCATGCAATAGTCATTTACAGTCAAAAAATGAAACATAAAAAAATTACAATTTCTGACCATCTGGAGAAAGTTCGACAGGTCACGGGTCACCGTTTTTTATCAGAAAATGGATTTTTTGGACTGTAGAAAAATGTATTCAAAATATCATTTGGATTGAGACTCATGTTGAATAACTACTTTTTAAAGCCTCAATGTGACCAAAATTGCCATTTTTACAGACTTTTTCTCCTACTCAAAAGCTTCTATTTCTACCAATTTCAGGCATTAAAATGACTCTAAACACTTATTTTAGTTACAAAAGTGATAATTGACATGTAATAGTCATTTACAGTCAAAAACTTACACAATAAAAAATTACCAATTCTGACCATCTGGAGAATGTTCGACAGGTCACGGGACACTGTTTTTAATCAGAAAATTGATTTTTTTGACTTTAGGAAAATGTATTCAAAATGTCATTTGGATTGTGCCTCATGTTGAATAACTACTTTTTAAAGCCTCAATGTGACCAAAATTGCCATTTTTACAGACTTTTTCTCCTACTCAGAAGCTTCAATTTTGACCAATTTCAGGCATTAATATGACTCTAAACACACTTCTTTTAGTTCCAAAAGTGATAATTCACATGCAATAGTCATTTACAGTCAAAAAATCAAACATAAAAAAATTACAATTCCTGAACATCTGGAGAAAGTTCGACAGGTCACGGGTCACTGTTTTCCATCAGAAAATGGATTTTTTGGACTGTAGAAAAATTCATTCAACATGTCATTTGGATTGAGCCTCATGTTGACTAACCACTTTTTAACGCCTCAATGTGACCAAAATTGCCATTTTTACAGACTTTTTCTCCTACTCAGAAGCTTCTATTTCTACCAATTTCGGCCATTAAAAAGACTCTAAACACACTTATTTTAGTTACAAAAGTGATAATTCACATACAATAGTCATTTACAGTCAAAAACTTAAACAATAAAAAATTACCAATTCTGACCATCTGGAGCATGTTCAACAGGTCACGGGACACTGTTTTTCATCAGAAAATAGATTTTTTTTACTTTAGAAAAATGTATTCAAAATGTCATTTGGATTGAGCCTCATGTTGAATAACTACTTTTTAAAGCCCCAATTTGACCAAAATTGCCATTTTTACAGACTTTTTCTCCTACTCAAAAGCTTCTATTTCGACCAATTTCAGGCATTTAAATGACTCTAAACAAACTTATTATAGTTCCAAAAGTGATAATTAACATGCAATAGTCATTTACAGTCAAAAAATGAAACATAAAAAAATTACAATTTCTGACCATCTGGAGAAAGTTCGACAGGTCACGGGTCACCGTTTTTCATCAGAAAATGGATTTTTTGGACTGTAGAAAAATGTATTCAAAATATCATTTGGATTGAGACTCATGTTGAATAACTACTTTTTAAAGCCTCAATGTGACCAAAATTGCCATTTTTACAGACTTTTTCTCCTACTCAAAAGCTTCTATTTCTACCAATTTCAGGTATTAAAATGACTCTAAACACACTTATTTTAGTTACAAAAGTGATAATTCACATGTAATAGTCATTTACAGTCAAAAACTTAAACAATAAAAAATTACCAATTCTGACCATCTGGAGAATGTTCGACAGGTCACGGGTCATCATTTTTCATCCGAAAATTGTTTTTTTTGGACTGTAGAAAAATGTATTCAAAATGTCATTTGGATTGTGCCTCATGTTGAATAACTACTTTTTAAAGTCTCAATGTGACCAAAATTGCCATTTTACAGACTTTTTCTCCTACTCAAAAGCTTCTATTTCGACCAATTTCAGGCAATTAAATGACTCTAAACACACGTATTTTAGTTCCAAAAGTGACAATTCACATGCAATAGTCATTTACAGTCAAAAAATTATACGTAAAAAAATTACAATTTCTGACCATCTGGAGAAAGTTCGACAGGTCACGGGTGATCGTTTTTCATCAGAAAATAGTTTTTTGGGACTTTAGAAAAATGTATTCAAAATGTCATTTGGATTGTGCCTCATGTTGAATAACTACTTTTTAAAGCCTCCATGTGACCAAAATTGCCATTTTTACAGACTTTTTCTCCTACTAAAAAGCTTCTATTTCGAACAATTTCAGGCATTTAAAAGACTCTAAACACACTTATTTTAGTTACAAAAGTGATAATTAACATGCAATAGTCATTTACAGTCAAAAAATTAAACATAAAAAAATTACAATTTCTGACCATCTGGAGAAAGTTCGACAGGCACGGGTCACCGTTTTTCATCACAAAATGGATTTTTTGGACTGTAGAAAAATTCATTCAGAATGTCATTTGGATTGAGCCTCATGTTGACTAACCACTTTTTAACGCCTCAATGTGACCAAAATTGCCATTTTTACAGACTTTTTCTCCTACTCAAAAGCTTCTTTTCGACCAATTTCAGGCATTTAAATGCCTCTAAACAAACTTATTTTAGTTCCAAAAGTGATAATTAACATGCAATAGTCATTTACAGTAAAAAAATTGAATATGAAAAAATTACAATTTCTGACCATCTGGAGAAAGTTCGACAGGTCACGGGTCACCGTTTTTTATCAGAAAATGGATTTTTTGGACTGTAGAAAAATGTATTCAAAATATCATTTGGATTGAGACTCATGTTGAATAACTACTTTTTAAAGCCTCAATGTGACCAAAATTGCCATTTTTACAGACTTTTTCTCCTACTCAAAAGCTTCTATTTCTACCAATTTCAGGCATTAAAATGACTCTAAACACTTACTATAGTTACAAAAGTGATAATTGACATGTAATAGTCATTTACAGTCAAAAACTTACACAATAAAAAATTACCAATTCTGACCATCTGGAGAATGTTCGACAGGTCACGGGACACTGTTTTTAATCAGAAAATTGATTTTTTTGACTTTAGGAAAATGTATTCAAAATGTCATTTGGATTGTGCCTCATGTTGAATAACTACTTTTTAAAGCCTCAATGTGACCAAAATTGCCATTTTTACAGACTTTTTCTCCTACTCAGAAGCTTCAATTTTGACCAATTTCAGGCATTAATATGACTCTAAACACACTTCTTTTAGTTCCAAAAGTGATAATTCACATGCAATAGTCATTTACAGTCAAAAAATCAAACATAAAAAAATTACAATTCCTGAACATCTGGAGAAAGCTCGACAGGTCACGGGTCACTGTTTTCCATCAGAAAATGGATTTTTTGGACTGTAGAAAAATTCATTCAACATGTCATTTGGATTGAGCCTCATGTTGACTAACCACTTTTTAACGCCTCAATGTGACCAAAATTGCCATTTTTACAGACTTTTTCTCCTACTCAGAAGCTTCTATTTCTACCAATTTCGGCCATTAAAAAGACTCTAAACACACTTATTTTAGTTACAAAAGTGATAATTCACATACAATAGTCATTTACAGTCAAAAACTTAAACAATAAAAAATTACCAATTCTGACCATCTGGAGCATGTTCAACAGGTCACGGGACACTGTTTTTCATCAGAAAATAGATTTTTTTTACTTTAGAAAAATGTATTCAAAATGTCATTTGGATTGAGCCTCATGTTGAATAACTACTTTTTAAAGCCCCAATTTGACCAAAATTGCCATTTTTACAGACTTTTTCTCCTACTCAAAAGCTTCTATTTCGACCAATTTCAGGCATTTAAATGACTCTAAACAAACTTATTATAGTTCCAAAAGTGATAATTAACATGCAATAGTCATTTACAGTCAAAAAATGAAACATAAAAAAATTACAATTTCTGACCATCTGGAGAAAGTTCGACAGGTCACGGGTCACCGTTTTTCATCAGAAAATGGATTTTTTGGACTGTAGAAAAATGTATTCAAAATATCATTTGGATTGAGACTCATGTTGAATAACTACTTTTTAAAGCCTCAATGTGACCAAAATTGCCATTTTTACAGACTTTTTCTCCTACTCAAAAGCTTCTATTTCTACCAATTTCAGGTATTAAAATGACTCTAAACACACTTATTTTAGTTACAAAAGTGATAATTCACATGTAATAGTCATTTACAGTCAAAAACTTAAACAATAAAAAATTACCAATTCTGACCATCTGGAGAATGTTCGACAGGTCACGGGTCATCATTTTTCATCCGAAAATTGTTTTTTTTGGACTGTAGAAAAATGTATTCAAAATGTCATTTGGATTGTGCCTCATGTTGAATAACTACTTTTTAAAGTCTCAATGTGACCAAAATTGCCATTTTACAGACTTTTTCTCCTACTCAAAAGCTTCTATTTCGACCAATTTCAGGCAATTAAATGACTCTAAACACACGTATTTTAGTTCCAAAAGTGACAATTCACATGCAATAGTCATTTACAGTCAAAAAATTATACGTAAAAAAATTACAATTTCTGACCATCTGGAGAAAGTTCGACAGGTCACGGGTGATCGTTTTTCATCAGAAAATAGTTTTTTGGGACTTTAGAAAAATGTATTCAAAATGTCATTTGGATTGTGCCTCATGTTGAATAACTACTTTTTAAAGCCTCCATGTGACCAAAATTGCCATTTTTACAGACTTTTTCTCCTACTAAAAAGCTTCTATTTCGAACAATTTCAGGCATTTAAAAGACTCTAAACACACTTATTTTAGTTACAAAAGTGATAATTAACATGCAATAGTCATTTACAGTCAAAAAATTAAACATAAAAAAATTACAATTTCTGACCATCTGGAGAAAGTTCGACAGGCACGGGTCACCGTTTTTCATCACAAAATGGATTTTTTGGACTGTAGAAAAATTCATTCAGAATGTCATTTGGATTGAGCCTCATGTTGACTAACCACTTTTTAACGCCTCAATGTGACCAAAATTGCCATTTTTACAGACTTTTTCTCCTACTCAAAAGCTTCTATTTCGACCAATTTCAGGCATTTAAATGCCTCTAAACAAACTTATTTTAGTTCCAAAAGTGATAATTAACATGCAATAGTCATTTACAGTAAAAAAATTGAATATGAAAAAATTACAATTTCTGACCATCTGGAGAAAGTTCGACAGGTCACGGGTCACCGTTTTTTATCAGAAAATGGATTTTTTGGACTGTAGAAAAATGTATTCAAAATATCATTTGGATTGAGACTCATGTTGAATAACTACTTTTTAAAGCCTCAATGTGACCAAAATTGCCATTTTTACAGACTTTTTCTCCTACTCAAAAGCTTCTATTTCTACCAATTTCAGGCATTAAAATGACTCTAAACACACTTATTTTAGTTACAAAAGTGATAATTGACATGTAATAGTCATTTACAGTCAAAAACTTACACAATAAAAAACTTACCAATTCTGACCATCTGGAGAATGTTCGACAGGTCACGGGTCATCATTTTTCATCCGGAAATTGTTTTTTTTGGACTGTAGAAAAATGTATTCAAAATGTCATTTGGATTGTGCCTCATGTTGAATAACTACTTTTTAAAGCCTCAATGTGACCAAAATTGCCATTTTTACAGACCTTTTCTCCTACTCAGAAGCTTCTATTTTGACCAATTTCAGGCATTAATATGACTCTAAACACACTTCTTTTAGTTCCAAAAACGATAATTCACATGCAATAGTCATTTACAGTCCAAAAATTAAACATAAAAAAATTACAATTTCTGACCATCTGGAGAAAGTTTGACAGGTCACGGGAACTGTTTTTCATCAGAAAATTGATTTTTTGGACTGTAGAAAAATGTATTCAAAATGTCATTTGGATTGAGCCTCATGTTGAATAACTACTTTTTAAAGCCTCAATTTGACCAAAATTGCCATTTTTACAGACTTTTTATCCTACTCAAAAGCTTCTATTTCGACAAATTTCAGGCATTAAAATGACTCTAAACACACTTATTTTAGTTACAAAAGTGATAATTCACATGCAATAGTCATTTACAGTCAAAAAATCAAACATAAAAAAATTACAATTTCTGACCATCTGGAGAAAGTTCGACAGGTCACGGGTCACTGTTTTTCATCAGAAAATGGATTTTTTGGACTGTAGAAAAATTCATTCAAAATGTCATTTGGATTGAGCCTCATGTTGACTAACCACTTTTTAACGCCTCAATGTGACCAAAATTGCCATTTTTACAGACTTTTTCTCCTACTCAGAAGCTTCTATTTCTACCAATTTCAGGCATTAAAAAGACTCTAAACACACTTATTTTAGTTACAAAAGTGATAATTCACATACAATAGTCATTTACAGTCAAAAACTTAAACAATAAAAAATTACCAATTCTGACCATCTGGAGCATGTTCAACAGGTCACGGGACACTGTTTTTCATCAGAAAATAGATTTTTTTTACTTTAGAAAAATGTATTCAAAATGTCATTTGGATTGAGCCTCATGTTGAATAACTACTTTTTAAAGCCCCAATTTGACCAAAATTGCCATTTTTACAGACTTTTTCTCCTACTCAAAAGCTTCTATTTCGACCAATTTCAGGCATTTAAATGACTCTAAACAAACTTATTATAGTTCCAAAAGTGATAATTAACATGCAATAGTCATTTACAGTCAAAAAATGAAACATAAAAAAATTACAATTTCTGACCATCTGGAGAAAGTTCGACAGGTCACGGGTCACCGTTTTTCATCAGAAAATGGATTTTTTGGACTGTAGAAAAATGTATTCAAAATATCATTTGGATTGAGACTCATGTTGAATAACTACTTTTTAAAGCCTCAATGTGACCAAAATTGCCATTTTTACAGACTTTTTCTCCTACTCAAAAGCTTCTATTTCTACCAATTTCAGGCATTAAAAGGACTCTAAACACACTTATTTTAGTTACAAAAGTGATAATTCACATGTAATAGTCATTTACAGTCAAAAACTTAAACATAAAAAAAATTACAATTTCTGACCATCTGGAGAAAGTTCGACAGGTCACGGGTCACTGTTTTTCATCAGAAAATGGATTTTTTGGACTGTAGAAAAATGTATTCAAAATATCATTTGGATTGAGACTCATGTTGAATAACTACTTTTTAAAGCCTCAATGTGACCAAAATTGCCATTTTTACAGACTTTTTCTCCTACTCAAAAGCTTCTATTTCTACCAATTTCAGGCATTAAAAGGACTCTAAACAAACTTATTATAGTTCCAAAAGTGATAATTAACATGCAATAGTCATTTACAGTCAAAAAATTAAACATAAAAAAATTACAATTTCTGACCATCTGGAGAAAGTTCGACAGGTCACGGGTCACCGTTTTTCATCAGAAAATGGATTTTTTGGACTGTAGAAAAATGTATTCAAAATATCATTTGGATTGAGACTCATGTTGAATAACTACTTTTTAAAGCCTCAATGTGACCAAAATTGCCATTTTTACAGACTTTTTCTCCTACTCAAAAGCTTCTATTTCGACCAATTTCAGGCAATTAAATGACTCTAAACACACGTATTTTAGTTCTAAAAGTGACAATTCACATGCAATAGTCATTTACAGTCAAAAAATTAAACATAAAAAAATTACAATTTCTGACCATCTGGAGAAAGTTCGACAGGTCACGGGAACTGTTTTTCATCAGAAAATTGATTTTTTGGACTGTAGAAAAATGGATTCAAAATGTCATTTGGATTGAGCCTCATGTTGAATAACTACTTTTTAAAGCCCCAATTTGACCAAAATTGCCATTTTTACAGACTTTTTCTCCTACTAAAAAGCTTCTATTTTGAACAATTTCAGGCATTTAAAAGACTGTAAACACACTTATTTTAGTTACAAAAGTGATAATTCACATGCAATAGTCATTTACAGTCAAAAAATTATACATAAAAAAATTACAATTTCTGACCATCTGGAGAAAGTTCGACAGGTCACGGGTGATCGTTTTTCATCAGAAAATAGTTTTTTGGGACTTTAGAAAAATGTATTCAAAATGTCATTTGGATTGTGCCTCATGTTGAATAACTACTTTTTAAAGCCTCCATGTGACCAAAATTGCCATTTTTACAGACTTTTTCTCCTACTAAAAAGCTTCTATTTCGAACAATTTCAGGCATTTAAAAGACTCTAAACACACTTATTTTAGTTACAAAAGTGATAATTGACATGTAATAGTCATTTACAGTCAAAAACTTACACAATAAAAAATTACCAATTCTGACCATCTGGAGAATGTTCGACAGGTCACGGGACACTGTTTTTAATCGAAAAATTGATTTTTTTGACTTTAGGAAAATGTATTCAAAATGTCATTTGGATTGTGTCTCATGTTGAATAACTACTTTTTAAAGCCCCAATTTGACCAAAATTGCCATTTTTACAGACTTTTTCTCCTACTCAAAAGCTTCTATTTCGACCAATTTCAGGCAATTAAATGACTCTAAACACACTTATTTTAGTTCCAAAAGTGATAATTAACATGCAATAGTCATTTACAGTCAAAAACTTAAACAATAAAAAATTACCAATTCTGACCATCTGGAGAATGTTCGACAGGTCACGGGTCATCATTTTTCATCCGGAAATTGTTTTTTTTGGACTGTAGAAAAATGTATTCAAAATGTCATTTGGATTGTGCCTCATGTTGAATAACTACTTTTTAAAGCCTCAATGTGACCAAAATTGCCATTTTTACAGACCTTTTCTCCTACTCAGAAGCTTCTATTTTGACCAATTTCAGGCATTAATATGACTCTAAACACACTTCTTTTAGTTCCAAAAACGATAATTCACATGCAATAGTCATTTACAGTCCAAAAATTAAACATAAAAAAATTACAATTTCTGACCATCTGGAGAAAGTTTGACAGGTCACGGGAACTGTTTTTCATCAGAAAATTGATTTTTTGGACTGTAGAAAAATGTATTCAAAATGTCATTTGGATTGAGCCTCATGTTGAATAACTACTTTTTAAAGCCTCAATTTGACCAAAATTGCCATTTTTACAGACTTTTTATCCTACTCAAAAGCTTCTATTTCGACAAATTTCAGGCATTAAAATGACTCTAAACACACTTATTTTAGTTACAAAAGTGATAATTCACATGCAATAGTCATTTACAGTCAAAAAATCAAACATAAAAAAATTACAATTTCTGACCATCTGGAGAAAGTTCGACAGGTCACGGGTCACTGTTTTTCATCAGAAAATGGATTTTTTGGACTGTAGAAAAATTCATTCAAAATGTCATTTGGATTGAGCCTCATGTTGACTAACCACTTTTTAACGCCTCAATGTGACCAAAATTGCCATTTTTACAGACTTTTTCTCCTACTCAGAAGCTTCTATTTCTACCAATTTCAGGCATTAAAAAGACTCTAAACACACTTATTTTAGTTACAAAAGTGATAATTCACATACAATAGTCATTTACAGTCAAAAACTTAAACAATAAAAAATTACCAATTCTGACCATCTGGAGCATGTTCAACAGGTCACGGGACACTGTTTTTCATCAGAAAATAGATTTTTTTTACTTTAGAAAAATGTATTCAAAATGTCATTTGGATTGAGCCTCATGTTGAATAACTACTTTTTAAAGCCCCAATTTGACCAAAATTGCCATTTTTACAGACTTTTTCTCCTACTCAAAAGCTTCTATTTCGACCAATTTCAGGCATTTAAATGACTCTAAACAAACTTATTATAGTTCCAAAAGTGATAATTAACATGCAATAGTCATTTACAGTCAAAAAATGAAACATAAAAAAATTACAATTTCTGACCATCTGGAGAAAGTTCGACAGGTCACGGGTCACCGTTTTTCATCAGAAAATGGATTTTTTGGACTGTAGAAAAATGTATTCAAAATATCATTTGGATTGAGACTCATGTTGAATAACTACTTTTTAAAGCCTCAATGTGACCAAAATTGCCATTTTTACAGACTTTTTCTCCTACTCAAAAGCTTCTATTTCTACCAATTTCAGGCATTAAAAGGACTCTAAACACACTTATTTTAGTTACAAAAGTGATAATTCACATGTAATAGTCATTTACAGTCAAAAACTTAAACATAAATAAATTACAATTTCTGACCATCTGGAGAAAGTTCGACAGGTCACGGGTCACCGTTTTTCATCAGAAAATGGATTTTTTGGACTGTAGAAAAATGTATTCAAAATATCATTTGGATTGAGACTCATGTTGAATAACTACTTTTTAAAGCCTCAATGTGACCAAAATTGCCATTTTTACAGACTTTTTCTCCTACTCAAAAGCTTCTATTTCGACCAATTTCAGGCAATTAAATGACTCTAAACACACGTATTTTAGTTCTAAAAGTGACAATTCACATGCAATAGTCATTTACAGTCAAAAAATTAAACATAAAAAAATTACAATTTCTGACCATCTGGAGAAAGTTCGACAGGTCACGGGAACTGTTTTTCATCAGAAAATTGATTTTTTGGACTGTAGAAAAATGGATTCAAAATGTCATTTGGATTGAGCCTCATGTTGAATAACTACTTTTTAAAGCCCCAATTTGACCAAAATTGCCATTTTTACAGACTTTTTCTCCTACTAAAAAGCTTCTATTTTGAACAATTTCAGGCATTTAAAAGACTGTAAACACACTTATTTTAGTTCCAAAAGTGATAATTATCATGCAATAGTCATTTACAGTCAAAAAATGAAACATAAAAAAATTACAATTTCTGACCATCTGGAGAAAGTTCGACAGGTCACGGGTCACCGTTTTTTATCAGAAAATGGATTTTTTGGACTGTAGAAAAATGTATTCAAAATATCATTTGGATTGAGACTCATGTTGAATAACTACTTTTTAAAGCCTCAATGTGACCAAAATTGCCATTTTTACAGACTTTTTCTCCTACTCAAAAGCTTCTATTTCTACCAATTTCAGGCATTAAAATGACTCTAAACACTTATTTTAGTTACAAAAGTGATAATTGACATGTAATAGTCATTTACAGTCAAAAACTTACACAATAAAAAATTACCAATTCTGACCATCTGGAGAATGTTCGACAGGTCACGGGACACTGTTTTTAATCAGAAAATTGATTTTTTTGACTTTAGGAAAATGTATTCAAAATGTCATTTGGATTGTGTCTCATGTTGAATAACTACTTTTTAAAGCCCCAATTTGACCAAAATTGCCATTTTTACAGACTTTTTCTCCTACTCAAAAGCTTCTATTTCGACCAATTTCAGGCAATTAAATGACTCTAAACACACTTATTTTAGTTCCAAAAGTGATAATTAACATGCAATAGTCATTTACAGTCAAAAACTTAAACAATAAAAAAATTACCAATTCTGACCATCTGGAGAATGTTCGACAGGTCACGGGTCATCATTTTTCATCCGGAAATTGTTTTTTTTGGACTGTAGAAAAATGTATTCAAAATGTCATTTGGATTGTGCCTCATGTTGAATAACTACTTTTTAAAGCCTCAATGTGACCAAAATTGCCATTTTTACAGACCTTTTCTCCTACTCAGAAGCTTCTAGTTTGACCAATTTCAGGCATTAATATGACTCTAAACACACTTCTTTTAGTTCCAAAAACGATAATTCACATGCAATAGTCATTTACAGTCCAAAAATTAAACATAAAAAAATTACAATTTCTGACCATCTGGAGAAAGTTCGACAGGTCACGGGAACTGTTTTTCATCAGAAAATTGATTTTTTGGACTGTAGAAAAACGTATTCAAAATGTCATTTGGATTGAGCCTCATGTTGAATAACTACTTTTTAAAGCCTCAATTTGACCAAAATTGCCATTTTTACAGACTTTTTATCCTACTCAAAAGCTTCTATTTCGACAAATTTCAGGCATTAAAATGACTCTAAACACACTTATTTTAGTTACAAAAGTGATAATTCACATGCAATAGTCATTTACAGTCAAAAAATCAAACATAAAAAAATTACAATTTCTGACCATCTGGAGAAAGTTCGACAGGTCACGGGTCACTGTTTTTCATCAGAAAATGGATTTTTTGGACTGTAGAAAAATTCATTCAAAATGTCTTTTGGATTGAGCCTCATGTTGACTAACCACTTTTTAACGCCTCAATGTGACCAAAATTGCCATTTTTACAGACTTTTTCTCCTACTCAGAAGCTTCTATTTCTACCAATTTCAGGCATTAAAAAGACTCTAAACACACTTATTTTAGTTACAAAAGTGATAATTCACATGCAATAGTCATTTACAGTCAAAAAATGAAACATAAAAAACATACAATTTCTGACCATCTGGAGAAAGTTCGACAGGTCACGGGTCACCATTTTTCATCAGAAAATGGATTTTTTGGACTGTAGAAAAATGTATTCAAAATATCATTTGGATTGAGACTCATGTTGAATAACTACTTTTTAAAGCCTCAATGTGACCAAAATTGCCATTTTTACAGACTTTTTCTTCTTCTCAAAAGCTTCTATTTCTACCAATTTCAGGCATTAAAAGGACTCTAAACACACTTATTTTAGTTACAAAAGTGATAATTCACATGTAATAGTCATTTACAGTCAAAAACTTAAACATAAAAAAATTACAATTTCTGACCATCTGGAGAAAGTTCGACAGGTCAATGGTCACCGTTTTTCATCAGAAAATGGATTTTTTGGACTGTAGAAAAATGTATTCAAAATATCATTTGGATTGAGACTCATGTTGAATAACTACTTTTTAAAGCCTCAATGTGACCAAAATTGCCATTTTTACAGACTTTTTCTCCTACTCAAAAGCTTCTATTTCTACCAATTTCAGGCATTAAAAGGACTCTAAACAAACTTATTATAGTTCCAAAAGTGATAATTACCATGCAATAGTCATTTACAGTCAAAAAATGAAACATAAAAAAATTACAATTTCTGACCATCTGGAGAAAGTTCGACAGGTCACGGGTCACCGTTTTTCATCAGAAAATGGATTTTTTGGACTGTAGAAAAATGTATTCAAAATATCATTTGGATTGAGACTCATGTTGAATAACTACTTTTTAAAGCCTCAATGTGACCAAAATTGCCATTTTTACAGACTTTTTCTCCTACTCAAAAGCTTCTATTTCGACCAATTTCAGGCAATTAAATGACTCTAAACACACGTATTTTAGTTCCAAAAGTGACAATTCACATGCAATAGTCATTTACAGTCAAAAAATTAAACATAAAAAAATTACAATTTCTGACCATCTGGAGAAAGTTCGATAGGTCACGGGAACTGTTTTTCATCAGAAAATTGATTTTTTGGACTGTAGAAAAATGGATTCAAAATGTCATTTGGATTGAGCCTCATGTTGAATAACTACTTTTTAAAGCCCCAATTTGACCAAAATTGCCATTTTTACAGACTTTTTCTCCTACTAAAAAGCTTCTATTTCTACCAATTTCAGGCAATTAAATGACTCTAAACACACTTATTTTAGTTCCAAAAGTGATAATTAACATGCAATAGTCATTTACAGTCAAAAACTTAAACAATAAAAAATTACCAATTCTGACCATCTGGAAAATGTTCGACAGGTCACGGGACACTGTTTTTAATCAGAAAATTGATTTTTTTGACTTTAGAAAAATGTATTCAAAATGTCATTTGGATTGTGTCTCATGATGAATAACTACTTTTTAAAGCCCCAATTTGACCAAAATTGCAATTTTTACAGACTTTTTCTCCTACTCAAAAGCTTCTATTTCGACCAATTTCAGGCAATTAAATGACTCTAAACACACTTATTTTAGTTCCAAAAGTGATAATTAACATGCAATAGTCATTTACAGTCAAAAACTTAAACAATAAAAAATTACTAATTCTGACCATCTGGAGAATGTTCGACAGGTCACGGGTCATCATTTTTCATCCGGAAATTGTTTTTTTTGGACTGTAGAAAAATGTATTCAAAATGTCATTTGGATTGTGCCTCATGTTGAATAACTACTTTTTAAAGCCTCAATGTGACCAAAATTGCAATTTTTACAGACCTTTTCTCCTACTCAGAAGCTTCTATTTTGACCAATTTCAGGCATTAATATGACTCTAAACACACTTCTTTTAGTTCCAAAAACGATAATTCACATGCAATAGTCATTTACAGTCCAAAAATTAAACATAAAAAAATTACAATTTCTGACCATCTGGAGAAAGTTCGACAGGTCACGGGAACTGTTTTTCATCAGAAAATTGATTTTTTGGACTGTAGAAAAATGTATTCAAAATGTCATTTGGATTGAGCCTCATGTTGAATAACTACTTTTTAAAGCCTCAATTTGACCAAAATTGCCATTTTTACAGACTTTTTCTCCTACTCAAAAGCTTCTATTTCAACAAATTTCAGGCATTAAAATGACTCTAAACACACTTATTTTAGTTACAAAAGTGATAATTCACATGCAATAGTCATTTACAGTCAAAAAATCAAACAATAAAAAATTACCAATTCTGACCATCTGGAGCATGTTCAACAGGTCACGGGACACTGTTTTTCATCAGAAAATAGATTTTTTTTACTTTAGAAAAATGTATTCAAAATGTCATTTGGATTGAGCCTCATGTTGAATAACTACTTTTTAAAGCCCCAATTTGACCAAAATTGCCATTTTTACAGACTTTTTCTCCTACTCAAAAGCTTCTATTTCGACCAATTTCAGGCATTTAAATGACTCTAAACAAACTTATTATAGTTCCAAAAGTGATAATTAACATGCAATAGTCATTTACAGTCAAAAAATGAAACATAAAAAAATTACAATTTCTGACCATCTGGAGAAAGTTCGACAGGTCACGGGTCACCGTTTTTCATCAGAAAATGGATTTTTGGGACTGTAGAAAAATGTATTCAAAATATCATTTGGATTGAGACTCATGTTGAATAACTACTTTTTAAAGCCTCAATGTGACCAAAATTGCCATTTTTACAGACTTTCTCTCCTACTCAAAAGCTTCTATTTCTACCAATTTCAGGCATTAAAAGGACTCTAAACACACTTATTTTAGTTACAAAAGTGATAATTCACATGTAATAGTCATTTACAGTCAAAAACTTAAACATAAAAAAATTACAATTTCTGACCATCTGGAGAAAGTTCGACAGGTCACGGGTCACCGTTTTTCATCAGAAAATGGATTTTTTGGACTGTAGAAAAATGTATTCAAAATATCATTTGGATTGAGACTCATGTTGAATAACTACTTTTTAAAGCCTCAATGTGACCAAAATTGCCATTTTTACAGACTTTTTCTCCTACTCAAAAGCTTCTATTTCGACCAATTTCAGGCAATTAAATGACTCTAAACACACGTATTTTAGTTCCAAAAGTGACAATTCACATGCAATAGTCATTTACAGTCAAAAAATTAAACATAAAAAAATTACAATTTCTGACCATCTGGAGAAAGTTCGACAGGTCACGGGAACTGTTTTTCATCAGAAAATTGATTTTTTGGACTGTAGAAAAATGGATTCAAAATGTCATTTGGATTGAGCCTCATGTTGAATAACTACTTTTTAAAGCCCCAATTTGACCAAAATTGCCATTTTTACAGACTTTTTCTCCTACTAAAAAGCTTCTATTTTGAACAATTTCAGGCATTTAAAAGACTGTAAACACACTTATTTTAGTTACAAAAGTGATAATTCACATGCAATAGTCATTTACAGTCAAAAAATTATACATAAAAAAATTACAATTTCTGACCATCTGGAGAAAGTTCGACAGGTCACGGGTGATCGTTTTTCATCAGAAAATAGTTTTTTGGGACTTTAGAAAAATGTATTCAAAATGTCATTTGGATTGTGCCTCATGTTGAATAACTACTTTTTAAAGCCTCCATGTGACCAAAATTGCCATTTTTACAGACTTTTTCTCCTACTAAAAAGCTTCTATTTCGAACAATTTCAGGCATTTAAAAGACTCTAAACACACTTATTTTAGTTACAAAAGTGATAATTAACATGCAATAGTCATTTACAGTCAAAAAATTAAACATAAAAAAATTACAATTTCTGACCATCTGGAGAAAGTTCGACAGGCACGGGTCACCGTTTTTCATCACAAAATGGATTTTTTGGACTGTAGAAAAATTCATTCAGAATGTCATTTGGATTGAGCCTCATGTTGACTAACCACTTTTTAACGCCTCAATGTGACCAAAATTGCCATTTTTACAGACTTTTTCTCCTACTCAAAAGCTTCTAACTCGACCAATTTCAGGCATTTAAATGCCTCTAAACAAACTTATTTTAGTTCCAAAAGTGATAATTAACATGCAATAGTCATTTACAGTAAAAAAATTGAAGATGAAAAAATTACAATTTCTGACCATCTGGAGAAAGTTCGACAGGTCACGGGTCACCGTTCTTTATCAGAAAATGGATTTTTTGGACTGTAGAAAAATGTATTCAAAATATCATTTGGATTGAGACTCATGTTGAATAACTACTTTTTAAAGCCTCAATGTGACCAAAATTGCCATTTTTACAGACTTTTTCTCCTACTCAAAAGCTTCTATTTCTACCAATTTCAGGCATTAAAATGACTCTAAACACACTTATTTTAGTTACAAAAGTGATAATTGACATGTAATAGTCATTTACAGTCAAAAACTTACACAATAAAAAATTACCAATTCTGACCATCTGGAGAATGTTCGACAGGTCACGGGACACTGTTTTTAATCAGAAAATTGATTTTTTTGACTTTAGAAAAATGTATTCAAAATGTCATTTGGATTGTGTCTCATGTTGAATATCTACTTTTTAAAGCCCCAATTTGACCAAAATTGCAATTTTTACAGACTTTTTCTCCTACTCAAAAGCTTCTATTTCGACCAATTTCAGGCAATTAAATGACTCTAAACACACTTATTTTAGTTCCAAAAGTGATAATTAACATGCAATAGTCATTTACAGTCAAAAACTTAAACAATAAAAAATTACCAATTCTGACCATCTGGAGAATGTTCGACAGGTCACGGGTCATCATTTTTCATCCGGAAATAGTTTTTTTTGGACTGTAGAAAAATGTATTCAAAATGTCATTTGGATTGTGCCTCATGATGAATAACTACTTTTTAAAGCCTCAATGTGACCAAAATTGCAATTTTTACAGACCTTTTCTCCTACTCAGAAGCTTCTATTTTGACCAATTTCAGGCATTAATATGACTCTAAACACACTTCTTTTAGTTCCAAAAACGATAATTCACATGCAATAGTCATTTACAGTCCAAAAATTAAACATAAAAAAATTACAATTTCTGACCATCTGGAGAAAGTTCGACAGGTCACGGGAACTATTTTTCATCAGAAAATTGATTTTTTGGACTGTAGAAAAATGTATTCAAAATGTCATTTGGATTGAGCCTCATGTTGAATAACTACTTTTTAAAGCCTCAATTTGACCAAAATTGCCATTTTTACAGACTTTTTATCCTACTCAAAAGCTTCTATTTCGACAAATTTCAGGCATTAAAATGACTCTAAACACACTTATTTTAGTTACAAAAGTGATAATTCACATGCAATAGTCATTTACAGTCAAAAAATCAAACATAAAAAAATTACAATTTCTGACCATCTGGAGAAAGTTCGACAGGTCACGGGTCACTGTTTTTCATCAGAAAATGGATTTTTTGGACTGTAGAAAAATTCATTCAAAATGTCATTTGGATTGAGCCTCATGTTGACTAACCACTTTTTAACGCCTCAATGTGACCAAAATTGCCATTTTTACAGACTTTTTCTCCTACTCAGAAGCTTCTATTTCGACCAATTTCAGGCATTTAAATGACTCTAAACAAACTTATTATAGTTCCAAAAGTGATAATTAACATGCAATAGTCATTTACAGTCAAAAAATGAAACATAAAAAAATTACAATTTCTGACCATCTGGAGAAAGTTCGACAGGTCACGGGTCACCGTTTTTCATCAGAAAATGGATTTTTTGGACTGTAGAAAAATGTATTCAAAATATCATTTGGATTGAGACTCATGTTGAATAACTACTTTTTAAAGCCTCAATGTGACCAAAATTGCCATTTTTACAGACTTTCTCTCCTACTCAAAAGCTTCTATTTCTACCAATTTCAGGCATTAAAAGGACTCTAAACACACTTATTTTAGTTACAAAAGTGATAATTCACATGTAATAGTCATTTACAGTCAAAAACTTAAACATAAAAAAATTACAATTTTTGACCATCTGGAGAAAGTTCGACAGGTCACGGGTCACCGTTTTTCATCAGAAAATGGATTTTTTGGACTGTAGAAAAATGTATTCAAAATATCATTTGGATTGAGACTCATGTTGAATAACTACTTTTTAAAGCCTTAATGTGACCAAAATTGCCATTTTTACAGACTTTTTCTCCTACTCAAAAGCTTCTATTTCTACCAATTTCAGGCATTAAAAGGACTCTAAACAAACTTATTATAGTTCCAAAAGTGATAATTATCATGCAATAGTCATTTACAGTCAAAAAATTAAACATAAAAAAATTACAATTTCTGACCATCTGGAGAAAGTTCGACAGGTCAGGGTCACCGTTTTTCATCAGAAAATGGATTTTTTGGACTGTAGAAAAATGTATTCAAAATATCATTTGGATTGAGACTCATGTTGAATAACTACTTTTTAAAGCCTCAATGTGACCAAAATTGCCATTTTTACAGACTTTTTCTCCTACTCAAAAGCTTCTATTTCGACCAATTTCAGGCAATTAAATGACTCTAAACACACGTATTTTAGTTCCAAAAGTGACAATTCACATGCAATAGTCATTTACAGTCAAAAAATTAAACATAAAAAAATTACAATTTCTGACCATCTGGAGAAAGTTCGACAGGTCACGGGAACTGTTTTTCATCAGAAAATTGATTTTTTGGACTGTAGAAAAATGGATTCAAAATGTCATTTGGATTGAGCCTCATGTTGAATAACTACTTTTTAAAGCCCCAATTTGACCAAAATTGCCATTTTTACAGACTTTTTCTCCTACTAAAAAGCTTCTATTTTGAACAATTTCAGGCATTTAAAAGACTCTAAACACACTTATTTTAGTTACAAAAGTGATAATTCACATGCAATAGTCATTTACAGTCAAAAAATCAAACATAAAAAAATTACAATTTCCGACCATCTGGAGAAAGTTCGACAGGTCACGGGTCACCATTTTTTATCACAAAATGGATTTTTTGGACTGTAGAAAAATTCATTCAAAATGTCATTTAGATTGAGCCTCATGTTGACTAACCACTTTTTAACGCCTCAATGTGACCAAAATTGCCATTTTTACAGACTTTTTCTCCTACTCAAAAGCTTCTATTTCGACCAATTTCAGGCATTTAAATGACTCTAAACAAAATTTTTTTAGTTCCAAAAGTGATAATTAACATGCAATAGTCATTTACAGTCAAAAAATTAAATATAAAAAAAATTACAATTTCTGACCATCTGGAGAAAGTTCGACAGGTCACGGGTCACCGTTTTTCATCAGAAAATTGATTTTTTGGACTGTAGAAAAATGTATTCAAAATATCATTGGGATTGAGACTCATGTTGAATAACTACTTTTTAAAGCCTCAATGTGACCAAAATTGCCATTTTTACAGACTTTTTCTCCTACTCAAAAGCTTCTATTTCTACCAATTTCAGGCATTAAAATGACTCTAAACACACTTATTTTAGTTACAAAAGTGATAATTGACATGTAATAGTGATTTACAGTCAAAAACTTAAACAATAAAAAATTACCAATTCTGACCATCTGGAGAATGTTCGACAGGTCACGGGACACTGTTTTTCATCAGAAAATTGTTTTTTTTGACTTTACAAAAATGTATTCAAAATGTCATTTGGATTGTGTCTCACGTTGAATAACTACTTTTTAAAGCCCCAATTTGACCAAAATTGCCATTTTTACAGACTTTTTCTCCTACTCAAAAGCTTCTATTTCGACCAATTTCAGGTAATTAAATGACTCTAAACACACTTATTTTAGTTCCAAAAGTGATAATTAACATGCAATAGTCATTTACAGTCCAAAAATTAAACATAAAAAAATTACAATTTCTGACCATCTGGAGAAAGTTCGACAGGTCACGGGAACTGTTTTTCATCAGAAAATTGATTTTTTGGGCTGTAGAAAAATGTATTCAAAATGTCATTTGGATTGAGCCTCATGTTGAATAACTACTTTTTAAAGCCCCAATTTGACCAAAATTGCCATTTTTACAGACTTTTTATCCTACTCAAAAGCTTCTGTTTCGACAAATTTCAGGCATTAAAATGACTCTAAACACACTTATTTTAGTTCCAAAAGTGATAATTCACATGCAATAGTCATTTACAGTCAAAAAATGAAAGTTAAAAAAATTACAATTTCTGACCATCTGGAGAAAGTTCGACAGGTCAACGTTTTTCATCAGAAAATTATTTTTTTGGACTGTAGAAAAATTCATTCAAAATGTCATTTGGATTGAGCCTCATGTTGACTAACCACTTTTTAACGCCTCAATGTGACCAAAATTGCCTTTTTTACAGACTTTTTATCCTACTCAAAAGCTTCTATTTCGACAAATTTCAGGCATTAAAATGACTCTAAACACACTTATTTTAGCTACAAAAGTGATAATTCACATGCAATAGTCATTTACAGTCAAAAAATCAAACATAAAAAAATTACAATTTCTGACCATCTGGAGAAAGTTCGACAGGTCACGGGTCACTGTTTTCATCAGAAAATGGATTTTTTGGACTGTAGAAAAATTCATTCAAAATGTCATTTGGATTGAGCCTCATGTTGAATAACTACTTTTTAAAGCCCCAATTTGACCAAAATTGCCATTTTTACAGACTTTTTCTCCTACTCAAAAGCTTCTATTTCGACCAATTTCAGGCATTTAAATGACTCTAAACAAACTTATTTTAGTTACAAAAGTGATAATTCACATGCAATAGTCATTTACAGTCAAAAAATGAAACATAAAAAAATTACAATTTCTGACCATCTGGAGAAAGTTCGACAGGTCACGGGTCACCGTTTTTCATCAGAAAATGGATTTTTTGGACTGTAGAAAAATGTATTCAAAATATCATTTGGATTGAGACTCATGTTGAATAACTACTTTTTAAAGCCTCAATGTGACCAAAATTGCCATTTTTACAGACTTTTTCTCCTACTCAAAATCTTCTATTTCTACCAATTTCAGGCATTAAAATGACTCTAAACACACTTATTTTAGTTACAAAAGTGATAATTCACATATAATAGTCAATTACAGTCAAAAACTTAAACAATAAAAAATTACCAATTCTGACCATCTGGAGAATGTTCGACAGGTCACGGGTCATCATTTTTCATCCGAAAATTGTTTTTTTTGGACTGTAGAAAAATGTATTCAAAATGTCATTTGGATTGTGCCTCATGTTGAATAACTACTTTTTAAAGCCTCAATGTGACCAAAATTGCCATTTTTACAGACTTTTTCTCCTACTCAGAAGCTTCTATTTTGACCAATTTCAGGCATTAATATGATTTTAAACACACTTCTTTTAGTTCCAAAAGTGATAATTCACATGCAATAGTCATTTACAGTCAAAAAATTAAAGTTAAAAAAATTACAATTTCTGACCATATGGAGAAAGTTCGACAGGTCATCGATTTTTATCAGAAAATTATTTTTTTGTACTGTAGAAAAATTCATTCAAAATGTCATTTGGATTGAGCCTCATGTTGACTAACCACTTTTTAACGCCTCAATGTGACCAAAATTGCCATTTTTACAGACTTTTTATCCTAAAAAGCTTCTATTTCGACAAATTTCAGGCATTAAAATGACTCTAAACACACTTATTTTAGTTACAAAAGTGATAATTCACATGCAATAGTCCTTTACAGTCAAAAAATTATACATAAAAAAATTACAATTTCTGACCATCTGGAGAAATTTCGACAGGTCACGGGTGATCGTTTTTCATCAGAAAATAGTTTTTTTGGACTTTAGAAAAATGTATTCAAAATATCATTTGGATTGAGACTCATGTTGAATAACTACTTTTTAAAGCCTTCATGTGACCAAAATTGCCATTTTTAGAGACTTTTTCTCCTACTGAGAACCTTCTATTTCGACCAATTTCAGGCATTAAAATGACTCTAAACACACTTATTTTAGTTCCAAGAGTTCTAATTCACTTGCAATAGTCATTTACAGTCAAAAAATTAAACAGAAAAATATTACAATTTCTGACCATCTGGAGAAAGTTCGACAGGTCACGGGTCATTGTTTTTCATCGGAAAATTGTTTTTTTTGGACTTTAGAAAAATGTATTCAAAATGTCATTTGGATTGAGACTCATGTTGAATAACTACTTTTTAAAGCCTCTATTTGACCAAAATTGACATTTTTACAGACTTTTTCTCCTACTCAAAAGCTTCTAATTCGACCAATTTCTGGCATTTAAATGACTCTAAACAAACTTACTTTAGTTCCAAAAGTGATAATTAACATGCAATAGTCATTTACAGTCAAAAAATTAAACATAAAAAAATTGCAATTTCTGACCATCTGGAGAAAGTTCGACAGGTCACGGGTGATCGTTTTTCATCAGTAAATTGTTTTTTGGGAATTTAGAAAAATGTATTCAAAATGTCATTTGGATTGAGACTCATGTTGAATAACTACTTTTTAAAGCCTCTATTTGACCAAAATTGACATTTTTACAGACTTTTTCTCCTACTCAAAAGCTTCTATTTCGACCAATTTCTGGCATTTAAATGACTCTAAACAAACTTACTTTAGTTCCAAAAGTGATAATTAACATGCAATAGTCATTTACAGTCAAAAAATTAAACATAAAAAAATTACAATTTCTGACCATCTGGAGAAAGTTCGACAGGTCACGGGTCACCGTTTTTCATCAGAAAATGGATTTTTTGGACTGTAGAAAAATGTATTCAAAATGTCATTTGGATTGAGACTCATGTTGAATAACTACTTTTTAAAGCCTCAATGTGACCAAAATTGCCATTTTTACGGACTTTTTCTCCTACTCAGAAGCTTCTATTTCGACAAATAAATTTCAGGCATTAAAATGACTCTAAACACACTTATTTTAGTTCCAAAAGTGATAATTCACATGCAATAGTCAATTACAGTCAAAAAATGAAAGTAAAAAAAATTACAATTTCTGACCATCTGGAGAAAGTTCGACAGGTCACGGGTCATCGTTTTTCATCAGAAAATTGTTTTTTTGGACTGTAGAAAAATTCATTCAAAATGTCATTTGCATTGAGCCTCATGTTGACTAACCACTTTTTAACGCCTCAATGTGCCCAAAATTGCCATTTTTAGAGAATTTTTCTCCTACTGAGAACCTTCTATTTCGACCATATTCAGGCATTAAAATGACTCTAAACACACTTATTTTAGTTCCAAGAGTTCTAATTCACATGCAATAGTCATTTACCGTCAAAAAATTAAACATAAAAAAATTACAATTTCTGACCATCTGGAGAAAGTTCGACAGGTCACGGGAACTGTTTTTCATCAGAAAATAGATTTTTTGGACTGTAGAAAAATGTATTCAAAATGTCATTTGGCTTGAGCCTCATGTTGAATAACTACTTTTTAAAGCCCCAATTTGACCAAAATTGCCATTTTTACAGACTTTTTCTCCTACTAAAAAGCTTCTATTTTGAACAATTTCAGGCATTTAAAAGACTGTAAACATACTTATTTTAGTTACAAAAGTGATAATTCACATGCAATAGTCATTTACAGTCAAAAAATTAAACAGAAAAAAATTACAATTTCTGACCATCTGGAGAAAGTTCGACAGGTCACGGGTCATTGTTTTTCATCAGAAAATTGTTTTGTAGGACTGTAGAAAAATGTATTCAAAATGTCATTTGGATTGTGCCTCATGTTGAATAACTATTTTTTAAAGCCTCAATGTGACCAAAATTGCCATTTTTACAGACTTTTTCTCCTACTCAGAAGCTTCTATTTCGACCAATTTCAGGCATTAAAATGACTCTAAACACACTTATTTTAGTTCCAAGAGTTCTAATTCACATGCAATAGTCATTTACAGTCAAAAAATTAAACATAAAAAAATTACAATTTCCGACAATCTGGAGAAAGTTCGACAGGTCACGGGTCACCGTTTTTCATAAGAAAATTGATTTTTTGGACTGTAGAAAAATGTATTTAAAATGTCATTTGGATTGTGTCTCATGTTGAATAACTACTTTTTAAAGCCCCAATTTGACCAAAATTGCCATTTTTACAGACTTTTTCTACTACTCAAAAGCATCTATTTCGACCAATTTCAGGCATTTAAATGACTCTAAACACACTTATTTTAGTTACAAAAGTGATAATTCACATGCAATAGTCATTTACAGTCAAAAAATTAACATAAAAAAATTACAATTTCTGACCATCTGGAGAAAGTTCGAATGGTCACGGGTCACCGTTTTTCATCAGAAAATGGATTTTTTGGACTGTAGAAAAACGTATTCAAAATGTCATTTGGATTGAGCCTCATGTTGAATAACTACTTTTTAAAGCCCCAATTTGAACAAAATAGCCATTTTTACAGACGTTTTCTCCTACTCAAAAGCTTCTATTTCGACCAATTTCTGGCATTTAAATGACTCTAAACAAACTTATTTTAGTTCCAAAAGTGATAATTCACATGCAATAGTCATTTACAGTCAAAAAATTAAACTTAAAAAAATTACAATTTCTGACCATCTGGAGAAAGTTCGACAGGTCACAAATCATCGTTTTTCATCAGAAAATAGTTTTTTTGGACTGTAGTAAAATTCATTCAAAATGTCATTTGGATTGAGACTCATCTTGAATTACTACTTTTTAAAGCCTCTATGTGACCAAAATTGCCATTTTTACAGACTTTTTCTCCTACTAAAAAGCTTCTATTTTGAACAATTTCAGGCATTTAAAAGACTCTAAACACACTTATTTTAGTTACAAAATTGATAATTCACATGCAATAGTCATTTACAGTCAAAAAATTAAACATAAAAAAATTACAATTTCTGACCATCTGGAGAAAGTTCGACAGGTCACGGGTGATCGTTTTTCATCAGAAAATAGTTTTTTTGGACTTTAGAAAAATTTATTCAAAATGTCATTTGGATTGAGCCTCATGTTAAATAACTACTTTTTAAAGCCTCCATGTGACCAAAATTGCCATTTTTACAGACTTTTTCTCCTACTCAAAAGCTTCTATTTCTACCAATTTCAGGCATTAAAATGACTCTAAACACACTTATTTTAGTTACAAAAGTGATAATTGACATGTAATAGTCATTTACAGTCAAAAACTTAAACAATAAAAAATTATCAATTCTGACCATCTGGAGAATGTTCAACAGGTCACGGGACACTGTTTTTCATCAGAAAATTGATTTTTTGGACTGTAGAAAAATGTATTCAAAATGTCATTTGGATTGTGTCTCATGTTGAATAACTACTTTTTAAAGCCCCAATTTGACCAAAATTGCCATTTTTACAGACTTTTTCTCCTACTCAAAAGCTTCTATTTCGACCAATTTCAGGCAAATAAATGACTCTAAACACACTTATTTTAGTTCCAAAAGTGATAATTAACATGCAATAGTCATTTACAGTCAAAAACTTAAACAATAAAAAATTACCAATTCTGACCATCTGGAGAATGTTCGACAGGTCACGGTCATCATTTTTCATCCGAAAATTGTTTTTTTTGGACTGTAGAAAAATGTATTCAAAATGTCATTTGGATTGTGCCTCATGTTGAATAACTACTTTTTAAAGCCTCAATGTGACCAAAATTGCCATTTTTACAGACTTTTTCTCCTACTCAGAAGCTTCTATTTTGACCAATTTCAGCCATTAATATGACTAAACACACTTCTTTTTGTTCCAAAAGTGATAATTCACATGCAATAGTCATTTACAGTCCAAAAATTAAACATAAAAAAATTACAATTTCTGACCATCTGGAGAAAGTTCGACAGGTCACGGGAACTGTTTTTCATCAGAAAATTGATTTTTTGGACTGTAGAAAAATGTATTCAAAATGTCATTTGGATTGAGCCTCATGTTGAATAACTACTTTTTAAATCCCCAATTTGACCAAAATTGCCATTTTTACAGACTTTTTATCCTACTCAAAAGCTTCTGTTTCGACAAATTTCAGGCATTAAAATGACTCTAAACACACTTATTTTAGTTCCAAAAGTGATAATTCACATGCAATAGTCATTTACAGTCAAAAAATGAAAGTTAAAAAAATTACAATTTCTGACCATCTGGAGAAAGTTCGACAGGTCATCGTTTTTCATCAGAAAATTATTTTTTTGGACTGTAGAAAAATTCATTCAAAATGTCATTTGGATTGAGCCTCATGTTGACTAACCACTTTTTAACGCCTCAATGTGACCAAAATTGCCTTTTTTACAGACTTTTTATCCTACTCAAAAGCTTCTATTTCGACAAATTTCAGGCATTAAAATGACTCTAAACACACTTATTTTAGCTACAAAAGTGATAATTCACATGCAATAGTC
Source organism: Triturus cristatus (assembly GCF_964204655.1). NCBI lineage: Eukaryota > Metazoa > Chordata > Amphibia > Caudata > Salamandridae > Triturus > Triturus cristatus. The sequence continues at coordinate 1,088,883,765 of NC_140591.1, forward strand.
ATTTACAGTCAGAAAATCAAACATAAAAAAATTACAATTTCTGACCATCTGGAGAAAGTTCGACAGGTCACGGGTCACTGTTTTCATCAGAAAATGGATTTTTTGGACTGTAGAAAAATTCATTCAAAATGTCATTTGGATTGAGCCTCATGTTGAATAACTACTTTTTAAAGCCCCAATTTGACCAAAATTGCCATTTTTACAGACTTTTTCTCCTACTCAAAAGCTTCTATTTCGACCAATTTCAGGCATTTAAATGACTCTAAACAAACTTATTTTAGTTACAAAAGTGATAATTCACATGCAATAGTCATTTACAGTCAAAAAATGAAACATAAAAAAATTACAATTTCTGACCATCTGGAGAAAGTTCGACAGGTCACGGGTCACCGTTTTTCATCAGAAAATGGATTTTTTGGACTGTAGAAAAATGTATTCAAAAAATCATTTGGATTGAGACTCATGTTGAATAACTACTTTTTAAAGCCTCAATGTGACCAAAATTGCCATTTTTACAGACTTTTTCTCCTACTCAAAATCTTCTATTTCTACCAATTTCAGGCATTAAAATGACTCTAAACACACTTATTTTAGTTACAAAAGTGATAATTCACATATAATAGTCAATTACAGTCAAAAACTTAAACAATAAAAAATTACCAATTCTGACCATCTGGAGAATGTTCGACAGGTCACGGGTCATCATTTTTCATCCGAAAATTGTTTTTTTTGGACTGTAGAAAAATGTATTCAAAATGTCATTTGGATTGTGCCTCATGTTGAATAACTACTTTTTAAAGCCTCAATGTGACCAAAATTGCCATTTTTACAGACTTTTTCTCCTACTCAGAAGCTTCTATTTTGACCAATTTCAGGCATTAATATGATTTTAAACACACTTCTTTTAGTTCCAAAAGTGATAATTCACATGCAATAGTCATTTACAGTCAAAAAATTAAAGTTAAAAAAATTACAATTTCTGACCATCTGGAGAAAGTTCGACAGGTCATCGTTTTTTATCAGAAAATTATTTTTTTGGACTGTAGAAAAATTCATTCAAAATGTCATTTGGATTGAGCCTCATGTTGACTAACCACTTTTTAACGCCTCAATGTGACCAAAATTGCCATTTTTACAGACTTTTTATCCTACTCAAAAGCTTCTATTTCGACAAATTTCAGGCATTAAAATGACTCTAAACACACTTATTTTAGTTACAAAAGTGATAATTCACATGCAATAGTCCTTTACAGTCAAAAAATTATACATAAAAAAATTACAATTTCTGACCATCTGGAGAAAGTTCGACAGGTCACGGGTGATCGTTTTTCATCAGAAAATAGTTTTTTTGGACTTTAGAAAAATGTATTCAAAATATCATTTGGATTGAGACTCATGTTGAATAACTACTTTTTAAAGCCTCCATGTGACCAAAATTGCCATTTTTAGAGACTTTTTCTCCTACTGAGAACCTTCTATTTCGACCAATTTCAGGCATTAAAATGACTCTAAACACACTTATTTTAGTTCCAAGAGTTCTAATTCACTTGCAATAGTCATTTACAGTCAAAAAATTAAACAGAAAAATATTACAATTTCTGACCATCTGGAGAAAGTTCGACAGGTCACGGGTCATTGTTTTTCATCAGAAAATTGTTTTTTTTGGACTTTAGAAAAATGTATTCAAAATGTCATTTGGATTGAGACTCATGTTGAATAACTACTTTTTAAAGCCTCTATTTGACCAAAATTGACATTTTTACAGACTTTTTCTCCTACTCAAAAGCTTCTAATTCGACCAATTTCTGGCATTTAAATGACTCTAAACAAACTTACTTTAGTTCCAAAAGTGATAATTAACATGCAATAGTCATTTACAGTCAAAAAATTAAACATAAAAAAATTGCAATTTCTGACCATCTGGAGAAAGTTCGACAGGTCACGGGTGATCGTTTTTCATCAGTAAATTGTTTTTTGGGAATTTAGAAAAATGTATTCAAAATGTCATTTGGATTGAGACTCATGTTGAATAACTACTTTTTAAAGCCTCTATTTGACCAAAATTGACATTTTTACAGACTTTTTCTCCTACTCAAAAGCTTCTATTTCAACCAATTTCTGGCATTTAAATGACTCTAAACAAACTTACTTTAGTTCCAAAAGTGATAATTAACATGCAATAGTCATTTACAGTCAAAAAATTAAACATAAAAAAATTACAATTTCTGACCATCTGGAGAAAGTTCGACAGGTCACGGGTCACCGTTTTTCATCAGAAAATGGATTTTTTGGACTGTAGAAAAATGTATTCAAAATGTCATTTGGATTGAGACTCATGTTGAATAACTACTTTTTAAAGCCTCAATGTGACCAAAATTGCCATTTTTACGGACTTTTTCTCCTACTCAGAAGCTTCTATTTCGACAAATTTCAGGCATTAAAATGACTCTAAACACACTTATTTTAGTTCCAAAAGTGATAATTCACATGCAATAGTCAATTACAGTCAAAAAATGAAAGTAAAAAAAATTACAATTTCTGACCATCTGGAGAAAGTTCGACAGGTCACGGGTCATCGTTTTTCATCAGAAAATTGTTTTTTTGGACTGTAGAAAAATTCATTCAAAATGTCATTTGGATTGAGCCTCATGTTGACTAACCACTTTTTAACGCCTCAATGTGCCCAAAATTGCCATTTTTAGAGAATTTTTCTCCTACTGAGAACCTTCTATTTCGACCATATTCAGGCATTAAAATGACTCTAAACACACTTATTTTAGTTCCAAGAGTTCTAATTCACATGCAATAGTCATTTACAGTCAAAAAATTAAACATAAAAAAATTACAATTTCTGACCATCTGGAGAAAGTTCGACAGGTCACGGGAACTGTTTTTCATCAGAAAATAGATTTTTTGGACTGTAGAAAAATGTATTCAAAATGTCATTTGGCTTGAGCCTCATGTTGAATAACTACTTTTTAAAGCCCCAATTTGACCAAAATTGCCATTTTTACAGACTTTTTCTCCTACTAAAAAGCTTCTATTTTGAACAATTTCAGGCATTTAAAAGACTGTAAACACACTTATTTTAGTTACAAAAGTGATAATTCACATGCAATAGTCATTTACAGTCAAAAAATTAAACAGAAAAAAATTACAATTTCTGACCATCTGGAGAAAGTTCGACAGGTCACGGGTCATTGTTTTTCATCAGAAAATTGTTTTGTAGGACTGTAGAAAAATGTATTCAAAATGTCATTTGGATTGTGCCTCATGTTGAATAACTATTTTTTAAAGCCTCAATGTGACCAAAATTGCCATTTTTACAGACTTTTTCTCCTACTCAGAAGCTTCTATTTCGACCAATTTCAGGCATTAAAATGACTCTAAACACACTTATTTTAGTTCCAAGAGTTCTAATTCACATGCAATAGTCATTTACAGTCAAAAAATTAAACATAAAAAAATTACAATTTCCGACAATCTGGAGAAAGTTCGACAGGTCACGGGTCACCGTTTTTCATAAGAAAATTGATTTTTTGGACTGTAGAAAAATGTATTTAAAATGTCATTTGGATTGTGTCTCATGTTGAATAACTACTTTTTAAAGCCCCAATTTGACCAAAATTGCCATTTTTACAGACTTTTTCTACTACTCAAAAGCATCTATTTCGACCAATTTCAGGCATTTAAATGACTCTAAACAAACTTATTTTAGTTCCAAAAGTGATAATTCACATGCAATAGTCATTTACAGTCAAAAAATTAAACTTAAAAAAATTACAATTTCTGACCATCTGGAGAAAGTTCGACAGGTCACAAATCATCGTTTTTCATCAGAAAATAGTTTTTTTGGACTGTAGTAAAATTCATTCAAAATGTCATTTGGATTGAGACTCATCTTGAATTACTACTTTTTAAAGCCTCTATGTGACCAAAATTGCCATTTTTACAGACTTTTTCTCCTACTAAAAAGCTTCTATTTTGAACAATTTCAGGCATTTAAAAGACTCTAAACACACTTATTTTAGTTACAAAATTGATAATTCACATGCAATAGTCATTTACAGTCAAAAAATTAAACATAAAAAAATTACAATTTCTGACCATCTGGAGAAAGTTCGACAGGTCACGGGTGATCGTTTTTCATCAGAAAATAGTTTTTTTGGACTTTAGAAAAATTTATTCAAAATGTCATTTGGCTTGAGCCTCATGTTGAATAACTACTTTTTAAAGCCCCAATTTGACCAAAATTGCCATTTTTACAGACTTTTTCTCCTACTAAAAAGCTTCTATTTTGAACAATTTCAGGCATTTAAAAGACTGTAAACACACTTATTTTAGTTACAAAAGTGATAATTCACATGCAATAGTCATTTACAGTCAAAAAATTAAACAGAAAAAAATTACAATTTCTGACCATCTGGAGAAAGTTCGACAGGTCACGGGTCATTGTTTTTCATCAGAAAATTGTTTTGTAGGACTGTAGAAAAATGTATTCAAAATGTCATTTGGATTGTGCCTCATGTTGAATAACTATTTTTTAAAGCCTCAATGTGACCAAAATTGCCAATTTTACAGACTTTTTCTCCTACTCAGAAGCTTCTATTTCGACCAATTTCAGGCATTAAAATGACTCTAAACACACTTATTTTAGTTCCAAGAGTTCTAATTCACATGCAATAGTCATTTACAGTCAAAAAATTAAACATAAAAAAATTACAATTTCCGACAATCTGGAGAAAGTTCGACAGGTCACGGGTCACCGTTTTTCATAAGAAAATTGATTTTTTGGACTGTAGAAAAATGTATTTAAAATGTCATTTGGATTGTGTCTCATGTTGAATAACTACTTTTTAAAGCCCCAATTTGACCAAAATTGCCATTTTTACAGACTTTTTCTACTACTCAAAAGCATCTATTTCGACCAATTTCAGGCATTTAAATGACTCTAAACAAACTTATTTTAGTTCCAAAAGTGATAATTCACATGCAATAGTCATTTACAGTCAAAAAATTAAACTTAAAAAAATTACAATTTCTGACCATCTGGAGAAAGTTCGACAGGTCACAAATCATCGTTTTTCATCAGAAAATAGTTTTTTTGGACTGTAGTAAAATTCATTCAAAATGTCATTTGGATTGAGACTCATCTTGAATTACTACTTTTTAAAGCCTCTATGTGACCAAAATTGCCATTTTTACAGACTTTTTCTCCTACTAAAAAGCTTCTATTTTGAACAATTTCAGGCATTTAAAAGACTCTAAACACACTTATTTTAGTTACAAAATTGATAATTCACATGCAATAGTCATTTACAGTCAAAAAATTAAACATAAAAAAATTACAATTTCTGACCATCTGGAGAAAGTTCGACAGGTCACGGGTGATCGTTTTTCATCAGAAAATAGTTTTTTTGGACTTTAGAAAAATTTATTCAAAATGTCATTTGGATTGAGCCTCATGTTAAATAACTACTTTTTAAAGCCTCCATGTGACCAAAATTGCCATTTTTACAGACTTTTTCTCCTACTCAAAAGCTTCTATTTCTACCAATTTCAGGCATTAAAATGACTCTAAACACACTTATTTTAGTTACAAAAGTGATAATTGACATGTAATAGTCATTTACAGTCAAAAACTTAAACAATAAAAAATTACCAATTCTGACCATCTGGAGAATGTTCAACAGGTCACGGGACACTGTTTTTCATCAGAAAATTGATTTTTTGGACTGTAGAAAAATGTATTCAAAATGTCATTTGGATTGTGTCTCATGTTGAATAACTACTTTTTAAAGCCCCAATTTGACCAAAATTGCCATTTTTACAGACTTTTTCTCCTACTCAAAAGCTTCTATTTCGACCAATTTCAGGCAAATAAATGACTCTAAACACACTTATTTTAGTTCCAAAAGTGATAATTAACATGCAATAGTCATTTACAGTCAAAAACTTAAACAATAAAAAATTACCAATTCTGACCATCTGGAGAATGTTCGACAGGTCACGGTCATCATTTTTCATCCGAAAATTGTTTTTTTTGGACTGTAGAAAAATGTATTCAAAATGTCATTTGGATTGTGCCTCATGTTGAATAACTACTTTTTAAAGCCTCAATGTGACCAAAATTGCCATTTTTACAGACTTTTTCTCCTACTCAGAAGCTTCTATTTTGACCAATTTCAGCCATTAATATGACTAAACACACTTCTTTTTGTTCCAAAAGTGATAATTCACATGCAATAGTCATTTACAGTCCAAAAATTAAACATAAAAAAATTACAATTTCTGACCATCTGGAGAAAGTTCGACAGGTCACGGGAACTGGTTTTCATCAGAAAATTGATTTTTTGGACTGTAGAAAAATGTATTCAAAATGTCATTTGGATTGAGCCTCATGTTGAATAACTACTTTTTAAATCCCCAATTTGACCAAAATTGCCATTTTTACAGACTTTTTATCCTACTCAAAAGCTTCTGTTTCGACAAATTTCAGGCATTAAAATGACTCTAAACACACTTATTTTAGTTCCAAAAGTGATAATTCACATGCAATAGTCATTTACAGTCAAAAAATGAAAGTTAAAAAAATTACAATTTCTGACCATCTGGAGAAAGTTCGACAGGTCATCGTTTTTCATCAGAAAATTATTTTTTTGGACTGTAGAAAAATTCATTCAAAATGTCATTTGGATTGAGCCTCATGTTGACTAACCACTTTTTAACGCCTCAATGTGACCAAAATTGCCTTTTTTACAGACTTTTTATCCTACTCAAAAGCTTCTATTTCGACAAATTTCAGGCATTAAAATGACTCTAAACACACTTATTTTAGCTACAAAAGTGATAATTCACATGCAATAGTCATTTACAGTCAAAAAATGAAAGTAAAAAAAATTACAATTTCTGACCATCTGGAGAAAGTTCGACAGGTCACGGGTCATCGTTTTTCATCAGAAAATTGTTTTTTTGGACTGTAGAAAAATTCATTCAAAATGTCATTTGGATTGAGCCTCATGTTGACTAACCACTTTTTAACGCCTCAATGTGCCCAAAATTGCCATTTTTAGAGAATTTTTCTCCTACTGAGAACCTTCTATTTCGACCATATTCAGGCATTAAAATGACTCTAAACACACTTATTTTAGTTCCAAGAGTTCTAATTCACATGCAATAGTCATTTACAGTCAAAAAATTAAACATAAAAAAATTACAATTTCTGACCATCTGGAGAAAGTTCGACAGGTCACGGGAACTGTTTTTCATCAGAAAATAGATTTTTTGGACTGTAGAAAAATGTATTCAAAATGTCATTTGGCTTGAGCCTCATGTTGAATAACTACTTTTTAAAGCCCCAATTTGACCAAAATTGCCATTTTTACAGACTTTTTCTCCTACTAAAAAGCTTCTATTTTGAACAATTTCAGGCATTTAAAAGACTGTAAACACACTTATTTTAGTTACAAAAGTGATAATTCACATGCAATAGTCATTTACAGTCAAAAAATTAAACAGAAAAAAATTACAATTTCTGACCATCTGGAGAAAGTTCGACAGGTCACGGGTCATTGTTTTTCATCAGAAAATTGTTTTGTAGGACTGTAGAAAAATGTATTCAAAATGTCATTTGGATTGTGCCTCATGTTGAATAACTATTTTTTAAAGCCTCAATGTGACCAAAATTGCCATTTTTACAGACTTTTTCTCCTACTCAGAAGCTTCTATTTCGACCAATTTCAGGCATTAAAATGACTCTAAACACACTTATTTTAGTTCCAAGAGTTCTAATTCACATGCAATAGTCATTTACAGTCAAAAAATTAAACATAAAAAAATTACAATTTCCGACAATCTGGAGAAAGTTCGACAGGTCACGGGTCACCGTTTTTCATAAGAAAATTGATTTTTTGGACTGTAGAAAAATGTATTTAAAATGTCATTTGGATTGTGTCTCATGTTGAATAACTACTTTTTAAAGCCCCAATTTGACCAAAATTGCCATTTTTACAGACTTTTTCTACTACTCAAAAGCATCTATTTCGACCAATTTCAGGCATTTAAATGACTCTAAACAAACTTATTTTAGTTCCAAAAGTGATAATTCACATGCAATAGTCATTTACAGTCAAAAAATTAAACTTAAAAAAATTACAATTTCTGACCATCTGGAGAAAGTTCGACAGGTCACAAATCATCGTTTTTCATCAGAAAATAGTTTTTTTGGACTGTAGTAAAATTCATTCAAAATGTCATTTGGATTGAGACTCATCTTGAATTACTACTTTTTAAAGCCTCTATGTGACCAAAATTGCCATTTTTACAGACTTTTTCTCCTACTAAAAAGCTTCTATTTTGAACAATTTCAGGCATTTAAAAGACTCTAAACACACTTATTTTAGTTACAAAATTGATAATTCACATGCAATAGTCATTTACAGTCAAAAAATTAAACATAAAAAAATTACAATTTCTGACCATCTGGAGAAAGTTCGACAGGTCACGGGTGATCGTTTTTCATCAGAAAATAGTTTTTTTGGACTTTAGAAAAATTTATTCAAAATGTCATTTGGCTTGAGCCTCATGTTGAATAACTACTTTTTAAAGCCCCAATTTGACCAAAATTGCCATTTTTACAGACTTTTTCTCCTACTAAAAAGCTTCTATTTTGAACAATTTCAGGCATTTAAAAGACTGTAAACACACTTATTTTAGTTACAAAAGTGATAATTCACATGCAATAGTCATTTACAGTCAAAAAATTAAACAGAAAAAAATTACAATTTCTGACCATCTGGAGAAAGTTCGACAGGTCACGGGTCATTGTTTTTCATCAGAAAATTGTTTTGTAGGACTGTAGAAAAATGTATTCAAAATGTCATTTGGATTGTGCCTCATGTTGAATAACTATTTTTTAAAGCCTCAATGTGACCAAAATTGCCATTTTTACAGACTTTTTCTCCTACTCAGAAGCTTCTATTTCGACCAATTTCAGGCATTAAAATGACTCTAAACACACTTATTTTAGTTCCAAGAGTTCTAATTCACATGCAATAGTCATTTACAGTCAAAAAATTAAACATAAAAAAATTACAATTTCCGACAATCTGGAGAAAGTTCGACAGGTCACGGGTCACCGTTTTTCATAAGAAAATTGATTTTTTGGACTGTAGAAAAATGTATTTAAAATGTCATTTGGATTGTGTCTCATGTTGAATAACTACTTTTTAAAGCCCCAATTTGACCAAAATTGCCCTTTTTACAGACTTTTTCTACTACTCAAAAGCATCTATTTCGACCAATTTCAGGCATTTAAATGACTCTAAACAAACTTATTTTAGTTCCAAAAGTGATAATTCACATGCAATAGTCATTTACAGTCAAAAAATTAAACTTAAAAAAATTACAATTTCTGACCATCTGGAGAAAGTTCGACAGGTCACAAATCATCGTTTTTCATCAGAAAATAGTTTTTTTGGACTGTAGTAAAATTCATTCAAAATGTCATTTGGATTGAGACTCATCTTGAATTACTACTTTTTAAAGCCTCTATGTGACCAAAATTGCCATTTTTACAGACTTTTTCTCCTACTAAAAAGCTTCTATTTTGAACAATTTCAGGCATTTAAAAGACTCTAAACACACTTATTTTAGTTACAAAATTGATAATTCACATGCAATAGTCATTTACAGTCAAAAAATTAAACATAAAAAAATTACAATTTCTGACCATCTGGAGAAAGTTCGACAGGTCACGGGTGATCGTTTTTCATCAGAAAATAGTTTTTTTGGACTTTAGAAAAATTTATTCAAAATGTCATTTGGCTTGAGCCTCATGTTGAATAACTACTTTTTAAAGCCCCAATTTGACCAAAATTGCCATTTTTACAGACTTTTTCTCCTACTAAAAAGCTTCTATTTTGAACAATTTCAGGCATTTAAAAGACTGTAAACACACTTATTTTAGTTACAAAAGTGATAATTCACATGCAATAGTCATTTACAGTCAAAAAATTAAACAGAAAAAAATTACAATTTCTGACCATCTGGAGAAAGTTCGACAGGTCACGGGTCATTGTTTTTCATCAGAAAATTGTTTTGTAGGACTGTAGAAAAATGTATTCAAAATGTCATTTGGATTGTGCCTCATGTTGAATAACTATTTTTTAAAGCCTCAATGTGACCAAAATTGCCAATTTTACAGACTTTTTCTCCTACTCAGAAGCTTCTATTTCGACCAATTTCAGGCATTAAAATGACTCTAAACACACTTATTTTAGTTCCAAGAGTTCTAATTCACATGCAATAGTCATTTACAGTCAAAAAATTAAACATAAAAAAATTACAATTTCCGACAATCTGGAGAAAGTTCGACAGGTCACGGGTCACCGTTTTTCATAAGAAAATTGATTTTTTGGACTGTAGAAAAATGTATTTAAAATGTCATTTGGATTGTGTCTCATGTTGAATAACTACTTTTTAAAGCCCCAATTTGACCAAAATTGCCATTTTTACAGACTTTTTCTACTACTCAAAAGCATCTATTTCGACCAATTTCAGGCATTTAAATGACTCTAAACAAACTTATTTTAGTTCCAAAAGTGATAATTCACATGCAATAGTCATTTACAGTCAAAAAATTAAACTTAAAAAAATTACAATTTCTGACCATCTGGAGAAAGTTCGACAGGTCACAAATCATCGTTTTTCATCAGAAAATAGTTTTTTTGGACTGTAGTAAAATTCATTCAAAATGTCATTTGGATTGAGACTCATCTTGAATTACTACTTTTTAAAGCCTCTATGTGACCAAAATTGCCATTTTTACAGACTTTTTCTCCTACTAAAAAGCTTCTATTTTGAACAATTTCAGGCATTTAAAAGACTCTAAACACACTTATTTTAGTTACAAAATTGATAATTCACATGCAATAGTCATTTACAGTCAAAAAATTAAACATAAAAAAATTACAATTTCTGACCATCTGGAGAAAGTTCGACAGGTCACGGGTGATCGTTTTTCATCAGAAAATAGTTTTTTTGGACTTTAGAAAAATTTATTCAAAATGTCATTTGGATTGAGCCTCATGTTAAATAACTACTTTTTAAAGCCTCCATGTGACCAAAATTGCCATTTTTACAGACTTTTTCTCCTACTCAAAAGCTTCTATTTCTACCAATTTCAGGCATTAAAATGACTCTAAACACACTTATTTTAGTTACAAAAGTGATAATTGACATGTAATAGTCATTTACAGTCAAAAACTTAAACAATAAAAAATTACCAATTCTGACCATCTGGAGAATGTTCAACAGGTCACGGGACACTGTTTTTCATCAGAAAATTGATTTTTTGGACTGTAGAAAAATGTATTCAAAATGTCATTTGGATTGTGTCTCATGTTGAATAACTACTTTTTAAAGCCCCAATTTGACCAAAATTGCCATTTTTACAGACTTTTTCTCCTACTCAAAAGCTTCTATTTCGACCAATTTCAGGCAAATAAATGACTCTAAACACACTTATTTTAGTTCCAAAAGTGATAATTAACATGCAATAGTCATTTACAGTCAAAAACTTAAACAATAAAAAATTACCAATTCTGACCATCTGGAGAATGTTCGACAGGTCACGGTCATCATTTTTCATCCGAAAATTGTTTTTTTTGGACTGTAGAAAAATGTATTCAAAATGTCATTTGGATTGTGCCTCATGTTGAATAACTACTTTTTAAAGCCTCAATGTGACCAAAATTGCCATTTTTACAGACTTTTTCTCCTACTCAGAAGCTTCTATTTTGACCAATTTCAGCCATTAATATGACTAAACACACTTCTTTTTGTTCCAAAAGTGATAATTCACATGCAATAGTCATTTACAGTCCAAAAATTAAACATAAAAAAATTACAATTTCTGACCATCTGGAGAAAGTTCGACAGGTCACGGGAACTGTTTTTCATCAGAAAATTGATTTTTTGGACTGTAGAAAAATGTATTCAAAATGTCATTTGGATTGAGCCTCATGTTGAATAACTACTTTTTAAATCCCCAATTTGACCAAAATTGCCATTTTTACAGACTTTTTATCCTACTCAAAAGCTTCTGTTTCGACAAATTTCAGGCATTAAAATGACTCTAAACACACTTATTTTAGTTCCAAAAGTGATAATTCACATGCAATAGTCATTTACAGTCAAAAAATGAAAGTTAAAAAAATTACAATTTCTGACCATCTGGAGAATGTTCAACAGGTCACGGGACACTGTTTTTCATCAGAAAATTGATTTTTTGGACTGTAGAAAAATGTATTCAAAATGTCATTTGGATTGTGTCTCATGTTGAATAACTACTTTTTAAAGCCCCAATTTGACCAAAATTGCCATTTTTACAGACTTTTTCTCCTACTCAAAAGCTTCTATTTCGACCAATTTCAGGCAAATAAATGACTCTAAACACACTTATTTTAGTTCCAAAAGTGATAATTAACATGCAATAGTCATTTACAGTCAAAAACTTAAACAATAAAAAATTACCAATTCTGACCATCTGGAGAATGTTCGACAGGTCACGGTCATCATTTTTCATCCGAAAATTGTTTTTTTTGGACTGTAGAAAAATGTATTCAAAATGTCATTTGGATTGTGCCTCATGTTGAATAACTACTTTTTAAAGCCTCAATGTGACCAAAATTGCCATTTTTACAGACTTTTTCTCCTACTCAGAAGCTTCTATTTTGACCAATTTCAGCCATTAATATGACTAAACACACTTCTTTTTGTTCCAAAAGTGATAATTCACATGCAATAGTCATTTACAGTCCAAAAATTAAACATAAAAAAATTACAATTTCTGACCATCTGGAGAAAGTTCGACAGGTCACGGGTCACCGTTTTTCATCAGAAAATGGATTTTTTGGACTGTAGAAAAATGTATTCAAAATGTCATTTGGATTGAGACTCATGTTGAATAACTACTTTTTAAAGCCTCAATGTGACCAAAATTGCCATTTTTACGGACTTTTTCTCCTACTCAGAAGCTTCTATTTCGACAAATAAATTTCAGGCATTAAAATGACTCTAAACACACTTATTTTAGTTCCAAAAGTGATAATTCACATGCAATAGTCAATTACAGTCAAAAAATGAAAGTAAAAAAAATTACAATTTCTGACCATCTGGAGAAAGTTCGACAGGTCACGGGTCATCGTTTTTCATCAGAAAATTGTTTTTTTGGACTGTAGAAAAATTCATTCAAAATGTCATTTGGATTGAGCCTCATGTTGACTAACCACTTTTTAACGCCTCAATGTGCCCAAAATTGCCATTTTTAGAGAATTTTTCTCCTACTGAGAACCTTCTATTTCGACCATATTCAGGCATTAAAATGACTCTAAACACACTTATTTTAGTTCCAAGAGTTCTAATTCACATGCAATAGTCATTTACCGTCAAAAAATTAAACATAAAAAAATTACAATTTCTGACCATCTGGAGAAAGTTCGACAGGTCACGGGAACTGTTTTTCATCAGAAAATAGATTTTTTGGACTGTAGAAAAATGTATTCAAAATGTCATTTGGCTTGAGCCTCATGTTGAATAACTACTTTTTAAAGCCCCAATTTGACCAAAATTGCCATTTTTACAGACTTTTTCTCCTACTAAAAAGCTTCTATTTTGAACAATTTCAGGCATTTAAAAGACTGTAAACATACTTATTTTAGTTACAAAAGTGATAATTCACATGCAATAGTCATTTACAGTCAAAAAATTAAACAGAAAAAAATTACAATTTCTGACCATCTGGAGAAAGTTCGACAGGTCACGGGTCATTGTTTTTCATCAGAAAATTGTTTTGTAGGACTGTAGAAAAATGTATTCAAAATGTCATTTGGATTGTGCCTCATGTTGAATAACTATTTTTTAAAGCCTCAATGTGACCAAAATTGCCATTTTTACAGACTTTTTCTCCTACTCAGAAGCTTCTATTTCGACCAATTTCAGGCATTAAAATGACTCTAAACACACTTATTTTAGTTCTAAGAGTTCTAATTCACATGCAATAGTCATTTACAGTCAAAAAATTAAACATAAAAAAATTACAATTTCCGACAATCTGGAGAAAGTTCGACAGGTCACGGGTCACCGTTTTTCATAAGAAAATTGATTTTTTGGACTGTAGAAAAATGTATTTAAAATGTCATTTGGATTGTGTCTCATGTTGAATAACTACTTTTTAAAGCCCCAATTTGACCAAAATTGCCATTTTTACAGACTTTTTCTACTACTCAAAAGCATCTATTTCGACCAATTTCAGGCATTTAAATGACTCTAAACACACTTATTTTAGTTACAAAAGTGATAATTCACATGCAATAGTCATTTACAGTCAAAAAATTAACATAAAAAAATTACAATTTCTGACCATCTGGAGAAAGTTCGAATGGTCACGGGTCACCGTTTTTCATCAGAAAATGGATTTTTTGGACTGTAGAAAAACGTATTCAAAATGTCATTTGGATTGAGCCTCATGTTGAATAACTACTTTTTAAAGCCCCAATTTGAACAAAATAGCCATTTTTACAGACGTTTTCTCCTACTCAAAAGCTTCTATTTCGACCAATTTCTGGCATTTAAATGACTCTAAACAAACTTATTTTAGTTCCAAAAGTGATAATTCACATGCAATAGTCATTTACAGTCAAAAAATTAAACTTAAAAAAATTACAATTTCTGACCATCTGGAGAAAGTTCGACAGGTCACAAATCATCGTTTTTCATCAGAAAATAGTTTTTTTGGACTGTAGTAAAATTCATTCAAAATGTCATTTGGATTGAGACTCATCTTGAATTACTACTTTTTAAAGCCTCTATGTGACCAAAATTGCCATTTTTACAGACTTTTTCTCCTACTAAAAAGCTTCTATTTTGAACAATTTCAGGCATTTAAAAGACTCTAAACACACTTATTTTAGTTACAAAATTGATAATTCACATGCAATAGTCATTTACAGTCAAAAAATTAAACATAAAAAAATTACAATTTCTGACCATCTGGAGAAAGTTCGACAGGTCACGGGTGATCGTTTTTCATCAGAAAATAGTTTTTTTGGACTTTAGAAAAATTTATTCAAAATGTCATTTGGATTGAGCCTCATGTTAAATAACTACTTTTTAAAGCCTCCATGTGACCAAAATTGCCATTTTTACAGACTTTTTCTCCTACTCAAAAGCTTCTATTTCTACCAATTTCAGGCATTAAAATGACTCTAAACACACTTATTTTAGTTACAAAAGTGATAATTGACATGTAATAGTCATTTACAGTCAAAAACTTAAACAATAAAAAATTACCAATTCTGACCATCTGGAGAATGTTCAACAGGTCACGGGACACTGTTTTTCATCAGAAAATTGATTTTTTGGACTGTAGAAAAATGTATTCAAAATGTCATTTGGATTGTGTCTCATGTTGAATAACTACTTTTTAAAGCCCCAATTTGACCAAAATTGCCATTTTTACAGACTTTTTCTCCTACTCAAAAGCTTCTATTTCGACCAATTTCAGGCAAATAAATGACTCTAAACACACTTATTTTAGTTCCAAAAGTGATAATTAACATGCAATAGTCATTTACAGTCAAAAACTTAAACAATAAAAAATTACCAATTCTGACCATCTGGAGAATGTTCGACAGGTCACGGTCATCATTTTTCATCCGAAAATTGTTTTTTTTGGACTGTAGAAAAATGTATTCAAAATGTCATTTGGATTGTGCCTCATGTTGAATAACTACTTTTTAAAGCCTCAATGTGACCAAAATTGCCATTTTTACAGACTTTTTCTCCTACTCAGAAGCTTCTATTTTGACCAATTTCAGCCATTAATATGACTAAACACACTTCTTTTTGTTCCAAAAGTGATAATTCACATGCAATAGTCATTTACAGTCCAAAAATTAAACATAAAAAAATTACAATTTCTGACCATCTGGAGAAAGTTCGACAGGTCACGGGAACTGTTTTTCATCAGAAAATTGATTTTTTGGACTGTAGAAAAATGTATTCAAAATGTCATTTGGATTGAGCCTCATGTTGAATAACTACTTTTTAAATCCCCAATTTGACCAAAATTGCCATTTTTACAGACTTTTTATCCTACTCAAAAGCTTCTGTTTCGACAAATTTCAGGCATTAAAATGACTCTAAACACACTTATTTTAGTTCCAAAAGTGATAATTCACATGCAATAGTCATTTACAGTCAAAAAATGAAAGTTAAAAAAATTACAATTTCTGACCATCTGGAGAAAGTTCGACAGGTCATCGTTTTTCATCAGAAAATTATTTTTTTGGACTGTAGAAAAATTCATTCAAAATGTCATTTGGATTGAGCCTCATGTTGACTAACCACTTTTTAACGCCTCAATGTGACCAAAATTGCCTTTTTTACAGACTTTTTATCCTACTCAAAAGCTTCTATTTCGACAAATTTCAGGCATTAAAATGACTCTAAACACACTTATTTTAGCTACAAAAGTGATAATTCACATGCAATAGTCATTTACAGTCAGAAAATCAAACATAAAAAAATTACAATTTCTGACCATCTGGAGAAAGTTCGACAGGTCACGGGTCACTGTTTTCATCAGAAAATGGATTTTTTGGACTGTAGAAAAATTCATTCAAAATGTCATTTGGATTGAGCCTCATGTTGAATAACTACTTTTTAAAGCCCCAATTTGACCAAAATTGCCATTTTTACAGACTTTTTCTCCTACTCAAAAGCTTCTATTTCGACCAATTTCAGGCATTTAAATGACTCTAAACAAACTTATTTTAGTTACAAAAGTGATAATTCACATGCAATAGTCATTTACAGTCAAAAAATGAAACATAAAAAAATTACAATTTCTGACCATCTGGAGAAAGTTCGACAGGTCACGGGTCACCGTTTTTCATCAGAAAATGGATTTTTTGGACTGTAGAAAAATGTATTCAAAATATCATTTGGATTGAGACTCATGTTGAATAACTACTTTTTAAAGCCTCAATGTGACCAAAATTGCCATTTTTACAGACTTTTTCTCCTACTCAAAATCTTCTATTTCTACCAATTTCAGGCATTAAAATGACTCTAAACACACTTATTTTAGTTACAAAAGTGATAATTCACATATAATAGTCAATTACAGTCAAAAACTTAAACAATAAAAAATTACCAATTCTGACCATCTGGAGAATGTTCGACAGGTCACGGGTCATCATTTTTCATCCGAAAATTGTTTTTTTTGGACTGTAGAAAAATGTATTCAAAATGTCATTTGGATTGTGCCTCATGTTGAATAACTACTTTTTAAAGCCTCAATGTGACCAAAATTGCCATTTTTACAGACTTTTTCTCCTACTCAGAAGCTTCTATTTTGACCAATTTCAGGCATTAATATGATTTTAAACACACTTCTTTTAGTTCCAAAAGTGATAATTCACATGCAATAGTCATTTACAGTCAAAAAATTAAAGTTAAAAAAATTACAATTTCTGACCATCTGGAGAAAGTTCGACAGGTCATCGTTTTTTATCAGAAAATTATTTTTTTGGACTGTAGAAAAATTCATTCAAAATGTCATTTGGATTGAGCCTCATGTTGACTAACCACTTTTTAACGCCTCAATGTGACCAAAATTGCCATTTTTACAGACTTTTTATCCTACTCAAAAGCTTCTATTTCGACAAATTTCAGGCATTAAAATGACTCTAAACACACTTATTTTAGTTACAAAAGTGATAATTCACATGCAATAGTCCTTTACAGTCAAAAAATTATACATAAAAAAATTACAATTTCTGACCATCTGGAGAAAGTTCGACAGGTCACGGGTGATCGTTTTTCATCAGAAAATAGTTTTTTTGGACTTTAGAAAAATGTATTCAAAATATCATTTGGATTGAGACTCATGTTGAATAACTACTTTTTAAAGCCTCCATGTGACCAAAATTGCCATTTTTAGAGACTTTTTCTCCTACTGAGAACCTTCTATTTCGACCAATTTCAGGCATTAAAATGACTCTAAACACACTTATTTTAGTTCCAAGAGTTCTAATTCACTTGCAATAGTCATTTACAGTCAAAAAATTAAACAGAAAAATATTACAATTTCTGACCATCTGGAGAAAGTTCGACAGGTCACGGGTCATTGTTTTTCATCAGAAAATTGTTTTTTTTGGACTTTAGAAAAATGTATTCAAAATGTCATTTGGATTGAGACTCATGTTGAATAACTACTTTTTAAAGCCTCTATTTGACCAAAATTGACATTTTTACAGACTTTTTCTCCTACTCAAAAGCTTCTAATTCGACCAATTTCTGGCATTTAAATGACTCTAAACAAACTTACTTTAGTTCCAAAAGTGATAATTAACATGCAATAGTCATTTACAGTCAAAAAATTAAACATAAAAAAATTGCAATTTCTGACCATCTGGAGAAAGTTCGACAGGTCACGGGTGATCGTTTTTCATCAGTAAATTGTTTTTTGGGAATTTAGAAAAATGTATTCAAAATGTCATTTGGATTGAGACTCATGTTGAATAACTACTTTTTAAAGCCTCTATTTGACCAAAATTGACATTTTTACAGACTTTTTCTCCTACTCAAAAGCTTCTATTTCGACCAATTTCTGGCATTTAAATGACTCTAAACAAACTTACTTTAGTTCCAAAAGTGATAATTAACATGCAATAGTCATTTACAGTCAAAAAATTAAACATAAAAAAATTACAATTTCTGACCATCTGGAGAAAGTTCGACAGGTCACGGGTCACCGTTTTTCATCAGAAAATGGATTTTTTGGACTGTAGAAAAATGTATTCAAAATGTCATTTGGATTGAGACTCATGTTGAATAACTACTTTTTAAAGCCTCAATGTGACCAAAATTGCCATTTTTACGGACTTTTTCTCCTACTCAGAAGCTTCTATTTCGACAAATTTCAGGCATTAAAATGACTCTAAACACACTTATTTTAGTTCCAAAAGTGATAATTCACATGCAATAGTCAATTACAGTCAAAAAATGAAAGTAAAAAAAATTACAATTTCTGACCATCTGGAGAAAGTTCGACAGGTCACGGGTCATCGTTTTTCATCAGAAAATTGTTTTTTTGGACTGTAGAAAAATTCATTCAAAATGTCATTTGGATTGAGCCTCATGTTGACTAACCACTTTTTAACGCCTCAATGTGCCCAAAATTGCCATTTTTAGAGAATTTTTCTCCTACTGAGAACCTTCTATTTCGACCATATTCAGGCATTAAAATGACTCTAAACACACTTATTTTAGTTCCAAGAGTTCTAATTCACATGCAATAGTCATTTACAGTCAAAAAATTAAACATAAAAAAATTACAATTTCTGACCATCTGGAGAAAGTTCGACAGGTCACGGGAACTGTTTTTCATCAGAAAATAGATTTTTTGGACTGTAGAAAAATGTATTCAAAATGTCATTTGGCTTGAGCCTCATGTTGAATAACTACTTTTTAAAGCCCCAATTTGACCAAAATTGCCATTTTTACAGACTTTTTCTCCTACTAAAAAGCTTCTATTTTGAACAATTTCAGGCATTTAAAAGACTGTAAACACACTTATTTTAGTTACAAAAGTGATAATTCACATGCAATAGTCATTTACAGTCAAAAAATTAAACAGAAAAAAATTACAATTTCTGACCATCTGGAGAAAGTTCGACAGGTCACGGGTCATTGTTTTTCATCAGAAAATTGTTTTGTAGGACTGTAGAAAAATGTATTCAAAATGTCATTTGGATTGTGCCTCATGTTGAATAACTACTTTTTAAAGCCTCAATGTGACCAAAATTGCCATTTTTACAGACTTTTTCTCCTACTCAGAAGCTTCTATTTTGACCAATTTCAGGCATTAATATGATTTTAAACACACTTCTTTTAGTTCCAAAAGTGATAATTCACATGCAATAGTCATTTACAGTCAAAAAATTAAAGTTAAAAAAATTACAATTTCTGACCATCTGGAGAAAGTTCGACAGGTCATCGTTTTTTATCAGAAAATTATTTTTTTGGACTGTAGAAAAATTCATTCAAAATGTCATTTGGATTGAGCCTCATGTTGACTAACCACTTTTTAACGCCTCAATGTGACCAAAATTGCCATTTTTACAGACTTTTTATCCTACTCAAAAGCTTCTATTTCGACAAATTTCAGGCATTAAAATGACTCTAAACACACTTATTTTAGTTACAAAAGTGATAATTCACATGCAATAGTCCTTTACAGTCAAAAAATTATACATAAAAAAATTACAATTTCTGACCATCTGGAGAAAGTTCGACAGGTCACGGGTGATCGTTTTTCATCAGAAAATAGTTTTTTTGGACTTTAGAAAAATGTATTCAAAATATCATTTGGATTGAGACTCATGTTGAATAACTACTTTTTAAAGCCTCCATGTGACCAAAATTGCCATTTTTAGAGACTTTTTCTCCTACTGAGAACCTTCTATTTCGACCAATTTCAGGCATTAAAATGACTCTAAACACACTTATTTTAGTTCCAAGAGTTCTAATTCACTTGCAATAGTCATTTACAGTCAAAAAATTAAACAGAAAAATATTACAATTTCTGACCATCTGGAGAAAGTTCGACAGGTCACGGGTCATTGTTTTTCATCAGAAAATTGTTTTTTTTGGACTTTAGAAAAATGTATTCAAAATGTCATTTGGATTGAGACTCATGTTGAATAACTACTTTTTAAAGCCTCTATTTGACCAAAATTGACATTTTTACAGACTTTTTCTCCTACTCAAAAGCTTCTAATTCGACCAATTTCTGGCATTTAAATGACTCTAAACAAACTTACTTTAGTTCCAAAAGTGATAATTAACATGCAATAGTCATTTACAGTCAAAAAATTAAACATAAAAAAATTGCAATTTCTGACCATCTGGAGAAAGTTCGACAGGTCACGGGTGATCGTTTTTCATCAGTAAATTGTTTTTTGGGAATTTAGAAAAATGTATTCAAAATGTCATTTGGATTGAGACTCATGTTGAATAACTACTTTTTAAAGCCTCTATTTGACCAAAATTGACATTTTTACAGACTTTTTCTCCTACTCAAAAGCTTCTATTTCGACCAATTTCTGGCATTTAAATGACTCTAAACAAACTTACTTTAGTTCCAAAAGTGATAATTAACATGCAATAGTCATTTACAGTCAAAAAATTAAACATAAAAAAATTACAATTTCTGACCATCTGGAGAAAGTTCGACAGGTCACGGGTCACCGTTTTTCATCAGAAAATGGATTTTTTGGACTGTAGAAAAATGTATTCAAAATGTCATTTGGATTGAGACTCATGTTGAATAACTACTTTTTAAAGCCTCAATGTGACCAAAATTGCCATTTTTACGGACTTTTTCTCCTACTCAGAAGCTTCTATTTCGACAAATTTCAGGCATTAAAATGACTCTAAACACACTTATTTTAGTTCCAAAAGTGATAATTCACATGCAATAGTCAATTACAGTCAAAAAATGAAAGTAAAAAAAATTACAATTTCTGACCATCTGGAGAAAGTTCGACAGGTCACGGGTCATCGTTTTTCATCAGAAAATTGTTTTTTTGGACTGTAGAAAAATTCATTCAAAATGTCATTTGGATTGAGCCTCATGTTGACTAACCACTTTTTAACGCCTCAATGTGCCCAAAATTGCCATTTTTAGAGAATTTTTCTCCTACTGAGAACCTTCTATTTCGACCATATTCAGGCATTAAAATGACTCTAAACACACTTATTTTAGTTCCAAGAGTTCTAATTCACATGCAATAGTCATTTACAGTCAAAAAATTAAACATAAAAAAATTACAATTTCTGACCATCTGGAGAAAGTTCGACAGGTCACGGGAACTGTTTTTCATCAGAAAATAGATTTTTTGGACTGTAGAAAAATGTATTCAAAATGTCATTTGGCTTGAGCCTCATGTTGAATAACTACTTTTTAAAGCCCCAATTTGACCAAAATTGCCATTTTTACAGACTTTTTCTCCTACTAAAAAGCTTCTATTTTGAACAATTTCAGGCATTTAAAAGACTGTAAACACACTTATTTTAGTTACAAAAGTGATAATTCACATGCAATAGTCATTTACAGTCAAAAAATTAAACAGAAAAAAATTACAATTTCTGACCATCTGGAGAAAGTTCGACAGGTCACGGGTCATTGTTTTTCATCAGAAAATTGTTTTGTAGGACTGTAGAAAAATGTATTCAAAATGTCATTTGGATTGTGCCTCATGTTGAATAACTATTTTTTAAAGCCTCAATGTGACCAAAATTGCCATTTTTACAGACTTTTTCTCCTACTCAGAAGCTTCTATTTCGACCAATTTCAGGCATTAAAATGACTCTAAACACACTTATTTTAGTTCCAAGAGTTCTAATTCACATGCAATAGTCATTTACAGTCAAAAAATTAAACATAAAAAAATTACAATTTCCGACAATCTGGAGAAAGTTCGACAGGTCA
Organism: Triturus cristatus; assembly: GCF_964204655.1. Classification (NCBI taxonomy): domain Eukaryota; kingdom Metazoa; phylum Chordata; class Amphibia; order Caudata; family Salamandridae; genus Triturus; species Triturus cristatus. Next base: position 1,088,906,326 of record NC_140591.1, read on the forward strand.
CGGGTCACCGTTTTTCATAAGAAAATTGATTTTTTGGACTGTAGAAAAATGTATTTAAAATGTCATTTGGATTGTGTCTCATGTTGAATAACTACTTTTTAAAGCCCCAATTTGACCAAAATTGCCATTTTTACAGACTTTTTCTACTACTCAAAAGCATCTATTTCGACCAATTTCAGGCATTTAAATGACTCTAAACAAACTTATTTTAGTTCCAAAAGTGATAATTCACATGCAATAGTCATTTACAGTCAAAAAATTAAACTTAAAAAAATTACAATTTCTGACCATCTGGAGAAAGTTCGACAGGTCACAAATCATCGTTTTTCATCAGAAAATAGTTTTTTTGGACTGTAGTAAAATTCATTCAAAATGTCATTTGGATTGAGACTCATCTTGAATTACTACTTTTTAAAGCCTCTATGTGACCAAAATTGCCATTTTTACAGACTTTTTCTCCTACTAAAAAGCTTCTATTTTGAACAATTTCAGGCATTTAAAAGACTCTAAACACACTTATTTTAGTTACAAAATTGATAATTCACATGCAATAGTCATTTACAGTCAAAAAATTAAACATAAAAAAATTACAATTTCTGACCATCTGGAGAAAGTTCGACAGGTCACGGGTGATCGTTTTTCATCAGAAAATAGTTTTTTTGGACTTTAGAAAAATTTATTCAAAATGTCATTTGGCTTGAGCCTCATGTTGAATAACTACTTTTTAAAGCCCCAATTTGACCAAAATTGCCATTTTTACAGACTTTTTCTCCTACTAAAAAGCTTCTATTTTGAACAATTTCAGGCATTTAAAAGACTGTAAACACACTTATTTTAGTTACAAAAGTGATAATTCACATGCAATAGTCATTTACAGTCAAAAAATTAAACAGAAAAAAATTACAATTTCTGACCATCTGGAGAAAGTTCGACAGGTCACGGGTCATTGTTTTTCATCAGAAAATTGTTTTGTAGGACTGTAGAAAAATGTATTCAAAATGTCATTTGGATTGTGCCTCATGTTGAATAACTATTTTTTAAAGCCTCAATGTGACCAAAATTGCCATTTTTACAGACTTTTTCTCCTACTCAGAAGCTTCTATTTCGACCAATTTCAGGCATTAAAATGACTCTAAACACACTTATTTTAGTTCCAAGAGTTCTAATTCACATGCAATAGTCATTTACAGTCAAAAAATTAAACATAAAAAAATTACAATTTCCGACAATCTGGAGAAAGTTCGACAGGTCACGGGTCACCGTTTTTCATAAGAAAATTGATTTTTTGGACTGTAGAAAAATGTATTTAAAATGTCATTTGGATTGTGTCTCATGTTGAATAACTACTTTTTAAAGCCCCAATTTGACCAAAATTGCCATTTTTACAGACTTTTTCTACTACTCAAAAGCATCTATTTCGACCAATTTCAGGCATTTAAATGACTCTAAACAAACTTATTTTAGTTCCAAAAGTGATAATTCACATGCAATAGTCATTTACAGTCAAAAAATTAAACTTAAAAAAATTACAATTTCTGACCATCTGGAGAAAGTTCGACAGGTCACAAATCATCGTTTTTCATCAGAAAATAGTTTTTTTGGACTGTAGTAAAATTCATTCAAAATGTCATTTGGATTGAGACTCATCTTGAATTACTACTTTTTAAAGCCTCTATGTGACCAAAATTGCCATTTTTACAGACTTTTTCTCCTACTAAAAAGCTTCTATTTTGAACAATTTCAGGCATTTAAAAGACTCTAAACACACTTATTTTAGTTACAAAATTGATAATTCACATGCAATAGTCATTTACAGTCAAAAAATTAAACATAAAAAAATTACAATTTCTGACCATCTGGAGAAAGTTCGACAGGTCACGGGTGATCGTTTTTCATCAGAAAATAGTTTTTTTGGACTTTAGAAAAATTTATTCAAAATGTCATTTGGATTGAGCCTCATGTTAAATAACTACTTTTTAAAGCCTCCATGTGACCAAAATTGCCATTTTTACAGACTTTTTCTCCTACTCAAAAGCTTCTATTTCTACCAATTTCAGGCATTAAAATGACTCTAAACACACTTATTTTAGTTACAAAAGTGATAATTGACATGTAATAGTCATTTACAGTCAAAAACTTAAACAATAAAAAATTACCAATTCTGACCATCTGGAGAATGTTCAACAGGTCACGGGACACTGTTTTTCATCAGAAAATTGATTTTTTGGACTGTAGAAAAATGTATTCAAAATGTCATTTGGATTGTGTCTCATGTTGAATAACTACTTTTTAAAGCCCCAATTTGACCAAAATTGCCATTTTTACAGACTTTTTCTCCTACTCAAAAGCTTCTATTTCGACCAATTTCAGGCAAATAAATGACTCTAAACACACTTATTTTAGTTCCAAAAGTGATAATTAACATGCAATAGTCATTTACAGTCAAAAACTTAAACAATAAAAAATTACCAATTCTGACCATCTGGAGAATGTTCGACAGGTCACGGTCATCATTTTTCATCCGAAAATTGTTTTTTTTGGACTGTAGAAAAATGTATTCAAAATGTCATTTGGATTGTGCCTCATGTTGAATAACTACTTTTTAAAGCCTCAATGTGACCAAAATTGCCATTTTTACAGACTTTTTCTCCTACTCAGAAGCTTCTATTTTGACCAATTTCAGCCATTAATATGACTAAACACACTTCTTTTTGTTCCAAAAGTGATAATTCACATGCAATAGTCATTTACAGTCCAAAAATTAAACATAAAAAAATTACAATTTCTGACCATCTGGAGAAAGTTCGACAGGTCACGGGAACTGTTTTTCATCAGAAAATTGATTTTTTGGACTGTAGAAAAATGTATTCAAAATGTCATTTGGATTGAGCCTCATGTTGAATAACTACTTTTTAAATCCCCAATTTGACCAAAATTGCCATTTTTACAGACTTTTTATCCTACTCAAAAGCTTCTGTTTCGACAAATTTCAGGCATTAAAATGACTCTAAACACACTTATTTTAGTTCCAAAAGTGATAATTCACATGCAATAGTCATTTACAGTCAAAAAATGAAAGTTAAAAAAATTACAATTTCTGACCATCTGGAGAATGTTCAACAGGTCACGGGACACTGTTTTTCATCAGAAAATTGATTTTTTGGACTGTAGAAAAATGTATTCAAAATGTCATTTGGATTGTGTCTCATGTTGAATAACTACTTTTTAAAGCCCCAATTTGACCAAAATTGCCATTTTTACAGACTTTTTCTCCTACTCAAAAGCTTCTATTTCGACCAATTTCAGGCAAATAAATGACTCTAAACACACTTATTTTAGTTCCAAAAGTGATAATTAACATGCAATAGTCATTTACAGTCAAAAACTTAAACAATAAAAAATTACCAATTCTGACCATCTGGAGAATGTTCGACAGGTCACGGTCATCATTTTTCATCCGAAAATTGTTTTTTTTGGACTGTAGAAAAATGTATTCAAAATGTCATTTGGATTGTGCCTCATGTTGAATAACTACTTTTTAAAGCCTCAATGTGACCAAAATTGCCATTTTTACAGACTTTTTCTCCTACTCAGAAGCTTCTATTTTGACCAATTTCAGCCATTAATATGACTAAACACACTTCTTTTTGTTCCAAAAGTGATAATTCACATGCAATAGTCATTTACAGTCCAAAAATTAAACATAAAAAAATTACAATTTCTGACCATCTGGAGAAAGTTCGACAGGTCACGGGAACTGTTTTTCATCAGAAAATTGATTTTTTGGACTGTAGAAAAATGTATTCAAAATGTCATTTGGATTGAGCCTCATGTTGAATAACTACTTTTTAAATCCCCAATTTGACCAAAATTGCCATTTTTACAGACTTTTTATCCTACTCAAAAGCTTCTGTTTCGACAAATTTCAGGCATTAAAATGACTCTAAACACACTTATTTTAGTTCCAAAAGTGATAATTCACATGCAATAGTCATTTACAGTCAAAAAATGAAAGTTAAAAAAATTACAATTTCTGACCATCTGGAGAAAGTTCGACAGGTCATCGTTTTTCATCAGAAAATTATTTTTTTGGACTGTAGAAAAATTCATTCAAAATGTCATTTGGATTGAGCCTCATGTTGACTAACCACTTTTTAACGCCTCAATGTGACCAAAATTGCCTTTTTTACAGACTTTTTATCCTACTCAAAAGCTTCTATTTCGACAAATTTCAGGCATTAAAATGACTCTAAACACACTTATTTTAGCTACAAAAGTGATAATTCACATGCAATAGTCATTTACAGTCAAAAAATGAAAGTAAAAAAAATTACAATTTCTGACCATCTGGAGAAAGTTCGACAGGTCACGGGTCATCGTTTTTCATCAGAAAATTGTTTTTTTGGACTGTAGAAAAATTCATTCAAAATGTCATTTGGATTGAGCCTCATGTTGACTAACCACTTTTTAACGCCTCAATGTGCCCAAAATTGCCATTTTTAGAGAATTTTTCTCCTACTGAGAACCTTCTATTTCGACCATATTCAGGCATTAAAATGACTCTAAACACACTTATTTTAGTTCCAAGAGTTCTAATTCACATGCAATAGTCATTTACAGTCAAAAAATTAAACATAAAAAAATTACAATTTCTGACCATCTGGAGAAAGTTCGACAGGTCACGGGAACTGTTTTTCATCAGAAAATAGATTTTTTGGACTGTAGAAAAATGTATTCAAAATGTCATTTGGCTTGAGCCTCATGTTGAATAACTACTTTTTAAAGCCCCAATTTGACCAAAATTGCCATTTTTACAGACTTTTTCTCCTACTAAAAAGCTTCTATTTTGAACAATTTCAGGCATTTAAAAGACTGTAAACACACTTATTTTAGTTACAAAAGTGATAATTCACATGCAATAGTCATTTACAGTCAAAAAATTAAACAGAAAAAAATTACAATTTCTGACCATCTGGAGAAAGTTCGACAGGTCACGGGTCATTGTTTTTCATCAGAAAATTGTTTTGTAGGACTGTAGAAAAATGTATTCAAAATGTCATTTGGATTGTGCCTCATGTTGAATAACTATTTTTTAAAGCCTCAATGTGACCAAAATTGCCATTTTTACAGACTTTTTCTCCTACTCAGAAGCTTCTATTTCGACCAATTTCAGGCATTAAAATGACTCTAAACACACTTATTTTAGTTCCAAGAGTTCTAATTCACATGCAATAGTCATTTACAGTCAAAAAATTAAACATAAAAAAATTACAATTTCCGACAATCTGGAGAAAGTTCGACAGGTCACGGGTCACCGTTTTTCATAAGAAAATTGATTTTTTGGACTGTAGAAAAATGTATTTAAAATGTCATTTGGATTGTGTCTCATGTTGAATAACTACTTTTTAAAGCCCCAATTTGACCAAAATTGCCATTTTTACAGACTTTTTCTACTACTCAAAAGCATCTATTTCGACCAATTTCAGGCATTTAAATGACTCTAAACAAACTTATTTTAGTTCCAAAAGTGATAATTCACATGCAATAGTCATTTACAGTCAAAAAATTAAACTTAAAAAAATTACAATTTCTGACCATCTGGAGAAAGTTCGACAGGTCACAAATCATCGTTTTTCATCAGAAAATAGTTTTTTTGGACTGTAGTAAAATTCATTCAAAATGTCATTTGGATTGAGACTCATCTTGAATTACTACTTTTTAAAGCCTCTATGTGACCAAAATTGCCATTTTTACAGACTTTTTCTCCTACTAAAAAGCTTCTATTTTGAACAATTTCAGGCATTTAAAAGACTCTAAACACACTTATTTTAGTTACAAAATTGATAATTCACATGCAATAGTCATTTACAGTCAAAAAATTAAACATAAAAAAATTACAATTTCTGACCATCTGGAGAAAGTTCGACAGGTCACGGGTGATCGTTTTTCATCAGAAAATAGTTTTTTTGGACTTTAGAAAAATTTATTCAAAATGTCATTTGGCTTGAGCCTCATGTTGAATAACTACTTTTTAAAGCCCCAATTTGACCAAAATTGCCATTTTTACAGACTTTTTCTCCTACTAAAAAGCTTCTATTTTGAACAATTTCAGGCATTTAAAAGACTGTAAACACACTTATTTTAGTTACAAAAGTGATAATTCACATGCAATAGTCATTTACAGTCAAAAAATTAAACAGAAAAAAATTACAATTTCTGACCATCTGGAGAAAGTTCGACAGGTCACGGGTCATTGTTTTTCATCAGAAAATTGTTTTGTAGGACTGTAGAAAAATGTATTCAAAATGTCATTTGGATTGTGCCTCATGTTGAATAACTATTTTTTAAAGCCTCAATGTGACCAAAATTGCCATTTTTACAGACTTTTTCTCCTACTCAGAAGCTTCTATTTCGACCAATTTCAGGCATTAAAATGACTCTAAACACACTTATTTTAGTTCCAAGAGTTCTAATTCACATGCAATAGTCATTTACAGTCAAAAAATTAAACATAAAAAAATTACAATTTCCGACAATCTGGAGAAAGTTCGACAGGTCACGGGTCACCGTTTTTCATAAGAAAATTGATTTTTTGGACTGTAGAAAAATGTATTTAAAATGTCATTTGGATTGTGTCTCATGTTGAATAACTACTTTTTAAAGCCCCAATTTGACCAAAATTGCCCTTTTTACAGACTTTTTCTACTACTCAAAAGCATCTATTTCGACCAATTTCAGGCATTTAAATGACTCTAAACAAACTTATTTTAGTTCCAAAAGTGATAATTCACATGCAATAGTCATTTACAGTCAAAAAATTAAACTTAAAAAAATTACAATTTCTGACCATCTGGAGAAAGTTCGACAGGTCACAAATCATCGTTTTTCATCCGAAAATAGTTTTTTGGGACTGTAGTAAAATTCATTCAAAATGTCATTTGGATTGAGACTCATCTTGAATTACTACTTTTTAAAGCCTCTATGTGACCAAAATTGCCATTTTTACAGACTTTTTCTCCTACTAAAAAGCTTCTATTTTGAACAATTTCAGGCATTTAAAAGACTCTAAACACACTTATTTTAGTTACAAAATTGATAATTCACATGCAATAGTCATTTACAGTCAAAAAATTAAACATAAAAAAATTACAATTTCTGACCATCTGGAGAAAGTTCGACAGGTCACGGGTGATCGTTTTTCATCAGAAAATAGTTTTTTTGGACTTTAGAAAAATTTATTCAAAATGTCATTTGGATTGAGCCTCATGTTAAATAACTACTTTTTAAAGCCTCCATGTGACCAAAATTGCCATTTTTACAGACTTTTTCTCCTACTCAAAAGCTTCTATTTCTACCAATTTCAGGCATTAAAATGACTCTAAACACACTTATTTTAGTTACAAAAGTGATAATTGACATGTAATAGTCATTTACAGTCAAAAACTTAAACAATAAAAAATTACCAATTCTGACCATCTGGAGAATGTTCAACAGGTCACGGGACACTGTTTTTCATCAGAAAATTGATTTTTTGGACTGTAGAAAAATGTATTCAAAATGTCATTTGGATTGTGTCTCATGTTGAATAACTACTTTTTAAAGCCCCAATTTGACCAAAATTGCCATTTTTACAGACTTTTTCTCCTACTCAAAAGCTTCTATTTCGACCAATTTCAGGCAAATAAATGACTCTAAACACACTTATTTTAGTTCCAAAAGTGATAATTAACATGCAATAGTCATTTACAGTCAAAAACTTAAACAATAAAAAATTACCAATTCTGACCATCTGGAGAATGTTCGACAGGTCACGGTCATCATTTTTCATCCGAAAATTGTTTTTTTTGGACTGTAGAAAAATGTATTCAAAATGTCATTTGGATTGTGCCTCATGTTGAATAACTACTTTTTAAAGCCTCAATGTGACCAAAATTGCCATTTTTACAGACTTTTTCTCCTACTCAGAAGCTTCTATTTTGACCAATTTCAGCCATTAATATGACTAAACACACTTCTTTTTGTTCCAAAAGTGATAATTCACATGCAATAGTCATTTACAGTCCAAAAATTAAACATAAAAAAATTACAATTTCTGACCATCTGGAGAAAGTTCGACAGGTCACGGGAACTGTTTTTCATCAGAAAATTGATTTTTTGGACTGTAGAAAAATGTATTCAAAATGTCATTTGGATTGAGCCTCATGTTGAATAACTACTTTTTAAATCCCCAATTTGACCAAAATTGCCATTTTTACAGACTTTTTATCCTACTCAAAAGCTTCTGTTTCGACAAATTTCAGGCATTAAAATGACTCTAAACACACTTATTTTAGTTCCAAAAGTGATAATTCACATGCAATAGTCATTTACAGTCAAAAAATGAAAGTTAAAAAAATTACAATTTCTGACCATCTGGAGAATGTTCAACAGGTCACGGGACACTGTTTTTCATCAGAAAATTGATTTTTTGGACTGTAGAAAAATGTATTCAAAATGTCATTTGGATTGTGTCTCATGTTGAATAACTACTTTTTAAAGCCCCAATTTGACCAAAATTGCCATTTTTACAGACTTTTTCTCCTACTCAAAAGCTTCTATTTCGACCAATTTCAGGCAAATAAATGACTCTAAACACACTTATTTTAGTTCCAAAAGTGATAATTAACATGCAATAGTCATTTACAGTCAAAAACTTAAACAATAAAAAATTACCAATTCTGACCATCTGGAGAATGTTCGACAGGTCACGGTCATCATTTTTCATCCGAAAATTGTTTTTTTTGGACTGTAGAAAAATGTATTCAAAATGTCATTTGGATTGTGCCTCATGTTGAATAACTACTTTTTAAAGCCTCAATGTGACCAAAATTGCCATTTTTACAGACTTTTTCTCCTACTCAGAAGCTTCTATTTTGACCAATTTCAGCCATTAATATGACTAAACACACTTCTTTTTGTTCCAAAAGTGATAATTCACATGCAATAGTCATTTACAGTCCAAAAATTAAACATAAAAAAATTACAATTTCTGACCATCTGGAGAAAGTTCGACAGGTCACGGGAACTGTTTTTCATCAGAAAATTGATTTTTTGGACTGTAGAAAAATGTATTCAAAATGTCATTTGGATTGAGCCTCATGTTGAATAACTACTTTTTAAATCCCCAATTTGACCAAAATTGCCATTTTTACAGACTTTTTATCCTACTCAAAAGCTTCTGTTTCGACAAATTTCAGGCATTAAAATGACTCTAAACACACTTTTTTTAGTTCCAAAAGTGATAATTCACATGCAATAGTCATTTACAGTCAAAAAATGAAAGTTAAAAAAATTACAATTTCTGACCATCTGGAGAAAGTTCGACAGGTCATCGTTTTTCATCAGAAAATTATTTTTTTGGACTGTAGAAAAATTCATTCAAAATGTCATTTGGATTGAGCCTCATGTTGACTAACCACTTTTTAACGCCTCAATGTGACCAAAATTGCCATTTTTACAGACTTTTTATCCTACTCAAAAGCTTCTATTTCGACAAATTTCAGGCATTAAAATGACTCTAAACACACTTATTTTAGTTACAAAAGTGATAATTCACATGCAATAGTCATTTACAGTCAAAAAATTATACATAAAAAAATTACAATTTCTGACCATCTGGGGAAAGTTCGACAGGTCACGGGTGATCGTTTTTCATCAGAAAATAGTTTTTTTGGACTTTAGAAAAATGTATTCAAAATGTCATTTGGATTGAGCCTCATGTTGAATAACTACTTTTTAAAGCCTCCATGTGACCAAAATTGCCATTTTTACAGACTTTTTCTCCTACTCAAAAGCTTCTATTTCTACCAATTTCAGGCATTAAAATGACTCTAAACACACTTATTTTAGTTACAAAAGTGATAATTGACATGTAATAGTCATTTACAGTCAAAAACTTAAATAAATAAAAAATTACCAATTCTGACCATCTGGAGAATGTTCAACAGGTCACGGGACACTGTTTTTCATCAGAAAATTGATTTTTTGGACTGTAGAAAAATGTATTCAAAATGTCATTTGGATTGTGTCTCATGTTAAATAACTACTTTTTAAAGCCCCAATTTGACCAAAATTGCCATTTTTACAGACTTTTTCTCCTACTCAAAAGCTTCTATTTCGACCAATTTCAGGCAAATAAATGACTCTAAACACACTTATTTTAGTTCCAAAAGTGATAATTAACATGCAATAGTCATTTACAGTCAAAAACTTAAACAATAAAAAATTACCAATTCTGACCATCTGGAGAATGTTCGACAGGTCACGGTCATCATTTTTCATCCGAAAATTGTTTTTTTTGGACTGTAGAAAAATGTATTCAAAATGTCATTTGGATTGTGCCTCATGTTGAATAACTACTTTTTAAAGCCTCAATGTGACCAAAATTGCCATTTTTACAGACTTTTTCTCCTACTCAGAAGCTTCTATTTTGACCAATTTCAGGCATTAATATGACTAAACACACTTCTTTTTGTTCCAAAAGTGATAATTCACATGCAATAGTCATTTACAGTCCAAAAATTAAACATAAAAAAATTACAATTTCTGACCATCTGGAGAAAGTTCGACAGGTCACGGGAACTGTTTTTCATCAGAAAATTGATTTTTTGGACTGTAGAAAAATGTATTCAAAATGTCATTTGGATTGAGCCTCATGTTGAATAACTACTTTTTAAAGCCCCAATTTGACCAAAATTGCCATTTTTACAGACTTTTTATCCTACTCAAAAGCTTCTATTTCGACAAATTTCAGGCATTAAAATGACTCTAAACACACTTATTTTAGCTACAAAAGTGATAATTCACATGCAATAGTCATTTACAGTCAAAAAATCAAACATAAAAAAATTACAATTTCTGACCATCTGGAGAAAGTTCGACAGGTCACGGGTCACTGTTTTCATCAGAAAATGGATTTTTTGGACTGTAGAAAAATTCATTCAAAATGTCATTTGGATTGAGCCTCATGTTGAATAACTACTTTTTAAAGCCCCAATTTGACCAAAATTGCCATTTTTACAGACTTTTTCTCCTACTCAAAAGCTTCTATTTCGACCAATTTCAGGCATTTAAATGACTCTAAACAAACTTATTTTAGTTACAAAAGTGATAATTCACATGCAATAGTCATTTACAGTCAAAAAATGAAACATAAAAAAATTACAATTTCTGACCATCTGGAGAAAGTTCGACAGGTCACGGGTCACCGTTTTTCATCAGAAAATGGATTTTTTGGACTGTAGAAAAATGTATTCAAAATATCATTTGGATTGAGACTCATGTTGAATAACTACTTTTTAAAGCCTCAATGTGACCAAAATTGCCATTTTTACAGACTTTTTCTCCTACTCAAAATCTTCTATTTCTACCAATTTCAGGCATTAAAATGACTCTAAACACACTTATTTTAGTTACAAAAGTGATAATTCACATATAATAGTCAATTACAGTCAAAAACTTAAACAATAAAAAATTACCAATTCTGACCATCTGGAGAATGTTCGACAGGTCACGGGTCATCATTTTTCATCCGAAAATTGTTTTTTTTGGACTGTAGAAAAATGTATTCAAAATGTCATTTGGATTGTGCCTCATGTTGAATAACTACTTTTTAAAGCCTCAATGTGACCAAAATTGCCATTTTTACAGACTTTTTCTCCTACTCAGAAGCTTCTATTTTGACCAATTTCAGGCATTAATATGATTTTAAACACACTTCTTTTAGGTCCAAAAGTGATAATTCACATGCAATAGTCATTTACAGTCAAAAAATTAAAGTTAAAAAAATTACAATTTCTGACCATCTGGAGAAAGTTCGACAGGTCATCGTTTTTTATCAGAAAATTATTTTTTTGGACTGTAGAAAAATTCATTCAAAATGTCATTTGGATTGAGCCTCATGTTGACTAACCACTTTTTAACGCCTCAATGTGACAAAAATTGCCATTTTTACAGACTTTTTATCCTACTCAAAAGCTTCTATTTCGACCAATTTCAGGCATTAAAATGATTCTAAACAAACCTTTTTTAGTTCCAAAAGTGATAATTAACATGCAATAGTCATTTACAGTCAAAAAATTAAATATAAAAAAAATTACAATTTCTGACCATCTGGAGAATGTTCGACAGGTCACGGTCATCATTTTTCATCCGAAAATTGTTTTTTTTGGACTGTAGAAAAATGAATTCAAAATGTCATTTGGATTGTGCCTCATGTTGAATAACTACTTTTTAAAGCCTCAATGTGACCAAAATTGCCATTTTTACAGACTTTTTCTCCTACTCAGAAGCTTCTATTTTGACCAATTTCAGGCATTAATATGACTAAACACACTTCTTTTAGTTCCAAAAGTGATAATTCACATGCAATAGTCATTTACAGTCCAAAAATTAAACATAAAAAAATTAAAATTTCTGACCATCTGGAGAAAGTTCGACAGGTCACGGGAACTGTTTTTCATCAGAAAATTGATTTTTTGGACTGTAGAAAAATGTATTCAAAATGTCATTTGGATTCAGCCTCATGTTGAATAACTACTTTTTAAAGCCCCAATTTGACCAAAATTGCCATTTTTACAGACTTTTTATCCTACTCAAAAGCTTCTATTTCGACAAATTTCAGGCATTAAAATGACTCTAAACACACTTATTTTAGTTCCAAAAGTGATAATTCACATGCAATAGTCATTTACAGTCAAAAAATTAAAGTTAAAAAAATTACAATTTCCGACCATCTGGAGAAAGTTCGACAGGTCATCGTTTTTCATCAGAAATTTTTTTTTTGGACTGTAGAAAAATTCATTCAAAATGTCATTTGGATTGAGCCTCATGTTGACTAACCACTTTTTAACGCCTCAATGTGACCAAAATTGCCATTTTTACAGACTTTTTATCCTACTCAAAAGCTTCTATTTCGACAAATTTCAGGCATTAAAATGACTCTAAACACACTTATTTTAGTTACAAAAGTGATAATTCACATGCAATAGTCATTTACAGTCAAAAAATTATACATAAAAAAATTACAATTTCTGACCATCTGGGGAAAGTTCGACAGGTCACGGGTGATCGTTTTTCATCAGAAAATAGTTTTTTTGGACTTTAGAAAAATGTATTCAAAATGTCATTTGGATTGAGCCTCATGTTGAATAACTACTTTTTAAAGCCTCCATGTGACCAAAATTGCCATTTTTACAGACTTTTTCTCCTACTCAAAAGCTTCTATTTCTACCAATTTCAGGCATTAAAATGACTCTAAACACACTTATTTTAGTTACAAAAGTGATAATTGACATGTAATAGTCATTTACAGTCAAAAACTTAAATAAATAAAAAATTACCAATTCTGACCATCTGGAGAATGTTCAACAGGTCACGGGACACTGTTTTTCATCAGAAAATTGATTTTTTGGACTGTAGAAAAATGTATTCAAAATGTCATTTGGATTGTGTCTCATGTTAAATAACTACTTTTTAAAGCCCCAATTTGACCAAAATTGCCATTTTTACAGACTTTTTCTCCTACTCAAAAGCTTCTATTTCGACCAATTTCAGGCAAATAAATGACTCTAAACACACTTATTTTAGTTCCAAAAGTGATAATTAACATGCAATAGTCATTTACAGTCAAAAACTTAAACAATAAAAAATTACCAATTCTGACCATCTGGAGAATGTTCGACAGGTCACGGTCATCATTTTTCATCCGAAAATTGTTTTTTTTGGACTGTAGAAAAATGTATTCAAAATGTCATTTGGATTGTGCCTCATGTTGAATAACTACTTTTTAAAGCCTCAATGTGACCAAAATTGCCATTTTTACAGACTTTTTCTCCTACTCAGAAGCTTCTATTTTGACCAATTTCAGGCATTAATATGACTAAACACACTTCTTTTTGTTCCAAAAGTGATAATTCACATGCAATAGTCATTTACAGTCCAAAAATTAAACATAAAAAAATTACAATTTCTGACCATCTGGAGAAAGTTCGACAGGTCACGGGAACTGTTTTTCATCAGAAAATTGATTTTTTGGACTGTAGAAAAATGTATTCAAAATGTCATTTGGATTGAGCCTCATGTTGAATAACTACTTTTTAAAGCCCCAATTTGACCAAAATTGCCATTTTTACAGACTTTTTATCCTACTCAAAAGCTTCTATTTCGACAAATTTCAGGCATTAAAATGACTCTAAACACACTTATTTTAGTTACAAAAGTGATAATTCACATGCAATAGTCATTTACAGTCAAAAAATCAAACATAAAAAAATTACAATTTCTGACCATCTGGAGAAAGTTCGACAGGTCACGGGTCACTGTTTTCATCAGAAAATGGATTTTTTGGACTGTAGAAAAATTCATTCAAAATGTCATTTGGATTGAGCCTCATGTTGAATAACTACTTTTTAAAGCCCCAATTTGACCAAAATTGCCATTTTTACAGACTTTTTCTCCTACTCAAAAGCTTCTATTTCGACCAATTTCAGGCATTTAAATGACTCTAAACAAACTTATTTTAGTTACAAAAGTGATAATTCACATGCAATAGTCATTTACAGTCAAAAAATGAAACATAAAAAAATTACAATTTCTGACCATCTGGAGAAAGTTCGACAGGTCACGGGTCACCGTTTTTCATCAGAAAATGGATTTTTTGGACTGTAGAAAAATGTATTCAAAATATCATTTGGATTGAGACTCATGTTGAATAACTACTTTTTAAAGCCTCAATGTGACCAAAATTGCCATTTTTACAGACTTTTTCTCCTACTCAAATCTTCTATTTCTACCAATTTCAGGCATTAAAATGACTCTAAACACACGTATTTTAGTTACAAAAGTGATAATTCACATATAATAGTCAATTACAGTCAAAAACTTAAACAATAAAAAATTACCAATTCTGACCATCTGGAGAATGTTCGACAGGTCACGGGTCATCATTTTTCATCCGAAAATTGTTTTTTTTGGACTGTAGAAAAATGTATTCAAAATGTCATTTGGATTGTGCCTCATGTTGAATAACTACTTTTTAAAGCCTCAATGTGACCAAAATTGCCATTTTTACAGACTTTTTCTCCTACTCAGAAGCTTCTATTTTGACCAATTTCAGGCATTAATATGATTTTAAACACACTTCTTTTAGGTCCAAAAGTGATAATTCACATGCAATAGTCATTTACAGTCAAAAAATTAAAGTTAAAAAAATTACAATTTCTGACCATCTGGAGAAAGTTCGACAGGTCATCGTTTTTTATCAGAAAATTATTTTTTTGGACTGTAGAAAAATTCATTCAAAATGTCATTTGGATTGAGCCTCATGTTGACTAACCACTTTTTAACGCCTCAATGTGACAAAAATTGCCATTTTTACAGACTTTTTATCCTACTCAAAAGCTTCTATTTCGACCAATTTCAGGCATTAAAATGACTCTAAACACACTTATTTTAGTTACAAAAGTGATAATTCACATGCAATAGTCCTTTACAGTCAAAAAATTATACATAAAAAAATTACAATTTCTGACCATCTGGAGAAAGTTCGACAGGTCACGGGTGATCGTTTTTCATCAGAAAATAGTTTTTTTGGACTTTAGAAAAATGTATTCAAAATGTCATTTGGATTGAGACTCATGTTGAATAACTACTTTTTAAAGCCTCAATGTGACCAAAATTGCCATTTTTACAGACTTTTTCTCCTACTGAAAAGCTTCTATTTCTACCAATTTCAGGCATTAAAATGACTCTAAACACACTTATTTTAGTTACAAAAGTGATAATTGACATGTAATAGTAATTTACAGTCAAAAACTTAAACAATAAAAAATTACCAATTCTGACCATCTGGAGAATGTTCGACAGGTCACGGGACACTGTTTTTCATCAGAAAATTGATTTTTTTGACTTTAGAAAAATGTATTCAAAATGTCATTTGGATTGTGTCTCATGTTGAATAACTACTTTTTAAAGCCCCAATTTGACCAAAATTGCCATTTTTACAGACTTTTTCTCCTACTCAAAAGCTTCTGTTTCGACCAATTTCAGGTAATTAAATGACTCTAAACACACTTATTTTAGTTCCAAAAGTGATAATTAACATGCAATAGTCATTTACAGTCAAAAAATTAAACATAAAAAAATTACAATTTCTGACCATCTGGAGAAAGTTCGACAGGTCACGGTCATCATTTTTCATCCGAAAATTGTTTTTTTTGGACTGTAGAAAAATGTATTCAAAATGTCATTTGGATTGTGCCTCATGTTGAATAACTACTTTTTAAAGCCTCAATGTGACCAAAATTGCCATTTTTACAGACTTTTTCTCCTACTCCGAAGCTTCTATTTTGACCAATTTCAGGCATTAATATGACTAAACACACTTCTTTTTGTTCCAAAAGTGATAATTCACATGCAATAGTCATTTACAGTCCAAAAATTAAACATAAAAAAATTACAATTTCTGACCATCTGGAGAAAGTTCGACAGGTCACGGGAACTGTTTTTCATCAGAAAATTGATTTTTTGGACTGTAGAAAAATGTATTCAAAATGTCATTTGGATTGAGCCTCATGTTGAATAACTACTTTTTAAAGCCCCAATTTGACCAAAATTGCCATTTTTACAGACTTTTTATCCTACTCAAAAGCTTCTGTTTCGACAAATTTCAGGCATTAAAATGACTCTAAACACACTTATTTTAGTTCCAAAAGTGATAATTCACATGCAATAGTAATTTACAGTCAAAAAATTACAATTTCTGACCATCTGGAGAAAGTTCGACAGGTCATCGTTTTTCATCAGAAAATTATTTTTTTGGACTGTAGAAAAATTCATTCAAAATGTCATTTGGATTGAGCCTCATGTTGAATAACTACTTTTTAAAGCCTCCATGTGACCAAAATTGCCATTTTTACAGACTTTTTCTCCTACTAAAAAGCTTCTATTTCGAACAATTTCAGGCATTTAAAAGACTCTAAACACACTTATTTTAGTTACAAAAGTGATAATTCACATGCAATAGTCATTTACAGTCAAAAAAACAAACATAAAAAAATTACAATTTCCGACCATCTGGAGAAAGTTCGACAGGTCACGGGTCACCGTTTTTTATCACAAAATGGATTTTTTGGACTGTAGAAAAATTCATTCAAAATGTCATTTAGATTGAGCCTCATGTTGACTAACCACTTTTTAACGCCTCAATGTGACCAAAATTGCCATTTTTACAGACTTTTTCTCCTACTCAAAAGCTTCTATTTCGACCAATTTCAGGCATTTAAATGACTCTAAACACACTTATTTTAGTTGCAAAAGTAATAATTCACATGCAATAGTCATTTACAGTCAAAAAATTAAACATAAAAAAATTACAATTTCTGACCATCTGGAGAAAGTTCGACAGGTCACGAGTCACCGTTTTTCATCATAAAATTGGTTTTTTGGACTGTAGAAAAATTTATTCAAAATTTCATTTGGATTGAGACTCATGTTGAATAACTACTTTTTAAAGCCTCAATGTGACCAAAATTGCAATTTTTACAGACTTTTTCTCCTACTCAGAAGCTTTTATTTCGACCAATTTCAAGCATTAAATGACTCTAAACACACTTATTTTAGTTCCAAAAGTGATAATTCACATGCAATAGTCATTTACAGTCAAAAAATTAAACATAAAAAAATTACAATTTCTGACCATCTGGAGAAAGTTCGACAGGTCACGAGTCACCGTTTTTCATCATAAAATTGTTTTTTTGGACTGTAGAAAAATGTATTCAAAATGTCATTTGGATTGTGTCTCATGTTGAATAACTACTTTTTAAAGCCCCAATTTGACCAAAATTGCCATTTTTACAGACTTTTTCTCCTACTCAAAAGCTTCTATTTCGACCAATTTCAGGTAATTAAATGACTCTAAACACACTTATTTTAGTTCCAAAAGTGATAATTAACATGCAATAGTCATCTACAGTCAAAAACTTAAACAATAAAATATTACCAATTCTGACCATCTGGAGAATGTTCGACAGGTCACGGTCATCATTTTTCATCCGAAAATTGTTTTTTTTGGACTGTAGAAAAATTCATTCAAAATGTCATTTGGATTGAGCCTCATGTTGACTAAACACTTTTTCACGCCTCAATGTGACCAAAATTGCCATTTTTACAGACTTTTTATCCTACTCAAAAGCTTCTATTTCGACAAATTTCAGGCATTAAAATGACTCTAAACACACTTATTTTAGTTACAAAAGTGATAATTCACATGCAATAGTCATTTACAGTCAAAAAATCAAACATGAAAAAATTACAATTTCTGACCATCTGGAGAAAGTTCGACAGGTCACGGGTCACTGTTTTCATCAGAAAATTGATTTTTTGGACTGTAGAAAAATGTATTCAAAATGTCATTTGGATTGAGCCTCATGTTGACTAACCACTTTTTAACGCCTCAATGTGACCAAAATTGCCATTTTTACAGACTTTTTCTCATACTCAGAAGCTTCTATTTCTACCAATTTCAGGCATTAAAAAGACTCTAAACACACTTATTTTAGTTACAAAAGTGATAATTCATATACAATAGTTATTTACAGTCAAAAACTTAAACAATAAAAAATTACCAATTCTGACCATCTGGAGCATGTTTGACAGGTCACGGGACACTGTTTTTCATCAGAAAATAGATTTTTTTTACTTTAGAAAAATATATTCAAAATGTCATTTGGATTGAGCCTCATGTTGAATAACTAATTTTTAAAGCCCCAATTTGACCAAAATTGCCATTTTTACAGACTTTTTCTCCTACTCAAAAGCTTCTATTTCGACCAATTTCAGGCATTTAAATGACTCTAAACAAACTTATTTTAGTTCCAAAAGTGATAATTAACATGCAATAGTCATTTACAGTCAAAAAATGAAACATAAAAAAATTACAATTTCTGACCATCTGGAGAAAGTTCGACAGGTCACGGGTCACGGTTTTTCATCAGAAAATGGATTTTTTGGACTGTAGAAAAATGTATTCAAAATATCATCTGGATTGAGACTCATGTTGAATAACTACATTTTAAAGCCTCAATGTGACCAAAATTGCCATTTTTACAGACTTTTTCTCCTACTCAAAAGCTTCTATTTCTACCAATTTCAGGCATTAAAATGACTCTAAACACACTTATTTTAGTTACAAAAGTGATAATTCACATATAATAGTCAATTACAGTCAAAAACTTAAACAATAAAAAATTACCAATTCTGACCATCTGGAGAATGTTCGACAGGTCACGGGTCATCATTTTTCATCCGAAAATTGTTTTTTTTGGACTGTAGAAAAATGTATTCAAAATGTCATTTGGATTGTGCCTCATGTTGAATAACTACTTTTTAAAGCCTCAATGTGACCAAAATTGCCATTTTTACAGACTTTTTCTCCTACTCAGAAGCTTCTATTTTGACCAATTTCAGGCATTAATATGATTTTAAACACACTTCTTTTAGTTCCAAAAGTGATAATTCACATGCAATAGTCATTTACAGTCCAAAAATTAAACATAAAAAAATTACAATCTCTGACCATCTGGAGAAAGTTCGACAGGTCACGGGAACTGTTTTTCATCAGAAAATTGATTTTTTGGACTGTAGAAAAATGGATTCAAAATGTCATTTGGATTGAGCCTCATGTTGAATAACTACTTTTTAAAGCCCCAATTTGACCAAAATTGCCATTTTTACAGACTTTTTCTCCTACTAAAAAGCTTCTATTTTGAACAATTTCAGGCATTTAAAAGACTGTAAACACACTTATTTTAGTTACAAAAGTGATAATTCACATGCAATAGTCATTTACAGTCAAAAAATTATACATAAAAAAATTACAATTTCTGACCATCTGGAGAAAGTTCGACAGGTCATGGGTGATCGTTTTTCATCAGAAAATGGATTTTTTGGACTGTAGAAAAATTCATTCAAAATGTCATTTGGATTGAGCCTCATGTTGAATAACTACTTTTTAAAGCCCCAATTTGACCAAAATTGCCATTTTTACAGACTTTTTCTCCTACTCAAAAGCTTCTATTTCGACCAATTTCAGGCATTTAAATGACTCTAAACAAACTTATTTTAGTTACAAAAGTGATAATTCACATGCAATAGTCATTTACAGTCAAAAAATGAAACATAAAAAAATTACAATTTCTGACCATCTGGAGAAAGTTCGACAGGTCACGGGTCACCGTTTTTCATCAGAAAATGGATTTTTTGGACTGTAGAAAAATGTATTCAAAATATCATTTGGATTGAGACTCATGTTGAATAACTACTTTTTAAAGCCTCAATGTGACCAAAATTGCCATTTTTACAGACTTTTTCTCCTACTCAAAATCTTCTATTTCTACCAATTTCAGGCATTAAAATGACTCTAAACACACTTATTTTAGTTACAAAAGTGATAATTCACATATAATAGTCAATTACAGTCAAAAACTTAAACAATAAAAAATTACCAATTCTGACCATCTGGAGAATGTTCGACAGGTCACGGGTCATCATTTTTCATCCGAAAATTGTTTTTTTTGGACTGTAGAAAAATGTATTCAAAATGTCATTTGGATTGTGCCTCATGTTGAATAACTACTTTTTAAAGCCTCAATGTGACCAAAATTGCCATTTTTACAGACTTTTTCTCCTACTCAGAAGCTTCTATTTTGACCAATTTCAGGCATTAATATGATTTTAAACACACTTCTTTTAGGTCCAAAAGTGATAATTCACATGCAATAGTCATTTACAGTCAAAAAATTAAAGTTAAAAAAATTACAATTTCTGACCATCTGGAGAAAGTTCGACAGGTCATCGTTTTTTATCAGAAAATTATTTTTTTGGACTGTAGAAAAATTCATTCAAAATGTCATTTGGATTGAGCCTCATGTTGACTAACCACTTTTTAACGCCTCAATGTGACAAAAATTGCCATTTTTACAGACTTTTTATCCTACTCAAAAGCTTCTATTTCGACCAATTTCAGGCATTAAAATGACTCTAAACACACTTATTTTAGTTACAAAAGTGATAATTCACATGCAATAGTCCTTTACAGTCAAAAAATTATACATAAAAAAATTACAATTTCTGACCATCTGGAGAAAGTTCGACAGGTCACGGGTGATCGTTTTTCATCAGAAAATAGTTTTTTTGGACTTTAGAAAAATGTATTCAAAATGTCATTTGGATTGAGACTCATGTTGAATAACTACTTTTTAAAGCCTCAATGTGACCAAAATTGCCATTTTTACAGACTTTTTCTCCTACTGAAAAGCTTCTATTTCTACCAATTTCAGGCATTAAAATGACTCTAAACACACTTATTTTAGTTACAAAAGTGATAATTGACATGTAATAGTAATTTACAGTCAAAAACTTAAACAATAAAAAATTACCAATTCTGACCATCTGGAGAATGTTCGACAGGTCACGGGACACTGTTTTTCATCAGAAAATTGATTTTTTTGACTTTAGAAAAATGTATTCAAAATGTCATTTGGATTGTGTCTCATGTTGAATAACTACTTTTTAAAGCCCCAATTTGACCAAAATTGCCATTTTTACAGACTTTTTCTCCTACTCAAAAGCTTCTGTTTCGACCAATTTCAGGTAATTAAATGACTCTAAACACACTTATTTTAGTTCCAAAAGTGATAATTAACATGCAATAGTCATTTACAGTCAAAAAATTAAACATAAAAAAATTACAATTTCTGACCATCTGGAGAAAGTTCGACAGGTCACGGTCATCATTTTTCATCCGAAAATTGTTTTTTTTGGACTGTAGAAAAATGTATTCAAAATGTCATTTGGATTGTGCCTCATGTTGAATAACTACTTTTTAAAGCCTCAATGTGACCAAAATTGCCATTTTTACAGACTTTTTCTCCTACTCCGAAGCTTCTATTTTGACCAATTTCAGGCATTAATATGACTAAACACACTTCTTTTTGTTCCAAAAGTGATAATTCACATGCAATAGTCATTTACAGTCCAAAAATTAAACATAAAAAAATTACAATTTCTGACCATCTGGAGAAAGTTCGACAGGTCACGGGAACTGTTTTTCCTCAGAAAATTGATTTTTTGGACTGTAGAAAAATGTATTCAAAATGTCATTTGGATTGAGCCTCATGTTGAATAACTACTTTTTAAAGCCCCAATTTGACCAAAATTGCCATTTTTACAGACTTTTTATCCTACTCAAAAGCTTCTGTTTCGACAAATTTCAGGCATTAAAATGACTCTAAACACACTTATTTTAGTTCCAAAAGTGATAATTCACATGCAATAGTAATTTACAGTCAAAAAATTACAATTTCTGACCATCTGGAGAAAGTTCGACAGGTCATCGTTTTTCATCAGAAAATTATTTTTTTGGACTGTAGAAAAATTCATTCAAAATGTCATTTGGATTGAGCCTCATGTTGAATAACTACTTTTTAAAGCCTCCATGTGACCAAAATTGCCATTTTTACAGACTTTTTCTCCTACTAAAAAGCTTCTATTTCGAACAATTTCAGGCATTTAAAAGACTCTAAACACACTTATTTTAGTTACAAAAGTGATAATTCACATGCAATAGTCATTTACAGTCAAAAAAACAAACATAAAAAAATTACAATTTCCGACCATCTGGAGAAAGTTCGACAGGTCACGGGTCACCGTTTTTTATCACAAAATGGATTTTTTGGACTGTAGAAAAATTCATTCAAAATGTCATTTAGATTGAGCCTCATGTTGACTAACCACTTTTTAACGCCTCAATGTGACCAAAATTGCCATTTTTACAGACTTTTTCTCCTACTCAAAAGCTTCTATTTCGACCAATTTCAGGCATTTAAATGACTCTAAACACACTTATTTTAGTTGCAAAAGTAATAATTCACATGCAATAGTCATTTACAGTCAAAAAATTAAACATAAAAAAATTACAATTTCTGACCATCTGGAGAAAGTTCGACAGGTCACGAGTCACCGTTTTTCATCATAAAATTGGTTTTTTGGACTGTAGAAAAATTTATTCAAAATTTCATTTGGATTGAGACTCATGTTGAATAACTACTTTTTAAAGCCTCAATGTGACCAAAATTGCAATTTTTACAGACTTTTTCTCCTACTCAGAAGCTTTTATTTCGACCAATTTCAAGCATTAAATGACTCTAAACACACTTATTTTAGTTCCAAAAGTGATAATTCACATGCAATAGTCATTTACAGTCAAAAAATTAAACATAAAAAAATTACAATTTCTGACCATCTGGAGAAAGTTCGACAGGTCACGAGTCACCGTTTTTCATCATAAAATTGTTTTTTTGGACTGTAGAAAAATGTATTCAAAATGTCATTTGGATTGTGTCTCATGTTGAATAACTACTTTTTAAAGCCCCAATTTGACCAAAATTGCCATTTTTACAGACTTTTTCTCCTACTCAAAAGCTTCTATTTCGACCAATTTCAGGTAATTAAATGACTCTAAACACACTTATTTTAGTTCCAAAAGTGATAATTAACATGCAATAGTCATCTACAGTCAAAAACTTAAACAATAAAATATTACCAATTCTGACCATCTGGAGAATGTTCGACAGGTCACGGTCATCATTTTTCATCCGAAAATTGTTTTTTTTGGACTGTAGAAAAATTCATTCAAAATGTCATTTGGATTGAGCCTCATGTTGACTAAACACTTTTTCACGCCTCAATGTGACCAAAATTGCCATTTTTACAGACTTTTTATCCTACTCAAAAGCTTCTATTTCGACAAATTTCAGGCATTAAAATGACTCTAAACACACTTATTTTAGTTACAAAAGTGATAATTCACATGCAATAGTCATTTACAGTCAAAAAATCAAACATGAAAAAATTACAATTTCTGACCATCTGGAGAAAGTTCGACAGGTCACGGGTCACTGTTTTCATCAGAAAATTGATTTTTTGGACTGTAGAAAAATTTATTCAAAATGTCATTTGGATTGAGCCTCATGTTGACTAACCACTTTTTAACGCCTCAATGTGACCAAAATTGCCATTTTTACAGACTTTTTCTCATACTCAGAAGCTTCTATTTCTACCAATTTCAGGCATTAAAAAGACTCTAAACACACTTATTTTAGTTACAAAAGTGATAATTCATATACAATAGTTATTTACAGTCAAAAACTTAAACAATAAAAAATTACCAATTCTGACCATCTGGAGCATGTTTGACAGGTCACGGGACACTGTTTTTCATCAGAAAATAGATTTTTTTTACTTTAGAAAAATATATTCAAAATGTCATTTGGATTGAGCCTCATGTTGAATAACTAATTTTTAAAGCCCCAATTTGACCAAAATTGCCATTTTTACAGACTTTTTCTCCTACTCAAAAGCTTCTATTTCGACCAATTTCAGGCATTTAAATGACTCTAAACAAACTTATTTTAGTTCCAAAAGTGATAATTAACATGCAATAGTCATTTACAGTCAAAAAATGAAACATAAAAAAATTACAATTTCTGACCATCTGGAGAAAGTTCGACAGGTCACGGGTCACGGTTTTTCATCAGAAAATGGATTTTTTGGACTGTAGAAAAATGTATTCAAAATATCATCTGGATTGAGACTCATGTTGAATAACTACATTTTAAAGCCTCAATGTGACCAAAATTGCCATTTTTACAGACTTTTTCTCCTACTCAAAAGCTTCTATTTCTACCAATTTCAGGCATTAAAATGACTCTAAACACACTTATTTTAGTTACAAAAGTGATAATTCACATATAATAGTCAATTACAGTCAAAAACTTAAACAATAAAAAATTACCAATTCTGACCATCTGGAGAATGTTCGACAGGTCACGGGTCATCATTTTTCATCCGAAAATTGTTTTTTTTGGACTGTAGAAAAATGTATTCAAAATGTCATATGGATTGTGCCTCATGTTGAATAACTACTTTTTAAAGCCTCAATGTGACCAAAATTGCCATTTTTACAGACTTTTTCTCCTACTCAGAAGCTTCTATTTTGACCAATTTCAGGCATTAATATGATTTTAAACACACTTCTTTTAGTTCCAAAAGTGATAATTCACATGCAATAGTCATTTACAGTCCAAAAATTAAACATAAAAAAATTACAATCTCTGACCATCTGGAGAAAGTTCGACAGGTCACGGGAACTGTTTTTCATCAGAAAATTGATTTTTTGGACTGTAGAAAAATGGATTCAAAATGTCATTTGGATTGAGCCTCATGTTGAATAACTACTTTTTAAAGCCCCAATTTGACCAAAATTGCCATTTTTACAGCCTTTTTCTCCTACTAAAAAGCTTCTATTTTGAACAATTTCAGGCATTTAAAAGACTGTAAACACACTTATTTTAGTTACAAAAGTGATAATTCACATGCAATAGTCATTTACAGTCAAAAAATTATACATAAAAAAATTACAATTTCTGACCATCTGGAGAAAGTTCGACAGGTCATGGGTGATCGTTTTTCATCAGAAAATAGTTTTTTGGGACTTTAGAAAAATGTATTCAAAATGTCATTTGGATTGAGCCTCATGTTGACTAACCACTTTTTAACGCCTCAATGTGACCAAAATTGCCATTTTTACAGACTTTTTCTGCTACTCAAAAGTTTCTATTTCGACCAATTTCAGGCATTTAAATGACTCTAAACAAACTTATTTTAGTTCCAAAAGTGATAATTAACATGCAATAGTCATTTACAGTCAAAAAATTGAATATGAAAAAATTACAATTTCTGACCATCTGGAGAAAGTTCGACAGGTCACGGGTCACCGTTTTTTATCAGAAAATGGATTTTTTGGACTGTAGAAAAATGTATTCAAAATATCATTTGGATTGAGACTCATGTTAAATAACTACTTTTTAAAGCCTCAATGTGACCAAAATTGCCATTTTTACAGACTATTTCTCCTACTCAAAAGCTTCTATTTCTACCAATTTCAGGCATTAAAATGACTCTAAACACACTTATTTTAGTTACAAAAGTGATAATTGACATGTAATAGTCATTTACAGTCAAAAACTTAAACAATAAAAAATTACCAATTCTGACCATCTGGAGAATGTTCGACAGGTCACGGGACACTGTTTTTAATCAGAAAATTGATTTTTTTTACTTTAGAAAAATGTATTCAAAATGTCATTTGGATTGTGTCTCATGTTGAATAACTACTTTTTAAAGCCCCAATTTGACCAAAATTGCCATTTTTACAGACTTTTTCTCCTACTCAAAAGCTTCTATTTCGACCAATTTCAGGCAATTAAATGACTCCAAACACACTTATTTTAGTTCCAAAAGTGATAATTAACATGCAATAGTCATTTACAGTCAAAAACTTAAACAATAAAAAATTACCAATTCTGACCATCTGGAGAATGTTCGACAGGTCACGGGTCATCATTTTTCATCCGAAAATTGTTTTTTTTGGACTGTAGAAAAATGTATTCAAAATGTCATTTGGATTGTGCCTCATGTTGAATAACTACTTTTTAAAGCCTCAATGTGACCAAAATTGCCATTTTGACAGACTTTTTCTCCTACTCAGAAGCTTCAATTTTGACCAATTTCAGGCATTAATATGACTCTAAACACACTTCTTTTAGTTCCAAAAGTGATAATTCACATGCAATAGTCATTTACAGTCAAAAAATCAAACATAAAAAAATTACAATTCCTGAACATCTGGAGAAAGTTCGACAGGTCACGGGTCACTGTTTTCCATCAGAAAATGGATTTTTTGGACTGTAGAAAAATTCATTCAACATGTCATTTGGATTGAGCCTCATGTTGACTAACCACTTTTTAACGCCTCAATGTGACCAAAATTGCCATTTTTACAGACTTTTTCTCCTACTCAGAAGCTTCTATTTCTACCAATTTCGGCCATTAAAAAGACTCTAAACACACTTATTTTAGTTACAAAAGTGATAATTCACATACAATAGTCATTTACAGTCAAAAACTTAAACAATAAAAAATTACCAATTCTGACCATCTGGAGCATGTTCAACAGGTCACGGGACACTGTTTTTCATCAGAAAATAGATTTTTTTTACTTTAGAAAAATGTATTCAAAATGTCATTTGGATTGAGCCTCATGTTGAATAACTACTTTTTAAAGCCCCAATTTGACCAAAATTGCCATTTTTACAGACTTTTTCTCCTACTCAAAAGCTTCTATTTCGACCAATTTCAGGCATTTAAATGACTCTAAACAAACTTATTATAGTTCCAAAAGTGATAATTAACATGCAATAGTCATTTACAGTCAAAAAATGAAACATAAAAAAATTACAATTTCTGACCATCTGGAGAAAGTTCGACAGGTCACGGGTCACCGTTTTTCATCAGAAAATTGATTTTTTGGACTGTAGAAAAATGTATTCAAAATATCATTTGGATTGAGACTCATGTTGAATAACTACTTTTTAAAGCCTCAATGTGACCAAAATTGCCATTTTTACAGACTTTTTCTCCTACTCAAAAGCTTCTATTTCTACCAATTTCAGGCATTAAAATGACTCTAATCACACTTATTTTAGTTACAAAAGTGATAATTCACATATAATAGTCAATTACAGTCAAAAACTTAAACAATAAAAAATTACCAATTCTGACCATCTGGAGAATGTTCGACAGGTCACGGGTCATCATTTTTCATCCGAAAATTGTTTTTTGGGACTTTAGAAAAATGTATTCAAAATGTCATTTGGATTGTGCCTCATGTTGAATAACTACTTTTTAAAGCCTCCATGTGACCAAAATTGCCATTTTTACAGACTTTTTCTCCTACTAAAAAGCTTCTATTTCGAACAATTTCAGGCATTTAAAAGACTCTAAACACACTTATTTTAGTTACAAAAGTGATAATTAACATGCAATAGTCATTAACAGTCAAAAAATTAAACATAAAAAAATTACAATTTTTGACCATCTGGAGAAAGTTCGACAGGCACGGGTCACCGTTTTTCATCACAAAATGGATTTTTTGGACTGTAGAAAAATTCATTCAGAATGTCATTTGGATTGAGCCTCATGTTGACTAACCACTTTTTAACGCCTCAATGTGACCAAAATTGCCATTTTTACAGACTTTTTCTGCTACTCAAAAGTTTCTATTTCGACCAATTTCAGGCATTTAAATCACTCTAAACAAACTTATTTTAGTTCCAAAAGTGATAATTAACATGCAATAGTCATTTACAGTCAAAAAATTGAATATGAAAAAATTACAATTTCTGACCATCTGGAGAAAGTTCGACAGGTCACGGGTCACCGTTTTTTATCAGAAAATGGATTTTTTGGACTGTAGAAAAATGTATTCAAAATATCATTTGGATTGAGACTCATGTTGAATAACTACTTTTTAAAGCCTCAATGTGACCAAAATTGCCATTTTTACAGACTTTTTCTCCTACTCAAAAGCTTCTATTTCTACCAATTTCAGGCATTAAAATGACTCTAAACACACTTATTTTAGTTACAAAAGTGATAATTGACATGTAATAGTCATTTACAGTCAAAAACTTAAACAATAAAAAATTACCAATTCTGACCATCTGGAGAATGTTCGACAGGTCACGGGACACTGTTTTTAATCAGAAAATTGATTTTTTTTACTTTAGAAAAATGTATTCAAAATGTCATTTGGATGGTGTCTCATGTTGAATAACTACTTTTTAAAGCCCCAATTTGACCAAAATTGCCATTTTTACAGACTTTTTCTCCTACTCAAAAGCTTCTATTTCGACCAATTTCAGGCAATTAAATGACTCTAAACACACTTATTTTAGTTCCAAAAGTGATAATTAACATGCAATAGTCATTTACAGTCAAAAACTTAAACAATAAAAAATTACCAATTCTGACCATCTGGAGAATGTTCGACAGGTCACGGGTCATCATTTTTCATCCGAAAATTGTTTTTTTTTGGACTGTAGAAAAATGTATTCAAAATGTCATTTGGATTGTGCCTCATGTTGAATAACTACTTTTTAAAGCCTCAATGTGACCAAAATTGCCATTTTTACAGACCTTTTCTCCTACTCAGAAGCTTCTATTTTGACAAATTTCAGGCATTAATATGACTCTAAACACACTTCTTTTAGTTCCAAAAGTGATAATTCACATGCAATAGTCATTTACAGTCCAAAAATTAAACATAAAAAAATTACAATTTCTGACCATCTGGAGAAAGTTCGACAGGTCACGGGAACTGTTTTCATCAGAAAATTGATTTTTTGGACTGTAGAAAAATGTATTCAAAATGTCATTTGGATTGAGCCTCATGTTGAATAACTACTTTTTAAAGCCTCAATTTGACCAAAATTGCCATTTTTACAGACTTTTTA
The DNA here is from genome assembly GCF_964204655.1 of Triturus cristatus. Lineage (NCBI taxonomy): Eukaryota > Metazoa > Chordata > Amphibia > Caudata > Salamandridae > Triturus > Triturus cristatus. The sequence continues at coordinate 1,088,935,776 of NC_140591.1, forward strand.
TCCTACTCAAAAGCTTCAATTTCGACAAATTTCAGGCATTAAAATGACTCTAAACACACTTATTTTAGTTACAAAAGTGATAATTCACATGCAATAGTCATTTACAGTCAAAAAATCAAACACAAAAAAATTACAATTTCTGACCATCTGGAGAAAGTTCGACAGGTCACGGGTCACTGTTTTTCATCAGAAAATGGATTTTTTGGACTGTAGAAAAATTCATTCAAAATGTCATTTGGATTGAGCCTCATGTTGACTAACCACTTTTTAACGCCTCAATGTGACCAAAATTGCCATTTTTACAGACTTTTTCTCCTACTCAGAAGCTTCTATTTCTACCAATTTCAGGCATTAAAAAGACTCTAAACACACTTATTTTAGTTACAAAAGTGATAATTCACATACAATAGTCATTTACAGTCAAAAACTTAAACAATAAAAAATTACCAATTCTGACCATCTGGAGCATGTTCAACAGGTCACGGGACACTGTTTTTCATCAGAAAATAGATTTTTTTTACTTTAGAAAAATGTATTCAAAATGTCATTTGGATTGAGCCTCACGTTGAATAACTACTTTTTAAAGCCCCAATTTGACCAAAATTGCCATTTTTACAGACTTTTTCTCCTACTCAAAAGCTTCTATTTCGACCAATTTCAGGCATTTAAATGACTCCAAACAAACTTATTATAGTTCCAAAAGTGATAATTAACATGCAATAGTCATTTACAGTCAAAAAATGAAACATAAAAAAATTACAATTTCTGACCACCTGGAGAAAGTTCGACAGGTCACGGGTCACCGTTTTTCATCAGAAAATGGATTTTTTGGACTGTAGAAAAATGTATTCAAAATATCATTTGGATTGAGACTCATGTTGAATAACTACTTTTTAAAGCCTCAATGTGACCAAAATTGCCATTTTTATAGACTTTTTCTCCTACTCAAAAGCTTCTATTTCTACCAATTTCAGGCATTAAAATGACTCTAAACACACTTATTTTAGTTACAAAAGTGATAATTCACATGTAATAGTCATTTACAGTCAAAAACTTAAACAATAAAAAATTACCAATTCTGACCATCTGGAGAATGTTCGACAGGTCACGGTTCATCATTTTTCATCCGAAAATTGTTTTTTTTGGACTGTAGAAAAATGTATTCAAAATGTCATTTGGATTGTGCCTCATGTTGAATAACTACTTTTTAAAGTCTCAATGTGACCAAAATTGCCATTTTACAGACTTTTTCTCCTACTCAAAAGCTTCTATTTCGACCAATTTCAGGCAATTAAATGACTCTAAACACACGTATTTTAGTTCCAAAAGTGACAATTCACATGCAATAGTCATTTACAGTCAAAAAATTATACATAAAAAAATTACAATTTCTGACCATCTGGAGAAAGTTCGACAGGTCACGGGTGATCGTTTTTCATCAGAAAATAGTTTTTTGGGACTTTAGAAAAATGTATTCAAAATGTCATTTGGATTGAGCCTCATGTTGAATAACTACTTTTTAAAGCCTCCATGTGACCAAAATTGCCATTTTTACAGACTTTTTCTCCTACTAAAAAGCTTCTATTTCGAACAATTTCAGGCATTTAAAAGACTCTAAACACACTTATTTTAGGTACAAAAGTGATAATTAACATGCAATAGTCATTTACAGTCAAAAAATTAAACATAAAAAAATTACAATTTCTGACCATCTGGAGAAAGTTCGACAGGCACGGGTCACCGTTTTTCATCACAAAATGGATTTTTTGGACTGTAGTAAAATTCATTCAGAATGTCATTTGGATTGAGCCTCATGTTGACTAACCACTTTTTAACGCCTCAATGTGACCAAAATTGCCATTTTTACAGACTTTTTCTCCAACTCAAAAGCTTCTATTTCGACCAATTTCAGGCATTTAAATGACTCTAAACAAACTTATTTTAGTTCCAAAAGTGATAATTAACATGCAATAGTCATTTACAGTAAAAAAATTGAATATGAAAAAATTACAATTTCTGACCATCTGGAGAAAGTTCGACAGGTCACGGGTCACCGTTTTTTATCAGAAAAGGGATTTTTTGGACTGTAGAAAAATGTATTCAAAATATCATTTGGATTGAGACTCATGTTGAATAACTACTTTTTAAAGCCTCAATGTGACCAAAATTGCCATTTTTACAGACTTTTTCTCCTACTCAAAGCTTTTATTTCTACCAATTTCAGGCATTAAAATGACTCTAAACACACTTATTTTAGTTACAAAAGTGATAATTGACATGTAATAGTCATTTACAGTCAAAAACTTAAACAATAAAAAATTTCCAATTCTGACCATCTGGAGAATGTTCGACAGGTCACGGGACACTGTTTTTAATCAGAAAATTGTTTTTTTTTACTTTAGAAAAATGTATTCAAAATGTCATTTGGATTGTGTCTCATGTTGAATAACTACTTTTTAAAGCCCCAATTTGACCAAAATTGCCATTTTTACAGACTTTTTCTCCTACTCAAAAGCTTCTATTTCGACCAATTTCAGGCATTTAAATGACTCTAAACAAACTTATTATAGTTCCAAAAGTGATAATTAACATGCAATAGTCATTTACAGTCAAAAAATGAAACATAAAAAAATTACAATTTCTGACCATCTGGAGAAAGTTCGACAGGTCACGGGTCACCGTTTTTCATCAGAAAATTGATTTTTTGGACTGTAGAAAAATGTATTCAAAATATCATTTGGATTGAGACTCATGTTGAATAACTACTTTTTAAAGCCTCAATGTGACCAAAATTGCCATTTTTACAGACTTTTTCTCCTACTCAAAAGCTTCTATTTCTACCAATTTCAGGCATTAAAATGACTCTAATCACACTTATTTTAGTTACAAAAGTGATAATTCACATATAATAGTCAATTACAGTCAAAAACTTAAACAATAAAAAATTACCAATTCTGACCATCTGGAGAATGTTCGACAGGTCACGGGTCATCATTTTTCATCCGAAAATTGTTTTTTGGGACTTTAGAAAAATGTATTCAAAATGTCATTTGGATTGTGCCTCATGTTGAATAACTACTTTTTAAAGCCTCCATGTGACCAAAATTGCCATTTTTACAGACTTTTTCTCCTACTAAAAAGCTTCTATTTCGAACAATTTCAGGCATTTAAAAGACTCTAAACACACTTATTTTAGTTACAAAAGTGATAATTAACATGCAATAGTCATTAACAGTCAAAAAATTAAACATAAAAAAATTACAATTTTTGACCATCTGGAGAAAGTTCGACAGGCACGGGTCACCGTTTTTCATCACAAAATGGATTTTTTGGACTGTAGAAAAATTCATTCAGAATGTCATTTGGATTGAGCCTCATGTTGACTAACCACTTTTTAACGCCTCAATGTGACCAAAATTGCCATTTTTACAGACTTTTTCTGCTACTCAAAAGTTTCTATTTCGACCAATTTCAGGCATTTAAATCACTCTAAACAAACTTATTTTAGTTCCAAAAGTGATAATTAACATGCAATAGTCATTTACAGTCAAAAAATTGAATATGAAAAAATTACAATTTCTGACCATCTGGAGAAAGTTCGACAGGTCACGGGTCACCGTTTTTTATCAGAAAATGGATTTTTTGGACTGTAGAAAAATGTATTCAAAATATCATTTGGATTGAGACTCATGTTGAATAACTACTTTTTAAAGCCTCAATGTGACCAAAATTGCCATTTTTACAGACTTTTTCTCCTACTCAAAAGCTTCTATTTCTACCAATTTCAGGCATTAAAATGACTCTAAACACACTTATTTTAGTTACAAAAGTGATAATTGACATGTAATAGTCATTTACAGTCAAAAACTTAAACAATAAAAAATTACCAATTCTGACCATCTGGAGAATGTTCGACAGGTCACGGGACACTGTTTTTAATCAGAAAATTGATTTTTTTTACTTTAGAAAAATGTATTCAAAATGTCATTTGGATGGTGTCTCATGTTGAATAACTACTTTTTAAAGCCCCAATTTGACCAAAATTGCCATTTTTACAGACTTTTTCTCCTACTCAAAAGCTTCTATTTCGACCAATTTCAGGCAATTAAATGACTCTAAACACACTTATTTTAGTTCCAAAAGTGATAATTAACATGCAATAGTCATTTACAGTCAAAAACTTAAACAATAAAAAATTACCAATTCTGACCATCTGGAGAATGTTCGACAGGTCACGGGTCATCATTTTTCATCCGAAAATTGTTTTTTTTTGGACTGTAGAAAAATGTATTCAAAATGTCATTTGGATTGTGCCTCATGTTGAATAACTACTTTTTAAAGCCTCAATGTGACCAAAATTGCCATTTTTACAGACCTTTTCTCCTACTCAGAAGCTTCTATTTTGACAAATTTCAGGCATTAATATGACTCTAAACACACTTCTTTTAGTTCCAAAAGTGATAATTCACATGCAATAGTCATTTACAGTCCAAAAATTAAACATAAAAAAATTACAATTTCTGACCATCTGGAGAAAGTTCGACAGGTCACGGGAACTGTTTTCATCAGAAAATTGATTTTTTGGACTGTAGAAAAATGTATTCAAAATGTCATTTGGATTGAGCCTCATGTTGAATAACTACTTTTTAAAGCCTCAATTTGACCAAAATTGCCATTTTTACAGACTTTTTATCCTACTCAAAAGCTTCAATTTCGACAAATTTCAGGCATTAAAATGACTCTAAACACACTTATTTTAGTTACAAAAGTGATAATTCACATGCAATAGTCATTTACAGTCAAAAAATCAAACACAAAAAAATTACAATTTCTGACCATCTGGAGAAAGTTCGACAGGTCACGGGTCACTGTTTTTCATCAGAAAATGGATTTTTTGGACTGTAGAAAAATTCATTCAAAATGTCATTTGGATTGAGCCTCATGTTGACTAACCACTTTTTAACGCCTCAATGTGACCAAAATTGCCATTTTTACAGACTTTTTCTCCTACTCAGAAGCTTCTATTTCTACCAATTTCAGGCATTAAAAAGACTCTAAACACACTTATTTTAGTTACAAAAGTGATAATTCACATACAATAGTCATTTACAGTCAAAAACTTAAACAATAAAAAATTACCAATTCTGACCATCTGGAGCATGTTCAACAGGTCACGGGACACTGTTTTTCATCAGAAAATAGATTTTTTTTACTTTAGAAAAATGTATTCAAAATGTCATTTGGATTGAGCCTCACGTTGAATAACTACTTTTTAAAGCCCCAATTTGACCAAAATTGCCATTTTTACAGACTTTTTCTCCTACTCAAAAGCTTCTATTTCGACCAATTTCAGGCATTTAAATGACTCCAAACAAACTTATTATAGTTCCAAAAGTGATAATTAACATGCAATAGTCATTTACAGTCAAAAAATGAAACATAAAAAAATTACAATTTCTGACCACCTGGAGAAAGTTCGACAGGTCACGGGTCACCGTTTTTCATCAGAAAATGGATTTTTTGGACTGTAGAAAAATGTATTCAAAATATCATTTGGATTGAGACTCATGTTGAATAACTACTTTTTAAAGCCTCAATGTGACCAAAATTGCCATTTTTATAGACTTTTTCTCCTACTCAAAAGCTTCTATTTCTACCAATTTCAGGCATTAAAATGACTCTAAACACACTTATTTTAGTTACAAAAGTGATAATTCACATGTAATAGTCATTTACAGTCAAAAACTTAAACAATAAAAAATTACCAATTCTGACCATCTGGAGAATGTTCGACAGGTCACGGTTCATCATTTTTCATCCGAAAATTGTTTTTTTTGGACTGTAGAAAAATGTATTCAAAATGTCATTTGGATTGTGCCTCATGTTGAATAACTACTTTTTAAAGTCTCAATGTGACCAAAATTGCCATTTTACAGACTTTTTCTCCTACTCAAAAGCTTCTATTTCGACCAATTTCAGGCAATTAAATGACTCTAAACACACGTATTTTAGTTCCAAAAGTGACAATTCACATGCAATAGTCATTTACAGTCAAAAAATTATACATAAAAAAATTACAATTTCTGACCATCTGGAGAAAGTTCGACAGGTCACGGGTGATCGTTTTTCATCAGAAAATAGTTTTTTGGGACTTTAGAAAAATGTATTCAAAATGTCATTTGGATTGAGCCTCATGTTGAATAACTACTTTTTAAAGCCTCCATGTGACCAAAATTGCCATTTTTACAGACTTTTTCTCCTACTAAAAAGCTTCTATTTCGAACAATTTCAGGCATTTAAAAGACTCTAAACACACTTATTTTAGGTACAAAAGTGATAATTAACATGCAATAGTCATTTACAGTCAAAAAATTAAACATAAAAAAATTACAATTTCTGACCATCTGGAGAAAGTTCGACAGGCACGGGTCACCGTTTTTCATCACAAAATGGATTTTTTGGACTGTAGTAAAATTCATTCAGAATGTCATTTGGATTGAGCCTCATGTTGACTAACCACTTTTTAACGCCTCAATGTGACCAAAATTGCCATTTTTACAGACTTTTTCTCCAACTCAAAAGCTTCTATTTCGACCAATTTCAGGCATTTAAATGACTCTAAACAAACTTATTTTAGTTCCAAAAGTGATAATTAACATGCAATAGTCATTTACAGTAAAAAAATTGAATATGAAAAAATTACAATTTCTGACCATCTGGAGAAAGTTCGACAGGTCACGGGTCACCGTTTTTTATCAGAAAAGGGATTTTTTGGACTGTAGAAAAATGTATTCAAAATATCATTTGGATTGAGACTCATGTTGAATAACTACTTTTTAAAGCCTCAATGTGACCAAAATTGCCATTTTTACAGACTTTTTCTCCTACTCAAAGCTTTTATTTCTACCAATTTCAGGCATTAAAATGACTCTAAACACACTTATTTTAGTTACAAAAGTGATAATTGACATGTAATAGTCATTTACAGTCAAAAACTTAAACAATAAAAAATTTCCAATTCTGACCATCTGGAGAATGTTCGACAGGTCACGGGACACTGTTTTTAATCAGAAAATTGTTTTTTTTTACTTTAGAAAAATGTATTCAAAATGTCATTTGGATTGTGTCTCATGTTGAATAACTACTTTTTAAAGCCCCAATTTGACCAAAATTGCCATTTTTACATACTTTTTATCCTACTCAAAAGCTTCTATTTCGACAAATTTCAGGCATTAAAATGACTCTAAACACACTTATTTTAGTTACAAAAGTGATAATTCACATGCAATAGTCATTTACAGTCAAAAAACTAAACATAAAAAAATTACAATTTCTGACCATCTGAAGAAATTTCGACAGGTCACGGGAACTGTTTTTCATCAGAAAATTGATTTTTTGGACTGTAGAAAAATGTATTCAAAATGTCATTTGGATTGAGACTCATGTAAAATACCTACTTTGTAAAGCCTCAATGTTACCAAAATTGCCATTTTTACAGACTTTTTCTCCTACTAAAAAGCTTCTATTTCGAACAATTTCAGGCATTTAAAAGACTCTAAACACACTTATTTTAGTTACAAAAGTGATAATTAACATGCAATAGTCATTTACAGTCAAAAAATTAAACATAAAAAAATTACAATTTCTGACCATCTGGAGAAAGTTCGACAGGCACGGGTCACCGTTTTTCATCACAAAATGGATTTTTTGGACTGTAGAAAAATTCATTCAGAATGTCATTTGGATTGAGCCTCATGTTGACTAACCACTTTTTAACGCCTCAATGTGACCAAAATTGCCATTTTTACAGACTTTTTCTCCTACTCAAAAGCTTCTATTTCGACCAATTTCAGGCATTTAAATGACTCTAAACAAACTTATTTTAGTTCCAAAAGTGATAATTAACATGCAATAGTCATTTACAGTCAAAAAATTGAATATGAAAAAATTACAATTTCTGACCATCTGGAGAAAGTTCGACAGGTCACGGGTCACTGTTTTTTATCAGAAAATGGATTTTTTGGACTGTAGAAAAATGTATTCAAAATGTCATTTGGATTGAGCCTCATGTTGACTAACCACTTTTTAACGCCTCAATGTGACCAAAATTGCCATTTTTACAGACTTTTTCTCCTACTCAGAAGCTTCTATTTCCACCAATTTCAGGCATTAAAAAGACTCTAAACACACTTATTTTAGTTACAAAAGTGATAATTCACATACAATAGTCATTTACAGTCAAAAACTTAAACAATAAAAAATTACCAATTCTGACCATCTGGAGCATGTTCAACAGGTCACGGGACACTGTTTTTCATCAGAAAATAGATTTTTTTTACTTTAGAAAAATGTATTCAAAATGTCATTTGGATTGAGCCTCATGTTGAATAACTACTTTTTAAAGCCCCAATTTGACCAAAATTGCCATTTTTACAGACTTTTTCTCCTACTCAAAAGCTTCTATTTCGACCAATTTCAGGCATTTAAATGATTCTAAACAAACCTTTTTTAGTTCCAAAAGTGATAATTAACATGCAATAGTCATTTACAGTCAAAAAATTAAATATAAAAAAAATTACAATTTCTGACCATCTGGAGAATGTTCGACAGGTCACGGTCATCATTTTTCATCCGAAAATTGTTTTTTTTAGACTGTAGAAAAATGAATTCAAAATGTCATTTGGATTGTGCCTCATGTTGAATAACTACTTTTTAAAGCCTCAATGTGACCAAAATTGCCATTTTTACAGACTTTTTCTCCTACTCAGAAGCTTCTATTTTGACCAATTTCAGGCATTAATATGACTAAACACACTTCTTTTAGTTCCAAAAGTGATAATTCACATGCAATAGTCATTTACAGTCCAAAAATTAAACATAAAAAAATTAAAATTTCTGACCATCTGGAGAAAGTTCGACAGGTCACGGGAACTGTTTTTCATCAGAAAATTGATTTTTTGGACTGTAGAAAAATGTATTCAAAATGTCATTTGGATTCAGCCTCATGTTGAATAACTACTTTTTAAAGCCCCAATTTGACCAAAATTGCCATTTTTACAGACTTTTTATCCTACTCAAAAGCTTCTATTTCGACAAATTTCAGGCATTAAAATGACTCTAAACACACTTATTTTAGTTCCAAAAGTGATAATTCACATGCAATAGTCATTTACAGTCAAAAAATTAAAGTTAAAAAAATTACAATTTCCGACCATCTGGAGAAAGTTCGACAGGTCATCGTTTTTCATCAGAAATTTTTTTTTTGGACTGTAGAAAAATTCATTCAAAATGTCATTTGGATTGAGCCTCATGTTGACTAACCACTTTTTAACGCCTCAATGTGACCAAAATTGCCATTTTTACAGACTTTTTATCCTACTCAAAAGCTTCTATTTCGACAAATTTCAGGCATTAAAATGACTCTAAACACACTTATTTTAGTTACAAAAGTGATAATTCACATGCAATAGTCATTTACAGTCAAAAAATTATACATAAAAAAATTACAATTTCTGACCATCTGGGGAAAGTTCGACAGGTCACGGGTGATCGTTTTTCATCAGAAAATAGTTTTTTTGGACTTTAGAAAAATGTATTCAAAATGTCATTTGGATTGAGCCTCATGTTGAATAACTACTTTTTAAAGCCTCCATGTGACCAAAATTGCCATTTTTACAGACTTTTTCTCCTACTCAAAAGCTTCTATTTCTACCAATTTCAGGCATTAAAATGACTCTAAACACACTTATTTTAGTTACAAAAGTGATAATTGACATGTAATAGTCATTTACAGTCAAAAACTTAAATAAATAAAAAATTACCAATTCTGACCATCTGGAGAATGTTCAACAGGTCACGGGACACTGTTTTTCATCAGAAAATTGATTTTTTGGACTGTAGAAAAATGTATTCAAAATGTCATTTGGATTGTGTCTCATGTTAAATAACTACTTTTTAAAGCCCCAATTTGACCAAAATTGCCATTTTTACAGACTTTTTCTCCTACTCAAAAGCTTCTATTTCGACCAATTTCAGGCAAATAAATGACTCTAAACACACTTATTTTAGTTCCAAAAGTGATAATTAACATGCAATAGTCATTTACAGTCAAAAACTTAAACAATAAAAAATTACCAATTCTGACCATCTGGAGAATGTTCGACAGGTCACGGTCATCATTTTTCATCCGAAAATTGTTTTTTTTGGACTGTAGAAAAATTTATTCAAAATGTCATTTGGATTGTGCCTCATGTTGAATAACTACTTTTTAAAGCCTCAATGTGACCAAAATTGCCATTTTTACAGACTTTTTCTCCTACTCAGAAGCTTCTATTTTGACCAATTTCAGGCATTAATATGACTAAACACACTTCTTTTTGTTCCAAAAGTGATAATTCACATGCAATAGTCATTTACAGTCCAAAAATTAAACATAAAAAAATTACAATTTCTGACCATCTGGAGAAAGTTCGACAGGTCACGGGAACTGTTTTTCATCAGAAAATTGATTTTTTGGACTGTAGAAAAATGTATTCAAAATGTCATTTGGATTGAGCCTCATGTTGAATAACTACTTTTTAAAGCCCCAATTTGACCAAAATTGCCATTTTTACAGACTTTTTATCCTACTCAAAAGCTTCTATTTCGACAAATTTCAGGCATTAAAATGACTCTAAACACACTTATTTTAGCTACAAAAGTGATAATTCACATGCAATAGTCATTTACAGTCAAAAAATCAAACATAAAAAAATTACAATTTCTGACCATCTGGAGAAAGTTCGACAGGTCACGGGTCACTGTTTTCATCAGAAAATGGATTTTTTGGACTGTAGAAAAATTCATTCAAAATGTCATTTGGATTGAGCCTCATGTTGAATAACTACTTTTTAAAGCCCCAATTTGACCAAAATTGCCATTTTTACAGACTTTTTCTCCTACTCAAAAGCTTCTATTTCGACCAATTTCAGGCATTTAAATGACTCTAAACAAACTTATTTTAGTTACAAAAGTGATAATTCACATGCAATAGTCATTTACAGTCAAAAAATGAAACATAAAAAAATTACAATTTCTGACCATCTGGAGAAAGTTCGACAGGTCACGGGTCACCGTTTTTCATCAGAAAATGGATTTTTTGGACTGTAGAAAAATGTATTCAAAATATCATTTGGATTGAGACTCATGTTGAATAACTACTTTTTAAAGCCTCAATGTGACCAAAATTGCCATTTTTACAGACTTTTTCTCCTACTCAAAATCTTCTATTTCTACCAATTTCAGGCATTAAAATGACTCTAAACACACTTATTTTAGTTACAAAAGTGATAATTCACATATAATAGTCAATTACAGTCAAAAACTTAAACAATAAAAAATTACCAATTCTGACCATCTGGAGAATGTTCGACAGGTCACGGGTCATCATTTTTCATCCGAAAATTGTTTTTTTTGGACTGTAGAAAAATGTATTCAAAATGTCATTTGGATTGTGCCTCATGTTGAATAACTACTTTTTAAAGCCTCAATGTGACCAAAATTGCCATTTTTACAGACTTTTTCTCCTACTCAGAAGCTTCTATTTTGACCAATTTCAGGCATTAATATGATTTTAAACACACTTCTTTTAGGTCCAAAAGTGATAATTCACATGCAATAGTCATTTACAGTCAAAAAATTAAAGTTAAAAAAATTACAATTTCTGACCATCTGGAGAAAGTTCGACAGGTCATCGTTTTTTATCAGAAAATTATTTTTTTGGACTGTAGAAAAATTCATTCAAAATGTCATTTGGATTGAGCCTCATGTTGACTAACCACTTTTTAACGCCTCAATGTGACAAAAATTGCCATTTTTACAGACTTTTTATCCTACTCAAAAGCTTCTATTTCGACCAATTTCAGGCATTAAAATGACTCTAAACACACTTATTTTAGTTACAAAAGTGATAATTCACATGCAATAGTCCTTTACAGTCAAAAAATTATACATAAAAAAATTACAATTTCTGACCATCTGGAGAAAGTTCGACAGGTCACGGGTGATCGTTTTTCATCAGAAAATAGTTTTTTTGGACTTTAGAAAAATGTATTCAAAATGTCATTTGGATTGAGACTCATGTTGAATAACTACTTTTTAAAGCCTCAATGTGACCAAAATTGCCATTTTTACAGACTTTTTCTCCTACTGAAAAGCTTCTATTTCTACCAATTTCAGGCATTAAAATGACTCTAAACACACTTATTTTAGTTACAAAAGTGATAATTGACATGTAATAGTAATTTACAGTCAAAAACTTAAACAATAAAAAATTACCAATTCTGACCATCTGGAGAATGTTCGACAGGTCACGGGACACTGTTTTTCATCAGAAAATTGATTTTTTTGACTTTAGAAAAATGTATTCAAAATGTCATTTGGATTGTGTCTCATGTTGAATAACTACTTTTTAAAGCCCCAATTTGACCAAAATTGCCATTTTTACAGACTTTTTCTCCTACTCAAAAGCTTCTGTTTCGACCAATTTCAGGTAATTAAATGACTCTAAACACACTTATTTTAGTTCCAAAAGTGATAATTAACATGCAATAGTCATTTACAGTCAAAAAATTAAACATAAAAAAATTACAATTTCTGACCATCTGGAGAAAGTTCGACAGGTCACGGTCATCATTTTTCATCCGAAAATTGTTTTTTTTGGACTGTAGAAAAATGTATTCAAAATGTCATTTGGATTGTGCCTCATGTTGAATAACTACTTTTTAAAGCCTCAATGTGACCAAAATTGCCATTTTTACAGACTTTTTCTCCTACTCCGAAGCTTCTATTTTGACCAATTTCAGGCATTAATATGACTAAACACACTTCTTTTTGTTCCAAAAGTGATAATTCACATGCAATAGTCATTTACAGTCCAAAAATTAAACATAAAAAAATTACAATTTCTGACCATCTGGAGAAAGTTCGACAGGTCACGGGAACTGTTTTTCATCAGAAAATTGATTTTTTGGACTGTAGAAAAATGTATTCAAAATGTCATTTGGATTGAGCCTCATGTTGAATAACTACTTTTTAAAGCCCCAATTTGACCAAAATTGCCATTTTTACAGACTTTTTATCCTACTCAAAAGCTTCTATTTCGACAAATTTCAGGCATTAAAATGACTCTAAACACACTTATTTTAGCTACAAAAGTGATAATTCACATGCAATAGTCATTTACAGTCAAAAAATCAAACATAAAAAAATTACAATTTCTGACCATCTGGAGAAAGTTCGACAGGTCACGGGTCACTGTTTTCATCAGAAAATGGATTTTTTGGACTGTAGAAAAATTCATTCAAAATGTCATTTGGATTGAGCCTCATGTTGAATAACTACTTTTTAAAGCCCCAATTTGACCAAAATTGCCATTTTTACAGACTTTTTCTCCTACTCAAAAGCTTCTATTTCGACCAATTTCAGGCATTTAAATGACTCTAAACAAACTTATTTTAGTTACAAAAGTGATAATTCACATGCAATAGTCATTTACAGTCAAAAAATGAAACATAAAAAAATTACAATTTCTGACCATCTGGAGAAAGTTCGACAGGTCACGGGTCACCGTTTTTCATCAGAAAATTGATTTTTTGGACTGTAGAAAAATGTATTCAAAATATCATTTGGATTGAGACTCATGTTGAATAACTACTTTTTAAAGCCTCAATGTGACCAAAATTGCCATTTTTACAGACTTTTTCTCCTACTCAAAATCTTCTATTTCTACCAATTTCAGGCATTAAAATGACTCTAAACACACTTATTTTAGTTACAAAAGTGATAATTCACATATAATAGTCAATTACAGTCAAAAACTTAAACAATAAAAAATTACCAATTCTGACCATCTGGAGAATGTTCGACAGGTCACGGGTCATCATTTTTCATCCGAAAATTGTTTTTTTTGGACTGTAGAAAAATGTATTCAAAATGTCATTTGGATTGTGCCTCATGTTGAATAACTACTTTTTAAAGCCTCAATGTGACCAAAATTGCCATTTTTACAGACTTTTTCTCCTACTCAGAAGCTTCTATTTTGACCAATTTCAGGCATTAATATGATTTTAAACACACTTCTTTTAGGTCCAAAAGTGATAATTCACATGCAATAGTCATTTACAGTCAAAAAATTAAAGTTAAAAAAATTACAATTTCTGACCATCTGGAGAAAGTTCGACAGGTCATCGTTTTTTATCAGAAAATTATTTTTTTGGACTGTAGAAAAATTCATTCAAAATGTCATTTGGATTGAGCCTCATGTTGACTAACCACTTTTTAACGCCTCAATGTGACAAAAATTGCCATTTTTACAGACTTTTTATCCTACTCAAAAGCTTCTATTTCGACCAATTTCAGGCATTAAAATGACTCTAAACACACTTATTTTAGTTACAAAAGTGATAATTCACATGCAATAGTCCTTTACAGTCAAAAAATTATACATAAAAAAATTACAATTTCTGACCATCTGGAGAAAGTTCGACAGGTCACGGGTGATCGTTTTTCATCAGAAAATAGTTTTTTTGGACTTTAGAAAAATGTATTCAAAATGTCATTTGGATTGAGACTCATGTTGAATAACTACTTTTTAAAGCCTCAATGTGACCAAAATTGCCATTTTTACAGACTTTTTCTCCAACTGAAAAGCTTCTATTTCTACCAATTTCAGGCATTAAAATGACTCTAAACACACTTATTTTAGTTACAAAAGTGATAATTGACATGTAATAGTAATTTACAGTCAAAAACTTAAACAATAAAAAATTACCAATTCTGACCATCTGGAGAATGTTCGACAGGTCACGGGACACTGTTTTTCATCAGAAAATTGATTTTTTTGACTTTAGAAAAATGTATTCAAAATGTCATTTGGATTGTGTCTCATGTTGAATAACTACTTTTTAAAGCCCCAATTTGACCAAAATTGCCATTTTTACAGACTTTTTCTCCTACTCAAAAGCTTCTGTTTCGACCAATTTCAGGTAATTAAATGACTCTAAACACACTTATTTTAGTTCCAAAAGTGATAATTAACATGCAATAGTCATTTACAGTCAAAAAATTAAACATAAAAAAATTACAATTTCTGACCATCTGGAGAAAGTTCGACAGGTCACGGTCATCATTTTTCATCCGAAAATTGTTTTTTTTGGACTGTAGAAAAATGTATTCAAAATGTCATTTGGATTGTGCCTCATGTTGAATAACTACTTTTTAAAGCCTCAATGTGACCAAAATTGCCATTTTTACAGACTTTTTCTCCTACTCCGAAGCTTCTATTTTGACCAATTTCAGGCATTAATATGACTAAACACACTTCTTTTTGTTCCAAAAGTGATAATTCACATGCAATAGTCATTTACAGTCCAAAAATTAAACATAAAAAAATTACAATTTCTGACCATCTGGAGAAAGTTCGACAGGTCACGGGAACTGTTTTTCATCAGAAAATTGATTTTTTGGACTGTAGAAAAATGTATTCAAAATGTCATTTGGATTGAGCCTCATGTTGAATAACTACTTTTTAAAGCCCCAATTTGACCAAAATTGCCATTTTTACAGACTTTTTATCCTACTCAAAAGCTTCTGTTTCGACAAATTTCAGGCATTAAAATGACTCTAAACACACTTATTTTAGTTCCAAAAGTGATAATTCACATGCAATAGTAATTTACAGTCAAAAAATTACAATTTCTGACCATCTGGAGAAAGTTCGACAGGTCATCGTTTTTCATCAGAAAATTATTTTTTTGGACTGTAGAAAAATTCATTCAAAATGTCATTTGGATTGAGCCTCATGTTGAATAACTACTTTTTAAAGCCTCCATGTGACCAAAATTGCCATTTTTACAGACTTTTTCTCCTACTAAAAAGCTTCTATTTCGAACAATTTCAGGCATTTAAAAGACTCTAAACACACTTATTTTAGTTACAAAAGTGATAATTCACATGCAATAGTCATTTACAGTCAAAAAAACAAACATAAAAAAATTACAATTTCCGACCATCTGGAGAAAGTTCGACAGGTCACGGGTCACCGTTTTTTATCACAAAATGGATTTTTTGGACTGTAGAAAAATTCATTCAAAATGTCATTTAGATTGAGCCTCATGTTGACTAACCACTTTTTAACGCCTCAATGTGACCAAAATTGCCATTTTTACAGACTTTTTCTCCTACTCAAAAGCTTCTATTTCGACCAATTTCAGGCATTTAAATGACTCTAAACACACTTATTTTAGTTGCAAAAGTAATAATTCACATGCAATAGTCATTTACAGTCAAAAAATTAAACATAAAAAAATTACAATTTCTGACCATCTGGAGAAAGTTCGACAGGTCACGAGTCACCGTTTTTCATCATAAAATTGGTTTTTTGGACTGTAGAAAAATTTATTCAAAATTTCATTTGGATTGAGACTCATGTTGAATAACTACTTTTTAAAGCCTCAATGTGACCAAAATTGCAATTTTTACAGACTTTTTCTCCTACTCAGAAGCTTTTATTTCGACCAATTTCAAGCATTAAATGACTCTAAACACACTTATTTTAGTTCCAAAAGTGATAATTCACATGCAATAGTCATTTACAGTCAAAAAATTAAACATAAAAAAATTACAATTTCTGACCATCTGGAGAAAGTTCGACAGGTCACGAGTCACCGTTTTTCATCATAAAATTGTTTTTTTGGACTGTAGAAAAATGTATTCAAAATGTCATTTGGATTGTGTCTCATGTTGAATAACTACTTTTTAAAGCCCCAATTTGACCAAAATTGCCATTTTTACAGACTTTTTCTCCTACTCAAAAGCTTCTATTTCGACCAATTTCAGGTAATTAAATGACTCTAAACACACTTATTTTAGTTCCAAAAGTGATAATTAACATGCAATAGTCATCTACAGTCAAAAACTTAAACAATAAAATATTACCAATTCTGACCATCTGGAGAATGTTCGACAGGTCACGGTCATCATTTTTCATCCGAAAATTGTTTTTTTTGGACTGTAGAAAAATTCATTCAAAATGTCATTTGGATTGAGCCTCATGTTGACTAAACACTTTTTCACGCCTCAATGTGACCAAAATTGCCATTTTTACAGACTTTTTATCCTACTCAAAAGCTTCTATTTCGACAAATTTCAGGCATTAAAATGACTCTAAACACACTTATTTTAGTTACAAAAGTGATAATTCACATGCAATAGTCATTTACAGTCAAAAAATCAAACATGAAAAAATTACAATTTCTGACCATCTGGAGAAAGTTCGACAGGTCACGGGTCACTGTTTTCATCAGAAAATTGATTTTTTGGACTGTAGAAAAATTTATTCAAAATGTCATTTGGATTGAGCCTCATGTTGACTAACCACTTTTTAACGCCTCAATGTGACCAAAATTGCCATTTTTACAGACTTTTTCTCATACTCAGAAGCTTCTATTTCTACCAATTTCAGGCATTAAAAAGACTCTAAACACACTTATTTTAGTTACAAAAGTGATAATTCATATACAATAGTTATTTACAGTCAAAAACTTAAACAATAAAAAATTACCAATTCTGACCATCTGGAGCATGTTTGACAGGTCACGGGACACTGTTTTTCATCAGAAAATAGATTTTTTTTACTTTAGAAAAATATATTCAAAATGTCATTTGGATTGAGCCTCATGTTGAATAACTAATTTTTAAAGCCCCAATTTGACCAAAATTGCCATTTTTACAGACTTTTTCTCCTACTCAAAAGCTTCTATTTCGACCAATTTCAGGCATTTAAATGACTCTAAACAAACTTATTTTAGTTCCAAAAGTGATAATTAACATGCAATAGTCATTTACAGTCAAAAAATGAAACATAAAAAAATTACAATTTCTGACCATCTGGAGAAAGTTCGACAGGTCACGGGTCACGGTTTTTCATCAGAAAATGGATTTTTTGGACTGTAGAAAAATGTATTCAAAATATCATCTGGATTGAGACTCATGTTGAATAACTACATTTTAAAGCCTCAATGTGACCAAAATTGCCATTTTTACAGACTTTTTCTCCTACTCAAAAGCTTCTATTTCTACCAATTTCAGGCATTAAAATGACTCTAAACACACTTATTTTAGTTACAAAAGTGATAATTCACATATAATAGTCAATTACAGTCAAAAACTTAAACAATAAAAAATTACCAATTCTGACCATCTGGAGAATGTTCGACAGGTCACGGGTCATCATTTTTCATCCGAAAATTGTTTTTTTTGGACTGTAGAAAAATGTATTCAAAATGTCATTTGGATTGTGCCTCATGTTGAATAACTACTTTTTAAAGCCTCAATGTGACCAAAATTGCCATTTTTACAGACTTTTTCTCCTACTCAGAAGCTTCTATTTTGACCAATTTCAGGCATTAATATGATTTTAAACACACTTCTTTTAGTTCCAAAAGTGATAATTCACATGCAATAGTCATTTACAGTCCAAAAATTAAACATAAAAAAATTACAATCTCTGACCATCTGGAGAAAGTTCGACAGGTCACGGGAACTGTTTTTCATCAGAAAATTGATTTTTTGGACTGTAGAAAAATGGATTCAAAATGTCATTTGGATTGAGCCTCATGTTGAATAACTACTTTTTAAAGCCCCAATTTGACCAAAATTGCCATTTTTACAGACTTTTTCTCCTACTAAAAAGCTTCTATTTTGAACAATTTCAGGCATTTAAAAGACTGTAAACACACTTATTTTAGTTACAAAAGTGATAATTCACATGCAATAGTCATTTACAGTCAAAAAATTATACATAAAAAAATTACAATTTCTGACCATCTGGAGAAAGTTCGACAGGTCATGGGTGATCGTTTTTCATCAGAAAATAGTTTTTTGGGACTTTAGAAAAATGTATTCAAAATGTCATTTGGATTGAGCCTCATGTTGACTAACCACTTTTTAACGCCTCAATGTGACCAAAATTGCCATTTTTACAGACTTTTTCTGCTACTCAAAAGTTTCTATTTCGACCAATTTCAGGCATTTAAATGACTCTAAACAAACTTATTTTAGTTCCAAAAGTGATAATTAACATGCAATAGTCATTTACAGTCAAAAAATTGAATATGAAAAAATTACAATTTCTGACCATCTGGAGAAAGTTCGACAGGTCACGGGTCACCGTTTTTTATCAGAAAATGGATTTTTTGGACTGTAGAAAAATGTATTCAAAATATCATTTGGATTGAGACTCATGTTAAATAACTACTTTTTAAAGCCTCAATGTGACCAAAATTGCCATTTTTACAGACTATTTCTCCTACTCAAAAGCTTCTATTTCTACCAATTTCAGGCATTAAAATGACTCTAAACACACTTATTTTAGTTACAAAAGTGATAATTGACATGTAATAGTCATTTACAGTCAAAAACTTAAACAATAAAAAATTACCAATTCTGACCATCTGGAGAATGTTCGACAGGTCACGGGACACTGTTTTTAATCAGAAAATTGATTTTTTTTACTTTAGAAAAATGTATTCAAAATGTCATTTGGATTGTGTCTCATGTTGAATAACTACTTTTTAAAGCCCCAATTTGACCAAAATTGCCATTTTTACAGACTTTTTCTCCTACTCAAAAGCTTCTATTTCGACCAATTTCAGGCAATTAAATGACTCCAAACACACTTATTTTAGTTCCAAAAGTGATAATTAACATGCAATAGTCATTTACAGTCAAAAACTTAAACAATAAAAAATTACCAATTCTGACCATCTGGAGAATGTTCGACAGGTCACGGGTCATCATTTTTCATCCGAAAATTGTTTTTTTTGGACTGTAGAAAAATGTATTCAAAATGTCATTTGGATTGTGCCTCATGTTGAATAACTACTTTTTAAAGCCTCAATGTGACCAAAATTGCCATTTTGACAGACTTTTTCTCCTACTCAGAAGCTTCAATTTTGACCAATTTCAGGCATTAATATGACTCTAAACACACTTCTTTTAGTTCCAAAAGTGATAATTCACATGCAATAGTCATTTACAGTCAAAAAATCAAACATAAAAAAATTACAATTCCTGAACATCTGGAGAAAGTTCGACAGGTCACGGGTCACTGTTTTCCATCAGAAAATGGATTTTTTGGACTGTAGAAAAATTCATTCAACATGTCATTTGGATTGAGCCTCATGTTGACTAACCACTTTTTAACGCCTCAATGTGACCAAAATTGCCATTTTTACAGACTTTTTCTCCTACTCAGAAGCTTCTATTTCTACCAATTTCGGCCATTAAAAAGACTCTAAACACACTTATTTTAGTTACAAAAGTGATAATTCACATACAATAGTCATTTACAGTCAAAAACTTAAACAATAAAAAATTACCAATTCTGACCATCTGGAGCATGTTCAACAGGTCACGGGACACTGTTTTTCATCAGAAAATAGATTTTTTTTACTTTAGAAAAATGTATTCAAAATGTCATTTGGATTGAGCCTCATGTTGAATAACTACTTTTTAAAGCCCCAATTTGACCAAAATTGCCATTTTTACAGACTTTTTCTCCTACTCAAAAGCTTCTATTTCGACCAATTTCAGGCATTTAAATGACTCTAAACAAACTTATTATAGTTCCAAAAGTGATAATTAACATGCAATAGTCATTTACAGTCAAAAAATGAAACATAAAAAAATTACAATTTCTGACCATCTGGAGAAAGTTCGACAGGTCACGGGTCACCGTTTTTCATCAGAAAATTGATTTTTTGGACTGTAGAAAAATGTATTCAAAATATCATTTGGATTGAGACTCATGTTGAATAACTACTTTTTAAAGCCTCAATGTGACCAAAATTGCCATTTTTACAGACTTTTTCTCCTACTCAAAAGCTTCTATTTCTACCAATTTCAGGCATTAAAATGACTCTAATCACACTTATTTTAGTTACAAAAGTGATAATTCACATATAATAGTCAATTACAGTCAAAAACTTAAACAATAAAAAATTACCAATTCTGACCATCTGGAGAATGTTCGACAGGTCACGGGTCATCATTTTTCATCCGAAAATTGTTTTTTGGGACTTTAGAAAAATGTATTCAAAATGTCATTTGGATTGTGCCTCATGTTGAATAACTACTTTTTAAAGCCTCCATGTGACCAAAATTGCCATTTTTACAGACTTTTTCTCCTACTAAAAAGCTTCTATTTCGAACAATTTCAGGCATTTAAAAGACTCTAAACACACTTATTTTAGTTACAAAAGTGATAATTAACATGCAATAGTCATTAACAGTCAAAAAATTAAACATAAAAAAATTACAATTTTTGACCATCTGGAGAAAGTTCGACAGGCACGGGTCACCGTTTTTCATCACAAAATGGATTTTTTGGACTGTAGAAAAATTCATTCAGAATGTCATTTGGATTGAGCCTCATGTTGACTAACCACTTTTTAACGCCTCAATGTGACCAAAATTGCCATTTTTACAGACTTTTTCTGCTACTCAAAAGTTTCTATTTCGACCAATTTCAGGCATTTAAATGACTCTAAACAAACTTATTTTAGTTCCAAAAGTGATAATTAACATGCAATAGTCATTTACAGTCAAAAAATTGAATATGAAAAAATTACAATTTCTGACCATCTGGAGAAAGTTCGACAGGTCACGGGTCACCGTTTTTTATCAGAAAATGGATTTTTTGGACTGTAGAAAAATGTATTCAAAATATCATTTGGATTGAGACTCATGTTGAATAACTACTTTTTAAAGCCTCAATGTGACCAAAATTGCCATTTTTACAGACTTTTTCTCCTACTCAAAAGCTTCTATTTCTACCAATTTCAGGCATTAAAATGACTCTAAACACACTTATTTTAGTTACAAAAGTGATAATTGACATGTAATAGTCATTTACAGTCAAAAACTTAAACAATAAAAAATTACCAATTCTGACCATCTGGAGAATGTTCGACAGGTCACGGGACACTGTTTTTAATCAGAAAATTGATTTTTTTTACTTTAGAAAAATGTATTCAAAATGTCATTTGGATGGTGTCTCATGTTGAATAACTACTTTTTAAAGCCCCAATTTGACCAAAATTGCCATTTTTACAGACTTTTTCTCCTACTCAAAAGCTTCTATTTCGACCAATTTCAGGCAATTAAATGACTCTAAACACACTTATTTTAGTTCCAAAAGTGATAATTAACATGCAATAGTCATTTACAGTCAAAAACTTAAACAATAAAAAATTACCAATTCTGACCATCTGGAGAATGTTCGACAGGTCACGGGTCATCATTTTTCATCCGAAAATTGTTTTTTTTTGGACTGTAGAAAAATGTATTCAAAATGTCATTTGGATTGTGCCTCATGTTGAATAACTACTTTTTAAAGCCTCAATGTGACCAAAATTGCCATTTTTACAGACCTTTTCTCCTACTCAGAAGCTTCTATTTTGACAAATTTCAGGCATTAATATGACTCTAAACACACTTCTTTTAGTTCCAAAAGTGATAATTCACATGCAATAGTCATTTACAGTCCAAAAATTAAACATAAAAAAATTACAATTTCTGACCATCTGGAGAAAGTTCGACAGGTCACGGGAACTGTTTTCATCAGAAAATTGATTTTTTGGACTGTAGAAAAATGTATTCAAAATGTCATTTGGATTGAGCCTCATGTTGAATAACTACTTTTTAAAGCCTCAATTTGACCAAAATTGCCATTTTTACAGACTTTTTATCCTACTCAAAAGCTTCAATTTCGACAAATTTCAGGCATTAAAATGACTCTAAACACACTTATTTTAGTTACAAAAGTGATAATTCACATGCAATAGTCATTTACAGTCAAAAAATCAAACACAAAAAAATTACAATTTCTGACCATCTGGAGAAAGTTCGACAGGTCACGGGTCACTGTTTTTCATCAGAAAATGGATTTTTTGGACTGTAGAAAAATTCATTCAAAATGTCATTTGGATTGAGCCTCATGTTGACTAACCACTTTTTAACGCCTCAATGTGACCAAAATTGCCATTTTTACAGACTTTTTCTCCTACTCAGAAGCTTCTATTTCTACCAATTTCAGGCATTAAAAAGACTCTAAACACACTTATTTTAGTTACAAAAGTGATAATTCACATACAATAGTCATTTACAGTCAAAAACTTAAACAATAAAAAATTACCAATTCTGACCATCTGGAGCATGTTCAACAGGTCACGGGACACTGTTTTTCATCAGAAAATAGATTTTTTTTACTTTAGAAAAATGTATTCAAAATGTCATTTGGATTGAGCCTCACGTTGAATAACTACTTTTTAAAGCCCCAATTTGACCAAAATTGCCATTTTTACAGACTTTTTCTCCTACTCAAAAGCTTCTATTTCGACCAATTTCAGGCATTTAAATGACTCCAAACAAACTTATTATAGTTCCAAAAGTGATAATTAACATGCAATAGTCATTTACAGTCAAAAAATGAAACATAAAAAAATTACAATTTCTGACCACCTGGAGAAAGTTCGACAGGTCACGGGTCACCGTTTTTCATCAGAAAATGGATTTTTTGGACTGTAGAAAAATGTATTCAAAATATCATTTGGATTGAGACTCATGTTGAATAACTACTTTTTAAAGCCTCAATGTGACCAAAATTGCCATTTTTATAGACTTTTTCTCCTACTCAAAAGCTTCTATTTCTACCAATTTCAGGCATTAAAATGACTCTAAACACACTTATTTTAGTTACAAAAGTGATAATTCACATGTAATAGTCATTTACAGTCAAAAACTTAAACAATAAAAAATTACCAATTCTGACCATCTGGAGAATGTTCGACAGGTCACGGTTCATCATTTTTCATCCGAAAATTGTTTTTTTTGGACTGTAGAAAAATGTATTCAAAATGTCATTTGGATTGTGCCTCATGTTGAATAACTACTTTTTAAAGTCTCAATGTGACCAAAATTGCCATTTTACAGACTTTTTCTCCTACTCAAAAGCTTCTATTTCGACCAATTTCAGGCAATTAAATGACTCTAAACACACGTATTTTAGTTCCAAAAGTGACAATTCACATGCAATAGTCATTTACAGTCAAAAAATTATACATAAAAAAATTACAATTTCTGACCATCTGGAGAAAGTTCGACAGGTCACGGGTGATCGTTTTTCATCAGAAAATAGTTTTTTGGGACTTTAGAAAAATGTATTCAAAATGTCATTTGGATTGAGCCTCATGTTGAATAACTACTTTTTAAAGCCTCCATGTGACCAAAATTGCCATTTTTACAGACTTTTTCTCCTACTAAAAAGCTTCTATTTCGAACAATTTCAGGCATTTAAAAGACTCTAAACACACTTATTTTAGGTACAAAAGTGATAATTAACATGCAATAGTCATTTACAGTCAAAAAATTAAACATAAAAAAATTACAATTTCTGACCATCTGGAGAAAGTTCGACAGGCACGGGTCACCGTTTTTCATCACAAAATGGATTTTTTGGACTGTAGTAAAATTCATTCAGAATGTCATTTGGATTGAGCCTCATGTTGACTAACCACTTTTTAACGCCTCAATGTGACCAAAATTGCCATTTTTACAGACTTTTTCTCCAACTCAAAAGCTTCTATTTCGACCAATTTCAGGCATTTAAATGACTCTAAACAAACTTATTTTAGTTCCAAAAGTGATAATTAACATGCAATAGTCATTTACAGTAAAAAAATTGAATATGAAAAAATTACAATTTCTGACCATCTGGAGAAAGTTCGACAGGTCACGGGTCACCGTTTTTTATCAGAAAAGGGATTTTTTGGACTGTAGAAAAATGTATTCAAAATATCATTTGGATTGAGACTCATGTTGAATAACTACTTTTTAAAGCCTCAATGTGACCAAAATTGCCATTTTTACAGACTTTTTCTCCTACTCAAAGCTTTTATTTCTACCAATTTCAGGCATTAAAATGACTCTAAACACACTTATTTTAGTTACAAAAGTGATAATTGACATGTAATAGTCATTTACAGTCAAAAACTTAAACAATAAAAAATTTCCAATTCTGACCATCTGGAGAATGTTCGACAGGTCACGGGACACTGTTTTTAATCAGAAAATTGATTTTTTTTACTTTAGAAAAATGTATTCAAAATGTCATTTGGATTGTGTCTCATGTTGAATAACTACTTTTTAAAGCCCCAATTTGACCAAAATTGCCATTTTTACAGACTTTTTCTCCTACTCAAAAGCTTCTATTTCGACCAATTTCAGGCAATTAAATGACTCTAAACACACTTATTTTAGTTCCAAAAGTGATAATTAACATGCAATAGTCATTTACAGTCAAAAACTTAAACAATAAAAAATTACCAATTCTGACCATCTGGAGAATGTTCGACAGGTCACGGGTCATCATTTTTCATCCGAAAATTGTTTTTTTTGGACTGTAGAAAAATGTATTCAAAATGTCATTTGGATTGTGCCTCATGTTGAATAACTACTTTTTAAAGCCTCAATGTGACCAAAATTGCCATTTTTACAGACCTTTTCTCCTACTCAGAAGCATCTATTTTGACCAATTTCAGGCATTAATATGACTCTAAACACACTTCTTTTAGTTCCAAAAATGATAATTCACATGCAATAGTCATTTACAGTCAAAAACTTAAACAATAAAAAATTACCAATTCTGACCATCTGGAGAATGTTCGAAAGGTCACGGCCATCATTTTTCATCCGAAAACTGTTTTTTTTGGACTGTAGAAAAATTCATTCAAAATGTCATTTGGATTGAGTCTCATGTTGACTAACCACTTTTTAACGCCTCAATGTGACCAAAATTGCCATTTTTACATACTTTTTATCCTACTCAAAAGCTTCTATTTCGACAAATTTCAGGCATTAAAATGACTCTAAACACACTTATTTTAGTTACAAAAGTGATAATTCACATGCAATAGTCATTTACAGTCAAAAAACTAAACATAAAAAAATTACAATTTCTGACCATCTGAAGAAATTTCGACAGGTCACGGGAACTGTTTTTCATCAGAAAATTGATTTTTTGGACTGTAGAAAAATGTATTCAAAATGTCATTTGGATTGAGACTCATGTAAAATACCTACTTTGTAAAGCCTCAATGTTACCAAAATTGCCATTTTTACAGACTTTTTCTCCTACTAAAAAGCTTCTATTTCGAACAATTTCAGGCATTTAAAAGACTCTAAACACACTTATTTTAGTTACAAAAGTGATAATTAACATGCAATAGTCATTTACAGTCAAAAAATTAAACATAAAAAAATTACAATTTCTGACCATCTGGAGAAAGTTCGACAGGCACGGGTCACCGTTTTTCATCACAAAATGGATTTTTTGGACTGTAGAAAAATTCATTCAGAATGTCATTTGGATTGAGCCTCATGTTGACTAACCACTTTTTAACGCCTCAATGTGACCAAAATTGCCATTTTTACAGACTTTTTCTCCTACTCAAAAGCTTCTATTTCGACCAATTTCAGGCATTTAAATGACTCTAAACAAACTTATTTTAGTTCCAAAAGTGATAATTAACATGCAATAGTCATTTACAGTCAAAAAATTGAATATGAAAAAATTACAATTTCTGACCATCTGGAGAAAGTTCGACAGGTCACGGGTCACTGTTTTTTATCAGAAAATGGATTTTTTGGACTGTAGAAAAATGTATTCAAAATGTCATTTGGATTGAGCCTCATGTTGACTAACCACTTTTTAACGCCTCAATGTGACCAAAATTGCCATTTTTACAGACTTTTTCTCCTACTCAGAAGCTTCTATTTCCACCAATTTCAGGCATTAAAAAGACTCTAAACACACTTATTTTAGTTACAAAAGTGATAATTCACATACAATAGTCATTTACAGTCAAAAACTTAAACAATAAAAAATTACCAATTCTGACCATCTGGAGCATGTTCAACAGGTCACGGGACACTGTTTTTCATCAGAAAATAGATTTTTTTTACTTTAGAAAAATGTATTCAAAATGTCATTTGGATTGAGCCTCATGTTGAATAACTACTTTTTAAAGCCCCAATTTGACCAAAATTGCCATTTTTACAGACTTTTTCTCCTACTCAAAAGCTTCTATTTCGACCAATTTCAGGCATTTAAATGACTCTAAACAAACTTATTATAGTTCCAAAAGTGATAATTAACATGCAATAGTCATTTACAGTCAAAAAATGAAACATAAAAAAATTACAATTTCTGACCATCTGGAGAAAGTTCGACAGGTCACGGGTCACCGTTTTTCATCAGAAAATGGATTTTTTGGACTGTAGAAAAATGTATTCAAAATATCATTTGGATTGAGACTCATGTTGAATAACTACTTTTTAAAGCCTCAATGTGACCAAAATTGCCATTTTTACAGACC
Source organism: Triturus cristatus (assembly GCF_964204655.1). NCBI lineage: Eukaryota > Metazoa > Chordata > Amphibia > Caudata > Salamandridae > Triturus > Triturus cristatus. Next base: position 1,088,963,249 of record NC_140591.1, read on the forward strand.
TTTTCTCCTACTCAGAAGCATCTATTTTGACCAATTTCAGGCATTAATATGACTCTAAACACACTTCTTTTAGTTCCAAAAATGATAATTCACATGCAATAGTCATTTACAGTCAAAAACTTAAACAATAAAAAATTACCAATTCTGACCATCTGGAGAATGTTCGAAAGGTCACGGCCATCATTTTTCATCCGAAAACTGTTTTTTTTGGACTGTAGAAAAATTCATTCAAAATGTCATTTGGATTGAGTCTCATGTTGACTAACCACTTTTTAACGCCTCAATGTGACCAAAATTGCCATTTTTACATACTTTTTATCCTACTCAAAAGCTTCTATTTCGACAAATTTCAGGCATTAAAATGACTCTAAACACACTTATTTTAGTTACAAAAGTGATAATTCACATGCAATAGTCATTTACAGTCAAAAAACTAAACATAAAAAAATTACAATTTCTGACCATCTGAAGAAATTTCGACAGGTCACGGGAACTGTTTTTCATCAGAAAATTGATTTTTTGGACTGTAGAAAAATGTATTCAAAATGTCATTTGGATTGAGACTCATGTAAAATACCTACTTTGTAAAGCCTCAATGTTACCAAAATTGCCATTTTTACAGACTTTTTCTCCTACTAAAAAGCTTCTATTTCGAACAATTTCAGGCATTTAAAAGACTCTAAACACACTTATTTTAGTTACAAAAGTGATAATTAACATGCAATAGTCATTTACAGTCAAAAAATTAAACATAAAAAAATTACAATTTCTGACCATCTGGAGAAAGTTCGACAGGCACGGGTCACCGTTTTTCATCACAAAATGGATTTTTTGGACTGTAGAAAAATTCATTCAGAATGTCATTTGGATTGAGCCTCATGTTGACTAACCACTTTTTAACGCCTCAATGTGACCAAAATTGCCATTTTTACAGACTTTTTCTCCTACTCAAAAGCTTCTATTTCGACCAATTTCAGGCATTTAAATGACTCTAAACAAACTTATTTTAGTTCCAAAAGTGATAATTAACATGCAATAGTCATTTACAGTCAAAAAATTGAATATGAAAAAATTACAATTTCTGACCATCTGGAGAAAGTTCGACAGGTCACGGGTCACTGTTTTTTATCAGAAAATGGATTTTTTGGACTGTAGAAAAATGTATTCAAAATGTCATTTGGATTGAGCCTCATGTTGACTAACCACTTTTTAACGCCTCAATGTGACCAAAATTGCCATTTTTACAGACTTTTTCTCCTACTCAGAAGCTTCTATTTCCACCAATTTCAGGCATTAAAAAGACTCTAAACACACTTATTTTAGTTACAAAAGTGATAATTCACATACAATAGTCATTTACAGTCAAAAACTTAAACAATAAAAAATTACCAATTCTGACCATCTGGAGCATGTTCAACAGGTCACGGGACACTGTTTTTCATCAGAAAATAGATTTTTTTTACTTTAGAAAAATGTATTCAAAATGTCATTTGGATTGAGCCTCATGTTGAATAACTACTTTTAAAGCCCCAATTTGACCAAAATTGCCATTTTTACAGACTTTTTCTCCTACTCAAAAGCTTCTATTTCGACCAATTTCAGGCATTTAAATGACTCTAAACAAACTTATTATAGTTCCAAAAGTGATAATTAACATGCAATAGTCATTTACAGTCAAAAAATGAAACATAAAAAAATTACAATTTCTGACCATCTGGAGAAAGTTCGACAGGTCACGGGTCACCGTTTTTCATCAGAAAATGGATTTTTTGGACTGTAGAAAAATGTATTCAAAATATCATTTGGATTGAGACTCATGTTGAATAACTACTTTTTAAAGCCTCAATGTGACCAAAATTGCCATTTTTACAGACTTTTTCTCCTACTCAAAAGCTTCTATTTCTACCAATTTCAGGCATTAAAATGACTCTAAACACACTTATTTTAGTTACAAAAGTGATAATTCACATGTAATAGTCATTTACAGTCAAAAACTTAAACAATAAAAAATTACCAATTCTGACCATCTGGAGAATGTTCGACAGGTCACGGGTCATCATTTTTCATCCGAAAATTGTTTTTTTTGGACTGTAGAAAAATGTATTCAAAATGTCATTTGGATTGTGCCTCATGTTGAATAACTACTTTTTAAAGTCTCAATGTGACCAAAATTGCCATTTTACAGACTTTTTCTCCTACTCAAAAGCTTCTATTTCGACCAATTTCAGGCAATTAAATGACTCTAAACACACGTATTTTAGTTCCAAAAGTGACAATTCACATGCAATAGTCATTTACAGTCAAAAAATTATACGTAAAAAAATTACAATTTCTGACCATCTGGAGAAAGTTCGACAGGTCACGGGTGATCGTTTTTCATCAGAAAATAGTTTTTGGGGACTTTAGAAAAATGTATTCAAAATGTCATTTGGATTGTGCCTCATGTTGAATAACTACTTTTTAAAGCCTCCATGTGACCAAAATTGCCATTTTTACAGACTTTTTCTCCTACTAAAAAGCTTCTATTTCGAACAATTTCAGGCATTTAAAAGACTCTAAACACACTTATTTTAGTTACAAAAGTGATAATTAACATGCAATAGTCATTTACAGTCAAAAAATTAAACATAAAAAAATTACAATTTCTGACCATCTGGAGAAAGTTCGACAGGCACGGGTCACCGTTTTTCATCACAAAATGGATTTTTTGGACTGTAGAAAAATTCATTCAGAATGTCATTTGGATTGAGCCTCATGTTGACTAACCACTTTTTAACGCCTCAATGTGACCAAAATTGCCATTTTTACAGACTTTTTCTCCTACTCAAAAGCTTCTATTTCGACCAATTTCAGGCATTTAAATGCCTCTAAACAAACTTATTTTAGTTCCAAAAGTGATAATTAACATGCAATAGTCATTTACAGTAAAAAAATTGAATATGAAAAAATTACAATTTCTGACCATCTGGAGAAAGTTCGACAGGTCACGGGTCACCGTTTTTTATCAGAAAATGGATTTTTTGGACTGTAGAAAAATGTATTCAAAATATCATTTGGATTGAGACTCATGTTGAATAACTACTTTTTAAAGCCTCAATGTGACCAAAATTGCCATTTTTACAGACTTTTTCTCCTACTCAAAAGCTTCTATTTCTACCAATTTCAGGCATTAAAATGACTCTAAACACACTTATTTTAGTTACAAAAGTGATAATTGACATGTAATAGTCATTTACAGTCAAAAACTTACACAATAAAAAACGTACCAATTCTGACCATCTGGAGAATGTTCGACAGGTCACGGGTCATCATTTTTCATCCGGAAATTGTTTTTTTTGGACTGTAGAAAAATGTATTCAAAATGTCATTTGGATTGTGCCTCATGTTGAATAACTACTTTTTAAAGCCTCAATGTGACCAAAATTGCCATTTTTACAGACCTTTTCTCCTACTCAGAAGCTTCTATTTTGACCAATTTCAGGCATTAATATGACTCTAAACACACTTCTTTTAGTTCCAAAAACGATAATTCACATGCAATAGTCATTTACAGTCCAAAAATTAAACATAAAAAAATTACAATTTCTGACCATCTGGAGAAAGTTTGACAGGTCACGGGAACTGTTTTTCATCAGAAAATTGATTTTTTGGACTGTAGAAAAATGTATTCAAAATGTCATTTGGATTGAGCCTCATGTTGAATAACTGCTTTTTAAAGCCTCAATTTGACCAAAATTGCCATTTTTACAGACTTTTTATCCTACTCAAAAGCTTCTATTTCGACAAATTTCAGGCATTAAAATGACTCTAAACACACTTATTTTAGTTACAAAAGTGATAATTCACATGCAATAGTCATTTACAGTCAAAAAATCAAACATAAAAAAATTACAATTTCTGACCATCTGGAGAAAGTTCGACAGGTCACGGGTCACTGTTTTTCATCAGAAAATGGATTTTTTGGACTGTAGAAAAATTCATTCAAAATGTCATTTGGATTGAGCCTCATGTTGACTAACCACTTTTTAACGCCTCAATGTGACCAAAATTGCCATTTTTACAGACTTTTTCTCCTACTCAGAAGCTTCTATTTCTACCAATTTCAGGCATTAAAAAGACTCTAAACACACTTATTTTAGTTACAAAAGTGATAATTCACATACAATAGTCATTTACAGTCAAAAACTTAAACAATAAAAAATTACCAATTCTGACCATCTGGAGCATGTTCAACAGGTCACGGGACACTGTTTTTCATCAGAAAATAGATTTTTTTTACTTTAGAAAAATGTATTCAAAATGTCATTTGGATTGAGCCTCATGTTGAATAACTACTTTTTAAAGCCCCAATTTGACCAAAATTGCCATTTTTACAGACTTTTTCTCCTACTCAAAAGCTTCTATTTCGACCAATTTCAGGCATTTAAATGACTCTAAACAAACTTATTATAGTTCCAAAAGTGATAATTAACATGCAATAGTCATTTACAGTCAAAAAATGAAACATAAAAAAATTACAATTTCTGACCATCTGGAGAAAGTTCGACAGGTCACGGGTCACCGTTTTTCATCAGAAAATGGATTTTTTGGACTGTAGAAAAATGTATTCAAAATATCATTTGGATTGAGACTCATGTTGAATAACTACTTTTTAAAGCCTCAATGTGACCAAAATTGCCATTTTTACAGACTTTTTCTCCTACTCAAAAGCTTCTATTTCTACCAATTTCAGGCATTAAAAGGACTCTAAACAAACTTATTATAGTTCCAAAAGTGATAATTAACATGCAATAGTCATTTACAGTCAAAAAATTAAACATAAAAAAATTACAATTTCTGACCATCTGGAGAAAGTTCGACAGGTCACGGGTCACCGTTTTTCATCAGAAAATGGATTTTTTGGACTGTAGAAAAATGTATTCAAAATATCATTTGGATTGAGACTCATGTTGAATAACTACTTTTTAAAGCCTCAATGTGACCAAAATTGCCATTTTTACAGACTTTTTCTCCTACTCAAAAGCTTCTATTTCGACCAATTTCAGGCAATTAAATGACTCTAAACACACGTATTTTAGTTCTAAAAGTGACAATTCACATGCAATAGTCATTTACAGTCAAAAAATTAAACATAAAAAAATTACAATTTCTGACCATCTGGAGAAAGTTCGACAGGTCACGGGAACTGTTTTTCATCAGAAAATTGATTTTTTGGACTGTAGAAAAATGGATTCAAAATGTCATTTGGATTGAGCCTCATGTTGAATAACTACTTTTTAAAGCCCCAATTTGACCAAAATTGCCATTTTTACAGACTTTTTCTCCTACTAAAAAGCTTCTATTTTGAACAATTTCAGGCATTTAAAAGACTGTAAACACACTTATTTTAGTTACAAAAGTGATAATTCACATGCAATAGTCATTTACAGTCAAAAAATTATACATAAAAAAATTACAATTTCTGACCATCTGGAGAAAGTTCGACAGGTCACGGGTGATCGTTTTTCATCAGAAAATAGTTTTTTGGGACTTTAGAAAAATGTATTCAAAATGTCATTTGGATTGTGCCTCATGTTGAATAACTACTTTTTAAAGCCTCCATGTGACCAAAATTGCCATTTTTACAGACTTTTTCTCCTACTAAAAAGCTTCTATTTCGAACAATTTCAGGCATTTAAAAGACTCTAAACACACTTATTTTAGTTACAAAAGTGATAATTGACATGTAATAGTCATTTACAGTCAAAAACTTACACAATAAAAAATAACCAATTCTGACCATCTGGAGAATGTTCGACAGGTCACGGGACACTGTTTTTAATCGAAAAATTGATTTTTTTGACTTTAGGAAAATGTATTCAAAATGTCATTTGGATTGTGTCTCATGTTGAATAACTACTTTTTAAAGCCCCAATTTGACCAAAATTGCCATTTTTACAGACTTTTTCTCCTACTCAAAAGCTTCTATTTCGACCAATTTCAGGCAATTAAATGACTCTAAACACACTTATTTTAGTTCCAAAAGTGATAATTAACATGCAATAGTCATTTACAGTCAAAAACTTAAACAATAAAAAATTACCAATTCTGACCATCTGGAGAATGTTCGACAGGTCACGGGTCATCATTTTTCATCCGGAAATTGGTTTTTTTGGACTGTAGAAAAATGTATTCAAAATGTCATTTGGATTGTGCCTCATGTTGAATAACTACTTTTTAAAGCCTCAATGTGACCAAAATTGCCATTTTTACAGACCTTTTCTCCTACTCAGAAGCTTCTATTTTGACCAATTTCAGGCATTAATATGACTCTAAACACACTTCTTTTAGTTCCAAAAACGATAATTCACATGCAATAGTCATTTACAGTCCAAAAATTAAACATAAAAAAATTACAATTTCTGACCATCTGGAGAAAGTTTGACAGGTCACGGGAACTGTTTTTCATCAGAAAATTGATTTTTTGGACTGTAGAAAAATGTATTCAAAATGTCATTTGGATTGAGCCTCATGTTGAATAACTACTTTTTAAAGCCTCAATTTGACCAAAATTGCCATTTTTACAGACTTTTTATCCTACTCAAAAGCTTCTATTTCGACAAATTGCAGGCATTAAAATGACTCTAAACACACTTATTTTAGTTACAAAAGTGATAATTCACATGCAATAGTCATTTACAGTCAAAAAATCAAACATAAAAAAATTACAATTTCTGACCATCTGGAGAAAGTTCGACAGGTCACGGGTCACTGTTTTTCATCAGAAAATGGATTTTTTGGACTGTAGAAAAATTCATTCAAAATGTCATTTGGATTGAGCCTCATGTTGACTAACCACTTTTTAACGCCTCAATGTGACCAAAATTGCCATTTTTACAGACTTTTTCTCCTACTCAGAAGCTTCTATTTCTACCAATTTCAGGCATTAAAAAGACTCTAAACACACTTATTTTAGTTACAAAAGTGATAATTCACATACAATAGTCATTTACAGTCAAAAACTTAAACAATAAAAAATTACCAATTCTGACCATCTGGAGCATGTTCAACAGGTCACGGGACACTGTTTTTCATCAGAAAATAGATTTTTTTTACTTTAGAAAAATGTATTCAAAATGTCATTTGGATTGAGCCTCATGTTGAATAACTACTTTTTAAAGCCCCAATTTGACCAAAATTGCCATTTTTACAGACTTTTTCTCCTACTCAAAAGCTTCTATTTCGACCAATTTCAGGCATTTAAATGACTCTAAACAAACTTATTATAGTTCCAAAAGTGATAATTAACATGCAATAGTCATTTACAGTCAAAAAATGAAACATAAAAAAATTACAATTTCTGACCATCTGGAGAAAGTTCGACAGGTCACGGGTCACCGTTTTTCATCAGAAAATGGATTTTTTGGACTGTAGAAAAATGTATTCAAAATATCATTTGGATTGAGACTCATGTTGAATAACTACTTTTTAAAGCCTCAATGTGACCAAAATTGCCATTTTTACAGACTTTTTCTCCTACTCAAAAGCTTCTATTTCTACCAATTTCAGGCATTAAAAGGACTCTAAACACACTTATTTTAGTTACAAAAGTGATAATTCACATGTAATAGTCATTTACAGTCAAAAACTTAAACATAAATAAATTACAATTTCTGACCATCTGGAGAAAGTTCGACAGGTCACGGGTCACCGTTTTTCATCAGAAAATGGATTTTTTGGACTGTAGAAAAATGTATTCAAAATATCATTTGGATTGAGACTCATGTTGAATAACTACTTTTTAAAGCCCCAATTTGACCAAAATTGCCATTTTTACAGACTTTTTCTCCTACTCAAAAGCTTCTATTTCGACCAATTTCAGGCAATTAAATGACTCTAAACACACGTATTTTAGTTCTAAAAGTGACAATTCACATGCAATAGTCATTTACAGTCAAAAAATTAAACATAAAAAAATTACAATTTCTGACCATCTGGAGAAAGTTCGACAGGTCACGGGAACTGTTTTTCATCAGAAAATTGATTTTTTGGACTGTAGAAAAATGGATTCAAAATGTCATTTGGATTGAGCCTCATGTTGAATAACTACTTTTTAAAGCCCCAATTTGACCAAAATTGCCATTTTTACAGACTTTTTCTCCTACTAAAAAGCTTCTATTTTGAACAATTTCAGGCATTTAAAAGACTGTAAACACACTTATTTTAGTTCCAAAAGTGATAATTATCATGCAATAGTCATTTACAGTCAAAAAATGAAACATAAAAAAATTACAATTTCTGACCATCTGGAGAAAGTTCGACAGGTCACGGGTCACCGTTTTTTATCAGAAAATGGATTTTTTGGACTGTAGAAAAATGTATTCAAAATATCATTTGGATTGAGACTCATGTTGAATAACTACTTTTTAAAGCCTCAATGTGACCAAAATTGCCATTTTTACAGACTTTTTCTCCTACTCAAAAGCTTCTATTTCTACCAATTTCAGGCATTAAAATGACTCTAAACACTTATTTTAGTTACAAAAGTGATAATTGACATGTAATAGTCATTTACAGTCAAAAACTTACACAATAAAAAATTACCAATTCTGACCATCTGGAGAATGTTCGACAGGTCACGGGACACTGTTTTTAATCAGAAAATTGATTTTTTTGACTTTAGGAAAATGTATTCAAAATGTCATTTGGATTGTGTCTCATGTTGAATAACTACTTTTTAAAGCCCCAATTTGACCAAAATTGCCATTTTTACAGACTTTTTCTCCTACTCAAAAGCTTCTATTTCGACCAATTTCAGGCAATTAAATGACTCTAAACACACTTATTTTAGTTCCAAAAGTGATAATTAACATGCAATAGTCATTTACAGTCAAAAACTTAAACAATAAAAAATTACCAATTCTGACCATCTGGAGAATGTTCGACAGGTCACGGGTCATCATTTTTCATCCGGAAATTGTTTTTTTTGGACTGTAGAAAAACGTATTCAAAATGTCATTTGGATTGTGCCTCATGTTGAATAACTACTTTTTAAAGCCTCAATGTGACCAAAATTGCCATTTTTACAGACCTTTTCTCCTACTCAGAAGCTTCTAGTTTGACCAATTTCAGGCATTAATATGACTCTAAACACACTTCTTTTAGTTCCAAAAACGATAATTCACATGCAATAGTCATTTACAGTCCAAAAATTAAACATAAAAAAATTACAATTTCTGACCATCTGGAGAAAGTTCGACAGGTCACGGGAACTGTTTTTCATCAGAAAATTGATTTTTTGGACTGTAGAAAAATGTATTCAAAATGTCATTTGGATTGAGCCTCATGTTGAATAACTACTTTTTAAAGCCTCAATTTGACCAAAATTGCCATTTTTACAGACTTTTTATCCTACTCAAAAGCTTCTATTTCGACAAATTTCAGGCATTAAAATGACTCTAAACACACTTATTTTAGTTACAAAAGTGATAATTCACATGCAATAGTCATTTACAGTCAAAAAATCAAACATAAAAAAATTACAATTTCTGACCATCTGGAGAAAGTTCGACAGGTCACGGGTCACTGTTTTTCATCAGAAAATGGATTTTTTGGACTGTAGAAAAATTCATTCAAAATGTCTTTTGGATTGAGCCTCATGTTGACTAACCACTTTTTAACGCCTCAATGTGACCAAAATTGCCATTTTTACAGACTTTTTCTCCTACTCAGAAGCTTCGTTTTCTACCAATTTCAGGCATTAAAAAGACTCTAAACACACTTATTTTAGTTACAAAAGTGATAATTCACATACAATAGTCATTTACAGTCAAAAACTTAAACAATAAAAAATTACCAATTCTGACCATCTGGAGCATGTTCAACAGGTCACGGGACACTGTTTTTCATCAGAAAATAGATTTTTTTTACTTTAGAAAAATGTATTCAAAATGTCATTTGGATTAAGCCTCATGTTGAATAACTACTTTTTAAAGCCCCAATTTGACCAAAATTGCCATTTTTACAGACTTTTTCTCCTACTCAAAAGCTTCTATTTCGACCAATTTCAGGCATTTAAATGACTCTAAACAAACTTATTATAGTTCCAAAAGTGATAATTAACATGCAATAGTCATTTACAGTCAAAAAATGAAACATAAAAAAATTACAATTTCTGACCATCTGGAGAAAGTTCGACAGGTCACGGGTCACCGTTTTTCATCAGAAAATGGATTTTTTGGACTGTAGAAAAATGTATTCAAAATATCATTTGGATTGAGACTCATGTTGAATAACTACTTTTTAAAGCCTCAATGTGACCAAAATTGCCATTTTTACAGACTTTTTCTTCTTCTCAAAAGCTTCTATTTCTACCAATTTCAGGCATTAAAAGGACTCTAAACACACTTATTTTAGTTACAAAAGTGATAATTCACATGTAATAGTCATTTACAGTCAAAAACTTAAACATAAAAAAATTACAATTTCTGACCATCTGGAGAAAGTTCGACAGGTCAATGGTCACCGTTTTTCATCAGAAAATGGATTTTTTGGACTGTAGAAAAATGTATTCAAAATATCATTTGGATTGAGCCTCATGTTGAATAACTACTTTTTAAAGCCTCAATTTGACCAAAATTGCCATTTTTACAGACTTTTTATCCTACTCAAAAGCTTCTATTTCGACAAATTTCAGGCATTAAAATGACTCTAAACACACTTATTTTAGTTACAAAAGTGATAATTCACATGCAATAGTCATTTACAGTCAAAAAATCAAACATAAAAAAATTACAATTTCTGACCATCTGGAGAAAGTTCGACAGGTCACGGGTCACTGTTTTTCATCAGAAAATGGATTTTTTGGACTGTAGAAAAATTCATTCAAAATGTCTTTTGGATTGAGCCTCATGTTGACTAACCACTTTTTAACGCCTCAATGTGACCAAAATTGCCATTTTTACAGACTTTTTCTCCTACTCAGAAGCTTCTATTTCTACCAATTTCAGGCATTAAAAAGACTCTAAACACACTTATTTTAGTTACAAAAGTGATAATTCACATACAATAGTCATTTACAGTCAAAAACTTAAACAATAAAAAATTACCAATTCTGACCATCTGGAGCATGTTCAACAGGTCACGGGACACTGTTTTTCATCAGAAAATAGATTTTTTTTACTTTAGAAAAATGTATTCAAAATGTCATTTGGATTAAGCCTCATGTTGAATAACTACTTTTTAAAGCCCCAATTTGACCAAAATTGCCATTTTTACAGACTTTTTCTCCTACTCAAAAGCTTCTATTTCGACCAATTTCAGGCATTTAAATGACTCTAAACAAACTTATTATAGTTCCAAAAGTGATAATTAACATGCAATAGTCATTTACAGTCAAAAAATGAAACATAAAAAAATTACAATTTCTGACCATCTGGAGAAAGTTCGACAGGTCACGGGTCACCGTTTTTCATCAGAAAATGGATTTTTTGGACTGTAGAAAAATGTATTCAAAATATCATTTGGATTGAGACTCATGTTGAATAACTACTTTTTAAAGCCTCAATGTGACCAAAATTGCCATTTTTACAGACTTTTTCTTCTTCTCAAAAGCTTCTATTTCTACCAATTTCAGGCATTAAAAGGACTCTAAACACACTTATTTTAGTTACAAAAGTGATAATTCACATGTAATAGTCATTTACAGTCAAAAACTTAAACATAAAAAAATTACAATTTCTGACCATCTGGAGAAAGTTCGACAGGTCAATGGTCACCGTTTTTCATCAGAAAATGGATTTTTTGGACTGTAGAAAAATGTATTCAAAATATCATTTGGATTGAGACTCATGTTGAATAACTACTTTTTAAAGCCTCAATGTGACCAAAATTGCCATTTTTACAGACTTTTTCTCCTACTCAAAAGCTTCTATTTCTACCAATTTCAGGCATTAAAATGACTCTAAACACTTATTTTAGTTACAAAAGTGATAATTGACATGTAATAGTCATTTACAGTCAAAAACTTACACAATAAAAAATTACCAATTCTGACCATCTGGAGAATGTTCGACAGGTCACGGGACACTGTTTTTAATCAGAAAATTGATTTTTTTGACTTTAGGAAAATGTATTCAAAATGTCATTTGGATTGTGTCTCATGTTGAATAACTACTTTTTAAAGCCCCAATTTGACCAAAATTGCCATTTTTACAGACTTTTTCTCCTACTCAAAAGCTTCTATTTCGACCAATTTCAGGCAATTAAATGACTCTAAACACACTTATTTTAGTTCCAAAAGTGATAATTAACATGCAATAGTCATTTACAGTCAAAAACTTAAACAATAAAAAATTACCAATTCTGACCATCTGGAGAATGTTCGACAGGTCACGGGTCATCATTTTTCATCCGGAAATTGTTTTTTTTGGACTGTAGAAAAACGTATTCAAAATGTCATTTGGATTGTGCCTCATGTTGAATAACTACTTTTTAAAGCCTCAATGTGACCAAAATTGCCATTTTTACAGACCTTTTCTCCTACTCAGAAGCTTCTAGTTTGACCAATTTCAGGCATTAATATGACTCTAAACACACTTCTTTTAGTTCCAAAAACGATAATTCACATGCAATAGTCATTTACAGTCCAAAAATTAAACATAAAAAAATTACAATTTCTGACCATCTGGAGAAAGTTCGACAGGTCACGGGAACTGTTTTTCATCAGAAAATTGATTTTTTGGACTGTAGAAAAATGTATTCAAAATGTCATTTGGATTGAGCCTCATGTTGAATAACTACTTTTTAAAGCCTCAATTTGACCAAAATTGCCATTTTTACAGACTTTTTATCCTACTCAAAAGCTTCTATTTCGACAAATTTCAGGCATTAAAATGACTCTAAACACACTTATTTTAGTTACAAAAGTGATAATTCACATGCAATAGTCATTTACAGTCAAAAAATCAAACATAAAAAAATTACAATTTCTGACCATCTGGAGAAAGTTCGACAGGTCACGGGTCACTGTTTTTCATCAGAAAATGGATTTTTTGGACTGTAGAAAAATTCATTCAAAATGTCTTTTGGATTGAGCCTCATGTTGACTAACCACTTTTTAACGCCTCAATGTGACCAAAATTGCCATTTTTACAGACTTTTTCTCCTACTCAGAAGCTTCTATTTCTACCAATTTCAGGCATTAAAAAGACTCTAAACACACTTATTTTAGTTACAAAAGTGATAATTCACATACAATAGTCATTTACAGTCAAAAACTTAAACAATAAAAAATTACCAATTCTGACCATCTGGAGCATGTTCAACAGGTCACGGGACACTGTTTTTCATCAGAAAATAGATTTTTTTTACTTTAGAAAAATGTATTCAAAATGTCATTTGGATTAAGCCTCATGTTGAATAACTACTTTTTAAAGCCCCAATTTGACCAAAATTGCCATTTTTACAGACTTTTTCTCCTACTCAAAAGCTTCTATTTCGACCAATTTCAGGCATTTAAATGACTCTAAACAAACTTATTATAGTTCCAAAAGTGATAATTAACATGCAATAGTCATTTACAGTCAAAAAATGAAACATAAAAAAATTACAATTTCTGACCATCTGGAGAAAGTTCGACAGGTCACGGGTCACCGTTTTTCATCAGAAAATGGATTTTTTGGACTGTAGAAAAATGTATTCAAAATATCATTTGGATTGAGACTCATGTTGAATAACTACTTTTTAAAGCCTCAATGTGACCAAAATTGCCATTTTTACAGACTTTTTCTTCTTCTCAAAAGCTTCTATTTCTACCAATTTCAGGCATTAAAAGGACTCTAAACACACTTATTTTAGTTACAAAAGTGATAATTCACATGTAATAGTCATTTACAGTCAAAAACTTAAACATAAAAAAATTACAATTTCTGACCATCTGGAGAAAGTTCGACAGGTCAATGGTCACCGTTTTTCATCAGAAAATGGATTTTTTGGACTGTAGAAAAATGTATTCAAAATATCATTTGGATTGAGCCTCATGTTGAATAACTACTTTTTAAAGCCTCAATTTGACCAAAATTGCCATTTTTACAGACTTTTTATCCTACTCAAAAGCTTCTATTTCGACAAATTTCAGGCATTAAAATGACTCTAAACACACTTATTTTAGTTACAAAAGTGATAATTCACATGCAATAGTCATTTACAGTCAAAAAATCAAACATAAAAAAATTACAATTTCTGACCATCTGGAGAAAGTTCGACAGGTCACGGGTCACTGTTTTTCATCAGAAAATGGATTTTTTGGACTGTAGAAAAATTCATTCAAAATGTCTTTTGGATTGAGCCTCATGTTGACTAACCACTTTTTAACGCCTCAATGTGACCAAAATTGCCATTTTTACAGACTTTTTCTCCTACTCAGAAGCTTCTATTTCTACCAATTTCAGGCATTAAAAAGACTCTAAACACACTTATTTTAGTTACAAAAGTGATAATTCACATACAATAGTCATTTACAGTCAAAAACTTAAACAATAAAAAATTACCAATTCTGACCATCTGGAGCATGTTCAACAGGTCACGGGACACTGTTTTTCATCAGAAAATAGATTTTTTTTACTTTAGAAAAATGTATTCAAAATGTCATTTGGATTAAGCCTCATGTTGAATAACTACTTTTTAAAGCCCCAATTTGACCAAAATTGCCATTTTTACAGACTTTTTCTCCTACTCAAAAGCTTCTATTTCGACCAATTTCAGGCATTTAAATGACTCTAAACAAACTTATTATAGTTCCAAAAGTGATAATTAACATGCAATAGTCATTTACAGTCAAAAAATGAAACATAAAAAAATTACAATTTCTGACCATCTGGAGAAAGTTCGACAGGTCACGGGTCACCGTTTTTCATCAGAAAATGGATTTTTTGGACTGTAGAAAAATGTATTCAAAATATCATTTGGATTGAGACTCATGTTGAATAACTACTTTTTAAAGCCTCAATGTGACCAAAATTGCCATTTTTACAGACTTTTTCTTCTTCTCAAAAGCTTCTATTTCTACCAATTTCAGGCATTAAAAGGACTCTAAACACACTTATTTTAGTTACAAAAGTGATAATTCACATGTAATAGTCATTTACAGTCAAAAACTTAAACATAAAAAAATTACAATTTCTGACCATCTGGAGAAAGTTCGACAGGTCAATGGTCACCGTTTTTCATCAGAAAATGGATTTTTTGGACTGTAGAAAAATGTATTCAAAATATCATTTGGATTGAGACTCATGTTGAATAACTACTTTTTAAAGCCTCAATGTGACCAAAATTGCCATTTTTACAGACTTTTTCTCCTACTCAAAAGCTTCTATTTCTACCAATTTCAGGCATTAAAAGGACTCTAAACAAACTTATTATAGTTCCAAAAGTGATAATTAACATGCAATAGTCATTTACAGTCAAAAAATGAAACATAAAAAAATTACAATTTCTGACCATCTGGAGAAAGTTCGACAGGTCACGGGTCACCGTTTTTCATCAGAAAATGGATTTTTTGGACTGTAGAAAAATGTATTCAAAATATCATTTGGATTGAGACTCATGTTTAATAACTACTTTTTAAAGCCTCAATGTGACCAAAATTGCCATTTTTACAGACTTTTTCTCCTACTCAAAAGCTTCTATTTCGACCAATTTCAGGCAATTAAATGACTCTAAACACACGTATTTTAGTTCCAAAAGTGACAATTCACATGCAATAGTCATTTACAGTCAAAAAATTAAACATAAAAAAATTACAATTTCTGACCATCTGGAGAAAGTTCGATAGGTCACGGGAACTGTTTTTCATCAGAAAATTGATTTTTTGGACTGTAGAAAAATGGATTCAAAATGTCATTTGGATTGAGCCTCATGTTGAATAACTACTTTTTAAAGCCCCAATTTGACCAAAATTGCCATTTTTACAGACTTTTTCTCCTACTAAAAAGCTTCTATTTCTACCAATTTCAGGCAATTAAATGACTCTAAACACACTTATTTTAGTTCCAAAAGTGATAATTAACATGCAATAGTCATTTACAGTCAAAAACTTAAACAATAAAAAATTACCAATTCTGACCATCTGGAAAATGTTCGACAGGTCACGGGACACTGTTTTTAATCAGAAAATTGATTTTTTTGACTTTAGAAAAATGTATTCAAAATGTCATTTGGATTGTGTCTCATGATGAATAACTACTTTTTAAAGCCCCAATTTGACCAAAATTGCAATTTTTACAGACTTTTTCTCCTACTCAAAAGCTTCTATTTCGACCAATTTCAGGCAATTAAATGACTCTAAACACACTTATTTTAGTTCCAAAAGTGATAATTAACATGCAATAGTCATTTACAGTCAAAAACTTAAACAATAAAAAATTACTAATTCTGACCATCTGGAGAATGTTCGACAGGTCACGGGTCATCATTTTTCATCCGGAAATTGTTTTTTTTGGACTGTAGAAAAATGTATTCAAAATGTCATTTGGATTGTGCCTCATGTTGAATAACTACTTTTTAAAGCCTCAATGTGACCAAAATTGCAATTTTTACAGACCTTTTCTCCTACTCAGAAGCTTCTATTTTGACCAATTTCAGGCATTAATATGACTCTAAACACACTTCTTTTAGTTCCAAAAACGATAATTCACATGCAATAGTCATTTACAGTCCAAAAATTAAACATAAAAAAATTACAATTTCTGACCATCTGGAGAAAGTTCGACAGGTCACGGGAACTGTTTTTCATCAGAAAATTGATTTTTTGGACTGTAGAAAAATGTATTCAAAATGTCATTTGGATTGAGCCTCATGTTGAATAACTACTTTTTAAAGCCTCAATTTGACCAAAATTGCCATTTTTACAGACTTTTTCTCCTACTCAAAAGCTTCTATTTCAACAAATTTCAGGCATTAAAATGACTCTAAACACACTTATTTTAGTTACAAAAGTGATAATTCACATGCAATAGTCATTTACAGTCAAAAAATCAAACAATAAAAAATTACCAATTCTGACCATCTGGAGCATGTTCAACAGGTCACGGGACACTGTTTTTCATCAGAAAATAGATTTTTTTTACTTTAGAAAAATGTATTCAAAATGTCATTTGGATTGAGCCTCATGTTGAATAACTACTTTTTAAAGCCCCAATTTGACCAAAATTGCCATTTTTACAGACTTTTTCTCCTACTCAAAAGCTTCTATTTCGACCAATTTCAGGCATTTAAATGACTCTAAACAAACTTATTATAGTTCCAAAAGTGATAATTAACATGCAATAGTCATTTACAGTCAAAAAATGAAACATAAAAAAATTACAATTTCTGACCATCTGGAGAAAGTTCGACAGGTCACGGGTCACCGTTTTTCATCAGAAAATGGATTTTTTGGACTGTAGAAAAATGTATTCAAAATATCATTTGGATTGAGACTCATGTTGAATAACTACTTTTTAAAGCCTCAATGTGACCAAAATTGCCATTTTTACAGACTTTCTCTCCTACTCAAAAGCTTCTATTTCTACCAATTTCAGGCATTAAAAGGACTCTAAACACACTTATTTTAGTTACAAAAGTGATAATTCACATGTAATAGTCATTTACAGTCAAAAACTTAAACATAAAAAAATTACAATTTCTGACCATCTGGAGAAAGTTCGACAGGTCACGGGTCACCGTTTTTCATCAGAAAATGGATTTTTTGGACTGTAGAAAAATGTATTCAAAATATCATTTGGATTGAGACTCATGTTGAATAACTACTTTTTAAAGCCTCAATGTGACCAAAATTGCCATTTTTACAGACTTTTTCTCCTACTCAAAAGCTTCTATTTCGACCAATTTCAGGCAATTAAATGACTCTAAACACACGTATTTTAGTTCCAAAAGTGACAATTCACATGCAATAGTCATTTACAGTCAAAAAATTAAACATAAAAAAATTACAATTTCTGACCATCTGGAGAAAGTTCGACAGGTCACGGGAACTGTTTTTCATCAGAAAATTGATTTTTTGGACTGTAGAAAAATGGATTCAAAATGTCATTTGGATTGAGCCTCATGTTGAATAACTACTTTTTAAAGCCCCAATTTGACCAAAATTGCCATTTTTACAGACTTTTTCTCCTACTCAAAAGCTTCTATTTCGACCAATTTCAGGCATTTAAATGACTCTAAACAAACTTATTATAGTTCCAAAAGTGATAATTAACATGCAATAGTCATTTACAGTCAAAAAATGAAACATAAAAAAATTACAATTTCTGACCATCTGGAGAAAGTTCGACAGGTCACGGGTCACCGTTTTTCATCAGAAAATGGATTTTTTGGACTGTAGAAAAATGTATTCAAAATATCATTTGGATTGAGACTCATGTTGAATAACTACTTTTTAAAGCCTCAATGTGACCAAAATTGCCATTTTTACAGACTTTTTCTTCTTCTCAAAAGCTTCTATTTCTACCAATTTCAGGCATTAAAAGGACTCTAAACACACTTATTTTAGTTACAAAAGTGATAATTCACATGTAATAGTCATTTACAGTCAAAAACTTAAACATAAAAAAATTACAATTTCTGACCATCTGGAGAAAGTTCGACAGGTCAATGGTCACCGTTTTTCATCAGAAAATGGATTTTTTGGACTGTAGAAAAATGTATTCAAAATATCATTTGGATTGAGACTCATGTTGAATAACTACTTTTTAAAGCCTCAATGTGACCAAAATTGCCATTTTTACAGACTTTTTCTCCTACTCAAAAGCTTCTATTTCTACCAATTTCAGGCATTAAAAGGACTCTAAACAAACTTATTATAGTTCCAAAAGTGATAATTAACATGCAATAGTCATTTACAGTCAAAAAATGAAACATAAAAAAATTACAATTTCTGACCATCTGGAGAAAGTTCGACAGGTCACGGGTCACCGTTTTTCATCAGAAAATGGATTTTTTGGACTGTAGAAAAATGTATTCAAAATATCATTTGGATTGAGACTCATGTTTAATAACTACTTTTTAAAGCCTCAATGTGACCAAAATTGCCATTTTTACAGACTTTTTCTCCTACTCAAAAGCTTCTATTTCGACCAATTTCAGGCAATTAAATGACTCTAAACACACGTATTTTAGTTCCAAAAGTGACAATTCACATGCAATAGTCATTTACAGTCAAAAAATTAAACATAAAAAAATTACAATTTCTGACCATCTGGAGAAAGTTCGATAGGTCACGGGAACTGTTTTTCATCAGAAAATTGATTTTTTGGACTGTAGAAAAATGGATTCAAAATGTCATTTGGATTGAGCCTCATGTTGAATAACTACTTTTTAAAGCCCCAATTTGACCAAAATTGCCATTTTTACAGACTTTTTCTCCTACTAAAAAGCTTCTATTTCTACCAATTTCAGGCAATTAAATGACTCTAAACACACTTATTTTAGTTCCAAAAGTGATAATTAACATGCAATAGTCATTTACAGTCAAAAACTTAAACAATAAAAAATTACCAATTCTGACCATCTGGAAAATGTTCGACAGGTCACGGGACACTGTTTTTAATCAGAAAATTGATTTTTTTGACTTTAGAAAAATGTATTCAAAATGTCATTTGGATTGTGTCTCATGATGAATAACTACTTTTTAAAGCCCCAATTTGACCAAAATTGCAATTTTTACAGACTTTTTCTCCTACTCAAAAGCTTCTATTTCGACCAATTTCAGGCAATTAAATGACTCTAAACACACTTATTTTAGTTCCAAAAGTGATAATTAACATGCAATAGTCATTTACAGTCAAAAACTTAAACAATAAAAAATTACTAATTCTGACCATCTGGAGAATGTTCGACAGGTCACGGGTCATCATTTTTCATCCGGAAATTGTTTTTTTTGGACTGTAGAAAAATGTATTCAAAATGTCATTTGGATTGTGCCTCATGTTGAATAACTACTTTTTAAAGCCTCAATGTGACCAAAATTGCAATTTTTACAGACCTTTTCTCCTACTCAGAAGCTTCTATTTTGACCAATTTCAGGCATTAATATGACTCTAAACACACTTCTTTTAGTTCCAAAAACGATAATTCACATGCAATAGTCATTTACAGTCCAAAAATTAAACATAAAAAAATTACAATTTCTGACCATCTGGAGAAAGTTCGACAGGTCACGGGAACTGTTTTTCATCAGAAAATTGATTTTTTGGACTGTAGAAAAATGTATTCAAAATGTCATTTGGATTGAGCCTCATGTTGAATAACTACTTTTTAAAGCCTCAATTTGACCAAAATTGCCATTTTTACAGACTTTTTCTCCTACTCAAAAGCTTCTATTTCAACAAATTTCAGGCATTAAAATGACTCTAAACACACTTATTTTAGTTACAAAAGTGATAATTCACATGCAATAGTCATTTACAGTCAAAAAATCAAACAATAAAAAATTACCAATTCTGACCATCTGGAGCATGTTCAACAGGTCACGGGACACTGTTTTTCATCAGAAAATAGATTTTTTTTACTTTAGAAAAATGTATTCAAAATGTCATTTGGATTGAGCCTCATGTTGAATAACTACTTTTTAAAGCCCCAATTTGACCAAAATTGCCATTTTTACAGACTTTTTCTCCTACTCAAAAGCTTCTATTTCGACCAATTTCAGGCATTTAAATGACTCTAAACAAACTTATTATAGTTCCAAAAGTGATAATTAACATGCAATAGTCATTTACAGTCAAAAAATGAAACATAAAAAAATTACAATTTCTGACCATCTGGAGAAAGTTCGACAGGTCACGGGTCACCGTTTTTCATCAGAAAATGGATTTTTTGGACTGTAGAAAAATGTATTCAAAATATCATTTGGATTGAGACTCATGTTGAATAACTACTTTTTAAAGCCTCAATGTGACCAAAATTGCCATTTTTACAGACTTTCTCTCCTACTCAAAAGCTTCTATTTCTACCAATTTCAGGCATTAAAAGGACTCTAAACACACTTATTTTAGTTACAAAAGTGATAATTCACATGTAATAGTCATTTACAGTCAAAAACTTAAACATAAAAAAATTACAATTTCTGACCATCTGGAGAAAGTTCGACAGGTCACGGGTCACCGTTTTTCATCAGAAAATGGATTTTTTGGACTGTAGAAAAATGTATTCAAAATATCATTTGGATTGAGACTCATGTTGAATAACTACTTTTTAAAGCCTCAATGTGACCAAAATTGCCATTTTTACAGACTTTTTCTCCTACTCAAAAGCTTCTATTTCGACCAATTTCAGGCAATTAAATGACTCTAAACACACGTATTTTAGTTCCAAAAGTGACAATTCACATGCAATAGTCATTTACAGTCAAAAAATTAAACATAAAAAAATTACAATTTCTGACCATCTGGAGAAAGTTCGACAGGTCACGGGAACTGTTTTTCATCAGAAAATTGATTTTTTGGACTGTAGAAAAATGGATTCAAAATGTCATTTGGATTGAGCCTCATGTTGAATAACTACTTTTTAAAGCCCCAATTTGACCAAAATTGCCATTTTTACAGACTTTTTCTCCTACTAAAAAGCTTCTATTTTGAACAATTTCAGGCATTTAAAAGACTGTAAACACACTTATTTTAGTTACAAAAGTGATAATTCACATGCAATAGTCATTTACAGTCAAAAAATTATACATAAAAAAATTACAATTTCTGACCATCTGGAGAAAGTTCGACAGGTCACGGGTGATCGTTTTTCATCAGAAAATAGTTTTTTGGGACTTTAGAAAAATGTATTCAAAATGTCATTTGGATTGTGCCTCATGTTGAATAACTACTTTTTAAAGCCTCCATGTGACCAAAATTGCCATTTTTACAGACTTTTTCTCCTACTAAAAAGCTTCTATTTCGAACAATTTCAGGCATTTAAAAGACTCTAAACACACTTATTTTAGTTACAAAAGTGATAATTAACATGCAATAGTCATTTACAGTCAAAAAATTAAACATAAAAAAATTACAATTTCTGACCATCTGGAGAAAGTTCGACAGGCACGGGTCACCGTTTTTCATCACAAAATGGATTTTTTGGACTGTAGAAAAATTCATTCAGAATGTCATTTGGATTGAGCCTCATGTTGACTAACCACTTTTTAACGCCTCAATGTGACCAAAATTGCCATTTTTACAGACTTTTTCTCCTACTCAAAAGCTTCTAACTCGACCAATTTCAGGCATTTAAATGCCTCTAAACAAACTTATTTTAGTTCCAAAAGTGATAATTAACATGCAATAGTCATTTACAGTAAAAAAATTGAATATGAAAAAATTACAATTTCTGACCATCTGGAGAAAGTTCGACAGGTCACGGGTCACCGTTCTTTATCAGAAAATGGATTTTTTGGACTGTAGAAAAATGTATTCAAAATATCATTTGGATTGAGACTCATGTTGAATAACTACTTTTTAAAGCCTCAATGTGACCAAAATTGCCATTTTTACAGACTTTTTCTCCTACTCAAAAGCTTCTATTTCTACCAATTTCAGGCATTAAAATGACTCTAAACACACTTATTTTAGTTACAAAAGTGATAATTGACATGTAATAGTCATTTACAGTCAAAAACTTACACAATAAAAAATTACCAATTCTGACCATCTGGAGAATGTTCGACAGGTCACGGGACACTGTTTTTAATCAGAAAATTGATTTTTTTGACTTTAGAAAAATGTATTCAAAATGTCATTTGGATTGTGTCTCATGTTGAATATCTACTTTTTAAAGCCCCAATTTGACCAAAATTGCAATTTTTACAGACTTTTTCTCCTACTCAAAAGCTTCTATTTCGACCAATTTCAGGCAATTAAATGACTCTAAACACACTTATTTTAGTTCCAAAAGTGATAATTAACATGCAATAGTCATTTACAGTCAAAAACTTAAACAATAAAAAATTACCAATTCTGACCATCTGGAGAATGTTCGACAGGTCACGGGTCATCATTTTTCATCCGGAAATTGTTTTTTTTGGACTGTAGAAAAATGTATTCAAAATGTCATTTGGATTGTGCCTCATGTTGAATAACTACTTTTTAAAGCCTCAATGTGACCAAAATTGCAATTTTTACAGACCTTTTCTCCTACTCAGAAGCTTCTATTTTGACCAATTTCAGGCATTAATATGACTCTAAACACACTTCTTTTAGTTCCAAAAACGATAATTCACATGCAATAGTCATTTACAGTCCAAAAATTAAACATAAAAAAATTACAATTTCTGACCATCTGGAGAAAGTTCGACAGGTCACGGGAACTATTTTTCATCAGAAAATTGATTTTTTGGACTGTAGAAAAATGTATTCAAAATGTCATTTGGATTGAGCCTCATGTTGAATAACTACTTTTTAAAGCCTCAATTTGACCAAAATTGCCATTTTTACAGACTTTTTATCCTACTCAAAAGCTTCTATTTCGACAAATTTCAGGCATTAAAATGACTCTAAACACACTTATTTTAGTTACAAAAGTGATAATTCACATGCAATAGTCATTTACAGTCAAAAAATCAAACATAAAAAAATTACAATTTCTGACCATCTGGAGAAAGTTCGACAGGTCACGGGTCACTGTTTTTCATCAGAAAATGGATTTTTTGGACTGTAGAAAAATTCATTCAAAATGTCATTTGGATTGAGCCTCATGTTGACTAACCACTTTTTAACGCCTCAATGTGACCAAAATTGCCATTTTTACAGACTTTTTCTCCTACTCAGAAGCTTCTATTTCGACCAATTTCAGGCATTTAAATGACTCTAAACAAACTTATTATAGTTCCAAAAGTGATAATTAACATGCAATAGTCATTTACAGTCAAAAAATGAAACATAAAAAAATTACAATTTCTGACCATCTGGAGAAAGTTCGACAGGTCACGGGTCACCGTTTTTCATCAGAAAATGGATTTTTTGGACTGTAGAAAAATGTATTCAAAATATCATTTGGATTGAGACTCATGTTGAATAACTACTTTTTAAAGCCTCAATGTGACCAAAATTGCCATTTTTACAGACTTTCTCTCCTACTCAAAAGCTTCTATTTCTACCAATTTCAGGCATTAAAAGGACTCTAAACACACTTATTTTAGTTACAAAAGTGATAATTCACATGTAATAGTCATTTACAGTCAAAAACTTAAACATAAAAAAATTACAATTTTTGACCATCTGGAGAAAGTTCGACAGGTCACGGGTCACCGTTTTTCATCAGAAAATGGATTTTTTGGACTGTAGAAAAATGTATTCAAAATATCATTTGGATTGAGACTCATGTTGAATAACTACTTTTTAAAGCCTTAATGTGACCAAAATTGCCATTTTTACAGACTTTTTCTCCTACTCAAAAGCTTCTATTTCTACCAATTTCAGGCATTAAAAGGACTCTAAACAAACTTATTATAGTTCCAAAAGTGATAATTATCATGCAATAGTCATTTACAGTCAAAAAATTAAACATAAAAAAATTACAATTTCTGACCATCTGGAGAAAGTTCGACAGGTCAGGGTCACCGTTTTTCATCAGAAAATGGATTTTTTGGACTGTAGAAAAATGTATTCAAAATATCATTTGGATTGAGACTCATGTTGAATAACTACTTTTTAAAGCCTCAATGTGACCAAAATTGCCATTTTTACAGACTTTTTCTCCTACTCAAAAGCTTCTATTTCGACCAATTTCAGGCAATTAAATGACTCTAAACACACGTATTTTAGTTCCAAAAGTGACAATTCACATGCAATAGTCATTTACAGTCAAAAAATTAAACATAAAAAAATTACAATTTCTGACCATCTGGAGAAAGTTCGACAGGTCACGGGAACTGTTTTTCATCAGAAAATTGATTTTTTGGACTGTAGAAAAATGGATTCAAAATGTCATTTGGATTGAGCCTCATGTTGAATAACTACTTTTTAAAGCCCCAATTTGACCAAAATTGCCATTTTTACAGACTTTTTCTCCTACTAAAAAGCTTCTATTTTGAACAATTTCAGGCATTTAAAAGACTCTAAACACACTTATTTTAGTTACAAAAGTGATAATTCACATGCAATAGTCATTTACAGTCAAAAAATCAAACATAAAAAAATTACAATTTCCGACCATCTGGAGAAAGTTCGACAGGTCACGGGTCACCATTTTTTATCACAAAATGGATTTTTTGGACTGTAGAAAAATTCATTCAAAATGTCATTTAGATTGAGCCTCATGTTGACTAACCACTTTTTAACGCCTCAATGTGACCAAAATTGCCATTTATACAGACTTTTTCTCCTACTCAAAAGCTTCTATTTCGACCAATTTCAGGCATTTAAATGACTCTAAACAAAATTTTTTTAGTTCCAAAAGTGATAATTAACATGCAATAGTCATTTACAGTCAAAAAATTAAATATAAAAAAAATTACAATTTCTGACCATCTGGAGAAAGTTCGACAGGTCACGGGTCACCGTTTTTCATCAGAAAATTGATTTTTTGGACTGTAGAAAAATGTATTCAAAATATCATTGGGATTGAGACTCATGTTGAATAACTACTTTTTAAAGCCTCAATGTGACCAAAATTGCCATTTTTACAGACTTTTTCTCCTACTCAAAAGCTTCTATTTCTACCAATTTCAGGCATTAAAATGACTCTAAACACACTTATTTTAGTTACAAAAGTGATAATTGACATGTAATAGTGATTTACAGTCAAAAACTTAAACAATAAAAAATTACCAATTCTGACCATCTGGAGAATGTTCGACAGGTCACGGGACACTGTTTTTCATCAGAAAATTGTTTTTTTTGACTTTACAAAAATGTATTCAAAATGTCATTTGGATTGTGTCTCACGTTGAATAACTACTTTTTAAAGCCCCAATTTGACCAAAATTGCCATTTTTACAGACTTTTTCTCCTACTCAAAAGCTTCTATTTCGACCAATTTCAGGTAATTAAATGACTCTAAACACACTTATTTTAGTTCCAAAAGTGATAATTAACATGCAATAGTCATTTACAGTCAAAAACTTAAACAATAAAAAATTACCAGTTCTGACCATCTGGAGAATGTTCGACAGGTCACGGTCATCATTTTTCATCCGAAAATTGTTTTTTTTGGACTGTAGAAAAATGTATTCAAAATGTCATTTGGATTGTGCCTCATGTTGAATAACTACCTTTTAAAGCCTCAATGTGACCAAAATTGCCATTTTTACAGACTTTTTCTCCTACTCAGAAGCTTCTATTTTGACCAATTTCAGGCATTAATATGACTAAACACACTTCTTTTAGTTCCAAAAGTGATAATTCACATGCAATAGTCATTTACAGTCCAAAAATTAAACATAAAAAAATTACAAATTCTGACCATCTGGAGAAAGTTCGACAGGTCACGGGAACTGTTTTTCATCAGAAAATTGATTTTTTGGACTGTAGAAAAATGTATTCAAAATGTCATTTGGATTGAGCCTCATGTTGAATAACTACTTTTTAAAGCCCCAATTTGAACAAAATTGCCATTTTTACAGACTTTTTATCCTACTCAAAAGCTTCTATTTCGACAAATTTCAGGCAATAAATGACTCTAAACACACTTATTTTAGTTCCAAAAG
This sequence comes from Triturus cristatus, assembly GCF_964204655.1. Taxonomy (NCBI): domain Eukaryota; kingdom Metazoa; phylum Chordata; class Amphibia; order Caudata; family Salamandridae; genus Triturus; species Triturus cristatus. Next base: position 1,088,989,917 of record NC_140591.1, read on the forward strand.
TGATAATTCACATGCAATAGTCATTTACAGTCAAAAAATTAAAGTTAAAAAAATTACAATTTCTGACCATATCTGGAGAAAGTTCGACAGGTCATCGTTTTTCATCAGAAAATTATCTTTTTGGACTGTAGAAAAATTCATTTAAAATGTCATTTGGATTGAGCCTCATGTTGACTAACCACTTTTTAACGCCTCAATGTGACCAAAATTGCCATTTTTACAGACTTTTTATCCTACTCAAAAGCTTCTATTTTGACAAATTTCAGGCATTAAAATGACTCTAAACACACTTATTTTAGTTACAAAAGTGATAATTCACATGCAATAGTCATTTACAGTCAAAAAATCAAACATAAAAAAATTACAATTTCTGACCATCTGGAGAAAGTTCGACAGGTCACGGGTCACTGTTTTCATCAGAAAATGGATTTTTTGGACTGTAGAAAAATTCATTCAAAATGTCATTTGGATTGAGCCTCATGTTGACTAACCACTTTTTAACGCCTCAATGTGACCAAAATTGCCATTTTTACAGACTTTTTCTCCTACTCAGAAGCTTCTATTTCTACCAATTTCAGGCATTAAAAAGACTCTAAACACACTTATTTTAGTTACAAAAGTGATAATTCACATACAATAGTCATTTACAGTCAAAAACTTAAACAATAAAAAATTACCAATTCTGACCATCTGGAGCATGTTCAACAGGTCACGGGACACTGTTTTTCATCAGAAAATAGATTTTTTTTACTTTAGAAAAATGTATTCAAAATGTCATTTGGATTGAGCCTCATGTTGAATAACTACTTTTTAAAGCCCCAATTTGACCAAAATTGCCATTTTTACAGACTTTTTCTCCTACTCAAAAGCTTCTATTTCGACCAATTTCAGGCATTTAAATGACTCTAAACAAACTTATTATAGTTCCAAAAGTGATAATTAACATGCAATAATCATTTACAGTCAAAAAATGAAACATAAAAAAATTACAATTTCTGACCATCTGGAGAAAGTTCGACAGGTCACGGGTCACCGTTTCTCATCAGAAAATGGATTTTTTGGACTGTAGAAAAATGTATTCAAAATATCATTTGGATTGAGACTCATGTTGAATAACTACGTTTTAAAGCCTCAATGTGACCAAAATTGCCATTTTTACAGACTTTTTCTCCTACTCAAAAGCTTCTATTTCTACCAATTTCAGGCATTAAAATGACTCTAAACACACTTATTTTAGTTACAAAAGTGATAATTCACATGTAATAGTCATTTACAGTCAAAAACGTAAACAATAAAAAATTACCAATTCTGACCATCTGGAGAATGTTCGACAGGTCACGGGTCATCATTTTTCATCCGAAAATTGTTTTTTTTGGACTGTAGAAAAATGTATTCAAAATGTCATTTGGATTGTGCCTCATGTTGAATAACTACTTTTTAAAGTCTCAATGTGACCAAAATTGCCATTTTACAGACTTTTTCTCCTACTCAAAAGCTTCTATTTCGACCAATTTCAGGCAATTAAATGACTCTAAACACACGTATTTTAGTTCCAAAAGTGACAATTCACATGCAATAGTCATTTACAGTCAAAAAATTATACATAAAAAAATTACAATTTCTGACCATCTGGAGAAAGTTCGACAGGTCACGGGTGATCGTTTTTCATCAGAAAATAGTTTTTTGGGACTTTAGAAAAATGTATTCAAAATGTCAATTGGATTGAGCCTCATGTTGAACAACTACTTTTTAAAGCCTCCATGTGACCAAAATTGCCATTTTTACAGACTTTTTCTCCTACTAAAAAGCTTCTATTTCGAACAATTTCAGGCATTTAAAAGACTCTAAACACACTTATTTTAGTTACAAAAGTGATAATTAACATGCAATAGTCATTTACAGTCAAAAAATTAAACATAAAAAAATTACAATTTCTGACCATCTGGAGAAAGTTTGACAGGCACGGGTCACCGTTTTTCATCACAAAATGGATTTTTTGGACTGTAGAAAAATTCATTCAGAATGTCATTTGGATTGAGCCTCATGTTGACTAACCACTTTTTAACGCCTCAATGTGACCAAAATTGCCATTTTTACAGACTTTTCCTCCTACTCAAAAGCTTCTATTTCGACCAATTTCAGGCATTTAAATGACTCTAAACAAACTTATTTTAGTTCCAAAAGTGATAATTAACATGCAATAGTCATTTACAGTCAAAAAATTGAATATGAAAAAATTACAATTTCTGACCATCTGGAGAAAGTTCGACAGGTCACGGGTCACCGTTTTTTATCACAAAATGGATTTTTTGGACTGTAGAAAAATTCATTCAAAATGTCATTTAGATTGAGCCTCATGTTGACTAACCACTTTTTAACGCCTCAATGTGACCAAAATTGCCATTTTTACAGACTTTTTCTCCTACTCAAAAGCTTCTATTTCGACCAATTTCAGGCATTTAAATGATTCTAAACAAACTTATTTTAGTTCCAAAAGTGATAATTAACATGCAATAGTCATTTACAGTCAAAAAATTGAATATGAAAAAATTACAATTTCCGACCATCTGGAGAAAGTTCGACAGGTCACGGGTCACCGTTTTTTATCACAAAATGGATTTTTTGGACTGTAGAAAAATTCATTCAAAATGTCATTTAGATTGAGCCTCATGTTGACTAACCACTTTTTAACGCCTCAATGTGACCAAAATTGCCATTTTTACAGACTTTTTCTCCTACTCAAAAGCTTCTATTTCGACCAATTTCAGGCATTTAAATGACTCTAAACAAAATTATTTTAGTTCCAAAAGTGATAATTAACATGCAATATTCATTTACAGTCAAAAAATTAAATATAAAAATAATTACAATTTCTGACCATCTGGAATAAGTTCGACAGGTCACGGGTCACCGTTTTTCATCAGAAAATTGATTTTTTGGACTGTAGAAAAATGTATTCAAAATATCATTTGGATTGAGACTCATGTTGAATAACTACTTTTTAAAGCCCCAATTTGACCAAAATTGCCATTTTTACAGACTTTTTCTCCTACTAAAAAGCTTCTATTTTGAACAATTTCAGGCATTTAAAAGACTCTAAACACACTTATTTTAGTTACAAAAGTGATAATTCACATGCAATAGTCATTTACAGTCAAAAAATCAAACATAAAAAAATTACAATTTCCGACCATCTGGAGAAAGTTCGACAGGTCACGGGTCACCATTTTTTATCACAAAATGGATTTTTTGGACTGTAGAAAAATTCATTCAAAATGTCATTTAGATTGAGCCTCATGTTGACTAACCACTTTTTAACGCCTCAATGTGACCAAAATTGCCATTTTTACAGACTTTTTCTCCTACTCAAAAGCTTCTATTTCGACCAATTTCAGGCATTTAAATGACTCTAAACAAATTTTTTTTAGTTCCAAAAGTGATAATTAACATGCAATAGTCATTTACAGTCAAAAAATTAAATATAAAAAAAATTACAATTTCTGACCATCTGGAGAAAGTTCGACAGGTCACGGGTCACCGTTTTTCAACAGAAAATTGATTTTTTGGACTGTAGAAAAATGTATTCAAAATATCATTGGGATTGAGACTCATGTTGAATAACTACTTTTTAAAGCCTCAATGTGACCAAAATTGCCATTTTTACAGACTTTTTCTCCTACTCAAAAGCTTCTATTTCTACCAATTTCAGGCATTAAAATGACTCTAAACACACTTATTTTAGTTACAAAAGTGATAATTGACATGTAATAGTGATTTACAGTCAAAAACTTAAACAATAAAAAATTACCAATTCTGACCATCTGGAGAATGTTCGACAGGTCACGGGACACTGTTTTTCATCAGAAAATTGTTTTTTTTGACTTTACAAAAATGTATTCAAAATGTCATTTGGATTGTGTCTCATGTTGAATAACTACTTTTTAAAGCCCCAATTTGACCAAAATTGCCATTTTTACAGACTTTTTCTCCTACTCAAAAGCTTCTATTTCGACCAATTTCAGGTAATTAAATGACTCTAAACACACTTATTTTAGTTCCAAAAGTGATAATTAACATGCAATAGTCATTTACAGTCCAAAAATTAAACATAAAAAAATTACAATTTCTGACCATCTGGAGAAAGTTTGACAGGTCACGGGAACTGTTTTTCATCAGAAAATTGATTTTTTGGACTGTAGAAAAATGTATTCAAAATGTCATTTGGATTGAGCCTCATGTTGAATAACTACTTTTTAAAGCCTCAATTTGACCAAAATTGCCATTTTTACAGACTTTTTATCCTACTCAAAAGCTTCTATTTCGACAAATTTCAGGCATTAAAATGACTCTAAACACACTTATTTTAGTTACAAAAGTGATAATTCACATGCAATAGTCATTTACAGTCAAAAAATCAAACATAAAAAAATTACAATTTCTGACCATCTGGAGAAAGTTCGACAGGTCACGGGTCACTGTTTTTCATCAGAAAATGGATTTTTTGGACTGTAGAAAAATTCATTCAAAATGTCATTTGGATTGAGCCTCATGTTGACTAACCACTTTTTAACGCCTCAATGTGACCAAAATTGCCATTTTTACAGACTTTTTCTCCTACTCAGAAGCTTCTATTTCTACCAATTTCAGGCATTAAAAAGACTCTAAACACACTTATTTTAGTTACAAAAGTGATAATTCACATACAATAGTCATTTACAGTCAAAAACTTAAACAATAAAAAATTACCAATTCTGACCATCTGGAGCATGTTCAACAGGTCACGGGACACTGTTTTTCATCAGAAAATAGATTTTTTTTACTTTAGAAAAATGTATTCAAAATGTCATTTGGATTGAGCCTCATGTTGAATAACTACTTTTTAAAGCCCCAATTTGACCAAAATTGCCATTTTTACAGACTTTTTCTCCTACTCAAAAGCTTCTATTTCGACCAATTTCAGGCATTTAAATGACTCTAAACAAACTTATTATAGTTCCAAAAGTGATAATTAACATGCAATAGTCATTTACAGTCAAAAAATGAAACATAAAAAAATTACAATTTCTGACCATCTGGAGAAAGTTCGACAGGTCACGGGTCACCGTTTTTCATCAGAAAATGGATTTTTTGGACTGTAGAAAAATGTATTCAAAATATCATTTGGATTGAGACTCATGTTGAATAACTACTTTTTAAAGCCTCAATGTGACCAAAATTGCCATTTTTACAGACTTTTTCTCCTACTCAAAAGCTTCTATTTCTACCAATTTCAGGCATTAAAAGGACTCTAAACACACTTATTTTAGTTACAAAAGTGATAATTCACATGTAATAGTCATTTACAGTCAAAAACTTAAACATAAATAAATTACAATTTCTGACCATCTGGAGAAAGTTCGACAGGTCACGGGTCACCGTTTTTCATCAGAAAATGGATTTTTTGGACTGTAGAAAAATGTATTCAAAATATCATTTGGATTGAGACTCATGTTGAATAACTACTTTTTAAAGCCTCAATGTGACCAAAATTGCCATTTTTACAGACTTTTTCTCCTACTCAAAAGCTTCTATTTCGACCAATTTCAGGCAATTAAATGACTCTAAACACACGTATTTTCGTTCTAAAAGTGACAATTCACATGCAATAGTCATTTACAGTCAAAAAATTAAACATAAAAAAATTACAATTTCTGACCATCTGGAGAAAGTTCGACAGGTCACGGGAACTGTTTTTCATCAGAAAATTGATTTTTTGGACTGTAGAAAAATGGATTCAAAATGTCATTTGGATTGAGCCTCATGTTGAATAACTACTTTTTAAAGCCCCAATTTGACCAAAATTGCCATTTTTACAGACTTTTTCTCCTACTAAAAAGCTTCTATTTTGAACAATTTCAGGCATTTAAAAGACTGTAAACACACTTATTTTAGTTCCAAAAGTGATAATTATCATGCAATAGTCATTTACAGTCAAAAAATGAAACATAAAAAAATTACAATTTCTGACCATCTGGAGAAAGTTCGACAGGTCACGGGTCACCGTTTTTTATCAGAAAATGGATTTTTTGGACTGTAGAAAAATGTATTCAAAATATCATTTGGATTGAGACTCATGTTGAATAACTACTTTTTAAAGCCTCAATGTGACCAAAATTGCCATTTTTACAGACTTTTTCTCCTACTCAAAAGCTTCTATTTCTACCAATTTCAGGCATTAAAATGACTCTAAACACTTATTTTAGTTACAAAAGTGATAATTGACATGTAATAGTCATTTACAGTCAAAAACTTACACAATAAAAAATTACCAATTCTGACCATCTGGAGAATGTTCGACAGGTCACGGGACACTGTTTTTAATCAGAAAATTGATTTTTTTGACTTTAGGAAAATGTATTCAAAATGTCATTTGGATTGTGTCTCATGTTGAATAACTACTTTTTAAAGCCCCAATTTGACCAAAATTGCCATTTTTACAGACTTTTTCTCCTACTCAAAAGCTTCTATTTCGACCAATTTCAGGCAATTAAATGACTCTAAACACACTTATTTTAGTTCCAAAAGTGATAATTAACATGCAATAGTCATTTACAGTCAAAAACTTAAACAATAAAAAATTACCAATTCTGACCATCTGGAGAATGTTCGACAGGTCACGGGTCATCATTTTTCATCCGGAAATTGTTTTTTTTGGACTGTAGAAAAATGTATTCAAAATGTCATTTGGATTGTGCCTCATGTTGAATAACTACTTTTTAAAGCCTCAATGTGACCAAAATTGCCATTTTTACAGACCTTTTCTCCTACTCAGAAGCTTCTAGTTTGACCAATTTCAGGCATTAATATGACTCTAAACACACTTCTTTTAGTTCCAAAAACGATAATTCACATGCAATAGTCATTTACAGTCCAAAAATTAAACATAAAAAAATTACAATTTCTGACCATCTGGAGAAAGTTCGACAGGTCACGGGAACTGTTTTTCATCAGAAAATTGATTTTTTGGACTGTAGAAAAATGTATTCAAAATGTCATTTGGATTGAGCCTCATGTTGAATAACTACTTTTTAAAGCCTCAATTTGACCAAAATTGCCATTTTTACAGACTTTTTATCCTACTCAAAAGCTTCTATTTCGACAAATTTCAGGCATTAAAATGACTCTAAACACACTTATTTTAGTTACAAAAGTGATAATTCACATGCAATAGTCATTTACAGTCAAAAAATCAAACATAAAAAAATTACAATTTCTGACCATCTGGAGAAAGTTCGACAGGTCACGGGTCACTGTTTTTCATCAGAAAATGGATTTTTTGGACTGTAGAAAAATTCATTCAAAATGTCTTTTGGATTGAGCCTCATGTTGACTAACCACTTTTTAACGCCTCAATGTGACCAAAATTGCCATTTTTACAGACTTTTTCTCCTACTCAGAAGCTTCTATTTCTACCAATTTCAGGCATTAAAAAGACTCTAAACACACTTATTTTAGTTACAAAAGTGATAATTCACATACAATAGTCATTTACAGTCAAAAACTTAAACAATAAAAAATTACCAATTCTGACCATCTGGAGCATGTTCAACAGGTCACGGGACACTGTTTTTCATCAGAAAATAGATTTTTTTTACTTTAGAAAAATGTATTCAAAATGTCATTTGGATTGAGCCTCATGTTGAATAACTACTTTTTAAAGCCCCAATTTGACCAAAATTGCCATTTTTACAGACTTTTTCTCCTACTCAAAAGCTTCTATTTCGACCAATTTCAGGCATTTAAATGACTCTAAACAAACTTATTATAGTTCCAAAAGTGATAATTAACATGCAATAGTCATTTACAGTCAAAAAATGAAACATAAAAAAATTACAATTTCTGACCATCTGGAGAAAGTTCGACAGGTCACGGGTCACCGTTTTTCATCAGAAAATGGATTTTTTGGACTGTAGAAAAATGTATTCAAAATATCATTTGGATTGAGACTCATGTTGAATAACTACTTTTTAAAGCCTCAATGTGACCAAAATTGCCATTTTTACAGACTTTTTCTTCTTCTCAAAAGCTTCTATTTCTACCAATTTCAGGCATTAAAAGGACTCTAAACACACTTATTTTAGTTACAAAAGTGATAATTCACATGTAATAGTCATTTACAGTCAAAAACTTAAACATAAAAAAATTACAATTTCTGACCATCTGGAGAAAGTTCGACAGGTCAATGGTCACCGTTTTTCATCAGAAAATGGATTTTTTGGACTGTAGAAAAATGTATTCAAAATATCATTTGGATTGAGACTCATGTTGAATAACTACTTTTTAAAGCCTCAATGTGACCAAAATTGCCATTTTTACAGACTTTTTCTCCTACTCAGAAGCTTCTATTTCTACCAATTTCAGGCATTAAAAAGACTCTAAACACACTTATTTTAGTTACAAAAGTGATAATTCACATACAATAGTCATTTACAGTCAAAAACTTAAACAATAAAAAATTACCAATTCTGACCATCTGGAGCATGTTCAACAGGTCACGGGACACTGTTTTTCATCAGAAAATAGATTTTTTTTACTTTAGAAAAATGTATTCAAAATGTCATTTGGATTGAGCCTCATGTTGAATAACTACTTTTTAAAGCCCCAATTTGACCAAAATTGCCATTTTTACAGACTTTTTCTCCTACTCAAAAGCTTCTATTTCGACCAATTTCAGGCATTTAAATGACTCTAAACAAACTTATTATAGTTCCAAAAGTGATAATTAACATGCAATAGTCATTTACAGTCAAAAAATGAAACATAAAAAAATTACAATTTCTGACCATCTGGAGAAAGTTCGACAGGTCACGGGTCACCGTTTTTCATCAGAAAATGGATTTTTTGGACTGTAGAAAAATGTATTCAAAATATCATTTGGATTGAGACTCATGTTGAATAACTACTTTTTAAAGCCTCAATGTGACCAAAATTGCCATTTTTACAGACTTTTTCTTCTTCTCAAAAGCTTCTATTTCTACCAATTTCAGGCATTAAAAGGACTCTAAACACACTTATTTTAGTTACAAAAGTGATAATTCACATGTAATAGTCATTTACAGTCAAAAACTTAAACATAAAAAAATTACAATTTCTGACCATCTGGAGAAAGTTCGACAGGTCAATGGTCACCGTTTTTCATCAGAAAATGGATTTTTTGGACTGTAGAAAAATGTATTCAAAATATCATTTGGATTGAGACTCATGTTGAATAACTACTTTTTAAAGCCTCAATGTGACCAAAATTGCCATTTTTACAGACTTTTTCTCCTACTCAAAAGCTTCTATTTCTACCAATTTCAGGCATTAAAAGGACTCTAAACAAACTTATTATAGTTCCAAAAGTGATAATTAACATGCAATAGTCATTTACAGTCAAAAAATGAAACATAAAAAAATTACAATTTCTGACCATCTGGAGAAAGTTCGACAGGTCACGGGTCACCGTTTTTCATCAGAAAATGGATTTTTTGGACTGTAGAAAAATGTATTCAAAATATCATTTGGATTGAGACTCATGTTGAATAACTACTTTTTAAAGCCTCAATGTGACCAAAATTGCCATTTTTACAGACTTTTTCTCCTACTCAAAAGCTTCTATTTCGACCAATTTCAGGCAATTAAATGACTCTAAACACACGTATTTTAGTTCCAAAAGTGACAATTCACATGCAATAGTCATTTACAGTCAAAAAATTAAACATAAAAAAATTACAATTTCTGACCATCTGGAGAAAGTTCGATAGGTCACGGGAACTGTTTTTCATCAGAAAATTGATTTTTTGGACTGTAGAAAAATGGATTCAAAATGTCATTTGGATTGAGCCTCATGTTGAATAACTACTTTTTAAAGCCCCAATTTGACCAAAATTGCCATTTTTACAGACTTTTTCTCCTACTAAAAAGCTTCTATTTCTACCAATTTCAGGCAATTAAATGACTCTAAACACACTTATTTTAGTTCCAAAAGTGATAATTAACATGCAATAGTCATTTACAGTCAAAAACTTAAACAATAAAAAATTACCAATTCTGACCATCTGGAAAATGTTCGACAGGTCACGGGACACTGTTTTTAATCAGAAAATTGATTTTTTTGACTTTAGAAAAATGTATTCAAAATGTCATTTGGATTGTGTCTCATGATGAATAACTACTTTTTAAAGCCCCAATTTGACCAAAATTGCAATTTTTACAGACTTTTTCTCCTACTCAAAAGCTTCTATTTCGACCAATTTCAGGCAATTAAATGACTCTAAACACACTTATTTTAGTTCCAAAAGTGATAATTAACATGCAATAGTCATTTACAGTCAAAAACTTAAACAATAAAAAATTACTAATTCTGACCATCTGGAGAATGTTCGACAGGTCACGGGTCATCATTTTTCATCCGGAAATTGTTTTTTTTGGACTGTAGAAAAATGTATTCAAAATGTCATTTGGATTGTGCCTCATGTTGAATAACTACTTTTTAAAGCCTCAATGTGACCAAAATTGCAATTTTTACAGACCTTTTCTCCTACTCAGAAGCTTCTATTTTGACCAATTTCAGGCATTAATATGACTCTAAACACACTTCTTTTAGTTCCAAAAACGATAATTCACATGCAATAGTCATTTACAGTCCAAAAATTAAACATAAAAAAATTACAATTTCTGACCATCTGGAGAAAGTTCGACAGGTCACGGGAACTGTTTTTCATCAGAAAATTGATTTTTTGGACTGTAGAAAAATGTATTCAAAATGTCATTTGGATTGAGCCTCATGTTGAATAACTACTTTTTAAAGCCTCAATTTGACCAAAATTGCCATTTTTACAGACTTTTTCTCCTACTCAAAAGCTTCTATTTCAACAAATTTCAGGCATTAAAATGACTCTAAACACACTTATTTTAGTTACAAAATTGATAATTCACATGCAATAGTCATTTACAGTCAAAAAATCAAACAATAAAAAATTACCAATTCTGACCATCTGGAGCATGTTCAACAGGTCACGGGACACTGTTTTTCATCAGAAAATAGATTTTTTTTACTTTAGAAAAATGTATTCAAAATGTCATTTGGATTGAGCCTCATGTTGAATAACTACTTTTTAAAGCCCCAATTTGACCAAAATTGCCATTTTTACAGACTTTTTCTCCTACTCAAAAGCTTCTATTTCGACCAATTTCAGGCATTTAAATGACTCTAAACACACTTATTTTAGTTACAAAAGTGATAATTGACATGTAATAGTGATTTACAGTCAAAAACTTAAACAATAAAAAATTACCAATTCTGACCATCTGGAGAATGTTCGACAGGTCACGGGACACTGTTTTTCATCAGAAAATTGTTTTTTTTGACTTTACAAAAATGTATTCAAAATGTCATTTGGATTGTGTCTCATGTTGAATAACTACTTTTTAAAGCCCCAATTTGACCAAAATTGCCATTTTTACAGACTTTTTCTCCTACTCAAAAGCTTCTATTTCGACCAATTTCAGGTAATTAAATGACTCTAAACACACTTATTTTAGTTCCAAAAGTGATAATTAACATGCAATAGTCATTTACAGTCCAAAAATTAAACATAAAAAAATTACAATTTCTGACCATCTGGAGAAAGTTTGACAGGTCACGGGAACTGTTTTTCATCAGAAAATTGATTTTTTGGACTGTAGAAAAATGTATTCAAAATGTCATTTGGATTGAGCCTCATGTTGAATAACTACTTTTTAAAGCCTCAATTTGACCAAAATTGCCATTTTTACAGACTTTTTATCCTACTCAAAAGCTTCTATTTCGACAAATTTCAGGCATTAAAATGACTCTAAACACACTTATTTTAGTTACAAAAGTGATAATTCACATGCAATAGTCATTTACAGTCAAAAAATCAAACATAAAAAAATTACAATTTCTGACCATCTGGAGAAAGTTCGACAGGTCACGGGTCACTGTTTTTCATCAGAAAATGGATTTTTTGGACTGTAGAAAAATTCATTCAAAATGTCATTTGGATTGAGCCTCATGTTGACTAACCACTTTTTAACGCCTCAATGTGACCAAAATTGCCATTTTTACAGACTTTTTCTCCTACTCAGAAGCTTCTATTTCTACCAATTTCAGGCATTAAAAAGACTCTAAACACACTTATTTTAGTTACAAAAGTGATAATTCACATACAATAGTCATTTACAGTCAAAAACTTAAACAATAAAAAATTACCAATTCTGACCATCTGGAGCATGTTCAACAGGTCACGGGACACTGTTTTTCATCAGAAAATAGATTTTTTTTACTTTAGAAAAATGTATTCAAAATGTCATTTGGATTGAGCCTCATGTTGAATAACTACTTTTTAAAGCCCCAATTTGACCAAAATTGCCATTTTTACAGACTTTTTCTCCTACTCAAAAGCTTCTATTTCGACCAATTTCAGGCATTTAAATGACTCTAAACAAACTTATTATAGTTCCAAAAGTGATAATTAACATGCAATAGTCATTTACAGTCAAAAAATGAAACATAAAAAAATTACAATTTCTGACCATCTGGAGAAAGTTCGACAGGTCACGGGTCACCGTTTTTCATCAGAAAATGGATTTTTTGGACTGTAGAAAAATGTATTCAAAATATCATTTGGATTGAGACTCATGTTGAATAACTACTTTTTAAAGCCTCAATGTGACCAAAATTGCCATTTTTACAGACTTTTTCTCCTACTCAAAAGCTTCTATTTCTACCAATTTCAGGCATTAAAAGGACTCTAAACACACTTATTTTAGTTACAAAAGTGATAATTCACATGTAATAGTCATTTACAGTCAAAAACTTAAACATAAATAAATTACAATTTCTGACCATCTGGAGAAAGTTCGACAGGTCACGGGTCACCGTTTTTCATCAGAAAATGGATTTTTTGGACTGTAGAAAAATGTATTCAAAATATCATTTGGATTGAGACTCATGTTGAATAACTACTTTTTAAAGCCTCAATGTGACCAAAATTGCCATTTTTACAGACTTTTTCTCCTACTCAAAAGCTTCTATTTCGACCAATTTCAGGCAATTAAATGACTCTAAACACACGTATTTTCGTTCTAAAAGTGACAATTCACATGCAATAGTCATTTACAGTCAAAAAATTAAACATAAAAAAATTACAATTTCTGACCATCTGGAGAAAGTTCGACAGGTCACGGGAACTGTTTTTCATCAGAAAATTGATTTTTTGGACTGTAGAAAAATGGATTCAAAATGTCATTTGGATTGAGCCTCATGTTGAATAACTACTTTTTAAAGCCCCAATTTGACCAAAATTGCCATTTTTACAGACTTTTTCTCCTACTAAAAAGCTTCTATTTTGAACAATTTCAGGCATTTAAAAGACTGTAAACACACTTATTTTAGTTCCAAAAGTGATAATTATCATGCAATAGTCATTTACAGTCAAAAAATGAAACATAAAAAAATTACAATTTCTGACCATCTGGAGAAAGTTCGACAGGTCACGGGTCACCGTTTTTTATCAGAAAATGGATTTTTTGGACTGTAGAAAAATGTATTCAAAATATCATTTGGATTGAGACTCATGTTGAATAACTACTTTTTAAAGCCTCAATGTGACCAAAATTGCCATTTTTACAGACTTTTTCTCCTACTCAAAAGCTTCTATTTCTACCAATTTCAGGCATTAAAATGACTCTAAACACTTATTTTAGTTACAAAAGTGATAATTGACATGTAATAGTCATTTACAGTCAAAAACTTACACAATAAAAAATTACCAATTCTGACCATCTGGAGAATGTTCGACAGGTCACGGGACACTGTTTTTAATCAGAAAATTGATTTTTTTGACTTTAGGAAAATGTATTCAAAATGTCATTTGGATTGTGTCTCATGTTGAATAACTACTTTTTAAAGCCCCAATTTGACCAAAATTGCCATTTTTACAGACTTTTTCTCCTACTCAAAAGCTTCTATTTCGACCAATTTCAGGCAATTAAATGACTCTAAACACACTTATTTTAGTTCCAAAAGTGATAATTAACATGCAATAGTCATTTACAGTCAAAAACTTAAACAATAAAAAATTACCAATTCTGACCATCTGGAGAATGTTCGACAGGTCACGGGTCATCATTTTTCATCCGTAAATTGTTTTTTTTGGACTGTAGAAAAATGTATTCAAAATGTCATTTGGATTGTGCCTCATGTTGAATAACTACTTTTTAAAGCCTCAATGTGACCAAAATTGCCATTTTTACAGACCTTTTCTCCTACTCAGAAGCTTCTAGTTTGACCAATTTCAGGCATTAATATGACTCTAAACACACTTCTTTTAGTTCCAAAAACGATAATTCACATGCAATAGTCATTTACAGTCCAAAAATTAAACATAAAAAAATTACAATTTCTGACCATCTGGAGAAAGTTCGACAGGTCACGGGAACTGTTTTTCATCAGAAAATTGATTTTTTGGACTGTAGAAAAATGTATTCAAAATGTCATTTGGATTGAGCCTCATGTTGAATAACTACTTTTTAAAGCCTCAATTTGACCAAAATTGCCATTTTTACAGACTTTTTATCCTACTCAAAAGCTTCTATTTCGACAAATTTCAGGCATTAAAATGACTCTAAACACACTTATTTTAGTTACAAAAGTGATAATTCACATGCAATAGTCATTTACAGTCAAAAAATCAAACATAAAAAAATTACAATTTCTGACCATCTGGAGAAAGTTCGACAGGTCACGGGTCACTGTTTTTCATCAGAAAATGGATTTTTTGGACTGTAGAAAAATTCATTCAAAATGTCTTTTGGATTGAGCCTCATGTTGACTAACCACTTTTTAACGCCTCAATGTGACCAAAATTGCCATTTTTACAGACTTTTTCTCCTACTCAGAAGCTTCTATTTCTACCAATTTCAGGCATTAAAAAGACTCTAAACACACTTATTTTAGTTACAAAAGTGATAATTCACATACAATAGTCATTTACAGTCAAAAACTTAAACAATAAAAAATTACCAATTCTGACCATCTGGAGCATGTTCAACAGGTCACGGGACACTGTTTTTCATCAGAAAATAGATTTTTTTTACTTTAGAAAAATGTATTCAAAATGTCATTTGGATTGAGCCTCATGTTGAATAACTACTTTTTAAAGCCCCAATTTGACCAAAATTGCCATTTTTACAGACTTTTTCTCCTACTCAAAAGCTTCTATTTCGACCAATTTCAGGCATTTAAATGACTCTAAACAAACTTATTATAGTTCCAAAAGTGATAATTAACATGCAATAGTCATTTACAGTCAAAAAATGAAACATAAAAAAATTACAATTTCTGACCATCTGGAGAAAGTTCGACAGGTCACGGGTCACCGTTTTTCATCACAAAATGGATTTTTTGGACTGTAGAAAAATTCATTCAGAATGTCATTTGGATTGAGCCTCATGTTGACTAACCACTTTTTAACGCCTCAATGTGACCAAAATTGCCATTTTTACAGACTTTTCCTCCTACTCAAAAGCTTCTATTTCGACCAATTTCAGGCATTTAAATGACTCTAAACAAACTTATTTTAGTTCCAAAAGTGATAATTAACATGCAATAGTCATTTACAGTCAAAAAATTGAATATGAAAAAATTACAATTTCTGACCATCTGGAGAAAGTTCGACAGGTCACGGGTCACCGTTTTTTATCACAAAATGGATTTTTTGGACTGTAGAAAAATTCATTCAAAATGTCATTTAGATTGAGCCTCATGTTGACTAACCACTTTTTAACGCCTCAATGTGACCAAAATTGCCATTTTTACAGACTTTTTCTCCTACTCAAAAGCTTCTATTTCGACCAATTTCAGGCATTTAAATGATTCTAAACAAACTTATTTTAGTTCCAAAAGTGATAATTAACATGCAATAGTCATTTACAGTCAAAAAATTGAATATGAAAAAATTACAATTTCCGACCATCTGGAGAAAGTTCGACAGGTCACGGGTCACCGTTTTTTATCACAAAATGGATTTTTTGGACTGTAGAAAAATTCATTCAAAATGTCATTTAGATTGAGCCTCATGTTGACTAACCACTTTTTAACGCCTCAATGTGACCAAAATTGCCATTTTTACAGACTTTTTCTCCTACTCAAAAGCTTCTATTTCGACCAATTTCAGGCATTTAAATGACTCTAAACAAAATTATTTTAGTTCCAAAAGTGATAATTAACATGCAATATTCATTTACAGTCAAAAAATTAAATATAAAAAAAATTACAATTTCTGACCATCTGGAGAAAGTTCGACAGGTCACGGGTCACCGTTTTTCATCAGAAAATTGATTTTTTGGACTGTAGAAAAATGTATTCAAAATATCATTTGGATTGAGACTCATGTTGAATAACTACTTTTTAAAGCCCCAATTTGACCAAAATTGCCATTTTTACAGACTTTTTCTCCTACTAAAAAGCTTCTATTTTGAACAATTTCAGGCATTTAAAAGACTCTAAACACACTTATTTTAGTTACAAAAGTGATAATTCACATGCAATAGTCATTTACAGTCAAAAAATCAAACATAAAAAAATTACAATTTCCGACCATCTGGAGAAAGTTCGACAGGTCACGGGTCACCATTTTTTATCACAAAATGGATTTTTTGGACTGTAGAAAAATTCATTCAAAATGTCATTTAGATTGAGCCTCATGTTGACTAACCACTTTTTAACGCCTCAATGTGACCAAAATTGCCATTTTTACAGACTTTTTCTCCTACTCAAAAGCTTCTATTTCGACCAATTTCAGGCATTTAAATGACTCTAAACAAATGTTTTTTAGTTCCAAAAGTGATAATTAACATGCAATAGTCATTTACAGTCAAAAAATTAAATATAAAAAAAATTACAATTTCTGACCATCTGGAGAAAGTTCGACAGGTCACGGGTCACCGTTTTTCAACAGAAAATTGATTTTTTGGACTGTAGAAAAATGTATTCAAAATATCATTGGGATTGAGACTCATGTTGAATAACTACTTTTTAAAGCCTCAATGTGACCAAAATTGCCATTTTTACAGACTTTTTCTCCTACTCAAAAGCTTCTATTTCTACCAATTTCAGGCATTAAAATGACTCTAAACACACTTATTTTAGTTACAAAAGTGATAATTGACATGTAATAGTGATTTACAGTCAAAAACTTAAACAATAAAAAATTACCAATTCTGACCATCTGGAGAATGTTCGACAGGTCACGGGACACTGTTTTTCATCAGAAAATTGTTTTTTTTGACTTTACAAAAATGTATTCAAAATGTCATTTGGATTGTGTCTCATGTTGAATAACTACTTTTTAAAGCCCCAATTTGACCAAAATTGCCATTTTTACAGACTTTTTCTCCTACTCAAAAGCTTCTATTTCGACCAATTTCAGGTAATTAAATGACTCTAAACACACTTATTTTAGTTCCAAAAGTGATAATTAACATGCAATAGTCATTTACAGTCAAAAACTAATAAAAAATTACCAATTCTGACCATCTGGAGAATGTTCGACAGGTCACGGTCATCATTTTTCATCCGAAAATTGTTTTTTTTGGACTGTAGAAAAATGTATTCAAAATGTCATTTGGATTGTGCCTCATGTTGAATAACTATTTTTTAAAGCCTCAATGTGACCAAAATTGCCATTTTTACAGACTTTTTCTCCTACTCAGAAGCTTCTATTTTGACCAATTTCAGGCATTAATATGACTAAACACACTTCTTTTAGTTCCAAAAGTGATAATTCACATGCAATAGTCATTTACAGTCCAAAAATTAAACATAAAAAAATTACAAATTCTGACCATCTGGAGAAAGTTCGACAGGTCACGGGAACTGTTTTTCATCAGAAAATTGATTTTTTGGACTGTAGAAAAATGTATTCAAAATGTCATTTGGATTGAGCCTCATGTTGAATAACTACTTTTTAAAGCCCCAATTTGACCAAAATTGCCATTTTTACAGACTTTTCATCCTACTCAAAAGCTTCTATTTCGACAAATTTCAGGCAATAAATGACTCTAAACACACTTATTTTAGTTCCAAAAGTGATAATTCACATGCAATAGTCATTTACAGTCAAAAAATTAAAGTTACAAAAATTACAATTTCTGACCATATCTGGAGAAAGTTCGACAGGTCATCGTTTTTCATCAGAAAATTATCTTTTTGGACTGTAGAAAAATTCATTCAAAATGTCATTTGGATTGAGCCTCATGTTGACTAACCACTTTTTAACGCCTCAATGTGACCAAAATTGCCATTTTTACAGACTTTTTATCCTACTCAAAAGCTTCTATTTCGACAAATTTCAGGCATTAAAATGACTCTAAACACACTTATTTTAGTTACAAAAGTGATAATTCACATGCAATAGTCATTTACAGTCAAAAAATCAAACATAAAAAAATTACAATTTCTGACCATCTGGAGAAAGTTCGACAGGTCACGGGTCACTGTTTTCATCAGAAAATGGATTTTTTGGACTGTAGAAAAATTCGTTCAAAATGTCATTTGGATTGAGCCTCATGTTGACTAACCACTTTTTAACGCCTCAATGTGACCAAAATTGCCATTTTTACAGACTTTTTCTCCTACTCAGAAGCTTCTATTTCTACCAATTTCAGGCATTAAAAAGACTCTAAACACACTTATTTTAGTTACAAAAGTGATAATTCACATACAATAGTCATTTACAGTCAAAAACATAAACAATAAAAAATTACCAATTCTGACCATCTGGAGAAAGTTCGACAGGTCACGGGTCACCGTTTCTCATCAGAAAATGGATTTTTTGGACTGTAGAAAAATGTATTCAAAATATCATTTGGATTGAGACTCATGTTGAATAACTACGTTTTAAAGCCTCAATGTGACCAAAATTGCCATTTTTACAGACTTTTTCTCCTACTCAAAAGCTTCTATTTCTACCAATTTCAGGCATTAAAATGACTCTAAACACACTTATTTTAGTTACAAAAGTGATAATTCACATGTAATAGTCATTTACAGTCAAAAACGTAAACAATAAAAAATTACCAATTCTGACCATCTGGAGAATGTTCGACAGGTCACGGGTCATCATTTTTCATCCGAAAATTGTTTTTTTTGGACTGTAGAAAAATGTATTCAAAATGTCATTTGGATTGTGCCTCATGTTGAATAACTACTTTTTAAAGTCTCAATGTGACCAAAATTGCCATTTTACAGACTTTTTCTCCTACTCAAAAGCTTCTATTTCGACCAATTTCAGGCAATTAAATGACTCTAAACACACGTATTTTAGTTCCAAAAGTGACAATTCACATGCAATAGTCATTTACAGTCAAAAAATTATACATAAAAAAATTACAATTTCTGACCATCTGGAGAAAGTTCGACAGGCACGGGTCACCGTTTTTCATCACAAAATGGATTTTTTGGACTGTAGAAAAATTCATTCAGAATGTCATTTGGATTGAGCCTCATGTTGACTAACCACTTTTTAACGCCTCAATGTGACCAAAATTGCCATTTTTACAGACTTTTCCTCCTACTCAAAAGCTTCTATTTCGACCAATTTCAGGCATTTAAATGACTCTAAACAAACTTATTTTAGTTCCAAAAGTGATAATTAACATGCAATAGTCATTTACAGTCAAAAAATTGAATATGAAAAAATTACAATTTCTGACCATCTGGAGAAAGTTCGACAGGTCACGGGTCACCGTTTTTTATCACAAAATGGATTTTTTGGACTGTAGAAAAATTCATTCAAAATGTCATTTAGATTGAGCCTCATGTTGACTAACCACTTTTTAACGCCTCAATGTGACCAAAATTGCCATTTTTACAGACTTTTTCTCCTACTCAAAAGCTTCTATTTCGACCAATTTCAGGCATTTAAATGACTCTAAACAAACTGATTTTAGTTCCAAAAGTGATAATTAACATGCAATAGTCATTTACAGTCAAAAAATTGAATATGAAAAAATTACAATTTCCGACCATCTGGAGAAAGTTCGACAGGTCACGGGTCACCGTTTTTTATCACAAAATGGATTTTTTGGACTGTAGAAAAATTCATTCAAAATGTCATTTAGATTGAGCCTCATGTTGACTAACCACTTTTTAACGCCTCAATGTGACCAAAATTGCCATTTTTACAGACTTTTTCTCCTACTCAAAAGCTTCTATTTCGACCAATTTCAGGCATTTAAATGACTCTAAACAAAATTATGTTAGTTCCAAAAGTGATAATTAACATGCAATAGTCATTTACAGTCAAAAAATTAAAAATAAAAAAAATTACAATTTCTGACCATCTGGAGAAAGTTCGACAGGTCACGGGTCACCGTTTTTCATCAGAAAATGGATTTTTTGGACTGTAGAAAAATGTATTCAAAATATCATTTGGATTGAGACTCATGTTGAATAACTACTTTTTAAAGCCTCAATGTGACCAAAATTGCCATTTTTACAGACTTTTTCTCCTACTCAAAAGCTTCTATTTCTACTAATTTCAGGCATTAAAATGACTCTAAACACACTTATTTTAGTTACAAAAGTGATAATTGACATGTAATAGTAATTTACAGTCAAAAACTTAAACAATAAAAAATTACCAATTCTGACCATCTGGAGAATGTTCGACAGGTCACGGGACACTGTTTTTCATCAGAAAATTGATTTTTTGGACTGTAGAAAAATGTATTCAAAATGTCATTTGGATTGTGCCTCATGTTGAATAACTACTTTTTAAAGCCTCAATGTGACCAAAATTGCCATTTTTACAGACTTTTTCTCCTACTCAGAAGCTTCTATTTTGACCAATTTCAGGCATTAATATGACTAAACACACTTTTTTTTAGTTCCAAAAGTGATAATTCACATACAATAGTCATTTACAGTCCAAAAATTAAACATAAAAAAATTACAAATTCTGACCATCTGGAGAAAGTTCGACAGGTCACGGGAACTGTTTTTCATCAGAAAATTGATTTTTTGGACTGTAGAAAAATGTATTCAAAATGTCATTTGGATTGAGCCTCATGTTGAATAACTACTTTTTAAAGCCCCAATTTGACCAAAATTGCCATTTTTACAGACTTTTTATCCTACTCAAAAGCTTATATTTCGACAAATTTCAGGCATTAAAATGACTCTAAACACACTTATTTTAGTTCCAAAAGTGATAATTCACATGCAATAGTCATTTACAGTAAAAAAATTAAAGTTAAAAAAATTACAATTTCTGACCATATCTGGAGAAAGTTCGACAGGTCATCGTTTTTCATCAGAAAATTATTTTTTTGGACTGTAGAAAAATTCATTCAAAATGTCATTTGGATTGAGCCTCATGTTGACTAACCACTTTTTAACGCCTCAATGTGACCAAAATTGCCATTTTTACAGACTTTTTATCCTACTCAAAAGCTTCTATTTCGACAAATTTCAGGCATTAAAATGACTCTAAACACACTTATTTTAGTTACAAAAGTGATAATTCACATGCAATAGTCATTTACAGTCAAAAAATCAAACATAAAAAAATTACAATTTCTGACCATCTGGAGAAAGTTCGACAGGTCACGGGTCACTGTTTTCATCAGAAAATGGATTTTTTGGACTGTAGAAAAATTCATTCAAAATGTCATTTGGATTGAGCCTCATGTTGACTAACCACTTTTTAACGCCTCAATGTGACCAAAATTGCCATTTTTACAGACTTTTTCTCCTACTCAGAAGCTTCTATTTCTACCAATTTCAGGCATTAAAAAGACTCTAAACACACTTATTTTAGTTACAAAAGTGATAATTCATATACAATAGTTATTTACAGTCAAAAACTTAAACAATAAAAAATTACCAATTCTGACCATCTGGAGCATGTTCGACAGGTCACGGGACACTGTTTTTCATCAGAAAATAGATTTTTTTTACTTTAGAAAAATGTATTCAAAATGTCATTTGTATTGTCTCATGTTGAATACCTATTTTTTAAAGCCTCAATGTGACCAAAATTGCCATTTTTACAGACTTTTTCTCCTACTCAAAAGCTTCTATTTCTACCAATTTCAGGCATTAAAATGACTCTAAACACACTTATTTTAGTTACAAAAGTGATAATTCACATATAATAGTCAATTACAGTCAAAAACTTAAACAATAAAAAATTACCAATTCTGACCATCTGGAGAATGCTCGACAGGTCACGGGTCATCATTTTTCATCCGAAAATTGTTTTTTTTGGACTGTAGAAAAATGTATTCAAAATGTCATTTGGATTGTGCCTCATGTTGAATAACTACTTTTTAAAGCCACAATTTGACCAAAATTGCCATTTTTACAGACTTTCTCTCCTACTCAAAAGCTTCTATTTCGACCAATTTCAGGCAATTAAATGACTCTAAACACACTTATTTTAGTTCCAAAAGTGATATTTAACATGCAATAGTCATTTACAGTCAAAAACTTAAACAATAAAAAATTACCAATTCTGACCATCTGGAGCGTGTTCGACAGGTCACGGGACACTGTTTTTCATCAGAAAATAGATTTTTTTTACTTTAGAAAAATGTATTCAAAATGTCATTTGGATTGAGCCTCATGTTTAATAACTACTTTTTGAAGACCCAATTTGACCAAAATTGCCATTTTTACAGACTTTTTCTCCTACTCAAAAGCTTCTATTTCGACCAATTTCAGGCATTTAAATGACTCTAAACAAACTTATTTTAGTTCCAAAAGTGATAATTAACATGCAATAGTCATTTACAGTAAAAAAATTAAATATAAAAAAATTACAATTTCTGACCATCTGGAGAAAGTTCGACAGGTCACGGGGTCACTGTTTTTCATCAGAAAATAGATTTTTTTTACTTTAGAAAAATGTATTCAAAATGTCATTTGGATTGAGCCTCATGTTGAATAACTACTTTTTAAAGACCCAATTTGACCAAAATTGCCATTTTTACAGACTTTTTCTCCTACTCAAAAGCTTCTATTTCGACCAATTTCAGGCATTTAAATGACTCTAAACAAACTTATTTTAGTTCCAAAAGTGATAATTAACATGCAATAGTCATTTACAGTAAAAAAATTAAATATAAAAAAATTACAATTTCTGACCATCTGGAGAAAGTTCGACAGGTCACGGGGTCACTGTTTTTCATCAGAAAATTGATTTTTTGGACTGTAGAAAAATGTATTCAAAATATCATTTGGATTGAGACTCGAGTTGAATAACTACTTTTTAAAGCCTCAATGTGACCAAAATTGCCATTTTTACAGACTTTTTCTGCTACTCAAAAGCTTCTATTTCTACCAATTTCAGGCATTAAAATGACTCTAAACACACTTATTTTAGTTACAAAAGTGATAATTCACATGCAATAGTCATTTACAGTCAAAAAAGTAAACATAAAAAAATTACAATTTCTGACCATCTGGAGAAATTTCGACAGGTCACGGGAACTGTTTTTCATCAGAAAATTGATTTTTTGGACTGTAGAAAAATGTATTCAAAATGTCATTTGGATTGAGACTCATGTAAAATAACTACTTTTTAAAGCCTCAATGTGACCGAAATTGCCATTTTTACAGACTTTTTCTCCTACTCAGAAGCTTCTATTTCGACCAATTTCAGGCCTTAAAATGACTCTAAAAACACTTATTTTAGTTCCAAAAGTGATAATTCACAT